>NC_073302.1:148599424-151317451 GCF_027595985.1 Sorex araneus
ACTTTCAAAGTAGTCTCTAATGATCTTTTGAATCTCGCTGGTTTCTGTTATGATGTCCCCCTTTTCATTTCTGATTCGATTTATTAGGGTTTTCTCTCTTTCTTTCTTTGTGAGTCTTGCTAGCGGTTTATCAATCTTATTTATTTTCTCGAAGAACCAGCTCTTTGTTTCATTGATCTTTCGGATTGTCTTTTTGGTTTCCATGTCATTAATTTCTGCTCTAATTTTTATTATTTCTTTCCTTCGATCTGGTTTGGGTTCCCTTTTCTGGTCCTTTTCTAAGGTGTTGAGTCGTGAAGTCAAGCTGTCTATGTGGGCCCTTTCTTCCTTCCTGAGGAATGCTTGTAGAGCTATAAGTTTTCCCCTTATCATGTGAGCCACTGTTCTTAGCAGCTTCCTCATCTACAAAACTGGGGAAAGACAGGCAGGGGGTTCTTCTTCTGGTCCTCTTACCTGAAAAGGATCATAACAGCAACTGAATGTCACCTCTAGCTCTCTAAAAGATTGTGAGAAGCCTTTCTGACAGTACTGTTTGTCCAGGATCGCTTAAGAGCTTAAAGGAGCTTTAAGAGCTTCTGCTTAGTCTACAAAAGGACTGAAGCAAAGACCAGGCAGCCTCCCAAGGTCACCTCATGGACAGTAAAGCTGTGCCCAGAATCGGAGTCTCAGAGCAGGGGCAGGTACTGGCCACTGGGTCAGGCTGCAGAGACAGAGCTGAGAGGTTAGGCAGGCTAGCTGACTGCTGTCCACCCAAGTCCCACCTCGAAAGCACCTTGGGTATCTGTAAACACATTCAGGACTATTGATTGGTTTGAACTGCTTGATCTTTCCCCATTAAAATAAACAGCATGGATCGCAGATTAACTCTCCATCTGCCTTGAGAAGAAAACATAATCAATAGGGTCAATCAGTTTGTTAAGAAGATTCTTAGTCATTGCACATGCCATATACCCAGACCTAGTACTGTGTCTCTCGTAAACCAAGCACTCAGGTTGTCTACTTCTCCTTTTAGAAAGTTTGGTGAACAAAATTCCATATTGAGTACTCAACAATGATTACCATGTTCCTCAAATTTATTCATCGGGAGACCTAGAATAGAGTCAAAGCAAAACATCACGAAATATTGATGTGTTTAATTGCACCACACAAATTATAACTAATTTTACCAGCTGTAAAACATGACTATAGGGCATGTATTTATATTTTTGCATTCAAGAAGTACACATTTACATTTTAAGCAATCATTTTTCAGATGCATTTCCTACTCTACTTATACATGTTTTATTCACCAGCCAGCTCTCTACGGGTAAAGCAATACAATCAAATGCAAGAAATTTCAAAATTGAGAAACATTCTGTTCATTAAGCTTTCTTTTTAAGTAGAAAAACAATCATTATTTTGCATTCTTTGTAAACCAATGGCCCAGCACTAATCTCTGAGAACAATAGTTTGAAAGTGATAACAAATGCAGAATTCACACAAACTCTAACCCAAGTTAGTGTTAAGTAACCTGGCGACAGACGACTGAATCAGTATCCGATCTGTCTACACTTGCCTTCGATTGATCTCAAATGCGTGAAAACTTCTGGAGTCATAAACACAAGGAAATTTTGGAACACATGTTTGGGTATAAATCCCCAAAACACTAAAGATCCCAATAATGTTTGCAAGTTACAAACCAGTAAACTGTGGGGTCCAATTTTATTTTCCTCTGCAGACTGTAAACTTGTAAAATTCCTTTTTAAAAGGAGGAGGGCAGGGGGAACCTATGTAGCGTCGTCACTAGCAGTGTTTTACAAGTTTCCAAATTCTAAATGTTATTCTGTTTATGGTGTGCCAGAAGGAGCGCCTAACAGAGCAGCAAAGAGCTGAGAGGGAAGAAATCATGGCGTCTAGATCACCTTACTGGGATGGTGCCCAAAGACAGAAGCGGTTGGAAAGGGTGGAAGTAGTTCAAGCTGTAATCTAACGGGAGAGTAGCCTCCCTGAGAATGAGTGCTGCAGGCCCAAGGACAATCCATTCGGCTGAGCTCAATTGCTTATCGAGCTCCATGCTATGGGTTATGGATAAAGAGATGAATAAGATCTTACTCCAGCCCTGTGAACTAAAGAGATGTAAAGAGAACTAAGGGCAAACGGAATAATAATAAGCTCACAGACAAGTCTTGAGGAAGCCTGATGGGCAGCCTGAGCATAGAGAAACAAAATTATCCGATTGTATTTAAATAAGACTCTAAAATTAATTTGCCCTAGTCAAGACTATTTTTCTCTCAGTTGCTACTCTGAGTCACTAACTAGCATCAATTTCCTTTTGCAGCACAAAGAGCAAGAGCATGAACAAAATCACAGACTATAAGAAAGTATCCCAGGGGGCAGAGCAATAGTATAGCAGGTAGGGTGTTTACCTTGAATGCTGCTGACCCAGGTTCGATCCCTAGCTTCCCATATGGACCCCCAAACAGCATCAAAAGTAATTCAGGTAACTTCTAAGCACTGCTGTGTGTGACCCAAAAAAAATTAAAATAAAAGTGTCCCAAATTTACCATAGCACTGTAGCACTGTCGTCCCATTGTTCATCGATTTGCTCAAATGGGCACCAGTAATATCTCCATTGTGAGACTTGTTACTGTTTTTGGCATACGAAATACACCACGGGTAGCTTGCCAGGCTCTGCCGTGGGTGGGATACTCTCATTAGCTTGCCAGGCTCTCTGAGAGGGATGGAGGAATTGAACCCAGGTGGGCCATGTGCAAGGCAAACGCCCTACCTGCTGTGCTATTGCTCCAGTCCTTTGTTTTCAATATTCAATATAACTTTTTTTTTAAGATGTTCATTCTCACTCTCACCTCTCTCTAGGACAGCAAATATGAGGATGATGGAAAATTTGGTCTGCCAGACGCTATCTCTTTGCCACATAGAGAGCGCCTACCTGAGAATATAGCCTTGTAGAGGCAAGCAAAAGTCAGACAGAGAAGAAATTATTTGAACTACTGGATCCAATTTCATATGAAGCCAATGCTATTCCTTAAATTTCTCAGTTGCATAAGCCAAAAGAATATATATATGTATATATAGATATAGATATATAATACACATATATATACATATATATGTGTGTATTTTTTGTTTAAACTCATTTTACTTTAGTTTTTTGCACAACCAACAGAGAACAGCTACAGTCTTTGGAAAGCTATCCAAAAGTATTCCATCACTAGCCAAGAATGAGAGATATAATCCCCAAAACTCCAATTATACTGAGAATTGGGGAGGAAAGGTGCTTCGTAAGCAGTACTTGGGAAGCCCACATGTCCTGCTGGAGATTCTCAGTCATTCAGGTGAGAGGTCCAGTGTGAAGTCCAGAGGGTGTGGTGCCCCTTGGGCACTGCAATACCATGGATTACCCAGATCATCCCAATAGTGCCCCAGGGCCTGCAGTCCACATCCAGGAATACTTTGAGGACTGTGGGTAAAAGTGCAGTTGGCCACATGCAAGACAAGTACTTAACCATTGTATTATGTCTCCAGCCCCAGAATTATTTTTAGTTTATCTAGTACCAACACTTTTAAAATAACTATCTTGTATATAAATTCTATATAATGTTAGTAAGCCTTTGTCTATGAATATATTTTATTACTAGCTCTTTGATTTTTCATATTTTTATATCCAATACTTTTTTTTTTCATTTTTTCTTTATTAAGCTACCAGTGGGGGGAGGGAGGGAGGCACTGTGATCTACAAAGTTACTCACAGTCAAGTTTCAGGCATACAATGTTCCAGCACCAATATGCCACCACCAGCGTCAACTTCCTCCACCAGCATCCCCAGATTCCCTCCCACCTCCCAGCCTTCCTTCCTGACAGGCACATGTTTAAGTTTGGTTGTTTTAGTTTGGGACCTCATGCTTTCAGTGTTGTTAATCCTGTAGTTTAGACCCATGGATCTACCACCTCTTCTCTACCTATATGCTGAGACCCCTGACCACTGCCCTATGACGTCCCATGCACATTTTCTTACTTCTCCCCTTGTCTTCTTTCCTCTCCTATACTTCTCATTTTTATGAGGGACCAGGCTAATCTAGTACCCTTTGATAAGTTACAATGCAATTTATGCATGATACCTACCAAATTTTTCTTAGTGATGCTATTTTTTTTAATACTTAGATTTTTCTGGCTGTCTTCATGGGGGCACCTTGAAGGGGGGCAGGTTGAGTTTCCCTCCCTGCCCCAATCAGAACCCCAGCAGCCAAAAGCCTCCAGAACCCAACTGCCGCCATGCTCAAGGCCACTCTCCACATGCTCGGACGACCTCACCCAAGAGGGGATGAGTCTCACCCAAGATGAGATGAACCTCACTCAAGAGCAGACTGGTACAGGAAAACCCAGGTACGCAGGAACTCTTGACTGAGATTTCCAAGCCTGCTCATATTGGGACTGGTCCTCCTCCCCCCAACTCCCCAGTTTTCCAGTAGCTTGGCAGTCACACCCACAAACTTCTCCCAGCTCCATGCAATCTCATCAACAGCCAAGACCCAGAGACTATAAACTAAAGCTCCCAGAAGATAGTGCCGCAGAATTTCCTGGAGCACAGGGCGGCAAATGTGGCCACATGACCTCTTACCTATACACTCTACCTCACTTACCAATCAAGAGTATCGCACATGCTCTCCGCTCAGATGTGACTCGAGTGCCCACACACGTGCGACCCCTCCGTTGCTGAACACCCATGATCCCGGAGGCCAACTAACTACTTTTGGCATCAGCTTCTTGCAGAAATGCCTCTAGACAGTGAACTAAACTACAGCCCCATGCCACCCCGGGGCCTTTTCTTTCCCCAGTGGCGGCATGACGACCGCCATCCTATAAGGCCCACTAAACAGAGGTACGAGTTTGCAATGATGCAATTTCTGGCAGAAATTTCTCTGGATGTAGTTACTAAAATACCAGAAATCCAAAACCACGCAGCCGCTGTTATGGCCACATAACCTCGTATGCTCTTCATTCTCAGCAATGGAAAACAAAATATCAAATGCTGCCTTTTCGGCAGGTCTGATTTGGGGGGGGGGGGGGGCGGGAGGCAGTCCAAATAATAATAGTGAGTTTTCTCTTGAAATATTGAATGTAATGAAAGTAAAGTGAAAATCATCAGCCACACAGGCGAGGAGTGGGGTGAAATGGGAGGTATACTGGGATCCTTGGTGGTGGAACATGTGCACTGGTGAAGGGATGGGTGTTTGATCATTGTATGACTGAGACTGCAGCCTGCAAGCTTTGTAACTTTTTACATGGTGAGTCACTAAAAAATTAAAAAAAAAAAGGAGTATCGCACATTTGTTTGGTTTCTAACATACTTGCTTGTATCCTCTTATATCCGGGCTTAAATGGCTCCAGAATGAAATACAACAACCTTCATACACTTCCCTCTTATTATGGTGGGAAGGTGCTCCTTGGTGAGACTGGTGTTTGAATATAAATCTGTAAAGAACTATTGTGAACTATTTTTTTGAAAATAAAATATATATAAAAAGAAAGATTTTTCTCCATCCTGAAATTAAATATTCTCATATCTTTTATAAGAGGTTTTACATTGTTATTGTTGTTGTTGATATTTGGTTTCCATGAGTCAAGGGCCTCACATATAAGGCAACTGCTCTAGTACCAAGTCATATCCCTAGCCCACATAATTTTATTTTGGCTGACCCGAGTTCGATTTCTCCGCCCCTCTTGGAGAGCCCAGCAAGCTACCGAGAGTATCGAGCCCACACAGCAGAGCCTGGCAAGCTACCCATGTGTATTGGATATGCCAAAAACAGTAACAATAAATCTCTTGGTGAGAGACCTTACTGGTATCCGCTCGAACAAAGCGATGAGCAACGGGATGACAGTGACAGTGATAGTGACAGTGACTCTAATCTATCTGCATTTTTGGTTTTTGTTTCACGAAGGGGACACTTAACAGTACACCATCCTGGATAGTTTATGGAACTTTTAAACCCAGAATGCTGGCATGTAGAAGTGGAAAGCTTCCCCAACGGGGATCCTGTAACTGCTCTATCTCTGCTCCCACTCCCAGAATCATCCCCCTTGAGAAAGCCCACAGCCTGGATAAATTAAGATAGTTTGGGTCTTGACCAAAGAATGATCTTCTGATGATGATAATTAGTGGTTCCAACCAATAAATATTGTACATGGACAGCCGAGGCTCTCTATGAGGCTGCAAGTTCCTTGACCCTGTGCTTTTTCTCTCTTGTTTCTGTCTCTTTTCTTAATATTTGCAACTTCCCTGCTTCAGAACTGTTCATCTGATGCCGGGCCCTGGCAGTTTTGTGCTCAGGGATGCGTCCTAATTCTAAGTTCAGGGGTCACTTCGAGTAATGCTAGGGAGGCTATATGGGTATTTTATGTTACAATCAAAATTCAGTAAACTTTTTTTGGGGGGTCACACCCGGCAATGCACAGGGGTCACTCCTGGCTCTGCACTCAGGAATCACCCCTGGCGGTGCTCAGGGGACCATATGGGATGCTGGGAATCAAACCCAGGTCAGTCGCGTGCAAGGCAAACACCCTACCCTCTGAGGCCCCAAAATTCAGTGAACTTTTACCCAAAATAGTTCACAAACTCCATATTCATTGTACAAAACTTTTTCCAACTTATCAAAATGACTATATCAGATATTAAATTCATGAACACAGCAGAATATCTTTCCGATTTTTTTTTTTGGAGGGAAGGAGAAAAAAATCCTTATTTTCTGCAATTTAAGTGCTTCTCACAGAAAGATGCCAGGGCAGAATGAGGTGGGGTTTTTTTTTGTGGGGGAGGGTTGTTTTGTTTTGTTTTCATTAATGAATCACCATGAGGTAGTTATAGACTTACAAACTTTTGTGTTTACGTTTCAGTCATACACAGTCGAGCACCCAATCTTCCACCAGTGCCCATTCCCAGTATCTCTCCCACCACCCCCATGCCCCCACCTCTGTGGCAGGCACATAGAGTATCTTTCTGGCCTATGTTAAACAGAGTAGAATTACTCTTCTAATTTTTAAACTATTACTTTATAATATAGTTGTGGGGTGTTTTAGTATGGTTATATATATATATATATATATAATATCATAAAACAAACTCATTTCAGGTACAACTCCTGGTTCTGAGCTTTTGGGGGTTTTTGTTTATGGGACACAAAAGGCAATGCTTAAGGATTTTTTCTAGCTCTACACTCAGGAATTACTACTGGCAGTGCTCAGGGAACCACATGGGATGCCAAAGACTGAATTTGGGTCAGCCATGTGCAACCCTACCTACTGTACTATCTCTCCAGCTCCAACATTTCAGCCTTTTTAAGTGAATTTCAATAACAATAAGTTCACTCACAAGACTTACCATTTATAACCACCATTCATTTCAGAATTTTTCCATCTTCCTACCAAAACTCTGAGCCCATTAAACACTAACTCCACACTCCCTCTCCCCACAGACACTGGCAACCACTGTACTACTTTTCTTCCTCTTTAAGAGTAACATTCTAGGGGCTGGAGTGATAGCATAGCAGGTAGGGCTTTTGCCTTGCATGCGGCCGACCCGGGTTCCATTCCCAGCATCCCATATGGTCTCCTGAGGACTGCCAGGAGTAATTCCTGAGTGCATGAGCCAGGAGTAACCCCTGTGCAACGCCGGGTGTGACCCAAAAGCAATAAATAAATAAATAAATAAATAAACATTTTTAAAAAAAAGAGTGACATTCTAGGTACCTCAACTAATTGAAACTCTGTCATATATACCCTAATCTCTCAGTTAGCATGATGATATCTTCAATTTTTTTTGTGTTATAGCAAATCTCAGGATTTTATTATTTTTTAAAGTTGAATAATATTACATTAGATATATAGATATATAGAGAGATTTGCTTATCCATCTATCAAGACATGACATTTCATGTCAATAAGCAAAGTTTTATATTACTGTAAATGATATTGCTATGTATATTGGACTACATATATCTATTTGATTCCTTACTTTCAATTATTTGGCATATAACTCCAGAAATGGAATTTCTGGATAATAATAATATAATAATAATTCTCTACTTAATGTTTAATTTTAGAGAAACTGCTATAGTGTTTTTCACAGCAACTACAACGTTGACATCTCCACCAACAATGATTGCTAATTCTTTTTTTTTGTTTTGTTTTTGCTTTTTGGGTCACACCCAGCAATGCACAGGGGTTACTCCTGGCTCATGCACTCAGGAATTACTCCTGGCGATGCTCAGGGGACCATATGGGATGCTGGGAATCGAACCTGGGTCAGCCGTGTGCAAGGCAAACTCCCTACCCGCTGTGCTATCACTCCAGCCCCGATGATTGCTAATTCTTACACAGCCATAACCAACCCTTGTTTCTGGAGTTTTGATAATAGTCATGGTAATGGATGTGAAGCAGTGTCACACATTTTAATATGCAAATACAGCCTCATTATGAGACTATTTTTAAAAATTGACCATTCTCTATCTTTTTCTCCCAGAACAATTTTGTAATTATTATAGAATATCTTAAATAAATGACAATTAGAGTTCTATTAAATCTCCTTTGAAGAAAATGAACATAATTCATAAAATCTATTCTCACTTCCATTAGTAAAGTTTTTGTTTTATTTATATTGCACCTTATATTGCTTGTGAAGATTACCCCAGGTCCATCATATTTCTGTGCTATGGTGAAGGAAATAATGAGTCTCCTTTTAAAAAATAATTTTTGGAGGAAGAAATCCCATCGTCAATAAAACATTCATTTATGAAACACCTGCTATTTTAAGATTGGCCATAAAGGTCGACAGTGCATGTCTTCCACATGGAAATTGACTATAACAAAAAAAAGAACACAGTGGTTCAAACTTCATTGGACTGTCTCTTTTAAATACCCAGAGTACTTAAATCACTCCTAAGGAGGCAAGTAAAATTGGGAGTAATTTAATGTTTAATCAATGTTTGTTATAGCCATCATTAATTTTGGATCAAATTCATAAAGCATGAGTTTTCTTATGTACTAGATTCACCTTACTTTATATTGCCCTTTCCTTCTGGATTTACACCCATTTTATTACTTCATTAATTTAGCACCTAAATTATTACTGAAGTTTACATCTGTGTCTCTCCTCTACCACATATTTATATATCTGTCATGCTTTTACTATCAACTCCTCAGTCAGAAAAACAACCTTTAATTTTACTATAACTGCTAGAAGGAAATAGGGTTCACTTTATAACAATTTACTCTAAAGCATTCCACTCTGCAATTCCCTGGCTCCTTGCATAGAAAAGCTTCTAATGATAAAATTCTCTACTTGTTGAGGGTGGGGGATATGTTGATTCTGGTTTAGGTGCTGAGTGCATTGCAGCTATCTAATCACATCACTGTATCACTGTCATCCCATTGTTCATCAATTTACTCAAGTGGGCACCAGCAATGTCTCCATTCGTCCCAGCCCTGAGATTTTAGCAGCCTCCCCTTACTCGTTTTTCCCAAATTAGAGGCTCTTTCAGGGTCAGGGGAATAAACCTGTTATTGTTACTGTATTTTGCATATTGAATACGCCACGAGGAGCTTGCCAGGCTCTTCTAGGCGGGATACTCTCGGTAGCTTGCCAGGCTCTCCAAGAGGCATATATATATTTATATATATGTATGTATATGTGTATAAATATATATTTCTCTTTATGATGATGTGTTGTGTGGAAAGTGGCTGCGCGGTCCAGGAATATGTTCACTCATGCGTGAGGCTCCGCCTGAGTGTGTGGAAAGTGGCCTGGAGCATGGTGGTGATTGGATAGTAGGGCAGGGAGGGCTCTCACCCACCCCCCTCTGGGGCGCCCCTGGCATGGTTATGGGGGCCTCATTTTATGCTCCCTTCCAGGAGAAGCATCGTAAACTCTGGAGGGTGGCTGATGAGGAGATTATCTGGCGCTGGCAGGAGGTAGCTTATGGGTGTGACCGGAGATTGGGGAAGCAGGCAGAGGATCTCTGCTCCCGGGTCCCAAGAGTCCAAGATCACAAAGTTCTGCATTACCTGGATTCCATACACACCAAAATCACATATATACCAAAAATATAAGACTTAGGAAATCGAATTTCAGGACTAAATCTGGAGGACTCAAACACAGTTTAGTCCTCCAGAAATGTATGAAAGCTTTTCTAGTCTTTTTCAAAAATAGTCCAAGAATGTCAAGAAAGAACAAAATACCACCTAATGCCTTTTCTTCCCTGACATTTTTTCCTGAACATGGGAAGACATTTTATCAATAGGAGCAAAATCCTGATGGTGTTTTTGGGTCCTGATGAGTTTACACATCAATCCTGTTTGCTCTCATTTTCCCCTCACAACCTGCACTTTAGAACCCAGGAAGAAGCACGTGGGTTGTGGCTTCCCTGTTTCTAAGATTTACTTTTGGCCAACAAAGGGTATTTTTATAGTGGGGAAAGAGGGGAAGGGAGAGAGGGAGAGAAACAGAATTCCTTCAGGTGAACAGTGGACCTCAGTCAAACCATTATAAATTCTCTGGCCATGAGGCCTATTTCAACACACTTGTCCTCCTATAACTCTCCACTCTCTTTCCAAGCCTCATGTATGCACACAAGCAGTAATATGAATTCCTCAGCACTGGACCCTCCAAATGTCTTAATTGCCGTAATGGTTCATAGCTTTTTATCCCATACTGCCTCTGGTTCCAAATCTTCCTCTTTGGAAGAAGCTCGTGACATTTGGGATATATGTTGTAATTCTGAACCCTAGAATTTATTTTGTTATCAAGCATAATAAAACTACTATTAACTGCACAGAATAAATAGTATCACATGGCTAATTATAAAAAATAAAAAACATATAAGTCAACCATTAACTTTTTTAGAGTTTTCCCCTTTATAAAATAGATATCAAAAGAGTATCTATTAGGGATCTGGGGACTGGAGGATGATTTTAAATTAGTGACTAATCACTAGACTAACCAAGGGATAAAAGCATCTGAAAGATGCAAACACATCTCCCCTATTCCCAACAATTCCAACTAATGGAAAGTTCCTGTTTCTTTAAAGTAGTTTCCATGCTCTGTTGTCGCAAATACAGAAAAAAAAGAAAGTATTTTAATGAAATAATCTCAGCATTACATATTCTGACTTGTCTAAAAACACAAATATCAAAATGAAATAGAAAATTATGACTAGTGCACAATGACAAACAACAAAAATAAAGCTAGAACTTGTAATTTTCTGATTGAAAGTCATTCTTTACTCAACATTACTCTTTAAGTCAGTATTAAGCAACCAAGTTTTCTATACAAGTATCTTGCCCTATCCTTGTATCAATCAAATATAGACCAAGTTCTGTTTGTGTTACAAATAATCCCAAAATCACACTGACAAAAATACAAGTGATTTCTTGTTCATACTGTATATCCATCATGCTCAACTATAGTCTGTTCAAATTGTCTTTATTCTAGAATCAAAGTTGATGAAGCAAACTTCAAATGAAACGTTGCTTGCTATTGGGCAAGAGAATATCTCAAACAGGGAAAAGAGGGTTTTAAGAAGCAGAAACTGGGGCTGTAGAGATAGAACAGCAAATATGGGTTTTGCCATACATGCAGCCAGCCCTGGTTCCATCTCCGACATCCCATATGGTCCCTGATGCACCATCAGGAGTAATTAATTCCTGAGTGCAGAGCCAGGAGTAACCCCTGAACATTGCTGGATGTGGGGGGGGGGGGGGGAACAGGAATTGGATTTTAAAGCATCAACCCTGAAAAGACACAAAGACACATGTCACTTTGGCTTGAATTTTATTGACCAAAGTAAGTGACATGATATCACTGAACTGACGATGGCTATGATATAGAACCATTCACTAAGTTTCCTCCTTCGCTCTAGTCTACTTCCTGTCAAAAGCTTTTCCCACATTGCTCCTTGGAGACTCTCTTCAAATCTAACCATATTTATTCTCTGCCCAGAAATTTTCTATCCATTGATACATATATCGGTATTACCCCTAGAGTATGAAGCAATGGGATGGAAAATTTCTGGAACACTGTGAGTTTTCCAGAATACAATTTCGCTTGAAGTTTTGGAAATAAATACACTTTGGGCTAGGAGCTAAGCCTCTGAGGCAGTGCTCAGGCTGTCATAGGGGCACTCCCGCCAATAGTTGTTTGGGCTGTGTGAGCCTGGCTTTTCAGTGCTAGAGCCAGCAGTATAGTACTACTAGAGCCTAGAGGCGCTGGGTACCACCAGGACCACATTTGGTGTATTCAGCATCATTGGAATACCAGTGGTGCTTAGGGTGAGATGACATACAGTAAGAAGGGTTGGAGCTGGGGCTGGAGAGATAGCACAGCGGGTAGGGCATTTGCCTTGCACGCGGCCGACCCGGGTTCAAATCCCAGCATCCCATATGGTCCCCTGAGAACGGCCGGGGGTAATTCCTGAGTGCAGAGCCAGGAGTAACCCCTGTGCATCGCCAGGTGTGACCCAAAAAGCAAAAAAAAAAAAAAAAAAAAAAAAAAAAAGAAGGGTTGGAGCTCAGACTGTCACAGCTGCACCACATGCACTCTAGCCCTCTGAGCTATCTCCCTGACTCCCATGCATTGTTTCAATAAAATTAACTTGAATATATTATTCAATAAGGTATAAATTAGCAAGAGTCCCTGAAGAAAAGTGGATGCTTGAACAGGCTACAGAGGCACCTTCAGGCTCTTTTCCAGGCCAGTCAGTTTTCTCCTCCACTCTCACACCCATCTGACCCCCTGGCTCACCCCGTAGGCCTCATCCTCTCCTTCCCTACATGGCACTTCCTTCAGGGAAGTGGTCTCGTATAATTAGTTTTAATATTTAAAATTAGCTGATGCATATGGCCACTGGAACACAAATAAAGTGCGGCAGGTTATTCTCTAACCAGGCCATTCCTGAGTATTTATATAAGTCTTCCTAATATAACGGCCTGTTTAACCAGGGTGGTCCAAAGAAGTTAGAGCTTTCAGTTGGGTTTTGGTTTTTGCTTTTAGGTCACGTCCAGCAGTGCTCAGAACTTAACCCTGGCTCTGCGCTCAGAGATCACTCCTGGCAGGCTTAAGGACCACAGAGGGTGCTGGGGATGAAACCTGTGCAAGGCAAGTGCCCCACCAGCTGTACTATCACGCTGCCCTTAAATAAGTTTTAATTCTCTGGGACCTAAAAGTGTGCCCGGTATAGAGTCCAACACACCTTCTTTTTGCTTGGTTGTTGGTTGGTTTTGGTTTTACTTGGAAGCCACAACCAGCTATGCTCAGGGATCATTTCCGAGGGCTCTGGGGGGGGTTATATGTAGTATGGGGATCAACTGGGTCAGCCACATGCAAAGGAAGTACATTAACCCATGAAATTCCTCTGGCCCTGAACATATGTGCTTACCCATTATCTGAAGTAAACCCCATCTGATATTACTCCAAACTGAGAGTTTTAAAAATCCAGCAAAAGCCAAGAGCAAAATATCATTAAGAATTATTTTCATTCTTGCATATAAAATGTTTATTCAATTATTTTACAATCCAAATTGACTCATTTTCCTCCATAACTGAAAGCATCAGACTATCTGAACATACAGATAGGACATTACTGGATATAGAAAAAAATACAACTTTTAAAGCAGCTGCTATAATGTACTAATCCTTAATGTCAAAGCCAAAGATTGAAATTCTGTATGAACGCATGAATCCATTAAGAGGCAGATATTTTCAATTATTAAGAAGCAAAGATCTGTATTCCTTATAGAATTAGATATGGCAGAAAACAACATCAACATTCATAACCGCTACAATTAGGACCAATAAAATTCTTAAATCAAATTAAAATCAGAGTGATGATAATAAGAGTAATGAAATTTATATAGCACCATGTGGCTCTACTTCCTCAAAGAAACCTCTTGACTCTATTATTTCACAGGGATGAAGAAATAAATGGTCACTGCTTGCATATTCCGGGACCCCAGGCGGGATTTCACCTGTAGCTCTACGGAAAGGACTCAAGGTCCTCACTCACTCACGCCTCTCCTTTCAATGGTCAGCACAACTAAGGTGGACTGCAAGTATTTGTAAAGGCTTATCTTGAAGATCCCATCCAGTTTCTAGAATGCACATTAAAGCAATATCTCAGCCCCAGGGAAAACGAGAAGGGTTTGAGATTCCTCTGAAAAGCTTCTATTAGGAAAAGCATAGCTTCCACTTCTGAGAGATTCCTGACCTCCCCACTGTTGTCTTCTCATCTCCGGCCATCTCGCCTCTGTTTTCACTATCAGTACTCTCTAAATGACTCTACTTATTACAATTTTTGTGTTGTCCCAAACTGTTAATAAGGAAACATTAACTGTATAGACAGGAAATAAGATCCCAGCACCCAAGCAATAATACAGAGGCTAGGGTACTTGACTTGCACACAGCTCACCCATATTCGATCCCCAGCACCCCATACGGTCTCCTGAACCCACTAAGAGTAATACCTGAGTGCAAGGCCAGGCATAAGCCCTGAGCACAGCTAGGAGAAAGGGAGAAGGAAGGAGAAGAGAGGGAAGGATAGGGGAGAGGAGGGAAGGGAAGGGAAATCCCAACAGGGAAAAATTAAAGGCAGCAAGGGGAGGGTAAGTGAACTCTGGACTTTCTCTTCCTGAGGCAACAGAAAGCCCTGTTGTGACTCTGGTATTGAATAATGTAAATGCTTCTATGTTTTAGAGGACAGTGTTATATCACACCCACCACCAAAGAGATAGTAGCCCTTCACCACATTCCACAAGACCCTTCCTGTCCTCTATCCCTGCCTCTAGAAACCTCTGTTCTGTAATCAGAATCTAGGGGTTTATTCTCCTTGGACAGTCTGTTCCCTTGCTTTGTTTCTTTTATTTATTTATTTATTTATTTATTTATTTATTTATTTATTTATTTATTTATTTTTTGGTCACACCTGGAGATGCATAGGGTTATTCCTGGCTCTGCACTCAGGAATTACCCCTGGCGGTACTCAGGATACCATATGGGATGCTGGAAATCGAACCCAGGTCGGCCACATGCAAGGCAAACACCCTGCCTGCTGTGCTATCGCTCCAGCCCCTGCTTTGTTTCTTAATATCCTAAAATGAGTAAGATCATATGATATTTGTCTTTATGCTTCTGAATTATTTCTCTTAGCAACCCACTCCAGTCCCACACATGTTGCAGCAAGGGGCAAGATTTCATCTTTCCTTAGAGTTGAATAATATGACACAGAGATATATAGAAATTGATATACCTACTCTTTTTTTAAGTATATTTGTAGGTTGATAATATATGGCTGTTATTATGCTAAGATATGTTTCTTCTATTTTTTTATTTTACTTTTGTATTGAATCACTGGGCTGGAGCAATAGCACAGTGGTAGGGCATTTGCTTTGCACGCGACCAACCCAGGTTCGATTCCTTCGCCCCTCTCGGAGAGCCGGGCAAGCTACCAAGAGTATCTCGCCTGCACAGCAGAGCCTGGCAAGCTACCCATGGTATATTCGATATGCCAAAAACAGTAACAATAAGTCTCAAAATGGAGACATTACTGGTGCCCGCTCGAGCAAATCGATAAGCAACGGGATGACAGTGACAGTGATTGAATCACTGTGAGATAGACTGTTATAAAGCTGTCCGTGATTAGGTTTCAATCATACAATATTCCAGCACCCATCCCTTCACCCGTGTACATTTCCCAGCACCAGTGTACCCAAGTTCCCTCTCATCAACCCCCCGCTCCCCATCTCCACCTCCACAGCCTGCCTCTATGGCAGGCGCTTTTCATTCTCTCTCTCTCTCTCTCTCTCTCTCTCTCTCTCTCTCTATATATATATATATATATATATATATATATATATATACACTTTCCTGCTTTTGAGCATTGTAGTTTGCAACACTAATACTGAAAGGCTATCAAGAAAATCTCTTTATCCCTTTACTGGATGGGTGTTAGATCATTGTATGACTGAAACTCAAACATGAAAGTTTTGCAACTGTAGGTCATGGTGCTTCAATTAAAAAAAAATTAATGTTTAAATGTCCAGGAGAAAAAAAAGAATATCCCTTTACCTACTTTTAACATTCAGTTATTGTCCAGTGTGATACCATGCTAAGTGAAGAGAGTCCGAAAGAAAGGGACAAACATAGAATGACTGCATTCATTTGTGGTATATAAAAATATATATAGTAGAAGACTAATATCCATGGCCAAGGAAAACAGGGGCTAGGAAAACTGGTCAATGGTTGGAATAATAGATATACCCACTCGATCCACTCACCAGTCCTTAAACAGCACTTGGGTTGTTTCCAGATTTTGGGGAGGAGGGGTTGTCAGGTGGAGGACACCCAGCTGTACTCAGGATCACTCCTGACAGTGCTTGAAGTAACATATTTTGGTGCCAGGGTCAAACATGGGTCAGCTGTGTTCAAGTCTTACCCAATATACTAGTTCTCTGGCTCTGTTTCCACATCTTGGCTATTATAAATTGTGCTGCAGTGAACATGGGTGTGCATATATTATGATGAATTAAATATTGGTTGGGGTGTGTGACTGGATCAATAGTACAGTGGCCTTCCATGCAGCTGTCCTGGGTTTGATCCCCGGCATCCCATATGGTCCTTCGAGCACTACCAGGAGTAATTCTTGAGTGTACAGTCAGGAATAAATCCTAAGCATCGCCAAGTGTGGCTCAAAAACAAACCAAAAAAAAAAAAGAATTAAAAAAAATTTGTTCACATACTTTGATATTGAGGCAACCTCTTTATTTTTATTTTTATTATTTTTTATTTTTTTTATTTTTCCTGCACGGCAGAGCTGGCAAGCTACCCGTGACATAGTTGATATGCTATAAACAGTAACAACAATGTGCTCTTAGTGTTCCTGAAGTGAGTTGATGCCATTGGGCTATACTACCACACAACAGGAACAAATGATGACGTTACTGGTGCCTGCTGGAGCAAATCGATGAACAACAGGATGACAGTGATACAGTGATATTTTGATATTGAATGGTTTCATGAAAACATAATAAAACATAATGTGATCAGTCTTTTCTGAAAAGTCTTATAAGCCAGTCTCAAACCTGGCTTCACCTTGGCATTTTCGGGGGACCTACTCCTAGAAATTTCTAATGAACCTTGATTTCCGATACCCAGGCATCAGTATTAACTTGGTTTGGGAGCTTCTTAATAACAACTATATACCTAAACTTGCAACAGTGGGACGCGTGGGTGATCTCGGGACGGGGGCAATACGGGAGCACTATCCACCGAGAAGTGACCCGGGTGGCCACACATTTGTGCTGCTGCTCTGCTGCTGATCAATCACAATCCAGAGGCCAGCTAGATTACTTTTGGTACCAGCAGCTGCTTGCAGAAATGTCTCTAGACTGTGAATTAAGCCCCATGCTGCCCCAGGAAGGGAAATGATGCAATTTCTAACATAAATCTCCCTGGACTTAGTTACTAAAATACTAAAATACAGAAGTCCTAAACCAAGTCCCAAATGAAGAGACTTCATATCTCTTCATTCTCAGCAATGGAAAACTAATTATCAAATGCTTCCTTTTCAGCAGGGCTGTTTTTTGGGGGGAAACTCCAACAACAAAAGTGAGTTTTGTGTTGAAGTATGGAATGTAATCAAGGAAAAGAGAAAGTGAAGTGAAATTTATCAGCTATGCAGGCGGGGGTGGGGGGGGTGGGGGGGTGGGAGGTATACTGGGGTTTTGGGTGCTGGAATATGTGCACTGATGAAGGGACAGGTGTTCAAGCATTGTGTAACTGAGACATAAGCCTGAAAGCTTTGTAACTTTCCACATGGTGATTCAATAAAATAAATAAATTTTTTAAAAATAACAACTACATACCTAAATATTAAGCTATTTTAAAATATTTCTCAAGAAAGTTAGTACAGCAGGCAGTACAGCTATTAGTACTCAGGAACTAATTCGATCTCTGGCACTACAGATGGTCCCCGTAGCCCTGCTAGGAGTGATGTCTAAGTACACTGGGGTGTGACCCCCAAACCAAAAGCTAAATAGGTTAAATAAAAATAAACAGAAATCCCATCCTAGACAGTAAGTCCACCCATTGGGGCCAGAGAGATAGTACAGGGGGTAGGGTGCTTGCCTTGCACTCAGACCACCCAATTTCAATCCCCAGCAGCACTACATATGGTCCTCTGGGAATCTCCAGGAATGATCTCTGAACACAGAGCCAAAAGTAACCTATGAGCCCGCCAGGTGTGTGTGGCGCAAAAAAAAAAAAAAAGAAAGAAAAGAAAGAAGGAAAATTCTCAAGAATCTTTCCCACATTCCTTTTGCTCTTGATTTCTGACTTAGTTTCCTTGAGTTAACAGGAGAGAAGAAATGAGAAAGGGATCTCCTTGCCTACAGAGTTTGCCAGTGATGAGCAGAAGATAACTTTGTGAGAGGAGTTGAGAAGCATGAATAGGTCCCTCATTTCCACATGCCCTGCTCACACCTGCCCAGGGACACAAAAAAAAGAGGTGATAAGCGAAACTCATTTGCATCCTATTATTCCTGAATTATCACTGTTCGTAAATGGCATTTTCTCTTAATTACTCCTACCTAAAAAGCAAGGAAGGCAAGAGAAGACCAAAAACTAAAACCTAAAAGCTCATGCAATATCCCAATAAAATCGCAAAATCAGAGCCTGGGACTGTCTTCACTCGGTTGGGATGAGGTATTGTAAAATGCAAATTGTAGAAAGGGGGGCAGGAATTTGTTAATAAATATGTTAATTGGGCAGCATAAATGCCATCCTGCATGGAGGGGGCGTGGAATTCACCTACTGCAAACGCTGTGCACAGCAGATTTCAGAGGGCAAAACGCAGTTCATAAAACTACCTTTATGTTTTATATTGCCACTCTTTAGCATAAATAGCTAATAACCAATTTACATTAGCGGCATGGGCAGAAATGTAAATTAACCCCCTTTTTGGTTTATATTACTGCAACGCCATCTTAAATGCTCCCGTGTTGCATTTGGCAATTTTATTAAGGGAATAATCTGAGACCACCCCCCCACTCCCAACACAGTCTAAAGGCCCGCTTTAAGGAATATTCCAGCACTAAAATCACACTGCACATCCTTGTTCACGTCGCGAGACTTTCCAAAAGGAGCTCCCTATCAAATATTTTTCCCTCCCCCTGGCCATGTCCATAACCCCGAAGTCCTGTGGGTGTCCAAAATGTCCCGCTAGCCAAAAAAGCCCCCCAGACCTCACCACCTACCCCCACCCCAGGGGCTCCGACAATGCGGGCTTGTGCACGCAGTCTGGACTTTTCCTCCACTCTCTGCGCTTGCCGACCTGTAGCGGCCTCGGCTGGGAAACAAACAAAGAGCTCCTTGTATCAGCCGGACTTTCAGGGGTCCAGGTGGCTGAAGGAAGGAAAAGAGAAGGACCTTCAGGGCCTTCTGCGTCTGCGTTCCTACTAGCCCCAAAGAGCGAATGCAAACGCTAGCAAAAGCAAACAACACGCATTTGTGCTGCTTGTACCCGTGGAAGTTTCCCATTCCTGGCCTCATTCATCTGCGACCTCCCCTGCTCACAGGGTCTGGCTTTAGTCATGCTGCGCAAGCAGCTACTGTACATCCCCGGAGTTAATCTTGCCGCACACTTCACTGTGTCGCCAGAGGTGCAATAAATCATGAACCAATTTCCAATTTTGTTATGCCCTACTTGATAAGGACGTGAAGCATTCTTCCTCCCACCGATCCCCCCACCTCCCAATATCCATGTTTTTAAACATGAGGTGAAGAAGCAAGAATGAGTCTCTTGATGCGCAGTGAAATTTTAACCTTCCTCTTCATGAGAAGTTGACCCCACAGGTCCTATTAAAGAAAAGCATCAAGTTGTGCTTTCTTTAGATCGTGGGTCCAGAAGCCTTCTATCAACCCCTATGTTACAGAACACCCCTTAAGAGAAGTTGTGTTCAGAGGGAAAGAGGATTGTTTTTCTTTTCTGGTTTGATGTTGGGTTTTGTTTGTTTGTCTGTCTGTCTGTCTGTTTGTTTGTTTGCAACTTCAGCAAATAAATTCTTTCACATGAAGTACAAGGTATTGAACAGTTTTATTGGAATTTTTTCTGCATTTTTAAAAGGGGAAGAATCATTTTAATAGAATCTTTGTGGAAATGGATACAGACACATTAGTATCCTTTCTACAATTTTTAATTTGAAAACTTCCAGTGTGAGCATATTACAATTATGGGGTAATCTAATTCTAATGAGCTGGGAGGGAGGTGTTGTTTGTGAGTTTTCTTGTATATGGTGTGAGAATTCAGAAGTTAGATGATAACAATCAGTCCATTGTATTTACTAGTTCACTTAGTACTTTGTTCATACTCACAATGATAATAATAGAATACATTTACTGAGGATAGTTTGAGGTGTAAATAAAATTATATATGAGTGATGAGCAACTGCCACAGAAGTAACTATTCCAGGCAATAATCACTGATGGATGCCAAAAGTGAGGGTGAAAGAAGAAGACATTATACCTGGATGAAGATATTATATCATCTCAAATAATGTCCACATAAGAAACTGGATAGTGGGTCAGAGCAATAGTACAGCATGTAGGGCTTTTGCGTTGCACACAGCCAGCTTAGGTTCAATCTCTCACACCCCATGTGTTACACCAAGCACTGCCAGAAGTAACTTCTGAGTACAGAACAGGGAGTAACCCCTAACCGCTGAGCATTGCCGGAGGTGACCCAAAAAAAGAAGGAAAAAAAATAAGAAATGGATAGAAACCCACTAAAACTTGGTGGTAGCCCACCAGCAAGATGAAAATGGGATGATTTGAAGGGAGCATATATATTACTTAAGTCTCAAAAGAAGTGGATGTAAGGCTGAGAAAGAAGAAATGGATGAAGAGAAAAAGAAATGGTCCCATGTAAGAAAGAGTAAAAGAAGCCAAAGAACTAGGTTCTCACATATAGCCCCATAAGCAAAGTCCATGCAGAGAAACATTTATTTAGGCTCAAATTTAATTGATAAAGAGGAGACAGAATATAAAGTAACATGAAGTATACAGGTTTGAAAAGAACCCTAGGTTCTAATCCCAGCCCCACTTCTTGCCATAAATAAATAAATAAAGGTTTATTAAGTAATTCAATACAATTCTAATACCTACTGATTGTCTGTATCACATATATATCAATGTAGGTCAAGCCTTTTTATTATTTAAAAATAACAATGCACTGGAGTCAGAGTGATAATACAATGGTAGGGCAAGCAGCCAATCCAGGTTTAATCTCCTCCGGCACCCCATATGATCCCTGAGCACCACCAGGAGTGATCACTGAGCACAGAGCCAAGAGTAAGTCCTGAGGGCATGATCCAAAAACCAAATAAATAAATAAGAAAAACTTAAAGTACACTTCTATGTATAGGGAAATAAAACAAGAGAATAGATCATTCTAAGGGTAACAAACTCTGGATACTGAGGTACAAACTGAGAACTCCAGTTTAGGGCAGGAGTAGGCAGATGGGCTATGACACGGGGGTGGGGGAATGGGGGGAAAGACCTTGGACCTTTCAGTTGTGGTGAGAGAAGGTAACTATGACCATTAACGTCAACATCGCTGTAAACACTTGACTTCAATTAAAATTTTGAAAGCTTTAATTTTTTTTTTTTATTGAATCACCATGTGGAAAGTTACAAAGCTTTTAGGCTTAAGTCTCAGTTACACAATGCTCAAACACCCATCCCTTCACCAGTGCACATATTCCACCACCAAGAACCACAGTAAACTTCCCCCCGACCCCCCACCTCCCCAGCCCCCCACCCCGCCTGTGTAGCTGATAAATTTCACTTTACTTTCTCTTTACTTTGATTACATTCAATATTTCAACAAAAAACTCACTACTATTGTTTGGAGCTCCCCCCACCCCAAGTCAGACCTGCTGGAAAGGAAGCATTTGATAATTTGTTTTCCATTGCTGAGGATGAAGAGATATGAGGTCGTGTGGCTACAATAGCGGCCACAAGGTTTTGGATTTCTGTACTATGCAGCTGTTAGAAAACATGAAGTCATGAAATTTGCATATAAGTGGATCAACATGGAAAGTATCATGTTGAGTGAAATGAGTCAGAAAGAAAGAGACAGACATAGGAAGATTGCACTCATATGTGGAATATAAAGTAGCAGAGAAGTACGAGCTTGCAATGATGCAACTTCTGGCAGAAATTTCTCTGGACTTTGTTACTAAAGTTTTAATTTTTTAATATATCAATAAAAAATGTAAAAATAAATAAATGTAAATGTAAAATAAATATGTGATTACTTTGAGAACATTACTTGGTATCTGGCAATACCTAGAAACTCCAAACAATAATAGTGCATTTTTTGTTTGAATGTAATCAAAGTAAAGAGAAAGTAAAGTGAAATTTATCAGCTACACAGGCGGGGTGGGAGGCTGGGGGGGTGGGGATGGGGGGAGGTTTACTGTGGTTCTTGGTGATGGAATATGGGCACTGGTTAAGGGATGGGTGTTCGAGTATTGTGTAACTGAGACTTAAGACTGAAAGCTTTGTAACTTTCCACATGGTGATTAAATAATAAATAAATAAATAAATAAATAAATAAATAAAAAGAAATGCTGACAAATTGCATATTCCATCATTGGGTTTCCTGGATTTTTATCTTAGAAAAATTAACACTTTTATCTGAGGGTTATATAAAAAATTATTCACTGTGGTACTATTTATAGTAGCAAAACTAAGGCAGCCATATCTATCAAAATAAAGTTACTATATAATTGTGATCTATTGCTATAATAGAATAATTTTCATATGGCTATGAAAATTAATACACTGTAACTATACATGTCTTCACAAATGACTTTCCTACTACAGATTAAACTCATGTAACAGAAAAATTCATATAATTTCACAAGCATTTAAAAGCATTGCTATATATTGCTTAGAATACATAAATATATCATAAAAATATTAGAAGTAGACATGGAAGAATTGAGAAGGGCTATTACCTCTTGGAGGAAAATGGAATGAGAAAGAGGAATTAAAATATTTTATTGAAGAACAGGAAATCTAAAGTTTAAAAATAAGTCAATATTGTAAATATGTCTATTTTTATTGACATAAAAATGTCAGTATGGCATTATTTCTTAAATTGGAAGTGAGAAAAATATTTGGAGCATTGTTTTTCATACTTTATGGTATGTCTTAAATATTACCTAATCACTACTTTATTTTTACTTTTTTAAGTCTGTCTTTTTTTTTAATTTATTCATTTAGGCTTTTTGGGTCACACTGGCGATGTTCAGAAATTACCCCTGGTTCTGTACTCAGGAATCACTCCTGACAGTGTTTGAGGGACTATATGGGATGCTGGGGATCTAACTTAGGTCATTCTAATGCAAGGCAAACGCCCTGCCCATTGTACTTTCGCTCCAGCCCCCATTACCTTATTTTTAAACAAAATTGTCAACATATATACAAATACATACATACAAGAGTCCTGTACAGAATTAAGGGAAAATTATTACACTTGGAGAGTAGATTTTGGATGAACCAAGATAAGATTCACCTTACACTATCATGAAGTTTAAATTGTCATAAGAAAATTTCCATAAGAAAATTTTATTTTCATAATAATGATAATTTTAATGCTAAATTTTACATTTCATAATAATTTTTCCAACAGCCAACACAGGTTATTATATCCTATCTACACAAAGCTTTTGCGCTAATAATGGTCTAATTCGTTACCATGTGTCCTTGACATTCAGCAGTTGACAGCTGAGGAAATGTGATGTTAATTCTGTACTGATAAGGACCACAAATGTCATAGTTCAAGGGACTCCATTACTGCATTTCAATTTACATGTAACATTTTGTATAGCTTCCATAAAATTCCATGAGTATGATCTTATGAACCTTCAGAAGAGTGGAAGAAATTGACATCTTTTATTCTGGGATAATGACCATTAATGTGTTTAGCCATGAAAGAGAAACTGGTGTCATTTCAAATTCAGTTCAATCCAATGTGCCAAATGTTTATGGAATTTCTTACCATGTCAAAGGATTAGGTAGAAATATGAATAAGAATATTTACTTGCATTCTGATGAAGCACAATACCATTACTTTATCTTTAGAACTAATCACCTGAAAGTGTGGATTTGCAAGCAGATATGAATCATCATTACTTTCCCTCTTCCTCCAGCCCATCAGTGAATAACAAGTGCCGTCCAACATAACCTTCATTGTCCTCAAGGTGTGAGAAAATATCCATACTGCATGAGCAACTCACAAAGATGAAGCAGATGTGCACAATGATTAGTATTGCAATCAAATAAATCTTACAACCAAGTTGATCTGGCACACATTTGATGATATGTGTAATCGTTATCATGCAGCCTGGTAATTAAGGATAATTGGTAAATAATTCATGTAAATTACTGTAATTGATACAGCTCTGCACGTAAGCCAAGATTCTAGGGTCAGCTAAATGGAATAAGTAGTTCACGGACTAAGTGAAAAGTCCCTCATCAGCTAACACAGAGGAACCCCAGCCCTTTCTTGCCCTGTGGGACTGCACACTGTCTGTGTTCCCAAGAGCCTCAAGCTGACCGGTGACCCGCCCTCCTAGGGTTCTGAATCTAATACTTCTGGGATTTACAGTTGCATTCAGTTTCCTTCAGGGCATGGAGAAGGAAATTATTAACTCAGATCTAAGCCTGCAGATTAGAAATTTGTGCAAGGAGGAAAGGGAAGTTGGACTAAGCCCACCTTCCAGCTCTGAAGTGGGGCCAAAGTAGATTTTCGAATTTCTAAACTCACAGATAACTGCAACTGTCTTTTGTCACTTCCTTCTGAAGACCAGAGTCACATTAGGGGAGAATGTCAAGTAATGCAAAAAACAGGGGGGGAAAGACCTTTTAAGCACCTCCTGTTTGTCACCTGATTTTCTCTTTACTCTACATCCTGCAGAGAGCACCCTGGGAGTCCAAACAGGGTGTGCAAGCATTTGTATCTTGTGCCTTTACTTGTTTTTGTTAATACAATTGGGTTTCTCTCACCCAGCTCAAGGTAGAAGAGCAGTGAGAATGCTAATGGAATAGAAATCTTAAGTAGGAAATCATCAGAAGGAAATCATTTTGAAGCAAAGAAATGTGGCAAAGAAAATGACTCAGGACAGAAGAATTGATTGCTGAGTCCTTTAGCAATAAGCAAAGAGTCCAAAAGGTACCAGAGAAAAGTGCACAAGCCTTTTTAAAGAATATACAGGAACACACGGACAGTAACAGAATGTGATTACTATGTTACTGTGTAACCTAAGCTTCTTCTCTTAATTCATTACATGATGAAAGTTCTGAATACCTTGTTTATTGCAGTAAGAAAATACTTCAGCAAGCCTATGTCCCTTCAGGGCTGATTCTAGGGCAGGATTTTCAGGCCTATCCTAGTGCTTATTGTGCTAGATTTGGTTAATCTCGCTATATTATTTAAACACTCACCGAGTGGTTTTCATATTCAGAAATATGCTCCCTGTACCTAATGCCTCCGGTTTCAATGCACTGCTAATGCCAAGTTATTTGCCTATGTTTTTGATGTCTCATGGAACAACTGCAGTGACCTAGAGAAGCCCAGGGACAGCCCAAAGGCAAGGATCAACATGTTAAGAATGTCGGAAGGCACAGTCTCAGAAAGGCAGTGTGGACACAGTAGAGGGTTCAGAATACTTGAGTTTCATAGGACAGAAACCAGTGTTAAGCCTCTATGAGAAAACATCAGAATCTATTCCTCAGTCTCCTTGTCATTAACAATGAGGAATGCACACAAAGTTATGAAAGACTTCCTAAAGATCATCGTTTCGACAAATGGTGCTAGGAAAAGTACATAAGGAAGGAAGGAAGGAAGGAAGGAAGGAAGGAAGGAAGGAAGGAAGGAAGGAAGGAAGGAAGGAAGGAAGGAAGGAAGGAAGGAAGGAAGGAAGGAAGGAAGGGAGGGAGGGAGGAAGGGAGGGAAGAACTGAAGAAAGAATGACATCTCTATTTCACATCATATACAGAGTTTAATTCAAAATAGATTAAAGGCCCTGATATCAAACCAGTCTCTATAAAATAAATGCATTGAGATAGAGTATCATGCTGAGTGAAATGAGTCTGAAAGAGAGGGACAGACATAGAATGACTACATCTTGTGGAATATTTTTAAAAAATGGTATGAGACTAACTCTCAAGGACAGTAGAAACAAGGGCCAGGAGAACTAGTCCACCGTTGGAAGCTTGTCACAAGTCACTGAGTGGAAGGGCAGGAGGCAGGGGCAGTGTTGAGTGCAGTTAGAATAGAGACAGTACTACCGTGACAATGATAGTTGGTAATGATCGCCATGAATAAGAACTGAATGCTGAAAGTAAGTAAAGAGATACACATGATAACCCTTCAGTACCTGTATTGCAAACCAGAATGTCCATAAGGAGAGAAAGAGAGACAGAGACAGAGACAGACAGAGAGACAGAGAGAGAGGAGAAAAGTGGCTGCTCTATAGGCAGGCTGGTGGCAGGGACGTGTTGGGATGGGTGGGTCTGACATGAGGGAACCTAGGGACATTGGTGGTGGAAGATGTACACTGTGAAGGGAAAGGACAGGTATTGAAACATTGTATGATTGAAACCCAGTCATGAACATGTTCATAACTGCATGTCTCATAGTGATTCAATTAAAAAAATTCTTTTTCAAGGATCGGGGACCAGTTGCTCCTTGCCATCTCCCCGCCCCTTCCGGGTCCTGGCTGTCACACCCCAAATTCCTCAATGATATAAACCCACTGACAAAGAAAACAAAAGCAGAAATAAACAAATGGGACTACATCAGGTTTGAAAACTTCTATACTGCAAAAGAAATGAGGCTTTTAAAAAAAAAGACACACCACTAATCAGGAGAAAATATTCACACATCAGACACAAAGCTAATATCCAAGATGTGTAACTCACTTTCAAAGCTCAATAACCAAAAATAAACAGCTAATCAAAAACTGAGGAGAGGAGAGGAACCATCACCTGCTCAAATAAGCCGTAAAGATGACCACCAGGTATAAGAAGAAATGTTTATCATCACTGATTTTTTTCAGGGAAATGCAAACAAAAATGACAATGACAAGTCACCTTATCCCAGTAAGACAGGTGTCCATAAACAGGTGTGGTGAAAAAAGAACACATTTGCTGCTGCAGACTGCTGCTTGGTCTGAGCTTTTTGTAAAACAGCTTGGAGATCTCTCAAAAACAACTATGAATAAAGTATTCTATGACCCTGTGATTCCTCTTCTACCCCAGAATAAAATCATTCATCTGAAAGGACATATGCACCCCTGTGTTCGTTGCAGCATTATTTACAATAGCCAAGACCTGGAAACGATCCAAGTACCCCATAGCAGAGAAATGGATCAAAAATTGATGGTATGGGGCTGGAGCCATAGCACAGCGAGTAGGGATTTTGCCTTGCACGCGGCCGACCCAGATTCGATTCCCAGCATCCCATATGGTCCCCTGAGCACCGCCAGGAGTGATTCCTGAGTGCAGAGCCAGGAGTAACCTCTTTCCTGAATGCAGAGCCAAGAGTAACCTCTGTGCATTGCCAAGTATGACAAAGAAAGAAAGAAAGAAAGAAAGAAAGAAAGAAAGAAAGAAAGAAAGAAAGAAAGAAAGAAAGAAAGAAAGAAAGAAAGAAAGAAAGAAAGAAAGAAAGAAAGAAAGAAAGAAAGAAAGAAAGAAAGAAAGAAAGAGAGAGAAAGAGAGAGAGGGAGGGAGGGAGGGAGGGAGGGAGGGAGGGAGGGAGAGAGAGAGAGAGAGAGAGAGAGAAAGAAAGAAAGAAAGAAAGAAAGAAAGAAAGAAAGAAAGAAAGAAAGAAAGAAAGAAAGAAAGAAAGAAAGAAAGAAAGAAGAATTGATGGTAGATACCCAAGATGGAATACTATTCAGCGATGAGGGAAAAAATATTTTAGACCTTGCAGTTTGCTACAGCTTGAATGAAATTGGAGGAAGTCATGCTAAGAGAAGTGAGTCAGGGAAAAAAAAAAGACAAACACTAGATGATCTCACTCATATGTGGGGTATACAGAAGCAAAGCAAGAGATTAAACAATCTTCAATGGGAAAAAGTCCAAGAAACACTCACTAGAACTGTGATAAAGAGTGGATGGTGCTAAAGGGGGAAGCGGACTTTGGAATAATGGTGGAGAGATTGAGCACTCTGGTGGTGGGCATAGTATGGCAGCACTGCATGTATAAAATAATAATTTGACATTATCACAAACTACGTAATAAATTGTTTAAAATAAAAGATTTCCTAAAGAGCACTGTCCAGGACTCTAGCCCTTTGGGATATTAAGAGAATCAGTAATCAAAACTTCGGAACTTCTGGTTTCTAACATGTAGATACATTTTCAAACTACAGGACTTCTCAGAGCCTTTGATATGGTAATATCTACTGTGGAAACCCAAGAAAGGAACAGGATATGCAATGCTTCCAAAACTCATAAGACAAAATAACTGTGGAATACAAATTCATGTTTTCTGTCTGGTCTTTTCCCTTCCAGTATTAAGGGACAAAATAGGCTCTGCTCTTTCTTGCCTCAAGAGAGAGGCAAGGCAGGACTTTGTTTTTCTAATCAAAGAGAGTGAGGAAGTTTGAAGTGAGGAGATGCAAAACATGCTCCATCTGTCCTTTCTGCTCCCAGAGTCAGATCTTTGGGCCTTCCAACCTCACAAGCACAGTGCCCCAGGTAGCGTAGAGCAGGTGCAGAGAGCCAGCCTGCAGGAAATGTATAGGTTCAGATGGTGGCCATCCTCACAGAACATGGGTGGGAAGATCTTACCCCAACATTGGCCAATGCATTCTATAAGACCCCAGAATCTTGGCCAGAAAAAGAGGGAACACCGGGTGTGCCCAAATTAAAATTTCCTATCCCTCTGGAGGGAAAATGGTAGATGAAAAAGCATCAGGTTGATGAGAGAGAGAGAGAGAGAGAGAGAGAGAGAGTATAAGGGCAGTTAGAATGGAGTAGGGAATAACATAACAATAATAGTTGGAAATGATCATTTGGACAGGAATTGAGTGTTGAAAGTAGGTAAAGGGATATACCTGCTAACCTTTCATTATCTGTACTGCAAACCAAAAGGCCCAAAAGGAGAGAGGGAGATATAGAGGCAGAGACAGAGAAAGACAGAGAGACAGAGAGACACACAGAGAGAGACAGAGACAAACAGACAGACAGAGATAGAGAGATAGAGAGAGAGAGAGAGAAAGAGAGAGAGAGAGAGGGAGAGAGAGGGAGAGAGAGAGAAAGAGAGAAAGAGAGAGAGAGAGAGAGAGAGAGAGAGAATAGAAAAGTTCCTGCCACAGAGGCAGGCAGGGAAAGGGGGAGGGCGGGAGGGAAATGTGGACCATTGGTGGTAGGAAATGTACATTGTTAGTTGTTGAAATATTATATGACTGAAACTCAATCATGAACAACTTTGTAACTGTATATCACTGTGATTCAATTAATCACGATCACGATATCCCGTTAATCACCGATTTCTCAGGCGGGCTCAATAACATCTCATTTCGTCCTTTCCCTGAGATCTTAGAAGTCTATCTTGACTCAGCCCTCCTAACAATGTAGCACTGGGGGCTCTTCAGGGTCAGGGGAATGAGATCCAGCTTGTTACTGGATTTTGCATATGAATACACCATGGGAAGCTTGCAAGGCTGTCCCATGTGGGCAGGAAACTCTCAGAGGATTGCCAGTTTCTCCCAGAAGGAGAAGTAGGCTAAGGATATCGCTTCTGAGAGCTTGCTTTTAAGTCTCTGGATGTTGGCCGTTGATGGGATTACACACACCTGGGTTCCTCTGCCGGTACCTTCATGCATGAGGCCTGTCCGAACGTGTGGAGAGGGGCCTCCAGCATGGCTGCAGCTAGGTTCCGGTGGTCTTCGGCCACCGGGAGCTCTGCTCTCCACAAGTTCGGACAGGCCTCATGCATGAAGGTACCGGCAGAGGAACCCAGGTGTGTGTAATCCCATCAACGGCCAACATCCAGAGAGACTTAAAAGCAAGCTCTCAGAAGAGAGTGATGCAGAGTCTCTTGCCCACACGCCTGGCTGTCTTCCCCGGGGCTCCTCGGAGGAGATGGGCTCCAGCTTCCCTCCCCACTTGGAGCAGAGCTCCCGGCGACCGAAGACCACTGGAATCCCCCTGATTCAATTAATAAAAAATTTAAAGCCACAAGTTGATTTACAGAAAAATAAGATGTAATTTTCCTTGGCCAGCTGGGTGTGTGCCTTGAGACTCAGACCTGCGCTAAGTGTTTGCCCAGGAGCCTCCTGATTGTTAAGTGTCTCACAGAGCTGGCTTTCTCTAGAATACATGTAAGATTCTAAGGAAACTATATCTAATTTTAGAAGAAACAACTGCTGATGAATGCTTTTTGTTTCTCTTTCAGTACTAGAGATCAAACCCAGAGCCTCACACACGCTAGGCAAGTGTGAGTGTAGCTGGACCGCTGAACTGCACCCCCACTTCTCATCAATAGTCTTGACTCAAGGACTGTGACCTCTAATGAAAAGATGTGTCTGTGAATAAATGAGGAAAAGAATATTCGTGACCCCTTTGCTTACAGCCCAGAGAGAACTATAAGCCATCCAAGGCATCGTGTTTATGGGAATTGTGATGTTTGGAACATAACTCTTGGAAAAAGTAATTTTGAAAGCTTATTTAACAGCCATGCTTTTAAAATCCTAGAAAACTCTCTTCCTCTCTCCCTTTCTCTCCCTCTCTCTCTCTCTCTCATTCTCTCTCTCTATATATATATATATGTGTGTTGTGTGTGTATACATCTCTCTCTCCCCCCTCCCCCATCTCTCTGTCTCTCTCTCTCTCTTATACAGACAAATATGCTGAAAGGACAACTTCAAAGGCAAAAGTTGTGCTTTCTGGGACAGTACAGATGGCTCAAGTGGTAATGCACATGCCTAGCATATGTGAGGTCCTGGTTTTGACCTCTAGTACACAGAGCTCCTAAACACACACACACACACACACACACACACACACACACACACACACACATCCATCAGGCCCAAGGCATCACCAGCCCTAGCACTGAACCCTCAGGCCTATAATGCCAGGATGAGTATCACTAGGAGTGACCCATAAAATAAAAATTGGGGTAAGTGGGTCAAGACTTGTGGGAAATTGTACTGCAGTTAGGGTACATACCTAGTATGCACCTGAGCCAGGATCAGTTCCCAGTACCAGTACCATACGGTCCTCGGAGCATCGCTGGGTTCTGGAGGGCCCCAGCATGTCTCGGGTGGCCCAAGCTTACTCAGTGTCACAGAGCACCATCTCATCCTCAGGCCCTTGCACTGAACCACCAGCCCAATGGGCCAAAAATCACTGATAAGCCCTCACCCTTGTCAGTACCATTTGGGAGTCTCCACACCCAAAAGAAAACAAAAGTTTTACCTTTCGGTTTAGGGTCTACACTCGGCAATACACAGAGTTTACCTCTGGCTCTGTGTTTGGGGATCATACCAGGAGGAGCTCAGGGGACCAAAACCAAGTCACTTAGGTGCAAAAGCAAATACCTTACCACTGAGATATCTCCCCCACCAAAATATGTCCCCCACCACCTAAAATATGTTTGATACAAAACTACTTGTACTTTAAAAAAAAATTATTAATGAATAACTGTGAGGTACAGTTACAGACTTACAAACTTTTGTGCTTACTTTTCAGTCATACAACAATCGAGCACCCATCCCTCCACCAGTGCCATCCCTTCCATCCCTCCACCACCAATGTTCCCAGTATCCCTCCCCCGAACCCTACCACATCCCCCACCACCTCTGTAGAAGGCACATTCACTTTTACTCTCTCTCTCCCTTTGGGTGTTGTGGTTTGCAATGGAGGCATTGGGTGGCCGTCGTGTTCAATCTATAGTCTGCTTTCACTCCCATCCCGAGCGGGTCCTCCAACCACACTTTAGTTGGTGTTCCCTTCTCTATCTGAGCTGCTTTCTCCCCAGCATGTGAGGCTGGCTTCCAAGCCATGGAACAAATCTCCTGGTACTTATTTCTACTATTCTTGGGTGTTAGTCTCCCATTCTGTTACTTTATATTCCACAAATGAGTGCAGTCCTTCTATGTCTGTCCCTCTCTTTCTGACTCATTTCACCTAGCATGATACTCTCCATGTCCATCCACTTATATGCAAATTTCATGACTTCATATTTTCTAACAGCTGCATAGTATTCCATTGTGTAGATGTACCAAGGTTTTTTTAACCAGTCATCTGTTCTCAGGTACTCGGGTTTTTTCCAGATTCTGGCTATTGTAAACAGTGCTGCAATGAACATACAAATGCAGATGTCATTTCAACGATACTTTTTTGCCTCTCTGGGATATATTCCCAGAAGTGGTATTGCTGGGTCAAATGGGAGCTCAATTTCTAATTTTTGAGAAACGTCCCTACTGTTTTCCAAAAGGGCTGAACCAGTCGGTGTTCCCACCAGCAGAAGATCCTCAACAAAATATTAGCGAATAGAATCCAACAACTCATCATTCAAGATCATAAACCACGACCAAGCAGTATTCATCCCAGGGATGCAAGGATGGTTTAACATTTGGAAATCAAATCAACATAATTCATCATATCAACAAAAAGAAAAAATAAAAACCATATGATCATACCAACAGATGCAGAGAAAGCATTTGACAAGATTCAGCACCCATTTATGATGAAAACTCTCACCAAAATGGGCACTGAAGTAACTTTCCTCAATATAGTCAAAGCCATCTACCACAAGCCTATGGCAAGCATTATCTTCAATGAGGAAAAACTAAGAGCTTTCCCTCTAAGATCAGGGACAAGACAGGGATGCCCACTCTCAACACTTCTGTTCAATATAGTACTGGAATTACTTGCAATAGCGGTTAGGCAAGAAAAAAAATATCAAGAGCAACCAAATAAGGAAAGAAGAAATCAAGCTCGCTATTTGCAGACAATATGATACTATATTTAGAGAACACTAAAGCTTCTACCAAGAAGCTTCTAGAAACAATAGACTCATACAGTAAAGTCGCAGGCTATGAAATCAATACCCAAAAGTCCATGGCTTTCTATATGCAAATAATGAGAGAATAAAGTGACATGAAAAAAGTAATCCCATTCACATCATGCCCCAGAAAATCAATTAAAATTAGCTAAACTAAGGAGGTAAGGGACCCTCACAAACAAAACTATAAAACGCTACTTCACAAAATAAAAGAGGATACGAGAAAATACAAATACATCCCCTGCTCATGGATTTGGAGAATTAACATCATCAAAACAGCAATACTCCCCAAAGCATGGTACAGATTCAATGAGATCCCTATAAGGATACCCGTGAAATTCTTCAAATAAATTGATCAAACACTCCTGAAATTCATATGGAACAACAACCCCCCACGAATAGCTAAAGCAATTCTTGGGGAAAATACTTGTATTTTAACAAGTCATTGGAATTTAGTTGCTCTCCACTTAATGGTCCCACTACAGGGACAGGATTCACTCCCAGCAAAGATGGGCTTGGCTGCTCCTTAGTCAGGGGGATGAACAGCAGATTCAATTGGATGGTCCTCATAGGGCACTGAGCAGAGAACCTGGTCCATGGAAAACATATGAGGTGATGGTTGTAGAACACAGAGAACCAAAAGTTAGATGGATGTTCTCTAATAGCAACGTCGAGAGTGGACAGAGGAGTCTGGTTACAGTTCAGGTGTATGAACGTTACAGTTACAGGAAGACAGGCAAGAGATCACAGGGCTGCCAGCCCACTCATTCCCTAACTACAGAAGAGAGAGCATCTAATTAAATTCCTATCTTCCAAGAAGCATTTCAGGGTGTTAGACTATCATTACTAATGACTTTAGATATTATCACTCATTTGTCAGAAATAAATCTTCCTTTGGGCACCTAGAAACTGCAAAGGCAGAAGAGGGTCTAATGAGATGAATTTCTACACTTGGGGATGACATCTTAAGCCAGCATGAAACGTGTCAGCCTAAACACCTCTGACCCAATGCCTAGGGAGCTGTGGGCTTGGGAGGTGTTTGGGATTTTTTTAAATTAATTTCTTGCTATTTAAAATCTCTTAAAAGTATAGCAATGCCTTTTTCCAGATTCACATGACTCCTAGAAAATACGCCTTCCATGACTATACAGCCACTGAGCATTAGTATTATTTGGAATAGACATTTCTCCACATCTGCATTTTCACTTATTGCCCCCAGTGGTTGTTCTTGCATAACAAGTCACTATTACCTGCTTGTTTCCTACCTGGAAGCCATCTGGAATGAAGAAGGGAGGAGAGATGTGGCTCATCCAGAAATCTCCCTCCCACACAAGATATGCAAACGCAGAATTGGTATTTTTAAATGTCCTTTTAAATCTCCTTATCGGAAATCTCTCCATATCTAATTCATCTGTTTTGCAGAATGTCCAGTCCCATCAACACCTCTGTGGCTTCTCTTGGAACTCAGAGTAAGTTTAAATCCATATATTTTCAGCTGAAGAGATAGCACAGGAGGTAAGGTACTTGCCGTGCAATGCTGGGACTGCTGAGTTCAATTCTTGGCACCACCACACAGGGTTCTTCCCTTAGTAATGCCAGGATTGATCCCTGAGCACATAGAGATAGCCCAAGCATCATGGGTCCCTGAGCACCACTGGATAATGAAATAAAAATAAAGCCCATACACTGTTTTCTGTGACCACTTCCTTCTCAAGGTGACAAGCCTCAGTGTCCTTTACAGATTGTCTACAAAAACAGTTCAGTGACTTTTTTTTTTTGCATAAAGATCCAGTTACAATACTGGATTAAATTTAACCTTAAGCAGTACAAAAGTGACTTGATGAAAAATCAAACATGTGTGTTCACTTCAGCATCACATATACTAAAATTAGGATGATACAGAGAAGATTAGCGTCATTCTTGTGTAAGGATGACATGCAAAGTCATGAAGCAGACCGTATTTTTCTATCTTTAAATATTTGTCAGAATTTCACTCTGAAATTTCCTAAGGTTTGCGATTTTTTGTGATTAATTTAAAAATTATCACTGAATGACTGAAATGTAAATATGAAAGTTTGTTAGTATGTAACTGCACCTTATGGTGATTCACTATTTAAAAAAAATTTAATTAAAAAATATATAAGATGAGTAATTTTTAAAAAATTATCACTGACAAAATGATATTAATAGTACTATAAGCCACAGAATCTCAGTCAACACACACACAAAAAACACTGGCTTGAGTTGTCACCACGCTTAACTGGAGACATTGGTGTAGGGAAATGTGCACTGGTGAAGAAATGGGTGATGGAGCACCTAATGACTGAAATTCAATCACGAACTGTAACTATATACCTCACGGTGATTCAATTAAAAAAATTATAAATAAACCCAAAATATTATCTGCTTAAGTATTTAGCTCGCTTTTAAGTCTCTGAATGTTGGCCGTTGATGGGATTACACACACCTGGGTTCCTCTGCCGGTACCTTCATGCATGAGGCTCGGCCCATCCGAACGTGTGGAGAGGGGCCTCGAGCATGGCTGTAGCTAGGTTCCGGTGGTCTTTGAGGTCTCGAGATATCTTGTAGCCTACTTCTCCCTCTGGGAGAAACTGGCAAGCTTCTGAGAGTTTCCTGCCCACATGGGACAGCCTTACAAGCTTCCCATGGTGTATTCATATGCTAAATCCAGTAACAAGCTGGATCCCATTCCCCTGACCCTGAAAGAGCCTCCAGTGCGACATCATTGGGAGGGCCAAGTTGAGAGAGACTTCTAAGATCTCAGGGAAAGGACGAATGGAGAGGTTACTGAGCCTGCTCAAGAAATCGATGATTAACAGGATTTCGTGATCGTAATCATTTGAAGTATTTAGGGATAGCTTACCTCTAAGAGTGTTTTGTCTTTAAAAGCAATTATTTTATTAGGTGCTTCATTGACAAATCCTGTAAAAAAATATTTTATGAATAATTCTTAATTTATATATCTTTTTAAATATACATTACAGTCACTCGTGTTTTTTAAAAAAAATAAATTTTAAGAACATCAAACATGCAAGCAGGTATTAGATGATTCTTGACCAAGCAGCTACAAAGCATAGTGGTCCTGAGATCTGACCAGTTCTAGTTACCTCCCAAATCTGCCACTGGCAAGTACTCCCTGTATTTCTTTTTTCCTTATCCACTGATATGGACATCAAAGGAGCCTCCTCAAGTCATTGTGGGGATTAAACATGTACTAATTATGTGCTGTGAAACATTTAGGAAGGTTCTTGGCACTGAGTAAGCACACAAGTTTTAACTGCAAAAATATTGATAACACTGATTATAATCATAATAATATTCGTGCTCCTGTTATTCATGAATGTGTGTAGCTACCAAGGTTATTCTATGGATGTTTGCTGTGAAAATTAACCTGTTTTTTTATACAGACAGTGATGATTTTCATTGCCTAGATTGTTGCTGTCCTGATTGGTTCTGCCTAAGAAATGTCAATGGTTCAAATCTCCCCCTCTTCACCTCTTTACTTCTTGGCTTCCATCAGCAAAAAACATACACATGTGAATAGCAAATGACAAAAGCATATCACTAATAATAAGAAGGCAACTTTATAGTCCTCAATTCAGCTCAGGGCTTGGAGAAAGGCGTCAACCTATAATTCACTTGACTTTAAGACCTATTTCCTGAGAATGCACTGCCCCACATAGCAGAGTTACCTGTGTTTATTACTAATGCAATAGAGTAATCCTGGCAATGTGTACCTCTCTATAGCAGTCTGCTTAAAGAGGCTGCCTAGCAGACAGGCTATTATACCCTGGGGAGGCCAAACTCTGTAGAGCTGATACACTAATCCTACCCCTGAGAATAAGAAAATAATTCAAAATAGAGAAGAAAAATACATGAGTTTTTATGTGTGTGTGTATATGTGTTTGTGTGTGCTGCCTTTGCAACCAGCAGTAGGGAGATAATTAAATAAATGATGATATATCAACTTGATAGACCATTATGATACACTGTTAAAATAATTATGGCTATGTAGCAACATGGAGTTAAGTGGGGAAAGCAGAATACAAAATCAAGTCTTGTTCATTAGCACATTGTTTGTGAAGAGAAAAAATGAGAAACATGAATGTCATCAATAGAATAGTTAAACATATTATGATACATACCTATTAGTAAAATGACACATATCCATTAAAAAGAATAAGGAACAGCTATATGTCTGACATGAGAAGGTCTCCAAAACATTTCACGAAGTAGAAAAATACAAGTACCTAGATCACCATGTGAAACAAAATCCCCTTAAATCCAATTGGCGTACATAAATATATGTGTATATATGAATATATACAAAGCATAAGTAGCCAGTCAAAGGTCTGAAGAGTCACAAATTCAGTGCTAACTGGTTTTATGCCTTAGAAGAAGAATAGCATAAGATAACTAAGGAAAATTAAAGTCCTTCTCTATTTTATTTTGTTGTTGGAAATGTTCATAATTTGAATTATTACATATTTTTATTTTTAATAACTTTTAACACTCTATATAATTATTTCATCTAGGTTTAAAAATAGATGCACATGAATTGGAGAAAAAGTAATTTAGATATTGAAATTCAAGACTATAGGCAATTCTTTCTGTATTTTGGTTTGTAGAGTGGAGAATCAATAAAAACAGGAGAAACACACAATGGAAAACAAATTATCAAATGCATCCTTTTCAGTAGGTCTGACTTTTGGGGTGGGGGGAAATTCCAAACAATAATAGTGAGGTTTTTGTTGAAATATTGAATGTAATCAAAGTAAAGAGAAAGTATAGTGAAATTTATCAGTTACACAGGCAGGGTGGGGTGGTAGGGAGTGGGAGCTGGGGAGGAGGTATACTGTGATTCTTGGTGGTGGAATATGTGCACTGGTGAAGGGATGGGTGTTTGAGCATTGTATAACTGAGACTTAAGCCTGAAAGCTTTGTAACTTTCCACATGGTGATTCAATTAAAAAAAAAAAAAAACAGGAGAAACAGCAATCAATGGCTGCTAGTAACTCATTACTGACTATGAGTGGTGATGCCATTCAGATCCTCCATACCAGCCTCCTTACTGCCTGGCTGCTGTAAGCATCAGTAGATCACTCAGAGCTGAGCACTTTCTTCAGGTTGATACCTCATGTTTTTCGACAGCATATCAAATAAACTAATTTGGGAACACAAAAATCAGTCCCTGGCCTCAGGGTGGGACCAACTCTGTGGTATAATCATATACAGAATTCCTCAGCACTTATATTGAGTATGGGATTTATTCATAAGGGGTGAATAAATGCCATACTATGATTTTTTTCCATAAAGAAATTAATATTTTGTTTGCATTTAATTCTATGTATCTGATCAGGTGGGGTTATTTTTATAACCATAGACATTTTACCTTTGGGTTTTTTTGCCACACCCAGCATACCCAGCAGTGCTCAGGGTTACTCCTGACATTGTGCTTGGGGATCGATCATTCCTGGTAGGGCTAAGGGGATCATGTGTGAGGCAAGGATTGAATCCAGGTTGGCCGCATGTAAGGCAAATACTCTACCTGCTGTACTATTGCTCCAGGCATCCGTAGAGATTTTTATTAGTCCTTTACTTACTAATGCAGACACCTAACCAGTATCTATATTATAATATTTTCTAACATAAATCTAATATTGCCTTTCTTAGGATAAAACATACCTTTATACTTCTATAGGCTATTCAGATACTCCCCTGTTGGATATTAACCTTAAGTGCTTTAGACTTCATCAGTGAATTGCCCCTTTCCTCTTCCCAGAGAAACTTACAGTTTCTCGAAAGAGCACCCCCTGAGTTTATCTTTAAACTTTCCTTTGTGTTTTACCTCTCATTGTCACAATTCCCCAAGTCAGTCTTGGTTATTTATAAGCTGAAACTTTCTGGTAACTCTGAACTTTGTATTTATAGTGAACTACTTGATTTTCTGTTTCCCCTATCACCTTTTCATATTTTACTGCAGAGCAATGCTCATTGCTTAAACACAGAAAGACCATTAATGATGTGTTTCTAATATTTGGGACTTGATTGACTCTGAAATATGCCTATTTCTGGGTATCCATCATAATTACTTGACTCAGCTTCAGTTGCTATAGTTCCTAACACCCCACAAAGGGATGTCCTGTCGTGGGACTGGGATGGACCGTGGGCAAGCGGCAAAGCTACCCTGGCACCAAATGGAACAGTCTAGAAAGCATAAAAGCAGGGTCTGGATGCAAGCTGCTATGACTTAAGGGACAGGAACCCTATGGGGAAGGACAAGATGAACCTGCCTGAGGACCTAGTTTGGGATTTATGGTTGAAGCCCAACAGCCTTGCTCTAGGAGCCCAGAAAATTAAATTTTAGAATTATATATCTTACTGTGTTTATCCAAATAACTGCAAGTATTAATAAGAAGTAAACTGAATTGTTCAATGAGTACAACTGAAGGGAAAGAGAAAAGCAATATAGATGTCCCTGGGAGACGAGAGCATTGTCTCCTTGAGTTAATTTCCCTATGAGAATTGCCTTGCTGAAATGCTTTAGCTCTGTAAATGATCAATCACACCTACATGCAGTCCTGTACCTCCAACCCCTTTAAATTTTAAGTATGCTAACAGCTCTACATTAAAAGAGCCATTTTCACCATCAGTCTGTACTTCCCCATCTCTTTATTTCTCTGCTGAGAGGACTGGGGAGAATGGGAGGAGGTTCTTGACCGTCAAAAGCACTCCCCACTTTGTGAACTCACACTCCCCATAAATTTTTCTTTGATTTTGGAGGCACACCTATCAGTGCTCAGGGTTTACTTCTGGCTCTGCAGTCAAGGTTCACTCGAGGAGGGCTCAGGGGACTATCTGGGGTGCCAGGAATCAAACTTTGGTCAGCCATATCCAAGGCAAACACCCTACCCACTGTATTATCACTCCAGCCCCATCACCTTAAAATTTTCTTAGCTTTCTTTACTCTTACTAAATTTTACATTTTGAGGATTTATATATTTCATGTAAATCTTAAAATGCATTCGCACAGAATTATTCATAGTATTTTTTTATTTACATACCTGTAAAAAAGTTTTTGAAAAAGTAATTTATTTTATCACTTTTTACTGATTGCAATTTTGTGGGTTTCCAGGACTTTATCTCCATTGACCTATGTGTGTAGAGATCACCACCTCCACAATAAAAAACAAAGAAAGTGAGAGAGAGAGAGAGAACAAGATCTATCTCAAATATGAGATTTTAAAAAAGAAGAAGGAGAAACATAGTAAGGCAGCAACAAATGGCAAAGTTATCAGAACTTAAGATACTGCCCACAGGACTGAATTTATATGAGGGTGGGGGTGGGAGGGAGCCTTGGGACACTGGTGGAGGGTCTCTGGTGATGGGTGTGGTGTTACCATGATATTTTCATGAGAAGTACTAATAACAATATTGTGAATCCCAGTACCTTAATACAAATGGGGTTTTTTTAATACTTTCTTACTCACAACCCCAACTTGCCATTTTAGTGGCCCCATTGCCTTTCTCCCTCCCTCCTTCTTGCTGCCTCATCTTACTTCCCTTGTCTCTTCAGCCCATCCTCGTCTCTATTCTAAAACAGTGGAGATCTCCCAGTTCCCACCTATTACTCATTTGTCAGACTTTTCCAACAAAACCCAAAGAACTAAGAAGAAAAGGAGCCTTCTATCAAACCGGACCCAATTCCTTAGCAAAGAGATTTGAATTTTGGGGGGATGGGGGAACCCCAGTGTTGTCCACCAAGTGATTCTCAGATAACCATGTAAGCAGTTCAGTGCAAAAGAGCAAGGACGCAATGCTGCTCAAGCTTTGAAGTGCCAGAGATACGCAAGCCACCCCAGCAGTGCTGGGGTCCCCAGGTGCCACATCTGCAGATCTTGAAGACTTCTAACTCTACACCCAGAAATGCTCAGGGACCATGTGGTACTGGAATCAATTCCAGGTTAGGAGCATGCTAGGCAAGTGCCCTAACCAGTGTACTATCTCCCAATCCCAGAGCTTTTGTTTTAAAATGAAATATTTAGGGGTGAGGGATATGTCTTAAAGGCCTGCAAGAGGCCCACAGTTGCTTCCCCACACCAAATGGTCCCCCAGAATCCCAAGAAGCAACCCCCAAGCACTACTTGGTGTGACTCAAAAAAACCTTAAATAAATTAGCAAGAAATCAACTTCTGTTTATTTAATTTTTTGTTATGTGTAAAGCCCAATGAGGATAATTTTGTTTGTTTTACATAAGAGGAACAGAATGAAAGAAGTTAGATCCTTTCCCCAAGTCAAAGAAGAGAACCTAGATTTGGAGTTGGGTCTCTCTAACTCCATACCCAGTGCTCTCCAATGCTGCACTGCCAAAACAAAAAAATAAAAACCTCCCAGAGACCACTTGGCAATGTTCAAGTCTATACCTTAACTTTAGCCAGCTGTCCCACAGAAATATGCCAATGCTTTAAGGGCAACATGAATTATTCAGCACAACTATCGGTCCCATCACAGAGACAATGCAACCAACAGTCTACCATCTTCTGTGATGGGTGATTTTCATAGTCTTTTGATTTTATTTCTTCAGACAAGTTGTTTGTGCATACAAGCTCTTAAAGCCTTTTCTACTTGGAATTAAAAGACGTGATAACGCTGTGCATAATGAAATATGTGCTCAATGAGTGTTTGATGATTAGCCAAATGAGCGACAAAGACGCTGTAGCCATAGCGCGCAGCAGATGGCGAGTGGTAGGAGGTGCCATTGTTGGAGGAATTTAAATCTCAATATCATTTGTGTGCCCAAAGAAGGTGAATTAATTCTTCTTTACTTAATAAGAGACCTTAGAACCAAAATCAGGCACATTTTACCACTCGTCTGTGAAGATTAATTTATTCCAATGGATTAAATATTTCTCTTTTTTTTTAATGAAAGTCCTTAATCATTGGGTTATTTTAGGCTTTTATGGGGAAAAAAATGTCAAATGACACAGAGCAGAAGACCTTGATAGTGCTGATTTAATAGTCTTTAGCTTTGAAAAAAAAAAAACAGGAAATAAGCATTTCTACCTTGATAAAATAACATCTGAGGATCCACATCAGATCCAAACACATCTGTACTATGCTGTGCTCAGAAGCAGTCACGATGCTAAAAACACTTCCAAAGGCAAAAATATTGAGGGAGCAAAATTATTAATGTTAAAACTCCAAAATGAAAATCTATAAAGGGATCTTCCCTTAAGACCACTGATCCCTATATGTCCTCAAAGCACATAAGACCCTTTAGTGAATTTCCTGCAAATTACAAGGGCCCTTCAGTTACTGGCTTAAAAACAGTTTTCCCATGACATTTAGCCTGTTTCATCTCCAATGTGCCACAAATCAGCAGTGTAGCTTTGAATAAGTCATTAAATGGCTATAAGCCTTTGTCTCCTCCTGGGTAAAATGAGAGGCTGGCACTCATGTTCTCTGGAGTTCCTAGAGCTGATATTTCATGATCCAATCAAGTTCAGAAAGAAGAAAAAGGCAAGCTCTCATACCGAGGATTGGCCTTGGGTTGGCCTTGGGTCCAATGGCACGCTTCTCAGAAGCCAAAACAGCAGTGGAGGGGTAGGGGAGAGTGTGCACCATGACTCCCTCTCCATTCAGCTTGGACTGTGTAAGGCTGGACCCTACCCTGGGAGGGAGGTCAGGGCCTGCCACTTGCATGCAGCCGGAGCAGCTCCCATCCAGAGGAACCCACTTAAAGAAATTGACTGGGCAAAAAATAATAGTTCAGTGAAAACATGCCTTTGAGTACTAGTCTATCTGGTAACAGATATAAAAGGGTTTGTGATTTCCCTGTTCACTTCTCAATTGAACAACAATGCCTACTTTAAGGAAGTTGAACAAATTGCCCCCTTACAAAGATATGTGAGAGAAACCAATACAAGCTTCCACCACTACCCCAAAATAGAGCATTTCCGTGAAATCTTTCATTAAGTCTAAATGATCTGAAGCAAAGAAGCAGGTGTCACTAATGTATGAGGGGAAAATTTCAAGCATTCCTAGATCAAAATTGTATCACTTGTAGTCCCGTTGATCTTCAATTTGCTCGAGCGGGCACCAGTAACGTCTCCATTTGTCCCTGTCTTGAGCCAGTGCAGCCCAATGATATTTGCTCGCTCCAGGAACAGGAAGAGCCTCAAATTGTTCATTCAGAGATTTGACGAAAAAATCTGACCTTCTAGTTGGTGGGTGGCCATGAGGTCTTCTGACGTCCTGTGGAATCCAGTCAGTAACAGCTCTAGTCCAGCAGTCGTCTCTGAATCACATTACATGACCAGCCCATCTGATTTTTGATGCCTTGGCAAATGAGACAGCATCCCTGATTTCTGACCATCGACGGAGGTCAGAAGTCCAGATTCCTTCTCTCACTTGAGTGAGACATGATATTCCCAGCATAGCTCTTTTGATTCCTCTTTAGGATACCCTAATAGCATTCTCATCCTGTTTGCATAGGGTCCAGGTCTCTGAGGCATATGTTAGTGCAGGAAGAATGGTGGAATCGAAAAAGATGTGCCTGGAGTCAGAGCTTCTTCGTTCTCTTAACCACCTCTTCGATGCTCTTGAATGCATTCCACGCTGCTCTCTTCCTCCTACACAGTTCTGGCACCAAGTTGTTCCTCATGTTGATTTCTCAACCCAGGTACACATAGCTGCTGCATTCGAAGAGGTTCGTTCCATTGAGAGCAAATGGAGCTTCAGGGACCAGTTTGTTTTTCATGAACATCGTCTTGTTGAGATTCAGCTGCAATCCGACGTTTCCACACTCATGGTCAAAGTTAGTCAGCATTTGTGCCGCTTGGCTAATGTTTGGTGTTATGAGAACGATGTAATCAGCGAAGCAGAGGTGATGTAATTGCCAACTGTCTATCTTCACTCCCATTCCTTCCCATTCCAGTCATCAAATGATGTTCTCAAGGCCAGCACTGAAGAGTTTCGGTGAAATGGTATCACCCTGCCACATCCCTCTCTTTACATCAATGATCACTTCCTTGTAGAATGGTGAGATCCTGGTGGTGAATCCACAATACAGCTCTTGGAGGATTTTGATATACTGAGTTTGAATGCCCAGTTTAGCCAAGGCTTCGATGACCGCCTCAGTCTCAACAGAATCGAAGGCCTTCTTTAAGTCAATGAATGTTAGACAGAGTGGCATCTTGAACTCTCGAGAAACTTCAGTGAGTCTGGTCACTGTGTGGATATGGTCTATCGTGCTGAATCCCCTTCAGAACCCAGCTTGCTCACATTGTTGTCCTTCGTCTAGTGTTCTGCCTATTCTATTCAGGATTACACGAGTGAACAACTTGTAGACCACAGACAGCAGGCAGATTGGGCAATAGTTGCTGATGTTGTGGATGTCTCCCTTCTTGTACAACAGAACGGTCCTACTGGTTTTCACTGGGATGGAACCTTGCATTCAGACAGGTAGCATGTGAAGAGTCGGGCCAGTGTATTGATGAGTACTGGCAGCAGATTCTTCAGGTGTTCGGGTCTGATCTTGTCCGGACCAGGTGCTGTTCGAGTCTTTACCAGCGAAATGACATGTCGGATTTTAGAAGGGAGAACATTGGGGAACAACATATCCATCCTGCAGAATTTGGTATGTGGGCAGGTGGACATGGCTGTCAAAGAGATCAGAGGAGAAGTCGTGAATAATTTTCTCCATTGCCTTTCTGGAGGATGTGATAGATCCATCGGGACGTCAGAGGGCAGTCATCTTGGTCTTGTAGTTGGCGAAGGACAGGCGAATGTTGCAAATACTTTTCCCAGCTTCTGCTGCACTGGCCAACACTGCTGCTCTTCTCTCTTTGAGATCTTCCTTTATCGCATCTCTGCACAGCTTTGTGAGCTCGGACGTTAGCTTGTGGTTGCCTGAGACTCATGCCAAACAACGTTGATGAATGAGCTCGAGAGTTTCCGAAGACAGGAGTCTGTTTGTGGCTTTCTCACTCTTCAGCATTCTTCGAACAGATATGGAGGTGCTGAACCAGTTGACCGTATTCTTTGTCGATGTTGTCAAGGACAGCATCTTCCCACATTGCTGCAATAGTGCCAAAGAGCTCCCAGTTGGTGGTCATTCTGGGAGTTGTCTTCTTAAACTTAAATTTTGCAGACTTTTCTCCTCACTCTGTGAAGTAGAATTTCGCACGAAGGAGACGGTGGTCTGATCCCGCTTGGAATTTTGGGACAACAGCGACATTGGTCAGGCAAAACCTTCGATTGAATATGATGTGGTCAATTTCATTGTGGAACTGTCCACCGGGAGACTCCCATGTCCAGTGTTTAGATTCAGCCTTCTGGAACTGTAAGTTACCATGGATGGTCTTGGTCGACAGGATGAATTCTGACAGTCTCTCACCCTGATCATTCCATTCTAGGCCATGAGTCCCAATGTGGAGATCAAAATTAATAAATAAATTTTAAAATCACCTTAACATATAGTAAAAGCAAGAAATATGATGCTTATACAATCTGTACAAAAATAATGGGGGACAGAAAGATAATTCAGGAAACAGAAGGGAAAAAATGGCAGAAAAATAGTGTGTAGGGGATAGCAGGTCAGATTGATATCAAAGAAGTGAGCAGAGACCAACTAAAGCCAGATATCTGGCTTGCCTGAAGTGAAGCTATGCTCACAAACCACCTCTGACTGGTGCCAGATAATCTCATCAACAGCCACTATCCAGAGACTTATTGTCCTTCTCTCTCGAATGGGAGCATAAAACGACACACGCCATAACCATGCCAGTGGACCCATGCCAGGCTGTTTCATTCAGGGCACTCCGGAGTTGGGTGGGTGATGCCCCTCCCCACCCCAAAAAAGCCAGCTCTAACAGCCGAAAACCTCCAGAACTCAACTGCCACCATGTTCACGGTTGCTCTCCACACACTCGGGCTGAGCCTCACCCACGAGTAAACCTATCCCTGGACCACACAGTCATGACATCTCATGCCTTACACCACTCATACTCCAAGAGTTGGCACATATGACTCGACCCAGTTCCCACATCTCCTAAACCATGCAGCCCCATGTACCACAGCACAACACCCTTACTCGTGGAATTCACACTGATCACAGTTTACACTTCCTGTCACTGGGTGAAGCCAGGCAGAGAAGGAAAAGAGCAATTCTCAGCCTTACCCTCTAAGAGACCCTCAGGGAGGCTAAGTACAAAGACTCACCTTCAGCACAGCAGGAACACAGCAAACCTACAGAAGGGGAGGACTCATAGAAGCCCACCCCAGCCCAGTGACTGAAAACAGTACAACAGCTCAGTAAATCCTCATGACACCATGGTGAGGATGTTTAATGAGCGAGAAGATGCAATAGCACAGGCAGTCAGCAAAGCACAACAAAATGTAAGTGCTAAAATTAAAAAAACTCTAGCAGAAATGAAAAGTATGGCAGACAATATTTTAAAAAATCAATAGAAAGTCTGAGCAGATTAAGAGCAGCTGAGCAAAATATCAAGACACTCCATGAGATGGAGGAAACCCCTAGAAAACAATAGAAGATAGAGAAAATGTTTGAAAAGAATGAGCAGCACACCAGAGAACTATGGAATGAGTTCAAGAGAAACAATATAAGAAGCATGAGAGTCCCTGAATAATAGGAAGGCCAATTCAATGAATAACCAAATAACTAAAGAAATCATACGTAAGGATTTTCCAGAGTTGAGGAATGCAAGACTGAGATCTAGGAGGCACAAAGTGTTCCAGCAAAAATAAACTCAAATAGAAAAACTCCAAGATGCACTGTACTCAGGATGACAAAAGCCAAAAATAGAAACTGAATATTGAAAACAATAAGATTCTTAAAAGGAATTTATATACAACGGAAATCCCATAATATTCACAGCAGATCTATCAAATGAGATTCTACAAGCCAAAAGAAAATGGAGGGATATAGAAAAAAAAAAATTTTAATGAACTGAACATGTCACCAAGAATACTTTATCCAGTGACATTACCATTTAGATCTGAAGGAATGATACAAAGCTTCAGGGACAGGCAACAGCTTAGAAAAAATATAGCCATAAAACCAGTTTTGCAAGAAGCAGTAAAAGAGCTCATTTAAAAGACAGGACAAACTTCCCAGCACCTGGCATTGAGTATGAAACTCACTCATAAGCATGGTTGTCCTCTCTTAGATTAAGAAAGTTTGTTACACCCAAGAGTAGTAGAGATAAGGACCAGGAGATCTGCTCCACAGCTTGGAAACCGGCCTCACATGCTGGGGCAAAAAGCAGCTCAGATAGAGAAGGGAACACCAAGTAAAGGATGTTGGGAGGACCCGTTCAGGTTGAAAGATGTGTGCCGAAAGCAGACTATAGACCGAACAGGATGGCCACTCAATACCTCTATTGCAAACCACAATACACAAAAGGAGAGAGAACAAAAGGGACTGCCCTGCAGAAGAGGCAGGGTGGGGTGGTGGGGGATGGGGTGGGGGTCGTGGGAGGGATACTGGGAACATTGGTGGAGGAGAATGGGCACTGGTGGAGGGATGGGTAAACAATCATTATATGACTGAAATGCAAACAGAAAAGTTTGTAAGTTTGTAACAGTAACTCATGGTGATTCACTAATAAATTTTTTTTTAATTTAAAAAAAAAGAGGGGCCGGAGCGATAGCACAGCGGGTAGGGCGTTCGCCTTGCACGCGGCCGACCCGGGTTCGATCCCCGGCATCCCATATGGTCCCCCAAGCACCGCCAGGAGTAATTCCTGAGTCAAAGCCAGGAGTAACCCCTGAGCATCGCTGGTTGTGACCCAAAAAGCAAAAAAAATAAATAAATAAAAAAATTAAAAAAAAGAAAGGTTTGTTAACTCCAAGATTGCTAAGAGATTTTATACATTCTCAATAATAAACTTTTCATTTCTATTGAATGTCCTATGTCTAATCAGTTGTTTTCTTTTTGATTTTTTAACATTCATGGATATCAAAAAAATTATTAAATTTTTACTTATTAATACAGACACTTAAGCAATATCTATAACATAATATTTTCTAACATAAAGTCAATATTCTCTTTCTTTAGATAAAATACACTTATATCTTAATCAACCTTTAAGATTTTCTCCATAAAACTTTCTTGTTCATTTTTGGTTTGGGGGCCAACCTAGTGGTACTCAGAGCTTCCTCCTGGCTCTGAGCTCAGAGATCACTCCTGGCTGACTTGGGGGACTATATGGGATGCTGGGAATTGAACCTGGGTCAGCCATGTGCATGACCAACACCCTATCCTTGTACTACCTTTCCAGCCCATGCCTTGAAATTTTCTCAATTCTCTTCACTCATATTGAATTTTAAAATTGTAGGGTTTGTATCGATTTTATGTAAATTTTTAGTGTTTTAGCACAGAATATTCATCAGAATAATTTTTTAATTTATATATCTGCAAAAAAATAGAATGATAAACAGTTTTTGAAAAATTGCTTTAGAAGCCAGAGCGATAGTACAACAGGTATGGTGTTTGTCTTGCTCACGGCTGACCTGGGTTCAATCCCAAACATCCCATGTGGTCCCCCAAGCCCACCAGGAGTGATCCCTGAACACACAGCCAGGAATAAACCCTGAGTATCTCTGGGTTTGGTCAAAATAAAATTAACTTATCTTTGATTTGCAATTTTGTGAAATTTTAGGAGTTTGTTCATTTATATGTGAGTAGGTGTCACCACATTCACAATTAAAAAAAGAAAACTTTCCTATATAGGAGATAAAATAGAAACATAGTAAGGGTACAACAAATGGTCTAAGTTATTAGAACAGACAATCTTGTCTACAGAACTGAGCTTACAAAGGGGGACAGAGGGGCTAGGAGAAGACCTTTGGGACACTATTAGTAGGAAGTTGGCTCTCTGGTGATATGTATTGGAACAATGTATACATAAAAAGTATAATATTGTAAATCCTGGCACTTTAATAAAAATGGGTTTAAAAATGTGATGGAGAAATAAACTTTTTCCTAAATAAACAAAACCTAGTGGTGTTTACACCACCAGATGTATTACAAGAAAAGTTGAAATGCATTCTTTTACAGGAAAAGAAAAAGCAAAAGAATCAAAACCTTAATTCTGGTGATAAATAGTAATAAAGAATCAGAAAAATAAACACGAATAAAATGAGACAATAAAACATGAAAGGGAGAAAAGAGTCTGTTTAGTCTAAAGACAATGAATCAGTACCACAAGAAAGGACTATCTCAGATACAGAATGACTGGCACAATCCTCATGATAACCACAAAATGAAAATCCGGAGGAGAGATAGTACAGGGGTTAATGGCATTTACCTTGCATGTGGTTGGCCCGTTTGATCCCCAATACCACATCCCCCGCCCCCCCAGAGAACTGTCAGGAATGATTCCTGAGCACAGAGCAAAGCATAAGACCTGAGCATAACCAGGTGCGTCCCAAAGGAAGCAATCTTTTTAAAAATATAGAGCAGAAATACTTGGAATAAAATTTGAAAATTAGGAGAAAATGAGAGAATCACCACCGTAAAATATTTAAATGACAATGGAGATAGAAACTCATGTAATAGAAACACCAAAAATATAAAACAAGCAGAAGACAAAATACAGAATAGCAAAAAATAAATTTCCATGTAACATTAAACACCCTGTGAATAACTTGAACTCACAAAAGGTAGAGTGGCTGCACAATCCACCTACACCGTGCATACAAGAAACTTATATCCTACCTAAAGATTACACAAACAATACTAAAGGGCTAGAATAATTTATTTCAAACCAATAATACAGAGGGGGTAGAGGCAAAAACTGCTATACTCAGATCTAATAAACTAGTATTAAAGATAAAAGAAAAGAAGTATAGACACTATATAATGATCAAGAAAACAATCCATCAAGAAGATAAAACAGTTCTGCCCAGAGATGACCCGGAGCCGCGGCACGAGAAACAGACCCTCCTCGCCTAAAGACTGTGATTCTGAGGTCTCCTAACCCATTTTGGCACCAGAGCGGATTCTTGCAGCCATCTATTTTGACTGTGAACTGAGCTAAAATGTTAGCTCTCAGTGAAGACTCAAAGTCTTCACTCTCAGCAATGAAGAGAAATTATTAGATGATGCCTATTCAGCAGGCCTGATTGTTGGGGAAAATTTCCAATCAATAATAGTGAGTTCTGTATGGAAATATGGAATGTACTCAAAGTATATAGAGAATAAAGGGAATATCATTAGCTACTTAGATGGGGGGTGGGGTGGGAGGGGGGTGTATTGGGGTTCTTGGTGGTGGAACATGTGCACTGGTGAAGGGCTGGGAGTTTAATCAGTATTTGACGGTGACTTAAACCTGAAAGCTTTGTAATTTTTTTTCTTTCTTTTTTTCACGGTGATTCAATAAAATATTTCTTTAAATAAATAAATAAATAAATAAATTCTTAACAGAGTGAAAAAATAAATAAATAAAGGGGGAAAAAAAGAAGATAAAACAGTTATCATTTATGCACCCAATACATCTAAGTATGTAAAACACTTATTAACATTAAGGAAGATATACACAATAACACATTAATAGTTTAGGATCACAACATACCATTTAACATCAATAAACAGATTATCTGTTCAGAAACCTAGTAAGGAAATTAAATAATTGGTCACATAAACTTAATGAAATATATAGAAATTTTTATCCCTACACAGCGAGTAGGGCGTTTGCCTTGCATGTGGCCGACCTGGGTTCGATTCCTCTGTTCCTCTTGAAGAGCCCAGCAAGCTACCAAGAGTATTCTGCCCGCATGGCAGAGCCTGGCAAGCTCCCCATGGCGTATTCAATATGCCAAAAACAGTAACAACAAGACTCACATTGGAGACATTACTGGTGCCCATTCAAACAAATTGATGAACAACGAGATGACAGTGATACAGTGATACCTCAGTAGAGGAGGGTAAGTTTGAGTTCAGGTGGAGACACTCTGATGGAGGGTATGGCAGTGGAACATTGTATGCATGAAACTCAACCATTGAAAGTATTGTAAATTACAGCCACTAAAATATTTTTAATTTTCATCCCCAAATAAAATTATATAAATTTTTTTCAGGTATACATGGAAAATTTTTTGTGTTTTTTCTTAATTTAGGAGATCAAATGTCTTTTCTGCATTAAGTTTTTGGGCCCCCGGGTTAGATGTCAATAAATACAATTGCTGGATCAAATAGAAGCTCAATTCCATATGACCCCTCAATACCACTTCTGGGAATATATCCTGAGGGTGCAAAAAAAGCACAATAGAAATGACATCTGCACCTGTATGTTCATTGCAGCACTGTTCACAATAGCCAAAATCTGGAAACAACCCAAGTGCTCAAGAACGGACAACCAGTTAAAGAAACTGGTACATCTACACAATGGAATACTATGCAGCTGTTAGGAGAGATGAAGTCATGAAATTTGCTTATAAGTGGATAGACATGGAGTGTATCATGCTATGTGAAATGAGTCAGAAAGAGAGGGACAGATACAGAAAGACTGCACTCATTTGTGGAATATAAAATAACATAACACGAGACTGACACCGAAGGACAGTAGATATAAGGGTCAGGAAGATTGCTCCATAGTTGGAAGCCTGCCTCATGAGTGGGCAGGGAAAAGGCAGCTGGAATAGAGAAGGGATCACTAAGAAAATCATGGTTGGAGGAATCGATCGGGATGGGAGTTGTGTGTTGAAAGTAGATAAAGGACCAAACATGATAACCTCTCAGTATCTGCATTGCAAACCATAATGCCCAAAAGTAGAGAGAGAGTATGGGTAATATTGTCTGCCATGGGGGAAGTGGGAGGGTAGGAAACACCCTATCCACTGTGCTATCACTCCGTTAACTGTGATACCTCAATTAAAACTTTTATGTTTTAAAAATCAGTAAAATAAATGTGAGAAAAAAATTAATTTTTAAATGTTAAAAATCTGAAACCATAAAAAATACTTAGAAGAAAACATGTGATACTTTTCTTTATTTCGATCTCAGAGATGTATTTGGAGAGCCAATTCCAGTGGCAAGGAAAACAGAGGGGGAAAAAAAATTACCCCATCAAATTAAAAAGCATTTACACAGGAAAAAAAATCCTAACACAAATACTAAAAGGCAAACTAAAAGTTGGGAAAAGATATTTGTACATCATATATCCAACAAGGAATTCATACTCAAAATATATAAAGAATTTGAAAACAAAAAAACAAAATGGATAAATAATCTGAATAAATAATTTTTCAAAGAAAACACACAAACATCTCCCAGGCACATAAAAAACATACTCAACATTACCCATCATTAGGGAAATGCAAATCAAAGCCACAGTGATATATTATCTCACTCCTGTGGGAATGGCCTGTAGCAAACAAGTGTTGGCAAGGGTGGAGAAAAAGGAATTCTGGTTTATTACAAGTGGGAATGTAAATCAGTGTAGCTTCTATTTCAAAAAAAAGAAGTAATAGGGCCAGAGCAATAGTACAGCAGGTGGGGCATTTGCCTTGAATGCCTCAACCCAGATTCCATACAGCACTCCATATGATCCCCCAAACCCACCAGGAGTAATCCCCGAGCACAGAGCTAGGAGTAAGTCCTGAGCAGCACTGGATGTGATTAAAAAAAAAAAAAAGGTGAAAAATGAAAATCCAGCAGTTTCTTTCCTAGACATTTATCTGAAGGCATCAAAAACACTAAAGGATATTTGCAACCCGTGTGTCTATAACAGCGTAATTCAGAATAGCCAAAACATAAGAATCAACCTAAATGCCTGTCAACAGATGACTGTATAAAGTAGCTGTGGTATGTAGATACAATAGAATACTAATCAGCTATTAAAAAGATGAAAGTCCGCCTTTTGCAACAACATGAATGGAATGTGAGGCAATTTTATTAAGCGAATAAGTCAGGAAGTGAAATAGTTTCACTTCAGAAGGCTTCACTCGTGTGTGGAATATATATTACCAAGACAAACAAACTGAAAAACCACCACAAAAATGAATGTTAGGCTCAGTGAAAAATATGGTTGTTGCAAAGGGAAAGGAGAAAGGAAGAAGAAATAGCATGATGGCAGTGGAACTCTGGTGGTGGGTGTTGGTGAATCTTTTGCACATGTAGCACATGAATCTTTTGCATATGTTGGTGAATCTTTTGCAAATCTGTTCACCCAAAATTTTATAATATTGAAAACCAGTGATAAATCAATAAAATTTATTAAGAAAATAAAACTGGGTTACACCCTCAGCTTTCTTTATTCTGATGATCTTACTTTTAATACTGACCAAGGTTTTTCTCCTATTATTCTGAAAAATTAAGTTTTTGCTATATGCCCTGTTCCCTGGATATCCAATAAATCATTTGACTTACTGCCTGGGCACTTCAGAATGTCAACATGATAAACACAAAGTAAAATTTAAGGAGTACTAGGATAGTGACTCAAGTAGCAAAGGAAAAGAAGAGCTTTCATTCCTTTTTTAAAGCTATTTTATCGAGGAGAAAACTATGATTGGCCCTGCAAATTCAAGTATTAAAAGCAAAAACTATTATAGAATGCAGAGTCTTGGATCCCACCCACTCCCCCCGCCCTTTTAAGTGAACAGCATGACTTTGCAAGCAATTAAAAGCTAATGGCTTACCAAAGATGAGCTCTTCCATCAAAAAGATAAATGGAGACTACTTAGGATTTATTTGGTTTTTGACTTCCACTCATTTCCTAATGCTCACAATTCAAAATGGGTCACACAACTATCATGTTCCTCATTTCTTTAAGCAAAAATGAGGGGGGAAATCACAATACTGACCCACAAATATATTTACCATTTTAACAGGTATTTGAATAAGGAAGGGTTTCTTACTCCCTCACTCCCTTTTTTCTGGGCTACAGCCCATGATTACTAAACCCATATCAGGTTAGAGCTTGAAGAACATTGAACTTGGAGTGAGTAAACTCCATCTCTGAAGATCTGTTGTGTCATCAGTGAAATTAGAGTGATGGATCTCAGTAATAAGAAGACATGCAACTGTAGGGCATTGTTTTTGCATGCTGCCGACCCAGGTTTGGTCCCCGGCATCCCATATGGTTCCCCGAGCACCACCAAGAGTAATTCCTGAGTGCAGAGCCAGGAGTAACCCCTGAGCATCATCAGGTGTGACAAAATATGTATATATGTATATATGTATATATGTATATGTGTGTGTGTGTGTGTGTGTGTGTGTGTGGGTGTGTGTATGACTTAGGGTCAAAATTTTTTGTATTGGGATCCCAAAGTGATAGTACAACGGATAGGGTGCTTGCCTTGCAACTGACCTGGGTTCCATTCCCAGCATCCCATATAGTCCCCTGGGCACCACTGTCTTCAGTAATTCCTGAATACAGAGCCATCAGTAACCACTGAGCACTGCCAAGTGTGCACCCCCCCACACACAAAAAAAAAGATATTTTCTGTACTGTAGGATATCATAGCCTCAGGGATCACTTTATCACTATCATCTTGTTGTTCATAGATTTACTCGAGCGGGCACCAATAACGTCTCCATTTGCCCCGGCCCCAAGATTTTACCAGCCCCAAGATTTTAGCCACCTCTTCTTACTCGTTTTTTTTTCCCCCCCAATGATTGGAGTCTCTTTTCAGGGTCAGGGGAATAAGACCTGTTATTGTTACTGCATTTGGCATATCGAATACTCCATGGGAGCTTGCCAGGCCTTAGGTAGTTTAGGTTTATTGGGTTGTTCCGATCACAGTGCTCCCATTCCTCTGTGTTTATTTGTAACATCTTTCTTTGTGTTCTGTTGACTTGTAAATATTGTTTTTCTCTTTTCCTTGAGTCCTTTGCATAGTTTATTCAGAGCAATGTCCTTTTGTATGGGCACAGGAAGATAGTAGTAAATGCTATGCTTTTGTAACCTGGAAGTCATTTGACTCTAAATGATACTTTCCTCCTGGGCATCTGTTTTCTAGACCTAAGCCTCAGCTGCCCTTACTTCCTAGGACCCCCAAAGGCAGGGTCCTGACGAGGGACAGGATGGATCCAGGTCAAGTGGTGAGTTACGTGCTACCCTGGCATCGAGATGGGCCTGGCCAAAGTGCCTAATGCTTAACTATAAGTTAAGAGCTTGGTCATGGACAAATGCTGTCATGATCCAAAAAGTAATAACTAGATTCAGACCCTGCTAGGGTGAGGAATGATTAATCTGGCTGAGTCTGTGGTAAGATGTTCCCAGAAGAGCTGCACTGCAAACCTCAATGTATCTCTTACTGTGTCCATACAAAAATAACTAATATTAAGATGTTGATTGAGTTTTTAGACTGAAGAAAAGAGAAAAACACCTTAAGAGGTATTTTGCCTGAGGGTAGTCAGGAAGAGCTTTGGAATGCCTCTAGGTGGTGTTTCCTTTGAACCTGGTGGGCCTTCAGGAAGGGCTTTCTTATGTTGATTTTGCTACCAGACTGTGTGTAGCCCAGAGGGCAAGGTGGAGAGAGACAAGGAGGGGGAGACTAGTGAAGAGGGAGCAGAATCCAGAGAGCTGGGTTGGAGGAATGAGGAGGTAGGAACGAAGAGTTCCTGAGATGAGAGAGACAGGAAAGATTGCATAAACGGTAACTAATCAGCAACCAGCTTGGTCCTTGGTCTTCCTTCACCTGCCCTTGGCCAGCAGCCGTCCCGATCCAGCCGATACACAGCTGCTCCAGAGCACCAAACACGGGTGGTGAGACAGAGCCACCCAGAATGCCCACAAACACACACCCTTCAGCCTGCGTAGTTTTTTTACACTGTACTGCCAAGTGTAGCTCTGGCAACTCACCCTTTAGACCCACCCCTCCTGAAAAGGCAGGAGGGCAGGGCTTTCAGACTTTTCCAGAGAGTCATCAGTGATGGAGAAGCAGAGAGCAGAGAACACGGAGCCATTCTTGCTAAGTGGCTGCCTAAAAACCACTTTGACGAAGTGACAGGGAATAAAGGAGGGAACTATCAGGGACACAGTGTCCAACCCCCCCACCCCCACCCCCCAAGTAGAGAAGTGAGGATAGAAGCTGATTGCTACAACTCTAAAATATCCCAATTTCACATCACAAACTAAACTTCCAAAGTCCTTTCAAGATCATTTCAAGGAGCTGGAGTGATAGCACAGCAGGAAGGGCATTTGCCTTGCACGCGGCCCACCCTGGTTCGATTCCCAGCATCCCATATGGTCCCCCAAGCACCACCAGGAGTAATTCCTGAGTGCAGAGCCAGGAGTAATCCCTGTGTATTGCCGGGTGTGACCCAAAAAGTAAAAAAAATTAAAAATTAAAAAACAGATTGCTGCCCTTCCCCCTGGTACCAAGAGTTCCTGGGAAGGACCTAAGAACACGAATGTAGCATGGGTTTTTTTCAAGGCCTCTAAGGCCAGTGAAGCTTCAAACCACACTTTAGAGAATCACAGGAGTCAGGGGAATCCATGAGCACTGGAGCCTGCTCACGAGGCAAAAAGATATCAGAAGAGGAAACCTGGATTCGTTTTATTTTTCTTTAAACACAGGTCCCATTAACATGCCCTGAGTTACACGAGAGGCACAGGGTTCAATGCTTCTGAACAACTTCACTTCTCACAGTAACCTGGGTTAGAGCAACTGTCACCCTCCTTTTTAAAAATCAGCACACTGAGGCTGGAGAGAGGCTGAGAAGAACCCAAGGGCACAGCGGTGGCCAGAGGGGCCAGAACACAAACAGTTTCAGGCTCCTCATCTCGAGGCGACGGCAGGGAAGTCTAAGGGTTCCCTGTAGGCGTCTGCAAAGGTTTTCCTGAGCAGACGTTTTCGCTGGCATTGACAGAGGACGGGAGGCGCTGCAGCTCGGCTGAGGGGCTTGCTAAAGGAACTCTCTTCACATGCACATCTGGCTAAGTGGGCTGACAGACCAATTCCCTTCCCTGTACCTCAGCTCTGCCAACTGTGAAGCTGAAGACCAAAATAGTTGCCACCTACCCCCCAGCTTGTTCCCAAGAATGAGATAAGAGCTTTCGGCTATTATGTAAGAAACATTTTCCCTTGCCAACCCCTCAGCTTGCAGAGTTGTCTCTTGAGAGGTTCCAAATCACATAAAGGATGGGGTTCACCTTTGCTCTCTTGAACCTGTGGCAACACTCCCACTGTCCTCCTCTCCTCTGACCCCTCCCCCTCCCCTCTGGGCCCCGCAGGCTCGTGCCAGCTGGAACTCAAAGTTCAAAGCAAGCTCCTGAACGCGTGTGTGCATTTCAGAAACTCCATTTGTTCCTGCAGAGTGACGGATGGAGAATTTTCCTGACAGCTCAGTTGGACACGTTCTGAGGTGTTCTTCAGATTCCGCCCTCACTCTGTACCTCCCAGGCCCCTCCGGCATATGCTGCAGGCCTCGCCTGCTGAGAAACTGGCAGGCGGCATGTCACACCTATTTTGTAAGCTTAGCCGCCCTGTTTCAAGAGCCCCATCCTCTCAGAATTAAGACTCTCTGGTGGTGCTTAGCCGGCCTCGGCTCATGAACTGAGGAAAAATATTGGATCTGCCTTCATCAACTACTGAACATTCCAGACAACACATGAAAGTTCTGGAGTCAAAGAAAAGATTGATTTCTTTGTGTTGCCTTGGCTTGGCTCTGTGTCTCCAAGGGGTAGCCAGCCTCCCTTTGCCCCAATCTCCCCCCGGGGGTGTTTGTTTATTAATGGAGTGGAACTGAGAGTCATAACCCTGACTCTGAAGTTCTGACTGTAATAGGAATAGTCACCAAGGGGTGAAATGTCACTGCGGTTATCTAATGATCAAGGACAGCATGCCTGAGAGGGAGGGAGCAGCCAGGGTCTCTGGCTGTCACCACATGGCTTGATTCTGCCTCTATTCTCTCTGCCCTGCCAGGAGCTAATTGATTTGTGAAAGTGCTTGGAGGTACATTGAGTGAGAAAGACACTTTCTGTCTGCAGATGACAGATCCTCAGAGGAAAAAAAAAAAAACTAAACTAAAAAACTTGTTGCAGCACAAATTTCTCCTCCATTCAAGTCCCTGTTACCTAAATCTTTAGCACCCAGAGAGTGAAGGAGACCCCCCAAATCTCCTGAAGGCCAGACCCTGACAAAACTGGCACTTGATAAACAGGAGGCCAGAATCAATGACAAAAGTGAATAACAGAAAACTAAGCAGTAGAGGAAGCAGGGGGACACTGTGCCCTTTAAACTACTGGTTTAATGAGTCGGAGGGAGGGGGGGGGAAGTAAAGGCATTTGCCTTGCATGTGGTGGGCCCCTGTTTGACCCCTGGCACCACATAGTGTCTCCAATGCACCACCAGGAATGTTCCCTCAGCACAGAGCCAGGTGGAAGCTCTGAGCACTGCTGGATGTGCCCACTCCCAAGTAAAAAAAAATTACCAGATCCCAGAGCAGTAAGTTCTATTCTTCACACTGACTAGAAATGAAGATGATTCATGAAAAGCCCGAATCCTCTAGCACAATCCCTGACAACTTTATTTTACACAATAAATTCTTTTTTTTTCTTGAACACATTGAATTCTAATAGATTGATTTTTTTTTTCATCTCTAGCAACAAGTCTAAAGCTTCCACTCAGAGGCACAAAAGTGATGCCAGTCTTTTGTAAATCCATGCCCTCACAATAGACAAAAGGTTGATTTGGGATTGATGCCTTACTGCCCAGTGAGGGATGAAATTTGCATTCTTACTTTCTGATTCAGCTTCTACCTTCGCAGGATTTGCTTTTTGAAAAGATTTTGCCAGGGCTGCAGAGAGAGTTGAAGTCATATTGATAAGAGAGCTTTTATCAAAAGCTACTTCTTATAAGTGAATTTGATCCAAAGTCAGAGTTCTTCCTCTGTTGCCGACAGATTCCAGGGAACCCGAGGTAAGAGTTAGTCAAGTCATTCTCAGGCCTTTTTACATTGAAATGTTGAATACTTGGACAACTGGATAAGGAGACTACATCCATTCATTCATTCACCCCCTCAGTATTTATTAAGTACCCAAAATATACCGGACTCATAAATAGGACTTATTTTTCTAATCACTACTTGCAATGTTTGTTGTAAAAAATTAACTGGTCCATTATTTGGAATCAGTATAATAGGAGATATTAGAAGGGTTAGAAAAATAAAGAAATCTATTTCTCTCCTTTTTTCACAGCCTAGATCTAAGCTAAGTTCCACTGGGGAAGATTCTGGAACATTAAGCCATTTTCAAACAGCTAACTACATTGAATTACTCTAGCAATTTCTATTTCATCACTTAAATCTGGCACCACACAGAATAACAGAGTTTTCCAAAACCATCTAGTTCCACACAGCAGTGAAGAGTGAAGACATTTTCTAAAATACCTACCTGAGCAACAGAGAATTCAAATTTTTGTTTGTTTGTTTTTTGGGGCAGGCGCTTGAGTGGGTCCCATCCAGTACTCTTGCAGACTATTCCTGCTCTGTGTTCAGGGTTGCTCCTGGGTGATGCTCAGGGATCAGGCAGCCTCAGGGATCAAACTGGAGTCTGATGCATCCAAAGAAAGCCCTCAACCTTCACATTATCTCTCTGGCCCCTTAAAAAATATATATTTTAAAGCTACTTAGAGGTGGAGCTGGAGGCAGAGTACAACACGTAGGATGCTTGCCTCTGCAGCTGACCTGACTTCAATCTCCAGCATTCCATAGGGTGCCCCTGAGTTCCACCAGGGATGATCCCTGAGTGAAGAATCAGGAGTAACATTTGTGGAATATAAAGCAACAGAATGGGAGACTAATACCCAAGATTATTAAAGATAAGTACTGGGAGGATTACTCCACAGCTTAGAAGCTGGCCTCACATACTGGGGGGAAAGGCAGTTTAGTTAGAGAAGGGATCACCAAGTAAATAGTACTAAGAGGATCCGCTTGGGATGGGAGATGCACCCTGAAAGCAGACTAAAGACTGAGCATGATGGCCACCTAATACCTCTATTGCAAACCACAGCACCCAAAAGGAGAGAGAGAGAGAGAGAGAGAGAGAGAGAGAGAGAGCACAAAAGGGAATGCCCTGCAACAGAGGCAGGGTGGGGAGAGGGAGAACGAGGTGGGGATGGTGGGAGAGATGCTGGGACCATTGGTGGTGGAAAATGGGCACTGAGCACAGCGGCCACTCAACACCTTTATTGCAAACCATAACAGCTAATTAGAGAGAGAAAACAGAAGGGAATGCCTTGCCACAGTGGCAGGGTGGGGTGGGGGGGAGATGGGATTGGGGAGGGTGGGAGGGACACTGGGTTTACGGGTGGTGGAGAATGGGCACTGGTGAAGGGATGGGTTCCAAACTTTGTATGAGGGAAGTATAAGCACAAAAGTGTATAAATCTGTAACTGTACCCTCACGGTGATTCTCTAATTAAAAATAAATAAATTAAAAAAGAAAATGGGCACTGAAGGAAGGATGGATATTTGACCAGTATATGACTAAAATGGAAGCATGGGAGTTTGTAAGTCTGTAACTGTACCTCACAGTGATTCACTAATTAAAAAAAAAATTTAATCATTAATAAAATTAAATTAAAAAAATTTTTAATTTTAAAAAAAGAATCAGTAGTAAGCCTTGAGTACTGGTGGGTGGTGACCAGAATTTTAAAAATAATAATAATAATCAGAGGTTATTCTCCTGATTGGTTCTTTCAATTATCAAAGCTTACCCAGAAGGTCCAATATCAGAAAAAAATTTAAAAATATGGCTAGCATAGGCAATGGAATGTGAGAGCTGATCTACAGAATGGAGCTTGCCATGGCAGGGGGTGGGAAGGTAGGGAAGGACAGGAGGTTGTGGGGACACTGAAATTATGGTAGAATAAAGTGGGGCCCTTGGTGGAGTGTGTGGTGTTGGAATACTATATGCATGAAATCCTACCATTATCAGTTTTGTCAGTCATGGTGATTCAAATAAAAATTTAAGTAAATAAATAAATGATATTTTGTTTTAATATGGCTAGCCTTTTACAAATTCAAATTGTCAACGGTCTTCTTCTATAAGGCAGATAAACAGTTCCCCTCCAGCTTCCCAGGATTCAAATCTACCTTTCCTTACTTTGTAGACAAAGTAATACACTCATAATCAAAATGAAGTTGCAATGGGAAGCCTACTAATTTATTAATATTTTACAGTTTACAAAAGCATTTTCTCTTTTAATCAAAGAATGTTTACATTCATTTAACAAACACTTAGGAGACCTAATCAGTGGCCTGGTGCCTAGCACAATACATGATGGATGAAGAATAAGGCGAGGCCTCTGCCCTCCAGAAATGTAGTGGGTGAAAAAGATTCATCAACAACTACAATATGCTATAAGTGCATTAGAGAAATAAACAGGAGTGTATAGGGATAGAACAGGCAAATTAAGTATTCAAAGCTAAAAATAGTATTTGGAAGATTTTTTTTTCCACTTATTAGGTCTTCGACATTGAGTATATCTAAATATATATTTATAGATAGAAGCAGAAAAATGTATGGTAGTGTAAGATTGAGTATGATAACTATTCGATGGAAGTGCTAGCGGTGGTAGAGGTGGTAGGATTTGGAAGACTTGGGCATTTCTTGGATGATCATAATTTGTGTTCTGTCTCTTACATGACCAATTCCCAACCATCCCTGAAACACAGCCTGATTGTTCAGTGGTTCATGAAGCTAATACATATTCAACCACAACAGCAACAACCACAAAATATTAGCAGTGACTATTAGCAGTGACAATAATAGACAATCATGTACTGAATAACTGACAGCCAGTGGCCATGCAAGAGACGTGCCTAAATTTCCAAATAAGCAGCCCTCCGCTCAAATCTGCTTGAGATTAGCTGCGTCCCATTTGCACGAACTGGAGATGTAACAACCATTTTGAGGACGGTATGAAAGTCAGGCAGGAGAGGAAAAAAAAAAACAAACATGAATTAAAAGCAGATGATACAAGTCCTAGCTCACATGTTCCAGAAGAAAAACATGAAATAGTTTTCTTGCAGAAGGGCAACTATCATAAATGGGATGGGGGTGGGGGGTAAGGTTATAATAAATCCTAATAAAAGCCAACAAAAGAAAATGTTGGACAATTTGTAGGATAAATATTCGGCAAGGCTGATTCACCTCACTTCGTCGTTATAAAGAGCAACTAATAAAAAAAGACTGTCAAGGACACTGCAAACATCGGAGAACTTACCAGTAACAAGAACATTAATAATAAGGGAGAGCCAAGGAATGAAATCAGATCCATCAAGACTGAAGAAGTTGAGCAACCAGCACAGAAACAAAGAAAACAGATAGGGCCGCCTGGAGGTGGTCCAAACAAACAAGAACCCAAATATTTTTTTGCTCTTAATTTTTAAAAAAAAGACAAGTTTACAGGGCATAAGACTATAAATAAATATTGGCCAATGAGCTCTTGCTTTTCCCCAGAGGCAGCTCCCTTTGAAATGACTTCCTGGACGGAGGGGGTGAGGAAGTTGAAGGCTCCTGCCCTCCTCCCTAGAGCTCATGGTCCATGACAGGAAGCCTTCCCTCCCTAGTCTCGACAATTTGGAATTGGAAAAGAACACTGGAAGGAATCCAAAGCTGTGGTTCATTTCATTCTTTCATTTCCTGTCTTTGCCAAATGCTGACAATTACAAACAAATGTTTTCTTCCCAAATACTTTCTTCTAGATGAAGATTCTTCTCATTGGGGTTGCTTATATGTATGTGACTTGAGAAACACTCTCTAAATCCCCAAGGTGACAGGATCTCCACGTAATGATAATGATTATTTAATGTCATCATCACAATGGGCTGCCTGGGCAAATGAAATGCTTGCTGGGTCTAAAGTATTCACTCAAGTGAGGTAAATTAACGCTTTCCAGGGTACCAGATATCCCATTGGGACCCTAAAGAAGGTAATTCATTACCCAGGCATTCTCTACTTACAACACTGCTATCTCCCAGCAAGTTCCACAGTTGCTTAAATTGTCAGACTTCTCAGCCAGAGTTGGGGAAGTCCAAGAGAGATAAGAATATGCTGAGAAGGTCCAGACTGGGTGTATATTTTTAGTCATCTGAAGATAGTCCAGGAGTGATAATCATCATCATAATAACAACCCAGGTGAATGCAGCCCATTTTACTTTTCAAAGCACTTTCATCACATAAATCATCCCCTTTGATCCTGACAATAATCCCTGAGGTATGCAAAGCAGGTATTATAGTCAGCACCTGGCAGGAACAGCAAGGAAGGCAGAGACAAATGGCATGAAGGTAGGCCTTCAAGACCCATAGAAGCAAGAAGTGATAGAGCAAGATCAGGGGGCCAGCCCCCAAGGCCAAAGCATCCAATCAGGAGCCATGATAAAATGAGAACTGACATTGGTAAATGGGTGCAGAAATGTGAAGGGTATCTGCTTCAGTTTGCAAGAGTGCTGATTGTCTGCTTTGCAAAAGACCACAGTTTCAAAGACCCAAGTCAAGAAAAAAAGAGAAAGTAAAATGAACCAAGTAGCTACTGTTTGCCAGGGATTTTCCTACATCAACTGATTTAACTTCACAACTGATCTATACTAGATAAATATTATCGACCCATTTTTTTTACAGTTGAGAAAGCTTAAGCTCCAAACACTGATGCTGTTTGCCCAAGATCACTTTCTTGCTAACTAGGGGAGGTGACATTCTGGAACTGAAAGAGAGAGACAAACCAATAGAGGGTTGGGCACTCTGGCCAGCAATTAGGAGCCATAAATTCAGGGAAGCAACAATTCAAGCATCAGGAAGAGAGTTTGGGGAATAAAGGTTTTCCACATCCTGGGCTCCCTGTGACATCCTGCTTTTGAGATGTGTCTGAGGCTGGGCTCCAGGGCCTGACAAGGAGGCCCAGCTGCCTGACTGGGACAGATGGAGTAACAAGTGAGAAGATTCCTGACAAATAACCAGGTTGTACAGATGTGAAAATTAAGTTCCACGGAGAAAAAATCACACAGCCACAGTAGGTAAAAAGAAGTTGCTTCTGTGATGGCAAGAGGATATTACAATGTCTGAAGACATGAAAGTCTAAGAGGATCGTGGTGGCCAACAAGAAGTTTGTCAAAAGATTAGGTTTACACTGGGAGAGCTAGAAATAGTGAAGGAAGTAGAATGGTCAAAATATATTAGAGGGCGCTCTAGATTAGTAGAAAGAGCAGTCTTGGGGGCCAGAGGGATAGTACAGTAGGGCTCTTGCCTTGCATGTGCACACCCCAGGTTCCATCCCCAGCACCCCCTATGGCCCCTTGAGCACTACCAAAAGTGATCCCTGAGCACAGAGCCAGGAGTAAGCCCTGAGCTAGCCAGTAGTGGCCCCAAAAACTTTTTTTTTTTAAAAAAGGAAGGAATACATTTTTCCTGGTGATTTGACAAGATATTTCTCTGAGTTTCGTTTAAATAACAAAGTAAATAAAATCTAACTTTGAGAGAGAGAAGAAAAGTGGCTGCCATAGAGGCAGGCTGGGGAGTGGTCATGGGAGGGAAACAGGGGACACTGGTGCTGGGAAACATACACTGGTGGAGGGGTGGGTGTTGAAACACTGTGTGACGGAAACCTAATCATGAACAACTTTGTAAGGCTCTATCTCACAGTGATTCAAAAATAAAAATCTTGGGGCTAGAACGATAGCACAGCGGGTAGGGCGTTTGCCTTGCACGCAGCTGACCCGGGTTCGACTCCCAGCATCCCATATGGTCCCCTTAGCACCGCCAGGAGTAATTCCTGAGTGCAGAGCCAGGAGTAACCTTTGTGCATCACCGGTGTGACCCAAAAAAGAAAAAAATAAAAATAAAAAATAAAAATCTTTTAGAAGATCTAGCTTTTAATGATTTGAGTACTCTTTGTAATTCTTGTACTACTTACTTGTAAATAATAATGTATCTAAGAAGTTTGAATGACTTGTTATTCTGAAGCTTTTAAAAGAAATTTTGATGTTGAGATAGATGGCCTAAGGGGAGGCTAATAGAAGAGGCAAAAATGACATTTGGATTTGGACCAATCAACTTCCTCATATCTAAGGAAATATTTCCATTAAAAACTTACTTTCCCCATTCTTCATGGATTCAAACTGTGTCATAAGCAAGATACCTGATTCCAAAATGCACACAGAAATTCATATCATGGGCCGGAGTGATAGTACCAATGGGAGGATATTTGCCTTGCATGCAGCTGACCCAGGTTCGATCCTTGACATCCCATATGGCCCCCCTAGAACCTCCAGGAGTAATTCTGAGTGTAGAGCCAGGAGTAACTCCTGAGCACCTCCAGGTGTGACCCAAGAGCCAAAATAAATAAATAAATAAAGTCATATCATGAAGATGTGGGTGTATACATTCACACACACACACACACACACACACACACACACACCCCAGAATATAATGCAGTGCAAGGAAGTATTAAATCATGCAGTTTCTGAAACCTGGACAGAACTGGAAGAAATCATGTTGACTGAAGCAAGCCAGAAAAAAGAGGAAAACAAAGGATAATCTGTGTACGGAATAACAAGATGGGGGAATACAATATAGTAAGGGGAGGGAATGCCTTGATCACCCTTGACCCCAGACTATAAGGAAAAGGACACAAAAGAATAAAATCAAAATAGGAAGGAAGAAAATGAGAAACAGAAGTAACAAGGGAATAAGGGTCAGGGGCCTCAAGTATACTAGTAATGGGGAGGAGTGGCAGAACTAAACATTCCAGCCACAGACTCACTAACCCTGAAAACACAGATCCAAACTACAACCTCCAAACTTTAAAATGTGCCTTTCTGGGGCGGGAGTAACAGCACAGCGGGTAGGGTGTTTGCCTTGCACATGGCTGACCCGGGTCGATTTCCGGCATCCCATATGGTCCCCCGAGCACTGCCAGGGTAATTCCTGAGTGCATGAGCCAGGAGTAACCCCTGTGCATTGCTGGGTGTGACTCAAAAAGGAAAAAAAAATTGTGCCTTTCAAGGCGGCAGGGTTGGGGACTAGAGGGAACTTGGGGACACTGGTGGAGGAAAATTGACACAGGCGTGGGATTAATGCTAGAACATTATATGTTTAAAACTCAACTAACAATACCTTTGAAAATCAAGGTTCTTTACATTTTAATTTTTCTTTTAAAAAAATTATTATTGACCTTTTCCTTCTGCAAAATGTGTGTGCTTCTGGGGCTGGAGCAATAGCACAGTGGGTAGGGCATTTGCCTTGCACGCGGCTGACCCGGGTTTGATTCCCAGCCTCCCATATGGTCCCCTGAGCACCACCAGGAGTAATTCCTGAGTGCAGAGCCAGGAGTAACCCCTGTGCATCACCGGGTGTGACCCAAAAAGAAAAAAAAAAAAAGTGTGTGCTTCTACTGACAAACCCTGAACCTGCTTTAATGAAGATTACTCCTGAAAGAAGCAGTAATCAAGGACAGTAATCCCTCCTGTTCCCTTCTAGCATCCAAGGGTCACACCTAGTTCTAGTGAAGGAAGACTTCAACCAAAATGCTTTTTGTCTGAAATCCATCTGAGATCCATGTATGTTCATTTTTTAAGTGACTCCAGACACCACAGAGGGGGTGTGGCCATTGTGAGCTTGTCATTTGCAGAATTGTTGTCATATGCAGACTTAGCAAGTATCATCTTGCAAGTCTGAAATAATGCAGGGGCAACAAGAAGCCTGGAGACCCCATCGACCCAGCCTCCAACATTCATCCTAAGCTAGCAGGGGCCTTCTTTATACAACTGTGGGCTTGGAACTGTTGTTTTTAGGAAGTACCCACAGAATTCATGGATAATAACTATAATAGTAGAGACCAGGAAAAGAGCCAAGGAGGTGGAATACATACGTTTCCTGCTCAAGGTCCCAAGTTTGACCTCCAACACCATATGTCTGTGCCAGCCCTGAGCACTGAACTATCGGGCCTATAGCACCAGTATACCCAGAGCATCAATGAGAGGTCAAAAAAAGGAATAAGTAAACAAATAAATACAATTGAACCAGGACACACTATATAACTCCTTCAAAATGCCTTCTGTGTTTCTGACCCTCCTAGTCTATGTAATTTTTTTGAATGTCCTTCTTCTATACTAATACATTCTTTTCTTCTTTTTTTTTTTTTTTTTTTTTTTTTGCTTTTTTGGGTTACACCTGGCTATGCTCAGGGGTTACTCCTGGCTCTGCACTCAGGAATTACTCCTGGCAGTGCTCAGGAGACCATATGGGATGCTGGAACCCAGGTTGGCTGTGGGCAAGGCTAACGCCCTACTTGCTGTGCTATTGCTCCAGCCCTATGCTAATACATTCTTACAACAGCCACATGGCCATGTCCTGACATCGGACTCCTGGAGAATGCAGAGCTCTCCCTCTGTCCCCTCCCCCTCTCCCCCAGCCTCCCTCCCACTGGCCATGGCCATGCTCACCCTCAAACACAAGCCCAGTGGGGACTGAGGACACGGGCCACCAAGTGGACCTTGTCTCTGCACCCTCACTAGACAAAGGAAGGCAGGGCAAGGCTGAGAACCAGACGAGCTAGACCTGAACTTGCCCTGTCCCGGCCTCCGGCCCATCCCCTCCTCTGCCAGCACTGTCCGGTCTCAGCGCATTGCAGGTGGATGTTAGTTTACTTTAGGTTTGACGCGGAAAGCAGCCCAGCTGCCCAGAGCTGGAAGGAGGCCCCCCGGCCAGTAATAACCAGCCTGCAGCAAAGCCCACAAACCACCCAGGAGCTGCAAAATGAACCTGCGGGCCTCCACACAGGTCCCTTAGAGGTGCGGTGCACAAGCTGCTGTCACCAGTCAGACACACCTCTGTGAAAGTGGGGAGCGGCACCGTGCCCTTATTCCCCCGACTAGTCAGCCAACCCGAAGTCACAACAAATGGTCCATCGGTGCACTGTGTTTGCTGAGTCCCCACCAGTGCAGGCTATTAAAAGTGAAACTGAGACCTTGTCTGCAGGAGGCCACTTTCCGCAGGGGTGGGGAGCGGAGGAGGGGTTCTGAGACAGTGGTAGAGAGGAAAGACCTCCTGGGTGGACTGTCTGATGCTGGGATCATTTGGGTATGAAATCCTACTGTAGCACTGTATCACTGTCTTCCCGTTGTTCATCTATTTGCTTGAGTGGGCACCAGTAACGTCTCCATTGTGAGACTTGCTGTTACTGTTTTTGGCCTATCCAATACTCCACGGGGAGCTTGCCAGGCTCTGCCATGCAGGCGGGATACTCTCAGTAGCTTGCCGGGCTCTCCGAGAGGGACAGAGGAATCTAACCCAGGTCGGCCGTGGGCAGCGCGAACACCTTACCTGCTGTGCTATCGCTCCAGGTACCCAAAATTTAAAACAAAAAATTAAAAATAAGATAAAATGAGTCTCAGTCTGCTCTGCAGTCTATCTTCTCTTTCCGTCCCCGACCCCTGCCCCGCCCCCCGTCCCGGATTTCCTGTCACATGGGGTCCAGGTGACAGACCCACGACTAGAAGCCCAGGAAAGGGGAGCAGTCCTTGGGTTTGCGCTGCATAAACGCCCAAGTAGCCAAGCTGGACTTCAACAGTTAGTGTTTTTCTGCTTCCCCATGCCCCGTGAGTAGTTTTTGGGGATGGGGAGGTGCACAGAGAACCCTGGATAGTTGCTGATACAACCAAGTTTCTGCTTCAAACTATCGTCCTGAGTCTCACCGCCAAGAAGCAGCCGCCAGTTGAGAAGACAACTGAGAACTCACTGTTTGGGGAAAGGCTGCAGGGGCAGGGGGCCAGGGGAGACTCCAGCAGCGGGGAGGAACGGGCAGTGGGGCTGAGCCGGTGACCAGCAGTTCTCTCCTGCCCCCCAGTGCCCTGGAGTGCCCAGAGTTCTCCTGCGAGTGAGCTGCTTTTGCGTCCTGCTCCCTCGGGGCAAAGCAGTGTGTTTTCCAAGGTAACACCTAGCTAATCTAATATCATCTAATCTGAAAGAGTTAGTGAGTATTATTGGATTAATGCGCTATTACTCCTAGAAAATACAATTTCCATTCGAGAGACACACCGCCTTAAACTGAAGCAGTGGGAATTTCCATTACCCTGGCAGGCTGGGAAGGGAAGCAATTCTGCAAGGGGTGGGACTTTCAAAACCATATTTAAAACCCTAAAACAGCCTTGCCTCTTCCTACAGCATTTTTCTGGAAAGCTACCAAACCCTTGCCATCCTATAATCGCTTTTATTTTGTACTTTCTTATTCTGGCCGAAGCTCCTCAGGGCTAGTACTAGGAGGTCAGAGAAAGCTCTGACCTAGGGCAGTAACAGTGACTGGGAATATCTGGCCTGGACTTCATTGGTGGGAATTTTAGTGCTTCCTTAAAATTTTTTTTAAATAATTAATTTTTAAATAAACCTGCCCTCCTTCTCCAATTCTTTAAAATAATCTTGTCTTATAGTTAATTCTTTTTGGAAAATAAAAGGTAGTAAAAAGCTACCTCAGAGATCTGCAGGAACTCTGAAGAGGTACTGTTTAGCATGTTTATATGTTTTCATAATATACATCTCCTAAGTCAGTCATCCACACTGATTCTCACTTCTCAACAGCCCTATGACCAAGAAACTATTATTCCCACTTATCAAATGAGAAAATGAGGTGCTAGAAAGTTAAATTAGCCAAGTTGGACAGTTTGTTTTTTCTTTTTAATTTTTTAATTTTTATTATTGAATCTGCATTTCCCTCCCTGCTCCGAGCAGAGCCCCAGCAGCCAAAGACCTTTGGAACCCAGTCACAGCCATGTTCAAGGCCCCGCTCCACATGTTCGGACAAGCCTCACGCATGAAGGAACCGGCAGAGGAACCCAGGTGTGCAGGACCCGGGTCTGAGATCTCTAAGCCTGCTCGGATCAGGACTAGGCCTCCTCCACCCAGACCCCCCATTTTCAAGTAGCTTGGCAGCCACACCCACAAACTGCCCCATGTAATCCCATCAATGGCCAAGATCCAGAGACTATAAAACAATGCTCCCAGAAGTGCGTGGCTGCATTTGTGGCCACACGACCTCTTATAGCTTTGTTCTCTCTCTCAGAGAACCTGGCAAGGTACCCAGAGCATCCTGCCCGCACGGCAGAGCCTGGCAAGCTACCCATGGCATATTAGACATGCCAAATACAGTAATAATGATAGGTTTCATTCCCCTAACCCTGAAAGAGCCTCCAATGTGGCACTGCTTGGAAGAGCGAGTAAAGAGAGGCTGCTAAAAATCTCAGGGCTAGGACCAAAGGAGACATTACTGGTGCCTGCTCGAGAAAATCGATGATCAATGGGATGACAGTGATACAGTGATTATTGAATCACCATGAGATACAGTTACAAAGTTTTCATGTTTGAGTTTCAGTCATACAGTGATCAAACACCCTTCCCTCCACCAGTGCACAATCTCCACCACCAGTGTCCCCACTATACCCATGCTTTCCAACCCTCCCCCTGCCTCCATGGCAGACAATTTCCCCCACACTCTCTCTCTTCTTTTGGGCATTATCGTCTGCAATACAGATACTGAGAGGTTATCATATTTGGTGCTTTATCTACTTTTAGCACACATCTCCCATCCCAAACAATTCCTCCAATCATCATTGACTTAGTGATCCCTTCTTTATTCCAGCTGCCTTCTCCCCCAGTTCATGAGGCAGGCTTAAGTTTGACATTTTGGAAGCTGAATCTAAAACAAATTCTTTGGATGTAAAACCCTTCTTTTTTTTTTTTTTTTTGCTTTTCGTGTCACACCTGGCGATGCACAGGGGTTATTCCTGGCTCTGCACTCAGGAATTACTCCTGGCGGTGCTCAGGGAGACCATATGGGATGCTGGGAATCAAACCTGGGTCGACCATGTGCAAGGCAAACTCCCTACCCGCTGTGCTATTGCTCCAGCCCCCAATAAACCCTTCTTCTTAATGATAGCTTTCTCCTATTGGCTATGGGAGAAGGAGAGAAGAGAGAAGCAATCATATTGCCAAAAAATGTGAAAGTTAGGGTCCCTGGCAAAAGAATTTGAACTTCTGGGGGTGTGGAACCTTGTGTCTTAACCAGTCATCCCCAACAATCGGCTGCCCACTCTGAACTCCTGTTCTGCCCTGTTGACAGAGATTTTTCAGTTGGGGGGTGGGGTAGCAGTAACTTTGTAACATCCAGCCCTGGATAAGTTCTTTTCATTTGAAAGATGCCTCATCATTTCATTTTAACCCTAAAGAGACCTGAACAAATGAACACTTAACACTAGCGATACATGCTTGACAGATGTGCGAAATGGTGAATGGACACAGGTAATCAATGCAAACACTATTTCCTCAAGCTGCTGCTGTCAAGTGATCTAACAAGACTGCACTGACGGTGAGTGTGGGGTTGGAATGTTGTATGCATTAAACCCTATCATAAACAATATTGTAAACCACAGTGACAGAAATAAAAAAAAAATACTAAAAGCAATGTAAAGGAACAGGTGGGGGTGGTAATCTAAATGGGGTTTACCTCACCCAATGCCCATGAGTCCACTCTGTACTTATGCAAAATTATGTGGACTCTCATGTAAAGCACCTGCTAGTGTCACTTGACTATCATCTAAGTAGTCTGTGTTCCACTTTCTCATTCTTTCTTGATTTGGGCTTGTGTGTGTGTGTGTGTGTGTGTGTGTGTGTGTGTGTGTGTGTGAGAGAGAGAGAGAGAGAGAGAGAGAGAGAGAGAGAGAGAGAGACACCCAGTGATGCTTTGGGTTTACTCCTGGCTCTGCACTCAGGAATTATTCCAGGAAATCATATGAAATGCCAGGGATTGAACCTGGATAAACTGCATTCAAGGCAAACACTCTATCTGCTGTCCTACCACTCTGGCCCCTTCTCATTCTTTCTTAAGTCAAAAATAGCACCTACAGGTTAGCTTTGGGCTTGATCATGGGCCTGAGGCCTTCATACCCCTTTTACCAGCATGACTATGGCCTAATCCACACACTCCTTCCATGCAGGGTTCAGAACAAGCCTCCGGCCAAATTCCATGCATTTCCTATTTCCTTGCAGCATTAGCTTATTTGCCCTGAAGAAAGGTAAAGAAATGACATCATTTACATCATTTATCTGTGGGGGGGAGGGGCTGGGGGGATTTTTTTTTTTTTATGTTTCAGACTGAGTCAAAAATCAGAAGAAGAGGAATTTGCTTTCCTGAAAGGATATTGAGAAGAAGAGGATAGACATAATAGTCACTAGGCAAGAATGAAGAGAAATAGAACTACTGGCCTAAAGGTGCCACATGTACCTCAGGAAAGACACTACTGTGTCAAAGACACACATCAGGGGTTATGAAAATAGGCTCTAGTCAAGTGCCTGTTAACACAACTCACACTTCTGTGAGAACGAAGCAGACGATAGTAGGAAGCTGTGGTGATACACATGGAACCATTTCTAACAGTGCTGTAAATCATGCTGCCTCAAAGGAAAAAAGAATTAGGAACATGAGTTCTAAACTTGAAATAGAGAACCAAGTCCTAGCGAAAGGAAAAGCTATAATGCCCCAGTATGGGTCGGATAGAAGGGAGTTCTGACTCACTTCTCCCTGAAACTCCCCACACGTAAATACACCCCCAAAATGGAGAGCTAATCCCTAAGTATTCTGGGGAAAGATACACCAGAGGCCTCCAGATAAGAGAAACACTTCTGGGTTTGAAGCAGAAAGCCTTTCCCAGAGAATTTACTTTTCCCAAAAGGAGAGAGCCCTCTACTGGCAGGAGACAGTCACCATGACAGGGCTGGACTCTGGGTTGTTAGCTTAGACGTTGTGTGGCTTTCGTCTTTCCAAACTGTAAACGTGTAAGTTTTTTAACAACGACTAAGTTCTCATCCATGAAAGAAAATGATGTGGAAATGCACTGATGAAAGCTGACAGCATGAAACTCAAATTCCATAAAAATCTTCTTGGTTGTGATTTTTACCATAATTGGTCTGATGGGGGAGGGGGGAGAGAAAGTATAAGAACCTTTCTCCGTCTCCATAGATAATCTTTTTAGAGGTTTATCAGGCAGAGGACTCTGCCCAGTACTGGGATATAAAATAAGGCCTGGAGAGACAGTGCAGGGATTTGGGCACTCGCCTTGCATGGGGCTGATCCCGGTTTGATCCCCATCACCACGTACGGTCCTCCAATCACCTCCAGGGGTGACCACCTGAGCACTGAGTCAAGAACAGCCCCTGAGATGCTGGATGTGGCTCAAAAAAAACCACAAACAAACAAAGAGATGTATAGGTGGTAGTTCGGAAGAGATTGCTAACAACAAACATGGCCATCAAGAACACATGAAAGCTGACCTTCTGCTCACAGCTCCACCATCCCAGGTGAGCCTCGCCTTCAGCTGATATTCCTGGGCCTATTCCAGAGTAAGAGGCAAAGACCCTCCCTACCAGGTGAGTGCCAGAAGCCTCCACGCCTGACCTGCGCCATATGAAGGGTCCACAACACAGCTCCTTCCTGACCTTCTGCTTGCTGCTCCACCATTCCAGGTGACAGATCTAAACAAATTACACACTACCCACACCACTACTTCAGGTCATTCTGCAAGGACCAGCAGAGAAGAAAGAGGTCAACCTTCAGCTTAATCCCTCAGCATCTTTCAGAGAGGTTAACTACAAAGATTCGCCCCAACACAGCAAGAACCCTGGAAGACCAAAGGGGGGGGGACCCACAGAAGCCCACCAAGGTCAATGAGCAAAAGCAATATCACTGAAGACATACAATTCCACCCACTCCAGGAAGTGTTCAGACAATGCTTTTAGTGGCACCACGATGAGGCTGATCCATGAGTTCAAAGAAACAAGGCACAGGTAGTCATTAAAGAACAAGAAAGTATAAGAGTCAAAATGAATAAACAATTGTAATCAGAAATTACAGAAATAAAAAAATTCAACTCCACCCTACCACCAAATAATAATAAAGCCAGTATAAATAAACTCAATTTTATTGAAACAATCTAATAAAAGTATAGCTAAAAGAGAAAAAAAAAAGAAATGACAGAAATAGGTGACATAAAAAAAACTCAATAGAAGCTTAGAAGAGCAGAATAACAGTTACTGAGCAAAGGATCAAAGAACTCCAAGACAAGAAGAAGGAAACCAATAGGAAACAGCAGAAGGTAGAAAACAGTCCGAATAGAAATGAACAGCATACCAGAGAACTCTGGGAAAAGTTCAAGAGGAACAATATATGAATCATCTGAGTCCCTAAAGAACAGGAATGTGAGGAAGAAACAAAAATTAAAGTAATCATAGATAAGGATTCCCCAGAACCAAGGAATATAGACACCAAGATCCAAGCGATCCAAAGGGTCCTAGCAAAAACAGACCCAACTAGGAAATCTCTGTGACACATAATGTTCCAAGTGGAAAAATCCAAAGATAAAGACAGAATATTGAAAGCAGTAAGATCAAAAGCAGAATGTACTACAAAGGAATGTCCATAAAATTCAAAGGAGATCTATCAAATGAGACTCTATGAGCCAGAAGAGTATGGAAGTATAAAGCACAAAAACTCAACAGACTGAACACCTCACTGAGAATATTCTATCCAGCTAGGTTATCACTAATATTTGAAGAAGCTATATAGAGCTTCACTGAGAAGTAACAGCCTAGAGAATTCATAACCTTGAAACCAGTTTTGCAAGAAGCATTTAAAAAGCTTCTTTAAAAGACAGAACAGACTTCCCAACGTGTGGCATTGAGCATGGCACTCCTTAATGGTGTGCATGGTTGTCCTCTACTAGATTAAGAAAGGTTAAAAATATATAGCAATCAATCATCACAAATTGACTTTCATTGATTAATTTTCTGATAATTCTATTTGCTATTCTATTTGCTATTCCTTTAAGTTGTATTGAAGCAAGTAATATGTAATAAATTTGTTATATGCCTCTCAAGGGGACACACTGAGCGGGGGGAAGAACCTGGTGTTGGAACATTATATGCCTGAAAAAAACTCTGTTATAAATAATTTTGTAAACCAAAGTGCCTTACTAAAAGGAAAAAATGAGCACATGAGAAAATCAATTATTGTTCATACCAGAGATAGGATACTATATTGCTTTTTTTAAGCTAGGAAGGTCATCTAGTACCCATGCAGAAAGATCTCTGTATAGTTACATTTAAAAAAATGTAGAAACTGTACATGTTAATATTATCATTTGCATTTAAAAAAGTATAACTTGTATTAGATTCTACATGTATATAGCAAAATGTTTTAGGAGTATTCACAAGAAACTAATAGCTGGTTACATGTTTATAGGAATGTGAGAACTATTAGGATGCTTAGCAAGGTAAGGAGAAACTTTCACTGTTATAGATATTTTGACCTTGGATGAGAATAATTTCTGTGTTATTTTGGTACTGTTATTATTTGGTACTGTTAAAACTAACCTTAGAGCTAACCTTAGAGCTCTCTCTCCGGACTTAATGTGAATGTTTTTAACAAGTCAGAACAGTAGAGTAGTGCTGGACCAATAGCACAGTGGGTAGGGCATTTACTTTGCAACGTGGCCAACCCGGGTTTGATTCCCAGCATCCCATATGGTCCCCTGAGCACCGCCAGGGGTAATTCTTGAGTGCATGAGCCAGAGAGTAACCCCTGTGCATCGATGGGTGTAACCCAAAAAGCAAAAAAAAAAAAAAAAAAAGAAAGAAAGAAAGAACAGTAAAGTAGGTTGCTTTTCAGAATAGGCATGAAGCTTTCCTTTGCTAAACACTTTAGTAAAGGCAGGGTTTTATTAAGCACCTTTGCCCTGCTGGGTATTAATCATTATTTAATTCTCCCAGTCACTCTATGAGAAAGAAACTCTTCTTGTCATTTACATTCTAAAAACAAGGAACCTAACAGACAGAGCACTTACTTGCCCAAGTTGGCCAAGGCCATGCTTCCAAGCAGGCTGACTAGAGTTCCTGATTTACCAAGCGAGGAGAGGACCCCAGAGAACGTTTCTCCAACACAGGGAAGTTGCTAGCATAGAGCACGTCAATGAGAATGCCAGGAATTCTGCTTAAACACTGGAAAAAGTCCTTCGCCAGGGGTCTCAAACATAAGGTTTCCTTCTAACCTCCTTCCTTTCCTTCTAACCTCCACCCCATTTGTCCACAGACGCTCCTATATTCTCACACTTAGACAGCAACATATAGACACACAAACACACACTCATGTTTTCACATTCATTCTTACATTCCCAAGCTCATGGGTATACATTCTCACACATGCCCACACACACCTGCACACTCACACTTTACATATGCAGTAGTGACTGGGCCTGGCTCTGCCATCATGAGCACAGTCCTAGAACATCATCCTGGTACTGCCCAGTCCACGGATTCTAGGAACTCACTCAAACCCGCTCTTCCTTGCAATCCCCAAAGTCTCCTCTCTGTATAAACCTCGCCCCAATAAAACAGGCACACCACCATTTTCTACCCCCATCAAGCCCACTTAGACCTCCTAAACAAGTTTCATGCCATCCAGGTCAGTCTTTGATCTAGTACCCCAAGGGCAAAGATGTTCTCTTCCTCAGGACCTTAAGAAAGATTGCTTTTCCTCAGAAAGAGAGGGACAGACATAGAGGGACTTCACTCAGTTGTGGAGTATAAAATAACATCACATGAGGCTGACACCCAAGGACAGTAGATTCAAGGGCCAGGGGGATTGCCCTATAGCTGGAAGACTGCCTCATGAGCGAAGGGGAGTAGGCAGATGGAATAGAGAAGGGATCACTAAGAAAATGATGGCTGGAAGAACAGTTGGGATGGGAGATGCATGCCGAAAGTAGATAATGGACCAAACATGATGACCTCTCAGTGTCTGTGTTGCAAGCTATAATGCCCAAAAGTAGAGAGAGAGTATGGGGAATATTGTCTGCCATAGAGGCAGAAGGAGGGTGAGAAAGGGGGGTTATACCTGGGATATTGGTGGTGGGGAATGTGCACTGGTGGAGGGATGGGTGTTTGATCATTGTGAGACTGTAACCCAAACATGAAGGCTTGTAACTATCTCACGGTGATTCAATAAAATTTTTTTAAAGTTTTTTTAAAAAAAAGAAAGATTGCTTTTCCGTGCGGTGTAGCCTCTCACTTGCACACTGTATGAAGAATTTCCTGCAATTTTCTTTTTGACAAGAAGTATGACCATCTATCTATCCACTCCTCCTCTTTGGACAAGTGTAAGTACATTCCCGCACCAGCCCTGGCAGACACAGAACCACTGAGAGGCCAACACTGTGTGCTGCCAATAAGCCATTCAGTGTTCCCAGAGCATTGACCTGCAAATGTTCGAGATGTAAAACCATTTCAAACGGAGAAGGAGATAAAGCATTTGACATATGCTCTTTCCATTCCCTTTTGGAAGTATAACTTTAGAACAACAAAGTTCTCAAAGATGTTATTGTGGCCCACAAACCCCTTGTGTTTCTTTTACACACAGGAAAACAAAGTATGTGGTGGAAAAATATGATCTCATTTGATCTTATTTATATAGTAAATGACATCAACTTCAAGGAAAGGTTCAAATGCCCTATTTATAGTGTGTGGTTTGCATGCAGGACGCCCATCTTCAACTCCCAATACTGCATGGATCTCCTGAGCACCACTGGGGAGTGATTTCCTAGCACCAAGAGGTAATGCCTAAGCACTGCCAGATGTGGCCAAAACAACAACAACAGCAACAGAAAGTGAAAAATAAAACTCAAATGACATCAAAATTCCAGGGACTGTCTCAGAATTTTTCCATTTGTAATAACATAAGTAAACCCATTTCATCCTCAGTGATACTAGTCTTCCCATTTTGCAGATGAGACTATTGGGGTCACAAGCGGGTAAACAACAACCGGTTCAGATTCATACATCGATAGCAGCAGAGCAAAGAGCTGCCGTCAGATCTATTTAAAATCCATACCACACTGAACTGTCCTTTGGGACCAACTTATGTTCTACATCCTCCACAATGCCAACGTTCAGCTGGAACAAACAGCAACAGAGCAATCCCCATGCTGACGGATCGTGGCACAGCACGTCATGATGGCTGCTGTTCACACCCGGCCTTTAGGGTTTATCCTAGCCTTTGATTTTAAGTATTTAACAACTTCTTCACTTTTTTTTTTACTATTAGTGACTCACCATGACAACTTCTTCACTCTTTACAGCTTCGAGTTTGCCCTTCCATTGTGTGCTCTGTAATGGAAGCCCTTTGCACATTTCAGGTGGTTTCTAGATGCTGCTGAGTGATGACTCTGTCCTCCCTCTCCCTATCCCCCAGAGAATCGGGCTTCTTCTGCCTTTAAAAATGTGTGTTCAAACACATTCCTCACAAAACCTATACAAGAACACATGGGGGGGGGGGAACTCAGATATCCAATAAGGGAAGGAAGGGTAAGTAATAAATTACTGAAACCTGTATTAAGGAAACTTATAAAGGATTAAAATGGCTAGTTACAAAGATTTTTACATAACATAATGAAATGTTACCAAATATTCTTATGTATTTTCCTTTTTTTTTTCCCCAAAGAAAAAAATGCTTAGAAAAATATGACATCATATCAGCTTTTTTTTTATCTCCAGGAAGGGAGGTGAAAGCACAGAGGCCTCTGCCTTATAGAACATTAACTCCTTTTCTGGGGATCCTTGGGCCACTCCTGCCAGTTGTGTGAGCTTCTTTTTATTTTTTTTCTTTTTGGTTCACACCCGGCAATTCACAGGGGTTACTCGGGGTTACTCCTGGCTCATGCACTCAGGAATTACTCCTGGTGGTGCTCGGGGGACCATATGGGATTCTGGGAATCAAACTGAGTCGGCCGCATGCAAAGCAAACGCCCTACCCGCTGTGCTATCGCATGTGAGCTTCTTTTTTCTCTGTTCATACAAGGGGAGCGATACTGACTTCCTCACCTGACCCTGCTAAATAGTTAAAACTTTCCTAATAAGATGTGCTTTGTAAGTAACAATGGTGCTAACTCATAAAGTAAGTGATCACATGATCTTTATGCACTTTCCATAACAATGAATGGGCTAGGTCAACTAGCAGTGAGAATTTTGGTGGAATTTGTCTCTTTGAGAGCTCTACAAATCTTTTTTTTTTTGTCAAAAGTAAGCCTGTGATTATGTTATAGTTGGTGAATTATTGTGAAATGATTCTCCATGGTTGAGTCAAGAAATAAATTCATCATATCAATAATCCAAATAGTTAATTTAACTTGTTGTGTTTTGTTGGTGGTGGTGGTGGTGGTGTTGCTTTTGGTGAGATGGGCTAGACTTACCAAATAAAAACCCAAGCCTGTGTTCCTTGCACTCAGTCCCCAGGCCCAGAGGTTCAGACAAGGTCATGAGCTCCTCATGAAGCTGGAAGGCAGTGCTGGAGGGGCACGCTGGCCTTAAGGATATAGACTGCCAGTTTCCCACCTGGTAGGAGCATCCCCAGAAGCTAAATGTTGCTCAAGGCAGCCCCTCCACAGGCGCCTCTGCAGGTTCCCTCACTGCTGTCCCCTCCTCACCTCAGCCAACCTCCAAAACACTGGTGAGAGTCAGTCTTACAAGAGACTCCCTTCGCTGTAAACTGATGGTAAATGAAATTTATAAAGCAAAAAGTGGTCAAGATAGTGCAGTGGTTAGAGTGCATTCCTAGCATGCACCTGACCCAGGTTTGAATCCTGACACCATGTATCCCTTGAGCATCACGGGGTGCAGTTCTGAAGGACCCCATACCTCCAGACTATCACAGGTATCTCCAGCACCACACAGCCCTAGAGCACCCCCTCTTCAGGCACCTGCATGGAACCAATGCCCAGTTAGCCAAGCATCACCCATAGGGAGCCCACAGACTTGCTGAGCAACTCTTGAGAGGCCATCATCCTCCACACATCATCAGCACAGAAAAACTGCCTTCAATTTTACACCTGCACTGGGGGCCCATTCTGAGCCCAGTATCCCGAAGCACCTCTTCCTTTAATTTCATGTTTTTAACTGCCTCCCTACTTCCCATTTCCTCTCCTTTCCACACAACTCTGACATAGGTAAAACTTCACTGTTGATCATCTAATTTCTTGAGCGGTCTCAGTAATGTCTCCATTCATCCTAGCTCTGAGATTTTAGAAGCCTCTCTCTACTTGTCCTCCCCAACAATGCCACATTGAAGGCTCTTTCAGGATCAGGGGAATGAGCCCCAGCTTGTTACTGGTTTGGGCATATTAATACACCATGGGGACATTGCGAGGCTCTAAACTCTAAACTCTAAACTCCCGGTAGTTTGCCAGATCCTCCCAGAGGGAAAAGTAGGCTATAAGATATATAAGGTTCAGGGAGCTGGCTTTCAAGTCTCTGGATGCTGGCCATTGATGGGATTACATGGTGGGGGCAGTCCCTGGGTGTGACCGCCTAGCTACTGGGAAATGGAAAATCTGGGTGGAGGAGGCCTAGTCCCGATCCAAGCAGGCTTGGAGGTCTCAGCCCCAGGTCCCACACACCTGGGCTCCTCTGCCGGTACCTTTATGCGTGAGGCTCGTCTGCTTCACTGTAAGCAATCAATATCCCCCATCCCAGCAAACATTCAGTAATTTAAGTTCCATAAGACAAGAGGAAAAGCACCAGTCTCAGTCCCATGATCACATTTCAACCACCCAGAATCCTTTGGGGAAGAGCTAAACTTCCTAAGCAACCATAAGTCCTGCTTCTTGAAGCATCAAAATGTTCAAGAGATATATGGCTCCAAGTGGAAATCCTTCTCCATTACAGTCTCTGCTCTCTGCTGCTAAACCAATTATACCGGACTTACCATCTCCTCAATGACTCATCCTCAGCTCTGCTCCACAGTTGCATTGGGTAAGATTCTTTGCCTGCAGGGCTGAAGGGTTTTTGATTTTGATTTTTGGCTTAGTTGTGTTTAGGGCCACACCCAGCAGTTCTCAGGGCTTACTCCTGGCTCTGTGCTCAGGGATCACGGCTGGGAGACCATGTGGGATGCTGGGGATCAAACCCGTGTGTGCATGGCAAATGTCCTAGCCACTATCTGACGTACTAACCCCTGAGGGTTTGTTATTGCTGTGTTTTGTTTTGTGTTTTTGAGGCAGGGGAGAGAGAAGAGGTTGCATTTGTGTTAGGTTTGGGGAGAGGGGGCAGGGGAAGGGATAGCTCTCTTCTTGAGTTTTTGTTTTTCTGTATTTTTTCTTTGTGGATCTCATGATTTTTTTATTTTTTCCAATTTTTTCAGCTCCATTTTCTCATCCACTGACAATCCTCAGGCAGATGTCGGGAATCTAGTGGTGAAAGCTTTTTTCAACTTGCAGGAAGAGCAGTGTGGGCCACCCCTCCACGTGACTCACACCTTAGCACCTACCAAGCTTAGGCTGATGTGGACAACTCTGAGCCTCGCTGGCCCCCTTCTTGATTCTTACTATGCTCTGGGGAGAGAATTCAAAGTAAATATTTCAGAAAACTGAAGCTTCCCCTGCATCTCAACTGCTAACTGCTAAGTCAACTTAAAATTATGAGTCTCCGGGGTCAAAGCAATAGTACAACAAGTAAAGCATTGCCTTGCACGCGGCTAACCCAGCTTTAATCCCTGGCATCCCATATGGTCTCCTGAACCCACCAGGAGTGATTCCTGAGCACAGAGTCAGGAGTAAGCCCTGAGCACCATAGGGTGTTTACCCCCTCTCACTCTCAAAAATGATGAGACTCCAGCAAGTGACTTGAGAGAACCAACCCATGGTTGCAAAGATTGGAAATGTTAAAGAGAAAGACATAAACACAAGGAGACAGAGAAACTCAGAGAGCTTGCAAGAGGCAAGAGGGCTGGTTTTTACTTTTTGTTTTCTTGCCAAACTGACAAATTGCTCCAAATTTTCACATACTGGCCTCTTCACTTCAATCCTGTTCCATAACCTCTATCAGAGGGTAAATAAAAGACCACCTAAGTACAAGATGGAAAATTGGAAATGTTCATTTGGAGTTAATGCAATAAAAGAAAACAAAGATAATTCCAGACATAAGAGTGGTCATTATGTATTCTGAACTCATTCAATCATAAAAATAAAATCTTATTTTGTTTCAGGACTAAGTGGATAAAAGAGCAGATTTGTTGCTGTGAAGCATATTTCAGGTTTTCAGGCTTCACAAAAACTCTTCTTTAGGGACACAAAGTTGTGTTCCCCAGTTGTCTCTTCTAACTCTTTAGAACAATTTGTTTCTTCATCCATCTTCTCAAATTGCTGAGTGCTTATTTGACTCACTTTCTAACATTTTTCCACATCCCTCAACACCTACTACTTCCCAGTACCCTTCCCTCATCTTTCTTCCTCTGTGTAGTTTAGGAGTCCTAAAGGGGAAAAGGCAGAGGTCTGAATTGGGGCTTGTTATTTCAATCCTTGGTACTACCTGGATCCCTGAGCATCCAAAGAGCAACCCCAAGCACAGAGATGGGAGCTGCCCCCAAGCACCACTGGGTGTAGCCATATAATAATAAAACAAGAAAAAAAGTCTTCAGAATTTTGTTGTTAGAATTCTAACAAACAAACAAAAACTAATGCATAGGCTTTTTCACCAGCATTGTTTAAATAACAGGATATTTTAGAAAACTAGCAAATAAACCTGACCATTACATACCATAATGGAATATAGTATGTACCTCATAGTCATTGACCCAAAACCACATTAAGTTGTATTAATAGGTAAAATATAAATATATACACAATAATCACTTTATCATTGGCTATTAATTAAAACAGTAAAATACATAGGAGGGCAGCATTTTCTGGGCTTACTCCTAGCTCTGTGCTCAGGGGTCACTCCTGGTGGTGCTCACAGGAATATATGTAGTGCTGGGATCAAAGCACAGTTGTCAGCATGCAAGGAAAGTGCTTTAACCCAAGATGCATTTGTAAGCCTTGATGAAGATACACCAACATAAATGACAGAATTGTACATGACACTGGTTTCATTTTACTCATTATGATTTCTAAGGTTTTTCTAAATGATTTCTAAATAATTCTGAATGTGTTGAAATCAACCAAAACTTTTACAAAATAATTCTCTCGATGAAAATAAATAATTTTTTTTGGCTTTTAGGGTCAAACCCAGCAATGCTCAGGGGTTACTCCTGGCTCTGCACTCAGAAATTACTCCTGGCGGTGCTCAGGGGACCATAGGGGATGCTGGGAATAGGAGCCAGGTTGTCTGCATGCAAGGGAGGGCCTAGAGCAATAGTACAGTGGATATGGAGCTTGCCTTGCATGCAGTCAACCCAGGTTCAATCCTCAGCATCACATATGGTCCTACAAGAACCTCCAGGAACAATCCCTGAGTGCAGTCAGGAAGAAACCCCCCAGTCCTTCTGGATTTGACCCCAAAACAACAAAAAATAGTATTAAAGAATCTCTTCCTAAAACCAACTATATTACATATAAGATAGAGAAATAAAGGCCTAAATAAAGTGCCCCAGGCCACTCAGAAAAGTTGTGGTAGAAGCCAAGGTTGTAACTCAAGGGGAGAGCACACGCCTCTTGTGTAAAAGGCCCTAGATTGGGGGCTGGAGCAAGAGCACAGCAGGTAGGGTGTTTGCCTTGCACGTGGCTGACCTGGGTTTGATTCCCAGCATCCCATATGATCCCCTGAGCACCGCCAGGGGTAATTCCTGAGTGCAGAGCCAGGAGTGACCCCTGTGCATCGCCAGGTGTGACCCAAAAAGAAAAAAAAAAAAAGACCCTAGATTGGATTCTCAGCACAAAGAAAAGAAATTCATAGCCCAGAACCAGTAGGTGTGGGTATAGAAACATGCTAATAAGAAAGACAATTTCCCACCAAAAGAAAGCAGAGCATCATAGGCCCCAAGTGTTTCCGTGAACAGGGATAAAAAACAAAGCAAAAATAAATAAGAAAAGAAATAAAGTGAACAAGCAACTCAATTTCTGAACACTCACAGCTCAGTTATCCAGGAAACTACCCAGTAACAAGAGACTTAAGATTTACTTGGAGGGCTGGAGAGATAGTACAGGGGTCACAGAACATGTCTTGCATACAGTTAACCCTAGTTCAATCCCCCAGCACTACATCCCTGGAACACCACAGGTCCCCAACATAGCCAAGAGTAGTTCCCCAAGCACTGAGTCAGGAATAGCTCCTGAACACTCTCCGAGTGAACCTGGCATCTGCAAGATGCAGTCCCACACTGACAACAATGTGCATTTATAAAGGAGGAAATAAAATATGTAATGACCTAATTTTTAAACACAATAAATAGGATTTTTTTCTCCCCACTAGAGATAGATAGACAGGCAAATAAATTTAAATTAGCAGTCAAGAAACACAGAAAATAAATTATGAGATTACAATTTGGGGGCTACACCCAGCAGTACTCAGGGCTTATTCCTGGTTCTGTGTTCAGGCTAATCGTGTGCAAGACAAACACCTGATCTGCTGTACTATCACTCTGGCTCTGAGACACAGCATTTTTATTAACAGGAGTGCCAGAAAATAAACTTATAAATGACAAGAAAGCAATTTCTGTTGATAATTTTCCAAAATAAAGGAAACAAAAATATGATAGAGTATGACATCATTACAATCCAAATAATAATCGGAAAAAATAAAAATAAATTAAATATACAAAAACATTAGAAATCAAGAGTAAGTAGTCCTAAAGTATATCAGAGAATAAGAATAAAATATAAAAAAGATAAAATTAAGTGACAACAGACTCCTTGTAAGCAAAAGTAATAATCATAAGTAATAAAAGGATAGCTTAAAAGTATAGACAAGTGGTCATATAAAATGTTAACATAAAGAAAAATAAGGGCAAGCTACCCGTGGCCAGCTATCCATGGCATATTTGATATGCCAAAAACAGTAACAACAAGTCCCACAATGGAGATGTTACTGGTGCCCACTTGAGCAAATCGATAAGCAATGGGATGACAGTGATACAGTGATAAGAAAACTATTTTTTTAACTTTTGTATAAGTCTAAATTAATTTGCCCCAAATGTTAATTTTTCAGTGCAAATAAAGGAGGAATCCTATTAAACTGGAATTTTATAGCCAGTTAATCCATCTTCCAGCAACATAAAAATAATTACTAAAGTTCAACCAGAAGTACAAAGAACACAGGAAAAACTTTCAAGATTACAAAAAAATAACCAGAAATTGATCAATTTTATTCCTGCCTTCCTTCCTTCCATTCATGAATAATTCAATACCAAAATCTATTAGGTGGGTGGACAGTGACAGAAGTCATGTCTGAATTTTGTGAGACCCGGAGCTTAAGTTTTAGTACCACAAAAAAAAGAACAAAACTATTAGGTAGGATCAAGCAAGGTATGTATCAGAGGATAAGGGAAACGAAGTAGTGTTAGCTCAGCACGGAGTGTTGAAGCTAGCTATGAAAAGCAACACATGGTTTAAAATAAAATTTTTAAATAACTGCCACACAATGCAGCAATCTCACTTCTCGGTATACAACCAAAGAGATATCTGCACTCCTTTCCATGTTCATTGCAGCATTATGCACAACAGCCAAGAAACAACATATATGACCACTGAAAGATGAATGGAAACAAAATTATGATAAGAGATTAGATGGATAGATTAATATTAATAAATCTTATCCACCAAATAAAATGTGGAGATCTGGGCTGGGATGATAATCCAGTGGGTGAGGTCCATGACTGACCTGGGTGTGAGCCCAGCACTACAGGAGGAGTCACTGAGCACAGAGCGAAGAGTATGCCCCGAGCAGTGTCAGGTGTGGCCCAAAACCAAAAATCCAAAAGCTATCAAATTAAGCAGTTTAATGAAAAACCTCGACAAAGATGAAACAGAAAGAAAAGTGATTACAATTGTTCCCAATGCTTCTGTGTGTCCCTATTCGGTTAGAAAAATTATTTCTTCCAGGTTTTTATTAATGACACCAATGTTTAGAAGATAAGTCTAATGTCAAATTATGCCGTTTTTCCCCTAAACTACCTCTAGACTTTCTATTACTAATCGTGTCCTCCACCTTACTATGCAATTTTCCTTTTCATTTTTAATTTTAAAAAAATTCATAATTCTCTATTTCAAAGGAAGTTCATCTAGGGAGAAGGTACAAGAGACAGTGGCTGAGGGTTGCTCTGGTGGTGGGGACAGTGATGTAGCATTGTGGGAATACAGCAACAAGATGGGAACTGCTGTAAATCACATTATCTCAATGCAAATAGAGGAAAACAGACTTCAACTGCTAGACTTTGAATTCTACAATTATGCAGTATTAGAAATTTTTCATTATTTCAAATGGGCCAGGGGAAGAAGAAACATAAATGGATTAACAGTTGGCCAAAGTTTGATCAGGAAAGAAATATATGCATAGCAAACCAGAGAAATGCATTAGCTTTATAGTGGAAAATGCTGACAAGTACCACCATTATGAAATAAACAAAGTTAAATTCACCAGAAACGGTGCACACAGAAATTGTGTACCACTTGACAAGAGGCAGTCAGAAGACAGCTCTCTGCCATTGGACATGTGACTCACCCCTTTAGATCTATGTCCCTTCACCTGAAAGAGGAAGATTAGATGACCTCTCATTTCCTTCGTAGCTCCAAACTCCTACTATCCTCTACTTCTTAAACTAATCAAAATATATGCCATCGTGTTCAGATCCTGGCTTCTCTCAGTTTATGTGGCTAATGATCATAAAGAAAAATATCAGGTGAAAAGTGAGTAGAAGGACATAGATAGCAAAACTTTCAGGTTTGGATTGATTTCATGGGGAGCAGTGGAAAAGTAAAAAATGTTGGAATTTTTAAAACAATAGCAATTGTTCCTTTCAAGAACATGCTTGAATTCAAACTAGTGAGGGCAAATCATTAAATACAAATAAGTGTTTGAATGGTTTTGGCTGTTGGGATTTTTTTGTTTCTTTGCCTTTTAGGAGAGTGTATGGGTTAGACCACAGGGACCCTGGTGCTCATGGGCTATTCCTGGCTCCATAATCAAAAGTGACCCCTGGTGGTGTGAGGGGGATGGGGGAGAGGACATTGGTGATGCCGGGTAGTGAAACAGGCTCAACTGCATGCAAGGCAGACGCCTTGCCTGCTATGCTATTTCTCCAGTATTCTCTCCTTTTCATTTCTGAAGGAAGGAGAGCATGCCTCCACCCATCTGATGAACACCAGAAGCTAGCAAGTCTCTCAGGTATGGGAGAGGTTGCAGGTGTTCCAGGTACAGCACACTGGAAGGTAGGCTGTCATAAAGAACATCATCAACAGGGAGCAGAAATTGGGGACACTGGTGGTGGAAAATGTACACTGTGATGAAGAGATAGGTGTTGGAATATTGTATGCCTGAAACCCAGTCATGAACAACTTTGTAACTGTGTATCTCAGAATGATTTAATTTTTTTTACAAAAATTTAAATAAAAAATTGGCTGGAAGTCACTGCTTTCAGAAGGGTAAGATTAATGGCATTTAGTTAAGCAGGAGAGAATGGTTCTGTAAAATAACTCAATCCCTCATAAGGCAATTCAGATTATTAGCAACCTCATAAATAAATGCAAGCCATATCAATAGTCACCTGGCAAACCATCAAAAAGTGAAATCTGAAGTGATCTTATTATACCATTTGGCTTCAGCTACCATCCTTTATGCAAGCAGAAACACATTAATTGGTTAATTAGTAATCTTTTAAGGCTGTAAGAGCCAATTTGCTACCATTATTTTTTTCTTAATTTTTATTATCCTTTAGCTTACAGAACAAAGTGTATAAATTTGAAATATCAAAATTACTAATTGCTCTAAAAAAGAATGAGTTACTAGTTCATGGTTTGTTTTCTATTATTCTTCCTTTCCCCACCAAAAACATTCATTGTTGTACCTTTGAATCAGCTGGGCCTCTCACCTCTCCTTTATCATATCCAGTCTTCTAAGAAACATTCCACAGCTGACTTGACATCTCTAAAACCCAATCTTTCACCCCATAGGATGCTCTAAACCATCCTCACCACCCAGGCTGACTTAGCACAAAGACACAAAGCTTCTCATCTACTCTGAATCATCACATCTTTCAAACTTACTAATCAATCTTATGTGGTAACTATCTCTCCATTTTTGTAGCACTAAAAATATGACCCAAAAGAATGTGACCCAATTTTTTCCTATTCAATAGACTTTTTTATTGAATCACCATGAAATGCAATTCCTCTTTCTATTCAAGAGACTTTTTTTAATCACTGTGAGATACAGTTACTAAGCGTTCATAGTTGAATTTCACTCATCCAATGATCAAATACCCATCTCTCCACCAGTGTACTTTTCCCACCACCAGTGTCCCCAGTATTCTTCCCGACACCCCCAGTTGACCCCACCCCTGCCTCTATGACAGACACTTTCCTTGTTACTCTCAAGAGACTTTTTAATCACATTGGTGAGACAGGGGTAATTCTCCTACCAGTACCCATTAACCCGTAATGGACTTTCTAATGCCCATTAATCCATTCAACACTGCTTTGGTACACTGTACTTCTGCTCATGTTCTTCCATATTTCACTTTTCCCTTATAAATGGTGCCATAGGATTACGTACTTTAGCAAGCAATAACCCTTTTCTTTTGTCTCTCCCAGCTCATAACTCCTGGGTCTCATTTGTTAATATCCCTTCCTCTGCTGGCCCTCTAAAATACAGAGTCCAATTGATACCATTCTCAGCATTCTTCCTCTTTCTATTTTCATTCAATCTCCAGATGATCTCATCTAGTTCCATAAATATCTTTATACTGACTGACAACTTCTAGATTTATAGCTCTCATTTTGCTCCTTCCTGAGCTCAAATATCCAAATGTAAGCTCAGAATTTTTCCTGGGCAATTAAATACAACATATCCAAAGAAGTATCCATTCTCAATAACTGAATACCACCTATTATCAAGTGAGACTCTTCAGGGCTACAGATAGAGCTCATCTTGCCTTCTATATGTAAAACTGTAGTGCCTTAGGTGCAATTCCCCACACTACAGAAAAAGAAAGGAAAAGAAACTTTGAATTTATCCTTTATTCTTCTGTTCACTAACCAATTCAACTATATATTGAATATGTGCATGTGTTTATTTGAAATAGATATCAAATCCAACTTGTAGACCTTATAGCCATCTCTATTACTGCCATCCTAATCTAAGACATAGACATTCTTGTCTGGTTTATTGCAATAAACTCCCAAGTGGTAATAAGGTTCTATCAGTCATTCAGCTATCCATTCAAAATGACAAGCTTCACTGAAAAAGAAAACCCTATTTGTTAAAACCCCATTGCTCTTAGAAATGACCACCTTGCTTCTTCCTTTTCTTATTCTTGCTCTGTACTTTCTATCACTAGCTCTCTCGTTCTTTCTCCTTCTAACTCCCTTTATTTATCCCTCTTTTCAATTTCTGTCTCCCTTTTTCTACTGTTTTACAAAACAACAGGGACTACAGTATGGGGGGGGATGCTAGAGTTAGACATGAAGGATTTATTCCTATAGTCTGCCATAGGGGATGGAGGGTAATTATAAGGAAGTCAGTTTAGTTTATATTGCTGGCACTCAACTGTCTTATCTATTAAATAAAGAGATTATACAGGATGGTCTCTGTGGTACCTTGAAGTTCTAGAAATCTATTGAAGGTATTTATTGAGTAAAGTGCTATGTTCCTTTCTCTTAAAAGTAGGTAACTTCAATGTTTTATATTTCCCTGGGGGGGGGGAGCAAATTAGTTTTGTACAAGGACTTCAATTGATTCTTTCCTATCAGGGGTCAGTGACTCTCAATAGAAAACCTGCAATTCTCCTTGGTACAGTCTGAATGTTCAATATCTCTATAGTTATTTCTGTCCTTGGAACACTCGAATGCCAAGAAGGGGCCAATAGATCACATCACAGAAAGGCATCTTTCATTTTTCACTGGTGTGGGGCTACACCCAAAGGTGCTCTGTAACCCAGAGCCACCCCCTGTGGGCCAATTTTGGGGGCACTTACAGTTCAGACTCAGGACCGCTTTTTGTTATTACGGCTTAATCTTCCAGACAAGTTTATATAAAATCATTGTTTTATTTTTATTCCTATTTTACAGAAAAAGTAAGGTGATTTCTTGAGAAAAAAGAAAAGTAAGGTACACAGGAGGTTGTCTCCATGGCTTGGAGGCTGGTCTCTCATTCTGGGCAACTCAGAGAAGGGAACACCAAGTAAAATGTGATTGGAGGTCATGTGGGGGAAAGATGATGCGGGCCCAATATAGACTAGAGACTGAACACAATGGCCACTCAACTCCTTTATTGCAAACCACAACACCTAATCAGAAAGAGAGAACAAAAGGGAATACCCTGCCATAGTGGCAGTGTGGGGTGAGGGGAGACAGGATTGGGGAGGGGGGAGAGGGGTGTTGGGTTTACTTTTGGTAGAGAATGGGCACTGGTGAAGGGATGAGTTATCAAACTTTGTAAGGGAGAAACATGAGCACAAAAATGTATAAATCTGTAACTGTACCCTCACGTTGACTCACTAATTAAAAATAAACTATTAAATTAAAAAAAAAGAAAAGTAAGGTACAAAAAAATTATTTAATTTGCTTAAGGCCAGGCAGCTAATGAATGGCGAAGGCAAAAATTAGAGAGATCTGCCTCCATCTATTCTGAAAGATTACACTGATCTCCCTTCCCCCTGAAATGCCAGGCTTCTGCTGCCTATGTTGTGAGTGTTGCTCCTTGAAGTGACAGGACTTGTGGCCTCTGCTGTCCTAGAGACCACACCTAGCCCTTACCTGATCCTCCAAGGTCAACAACACTACAAATGTTCTGAGAAGAGACCCAGGGACTCATCATTTCTTACAGCATCCTGTACCGTAAGGAAGAAACTGTGCCAGGAGTAGAGATACGATCAAAGCTCCCATGAAGTCTAATTTCCATGATCTCATTATCATTTTCAGAAACAGAGAGCTATTGATAACCCCCTGGAGAACTATTTCAGAAAACGGCCAAAATGCTGTTTTCATTCAGACTCTACGTGTTTTAGTGAAATCCCAGCTCAGCACATTTGTGGAAGAGTTTTTCTTTTTTAAAATGCTGTGAAGGCTCTTGAGAAGTGAGATTTCATTTTCATGACCATCTCTTATGAGCAACACAGAAGCAGAAACAACCCTGAAGGAATCTTCTGGATGTGAGGAATTTGTGAGTTTCCTGACTGAGAGGGCCAATAGGCAGTTTCTAAAGCTCCCCGTGCCCTTCTGATCCTCTCTAGAATAGCCGTTGGGTAGACAGACCCCTTGGCTGATGTAGGACGTTGCTGAAGCATCTGGCTATCTTCTAGAAACCCTGGTTTCACAGTGATATTTTAAAAAGTGAAACCAGGGGCTGGAGCGATAGAGGGTAGGGCATTTGCCTTGCACGCGGCCAACCCAGGTTCGATTCCCAGCATCCCATATGGTCCCCTGAGCACTGCCAGGGATAATTCCTGAGTGCAGAGCCAGAAGTAACCCCTGTGCATTTTTGAGTGTGACCCAAAAAGCAAAACAAACAAACAAACAAACAAATAAATAAAAAGTGAAACTGGATAGCAATGTATGGTGTCATTCAAATGTCCTCCACTTATCTGAGATGAGTTGCCTAAAACTCCTTAAAACAATGACATTCTGAAGGATAGAAAGATCCGTACTATGCTATAGGATCTTCTTCACTTAGAGAACTTCACACTGGCGAGAAAAGAATGGGGAGGAGTCCATAATCGCCTACAGCCAGGTCCTCACAGTGAAGGAAAGAACCCCCTTGCAGGCTCCTCTATCTCAGAAGAAAGACCAGCACTGGCAAGAGCTGGCAAGATGTTTGAGAGGTTGAGGATTCGTGAGGACAAGAGAGACAGAAAAAGGAGAGGAACAGGATAGATCAATCATGGGACCTTTCAGAATGCTGGTGCTAGAGGCAGAATGCTGCCCTGGTGGGGGTCCCGTATCTCTTCTACCTCTGCTCTCTCCTGGAAGAACCTTCTCTAGAGAAAGCTCTTTACAATCATGTTTATCCTGATAAACTAAGGCTCTTGGATATGTTAGATCTAATCTAGAGACATCAAGATACTTAGGCACCTAATCAAAGAATGTCATTCTTCTCCTTTTGTGATACTGATTCTGAGCAATTAATACTGAATGCAGAGCATGGCCTGGGTTCTCAATCCACAAGGCTGACAACCCTGCCTTTTCTCTCTTATTTCTGTTTTTTTTGTTTTTTTTTTCTTTTTCGGTCACACCCAGAGATGCTCAGGGGCTACTCCTGGCTCTGCACTCAGGAATCACTCCTGGAGGTGCTCAGAGAACCATATGGGATGCCCGAGATCAGCCGCATGCAGGGCAAATACCCTACCCACTGTACTACCGTTCTGGCCCTTTCTGTCTTTTTTCTTTTTGGGTCACACCTGGCAATGCACAGGGGTTACTCCTGGCTCTGCCACTCAGGAATTACTCCTGGCGGTGCTCAGGGGACCATATGGGATGCTGGGAATCAAACCCAGGTCCACTGCGTGCAAGGCAAACGTGCTACCCACTGTGCTATTGCTTCAGCCCCTCTGTCTTTTCTCTTAATCCTCACAGTGTCCTGGCTTCAGGCCTGTTCCCCGGGACCAGTCCCCAGCAGAGGATCTCCAAAAAGAGCATGCGCATCAACCGGAAGGCTAAAGGAAAGGAAACATCTTGGAAGGCAGACTTGTGAGAGAAGAATAGAAATTCCAGTGGTTCTTCCTGGTCAAAATTACTTGGAACTGCCACCCTCACGTTGGTTTAACTAAGTCTGTTTCTTCAGATTGATATGACTGGAAGAAAAGGGCTAGAACCATCATGAAATCACAATACTATAAATTAAATACACAATACTATGAATTAAATATTGATTCTGGGTCATTATTTTCTTACACTTCCTATTTTCTTATACTTTCCAGTCTACTTAAGAGAAGGATCAATGGAGCCATCTGGTTTATTTTAGCTAGTCAACTGCAATGCACAGCTTTAAAAAAATAAAAAATTTGAAACCCCTCAAAGAACATGTGCACACACAATGACAATAGACATTAATATCAAATAAACAAACATATTTTTCTTTCTCTTTACTCAAGAAAGGTAACATTATTGACTCAACTCACCAAAAGAACATTAAGCACTTTATATCCATCCCACAGAACTCTCATTTTTTCTTCCTTCTTTTCAAAGTGAACTTTTAAATTTCAATTTTCTTGAAAGTATATCGAGATGTGACATTCTAAAAGCAATCACTGAGAAGTGTAAAAGAGAGTATAATGGCTGTAATTAACTCTGTTTATATACCAGACAGACTTACATTTCACTATAAATATTCCACATGAAAATCTCTGAACGAGGGCCAATTATGTTGAAAGGTTTAGCTATATGGCATTTGTCACAGGAAAGAAAATACACTGTAGTTCCTACTTGGAAAAAAAAATCATTTCCTGGAAATAAAATATGCTGCAGTTCCTATTTAAAGAAAAAAGTTATTTCCTGAGATAATGCATGATTGTACACTTACCAAAGGGGGGAAATGAACATTCAAGCTAAAAGTATAAAGTAGGTCTTCAAGTTATAAGACATTGGTGGAGGGGTGACACCGGCAGTGGGTGTGGAATTGTAGCGCTGTATGCCTGAAATATTATTCTGAACAGTAATGTAAATCATTGTGTATAACTGAAAATTGGGAGAATAGTAATAATAAGTTGCATGCCTCTGTCCTTGGATCCTCCCGTTGGAAAAGATGCAGAGTGGAGCCAAAATAGCAGCTCAATAGGCTAAGAGTATGAAGTAGACCAGGGTTCAATCGCTGGCACCCCATTTGGCCCCCAGCACTGCCAGAAGCCACTCCCAAACACAGAATGGAGAGTTTCCACTGAGCATCACTGTATCACTGTATCGCTGTCATCCAGTTGCTCATCGATTTGCTCGAGCAGGCACCAGTAACGTCTCCATTGTGAGACTTATTACTGTTTTTGGCATATCAAAGAGCATCACTAGCTGTGGCAAAAAGTATAAAAAATAATAATTATAAAGACCACACATAGGAGTGGTGCTCACTTCATCTTCAATCCAGCACTAACTGATCGCTAAGGTAACCTCAGCACAAGCAGAAATGTTTCTTATCAGCATGTGCTTTGCCTTAGAAAACATCTGTTCTGTTCCTAACCTTACCATTCAAAATAAAATTACCCTTTGAAACTAAAAATATTTCTTTTTATTATTATTATTATTACTTAAAATGTTACATTCATTTTGTTCATCCTCTAAATTTGTCACATATTGTTGATCTTAGTTTTGTTTGTTTTGTTTTGTTTTGTTTTTTTGTTTTTCTGGATCACATCCGGCGATACACAGGGGTTACTCTTGGCTCATGTACTCAGGAATTACTCCTATCTGTCGATGCTCAGGCAACTATATGGGATGCTGGGAATCGAACCCAGGTCAGCCACATGCAAGGCAAATGCCCTACCCACTGTGCTATGGCTCCAGCCCTAATATTAGCTTTTAGCAGGATAAAAGCAAAATGTTTCTGTATTCCTCCTTGCTTTTCTGTCCCTTTTTCCCCCAGCTCTTTCTTTTGGGGGCCACACCTGGCAGTGCTTGGGATAACTTGCAATTCTGGGGATCAAACTAGTGGCTCCTGCTTGCAAAACATGTTTTTTCTGTCCTTAATTACACACAGAACTGTCAATCAAATTTAGCAAAAAAATTCACATGTATTTCCAGTGCAAGTTATAACTTCGTGAACTGGGCTTTGAGGGCCCCTTGAAGAGCTACCAAGCTAACCATGAAATCCTGCAGCGAAGGTATTTCTGAGAAACACATTTATGAGCACATAGCCAGAGAGTATTTGCAATAACAACCAAGCTGTTACTCATTGCTACAGCCCAGCCAGTGTTTTTTTGGTTGACTTTGGTTTGGTTTGGGAGGTGGTGTTCGGTTTGATTTGATTTGGTTTGGTGTCACACCAGGCTGTTCTAGGACTTACTCCTGGCTCTATGTTCAGGGATCACTCCTGGCAGTGTTTAGGGAACCATATGTGGTGCCAGGGATTGAACCTGGCAAGCACCTTAACCCCTATACTTTGTCTCTGGCCCTTCAACGAGTGTTTGAAGCTAATATCTATTTTAGATTACAGCTCTATTTTGATTGGTTCGTGGTGACATAATCTGAACCCTAAAGTTCTTTAGTATTCTAAATATTAGTCATAGAATAGCTTTGTCAATTTCAGCTATATCAGTTTCAGATAATTGAGCCAATTCACTTTGGGGTGGACCTCAGTAAGCCTCATAACATGACTCCAACCATATAAAAATAGCAGTTCTCTAGCTACCACCAAATCTTCACAGTAAGACTTTAGGCAAACCTTTGCAGCTGTATTGCCTTGACAACTTCACCTTCTGTTCACTTTTCCACCCCATTCCTCACCACTGTGTCTCTCATTCAGTCTCTTTGGATTGCTCCCCTAAGAGTGCTCTTGAATAGCTCAACCATCGACAGATTATTTATTCAGTGAGCCCTTCTCTGCCTTTAATTCCATTGTGTGCCCTGTAGCATTCCAACCTAATGACTACTTTCTCCTTCTTGAAATTCTTTGACCTCCAAATTTTCTGCATTTTCTCTTGGTTTTTCTTCTTATCGGCCTTATAAATTTCCCCTTTCTTCACAAGTCCCTGAAACACTGGCAAGTCCTCAGATCTTTGATCTGTCTATACCCTCACTTAGAGTGATCATGTTTATTTTTGGCTCTATATCTGTAGCACTGTAGCACTGTCATCCCATTGTTCATCGATTTGATCGAGCGGGCACCAGTAACATCTCCATTGTGAGACTTCTTGTTACTGTTTTTGGCATATCGAATATGCCATGGGTAGCTTGCCAGGCTCTGCCGTGTGGGCAGGACACCCTTGGTAGCTTGCCGGGCTCTCCAAGAAGGATGGAGGAATCGAACCTGGATCGGCTTCGTGCAAGGCAAATACCCTACCCGCTGTGCTATTGCTCCAGTCCATGGTTCTGTATCAATATGCAAAATAAAACAAAGCTAAACTTCTATCTTAAGTTTCATACTTGGCCTACATCTTCTAGTTTAGTAATGACCGTACGAACCAACTGAAAAACTGGTACTTACTCCTGACTTCTGAGTCCCCACCAAACTCCACAGTCAAGAACCAGACCAATCATTTCAGTCGACTTTTGCTTCTTGGTATGTCCTGATTTTCTTCAACGATTGACTCCACTGACCACTGACATCGATTCAGTGCCTATGTTTCTTCTATTTCTCTATCATAGAAATATATATCCATTTTCTAACTTGTTTTCTTGTTTTCTCATTCTTTCTCCAAATAATATAAATATAAAATATTTGTAAGTATAAAAACATAATATAATATAGATATAATATAGGTCTCCAAATCAATGCAAAGATGAATTTTCTGAAACAACTTCACACAGCCAAAAGTTAAATACAAGGTTTTATTTTTGGTTTTGGTTTTGGTTTTGGTGTGAAGGAAATTCTTACTACTGGCTCTGTACTCAGGGATCATACCTGGTGGTGCTCAGGAGACCATATGGAGAACTGGGATCAGCTGCATGAAAAGCAAATGCCTTACATCTGTACTATCTCTTCATCCCAAAATAAAATGTTTTTTAATTTGAAACTTTTATATAAATTTTTATCATATTCTGTGCCTCCCTCGATGGTTCACCGCCTCATCGTGGCGGGGGGATGGCAACAGTGCCAACCGGTGAAGAGTGAACCAACGGGCACTGCCCAGAGATGCAGGCAGATGCATGTTTGTCAGCGTGCAGATCGTTACAACATGCCAGTCGACCAAAAGCTTGCATTCGGCAGACTGGGATTACCTGTAAGGGTGATTAGAGGCCACCCCAAAAGCCTCTGTTTCTCTCAGAGTGCTCAGAAATCTACCAAGGGTATCCCGCTCATACGGCAGAGCCTGGCAAGCTCTGCCATAGCATATTCGATATGCCAAAAACAGTAACAATAGTGGGCCTCATTCCCCGACCCTGAAAGAGCCCCCAGTACAGCAGTGTTGGGAAGGACGAGTAAGGAGAGGCTGATAAAATCTCAGGGCCGAACTAGACTGCCAAAATAAAGAAGGACTAAAATGACTACCTATACTTTCAATGCATGTACGCTGGCATTGGAAGCATCCATCAAGGACGTGATGGTGCAAGCACAGAAGATCAAGTACGACATAATTGGACTGACCGAGACAAGAAGGCATCCATTACATCATGCCGTTTTCAACTTTAGAGAACTTTTCCTTGGAACATGCAACAGTAGAGGCATCGGTGATGTCAGTGTCCTCATCATGAACTTGGCCATGAGCATTGATTCGTTTGAATGCCTAACAACCCGAATCGACGCTTACGTTTGAATAGATGTGGCTCATTGCCGGCAGTTTCTATCTTCATCATTACTCACCAACATCAAATTATGAAGAAGAAGAAATTAAGAAGTTCTACATGGAGCTGCAGAAGACCTATAAAGAAGACCACACTTTCTACAAGGTCATTGTCGGTGATTTTAATGCCAAGATAGGGCCGAGAAGATCACCCGAAGAACTCCACATTGGGACCCACAGCCTAGAATGGAACAAACAGGGTGAGAGACTGTCTTGAGTTCATCATGCTGACCAAGACCATCCATGGTAACTCAGTTCCAGAAGGCCGAATTCTAAATGCTGGACATGGGAGTCTCCCAGGGGACAGTTCCACAACAAAATTGACCACATCATATTCAATCGACGGTTTTGCCTGATTGATGTCACTGTTGTCCCAAAATTCCAAATGGGATCAGACCACCATCTCCTTCATGCAAAATTCTACTTCATGAAGCAGAGAGAAAGGGCTGCAAAGTTTAAGAAGAGAACTTCCAGAACGACCACCAACTGGGAGCTCTTTGGCACTATTGCAGCAATATAGGAAGATACCATCGTTGACAACATCAACAAAGAATACGATCAACTGGTTCAGCACCTCCATGACTATGAGAAGAATGCTGAGAGTAAGAAAGTGACAAAAAGGGGCTGGAGCGATAGCACAGCGGGTAGGGCATTTGCCTTGCATGCGGCAAACCCGGGTTCGAATCCCAGCATCCTATATGGTCCCCTGAGCACCACCAAGGGTAATTCCTGAGCATAGAGCCAGGAGTAACCCTTGTGTATCACCAGGTGTTACCCAAACAGCAAAAAAAAAAAAAAGCCACAAAAAGACGTCTATCTTTGGAAACTCTTTTATTATTATTATTATTATTATTATTATTATTATTATTATTATTATTATTATTAGTGAATCACCATGAGACAAAGTTACAGACTTACACGTTTTCATGCTTACATTTCAGTCATACAATGATCGAGTGTCCATCCCTTCACCAGTGCCCATTTTCCACCACCAATGGTCCCAGCATCCCTCCCACCACGCCCACCCTGTCCCCTTCATCCCACCCTGCCTCTGTGTCAGGGCATTCCCATTTGCTCACTCTCTCTTTTTTTTTTTTAAAGAATTTTATTTTATTGAATTACCATGTGGAAAATTACAATGCTTTCAGGCTTAAGTCTCAGTTATACAATGCTGAAACAACCATCCTTTCACCAGTGCCCATATTCCACCACCAAAAACAAACAAACAAACAAACAACAACAACAAAAACAGCACACCTCCCAACCCGGCCCCCTGGGACCCCCCCTGCCATGTAACTGATAAATTTCACTTTACTTTCTATTTACTATGGTTACATTCAATATTTCAACACAAACATCACTATTATTGTTAGGAGTACCCTACTAATTAGACTTGTGAAGAGATATGAGATATGGTTTTGGATTTCTGTACTTTAGCAACTAAGTCCAGGGAGATTTCTTCCAGATATTGGATCATTGAAAGCTTGTAAACCCCATCTGTGGTCCTCATAATATGGCGGTCACCATGCCCTTCACCCCCGGCAAGGAAGAGGCGAGAGAGAGAGAGAGAGAGAGAGAGAGAGAGAGAGAGAGAGAGAGAAATACCTTTCCCCTCCTGGGCGGGCATGGGGGCTCAGCTTAGTTCTCAGTCTGGAGACATTCTGCGAGGAGCTGCCCATGCCGAAAAATTTAGCTGGCGTCTGGAGTCCCGCTCATGCAGCTGCGGAGAGGCCGCACACACGTGCGGCCCCCAGGATCACATCTTGGCGGCGGGTTGCTCACTCTCTTTTTGGGTGTTGTGATTTGCTACAGAGGTATTAAGTAGGCATCTTGTTTGGTCTATAGTCTATTTTCAGCCTGTATCTCCCATCCCTAGTGGGCCTGCCTAGAACCCTTTGCTTAGTGATCCCTTCTCTATCCGAGCTGCTTCCTCACCTAGCATGTGAGGTCAGCTTATCTTTGGAAACTCTTGAGCTCATTTGCCAACATGGTTTGGTGCAAGCCTCAGGCAATCACAAGCTAACGTCCAAGCTCACAAAGCTGTGCAGAGAAGTGATAAAGAAAGACCTCAAAGAGAGAAGAGCAGCAGTGTTGGCTGATGCGGCAGAAGCTGGGAAAAGTATTTGCAAAGCTCTCTTGTTCTTCGCCAACTACAAGACCAAGATGATTGCCCTCCGACGTCTTGATAGATTTATCACATCTTCCAGAAGGGAAATGGAGGTTATCCACGACATCTACTCAGATCTCTTCAATAGCCATGTCCATCTGCCCACATACCAAATTCCACATGATGGATATGTCATTCCCAGCATTGTCCCTTTTGAAATCCGACATGCCATTTCGTCAGTAAAGAAGCATACAGCACCTGGTCCAGACAAGGTGAGACCTTAACACGAGAAGAATCTCCCACCAGTATTCGTCAATACACTGGCCTGGCTCTTCACACACTACCTGTCTGAATGCAAGGTTCCATCCCAGTGGAAAACCAGCAGGACCGTTCTGTTGTGCAAGAGGGGAGACATTCATAACATTGGTAACTATCACCCAATCTGACTGTTGTCTGTCATCTACAAGTTGTTCACTTGAATCATCCTGAATAGGATTGGCAGAACACTAGACGAAGGACATCCATGTGAGCAAGTCAGGTTCCAAGAAGGATTCAATATGATAAATCATATCCACACAGTGACAAAGCTCATTGAGGTTTCACAAGAGTTCAAGATGCTGCTCTGTCTAATGTTCATTGATTTGAAGAAGGCCTTTGATTCTGTTGAGACTGAAGTGGTCACTGAAGCCCTAGCTAGGCAGGGTGTTCAAACTCAGTACATCAGGATCCTCCATGAGCTGTATTATGGATTCACCACCAATATCTCACCATTCTACAAGGAAATGATCATCAACATAAAGAGAGGGGTTCCACAGGGTGATACCATTTCACTGAAACTCTTCAGTGCCAACCTAGAGAATATCATGCAACAACTGGAATGGGAAGGAATGGAAGTGAAGATAGACAGTCAGCAACTACACCACCTCTGCTTCGCTGATGACATCATTCTCATAACACCAAACATTGGCCAAGCAGCATGAATGCCAGCCAACTTTGACCATGAGTATGGAAATATCAGACTGCAGCTGAATCTCATGAAGACAACATTAATGAGAAATGGAATAGTTCCTGACCTTCCATTTGCTCTCAACAGAACTAACATCTCTGAATGCAGCAGTTATGTGTACCTGGTCGAGAATTCAACATGAGGAACGACTTGGCGCCAGAACTGCACAGGAGAAAGAGAGCAGCGTGGAATGCCTTCAAGAGCGTCAATGAAGTGGTTAATAGGATGCAGAACCTCCGGCTCCGAGCACATCTTTTCAACTCCACCGTTCTTCCTGCACTAACATACGCTTCAGAGACCTGGGCCCTACAAAAACAGGATGAGAATGCTATTCGGGTCTCCCAAAGTGGAATCGAAAGAGCTATGCTTGGAGTATCATGTTTCACTCAATTGAGAATAGGAATCCGGAGTTCCAACCTTCGTCGATGATCGAGGATCAGGGACGCTGCCACGTTTGCCAAGGTATCGAAAATCAGATGTGCCAGACACATAATGCAATTTGGAGACGACTGCTTGGCTAGAGCCATTACCGACTGGATTTCATGGGACATCAAAAGAACGCCTGGCCATCCACCTATGAGATAGTCGAACTTCTTTGTCAAGACCCTGAATGAGGAGCTGGAGTGGTAGCACAACGGGTAGGGCGTTTGCCTTGCACACGGCCAACCCGGGTTCGAATCCCAGCATCCCATATGGTCCCCTGAGCACCGCCGGGGTAATTCCTGAGTGCAGAGCCAGGAGTGACCCCTGTGCATCGCCAGATGTGACCCAAAAAGCAAAAAAAAAAACAAAAAAAGACCCTGAATGAACGATTTGATGCTCTTCGTGTTCCTGGAACAAGCAGACACCATTGGGCTACATTACCATGCAGCAGGGATGAATGGAGATATTACTGGTGCCCACTTGAGCAAATCAATGAGCAATGGGAGGTCAGGTGACAGGTGACATGTTCTGTGCATAACACTATACTAACACTTATTCTGTATACATTGAGAGCTATTTATCTTTCTTTCCAAATACATCATAACCCAGTTGAGGGGAGCCGTGAGGTCTTAATGAATTTTTCTGCTTACTCATTTTTCTTCTGCTATTTCTTTTTTTTTTAATTCTATTTTGTTTAGTCAGTCATCTTGAATTACAAAGTTATTCATGATTGGGTTTCAGGTATACAATGTCCCAATACCAATCACTTCACCAGTGCTTACTTCCCTCCATCAACTGCCCCTCCTATCCCCACCCCCTGGCATTTGCCTCCCATTCACTAGTCTGTCTCTATGAGAGGAGCTTTTCTTTTTTTTTTTAATAACTTTGACACTGTGGTTTACAGTACTGTTAATGTTACTGATTTTAAAGAAGAAGGATTTAAGAAAGTAAAGGGGGAGTTTAAAAAAATACAGAAACAAGGATGGCCTTCTGGGACTTCCCATTGGAAGAAAAATATTGGGAGATGTAAAACAAGTCTTCTTAACCTTTGTTGGATCATGCATCCTTTTGAAAGTCTAAGGAAAATGAAGGTTCTCTCCACAGCAAGAAACATAATTATGCACGTTACACAAAAACTGGCATACAATTTCAGGGGTGTTCTCTACAAACATCCAAAGCACCCATAAAACTCCAGGTGACACACAGAAGCATGTGGGCTGGATCAGAAGCTGTACATCTGAAATGAAGCTGTTTCAGAAAGACAGATTTTTTTCTACTTCACGCATTACATAAAACCATGAGCCATTAATAACCTCTTTTTTAAAAAAATAAAAAACTATAAAGTATTAGGTTAAATATATGTTCAATCTTGGGGGGCAAGGGAGGACACAGCTGACAGTGCTGAGAGATTTCTCCTGGCTCTGCACTCAGGAATTACTCCTGGCAGTTCTGGGGGACAATATTGAATGCTGGGGATGAAACCTGGATCAGCCACATGCATGGCAAACTGGTACTGTCACTCCAGAGTCCAATATGTGTGCAGTCTTAAAACAAGTAATAATTGAGCCATAAAGAAAAGGACCTATTTGATTACATAAACATCTAAACAAAATAAAACACCCTGGATGAAAAAATACAATGTCAAAGTGTATAAAAACAAGAAATATTACTTGGGTCTTAAATTCAAGTCATTTATTTCCAAACATACAAAAGTAGTAATCCTAAGTCATAAAATAACAAATAACACAAAATATGATTGGAAAAAAATGTGAAATGGAGAACACCACACATTTCACAGGACAAATACAAATAGTTAATTAGTAAAACTCAAATCTTTACTTTTTTGTAAAGACTAACTTACTTTTCATCTAGGAGCCATAAATAAAAACAACTTACTCATTCTTCTTTATCTGTCACCATGGCAAAAATGAACAATACTGATAATATAATAAGTTGTCACAGATTTGGGGAAAATGGATACTTACGCTAGTACACTGATGATAACATTAAAATATTCTTTTAACAAAGCAATGTGGCAACATTTGTCAATGTTATAAATGCACCTATAGTTTTATACAGATTGTACAAGTGAATACCTGTACAAAAAGAAGCGTAAACAAGAATCGACAGTTGTATCGTCTAGAGTAGACAATGTCAAATGTCCTCCTAAAGAAGAACAATGCTACAATATTTAATGCAATTAATATTTAAAACTCATGATGAAAAATAAAGCCCACAAGAGTATATGGATAGACAGGATGACCCAACACAAAGTGCATATCCAAACCACCCCGTCAACCGAGTCCCAGAGGTGAGTTCCCACCCCAACCCCAGACCTGGGCACAGCTGTGGACGAGCATTTAAGGAAAGAGAAACAGGGCATGCTGCCTTGTGGTACAGTGGGCACACCTGCACCAGACCAGACCAGACCTGCAGAATCAGAGCCCCAGGGTGAGTGACTATGACCTAGAGCCCCCAAGGAACATGCTCAAACCAGCCCAAACAAGCTAGGGCCCAGGACCTATAAGCATCCATGGGGAGCAATGTGAACCACACCCACTGGTGAGAGAATTTCTAGAACAAGATCAACTCAGAGTTCCACCCTTCTGACAACTGAGCACCAAGAACAAAGACAAAACAAAGGATTTCAGCTGCATCAACAGAGGGTGACAAAAGTCCAGGAAGATTCCCTATTACATCAGACCTTTCTAATCTGCCTGAAGAAGACTTAGAACAACAATCCTATCAATGCTTAATGATCCGAAAATAACATTTGAACAGAATCAATAGAACTGAACAGCACCTCGTGGAAAAAAAGACCTCATTCAAACAGAAGTAAAGAAGCTAATCTCAGCAGCAAAATGTGCCATGCTGAATCAGTTAATTTAAAGACACAGTACACAGGGGTTGGAGTAATAGTACAGTGAATAGGGCTTTTGCCTTGCATGCAGTAGACCTGAGTTTGATCCTCAGTATCCCATATGGTACCCTAAGCACTACCAGGAGTAATTCCTGAGTACAGAGCCAGAAGTAAACCCTAATCATTGCCAGGTGTGTCCCCAGCTCCAAAACATCATACAGTTCATAGTTCAATGAGAAAATAGTCAATGGAGAAGAGAATGAGAAAATACAAAGAATGCAAGAGAAATTATTGAAAATACTAAGAGAACCATCTTAGAATAACAGAAATTCCAGAAGGAGAAGAAAGAGGAAAAGAAGAAGAAAGTTGAAGAAGAAATAGGTGAAAAGTTGTTGAATAAAGAATAAGTGAAACATGAAAAAATGCTCTCCATCACTAATCATCAGAGAAATGCAGATCAAAACAACAATGAGATATCATCTCACACCACAGAGACTGGCACATATCCAAAAGAACAAAAGCAACCAGTGTTGGCATGGATGTGGGGAGAAAAGGACTCTCCTTCACTGCTGGTGGGAATGCCAACCAGTTCAGCCCTTTTGGAAAACAGTATGGACGCTTCTCAAAAAATTAGAAATGAGCTCCTGTTTGACCCAGCAATACCACTTCTGGGAATATACCCAGAGAGACAAAAAAATATATATATAGTCGAAATGACATCTGCACTTGTATGTTCATTACTGCACTGTTCACAATAGCCAAAATCTGGGGGGAAAGGAGTGCTCAAGAATAGATGACTGGGGGCTGGAGCGATAGCACAGCGGGTAGGGCGTTTGCCTTGCACGCGGCTGACCCGGGTTCGAATCCCAGCATCCCATATGGTCCCCTGAGCACCTCCAGGGGTAATTCCTGAGTGAAGAGTCAGGAGTAATCCCTGTGCATCACCAGGTGTGACCCAAAAAGCAAAAAAAAAAAAAAAAAATAGATGACGGGTTGAAGAAACTCTGGTACATCTACACAATGGAATACTATGAAGCTGTTAGAAAAGATGAAGTCATGAAATTTGCATATAAATGAGTCAACATGGAAAGTATCATGTTAAGTGAAATGAGTCAGAAGAGAGGAACAGACATAGAAAGATTGCACTCATCTGTGGAATATAAAGGAACAGAATAGAATACTAACACCCAAGAATAGTAGAGATAAGGATCAGGAGGTTTGCTCTACAGCCTGGAAGCCAGCCTCACATGCTGGAGGAAAAGGCAGCTCAGAGAAGGGAACACCAAGCAAAGGTTCCTGGGAGGACACACTCAGGTTGGGTGGGAGCTGCCGAAAATAGACAATAGACCGAACACAATGGCCACTCAACACCTCAATTGCAAACCACAATACCCAAAAGGAGAGAGAGAGCAAAAGGGAATGTCCTGCCACAGAGGCAGGGTGGGGAAAGGAATGGGTTGAGAGGTGACAGACATAGAAAGATTGCACTCATCTGTGGAATATAAAGTAACAGAATGGGATACTAACATCCAAGAATAGTAGAAATAAGTACCAGGAGGATTACTCCACAGCTTAGAAGCTGGCCTTACATGCTATGGGAAAAGGCAGTTAAGATAGAGAAGGGATCACCAAGTAAAGGATTCTAGAAGGACCTGTTTGGGATGGGAGATGCGTGCTGAAAGCAGGCTATAAATGGAACATGATGGCCACTAAATACCTCTATTGCAAACCACAACAACCAAAAGAAGGGAGAGAGAAAAAGGGAATGCCCTGCCACAGGGCAAGTGGGGGGTGGGGTGTTGGGAGGGTTGCTGGGATCATTGGTGGTAGAGAATGGGCACTGGTGAAGGGATGGGTATTCAATCATTGTATGACTGAAACGCAAGCATGAAAGTTTATAAGTCTGTAAGTGTACCTCACAGTGATTTACTAATTTAAAAAAGAAGAAGAATAGATGAGAACTTCCCCCATTTGAAAAGGGGGGGGAATATGATTAAAGGGGCCCAGAGAGGCGCTGGAGCGATAGCACAGCAAGTAGGGCGTTAGCCTTGAACACGGCTGACCCGAGTTCGATTCCCAGCATCCCATATGGTCCCTCGAGCATCACCAGGAGTAATTCCTGAGTGCATGAGCCAGGAGTAACCCCTGTGCATTTCTGGGTGTGACCCAAAAAGCAAAAAAAGAAAAAAAAAGAGGCCCAGAGAGTGCCAATCAAAGTAAACCCACGCAGAACACCACCAAGATATACTGTGATCAAAATGGCAAGAACTCAAGACAAGGGCAGATTCCTTAAAGCAGTGAGGGAAGAGATAAAACCTCATAGAAAAGGGAAAAATTAAGAATTCAGGCAGATTCTGTCAAATTAAACTCTACAAACAAGAAGAAAATAGAATGCATATACAAAGTATTAAATGAAAAGAATTCCAAGAATACCAACCAAGATTATCACTCAGAGTTGGAGGGATTAAAAAAAAGTTTCAAACAGCAGCTGAGGACATTTATAACATCTAAACTAGTTCTGGCAGAGATACTGAATGGTCTTATATAAAAACTCAAATATCACGGGTGTTGGAACATTGTGTGACTGAAATCCAATCATGAACAGCTGCATATCTCAAGGTGATCCAGTTTTTTAAAAACTGGTAATTACCATTTATAATAGTAAAAGTAATCAAATATCAAGAAGCAGAGAGAGAGATCATATAGGGGGGTAAGGGTGTTTGCCTGCCATGCAGCCAACCCAGCTGTCAATCCTGACACTACATGTGATCCTGAGCCTATCAGCAGTGTAGAGCCAAAAGTAAGCCCTAAGCACAGTTGTGTGTGAGTCAACAAAAAAAAAGCTAATATCAAATGGCACAACCAACCAAACTCCTCTTACTTTGGTTGTGAAGCTCTCTTTCACATCAATAAATTTCTTCATATCAATAATTTATCTAAATTTTAATGGACTGACCTCTCCAATAAAGTGGCAGAATGACAAGCAAGATCAGGAAACAAAGGTGAACCTTCTTTTGCTTACAAAAGACATACTTAACTCTCATTAACATATATGTACCAAATGAAGGCACAGCAAAGCTTATAAATCAGCTATCAACAGACTTAAGGAGATCTATCAATGGCACACAGTAAGAAGGAACATACTTCAAGATAGTAACAGCCACTAACAATAAATTCATGCAATATCATATTAAATGGGGAAAATGGAAGTCCTTCCTCTGAGATGAGGAATAAGGCAAAGATGCCCACTTTCTCCACCTATATTCATAGTTTTGGAAGTCCTTGCCTCAGCAATCAGGCAAGAAAAAGTAGTCAAAGGAATCTACATTGGAAAATAAGTTAAACTATCACTATTTGCAGATAACATGTTAATATGGATAGAAACTCTAAAGATTCAATACCCAAAAAAACTCTTTTTTTTTTTTTTTAAATTTTACTGAATCACCGTGAGATAGTTACAAGCTTTCATGTTTGGGTTACAATCTCACAATGATCAAATACCCATCCCTCCACCAGTGCACATTTCCCACCACCAATATCCCAGGTATACCCCTCCTTTCCCACCCTCCCAATGCCTCCATGGAAGACAATATCCCCCATACTCTCTCTCTACTTTGGGTCATTATGAATTGCAACACAGACACTGAGAGTTCATTGTGTTTGGTCCATTATCTACTTTCGGCACACATCTCCCATCACGACTGATTCCTCAAGCCATCATTTTCTTAGTAATCCCTTCTCTATTCCATCTGCCTTTTCCCCTCCACTCATGAAGCAGGCTTCCAGCTATGGGGCAATCCTCCTGGCCCTTGTATCTACTGTCCTTGGGTGTCAGCCTCATGTGATGTTCTTCTATACTCCACAAATGAGTGCAGTCCTTCTATGTCTGTCCCTCTCTTTCTGACTCATTTCACTTAGCATGATACTCTCCATGTTTATCCATTTATAAGAAAATTTCATGATTTCATCTCTCCTAACAGCTGCATAGTATTCCATTGTGTAGATGTACCAAAGTTTCTTTAACCAGTCACCTGTTCTAGGGCACTTGGGTTGTTACCAGATTTTGGCTATTGTGAACAGTGCTGCAATGAACATATGTACAGATGTCATTTCTACTGTGCTTTTTTGCATCCTTGGGATATATTCCCAGAAATGGAGAAACAAAAAAAAAACTCTTAAAAACAACACAAAAAATTGTTAAATTTGTTGTGTATCACACATAAATAATTATTTTTTCTTCCTTTTTTTTAAATTTTATTGAATTACCATGATATAGTTACAAGCTTTCATGTTTGGGTTACAATCACACAATGATAAAACACCATTTTATGATATGATAAATCATATCATAAATGATATGATTTATCAATGATAAATCCCTCTACCAGTGCACATTCCCCACCACCAATATCCCTGGTATACACATAAATAATTAACTAGAAGAGGAAGAAATAGAAAAGACAACTCCATTCAAACTAGTTCCTAAAAGCATTAAATTCCCAAGAATCAACTTAACAAATGATGTGAAAGATTCATACAGTGAAAACTATCAATTACCATTGAAATAAACAGAAGACACCAGAAAATGAGAAGATATTTCATGTTCATTGAATAGAAGAATTTAAATTACCAAAATGACCATTTTATCCAAAGCACTATACAGATTCAGTGAAATCCCCACTAAAATTCCAATGATATACTTTAAGAACTTAGGAAAAAAATTCTACTAAAGTTTGTGAGGAAACCTTAAAACTCTCCCAATAGCCAAAGGCTACGTGCAAAGATGAAATTTTGTCATTTGCTATGAAGTTAGAGGTCATCATATTAAGCATAGTAAGTCAGGGGGAGGACAGATATCTTGCTCACATGTCATATGTAAAGAAAAAAAGTGAGGGAATTGAAAGTATTTAATGATATTTAAACCCTGGACTATGACTACAGAGGTTATCAAGTTGGGTAAGGAAGGACATAATAACAGAGGTAGAGGGTCTTTGGCACTTTGGAGATGGTGAATGTGCAGTAATTTTATACATCAAAACCAAAAACAGACACCATGTTACATCAGCTACAATTATTCTCATGAAATGATCTATTTGCACTAAGACATGTTGTTAAATGACAAAGCAGTATTTGTATGTGATAGTATCCCATTTAATTCTTTAAAAAAAAAACTTACCTGAATACATACATTTGTTTTGACATAAAAAGTCAATATATGAAAGAAAACTTCAAAAAGCACCACACCCCACAACTGCTGCCATGTAAGCTTATACAGCTTTACAGACTCACAGTTAAACCTCAAAAGAGATTTACTAGCTGCAAAAATTCATGGGTACACCAGTCTCCCAGGTGAAATCTCTGGGGTGCCCTTGTAAGCACGGTAGGCTGAGTCCCTGCCCTGCGAAGCCCCAGGAGTTCCTCACATCTCCATAGCTGCCTCCATGCCAATGGCCCAGCTCCACTGCCTCAAAACTAAGCTCTGCAAAAGCCAAAAAGTATAGTCGAAGTGACATATGCACTTATATGTTCACCGCAGCACTGTTTACAATAGCCAGAATCTGGAAAAAACCCGAGTGCCCTAGAACAGATGACTGGTTGAAGAAACTCTGGTACATATATACAATGGAATACTATGCAGCTGTCAGAAAAAATGAGGTCATGACGTTTGCATATAAGTGGATCTACATGGAAAGTATCATGCTAAGTGAAATGAGTCAGAAAGAGAGAGACAGACATAGAAAGATTGCACTCATCTGTGGAATATAGAATAATAGACTATAAGACGAACACCCAAGAATAGTAGAAATAAGTACCAGGAGGTTGTCACCATGGCTTGGAGGCTGTTCTCTCATTCTGGGCAACTCAGAGAAGGGAACAGCAAGTAAAATGTGGTTGTTGGTCATGTGGGGGAAAGATGATGCGGGCCAAATATAGACTAGAGACTGAACGCAATGGCCACTCAACACCTTTATTGCAAACCACAACACCTAACCAGAGAGAGAGAACAAAAGGGAATTCCCTGCCATAGTGGCAGGGTGGGGTGGGGGGAGACGGGACTGGGAAGGGGGGGTGGGATGTTGGGTTTACTGGTGGTGGAGAATGGGCACTGGTGAAGGGATGGGTTATCAAACTTTGTAAGGGAGAAACATGAGCACAAAAATGTATAAATCTGTAACTGTACCCTCACGTTGACTCACTAATTAAAAATAAACTATTAATAAAAAAAAAATAATAATAATTAAAAAAAAAAAAAAAAAAAAACTAAGCTCTGCAGAAATGCCAAACTGCCAGGTATTCCAGATAAACCAGTCTTTAAGCTGAGAACTCCAGGATCTTCTTTCAGTAGGGACAGAAAACCTACTCCCTCACCCCCACTGTACTTCCAGAAGCCACAGAAACCACACCTACATCCCACAACCACCACCATGTAAACTCATGGCCCAGTTAAATATTGTGGAACTTCTGGATCATGCAGCCACATTTGGGGGCAGCACAACATCTCAAATTTTACAGTACTGACATCCCCGTAGGAGCACACCAAATTAGATGGAAAAATAACAGGGACGCCAACTCAGCTCAATAAACAAAAACATTAACACAGAAGGCTCAACTAGCAACAGCAGCTTAGTAAACACTCAGATATGGACTTAATGACCCCATGGTAAAATAAAACAAGTTTCACAAGTGTTTTAGTACTACAGTATTTCTTCAATAATTCTATTAACCAGTTAGTTGTGACAAGCAATGTAAAATAAATTATTTTGTGCAATAAGGGGTGTGGTTGAGAAAATGGGGATAATGTTTAGAGGGAAGGCCACATTAGTGGTAGGATTGGTGTTGGAATATTGAATGCCTGTAAGAAATGCATCATGGACAACTTTGTTCTTTATTTAAACTTTCTGTTTATTTAAACTTTGTTTAATAAAGGGGGAGATGAAAAAGACACACTCCAAGAAGTAATTACCTCTAATTAGAGGGTTAAAATTAATGAGGGATGAGAAGTTAAAAATGTTTATCTAATATCCTTTAAGATTGCTCAAACATTTTGCAACCAAGGCAAAAGTGGAGATAATCTACTACCTAGCTAAATTCTCTCATTCATTCTGGCTTCAGGAATTTCTCACAATTTTTTTGCTAAATTTCACTGAATCCACAGTTGCACGTAGTCTCCTGTTCCACTAGAGCCTGCAGGCTCCAGTGAGTATCTGTCACCGCCTTGCTCCACCAGCAGGAAGTCAATTGCAAAGTCAAGGTGGCAGCATTCAGGAGGCTTGGGCACTGTGTTCAAGTTAGGCCGTTTATTTTTCTCTCTGAGGATTTTGCAGAGGAAACCACAGTTCTGTAAAAACCTGTTAATCAATTCAGGTCTATATTCTGTTAAAAACTAAATGGCAGTCCTTCAAAATTGAGTGTGTAGCCTGCAAAATATGCGAGCATTTGAGAATGTTCTCATAAGCAAATGAGAAATCGAAATGATAAAATTAACCATGTTGCTTTCAGCAGAGATCACAGTGTAGTAATTGGCCATTAATCCCTTTGCATCCAAGAAATTAGTCATCAATTTCACCTTTGAATTTTCTAATCAGATTGTAAGCCAGGAGAGTTCTTTTCCTCTCATCTCCAATTGCCAGGTTGAATCTGTGACTCTTGGGGGACCTTCTACCCAACAATGGTTTGAAACTGCCTAAATTAAGGGCTAGAACGATAGTACAGTGTTTTGAGCATTTTTCTCGAAAATGGTCAACCCAGGTTTGATTTCTGGCATCCCATATGGTCCCCTGAGCACCACCGGAGTAGTTCCTGAGTGCAGAGCCAGAAGTAACCCCTGAGCATTATCTGATGTGACTCAAAAAGAAAAAAAACTGACTAAATTAATTGTATCCTCTTCTCACCTTACCTAATTGGTAAATTGTTAGAGATTTCTAGTATATAGAGATTTTCAAATATGTTATATACACACAGAGTCTTTGTTATTGTGGGCCCCTACTACCTAATTACAGGGGAACTGTTTCCTGAGACACATTTCTTTCTTTTTTGTTTTGTTTTAGAGGTTACATCAGCAGTGCTCAGGTTTTATTCCTGTCTCTGCACAGGGATCATTCCAGGCAGGGCTAGAAGGACCGTATGTGGTGTTGGGGATCAAACTGGAGTCAGTTGCATGCAAGGCAAGTGCCCTACCCACTGTACTATCTCTCTTGCCTTTACGAACTTCTCATTCAACCAGATTTCCCCAAATATCAACTCTTCTATCCAAAAAGATATTGATTTAAATCTTTATTAAGCTCAAAATTCTAGATATATTCATGTAAACAAGAAGCATTAACACCACCCCCCCCTCATAAAAATGCACGTGGTGTGGTTTGGCTACTCTGCATTATGTGTAATGTCACCAGTAGCAGCTCCATTTTGAGGGGGGATATGAGAACGTAGAAAGACTTAGGTTACTGAAATTCACAGCGATATCTGCACCTGGAAATACTCTAAAGTTTGCTTTCCTCCTTCCTGTGTATGAAACTGATGCCCACACATGGCTTAGCATATTCCCATAGTAATCACTCAAACAGCCCGCAGGCTTAACCCCATCCCCGCTCATGCGCGATGCTGCCCAAATTTCCACAGGGTGTTGGCAAAGCACAGCCATGGCCCAGGCACGGAAAAACACAGAAGCCTGGACGTTTCACCTTTGTTTTTTCTCTCCTGGGCCTGCCTGCTTTTAGGAGAGGCCTGGAGTGACTGCATGTCAAGCAAACCGCATGTATGACTGTCAATTCCCAATCCACCTTATAAACATAGCTGCACTGCACCGTCCCAAAAGGCACCTGTGAGGAAGGGCATTACTCTGCATCCCTGGCAAATGTTTGCCCAGAGTACTTAGGCTACAGAATAATTCTACAAATCTGGATCCTTTTTGCTATGAACAGTGTTAATCCTGCTTCATTTAAACAGGCCTCTCTGTGCAGCGTGTGTTATTATAAGTAACACGCCCACACAACACAGATTTTAATGCATCCTAGAAAGCAAATCACTGTCACTGGTAAGTTACATGACATTCCTGGCCAAATTAGTTGGTTATTCATTTGAAGACCAACAAACTCTGCCTCTATTGAACCATGAAGGAAAGGGGAAAGCATCAAATGATTATATAGACATTCTATAATTAGGGGGCTGCAAAATGACTCTATTGAAATCCTTTCCCTACCACCGTTCAACTAAAAAAGGTCCAGAAAGGTCATTGAGAGAAGCTCCTGCCTCAGCCTGCTGCAGACTCCAGAGATCCATTAGCATAGTCCAACAGGAAGAAAAAGAGAGATACCAAGAAAATGTGTGTCTTGTTGCATATTTGACAGCTTACATTTTTTTCCCCTAGGGCTATTTCACCAGAGGTAGAACAAGATGTCAAGAATAACTTGGGAAAGTGTTAAAAAAAAAAAAGGTAGCCTTAGGTATATGTAAGGAAGCTGTCAAGGACATGAACAAACGAAGCAGGAAAAAGGAAGAAAGCATCGTCCTGTGAATTCGGATCACCACTTACCTGACCAGCACAGAGACTCACCAGCTGATGCCTCTTGCAGAGAAAGGCTAAGCCTGTGCATCATTAACAGTATTGGAAATGACAGTACCTTGAGCAATAAAACAAAAAAAAGTTTAAGAACTTTTTTTTTAATGAGCTTTGTGTTATTTAAAAAATAAAAAAAGTTTAATAGAATCAAATCAATTTGGATCCAAGGATTTTTCCAATATTATTGAATTCAAATAGTCATTTGACAAATTAGAAGACTGAGGCCAATGGCTGGGGTAGTCCATATCTCCCAGGGAGTATGGGGCAAATGTCAGGCAGGACACAGATTCTTATCATTCTATATCCAATCTTCTCATTCCTCCCATCCAGCCCTCTGAGTGCTTCTTCTAGGCATAACTTGCTCTTCTCCTTCAGCTTATTTGGAAAATTACATAGAAATCTCATAATAATGAAGATTGATGTAAAGACACAAATGTTGATCTATCGTTGGTCAATTTTACAGCTTATTTCCTCAACAATGACATCCTCAGAACTAATTCTACTGGCAATTTTCAGAATCTATAGCTAACCATTCCTGGGTGGAAGAATATCAGTGAATAGGATCTCCATGGGGTCATTCAGTAATACTACAATGTTCAGCCCTCACACCTTACAGTCACATTTCTATATCAAGTGTCACATATACACAAATATTTTTGAATTCCCAATATAACTCATGCAAGGTTGCTTCTGATAGCCAAAAATAAAATGGACGCTTAATATCCATCAACAAGAGATATTACATTTATGCAACAGAATACTATGCAGCTCTTGGGATAAAAAATAAGTTATATTTAGTAATATGGAACAACTTCCAAGATATTACTTGATAAAAAAAAACAATGTATAAAATAGTGTATGGCATGCTTCTATATGTGAAGGGGAAAGGATATTCAATTGTATATCCTATAGTTATACACACACAGGGGAGGGTATTTATAGATGCAGAGAACTTGTCTGAAGGGTACACAAAAATATAATGACTGCCTCAAAGGAAGAAACATAAGAGACTCAGGGACAGCAATGAAGGGAATATTTTATTCCATATTCCTTTGTTCCCTTGAAATTTGTACTGTGTTCATATATTATCTTTTAAAAAAACTATCATTTCAATTATATGAGTGTCTGAAAGATTACCCCATGCACTATCAGTAGTGTATCATGTGTATGATGAACTTACTATTGCCATCAGTTTTACTAAGGCTTTTTACTGGGATCTCGTATTAAATGTATATAAAAAGGAAATTAAATGCAGCTAAATTCAACTGAGAAACAATTCTCTTTATCCTTCTCTGGTCTACAAAGAATAAAACAGTTTTTGAACCTTCCTTAATCCATTGCCCGTTTAGTCATGGTGCAGCTGTGTGGTACAGTGCAGAAATTAAAAAATGTTCCCAACTCTTCTCTCATAAACTTGCAGATAACATCTCCAAAGTGTCCTTCACATATTCTCTCCTAATGTTTTTCCAGTACTCCATCATGGGTGTGCTTAGATACTTCAACTAGAGTTTTATTTTGAAACAAAGCAGGAAAAGGTTGCACAACATTACCCTGGTACAACAGAAGTATATTTTCCTCAGAGGACAACAAAAAAAAATAGGTGATCTTAATCCTCAAAAAAAATACCCACTTCTGAGATGAGATCCGGAGCAGCCACGCACAAAACAGCCCCTCTGCTCCTTAAAGATTCAGGAGGTCTACTAACCCATTTTGGCACCCAGCGGCTTCTTACAGAAATGCATCTAGACTGTGAACTGAGCTAAAATATCAGAAATCCAAAATCTAATGAAGAGATAATATAATCTTCATTCTCAGCAATGGAAAACAAATTATCAAATGATGCCTTTTCAGCAGGTCTTATTGTTGGGGGAAAATTCCAAATAATAATGGCGAGTTCTCTGTTGAAATATTGAATGTATTCAAAGTATAAAGAGAATAAATTGAAGATCATTAGCCACTCAGGTGGGGAGGTGGGTGTGGGAGGGGGGTATATTGGGGTTCTTGGTGGTGGAACATGTGCACTGGTGAAGGGATGGGGGTTTGATCATTATATGACTGAGACTTAAACCTGAAAGTTTTGTAACTTTTTTCATGGTGATTCAATAAAATAAAAATTAAAAAATACCCACTTCTATGTGGTAGAAAAACAAACCATGGTTTCTAGCTAGGAAGCAAATACAAGGAAACATCTTTCCCCTTCACAGCTTTTTCTTCTCTTGTTTTGCTTTGGGTGGAGAGGAGGGGTGGGGGTGAGGGGGTGCTATACCCAAGATTACTCAGGTGCTACTTGGAGTAACTCCTGGTGTACTCAGGGGACCAGGTGATACTAGAGATCAAATCCAAGCCTTCATGTGACGTGTAAAGCATGTGCTCATTGAGCTACCTCTTGTACCTTTCTTGTACTTCATTTCCACATGGTCTATGTTTATACAACCCACATGTGGTAGATCAAATATGACCACAAGTTCTTGGACACTCCTCTCCCTAGGAAGTGGAAACTGTTTTCATTCTAGTTGTCCTGACTGTGACTTCTGTGAGCAATGAAGAATGGTAGACCAATTCTCAGCCCAGACTCTAAGAGAACTGGTAGCTTCTTCCTGTTCTCTTGGAGTTCTAAACAAGCTACTACATGAAAACCCTAGAGAAAGTAAGTGTTGATGCCCTAAAAAACATAAAAAGGGAAACTGACTCAAAGTCATTCCAGCAAGATCACAGCCATGTGAGTGAATGAAGACATTTTAAATTATTTGGCCCATACAAGTAAACCTAGTACACTAAATATGCCTCCATCAGTGCTGTGTGGAGCAGAAGAATCAACCAGCTAAACACAATCCCAATTCCTGGCCCACAAAAATTATGAGCTACTTTTAAAAGGTTATTGTTTGACAACACTAACCTTTATAGTAATAGTAATTTTCATTTTTTTTTAATTTTATTTCTTTATTTGGGATTTAAGGTCACACACAGCGGTGCTCAGGAGTTATTCCTGGCTCTGTGCTCAGAAGTGATTTCTGTTGATGCTTGGGAGAAGCATGCATGGTGCCAGAGATTTTTGGTGGGGTGGAGATTGGGTTGGGGGTTTTCTTTGGGAAAGGGGTGTTTTGTTTTGTTACTAGAATTACTTTCATTTGCAGTGCTCTTTATGACAGGGTTTCATGCATACAATGTCCCAACACCACGGTCTCAGTGCTCTTTCAACCCCACCTCATGCCCTTCTCCCCCATAATAAGCTCAGTTCTATGGACCAGTTTTCATGTTCTGCTGCCTCTGGTTATTTGTTATTCCCTCCTATGCTTCTTTGTAGCACACATAGGAGAGCTATCATTCTGTGGACCTGTGCCTCCCCTTTTAACTGAGATGATACAATCCAGATCCATCCAAATAGGTGCCAGGATTTGAACGAGGGTAAGTAGGATGGGAGGCAAGCAGCTTAACCCCTGTACCATCTCTTCAGCACCTTAGAGTAGCATGTTATGTAGCAATACACAACTAAGATACCATATTATCAAATATTAACATCTTTCAACCTTTCATATTCAAAATTCAATTTTTCTAAGTAATCTTACAATAATAATCAAAATATCTCATGCCATGCTGAGTGAAATGAGTCAGAAGGAATGGGACAGATATAGAATTACTGCATTCATTTGTGGTATATAAAAATACATATATAGTAGAAAAATAATATTCATGGCCAGGGAAAACATGGGTTAGGAGGACTGTTAAATGCCTGGACCAACCACAAGTGTGTGGGGGGGAGGGGAAGGGCTGGGAGACCCCTATGAGAAAAGAGATCACTATGACAATAATAACTGGGAGTGATTACACTGGACAAGATCTGAGGGTTAAAAGTAGGTAAGGGATGTTCTTAATAACCTTTCAGTATCAATATTGCAAACCACAAGGCCCAAAAGGCAGGGGGCATGGGGGAGAGAGAGAGACAGAGAGACAGAGAGAGAGAGAGAAGAAAAGCACCTGCTATAGAGGCAGGCAGGGGGTAGGGGATGGGGATAATGGGAGGGAACCTAGGGACATTGGTGCTAGGAAATGTGCACTGGTGGAGGGATGGGTATTGGAACACTGTATGACTGAAATCCAATGATGAACATCTATGTAAGGGTCTATCTCACAGTGAATCAATAAAAAATGTTTTACAAAATAAGCATTAGGGGCTGGAGCAGTAACACAGTGGGTAGGGCATTTGCCTTGCACATGGCCGACCCAGGTTCGATTCCCAGCATCCCATATGGTCCCCTTAGCACCACCAGGAGTAATTCCTGAGTGCAAAGCCAGGAGTAACCCCTGTGTCTCACCGGATGTGACCCAAAAAACAAAAAAATAAAATAAAATAAACATTGGGGCTGGAGCGATAGCATAGCGGGTAGGGCGTTTGCCTTGCACGCGGCCAACCCAGGTTCGAATCCCAGCATCCCATATGGTCCCCTGAGCATCGTCAGGAGTAATTCCTGAGTGTAGAACCAGGAGTAACCCCTGTGCATCGCCGGGTGTGACCCAAAAAGCAAAAAAAAAAAAAAAATAAAATAAAATAAAATAAAATAAAATAAACATTATATTTTAATGTAAAAAAAAAATCTTATGCCAGATATTAGGAAGAGGGGGCCAGGACCAAGTTGAAACAAAAAAATATCTTTTCACCCATTATCTTTTCTAGAAATCTACATGGCCAAGTAAAAATATCACCCTCTGCCACCTGGACCCCGGAGATCATGACATAGAGCCTGGACTGCCATCCTTGAGGGGATCCTTTTACCAGGCCAAACACTCTCATGATCCCCCAAACCCATGTCCACCACTTTGTCAGGGTCCACGTGGTTAGTTTGGTGGTGAAGTTTAGAACAAGACCCTCTTACTCCAGTCCTGGCCCTTTCATGTTGGGCTCAGAGAAAGAAAGCTAAGCCTTGGAAGGAGAAATTCCTGGATTAACTTTCATCTCACAACGACTGGCAGTTACCACCCACTCCAGTCCTTGTGCCTGTTCTCACCCACCCACAAGGTGCCAAGGCCTGAGGGGGGTGGCACTGTCAGAAACCATAATTAGGGATTTCATCATATACTCCAGCTCTCTGAGAACAAATTCTTCCTTACAACATGCAAATCTATTGTTCAACTTTCAAACATCCAGCTAACTTTCAAACACATTGTTGGAAACCCATTAGGCACAGAAGTAAGATACGGCCTCTTCTAAATGGTAGACCTGGCCTTAAAATTCAGAGAAGGGCATTTCAAGCATTGAAGACAGGAATGGAAGATCTAAAAATAATTTGGTGTAGGAGGACTATGAGGCCAGCAGTCATGTTTCAGCCAGGTGCTGGCTGAACCGCACTGAGCAAGAGCTGAGAAGTGAGGAGAGAGAAAGGGGGAGGAAGAAGGGGGGCTCTTATTCCCTCCTGGGTCCCTGGATGCAAAGAGTGTTGTCCCACTCGGTGTCATTGGGGACCTTTCATTATTCTCTATAAGGACGAATTAAAATGGGGAGTCGATCATCTGAATCACTTACTATGATAGATCTGACTGTTGCAGGGGAGAAAGATGTCTGTTTGAAGGAAAGCTTTGTTCTCCAAAGCTGAAGGAAGAAATTTTAGGATTGTCTTCCAAATTATCTCCATAATTTTCTCAATCCCTGCTCTACACCAAATAGTTAAGGAAAACAATTTCCACTGCATCCTGGGGTCAGGTGGAGAGAGCCAGAGGAGGGAAGCAAGAAGGGTCACCCCATTACCTGGCTGAATGCTTAGATTGGTCCAATTTCACTAAGAATAACACCAACCTCTTCATTCCTTCTGCTGTGCTCACCTGACCTTTTATTCCATTTCTTTTTCTTTCCTCCATCACCCTAAAGGAGGAATCTAGCCACTCTGAGTTTCTTTGCCTGCAAAATATAATGTTCTTTCTTTCTTCTCTCAGATAAAGGCAGCCTTGGGGAGGGGAAAAGAAAAGAGCCTGGCTCCTTCAAATTAGCTCTGAAATAAAAGTCACTGCCAGATGTTATATAAAAGGTGACGTAATCCTAAAGTACTTCATTACATATGCAGCTCTGCTCTTCAGCCCAGGAGGAGTTTATTACATTTTGTCGATCCCATTTTCTAGACCCACATCATTTTTACATAATTTTTCCTGCCTGACAGACATCTTCACATTTTCACAGCAACCCATCAAGAGAGCGTTAGAAGAGCGCAGGGAACCAGGTTAGCAGTTTACAAATAACCGAGCTAATAAGCCAGACTTGTCCCTGAGATACAAATCAGAGCTAAATGGTCTATCCATGCGTGTGAGCAGCGCATCTATTTTAGATTAATAGGGAAGAAAGCAGAGCCCCATTCCAGCTGACACTGTGTTCTTTCAGAAATGTACCAAATCTATTCTACAAGTAGGAAAATGGGGAGCTGCCAATCTAAACTTATTCTTGCAATTTTCTTCTTTTTCTTTTTTTCCGAATAAATTCCTGGCTTGTAGTGAAACGGATAGCCATGGCAAATGCATTAAGATCGAACTTCCTTTTTGGCTTGACACAAAATTCAGAAGAAAACGCACCAGTTGTACCAATGCACTATCTAGCTACTGAGATGCTTTAAGTGCAAACACTGTGAGACACTTCCTCCTACTCCTTCGCCTCCTGCCAAGCTCTCATGGCCTCACTGCCCTCCGATGGTGAAAAGCAGCAGTGCAGTCTAAATGCTGCTTCCCCTCCGGGAGGTTAAATGGAATGACTGAGAAGGCATCATCTAACTTAAGGTCAGTGAAAGGGGTCAAGTACATTCAGCTCTTAGTTAGAAGTCTGATCCGGACTCACACTGAAATTTTAAAAAGGTGGGGGCGCCTATAATTCACATCACAAATATGCATGATGAACGTCACTGTTTCAAAAAGCAATAACCAACTTGGGGTATTGCAAATGCTCATTCTCTTAAGAGCAAGATTTGGATATGTGTCAAGAAGAGAATTGAAACCTAAAATATTGGGGATGGGGGCCACATCCAGCTGTGTTCATCAGTCACTCTTGTTGGTACTTGGGGGAACATATATGGAGCCAGGACTAAAACATGGTCAACCACATGCAAGGCAAGCACCTTAACCCCTATACAATCTCTCTAGCCCCAAAGGCATAAAATCTTAAAGGAGAAACTCCGACTGTGTACCCCTTCCCTGCTACCAGAGAGATACAGATCTGGGAGTAACTAACCCCCAGACAAAATTATTCTATTTCCTACTTTTGTCCAGGGCTGGAGCGATAGCACAGTAGGTAGGGCGTTTGCCTTGCACACAGCCAGCCCAGGTCCGATTCCTCGGCCCCTCTCTGAGAGCCCGGCAAGCTACCGAGAGTATCTCGCCCCCACAGCAGAGCCTGGCAAGCTACCCGTGGCATATTCAATATGCCGAAAACAGTAACAAATCTCACAATGGAGACGGTACTGGTGCCCACTCGAGCAAATAGATGAGCAACAGGATGACAATGACAGTGACTTTTGTCCAAAGTTAACACATGCCTTAGTTCTATAAGCAATTTACTTCAGAAGTTCAAGTTCTCTTTTCCTTTTTAAAACAGTTTAATTTTGGTTTTGGTTGTTTGTTTATTGGAGATGCTAATCCAACAAATTGGGGGGCATACTCTGCAGTACTTAGAAGCCATTCTTAGCTCTTGAGCAAAAATGCTGCTCCCGTGGTACTCAGAGGAGCCTGCAGTGATGGGTGAGGAATCCAGATCTCCTGCAGGCAAAGAAAGCACTCAGTCCTTTGAGTTATCTCAGGGCCCTTAAAGTAGGTTTCCTTTCTACAAAAATTATTCATGCACATAATTTAGAGTCAAATGGTTTGACAAGTCATTTCCCAAAGACAGCCATTCCAGCAGTCCTCACCGCCTGTTTCCTGCTCCCACGAAGTGGCTACTTACAGCTCTTTTAACAGAGTCATGCACCCTTCCTCCATATTTCTAAATAACAGGTCGGCGTTGCACTTTCTTGATATTTCCGTTTGAACACCATCTATTGACTTAGCTGAATAGAAGATGGTTTTATGTGCATCTATGCAAACAAACCACCTAACCACACTATACACGTCCCAATATAGTATAATTTGGGCACTGTTAGACATAATAATGTATGGAACTATCACTACAAAATTCTTGACAACTAAGTCATGACTAGAACATCCTGTATCCTTTCCTTTATTCAATAATTGGTGTTTTTTTTTTCCTGGTGCTCAAAGAAAAAAAAGGTCTTTTTTTTCTCAGACTATGTTTTTTATATATTTGGTGATTTTTCTGTAAGGCTGCCACCACCAAATACCCCCAGAATGGGTGGCTTTGAACTGCAGGAATTCATTGTACCTTAATTCTAGGGTGTAGGAATCTGAAATCAGCAAGTCAGCATAGCCTGCCCACTCTGAAGGCTCCAGGAAAGGAAAGATCCTGCACCTTCTTAACTTCCATTCTTTGCCAGCGAACCTTTAGTGTTGTTTGGCATGTAGGAACACTTCTGCCCCGATGCTCACCATGTTTTGTCCCCTGTATTTGTGGGTCTTCCCAGAGCAATCTACCCCGGAATTCTTTTCTTGTCCTGTTGTCAGACTAGCAGCCATCCTGGACTAAGAATTCCCCTCTTTCTATCATACCTCACCTTGGCTTATCTCGTCCACCTCATAACCTCCACAGAGACCTTGCTGAACACCGTCACAAAGTCAGATGTCAGGGATTCAGAATGCCCTGGGTGGGGGATGCAGTATTCCAGGGACAACACCTCTCTTCACTAATCTGTCCCAAACTCTGCCCAATTGTCTAAAATATCCTCTGAGTATATGTGGACATGTGAAATGCCCTATCAAGTTTGCTTTCCCTTTGTGATTGGCTGGTGACAGTCCACGTCCTTTCAGGTCCAAGTAAGATCTGTTTCTCTCTCAGCATTGTCATTGGCTGTCCAGCACGCGTGCTACTCTCCAGCCACCAGTTGGAGAGAGAAGGCTGTGTGCATCTGGCCAGGACCTTGTGCTTTAACACTGGAACTAGGGGTGGGGCCAGCTTCATCTAAAAACATGATCTGACCATAGGAATCCCATGTGGATGAACAAATTCTGGACACCAAAAAATAAATGAATGTCCACTGAGATGGCCTGGTAACAAGCACATTAAGAGGGCTCACTTTTTCCCAAATCTAAATTACAGATTTGAGCCCTTTGGAGAGTTTTAGAATAATATACTCATTCTATAAAGGGTAGGAAAGAAATCGAACAAAACTACATTTATATCTACATTTCATTCTTTTTCTACTTTGATAGACTGGTTTGGTGTTCAAGGGGAAAACAAATATATACATATGTAAGCATGTTATATACATATCTATGTAAATACATATCACTTTGATGCATCTTAAAATGTTTGGGGCAGAAGGTATTGTCCCAAAATAAAAAATATCCCACAAATGAAAAGAAATAACCTCTGGTCAAATCCCCATGATTTCAAATAGAATGATGTAGAAAATAAAAAATTCCAACCAGGCAGGCAATAACCATCCTGTGGATAAAACTGTCCTCCTGCTGAGATGCTATGAGAAGTTTTCTTCAAATGCACTTTCACATTACAATCGAGTGTTCAACACTGTCGATTCCCATCTGTGAAGAGTTTAGAGAATGATGGCCTCCCGCCCTCTCCACCTTACAGTAGCCACCCCCTATAAGAATTCAGAAATGGTTAACTTAGGGTTTCCTTCCCACTGCCTCTCCTATTAACTTTTTCTACCTTTGACCTAATTTTTGATACTGTTAAACTCAAGATCATAAACATTAAGTCACTTTATGCACTGAAACTGGTTGAGGCTAAGAATTACTAACCTTTTTCAGTCTGACTTCCTTTGGCAGAACACAAAGTCTTAATAAAGCTTAAGACTAAGAGAGCAAAATCATAAAAAGTAAAATGGGGCCAGGGAGATTCTCAAAGGACTGGCACTCAGGCTTTGTAAACAAGAGCCCCACGTTCAATCTGGTCACCCCATAGTCCCTCCGGGAATCTCCCTGAGTATTCCCTGAGAATCACCAGGTGTGGCCCAAATGAAAAAAAAGGGGGGGGGGAGGGCAAATAAGAAAAGGTGGCATGGTTGCTAATTTGCTCATCAGTTTGGCTGAGTGATGGACTGTGCGCTTTTCTGGCTGAATGGTCCTTCTGGGTGAGTCTGTGAGAGTGTTTCGGGAAGAGTTCTGCACAGATGGCCCTCCTCAATGCGGTTGACCTTCGTCCAATTCACAAAGGGCACATGAGGAGCAAATCCACTGAGAAAGATGGAATTCTATCTCACTCTAAAAGACTGAAGAACATTGATCTTCCCCTGCAGTTCTGGAGTCTCAGACCTTCAGGCCCCGTGTACAGCCTCCTGCTCTTGGCTCTCCAGACAACACTCCTGGCCCTCCCAGGTCTCCAGCTTGCTGGCAGCAGTCATGGAGCCCAGGACTTCTCAACCTCCACTAACATGTGAGCCAACCCCTCGTAGCATGTCTCTTTGTGAGTATATAAATACACTCCTGCTTGCAGAAGTATGCATATGCACGTGTGTATGTGTATGCAAGTGTGAATATATTCATGTATATGCACACATGGCAGAATCTCCTGCCCCCGTGCCAGGCTGTCTTCACCGGGGCACCTCGGAGGGTGAGTTTCCCTCCCCACCCCAAGCAGAGCCCCAGCAGCCAAAAACCTCCAGAACCCAGCAACAGTCATGCTCAAGGCCACTCTCCACATGCTCGGAGGAGCCTCACCCATGAAGGAACCGATAGAGGAACCCAGGTATGCGGGACCCGTGACTGAGATCTCCAAGCCTGCTCAGATCAGGACTGGGCCTCTTCTACCTAGGTCCCCCATTTTCCAGTAGTTTGGCAGCCACACCCACAAACTGTCCCCAGTACCATGTACTCTCATCAATGGCCAAGATCCAAAGACTACAAAACAAAGCTCCTGGAAAAGAGTGATGCAGAATCTTGCACGGCAGAGCCTGGCAAGCTACCCGTGGCGTATTCGATATGCCAAAAACAGTAACAATAATGGGACTCATCCCCCTGACCCTGAACGCAACAGGGACGAATGAGACGTTACTGGCATCCACTCCAGCAAATCGATGAGCAACAGGACGACAGTGATACAGTGATACAGTGATATGCACTGTATAAATGTGTACACATATATGTCTATGTTCACACAAATGTTTGACTAGTTCTGCTTTGTCCATAGAACCCTTACTCTTACTGATGGAGTCAGAGGATGCCAAAAAATAAAAAGAGCCAGGGCAAGAAAGAAATACTGAATACCAGAAGAGAAAACACCTGAGCCTGGATAGAAGGACCTGCATTAAAAAAAAAAAAAAAAAAAAAAAAAAAAACATCTACTTCAGCTTTCACCATCCAGCCCTGTACTTTGAAGTGACCTACTTTAGGTCTCAATCTCCCCAATGAGGAGTGTCAACATGCCTGAGTTTCTCTGGCCCTAGTCCACTGTGGGAATGAGTCCTCCACCGGGGGAGAAAGAGTGCCTCACACTTAGTTATTCTCAGGTGCTGGGTCTTCGCCGGTATCAGGATGACGATCCAAGGGCTCCTTATGGGAGCTGGTTTTCAAAGCTGCCTTTGCCATTTAAGCTGTACTCAGCATTCTGCGATCAGAAGGAAGATCCCAGTGGGATGGGCAGCTAAGTGCTAGATGTAAAGCTGCCAAACCATGAGCCCCAAGGGAGGTGGTCTGAAGACGAGCATTTCCTTAAAACTCAGCATTTAAAATGACAAATCTTGACATCCCATTCCCAGAACCCATCACCTCACCTCATCAGAGCTTCGATTGGTGGGAAAAGGAACGAGTTCTCAATTCCAGGTGATGCAAGCCAGAGGTCTTTGTCCCAGATCAGTGACCTCCATCAAATACATCAAAGCAAAGGATGAACTCTCTTATGCATGAGTCACTAGTCTGGTTACTGTTGCCTTACATGTGAGCTCCTGACCTTTCCTAGTATGATTAGCATTGTGGGATTTAGCCTGACAGTGATCTTTAATCACCTAGAGTTTTGCTTAGGCTCTATTGTGGATATCTAGACCATCCCCCAAAAATGTTTTTTATTTATAACTGGTCTGGGAGAGAGAGCCAGGCACGAAGTCTTTTTTACCCACTCCTAGTGATTCGAATGGGAGACCAGGAGGAGAGCTGGCAGTATTCCCAGAGGGTTTAGCATAGCAGGGAGCACTTTGACACACCTGCTCAATGTTCCCAAATCCTTTAGCCAACAGTTCTTAACAGAAGGGAAGTTCCACCCACAATGCAGTAGATTCTGTGTATTTTGGTCTGGCTTTTCTCTTCCTCTATAGAACTTACAGCTGGTACAAACATTCCCCAAGCAAGCCAGGGTCCTACTAAGGGTAAGGAAACCATCAAATTCTTGCCAAACTCATGCCCTTTGAAACTCAGGGCTTATGCTGCCATTTCAGAACTAAACACTAATCGTCTGTGTACCTCCATCTATGGGAATGTGTCCCAACGCCAATCTCTTCCAATTCCATAATATATTCATCAGCAAAACCATATCTTGGGTAGTGGAAAAGTAGAGTCAATGCCCATATGTTCTTGAATATTAAACCTTCCCCAGCATTCTAAACAGTCTGTCTCTCCGCAGAATGAAAAAGAGCTAAATCCTTTTTTCCTGAGCACTCTTTCGAAGTTTGTTGTGGATTTTTTGAAGTAAATGATCTGGTTTCTGTGGCCATCACTTTCTACTTTTTGAAATTTGGCAATGACGACAGCAGGGAAGCTCTACCCACGATGCAATGGATACTTACCTATACTATCCAATAGCATACCACTTATTAAGCTGTGGCCATATATTAGGTCCCACATCAGGCGCTACAGATGTTATCTCTAATTCACATGTGAACCATGCAAAACAGCACTGTCTTCCCAAGTTTAGAGACTAGAGACTTCATAGCTAGAAATTCTCGAAGGGACTCAACCACAGATCTGTCTGGCTCCAAAAATAAGAATCCTCTCACAATGTTCTATTGCCCACAGAAAATCTGTTGGAAGGTCAGCAACTGTAACAAAACAATAAAAGGAGATGTTTGTGTAGCAAAGAGCAGAATTACCCGCAATGTTCTCTCCTAACTTCCTGGGTCATGGAAAGCATTCTTAAATCCCAGATTTCACATCCTCAAAGGCATCAGAAAGGATGTGAATGCATTCTTTAGACCCAGATTTCACATTCCCAAAGATATCAGTGATTTCTCAAGTTCTTTGGGAATAGAAACACATACTTATTAATGTATGTAACACTTCATAGGTCAGTTGTTAACTGAGGAAAATCAGGTTCTAGAACCATTTAATCATCTAGCAAGAGGAATGAGAACCAGAAGGTCCAAGAGACACGGACATCTTTGTGAGTCAACTAGGACAAGCCCTTTCAAACAAAGCATGCAAGTGCCTATGCAGGTCAGGCTGAGAGAGAACGCTGGCTTTCATGCCTTATTCCATAATAAAAATAAAGAAAATGCACAGACACACACTTTCTACCCTCACAAAGTTTTCAATCTAATGATGAGGAGACTAGGATTAATCAAATAAAACCATGAGCACAATTATATGAAAAGTGCCATGAAGGAAAAGCATGGGGGTTTTGTGTGTTTTTTTTTAATGGAAAAAAAGACTGTATTTAGGATTAGCCAGCTGAACTGTTTAGATGATCCCAAGTTTGTTGGCAACATCCAAGGCGTCATAATCAGGAGCCAGCTGAACATATGCCTTTTTCTCTCCATCAGGCCTAATCAGGGTGTTGACCTTGGCTACATCAATGTCATAGAGCTTCTTCACAGCCTGTTTAATCTGGTGCTTGTTGGCCTTGACATCCACAATGAACACAAGTGTGTTGTTATCTTCTAGCTTCTTCATGGTTGACTCGGTAGTCAGAGGAAACTTGATGATGGCATAATGGTCAAGCTTGTTTCTCCTGGGGGCGCTCTTACAAGGGTATTTGGGTTACCTTCTCAGTCACAGGGTTTTGGGTCTTCAGAAGGTGGGTGATGTGCAGATCTTTTTCTTTTTCTGGCTGTGGATGCCTTTCAACACTGCTTTCTTGGCCTTCAAAGCTTTGGTTCTAAGCTTCAACTTTGGGAGGGGAAGGGGCTTCCTTCTTGACTTTTGGCGCCATCTTCGTAAAAAGAGCACTGGGTTTTTGAAAGGATGGTAACCAAGCGACCGACCTCATCTCACTGTAAAGCTCATGGGGAGTCAGGATTCAGGTACGGTGAAGAAAGACTTCCTGGAATAATTTTCAATGTCCTAAGAAGAGTTTATTGTCCTCAACTTAGCAGAGGCATGTCGGCCTGGTCTGGGTTATAAAATAACGTAGTCAAGGGTCTGGTCTTCTCAAATAGTGTTGGCAAAGACACTAACCAAGCCCAGGATGAGAACCATTAAACCTGTAGGCACCTGGCGGTTCTCCTAATTGTCTTCTTTTCCAGGGTTTAAATTTCTAGGTTTGAAGTCTAACAACTTAGATCTAATCGCTTCCTCCCCACTGTTCTCTTCCCCACTGGTTTATACCAAGTCTAACAACTCTATATCCATGGGGTAAAGGTAATTTCCACATGTCTCCAAAAGCAAAGAAATCAGTATTCTTCTCATCCTTTTTAGAACAAAAAAAACCTTTTCCCCAGCACCTCCCAAATTAAGAGAATTGACTGGCAAACTGAATTGACGGGCAGACCTATTATGTCTAGTCCACTACATTCAGCCAAGACTGTGTATGATCCATACACGGCTCTGAAGATCCATAACGCAAGCCTCAGGTCTCCCATGGTAAGTCAGGAAAGTGACTGGAGTGTTACTGTTTGAATACTCAGAGCCCAACAGAGTTGGCCCTTCTCTTATATATAACCTAGTCCTGAAGAATTGCCCTCTCCTCTCTGCTATCAGTAAGCAGTGGTCGCTGCATCATCCCCTCCAGAGCCAAGAAAAGATATTATCTACATCCTGGATTTAGTGAAGCAAATAGAAGTTTGATTTCTTTTCAGATAAAAGAGAAGATGCAAATGAGAATTTTATCTTGCATGGAGGAGTGACAAAGTAGGAGAATGAATCCTACTTGATTACAATCTTCCATCATTCTGATTTTATAATTAGTGAATGAAATCAATCAGCTTTCAATTGTTACCTTGGTGAAAGATTAAAACCTCATTATTTGTCCTACATATTTCACACTTTGGCAAATTTTAATAAACTGGGTGCATGAGAAATGACTGTATTATCTTTCATGATATTGGAACACTAATGACATTTCTATTGATTTTAATTCACATTTGTTGGTCAAAAAGAGCAGGATTCCAGCAAGGCACAGCATCCTATAATCAACACTACAAATGAAGACCACTGAACACTGAAAGAGCCCCAATAAAAGTCTTATTCAAAAATATCATTAAATGGGGCTGGAAAGATAGTACAGCAGATAAGGTTCTTGCCTTTAGTGCAATCGAGTCAAGTTCAGTCCCCGGTATCCAATATGGTCCCCTGAGCACAGAGTCAGGAGTAACCTTTGATTATTGCTCTGTATGGCCCAAAAACAAACAAAAAAACAGATCAGGAAATTGTCCCAAAATCTAGAGAGGTCTTATCTGCCTAATGAACATCTTTGATAATATATTGATTCATCTGTGCCTTTTGCACACTGATAATTTCTCTAAAGGTATTTTAAGTTAGTATATATAAAAATACCTTGAATGATAGTATTAATAAATAATTTATTAATTGAAGGAATCATAGACACTTTCACTTAAAGGTGGAACTGCTCCCATAGAATGAAGAAACTTTCTTCAAATCTAAAAAATTCTTAACCAGGTAGTATGAAAGACTGCACAGTTATTAATTACATCATATAGAATGAGTTCAGTGTGTCATTTCTATCAATAGACATCATGGCTTCAAATAACTCCTCTACTTCTTCATGCCTCTATCCTCTTGTTAATGAGTAGGGACACAGTTACAGCCCTCACTCACTTCATAGTGCTGCTCTCAGAATGAAATGGGATGGAATGAATAAAGCGTTTTTCAGCACATTCCAGTAGAACTGTATTTTCATGGCTAAAAATAACATTAGAATTCATACATGTAAAGATCTGTTTGGATTCCCCCAAATTCTTTCCTGTATAAAATTTTTCCTTGACTTACTCTTTTCTCTGACTGGTAAATTGGACCATGGCTCCTTAGTGGGCTAATCCAGGCTGGCAGACTCTGGAATCTGATGTTCAGATTTGCCAGAGGTAAAGAGTCTGGAACAAAGCAAGGTAGAGCCTTAAATGTTCTACAGTATGAACATTTCCCCAGAGCCCTAGGCTTTATTCGACCTATTTGAGAGAAAAGAAGGAGGAGGAAGAGGTGGTGGTGGAGGAGGAGAAGGAAGGGAGGGAGGGAAAAAGGAAGGGAGAAAAAAAGAAGGGAAGAAGGAAGGGAAGGGGGGGAGAGGTGGGGAGGGGAGGGGAGGGGAAGGAGAAGGGAAGGAAGGGGAGGGGGTGAGGAGAGGGGAGAGGAAGAGAGGGGAAGGGTGAGAGGTAGGGAGGGGAGATGAGGGGAGGGGAGGGGAAGGGAAGGGGAAGGGAAGGGGAGGGGTGGGGAGAAGAGGGAAGGGGAAGGGTGGGGAAGGGGAGGGGTGGGGAAGGGGAAGGGAAGGGGAGGGCGGGGAGGGGTGGGGAGAGGAGAGAAGGGGAAGGGTGGGGAAGGGGAAGGGAAAGGGAAGGGGAGGGGTGGGGAGGGGTGGGGAGAGGAGGGAAGGGGAAGGGTGGGGAAGGGGAAGAGAAGGGGAGGACGGGGAGGGGTGGGGAGAGGAGGGAAGGGGAAGGGTGGGGAGGGGCAGGGAGGGGTAGGGAGGGGAGGGGAAGAGAAGGGAAGGGAGGTGACGGGAGGGGAGGGGAGGGGAAGGGAGGGGAAGGGAGAGAAAATGACAAATGTCCTGTGGGATTTAATTTCTTTTTTGTTTTTCCACTTTATTTAAACACCATGATTTACAAAGTTGTTCAAAATGATTTATTTTATAGACATTCAACATTCTAACGCCAACCCCCACCACCAGTATGACCTCCTCTTCACCACTGTCTCCATTTTCCCAACAACCCCACAAGGCTGTCCCCATAACAAGCCCAAATAATTTATTTTATATTGCTTGTTACCACTGAATGACTAATGGAATGACCAAAAATTCTTCAGTAGAGAGAGCAGCGAGTCCCGGAAAGCACCACAGCATCAGAGATCTCTCCAGGCCCCGTACTCTGCTGATTTCACCAGGGGACCCCAGATGGAGCAGGTGCAGTCTCCCCACCTACTCCAGATGGAATCCTGGCAACCAAGAGCTTGCACAAGCAAGACCCAGGTATGTGGGCTCCAGGACTAAGTCTCCAAGCCACATGGCGGCATCAAAGCCGGGCAATCCCACCCCAGCTCCCCACCAACTCTTGAAGCCACATGTCATGCCCACAACCCGCCTCCAGGTGCCATTTTAGCACACCAACAGCCAGGTCCAGAAACTCCCAATTGAATCCCAAAATGGATTAGCTCCCTATAGAGATGTCTCTGGAACCCAGCTGTTTACAATCTTAGGATTCCAGAAGTACATGACCACTTTTGCGGCTGCACAACCTCTTGTGATATGCAAAACGAGCAATGGAAAATAAATAATCTAGTCTCTGTTCCTGGTAGGCAGTTTGAATAATGGTGGGAAAATTCGAGCAAAATATAATGCTCAACAGTAGAGAGAGAGTATCGGGGAAATTGTCTGCCATACAGGTAGAATGAGGACATACAGGTAGGGGATGGGGTGGTGGGGATAATGGGGATATTGGTGGCGAAAATTTTTCACTGGTGGAGGGATGGGTGTTTGATCATTGTATGGCTGAATATCAAACATGAAAGCTTTGTAACTGTATCTTATGGTGATTCAATTAAAAAATTTTTTTCAATTCTTCAGTAAAAGAATTTGTGGAAATTGTTGTATCTCACCATGGGGACATGAAGTCCTTGTTTGAGAGTTTGCTAAGCTCTTGCTAGCTGAGCCTTCTGTGTTAATGCTCTTATTAGTCAAACTTATTTGGTTTTTATGTTACACTTCCATGAATCTCCATTCAATATGGTGTATTCCTAATGGGATGTTAATATTGTAGAATTTGGAGATGTGGTACCAGAAAATCCAGAATATTTAACTTAGAAGTGAGCTTACATGGTGGGGGGGTGGTGGTGGTAGAACACAGGTGTGGCTTCCAGGACTTCCAGAAGTACGGGGAAGTGAGGAGAGGTCACCCACCCTGACTCCAAGAAGGCCGGAGATTTCAGCCCAAAATACCCAGTATACCTGAAATCTTCGGCAGTGTGGCATCTCTGTGGAGCTCAGTCATGAGGTGGGAGAGTACAGACATAGGCATGGAGAGGCAGCTGTTGGGTGTATGTGCAGCTGCTGGGGCTTTGGTAGGGCAAAAACTTGGTCTGTCTTCCTCCCAAGATCACCCCAGAGGTTTGAGCTGGGAACTGGTGTTTCTGAGACATTTTTGCAGCTAGTTGATCTCTTTCAAGACTTAATTATGAGTCTCTGAAGCAGGGCCCGTTGATGAGCTTACATGGCAGCAGTGGAAGATGGGTACTGGGATTTAATTTTTTTTTAATTTTTTTGTTTTTGGGGTCATGCCCAGTGATGCTCAGGGGTTCCTCCTGGCTCTGAACTCAGGAGTTGCACCTGATGGTGCTCAGGGGACCATATGGGATGCTGGGGATAGAACCTGGGTAGGCTACATGCAAAGCAAACACTGTACCATTGTTCCAGACCCAGGATTTAGTTTCTTATAAAAACTGGAAAGGACAAAGAAGAGGGGGGCTGATGTCACAGCACATCAGGTAGGGTGTTTGCCTTGCACGTGGCCAACCCAGGTTCAACTCGCAGCATCCCCCAAACACTTCTAGGAGTAATTCCTGGGTGCATGATCCAGGAGTAATCACTGTGCAATGCTGGGTGTGACCCAAAAAGCAAAAAAAAAAAAAAAAAAAAAAATGTAGAAGAAGAGAGTCCGAGTGCCTGGCTGTCTTCCCTGGGGCCTCCTTGGAGGGGATGGGCTCCAGCTTCCTTCCCCACGCCGAGCAGAGCTCCTGGCGGCCAACACCTCCTGAGCCTAGCCACAGCCATGCTCAAGGCCCCTCTCCACACATTCGGATGAGCCTCAAGCATGAAGGAACCGGCAGAGGAACCCAGGTATGTGTGACCTGGGGCTGAGACCTCCAAGGCTGCTCGGATTGGGACTGGGCCTCTTCCACCCAGATTTCCCATCTCCCAGTAGCTAGGCGGTCACACCCAGGGACTACCCCCCGCCACCCCCCCCCCCAGGCGCCGTGTAATCCTGTCAATGGCCAGCATCCAGAGACTTAAAAGTCAGCTCCCAGAAGCACTCAGCCGCATCTCTTGATATCTCCCTCTGGGAGAACCTGGCAACTACTGGGAGTTTCCTGCCTACATGGGAGAGCCTGGCAAAGTCCCTATGGTGTATTCATATGCCAAAACCAGTAACAAGCTGGGTCTCATTCCTCTGACCCTGAAAGAGCCTTCAGCACTGCATCGTTGGAAGGACAAGTAGAGAGAGGCTTCTAAAATCTCAGGGCTTGGGGCTGGAGTGATAGCACAGCGGGTAGGGCGTTTGCCTTGCACGCGGCCGACCCGGGTTCGAATCCCAGCATCCCATATGGTCCCCTGAGCACCGCCAGGGGTGATTCCTGAGTGCATGAGCCAGGAGTGACCCCTGTGCATCGCCGGGTGTGACCCAAAAATAAATAAATAAATAAATAAATAAATAAATAAATAAATAAATAAAATAAAATAAATAAAATAAAATCTCAGGGCTTGGACGAATGGAGATGTTACTGAGACCACTTGAGAAATTTGATGATCAACAGGATGATGATGATGATGATGATGATGATGATGATGATGATGATGATGATGTAGAGGATAAAAACAGACATTTCTTTGGGAGGGCATGCAAGTGTGGGATACCAGTCTTTCAAGAACAGAGATGTGTAAGAATTATAGGCCACATGTTGGATGTGGGCAGGCCAAGCTGACTAGAATCTCCAGAAGATGGGAGGTCCTACAGTGGAAATGGGAGGCCCAGCTGTGACCTGTGGAAATATCAAAATCAACTCTTCCGAGGTCCTATTTTCTAATTTAAGATTCCATGGTCTTCTTTTCCATTTCACTTCTAAAACAACCTGATGACACCAATTCAACATACTAAAATACTATTCTTCAAGTCCCAGTTAAAGCACTCTGCCACTCTTTCACAATAAATTATCCCCAATCTCTTGTGAAAGTTACTAGAAATTTTTAAACAATGTATTGATATTTTTAATTACTGGATCAATTTTAAATTACTAGATCAAGACACCCAGTGTGATCTCTACAGAAAAAATATTCTACCAGTCATCCATGCTTTGACTACCATGCTTACAGCAAGATCAAGTATCTTTCAGAGTGCTCACTAAAAACCAGACAACATACTAATTGTTTTCCTTGCCGTCATGTATTTAATCCTTAACACAGCCACACAAAGTAGGTTCTGTTAATACAGATGAAGGCTCAAATCAAGAGAGGCCACTTCTCCAAGGTCATAAAAGTTGGTGTGAAAACAGTGATTTGTTCATTCTTTCAAAATTTATTCATTAGAGGTAAAATATATCAAAACAGACATGCTTTTTAAATCTACATTAAGGGAAGGAGAGCTGAAGTAATATTGTTTAAGTCTATTTATTCACAAGAGCCATGAAAGCAAACCGGGAGCAACCACATATAGGGACAACTCTTTACTTCAAGAACCTTGAGGCATTTTTCTTTTTCAAACTAGTGCCAAGCTAACTCTGATCCCTCCCTGTGATGTTAATAGCAATCATAGGGAGACCTAGATCCCCAACCTTGCATGGGGGTGGGGCAGGGGACTGATAAGGGAAGTGATATTGTGTACTTCCAAGACTACTTGATAGAAAGTTCACATCTTCTGCCTGGTTCTGTGAGATGTCCTGGTCTTAAAGGGTAGTGACATGCTGGGGGGAAGAAATTTCAAGTACAAAGAAGGCAGCTCTAGGTGTTCCAGGTGAGTCAGTAGTCAATACTGAGCACCAACTGTCATTAGGTGAGTGAGAGTGAAAATTTTCAGACATCAAATTGACCCCTATTCTTCACACCTGAGGGCCCAGACATAAGGAGCAAAGATGTGCTGCAAGTATCACTGTATCACTGTCATCCCATTGTTCGTCAATTTACTCAAGCGAGCACCCGTAACGTCTCTATTACACTCAGCCCTGAGATTTTAGCAACCTCTCCTTACTCGCCTTTCCCAACGATTGGAGGCTCTTTCAGGGTCAGGGGAATGAGATCTATTGTTACTGTTTTTGGCATATCGAATATGCCACGGGGAGCTTGCCGGGCCCTGCTGTGTGGGCGGGATACTCTCGATAGCTTGCCAGGCTTTCCGAGAGGGATGTATATATCTTTTACTGTATTTGGGATATGAATACGCCATGGGGAGCTTGCCAGGCTCTCCTGTGTGGGCAATAGACTCTTGGTAGCTTGTCAAGTTCTCTAAGAGGGAGAACAAGGCTGTTATATGTCTTCCGGGAGCTTGGTTTTATAGTCTCTGGATGTTGGCCATTGATGGGATTACACGGCACCGGGGCAGTTTCTGGGTGTGACTACCTAGCTACTGGAAAATGGGGGATCTGGGTGGAAGAGGCCCAGTCCCGATCCAAGCAGCGTTGGTGATCTAGGCCCCGAGTCCCGCAACCTGGGTTCCTCTGCCGGTCCCTTCATACGTGCGGCTTGTCCGAATGTGTGGAGAGTGGCCTTGAGCATGGCTGTGGCTGGGTCCCGGAGGTCTTCAACTGCCAAGGCTCAGCTCGGGTATCCTTTCTGAATTCCTGACCCCAGAGTACCCCAAGCTTAATGGTGGCTACTTTATAGTAAGTTTGGGGTGACCTTCTATGCAGCAATTGTAATGAGAACAGCTTTCAACAAAACATCACCGGTGTTTACTAACTAAGCACTGAAAAGTCTTGCTGACCTTCAGCCAGATCATCCTTTATTTCATCTTATTTTATTTTGTTTTGGGGGGCGGCTACATCTGACTATGCTCAGGGCGTAGAGCTGGCTCTGCACTCAGAGATCAGTGTTGGCAGTGTTCAGGGACCACCCCAGATCTAGTCAATTCACTCTTACATTCATTCTTCCAGAAACAGATTCTAAGGCTTCATAGAAAGTTTCTGAAGCATTCATCAAAATAATCCCAAAAGCAAAAAAATCAGAATTCCAATTTTTATACATGCTAAGACTATTCTAAGTAAAAATCATTTACGCGAATGGGAAAAAGTGCAGAAGATTATACAGAAACATTAAAGTAATTGAACAGGTGTTGTGGGAAAGTCTTATAATTTTTCCTTATAATTTATATATGATTTATATATATATCATATGAAAGAAAATTCATTGAAATAAAATCTTCAGGAAAAGAAATTGGACAAATTACTCTCCTCTAAAGAATTCATTCAAGTGACTAGAACCCTTTCATAGGTACATAATCAGTCAACCTTTTTTATGAACTAGAAATCACATTAGTACTAATTTCATAAGGAAAGACAATGAGAAATGAGTGAGTTTATTTGGGAAAACTTTGAACAGTACCCAACACATAGACACTAACAAATATCAATGGCTCTTTTTGTTTATTTGCTTCTTTGTGGGCCATACCCAGCTGTGCTCCAGGCTTATTCCTGGCTCCGTGCTCAGGAATTACTCCCTGGAGGCTCAAGGGACCATATTTGGTGCTGGGGGTTAGACCTTGGTCATCTATCTGCAAGACAAACACCCTATCCGCTATACTATCTCTCCAGCCCCAAATGTCAATTCCTGTTATGATCTAATTTTCCTCCTAATAATCCAATCAAGAGCATCTCTATCACTTGTATCACTTGTCATTCCGTTGATCTTCGATTTGCTTGAGCAGTCACCAGTAACGTCTCCATTTGTTCCTATCAAGTGCTAGTGTAGCCTAATGATATCTGCTCGCTCCAGGAACAGGAAGAGCCTCAAATCGTTCATTCAGGGTTTTGACTAAGAAGTCTGACCATCTCATTGGTGGGCGGCCATGCGGTCTTTTGATGTCCCATGGAATCCAGTCAGTAAGAGCTCTAGTCCAGCGGTCGTCTCTGAATTACGTGTCCGGCCCATCTGATTTTTGACGCCTTGGCAAATGACACAGCATCCCTGATTCTTGACGGAGGTCGGAACTCTGGATTCCTTCTCTCACTTGAGTGAGACGTGATACTCCTAGCATGACTCTTTGGGATACCCGAATAGCATTCTCATCCTGTTTTCATAGGGCCCAGGTCTCTGAGGCATATGTTAGTGCAGGAAGAACGGTAGAATCGAAAAGATGTGCCCGGAGCTGGAGATCCTTCATCCTATTAACCACTTCATTGATGCTCTTGAAGACATTCCACGCTCTCCTGCGCAGTTCTGGGGCCAAGTTGTTCCTCATGTTGAGTTCTCAACCCAGGGACACATAGCTGCTGCATTTGGAGATGTTTGTTCCATTGAGAGCAAATGGAATATCAGGGACTAGTTCAATTTTCATAAACATCGTTTTGTTGAGCTTCAGCTGCAGTCCAACCTTTCCACACTCACGGTCAAAGTCGGCCAGCATTTGTGCGCTTGGCTAATTTTTAGCTTTATGAGAATGATGTCATCAGTGAAGGACCATCTATCTTCACTCCCATTCCTTCCCATTCCAGTCGTCGCATGATGTTCTCAAGGGTGGCACTGAAGAGTTTTGGTGAAATGGTATCACCCTGCCGAACCCCTCTCTACGTCAATGATCACTTCCTTGTAGAATGGTGAGATCCTGGTGGTGAATCCGTAATACAGTTCAAGGAGGATCTTGATGTACTGAGTTTGAATGCCCTGTTTGGCTACAGCTTTGATGACTGCTTCAGTCTCAACAGAATCGAAGACCTTCTTTAAGTCAATGAACGTTAGACAGAGAGGCATCGTGAACTCTCGAGAAACTTCAATGAGTTTAGTCACTGTGTGGATATGGTCGATCGTGCTGAACCCTTTTCGCAACCTGGCTTGCTCGCATGGTTGTCCTTCGTCTAGTGTTCTGCCTATTCTATTCAGGACGACTTGAGTGAACAACTTGTAGACGACGGATAACAGGCAGATTGGGCAATAGTTGCCGATGTCATGGATGTCTCCCTTCTTGTACAACAGAACGGTCCTGCTGGTTTTCCACTGGGACAGAACCTTGCATACAGACAGGTAGCATGTGAAGAGCCGAGCCAGTGTATTGACGAGTACTGGCGGACTCTATCAACCTACCAACCTGACTTTAATTACCAAACTCAGCACAAGGGGACTGAACTAGAAATTGGGAGATCTTTTTCCCAGCATTAGCTAATGAAAGAAGCTGTATGATCTTTTACAAAGCTGCAGTCATTAATACAGCAGTACTGGAATAAAGACAGATTCTCAGATCAATAAAAAAGAATTAAAAACCCATAGACAGATCTTCAGGTATTTGGACAGCTAATCTTTGATAAGGGAGCAAAAAGTATGAGGTGGAGCAAGGAAAGTCTCTTCAACAAGTGGTCTTGGGAAAACTGGTCAAACATATAAAATAAATAAATAAATAAATAAAATTAAAAAGAATGTAGAACCCTTTCTAACACCATGCACAAAAGTCAAATAAAAATGGAATGAAGACTGACAAAATACAAAATAAGTGCCTGTAAACTGTGTTTTGTTGATGACATAGAAATGAGTTGCTTTAACCCGAGTGCCCTAGAACAGATGACTGGTTGAAGAAACTCTGGTACATCTATACAATGGAATACTATGCAGCTGTTAGAAAGAATGAGGTCATGACGTTTGCATATAAGTGGATCAGCATGGAAAGTATTATGCTAAGTGAAATGAGTCAGAAAGAGAGAGACAGACATAGAAATATTGCACTCATCTGTGGAATATAGAATAATAGACTATAAGACTAACACCCAAGAATAGTAGAAATAAGTACCAGGAGGCTGTCTCCATGGCTTGGAGGCTGGTCTCTCATTCTGGACAACTCAGAGAAGGGAACACCAAGTAAAATGTGGTTGGAGGTCATGTGGGGGAAAGATGATGTGGGCCGAATATAGACTAGAGACTGAACACAATGGCCACTCAACACCTTTATTGCAAACCACAACACCTAATCAGAGAGAGAGAACAAAAGGGAATGCCCTGCCATAATGGCAGTGTGGGGTGGGGGGAGACGGGACTGGGGAGGGGGGGAGGGATGTTGGGTTTACTGGTGGTGGAGAATGGGCACTGGTGAAGGGATGGGTTATCAAACTTTGTAAGGGAGAAACATGAGCACAAAAATGTATAAATCTGTAACTGTAAAAAAATAATAAATAAAATAAAATAAAATAAAAAAGAAATGAGTTGCTTTAGTAGACAGACTTTCAATCTCTGATCTGCAGGCACAATTGTGTGGAAAAATCCAAAATTCTGCCAGGGATTTTAATTGTGCTCTCATTTTACATTTGGCAGGTTCTGTCACTGTTACTGTGTCCATTGCTCATCGATTTGCTCGAGCGGGCACCAGTAACATCTCCATTGTGAGACTTGTTGCTACTGTTTTTGGCATATTGAATACGCCACAGGTAGCTTACCAGGCTCTGCCATACAGGCGAGATACTCTCAGTATCTTGCTGGACTCTCCAAGAGAGAGAATCGAATCCGAGCTGGCCGCATGCAAGGTGAACACCCTACATACTGCACTATCGCTCCAGCCCTTGGCAGGTGCTAAGAATTAAAATCTTTTGAAAAGTCTTTAACACCTTCATCCATATTATTAATTTAAATGATAGTCCTACTATTGAAAAAAATGCAGGAAAATCACTAACTTATACTGAAAGTTAGATAGGATAAAAACACGATGGAGGAAGGCCAGCTACCAGCCTCAATATGCCCTATTGTTAAACTAGGAAGGAACACTGTGAAAAACTTAAGGCTAGGAAGACCAAACCAGCTAAAGAAAAATTAGGCCACAACAGGTATAGGTTTTACACTTTAAGAATACATCCCTTCTATCTTACGTTAATTTCTGTAGAGAATTCACCCTTAAACTATACAGATTTAAATTATACAAAGCTTTCCTCCTCTGGGAAACCTAGTTGTCATATGGCAAAGATGTGAGGGCTAAACTTCTGATGATAAGACATCACAAGTAGAAAGACTTGACAGTAAGAAGTCATTTCTGATGTTCCAGCCTGAGCAGAGCTTCCAGAGAATGCAACTTCGCGAGGGTCTACAGTTATGCCTTGCAGAGTTGGGAAACCCCTTGGCTTAGTAAAGTCAACCTTACACTCACGAAAATAATGAGTATTGTCTTAAGCCCTATGGGAATGATTTGTAATGCAACAATAGGTAAGAAAAGTGTCATGATTTAATCAAAGACTCATCCATTTTAATTTTGCTGGCAATTTGCTTTGTAGGACATTTAATACATTCTGTACTCTAAGAAATTTTTAATGGAGCTTCACTTCAACACCACTTCCTTGACTGAAGAGTTTAATGTCAGTCCACTTGATTCCTGATAGTCATATGCTAAAATCTTTAGGCAACGTTTTTTTAATTCTCTGAAGAGTATCACCTGGAGACCTTTGTGAAACCAAATTCCTCATTCTCCTTTCCACTCCCTCACCATGATGGATATGGAATCAGTATCCTGCTGCTACTATAGCTGTGCCCAAGCTAACTAAATTATCTCACCGGGAAAGCTATTTCAATAATTCAATTAGGTATTTCCTGGATTTTTATTAAAGGGAAATCAGCAAGCTAGAAACCGTGTGTTAAAACTTTTAAAATTCAAAACATAACACCCTCAAAAAGTTGAGAATATGGTTTCAAAACAAAAGAACACATCAATGTTATATTAACATTCAATTAGCCATCCCTCCAAGTTGCACACTTGTAGGGGCCAGCACTCACAAAGAAAATAATATGGGGCCAGAAAGAAAGCACAGCCACTAGGGAGTTTGCCTTGCATACAACCAACTGGGGTTCGATACTCAGCACCCAATATGGTCCCCTGAGCACTGCCACAAGTGATTCTTGAGGGGATGAAGCGGGTAGGGCATTTGCTTTGCACATGGCCGACCCAGGTTCTATTCCCAGCATTCCATACGGTTTTTCGAGCACTGCCAGGAATAATTCCTGAATACAAAGCCAGGAGCAACCCCTGTGCATCGCCGGGTGTGACCAAATAAAAAAAAAAACAGTGATTCTTGAGTGCAGAGCCAGGAGTAACACCTGAGCATCACCAACTGTGACTCAGAAAGAGGAGGAGGCAGAGGGAGAATGGGAAGGGAGAGGAGGGGGGCAGAGGAGGGGGGAAGAGGAGGAGGAGGAGGACGATGACAACGATGGGTGTCTCCCACAGTTAGTTAACAGGTGCCTCCATAATTAAAGCTGTAATCATTCCTCCAAGTAGCATCTCCTTACTCGTCATTAATCAGTATCAGTCACACTCTCCAGACAGACCAACATTACACAGGTGTTAATTCCATGACCACCATGAAGATGACAGTATTGCCAAAGCTTTGGAGGTCCAGGAAGACTTCACCAAAGAGAAGGGAATGAAGCCAGACTTTAGACAAGAGATGAAATAAGCAGAAATTCTAGGAACTTGTGGGCTTAATGGGAAGTCTCCTCTCTCTTGTTAATAAGAAATCCTCAGTGTGAAGCTCAATGAATGTGGATTGGCATTTATCACTCAACGTACTTTCAAAGTTTGGCTACTATATTAAATTCCTATCATCTACTCCCCCTCAGATAAGATCTAAAGAAGAGGGTTGGAGGAATAGTATAGCAGGTGGGACATTTGCCTTTCATTATGCCGACCTGGGTTTGATTCCCGGCATCCCATATGGTCCCCCAAGCACTGCCAGGAGTAATTCCTGAGTGCAGAGCCAGAACTTAAACCCTGAGCATCGCTGGGTGTGCTGCAAAAAAAGAGAAGGAAGGAAGGAAGGAAGGAAGGAAGGAAGGAAGAAAGAAAGAAAGAAAGAAAGAAAGAAAGAAAGAAAGAAAGAAAGAAAGAAAGAAAGAAAGAAAGAAAGAAAGAAAGAAAGAAAGAAAGAAAGAAAGAAAGAAAGAAAGAAAGGAAGGAAGGAAGGAAGGAAGGAAGGAAGGAAGGAAGGAAGAAAGAAAGAAAGAAAGAAAGAAAGAAAGAAAGAAAGAAAGAAAGAAAGAAAAGAAAGAAAGAAAGAAAGAAAGAAAGAAAGAAAGAAAGGAGGGAGGGAGGGAGGGAGGGAGGGAGGGAGGGAGGGAGGGAGGGAGGGAGGAAGGAAGGAAGGAAGGAAGGAAGGGAGGGAGGGAGGGAGGAAGGAAGGAAGGAAGGAAGGAAGGAAGGAAGGAAGGAAGGAAGGAAGGAAGGAAGGAAGGAAGGAAGGAAGGAAGGAAGGAAGGAAGGAAGGAAGGACTAAAGAAGACTATTCCAGGGGCTGGAGCAATAGCACAGCGGGTAGGCGTTTGTCTTGCAAACTGGGTTTGATTCCCAGCATCCCGTATGGTCCCCTGAGCACCACCAGGGGTAATTCCTGAGTGCAGAGCCAGGAGTAATCTCTGAGCACCACCGGGTGTGACCCAAAAAGAAATTAATTAATTAATTAATAAAGAAGACTATTCCATAACAACAATTCTTCACCCTGCAGGGTCCAGAATCCGTTGCAAGATGCTAAACTCTCTGCCAGACTAAGCTCTAAGTATTTTGTGAGGGTTCTTAAGAGTGACAAGAACTGCGGGGCTCCAAAGCCGATGTGCCCTGGCTAAATTCGAATAAAGCAGGAATATAAACTGCCCCAAATCACATTATTCATTTCCCCCGTCTTCTGAGAGCCTCTCACCCACAGAGAGCCTCAGAGGGCTGACCCGTCATGAGTGTCGGAATCCAGGGTATGTTTCTCAAAAGAGGCAACCAAAGAAAATTACATAACATTCACTGGACAGCCCTAACCTGGCAGCAAAACATAATAAATCCCAATTGGTTTGAGAGGCATCTCAGACACAAGTTAGAAGAAATATATCCTTCAGGGGAAAAGTATTCATTTGAATAGAGAGCACAGTTAATAACATGAGCCCTCGGTAACAGCAAGCTGTTTATCAAAACATATCAGGAGGGAAGATTTATGGCAAAAAGATACTAAGGATCCCTGAGTGTGTGGAAATATTCTGCAAAACCAACAAATGTCTCTGGAAGGAAAACAAGCATAACTTTCCATTATATAGTATAACTCAGCGACCCTGGCACTTCATGTAGATTCCAATTTCTACATTGTAGGAGAGAATATTTAGAGGTGGCGGTAGGAAGCAGGACCTGTGTGGTTTGGGCTTCCTGAAAGGTGATTCATGAATGTAAGAAAGGTCCTGGCTACTGTCTCAGAGAAAGCAAGCCAGGCTGACAATGATGGTGATAAAGTATAAAATATTTGAGGAACTGAAGAGATAATTCAGGGGTTAAGGCTCTTGCTGTACATGCAGTTCAATCCCCAGCACCCCCTATGGACCTCCAAGCCCTGCCAGGTTATGATCTCTGAGCACAGAGCCAGGAGCACTGCCAGGTCTGGCCCAAACCCCAAATAAACAAATATATGTATTTGGGCATAAGCAGTTAGAGATCATGACAAGGACATCAATGAGAAGTTCTGCAATGAGGAGAAGGAGCAAACGTGCCATGATCACTCTTTGGGTCCAGGTTATTTCACTCAGAGTGTTCTGCCTTAGGACAGACACATTCCCTTCCACTCATAGTGAGCTACACCTCTGCCAGGCTAACACACAGCTGTCCGTGACTCTGTAGTAAGACTAAGACTCCTTCTCCTGATAAACCTAAATTACTTTTAATAGGAGAAAAGTTGCCACGTTGCTTTGTCAGTCTGCCATCCAGGCTTCATTTCCCAAGAGGGCTGCTATAGAAGCTCCAGTCAGAAGACCTTAGACTTTCTCATCTTCCCCAGCCTTCTGAAGAAGTGATGCCTTATATTCAGAAAACTGCAGTAACGATCACAGGGTTCGGTAAAACAGAAAGCTACAAGTGCTCAAGAGAGGTCAAGATCATTTTTATGCATAAGATCCAGCAATTCCACTTCTCAGCATCGATTCCCGAAACACAAAGACATTCATTCAGAAGACTATCTGCACACCTGTGTTCATTGTAGCACTCAGCATAATAGCCAGATACAGAAATAACCCAAATACCCAACTACAGATAAATGGATCTAGAGGATGCAGCATATGTGCCACAATGGAAAAATACTACCCAGCTGTAAGAAAAGATGAAATCGTGCTGTTTGCTGCAATGTACATGGAACTTAAGGACCTCATGTTAAGTGCAATGAATCAGAGGAAGAAGGACAAATACTAGGTTATGTCACAGATCTGTAGAATAGAGAGAGTCAAAAATAAGAGAATAGATGGTACTAAGTGACAAACCCTTGGCATAGGATTATAGAACCAATTACCTAGAAGTAGTAGGGTGGGGGGAGGGGGGAGTAGAAGAAGACGGACAGACTAGAAGAGATTCAGGACAGTGGTGGAGGGTCCTGGGCACTTGGATGATGGTGGGGTATAATAATTTTGTACATCAATATCATAAACTTCAACACTACCATAGCTTCCTAAGTGCAAAATAAAAGTAGCACTGCACTGTAGCACTGTCGTCCCGTTGTTCATCAATTTGCTCAAGCAGGCGCCAGTAACGTCTCCATTGTGAGACTTGTTGTTACTGTTTCTGGCATATCAAATATGCCACGGGTAGCTTGCCAGGCTCTGCCCTGCGGGTGGGATACTCTCAGTAGCTTATTGGACTCTCCAAGAGGGATAATAAAAGTGTAATTAAAAATAGTAACTTTTGGGGGGCTGGAGCAATAGCACAGCGGGTAGAACATTTGCCTTGCATGTGGCCAACCCAGGTTCGATTCTCAGAATCCCATATGGTCCCTTGAGCACCGCCAGGAGTTTAATACCTGAGTACATGAGCCAGGAGTAACCCTGCATCGCCAGGTGTGACCCAAAAAGCCAAAAAAAAAAAAACTTTTTTAAAAAGCATAGAGCTAATCTTAAAATTTTTAACAGATCTAGAAGTAGAGAGTTAAAATCCCAAGGTCTACAATGGAACAGGGTTGGGAACAGGGTTGAATACTCTGACACATCCCCCCAAATATATGACCATCTAATCTTTGATAAGGGAGCAAAAAAGGCGAAGTGGAGCAAGGAAAGCATGTTTAACAAATTGTGCTGGCAAAACTGGACAGCTACATGCAAAAAAAATGGGCTTAGACCTCCACCTATCACCATGTACAAAAGTCAGATCAAAATGGATTAAGGACCTCAACATCAGACCAGAATCCCTAAGGTACATTGAAGACAAGGTCGGCAAAACCCTCCAGGACATTGAAGCCAAAGGTATCTTCAAAGCTGACACGCCACTGGCCAAGCAAGTGAAAACAGAGATAAATGAATGGGACTATCTCAAACTAAGAAGCTTTTGCACCTCAAGAGAAACAGTGACCAAAGTACAAAGACAATCTACAGAATGGGAAAGGATATTTATGCAGTACCCATCCGATAAAGGGTTGATAACAAGGATATACAATGCACTGGTTGAACTCCACAAGAAGAAAACTGCCAACCCGATCAAAAAATGGGGTGATGAAATGAACAGAAGCTTTCCTAAAGAAGAAATCCGAATGACTCAGAGGCACATGAGAAAATGTTCCACATCACTAATCATCAGGGAAATGCAGATCAAAACAACCATGAGGGGCTGGAGCGATAGCACAGCAGGTAGGGCATTTGCCTTGCACGCGGCTGACCCGGGTTCGATTCCCAGCATCCCATATGGTCCCCTGAGCACCGCCAGGAGTAACCCCTGTGCATTGCCGTGTGTGACCCAAAAAAGAAAAAAAAAAAAAAAAAAAAAAAAAAAAACAACCATGAGATATCATCTCACACCACAGAGACTGGCCCACATCCCAAAAAACAAAAGCAACCGGTGTTGGCGTGGATGCGGGGAGAAAGGGACTCTTCTTCACTGCTGGTGGGAATGCCGACTGGTTCAGCCCTTTTGGAAAACAATATGGACGATTCTCAAAAAATTAGAAATTGAGCTTCCATTTGACCCAGCAATACCACTCCTGGGAATATATCCCGGAGAGGCAAAATGGTATAGCAGAGATGGCATATGTATTTCTATGTTCATTGCAGCACTTTTTACAATAGCCAGAATCTGGAAAAAACCAGAGTGCCCCAAAACAGATGACTGGTTAAAGAAACTCTGGTACATCTACACAATGGAATACTATGTAGCTGTCAGAAAACATGAAGTCATGAAATTTGCATATAAATGGATCAACATGGAAAGTATCATGTTGAGTGAAATGAGTCAGAAAGAAAGAGACAGACATAGAAAGATTGCACTCATATGTGGAATATAATGGAACTGAGAAGTACAAGTTGGCAACGATGCAACTTCTGGCAGATATCTCTCTGGACTTAGTTACTAAAATACTAAATTACAGAAACCCAAAACTGAGAGGCCGCTAAGTGTGATCACTCGACCTCATACCTCTTCATCCTCAGCAATGGAAAACAAATTATCTAATGCTTCCTTTTCAGCAGGTCTGACTTTAGGGGAGAGACTCTCCAAACAATAATAGTGAGTTTTGTTGAAATATTGTATGCAATCAAAGTGAAAGTAAAGTGAAATTTATTAGTTACACAGGTGGGGGGGGGGACTTAGGGTGGGGGAGCTAGGGGCGTGGGGGGTTAGGGGTGTGAGGGGGTGGGGTGGAGCTATACTGGGATTCTTGGTGGTGGAATATGAGCACTGGTGAAGGGATGGGTATTCGAGAATTGTATAACTGAGATTTAAACCTGAAAACTTTGTAACTTTCCACATGGTGACTCAATAAAAAATTTTTTTTAAAAAAATCCCAAGGTCTAGAGTTCACAGAAAAAGAGACTGCAGTTCTGAGCTGGGGTCATGAGAGGGTCTATGGGAACAGAGTCCCCTACAAAGCTGTCGATACCCACCGATAGTACAGCATAAGCAGGCAGGGTGCTTGTCTTGTATGTGACCCATCCAGGGCTGATCGCTGGCATCCCACAGGGTTTCCTGAACCCTGCCAGGAGTGATCCCTAAGCACAGAGGAATGATCCCTGAACACTGCGGGTGGGGACCCAGCTCCCTTAGCGCCCCCTCACAAAAATAGATATCAATGCCAGGGACATTCTGCTTTGCGTTGAGCAACAGTTACTTTTTCAATCCTTCTCCAATCCATACTGATGGGCACACATTGCTTTTATTTTATTTTATTTTATTTTATTTTATGTTTGCTTTTTGGGTCACACCTGGCAATGCACAGGGGTTACTCCTGGCTCTGCACTCAGAAATTATCTCTGGCGGTGTTCAGGGACCATATGGGATGCTGGGAATCAAACCCGGGTCAGCCGCATGCAAGCAAATGCCCTACCCGCTGTGCTATCACTCTAGCCCCCGACACACATTGCTTTTAATAGGGATGATTATTTGAGTTTCTTTGAGATATGATATTATGCTGAGACTGACCTGAAGGCATCCCAGCTTCATTTAGAACATGACACATTGAGTATAGCTAATTAAAATAGCAGAAGGAAAACTGCGGGTCAAGAAGAAAACATGCTGGAATGCATGCATTCATACAGGCGTTCCCAGGTTTCGTCCTCAGCAGTGCCATCTCCTGAGCACCACCAGGAGGACCCCCAACCACTGAACCATGAGTAGCCCCTAAGCATCACTGGTGTGACCCACTCCAAGAAATAAAATCAATACTTGGGGTTGGTAAAAATAGTACAGAGATTAAGGTACTTGCTTTGCAGGTAGTCAACCCTAGTTTGATCCCTAGCAATGTATACTGCACCATCAAGAGTGAGTCCTGAGGTCGGTACATATTTTTCTAATGAGGAGAATTTACAAGACGTACTCTTGTACATCTTTCACATATCTACTATAGTATGGTGCAGTATTGTTAACCACTGTGGCCATCCTGTATATTACACCCCAAGACTCATCAGTGCAATACCTGAATATTTGTTCCTTTGGACCACCTTCACCATTTCACCTACTTCTTTATCCTCCACCCCTGGAAACCACCAAGAACTCCTGCCTGTTAGAGAGACAAGACACTTTGTATAACCAGGGCCAATATTTACCACACAAAGTGAAGCTTTTCATAAAATCAATAGAAGAAAATTCAATACTTAAATTCTGCATTAGAAAGATTCATTTACTAGTAAAGGCTATAACAGTGGAGGAACGCTGAGAAAAGAAAGAGGTAAGTAATGGGAAGATGGGTCAAACCATAGAGATGTGCCCAGCACATGCAAGACCCTGAACCACATGGTCCCCTGAGCACTGTTGAGGTGAGCACAAAATCACCAGGCTCACACTGAGTCAAACAGCTCTAGATACAGTCCCTATTTGCAAAAGAGAGAAAGAAAAACAGGTGGGCCAAAGAAATAGCTCAATGGGCTATCTCAGTAAGCACATACACATAGGAAACCTGGGTCCAATCCCCAGCATTGCATAGTCCCCCAAGTAACACCAAAAGTAGCCCCCAAGCACTGAGCCAGAAATAGCCCCTGAGCACTGCCAAGTATAGCCCAAAAAAAACAGGAAGAAAAAGGAGGAAGAAAAAAGAGGAAGAGGGAAAGAGGAAGGGGAAGGGGAAAGGGAAAGAGAGAAAGGAAAAGGGGGAAGGGAAGGAAGGAAGGAAGGAAGGAAGGAAGGAAGGAAGGAAGGAAGGAAGGAAGGAAGGAAGGGAGGGAGGGAGGGAGGGAGGGAGGGAGGGAGGGAGGGAGGGAGGGAGGGAGGGAGGGAGGAAGGAAGGAAGGAAGGAAGGAAGGAAGGAAGGAAGGAAGGAAGGAAGGGAGGGAGGGAGGGAGGGAGGGAGGGAGGGAGGAAGGAAGGAAGGAAGGAAGGAAGGAAGGAAGGAAGGAAGGAAGGAAGGAAGGAAGGAAGGAAGGAAGGGAGGGAGGGAGGGAGGGAGGGAGGGAGGGAGGGAGGGAGGGAGGGAGGGAGGGAGAGAGGGAGGGAGAGAGGAAGGAAGGAAGGGGAAGAGGAATTGAGGGAGAGAGAGAGGGAGGAAGAGAGAGAGAGGTGGGGAGAGAGAGAGAGAGAATTTTTGTTACTGAGTTCTAAGAAAGAAAACCCTGGGCTGGGGAGATGGCTTAGCAGCACAAAGCAAATCATATATATGAGGCCCTCAGTTTGATCCCCAGAACAGCAAATTCTTCTTCAAAAAGGAAAAGAGTCAAAGAAAATAAAAAGCGCTTCATCCATCACACTAGTTAAATGTTATCATCAGTTCCCCAGTGAAGTGTCGCTGGAAAATTATATGAACAGCATAGCTGACCTTAGCACCTACTATGTTAGAGATGACTGTGTATTCATTGTTGTCAACAAGTATGTAAAATAACCAAATGCTTGGCTCAAAAAAAGTCCTGAGTTACACAAACCCACAAGATGGATCTGAACAGATCAGTAACTGCCAAAAAACTTGAAAGGACAGTTTTGATTTCAAAAATGACCCCAGGCCTGGTGGGTCTTATTCAGCATATTCTAGCAAACTTTAAGAAACAGGTGATGCTCGTGTTTTCTTTATATACACCATATATCAAAAAAATTCAAGTTATTCGGGGGCCACAGTTGCTAGACATGGGCTTCGTAGATTGCTGCCTTAGTGAGGCTAACTGAGGCCTGGAGTCCCTCCTGGGATTGTGACCAATGACTCTACACAGAAGACAAGACAGGGGCTGGACCAATAGTACAGTGGGTAGGGCATTTGTCTTGCACGTGGCTGACCCGGGTTCGATTCCCAGCATCCCATATGGTCCCCCGAGCACCACCAGGAGTAATTCCTGAGTGCATGAGCCAGGAGTAACCCCTGTGCATCGCCAGGTGTGACCCAAAAGGGAAAAAAAAGCGGCAAGGCAGGAAGTCAGACAAAAACACAGAAAGGACCCTAAAATCCCTGATCTGAATGACTGGGGAATAAGGTACAACAAGAGGTAACAAAATTTGGCAAACCAGTCTTTTCATAAGATGTATCTAAGACTGGAGTTGGGCTGAGGTAATACTGGCAGCTTTTTTCCCGAGAATCCCAGTTATACAGAGCACCCTCATCCACTATATGTTACATCTATAAACATAAATAAATTTATAAATAGCCCAAAGAGATGCATGTACACATGCTCATTGTAGCAGTATTCGCAGTAGGCAAAATTTGGAAACAACGCAATGTTCAGTGACACAGTGGACATTTACACAAAGTGTAAATTGGTATATTTACACAACGGAATACTACTCAGCTGTTAGAATAAACGAAATCTTGCTGTTCATTACATTAGGCTAGAGGTTGAAAGGGATTATGTTGAACAACATAACCACAAGGAAGACAAAAACAGGATGAACTCAATCATATTGTCATATAAACAAAGCAAGGGAATTGTCAGGATTGAATGATAACAAACCCTCGGGCTTTGGGTACAGAACTGAGGATATCCAGCAGTGGGGGAAGAAGAGACAAACCAGAAGTAACATCAGGAGGGTAGGGGTGAGTCCTGGGCGTTTGGGTGGTGGTGAAGTAGCTTTGTATGTCATATCTATAAGCAATAATACTATTGTTACCGTGTTACCTTAACTACAATTTTTTTGAGGAGGGGCAACTGTTATCAGGGCTTACTCCTGGCTCTGCACTCAGGAATCACTCCTGGCTGTGCTTAGGGACCATATAAGGAGCTAGGGATCAAAGCTGGATCAGCCACAAACAAGGTAAGTCCCTACCGTTGTACCATAGATCTGGCCCTCAGCTACAATTTCTTTTTTTTTAATTTATTTATTTTTAATTAGTGAATCACCGTGAGGGTACAGTTACAGATTTATACATTTTTGTGCTCTTGTTTTCCTCATACAAAGTTCAAGAACCCATCCCTTCACCAGCGCCCATTCTCCACCACCAGTAAACCCAGCATCCCTCCTACCCTCCCCAATCCCATCTCCTCCCACCCCACCCTGCCACTATGGCAGGGCATTTCCTTTTGTTCTCTCTCTCTAATTAGGTGTTGTGGTTCGCAATAGAGGTGTTGAGTGGCCACTGTGTTCAGTCTCTAGTCTACATTCAGCCCACATCACCCTTCCCCCGCATGGCCTCCGACCACATTATATTTGGTGATCCCTTTTCTGAGTTGTCCTCTCCCCAGAATGTGACGCCAGCTTCCAAGCCATGGAGTCAACCTCCTGGTACTTATTTCTACTATTCTCCTATTCTTGGGTGTTAGTCTCCTACTCTGTTATTCTATATTCCACAGATGAGTGCAATCTTTCTATGTCTGTCTTTCTCTTTCTGACTCATTTCACTTAGCATGATACTTTCCATGCCGATTCACTTATATGCAAAATTCATGACCTCCTCTTTTCTAACAGCTGCATTGTATTCCATTGTATAGGTGTACCAAAGTTTCTTCAACCAGTCATCTGTTCTAGGGCACTCGGGTTTTTTCCAGATTCTGGCTATTGTAAACAGTCTCAGCTACAATTTCTTAAAAGATTACTTATATCTTGGATCATATCATCATCATCATCATCATCATCCCGTTGATCATTGAATTTCTCAAGCAGTCTCAGTAATGTCTCCATTCGTCCTAGCCCTCAGATTTTAGAAGCCTCTCTTTACTCATCCTTCCCAACGAGGGAGGCTCTTTCAGGGTCAGGGGAATGAGACTTAGCATTGTTACTGGCTTTGGCATATGAATACACCATGGGGAGTTTGCGAAGCTCTCTCATGTGGGCAGGAAACTCTCGGTAGCTTGCCAGATTCTCCCAGAGGGAGAAGTAGGCTATAAGATGTCATACGGCTGCAAAGCGTGAGCTTCCGGGAGCTTGGTTTTAAGTCTCTGAATGTTGGTCGTTGGTAGGATTACACGGTGCTGGGGGCAGTTTGTGGGTGTGACTGCCTAGCTACTAGAAAATGGGAAATCTGGGTGGAAGAGGCCCAGTCCTGATCGGAGCAGGCTTGGAGGTCTCAGCCCCGGATCCCACACACCGGGTTCCTCTGCCGGTACCTTCATGCATGAGGCTCGGCCAAACGTGTGGAGAGGGGCCTTGAGCATGGCTGTGGCTAAGGCTTCGGAGGTCTTCAGCCTCGGGAGCTCTGCTCGGGGAGGGAGGGAAGCCCACCCTCTCCGGATCATATAAATGGATCTATTCTTCAAGAGGCTATAACAATACTAAGCACATATGGACCCGGTATTAAGGAACCCGATTTTTTTTTAAGCAATTAGATTCTTTTTAGTTAAAGGAAAAGTATCTTTTCCAAGGATGACAAAATGAACTGAAGGTCAGAGGGAAGTAGGGTATGAGTTCATCACAAGTTCTTGCTCCGAAATCTAGATATAGGAGAGGGTACCCCCATCCTCAGAAACGAGGGAGGACAGGAGCAAAGGAATGGCCCTAGCAAAGGAATGGCCCTGCGTTCTTTTTGGTTCAGGCTCTGAGGTGATTTCCAGGTACCAGTTGGTTGACATGATTAACAGTCTAATTCCCGAGGGAGGGTGAGGGGCATTAAATTAAGGAATGACACAGGGATGGCTTATTTGGTTGGATTCTAAATCAGGAAATTGTCTTGATCTGGTACTGTCCTAATTTCATTTTTCTTGGAGCAAATTGGGAGGAAAGAAAGGTCGTTCTGGGGGTCAATTTCACACACAGTCATTCAGGCCCTTCCAAATGAAGTCGTGCACAGGCACGCGTGCTGTGTGGTGGTGGGTCTGTTCTTGGTACTCGTGGGGGCCCCTTCGTGTTCCCCACCATGCTTCCTGAGCACCCCCTTCTGGTTCTGAAGTAGCTTGTTCGTTCTCCACCTCTGCCAGCTCAGATCAAACTAGCACTCAACTGGGTCCAGAGGCGAACCTAGATTTTCAAAGTGAATGTCATTGAACTGAAAGGAGAAAACAGCAGCAATACAATAATACAAGGGGCCTTCACCTTCCACACTGGTGAGGTATCGGAGAGAAAATCAATAAGAAAACAGAGGCCAGAGCCATAGTACAGTGGGTAGGGTGTTTGCCTTGCACACAGCCAATTTGGGTTCAATCCCTAGTACTGCTCAGATGATCCCTAAATCAGCATTAAGCTCTGAGCACTGCTGGGTGTTGTCCAAAACAAAAAAAAAAAAAATTAATAATAAAACAATATATTGAGGCTGGGAGAGATAGAGCCCAGTGGACTGAGTGCATGCTTTGCATGCAGGAGACTGGTCCAACCCCTGGTAAGGCATGGTCCCCCAAACAGTGCCAGATGCAGCCTCCAAGCACAGAGGCCCAAAACACAAAAAAAGGGGGGGGGGGAAACTTCAGCATCTTAATAACTGTATAGACCAAGTGGACCTAACAGATGTATGCAGACATTTCCTCCAACGAGGAGCTGAATACACTCTTCTAAGCACATATGAAATATTCTTGGACTATCACTGTATCACTGTATCACTGTCATCCCATTGTTCTTTGATTTGCTCGAGCGGAAGCCAGTAACGTCTCCACTAGTCCCTGTTGCATGCTAGTATAGCCTGATGGCGTATCGGGGGCTCTTTCAGGGTCAGGGGAATGAGGACATTGTTACTGTTTTAGGCATATCGAGTACGCCACGGGTAGCTGGCCAGGCTCCGCCATGTGACTGCCAAGCTCTGCCATGCGGGCTTGGACTATAACAAATTTAAAAAGACTGAAATCACACCAAGTATCTATTCTGAATAGAATAGTATAAAACTAGAAATCAACAGGAGAAAAGTAACCTACAAATCTTGGAAATAAAACAATATGGTCCTGAGCCTCAAACAAAGGAGAGTGGGATTCAAAGAACAAATCAGAAGGGAAATCAGAAAGTATGTGAAGCCAGACATAAATTATCCCCCAGGGAAGGCCTTGGTTTTCTCAGCACCAAAAACAAGGGATTTAAGTGAATTTAATTAATAAATTTTAATTTATAAACAGACTGGAGTGATAGCACAGCAGGTAGGATGTTTGCCTTGCACGCAGCCAACCCGGGTTCGATTCCTCCACCCCTCTCGGAGAGCCCAGCGAGCTACTGAGAGTATCCAGCCCCCACGGCAGAGCCTGTCAAGCTACCCGTGGCGTATTGGATACGCCCAAAACAGTAACAACAAATCTCACAATGGAGACGTTACTGGTGCCTGCTCGAGCAAATCAATGAACAAGGGGATAACAGTGCTACAGACAGTGCTACAATTTATAAATGATAAGACTAAGGGAGGGATACTGATTCAGAAATCTGGCAACAAAGGGCTGTAGGTCAGCTGCAGAGCACATGCCTTGCATGCGACCTGGGTTCGATTCCCAGCATCCCATATGGTCCCCCGAGCACCACCAGGAGTAATTCCTGAGTGTAGAACCAGGAGTAACCCCTGTGCATCGCTGGGTGTGACCAAAAAAAGACAAAAATAAAAACCAAAAAAATTAAATTGTTTGGTTTAATGTTTAACATCTGTGTTTGGGAAATATAATATTTTGCTGGTTTATAAAAGTGACAAAGTTATTTGGTTCTGTTGCTTACACCATTTCTGCATTACTGAAGTGTTTTTTTTAAAAAAAAAAATGTAATAAAAGTCAATATGAGAGGGGCCAAAGCAATAGTACAGTGGGTAGGGCACTTGCCTTGCACACAGCCAACCCAGGCTCAATCCCTGGCACTCCAGGTGGTCCCCCAAGTACCACCTGGTGAAATTCCTGAGTGGAGAGCCAGGAATAACTCCTGAGCATCACCAGATATGATGCAAAAGCAAACAAACAAAAAAGCCAGTATGGTGCCGGATCAATAGTACAACAGGTAGGGCATTTGTCTCGTACACGGCCAACCCGGGTTCAAGACTAAGGGAGGGATACTGATTCAGAAATCTGGCAACAAAGGGCTGTAGGTCAGCTGCAGAGCACATGCCTTGCATGCGACCTGTGCTCAATCCCCAGCATCCCATATGCTCTACCAGCACTACCAGGAGTAATTCCTGAGCACAGAGCCAGGAGTAACCCCTGAGCATCACTGTGTGTGACCCAAAAAAGCAAAAAAAAAAAAAAAAAAGCCAGTATGATAGACTCTTAGCTAACATCATACTTAATGTTGAAAATTAAAAAAAAATGTTTCCCTAAAATCAAAAATAAGATAAAGTTATGGACTCCTGCCTCTTTAATTGCCAGAGCAAGTAGGCAGAGAGTGTCAGAGAGAGAGAGACAAACAGACAGAAACAGAGACACAGAGGGCAGAAAGAGGAAATAGAAGTCATCAAATAGGAAACAAAGAAGCAAAACTACTTCTGTTTGCTAATTACATGATCATAGATATAAAACACCCTCAAGACTCCACCAAAAACTCCAATCAGTCCAGGAGTTAATTATCTCTAGCCTGGCTACTCTGAGAACTGAACGGTTCAACAAAGAAGGATTGTAAGTACAAGTGACCCATTCTGAATACTGAGACATCACATGTGGTCTTCAGCTGGGTTTGTGAGAAAAAAATGCTATTCTTGGGACTGGAGCGATAGCACAGCGGGTAGGGCGTTTGCCTTACACGCGGCCGACCTGGGTTCGATTCCCAGCATCCCATATGGTCCCCCAAGCACTGCCAGGAGTAATTCCTGAGTGCAGAGCCAGGAGCAACCCCTGAGCATTGCTGGGTGTGACCCAAAAAGCAAAAAATAAATAAATAAAACAATAAAGAGCATATGTTCTTGAGGTTCTTAGTTTTTTTTAAAAAAAAATGCTATTCTTTTTTTCCTAACAGAGTGAGAGCTGAGCATGCAACTTGGGAGCTGGAGAGAGGTAGGAGCCACACCCAGCCATGCTCAAGTGTTACTCCCAGTAGTGTTCAGAGGCTATGTGGTGCCAGGGATGGAATCCAGGCCCCCCACATGCATAGCCTGCGCCCAGCACACTGAGCTATCTCTCTGCTCCTAAGCACATAATCTTTTTCTTTTTTTTAATTAGTGAATCACCGAGAGGTACAGTAATAGACTTACAAAGTTTAGTGCTTGCATTTCAGTCATACAATAATCAAGTACCCATCCCTCCTAAGCACATAATTTTAAAGCTATTCACAACCATCTTGCCAGCTCGCGGAGCAAATCCTGTCTTAAAACGACATATTAGAAAAACAGAACTGAGAAAATTCAAGACAACTGGGTATGAATTGAACACATTGTAATGGCACATTGTAATCTAACTCCTTTCTGGATTTTCAGTTCTGTGAGTAGAAACAGAGGAGAAAGAGAAGAGAAGCCAGTTTGAGATGGATTTTCTGTCACTTGTAACACATCATTCTTAGAAGCGTGTTGTGCATCAGTAAAATGATATCATGCTTGTTACCAGGTTCTGGTGCGGTCTGGTTATTTTGGAAAGTATATCAAATATAAAGTGTTCTTTCTACTTTCACTTTTCTTCTTTTGCTGGAGTTGCTTGCATACTAATACTTTTAAAGCTTAAAACACAATACTACACCAAAAGAACATTTCCATTACCAGATATGTCTGTTCTCTCTTCAAGGACTTCTAATCCCATCTGTTCCACAGAATTTTTCATTTCATAGAATTCTTTGAAACCAGATCAGCAAGGTTCTGTTTCAATGAATTGTTTGTTCCCTGGGCCGAAATAATAGCTTCTGCAAATAAAATCTTACGTTAAAATGGTGTTTGTGAAAACATTATTTTACCTGTGATACGGGCAAACGTGCCTTGGAAATGAATTGGTCTACTAACTTTGCTGCTGATTTTCAGTAAATTCTTATTACAACTAGTTGAGTCTTCAGTTCCTTCTGGTTTCTTGATCTTGAAACTTGCTGCTCACAAAAAGCCAGTGCAATGTGGGAAGCCAACAATGAAAGCACTTTAGTCTTTATTCAAATGGCAGAAGATTTCTTTTCAAGAATCAACTGCTCCTTTTACGTCTGTAATTCTCCCCCCACCCCATCATTTCTGCTTCTCCCTCCTTTTCCTGACTCCTTATTGGTTTCGAATTTGATTAGCTTATTTGACCCCTCTGCAATATTTATTCCTAACAGCCATTAGTGGATGTCTGTGCACATTAGAAAACAGCAAGATATTAAGGATCTCGGTTGCACTCTGAAAAACAACAAATCTCAAACAGAGGCAATGTATGTCAGTACTATTTCAATAAAGCTGTTAAAAAGGTAAAAAGAACGGCCCTGAATTCATACTGACCCAGCCCCTAAAGAATCGAGCATCGCATACTGCTTCTCCCCAGAAACAAACCATGTCAAGAATTCATCAGCAGGAAGGATGGCGACATTTTTATCTTGGGATCCAAATAAAACCCAGAAAACCGTTCCTTTAGGTGTTACCAGTGAGACATGTGGAGTCACAGTGAATAGACTGAACTGATAACAGCATTTTTATCTGCCAGCATTTAAATGTGCTCTTTAAAGACTAAAATCAATCCCAACATCCTTATTTATACTGTGATGGCACACATGTGTATATATAGCAAACCAGCTATTAGTGGTGGGGTGGGGGGGAGAAGCTTTTAATCTCTCCACGCCATCTAAAATGAGTGCAAATTATGATGTGGTAATTAAATTGGAACTCACACTGGAAAACATTGATTATAGACTGGGTACATCCACAGCTACTTTTCTTTTGCAATCTTCTTTTCCAATCTTTCTGTTTTATCCCACCTTGCCAATATACTCTGTGTAATTTATTCTCTTTCCAGGCTGGGAGCATTTCTTTTTAGGACGGCAGATACAATAGCAAAAAGATGATGTCATCCTCTAGCCAGATTGCACTCTTATTACCGAACCCCATAGACTCTCGTTCATTTATCTCTGCTGACTCCACGCCACAGGAAGATTTTCCAGGGCAGATGTGAACTCGACTGGCAACAAAAGTGGTGGAGAGTGCACATTCATTTGAAAATCCCGAGAGATCGAATTTAGTAAATCTTCACTTTTCAGAAATGTGCTGTGAATAAAGCCAGGGTCCAATATCCTCAAATCTGTTCTGATTAAAAAGAGAGAGAGAGAGAGAGAGAGAGAGAGAAATACCTCAAAGAATCTCGAGCATGAAACAACCTCCCAAATTTCTTCTCATTATAGAAATATTTTCACTTAAAGGAATGCTTGTGACCCACAAAAAAATATTGTGCAGAGTAATCTCTTTTTTGCAAGTATACGTATAGAAGCTAAGAATTGGCTTTACTATCATTGCTATTTGATTAAGAGCTGGGCACAAATTAGTGAGATCATTGGGCAAGTTGCCATTCAAGTGCATAAAATGACTTCAAATGAAAGCATTGGAGATATAGGAAGGGACTTTGGGGGTTTTGCTCTTGGGGGGGGGGGTGTGTGTGTGTGTGTGTGTGTGTGTGTGTGTGTGTGTGTGTGTGTGTGTGTGTGTGTGTGTGTGTGTGTGTGTGTGTGTGTGTGTGTGTGTGTGTGTGTGTGTGTGTGTGTGTGTGTGTGTGTGTGTGTGTGTGTGTGTGTGTGTGTGTGTGTGTGTGTGTGTGTGTGTGTGTGTGTGTGTGTGTGTGTGTGTGTGTGTGTGTGTGTGTGTGTGTGTGTGTGTGTGTGTGTGTGTTTCTTTGAGGGGAAGTCACACCCGGCAATGCACAGGGATTACTTTTGGCATGGCACTCAGGAATTACTCCTGGCTTGGGGGACCATATGGGATTCGGGGATTCAAACCCAAGTCGGCAAGGCAAATTCCCTACCCACTGTACTATCACTCCAGGCCCTGTTTTGTTTTATTAACCCTCTCCCTTCCTTTCCTGTTGCTGCTGCTGGAGTTGTGACAGCCCGGGCCACGCACGGCGGGCTGCAGAGACCTCACGTTCATCTGTGGTGCTCACTGGGGCAACACAGCAGGCTACAATGCTTCCACACTCAGCCTGGGTGCTTGCCAAGGGTTGCGCTAATTTCCGTTGCAGCGTGCACACACGTGTTCAGCAGGGTCGCACTCACCACAAGGTAAATGTAGTGCCCCGCAAGGAAAGCCAGTGTTCAGACATGTGCTCACCAGGAGTCACACATCCTGGCCCTGATATTCATATGTCCCATCTAATTTAACAATGATTTCCAGGGGGCCTATTTCTTTGCTGTGGCGCTTACACACAGATCTTCGTGTACAGTCAGAAATCACTTTGTGTTGCAGGGAATTGCAGAGAGCAGAGCTGCCAGGATCATGCTTGGTGCATGTAACAGTGTTGGGGAATGAATTTTCTACTAGATGCTTGCAAAACTGGAATAATGACTCAGCTAATGTTCCAGACCCCAGGAAGGAACTCTTTTTTTATAATAGTACAATATTCCAGTGGTCTTCAGCCGCCGGGAACTCTGCTCGGGGTGGGGAGGGAAGCTGGAGCCCATTCCCTCCAAGGGGCCCCGGGGAAGACAGCCAGGCATGCGGGCAAGAGACTCCAGCTACAGCCATGCTGGAGGCCCCTCTCCACACATTCGGACAGGCCTCATGCATGAAGGTACCGGCAGAGGAACCCAGGTGTGTGCAATCCCATCAATGGCCAACATCCAGACAGAGATTTAAAAGCAGCTCTTTGAAGTGATATCTTTAGCCTACTTCTCCCTCTGGGAGAAACTGGCAATCTTCTTTTTTTTTTTTTTTGCTTTTTTTGGGTCACACCCAGCGATGCTCAGGGGTTACTCCTGGCTTTACACTCAGGAATTGCTCCTGGCAGTGCTTGGGGGACCATATGGGATCCCGGGGATCGAACCCAGGTCGGCCGCGTGCAAGGCAAACGCCTTACCTGCTGTGCTATCGCTCCAGCCCCAAAACTGGCAATCTTCTGAGAGTTTCCTGTCCACATGGGACAGCCTTGCAAGCTTCTCATGGTGTATTCATATGCAAAATCCAGTAACAAGCTGGATCTCATTCCCCTGACCCTGAAGAGCCCCCAGTGCAACATCGTTAGGAGGCCCAAGTCGAGATAGACTTCTAAGATTTCAGGGAAAGGACGAAATGAGATGTTACTGAGCCCGCCTGAGAAATTGGTGATTAACGGGATTTCATGATTCGTGATTCGTGAATAGTACAGTATTATTGTACTTATATAATACAATATCTGCATCACTGCCACACCATACCCATCACCACAATGCCAGGACCCCTCCACTCTTTTGAGGTCCCCTCCCCCTCCCGCCTCTGTCCCCCTGATCCAAAGTCTGTTGACCTCATCTCAGGAATGCTTCCATTGGGAATTGTCTAACCCCTAGCTTTGTTTCTTCATCCTAGGATGTCACTTTTTTGTATGTTTGCTTGTTTGTTTGTTTTTTGCCTTTTGGGCACACCCAGCAATGCTCAGGGGTTACTCCTGGCTCTGCACTCAGGAATTACTCCTGGCGGTACTTAGGGGACCATCTGGGTTGCCAGGAATTGAACCCCAGGTTGGCCGCGTGCAAGGCAAACATCCTACCCACTGTACTATCACTTCGGCCCTTTTTTGTTCGGGGACACACTCTACTTTGCTCAGGGCTTACTCCTAGTGCTGTGCTGAAATGTCACTCCTATAGTGCTCAGAGGACCTTATGTGGTGAATGGGATCAAACCCAGATTCACCATGTGCAAGGTAAGTCCCTAACCACTGTACTATTTCTCCAACCCAGAAAAACTGATTTTATGTACAAATCAGGCAATAAAAGAAACAGAAAAAAAAAGAAAAAGAAAAAGTAACCCAGGAAATGAGTAAAAGGAAAATTCTGGGGAAAAAAATAGATTTTTTTAAAGTATTCGATATGCCAAAAACAGTAACAACAAGTCTCACAATGGAGATATTACTGGTGCCCGCTAGAGCAAATGAATGAGCAATGGGATGACAGTGACAGTGACAGTGATGCTTCTCCCCCATTTCTGCTCATCCTCCTAATTTCCTTACTGGTTCTTTTTTGGAAGGGGTGCACATGAGGCAGTGCTCAGGGTATACTCTTGGCTCTATGCTCGACGGATCACTCCTCACCCTCTGGCAGTGCTCAGAGGACCATATGCAATATTGGGAATCAAACCAGGGTCAGCCACATGCAAGGTACATCCCTTAACCTCTATACTATCTTTCCAGCTTCCTTTCCTGGTTCTTTGAACAGAAGGCAGCTCTATTTTTTAAATTTTTTTTTCAGTACTGGAAATCAACCCCAGGACCTCACACAGGTGAAGCTAGTGCTCCGCCAGTGACCTATATCCACAATCCAGTAAGTAAATTTTTAAACACAATTATTTTATTCCCAGGCTGGAGAGATAATACAGCAGGGTAGGACACTTGCCTTGTGTGGACCAACCAAGGTTCTATCCCTACTTTCCCAAGCATCACCAGGAGTGATCTCTGAGCACAGAGCCAAGAGTAACCTCTCAGTATAGTCAAGTGTGGCCCCAGAACAAACAAGGAAAAAAAAACAATTATTTTATCCCTTAGAAGTATAATTCATGTTGGAACACTAAAACTCAATCAATGGATATAACTTTGTAACACTAAAGTTCATGGTGATTCAATTAAAAATAATTGTGTCTCAGCTTGGAAGCTGACCTCACATGCTAGGTGAAGCAGCTCTGATAGAGAAGGGATCACCAAGCAAAGGGTGCTAGGCGGGCCCACTATGGATGGGAGATACGGGCTGAAAATAGACTGTAGACCGAACATGATGCCTACTTAATACCTCTGTAGCAAACCACAACACCCAAAAAGAGAGAGCGAGCAAATGGGAATGCCCTGCCACAGAGGCAGGGTGGGGTGAAGGGGACAGGGTGGGGGGTGGTGGGAGGGATGCTGGGACCATTGGTGGTGGAAAATGGGCACTGGTGGAGGGATGGGCACTCGATCATTGTATGACTGAAACGTAAGCATGAAAACCTGTAAGTCTGTAACTTTGTCTCACGGTGATTCCCTAATAAAATTTTTAAAAATAAAAATTTTAAAAAATAATAATAATTGAGTTTAGTTTTAAATAAATATTTAAATAAATTTAATAAATAACATGCACATATTTTACATACTGATAGTACAGAAGGAGCAAAAAGAGTAAATTCTCTCTCTCCCGCCCCCTGACCCCAATCAACCTAGTATCCATCTCTCTCTCTACTACCATGATTGGCAACACTTTTGTTTAGCTCTTTGTGTGTGTGTGCAGGTAGGGTTTGTGTGTGCCTTGCACCCAGGGTTCGATTCCTCCGCCCCTCTCTGAAAGCCTGGCAAGCTACCAAGAGTATCCTACCCTCATGGCAGAGCCTGGCAAGCTACCCGTGGCATATTCGATATGCTAAAAACAGTAACAAGTCTCACAGTGGAGACGTTACTGGTGCCTGCTTGAGCAAATCGATGAGCAACAGGATGACAGTGATACAGTGATACAGTGATATGTCTGTATACCGGGAACGCCTGGAGCCTATGGATTCTTCTCTCAGAGTAACAGTTCAATACAGTGAAACATAAAGGAAACAAATTACAATGAAATATGATCCTCTCTATGAAGGTCCCAAAACAGGGAGAGGGGGGCCTGAAGCCTGTGACAAGAACCTGTTTGCACAGATCCCGTGCAAGCACAAGCATCCGTGCATGCTCCATCGCCTTTCCCACAAACAGGAGCCCAGGTCTCTGCCCAGACCCCTTGAACAGCCTGTGCCCAAATTAGCCCCCTTGCATTTCCTGTTGTTTTGTGGGAGTTTATTGGGAGAGGCAGTGGGGAGCCCTGACTCAGTGATTAGGGGCTCATGTGGTGCAGGAGGTAGAACCCAGGTCTCTCGCATGCAAAGCATGTGCTCATCTAGCTGGGCTCCCTCTGCTACCCCACTAGCAGCCCCTTCTCCAGCTGCTCCTGCACCCCACTCTGAATCCACAGGAAAGACTGGGCGATCCTGTGTTTCAACGCCTGACAGCTTTCAGAAAGAAAGCCCGCCAAAGTCACAAGATATCTCAACCTCTGCTTCCAGAAACCCAAACACTTCACTGACAGCCGCTAACACCTCAACTTTCCTCCTTACTGACTCCCCGGAGAGAAACCCTCATGTGAACCTCTGGGTCCATCTCATTATTGGAAGAGTCACGTACTATTCTGGCTGGTGGATTCCCCATTGCTAATTTCACGCATTTCCAACAGCTCCTCTCTGGGAACTTAGAAATCTAATTTTTACACATTGAAATGCCACTTCGCCCTTGCCACGTTTTAAGTCTCTAGCTAGTTGCCGAAGAGCTTTTCTTCAACCTCATTAGCTACCAAACTTTAGTGCCTTGCGGTTTGGGGAAATAAAAACTTATCAGAGCATCTCTAGCCCCTCAGTCCCAGCCAGCAAGGGCCAACCCTATTCCGTTTTTCCTTCTCTAGTTTCTGTTTCGGGAAGGTGAAAGTGGGGGATGGTGATGGGAGGGGTGGTCACTACTTCTGGCTCTGGACTCCCTGGGTGAAAACCATGGTGGTTAAGAACAGTGGACACAAGGATTAGCAGTGCCGGTCCATGATTAGAAGCTTGCCACAAGTGTTTTGGGAGGAGGGCAGTTAGGATAGAGGAGGGACCATGATGACAAGCTGGATAGTTTAAAATGATCGCTCTGACAAGAATTGAGTGCTGAAAGTAGGTAAAGGGGTATACAGGGGTATACGTAATAACCTTTCTGCACCTGTACTGCAAACCATAATGCCCAAGAGAGAGGAGAGAGAGAGAGAGAGAGAGAGAGAGAGAGAGAGAGAGAGAGAGAGAGAGAGAGAGAGAAAGAGAGGAGAGAGAAAGGAAGTGAGGGAGAAGGAAGAAAAGAATAGAGTCAGGTTGGGGGACTGGTGGGGTGGGGTGATGAGAGAGAAATTGAAAAACTAGAGACATAGGTGGTGGGGAATGTACACTGATGAAGGGACGGGTGTTGGAACTTCATATGGGTGAAGGGACGGGTATTGGAACTTTGTATGACTGAAACCCAATTAAGAACAACTTTGTAACTGTGTATATCAGGGCTACTAAACTTTTTGTTTAATTTTCATATATATATATATATATATATATATACACATACCTCTCGGAAAGCCCAGCAAGCTACCAAGAGTATCCCGCCCACATGGGCAGAGCCTGGCAAGCTACCCGTGGCATATTCGATATGCCAAAAACAGTAACGAATAGCTCTCATTCCCCTGACCCTGAACGAGCCTCCAATCGTTGGGAGAGACGAGTAAGGATAGGCTGCTAAAATCTCAGGGCTGGGAGGAATAGGGACGTTACTGGTGCCCGCTCAAGTAAATCAACGAACAACGGGATGGTAGTGATACAGTGATATTTTCATAGGGTTGTTCACATTAATCCATTACATTCAATATTTCAACACCAATCCCACCACCATTACACCTTCCCACCACCATTTTTTTGCATTTTGCAGGGGGTTCACACCCGGCAGTGCACAGGGGTTACTCCTGGATCATGCACTCAGGAATTACTCCTGGTGGTGCTGGGGGACCATATGGGATGCTGGGAATCGAACCCAAGTCATCCGGTGTGCAAGGCAAACTCCCTACCCGCTATGCTATCGCTCCAGCCCCTGGGCTATTCAACTTTAAAAGAAAAAGAAAAAAAACACTATGGGTGTCCAAGCCTTGGTGCTGGAAATCAAGCCAAGTTTCCTGCAGAAAAAGCATCCCAGCCTCATCCCATCCACCAAACACACACACACACACCACCACCACCACCACCACATCTCTGCTCTGCACAGAAGGAAAGGCAGAACCACACACAAAAACACACAACACACACACACACACCGCGCACACACCACCACCACATCTCAGCTCTGCACAGGAGGAAAGGCAGAACCACAAATCTTGCCCCTGGCTCCTCCCAGTCCTGGGCCTCCTCCACACTGCTGCCCTGGCGGAGTAAGTGCTCCCAGGGAGTCTGCAGGAGGCTGCCTCTCTGTTGCTTTCTCTAAGGCCACTTGCAAATAACAGAGGCCGGCGTCCAGCACCATTTCCGCCCTGCCACCCTCCACGCTCCCACCCCGTAGCAACGTGGCTTCCCTCACACTGGCCAGTGTGGAGGGGGTTGTTTGAACAAACCTGTTCCTTTGGAAGAGCACTCCCGGGGGTAGGGATGACCGCAGTTGGAGTACTGAGACCCGCCTGGCAGCTGTCCTCTTGATGATGTGATGATTCAAGTGAAGCAGGCTGAGAGCTGGGTGGGGGGGGTCAAGGCAGCGTGCAGACCCACCCCTGGCCACGAGGCCATGAGCCCGACTGCCTGGAGAGACAGACAGACTCCCGGCACCTGGCGCCAGCCGCTGGACTGTAGCAGCTGCATCCGTTTAGTGTTCAAGCTCTGTTGCTCACAGCTAAGAATTAACATGGACGTCTTCAGGGGTCTGGCAGATCTTCAGGGCTGGGTGCAATCCCCAACACAGCAAAATACCCCGGGCAATGCCCTGAATGACATCCACCCCCACCCCAGGCCCTGCTAGCCATGGCCAGAAAACAAAGAAAAAAAAACCCTGCTTAGTGCTGGAGCAATTGTACCTAACTGGTAGGTTGGGCTCTCGCCTTGCACGTGGCCCACCAGGGTTCAATCTCGGCACCCTGTTTAGCCCCCAGAGCCCCACCAGGAGAGATCCCCGAGCACAGAGCCAGAGATGAACCCTAAATATCACAAGATGTGGCCCCAAAACAAGAAAAGTGGGGGGGGGGAGAAGCTTGATAACTTTACATTCATTTCTTTCCTTCCACATAGGTTCTCGGTTCCTACTCAGTGTGTGTGTGGGTGGGGGGGGCGCTGGAGTGATAGCACAGTGGGTAGGGCGTTTGCCTTGCACAGGTTCGATTCCCAGCATCCCATATGGTCCCCTGACCACCGCCAGGAGTAATTCCTGAGTGCATGAGCCAAGAGTCACCTCAGTGCATCTCCAGGTGTGACCCAAAAACAAAAAAAGATACTCAGTGTCTCACTCGAAATCAGAAAAATGCAAGGCAAATTAAGAGAAGCGTGTTTGGGGGCCCAGGATGGCTGTGGGGGGGGGGGAGCACCTGTGCAAGCGTGAGGCCCTGTTAGAGCGCCAGCACCAGCTTGCCACGTGCAAGCCAGCAGCAGAAGTAACCAGAAGGGAAAGGTTGTTTTTTTTTAAACTGGTGGGAGGGGTCAAGGTTACTAGAGAGATGGCTCCGGCCCAGGTCAGGGGTGCATGTCTTGCATGTGTGAAGTCCAGAATTAGATTCCCCAACCCTAGCACTGCCAGGATGGCCCTAGTGGTCCCTAGCCCTGTTGGGCCCATTTGATGGAGTGACCCAGGAGTGACCACCCCCCCTCCCAGGACCCACCCCAGCACCACTTGGAAGGTGTCAAATAAACAGAGAAAAGATGGTTTTCCACCTAGATGATTGGCGAAAACAAAAAGTTTCTAGGCAGTAGGAAAATATGCTTCAGAGGGAAACTAAAGAGGAACAACCTCTGCTGAAAAGAACTAAGCCTTTAATTATCAAAAGGTGTGACACGCAAAACCCACTAAGGTCTCTGGTAAGAATTGAGTGGAGAGGCAAGAGACCAGGAAGCTTTTTCTTTCAGGGATCTGGGAGACCTCCAGGCCTCCAGGCTCTAGGACACTGTTCAACTGCTCTTCTGAGGAGGGTGTGAAAGCTGCCACAGGCAAAACAGAAACAGTGGCAGCTGCATTTAGGAAAAGCAAAAGAGGCTGAATTCGGCCCCAGGCTGCAATTTACCTTCCCCTGCTAAGTATCCTGACACAGTTTTGTAGCACATCTATCTACCATGTCCTGCAGAGCAATGGCTAGCAAGGAAACCGGCTTTGTTCATTATCTCACGGCTGTCTGGTAGATCACTTGCAGCTATGAAAAACTGGGAGACTGTGCCAGCATGCACGCAGCTCAACAGTACCATGCAGACTCGCGTCTGTGAGGCCCCAGAACCAAGTATCTATATGGGACCTCAGGCGGCAGACTGGCTCACTGCCATGCCTGGGAGACTTGTCCAGTAAAGAGCATGAGCAGAGCCATCAAGGGAGGGAGTTGCCTTCACACCAGCCCCTGTTACTCCCACTGTGGACCACTCTGAGCCATCTCCCTGATCATCACTCACTCTCTTCTGTAAAGAAGAGACATTAGTGGGGGGAGGGAGGGGGCGGGGCCAAAGGTGTGGGAGGTGTGGCGTTGAGCCACACTGGGCGGTGCCCAGGGCTTACTCCTATCTCTGCACTCAGGAATCACTCCTGAGAGGGTTTGGGGTATACCATATGGGGCGCTAGGGATCAAACCCAGGTCAACCTTGTGCAAGGCAAACTTCCTGCAGGTGTTCTATCACTGGCCCAACATAGTTGGTTTTTGGTTTTTTTGGTGTTTTTTTTTCTTTTGAGGGTTACACCTGACAATGCTGAGGTTTACTCCTGGATCTGCACTCAGGAATTACTCTTGGAGGGTCTCGAGGGACCATACGGAATGTGCCAGGGATCAAACCAGGGTCAGCCATGTGCAAGGCAAATGCCCTCCAAATTGCTCCAGCCCCCATTGTAGTTTTTTTTTCTTTAACTGTATGATATTAGTTTGTATTACTGTTGTGGAGAAAAATTTATGTCTCTGAGCTTTCTTCCTCCTCTGCAAAATCCGAACAAATGAGCCTTTCCCCATAGAACATACTCTTCCATTCATAAATGAAGCTGTCGTTTACAAGAATTCAGTTAGACTTGGGAACTTGGTGAGTGAAAAACTCATTGCTGATCTCAAGAGAGTGACCTCCAAACCTGAACAAGAAAGACTTGTGTTTTGGCTTTGAGATTAATCCAGCCGAGAGGTGGGAAGGAGCTTCCTTCTGTCCTAGGACTCCGGACACCAAACAGCAGACATAGACTCATCATTACCAGCCAGGAAACATCTCTTTTTTTTTTTTTTTTTTTTTTTGCTTTTTGGGTCACACCCAGCAATGCTCAGGGGTTACTCCTGGCTTTGCACTCAGGAATTACTCCTGGCGGTGCTTGGGGGACCATATGGGATGCCGAGGATCGAACCCGGGTCGGCCGCGTGCAAGGCAAACGCCCTACCCGCCGTGCTATCGCTCCAGCCCCAGGAAACATCTCTTTGAAGCTGCATCTGGACAGGGGGGACACCTGTTGGACACAAACAGAAAAACGAATGACTCTCACTTACAAAGATAACAAGGGGCTGGGGAAGATGGGGATGGTGGGAGGGAAACTGGGCTTCATTGGTGGTGAGAAATGTACACTGGGAGAGGGCTGGGTGTTGGATCATCATATGACTGGAATCCAATCATGAACAGCTTTGTAATTGTGTATCTCACGGTGATTCAATTAAAAAATAATAAATTCAGGGGTCTGGAGCGGTAGCACAGCGGGTAGGGCGTTTGCTTTGCACACGGCCAACTAGGGTTTGAATCCCAGCATCCCATATGGTCCCCTGAGCACCGCCAGGAGTAATTCCTGAGTGCAGAGCCAGGAGTAACCCCTGTGCATCGCTGAGTATAACCCAAAAAGAAATCATCATCATTATCATCATCATCAGCAACAGCAGCAGCAGCAGCATCACTGTCACTGTCACTGCCATTCCATTGCTCATCGATTTGTTCGAACGGGCACCATCATGAGACTTGTTTTACTGTTTTTGGCATATCGAATACGCCACGGGTAGTTTGCCAGGCTCTGCCGTGTGGGTGAGATACTCTCGGTAGCTTGCGTGGCTCTCCGAGAGGGGCGGAGGAATCGAACCCGGGTCGGCTGCATGCAAGGCAAACGCCCTACCGCTGTGCTATCGCTCCAGTCCAATAATAATAATAATGATGATAATAATAATAATAAATTTAATTTAATAAATAAATGGCAATAAAATGATACAAGGGAGGAAGGGGCGGTGCCTCACAGAGCATTGAGGAGTACATGCTTGCCATCAATGGGCAGTCTTGGCTTTGAGTACTGCCAGGAGTGATCACTGAGAACAGTCAAGATTAAGTCCTGAGCACCTCCACCCCACCAAACCCCCCAAAAAAATTGATTCATGGGACCTGAGAGACAGTATAGCAGGTAAGGCACTTGCCTTGCCTATTATCTACCAAGGTTCAGTCCCCAGCACTGCAAGTGGTCCTCTAAGCAACACCAGGATGGATCCCTGAGTACAGAGCCAGGAGTAAGCCCTGAGCACAGCTAGGCTTGACCCAAAAACCTGAGGAGGAAAAAAAAAGAGGAGAAGGAGGAGAGAAGAGGGGGCAGGAGGAAGAGGAAGAGAAGGGGGAGGAGAGGGAGGTAAGCACTGTGTCAAACAACAGATCCTGAGGTATGGAGGATCCTGGCCAGAGCTCTCCGCTCAGAGTAAGCATTTCCCCAGCATGACTTCTGGCCTCTGCTGAGAACCATCATTTGTGCATTTGTGTCCTTTCCAGAACTCCAGGGAGATGACAGGAGGCAGAGGGATGGGGGGGGGGGGGGGGGAGGGGGTGGCGTGGAGGGGGGATGAGGAGGAGGAGGGAGGGAGCAGCGTTGCAGGATCCTACCTTTTCTGAGAATATCTGGTTATTGTTAAAAGTTTGGCGAAGTGAAACTGACAGGAAATAATGAATGCGTTGAGTTACAAGGTGGCAAGCAATGCAAATCCGTTTTCAGGAAGGGCCCTGCAGGAGCATGTGCTGCGGAGATAAGGAGCAGAGAGCTCAGCGTCCTCCAAGCTGGTGGGCGCCTCTTTGCTTCTCTTCCCCTTTTCCTGAGCTGAGGAGTCACTGCACAGATGCTTTGAAAGGTGTTTTGTTTTGTAAAGACTCTTTTGTGTCCCTAGCCTTAAAGAATGTTTCACTCTTGAAAAAAAACATTTTCACCTTCTACAACCCTGGATCACAGCAGCCAGTCACCTCTAAGTGAACTTCACAAATCAGACTCTCCCTGAAAATGGTGGGGGCAGCATCCCTTGGCCAAAGCAAGGCAACTGGGCAGAGGGGGACAGAGAAGGAATAAGGGGGTTATTAGCCTTTCCTCAGGGCAGCAAAGGAAAAGAAGGGAGGGTTTCAGATGTGACTCAGAGAACCACATTTTCTCTCTGAGAGGCAGATGGAAATGTTTATTAAGTATAAGATACAGGACGTGAGGTTTTGGTAAGAATTGTGGTGCATTGTGGTGCAAAGTAGAAATAGGATGGAAAGGGGGGAAGGGGGAGAGGAAAGAAAAAGAGAAAGAGTAGAGTCAATGTACGAGTTTGCCATATGCCTACTCTTTGGTTTGTTCCACGAGGAGAAATCTTCTGATGAGGGACTTGGCGCTAGAGAGCAACAGGCAAGCCGGGTGGTATAGAAAGCTAAAGGAAACATCTAGAAGCATGTTCTCCTGCTCATCAGCCTCAGGTGTTGACCAGGAGACCTTGAGAAGGGACGTGCAGTACAGTGCAGTCCCCAACCTAAGGAAGTCATTACATAAACTAGACTTATGAGTCTTCCAGTCTGATTATTTATATATAAAAATATGTATATGTGTAACATGTATGCATCTGTAAATAGCATAGTGTTTGTTTTTTTCACTCAATGGGAAAAAATGATAGCATATAGTATACTTTTTTTTTTGCAATTTTTCTTTTGGGTGTTCAGGGGTGTATTTTGGCTTTTGGGCCACACCCAGCTGTGCTCAGAGCTGGTTCCTGGCTCTGCTCTCAAGGCTCACTCTTGGCAGGGAAATTTACAGAGTGCTGGGCATCGGACCCAGGGTCAGCTGTACAAGGTAGCACCTTAACTTCTGTACTACGTCTCTGGCCCTGCTAGTTGCTTGTTTGTGCATTTTTTAAATATGGGGCCAGAGAAATAATACAGGAGTTAAGGGGCTTGCCCTGTGCTTGGACCCTTCAATTTCCATTGCCACATGGCCCCAAGCATCTCTGGAAGTGACTGTACTGTGCTGAGTGTGGCCACCAAAATAATAATCAGAGTAAAGTAAACCTTAAAGTATCACTGTATCACTGTGATCCCATTGTTTATCGATTTGCTTGAGTGGGCGCCATTAATGTCTCCGTTCATCCTAGCCCTGAGATTTTAGCAGCCTCTTTACTCATCCTTTCCAACGATGCCGCATTGGAGGCTCTTTCAGGGTCAGAGGAATGAGACCCATCATTGTTACTGTTTTTGACATATCGAATACGCCACAGAAGCTTGCCAGGCTCTGCCATGTGGGCAGGACACTCTTGGTAGCTTGACGGGTTCTACAAGAAGGAGAAGTAGACAATAAGAGATCGTTTCTGGGGAGCTTTGTTTTATAATCTCTGAATCTTGGCCATTGATGGGATTACATGACGCCCCGGGAGCAGTTTGTGGGTGTGACTGCCAAGCTACTGAAAAATGGGGGATCTGGGCAGAGAAGGCCCAGTCCCCATCCAAGCAGGCTTGGAGATCTCAGCCCCGGGTCGCACACACCTGGATTCCTTTGTTGGTTCCTTCATGCATGAGGCTCATCTGAGCATGTGGAGAGTGGCTTTGAGCATGGCTGTGGCTGGGTTCTGGAGGTCTTTGGCTGCCAGGGCGCTGCTGGGGGCAGGGACAGAAACTCAACCCACCCCACTTTGAGGGGCCCAGTGAAGACAGCCAGGCTCGGGGGGCAGGAGACTCTAACTTTAAAATATTGTTTCCATAAAGACATTGATCTTGTTCACTTTAAAAGCACCCTGTCACTACATTATTATATGAACATACTATGCTTACTTGTGTATTCCCCTATGAGGATGCATCTTATACCCAGTTTTCCTACTTAGCTAAAAATGCTGCAATGTATATACTGGGACATGTCCCCTAGTCTAAATATGCAAAGTTTTTCTAGACTAATATATACTTAGAATTGTTGGATCCTGTAGCATACTTATTTTCAACTTTACAAATTGTCCCAATTTACATTGACAGCCACTCCCCACAAATATATGACTTTTATTTTTGCCATTCTGATGCATAAAGTGTTTTTTTTTGTTTTGGTTTGCAGCTTCCAGATTACTAATGAGATTGAGCATCTTTTCATATACATTTCCAATCTGTGATTTTGCCCATTTTTCTGCCATTTTGTTTGTTTAATATTGATTTGTAGAAATCTCATATATTCTGGAAACTACTCACTTGTTTTACATATCTGAGCAGATTTTTCTATTATTTTTCTATCCAACAGTTTGGAATACAAAGTATCAGTAATGAGTTCTGTGACATAAAATCCAATTATGTGTGTAATTTTTTTTTTTTGGGGGGGGAGGGTTGTTGGTTTTTGAACTGGTGGCAATGCTCAGGGGTTACTCCTGGCTCTGCATTCAGGAATTACTCCTGGCAATGCTTGGAGGACCATATGGAATGCCAGGGATTGAACCCCAGTAAACCACATGCAGGGCAAGTGGTGCTGGGCCTGAAATCAGGGTCAACTGCACAAAGTAGCAACTTAACCTCTGTACTACATCTCTGTCCCTGCTATTTGTCAAAAATTGCCACATAGTCCCAAGCACCTCTGTAAGTGACCCCAAGCACAGAGCTAGCTGTACTATCTCTAGCCCCCTATCTTGTGATTTCTTTTTCTTAACTTTATTTAAACACCATGATTTGCAAAGTTGTTCACAATGTTGTTTCAGGTATTCAATATTCCAACACCTGTCCCCCCACCAATGTGCCCTTCCCTCCACCAGTGTCCCTAACTTCCCACCCACCCACCAAGTGTGCTCTCTTATCAGGCACTACTTTACTTTATATTGCCTGGCAAGTTACTATGGCACTGCCAAAAACAGTAACAAGTCTCACAATGGATGCGTTATTGGCGCCAGCTCAAGCAAATGGATGAACAACCGGACAACAGTGCTACAGTGCTATAAAAAATATCTCGTTATGGTGTTGCTAAAGTCACGGCCTAAGGGTTTACTGAGCTGTTAGGTGTGAGTCGGGCCTTCTGTGTTACTGTTTCCACTCTTTGAGCATAGTGGGCTCAATTTTCTTATCTAACTTTCTTGTTTCTCCTGGTCTGTCAGTTGGTGAAGTTTAGAGGTGTTGCACGGCTGCCTGTGCAGCTGCTCACTTCAGGGGCTTTGGAGCTGGGACTATCAACTGCAGGTGTCTCTCCAGACTCTCTGATGTCAGTCCTGAAGTTTGTCTGATTCTCCGATATAGGCAGGTGCTGGATGTGGGTGGGTGGAGCACTGGGACTCCGTCTGCCCCCATCCCATCCAGGGTCCAGAGATTTTAACCCTGGTGGCTGCCAGGCCTTCCTAGGATAACTCAGATGTCAGAGTCTCTCCAAGATCAGTCCCGAAGCTCTGTGTGTAACTCTTATGACTTAAAAAACAAAAACAAAAACAAAAAAACTCACTTGATTGTCTGACCTAAAAGTTCATAAAATATTTGCTGTCTTTGACTCTGATGCAACAAAATTTCTTCAAAGAGCCAGTTCCTAGAATGTCTAAGAGTATATCACCAATGGTTCAATAAAACTTAACACAAGACAAGAATACTCCCTCAGATTTGTTTTAAACTTTGGTTGGGGATGGAGGGTGAGGGGTGTGGCTTGGGCAAAGTCTTGTTAGGGCCACCTCCCTGGTATTTAGGCATTATTCCTGGCTCTGTGCTCAAGAGTGACCCCTGGTGGTGCCCAGGGATCACGTGGTGTGAGGGATTAAACCCAGGTGGGCTGTGTGCAAGGCAAGTGCCTCACAGAATTCCAGCCCAGCAGAGAATAATCTGGAGAAAAGTGGAAACTAGATCAAGAGTTACTCCTCAAGAGAGATCTAATACCCCTGCCTAGTCAAATATCTTCAGATCTATTCCATGCACAGGAAAAGTATATGACAATACATCTATACAAATTTCTAAAATATTTTTTCTGTTTTTTTTTCTTTTTTGAACAGGAAGTATTGGTTTCAATCACACTCAATGGTGCTTAGGGCTTACTCCTGGTTCTGTGCTCAGGGATCATTCACAGGAACCATCTAGAATGCTGGTAATAGAAACATAGTTCACCACCTAAAGCCTGTACTGTCTCTTCAGGCCTGTTTAAAAACTTTTTGAATCAATCAAAGACCCCTCCCAAAATAAAATAATTAAGACAATTTCAAAAGGTACTTAAAAAGAGGCAATCCCAAAAGGTACTGAAAGAGGTGCCTTAAGCCCTGTACTATCTCTTGCCTCAATACCTTTTTTTTTTTTTTTTTTTAAAAGGTTTATAACTATTTAAGGTATTTATATTTATTTATTTATTTTTGCTTTTTGGGTCACACCCAATGATGCACAGGGGTCACTCCTGGCTCTATGCTCAGGATTTACCCCTGGCGGTGCTCAGGGGACCATATGGGATGCTAGGAATCGAACCCGGGTTGGCCGCGTGCAAGGCAAACGCCCTACCCGCTGTGCTATCGATCCAGTCCCCTCAATACCTTTTTTTTTCCTTCCTGGATTTGAGTTTTAAATCATGAGTTGCTAAGCCAAGAGCAATACTCCAAGCCCTACAAAACACAGGCTACAATATTCCAACCCATTAAAAAGAATTCAAGAGAATCTTGCTTAAGGATACACATCCCCTAATCTGGGAACATCCCTGCCTTCTTTTCCCTTAATTTCTATTCTCTTAAATAAAATATTTTTCCCTCTTCCAATAAAGTCCAGAAATGTGGAATAATTTGCAGTTCCTTTTAAACCCAGGCCCACAACTCTGGCTTTTATGATCTTTTAAACGTTGTGAATGAGTTCTTAACTATATAGCAGGAATTAGAATAATGATGGTAAAATAGTGTTAGTAAGGGCAGGTACATAGTTCATGGAATGTTGCATTGCCAATTTTCCAGCTTCCATCCCTTCCAAGTAGAAAGATTATTAAACAGAAAACAGTAACTTAGGGACTGGGAGATAGTTCTGCAGGCTGGAACACAGCTTTGCAGGCAGGAACCTGGGTTCAGTACCCAGCACTACTTGGTGCCTAGAGTACCACTGGATGTAACCCCTAAGCAGAGTCCAGGGGAGGCCTCAGCACCCCCACTCCTCCCTTCTCTCTGTTCAAAGTGGTGTTTCTTTTTTCTTTTTGGGTCACACCCAGGATGCACAGGGGTTACTCCTGGCTCATGCACTCAGGAATTACTCCTGGCAGTGCTCCGGGAACCATATGGGATGCTGGGATTAGAACCTGGGTAGTCCACGTGGAAGGCAAACGCCCTACCCACTGTGATAGTGCTCCAGCCCCTCAAAGCGGTGTTTTTTAAATGGGGGGAGGGGCTGTAGGGGAGAAGACACCTCCCATAATCTGGGCATTTCCTCGCCTTCTTTTCCCTTTCTTTTCCTTCCTGTAAATAAAATACTTTCTGAATTCAGGGGGATAAAAATGAGTGATGTTTGATCACCGGTCTGAGAATTGCATTGTCCATCCCTTCCTGAGATTCACTTGACATAATGAATAGCAGTTCATTTATCACCATGGTTTTCCAGCAGTAGGGGATATCATTTGTCAGTACCAGGAGGTTTGCACTGATGGAGCAAATGCAGATGTTCATGTAAACACGCACAGCATTCACAAAGGCGATGATGGTTTAGTGCGTTCACAGTACTTTCCTCTTTGTGTTTTATTTTATGTTTTTTCCCCTCTATTAATGCTATTATTGCTGGGACTTGGGTCTCACACACACACTTGGATGTGGTGCTCATTGAGGGTCACACGCTCCGAGCTGAGCTGTGGCCATCCTGCACATGCTCATCAGGGAGTCACACTCTGACCTTGGTGTTTATACATTTGGGCAGGGATCCAACCCAGGATCTCGAATATGCAAGACAAGTATTCTACCACTGAGCTACCTCCCAGTCCCTCACCCATCTTTCCAGTGACAGTTCTCACTGCAGGTCACATTGTGAGTTGTTGTCATCCCACACCCCTGTCTGCCACGTGGCCAGAAATTGCTTGGAACAACACGTAGAACAGCTGCCAGGATTGTGCGTGACAGCTGCAGAGGGTAGCACCGAGAATGCAACTTGAAGCCGGACACTTGCAAAGCCTTCACTTAGCCACTGAGCTATTTCCCAGCTCCCAAAACTTTCCATTTTATCCCAGACAAGCTGTGCCAGACCAATAAATTGGAGAAAGCTGTAGCATTCCCCCTTCAACATATGAACTCAGTGTTTCACCAAGACTCTCACTGTTTGAACAGGCAGAGGAATGTGGTTCAAGGATCACAGTCAGATGCTAAGCATAAATCGATGTCAGCTTCAAGTCTCTCATACTCTGGGACTCTGTCTCTGCCTTATCCTGTGCTCGAAGCAAAGAGCCGAGTGAAAAGAAGCTGCTTAGTCACTTTGATGGCTGGAGGATGTAGTCAATATGTTCAAATGGAAGAGTTAAATTCCAAAGGCCTGGATCAGAAAGGCAGCATACTATTTAAGGTGCTTGCTTTGCACATTACCATCCTTGATTTGATCTCTGGCACTGAATATGAGCACCACCAGGAGTGATCCCCAAGCATAAAATCAGAAATAAGCTCTAACAACCACAGCATAGCCAAAAAAAAAAGAAAAAAACCTCGAAAAGATCCGAAGGCTATACTAGCAAGTCAAAATTAATAACATTTTTAAATAGGAATACATTGTAAAACCTTTCTTTTTAATGAAAAAGAACAGAATCAGGAAAAAAGTTTTAAGGACCAAGCTTCCCATTAAACATGATGAAATTTGTTTTCTACTTTCATCACTTCTCTTTTCTAAAATCTACCCAAATGATCATGATGATTGTTTTATAAAACAAAGAGAATGAGAGAGAAGTAGAGAACCAGAAATGTAAAGCATCATCTGAATGATGAAAAGCAAATAATAACTAGGCAGAACCCACCTCTGAAGTGCCTGCAGAGAGAAATGCTAATGAGAATGAAGTCATTTCCCCTAGAAAGGCTTCAGAAGCTCAGAGACTGCAGGAGAGAGAACCCAGTGAGAAGCACAAGTGTGTGGAACTCTAAATAGAATGAGCTATTAGTGAGGTGTGTTTCCACTCACTGAAGAGTCTAGGCCTTTAATAAAACTACTAAAACGATTCAAGCTTTGAGTACAAATTTGAATCTGTCATCTTTAAGACCCCCCCCCCCCCCCACACACACACACACCTCTGAAATTCTCATTCTAATCATAAGGACCAACACCGATAGTCGAGTAGTTCTCCTGATCGGCCTATAGGTGGCACTGCGGCATAAGATGAGAGTGAACGGCTGCGTGAGCTGATTCCCCTGGGCTTTGTATACAAGGTGATGTAATAGCTAGAATTGTTTCTGAATTTTAAAAAAAGGGAAACTAAACCCATAGATTCAGAACACCCAGGTACATTATTTCTAATGACTCATGGGTCTTAGTGTGAATCCGTTTGTCTTCCTTATCAGCTCTGTTCTGCCGAATTCCTATTTGACCTGAGATACCTCTCTAATGTATGAGTCATCCACGGACAGCAAAATAAGTCAGAGGCCGAAGAAACTGCTCCCTCACTGCCAAGAGCTCTGCCTCTTTATGCGGCCCCTTTACCTCAAGGCTTCTTCAAAGGTAGTACTCTATAAGCTTTATCCCCTTTAATTTTAAAAAATAATTATAAAACACATACAGCCTTATTTTCTAGCACCTTATTTTCTTGGTTTAGACCAGGATTGTAGCTGTGATTATCTCTGGCTCTCTTCCCTTTACCCACAGCTAAATATTATATTTTGCATCTTAAAAAGCTGATTATTTAATATCTGGCTCTTTTTGACAAATCTTGTCACTCATCAAAGTCGTAAAATGTGGTTTATTTCTTTCATCTGATTCATATTTGCAAGACTCCAAAGGAATATATTTTTTTTACCAAGAATCATTTCTGTCAATTCCACAGATCCAGAACTATTCTGAATTCAAATTACTCTGCCCTTATATCCAGGTCTCAACCCTCGAAAACTTCCTAACATTGGAAAGAAATAGAACTGTCAGGTCCACCAATTTTTGTCACAACTTGCTTCTGGGCTTTTCAGCCAAGTGCTGTTTTTTTGGTTTTGTTTTTGTTTTCCCCTAAGTGTCACTAGTCCACCCAAGAACTCAGCCTGCATCTTCTTACACTAGATCTAGCCTCACTGACAAAAAATGTGAGTTGGGAAAGGTAGGGTGGAAATACTATACTCTTCTCATAGTCACTGGCTTTCCAGTAGAAATGGCATCCTTGCACCTTCATTTCAAGTATACCTCCTAATTGCTGTGGCCAGTTATAATAAGCACAGTTCCCAGTAGCTGACTTCTGACTGATTTCTTTGTTCGTTTTTGTTTTTCATTTTTGGGTCACACCTGGCGGTGCTCCTGGCTCTGCACTCAGAAATCACTCCTGGCAGACTTGGGGGACCATATGGGTTGCCTGGGATTGAACCTGAGGTGGGTGCATGCAAGGCACATACCCTCCCCACTGTGCTATCCCTCCTGCTCCCCCCCCCCCGTATCATTTTTTTTAAGCTTTCTTCTTTAAAAAAAAAAAAATGTGGTGCCAGGATTAAATCCAGGGCCTTGCACATGCATGACAAATACTGCTCAACTATAATTCTAGCCCTACCCTGTTTTCCTAAAGTGTCATCTGTACCAACTGCATCTGAACTGAAGAACAGGAGATAGCAGCACACATCATTTCCGGCTGTATTCTATTTGGGGGGTGAGGTGGAGGATGTGGTTGACTCAGCCACAATTCTTGGTCAAACAGACTTGGTTCAATGTGAGGGCCTGAGGATGCCTGCTCTTGGGGTCACCTGAGCCCTCCAGGGCTGTTCCTTGGGGATGTGGGGGACCATATGTTGCGCTGATGATCAAAGTGGGGTTGACCACATACAAGGCATATGCCTTAACCTTTTTACTATCTCTTCAGTCCCTGTCCTAATTTTTATATCAGCTTTCTAGATCGCTCTCTGAGGACGCTATGTTTATTTTCTATTTACTGAAATTAATAAGCACTTACTTTGCTATTTTGGGTTTTACTAGGCCACAATCCAGTGGTTCTTCAGGGCTACTCCCAGCTCAGTGTTTGGGGGACCATGTGGTACTGGGATCAAACTCAGGTCTCAGCCTAAGCAAAGCCTCTGCTCCTGACCTTGAACTCTCTCCCCAGACCTAAGCACTTACATTTTTTTTAATTGTTCCTCCCTTAGGAGGAAGGAACATTTCTGCAGCTTTAAAAATGTCCATGGCATTTTCAACATCATTTGTAGATGCGAATGCTCATTCCACCCCCACCCCCCGCCATATACATGTACACACAGGTTATATTGAACGGAACTATCTCAAACGAATACCCTGCATCTGAACTCTGGCATGTTTATTTTTAAACAGTTGATATCGGTGGACTGGAGTGATAGCACGTGGGTAGGGCAGGGTAGGGTGTTTGCCTTGCAAGCGAACCACCCAATTGGATTCCTCCGTCCCTCTCAGAGAGCCTGGCAAGCTACAGAGTATCTCGCCCACATGGCAGAGCCTGGCAAGCTACCCGTGGCGAATTCCATACGCCAAAAACAGTTAACAACAAGTCTCACAATGGAGACATTACTGGTGCCCACCCGGGAAAATCGATGAACAACGAGACACAGTGCTACAGTGCTGGTATTGGTAGCATATATTCAAATCCTTACCGAGTTTATAACGAGGCGGGGGTGAGGTGTGAATGCTTTGGAGAACCCTGTCCCGTTGCTAGTCAAACCTCTGCGGCACTCAGGCAGCCTGCAGATGTTGCTGAAAGGGAAGAATATTAACTTTGTAAGAGCAGATTCAAATTCGGCATGTGGGACCCGTACCAGAGCCAAAGGCATTGATGTGTGATGAAACTGCCTGGGCGCCCCTGAAGAGGAAGCCCAGCGCGTGCCTATTTGTAAGGGCGGCATTTTAAATATAGACGGGGCTTCCACCACCCCTGCAGGAAAGGACAGCTTCCAGAGCGGCTGTAAGAGTTGCTTGAGGAAGGATTTTAAAAAATTGATTTCAAGACCTGAAAGATAGTTCAAAATGTTGCATGTGGAAAGCCTGGGTTCAATCCCCAGTCCTGCACAGTAGCCCCTGAGTATTGTTGGGTATGTCCCCAAAACAAAACAAAGGGGAAAAAACAAGGCTGGAGCGATAGCACAGCGGGTAGGGTATTTGACTTGCATGCAGCCAACCCAGGTTCGATCCCTGGAATCCCATATGGTCCCCAGCACCTCCAGGAGTAATTCCTGAGTGCAGAGCCAGGAGTTACCCCTGAGCATTGCTGGGTGTGACACCCCCCCCCCCAAAAAAAAGGAAAGGAAAAATAATGTTTTAAATCATCAACTTTAGGGCCCAGTGACAAAGTATAGGATTAAGGTATTCGCCTTGCAAGCAACGAACTTTGTGAGCCACCAAGGGTAAACTCTCCCTGAGCACAGATCTGGGAATAAATAGCCCTGAGCACAGCTAGATGTGGTCCAAACCCCCACCACAAAAAATCGGTAACTTGAGGGCCAAAGCGATAGTACAGCACGTAGGGCAACTTGCCTTGCAATAAGTTTATTCCCCAAATTTGATCCCCAGCACCCCATAGGTCCCCCAAGCCCATGGGGAGTGATTCCCAAGCACAGAGCCAGGAGTAAGTATTGAGTATCACTGGGTGTGGCCCAAAAGCAAACAAAAAAACTACAAACAAAACAGCATAAGAGACACTTGAGAGTCCACTTTTCTCTCAGGCACAGAGACTAAGTACTAAGTACAGGTACTAAGTACAGGTACTAAGTTCCTCCTAATGTCTGCTCAAAGGGGCCCATAGGGATGTCCTCCATTTGTAACTGTTAACAGGGTTCAGTTTTAAGCTAGTAAAAATACAGTCAGAATTATAAAGATAGGGGTTCTGACGAGGCTTCTCTGAGGCATACCAAGGAGGTATCATTTCATTATCAGCAAACCCAGATATTTTGCTGGTCACACAGAAGCCAACACTAACTAGAAGGTGCCCTCCTCTGAGGAAAGGCTGTACTTCTGAGGTATTTCTCTGAGGAAAGGCTGTGTTTTCTGGGTACCCTTTGGAAGAACTGTGAAATCTTTTATTTCAAGGGTTCTCCCTAATGGCATGTGGTGTGAAGGGAGATTTTAGGGGAGGACATCAGGGCTGGGGAGGAGGTGGTCTGTGGGTTCCTTGTAAAACTTATTTCAAGGAACTGGAAGATGACAAGGCAAGAGAGACGCTGAAGTCCCCCAGATTGGTTCCACTGATGGACTCTTCACCTTTTTCACCAGTTTAGCTTCTACCGACCAGCCCCCTCACTCTGAGCAGCTTGTCTCTCCCTCATGGCTGACATTCTCCAGTGCTTGTGCTGGTTCATTGTTCCTATGTTAGCATATGTGGATTGTCCTCCTCACAGGAGTGCCTGTATCTGCTTCAGTTACTAAGTCCCTATCTCTTGCCATGTATCACCGTGGTAAATTCTTGGGTTTTTGTCTATCGTCTATAGCCCCATCAAAAACTTGAGTGAGAGGCCAAAGAGATAGTATAGCCGGTAAGGCACTTGCCTCCATACAGTCAACCCAGGATTGTTGCCAGGTACTCCGTATGGTCCCCTGAGAATCGAACCCCGACCTGGGTTCGATTCCCAGCATCCCAAAAATCACCTGGAGTGATTTTTGAGCACAGAGCCAGGAGTAACCACTGAGCACTGCTGGGTGTGGCCCCCAAACAAAACAAACAAACAAAATATCTTGAGCAGAAAGCCAGATTAATGTTCCTAGAACGGACAGACCATCTCACAGGAGAGACACACCAGGAAGGTTTATTAAAACACAGATTGCTACATACCATGTCCCATATTCTAGTCTCTAATGCAGCAGCTCGCCCATGGAGCCCAATTATTGGCGTTTCTAACAAGCCTCCAGGTGAAACTGAAGCTTCCGATCCTGACGCCACACTTTGAGTTCCACTGCTGAGCTACAGGTTAAAGGTCCTTAGTACGGTGCCCATCAGCAATTGGCAGGGGGTAGATTATTTTTATTTCACTGCCACCTGTGGAAAAGAAATCTCTTCTCTCAGCAGTCGGCTGTAAACATGAAACTTTTCATAGGGCTTTGTGGGCAGGTGAATCACAGCCTGACATTTTCCCTGGTCACTCTTTCCTAACCAAGGTTCAGTAGCATTTGCTGAGTGTTCACCCAGCCTTCATGGTATGAAAACCTATAAAATTAGATTTTTAACTGGGTCATTTTAGTGCAATAACCAGGGACTCCGCTAAATAATCTTATATACAAGTAAAAACACATCAAGGTAGGAGCCGGGGAGATAGTACAGCTAGTAAGGCACTCGCTTTGCAAGTTGAATCCCCTGCATGCCCTGTGGTCCCTGAAGCACCCATAGGAGTGATTCCTGAGTGCAGAGCCAGGAGTAGCCTCTGAGCTTTTCCCAGTCTGACCACAAGAGAAAAAAGCAAAAAGCTAATATTTTGATTCTCTATTTTTCTTTTTTGGTTTTGGGGTCACACCTGGCGATGCACAGGGGTTACTCCTGGCTCTGCACTCAGGAATTACTCCTGGTGGTGCTTGGGGGATCATATGGGATGCTGGGACTCGAACCTGGGTTGGCCATGTGCAAGGAAAATGCCCTACCCGCCGTGCTACACTCCAGCCCTTTGATTCCCTTTTGAATAAAGACTCATCAAAATAAAAGTACAGAAATTCTTTAAAATTCCAATAACTTCCTTTAAAGTTTTAAAGATTTGGGGCTGGAGCTATAGATGGTACAGCAGGTAGGGCGTTTGCGCTGCACGCAGCGGACTTGGGTTTGATTCCCAGCATTCCATTCGGTTCCTCAAGCACTGCCAGGAGTAATTCCTGAGTGAAAAGCCAAAAGAAACCCCTGTGCATTGCCAGATGTGACCCCCCCCAAAAAAAAAGCTTTAAAGATATAATTTCAATAAATTACATTGTGAAGAAATTGGAGGATCAGCAGAGGAGTTACTTAGAGTAGCAAGTAAGGCACTTTATAGAAAATCAACAGGAGGGGCTGAAGCCATAGGCACTCGCCCTGCATGTCACTGATGAGGCTTTGCTCCTCGACACCCCAGATGGTCTCACTAGCACCACCAGGAGTGATCTCTGAGCTCAGAGCCAGGAATAAGGTCCAAGGACGAGGTGTGGCCTAAAACCCATAAATAAATAAACAAAAGATCAATAGGAATGGGTGTGATAGGACAGGGATTAAGGCATTTATCTTGCATGCAGCTGATCTCGCTTTGGTGCCTGACACGGCACCTTGGAATATGCAACCCTCCTCCCCACCAGAAGAACCAATTATAAATTCTCAGAATTCCTACCTCTGAATAAACCAGTGTATAAAAACTCTCCGAATCTAGCGACACACGAAGGACTAAAGTCAGCATATCTGAGCAGGAGGTGCTGAGCAGATATAAAGAGAAGGAAAAGTCAAAGACATTTGTTCAGGCGTGATAGAAGGTCGCCTCTAACTACCCTGTGACATGGAGTTTGCGTTGTTTTCTCCTTGACAGTAAAACCCCAGAAGAAAAGCTACAAACCCACGCCCTTCCCTAGTCATTCCAAGGATGCAATATTCCTGGCCTCTTTCCTGCCTCTTTGCAGCAGACACCTTCTAAACTCACATATAGAAGATTGTGCTGGATTGTGCTGTATTAGATCGTCCTCTAGTGGTTTCAATGCTTTATCCTCTCCTTTTTTTTAAGGGCTGAGTTTATCACAGTAAGCCTCGTTCCCCAGAAAAGGTCTGTTAAGTGGAAGAAATGAGAAACCTTCAGTGAGATGATTAGAACTAGATAATATGACTTGTCTCAGCTTCTCTGGTGGATTTTAAGCTCAGTTGACTTAGGCCTTCACTGGATTTTCTTTAAAGCAGTTGATACCAACTTGCTCTCTCACTCAGGCCCCTGCTCTCTGTTAAACATGGATCTGCTTGCTTGTCTCCATGTATCTGTGCTTGCTTGCTTTTTTCACTCTAGAGAAGCTCATGTTCTCTCTTGACCACATAGTACTCTTTTTTTCTCCCCTCACATATTTCTAAGTTTCACTCAATAAAAACTATCTAGCTTAGGGGCCAGAGCAATAGGACATCAGAGAGGACATTGGCCTGGCGCACAGCCGACCCAGGTTCAATTCCCGGCATCCCCTATAGTCTACCCGAGCACCGCCAGCAGTAATTCCTGAGTGCAGAACCCCTGATCATCATCAGGTGTCACCCAAAAAAGTAAAAAACAAAACAAAGCAAACAAAAAACCCTATCTTGCTTCACTAAAAAGTAAAATGTAAAAACAAAGCAGATCATACCATAATGTTTGCCCTTGCTCATTATATAGGATCAAATAAATCCAGTGTTGCTTTTCTTGGTGTAATATAATCTGAGAGTATAAAAATTCCAAGGGATAAGTATAAGTACATTGTTAGTAAGAACAAATACAGTGGGCCCAGAAGGTTCTGGGGCTAAGGCACTTGCCTTGCATGCAGCCAACCCTGGTTGGATCCCAGAACCGCATGTGGTAACTGAGCACAAAGCCAAGAGTAAATCCTAAGCACTGCTAGTATGGCCCAACCCACTCCTCCGTGAAAGAAAGAAAGAAAGAAAGAAAGAAAGAAAGAAAGAAAGAAAGAAAGAAAGAAAGAAAGAAGGAAGGAAGGAAGGAAGGAAGGAAGGAAGGAAGGAAGGAAGGAAGGAAGGAAGGAAGGAAGGAAGGAAGGAGAGAAGGAAGGAAAGAAAGAAAGAAAGAAAGAAAGAAAGAAAGAAAGAAAGAAAGAAAGAAAGAAAGAAAGAAAGAAAGAAAGAAAGAGCGAGCAAATGCAGCGAGTTGGAGTGTTAAATCTGTTCTCTGTCCCAGAATGGTGACTCCCAGGCATTTCGGCATAAGCCCTCCCATCTCAGCCACATCCCAAAAGATGAACCCCTCACTTTTGCATCCATCCAACACATGTATAGCTCCTTTCTTTCTTTCCTGATGGAAGACCGCCCAACAGCAAACTTTATTAGACTAAGTTAGACTATTCTTAGTCTAAGTATATTAGACTTAGTCTAATATACTTACACTGAGACTAAGGACTCTTTCTGCTCTTCAAATAGTGAAGATACTCTTGGGTTTCAACCCAGCAGAGAGACTTACTCAAACATATTTGCTGTCAACTAGAGAGATAACACAGGGGTTAAGGCATTTGGCTTTTCTGAGCTGATCCCAGTTAGAACCCCGGCACTGCATAGGGGAGCACTGTGCAAGCACCACAGCTGGAAGAGCACAGACATTGGTGTGTAGCACTTAGCATGCACACTGCATCCTGTGTGTGCAAACACCATCACTGCAGCAACCACAGCAACATTGGAAACAACCATGAAGGGCAGGAAGAGAGGGAGGATAAATAAACACATTTTTAATTAAAAGAAAGTGGAGCTTTAAAATACATACAAATATTTATCAAAAGTTGGATGAAATACTTATATATGGCAAAAGAAAACACAAAAGCAATTAGTATATAAAAAGCTTTCCATTCACTCAGCTGTCTATTCATAATAGGGAAATGAAAATTAAATGAGATATAACTATATAGTCATCAGAGTGGTTTATAACTTTCTCTGTTTGGGAGGCAAAAAGAAGGGCTAAAGATCAAGCCTAGGACCTCAAAACTTCAAGGCAAGTCTGAGCTTCATCCCTGGTCGAAATGCTTTAGAAATTAAAAGACTGACAATCACCACATTTGTTGAGCGTATGGAACAACTAGAACTCGTGTCTACTATGCTGGGTCTGTAAAGGGAACTAGCTCCTTTGGGGTAGAATCTGTCACATTACAAACTGAACATACACCTACTCTGTGATATGGCGATTTCTCTCCAAGGCACTGATCTGAGCAAAGAAGACCACCTTGATTTCTTGTTTCCCCTTTGATAATAAAGGGAAGATACACAAAGGTTATAAGAATGGAGTTTCAGGCCTGGAGAGGTAGTACAGGTGGTAAGGTGCTGGTCTTCTATGCAGCCGATCCCTGTTTAGTTCCAGCACCACTTAAGGTCCCCTCTGCCCTGCCAGGAGCGATGCCTGAGCTCGGAACCAGGAGTGAATCCTCAGCACAGCCAGGTGGTGGCCCAGACCCCTTCCTCAAAATAAAGAATGGACTTTGATTCCTAATTCCCCCAAATTAGGACAACCCAGGTATTCGTTGTTCTGAAAATGAATAAACTGTTGGTTCAAACATTAAATAAAATAAGAAAATATCTAGCAACAACTATGAGAACATACTCGAGACCAGAGAGATTGTACAACAAATAGGGCAGTTGCTTTGTACATGGCTAATGCAGGATTGATCCCCAGTACCTGATATACTCCCCTGAGCCCAGCCAGGAGAGATTCCTAAGTGCAGAGTCAAGAGTAAACCCTGAGCACAGCCAGGTATAGCCCCCCAACTAAAATAATAAATAATAGGGGCTGGAGAGATAGCACAGCGGGTAGGGCATTTGCCTTGCACATGGCCAACCCAGGTTCGATTCCTAGCATCCCATATGGTCCCCCAAGCACCACCAGGAGTAATTCCTGAGTGCATGAGCCAGGAGTGACCCCTGTGCATCGCCGGGTGTGACCCAAAAAAGCAAAATAATAACAATAATAATAACAACAAACTACTGCTGTATGCAGCAACACTGATGAATCTCAAAAATGAACTGAGAATGAAGTCTTGAAAGAACATATTGTGAGATTGTGTGTGTACATGAAATTCTAGAACAGGGTGCTCTGCTCTGCGGTGAAAGAAAAATGAAGAAGTTGTTTTCCCTGTTGGGTGGGGGTGGATATTGTCAGAGAAGGGACTTGGCAGAACTCTTTGGGGTGATGCTAATCTTCCACATCTGAGGCTGGGGCTAGAGCACTTGCCTTGAATGCGTGAGGTCCTGGGTTCTATCCCCGGCACTGCAGGACCCAAGCAACATCATATCCTCCGGTTCTTGCATTGAACCACTGGGTCTGGTTGGCCAAGAATTGCCAGTGGGGCCTCCAGACCTCCTGAGCACTATTTGGGAGTACCCTCCAAGCAAAATTTCCATTTTGACTACTCAGGGTTGAATCAATAAATAAAGGATAAGCTGCTAAAACACTTGAGACATGATTATAATAAAACTTCAAGACCACCATAAATTTTGATCTGCTGAGTTCAGAGAGATAGTATTAGGGGGTAAAACGTTTGCCTTCCACACAGCCAATCCCAGTTCAGTTCCCAACACTTCATAGGGTCCCCTGAATGCCCTGAACACTGCTGGGTATGGCCCAAGTATTCTTTCAAATTTTTCTTTTAATTTTATTAATGCCCCATAACAATAATAATAATTATATATATGATTATATATAATATATATATTTAGTCCACTGACTGGCAATGCCCAAGTATGAACTATTTCTACTTCCTCATTATCTGTCTATTTCTTTATTTTTCACTGCCCACCTTTAACGTCCACTAGAGAGAGGACACACACATTAGATCCCTAAGAGCTCAAATCTGAAACCATTCCAAGCGATCCAGCACTTCCCTCTATTGTTATTGGTTGTTAACATGAAGCTTCAGGTTTCTCGGAGAATTCCAGAGCATTCGCACATCCATTGTTCCTTCCTGCTCAAGACACACACGGAATTATTAAGCATTGTCATATTTTCCTTTTCCGTTGTGAAACAGAGGAAGAGAATATGTTTGGTATTGGTTGAAGCTCTTTTGTGGGGGTGTGTGTGGGGTGGGGGGACCATGTGATACTCTGGCCCTGGACACGGCTTACTAAGGAGACTATTCCCATCCGGGTCTCCTGTGTCATTGGAATTAATGGTGATCACCCAATCAAGACGCAGCAAAACAGCTGACTTTGAAGTGCACTTTGCCCTGTTAGTGGGGAGTCATGCCTTACTGATTATATAATATTTAGTTAAACTCTGTAAAAGTAGATAACATCAATCTCGAGAGGGACTTAGAAAAGTCGTAGTTTTGTACATAGTTTCTCCAAACGTTTGTTCCCTTTCTTATGTTTTCCAACTATCTAAAAGTTAAATTGAAAGAAAATACTTCATCTCCACACTTATCAGTATACAAAAATAAGTAAAACTAAATAAAACATAACAGGGCCAGGGCAAAAGTATATGAAGCTGGGGCTTGCCTTGCACATGACCAACCCGGATTCCATCCCCAGCATTCCATGGTCCCCTGAACACCACCAAGAGTAACATATGAGTGCAGAACCAGGAGCATTTTGCTGGGTGTGGCCCTAAACAAAACCAAACAAAGAATTTCCCAGGGTTGAGGAATGCAGGTACCAAGATCCAAAAATGCCTGAAGGATCCCAGTGAAAACTGAATCAACCAAGAAAAGTCCAAGACACATTGTAATCAAAATAACAAAAGTCAGACAGACAGAATGTTGCAAGCACGGAGATCCAAAGAGAATGTACACGCAAAGGAAAGCCCGTAAGAGTCACAGCAGATCTAGCAAACAAGATTCTGAGCCAGAAGGGTGTGGAGGGATATAGGAAAGAAAAAAAAAAAACTCAACAAAATGAACGCTTCACCAAAAATTACTCTATCCATCTAAACTACCGTTCAGACTGAAAGAAACTCTAGGGGGCTGGAGCGATAGCACCATGGGTAGGGCGTTTGCCTTGCATGCAGCCAACCTGGGTTCGACTCCCAGCATCCCATATGGTCCCCCAGCATTGCAGGAGTAATTCCTGAGTGCAGAGCCAGGAGTAACCCCTGTGCATTGCCGAGTGTGACCCCTCCCCCCTCCAAAAAAAAAAAAGAAACAAAGAAACTATAGTTTCATGCACATGCAACAATTCAGGTAATTCACAGCTTTGAAGACAGTTTTGCAAGAAGCACTGAAAGAGCTTTTCTAAAAGACAGAACAAACTTCCTAACATGTGACACTGAGTGTGGCACTCATACATGGTGCTTATGTTTGTCCTCTAGTAGGTTAAGAAAGATTTAAAGATTTTTTTTAAAGTATGTTTATTCCTAGCTTTCTGAGCAACTATATATATTTTTTAATAATGAATTAACATATCTTTTACATTGATTGTTCTAAACAGCTTTTTTCTTACTAATTCTGACACATAAGCAATATCTATAATATAATGCTCTTATAAAACCAGTTTTATACTTAAAATAAAATACTGTGCTTTTAAGTCTTATTTATTCCATTTGAACTTTCTTAATTTCTAAATTTCTCTTAATTTACTATATTTCACATTTGTAGGAATTTTCTACTTCATGAAAACTCTAAAATAGATTAGCAAGGAATTATTTTTAAAGGCTTTTTTTTTTTTTGAAGGGGGAGGAGGGTGATATAATCCCATGTTCAGGGCTTATTCCTCTCTGTACTCAAAAATCACTCCTGGCAGGGCTTATGGGACCACATGGGGTGCCAGAAATCAAACCTGGGCCAACCATGTACAAGGCAAGTCAAGTGCCCTACCCACTGGATCCTTAAAAAAAAAAAAAAAAAGTTTTGGGGCTGGAGTGATAGCACAGCGGGTAGGGCGTTTGCCTTGCACGCGGCCGACCCGGGTTCGATCCCCAGCATCCCATATGGTCCCCTGAGCACCGCCAGGAGTGATTCCTGAGTGCAGAGCCAGGAGTAACCCCTGTGCATCACCAGGTGTGACCCAAAAAGCAAAAAAAAAAAAAAAAAGTTTTATTTGTAACAGGGTACACATAGTACCACAATAAAGTTCTAAGAACGAAATAGAATTGGGGATGGGAGGATGTTGGGCCACACCTGTGGTGCTCAGGGCTTACTCCTGGCTCTGTGCTCTGAGGTCACTCCTGGTGGGTTTAGGAGACCATATGAAGTGCTGGGGATCGAACCTGGGCCAGCCGTGTGCAAGGCAAACACCTTACCCACTGTAGTATCACTCCAGTCTCCCCAAATAGTATTTAATGTCATATATTTTAGATACCAGTTTAAAACTTAGTTCTGTAATGAGAGCAGGCAATATACTATATTGTGTTAAATTATTTTAAATATCTTGGGACTGGAGTGACAGTACAGTAGGTAGGGCGTTTGACTTGCATGCAGCCAACCAGGTTTCAGTCCCTGGCAGCCCATATAGTTCCCTGAGCACCACCAAGGAATTTTTGAGTGCAGAAGAGCAACCCCTGAGCATTGCCAAGTGCAGTATAACCATCACCAAAAAGGATAATTAAAAATTGTTTGAATTTCTTTATTTACATAGGCTAAAGTCAAATAGCAATCAATCACCACAAATTGACTTTTATTGATTAGTTCTCTAATAATTCTATTTGCCATTCCTTTAAGTTTTTTTAGAGCAAGTAATATGAAATAACTTTGTTATATGGGTGCCAGGACTGGAGTGATAGCAAGCGGGTAGGGCGTTTGCTTGCACTCGCTACCCGCCACCCTCGTTCGATTCCTCCATCCCTCTCAGAGAGCTCAGCAAGCTACGGAGAGTATCCCGCCTGCACGGCAGAGCCTGGCAAGCTACCTGTGGCGTATTTGATATGCCAAAAACAATAACAAGTCTCACAATGGAGATGTTACTGGTGCCCGCTTGAGCAAATCAATGAGCAACAGAAGACAGTGATACAGTGATACAGTGCGATATGAGTGCCAAGGGGACAGACTGGGGGGTGGGAGGGAGTCTGGTGACATTGGTAGAGGGAGAGGAATATTGATAGTGGAATTGGTGTTTAAATATTGTATGCCTGAAACAACTCTATGGTGAACAACTTTGTAAGCCATGGAATCTTTATAAAAAAATAAATTTAAGATAACCCTACAACTGAAAATTATGTAACATTGTAAAGTAATATCACTTCAATAAAATGTTTTAATATAAAATCTCAATACCAGTATGACAACATTATTTACTTCAAATAGTAATATATATATACATATATATATATGTATTGCTTAAAAGCTTTTTCTGGGGAGTCTGGAGAGACAGCACAGTGGGTAAGGTGCTTGCTTTGCATACAGCCGACCTGAGTTTGATCCCCAGCACCCTATATGTCCCCTGAGCACTTCTAGGAGTGATTCCCGAGTGCAGAACCCGAAGTAAATCCTGAGCATTGCCACATGTGGCCTAAAAAAATAAAACTAATATTGGTGCTTGCTTTGGCAATACACACACTAAAGCTGGAATGATACAGAAAAGATTAGCATAGCCCTTGTGGAAGAATGACAAGAAAATTTGTGGGGGGAAAAAATGACTTTTTCCCTCTGGATAAGTCCATGTTCTCTCTTGAACACATATTTATCTCTCTTTCTCTCCCTTCACACTTCTTTATGTTTCTTTAAATCACATAATTTTAGGGTCTGGAGAGATTGTACAGAGGGTAGGACTCTTGTCCTACATGCAGCTGACACAGATTCAATCTTGGCACCACATTTGGTCCCCTGAGTGCTGCCAGGATTTATCCCTGAGTGCTGAGCTGGGAGTAAACCATGAATGCCACCAGGTATAACCCCAAAAATTTTTATGATTTTTTTTCTTTTTGGGTCACACCCAGCGATGCACAGGGATCACTCCTGGCTCTGCACTCAGGAATTACTCCTGGCAGTGCTCAGGGGACCATATGGGATGCTGGGAATCAAACCCAGGTCAGCCGCGTGCAAGGCAAACACCCTACCCACTGTGCTATCTCTCCAGCCCCTTTTTGTTTTTTTTTTTCTTTAGAGAGAAATTTTATTTATTTATTTATTTATTAATGAGTCACCGTGAGGATGCAGTTACAGAGTTTCGTGCCTGTGTTACAGTTATACAATACTCGAGTACCCATCCTTCCACCAGTGCCCATTCTCCTCCACCGATAGCCCCAGGGTCCCTCCCCACCATGCTTCCCCCACACCCCATGACAGGGAACTCCTTATTATTCTCTCTCTCCTTTTGGGTGTTATGGTTTGCAATGGAGACACTGGGTGGCTATCCTGTTCAATCTGTAGTCTGCTTTCAATCCGCCTAGAGAGAAAAATTTTTAAATAAAGGAAAAAGTAAAGCATTTATTTCAATGAACTTACTTTAAAAATTATGTGTGTGTATGTGTGTGTGTGTGTGTGTTTAGAACACACCTGGCAGTGCTCAGGACTTACAGAACTGCACTTGGGAATCAATCCTGGTGATTCTCAGAGGACTGTATGAGGTGGCAAGGATTAAACAGGGTCCTACTGTGTGCAAGACAAGCACCTTAACGCCTGTATTATCTCTCCAGTCCTGTGATTTTAGCCTTTAATTCCTGTGTTCTACACAGGAAACATGGAACATGTCTTCCCACAAAGCGTTTTCTCCCATATCCAAAACTGTATCCATATTCTAAGTCAGATTTTTTTCTTAGCAAGTCCTTCCTAGTTAAACCCATTTCATGCCTTATTTAGGAAACCTTAACATCTGTGCCTTTCATGGGTAATATGGCAAACAAACCTTGCTCTCAAACTACTAAATATTTCCCCAGTAGATTATGAAGTCCCAACAGAGAGAGACTGAGATTCCTTGTTCTTTTCTACTGAGACTCTTTGTGTGTATTAAGCAACGTATTGTAAATTAATCATACTTATCACTGCTCAGAATACCACTTTTATTTCAAAAATTCCAGCCTCCAAATTTCCCAGGGTAATAAAAATAGCTAACATCTGATTGCTACATACCAGTTACATATTAACTTATCACATATTAACCTATAATATTCTCCCATCCGCCTCCTGATATGGATATTATAACTCTTACTTAACAGATAAGATGTTAAAGTTCAGCAAGTGAAGAGAGAATACAGGACATAGGTGCTTGTCTTTTGGGACACCCACCCTGATTCGGCCCCCCCCACACAGCATATGGTCCCTCAAGCCGGGCCAGGGGTCACCCCTGAGCACAAAACCAGGAACAGTCCCTGACCTGAACACCTCTGGGTGTGGCCACCCCCCAAAAAAAACTAAAAGTTACAGTAAGATGACACAATTACTAGGTGACAGAGCTGATATTTAAACCAAGACAGACCCAAGAGCCACTTCCTAATGTTTTAGCAAATAATATTAGTGTTTTTAGAAAAATGACCCTAGTGGGTTAATCCTCCCTGGCCTAATTTTGCAGATGTACCAGGATTAAGCAGCACAGTTTAACAGTCACTTTTAGGAACAGAGCAATGGTACAGCAGGTAAGATACTTTCCTTGCACAAGGCCAAACCAGGCTCCATCCCCAGAATCTCACATGATTTACCCCTGACCTGGACAGGAGTGATCCTCGAGTGCAGGGCCAGAAGCAAGCCCTGAGAACTATTGGGTGTGACCTTTCAACCCCCCCAAAAAACACCCCAAGCAAACAAAATTACCCCAAAATCCAGTCAACTTTGAATTAACAGAGAGAGAGAGACAGAGAGAGAGAGACAGAGAGAGAGAGACAGAGGACGGAAACTGGGATCATTGGTGGTGGGATATGTACACTGGAGAAGGGATGGGTGTTGGAACATTATAGAACTGAAATCCAATCAGGAACAACTTTGTAACTGTGTATATCACTGTGATTCAATTAAAAAATAAATGGAAAAAATTAAATTAAAAATGTTTAAATGTTATAAAAATAAAAAATAAAATAAAATAAATTATTTTCAATTCCACATTGTGCATTTCCGATACTCCCCTCCGCCTTGCCCACTGCATCCCAGACTGCCTACAGGGGGCGCTGAAGGGACAGGTGTAAGTTAAGCGCCCCTAGAGGGCGAAGGATCGCTCCCTCCCGGCCCCGCCCCCGTCCCCGCGGTGGGCGGAGCCAAGGGCGGTGCGTGCCCCGCCGTGCGCAGGCGCAGCCGGGCCCCGGGGTGTGAGGGCTGCTGGGCCGATGACGTGGCCTGGCAACGTCCGCCGCGGTGCGGCCCTTGGGGAGCCGGCGCTACCGGAACTGCCCACGGCCTAGTGCCCGCGCCGCGCCGGGGACTGGGAGCCCGAGCCCGGGACGGCCGCGCTGCCATGGGGGAGTGAAGCACCTGCGCCCGCTGTCCGCGGCAGCGCCCAGACATGCGTCCACCCCGCGGCGGGGACAGCGGCGGCGGCCCCTGAGCCCCGGGATGGAAGAGAAATACAGCGGGGACGTGCTCGCTGGCCCCGCTGGGGGCGGCGGCGGCAGCGGCGGCGGCGGCGGCCTCGGACCGGTGGACGTGCCCAGCGCTCGGTAAGGGACCGATCGGGACTCGCGCCGAGAGCCCCAGCCCGGGGCGCACGGGGACCGGCGCGCCCACCCCCGGGCCCGCGGCAGGGTGTGCGGGGCCGGCCGCGGGGCTGCCCGGGACCCCCGAGGGTCCTCGCTCTTGTCCTAGTTCTGCCGCGCGCCTCGGAGCAAGGGGTCACCGGCCTCGTAGGGCCCAGGGGGACTTGGGGGTCGATGTGGACCCCCCGCACCCGCACGCCACCACCCCGGCCCGTCACCTAGTTTGCCTTTGCGTGGCTTACTTTCCCGTTGAGGACGACGTGCGCGCACCTCCCCACCCCAACCAAGCACACCGTGTCAAGAAACCATAATAATAAGAATAATAAATTTTTTAAAAGTGAATGGGAAGCCAGTCGCCTCGCGTGGCGCCCGCCCGGCGCGCGGTCACTGCGGGGTCGTGTCCAGTTGGCACAAGCCCGCGCCGCGCAGCCGGTGCTGGTGGGAGCCGGGAGGTGCCTTGCCCGGCCTTGGCTTTCCGTGCGAGTCTTCCTTCTCATGCTGGTTCTCGAATTCGCATGTCCTCGGTGGGCTTGGAAATCTGAAGAACGTTTCCGAGCTGGAGGGAGGAAGAGTCCCCCCCTTCCCGTGAGAAGGAAAAGAGCGCACGGACTGCTGGCACCGTGGAAATCAGCGGCGCTTTCTGTTTTGTTTTTAGCAACTTAACGTTGTAACTAACAAGCAGGTCAGTTACATTTTACTGTGACAGGAGCGGCTCGGCTCCGGACCTGGTAGTAGAGGAAACAGACTTGCTGTAAAGGATAGTACTAGGTCAGCTATGGACAAAACAAGGACCATGGACGGTAGATTAGCTGTATCCTATCAGTGATAAATGTGGTTATCTGAAGTCGGTAACCACAGACCTTACAAGAGGCTGCCTGTGTTCTTAGCAAATACAAGTACTTAGGGGGGAGGGGGGCATGATGTATGGAGCTTAAATAGTTCTGGGAACGGACTGTACGTGGCCAGCCAGGGCAGCCGGATAAAGGGGATGCTGTTGCAATTTACCTGTGAACTTGCATTATTTGATTCCAGAGTTGCTCTTGTCGTTGGCGGATCAAATTAAATGAGGGACTGGTAGAATTGTTTTAGTTTTGTTTCATTTTGGGCGGCCACACCCCATGAGTTTAGGGTGGGGATACTCAGACCAGTGCTAGAGGGTGGGTCTGTTCCTGGGGGGGAGCCTCTGTTACCAGGGATAGAACCTGCTCCTCCCACAATCAAAGCAGGTGCTCATTTGTACTCTCTCCCGCCCCAGCACTGATTGAATTTTTTTTTCTTTTTGGGTCACACCCACCAATGCACAGGGGTCACTCCTGGCTCATGCACTCAGGAATCACCCCTGGTGGTGCTCAGGGGACCGTATGGGATGCTGGGATTTGAACCCAGGTCAGCCGTGTGCAAGGCAAACGCCCTACCCACTGTGCTATCACTCCAGCCCCAGCACTGATTGAATTTTGAAGAGATTTCAGGGGGCCAAGAGTTGTCCTTCGGTAGATTGAAAAATCAAATAGTGGGGTTGGAGAGATAGTACAGCGGGTAGGGCACTTGGCTGGCATGCTGCTAACCTCGATTCAATCCCTGGCACCCCAGCTTATCCTCTGCCCTGAGTGATCCCTAAATATAGAGCCAGAAGTAAGCTCTGAGTATTTCAGTGTGTGGCCCAAAAACCAAAAAAGGAAAAGGGGGGGGGGGAAGGTGTGTCTGCAACAAACTGTAATCTAAAAATTCTTTAATTATGTGTGTGGGTTTTGTGTGTGTGTGTGTGTGTGTGTGTGTGTGTACCTGAGTACACAAATGAGAATAATTTTTAAGTGCTTCTGTTTTGACTACTGTAAGTCCTCTTTACAGGAAAGGGCAGAGGGTGATAAGCCACTTTTATTAAATACCTGTGTTCCAGGTGGGCTGGAGCGATAGCACAGCTGGTAGTGCATTTGTCTTGCACGAGGCTGTCCTGAGTTTGATTCCTCCGCCCCTCTCGGAGAGCCTGGCAAGCTACCCGTGGCGTATTTGATATGCCAAAAACAGTAACAATAAGTCTCATAATGCAGACATTGCTGGTGCCCGCTCCAGCAAATCATTGAGCAATGGGATGACAGTGACAGTGACTGTGTTCTAGGTGCTCTCAGCTCAGTATCTCAATTAATTGTTACGATAGTGTTAGACACTAAACTTGTGGTTTCCTAAGTACATTTTCCCACAACTGCACACCTCATAATGGGGTCTGTTACTCAGACCCCATGCATCGTGCCTCCTTAATACAGCATCAGTGTCTGTTGACTCCATTGAAGTTGAATTATGCATATTGTTTTGTTGTTTTAATCAGAGAACTGTGAGCTGCTGCAGAAGGCAAAAATCCAAGAAACAATTTTGAATGACCCAAACTGTCACTGTCACTGTCATACCGTTGCTCATCGATTTGCTTGAGTGGGCACCAGTAACGTCTCAAAACAGTAACAACAAGTCTCACAATGGATACTTGTGATAGTTACTGAAACGACCCAAACACGATGTATAAATCAGTAAGCCCTAAATACCAAAATAAATCAACATTTTCATCAACCAGCTACTCAGGGATGACTTTTATAATCTCTGCTCTTTTTGTTTGTTTTAGGACAGTACTCTTGGCTCTGTGTTCAGGGCTTATTCCTGGCTCTGCTCAGGGATCACTCCTGGCAGTGCCCTGGGAACCAGACACCGTGCTAAGATCTAACCAGGATCAGCCACGTGTAAAACAAGCACCTTAATCCCTATTTTTGTTTTTTATTTTTTTGTGGAGGGGCTCACACCCAGTGATGCTCAGGGGTTGCTCATTGGCTCTGCACTCAGGAATTATTCCTGGTGGTATTTGGGGGGATCATATGAGATGCCAGGGATCCAACTCATCTGTGTGCAAAGCAAGCACCTTATCTGCTATATTATCTCTCCCGCCCCTTAACCACTATTTTTACTATTTTATCTCTCTGGCTCCTGTAATCTCTGCTTTTTTGTGAGAGGAAAGTTCAGTATTTTAGATCCACCCGATGGTGCTCTGCATAATCTCTTTTCTTGCTTTTTGTGGTGTGCTCTGTGTAATCTCTGCTTTTTGTGGTGTTTTGGGGAGGAGAGGGAGCAGGACAGGGGGATGGAGGGGGCGGGGACTACTCCTGGCTCAGAACTCAGTGACAGTTGTTCTGGGGATCATGGACAGGAATCAAATCCAGACCTCCAGCATGAAACGAATTCACATTCAGCACGTTGAGCTATCTCTCTGGCCCCCAATCTGCATTCTAAACATTGAAAAGAGAATAAAAGTTTGTGGCGGAAAATATCATAATTGTATTGTTATCATTAAATAATTTAATGGTCCTGTAGGACCAAGTTGAGCCATTGAAGTACCAAACAAGAATTATTTAGAAATAACCTTTATATGTTGCTCATGTTTAAGAAGTATATAATTTGAGGCCAGAGCGATAGTACAGCAGGTAGGGGGTTCGTCCTGCACGTGGCTGACCCGGATTCAATCTCCAGCATCCCATATGATCCCCCAAGCATGCCAGGAGTAATTCCTGAGTGCAGAGCCAGAAGTAACCCCTGAGCATTGCCCAGTATATCCCCAAAACAAAAAGAAGTATATAATTTACCGATTTATATATAATTGTGCTGATTTCTCAGTTGTTATGAGGATCATTTAGTAAACTGGGAGTAAATGCTGTTATTTCTTCAAAGGTTCTTTCCTAGCTGTTAATTTGTATATGCTGCTCTGTGTCCTGTGAAATACCTTCCCTGGCCTTGCCACTCCTACACACTCAGAGGGTGATCTTCACTTGCCTAGTTACAATTAGTTGTGTACACATCTTGTTTTTTAGAACTGTTACTTACCTGGCTCACACAGATGTTTCTCTACTACCTATCTTTTCTGAGACCTCAGACTCCTTGTTGGCAGGCTCTCTCTCAACTAAGTACACTGTTCAAAGTTATGGACAGCTCCCAGAAATAGGTTTAATTGTTAAGTTACTGAGCCAGGAGAGCTTTAAACATACAGGAGTGTTTTCTCACATAGAAGAAACCAGAGATTGCTGTTATGTGTCTGGCTTCTCGGTGAGACCATCTAAGAACCTGGATTCTTTGTCTTTAACCCCCTGCCCTCCTGCCTGGACCAGTTTTCATAATCAGGCTTGTTATAAAGCAGACAGCTTTGTTAGATAGACGCAGCATTTTAAAAAAAAAGTAAAGATAAGTTTTACTAGGAGGAAGCTGATTGTCTCATGCCTCCCTCAGGCACTCTTGCCATGTATGCCACCTGGCACCTGGCACGGAGTAGGAGAGCAAGGGGCCCCGGGCTGGGGCTCTCGGCACGAGTCTGGTCGGTCCCTTACCAGTGCTGGGCACGTCCACCGGTCCGAGGCCACCACCACCATCCCCGCTGTATTTCTCTTCCATCCCGGGGCTCAGGGACTGCCGCCACTGTCTCCGCCACAGAGTGGACGCATGTCTGGGCGCTGCTGCAGACCAGCGGACGCAGGTGCTTCACTCCCCCATGGCAGGATTCCTAAAGTGTTGTGACTTTCACTTTTCCTGGTCTAAGGGCTGCAGTGATAGCACGGCAGGTCGGGCACTTGCCTTGCAAGCAGGTGACCTGGATTCAGTCCCTGGCATCTCATAGAGTTCCCAGAACACTACCAGGAGTGATCCCTCAGTGTAGAGCTAAGGGTAAACCCTGAGCAACTTCAGGTTTGGCCTCAAAAGAAAACAAACAAACACAAATATTACTAAGCTAAAAAAAAAATGGGGACAGGAGTGATAGTACAGCAGATAGGGCAATTGCCTTGAGACTCAGTTCTCAGCGTTCCACATAGTTCCCCGAGCACTGCCAGGAGTGATTCCTGAGCATAGCACCAGACCCCTGAGTATTGCCGGTTGTGGCCCAAAAACTTTAAAAACAAAAAACCCAACATTTTGTCCCTATTTTCTAGTTTTTCCTTTGGCAATACCTTCCTTCCTCTTTCTTTTTTTCTTTTCTTTTCTTTTTTTTTTTTTTTTGGCCTCAGCCCTAGGAACTGCTCTCACTCAGCTTAGTGTTCCAGGGTCACTCCTGGCAGTGCAGTGCCGGAAGACCGTGTGTTGCAAGGGATCAGACCCTGGCCACCACATGCACTCCAACCCAGTGAGCCATCTCCCAGCCAGCCTCCTTTGCTTTTTTTTTTTTTTTAAAGGAATCTTACATTATCTCTCCCTTGTCCTTTTCCTCTTTGTGTTGCAGTAACCAGCGTCATATTGACTTGGTTGCAGTGTATGTATCTTAGAATCACCCACGGGATTGTGGGTTGACTGGTCATGTGGGCCCGTGACCTCAAGGCCTAACACTTGTAAAAAAAAAAAAGTGCTTTTCTTTTTATGGCAGCCTGATTTTTTTCAGAGATGCATAATTCTTATGTCAGAATATTATGGTCTTTTGTATTTCTTTTTCATGCTGTTCTCTACCATCTCTGTATCATTTTCAGTTTTTATTATTACTGTTTTTTTAGTCTGCAGTTTTTGGTTACACAATTTTTTGCGGTGCTCAGGGCTTACTCCTGGCAGGTTCGAGGAACCATATGGGATGCCTGGGATTGAACCGCAGTCAATGGCATGCTAGGCAAGTGCCATCCCCACTGTATTATCTCTCCGAACCCATGTAGACTTAAAGGATTATTTTTCTAGGGAGATAGATAAAATAGTTGGAGCATGTGCTTTGCTTACAGAAAACCTGGATTCAGTCCCTAGCACTATTGGGAATGATTCCTAAGCATCATGCTGAGAGTAGATCCTGAAAACTGGGTGTGCCACCCCCACTGTGAGCACTGTTGTCCCATTGTTCATCGATTTGCTCGAGTGGGTACCAGTAACGTCTCCATTGTGAGACTTGTTGTTACTGTATTTGGCATATCGAATACGCCACAGGGGAGCTTGCCAGGCTCTGCCGTGCAGGCAGGATATTCTTGGTAGCTTGCCGGGCTCTCCGAGAGGGATGGAGGAATCGAACCAAGGTTGGCCTCGTGCAAAGCAAACGCCCTACCCACTGTGCTATGGCTCTAGCCCACACTCCAGAAAAAAAAAATAAGGGTCGATTACCCATTCAGATTCAAAAAGCTAGTTAGAAGACCCCTGTTTTGGGATTTCTCCCCGAGTTGGTTTCTCTAAGTTCTTTGTCCAGGAGATTGAAGTCTTACTTTTGGAATATTGGGATTCAATGAGAGAAGGGAGGATCTGCAGTAAGAAAGGAAACTTCTTTCAGTCTTCATGCTTTTGCTTTTAGTTCAGTGCTCTAGCCCCCTTTCCTCGTTGCCTTGCTCTGAACCTTTCCTGAGGCCAAGCCTCATGTCTCTTGATTGCCTGGCTTTGTCTGTGCTTCTAGTTACTGCATGACTTGTGAATGAACCTCCGTTTTCCCAGCTCCCTTTATGAGGCACTTTTAATTCCAGAGCCTTTCCAGGCTAGAGGTGTTGTCAGTTGGCATTTCCGCCACAGCCCTCACTGCAGTCACTTAGCAGAGCAGAGGAAGAGGAAGCCTCATGTTGGATTACATTGGTTGGTTATTGCTCCTCCCGCAGGGAGTTTAGGTTTATTGAGATGCACCCATCACATTGCTCCTGAGGCACACCCAATTCGATCGAGATCACGCACTCCTAATCCTCTGTTGCTTATCTCTTTCCATTATATCCTTCACCTGGTTTAGTAATGTCCTTTTTGTACAGACACAGAAAGATAGGTGGTGCTATGCTTTTGTAACATGAACTCTGAATAATATTTACTCCTGGGCCTCCATCATATTTACCTGACTTAAGTCTCAGTTACCCTTACTTCCTAACACTCCCGAAAGGAGGGTACCGGTGAGGGACTTAGATGGACCCGGAGTAAACTGTAAGCTACCCCGGTATAGAAAAAGTTCAGGCTAAGCGCCATATGAAGTATAATAAGTTAAGAGCACGGTCGTGGAACAAACTCTGTCATGACCCAAAAAGAAATAACTGAATAAGGACCCTGCTGGGGTTGGCTGCTTTCGCCACCTGAGCTTGGGGAGGTGGCCCTTGGCCGCTGAATGTACACGTCACGCACCCATACTTTGAACTCATACTCCTGGATTACAGCCCTCTAGATTCATCATAAAGTTTCGTTTTCATTTTCACCTTTCTAATAGGGGGGTGCGCCTGGCAATGTTGGGGGTGAGTTAGGGCAGGGAATGCAGTGCTGGGATCAGACTTGCTACTTCACACATGGCAGTAATGTACGCTTCCCCGTGAGCCATATCTCTGGCCCATGGTTTCTGGGTTCTTTTTTTCCCTCTTTGGGAATACCGTTTCTTTTGTCCCTTTTTTTTTTCCCCAGGGGTTGGTGTGGGTAGGGGCCCGTCCAAGCAGTACTTTCGGGCCTGATGCCATGCGCAGCAGTACTCCGGCAAGCAGGCATGACAGCCAGGGCTAGGACTAGACCGTGCAGAGTGCTGGGGCCCCTGTAGTGCTGGGGACTGCTCCGGACCTTGCCTAGTGTTGCTGACACCCCCTGACCTCTGCACTCTCTCCCTAGCCCTGTTTTGCTGTTGTTATGATTGTTTTTAATCTTTTCAGAGGCTATATAATATATACATTTGTGTACCTTGAAAATAACGATCTGGGGGCTGGAGTGGTAGTACAGAGGGTAGGGCGTTTGCCTTGCATGCAGCCGACCTGGGTTCGATCCCTGGCTCCCAAATGGTCCCCCAAGCACTGCCAGGAGTAATTCCTGAGTGCAGAGCCAGGAGTAGCCCTTGAGCATCGCTGGGTGTGACCCCCAAAGAAAAAAGAAAATAACAATCTGAAATGTATATGCTAAGGTGTTAACAGTAGTTGTGTGGATGGTGAGGGTTTTAGTACTGTTTCGTTTTTATTTGTATGAGTTTGTGGTTTCTATTACCTGTATCATTAAGAGGGGGGGGAAATGTTACAGAGTTCCTTGGTATTTTAATGATACTGAAGCTTGTTTTTGCTTTTACTTTTCAGGTTAACGATATATATTGTGTTGCTCTGCCTCACCAAATTTTTGAAGGCTGTGGGACTTTTTGAATCATATGATCTCCTAAAAGTAGTTCACATTGTTCAGTTTATTTTTATATTAAAACTTGGGTAAGTGTGATTTTTTTTTCCTTGACTAATGTTTCTTATTTCATTTTCTTTGACAATCCTGTTTGATCAGAATATCTTTAGGAAATATTGCATAGACTTTTATTCTATTTTTTTGCAATGCCTGACAAGTATTTGTAAGTTTTTTTTAAAAATGAGTACCCTAAAGTTAGCAGTACCAAAAAAAGACTTTTATATAAGGAGCATCGTATGTATTAGTTTGCTAAAACATAGACTATTTTTTTGTTTGTGTTAATGAGATGTTTGCAAATGTCAAACTTAATAGGGACAGTATGATTTTCCTGGCAGCTTTTGCCCTCAGTCTACTTCAGTCTCAGATCAGCTAGCCTCCAAAAAGTCACTCTTTACCCCTGAGAGAATAAGCTTAAAACAAGCAATCATGGGTTTGTGAGTTTATGGAAAGCTTTGAATAGTGGAGCACATGCCTCAAATGCCTAGAGCCCTGGGTTCAGTTCCCAGCACCACAACAAATAGAAGTGGTTTTAACCTCACACTTTCGAAAAGAGTCTCAGTGACTGCCTGAGGGATTCTGGGGTTTGGATTTGGGTTTTTTGGTGTGGTTTTTTGTTTGTTTACTTGTTTGGGGCTTTTGGGGTTTTTTTTTTGTTTTGTTTTGGTTTGGTTTGGGAGCCGTGCTTGGTGATGCTCAGGGCTTACTCCTCAGTCTGCACAGGGATCACTCCTGGTGGGCTCAGGAGACCATATCTGGTACCCATATCATCTAGGTGCAGAACAAGTGCTCTATTCACTGTACTGTCTCTCTGGTCTGAGGGTTCTCAGCTGTATTAGAAGAAGGTGGTAATGGCCCCACCTTCTTCAGTCACCAAATGTCGCCGCAGCCAAGTTTTGGCACAATTGTTTCTTACCTTCTCATGGAAACACACTGTTCTCTGTTCACTACATGCTCCTCACAATGCAAGATCCTTGTGTAATACAACTTTGACATTGTTCTGCATGTAATAAGAAATTCTCTCTTAAAATTCTCTGGGCTTTGAAATTAATAGTGACCATCTTCTTTAATAAAATCTGTTAAAGGGGCTGGAGCGATAGCACAGCGGGTAGGGCATTTGCCTTGCACGCAGCCAACTCGGGTTCGATTCCCAGCATCCCATATGGTCCCCTGAGCACCACCAGGAGTAATACCTGAGTGCAAAGTCATTGCCAGGTGTGATCCAAGAAGCAAAATAAATAAATAAGTAAATAAAAATCTGTTGAAAACTTTAGAGAGGGCCGAGCAATAGTACAGTTGGTAGGGTATTTGCCCTACATGCAGCCAACCCAGGTTCAAGCCCCAGTCCTCTGAGCACTGTGAGAAATTTCGATACCAGAGTATAAAGTCAGGAGTAGCCCCTTAGCATCGCCAGGTGTGGCCCAAAAAAAGCCCCCCAAAATAAATAAATTTTCAAAATATTCTTAAAACCTCAGGAAGTATAATTTTAATAATTATGAAATGTGGGGGCTGGAGCGATAGCACAGCAGGTAGGGCATTTGCCTTGCACACGGCCAACCCAGGTTCGATTCCCAGCATCCCATATGGTCCCCTGAGCATCGCCAGGAGTAATTCCTGAGTGCAGAGCCAGGAATAACCTCTGCATTGCCAGGTGTGACCCAAAAAGCAAAAAAAAAAAAAAAAAATTATGAAATGTGACTATTAGGAAAATCTAAGTGCCACTATGTTATTTTATACAACTAGTTTATAAATAAGTGTAAAGTCAAATACTTTATTGTAATTATTTTAAAATTTGGTTTCACCAAATTTTGGGGAAACTATTAATTATTTTGTTAAAGTATGAAAAAATATTGAGACTTCTTTCCCTTTGTGGTTTGTGAACTGGTTGTAAAGACAGTTGCAAAATAGGAGTTCCCATTATGTTGCAGTAGAAGCTTTAGAATTCTGCTCTACTTAAATCAGTATAGCTCTCCCTTAATACTTCTCGAGAGGGTGGCATATTTTGCAATCTCTGGAATAGTCGTTTAAAAATAAGTGTCTTGGGGTTAGGGGCATAGTGCAGAGGCTCAGAGCACCTGACTTGAAAGCCTGTGGCACTGAGTTCAGATCCCTGCTGTCAGGAGCCTGGGGATACCCAGTGTGCGTGCTTTGCATACTGGAGCCCCGGGGTCGGTCCTCAGGAGTGAAGGACCAAGCACCAACCTGAGAACCTGCCGGGGGTGATCTAAAAAAAATTTAAAAAAACCCAAATCCCACGTGTCATGCGTGTGTCCAGCACAATCCAGGCAGCTCTGCTCTCTGATCCCTGCGGCTTAAAAGATGTGCGAGCACCACAGCCAGAAACACAACCCCTGGGCAGCACATGCATGAGCATCACAAACCCCCTGGCAAACACCCCTGTCGTGACGTCCATGCGCTCCACTAACAGCATGGGCCCCAAGCCATGGGTGCTGAGTACCGCAGGTAAAGGAGTGCCAACCTCGGAGGGCACTGCTGCTGAGTCTACCCAGGCCTCAGAGCAGCCATGATCATCAACAGCTAAAGGAAGGAGGGAGTTTCTAAAAAGCAGAGAATCTTCAGCATCAGAGAGGTAGTATAGCTGGTAGGGTGCTTTTGTCTTGCACGCAGATGACCTGGGTTTGATCCCCAGCACCCCATATGGTGCCCCGAGCCCACCAGGAGTGAGTCCTGAGTGCAGAGCCAGCAGTAAGTCCTGAGCACAGCCAGGTGTGGCCCTAAAACAAAACCAAAATTTTTTCAAAACCATAGAATTCTTGTAAAATAAAAAAATATATATGTATCATTACTTCATACTATTAAGATTGATTGATGTTAATGTTTCCATGTTTACAGGACTGCGTTTTTTATGGTTTTGTTTCAAAAGCCATTTTCTTCTGGGAAAAGTATTACCAAACGCCAGGTGAGTAAAAAGTGTAATCTTTTTCCTAGCTCTAATTCAGTGGGTCAGGAGTTCAGTGCTCTGTCCTTGCCCAGGGTCCCTTGGTGAATTATCTAATTGTATACCAGAATAGTGGTTCACTTGCTGCTGTTGACTTGTCTTTCCAGAGTTGAGACTCAGGACTAAACTATAATTGCTAAGCTAGTGAAATGTTTAAAGAAGAAAGTAGAAAATGTGTAAAGTGTGGAAGAACTGGTCCTTAGTAGGAAGCTGGCCACTGGGTAGGGAGGTGGCATAGTTCAGGGAAGGGACCACCAAGTACTGAAAGTGATGTGCACGGGACATCTCAGTAACAGTATTGTAAACCATGGTACCTAAAAGGGGCTGGGGGTGGAAAAAGAAAAAAATGCCTGTTATGGAGGCAGACTAGGAGGCAGGAAGGAGCCTTGGGACATTGATGACAGGTAGGGGACACTGGTAAAGGGATTGGTGTCTGGAACATTGTACACCTGAAACCAAATCATGAATAACTGTAACTTTGTAATTCACAGCGATTCAATAAAAATTTTTTAACAATTTTAAAAGTGTGTTTATAATTATTTTCTTTAACAAAAGCTTTTTATTCTAAAAATTCACAAATCAGACATGGATATGTTGCTCGAGAGCTTAATAGAAATGCCATTGGGAAGCAGGTAGAGAGTGGGGATTAAAAGTTGAGTTGTCTTGGGTTGGGGAGACAATATAGGAGTGATGTTGTTTGCCATGCTAACCAAATTTGATCACCAGGACCGAATGTGGTGCACCCTGAGCACCAGCAAGAGTGATCCCTGAGCACAGCCCTGAGAATCACAGGGTGTGGCCAATAAAAAAAGTCAACAAAACCAACAGCAAAAAACTAGAATGGCTAGAATTATGTGAAGATTAGAATGGACAACCTCTCTGGTCTTTCAGAAGGGACAGGACAGTGATGGAGGGCCCTGGGCATTTTGGGTGTAGTGAAGGTGCCATAAGTAACTTTGTCTACCAAAATCATAAGCATGAACAATGGTAACCCTGTTATTTAAACTATGATAAATATTTGTTTAGATTGGAGGAAGAGAGAGGTTTCTGCAGTCACAAAAATTCATATTATACGTCCCATTTACTCTTACTTCTGGCAGATTTTTCTGCTTTTTCACCTGTAAAACAGGCAGGGAATATATCTTTCTAATGGAACAGTAAAGAAAATTCTAATACATATAAAATCATGTAGTGAGTAAACTATGGACTACCTCTCACACTTAACCATTACCATTCCCTTCGAGTATTTCAGATTTGGGATTTTTTTTTTTCTTTTTTTGGGTCACACCCGGCGATGCACGGGGGTTATTCCTGGCTCTGCACTCAGGAATTACCCCAGACAGTGCTCAGGGGACCATATGGGATACTGGGAATCAAACCCGGGCTGGCCGTGTGCAAGGCAAATGCCCTACCTGCTGTGCTGTCGATCCAGCCCCAGATTTGGGATTTTTACCAGAAGTACCCTGCACAGTCATCTCTTTGGACAGTCATTATATCCTGCTCTTTGTTTCATGTATGCCACAGCTTAGAAACACAGTTTTATTTTTATTAAAACAACAGATCTAAGTATCTCTATTTTAAAGACAAGAGCATCTTGGAAAATAGGGTTAATTTGTTTGGGGAGAGGAGGTTGGGTTACTCGTGGCTCAGAGCTCTGGAGTCACCCTGGGGAGTAGTGAGGGAACCCTGGGGACTCGGCCAGTCACAAGTGCTGAGTGAGTGCCTCATCCTCTGTACTCTCTGGCCTAGCATTCATAATTATGCTCCTTCAGCTGTTTCTCTTCAAATGCTCAAAGCCCTGATTGTGGTTGAAGGGAGAAGATTTAAAGACTAATACGTGCTTTTATTAGAAAACTAGTAAAAACTAGGGGCTGGAGCGATAGCACAGCAGGTAGGGTGTTTGCCTTGCACACAGCCGACCCGGGTTCGATTTCCAGCATCCCATATGGTCCCCCGAGCACCGCCAGAAGTGATTCCTGAGTGCAGAGCCAGGAGTAACTCCTGAGCATCGCCAGGTGTGACCCAAAAAGCAAAAACAAAAAAAAAAAGAAAAAAGAAACTGATGGAAAAGAGAAATTTTAGCTATTTTCATGAAGTAAATAGAGGTCTAGAACAGTAGTACAGTTGGTAGGGCATTTTCCCTGCACGTGGTCAACCCCAGTTTGATCTCCAGGACCCCATACAGTCCCCAAGCCCTGCTGGGATGGATTTCTAGAGACGGGAGTAAGCCCTGAGCATTGCCATTGTGGCCCAGGAACTTAAAAAAAAAAGTTTTACCAAAAGAAGATTCTAATTCTAAGGAGAATGTAGAACAGAGGGAGGAACAGAGAGGCATGGGTTGTGGGGACCAGAGAAGGATAGAATAAAGGAAGAGATACTAGGCACCCCAAGCTCGGATGCAGATGATTTTAGGGAAGAGTGTTCAGTAGGAAAGGGTCAGAGATGTGACTCCGTGGAGACCACATACTCCATCTGGGCAGCTGGGCTCAATGCCTGGACTGAAAAAGGGGGGCAGGGGGATGGGAGAAAGAAAACATTCCAGCATCTAACACTATCATGCAAACCTAAATTTTATGGACTCCTAACTTTTTTTTCTTTTGCTTTAGAATGTCATTATTTAGCCTTTTAAATGTGTGTTATTATTATCTTTACCTATGTCTCTTATTGAAGATTTTGAGATATTTACCAGAGCATATATCTGTATATGACTGAATTTTTGGTTGCTGTTGTGTCTTTTTATTTATAGTGGATCAAAATATTTAAACATGCAGTTGCTGGGTGTATCATTTCTCTCCTGTGGTTTTTTGGCCTTACTCTTTGTGGACCATTAAGGTAAATTAAAGTGCATATTTTGATTATATTTATTTTTAATATTACCTTTGTTCTCTTTTGATATTACACATGTCAGATTACATGCCAGTGTCACTTCCATAGCATTGGCTATAACTCAGCAAATAGGTGTAAATAGAGTTTTTAGAGCAGCTCTGATGAATCCACTCGTGTATTGTTGGTAATGTTATAGCTGTTTCACTCATTTGAATTCACTGAGTTTCACAAAATTTGTAGTCTAAGAGATTTACTTTTTATCATTGGTATTCTGTTTTAGTGGCTGATTTTAGAAATAAAAAGGTTAAACTTGGTAAAGAAAATAAATCAATAAAGAAGAAAGCAAAATCTTTCTTTTTTTAGGGTATTTTTCTAAGTACATGTCTTGATTGTAAATGACATTTGATATTAAATAAATGTCTTGGAAATAGTGTGTCAGTCATCAGATTAAAGCTGAATTAACTCAGGATGGGGAAGACAGTTCAAAGGGCTGCACGCAGGAGAGAGCCCGGGTTCCGTCACCAGCACCACACGGTCCCCACGCGTGACTGGGAGTCGCTCCAGCCACTGAGCCAAAAACGAATAGCTCGAGTGCTTTGCCTATGGACCGCGACAGAACAAAACCCACATTCTCGGTGAATGTTCCAAGCAGAGCGCAGTCTAGGAATCTGTTGTAACCATGAGTATAGAGATGCAGAAACCAAGGCCAGGGAGGACGGGGCAGGCCAGGGGCACCAGCTACGGCACTGGGAAGGGGCCAGGCCTGGGCCTCATCCCTGAGTCAGTGCTTGGAGGCGGCAGTGGAAGCACGTGCCGTCACCCAGCCGGGGTTATTTCAGACCAGCCAGGAAGGAGCAGTTGACTCACATTTCACATTCCTCTAGATGTGCTTGGTGTCATGTTTTTGTATAAAGGGGTCAGTTCAATGGGACAGTGATAAAGAGCCTCTTCCTTTAAAAGGAGCTGTAACATGTAACTGTTCATAGTTGCGTTTTGATGTTTTCCGTCTCCAGTGAGTTTTGCTTATTGCCTAGAAGTATACGGGAAAGGGGTCTTGCCTTTGACGAGCAGAGGGAATTGTGAGCAGGAGGTTCAGAATAAAATGAAGGATGTTCTCAAGAATCTCATTCTAGGTACTAAAGTAGACCTGAGCACCACTAATGGTGTCCCAGAAACCAAAAATAAACTTTTTTAAAGAGTAACTCTGACTAGATACGTTTTTGATAATAATTAACCCTACTGTATTCAACTCCCCAAAGGAAAAAACCTTACCAGTATCTTTGAAAACTTACATATCTCCCCTATCATTAGGTAATAGCGAGCATATATAGTTTTCATTATCGTTTTCTTTATAGTTTTACCACATCTGCACATTATCTTTTTAGTATTTAACTTTGTAAGTTTCTCACCTTATAGTTACATTGCATATATTTTTCTACAGCATTCTTTGCATTCAATGTGTGTTTGAGATTTACCTATTTTAATGCATGTAGTTTAGCTGTGTATATATGCTCACAGCGCACATACATACACACACACACACGCACACACACACACACACTGCATCTATGGGCATTTATGTCTCTAGTTTGGGGCTCCTTCGAACAGTGCTACTGCAGCAGTCTTGCAAGTGTTTCCTGTATACACACACATGATAATCTGTGATGTAATCCCATCAATAATATTGGTGGTATAGTAGTGCTAGCTTTCTAGGTAGGTAATGCCAAAATATTTTCTAATCAGTTGTACCTGTTTATTATTCCCATAATGTTTTATGAAATCAGGGGAAATTTTTGTTTAACTCTAATTTATTTGTTTTCCTGATAAAAATTAGGTGTATCTCGTGAAAGATAATGTTGGGCTTTTTTTTTTTTTGTAGGACTCTGCTGCTTTTTGAACACAGTGATATTGTTGTCATCTCACTACTTAGTGTTTTGTTCACCAGTTCTGGAGGAGGACCAGCAAAGGTAGAATTTTCCATTATTAGTCACAAGCAAAAAAATTTATCCCAAGCAGTATAATTTAGCATTTAAAAGGATACAGGACTTTTTGTTATTGTTCATTTTATCATTTTCTTACAGCTCTTTTGGTTGTGACTTTTTTTTTGGAGAGGGATGTTGGACCACACCCAGCAGTGCTCAGGGCTTACTCCTGGCTCTTTGCTAAGGGCTCTCGCCTGGTGCCGCTCAGGGGACCATATGTAGTGCTGGGATCCAACGAGATCAGCAGTGTGCAAGGCGGTGCCTTCTCTCCTGTAGTGTCTCTTCAGCCCTGGTTTTTACTTTAAATTTTGAAATTATATATTCCTTAAAAGTTGCAAAAATAGCTCCATATATCCCTTGCTTAGTTGGGTTTTTTGGAATTTTGTTTGTTTTTGTTTCAGGGTACCATATTCAAGCAGTACTCCAGGGACCCCGCAATACCAGGGATCAAACCCAAGCCCCTCATGCAAAGCTTGCACACCAGCCCACTAAGCTCTGTGACCCAGTTACTCTGTCCCTTTAAATATCCACAAAATATATTGGAGCTCTTATATGTAAATATTATTGTTAACTTGTACAGTGTTATTATTTTTTTTTGATAGTTTTGCCTTGCATGTGGCCGACCCAGTTTGATTCCTCCGTCCCTCTCGGAGAGTCCAACAAGCTACCGGAAGTATCTCATCAACGTGGCAGAGCCTGGCAAGATACTCGTGGCATATTCGATATGCCAGAAACAGTAACAAAAAGTCTCACAATGTAAACATTACTGGTGCCCGCTCGAGCCAGGACAGTGCTACAGTGCTATAGTATTAGAACTTTAATGTTAGGTAGTTTTTTAACTAAAAAATATTTTCCTTTTGGGGCTGGAGCGATAGGACAGCGGGTAGGGCGTTTGCCTTGCACGCGGCCGACCCGGATTCAAATCCCAGCATCCCATATGGTCCCCTAAGCACGGCCAGGGGTAATTCCTGAGTGTAGAGCCAGGAATAACCCCTGTGCATCGCCAGGTGTGACCCAAAAAGCAAAAAAAAAAAAAAAAATATTTTTCTTTAGTATTTTATATTCTCATGGTCTTTAAAATCAATTTTTTTTTGGTTTTTTTTTTTTGGTTTTTTTATTTTTTAAAATCAATTCTTTTAAAAAACCTTTCTGAGTGTATTTTCTTTATTTTCAGACAAGAGGGGCTACTTTTTTCATTATTGCTGTGATCTGCCTGTTGCTTTTCGACAATGATGACCTCATGGCTAAGATGGCTGAACACCGTATCCTTTTATAATACAGTGCAGAAAAATAGAAGAATGGAAGAATACAGAAAAACAGACTGATTGCATTAAATTATCATCCATGAATGAGCCTGCTATAGCTCAGTATCACCAAGTTGGTATTCAAATAATGAAAAAAAATTATAAATTAAATATAGTATCTTGATACTTTCTGTAGCACTCCAAATTTAGGGGTAATAAAAAATATTTTAGATTGTTCTGGTGTTAATAAAAAAGAAGGAAAAAGAAAATAGATAATTTGCCACAAAACAAAATCAATTTACTCTCTTAAATGTTCTTTTTAGAAATTAGTGGTGATTAATAAGTACGAACTTTTTATTGAGGGTAAATGAAAAGCCTTTGGCATCTTTATACCTGAAGTAAAAAGTTCTGATTCCTGGAAGTGAAATGCACACTCTTTTTTTTTTTTTTTTTTAAATGCACACTCTTGATCTAAATTATTTCTGGTTCAGTCCTCATTCTCTTTGCAATTAAATATGTGTACTTGTATTCTACAGACATGCCTTTTTCTTTTTTTCATCTACTTTTTTTCACCTGCATGCTTTCATTCAGTGTAATCAGAATGCCAGATTTGATTATTCTGGTTACTGGTATTCCTGCCCTCTAACCTGTTAATTAACTGAAAATAATTTATAATGTTAAAATTTAAGATGTGGGGCCGGAGAGATAGTACAGCAGGTAAGGCATTGCTCTGCACAACCTGGGTCAACCCGGGTTTGATCCCTGGCATATCTATCATATGATCCCCAGCCTTGCCAGGAGTAACCCTTGAACATTGCCCAGGTGTGGCGCAAAAGCAAATTAAATTAAAGAGGTGAGATAACTATGCGTAACTCCAGCTTACTCGTATTACTATTCCCTGTCCTGCTCTTTTTAACTGTGATGGTACTTTTTGATTGATTATTTAGAAGCAGATTTACAGCTGATCTTCTGTCCTCCAAGAAGGACAGCCTTAATTCCATTGTATAGTAGTGACCTCAGGATTGTCCTTGCCCCTGTCCCTTAGTCCTGCATATGTGTGCTCTGTATGTCATTTTGAAGTTAATTGCAAAAGTTGAGCAACCGTGTCTTAGCAACTAGTATAATTGCTTAGGAGCCAACAAAAAGATAACCAGGCTTATCCAATTGATAAATGTCCCAAGGTTATTTTGTTTTTAAGGGAAAAATGTTATTGAGCATAGTCACATTTGCAAACCCCAGACTAGACCATAGTCATCTCCAGGTGAAAAAATTTCAGAAAGATTCAGAGTTAACTTTTTTTTTTTAATTGAATCACCATGTGAAAAGTCACAAAGCTTTCATGCTTAAGTCTCTGTTACACAATGCTCAAACACCCATCCCTTCACCAGTGCACATATTATATTCCACCACCAAGAACCACAGTAAACCTCCCCTCACCCCCTACCTCCCCAGCCCCCCACCCCGCCTGTATAGCTGATAAATTTCACTTTATTTTCTCAGAGTTAACATTTGGGGTCTTTTTCCTTCACTCTAACTCTCCCTTAGCCGAAGGACATCATGACAGTGCTCTGACTCACATGCTGTACACGGCCATTGCTTTCTTGGGCGTGGCAGATCACAAGGTACGTGCTTTTCTCTGTTGCTAACATAATCAAAAGCACTTTGGAAGTGCATTAAAAATAAGCCATCCGTAAATACATAATACTTCATGCTATTGGTAATTTGATATGGGAAAAAAAGTTACATTTTTTCAAATATTAAGTATGGGGGCCGGAGCGATAGCACAGCGGGTAGGGCGTTTGCCTTGCACGCGGCCAACCCGGGTTCGATCCCCGGCATCCCATATGGTCCCCCAAGCACCGCCAGGAGTAATTCCTGAGTGCAAAGCCAGGAGTAACCCCTGAGCATCGCTGGGTGTGACCCAAAAAGCAAAAAAAATATATATATATATATTAAGTATATGAGGATGGGTTTTTGAACGTGTCTTTCTAATGAAACTTACTCCCTTTTACCATAGGGTGGAGTCTTGCTGCTAGTACTGGCTTTGTGTTGTAAAGTTGGTTTCCACACAGCTTCCAGAAAGCTCTCTATAGACATTGGTGGAGCCAAACGTCTTCAGGCTTTATCCCATCTTGTTTCTGTGTTTCTCTTATGCCCATGGGTCATTGTTCTTTCTGTGACAACTGAGGTAAGTGCAGAAATTTACTGGTAATAAGTAAAATATCACTTAAATCGTTTACTCAGTATATTGTTTCTTCAGTTTAAGATTGCTAGAGTCTTATTGTCATTGCTTTTTCCCCTTTTTTGTAATTAAATAAATTTTTGTAAGGTTTTTTGGGGTTTTTTTTGGGGCTTTTGGGTCACACCCCTCCCCCCCAGGTACCTGGAGGTTGCTCCCAGTGGGTGTTTGGGGACCGTGTGTTGCTGGAGATTGAAACCAGACTGCCTTCACCTAAAGTATACACTCCAGTCTATTGAGCTAGCTCTCCAACTCTTATTTTGTTGTTGATAGAAAATACAGGGGCAGGAGGGATGGTGCAGCAGGTAGGGTGCTTACTTGCCTTGTTATGTGGCTTGCCAAGGTTTAATCCCTGTACCACAGACAGTCCCCTGAGCTCCACCGGAAGTGATTCCTGAGCCCAGAGTAAGCCCTGAGCAGTGTTGGGTATAGCCCAAATTTCCTCTAACATCCCCCTCCACAAAAAAAAAGGAGGGGCTGGAGCGATAGCCAGCAGGTAGGGCGTTTGTCTTGCACATGGCTGACCCGGGTTCATTCCCAGCATCCCATATGGTCCCCTGAGCACCACCAGGAGTAATTCCTGAGTGCATGAGCCAGGAGTAACCCCTATACATCGCTGGGTGTGACCCAAAAAAAAAAAAGGAAAAGAAAAAATTCAAATCAAGCAGCATTATACTTATATGTTGTTTCCATTTTTCTGGCTCATAAGAATGGAATCAGCTGAAGAAATAATTTATTACCTATTATGAATTAGGCACAGTGATTATGGGGATTATGGGTCTCCTGGTACCTACAAAATTATTAGACAATCATGCTTTTGTTTTTAAGCTGTCTGGGGGATACTGAAAAAATATGCCCCAACGTATCATAGCTTATGTTTGGCATTTTGTAAATCATACTGAATCATGAGACTATTTATACATAAAGGTTTAAGTAAAACATCTTATAAGATGTGAATTTTATACCCAAATAGTATTGACAATTTCTGTTGGTTTTTGTTTGTTTGTTTGTTGTTAATTTCTAGAGTAAAGTCGAGTCTTGGTTTTCTCTCATTATGCCTTTCACAACGGTTATCTTTTTTGTCATGATCCTGGATTTCTATGTCGATTCCATTTGCTCCATCAAAATGGAAGTTTCCAAATGTGCCCGCTATGGATCCTTTCCCATTTTTATTAGTGCTCTCCTTTTTGGAAATTTTTGGACACATCCAATAACAGATCAGCTTCGGGCTATGAACAGAGCCGCGCACCAGGAGAGCACGGAGCACGTTGTGTCTGGAGGGGTGGTCGTGAGCGCTGTGTTCTTTATTTTGGGTAAGTGGCCCTCCCCTCAGTACGGCTCTCCTGTTGCATCTGATGTTCCAGTTATTTACTTGTTTGGGGAATTGGTTCATTGTTGGTTTTGGTGGCTGAAACTCTAAAAAGTTTTATGATAATGTTCTGTTTTGTCTCTTAACTCTCTCTCTAGCTGCCAACATTTTATCATCTCCCTCAAAGAGAGGACAGAAAGGTACCCTCATTGGATATTCTCCTGAAGGAACACCTCTCTATAACTTCATGGGTGATGCTTTTCAGCATAGCTCCCAGTCCATCCCTAGGTTTATTAAGGAATCACTTAAACAGATTCTTGAGGAGAATGACTCCAGGCAGATATTTTACTTCTTGTGCTTGAATCTGGTAAGATTTTTAACTATTAGTGACATATCTTAAAAGCTTAATCTTTTAGCAGTTCTGTTGTATAATTTTAGTTAATTCTCAGATTTCTAATAACTAGAGATGCTCATTATAGTTTCTTTAATTAGTAGAAAGATCACAGAATCATATTAAGACTAAGCAAAACAGGGGCTGGAGTGATAGCACAGTGGGTAGGGCATTTGCCTTGCATGCGGCCGACCCGGGTTCAATTCCCAGCATCCCATAGGGTCTCTTGAGCACCACCAGGAGTATTTCGACTGTAGAGCAAGGAGTAACCCCTGTGCATTGCTGGGTGTGACCCAAAAAGCAAAAGCAAAAGCAAAAAAAAAGACTAAGCAAAACAGCTTGAGTTCTTTCAAAAACATTGTTTTATTGTGTTATTTCATATCAGTAAATACAGCAGCTTCTAGAAACTTTCATCTGCTCCTAAAGAAATACCCCTTTCATAACTAAGGATGATGCTCTGCTATTAACATAGCTCCCTAAGTGTGCTAAGAAATAAGATTAAGGGGTTGAACAGAGCAACTACAGTGGTAGTACAGCCAGCATGGCACCTGCCTTGCATGCAGCTGATCCAGGTTTGTTCCCCGGCCACATGGTCCCCTGAACCCATCAGGAGCAATCTCCGACTGGAGAGCCAGGAGTGAGCCAGACAGACAACAAACAAAAGACATTAAATTAAAATACCACTATAGCCCAGAATCCCAACTTTTTTGTTGGTGGTGGGAAAAGAAGAGTAAGGGTTTGAAGGTCACACTCAGCAGTGCTCAGGCCATAAATCTGGCTCTGTGCTCATGGGTTCAGCAGTGCTTAGAAGCCGTTGCACTGTCTCGAAGGTCTGGTAGAATGCTAACCTTTTATACACCAGTTTATTGTGTTCTGTGGACATTCATCCCATCCCCACCCCCCGCCCCCTCGCCCTCCACAGACATGTTTTTAAAACCTATCTTCTCTTAAATAGTTCTAAGATGGAAGTAACCTGATTCAGCTTATCGGTTTCTTATGGTTTGTTATATAAGTTTCTAGTATAGTTACCAGTTAATGGGTACTTATAGCTTCAGGTAAGGTTTGGATAATTAATAGTTTAAATTCTGATGAATTATATTCAAATAGTGTTTCTCAATGCATTCCATCCCTCTCTTTTCCAAACATTGCAGCTTTTCACCTTTGTGGAATTATTTTATGGCGTATTGACCAACAGTCTTGGTCTGATCTCAGATGGATTTCACATGCTCTTTGACTGCTCTGCTTTAGTCATGGGGCTTTTTGCCGCCCTCATGAGTCGATGGAAAGCTACACGAATATTCTCCTACGGGTGGGTACATGGATGATCCAGGTGATATAACAGAGTCTTCACAGAAGATTCCATCTTCATAATAAAAATTGTATTATTTTTAATATAAACAAATTTTAGACCTTCATTTTTGTACAAGATAAGTAGATAAGTGGAAATGAACCAGGCATCTAATAAATGCTGAGTGGCTTTTATTTCAAGATCATATCCCATGGAAAATCATTCAGGCAAGGAGCAAAAATCAGGTGAATGTTCTGCTCCTTTCCCAGCATATTTATTTGAAGTGGTAGCATGTACAGTGTTGAGGCTAGAGCGATAGTTCAGCAGGTAGAGCACTTGCCTTGCACGTGTCTGGTCCACATTGGGTCCCCGGCATTCTGTATAGTGGAGCCCCACCAGAAGTGACCCCTGAGTGCAGAACCAGGAGTAATCTCTGAGCATTGTTGGGTGTGGCCCAAAAACAACAAAAAAGAATGTTATTTACATCATTGCTGTTAAACTGTGCAGACTTTGAAATGGCTGATCCTAAAATAATATCTCATTGAGTAATTAGACTTAACATATTAAAAACTCTGATTTTGGTGAGATGTACTTTAAGCAGATGGATAAATTTTAGTTATTCCTATTCTGGAAGAAAGATGAGCTTCCTGGTACTGGTATAGGAGCTCAAAGGGGGTCTGACTGCTTATCTTCTGCTTATTATCACTGCTCTCCAGGGGTCACACTTCCTCACCCAGCTTTCACTTAGCTTTTTGTTGTGGTGGTTTTGGTTTTTAGGGGCCATACCCAGTGGCACTCAGGGCTTACTCCTGGCTCAGGAATCACTCCTAGCAGGCCTCGGGGGACCAATTTGGGTTCCAGGGATTGAGCCCGGGTGGGCCATGCACAAAGCAAGGGCTCTACCCACTGTGTTATTGCTCTGGCCTTCACTTGGCTTTTTAGTTGTAACGCTTGCAGAGGGCGCACACCATTTGCAGTTTCTTTGCTCACACACTCCTGGCTGGGGTGCAGATAAGTATCACTTGTGCTAGGATCACAGACCACGGAGCAGCAAAGCATAAGCAGAATAGGCACTAGGGGGCCAGAGGGATAGTACGGCGCGTAATGTGCTTGCCTTGTCTGAAACTGGCACTGGTTCGATTCCCAGCATCCTGGATAGTCCACTGAGCACTGCCAGGAGGGACTCCTGAGCACAGAGCCAGGAATAAGCCCTGAGCATCACTGGGTATGACCCAGATACATCAAAAATAATAAAAAGAGGTGTTGGGACTGTGCTCAGTACCTGCTGTAGTTCCAGGGATCAAACTCAAAGCTGTTTAGAATTTCAGTGATTTTTTTTTTTAAAGACTTTACTGCATATGTACATGAATATCTACTTGTTGCCTCACTAGTGATCATTTTATTCTTCTAAAATATTTGTTATTTTTCTTTTCTAAAAATATATCTTATATTTTTAGGTATGGAAGAATAGAAATTCTTTCTGGATTTATTAATGGACTTTTTCTAATGGTAATAGCTTTCTTTGTGTTTATGGAGTCAGTGACTAGATTAATTGATCCTCCAGAATTAGACACACACATGTTAACAGTAAGTCATATTTTCCTCTCTGAGTTTCTGTTTATAATATTTTCCGTGCTCAAGTATAAATATAGCTATAGTTATTATAGCTATCTAGAAGGCTTATAATTTACTTAAATATAAGCTAAATATTTTAGTCTTGTTACTTACAATTTTATAGTGCTGACTCAAAAATAATCCCTTACTATATTTCACTAGTCTAAATATTAGATCATATTCTAAAACATACAGATTTCTGATTTATCAAATGTTTTTGTTTGAAGGTTGTTTTTTATTAATAAAATGATAGAATTAATAAACTTAGCAATAGTTGTAAAAATACAATAATTTTAGAGACTTTGCTTCATTATGTTGCTGGGCTATTATTTTTTTTCTTTTTGGGTCACACCCAGCAATGCACAGGGGTTACTCTTGGCTCTGCATTCAGGAATTATTCCTGCCGATGCTCAGGGGACCATATGGGATGCTAGGAATCGAACCCGGGTCGGCCATGTGCAAGGCAAACTCCCTACCCGCTGTGTTATCGCTCCAGCCCCGACTTTGCTTCAATATGGACTGGAGCGATAGCACAGTGGGTAGGGCGTTTGCCTTGCACGTGGCCCACCCGGGTTCGATTCCTCTGTTCCTCTTGGAAAGCCCGGTAAGCTACCGAGAGTATCCCACCTGCATGGCAGAGCCTGGCAAGTACCCATGGCGTACTCGATATGCCAAAAACAGTAACAAGTCTCCCAATGGAGACATTACTGGTGCCCACTTGAGTAAATCAATGAACAACAGGAAGACGGTGATACAGTGTTTGCTTCATTGTATTAGTTCCATAGAAATCTTGAATCATCTTCCTGTACCTGCAGACCTTTACATGTCTGCTGGCATGTCTTTTCCTTACTCCTGCCTTTCTTTCATCTTATCTAAGACCCAAAGTTTTCTTCTAGAGAGATATTTTCCTTTATTTTCCCTTTTAAGTGGGCCATGTTTCTCTTTCTCAACATTCTCATTGTATCTTGTACTTCTTTTTAAAGTAACATTGAGGTTTAATTGTTGTTATTCCTTCACAATTAAGATATGCAAAGTATCTTCATAAACTCAAGAGTATATCATTAATCTTGAAGTTTAGCATCTAGCATACAGAAGGAAATGAGAAATTAGTTGAACCACTAAAAGTAGTTACTTGTCTTGTTGGTGAAAACATACTAGTAAAATAGTTTTGGAGTTAACATTCTAGGGCTTTTTAGTTCTGTTTGATTTGGGGCCACACTTGATGGTGCTCAGGAGCTACCTCAGCTTAGGGCTTGGGGGGGGAGGGGGGGTATTGTGTAGTATTAGGGATCAAGCATGAGCCTTCTGCTGCATAGCATTTGCTCTAGCCCTCTGAACTGTCTCCCTGGCCCATGATGCTACATTTTGAAAATACATATTGAATTTCAGTTTCTTTTTCGGGGAAGGGGGGCCACATTCAGCCATGTCCAAGGCTTACTCCTGGCGCGGTGCTTCTTCTCCTCCTCCTCCACTTTGTCTTCTTTTAATTTCTTTTTTGGCTTTTTGGGTCACACCCAGAGATGCAGAGAGGTTACTCCTGGCTCATGCACTCAGGAATCACTCCTGGTGGTGCTCAGGGGACCATATGGGATGCTGGGAATCGAACCTGAGTCGGCCACATTCAGGGCAAATGCCCTACCTGCTGTGCTATCACTCCAGCCCCTCCCCTTCATCTTACTCTCCTCCCCCACACTGGTGAATTTTAATTTCTTAAAAAATATATATTATTTCCCTCCACCAAATATTTTTTTATACTTTGGTTTTATACTTAAAATGTGTATTTTATTATTTTTTTTATTTTTGCTTTTTTGGGTCACACCCAGCAATGCACAGGGGTTATTCCTGGCTCTGCACTCAGGAATTACTCCTGGTGGTGCTCAGGGGACCATATAGGATGCTAGGAATCGAACCCGGGTCGACCGTGTGCAAGGCAAGCGCCCTACCCGTTATGCTATTGCTCCAGCCCCTAAAATGTTTATTTTAAAATTCACATTTTTCAGCTTTGGATTTAGTTCATAAGGTCTTAAATTTTACTATAAATAGGAAAAAGTGATACAGTAATTTTTAAACATCAAGTTAATTTTTGATCACGAATTAAAAATTTTCTTTTCTCCTTTTGCTAGCCAGTCTCAGTTGGAGGGCTGATAGTAAACCTTATTGGTATCTGTGCCTTTAGCCACGCCCATACCCATACCCACGGAGCTTCTCATGGAAGCTGTCACGCATCTGACCACAGTCACTCGCACCATTCGCATGGACACAGTGACCATGGACACGGTCACAGTCATGGATCTGCAGGCGGAGGCATGAATGCTAATATGAGAGGTGAGTACTAGCCAAATAGTGTCTTATCTGTCACCGGATTCTGAAATGGCCCTGCTTATTTGTATTAAGTACTGGGTTTTTGGTAGAATTGTATGTTTGAACATCAGAAACTGTGGCTAAAATTAAAGATCTGAAGTCATCTGATGAAGAAAACATTCACATTTGTTCAAAAATGGTTTTTTTTTGTTTGTTTGTTTGTTTTGGTGGGTTTTTTTTTTTTTTTTTTGGCTTTTTGGGTCATACCTGGCAATGCACAGGGGTTACTCCTGGCTCATGCACTCAGGAATTACTCCTGGAAGTGCTCGGGGGATCATGTGGGATGCTGGGAATCAAACCCGGGTCAGCCATGTGCAAGACAAATGCCCTGCCTGCTGGCTATGCTCCAGCACCCAAAATGTTTATTTTTAAATTATTTTAATTATAGAATCACTTTACAATAATAGTTGCACAAGTGTTGCTTGCAAGGCAAACACTGAATATGCCATTATGGCTTTTATTATAAAAGGACAAGTAAATTTTTATTGTTTTATGACAAAAATGGAAGAAGTCAATGAGTCAGTGCCATTACCTAACTTAATGGAAGGAAACAAAGATAAACAAATGGGGTTATGTCAAACTCAGAAGTTTCTGCACCACAAAGAATTGATGACCAGAATACAAGCCACAGGCTAGAAGAATATTTGTCCACTACTGATAAAGGGTTAACATCTAAGATTCATAAAGTACTGGTAGAATTTCACAAGAAGAAAGCAGCCAGCAGTCGGAGAGGATCAGTGACCAGGATTTGACCAGTTTTGAAGTCCCAGTCTGTATTAGAGTGCCAGGTCCTTGGCACTGTTCTTAGCACTTTGTTCGTGTGTTCCTAGCACCGTTTGTGTAGAATGGATAAAATCAGTTTAATGTGCTTTCATTTTAAATGTTTTTTGTGTATTTCTCGCAGGTGTATTTCTGCATGTTTTGGCAGACACACTTGGCAGTGTTGGTGTGATCGTGTCCACAATTCTTATAGAGCAGTTTGGGTGGTTTATTGCTGACCCCCTCTGTTCTCTCTTTATTGCTATATTAATATTCCTCAGTGTTATACCACTGCTTAAAGATGCCTGTCAGATTCTGCTTCTGAGACTGCCGCCAGAATGTGAAAAGGAGTTGCATAACGCTCTAGAAAAGGTACTGCGTCTCGTGTTTCTAACAGTTTTTTTTCTTTCAAAATAGCATATCTGCAGCCAGAAAAATAGTAGGGCAGCCGGTAGGGCATTTGCCTTGCGTGCAGCCAAACTGGGTTGGGAAAGAAGCACTGTACCTCAGGGCCCAGGGGCTGGTTCAGGGGACTGGAGGGCCCACAGGAGTGACCACCCTGGCACTGTCCTGGATGGTGCAAACGAATGGGAGGGTGAAACGGGTGGGGTGTCAGTGGGGAGCTGTGTCTGCAGAGGCCAAGAGATATCTCCGTGCTTGAGCTCCCACCCTGTAGGCATGAGGCCAAGAGTTGCAACCCCAGCCCCTCCCATGTGAAGAGTGGATCCCCCTTTTGTTCCCCCCCCCAGCACCACAACTGTGTTTCCTCTCCAGCACAAGTGTCTCTGGGGGCTACAGTCCTGATGCTCTGTCCCAGCATGTGGGCACGTGTGCACACCACCTCCTGTGCCCCAGAGGAGGGAGGAGGGAAAATAAGAGCTGTACCTCTAGGCCGTATGTAACAGTTTCTAGGGGACTGAATCTGGAAGTGGCAAGAAGTACAAAGCTTCTAAAATAGGGGCCAGAACGATAGTGCAACAAGTAGGGTGTTTGCCTTGTCTGATCCCCAGCCTTTGAGTCCCTAGCACTGATTCTGAGCACAGAGCTAGGAGTAAACCCTGAGCACAGCCAGGTGTGGCCCCAAAACAAAACAAAACCCTTGTAAAATAAAATGGAATATTTGTCATCCCAGAGATGGGGAAAGCCCTTTTTTTGTTTGTTTTGACTTGAGGGTAACGTGCCAGGTCGGGGCAAATGCTGCTCTGGCTCCCGTGCCCCCTCCTCAGCACGGCTGCTGCTCTAAGCACCGCCTCCTGTCTCTCTTGCTGTCATTCCAGCCTTTTGCAGAGGCCACATCTTAACAGATTCCCAAAGAGACACGAGTGACATTTCTTTGCCCAACACATAGAAACCCAAAGAGCCCACCCACTCTCTGAGAGCAGGAAGAGAAGAATGTTGGAAAACTGTGTTCTGCTTAGCATTCTTGCTAAAGAACAGCGGCACACAGGACAGGAAAACAGCTGAATCTCCTCCGCCGTCTGCGGAATGAGGCCACCAGTGATGGGGCTGTTAACTGCTGGCCTGCAGAAGGAAGCAAAACCAGCCACAGAGACACTTGAGAATGAAGTCATGGCTCTGTTGAGAGCCTTTGCTGAAAGGGAAAGCAAGGAGCAGAGGCTGCTCGCCCTGCATCTGGGAGTCCCTCTGAAAGGCCAGGCTGAGCTCGGGCCACCACTGGCCCTGGGGCTCCAGCCTCAGACCCAAATGTGCACCCCTGGCCTTGCTTTCCTGCTTCTCCAGAGATACACTGCCCAACCCGGACTGTTAATCCTGCCCAAAGTGATGATCTAACCCTCTCAGTACAAGTAAGGGTTCTGTATGACTCACTCTGGTGGAAATAGTTAAAACTTATCGTGAGAGGGGGCTGGAGAGATAGTACAGCAGGTAGGGCGTTTGCCTTGCATGCGGCTGACCCGGGTTTGATTCTCAGCATCCCATGTGATCCCCTGAGAACCGCCAGGAGCAATTCCTGAGTGCATGAGCCAGGAGTAACCCCTGTGCAATGCTGGGTATGACCCAAAAACAAAACAAAAAAACAACTTATCGTGGGGCTGGAGTGATAGCACAGCGGGTAGGGCGTTTGCCTTGCACGCGGCCGACCCGGGTTCGATTCCCAGCATCCCATATGGTCCCCTGAGCACCGCCAGGGGTAATTGCTGAGTGCAGAGCCAGGAGTGACCCTTGTGCATCGCCAGGTGTGACCCAAAAAGGGGAAAAAAAAAAAAAACAACTTATCGTGAGACCAGAAGCTTAACCAGGAGGGGGAAAACAACGCACCAACTGGAAATTATTAACAGGCAAAGAATTCTATTAGCAAGTATGAAAATACAGAAGACAAGTCAGGAGAAAGGTTGTTTTTTTTTTTTTTTTTTTGCTTTTTGGGTCACACCCGGCAATGCACAGGGGTTACTCCTGGCTCTGCCTTCAGGAATCACTCCTGGCGGTGCTCAGGGGACCATATGGGATGCTGGGAATCGAACCCGGGTCAGCCGCGTGCAAAGCAAACGCCCTACCCGCTGTGCTATTGCTCCAGCCGCAGGAGAAAGTATTTGCAGCACATAGAAACAGGCAAAGACTCGGAATTCATAATTCCCCTTTTGTTTTCAGGCCACATCTGATAGTGCTCAGGATCAAACCCAGGTCAGCTGTGTGCATGGCAGTGCCTTATCCCTTGTACTATCTCTCTGGCCCCAACAAGTCATGAGTCTCTAACTCGAGAAAGAGCAGTGATTTGGGGGAATGAACGGAAAACACTGGGGGCCTGTGGATCTGGGAATGAGACAGGGCAGGAGTGTGCAAGGCTCTTCTCACCCGTACGCTCGCTCTCCTACTTCTATCTCCTACTGAAAGTTTCATTTCAGAAATAATGTATTTTGAGGTTACACTAGGAGTATAGGTACTTGTCTTGTAGGGGGCCAAACCCGGTATGATCCCTGACACTGTATTGATTCTCCCAAAGCCAGGAATGTACACGGAATAGGTTTCCATTACAGAAAACTTCAGATTGTAGAAAACTACAGAAATCAGACATTATCCTATCACCTAGAAGGAATTATGTGTATATAGCATGCACCTGACCACCACCAGGCTATTTCTGGCTTCTCCCCACTTTCAAACACCTTTAGCTAATTGTCCCTCTTCATTCCCTTCTCATTATCTATCATCTCTTTGTTATTGCTTTTTGTTCTTGTTGCCTGGCGGGGTTTGGGGGTGACTCAGGGTCCATCGGTGCCAAAACCGGGGCCTCATATATCCAAGACACATCATTCACTTCTTGAGCCACATTCCCACATCCGATCTTTTTTTTTCTCTTCTTAACATCTGCTGAGTAGTGGTTCTTGAACTGTAGAGAGTGCTTTGTGTTAAGTAAATTAATCTTCAAGTCCTTTATAGTTTTAAGTCCTTTTTTATATCGTTTTATTTTACAGATACAGAAAATTGAAGGATTGATATCCTACCGAGACCCTCACTTTTGGCGTCATTCGGCCAATATTGTGGCAGGAACAATTCATTTACAAGTAACATCTGATGTGCTGGAGCAAAGAATAGTACAGCAGGTAAGAGTCTCTTGTTTTCAAAGTAATTTCTAGCTGGGGAGATAGTACAGCTATGAGGGTGCTTGCCTTGCACAAGGCTGGCCCAGTACCATGTTTGGTCCCCCAGGCACTGCCAGAAGTGATGGCCCCAAAACAAATGGGCAACAGTTATTTCAGGGGTCAAGAAGATGGCTCAGTGGACTTAAGAGCAAGCTTTATCTGCAAGAGCCCTGAGTTCGATCCCCGTATCGATATCCCGCCAAGCACCAAGCCAGGAATAACCCTTGAGCCCCACTAGACATGGCCAAAAAGAAAAAAAGCCATTTCAGTTGAAATAACATACATAAAAACATTTCATACATTTTAAGTTATATAGTTCGATCATTATTTAAGATTTAAAATTATTAATCTTGTAGCTATTCAAGAATAGAAGTTTCCATATCTAGATGTTTTACATTAGACAGTATTTAAGCCCAGTAGAGATGGTACAGTGGATACAGAACTTGCCTTGCGCACAGCCGATCTGCGTCTGTTCCCCAGCACCACACATCATTTCCTGAGACTTGCCAGGAGTGATCCCTGAGCTCAGATGCAGCAGTAAGCCCTGGGCACCACCAGGTGTGGTCCAAAAACCAAAAAAAAAAAAAAAATGCTAAAATCCGGGGTGGGGGCCATAGGACAGAGGGTAGGACGCTTGTCTTGCATATGCTCAGCCCAAGGTTAATCTATGGCATGCCATATGATCAATCCGGGCATTATCAGGAGTGATTCCTGAGCACAACCCCAGGAATCAACCTGAGTGTGGACAGAAAACAAATAAATAAAATGGCAGCAGAGTTGTCAGATACAGAGATTGGAAATAAGGATCATAACCCCTGTATTATCTTTCGCATACCATATTGGAAGCAATAGCTGTTCTTACTCTCTTTATTTTACTGTCTTTTTCTTTTTTTAATCATTTGACCTCCCACCCAAGCCTTCCTCTTTTTCTGTTTTAAGTGACAGGTCAGTAACTTATTAACTTTCTAGATCAACTAATATAGTTGGTCTAACATTTAAACTAAATAATAAACATTACTTTGAACATTTATCTTTGACTACTGCTATTTTCTATAATTGTCCTATCAGAGGATGTTATTCTAATCATAGAGTGCATATTTCAGATGTATGAGGCTCTGGGTTTAATATCTGGCACTGAAAAATGTGATATCAGTTATTTAAGGCCTGTACACCAAGTGCATTAATCTGAATGCTTTAAAATAAATGGATTTTTATAACAGGTTACAGGAATACTGAAAGATGCTGGAGTAAACAACTTAACAATTCAAGTGGAAAAAGAGGCATACTTCCAACATATGTCTGGCCTAAGTACTGGATTTCATGACATTCTGGCTATGACAAAACAAATGGAATCCATGAAATACTACAAAGATGGTACTTACATAATGTGATAAACCCAAGAATTCACCCTGGAGTGTGAGCAATGAAGATTAAATGACTCAGTATTTATAATATTGCTGCCAGAAGGAAAGAAATTGCATATAAATTGTACAGAAACATTTTGCTATATTTGGGAAAAAGAGCTCCCTATAATTGGATCAAGAAATACCCTTCAAGGAAATTTAAATATGAATGAAGCATTCATTGTACAAGTAAAATAATTATTTGAATTATGTGTCTAACAGAATCTTAAAAGTTTGTATAATTAGAAAACTTTACATCAGCTTCGACCATGAACATGAAATGATGGATTTTAGTGAAGACCAAAATTACTTCTATGTTTGCTTTCTGTCAGAGGTTTCTCCATTGTAAATACTGTATTTACATGTTTACTACAAGACCCAGATGAAAACTTTTTAGTCAATTTTTTGCATAGCCCTAGGGTAAATACGAATAAAAATTCTATATTTATGGATTTTCTGTATATAAAACTGGTTTCTAATTATAACAAATTCATTAAGTAACATCTGTATTGCTACTCTAAATGTAAACTAAATTATTGCAGAGAAACTCCAGTTACTGATGTGAGAGGATCAGTAAGAACAGGGAAGCTTAACATTACAGTTTCTGATGTATTACAAAAAAACAACCACTCTGTAAAATAAATTTTTTTTACTTTGGGTAATTCTTGCAAGTGAATAATTGCTTTGTTAGGGTAAAGAAGTTACACCAAGTTGTTTCCATGTTTGTCATTCACTTGTCTTCTTCCCTTAAAATGTAATACTACATTCTTGTTATACATCTGGCTTTTCAAGGTGCTTATCAAGCTGATATCCAAGAAATGCTGGAAATTTATCTTTTCTTTGAGTTCTATATAGTATGAAGCAGCCATATGAGAGAATCATAAGCGACTGTCAACTCAAGAGTTGAATTTTCCATTTGTACATGTAACTCTTTTTTTTCCTGGAGCCTTATGTATACATACATATCTATATATTGAAGATTATCAATATACACAATCTATAATTATATAAAATAGAAATATCAAAGAATAAGTAGGTTTATATACCATTTTATGAACACCAAAGAATGTTGTCCAAAAAGAAAACTTTTGAATACCTATTTATAAGCATCTGAATATTTTCATTCTTTACTAGGAATTTTGATACAATGAATTAATTTTAGTATGGGTTCTATTTTTTTATCTATACCATAATGATAAACCTGTATTGTAAACCATATTTTTGTCTTACCAATTTTAATATGTGAGCAGTTTTAGAAATTTGTTATAAGTTATTTTGATATTCCTTGTCTTTTGCACATTTTCTGGTCCAGAATCTTCAATACATATTAAAATTTTTGAGTGGTGGGAAAACTATTTCATACTGATTTTTTAATGCAGTTTTTGTACACTGAAAACAAAGTAGGTAAGTACAATAAGCATTACACCATTATTAAAGATGTCATTTCTTTTCAGAGCCCATCAATAGGGGATAAGACAGCAGTTAGGTTGCTTGCCCTGGGCACGGCTGACCCAGGTTTGATTCCTGGCACTACATTGGTCCCCTGAACTCCACCAGGAATGATTCCTGAGAACTGCCCATTGTGGTACAGAAACTAAAAAATAAAACATATTCATAGAAGAAAAGTTCATGTGAGAGAAACAATTTGAGAGAGACGCCAAGGCTGAAGGTGGAGGGGATGCAGATGGGGAGTAGAGAAACTCGCAAGTGAGAGTACCAGAGTATTGATCCACTTCATACAAACCCTGGGATTGGAGGCAAATCAGTCTCTCTACATGAAATCAGAATAAAACTCCAAATTCACAGGGTTATAAGGAAAAAAGTAATGTTTGTGACTATGAATTGAAAATTGAAAAGAGTTCAATAAAATTGAGGAATTGTTTTTAATATTTGGCACTGTGGTTTACAATACTGTTAATGGTAGGGTTTCGTGCCTAACACATTCCAGAACCACCCCCTCCACTAGAGGGGCAGCTTCCTCCACCTTTGTGCCTTTCCCATGTTGTTTCCCCGCCACCCCCCCCCCCCTCCTGTAGTAAGTAAGCTTCCTTCTGAAGACCAGTCTGAATTTCTGATAAGTCTCCTTTGGGGCATTTGTTGTATCCCCACTTTAGTTTTTGTTTTCTTTTTAATATCCCACATATGAGGAAGATGATTCTGTGTCAGCCTTCTCCTTCTGACATAGCATAATACTCTCCAATTATGTAGCAGTGAGTTGCATGATTTCATCGTAGAACTAAATAGTATTCCGTTGCGTTTATGTACTATAGTTTCCTTATCCATTCACCTGTTCTTAGATACTTTGGTTGTTTCCAAATTTTAGCAGTTGTGAATAGAATTGTAATGAACATAGGAGTGCAAATGTCTTTTCTGAAAAGAGTTTTTGGGTTCTGGGGATAGATGTCAAGAAGTGGAATTGCTGGATCACATAGATGCTCAGATCTTACAATTTTTTTTTTACAAGTGGACATATTGTTTTCCGAGAGGGATGGATCATTTTATATTTCCATCAGCAGCAAATGAGAGTCCCTCTCCCCACATGCATACCAATGCTGGTTGTTTTGTTCTTTGTGATAAGTGCCAATCTCACTGGCATGAAATACCTTGTTTTGGTTTGCAAATGCTTGATGGCAAGTGATACAGAGCATTTTGCAGTGCAAAAGCTTCTTTATTTGATCTAGTCCCATTTGTTTATCTTTGCTTCCATTGGCTTGGCTAATAGTGTTGAATCCTTGTTGGGGCTTTGGGGGGTGGTTTTTATGGCCACACCCTGTGGTGCTCAGGGATCACTCCTGGGGATGTTTAGGGGATCATATGAGATGCCAGGTCGGATGTGTGCAAGGCCTCCCTGAATCCTTGAAGATACCTTTAGTTTTCTGCCTGTTTTCCCCATTATAGCTTATGGATTCAGGTCTGATATCAAGGTCTTTAATTTATTTTTATTTGATTTTTGTGCATGGTGTTGAACTCACTACTTGTGGATGACATGATACTAAGAAAACCCTGAATACTTGACAAATGCTAGAAACAATGACTTACAAAGTTGCAGAGTACCAATCAATATACAGAAATTCATGGCTTTTCTATTTTCAAATAATGAGATAGAAAAAAAAGAAATTTTTAAAAAATACTGTTCACAATTGTGCCTCAGAATATCAAGTATCTTGGGGTCCAGAGAGATAGCACAGCAGGTAAAGCACTTCCCTTGCATGTGGGCGACCTAGGTTGGATTCCCAGCATCTTGAGATCAGCAGAAGAGGTGAAAGACATACAAAGAAGATTCTCAAACACTACTAAAAGAATAAGAGGACATTTGGAAGTGGAAATACATTCCGTTAATGGATTGGAAGAGTGAAATTGTCAAACTGTGCATATAGATTCACATGCAGGAGTATTCCTGATCACAGCCTAGAGGATGCCCTGAATCTCACCAGGTGTGGCCAAAAAAACCCAAACTTTACATTTTATATGATTGTTGATCTAACCATTCAAATTTTCTACTATCAGGAGAATTATAATGAAGCTATATGTGTAGAATGAAGAGGAGGGAATGGGGCCACACTTCGATGCTCAGGGCCTGCTCACAGTTCTGCTCTGGGACCCTCATGGTGGTTCTTGGGTGGGGCCAGCATGTGGTGCCAGAGATCAAACTAGGATGCAGGGAACGACCATTAACCTCAGCACGATCTTTCTGGCCCTATATAGCTTATTCCTAAGGAATTCTTCTGTTTAAAATGTAAGGTGATCTTTCTCCTGCAATACTGTTTTGGGTTTTTCGGGGGGACTTTTCGGGCCACACCCAAAAAGTCCCCCCGAAAAACCAGTAAAAACCAGGCTTACTCCTGGCTGTGCTCAGGGGACCATATGGGATTCTAGGGATCAAACCCAGGTCAGCCACGTGAAAGGCAAGCTCTCTACCCCCTGTACTATTGCTCTGGCCTCTTACTGCTCTCTGTTTAAGCTGTAACAGTTCACCAACGCGTGAGCAAAGTTAGATGTCTGAAACAGGTGTCCCCCTGGAGGTCAAGAGCAGAGGCCAGGAGAACTTCCAGCTGCTCCTGACCAGCCACAGCTCCTGCTGCACACTTCCAAGAGCAGGACAGGGCTGTGGAGATACACAGCTGCTTGAAGACGTCCCAGAGGAGCAGCTCCTGTCTAGGATGAAGGACGCCCACACCATCAAACAGCTGCTGGCCAACAAGGACCCATGGGAGCAGAATGGCTTCGTGGATGGAGAAATGAATTAAACCTGAACCAAACCCTGCTGAAGAGGGAGCTGGCCTGGCGGGGCACGATGTACCCCAACTCTTCTGCCTGGAGCAGCTGATCAACATGCCCTCCCGTCAGCTGGCTTACAAGTTCTTTTCTTTTTTTTCTTTTTGGGTCACACCTGGCTCTGCACAGGGGTTACTCTGACTTTGCACTCAGAAATTACTCTTAGCGGTAGCTCGGGAAACCATTTGGGATGCTGGGAATCGAACAAACGCCTTACCTGCTGTACTGTTGCTCTAGCCCCCTGGCATGCTCTTTGTGCTGCCCTATTTCCCAAACCTGTTGCAGATGGTGGTCAGGCAAGAGTCTGAGCATCTCTGAGTCCATTTGCGCCCCAGATCAAGGACATGGCTGCCTGGAGAAGATCTGGCAGGTGCTGGAGTCCCTGGATTTCAAATGCACCTTTATAGATGACTTCAACTGCCTGTGCCAGCATCCGCAGGGTGCCCATTGTCCTCAAATGGTGGCAGATGGTGCCTTAACCTGGCCTCATGTTAATTCCCTCCCTTGCTCCCCTAACAGAATTGGCCTGAGACCACCCATTAGCATGGGATCCCCTGGCCTGTCTGGAAGCCTCAACAGCCCCCTCCTTACCGTGCTCGGTGGAGTCAGTGGGATGGCATGTGCCCACTTCAGCACCAGGAAACCTGCCTCTACTCACCCCATTAAAGTCCTCACTGTTCTGAAAAAAAACAGGTTTGGGGGCCAAACCAAAAAGATGTTTTTTTAAAACTTTTGTTTTTACTTATTTGTTTATTTACTTTTTGCTTTTTGGGTCACACCCGGTGATGCTCAAGGGTTAGCTCCTGGCTTTGCACTCAGGAATTACTCCCAGCGGTGCTTAGAGGACCATATGAGATGCTGGGAATCAAACCTGGGTCGGCTGCATGCAAGGCAAACGCCCTACTCGCAGTACTATAGCCCCCGGGGTATTTTGTTTTGTTTGTATTGTTTTATTTTTCAAGAAGAACTGATCTTTTATTGACCCCAAGATAAACACGCAGCTGCCTCCTCGTCCCCTCCTGGCAACAAGAGAGAAGGAGCCTTGGCGCTCTGAACTGCAACATGCAGGAAGGAAGGGCACTGAGCCCAAAGGCAGCCCCATGGCAGTGGGTGGGCGGCAAGCAGGAGCAGAGAGATCTGTGCATGGTGCAGAGCGACTCAGGAGGCACCAGCTTCACTCCTCGTCTTGTCTGTGGGCCCATCAGCCGCATGCAGCCGGCGTGCTCTTTCAGCAGACTGTCATATGCCTTGGTCAGGCTTTGGGACTGCCTCCACCCCAATAACCACTGGGTGTGCCCTAAAAGAGTAAAAAAAAAAAACCGCTGTAGTTGAAACATTAGAAAGCATTCCGTTCTTTGCTTAGCTGCATGGTAACCCTGTTGATGAATTTCTTTATTTTCAGGCTGGCTCCAGTCTTTAGCTCTTATAGACAATGTCAACATGTCCAACCCTGTACAAACATAATTTTGCATATGTGCAAATAAATTGCATCCCTACAGCAGAATTTTATAGTCAAGATAATTTCACACTTTTTTTTTTTGGTCTTTGGGCACCCAGCAAGGCTCAGGACTTACATGTGGATCTGCACTTAGGAATTACTCCTGACAGTGCTCAGGGGACCATACGAGATGCTGAGCATCAAACCCAGGTTAGCCAAGTGAAAGGCAAGCTCTCTACCCGCTGTACTATTGCTCGGGCCCCCTGGTGCCCTCCACTTAGATTGTAACAGTTCACCCATCCATGAGCAAAGTTAGATATCTGAAACAAAAATTTTGATTTGGTTTTGGAACCACACTCAGTAATACTCGGGTAACTCCTTGCTGGCTGATCAGGAGTCCTTCCTGGCAGTGCTCAGAGAGCCATGTGCAGTGCTGGAAACCAAACATTCATCCTAGCCATTGATCTATCTCTCTGGCTCCTCAAAAATCTTAATGTAAACAATTTTTATGGTCTTAATATGCAGAGGAATTATATAGAGATGCCAAACAGTGCAATTATAAAACCAGGAATTTTCCATTTTAGTGATTGTTTTTTCAGAAGGAATGCTTTCTTTGGGGAGGGTGGGGTGTTGGACCCCTGGCTCCCTCTCATTAATGGCTCCTGGAGGGTTAGGGGTCCAAGTGGTGTCTGCCATAGACAAGGAAAGAAGTGCTTCAATCTTTTGTACTATCTTGTTGGTCCTAAAAGGAAAAAAGAAATTTAATGAAACAAAATAATTTTTATTGAAAGAAATTTAGAGAGATAGATTTAAGGGGAGAAAGAGGAATACAAATTCAAGAAGAACCTGTGCTTGGAAAAAAGAGCCCTAAAAAGAAGATGTTCTTTTTAAGTCTATCATGCAGTTAAAAAGGGTACCAGAGAGATTGTACACGGTGCTTGTATGGCATGAAGTGACCCAGGTGTGATCCCCAGCACCTCCTATGGTGGCCTGAGCGTCAGCAGGAGTGATCTCTGAGCACAGAGACAAGATTAAGCCCCTTGCATTGTTGGGTGTGGCTCCAAAGCCCAATGGCAGTGGTAATAAATAATCAAAAGGCTAAATTGGATTTGGGGGGATGGTGGGGTCTCCCAAACAGTGCCTGGCACATGCAATGCATACTTACCATCCTTTGAACTATCTCCCTGTTCCTAAGTGGGTTTTTTTGTTTGTTTGTTTATAGGGCCTGGGTACCAGGGTGCTTTGTGAAAGGGACCAAGGTCACCCCCACGAGGACTCAGCTCTACGCAGGTCAGCAATTACCTGCTGTGCCAGAAATGACCAGGGTGACACCTGGTGTTTTTTGATGCTAAAGGCTAGGGTTGGGGGTGGAGTGACAATGCAGTGATGGGGTTGGGGGGGGGTGGCATGCAGTGTTGTGAATGGAACTCAGTGCCTGCACGTGCTTGGCAGGTGCTTTGCTAATTTAGCTCTCTTTCTGGCACCAAATTACTTTTTTTCCCTGATCTTTTTTGGTTTTTAGACTACACCTAGTGGTACTCAAAATCAGATGCAAAACCTGCCTTTACTCTGTTTATCACTGATGTAAACAGTTGTAATTCAAGAGTGCTGTGAGGCGCTATGAGGGAGCAAACTAGTTTACAAAAGAGGGTGTTTTAAAAAAAATTGGTTTTGGGGCCACATCCAGTGATGCTCAGAGTTACTCTGGGCAGCACTGAAAGTGCTCTGGGTACCACATGGGACATGGAGATTAAACCTGGTTCGACTACATGCAAGGTATGTACCCTGCCCACTACACTGTCTCTTCAGCCCCAACAGGGATTACTTTTATCTGAATGCCAGAAAGTGAGGCTGCTCTTGGGGGGAATTTGGTAGATCTAAAGGAGGTGGTGTAGTGGGGAGGAAATACAATAGTGAAAGAATTGGTTCTCTCTGGAGTAAAATGGGTAAGCCCACGAGCGCTGCAGTGTTGCATAATCTTGATTCTCAGGTCTGAAATTAGTGAACATGTAATTAGACAGACTAGGAACAGGGTATTAAGGGCATTTAATACTAGATTCCCAGTTACCATACACCTGGTAGGTAATCTGATGTGGCTTCCTTGTCTAGCCCCGTTAAAAGTATATCAAATCAATTATAATGATAGATTTTTTTCAACCACCTCTGCCTAGGATTTTCCATTGTTTGGTGCCTTCGTTTCTCATGGGAGAGCAGGATGGGCATGCCTAATAAGAAAGATGCAAAGAACAGGCAGCATCAAGGCCTCATAGCCCCCAGGAATCTGACTTTAAAAATAGAACTGAATTATTGCTGATGTTATGCTTAGGGCACTGTGTACATGTGATGAAGGGGGTTGAATCTATATTGGAATGTGCAGACAGGTGCCTCACCCACTCTGCTGTCTCTACAGCTACAGAGTCAGAAATTGTATGTGTGTGTGTGTCTGTGTCTGTGTGGTTTCTGGGCCAAACCTGATGTGCTTGGTGTTTACTCCTGGCACTGTGCTCAGGGATTGCTCCCAGCAGTGCTTGGGAACATATGGTGCCAGAGACCAAACCCTGGATGGTCACATGCAAGGCAAGCACCCTACTTGCTATTTCTCTGGTTCCAAAGTCAAAAGTTTTTAATAGTAGGGCTGGAGAAATAGTACAGCGGGTAGGGTGTCTGCCTTGCATGCGGTCAACCCAGGTTCGATTCCCAGCATCCCATATGGTCCCTTGAGCACCACCAGGAGTGATTCCTGAGTGCAAAGCCAGGAGTAACCCCTGAGCATCACCAAATGTGACCCAACAAGCAAAAAAAAAAAGTTTTTAATAGTGACAAAGGAAGGGCATGATCCTTTTGTACTACTCATGATAGAAGCAAAACTAACACTTTGATTAATAATGAACATAAGTCTGTACATTACTGGTAAGAGCACTCAAGTTTGGCATTATTGGACTATCAATATTTTGAGCTGGATAACTCTGTGTGAGTGTGTGTGACACGGGGCTGAGCAGTGCAGCTCAGTTTATTTATTTTTTATTTTTTACTTATTTTTTGCTTTTTGGGTCACACCTGGCAAGGCACAGGGGTTACTCCTGGCTCTGCACTCAGGAATTACCCCTGGCTGTGCTCAGGGGACCATATGGGATGCTGGGGTTTGAACCCGGGTCAGCCGCTTGCAAGGCAAACGCCCTACCCGCTATGCTATCTCTCCAGCCCCCAATGCAGTTCAGTTTAGCAGTATGTCTGATCACTACCTCCTAGATGCTAGTAGCAACCTCCCAAGCTCTGATAACCACAAATGTCCCCAGACATTGCTGTTGTCCTTCATGGAACTAACTGTTCCACAGAAGAGCTGCTGAGGTAACAGTTACTTCACGATGCAGTGGTTTGAAAAGGGTCTTCAACTAGCATAGTAAAGGCCAGGCATCCTAATGTCATTTAAAAAAATTGTATGGGGGCTGGAGTGATAGTATAGCGGGTAGGGCATTTGCCTTGCACGCAGCCGACCCAGGTTCGATTCCCAGCATCCCATATGGTCCCCTGAGCACGGCTAGTGGTAATTCCTGAGTGCAGAGCCAGGAATGACCCCTGAGCATCGCTGGGTGTGACCCAAAAAGAAAAAAAAAACAAAAACAAAAATTGTGTGTATTTGTGTGTGTTATCAATTTCAGCTAGAGCTATTGGCAATAAAGCTGTAAATAATTAGAACTTATTTAGAAATAATTCAAATACACAGAAACAATAAAACAAAAAAAACAATAAAACAGCGCTCATCTTCTATGAGTGAATATGAAATCTAGGGAACTCTGATGAAAAGAATGGTCCTACAGTGTTTTTCAAATATAATTTATTAGTTGTGAGGACAAAAAAAAAATTCAACAGCTACTCAGTGTACAGTGAAGGCAAGCAGAAAAACGTCAACCGAGCAATTAGGATTTCTCTCACACGCAAATTTCTCTCACATGGAGTTATCAGGAGTCTGTAGAGCTGATCTCCTGAGAACTAGATGTCACACAGCCAAAAATGTATAACTTTCTTTCAATCACAAGAAATCACCAGTTGCCTAGATTTATTGTTTTTGTGTGTATATGTGTGTGTGTATTCTTTTGGTGTAACACAATGATATTCAGGGGAATATCTCTTCATTAAGAAATACATAAGGAATAGGGGCTGGAGCGATAGCACAGCGGGTAGGGCATTTGCCTTGCATGCGGCCAACCCAGGTTCGATTCCCAGCATCCCATATGGTCCCCTGAGCACCGCCAGGAGTAATTCCTGAGTGCAGAGCCAGGAGTGACCCCTGTGCATCGCCAGGTGTGACCCAAAAAGCAAAAAAAAAAAAAAAAAAAAGAAATACATAAGGAATAAAGAAAGGTATATATGAACAGAGAGGAATATATAACATATATAGAAACAAAGATAGATTAGGAAATACATAATGAGGAATAAAGAACATGAACTGGAGAGATAGTCCAGTGGATACGATGCTGACCTTATACATGACCAACCAGGTTCAATCGCCAGCCCTTCATATAGTGTGTGTGTCCCTCACCTCCAGCAAACTCTATCCCAGCACCGCCAGGAGTGATCCCTGAGCACAGAGCCAGCAGTAAGTCCTGAGCATCACTGGGTATGGCCTCTACCCCCACCTAAAGTAAATAAATAAAGAATCAAGAAACTTGGGGCTGGAGAGATAGCACAGCAGATAGCGAATTTGCCTTGCATTCGGCCAACCCAAGTTCGAATCCCAGCATCTCATATGTTTCCCTGAGCACCACCAGGAGTAATTCCTGAATGCAGAGCCAGGAGTGACCCCTGTGACCCAAAAAGAAAAGAAAACTAAAGAAACAGAAGGGGGATATTTTAAAAATCATTGAATTAGTAGGATAAAGTGTATTCCTTGTAATGTTCTTGTTTGCAATTTTTCTACATTTGATTTTTTTCCTTTTTTCTCATCCTTTTTTCTTTTATTATTGTTAAGGTACTAAGGGCACAATACTGTTAATCTTTATCTTTTTATGTAAAAAGTTGCTGCATCTTTACCAGTGCCAAAGACACTCCACTGTCCTGGGGCTGGAGTGATAGCACAGCGGGTAGGGTGTTTGCCTTGCATGTGGCCGACCCAGGTTCGATTCCTAGCATCCCATATGGTCCCCTGAGCAACGCCAGGGGTGATTCCTGAGTGCAAAGCCAGGAGTAACCCCGTGCATCGCCGGGTGTGACCCAAAAAAGCAAAAAAAAAAAAAAGACACTCCACTGTCCTTATGCTTCTTCTAGTCTTAAAAAATGTGGGGCTGGAGTAATAGCACAGCAGGTAGGGCGTTTGCCTTGCATGTGGCCGACTTGGGTTTGATTCCCAGCATCCCATATGGTCCCCTGAGCACTGCCAGGAGTAATTCCTGAGTGCAAGCCAGGAGTAACCCCTGTGCATCGCCAGGTGTGACCCAAAAAGCAAAAAAAAAAAAAAGTGAGAGTTTTGAGTGCCCAAGAACAGATAACTGGTTAAAGAAACTTTAGTACATCTACACAATGGAATACTATGCAGCTATTAGAACAGATGAAGTCATGAAATTTGCATATAAGTGGATCAACATGGAAAGTATCATGTTAAGTGAAAGAGTCAGAAAGAGAGGGATAGACATAGAAAAATTGCACTCATCTGTGGAATATAAAATAACAGAATGGGAGACTAACACCCATGAATAGTAGAAATAAGGACCAGGAGGTTTGCCCCATGACTTGGAAGCCAGCCTCACATGCTGGGGGGAAAGACAGCTCAGATAGAGAAAGGAACACCAAATAAAGGGTGTTTGGAGGACCCGCTTGGGTTGGGAGATGCATGCTGAATGTAGGCTAGAGATTGAACACAATGACCACTCAGTGCCTCTATTGCAAACCACAACACCCAAAAGGAGAGAGAGAATCAAAGGGAATACCCTGCCACAGAGGCAGGGTGGGGAGAGGAGGATGGTTTGAGGATGGTGGTGGAGGGGATACTGGGATTATTGATGGTGGAGAATGGGCACTGGTGGAGGGACGGGTACTTAATCATTGCATGACTGAGACGCAAACACGAAAGTTTGTAAGTATGTAACTGTACCTCACGGTGATTCGCTATTAATAAATAAATTAAATTAAAATGTGGGTTTTTTGGGGCCGGAGCGATAGCACAGCGGGTAGGGCGTTTGCCTTGCACGCGGCCGACCCGGGTTCGATCCCCGGCATCCCATATGGTCCCCCAAGCACCGCCAGGAGTAATTCCTGAGCGCAAAGCCAGGAGTAACCCCTGAGCATCGCTGGGTGTGACCCAAAAAGCAAAATAAATAAATAAATAAATAAATAAATAAATAAAATGTGGGTTTTTTTTTTTTGAGGGGAGGAGGGATGGTCATACGCAGTGATACTTAGGGCTAACTCCTAGCTCTGCACTCAGGAATCATTCCTGGTGATGTTCAGAAACCATATAGAATGCCGAGGATCGAACCTGGTTTGACCACATGCTTTGCAAACACCCTACCCCCCTGTAGTATCTCTCCAGCTCCATAAAAAAAATAAATGTTTTTTCTATAATACTAACATTATTGTTTTATACTTGCAGTGCTGCTACTCCATGCCCATCACCTGAGTGCCAGGATCCACTCACCATTAGTCCAAGGTCCCTCCTCACTTAGATGTTTGAACTTTCAAATAAATTATTTTTTTTAAGCTTAACTTGGGAAACAAGTTGATTCAAGTAATCTAACAAGTTAGGAAAGTGGCTACATTCTTAAGAGACTATTAATATTGTGGAAACAGTACAGATTAAAAAAATGTCAATAGCAGGGTTCATTCCTGGGAACCTCAAAATTTCTGAAAGCACTGGGAGGCAAGCCTGAAATAGCTCCCAGCACTTAGGTGTGGGTCAAAAAACCCTCCTCAATGTCTGCAGCGCTTTGCTCATTAGTGATCTTGGGAAATTCGCCCAAAGCTCATTTGGGTCTGGGTTCCTCTAGCAGAATGCTTGTAACACTGATAAAAGGCAAGAATGTATGTATCAAAGGGGCCAGAGAGGAGACACTGTTCAGCAGGTAAACTGCTAGCCTTGCACATGTTAACTTTAACTCTGCCAGGAGTGATCCTTGAGTATGGAACCAGAAGTAAGGCCCAGATATAAGGCATCAGCACAGCAGAATGTGGATGGATGGAAGAAAGGAAGGAAGGAAGGAAGGAAGGAAGGAAGGAAGGAAGGAAGGAAGGAAGGAAGGAAGGAAGGAAGGAAGGAAGGAAGGAAGGAAGGAAGGAAGGGAGGGAGGGAGGGAGGGAGGGAGGGAGGGAGGGAGGGAGGGAGGGAGGGAGGGAGGGACAGAGGGAAGGCGGAAGGGAGGAAGAGTAGGAAGGAAGGGAGGGAGAGGAAGGAAGGAAGGAAGGAAGGAAGGAAGGAAGGAAGGAAGGAAGGAAGGAAGGAAGGAAGGAAGGAAGGAAGGAAGGAAGGAAGGAAGGGAGGGAGGGAGGGAGGGAGGGCCGGCTGGCCCCTTCTGTTTCTTTATTTTTCTTTTCTTTTTGGGTCACAGGGGTCACTCCTGGCTCTGCACTCAGGAATTACTCCTGGCGGTGCTCAGGGAACCATGAGATGCTGGGATTCGCACCCGGGTTGGCCGCGTGCAAGGCAAATGCCCTACCTGCTGTGCTCCAGCCCCATGTTTCTTGATTCTTTATTTATTTACTTTAGGTGGGGGTAGAGGCCATACCCAGGGGGGAGGGAGGGAAAGAAGCGAGGGAGGGAGGGTGGGAAGGATGCTCTATGCCAATGTGCAAGAGGAAAAGAAAGCATAACACATAGGACTAAAGTCCTAAATGCAGGAGATGCACAGTCTCCGGCAGCCCCCGCGGGGAGCGCTCGCGCAATCAGCTCGCTCCTTCCAGGCGGCCGCCGCCGCTGCCCGAGCGCGCAGACGCGGAGCCAGACCACGTGAGCGCTGGGCCCCGCGCAGCCGGGCGCAGGCGCGCTCTGGCCACGCCCCCTCCCGAATGGGGTCGCGGGATCGCCCTGGAAACGCATTTTGGAGGAACGGCCGGCGGCCAATCGGCAGGGAGCGAGTGCCACGAACCGGCCAATGAGGAGGGAGCGGCGCGGGGTTTAAACCTTAGGTGCGGCCGGCGTCTCCCGGCGTGCTGCGGAGGAACGGCTGTTGACCTAGCGTCCAGCTCGCATCTCTGTCTCGTCCGGGGCTCCCGTGCTCTTCGCCCTCGCTGAGCTCCGGCCAGGGGATCGAGGCCGCCATGGCGCTCCGGGTCACCAGGGTAGGCCGCTGCGGACTGCGAGCGAGCGCGGCGGCCCTCGTTCGCCGCAGGTTCTCCCGCCCCGTGTCTCCGGCCGGAGCCCCCCGCCCCCACCTCCCCGGGACGCCCGGGGAGAATCTGGGCGGCGATTTGGGGTGCAGGGGCCCGGCGGGGCCTCTGGCAGGGTCGGGGGAGCTTCGGGGAACGGTCGGGCGGAATGGAGGAAGGGGAGAAAGGGAGCGGCCCGGCCTTGCGTAAATGGTACACGATGTTGCGGTGGGGAAAGTTGCCTTCAAAGCGGGTGGAGGGGCGCAGAAGGAGCTCCTACCACCTGCTTGCCTCCCGCCCACCCCGGGAAAAGAGAGGGGGCTTGCAATGAAAGCCCTGGACGGTTTTCTTTGATATGGAAGTTCGTGGTATAGGAGGGCCGGCGGGGACCAAAGACGCCTGCCCCAAGCGGGGAATGGAGTTTCTGGGAGGAAATCTGGCCTGTCACCGCCCGGCCGAGACCTTGAAGCCTCAGTTTCCCCCTGCGTCCACCCTTCCCCCCCCCCCTTCTGCTCTCTTTCCTCCTTCTCGCCTCGCCCTGATGAACCTTTGGTTCTAGCCTGGACCGGGCCCAGCTTTCAAAAAATGCTCTTGCTCTTTTTCAGAACACGAAAATCAATGTCGAAAATAAGACCAAGATCCCCCTGGCCGGCGCCAAGCGGGTGCCCATGGCCACGGCCGTGGCCTCCAAGCCCGGGCTGAGGCCGAGAACAGCGCTGGGAGACATTGGGAACAAAGTCGGGGAACAGCCGCAGGCCCGGATGCCTCTGAAAAAGGTTTATCTGCGCTCTGGCTTCTCGGGAAGGCTCAGGGTTCGACTTTCACGGGGGCCGCCGGTGGAGGAAACATGCCATTCCCTCTCCCTTTGCATCCACAGGAAGCGAAGTCCTTAGCTGCTGGGAAAGTTCCTAAAAAGCTGCCCAAACCTCTGGAGAAGGTAGCCATGGAGCCCCAGCCTGAGCCTGAACTGGAGCCGGAGCTTGTTAAGGAAGAAAAACTTTCGCCTGAGCCTATTTTGGTAAACCTTCTCTTTTTTTGGGGGGGGGGGGGGTGTCACACGGGGGGATGCACAGGGGTTACTACTGGCGGTGCTGGGGGCAGGGGGAGGGGAACACACACACACACCATATGGGATGCTGGGAATCGAACCCGGGGCCGCGGCATGCAAGGCAAAGGCCCTACCCACTATGCTATCGCACCAGCCCCATGGTAAACCTTCTTTTCCTCCCTTCTTTGGATTCTCTCATTTCTTTTTCTTCTGGTTTTACTGATGCATAGAAAAGTGTTTGAGTAAATAGTAACATTGATGGACGTCAGGCAAACTCTGCTGAGCACTACTGATGCCCACAACCTTTACAAATATTCTCTCCGCCTGTGTTATCACACATGCTGATTAAGCAAGATATTGTTTTTACTAATGTTTGTATGCCAGGTGGGCACCTAGGAGGTCCAAATCCTAGCTGTCTGGCTTGGCAGCCCATGGTTTTCTTGGATTTCTAATGCTGTCTCCATTTATTAGTGGTTTGGGGTAATAGCTGCCTGATTTTACTATCTCTGGCACAACCTATCTCTCTACAGAATTTGTCTGAAAGTGTTCTCTTGATCTCTAGGATATGACCACAGAATAACAAGCTTGTAACATTGAAGGTGTAATGGTAAGGTGTGAAAGAGAAAAAAAAAGTAACTTCAGAAAATTGCTGAGTAGTTCATAATTAGCCTCCCAACAAGAAACTTTATATTGAATATCATATGTAAATATATCCATTCTGTGAGGCGGAGGGGCACAGGGTGGATAGGCCTAAGAAGAGTCTGCTTTGCTTTCTTTATAGGCATATCAAATTATCTGAGGGTTCTTTGGCAATCTCATGCTGATTCTTGCCTTTCTGTTTGTCAGCCCCACCCTCTTACTTAACCCATTCATTCCTCAAAACAACTCAACCATCCCCTCCTGAGGTTTTCTTTCTCCTTCCTACAGTTCTTTTCCTCTTCCTAGAATCAATTTCCTACTTATTGTTTGGGGGCTACGTCCCAAACAGGGTCCAAGGGCTACTACTACTTCCGACTTGGTATTTGACTCCTTACAGTGTTCAGGCAGAATCCCAATCTCCTGCATGCATGGAAAACATGCTCAGCCATTGAATTTTCTCCGGACCACGTTTGTTTATTTTTTAAAATTCAAAGCCCTTTGCCGCACCTTAAAGTTAGTGCCTAACACAGCGCTTGCTGGGAGAAGGTGCTCAATAAATGCGCAATAAGGAAGAGGGGTAAGGACTGGAGGGGTTGTGTGACTCAATGGGCAGAGCCCATGCTTCAGGTGCAGAAGACCCAGGTTTGTTCCGAGACTGGTGCCACAGTACAGAGCCAGAATCTCCCCCCAAAAAAAAACAAGAAGTGGAGTAGGGGGAGGTGAATATGGTTACTGACACGGTATTTAATCCTTGGTAGTCAGGGCAGAATCTGTCCTTCTGAGCAGTGAGAACTCTAGCCTATGTTTTGAAAGAAGTCTAAGGCCAGGACTAGAGAGAGTACAGGGATAGGGTACTTGCTTTCCATGCAGCTGATCTGGGTACAGTCCCCTGCCAGGAGTGATCCCTGAGCACAGTCGAATATGGCCCCAAACCAAAAAGAAAGAGAGAAAAAAAATGCTAAGGTCCAGCCTGTCATTCATTTGAATTAACTTCACATGATGCTAATAAAACATTCATCAGTTACGAGTTTCACTGGAGGGAAGGCATATGAATTTGCTTCCTCTGTTTCACGTGTATATGAATAAAGTTTAACGTCAAAGTTATAAGTTGGCACCATCTTCGTTGACATTTTATTTTTCACATCCATGACTTAGAAAATAGAACACATTTACTAGAAATACCTTTTCATTTGAAGAAATGAACCATTCAGCAGCAGATGGTCTTATGAGTTGTTATCAATAATCTAATCTTCTGAGCTGTAGTATATGCTTCTTTGGGCTACTGACTTTGTTTTGGTTTGGTTTTCGGGTGCTCGCAGGATCATGCCAATACCTGGAATGGACCAGGCCCTGCCATTCTTAGCCCTCTAAGTTATCTATTTTTTTGCCATGTCTCTGCTGTTTTTAAGAGGTCTCTCTGTTTGAAGGTTGACACTCCCTCTCCAAGCCCAATGGAAACATCAGGATGTGCCCCTGCTGAAGAGTATCTGTGTCAGGCTTTCTCAGATGTGATTCTTGCCGTGAGTGATGTGGACGCAGATGACGGAGCAGACCCAAACCTTTGCAGTGAATATGTGAAAGACATCTATGCTTACCTGAGACAACTCGAGGTCAGTATTCTTATTAGAAACTGCTCCTTTTTTTTTTTTTCCTAAATTCTTCCTAACTTTGTTAAGCAGTTTGCAATCATTTAAGCAGGAAATGAGCAGCTTTTCACTTTAAAATTCTCCGTTTAGAATGCCAAAAACAATGAGTCACTCAGCAAGCCAATGAAATCTTTTGGACTTTTTTGGTCTGGTTTTGTTTTGGGGCCAACCCCTGGCTCTGTGGCCCTAAAGGAATCATTCCTGGTGGTGTTTGGGGGACCATATGTGGTGCTGGGGCTTGAACCCTGGTTGGTTACATACAAGGCAGGCAAGCACCCTACCCACTTTACTCTGTGTCATTTTTTATGTAGGAAGAGTTACAACTAAGACTACATGCTCCCCTAGTTCAAGTGTTGTGGCTTCCAGACCAGGCCAAACACGACTCAGGCACAGCAGTATATGGTGCCAGGTATGAGACACTGGTCGCCACACATGCAAGGCATGTTTGCTACCACTTGAGACACATGTCCTTTACCAGTCAAACATGAAAGCATGCATTCTACATGTATCCCTCAGTATCTCTACATGCAGGAATCTCCTCAGTTGCTCTTTCTGGAAAGTCTACAATTTATAGTCATCACAGCTGAAAGCACAAGCCCCAAATTTGGTTTTATTTTTGTTTGCTTTGTTTAGGGGTCACACCTGGGCTCTGATCATGGATCATTCTGAATAGTACTTGGGAACTATATGCAGTTCTGGGAATTGAACTGAGATTGGCAGCATGCCAATATTAACCACTCTGTTACCTTTCCAGTCCTATGATTCTCCTGCCACATAATATATTCTTTTGTAATTTATTTATGATTCACACCTGGTGTTGCCCAGGGACTACTCACAGCTTGATGCTTGCTGAGGTAGTTGGGGATGCTGGTAACCCAGGGCTCCTGCATGCAAAGCATGACCTTAGCCCTTTAGAGCTATCTCTCTGGCCCTATGATGCATTTTTGCCTCTTCATAACAATTACATCATAAGGTCTTGCTTAGTTCCATTAGACATTCCTATTTTCTACAAGAAGAGGTATTGTTCTGTGAGAATTTCCTCTTCAGGAGCAGCCTTCTGCTTTGGTTTCTTTTATCTTTTAAGTACTTTCTTTTTATTTTTTAAAACACTGTGACAGGCAGAAGATCATCTATATTGGAAACGAGCCCGCAGATCAGAAAGACGGTGGACTCTTGTCCCCAGAACTGTAGTTTGCATGAACACAAGTTGGATTTATCTTTTGGTTTATGGGCCACTTCTGGCAGTGCTCAGGCACCCATATGGTGCAAGAATCAAACAAAGGGCGATGCACAGGGGTTACTCCTGGCTCTTCACTCAGGAATTACCCCTGGCGGTGCTCAGGGGACCATATGGGACGCTGGGATTAGAACCCGGGTCGGCCGCGTGCAAGGCAAACGCCCCACCCGCTGTGCTATCGCTCCAGCCCCTGGTGTCTTTTTTTAAAAGACAGTTCTTCATGTTCTCACATTGGAGAAGTAGCTTTAGCAAATACATGTGCTGGTCATTTTCCTTAATCTGTTTTGGGAGTTAATGACCTGCAGTAGGAATGTGTTTCCAGCTGATGTAGTAGCTCTCCTATTTTCTGTATTTCATAAAAGTAGGAGTTGGTGGGAGATTTCTTAGTAAAATAAGAATTAAGCTTCCATGTGACCCAACAATTCCGCTTCAGGGTTTGTACTCTCAGGACCCAAAAACATTCAAAAGAGAGTATAGGCACACCATTATTAGCACAATAGCTAGGCTATGGAATCAACATAGGTATAGAGCAAAAGATGAGTGTACTATGAAGGTGTGGTATAAAAACATAATGGGGAGGGCCAGAGCGATAGTACAGCGAGGAGGGGTTTGCCTTGTACACGGCCAACCAGGGTTTGATCCTTGGCATCCTATTTGGCCGCCTGAGCAGTGACAGGGGTAATCCCTGAGCAAGACAGGCTGTGACCTACTATGCAGCTGCAAGAAATGATGAAATAATAAAATTTACTGCAACTTAGAACTGGAGGATATTATGTTAAGTGGAGTAAGTTGAAAGAAGGATGACGTAGGATGATCTCACTTAACTGTAGAATATAGAATAATAGGAAGAGGGAAAACAAGGCATTAAAGGGGAATAACTTCATCACCCGGAGCCCAGAATTTCGGAAGGAGGACAGGGAGGGAAAGAAATCAAGCAGGGGAGTAGGAAGAGGCAGACAGGAAGTAAGGCAGGGTAGGGAGTCAAGGGTCTCCTGTACATTGGTGGTTAGAGCCATGGTATAGTTATGTATGCAAATCACAGAGTCAACTTTACTGAAAGCATTGAATCCAAACTTAGAAATGCATGGTGAAGAGGCAGCCTGGATGTAGAAGGAACCTGGGGACATTAGCCGAGGGAAGTTGAGTTCAGTATATGCCTGAAACTCAAAACGTAAGTAACATTTTTGTGTGTTAGGAATTTTAAGTGAAAAAACCTGAAATAGGGGCTGGAGCAATAGCGCAGCGGGTAGGGCGTTTGCCTTGCACACGGTCAACCTGGGTTCGATTCCCAGCATCCCATATGGTTCCCTGAGCACCGCTAGGAGTAATTCTTGAGCGTAGAGCCAGGAGTAACCCCTGTGCATCAGTGGGTGTGACCCAAAAAAGCGAGAAAAAAAGGAGAAAAACCTGAAATAATAGTTTGGTGATTTATGGGCAGGGGTCGAGAGTAAGCCAGTATAAGGTGTCTGCTAGTGGTGATGAATAATTTAAGAACTCCCAATATGAAAGACCCATCACTATCTGCCCTGTGTAATGTTTGGTTCTTGCTTGGTAATAGAGCTGTTTGGAGAATCAACATAAATATAAAAATTGGGGCCAGAGAGAGACAGTACAGTGGGCAGGGTGCTTGCCTTCCACACAGCTGACCTGGATTTGATCCCTGACGTCCCATAGTTCCCCAGCACTGCCAGGAGTAATGCCTGAGCACTGCCTGGTGTGGCAAAAGGAGGGGTGGGGGTGGAGGAGGGAATAAGGGGAGAGAAAATTGGGGCTAGAGTGATAGAAAGTAGATAGGGTGCTTACCTTTCATGTGCCCAACCCTGGCAGCCTGGGCTTGATCTCCAGGAGTGACCCATAAGCACAGAACTGGGACTAATCCCTGAGCACAGACAGGTGTAGCACAAAACAAAACAACAGCAACAACAACAAAAAATCCAAAGAATTTTTCTTGCTTTTTTTTTTTTTTGGGGGGGGTCACACCCGGCGATGCACAGGGTTACTCCTGGCTTTGCACTCAGGAATCACCCCTGGTGTTGCTCAGGGACCATATGGGATGCTGGGAATTGAACCCGAGTCGGCCGCCTGCAAGGCAAACGCCCTACCCACTGTGCTATCACTCCAGCCCCTCCAAAGAATTTTTCAAAGGGGCCAGACAGCTATTACAGCAGCCTACCTGGGTTTGGTGTCTAGCAATACACATGGTCACCTGATTATCATCGGGGTTATCCCTGAGCCTTTTTGGGTATGAAACCCCCACCCCCGCCCCTACACACACACACACACACACACACACACACACACACACACACACACACACACATGAAGAATTGTAGAGGGGGCTATGGCACATGGCACTTACTCTGGGAGCCCTGACACACACACACAAACACACACAAGAATTGTAGGGGGGCTATGGCATTTACTCTATATGTGGGAGCCCTGAGTTTCATGTCTGCCACTATATGTTTCTCCAAGCACTGAACCAGGAGTAGTATTTGACCATTGCCCTCTATGGCTCCCAAGCCAAAAACAAAAATGTTAAATCTTACATGCTCCAGAATAATACTTTGTGGTCCCTAGATTTTCTAGTCAGAAATGCCCCACAGGGGGCTGGAGCAATAGCACAGCGGGTAGGGTGTTTGCCTTGCACGCGGCTGACCCGTGTTCGATTCCCAGCATCCCATATGGTCCCCTGAGCACCGCTGGGAGTAATTCCTGAGTGTAAAACCAGGAGTAACCCCTGTGCATCGCCAGGTGTGACCCAAAAAGCAAAAAAAAAAAAAGAAGTGCCCCACAAAAGAGCCCGAAAGAACACAGAGGACTAGATGGCAGCATGCTTAACGTGCATGGAAGAGCCCTGGGTTTGAGCAGAGCTGGGAGTAATTCCTGAGCACCTCCAGGTGTGGCCCCCAAACCAACTAAGAGTAATAAACATTTTTCTTGCAGGAAGAGCAAGCAATTAAGCCCAAATACCTCATGGGTCGGGAAGTCACTGGAAACATGAGAGCTATCCTAATTGATTGGCTAGTCCAAGTCCAAATGAAATTCCGGTTGCTGCAGGAGACCATGTATATGACTGTCTCCATTATTGATCGGTTCATGCAGGTGAGCATTATCCGTGACTGAGGGTATATAAAAATTGGTCTCAGTGTCATTACCTGAGACTTTGCCTTGGTGTCATCACTCAAGTGTCTTCTCCCCCACCCCACCGCTTCTGCTTCATAGTTCTGCATCTCATTATTATTATTTTAGTTCATTGTGTTTTCATTCAGTTTAAATTTCTTACTGCAGAATAACTGTGTGCCCAAGAAGATGCTGCAGCTGGTTGGAGTTACCGCCATGTTTATTGCAAGCAAATATGAAGAAATGTACCCTCCAGAAATTGGCGACTTTGCCTTTGTGACCGACAATACTTACTCTAAACACCAAATCAGACAGATGGAAATGAAGATTCTGAGAGCCCTAAATTTTGGTTTAGGTCGCCCTCTGCCCCTGCACTTCCTTCGAAGAGCATCTAAGATTGGAGAGGTACAGATTTCTTGAAAAAGCTTGGGTCTCGGAACATCAGGGAATACTGCCAGCCAGACAGACCTAATTCAGCTGACTGACATGAAACTGAATAGAGAAGGGGTAAAGATGCTTCTATTTGTGCTCAAGTCCCATATTACTAAGGCCTTGTGGGCAATTGCGTTTGGAGAAGAGAAGCATTCTCAGTTGCAGGTGTGGGCTTACCTGTTATTGTCAGCGTGGGTCTGACTGAAAGGTCAGTGACCTGTGGGGTTTTGTTCCAGGTTGATGTTGAGCAACATACTTTGGCTAAATACCTGATGGAACTAACCATGTTGGACTACGAAATGGTGCACTTTCCTCCATCTCAAATTGCTGCTGGAGCTTTTTGCTTAGCACTGAAAATACTCGATAATGGTGAATGGGTAAGCTTCGGCCCAGAGGCCTATGTTGCCCTAAGCTTTTGATTTAGAAATTCACTTAGATTTTGGCAGATTACAGGATTGTTTCTATTTAAAGATGGTTCAGCTTATGTCTAAATATGGAATCTAGTCAGGGGATGGTTAAATGATTATCTTGTACGAGAGACACAGTATGGGGGTAAGGCATATCTTGCATATGGCTGGCTCGGTTTGATCTTGACACTGCATAGGATCCCTCAGCACAGCCAGGAGTGAGCCCTGAGTATCACTGGGTGTGGTTCCAAAACAAATAAAGCAAAGCAAAAATGATGCTATGTTATTTGTGCAAGAATGTCAGAATTCTTGTGTTACCTAATATCTTCTATACCCTGGGGCTAGAGTGATAGTCTACCAGGTAGCTTTGCTTGTTTCATGAAAGGCAAACTTGAGTTCCATCCTCAGCACTCCATATGGTGCCCTGAGCATAGAACCAAAAGTAAGCTCTCAGCATCTCCAGGTGTGGCAAAAAAAAAAAAAGAAAAATCTTTCTATAATCCTGTGAGGAAACCAGTCAGTTGTATTACACATGTGACATTAAAGCTGGTCAATTGACCTACTGCAAATTTATTCAGTTTCATTTATTCATTAAATATTCTCCTATGTGTTATGTGCATCTAGCCCCTAGGAATATGGGTGGAAAAGGTGGCCTCAAGGAACTTAGAATCAAGTGTGGGGAAATGACTCAATTAGAACTGTATAATTAGATTTTGAGCCTATGAAACATGAACCTGAGGGGAAGGGAGTCTTTAGCTTAACTTAAATTTCAGCTAACCCATCATGGTTTCTGTCTCCCTACCTTATTGTTAACAACACTCAAAATTTTATGGAACAATTTTTTGATGCACAATTTTAATATGTTATTTTCTTAGACACCGACACTACAGCATTACCTATCATACACCGAAGAATCCCTTCTTGTTGTTATGCAGCATCTGGCTAAGAATCTGGTGGTGGTGAACAGCGGACTAACAAAGCACATGGTGAGTGTGCACTGGCATGCTCTAGGATGTTGAAGACAGTGAAGATTAAGACCTTACACCCACAAGTGTATAGTTTATTTTTAAAGGGATTTAAGTGTTTCAAATGAGAATTCGGTTGGATCTTAAATTTTTCTCTTCTTTAATAATTGCTACACTGTTTTCTTCCAGACTATCAAGAACAAATATGCCACATCCAAGCATGCTAAGATCAGCACTCTGGCACAGCTGAATTCAGCACTAGTTCAAGATCTAGCCAAGGCGGTGGCAAAGGTGTAACTGAACTTGGAGACTGGGAGTACAATATCTGCAAATAAAATTGGCACCATGTGCTATTTGTACATATGTTTCATTACTTTTAATAAAGTTTGTCATCCTTTTTACTTAGACCTTAACTCATGGCTATTTCCTAGGGTAACTTAAAAATTGTTTGAACATGATGGTGATGTTTAGTGGGGTATAAAAGATGCTTTCGGTTTGCCTATGGACTTAAACTGACATGTGAATAATTGTTACTTTTGTGCTTGGCTCTTGTTCTGTGTACCTGGCTTTTACGTTATTGATGTGAACTGTGAAAGACTGATGTTGTAAAGACATTTAAAACCTTTGCTTGGTAGAAGAGGCTCCCTGTGGGCCCCAGTTGCCTTGGCAGGATTTTCTGTCAGTTCTGCTTAAGTCTGTCAACTCCCTCCACTTGTTTTCCATTTGTTTTGGTGGTTGCTTTTATAATCTTAGTAATCTTCTATTATAAACTATTTTCAGTTAGAAAGAGAAGAACTTGTTTTATTTCTTTCCCTTTGTTTCCCTTGTTTCTTGCCTTTGTCACTGTGCAGTGTTGGAGAAGTCACACCTGGTGTGTGCTGAAGGTTCCACATGAGCACTGCCCCTTTCTCTGCTTCTGGTCTCCGGGCAGGCCATGCCCCACAAAACTGTGGCTTGGGGCCCAGAACTTAGTTTTCCTTTCTTGGGGGAGGGCAATGGGACATGATCTGGCAGCATTGGTATTGCTTCAGTGGTGCTGGGAACTGAATTGAGATCAACCACATGTAAAGGAACTTTAATTAAAAAAAAAAAAAACCGATAGTTTCCTTTTTTGTTTATTGACTAAGAAAATAACAGGCACCTTAAAACAGATTTGGGTCTTTGTGGCACATCCATCTCAGTGCTCAGTGTACCACATGGTGCCAGGGACCAAAGCTAGAGGCGTCTATCTCTCCCTCTAACTCTAACCCTTTGACTATTTTCCCACCCCCAAAAGTATCTTTTTAAAGTCAACTACATTTTACCCCCCCTGTATTTCAATCCTACCAGCAGTTTAAGTTCACGGTGTTTTAAGCTTTAAGTGTTTTACGTTCACGGCAGGTAGTTTCAGATAATGTCAGCAACACAAAAACCTGGTTTTCTCTGTGCTTGCCAAAACTGAAGATAAACTTTATCATTGTCTTCCATGTCTGTGAATTTGGCAAAAAACACCCTATCTTGTTTGCTGTTTTATGATACTAGCTGAATAAATGTTTTTTCACTTACTATATTAGTTTATCGTGTATTTCATTTATTTATTTATTTATTTTTGCTTTTTGGGTCACACCTGGCAATGCACAGGGGTTATTCGTGGCTCTGCACTCAGGAATTACTCCTGGCGGTGCTCAGGGGACCATATGGGATGCTGGGAATCAAACTTGGGTCGACCGCATGCAAGGCAAATGCCCTCCCCACTGTGCTATCGCTCCACCCCCTATCATGTTCTTTATTATGTTGTCTTTTGCTATGAATACATTTTATGTTCTTGAAGTTGTTTTTTTTTTTTATGTCAGCTTTTATATTCTCTGTCTTATGTCACTGCCATCCTGTTGCTCATTGATTTGCTCAAGCGGGCACCATCGTGAGACTTGTTTTACTGTTTTTGGCATATCGACTACACCACGGGTAGCTTGCCAGGCTCTGCTGAGCGGGGGAGATAATCTCAGTAACTTGCCGGGCTCTCCAAGAGGGGCGGAGGAATCGAACTCGGGTCGGCCGCATGAAAGGCGATTGCCCAACTGGTGTGCTAGCTCCAGCCCTTAGATCAATTATACCCCAAACCATAAATACCTAAAATTCCAAATTTTTGACAGGTTTTCAGTAAACACTGTGGTATGTGGAGGGATTCTCTCATTTTAGTCTAGTACCATAGGATTAAAACGATCTTTGTCCAGGAGTAGGGGCAGTTGGTTCATAGGTTCAATTGCATAGTTTCCTAGTACCTAGTTTCCTAGTTCATAGGTTCAATTGCATAGTTTCCTAGTTCATAGGTTCAATTGCATAGTTTCCTAGTACCATCAGGAATGGACACCACCACCCCCAAGCCACACCTACCACGCAGACCACACAATTTTTGTTTCAATTGAACTGAAACATCAATGGTCATAACAGTTGGCACTGGAAAGATAGTGTAGGGATTAAGGACCTGTGTATGACCGATCCCCGAATCACATGGTACCCAGAGCACCACCAGGAATAGCCCCTTGGCACAGCCGAGAATAGGTGCTGAGCACTGCCAGCTATCTCTCAAATGAAACAACATGAAGTTAAACTAGGTTCGAATTGTTCCTTTGATGTTTGTGTTATGTTGTGTTCTAGCTCAGGACAGATTTGCCATTCAGAAACATTTTGCTTAATGAGTCTTATGCATATTCTCTGATACAATGTTAAAATGTTTTTATGGCTACTTACCTTTGGTTTTTGGTTTTGAGGGCACACCCTTTAGTGCTCAGGGCTTGCTCCTAACTCAGCCCAGAGATTAGTTCTGGTGTTACTTGGGGGCCATTTGTGGTCCTGGGAATCAAACGTGGGTAAACACAGCCATATCCTTTTGACCACCTGATTGTTTCTTCATAGTGAAGGAACATGCTATATAAAAACAGTAAAGTTCAGGTTATGCATTTTGGAAAGTATATGTTATGTCTGTAAATTATGCACACATCAGAGTACCTCATCTTGTTCATTAATGGTCTTGCCAAGTTTGATCATCTGGAAATAGAATTTAGCTATAAAGTCACTGCTCAATTTCAGCATTTATTAATAATTGCTTTGAATTATTTTATCTCCAGCCACTGGCATGAGTGTAGTTGTGTATCATTGCATGTGTATTAATTATTTGCCATTCTTCCTGTAGAATAGCTCCCCACCCACACTGGCCTTTTGGGTTTTGGTCTGAATTAAAAATGTTAATTAAGATCTTATTGCGTTATTTTCACGAATGTCATCCCCAACCAGCAACATCAACTACACCTGACACTAGAAATTTAAATCAGAAAGAGTTATTTAGGCACCTACTAATCTATTGAAACTCACCCACCCCATGAATCTTATGCATATAAGAGAACAGAAGAACTATTGCTTTGCCTTTCTCCCAACTGTTGCCACTGGACACAGTAGGCAACTGCTTAAAAGATAGCCATCAGGTCAGGGAGGTAAGGCTGGAAAGCATGCGAAGGACCCTGAGCACCCGCTTGCAGCAGCCCTGGCCCCTGCTGGGTGTGGCCCTAAAGTAAAACATACAAAGTACAAGGTTGCAGTGCTTGGGCCCCGAGGGTGAACGCTTACATGACCCGCCCTAACGAAAACCTACAAACCAACCAGCCGCTGTATGACCTGCCTTTCCCCCCGCCCCCTTCTCCATCACAGCCCTGGGAATAACAAAGCTGAATTATCAAGTTTGTACTTGGGGATGCCCAACTCAATTATTAGTGAAATTTTTTTGGTTTTGTTTTAAGGGCCCACCCCCTGCGGTGCTTAGGGTTTACTCCTGGCTCTGCACCGGGGACTATGTGGGATGCGGGTGATCCAACCCGAGTTGGCCGCATAGCAAGGCAAGCAAGCGCCTTACCCGTTGTACCATCGCTCCGGGGCCGTCAATCATTAATGAAAATTTTACACCGGGATTTCACCCTGGAAATCAGGGGTTCAAATACCTGCACCGTCCCTTTCTTTGGTTTGGTTTACTTTGGTTTGGACCTTCTGACCTCGATCAGAAGTAAAAAAAATTGCCCCCAACCCCAAATATTTTTCTCAGTCCGCCAGGCACCTCAGTTCCTAAGTGCTAGGATGCTCTCCCCCTGCTCTCCTGGAGTCCCCTTGCCAAAAAGAGGAAAGAGCAGGTCCAACAGGTGGGCGTGTTTCAATCCCAGGCTGCGATTCGCTGGAACCGCTGTAGCCCTGCCCCTCGCTCCCTAGAACGGAGGCTTACAGCGTCTCGAATTTTGAAAACCGCGCGCTGTAGGCAGGTTGCCGAGTAGTAGACTGGGGACAAACGCGCTCCGCCGTCACCATAGCAACGAGGGCTGCGCGCGAGGCGCTCGGGCGGAAGGGGCGGGGCGGAGGGCGCCGTTACTCGGCCTCTTCCGGGCTGGCCGCCGGGTCGGGAGCGTCTTCTGCTGCTCCTGCGGGGGCTTCCCAGTCCCACCGCGAGCCGAAATGGAAAAGCCGTCCCCAGAGCCCCTGGACTCCGGAGAGGGAGGTGGGACGCCGCCGGAAGCAGACGGCCTATCAGCATCCCTGGACGACCACGTGGCTCTGCTGCTCAGGTTGTTCCTCAAGGTTGGAGCAGCGGGGTGGGCTCCAGCTCCGCCCTGGGCCCGGGAAACCGGGATCCCCTGTTCGGACCAGGGCCCCTCGCACGCGGGTGACTGCTGTGGGCCTCTCGGCACCTTTGGAAGCCAGGGTCGTTGCTTGGAAACGGAGAGAAAGAGGACGCGCGCCCCGGGGATTGCTCTGGGGATTCGGGGCTCGGCGGAGTTGGTGCCTTGCGCCCGGGGCTGTGGCCGCCCCACACCCCTGAGGCCCGGGACCCGGATTATCTGGGATTTCCCAGGAGGTGGTGCAGGGAGTCCACCGCTGGGCCCCGTCCCTGGCCCGAGATCAGTTTCCCGCCGCGCTCTGTCCTCTTTCCCGCCCTTGCTGATGAGCTGGCTCTGCGCCTACCCCAACACAGCACAACAGTGGCGGTGCTCCCCGACGTGCTTGCTGGGGCCTGGACCACGCGTTGAGGAAGAGGTGCACCTGTATTCTGGTTCTGGAGCGAAGGTGCTCACATAGACCTTGTGGGAAATGTGGTGGGTGTGGCAGAGACCCGGCCGTGTGCAGGAATCCCAGCGCGCGCAGCTCTGGCAGTGAAAAGTTTGTTTGTTTTTATGAAGTTAGAATTGCAATGTCTAAAATTTTATGGGAGGAGCCGGAGAGATAGTATAGCGGGGAGGTAGGGCGCTGTCTTTGCATGTGTCCAGCCGGGCTCGAGCCCCGGCATCCCATAGGATACCCCGAGCACCGCCAGGAGTGATTCCTAAGTACAGAGCCAGGAGGAACCCCTGAGCATTGCTGGGTATGGCCCGGAAAATAAATAAATAAATAGAATGAAATTTTGTTGCAGAGCCAGAGAGAGAGAGAGAGAGAGAGAGAGAGAGTACAGCAGATAAGGCGTTTGCATTTGTATTCTGTCAACCTGGATTCCATCCCTGGCACCCCTATATGGTTACCTGAGCAATACCAGGAGAGTTCCCTGAATACAGCCAGGAGTAAGCCCTGAGCACCTCAGGGCAGCACTGTAGCACTGTTGTCCTGTTCATCGATTTGCTCCAGCGGGCACCAGTAACATCTCCTTTGTGATACTTGCTGTTACTGTTTTTGGCCTATCGAATACCTGGAGCGGGTAGCTTGCCATGCTGTGCGGGCGGGATACTCCGGGCTCTCTGAGAGCACCTCGGGGTATGACTCAAAATCAAACAAGATCTAAACACCTCTTTCTGGTGAATGGGCACTGGTGGAGGGATGGGTAAACGATCACTGTATGAGTGAAATGCAAACACAAAAGTTCTTAAGTTTGTAACTGTACATCACAGTGATTCTCTAATAAAAATTTTTTTTAAAAAGACCTCTTTCGTGGCTGGAGCAATAGCACAGCAGGGGGCTGGAGTGATAGCACAGCGGGTAGGGCATTTGCCTTGCACGAGGCCGACCTGGGTTCGAATCCCAGCATCCCATATGATCCCCTGAGCACCACCAGGAGTAATTCCTGAGTGCAGAGCCAGGAGTAACCCCTGTGCATTGCCCGGTGACCCAAAAAGCGAAAAAAAAAGAAAAAGGAATTCTTTCAGTGTTTTAAAAATGCTAGACTGTAGGAGCCGAATAGATAGTACAATGTTAGGTGCATCCCAATTGATCCCTTGAACACCACCAGGAGTGATCCCTGAGTGCAGTCAGGAGTAAGCTCTGAACTTTGTGGGGTGTGTCTTCCCCCCCCAAAAAAAAAAAAAACTGAAATGCTGCTCTACTTTTAGCTCTTTTGTTTATTTTGGGACCACAACCAGCCAGTGATGCTCAGAGGTTTCTCCTGGCTCTGCACTCAGAGTTGCCAGGGGGATCATATGGGGTGCCGAGGTGTCTGGGTCTGCCATGCAAGGCAATCACCTTACCTGTTCTACTATCTCTTCGGCCCTCCGAGGGCCTCTTTAAAGTGGGGCAAGCACCCAACTGCTGAGCTATAGCCCTGGCTTTAGATCTCTCTCATCTGGTGATCAAACCCAGGGCCACCCACCTCTGAGCAAATGTACTGCAGATAAGCCGTACTCCAGCCCATTTTATTTGGAGGGGGAACACATTCAGCTTACTCAGGGCTTATTCCTGCCTCTGTACTCAGGAATCACTGCTTTTGGGGTTCAGTGGACCATAAGGAGTGCCTGGGATCAAAACAGTTTGGCCTCATGTAAGGCAAACACCCTACCTGCTGTATTATCACTCCTGCTTTGTATGCCCATTTTAAGTAAATGAGACCAGTCTGGAGAGATAGTACAGGGCTAAGATATATCTTGCATGTGACCAATCCCAGTTTGATCCCTGGTATCACATGTGGTCCCTTGAGCACCTCCAAGAGTGATTTCTTTGCACAGAACCAGGAATAAGTGCTGAGCACGGACAGGTGTATATCAAATAAACACCATTCCTCCCACACACCCCACCCCCCAAATGTGAAAAGAATACACACAAACTGAAGTCAAACTGGAAGTTTAATGATTTTTGCTTTATCTCATAAAGAATGAGATGGTTTATCATATAGTAATTAATCATGTGTCAGTAAAGATGTCTTTCTCTTTCATCTGTTTCTAGACTGAGAGCACAGACAAAACAACAACTCTTGGAATATAAATCAATAGTTGATGCAAGTAAGTGTTTTTCGTTTTAAATAAGATTTTGTGAGCTCCATTTTTACTATATATGATTTTAGGGAGGAGGGGTTGGACCATACCCATTGGTATTCAGTGGTTTCTCTTGGCTCTGTTCTCAGAGATCACTCCTGGTGATATTCAGGGGTCCCTGTGTTGTACCAGGGATCAAACTAGGGTTTGTCTGATGAACCTGTGCAAGGCAAATGCATTAAGCTCTCTACTTTCTCTCTGTCCCCTAAAATTATTATCATTATTTAAAAATTATTTTACTTCTCTTTTTTTTTTTTTTTTTTTTTTTTTTGCTTTTTGGGTCACACCCGGCAATGCACAGGGGTCATTCCTGGCTCATGCACTCAGGAATTACCCCTGGCTGTGCTCAGGGGACCATATGGGATGCTGGGATTCGAACCCGGGTCGGCCGCGTGCAAGGCAAACGCCCTACCTGCTGTGCAATCGCTCCAGCCCCTTACTTCTCATTTTAAATGGGGGGAGTTGGGCCTCACTTGGAGGTGCTCAGGCTGTTCCGGGTTATGAGTCCAGGGGACTAGATATGGTATTGGTGATTCAAACCAGAAATGGTGAAATTTAAGGCATGTGCCTTAAATTTTAAGGCCCCTGACTTTATCTCTAGCCCCTAAAATTGAGTATTTTATTTCCTTTTTTGGAGGGGTGGGGGGGTGGGCGGTTCACTCCCAAGAGTGCTCAGGGGCTATTCCTGACTCTGTGCTCATGATCCCTGGCAGTGCTGGGGATTTAAATCAGTGTCAGCAGGAAAGAGGCAAGTAAGTGCCTTAACCTATGGATTGTCTCTCTGGCCTGCAAAATTCACCATCTTAATAGAGTTCAGGACCAGGGGCACATGCCTGGTAGGGACGGGTCAGTTACTAGGCTCAGGCTTCTCACACACTGCCAGGTGTAGCCTTAGTGACCCCCACCACTCTGGGGTTGCTCCCTGGAGTGTTCAGGTGTCTAACTGGGACCTCCCACATGCAACGCATGCATTCAGCACTTTAAACTACCTCCCGTGCCCCCATAGCATAGTTTTTTTATGACTCGTCCATATTGTTATTTTCAGTAATTCATTTTCTTTAGGTTGTAGAATAGTTCACGATGGCTTTATTTTTAAAAGCATTTATTTGTTTGCCTATTGATGGTTTTTTGAATTGTTTATACTTTCTTTGTCCATTGTGAATAAAGCTACTATGGATTTTGGCTTTTTGGGGGGCAGCAAAAGGACTGGGGCCACACCCAAGGTGTTCAGAGCTTGGGGCTGGAGTAGTAGCACAACGGGTAGGACATTTGCCTTGCATCCGGCAAATCTGAATCAAATCTGACCCAGGTTTGATTTCCAGCATTCCATATGGTCCCCTGAGCAGAGCCAGAGATAACCCCTGTGTATCGCTGGGTGTGACCAAAAAAGAAAGAAAAAAAAGGTGTTCAGGGCTTTGGGCTCAGGGGTCACTCCTGGTGATGCTCAGGGAACCATATGCCATGCCCCCTAAAAGCAAAATTTTGAGGTCATATGTCCTGTTTAATTTTTTAAAAAGAAAAGCTAAAATGCTTTTATCACTTAGTATATTTCCATCACTATTTGATTTCCAGTTGCTTTATATTCTTTCCAATATTGTTTATTGCTTATTTTCAGCCCTTTTTTTTTTTTTACTTAGGCACTGTCATATACAGTAGAAACTTTTTTTTTTTTTTAACTTTTGTTTTATTGAATCACTGTGACAAAAGTTACAAAGCATTCAGGTTTAAGTCTCAGTCATATAATGATCAAACCCCCATCCCTTCACCAATGCACATGTTCTCCCACCAAGAACCCCAATATACCCCCCTCCCATACCCCCCACCCGAGTGGCTAATGATCTTCACTTAATTCTCTCCATACTTTGAATACATTCAATATTTCAACAGAGAACTCACTATTATTACTTGGAATTTCCCCCCAGCAATCAAACCTGCTGAAAAGGTATCATTTGATAATTTGTTTTCCATTGCTGAGAATGAAGATTATATGAGGTTTTGGATTTGTTATTTTAGCTCAGTTCATAGTCTAGATGCATTTCTATAAGAAGCCGCTGGGTGCCAAAATGGGTTAAGAGACCTCCTGGATCATAGTCTTTAAGGAGCAGAAGGGCCGTGTTGTCCTCGGCTGCTCCAGATCTCATCTGGGCGGAGGGCGTGCCAGTAACACCCCCATCCTACAGTAGGGATTTTATATTTGTGCTCATGATTGCATACTCCTGCTTTGCTCTCAGGGATCACTCCTGGTGGGGCTTGGGGGACCACATGAAGTGTCAGACATTGAATCCTGGTTGGTTGCTTGCCAGGCAAGCATTCTACCCTTTGTACTATCACTCCAGCCCCAGTTCACAGTACTCTGAATAGTAGTGTTTCAGACCTGCGATGTTACCATACCACAGCCACCACCAAAGTGCCAGGACCTTTCTACCACTGTCCCTACGTCTCCTCTCACCCTGCCAACCCTCAGCAGCTGGGTGTGTGGCCTCCAGCAAATGCACATGGGAGCGCCACAGAAGCCTGTGGTGAGCCTGCCCCGGCAAGCACTGTTGCCAAGCAGAAGCGCTGCCGCCAGATGAGCATATTCAGTGGCACTACGCAGTGAAGCATGTGTGACCCCTGGGCCTTGTGGCATCAGCCACAAGAGAAGGGGGAAATGTCTGAGTTAATGCTTTTGGGGAGATTTGGGTTTTGGACCATCCCTTGGGGTGTTTGAGGGCTGCTCCACGGTGCTCAGGGGGCCTCGTGGTGCCAGGCATTGAACTCAGTCCTGCATGCAGAGCATGCCTGCTAGCCCCTTAAGCCTTCTGCTCGGCCCTGCATATTTCATATTTAAGTTAAAGTATTATTGGCATGGTGGGAGTACAAATTGGTATATCCAACATGGAAAACAGCGTGGCAGTGGAGTTCCAAAAAAAAAAAAAAAATTGAGACTAAGTATGTACTTTGCACACAAGTCCCTATGTTTCATACACAGAATTGCAGAGCACCTCTGGAAGCTTAATTTCAGTCATGAGTCATTGATTGAAAATCAGCATGTGTATATATGTTATTAAATTCTATCCTTCAAGTACATGACATTTAGCACAGCAGGTAGGTCATCTGCTGTGCACATAGCCGACCCGGGTTCAATTCTTCCATCCCTCTCGGAGGGCCCGGCAAGCTACTGAGAGTATCCCGCTTGCACGTCAGAACCTGGCAAGCTACCCGTGGTATATTCAATATACCAAAAACAGTAATAAGTCTCACAATGAGACGTTACTGGCGCCGCTTGAGCAAATTGGTGAACACGGGACGACAGTGCTACAGTGCTGATTGCTACCATATAGACATAAGTTAGGATTTTTTTTTTTTACTTCTTATTTTCTTAATCTCAGTTATTTTCTGTTTTACTAAAACTATGATGGCCAGTAGTTCTGTACAATGTTAGCCTGATTTGGATGCATTACGTTTAATAAGCTATATTACTGTTAGTTTCTTTGCTGTCATAATGTGGAGACTAGAACTTTAAATTTGCAGACTTGATTTGCACTTATAGCTTATGTATATTTTGGAGAGAGGAGAGTTTGGGGTTGCAGCTAGCAGTACTTGGGCTTTTCCTGGGTCCATGCTCAGGAGTTCTTGCAGGCACTGCTCGTGGAACCTTGTGGTGCCAAGGATCAGACCCGGCTCAGCTCCCATGCCAATGAGCCTCTTAACCCCTGTATTTCCACTCTGATTCTGTGGCTTATGTTTACTGTGGACAGCACTATTCTAAAATAATACTGATTTTTAAAAACTATTTATTCGTAGGTGAAGAAAAAACTCCGGAACGATTCATGCAAGAACAGCAAATTGAAGCGTATGTCATATTTTCGAGTTTTTTTAATATGTCTTAAGTTTTATTTGTAGTCATTACTTTTATATTATCTTTTTTACAACTGTGTCTTTTTATTTCCCTGAATTTTGCCAAAATAATTTATCAGAAGTGAGTGGAGAAAATATTGATGTAAGGTGTAGACTCATATATACGCAGTGATCACAGAGTCCTGTCTGGCATCTCTTTACCAAGGTACTTAGCTAGATGTGTCTCAGTAGGCACCAGTTTTCAAATTTGTAAATACATCAGTATGGTGAGTCTGTAGAAGACTAGGGAGTATAATTTTTACTTTTTTCAAAGGTTTACTTTTATTATTATCCAATGATTTTTTTCTTTCCTGCTTCTTTGGTAGTAAAATTGAAGACCTGGAAAATGAAATTGAAGAAGCGAAAGTTGCCTTTGAAATAAAAAAGCTTGCATTAGACAGGTAATTATTGCACTTTTTAAATAAAAACTTTATGGACTAAATGCAAAATGGATATGGTGTAAGGTGGGGAGAATATTTTAGTTAGTCCAGATGAAATGACTAGATAATAGTCACAAATTTTGAGCTCTAAGAGAAAAGTTACTCGTTTGTTAAAATTTTCATTTGAAGAAGCTATATAAGGTAGGGTTAATAAAGAAAGAGTAATCAAGAGCATAGAAGACATTACCTCCCATTTGGTGTTTGAAAGTGTTACATGAATTGGACAGAGCGAAAGTGTTACATGAATTGAACAGAGCGATAGCACAGCGGGTAGGGCATTTGCCTTGCATGTAGCCGACCCAGGTTCAATCCCCGATATCCCATATGATCCCCCAAGCACTGCCAGGAGTAATTCCTGAACGCAGAGCCAGGAATAACCCCCTGAACATTGCTGGGTGTGACCCAAAAAACAAACAAAAAAAGAAAGTGTTGCATGAATTAATCTAATTTTTGGTATTTATTGATCAAGTAAAAGAATTGTCATGGAGAGGCTAGAGAGAGAGTACATCTGATAAGGCACTTGCCTTGTCCACAACCAAACCACATTCCATCCATGCTACCACATATGGTCCCCTGACTTTCCACCATAAATTAATCTCTAGGTACCACCAAATATGGTCCAATTAAGCACAAAAAATTGTCATGGGATTTAAATATGTTTGTTACTATCCCTTTTTGGATCACACCTGTGATGCACAGGGGCTATTCCTGGCTTTGCACTAGACTGGCAGTGCTCAGGGGACCATATAGGATGCTGGGAATCGAACCCAGGTCAGCCTCGTGCAAGGCAAACACCCTACCCGCTGTGCTATCGCTCCAGCCCAAAGACTCAAATCTGTTTTTTCTTTTTTGGCTTTTTGGGTCACTCCCAGCGATGCTCAGGATTACTCCTGGCTCTGTACTCAGGAATTACTCCTGGCGGTGCTCAGGGGACCATATGGGATGCTGCGAATTGAACTCATCTCTGCTGCATGCAAGGCAAACGCCCTACCTGCTGTGCTATCGCTCCAGCCCTATCCTTTATGGTTTTGATGTACAGTTATTGCACCTCACCACCACTAGGGTGCTCAAAGATCCTTCCGCAGTTCCCGGAGCAGTCCGTCTAGTCCTGCTCCTAGGCCCTTACCTCCTTGCTTGGTAATTGCAGTTTTGTCATCCAAGGCCAGCCCTGTGCTGATCTCTCTGCCTGACAGCTCTATTCTGGCCCTTCACGTGGCGGGCGGCTGGGAAGTAAAGCTCAGGCTCTTTCAGGCCTAGTTAGCGTCAGCCTCTGGTGCATGACCTTGTGCAACAGTTCCTTCGTCTTCATGATATTTCCTGTTTCTGTGATTTATTCATCAGTGTTTGTCATCCAGTACTGCGTCAGGCCCTGCTTATGTTTCATGTCAGCTTGGCTTTTGCGGTGGTCATTTCATGTTGTATATGTAAAGAGCATACTCGGTGGTTGAGCACTGTCCATTGCATGTGGGCGGACTCGGGTTTGATCCCCAGTAACACAAATCATCATCATCATCATTATATTTTATACCTGAATTTAATAAAATATGTGAACTATACAACAATTAAGAAAAATAAAATAAAGAGAAATTAGTCTTTAGTTTGCTATGATAAAGTTTGTTTAATGAACCATATATGTTATCTGTGATTTATAATGCCTGTCTTTCCTTTCACCATAGGATACAACTTTCAACTGTTCTTAAAAGAAACCTGAAAAAATTTGACACCGACACGAGGTACACTTCTTACACTTCCTTTATTGTTTGTTTTTCACCCACATCCAGCAGTTCTTAGGGCTTACTTCTGGCTCTCTACCCAGGGATCACTCCTGGCAGGGCTCAGGAGACTGTGTGTAATACAAGGACTCAAACCAGGTCTGGGGCCGGAGCGATAGCACAGCGGGTAGGGCGTTTGTCTTGCATGCAGCTGACCCGGGTTCGATCCCCGGCATCCCATATGGTCCCCCAAGCACCGCCAGGAGTAATTCCTGAGTGCAGAGCCAGGAGTAACCCCTGAGCATCGCTGGGTGTGACCCAAAAAGCAAAAAAAAAAAAAAAAACCAGGCTTGTCCATATGTAAGGCAAATGCCCTGTGTACTGCACTGTCTTTCTGGCTCACACCTCTCATTTTATTTTATTTTTGATTTTGGGCCACACCTAGCTGTGCTCCGTGTTCTTCCCTATGCTCAGGGAATCACTTCTGGTGGTGTTCAGGGGATAACATAGGGTGCTGGGGATTGAAGCTGGGCCAGCCACATGCAATGCAGGTGCTCTATCCGATATTCTGTCTCTCATCCTCTGCAGCTCTGGTTTTAAACAGAAATTTAGTTGTATCAAAGTTTTCTAAGTTTATCTGATAAAGAATGACTGTATTAAGATGTGTAATAGATGTAGTCGAAATAAACATATACTAATTGACTTCATTAATTAGATTATTTGTAATGTAAAGGTTAATAGTTGCATTTTTATTCTTTTCAGTGTGCTCCTGAATAACATGAAACACACATTAAAGCTAACTAATTCAATAATAAAATCACAGCAGGTAAGTTTGCACATTCTGCTGCTTATTTATTTTCAGGATTTCATTAGTAATTTTTTGTGGTTGAAGTTCATTGTATATGATTAAATAGGATTGCCCAAGGGAACTGTATGGTTGGAATTCACTGTTTATAAATTTTCTTTTCCATAATTCTGTTATTTCCTGTGTTGCTTATTAACTGCTTAAAATTTTAAGTACTGCCTGTCCCTTTTGTTTTCTGGAAAGAGCAGAATTAGGAATGAGACTTGGGCCAGAGAGGAGCACAGGGGAGGGGCACTAGCCTCGAGTGTGGCTGACCCAGGTTTGGTCGCAGCACTGCCTATGGTCCCTCGAGCCCTGCCAGGGATAAGGTCTGAGCTCAGCCAGGCGAGGCCCCCAAACCTAAAAGGAACCTTTCTCAAAACCCAGAACTTTAGAAAACATGAACTAATAGATAAAATTCAGTGATTTAAATATTACATGTTTGTTGTCAGACAATATGTTGTCAGAGACCAGGCAGACAGCTTCGAGGACAGAGCGAGGACACTGTTGTATGTGTTTGACTCAGACTTGGATAAGTGAATGTTTGTTTTGTTTTGTTTTGGGGCCACACCCAACAATGCTCAGGAATTACTCCCAGAGTCTGCACTCAGCGATCACTCCTGGCGGTGCTGGGGGGACGATGAGGGATGCGTGAGATTGAACCCAGGTCGGCCACATGCAAGGCAAATGTTCAACTTGTGCTATCGCTCCAGCCTCTAATGAGTGGATTAAAAAAAAAAAATCATTTGCTAAAGAGGGAGGGAGGGAACTATGGGTTATTGGTGGAGGGACACCGACACTGGTAGAACATTGAGTGCCTAAAATTATCTTTAAAAGCTTTGTAGGGGCCAGAGCGATAGCACGCGGCCAACCTGGGTTCGATCCCCAGCATCCCATATGGTCCCCCAAGCACTGCCAGGAGTAATTCCTGAGTGCAAAGCCAGGAGTAACCCCTGAGCATCGCCAGGTGTGACCCAAAAAGCAAAAGAAAAGCTTTGTAAATCACAGTGCCTGTACATATGACCAACCAACCTTCCTGTCCTTCCTTCCTTCCTACATGCATGAGGCCCTAATTTTGATCCACATGATCTCTGCCACCATATGACCTGCCTGGCCCCTAGCATCATGTGGCAAACTTAATTAACAGGCCCATACCATGTGACCAAGTGTCACAGAGTGGTCCCAAGGCCCCCAAATATGTTGGGGAAATCTCCTTTTCCCACTTCCTGCAAAAAATAATGGACTTTTATTTTTTCCTTTTTTTTTTTTTCCTATTTTTCCACAGGAATCTTGGGATCTGGAGGAAAAACTGTTGGATGTAAGGAAGAAGAGATTGCGTATGTAAAAAAATAATGATTTTTTTAACTTTTAGAAAAAAATTCTTTTTTCCTTTTACAACTTTCATTTATTTATTTAATTTGCTCTTTGGGTCACCCAGCCATGCTCAAGGCTTACTCCTGGTTCTGCACTCCAGAATTACTTCTGTCTGTAGTTAGGGGACCATATGGGATGCTGGGAATCAAACCACCGTACCACTATACTATCACTCCTGCCCCCATTTTTTTTTAAATACCATATTTTCACTTACTGCAAAGATACAGAAGGCTAGATCTCTCAACCACTGAGAAACTTATTTTCAAATTTTTTCAAAATTTTGGAGCACTGTTCGTGACCTATTAGTCTGCCGTGGCTCATGGGTTCCATTCCAGTGCGAAAGAAAGTCCAACGACCCATTTCTGACTGACTCGATCAGGCTTTCAGACTAAGGTCTTGGAGACAGCACACATACACACACGCACAAAAAAAAAATCTTAAGGTTTGGACATGGCAGCTTAAAAATAGAATACAGATGCAATTTGCTTGGGTTAAGTCTTATTGTTTGGTACTCTATGTCACAAAATTAATACATTCTCAGTGGGGGCTGGGGGATTAATGCATTCTTAGTGGGAGCTGGGGGAATTCATACATTCTCAGTGGGGGCTGGAGAATTCATACATTCTCAGTGGGGGCTGGGGGATTAATATATTCTCAGTGATGCAGGAGCATAACGGGAAAGTCGTGCTCCCTTCCCATGTGAGCAGGTTAGGCAGGTGTCTTTCCCATTTCCTTTGCACCCCATGTAAATATGTGTACAAATATAGGTCTTATTTTATATGTGTGTACCTGACTGCTCAGAGGTTACTCCTGGCTCTGTGCTCAGGGGACCATATGTGGATTGAGTGTCAGCTGCACACAAGGTAATCACCCCTATTCTATCTTTCTGGCCCCTTAAACACCTTTTTTTTCTCTGGCTTTTGGGGTTCTCCTGGCGATGCTCAGGGATCACTCCTGGCTCTGTACTCAGGAATTACTCCTGGTGATTCTCGGGGGACTATTTGGGATGCCGGGGATTGAAACCGGTCGGCCACGTGCAAGGCAAATGACCTACTCCCTGTACTATCGCTCTGGCCCCTTAAGCACCTTTTTAACTTAACATGAAATGGTTTTACACTGAACTTACTGAATTCATTTTATATTTTCAAAATCACACACATATTCTATAGAATTTGCAATCAGAAAAATGTATGTGGATAAAGTAAAGTTTTTTTTGTTTGTTTGTTTGTTTTTTGCATTTTGGGTCACACCCATCGATGCACAGGGGTTATCCCTGGCTCTACACTCAGGAATTACTCCTGGCGGTGCTCAGGAGACCATATGGGATGCTGGGAATCAAACCCGGGTCGGCCTCGTGCAAGGCAAACACCCTACCCGCTGTGCTATTGCTCCATCCCCAAAGTTTTGTTTTTGTGTTTGTTTGGGGACCATACCAAGTGGTGCTCAGGGCTTTCTCCTGGCTCTGCACTCAGGAATCACACTGGTGTGCCTCGGGACCATGTGCCATGCTGGGAATCAAACTCAGGCTGGTCATGTGCAAACCCTTTATCCACTGCCTTGGCCATGTACTATCTCTCCAGTTGCTTTTTGTTTTATTCTTATTTTGGGGGGCCACACCCAACAGTGTTTAGGAGTTACTCCTAGTTCGTGTTTCAGGTGCCCTATGAAAGAGTCTGCTGGGTTCAAGGCAAGTGTGTACCCTCTGTACTATCTCTCCAGCTTTTTACTTTTTTTTTTTAGTAGTAAAAAAAAATTCTATTTTGCTATAAAAATACAATAAATTTTCAGTATTTAATTTGAGGAGGGGGAGTGAGGGGTGCTGGGGGCCACAGCTGGTGGTGCTCGGGGCTTCCTACTGGCTTTCTGTGGGAAATCATTCCTGGCCGGGTCTAGGGGACCATACATGCTGCTGGACATTAAACCCTGGCCAGCTGCATTCAAGGCAAGTGTTTTACCCCTGTTCTCTCTTTCTCTCTCTCTCTCTGGCCTGTAACATTTAAATTTTTCTCTTGACTGAAATAACCAGAAACTATTCTGCTTCATAATTTTCCAGATACTCTTGGGGCTGGAGAGAGAGAGTACAGGGGGTAAGGCATTCTGCTTGCAACCCGAGGGCCCTAGGTCAGATTGCCAACCGTCTGGAGGCGTGACCCCTGAGCATCACTGGGTGTGGGCCTCTCCTAAAGATTCTGCCTTGTATTATTGTCTTTTCTAATATATTGTTTTATTTTTAACCAAATAGAATTAAAACACGCTTCAGAAAGTAAGTTTTCAGAAATACAGACTGAAAAGAACAAGCAGAAAGAGGATCTGGATAGTATGGAAAGTTCAGACAAGATAAAGGCCATAAAACAGAACCTACAGATGGAGATACACATCACCACAGTTGTGCAGAATGTGTTTCAGGTAATTTTGATATAAACTGGGAAGGGAGGAGAAGTCTTTATAAGAACATTCCCTTCAGGGCATACACTTGGAGGGAGTGTATCGACATACTTTCAGGTTTTTTTTGATGTTGTTGTTTTGTTTTTAGTGAAGCTAGATAGTTTTTATTGATTGAAACTTACTTAGGAAGGTGTAAGGGAGGTTGGTGGCTCAAGGATAAAATGTGTGCCTTGCATGTGTGAGGCTCTGGGTTTGATTCCCAGCACTGCAAAGAGATGGGGGGCGGGGGGCGGAGTAAAAGAAAAGAAAAAGAAAATATTTTAGGGGCTGGAGTGATAGCACAGCAGGTAGGGCATTTGCCTTGCACGCGGCCGACCCGGGTTCCATTCCCAGCATCCCATATGGTCTCCTGAGCACCGCCAGGAGTAATTCCTGAGTGCAGAGCCAGGAGTAACCCCTGTGCATTGCTGGGTGTGACCCAAAAAGCAAAAAAAAAAAAAAAAAAAGAAATTCATGTTCAAGAGAGAACACAAGCTCAAATGAGCAGAGAGCCAGCAAGCAAGCTACATGTTCAGGGGAAAACTCAGGTCTGAAGAGCAAGCTGGTTTCTTATCTTAACAAGATAATTCAGAACTGGATATTGGTATTTTTACATATATCTGGGTATATTGTTACGTTGCATTATGGTTTGTTTGGGGGCCACACTTGACTGCTCGAGGATTACTCCTGGATCTGTGCTCATGGATCACTCCTGGTGGGGCTCAGGTATCATATATGGGGTTCTGAGTAATGAAGCCAGGACAGGTGCCTGCATGACGAGCACCTTACCCCTATACAGTCTCTTCGTCAGTCTTTTCTTTTTCGCTTCTTGTTTTGTGTCATCCCCAGCAGTGCTTAGGGAGCACTCCTGATTCTGTGCTCAGGGAGCACTCCTGGTGGTATTGAGGGGAACAGCATGTGGTGCTGGGGATTTTAATGGGGTTATCCATATACATGTTTAACCCCTTAACCTCTGTAGTGTCTCTCTTGCCTCTATGATTTGCCTTTTTTAAGCATCACTTTCCTTATCAGTATAGTTGTGAAAGCCAAAAAAGATGGTTCATATTCATCTGTTAGCACAATGTTTGATTCAAGTAAATTCTAAATAAATGTTGGCAGTTCCGTTCATTTCCTATTTTAATGTATTATTCCGTCTGGAGGGTTCACAAAATGTTTCATTGGTTAGGAGGCCTTGGGAACCATCTGGTGCTTCTATGCCAACAGGGCCAGTAGCTCAGTGCAGAGTTCTGAAGTCTTGGGTACACGAGGCATCCCAACAGTGCTTGGGAATCTCCAGAAGCATACATGGGGGTCTGCAGGGTCTGCAGAGCTGTACTAGGTGATGCTGGTGGGATCCATGGTGCTGGGCATCAACCTGGGGTCAGCACGTGCAGGGAAGGCGTATACCTTAACCCCAGCACTGCCTCCAGCCCTAATCCTGAGGTTTTTATTTGTTAGTTTGAATTGTAAAACATCTCTGAGACTATCAGTTTTAAAGTTTAAGGGTGTATAGTTGAGCTCTGTATGTCTGTAAAGGATATCCTAGTGGAGTGTGACATCCTGTTTCCCCTGTGCTTTTTGTTGCGTTGAAGCCACACCTAACAGCGATCAGTAGCTATCCCTGACTCAACGCCTGGGTTTTGCTGTGGTGACTCTGGGGACTTATGACTTGAACTGGCCCAGGCCTCTAAGCAGAGCATCTCCCTGACCCCATCCCTGTGGAGTGTTTTGTTTTCTTTGTTTTGGGACCACATCTGATGCAGGACTCAGGACTTACTCCGAGCTCTGTGCACAAAGATCACTCCTGGCAGTCGCAGAGGATCATTTGGGGTGGCAGGGATTGAACCCAGGTTGGGCGCATGCAAGGTGAGTGCCTTACCCAGTGTACTATCACTGTTTTAACTGGAAAGGAAGGGACTGGAGAGATAGTACAGTGGGTAGGGTGTTTGCCTTGTACACGGCTGACCTGGGTTTGACTGGGACATCTCATGCTGCCTCGTGAGTCCACCAGGAGTGATTCCTGAACACAACTGAGTGTGGCCCAAGACTCTCCCCCGAAAATAAAGTGGAAATGAAGAGGCCAGACTAGGTGGGTGCTTGCCTTGCAAATGGCTGACTCAGGTTCCATCCCAGCACTCCAGAAGGTCCCCGAGCACTGCCAAAATTGATTCCTGAGTATAGAGCCAGGATTGACCCCTTAGTATTGTTGAGTGTGGGCCAAAATCCAAAAAATATTTTTTTATAGAAGTAGAAATAAAGAATCAAAACTATTATTGGGGATAGGATGGGCTAGAGAAAGTGTATGGGATTAAACACATACAAAGTATTCTTCACATGAGGTCCTGGCTTGATTGCAGGCACTGCATAGTCCCCTGAGCATCATCAGGAGCCAGAAATAGTTCCTGAGCCATGCTGGGTGTGTCACCCCCTGCCTAAATCTGTTTTTTTTTTTCTTTCTCTCTTTCTTTCTCTCTCTCTCTCTCTCTCTCTCTCTCTCTCTCTCTCTTTCTTTTTTTCTTTCTTTCTTTTTTTAAGGGGGCTTTTTGGGTCATACCTGGCAATGCACGGGTGTTACTCCTGGCTCTGCACTCAGAAATTATTCCCTGGTGGTGCTCAGGGACCATATGGGATGCTGGGGATCTAACCTGGGTCAGCCACATGCAAATGCCCTACTAATGTTCCAATCCCAATATTATATGGAGAATGCTTTTTTTTTTTTTAATAATTCTGTACTTTTTTTTTCTGAATACTTATAACTTCAGTGAATTTTTTTGTTTTAATTACAGAACCTTATTTTGGGGAGTAAAATCAATTGGGCAGAGGATCCCGTCCTGAAGGAAACTGTTCTTCAGCTTGAGAAGAACCTCAGCAAGATCTGATAAGAATTCTCTTTGGGGCTGGAGACATCCACAGAACAGAGTCGACTAACCTCCATGCACCACAGGTGTGGTCCAAACCCCTTTTCCCCGCAAAAAATTCTGTTTTTTTATTTTGACTTTGTATTTTATATGTCACTTAAAATGAAAATTTTAAGTGAAATGGTTTTTTCAGTGTGTTTAGGAGTAATGTAATGCTGCAGAATTGATATTTTTTTAGTTTGAGTTAGCACTGTAAGAGCAAATTGCTACAAACATAATTGTTTCAAATATGATCATTAAAATGACTGCTTGCTTTAAAAGAATCTGAAATTCTTTGCCTTTGAAATGTCCTAAAGGATGAGCCGGAGTGATAGGACAGAAGGTAGAGTGCTTGTCTTGCTCATGGCTGACCTGAGTCCAATTCCTGGCATCACATATATCCCCTGAGCACTGCCAGGAGTAATCCCTGAGCATTGCTGGGTATGCCCTCCCCCCCCCAAAAAAAAAGCCCTAAAGAACATCTAACCTAACTTTCTAATGAATATGGATATTTTGTTCTTCAACAATCCTGAGTGTTTCAGCTCTCATTTGGAGTACTCATATACATTCATTTATTTGCCAAAATATTAGGAAAGCATTTCATTAAACAGAAAATAAGGCATTCCAACCTGGGAGAAAAGGAAAGCATATCCACAGCCATAACAGTCATGACTATCTATCGGGAGACTGTGACTCTGAAAAGATTTTCTAGGATTGGAGTGACAGTACTGCGGGTAGAGCACTTGCTTTGCATGTGGCAGACCTGGATTCAATCCCCAGCACCCCATATGGTTCCCTGTGCCCACCAGGAGTGATCTCTGAGCATAGAGCCAGGAGTTAAGTCCTGAGCACAACTGGGTGTGACCCAAAACCTAAAAAGGAAAAAAAAACAAACACATAACTTTGTGGAAATAATTGGAGTATACTGCAGTACCGACAGGTAAAATATATCTATCTGGTTTTGATTGTCCCCTTGGTGACAAGAAAGGCATTGAGTGCTAGGAATAGAACCCGGAGCCCTGTGCATGCGAGGTATTTGCCCCTTTGAGCCTTCTCCATGCTCTTACAAGGATCATTCTGAAACTCTGCCCCCATATACACAGGGTGGGGAGTGACTGAAGAAAGACATTCTCTGCAGGATTGGTGGATAGTGAAGCTGAATGAGGGCCAGGCTGTCCTGGTGTATCAGAAAGCCAAATACTGGGACTGAAGCCATAGTACAGCAGATAGGGCATGTGTCCTATACGTGGCTGACGGGGCTCAATCCCAAGCATCCCATGTAAGGTGCGCAGCTGTGGCAGACCCCAGTTCCGAACTGTCCCGCTCCAGCCCTTCCCAAACCCCTCCACCAAGAGTGACCCATGATTGCAGAGCAGGTGAGTTCTGCCAGGAACTCAAAAGTGGATGACCCCGGGGGAACTATGGGTTTGTGTGACTCAAACCCACACACCAAAAATAAAAGAGAACCCAAAGATAAAAACAAATCAATGAAAGTATGAGTAGAAAAATAACAGGAAAAAAAAAAAAGAAAAATAACAGGAGGGGCTGGAGCTATAGCATAGCGGGTAGGGCCTTTGCCTTACACGTGGCCGACCCGTGTTTGATTCCCAGCATCCCATATGGTCCCCCGTGCACCACCAGGAGTAATTCCTGAGTGCAGAGCCAGGAGTAACCCCTGTGCATCGCCGGGTGTGATGGAAAAAAAATAAAACAACCAAGAGAACCAATGAAACTAAGAACCGGTTCCTTTTTAGACTGGAGCCTCCCAAGCAGTGCTCCGAGGGCCCAGGGCCCTTTCTAGTGATACTTGGTAACCAGGACTCACTGTTCAGTGCTCAGGGGCCATCAGGGCTAGTGGTGCTCAGGACTGTCCAGGCGACACCAGGCAGTGCTGGCAGCCGAGCCAGTTCCTTGAAAAATTCAACAAAATGTTTTAATTTTGTTTCAATTGACTACTAGAGAAAGCAGAAATATCCATTTTCAGGAGTGAAACAGGAATGTTACTATAGGCAGTACAGATATTAAAAGAAAGTGATAATTATGAATATGTATTCAATAAATTGTACTACTGTCCCGTTGTTCATCGGTTTGCTCGAGTGGGCACCGGTAACGTCTCCATTGTGAGATTTGTTGTTAGTGTTTTTGGCATATCGAATATGCCTCAGGTAGCTTGCCAGGCTCTGCCATGCAGGCAGGATACTCTTGGTATCTTATGTATTCAATAAATTAGACTATATAAACCACTTCCTCAAAAATGCCAGCTTTGGGGCAGGAGAGATAGTACAGGGATTAAGGCACTTGCCTTGTGTGCAGCTGACTTGGGTGTGATACCCAGCACACCATATACTGCCATGAACACTTTCAGGAATGATGCATGAGCAAAAAGTCAAGAGTACTGAGTGCTGCTGGGTACAGCCCCAGGACAAACTGCCACAATATACTCAACTTTAAACATGCAGTCTGAATAGTAGAATAACTACTAAGAAAATTGAATTTGTAATTTTAAATTATTAGTATCCCCTTTCCCTTTCCTCTTTGTTTTGGGCCACACATGAAGACACTCAGGGCTTACTCCTAGCTCTGCATCAGGGAGCACTCTGGATGGAAAGCTGGGGATCAAACCGTGGTCTGCTGTGTGCAAGACCACTGTACTATCTCTCTGGCCCAGTGTGCAGTGTGCAAGACCATGGTACTGTCTCTCTGGTCATCCACTTTTAATTTTAGGGCTCACTGGGGTTTCACACTTCTTTTAGTGGCGTTGTTGACATATTCTTGGCTGTCATATACTGAAATTGCATACCCTGTGGCATTAGAGGTTCTGAATGGCAGTGACACCAGGAACAAACTCGGCATGCGATGGGACTCATGGACTGTGGACTCACACCTGCAAGGCTCAGCCACTGAACTGCCCTTGGAACCTTAAATTTTTATTTTTTTCTTTTGGGGGGTTTTAGTTTGTTTTGGGGACACATGACTGCTCAGAACTTCTGCTCCATGCTCAAGGATCACTTCCAGTGGACACATGACTGCTCAGAACTTCTACTCTGTGCTCACGGATCACTTCCAGTGGTGCTCAGGAAACAATGCATGCAGTGCTCAGGATTAAACCCAGGGTTGGCTGAATGCAAGGCAAGTGCTTTATCCCCTGTACTATCTCTCCAACCCCTATTTTTTTCTTTTTAGACTCAAATGGTTTCATTGTAGAATTTTACCAAACAAGAATTACCACAGATGAGTGGATAAATAAAATACACTATATGCATGTAATGCAGTGTTATTTAGCCTTGAAAAGGAAGAATATCCTGACACAGTATGAATAGTTGAATCTGTGCCAAAGCCCTGAAGTCAAAATCTTGAAAAGTTCTACCTCTGTTTTCTTCCTTGATGTTTAACATAGAGATAGGTATGTTATTAATGTCTCTAATCCATTTTGAGTTAGTCTTTATGTGTGATGTGAGTTAGGGAATCTACATTCATATTTTCGCATGTGGCTAGCCAGCTTTCCTGGCACCATTTGTTGAACAGCCTTTTCTGGCTCGGTTTCAAGCTTTTAGCCTTTTTGTTGTGAATTAACTGTCCATACATGTGAGGCTTTATAGCTGGATTCTCAATTCTATTCTGTTGATTTTATAAAAGAAAGAAAGAAAATAGGCATTGTGAAGGTATTGTGCTTTGTGAAATAAACCGGTTGCTAAAGAACAAATACTGTATGATTCCACTTATGTGAGTTCCTTGAGTAGTCAAATAAATAATAAGTCATTGTTGGTTGTCCGGAGTTGAAGAGAGAAGAGCTTATTTATTTATTTATTTATTTTATTTTATTTATTTGCTTTTTGGGTCACACCCAGCGATGCACAGGGGTTACTCCTGGCTTTGCACTCAGGAATTACTCCTGGCGGTGCTCAGGGAACCATGTGGGATGCTGGGAATTGAACCTGGGTCGGCCATGTGCAAGGCAAACACCCTACCTGCTGTGTTATCACTTCAGCCCTGAGAGGAGTTTATTTTATTTAACATTTAATTTGTTGGTACAGAGATTTATTAGGGAAGGTGGGAAAAAAAAAAGAGATAAAGTTCCAGAAGTGGTATAATTGTATAGCACTATGAATGTACTTAATCATACTGAACCATGAACTTTATTTTATTTTAGTGTAGTTTAGTTTAGGGTTTTTTTTTTTTGGAAGGGAGGGGAGGGGAGGCCACACCTGGCAGTGCTCAGGTGTTATTCCTGGTGATGCTTGGGGAACCATATGGGATGCTGGGATGGAACCCTGGTCGGCCGCATGCAAGGCAAGTCTTTTAGTCACTATACTATCGCTTTGGCCTCTGAAATATGAAATTTATTAGGGGGCAGGGTTGTGCATCAGTGGTAGATCACCAATCTTGTTGGGCATGTGACTGCAAGTTCAATCCCTGATATTCCTAGTGCTGTCCCAGTGCTACAATCAAATGTGTGGGACTCACCAAGTCATCGAAATAACAGCAGGAACAAAGGGAAGAGAAAGAGGGGTGGGGTCGGGGGGACACACACACTTCAGTTAAAAAATGGAAAAGACACAAAAGAGACATTTCACCAACAATACCATTAAAGTTAATAAGCATGCTAAAGGATAGTCATCATCATGAAGGAAAAGCAAATTAAAACTACAGTGGGAGATTGCTACATACTTGTTAGAATGCTGAAAATATGAACACCCCAGGGGCCAGGGATATGGCTCAGTGGTACAGCATATGCCATGTGCCTCCCTGGGTAGGATCTTGGCTGTGTGGGAAAAAAGTGATAATGCCAAATGGTGGAAAGATGTGGAGAAATTAGATTATTTAGACTATGCTACTGAAATGTGGCACAGTACCACCATGCTAGAAAAGTTTATTTAAAAACACACACAGGAACCAGAAAGATAGTTTGGCAGATAAGGTGCTTGCCTTGCACACCACCAACCTGGGTTCAATCCCTGATGCCCCATATGGTCCCCTGAGCCCAGCCACAAGTGACCCCTGAGTGTGGAGTCGAGAGTAAAGCCCGGAGCACTGTCAGGTGTGGTCCCAAAACAAACAAACAAAAAACAACCACAAGGAACTACAATATTGCACTTGGAATGACACTTGAACATTTATCCCAGAGAAATAAAGACCTGTGCTTACACAAAAACCTGTTGAATGTCTGTAGCATGTTTGATTTGTTGTAGCCCCCAAACTATAAACATAGATGCCCATTGGGTAATTGAATAGATGGTTTATCTAAAACATGATTTACTATTCAAAAATAAAATAGTAAAAACTTAATGCTTGCAGCAAGCCTGATGTATCCTGGTGATGTCTGTCTTCCCTGAGAAACCTGCAGATGTTGAACAGGAAGACGAGGATCGTTTGAGAAGTATCAACCACCAGCGCCAGGGTGCCGCTCTGTCAGATTCTGGTAGCCCCGCTGGATGACCCAGTGCCTGTCCATTTCTTTGCCTGGATGGGCCAGAGAAGAGTTCAGACTAACTGAGCCTGGGAAAGGTGACCTCTCAAATGTGCCACATCTTCTCAGCATCTTTGAGACCTGGACATGAGAACAGAGACGTGGAGGCATGTGTTTTGCTGAACTAAAGCTCTTGCCAAACCCAGGTCAAGAATGGGGCTGGTTTCTGGGCTTGCTTAGCACTCTGCACCAAGAAGTATCAAGTGCTTTCTGATCTGGCCCATGTTCCATCTGCTGAGCTAGCATCGCCATCCCCTCCCTCTGTAAAACCAGCCGGATATAAGCCCGGATGAATGACCAGAGAATTTGACAGTCCCAGAAGCCATGAATTTGAGTGAAATGCCAATCCCACATGTGGGATTTCATTACAACATCAAAGAAGATGATTGAAACAGAGAACATGGGTTAAGAAGGGAGGAAGGGTGGGAGAAAATTGGGTACAGCTGTACATGGGCAGCAGGGCAGGTGCCTGTGTCGGTGGGATTGTTCTATATCCTGACTATCAATGAGAATATCCTGGTTATGATCTTGTGCTATTTTGCAAGATATCTCTGGGCAAATCTAGGTAAAAGGTACAGGTGATGTTATTCTTACACTTGCATGTGAGTGTACAAAGATCTCAAAGTAATTTTTTTAAATTGAAGTAACTGCATTGTGACAAATCACAGTGTGCTAAAATTATTACTATTATATTTTGGTGTTGGGGAGAGAATTCGTAGGTCTTATACATGGCAAAGTATTTGATCTGTCACCAAAGTCCGTTCTTGGTCAGAAAAATTATTTGGTGGGGGACCTCCCAAGCATTACTTGGGAACTGAAAGCCACTCAGATATTATCAGACCTCTTGCTGCTCAGGCCCAGTAGAGCCAAGATCAATAAGGACCACCCTAGTGGTGCTTGGGGGGGCCGTGGGGCTCAGGGAAGCAAAATTGGTACCTCTGAATGTCAGGCATGTACTTGAGTCCTTTGGGCAGGAAGTTCCCAGCCACCCAAAAACCTCATTTCTAGGGCCAGAGAGATAGTGTAGAGGTCAAGGCCCTTGCGGGACATGCAGTCGGTCCCAATTCGATCCCCAGCATAGCATATGATTCCCCATATCTCAACAGGATTGATCCCTCAACACAACTGAGCACTGCTAGGTGAGGCCCCCTATTTATAAACAAAACTCCAGGGCTGGAAAAAAAATACAGTGGGTAGAATTTTTGCCTTGCACACAGCCAACCAGGTTCAATTCCCCAGCATCCCATATAATCCTTTGAGCACTGCTAGGAGTGAGTGCAGAATCGGGAGTTACCCCTGAGTACCACCAGATGTGGCCCCCAAACCAAACAAAACCTTTTACTTTTGGTGGGTGTGGGGGGCAATCTGGTTGTGTTCAGAGCTTCCTCCTGGCTCTGTGTTGAGGGATCAATCCTGGCAGGGCTTAGAGGACTGGATGTGGTGTTGGGGATTGAACCAGGGCCACCTGCCAGGAAGTCATATCAGATGCCAGGTAAGCGCCTTAAATTCTGCATTATCTCTTTGGCTCTCCAAAACTCATTTCTTTATTTTCTGGTCTAGAAGCTGCTCAACTCAACAAATACCTGAATATCTGAATGCAGTCTGTTCCCTTTTATTTCTGTTTGCAAAATGGACAGTTCTCTGCTGAGTATTTCTTTTGTTATAATTGGCATAGGTCCAGTACTCTTGGCTGTGGCATGCCCAGAGGGTATTCCTTATATGCTCTAATATCAGAGGTATACATGGCTCATTCTATGTTACCTCCAGGTAGTTCTACCAAATGGAATGATTGTAACTTTTTCAAAACTCTTGATACGAATTTCACTTTTGCTTAAGCCTTATCACCAAGTTAACATAATAGATTGTAGATTTTGTTGTGTGCCAATTGCTTGTGTGCCATCTTGTGTGCCACTTTCTTTTTGTCTTTTTCTTTTGTTTATGTTGGAGCCACACCAGAAGGCTAGTCTTGGCTATGTGCAGCTCAGCCCATTGAGCTATCTTTTAAGCCCATCAGATGCTAGTTTCTTTATTAGGATAATCCACAGCCTAGCTGCTGCAACAGACAAACTGAGTTTGCACTATAGAGGCTTGTCTCACCTTATTTCAGAATACTGTATAATTGTGTCAATCCAGTTTAAGCTGCACCACTTGAATCCCACAGCCTCCAAGTAACTGCAGCAGGGTAAACATGAGATAGGAAAGGCAATGGTGGGCTGGAGAGAGAGATTAGGGTCTAAGTGTTTGCCAGTCATGTGCAAGGCAAGCAACTTCATCCTTGTATTCTCTCCAACCCCAATTTCTAGTTTTTAATAATGCAGAGAATGTCACACTGAATTAACTATCATTAAAAACACATGCAAGAGTGGGGCCGGAGTGATACTACAGTGGGTAGTGTGCTTGCCTTGCACACAGCCAACCTAGGTTCTATTCCTGGCATCCCATGTGGTGCCCCCAAGCACTGCCAGGAGTAATTCCTGAGTGCAGAGCCAGGAGTAGCCCCTGAGCACCACCATGTGTGACCCCAAAACTAAAAACAAAACATATGCAAGAATATTTGTAGGACAAATTCTCTGAAGTGTGCTAAACAAGATGATAAATCATTGGTCATTTTGCATTTAAAACTTGCCAAGTTATAGGCCCACAGATAAAGTTAAGCGGTAGGGACTTGCCTTGCACAAAGCCAGCCCAGTTTGATCCCTGGAGTTGCTTATGGTGCTTGGAATCCCAGGCACTGCCAAAAGTAAATCCTGAACACAGAGCCAGAAATAACCCCTGAGCATTGCCAGGTGAGGCCCCAAAACAAAACAACAATTGCCAAGTTTGGGCTGGAGAGATAGTAAACAGGCCTGACCCAGAGAATTAATTTGAGTGTTCCTCTACAGGCTTACTGAATCAAAAGTCCACATTTGAGTTTAGTACATTATATTTCTAAGAAACTTCTCAGATTTAGAAACATTATCAAAACAAATGTGACATTCAAACTATTTGCAATAGTTTAAAGCTACCTTAGCTACAGATACATAAATGCCCATGACACAGTGATATTCCAAACTATAATGTAAAGTTAATATAGATAATAAAACTTAATATAATTTTGTAGGAATGATATGGATGGCTTATGATTCAAAAAGAAAAACTTGGGGCTGGAGCAATAGCACAGCAGGTAGGGCGTTTGCCTTGCACGCAGCTGACCCAGGTGGTCCCCTGAGCACCGCCAGGAGTAATTCCTGAGTGCAGAGCCAGGAGTAACCCCTGTGCATCGCCAGGTGTGACCCAAAAAGCAAAAAAAAAAAAAATCGAAAAGAAAAACTTGAGGCTCAGAAGGCTGAAGCATGTACTTTACAATGCTCGAGTCCCCCTGAATCCCAGGCATAGTATGAATTCAGTGTTCAGTAAGCACCAGTGGGTGTGCTTCCCATACCCAAACCTTAAACACCTAAGTTGTTTTTGTCTGGGGGCTACAAGCAGCAGTACTCGGGTTTATTCTTCTCTGTGCCTGGGAGGGCCATATATATGAGGTGTTGGGGTTGGAACCTGGGTCCACTGCGTGCAAGGCAAGTGTCCTACCCACCGTACTATGGCTGAAACTTCAACACTACAACTTTCAACTAGACTCGATCAACAAGATTACTAAAGTCAGGATTAAAGGTAACAGAAAGCCACTTGAAACCATGCTTGGGACCATGAAGTCCCTTCCATTACAACTGGCATCTACCACTCCTCCTAAGCATACCCCTAGTGCCCCATATATAATTCGCTTGAGAAGTAGCCAGTTGCATTACTTGGTTTTAAATTGAATTTTGGCTATCTGAAAAGGCCGTGTTCCCACATCACACAAAGCTAATGGGGAACTTAGACAAATAATCAGTGGTTAAAAAAAAAACCCAACAATAGAAAACACAATTCTGCACTTGTATATTCATTGCAGCACTGTTTTCAATAGCTAGAATCTGGAAACAATCTAAGTTCCAAGAACAGACAACTGGTTAAAGAAACCATGGTACATCTACACAACGAATACTATGCAGCTGTTAGAAAAGATGGTCATAAAATTTTCTTATAAGTTGATGGACATGGAGAGTATCATGCTTTGTGAAATGAGTCAGAAAGAAAGGGACAGACAGAATAAGTACACTCATTTGTGAATCTAAAATAACATAGTGTGAGACTAACACTAAGGACAGTAGAGAAAAGGATCAGGATTGCTCCATGGTTGGAAGCCTGCCTCATGTACTGGGGGAGAAGGTAGCTGGGATGGAGGAGGGACCACTAAGTCAATGATGATTGGAGGGATTGCTTGGGATGGGAGATGTATGCTAAAAGTAGACTAAGGACCAAACATGATGGCCTCTCAGTATTGTATTACAAATCATAATGCCCCAAAGTAGAGAGAAAGAGAGAAAACGCCTGGCCTATATAGAGGCAGGGGTGGGGTGAGGTGGGATGGCATGAGGGATACTGGGGACATTGATGGTGAAAAATGTACACTGGTGGAGGGATGGGTGTTTGATCATGTATGACTGAAAATCATGAAGGCTTTATAACTACCTCATGGTGATTCTAGAAAGGAAGGAAGAAAAGAGAAAGAAAGGAAAGAAAGAATGAATGAATGAAAGAAGGAAGGAAAAGAAAGGAAGGAAGTGTGGAAGGCAGAAAGAGAAGAAAACAGTTCCTAGGGGCAATTCTTAGGCAATAAGAGGGAAGGGGCGGAGTCGGGCGCGGCGGGGCGGGGCCAGCCACGCGGTGGGAGGAGCATCCAGCGTCGCCTCGCCCCTCCCCGTGACGTCACCGCCCGCCCGCCCCCGGCTGCCGGAGACTTATAGTTAACAGAGCGGTACGCGAGCGCCCCGGAAGCTGCCCCTTCTCGGGGGTCATGATGGGCAGCAAGATGGCGTCCGCCAGCAGGGTCGTTCAGGTAAAAAGCTTCCGTGGCCTTTCCGCGCCGGGGGGCGGCAGGGCTGGCGCCCACGAGAGTCACAGCGCCGGGGAGGAAAGGCGGCGGCGGCGGCTTGCGGAGACCGCGGCCTGGCAGGGCCAGCGGGGCTGCCCCGCGGGGTGGGCGTGAGAGCTGGCACCTGAGCCCGTGGGGTCGGGCGGTGATGCCGGGCCCGGGAGGAGGTGGGGCCTGGGGACGGGGCGCCGGGGAGGGTGGGCACGGACAGCCCCGGGCTACCCTCCGCCGAGACCACGTTCCTCCCGCGGAGAGTGCGGGCTGGTCGCTCCGGCGGCGGCCGGGCCAATCGCCGGCTGCCGCTGCCCGTGATGTGCCCGGGCGGCCAATGGGAAGGAAGGCGGTCGCCGGGAGGGAGAGGAAGCGAACCCCGCTTCTGACCCGGTGTCCCTTCAAGGTCTCGGCAATGACCCGAGCGCTGGCCCCTGCGGGGTACGCCCTCGCCCGCGGCCGCTTCCCTTACTACCAGTGCAAGCTGCTGGCTGCAGACCAGATCGGAGGAGAACGGGGGAGGAAAAAAAAAAAATACAAAGACCGTTTTTTGTTCATCTGTATAGGTTTTAGTGTTGAGTTTCGCAGGCTTTTACTTTTGAGCTTAGAGAGGCGGTTTAGAGGGACTGTATTGTTAAGCCAGGTATCAATTAATAACGCCTGACAGCTGGTGTATTTGCTTCCCCAGCGGTAGTCGTTAGCCGAAGCGGGAGAGGGGAAGTGGGTTAAATACATGGTTTATAAAAACCTACGTATATGTGACTGGTTTACATGACTCTTTTTATTGTAATGAAGGAAGTGTAGTATGGTATGGTCAGCTTTAGCTTTGATGTGAGAACTGCACTTCTTTTTGCACCGTGCATTTTATTATTGTTTTGGTGCCTATAGTGAGGGGTAGGTGGGGAGTGAGGGGGAGCGGAGACACTACCCCTGCAGTGCTGTGGAGGAAGCTGGGTCTTCTCCTTTATACTGTCTCTCCACCCTCATCTCTTCAATGACCTAATTTTAAGCTGAAGCAGTGAGGATGATAACCCTAGATCATAGTGTTTGTTACCATTGCAGCAAATAAACCTCGTTTACTTAGCGGGAAGTTAACTTCGTGGGAAATTACTGAATGCTAAGATTCTGTGACGATAAAAGGAATGCCTAGCAAAGGACAGGCTTCTTTAATATATTGATAGCTGGGTTTAAAATTGGATTAGTGGGCAAAAAAGGTGTAAACAATGTGTGATAGATTTGTTAAAATGAGAGTTGTACGCAGTAATCACAACTACAATACATGCAAGAAAGGGGGCTTGGTAATGTGAGATATATCATAAGGAATGGTCTCGCTCCTAAAGGGTACAAAAAACTCGTGCCCATATTCATAACGCAAATAAAATATTGCTAACAGTATGCAAATAATTGTGTGCTACTTGGGGCAGGGAAGATTTAACAGTGGATAGGGCACTTGCCTTGCACGAGGCTGATCCGGGTTCAATCTCTGGTATTCCGTATGGTCTCACCACCGCCAAGAGTAATTCCTAGTACTGAAACAGGAGTGACCCTGAGCACAGTCAAGTGGGTTTACCCTCCCCACCAAAAAAAGCATTAATTGCATATTACTGTAGCAAGAAAGATTAAATGGTGGGGAGGGCACACAGCTGTGCTCAGGAACTGCACCTGAGGATCCCTCCTGATGGTGCTCAGGGAAAATGTGTGGTGCTGGGATTGGCTTGTAGTGGCCACAGCTGCATGCGAAGCAGGCACCTTCACCTTTGTACTATCTCCAGCCCAGCAAAATTTCTTGAGTATCTTTGTGAGGCCTTTGCTCATATTAGATTATGGTGCCAACGTGGACATGGTGTCTCCAGAGAGCTGAATTTGGCTGTTGATCCAAAATTTGAAGAAAGAATAGTATTTCAACAGACTGGCACAGACTGGTTGGCATTCACAAAATACCACGTCAGTGTTAAGTAGGGATGTTTATACTGTAGGGTATGCAGAAGAAATTTAAGAAGAAATATAGGTACAAATTAAATAATTCTCTAATACCAAAAAGTACATATTTGGGGCTGGAGTGATAGCATAACGGGTAGGGCGTTTGCCTTGCATGCGGCCAGCCCGGGTTCAAATCCCAGCATCCCATATGGTCCCCTGAGCACTGCCAGGAGTAATTCCTGAGTGCAGAGCCAGGAGTAACCCCTGTGCATCGCCAGGTGTGACCCAAAAAGCAAAAAAAAAAAAAAAAAAAGTACATATTTGGGGCTTGGAGCAATGGCACAGCAGGTAAGGCGTTTGTTTGCCTTGCACGCGGCCGACCTAGGTTCAATTCCCAGCATCCCTTATGGTCCCCCGACACCGCCAGGAGTAATTCCTGAGTGCAGAGCCAGGACTAACCCCTGTGCATCGTCGGGTGTGACCCAAAAAGCAAAATATATATATTTACATATTTGGTACATTTGGGCAAATAAAAGAATAGACAGGTGCTAGTGTTTCAGTCAGGAAATCACTTGCAGGAGGCACAGGAGGAGGTGAGTGGTTGGATTGATTCAGGTTATAAATCTGTATGAGAGGTGAAAGCAAGGAAACAGTTGGTGAGACAATGTTGAATACTGTGGGTTATTGGCTAGATACAGAGGAAAGGATGGAAAGAGTGATTGGAAGAAAAGGGAACAATTGAAGTGAAGGGGTTTGAAACTGATAGTGTAACCTCGTTGAAAGAAAAGGCTGGGTTTTCTGCATGCAGGAGATCCTTTTTTTTTTTTTTTTGGGTCACACCCGGCGATGCACAGGGGTTGCTCCTGGCTCTGCACTCAGGAATTACCCCTGGTGGTGCTCAGGGGACCATATGGGATGGGACCATATGGGATGCTGGGAATCGAACCCGGGTCGGTCGCGTGCAAGGCAAACGCCCTACCCGCTGTGCTATTGTTCCAGCCCCAAGGAGATCCTATTTTTATCCCCAGCACTGTATCTTATCCCCTGTGCACCACCACAAGTGGCCCTTGAGCACAGACAGGTGTGGCCCCAGTTTCCCTCCCATAAAGGGAAAAACATAAAGGCAAAGAACCTTTCAGAAGTTAAAACTAAACTAAAAGGAACATAAAAGATGAGCAGTGAACTGATCCAGTAAAGTTGACAAGTTGGTATAATTTAGTGGAATTATTAGATTTTTAAAGAAAACAATAGTGATCCAGCCAACAAAACTCAGCACTTTCAGGGCTTTGAATATCATTGAAGACGTGAATAAATGTAGAAGACTCGGAAATGGCTAAAAGCTTTAAAAGACACTTTTTTTTTTTAATAGAAGACGGAAAGCCTTTCCTTCAGCTTTATTTTTATTAATATATTTATTTGGTCTTGGGGCTCTCACCCAGTGGTGCTCAGGGTTTTCTCCTGCCTCTCTGCTTAGGAATCTCTCCTGGCAGGCTCAGGGTACTATACCGTATACCAGGGATTGAACCCTGGTTGGCTGCATGCAAGACAAGTGCCCTATCTTCTGTACTATCTCTAGCTCCTGGAACAGACACTTTATCAAACATAAACAGATGTCAAATAAGCATATGAAAAAGGGTACATCATATGTTGTTAGGAAATTGCAGATTAGAACAGTAATGAGATTCTACTACATTCCTATTAGAATGGCCAAAATCTAGAACCCTGGTAATAACAAAATTCTGATAAACATGTGAAATAATTCTATTCGTTGCATTGGGATTGAATTTTCAAAAATACTGCTGTTTTGAAATTTAGATTGGCAGTTCTTCCTACTGAAGAACCCGTACTTTTATCAGAATATAATTCATCAGTCACATTCTTTGGTATATACCCAAATATGTTGAAAATTTAATACCACACACAGGCTGTGAATAGTGTACAGTAGTGTTACTTTTAATTGCCAGTTGGTAGTAGATAAGTAAAATTGAAACTTAAAAACTTTTTATAGGAGCCAGAGAGATAGTATATAGGGTTAAGGTGTTTGCCTTGCCTGTGGCTGACCCTGCCTTAATCTCTGGTACTTCGTGGTCCCTGACCATCTCTGAGAGTGAACTCCCTAGTGTAGAGCCAGGAGTAACCCTTTAGCATGGCCGGATGTGTCCCAACCCTTTCCAGTCCCAAAATACTAAAGGCTAAAGTTCACAGTTAAGATTTGTAATTAGTGGGCTGAGAAGATAACCCCAGAGGTCAGTGGCACATGCCTTCCATGTACACACACAGGCACCTAGGGCTTCCAGCCCTTTTGAGTATCTCCCCAGCCCTGAACAATACTATTTTTTTACCCCCTGAAAACTATTAAGATGTATAGAATATCATGGAAATAAAGGGGGGGGGCGTGTGTGTGTTATTGATGGGGAGTGAAGAGGAGGAAGGAGTAGGTGCTGGGGATGCAAAGCATTCTCTCCAATCAACCAATTTGAGCCTCTCCCTGACTGCAAAAGGGGACCTTATTAGTTTTTGGTTTGGGGGCACAGCTGGTGGTATTGGGACCTCCTCCCTTCTCTGCTCCTAGTGGTGCTAAGGGGACCCTGCAGTGCTGGGATGGAACCTAAGTGCAGCCCTTGAGCTCTCTTTCCAGGGCTCAGGAGGAGTTTTAAAATCTTTTGGAATCTGGAAGCTGAATAGAAGAGTATCATTTGAACTAGTTTAAAAGAATCAGTCTAGAGAAAGAGGAAGTCTGAAAGTTGGTGGGGATTAAGGAGAGATTTCCAGGCAGTGAACACTAGCTCTAGATTGAATGGGAAGAGAAATGGCACGAAGAATTTGGGAATTGCAAGCTCTTCAGAACACTTGTAATAGGGGCCGGAGAGGGAGGTGATACAGCGGATAAGGTGCTTGCCTTTCGTGCGGCTAACAGGTTTGAACCTCAGCATTGCATAGAGGATCCCCAATACAGCCCAGGTGTGGCCCAACAACTTCCTACCCCCCCCACCCAAAAACAAAAGCCATGAACTTCAGGAAAAGGTACACAAGACAGCAATGAGGACTGAGGCTAGAGATAATGAAAAAACTACATTAAAGTAGCCTTGTATGGTCCAAAACCAAGTTTGAAGTGCGTTCTGCAGATGTTGAACATTTAAATTGTTACATGGGGTAGGGACAGTGGGATGGATCATGTTTTTAAGAAGGTGGGATATAAAAAGGAAGAAGCAATAGGGGGCACATGCTTTGTTTTTTTAATATGAAAGACAAGTATACTTTATGCTGAGGAAGACTATATATTTCAGCATTTTCTCACGCCAGCAGAATTATGGTGGTGAGTTTTTAGGTAAGTCTTAAGAAACCTATTTATTTCTGTACTCATAAAATGCAAAATATATATAATATAAAATTTGTATATATACTTATATACAAATGCATACAAACATTATTATGCAGAAACAATTTAGATGCAGATAATACACTATAGAATTAGCATTGTATAGTCTAAAGGTTTTGTAATGAAAGGTCCACTTAAGTTCTACTCTTCAAATGTCTGTTATAAAAATGTTATTCTAAAATATATTTCTGAGCTGTGAAATAGTGGGTAAGACACAGTGACTAGTGTGTGCCCAAGTGGGGTTCCATCTCTGGCACTACATGGTCCCTCAAGTATCACCGAGTATAATTCAGGAGGCTCTGAGCACTAACTAGCCTGGGTTTCCTAGGTAATTGAACACAGGGCCAAGGAGTGCCAGTGGGACCCCAGAGCCTCGTAAACACTGCTTGGAACCTGCCACCCCCACCATAAATATGACGTTCAAAAATGTCCCTGAGCTCAGGGAACTGCAGGTGGAGTTCGAGGGATCATTTGGGTTGTCAGGGATTGAACCCTGGTCAACTTCATGCAAGGCAAGTGCCCTACCCACTGTACTAGCACTCTGGCTCCAAGGTCAGTTGTTAATATAGTAAAATGTAATGTATAAAGTACATCTTATTATGATAGTAGATAAGATAAACACATTCATAACTCTTAAACTAGGTTCCTACTGGAAAGGAATAAATAGTAAAATTTAAAATGACCAGTAAAAACTAAGTTTTTTTAAAGAAAAATATCTAAAAAGCTTGATAGAATATCTCTTTTATGGTTAATGAGATTATTTTAGTGCTTCATATTTTTCCCCCCACATTCATTTTTATTTTAGGTAGTCAAGCCACATACTCCATTAATAAGGTTTCCTGACAGAAGAGACAATCCTAAACCCAATGGTAAGTTATACTTTAGATTAAAAAGTATATATTTACACATATTTATAATAAATAGTCTATTATAGATGATTCCTTGTTTAAATAAGGCAGCTTTTTGTAGTTAAGATCAAAATGTTACCTTAAATTGCATGCAGATAGAAATTTAGTTTTTATTGCTGTCATTTAAAAGGTGATTTAATAATGGTTGTCTCCATTTTTCAATAATACATAGTTTATATACGGGAATTTTTTTTTTCTTTTTGGGTCACACCCAGTGATGCACAGGGGTTATTTCTGGCTTTGTACTCAGGAATTACTCCTGGTAGTGTTCAGGGAACCATAAAGGATGGTGGGAATCAAACCAGGGTCGACCGTGTGCAAGGCAAATGCCCTACCCGCTTTATTATCGCTCCATCTCCTATATTGGGGAATTTTTATTCTATCTTTTCCCCCTTTCTATCTTTGAGAAGAATATACATTTGCAGAGACTTCGGAGTATAATAGTCATTCCTAAATTTCTCTCACAGCTAATCTTTTTTTTTTTTGTCTTTAGGGTCACACCCGGCAATGCACAGGGTTTACTCCTGGCTCTGCACTCAGGAATTAACTCCTGGTGTCCTGGTGGTGCTCAAGGGACCATATGGGATGCTGGGAATCGAACCGGGGTCGGCCACGTGCAAGGCAAACACCCTACCTGCTGTGCTATCGCTCCAGCCCCCCAGCTAATCTTTTTAAAAATTTATTCAGGGATCAGAGCATTAATACAGATAGTAGGGTATTTACCTTGCATGCAGCTGACCCAGGTTTGATCCCCAGCACCTCATACGGTCCCCTGAGCACAGCCAGGAGTGATTCCTTAGTGCAGAGCTAGGAGTAAACTACAGTGCCAGGGATGGAACCCAGGGCCTTGTATTTAAGGCATGTGCTCTACCACTGGTCTCACCACTGACCCTCCTTATTTGTTTGAAAAGAACTTTTGGGGGTTAGCGAGATGGCTCAAAAGGTTGAGTACATGCTTTGCATCTTGGGGGCTCTGGTTTGTCCCTGCCACCTCATGGTCTACTAAGCACTGAGCCAAAAGTAGCCCCCAAGCACCACTAAGTGTGGTCCAATCCCCGCATCCTATGTAAAAATTTAAAAATGTAAATACAAAGAACCTGATGAAATTACGTATAGCTGCCCAGTCTAGTTGCACTCTAATGGTTACCTCTTTGAATATAATACCATTTCAAAAATAGATTAAAAAGCATCACCTGAACAGTTTCTCCAATTACTATTTTGGTCTGTTTCATTCTGTTTTTTCAGTGTCTGAAGCTTTGGGATCAGCAGGGCTACCTTCTCACTCTTCTTCAATGTCACAGCATTCTAAGGGAAGTAAAGCACCAGACTGGCTCATGCACCAGGGTCCACCAGATACTGCAGAAATGATCAAAACATTACCTCAGAAGTACAGAAGGAAACTTGTTTCTCAAGAAGAAATGGAATTTATCCAAGTATGTTCTTGCTTTTTAGCATGATGCTATCTAAAACACCTTAACATTTTTTGATTTTCAGGACCAGACCACAGAGTAGAGAGCACAAAGGGTTTGCCTGGTATGCGCTGACCCACATTCGATCCCTGGCACATATATGGTCCCTGAGCTGCTAGGTGTGATCCCTGAGTACTGCTGGGTGTACTCCTTACAAAACAAAGGGCCTGAGAAATAGTACTGCGGGTAGGGCATTTGTCTTGCATGAGTCCAACCTGGGTTCTAGCCCTGGCATCCCGTATGGTTTCTTTTTTTTTTTTTTTGGTTTTTGGGTCACACCCAGCGATGCACAGGGGTCACTCCTGGCTCATGCACTCAGGAATTACTCCTGGCGGTGCTTGGGGGACCATATGGGATACTGGGATTCGAACCCGTGTTGGCCACGTGCAAGGCAAACGCCCTACCCGCTGTGCTATTGCTCCAGCCCCCCGTATGGTTTCTTGAGTACCACCAAAAATAAATCTTGAGTGCTGAGCCAGGAGAAACCTCTGAAAACTGCCAGGTATGGCTCCAAAACAAAGAAAAATATATACAATTTTGGCTTTGGGGGTTTTCTATGTTGATTTATGTGTTTTTCCCATTGCCTTTTCTTTTTTCTTTTTCTATATTTTGTTGTTCTTCGCCAGTAGTTACTTCTGGGTCTTCACTCAGGAAATCACTCTGGCAGGCTTGGGAGACCATATGGGGTGCTGGGGATCGAATCCAGGTCGGCTGCTTGCAGGGCAAGCACCTTACCCCTGTACTTCAGCCCCCAACCTATTGTCTTTGCAAGATGTGCTTGTAACTAAGAAATAGTCTGCTAGCATTGTGAAAAATGACTAAGTCAGGAAAGCCTTAGTAAATGTGGATAAAGGAATATGTTACAAGTGTAGTGTGGTAAAATAGCTATAGGTAAGTTAAATGGGAAAAAAGCTCTTTAGGATCTTCAATATGTTTTTATAATATGTATAGCGCTTCTGAGTCCAAGAAATCTTGAAACTACCAATATAGGTCAACCTTGATCTTTCATATGTGAAATAATCTTTATTTAACATTGATAGGTGTGTCCCCCAACTATGGGGAACCCAAAATGATACTCTGATAATTAAAGGTTATGTGCCTAAAATAGTGTAAATATGAATAGTGGCTGTGAAAACATCTTTTATAAATGTATCATCTAATTTTATATCTTTATTTTTTCTTTTTTTTAGCGTGGAGGTCCAGAATAATCACTCAGAATATGGCTGCTGTTTGTCATCAGACAAAAGAATGATCTTTACAATAAAGGACTTCCAAAATGACGAATGAGAAATTGTACATTAAACAACTTTAATAAATATTATGTTTAAAAAGCATATAGAAAACTTAGGACACATATCTTCTAATTTATGTATCATGGTCAGCTTCTCCACAAGCTTACCTAGTTGTTTATATACTTTATACTTATTAAAATATACATTTTTCAATGTAGCGTATTAATTTACTGTAGTTATCAGATATTACCAGTGTTGAACTAAGAAAAGCACACACTGTCTAACTATCTTAGGTTTCCCATAGTTTTGCTTTTCTTTCAGTTTCTCATTAGATAGAGTTGATCAGGCAGAATTGCTGCTTTTGGAAACTGATATTCTTGAAATTGGATGAAATCAGTGATATTCCGTAATGACTCCATATTTGTTATTCTCAAAAGTTATTCAAATACAACTGGCTTAATAAATATATGCTACTGTAAATGATAAAAATATAGCCAAAGTAAGACAGGTGACTTTGTGGTATTAAAAACTGGAATTAACATAATTATGTGTAAATTTCAATCTAAAAAACAAGAATTACAGTATAAGGTGGGATATATAAGTTAAAATGAATATAGCATAGGTATAAATGTTAATGAGAAAATTGCATTTTAGTTCTGTTTAAGGATTATTAAGAAAGTCTTGTTTTTTTTCCATTTTATCATTTTTATTATGTATGCAAAATCTGATAAGTTACTTTTCTCAAACCTAATGTCTGAAAGCTTTATAAAATTAACCTAAATATTTATTTATGAAACTATTAGCAGGGTCTTCCTGTGCCAAGGGTATTTAATATTGTGAAAGTCTCACAAACTAAATAAATTTATTCCATACCTTTAATGATTTCTAGAATGTTTTAAAGAAGTCATCCCTATAGTATGAGTAGTATGTGAATAATACAGACAATTCTTGTTGCGTGCATTTTTATATTTGCCCAATTGCTTATGGGTTGATCTTTTAACTCAAGAGGGTTAATTCTAGTTTCTGAAGAAGAGGGGATTGGCTCCTCTCACGAATTGTTATGGCTAAATGTTGTCAAGTGCAAATATGATCTAGAGGTTTGGTGCTAGCCATTTTGTTATTGGATCAGGAGCATGTGGTGCCAGGGATCAAACCAGAGTGTCTGCATGCAAGGCATATGCCTTAATCCTTTTACTATCTCTGGTGCTCTATGGCTGAGTCATCCCTGAGCAGATGACCCTAGTTCCCAAGCAACACTTTTATGATTTAGCCTCAGAATCACACAAATATTTGTATATATCCACTGGTCACACAGTACAGCCTTTATATTTGGAAGGAAACTACAAAGTGAATTTAAATGCAAAAATATGTGGGGTCATCTTGGGAACTGGGTGCCACAGATGTATGATAGGGCTGTGTAAACTGTTAAGCTATGCAGAGGCTGAGAGGCATTTAGATGACTATCAGAAGCTGTAAAAATGATGTATTTTCTGCAATATATGAGACTTTTACGAACCAGTTTTATAAAGAACCAAGTACTTATCAAAATCTGGAAGTTTCCAATATACTATCTCTAAAATGACTAATAAATTCTCGGGGCTTTTAAAATGTGTAATCATTTTAGCCAGGTAGCTTTCCTAGAAATAGATCTTTTTATGGAGAGGGAATAGGAAAAGAAAGGTAAATAATTTGTGGAAATAATATATCTAGTGACTACATACAGGTGGTGCCAGTATACAAATAAATACAGGTAGTCTAGATCCAATGCAAGATGCAGCCTTTACATTGCATTTTCTAAATTATGAACCTTAGTATTTTGTTGCCTTTAGAAGACCTATGAATATCAGGATTCTTAAGACACATCAAGTATTCTAGCTCAATACCTTGGAATTATCCTTACTGCTGCTCCTGCTCCCACAACTCATATATATCAGCAAATTTACCAAATAGACACTTTTTTTCTTTTGCTTTTTTGGGTCACATCTGGTGATGCTCAAGGGTTACTCCTGGCTCATGCACTCAGGAATTACTCCTGGCGGTGCTCGGGGAACCATATGGGATGCTGGAAATCAAATCGGGGTCAGCAACATGCAAGGCAAACGCTCTACCTGCTGTGCTATCACTCCAGCCCTGACACTTTTTTTAGTTCTTAATTTACGCAAAGAACCAGTGCTTTGAGGAAGATATTTGGGGATAATAGGTTTAGATGGTGGCTCTTCAGACACAGACTGAAGTCACAGTAGTGTTTTCAAATCTTGTCAGATGTACAGCCACTTTACCACTGCAATAAGTTTTGAACTCCCAGCGTTTTGGTGAATGGGAGTGGTGGGGTAGGAGGAAACTGTAGTTTGGGATCAAACCCAGGTGTTCTGCAATGCAAAGCATGTGCTCAGCACCTTGGGCTGTCTCTTTGGCTCCTGACATTTCAGCTTTTCCCTGCCTCTAGGTCTATGATATAACCTTTTATAATAGCCATGCAGTGTTTTTTTCTGTTTTGGAATTACCCTGGAAGTGCCCTGAAAACACTCCTAGCTCTGTGGTTGGGGCATGGTGTGTTTCACTCCTGGAATATCAAACCCAGATCTCCTATATGCAATGCATGGGCTTGTCCTTGAATTACTTCTCCAGCAAGTGAGGCTAAAACCATTTTTTTTTTTTTTGAGTGGCAACTATACTTAAGGATGTCTTTACCATGAGGGTGCCAGGGATCACACCCAGGCTCCAGCATACAAAGCATATGCTTTAACCCTTTGAGCCCTCTTCCCAGTTACCAGGGGTTCAGATGTGGAGCTGGATGTTTCTGTGTATAAGGATTTCAGGTGTGGGTGGGGCTCTTACTCCTTCAGGCAGAAAGGGGAATCTGCAACCCCCATTCTGAGAAGGCCATCTATCTGGGTTGACTGACAGAGGCAGCTTTTTTGTCTTTTGTTCCTGCTGATTGCTCAGAGCCTAAAACACAGTTTAACACAGAGTAAGAATCCAATGTACATTCATTGAATAAATAATTGGTTTTTACTTTTTAGTTTATTGTAATAAATTATATCTGATAAATGAACAGTTTTATTGTATCACGGTCATGAATTTGCTTGAGCGGGCACCAGTAACATCTCCATTGTGAGACTCGTTGTTACTATTTTTGGCATATCCAGTATGCATGGGTAGCTTGCCAGGCTCTGCCGTGTGGGCCAGATACCCTCGGTAGTTTGCTGGGCTCTCGAGAGGGGTGGAGGAACCGAGCCGGGGTCAGACATGTGCAAGGCAAATGCCCTACCGTTGTGCTATCGCTCCAGCCCCAAGAAAGCTTGACTAGCCCTGAATAACCATTTTTTAAAAATAGAATCACCGTGGGGCTGGAGAGATAGCACAGCGGGTAGGGCGTTTGCCTTGCACGCGGCCGACCCGGGTTCGATTCCCAGCATCCCATATGGTTCCCTGAGCACCGCCAGGAGTAACTCCTGAGTGCAGAGCCAGGAGTAAACCCTGTGCATTGCCAGGTGTGACCCAAAAAGCAAAACAAAACAAAACAAAACAAAAAATTAGTCACGGGGCTGGAAGTGATAGCAAAGCGGGTAAGGCGTTTGCCTCCCAAGCGGCTGACCCGGGTTCGATTCCCAGCATCCCATATGGTCTCCCGAGCACTGCCAGGAATGATTCCTGAGTGTGAAGCCAGGAGTAATCCCTGAGCATCACCAGGTGTGACCCAAAAAGCAAAAAAAAAAAAAAATAGAATCACCGTGATTAAAAGGAATCTCTCCAGCCCAAACACAAGTTTATTATAATAAATTAAGTCTGATAAATTAACATAGATGTCTAAATTTTTTAATTCTCACAATTACCAATGGCGTCATCTATTATTTCCATTTTACAGAGTAGAAAACTGATGACCGAGTCTGTGACATACCATAAAATCAGTTGGCTAGGTTGTGTGAGGGACACATCCAGCAATGCTCAGGGCTTACTCCAGGCTCTGTGCTGTGGGACTCAGGGACCATGCGGGATACCAGGATACATTCCAACTCCAACTCCTGATTTATTTGTTTTGCTATATGGGATTGATTGAGCCCAAGATCTCACACATTCAAGCGCTTTACCACTGAGTCCCAACCGAGGCCTGTAACTAGGATTTGTTTTCCTCAATGACTAAAGGCAATGGAGTAAGAAAGCATTCTTTTTTTGGCTTTTTGAGTCACACCCAGCGATGCACAGGAGTTACTCCTGGCTCTGCACTCAGGAATTACTCCTGGCAGTGCACAGGGGACCATACGGGATGCTGGGAATCAAACCTGGGTCGGCTGCGTGCAAGGCAAACGCCCTACCCGCTGTGCTATCACTTCAGCTCCAAGAAAGCTTCTTGACTAGCCCTGAATAACCTTTTTTTTTTTCATTAAATGGAATCACCGTGTAGTTACAAAGTTTTTATGATTTTCAGGCATACAAAGATCAAACACCCATCCCTCCACCAGTGCACATTTTCCACCACCAGTGTTTCCAGTAACACCCCCAGCCTATCCAACCCCTCCCCGGCCTCTATGACAGACAATTTCCCTCATACTCTCTCTCTACTTTTGTAGCCCTGGATAACTTAAGGTCGGTCTAGGTAACAAGCCTGCAGGACTACACGCCCACAGTCACCATGGCGACAGGACGCCCAAGAACCGGAAAGAGAGGTTAGCGACAATCCCAAAGCCTTCCACACTCATACACACCTATAAAATTGCGGATATCTTAAGAGCATCCTATGAGAAACGTCAGGTAACTGCGGAAAACATTTAAGTTAAATGCACATTGGTGGAGTGATAAAGCTGGGTATTGCCAAAAAACCCTCCACCTTGGCGCGGGACCGGAAGTCGCGTGACGGGGCGGGTCCGCCGCGGAGAGCCAACCAGCATGGTCTCTCAGCTTCCGCAGGGCCCGCCCCGGGCCAGAGGGTTTTCCCTTTAACCCCGCCCATTCCGGAAGTGGGGCGTCTCTAAGCGAAGCCCCGCAGCCCGCACGCCGGAAGTGGCTGTTGGAGGCTGGGACTGGAGAGCTGTAAGCTCCTGCTGTTTGGTGAGCTCGCCCATCGCTGCGGGAGCCAGAGTCGCGTCCCCCATGGCTGTGGACGTCAAGTCGCGAGCCAAGCGTTATGAGAAACTGGACTTCCTCGGGGAGGGACAGGTGAGACTCCGAGGCGGGATGGGGAGCGGCCGGGCCGGCTGGGGCGTGAGGGGCGCCCCTCAGGGCGGGCCCGGCTGCTCGCTCTCGCCCACCCGGGGCCGCGGCGTGGCTGCGTCAGCGCGTCTCCACGCACCCTGGCTTCGTGGCTCTCTCCGGGTCGGAATGAACAAAATGGCCAACGGGGAGACGCCGGCCCCCCAAACTTAACGTTAGGAAAACTTAAAAACAAAAAAATATTTTTTTTTTCTTTTCCCCCCTCTCTAGTTTGCCACGGTTTACAAGGCCAGAGACAAGAACACCAACCAGATTGTCGCCATTAAGAAAGTGAGTGAGTGGGCTCCCGGGAGCCCCTGAGGGACGATGTCCGCCAGCCCCTGGCCTGCCGCCCACCGCCCACGCGCGCGAGCTCCTGGCCGCGGCCTCTTGGCCGGCACTCCGGGATGGACTCGTTTAGGCTGCTTTTGTTGAAGAAGGAAATGACCACGAGGCCGGCCGCCTGCCTCGGAGATGGGGGCTGTAGGGGGCAAGTGGTTGCCCACATGTTGGGCGGCGTCGCTGTTTTCTGTGCACAGATCGTCCGGGAAACACTTCTGTCACCTCCAACGGCCACTCAGTGGCTTTTGTACTTGCAGCTCCAAGATCCCTAGGTCCTCTGACCTCAGAACAGCCATGGGCTGTGAATTACTGTCTGCTTTGGCACGAAGGTGATGTGGCAGGATGCCACCGTTAGAGCTGGGCATGAAGTTATTGCCCACTTACATATATATATATATATATATATATATATATGATTTCTCCGCCCCTCGTGGAGAGCCTGGCAAGCTCCCGAGAGTATCCTGCCTGCACGGCAGAGCCTGGCAAACAGCTGTGGCGTATTCGATATGCCAAAAACAGTAAAAACAAGTCTCATACTGGAGACGTTACTGGTGCCCACTGGAACAAATTGATGAACAACGGGACAACAATGCTACATATATATATATATATATATATATATATATATATATACACACACACACACACACACACACACACACATACACAGGCTGGAGCGATAGCACAGTAGTAGGGCATTCGCCTTTCACGTGGCCGACCTGGGTTCTATGTTCTATTCCTCCGCTCCTTGGAGAGCCCGACAAGCTACAGAGAGTATTGCGCCCACAAGGCAGAGCCTGGCAAGCTACCCGTGGCATGTTCAATATGCCAAAAACCAGTAACAATAAGTCTCACAATGAGAGATGTTACTGGTGCCCGCTCGAACAAATCGATGAGCAACTGGATGACAGTCACAATCACACATATATATGGGGGTGGCTTTGTGGCCATACCCTGCGATGGTCAGGAATTAGTCCTGGTGGTGCTGAGGGACCATATGGGATGTAGAGGATGCAGGGGATGGAACCCGTGTGAGCCTTCTGCAAGGCAAATGCCCTATCCACTGTACTGTTGTACCCTTAACCACTGACATAAGAGATCCTGCCCTAAAAGAGAGGCTGTAAAATTTCAGAGACTTCAGGGTCTGTTGCTGGAGCAGATGACCTCACCTGAGTTGTTCTTTTTTGTGGGGGAGCAGGGGGTGGAGAGAGGGGGAAGTCACACTCAGTTGTGCTCAGGGTTTACTCCTGGGTCTACACTTTGGCTGTACACTCTTTGTGTGTATGTGTTGGGGGGGAGGCCGGGAGGGGCTTGTCTGAGGGCCATATGAGGTTCAAGGGATTGAATCTAGGAGGGAATTGTACAGAGAAAGCATTTAACCCGCTGTACTGTTGCTTCAGTCCCACCTGAGTGGTTTTTGTTTCTACTTTGAATCTGTTGCTCCTTCAGAGTCCCAGCTCCTTAGGGGTCACTTCTGGCTCTGCCCTCAGGAATCACTTCTGGCAGTGCTCAGGGAACCATATAGGATGCTGGGGACCAAACCCTGGTTGGCAGCGTGCAAGGCAAATACCCTCCCCTATGGCTCTAGCCAGCTCTTCTCTCAGCTTCTGTTTTTTTTTTTTAATTGAATTACCATGAGATACAGTTCCAAAGCTTTCAAGTTTGAGTTACAGTCATACAGTGGTTGAACACCTATCCCTTTCCAGTGCACATTTTCCACCAGTGTCCCAGTATCCCTCCCCACCAGCAACCCTCCCCAGCCTCTATGGCAGATAATTTCCCTCTTACCCTCTCCTTTTGGGCGTTATGGTTTGCAATACAGACACTGAGAGACCATCATGTTTGGTCCTTTATCTACTTTCAGCACACATTTCCCATCCCGTCGCTTCTTTTTGAAGCATGGCGCCCTGGTTCACTGAATTCTCTCGGTTTCCTCTTTTCCAGTCCGCAGTTCTTCCTGCCCTTTTTGTATTTACTTCTTCCTGACTTCTCTTATGTCCTGGGTTCCAGCTAATTTAGAGCTAGCCCCTTCTGAAATTCCTGAACCCTCCTGACCTATTTTAAACTAACTCTTTTTCCTACCTGTGACATTTATTAATTGTTTATCAAGGGAAATTGTTTTGTGGCCCAGAGTACCATGTTTTGTTGCTTAGGAGTAAAGGCTAGTGACTAACTTTCCTGAGAGTTAACCCAAAGAAACTTTTTATTTTTATTTTTATTTTTTTCTAATTATTACTGAACTTTATTACTATGCAAAGTAGTTAGACCTATGAATTCTCTTCATGTGCATGAGCCAGTACCCCTCAGTAGCTTTTCCTTTACCGCTCCCTAAGGTAGACTTTTCCATAATTCTGAAACAAGCCACAATGTCTCCTTCCTGTTAAGAGGCAGTTCAGACACATATAGGGCAAAATCAACTGGCCCAGTTTAAATTACAAACAAGGAAAATAAAAGGTAAAAGTAAAGTATTAAAATTAATATTATCAGGAAGAAAAATGTGCAGTGAAAATGTTTTCCTCTTTTCACATGGAAAACTCTGTTAGTGATACCTCTGACAAAGACAAGAAGTTTTATAACTTTTAGTATAATATGAGACTAACATCTAAGAAACAAGGGCCAGGAGGATCACTCCATTGCTTGGAAGCCTGCTTCAAAAGGGGGAAAGGCAGTTGGGAAAGAGAAAGGACCATTCTGTCAATGATGGTTGGAGGGATCGCTTGGGGTAGAAGTTGGGTGCTGACTTATCCAAAGAAACTTTTTATATCCCTCAGTTACTGCGCTCTCTGAGAGATTGAGCTTTTCAAAATCTTCCATGGAATTTCTGTACAAATGTGTATGTGCCTTCTTTCTTTAACCTGCCAAACTTACAGAGAAGCAAACGTACAGAGAAGCTGCAGCTCCTGAAGATACAATGACTGCTTCAGTAATAGAAATTAGCGCTGCAGAAATAGAAAGCACACACTGACCAAAAGGTCACATAGCTAAGGCTCCAGCAAAGCACTGGAAGTCATGGTAATTGTTGTCTCAGAAAACTGATGGCAGATGATGACAGGATTGATTGACTCTCCACAATGCCAGTGCCTTTGCAGACTTGAAATTTATCTGTTTGATTCTGTCAGGTTCATTGTATTCTAGTCACACTGAACATCTGTCCGTTGAGCATTTGAAGTTCCTTCTGATTCTCAGGTTATTTCATTTGTTCTGTCTTCTTTGTCTTTGTTTTGGGGCCACACCCAGTGGTGCTTAAAACATTTTAATAGAGGCCAGAGAGATAGTATAGTGGATAAAGCACTTGCCTTGCATGTACTTGACTTCAGGTTTGATCCCTGGCATCACATACTGTCCCCTGAACCCTGTCAGGAGTGATCCCTGAGCCAGGAGTAAGCCCTGAGCACTGCTGGATGTCTGAGTTTGTTTTGATTTTGTTTAAGAACAAATATTTGTGGCAAGTAAATAGAAGTGACTAGCTTTCAGTCCTCCAAACCTAGGCTCCCTCTCCTACCACTGCTGTGAGGGTTCCTGCCTCTCTGGCTGCTTTTAGCTTCTGGTTTCCCCCTAGGCCTTCTAGGTGGGGAATCTAGAGCCAGATTCCTGTTGCATTGTCCCTGATCCTTCTTCTGGGTAACACCCCTCCTTTGGGTGTGGCTTCAGAACAAAAGCCAAAATTCACACGTTTTTGTGGGTTATTTTTATTTTGTTTATTATCATATCTGGCAATGCTCCTGGCTCTGCACTCAAGAGTTGCTCCTGTTGGTGCTCAGGGGACCATATAGGATGCCAGGGATCAAACCCTACCTGCTGTACTATCTCTCTGGCACCCATTTTTGTGTTGTGGGGCCACACTCCTGTGGCCTTAACCCCTGTACTTTCTCCGGGTTTTTTTGTTTGTTTGTTTTTAATTTTGTTTTCCTTCAGGGCAAACTGCCCTCAGTTATTTCACGTTTACTCTTCCAAAAGTAAAGAACACTTATTTTCTGAATTTCATTGTACGTGTAAGTAAAAGACTTAACAGACAAGGAATGACAGGGTTTGCTCTTATATTGTTAATTGTTAATCTTATATTGTAAAAAAAAAAAAAATCCACTCCCTTGATGCCTGCTAATTCTGTGTGTGTGAGTTGCAACATATTTTGGCTATGACTGTTTTGCATTGTTTATGATTTAAATAATAATTCAGCACATTTTAATATACTCTGATTTTTCTCCTTTACTAGATCAAACTTGGACATAGGTCAGAAGCTAAAGATGGTAAGTACTTTGTGAACTCTGACAAAACAGAAAGTTTCTCATTCTAAAGAAATGAGCCACTTAATAGAATTAATACTAGTATTAGCATTTCTGGGCTGGAGAGATAGCACAGCGGGTAGGGCATTGCCTTGCACAAGGCCAACCTGGGTTCGATTCCTCCGTCCCGCTTTGAGAGCTTGGCAAGCTACCCGTGGTGTACTCGATATGCCAAACAGTTTCAAGTCTCACAATGGAGACATTACTGGTGACCACTCGAGCAAATTGATGAACAGCGGGATGATAGTGCTACAGTGCATATTTATTTGTGCAGCTTGTCCCCTTGTCTTGAGAAGGGAAATTATTAACTTGGCTATTACACACTATCTACTTGTAATGCCATTTCAGCAGTCTTTAGATGTTATGCCATAAAATAAGTACTTCGCATAGTTAGTGTTATGCTAAAAAATAAATGTTACAGAAAAACATTTTACAAAAATTGCTAAAATAATCCCCATTATTTTTCTTTTCTTTATTTTTTTTTTCACCTTGTTTTTTGGGCCACACTCAGTGATGCTCAGGGGTTACTTCTGGCTCTGCACTCAGAAATTATTCCTGGGAAACCATATGGGATGTTGGGGATCAAACCTGGGTCAGGAGCGATAGCACAGCGGGTAGGGCGTTTGCTTTGCACGCGGCCGACCCGGGTTCGAATCCCAGCATCCCATATGGTCCCCTGAGCACGGCCAGGGATAATTCCTGAGTGCAGAGCCAGGAGTAACCCCTGTGCATCGCCGGGTGTGACCCAAAAAGCAAAAAAAAACAAAAGCAAAAACCTGGGTCAGCTGCATGCAAGACAAGCTCCCTACCTGCCATACTATCTTTTCAACTTCAACTTTTTTCCTCTGGATATTTCATTACTATTTCCTGAGAGACTAACCTTTCTCCTGAAATACATTTTTAAGAAAGATGCAATCTTTAGAACTATTTTTTAGGGGCTGGAGCAATAGCATAACGGGTAGGGCGTTTGCCTTGCAGGCGGCCGACCCAAGTTCGATTCCCAGCATCCCATATGTTCCCCTGAGCACTGCCAGGGGTAATTCCTGAGTGCAGAGCCAGGAGTGACTCCTGTGCATCGCTGGGTGTAACCCATAAAGCAAATAAATAAATTAATTAATTAAATAGAATTATTTTTTACTTCTGACTTTGTCTTTTTATGCAGGTATAAATAGAACAGCCTTAAGAGAGATAAAATTATTACAGGAGCTAAGTCATCCAAATATAATTGGTGTGAGTATGATCTAAATTGTTTCTGGGGCTTGGAACCTTGCCGTCACTGACTCTGAAGGCTCAGCAGAATGAGTGCTTTTAGGTGAACCTTGTAGGAAAGGTAAAAGTTTAGCAGAATAATGGACCTTGGAGTTGATTCTGTATTTTTGTATTCAAGAGGATTTTTGTACTCAAGAGCACTAGATAAGGTCTCTGGCATGTTGCCATTGGGAATAAAACCAGAAAGTGTGGCTCAGAAACAATTAAATGTTTTCAGGATAGAATATAACTTCTAATTATTGCAGGAGACATTGTATTTAAAAAGCATTGAAGTCTGGTTGAGCAAATAACGTTTGGCATGCAGGTTAGTTTTATCAGATTGTGAAGCCTTGGAAGCTCTTATCATATGTAATACATTAAGTACAATTCTTTTATTGTGCCACATTCCCTTTTTTATGGAGTGGTTGTGAAACTAATTGAATTCATGTAAAGTACCTGAAATAGTGCATGCATGGAGAGTGTACTCACTTAATGAGAGATAATTACTGTTGCTATATTTAGACGATTTCTTAAATACCAATTTGGGGCATTTTTCTGAATTGGAGATTAAAGTTTTCTTTAATTCTGTTTTAATATAGCTGCTGAAATTTGAGGAAAGAAATTTTTAATGATTATTAAGAAATAGTAAAGTTTAATCATTTTTGTGTCTCAGAGTACTGATTTCTAGCAAATAAAAAGGATAGATATCGCGTCTAATAAAATTACTTAAACATTATATGGAATTAAGTCTAAGTTTTTTAAAATAATGTCCGTTGGCTTGGTACTGTCTCATATTCAATAGAGAACCATATTGTGATGTTTAAAATTGTGTTTTGCAGCTCTTGGATGCTTTTGGACATAAATCTAATATTAGCTTAGTCTTTGATTTTATGGAAACTGATCTAGAGGTAAGATTAAGATTCTCAAGATTCAAGAGGATTTGTTGTTTATCAAAAGAGTACATTTATTTTTCACTTATGAAAATACTGCTAGTAGAAGAATGTTTAATTGTGCTGAAATCTGGATGTAATCTGAAGTCAAGATTCTCCTGAGTACTTTCATAAGAAACAGTCCCAGGGATAGAACTTGAGGCCGTGCACTTGCTAGACATGTGCTCTGCCAGTTGAGCTCTCCCTCTTAGCCCAGTCATTAGCAGTATTCCTTTGAAAATGGATTTCATTAGCATTTGTGAATACCAACTTTTCTATACCTTACTGCCTTCGTTTTTTAGAGGAGTATTTGAGAATTTAGTTTTTGCATATTGTTAACAAAATTTCAACATTTTGAAAATGCTGTTTCAGGGACTGGAGCTATCGTAAAGTGGGTAGGGCACTTCCCCTGTATGCAGCTGACCCGGGTTTAATCCCCGGCATCCGGTACGTTTCCTCTTGCCAGTTACAATCCCAGAGCTCAGATCCAGGAATAAATTCTGAGCACCTCTGGGTGTGATCACAAAAACAAGCAAAAACATACAAAAAATGCTATTTCTTTAAAAAACCAAAACCAGCTGTTTTTAGGATTTGGGGATCATTTTGCTATAGGCAAACACTTTATTCACTGTACTATCTCTCCAACCCCAAATCCTGGAGCACTGGTATTCCCAGGCAGTCTCCTAATCCATCCACTAATCACCCAATCCTGCTTATAGATAAGATAGGATCAGGGGGTTCAGTTTAGGATACGTTGCAGTTTCTTACATAGTTAAATGTACATTCCATTTATGATGTAGTAATACCAATCTAGGTGTTTACCTGAGAGAAACGAATATGTCTCTGCTGAAATCAGATGGTATAGATGTTTAATTTTATTCATAATTGCTCAAAACAGAAAGCAACCAAATTATCCTTGATGTAACAATGGTATAAACAACGTAATAAGTTTATATTATAGAATGCTGTACAGAAATTAAAAAAAAATACTGCTAGAATGGGCTGGAGAGGTAGTACAATGGGTGGTTTTGCACGCAGCTAGCTGGTGCTTGATCCCCAGCACCCCATACGGTCTCCTGAGCCTGTCCAGGACTGATTCCTGAGCTCAGAGCAGGAATAAACCCTGAGCACTGATGGGTTTGGCTCAAAACCAAAAAAAAAAGGGTCACTGCTGGAGCTGGAGACAAAAGTTCAGCAGGTAAATTGCTTTGTATGCGGCTGAACAGGTTCCTTTCCCTATACCCTATATGGTTCCAAGTCTTGCCAGGAATGTTCATGAGCACACAGAGTCAGTGATAAGCCCTGAGCACCACTAAATGTGACCCCCAAACCTTCCTCCAAAAACTGAAATATGCAGCAGATGATGAAAGAATCAGGCTCAGAAGACTGTATGAGTTGATTCACTCACACGGTAGTCTGGAGGATCAGGCTTATGCCTTGTATGTGGAAGCTCCAGATTTGATCTTGAGTGCCACATGACTCTTGAGCAGCATTGGGTTAGATGTGATGGCCCTGGGAACCCCCAGCACTGTTGGCCCAGGCAGTGTCACTACCGAGCCTGAGCATTGAACCATCAGCCCATGTAGTAATACCGGGAGTGGCCTCTGGGCTCCTGAGCACTTCTGGGTAGCCTCTCCTTAAAGACAAAATAGACATTAGAGATCAGTTATTGTCAATATTGGGAATAGAGGGAAGGATTGACTATTAAGGATCTAAAGAAATTTCTAAGAGTTCATTGGATTTTATTTTTACTATGGTAGTTACATAACCAAAGGGGGACTATTTTATTGAGATCTTGGCTTATATCAAAAGAAATTTATAGCTCCAAAAGCTGTTAAGTTTAGAAATTAACTAATGTTAATTATGAATCATAAATAATGCTATTGGAACTCTCTGTTTTAACTCAGTTCTATTTTATTTGTTGCCCTTGTTATGGGCTTGTATAGTGATTCTGGTACCTCTAGCTTATATCTTTAGAGTTAAATAATCCTGGAGGAAAGAAAATGCTTTATTTGCTTGGAATTTAGCTTCATTCCCATGGATACTAGCACCAGTACTTGGCTGATTGACTTGGCTTGGATCATACATACATTCCTGAATCTGTCTCTTGACCAGCAAACTGTACTGTGATGGCTAGGTTATGGATCGGCCTCTGAAGGCCATAAGTAGTGATCACTGCTGTTTTAGCTATGTGCACAGAGCTGGAAACAGGTAGGTTCCCAAAGGAATGAATGCTCAGCCCTATTATCTGAACAGTCTTATGTCCTGGGGCAAGTACAGACAACAGATAGCTTGCTACATTCATGCCTAAAGGCAAAAGAGTAAGAAGGTAAAGCACCACCTTTCCTACCCTCCACCCCCAGCAAAGATAATAACCCCTGATAACATAACTAGAAATTCTGACATTGCTTCTAAGGAAAACTAAGGCACCCTCTCTTGAGATTTTCTTGTGTGAATGAACACAATCATGTCAGCAAATGATTTCATATGCTGGGCTTTATTTGAAATAATTATGGTTGTGTTATATGCCTGCTTTATAGGTAATTATAAAGGATAATAGTCTTGTGCTGACACCATCACACATCAAAGCCTACATGCTGATGACCCTCCAAGGGTTGGAGTATTTACATCAACATTGGATCCTACACAGGGTAAGGTTTTGAACTCAATCTTACTGATGTGGACAAGTTTTTCAGATTTTGTTTCAGACAAGTTTTTTGTAACCAATTTAGTTCATAAATGACCTCTGTCTATAAATTGATTATACAAAGATAGAGCTGGACTATTTGTCCCATCTTATTCCTCTATATCTACTCAGTTGTTGACCCAGTGGTGCTTGTGAGAATACTAAAAACTTTGTTAACCCTTTTATTAAAAATAAATTCTTGCCATTCATCTTCCTTCATTGTTGATGATGACGATACTGTAATGATCAGGGATTGCCCACACGCTTGACTGTGGTGCTCACACCTCTGTGGTGTGTGCCAAAGGCCGCACATTGGAGTGCAGTGCTCGCACAGTTGACTCATGTAATCACTGGGCCTGACCTTTTTTTGTTTTGTTTCTGGGCCACACCGGCTGTACACAGGGCTTTTTCTTGGCCCTGCACTCAGGAGTTTTTCTTGGTAGTGCTCCTGGGATAGAACCTGGGTGGGTTGCGTTGCTAGGCAAGTGCCTTACTTGCTACACTATCCTCTAATCCCCTCCATTTTTCTTTTATGGCTATGTAGTTTAGAATATCATTGATGGTGTTTTTTTTGGGGGGGGGGTAGTGCTTAGTTTTTTTAAAAAAATCCTTTATTATAGTTTTGGGGCCACACCCGGCAGTGCTCATGGCTTATTCTTGGCTTTGCACTCAGGGATCACTCCTGGTGGAACTTTGGGTGACCATACAGAGTGGGAATTGAACCTGGGTCTGCATAATGCAATGCAAACACTCTCTTACCTGGCACTGTTAATGTTTTTGCTTTGAGCAAACACTGTTACTACACCACCATTTGCACCAGTAGCACTCTGTTGGCTGTCATGCTTGTACCCAAGCACCTGAGGGTGACACTCTTGAGTTGGGCATGAATATTTGAGTGGCACTACTTAACTGGGCACCGTACACCTGGGTGGTGTTTACACAAATCTGACTGCAGTATAGCTGGAAATTACTTGTGGTGTCTGTCAGACATCACAGAACAGAGCAGAGCTGCCAGGTCAGGCTCGGTGCAGGTGACTGCACTGGGGATTTGAGCTTGTGGCCATATACTTGCAGGGCAGCTGGTCTAAGCTAATGAGTTATTCCTTAAGACCCCTATTTTTTGAACTTCAGAAGTGGAAGAGACCCAATTCTTCTGGTTTTTTATTTTTTTTTTAATTGATGAAGTTGCTAAGTGACCTGACCAGGATTATATGTTGTTTTCAAGATCAGTAGTTAATAAGTCACAGTGTCAGAACCTAAAAGGTTCTAAAGCCAATGGACCATTGAGCTGGGACCAGAGAAGGAGGTACAGGGATTAAGACTCTTGTCATGCATGCAGCTGACCTCTACTTATGCATCCCCACTATTGCATATGGACCCCTGAGCACACTGCCAGGAGTGACCTCTGGAGCACAGCCGGCTGGGTGTGGCAAAATTCCTGCCCTCAAGATGCTTCTTTAGGAGCCTGAGATGTGTAGTACAACGGTTGAGGCACTTCCCTTGCACCTGTCTGACTCAGGTTTAGTCCCCAACACCCAATATGGTCCCTTAGCACAGAGTCAAGAGTGAGCCTTGAGCGCAGTTGGGTGTGGCCCCAACGGCCCTTTCCTCTCCCTCCAGGAGCCTTTGAATGGCTCCTCATAAATACTCAATAAATGGTTGTTCTGTGTAATGTAATAACAACATTATATATGCACATTAGTAAATTTAATTGGACACTTGGTGGCCTGGTGGAATAGGACCAGGGATTAAACAGTTTGCCATGCACACATGGTTACAAGGTCAAATCCCTGTTATCCCACGTCCTCCAAGTAAGAGCCTTTATTTACTTATTTATTTTTACTTGGGGCCACACCCAACAGTACTCAGAAATTATTCCCTATCAAAGATCACTCCTGGCAAGGCTTTGGGGAACCATATGAAGTGTCAGGGACCAAATCCAGGTTGACCTCGTGCAAAGTAGGTGCCCTGTCCACTATACTATCACTATGGTCCCAAACTGTGAACCTTTAAATGTACAAGGCCCATGGGGGCTGGAGAGATAGCACAGCGGGTAGGGCGTTTGCCTTGCACGCGGCCGACCCGGGTTCAAATCCCAGCATCCCATATGGTCCCCTGAGCACGGCCAGGGATAATTCCTGAGTGCAGAGCCAGGAGTAACCCCTGTGCATCGCCAGGTGTGACCCAAAAAGCAAAAAAAAAAAAAAACCAAAAAAATAAATAAATAAATGTACAAGGCCCTGGGTTTTATCCGTGACACTCCAAATAAAAAATTAAAATATCAATCTTATTTTAATAGCTAAAAATTTGGTGTTTTGTTTTGGGGCCATACCCAATGATGTTTGGGTCACTTCTGGCTCTGCACTCAGGAGTCATACCTGATGGGGTTCAGGGGACCATATGAGACTCCGAGGATTGAACTCGGACCTACTACTGCAAGTAAGGCAAGTGCTTTGCCCACTGTACTATCTTTCCAACTCCTAAAAAATTTCTGTGTTTCCAGTTCCTAAAAGTTTCTGTTGATGACTAAATCATTGGAAGTTTTATTTCATTATCACATTGAATTGTATAGATTCTATGAATAAAATTCTAAAGATATTTTAATTACATATTTTATATATTTTTTTAGTTATATATCTTTATAAAGACTCATTGTATTGTACTCCCAGTCCCTACCCTCCACAGAAACAAGTATAGCATAAAGTTCTTCAGGCTGTGCTGGTTCCAGAAATTTCCTGGTTATCTGCTGAAACTCCCCTCGCCCCCATCATATCGCAATTACATATTTGTCATTATTGCAGTACATTATCATTAAATTTATTATTACACTACATTATTGCAGGGCAAGCAGGACACTACATTGACTTTTGTTTTAGTATCATTGGTCTGGGAAACACTGCTGTTTTACCTGGTACTGAGATAAAATGGTTGAAGAACATGGGCATGAAGGACACTGACCTTTTATGGGTGCCCACCTTTGGTGGGCGGGGCAGGGTAGGTTTGGGGATTGATATGAGAAAGGTTGGGGCCACATTTCAGTTTCCAAAGGTTCTTCATAGAAAATATATTAAGGAGCCATAGTCCAGCGGGGAGGACGTTTGCCTTGTACGCATCTGACCCGGGTTTGATTCCTGGCATCCCATATGGTCCCCCAGTACTGCCAGGAGTGATTCCTGAGTGCATAGCCAGGCGTAACCCCTGAGCATCGCTGGGTGTGACCCAAAAAGCAAACACACACAAAAAAGTTAATACTCATAGCAACTTTGTAAAGTAGGTAACTTGAAGTTAGGTATCTTAAGGTTTTACTTTGTATGTGATCAATCTTACTTTGATTTTTTAATAGTATTTTACATCAGTCTAAAATATAATGAGGAGCCAGAGCGATAGAACAGCAGGTAGGGTGTTTGCCTTGCACTCAGCTGACCTGGGTTCGATCCCTGGCATCCCATATGGTTCCCTGAGCATCGCCAGGAGTAATTCCTGAGTGTAGAGCCAGGAGTAACCCCTGAGCATCACTTGGTGTGACCCCAAATGCCAAAAAAATTTAAAAATACATAATGATTCTGGTTGGAGTGATAGTACAACGTGTAAGGTTATATTGCTTTGCACCAAACCAACTGGAATTTGATCTCTGGCATCCCATATGGTTCCCCAGAGTATTGCCAGGAGCAATTCCTGAGTGCAGTCAGGAGTATGCCCTGAGCATGGCTGGGTGTAGCCCCAAAACAACAAAATAAGCTTAAATGTGGGCATTACCCTGTTGTTAATAAATTTAGAGTTAAACCAACTGAATGTATCGTGATGTCATTCTACCTCATCCTGTTAACCTTTTAAAAAACTCCATGATACAGGATCTAAAGCCAAACAACTTGTTGCTAGATGAGAATGGAGTTCTAAAACTGGCAGATTTTGGCCTCGCAAAATCATTTGGGAGCCCCAATAGAGCCTATACACATCAGGTAGTGACCAGGTAAGAATTGCTTGTCACTTAAATCTTTCATTATATAGGATGTTAATCATAAGTAAACGCTGTTTGGCTTCTCTGAAATATTTTGGTAGATTTCAGAAATGGTTGATCTTTTAAAATTGTAAACTGTTTATGTTAACGTATATCTCTTTTGCGAGATACAGGGGTCCTCACCTGTCAGTATTTGGGGCTACTCCTAACTCTGCTTGCAGTGATTCTCGGGTCCCATGTAGTTCTAAGGATAGAATCTGGGTTAGCACCATGTGAAGCAAGCACCTTAACCCCTATACTATCTCTCCAGCCTCTGATTTTAAAAACTACAATCTTTCTTTCAAATGCAATTGAATTAGTCTAGTTCTGGGTATTAGTAAGTTCAGTTTTACTTAAACTTGAGAGTAATTTATAGTTCTTTTACATTTTTTAAGGTAGTTTTAAAACTTCTTGAACAATCATCTGACTTTGGGAGAAGGGTCTTATGTCTTATGTAAATTTTATTGATTAGTTCTGATGACACATTTTATGTCATGCACTATTTAAAAGCATTTATATGCGGAGGTGGCTTGGGTCACTCCCAGCTATGCTCAGGGCATACATACACTTGGATCTCTTTTTGTGGTACTTTGGGTAAGACCATATGTGGTGCTAGAGATTGAACTGGGGTCAGCAGCATGCAAGGCAAGCACCTTAACCTCTGTCCTTATTTCATGGCTCGTGATACTTGGAGTTTTTCATATTGCCACTTGTACTTTTGGTTTGGGGTCATACCTGGAAGGGTTCTCCATCATCCTGGTGGGACTCTTGGAACCATATGTAGTGCTAGGGATCAAATAGGGTAGGCGCTGTTCAAGGCAAGTGCACTGTTCTCTCTCTGGCCCCGGGGCCATCTTTTCTTTTCTTTTTCTTTTTCTTTCCTTTCCTTTTCTTTTCTTTTCTTTTCTTTTCTTTTCTTTTCTTTTCTTTTCTTTTCTTTTCTTTTCTTTTCTTTTCTTTTCTTTTCTTTTCTTTTCTATTTTCTTTTCTTTCCCCCCTTTTGGGTCATACCCAGCAATGCTCAGGGATTACTCCTGGCTCTGCGCTCAGGAATCACTCCTGGCGGTGCTTGTGGGATGCCGAGGATTGAACCCGGGTAGGCTGCATGCAAGGCAAAGGCCCTATAGCTATACTATCACTCCGACCCCAGGGCCATCTTTTCTTTGAATTAATAAAATGATTTAATCAGTGATCTGATGTGTTTCACTGAGGAGTTTATTTTTGTCTTTGGACCGCACCAACTGTGCTCACAGCTTACTCCTGACTCTTATGGTCAGGGATTGCTCCTGATAGGTGTTGGGATTCAACCTGGTTGGCCACATGCAAGGTAAGTGCTCTACCTTGCTGTACTATTGTCTCTGACCCCTCACTAAGATCAGTGTGTAAAGTACTGTGTGTACTGCCTTGCTTGCAGCTGACTTGGGTTTGATCTCCAGCATTCCTGAGCACCATCAGGTGTGATTTCCGATTGCAGAGCCATGTTTAACCTCTGGGCATTGCTGGGTGTGGCCCACCCTCTTCTCCCCCAAAAAAGAAATGCCTTACAGTTAGGGGAGGTAATTGAATAATAGAGCATAGGCCTTGTATGTATGAGCCCTGGATTCAGTTCTCCTAAACCCCATCTCACATTCTCTAGAAAAAATTCTCCAGTAATTCTATTCTAAAATGATTCTTTTCCTTTCAGGTGGTATCGGGCCCCTGAGTTACTATTTGGTGCCAGAATGTACGGTGTAGGTGTGGACATGTGGGCAGTTGGCTGTATATTGGCAGAATTGCTTCTGAGAGTAAGTCTTGTATTGATGTACATACCTCATTAGGTATCTGTTATTATATTTAAGAATTTTCTTCCCAGAGTCAGAGCAGTAGCACAGCAGGCAGGGTACTTATCTCGCATGTAATGATCTGGGTTTGATTCATAGCATTCCATTGTCCCATATGGCCCCCTGAGCACCACCGGAAGTAATTTATCAGTGCAGAGTCAGAAATAAACCCTGAGCATCACTGGTATGTCCCCAAAACACAAAATCCAAAATAAAAAGAAAATAATTATCTTCCCAGAGTGGAAAGACATTGTTGAGATAAACAAAAAATCAGTGAGCAGAACTGTTAGAAAAGAAAAGAAAAAAAAACAACCACATCTCCATACATAAAGAATCATAATGTGAGGTTAGAGCAACTCTCATTTGGAGCCATTAATGTTTTATTAGAGATCTCTGTGATCTGAAATTTTGAAGAAAAAAAAAACAGCTTTATTGGTTTGGAATATGGTAGTGTCTCTATAGCAACAAAATGTGTGTAGGATGAACTTTTGTACTCCTGAGACTTAATTTTGTTTGGGCTATTTGAAAGTACCTCCCCCCCCCAAAAAAAAGAAAAGTACAATTGAAGAGATATTTATACAACCCATAGTAAGTGGAACTCTGTGCTACTGTAAATATATTTAGTTTAGGTTGGGGTGATAGCTCAGAGGGCTAGTGTGTGTGCTCTGCATGCAGGAGGCCTGGGTTAATTTCTGACAATGCATGATTCTCTGTGCACTCTTTGGAGTGATTTCTTTTTTTTGGGGGGGGGTCACACCCGGCAATGCACAGGGGTTACTCCTGGCTCTGAACTCAGGAATTACTCCTGGCAGTGCTCGGGGGACCATATGGGATGCTGGGAATTGAGCCCGGGTCAGCTGCGTGCAAGGCAAACGCCCTACCCACCATGATATTGCTCCAGCCCCAGGAGTAGTTCCTGAGCACCAATGAGTATGGCTCCAAAACAAAAACAACAAAAGTTAGTCCTTCTGAACAGTAAAGACCAAGGAATATTGGAGAATCCTCCTAAAGTTGAGATATTGTTTACTCTACATTCTGGATACCAGGCCCTATTCTCCTTCCTGTAAGCCATATATATTGAAATAAATGTGACACAGGACTTAAATACAGCTTTTTTGTTCCCCTGAACACAGAAATTGCTTCTGCATAACAGAGAGAAAAGTTACTTTTTTGATGTTTGGGGGCCATATCCCTTGGTTGTCTGAGGACTGTTCGATGCTGGGGACTGAATCCTGGCCTTCTGCAAGCAAAAGTGTTACACTCAGTTCTTTGAACTCTCTCTGCCAAGTTTATCTCATAAACATCTTTTTTAGTATATTTTTAGCTTTTGAGCTCATCCATTTGGCAGCGTACAGAAGAGATCAAGACATACATTTCTTGAAATTTCTCTTTCTTTCAGGTTCCTTTTTTGCCTGGAGACTCAGATCTTGATCAGCTTACAAGAATTTTTGAAACTTTGGGCACACCAACAGAAGAACAATGGCCTGTAAGCTTTCAGATTTTCTTCTTTGAAGTTTATTAGGTTTCTATAAAATTACTTAATTGTTATATACTTTGTATAGAGCAAACATGTGAAAATTGCTTAAAGAAATGTGTTGTCTTAATTTTTCCCTTTTTGTTTTAAATACTTATTGCACAACTTGTATGAAGTAAAAGGTTAAAATTGTGATCCAGAATGTACAGTGGGTAAGACATTTATTTGCCTTGCACATGGCTGGCTCGGCATCCCATATTGTCCCTCAAGCATCGCCAGGAGTAATTCCTGAGTGCAGAGCCAGAAGTAACCCCTGGACATCATCAGGTTTGGCCCAGCGTCCCCTCTCCCCCGCCCCACCAAATTGTGATCTGTTTACAGTTAGCCTTCTGATAGCATATATGATTACTTACATTGTTAAGCCTATACATTAATTTGGTGTAAAACATAGCTAAGGATGTGTATACAAGCATACATACAAGGACAATACCTTATCTCCCTGGTTCTTAAGTATTACTTTCACCCATTATATTGCCAACAAAAAGTACTGAGTGTGGGTGAGGAAGAGATAACATGGTAAAGTCACTTGCCTTGCATGTGGCCAATCCAGGTTCGATCCTCGGCACCTTATATATATCCTAATAGTCCTCATTGTCCCTACAAGAATGATCCCTGAGCACATGCCTGAAGCACTGTTCTATTCCACCTGGCAGTGTGCTGGGGATGAATGAAGTTAGGGCCTCACTCAGACGTGCTCTACTACTTGTGGGTTTTTTTTTTTTTTTTTTGCTTTTTTGGGTCACACCCAGTGATGCTCAGGGGTTACTCCTGGCTTTGCACTCAGGAATTACTCCTGGCGGTGCTTGGGGGACCATATGGGATGCCGGGGATCGAACCCGGGTCGGCCGCGTGCAAGGCAAACACCCCGCTGTGCTATCGCTCCGGCCCCCTACTTGTGTTATTTTTTGCCCCCCTCAACTTTATATTTAAATTTGCTATATGTCCCAGTTGAAAAATAGCTATGATTTGTTAATTAGTTCATGTAGTACCATTCATTTGGACATCTCATAGATTTACATTTAAACTACACTTAGTTATGTTTTCTTTAATTCAACAGTCCTATTAGGTAGGTGCTATTTGCATTTTATAGATGAGAGAATTGTAGAGTAGTGAAATTAAGTGATTTATCCAAGGTTACTCATTTTTATTTGTATTTGTATTTACTTATTTTGCATTTTGAGTCACACCAGCAATGCTCAGGGCTTACTCCTGGCTCTGCACTCAGGAATTACTCCTGGCAGTGCTTGGGAACCATATGGGATGCTGGGAATTGAACCCTGGTTGGCCATGTGCAGGGCAAATGGGCAAACTATTGCTCCAGCCTCAGTTACCATTTTTTTAAATTAAAGAAATTGGGGGTGGCAGTGGGTTTGGACCACTGATGGCCTGATGCACTACCGCTCCAGCCCACACTATAGGTATTTATTAAATTCCCTTTTTTTGGGGTGGAGCGATAGTACAACAGGTAGAGTGCTTGTCTTAAATACAGTTATACCTGGTTTAATCCCCAGAGCCCCACCCCCTACCCCCCAAGCCCTTCTAGGAGTGATTCTTGAGTGCAGGGCCAGAAGTAAGCCCTGAGCACTGCTGGATGTCGCCCAAATGTGGAATGGGGGTGTGGGATCCTTTTTGTTGTTCATTTTGCTCTTGAGCCACACCCAGCTGTGCTAATGGTTTACTCCTGGCTCTGCTCAGGAATCACTCCTAAAGTGTGCTCAGGGGACTACATGCAATCATCTGCATATTTCTTTTCTCTACTACCTAATTAAGTTTCTTATTTTAAAATTATTATAGATTAAATGCAATTGTAAAAAAAGATAACAGTTATCCCTGATACTTTTTTTTTTTTTTTTGGCAGGGAGGGACAGTTTGGGACCACCCCTGTGTTGTTTGGGAACCTTATGGTGCTAGGGATCGAACATAATGGGCTATTTGCAGGGCAAGCATCTTAACACCTGTCTCTAGCCTTTTCCTAGAGCCCTGTTGCACAGCTTCCCACACTGTAACTTCTTAGGATATTAGTGCAACATCACATCTTGGATGTTGACATTGATGTGGTTAAGACAGCACATTACCACAGAGACTTCTCTTATCTTTTTATAGCAATAGTCACTTCCCTTCCACCCAGTGCCTTCCTTAATCTGTTACCATTTCTATCATGTCATTTCAAGAACCTTATCAGTGGGATCATGTAATATGTTAGCTTTGGTGGGGCTGGAGCAATAGCACAGTGGGGTAGGGCTTGCACAAGGCTGACCTCGGTTTGATTCTCAGCATCCCATATGGTCCCCTGAGCACTCAGGAGTAATTCCTGAATGCATGAGCCTGGAGTAGCCCCTGTGCAATGCCAGGTGTGACCCAAAAAGCAAAAAAAAAAAAAAAATATGTTAACTTTGGGGATTGACATTTTCTACATTCAAGTACATTGTCTGTAAGGCTAGAATGATAGGACAGTGGGTAGTGTATTTGCCTTTGACGGGGCTGACCGGGGTTCAAACCCCAGTATCATGTATGGTCCTCCAAACACTGCCAGGAGTCATTCTGAGTGCAGACCCAGGAGTAACTTCTGAGCATCCCTAGGTATGACCCAAAAAGCAAAAGAAAAAAGTACAGTCTGTAAATTCACCCAGTCTGTAAATTATTGTATCAATAATTCTTTTTTATTGTCATGAAATATGAATATTCTACAGTTTAACCATTTCATTGAAGGTCTTTTGTGTTTGAGCTCTATTGAAAAATAAAGCTATGGGAGGTTGGAGAGATAGTACAGCCAGTAGGGTGCTTGCTGTGCATGCAGCTGACCTGAGTTCGATCCCTAGCATCCCATATGGTCCCCCGAGCACCACCAGAACTGGGAGTAACCCCTGAGCATTGCTGGGTATGACTCAAAAAGCAAAATTTAAGAATTGGTAAAAGAAAAAAAAAACTATGGTTGCAGTCAAGCATTCATGTATGGATTTTTCTTTTTTAATAAAGTAGGAGGACTGCTATTTATTCAGCCATTGATTAAGCTGATTGAATTGGGCATGAACTCCACATTAATTTTTTTTTTTTTTGCTTTTTGGGTCACACCCAGCGATGCTCAGGGGTTACTCCTGGCTTTGCACTCAGGAACTACTCCTGGCAGTGCTTGGGGGACCATATGGGATGCCGGGGATCGAACCCGGGTCGGCCGCGTGCAAGGCAAACGCCCTACCCGCTGTGCTATCGCTCTGGCCCCCACATTAATTTTTTTAATTCTATTCTGAATGTTAACTTTATTATTCCCGCCCCCCCTTTTTGATTCACCGTGAGATACAGCTACAAAGTTTTCATGTTTGAGCTTCAGTCATATAATCATCAAACATCCAGCCCTTCACCAGTGCACACTTTCCACCACCAAAATCCCGAGTATATTCCCCCTCTTCCCCCCCGCAACCCTGTTTGTGTGGCAGACAATTTCCCCCATTCTCTCTCTCTATTTTGGTTACATTTGATATTTCAGCACCAGTCTTACCACCACTCAAAGCTGCTGAAAAGGCAATGCTAGACTATTTGTTTTGTATTGCTTGCTATGGCTTTCATCTTCTCTGTATAACATTATCAGGATATTGTGTTTTCATTTTATTTTAGGTATTCTGATGGATGGAAGTGTTGTGATGATTCACTATAATTTTTTTAACTTCTTTTTTTTTTTTAAATATTTTTGTATCACACTTGGTGATGCTCAGGGGTTACGACAAGAATTATGTTAAACCTGCTCATCACTTGATGTGTATGACGTATTGTGTTGACTCTTCCAATTCATGAACATGATAGGTCTCGAAGTTTTTTTACAATTTTGATTCTCAGTGTAATGTAGCTTAATGTAGGAGTTCTGTACCTAAGCAGTTTTATTGTTTTGGGGATAGAAGCCCTCTCGGTGGTGCAGGCAGGAGGAAGGATCATTTCCAGCAATGCTTTTTGGTCCTTGGAATTCCCAGGATTGAACTTGGAGCTTCTTATGCAAGGCATTCACTCCAGTCTCTTGAACTACCTGCTCAGCCCCTTATTCTTTTTGAGTGCTTTTTAAATGGCACTTATATTTAATTTTTGTGTCTCTCTGTCCATTGCTTGCATTTAGAATTACTGTATTTTAGTATGTTTATCTTATATTCTGCAACTGACGGCTCACTAATTCTAAGAGGTTAAAATTTATTACTTGGAATTTTCTGTGTAGATTATATCTTCTTGGTGTTTATTTCTTTCACTTGAGATTTGTGTGCTTTTCAGTCTTTTACTCGCTTTAATTATAATAATAATTTTCCAGGATATGTGTAGTCTTCCAGATTTTGTGACATTTAAAAGCTTCCCTGGAATCCCGTTACAACACATCTTCATTGCAGCCGGAGACGATTTATTGGATCTCATACAAGGCTTATTTTTATTTAATCCGTGTACTCGAATTACAGCTACACAGGTATTTCGGCTTATCTCTTTGAGGATTATCTTTTGTTTTAAGGGGCTAGGGGTTGCTCCCAAGCAGTTCTCAGATAAGTCATGTGTCATGGTATAGGCTTTTATAGTTCAGTGGCACGGCAAGGGGGTGACAGGGGTCTATGATGTGCAGTGCCAGGGACTGAACTTGTGGTTTGCACATACAAAGTATGTGCTCTAGCCTGTTGAGCTATTTCCTTGCTCTTCTTGAGTATATTACTAAGTATAGCATCAATAAAATAAAAATAGGGGCTGGAGCAATAGCACAGCGGGTAGGGCGTTTGCCTTGCATGTGGCCGACCCGGGTTTGATTCCCAGCATCCCATATGGTCCCCTGAGCACCGCCAGGAATAATTCCTGAGTTCAGAGCCAGGAGTAACCCCTGTGCATTGCCGGGTGTGACCCAAAAAGCAAAAAAAAAAAAAATAGAATTTCATAGCAGCTGTAACATAATTTCTAAATATTGGGAAGATTTATTTTTGCTTTGTTCTAAAGAATACTATTTTCCCTCCCAAGGTGTTCAAGTATCATTCAGATTACATCATATACAACTATAGATTTATGCTTACTTTTGAAAAAAATATATATATATTTCATAATTGACTTTAGATGAAAGAAAACATGGTTTTTGTGCTTATAAGATAGACAGGCTATAAGGCTGGAGAGATAGTATAGCGTTTAAGATGCTTCCCTTGCACATGGCAGACCTTGGTTTGATTCCTGGCATCCCCCGAGTCTGCCAGGAATGATCTTTGAGCTCTGCCATTGTGACTAAAAAAAAACTCTGGGAGATTGGAGAGCAGGTAAGGCACTTTCTTTGCATGTGGCAGACCCAGTTTCTATTCCTGGCACCACATATGATCCCCCTAACCTTACCAGGTGTGATCCCGAATACAGAGCCAGGAGAATACTCTGAGCACTGCTGGGTGGAGCCCAAGAAGAAGGAAATTGACAAAAATAAAAGAAAGTTATACGTCTATATTTAACAATATGCTCCTGTATTTTGTTAAAGTACAATAAGACAATACAAATTGGATCACCCAAAAGGAAATTATTAAATTATTATGACTGTTGAATAGTATTACGATAAAAATAAAGTACGAATTTGGTAAACTATTTTAGAATTAAGTTCTATTAAGAATAATTTTTGGCAAACCCTTCTAAGTAAAACATGAAATTGTGGAGGATTGTTGGAATTTAAATCATTTTCACTTATTGTACCTTTAAACAAGTTTCTACAAAATTAATTTATATGGGCTGGAGAGATAGTACAGGACGGTAAGGTGCTTGCCTTTCATATAGCTGATCCTGGTTTGATTCCCAGCATTACATATGGTCCCCCGAGCCTACCAGGAACGATCTCTGAGCACAGATCTAGGAGTAAACCCTAAATACAACACAATGGTCATGACCTTAAACCCCACTTCCAACCCCCAACCCCAATATATGCTTTGAAATTTAAACATGTATAGATGTAGAAATTTGTAGATAGATAAATTGTGAGAAGTTCCTTAAACTATTTTTTTCCCTTTAGAAGTTTTGTTTTGATTTGGGGCAGGGCGGGGGGGGGGCAAGCCTGGCAGTGCGCAAGGGGTCATGTGGTTCAGGCAGTCACTCTAGGCCTGCATATAAAGCATGTGCTCCAGCCCATTCAGCCATCTCTAGCTTTCTTGTGGGATGGGATGCCTACACAGGCAGTGCTCGGAGAACACTCACAGCTTGTTGCTTAGGTGACTGTGCAGTGTCTGACCTAGGTCTCTTGCATGAAAGGTATGTGTTCCTATTCCTCGAGCTATCTCCCTAACTTCTAGGTTTTCAGGTAGAATAATTAAATAAAATTCAAATGTAGTATATCTTTTTTTACAGTAATGGAATTATCATCTTAGGCTGCTAGTTATTTGCATGTCTGAATAATTGAACTTTTGTGTTGGAAGTAGGAGTAGTCACATTGTGTTTTGTTTGTTTTGTTTGTTTGAGTTGGAGCCGTGGAAAGGGTTCTAGCCCAGCAGTGCCGGAGGACCGAGATGCCAGGGATCCATATAGGGTCAGCAAATGGCATAACCTCTATATTGTCTCTGGCCCTTACATAGGGTTTTGTTTGTTTTGGTGTTTGGGCCACACAACCAGCAATGCTCAGGGACCACCTTGGCTCTGTACTCAGGCCACATGTGGGTTGCTTGGGAGACCATATGCCATGCTGGGATTCAACCTAGCAAGCTAGGTAAGGGTGTTAACCTTTGTACCTTCTCTCTGGCCCTTTTATTTTTATGCTCCCAACAATTTTGGAGGTTAGTTTTTCAAAAAACATAGTTCATCTGTTCACTTAAGATCTATTTTTTGTGGCATCTTTTCTTTTAAAAGGCATTGAAAACTAAGTATTTCAGTAATCGGCCAGGGCCAACACCTGGATGTCAGTTGCCAAGACCAAACTGTCCAGTGGAAACTTTAAAGGAGCAGTCAAACCCGGCTGTGGCAACAAAGCGGAAACGAACGGAGACCTTGGAACAAGGTGAAAAATCTTCTCATTTTAATAAGAAATGGAGTGAGTTCAAAAAACTAAATAGCTAATTTATAGCGAATGACTGAAGGACAGCTAAGATATGTTAGTTGTGAACCATTCTCACCACTGCTTTGTGAATGTAAATTACAAAGAGTGGGTAGAATAGTATTTTAGCCAAATTTGCTTCCATTAAAAATTCTGCTGCTGGGGAGCCCAAGCCATAGCACAGTGGGTAAGGCGTTTGCCTTGCACGTGGCAGACCCGGGTTCGATCTCCGGCACCCGGTTTGATCCCTGGTACCCCATATGGTCCCCCAGGCACTGCCAGGAGTAATTCCTGAGTGCAGAGCCAGGAGTAACCCCTGAGCATCACTGGGTGTGACCCAAAAAGCAAAAAAAGAAAAAAAAAATCTGCTGCTGGAGTGATAGTACAGTGTGAGTGGGGTGTTTGCGTTGTACACAGCTCACCCAGGTTTGAACCCAGCTTGATCCCTGGCATCTAATATGGTTCCCCAGCTCTGCCAAGAGTGATTCCTGAGTGCAGCGCCAGGTGTGACCCCTGAGCACTGCACAGGCACAAAAACAAAAACAGGAAGAGAATACTCAGGTCCTAGAAATGGGCACTAAGTATTGTCTGAGTTTTGAGAATCAAGTATAACTACGTTATAAATTCCAACTGTTATGGAGTGTGGTTGATATTTAACAAGTGCTACTAAAAAAATAATTGGTTGGAATGCAGTGGTAGCTGGTTAAGATTTTAATAAGATTACCTATGAACAACTTCATTCTTTTCCCTTTCTAGGAGTATTACCCAAGAAGCTAATTTTTTAGTTACAGAGAAACTGGACAGTATTTTACTACTGAAGGAAAAGAAGTCCAGAAGGCAAATAATGGAAAAATAGTAAACAGTAAATGCTGTAGAAGGAAACTGTAAATATTCTACACTGTAAAATATGTAAAACTGGGTTATTTTTATTAAATGTATTTTAAAACAAACAATTCTCTTTTTTTTAATTGAAGTTCAAAAGTTCCCAGAAGTATAGAATTATAAATGCATTAAGGAAACATTAATAAAAATCACTGTCAGCTGTTTTGATGATCTGATCCATACGGCATCACAAGTTTACAGTAGTGTACAAGGCAAGCATCCTGCCTGCCATACTATCTCTTCATCTTCTGTAATTCCTTTTTTGTGGACTATCGACTCACTTCACTTTTTTTTTTTTTTCACTATACCCAGTGGTGCTCAGGGGCTACAGCAGTCCTCAGAGGACCATATTGGATTGAGAATCAGACCTGAGCCTCCTGTTTGCAGACCATGAGCTCCAGCGATTTTAGTTATCTTTCTGGCCCTTGATTCACTTTTATGTGTTTGTATAGGAGTGGGGGCCCTAAGGCTTACTCTTGGCAGTGCTTGGGGACCTAATACACAGCTTAATTCTGACTTTTCGCTCAGGGATCACTCCTGGCTGGCTTGGGGGATCATATGGGGTGCCAGGGTTCAAACCTGGGTCAGCCACAAGACAGCAAGTATCTTAGTAAGTGAGTGATCTCTCCTGCCTGTGTCTGGTCTTTATTTTAATTTACTGGCCTGCTGGTAAAACATTTCTTTAAACAATATAGCTCAGTGACTATAAGACATGCTTTCAAACAGGGAACCTGGTTTTGCTACCTAATACCACATTGTCTCCCAAGCACTGAGCAGAGTAGCCCCTGGTATGACCCAAATACCAAGAAAAAACAAGTGTTTATTACAACTTCTGACAAATTTTCTTTAGCATAATTGTGATGCTATTAATATAACAATATTCCCCCAAAATATTAGATTATTATAAGGTAACATAGCAAGAAAAAAATAAAATTATGGCCTAAAATTCAGCATCAAAACCAAAGAATTAGTTCAGAATGATCTGAGTGCCAGAATTCTCTACACTTCCAACAAAAAAAAAATCCATAAAAGTAACTAACAATAACATTGAAGATACTATGGTGGAAATCCTGCAACATCTTTTTTAAGAAAGAAAACTATCTGTTAAAAATCTTATATTACTTCAAGGTAAAGAGAAAATGAAGTGAAATTCATCAGTTATGCAATTGGGGGTCAGGGGGGAAGGGAGGTATACTGAGGTTTTTGGTGGTGGAATTATGGGCACTGGTGAAGGGATGGGTGTTTGTTGTATAACTGAGACATAAGCCTGAGTACTTTGTAACTTTCCACATGGTGATTCTATAAAAAAATAAATAAAAAGAAATCTTATATTACAGAAGTAAATCCTGAAAAACACAAAATAAAATATTTTAAAAGTTAAATCACTCCTAAACAGTATTTCTTTAGAGCATTTTCTGTTTTTCTCAAAAATCATTTTGTTTTTAAGATACTGGCAATACAGATCACTTCATAAAATATAAATATAATAATTTTTTTAAAAATTGACAAGGGGAGGAGAGGGTGGGGGGGCGGGAAAAAAATTGACAAGGGTTGGAGCAGGTAGAGGACCTGCCTTCACGCAACTGACCAGATTTGATCCCTAGAACCCCTGTATGGGATCATTCCCACCAGGAGTGACCCCTGGTGGGAGTGATCCCTGAGGATTGCAGCAGGTAGGGGGTTTGCCTTACACATGGCCCACTGGGTTCTATCCCAGCATCACATATGCCCCCCTCCCAAGCCTGACAGGAGTGATCCTTGAGTGCTGAGCCAGGAGTAAGCTCTGATCACCACCAAGTATACACTCCCTGCCCCCCCGCCAAAAAAAAAGCAAAACTGGAAAACACAACTTCTCAAGATACAGTAAAATTTACAGAGTTACTCAGTCTCTGGATATTAACAGTTCAGTTCTTATTTCAGTTGGCTTATATTCAAAACATTATACTTGATGGCAAAGAACAGGATCTTTTAAGAGTTCTTGGGTAGTTTTGATCTGTGTGGAGGTGCTGGATTGAACAAATACAGGCCGTAGAGTTAAAAATTTGAACACTTGAATGTATAGGATCAGACAAAATGCAGAAGTCTGGAGTTTCCTGCCAGGGGTGTTTGAATGGAAAATTCTCTTTCCTAGGATTTTTTTCTTCATTTTCTTTTGAGGCAGAGTTTTTGTCTTCTAACGCCCGAGCAAGCATGTAACTAACTTTTCTTTGATGAGCCAGTGCTTCTTCTTTATCATTCAACTGCATACACAGAAATTTAAAATGTAGAGTCAGGTGGTGGGGGGGGGGGAGATCAAATGTACCAGTGAGTCAACAATGACATAATATAAAGTTATATTCATAGAAATAAGTTATTACAGCATTTTATCACATTTTCCAATCTTGAATCAGTTAATATGAATGAGTTAATCATAATTCCTAAGCATTCTAACACACATTACTGAGGATTTTTAAGGAAGAACACGAAAGAGTATTCCTTGTATTGAAGACGTTTTAAATCATCTAAAGAGAAAGAAGACATCTGAAGAGAAAGAAACTGGCAAAGAATATGTTATAAAAACCATAGTACTCAGAATTTCTAAGACTTTTTAAGTTATATGTATATATAATTATATATATAATTGTCCTTGTATATTCATGAATTCATCCCTCTTCTAAAGATATGTTCCTATGAGTGTCAGTTTAGTGAAATTGGACTTGGGCTAACAGGACTGAGTGCAGGGCTGTGTTGGTGATTAAAGGATAGCATTTATGAGGAAGCACCTTGAGTACTTAAAAGTATTCTGAAGGTATAGCCTTGTCATGAACTATATACACAGGAGCATAGGTGACAGGATGTCTGGCTTTAATAATGACAGGTGCCTCTTTTCAGAGGTGGAGTTTTATTGTTTTTTTTTAGGGGAGCCATACCCGGTATGCTCAGGGCTTACTCCTGGCTGTACTTGGGTGCCAGGAATCAATCGGGGTCAGAGCATGTAAGGAACATACCTTAACCCCCTGTACTATGTCTCTAGTCCCTAGAAGTGGGTCTTTAAATGTGTAGGGGAAGAACACAGATGGGAGATGTCGGAAGGACATGTGGGTAGGTGGAGATGAAGATCCTAATTCTGCAGAATGTATTCCTATATGAAGGAAAAGGACATAAAGGCAAGCACAGAATGAGAGGAGGTTAAAAAAAAGAAAAAACCTTCAACACAAGTTCTAACAGAAAGAAAACAGATACTAACCAAATCGACTAGCGTCTTAATGACTTCTTGAGGATTATCCTGGTCCTCAGTTCTCCTAGAACTGTTGTCTGTAGGGAGCATACTCAGTAATTTCTGCCTGAAGCTTTTCTTATTCCTTGATGATGGTAATCCTAAAACTGAACATGGAAATCCAGCTGAGGCATCAGAATACATTCATTTACGGCTGGATAGATGACTCAGGGGGCTGGAGTGCATCCTTTGCATGTAGGAGGCTTAAAACATCCAGTACAATCTCAGCACCATATGGTCCCTTGGCCACAGCCAGGACTGACTCCTGAACACTGCTGGATATGGCTCAAATACCAATAAATAGATAAATGAACAAAATTGCAAAACATAAATGACATTAAAAACTATGGGGGCTGGAGTGATAGCACAGCGGGTAGGTCATTTGCCTTGCACAAAGCCGACCTGGGTTCAATCTCCAGCATCCCAAATGGTCCCCTGAGCACCACTAGGGGTGATTTCTGAGTAAGCACTGCCAGGAGTAATTGCTGAGTGCAAAGCCAGGAGTAACCCCTGAGTATCGCCAGGTGTGATCCAAAAAGCAAATAAATAAATGACCACTTATGTACTCCAGGAAGAGGTGAGTATGAAGGACTGGGCCAGTTCATCCCTGAGTCATTCAGGAGGTGCCTGGAACAGTGAGCCACTAGCATGGGGGTGGGAGGGGGGGTGAAACACCCTTTAGAGCCAGGAGGGTGCAGCAGGGGAGAGGGCCCAAACCCCAGACTTGCTTGGGGTTAAGGTTTGCCTTGCTCCTGGCAGACCGTGGTTCAATCCCATGGTCCCTGAGCACAGCTGAACATGATCCAAAAACAAACAAAAAGTTCCTCAGTATTTTTGAAAACTTGTCAAAACTACCATATCAAGTCAAAAAAGATTGATGAAGTGTATTGTGACCACATATAGCAAGAATATGAGGTCTACCAGTCATTCACACCTTTCCAGATTATTGTAATACACTAATAAAATGGATCAAACTCATTGATAACAGTTTCTGAAATTCGGGCTGGAGCAATAGCACAGCAGGTAGGGCGTTTGCCTTGCACGCGGGTGACCTGTATTTGATTCCCAGCATCCCATATGGTCCCCTGAGCACCACCAGGACTGATTCCTGAGTGCAGAGCCAGGAGTAACCCCTGTGTATTGCTAGGTGTGACCCAAAAAGAAAAAAAAAAGATTTGGGGCTGGAGCAATAGCACAGAGGGTAGGGCGTTTGCCTTGCACACAGCTGACCCGGGTTCTATTTCCAGCATCCCGAATGGTCAACCAAGCACTGCCAGGAGTAATTCCTGAGTGCAGAGCCATGAGTAACCCCTGAGCATCGCTGGGTGTGACCCAAAAGAGCAAAAATAAAAAATAAAAGAGTTTCTGAAATTCGTGTGGACCTGTAATAGCTTTTCAGAAATGAGTTGTTTTTTTTTTTATATATTTTTTGTTTTGGGGCCCTACCTGGCAATGCTGTATAGCCAGGGGTTACTTCTGGTTGTGTGCTCAGAAATTACTCCTGGCGGTCCTCAGGGGACCATATGGAGTATCAGGGATCGAACTCAGGTTAGTCAGGTGCAAGGCAAGCACCCTACCACTATATTACCACTGTGGCCCAAGAATCAGTTATTTTAAATTCTGCTTCCGATCTCTCTCAGAATCTCCTAATGGATCACAAAAATTGGGGGCTCAGGAGCCGGAGCAATAGCACAGCGGGTAGGACGTTTGCCTTGCATGTGGCCGACCAGGGTTCGATCCCCGGCATCCCATATGGTCCCCCAAGCACCGCCAGGAGTAATTCCTGAGTGCAAAGCCAGGAGTAACCCCTGAGTATCGCTGGGTGTGACCCAAAAAGCAAAAAAAAAAAAAAAAAAAAAATTGGGGGCTGTACTTCTCAGAAGTATATTTTCTTTGTAAATGGCCCAGAAAATTGCAAGTAGCTTAGAAAAGCAGGAATATAGTTTATATTCCAGAATATGAAAGTCTGGAATATAAAATTGAGCATACACTGAAGTAGCACTGCACTGTAGCACTGTCTTCCCATTGTTCATCGATTTGCTTGGGCAGGCACCAATAGCGTCTCCATTGTGAGACTTGTTACTGTTTTTGGCATATCGAATATGCCACGGGTAGCTTGCCAGGCTCTGCTGTGTGGGCAGGATACTCTTGGTAGCTTGCTGGGTCTCCCAGAGGGATGGAGAAATCAAACCCAGGTCGGCCATGTGCAAGGCAAACACCCTACCCGCTGTGCTGTCACTCCAGCACACTGAAGTACTAACATGAATTGAATCTTAGCACAGAAAAGCTTTGTGTACAAAGCACTGTTTTCTGTTATTCAATGACTTGACAACTCCCATCCACCCACCCATGGGTATATGTGTCTCAGTCACTGGGGGTGGGGGGAATGATGAATCTTGGAGATACGGACCACAGTGAGGATTGGACGTGGTCTCACATTTCCAAAGCAGGTGTTCTAGTGAACTCTCCCAGGGCAGTTCTGCCCTTTCTGCCAGACTCCTGCAGACAAGACCAGATTTGCAAGGGGAGAGAAGGGCACAGAACAGAAAGACCCCCTTGGAGAGTTTGCCTTTGGAAGGCAAGCCGCAGAGAACACCCAGCTTCAAGAGGAGGAAAGAGGAGAGGGATGATCCGAGGGACACAGAGCACATCAACTGCCTGGTCAAAGGCATGTTTCCCACCAGTTCCAAAAAGGCTCCGATGCATGGCAGACGTGCACTGTTTGCTGCCCTTTGGTGAGCTGCCCACCCCTGCTACACCTTCATCATCCCTGTTAAGTCACTACTTGCCATTTCAGTACAGAGATGGGTGAAGTTAAAGTAAAAACTGACAGCATTGGACATAATACTGTTTACTTAGATATGTCCTATTTCAATTTCTTTTGTAATTTTTTTCTTAATTTTGGGCCACTCCTGGTGATGCTTGTGTTACTCCTAGTTCTGCACTCAGGAATCACTCCTGGTGGTGCTGAGGGGACTACGTGGGATGCTGAAGATTGAACCCATACCAGCCACACGCAAGGCGATTAAAAAATATTTTAAATGAAATTAGTACTTGTAAAATGCTTATTAGCAGGGCTGGAGAGATAGCATAGCGGGTAGGGTGTTTGCCTTAAACACGACCAATCCGGGTTCAATTCCCAGCATCCCATATGGTCCCTTGAGCACCACCAGGAGTAATTCCTGAGTGCATGAACCAGGAGTAACCCCTGTGCATCACCGGGTGTGACCCAAAAAGCAAAAAAAAAAAAAAAAAAAAAAAAAAGAGCTTATTACCACTGTAGTTTAGCTAAAAAATGTGAGATCAGAATTAGGGTTATAGATTTTGACAATATTAGAAAATATTCAGTAGTCAGGGAGAGAGCTTCAAGGGCTGGGCAGAGTTCTGCATGCAGGAGGCCCGGTTCAGGACTACATGGTCTCCAAGGAACTGATTTGGGAATAGTCCCTGACCATTGCCAGGATTGGCACAAAAACGAAAAAGAAGTAATAGTCAGCTTAATTATTTCTGGTGGGGGTTCACTCCCAGCAGTACTAAGAGTGTTATTTATGGTCTTGTAAATCTGAATAGCTTATGTGTGTATATAACATCCAAGGACCGATTTTTTTCCCATAAGTGCTAATTTTTTTCCCAGGGGGTACTAGGGGTGCAGACCCAGGGCTTCACATATGTGAAGCATGTACTCTACCACTCAGTCACTGTTGGTAGATTTTTAGATCACAACTGTATGTGAAAGTTCAATTAAATCATTAAGTTAACCATGCTGAGTTTTGATAACTGCCCAGAGCAACTGAAAGCACAGCTTATTATTGCCAATATATTCATATTTACCTTCCTCTTTAAGATTCTTCCAATTGTTCCGTTTTGTTGCTTTTTCACACATTTTATCCATTTGTGTCCATTTTAGCGCCTGGTCATTTTTCCTCATTAGTTGCTGCTCAAATGCAATTCTGAATGCATCTGCCATTATGTAAGCTTCTTCTGTACTCTTTTGTGAAAGTTGCAGCTGGTTTCGGGAGAAAATTTGGGAGTTGTCAGAGACAAAACCAGAACAAGTCTTGTCTGCTGGCTGAGTCGGAATGGCAAATGCCTCTGCTGACACTCTGTAGCTGCTGAGTCTCTTCTGTCATTTTGAGTTAAATGACCGATTTCCCTGCAAAGCCCTTCAACTCCCTGTTCATTCAGCTCTTGGCCCTCATTGCTCAGAATGGTCCTTATGGATGTTGGAGGCAGAGTCGGCCTGGGGCTGTTCTAGACCAGACACTGAGAATTAAGAAGACCGCCTTTCAGGGGCCAGAAAGATAGTAGAAAAGTTAAGGCACTTGCCTTGCATACCGCCAACTCTGGTGATGTTCCCGGCACCACAGGGTTCCCTTAGCATCACCAGGTGGGAACGCCTGCGGTAACCCACAGGGCCCAGACAGCAATGCATCCTTGGCCCTTTGCATACCTCTTGTCTGAGCTGAAGAAGTGTTTTCTGGGTGGATGCCGCCATTTCTGCGCAGGAACAGGGGCTCTCTCCGGGGCCACGACAGAGACAGGCTCCGAGCACTGCAAGCTTGAAACCCCGGGCAAGAGTCTGTTACCCAGAGTCCCCCGGGCAGCACACACCCACAGGCACGCACAGACCCACGCTTTCTCTGCAAGCGTCTGATCCCAAGAAACTGGAAAGGAAAAGAGAAACAGGACAGTGAGAAAAGGGTTACAGGATCCAAGTGGAAATCCAGAGGAAAGAATATGGCTTGGAACAAAAGCCGGATGTCGATCTATTTTTCACTCTGTGCAGACTTTCCATCTTCAGTTTCCTACCGCCTTGGCAGAAACTTGACCAGATGAAATAGATTAACATCCACAACATGGATTTTCTGTGACTGGGCTTGGCCCTGCCACAGTGTTTGCTCCTGCCAGCTCCTGCCACAGTGAGCTGCATGCTGCGAAATGCATGCTGCATGCTGCCCAGTGGCAGCCAGCGAGCTAGGATGGGACAAGGCGCCTTGTATGTGACTGATCCCAGTTTGATCCCAGGACTGCATAGGATCTCCAAGCGCCACCTGAGCATCACCAGAATGTGCGCATGTTTAATTTGCAGATCACATGGTCCTCTGGGCACCACCAGGAGTGACCTCAAGCACAAAACCAGGATCAGCCCATAAGCATACTGAGTATGGTCCAAATTATCCCCCCATCCCAATAAGGAAAGCAAAGATGAATTAATCTTAGTATCAATGAGGAAAATAGTTATCTTTCTGCTCTCTAAAGAATTTAACTGTGCCAGAGAGCCAGAGATAGCTCAGTGGGCTGGAGTACCTGCTGTGCATGCAGGAGGCCGGGGTTCAAGTGTCTTGAGTTCACTTCTCCAATCCCAAAATTGCACTGGGGGGGTTGGGGGAAGATGGACCATACCCAACAGTGCTCAGAGGTTATTCCTTGTTCTATGCTTGAGTGACTCCTGGTAGTACTTAGTGGATCATATGTAGTACTGAGAGTTGAACTGGAGTTGGCAGAATGTAAGGCAAATGCCTTTACCCCCTGTACTATCTCTCTGACCCCTACTCTCCTATTTTAGAGATTCTGAGGGAGGAAGATTTACTGCTTCTATAGTAAAAAGGATGGTTTCAGAAAATTTTTTTTATCAAAGATTATTGTTAAGCACATAGCTTTCAGTTACAAATTATAAATAAATATAGGGTTGGAGAGGTAATACAGGAGATAAGGCACTTCCCTTGCATGTGGCTGACCTTGGTTCTATTCCTGGCATCCCATATGGCCCCCTGAGCATACTAGGAGTGATCTCTGAGTACAGAGCCAGGAGTAAGCCTTGAGGACTGCCAGGTGTGGCCCAAAATAAACATTAAAAATAGGTATCAGGTGGCTGCATGGAACATTGGTACTTTCCCTTTTCATTTCCCTACTCCTGATAATTGCCCTTATAAATTTTGCCAAAAGCAATTCTGTGACTGGCCTGAGGAGACCAATATAAAAACAAGGCTTTTGCAAGTATCTCTAAATAATCCTAATTCTATTCTTGATTGTGGCCTCAGGACCTACTCAAGACCACAATAAAGCCCTCATTTTTGGCTTTCCCTCAGTTCAGTTTCTTACTGTTTTGCTATTACACTAGTTTTCTACACAGGCAGTAGTATATAGTAATCAAAAAAGCACAGTTCTAAATTCAGTCCAGGGTTGGAGAGGAAGAGAGAGAGAGAGAGAGAGAGAGAGAGAGAGAGAGAGAGAGAGAGAGCTCAATGGCTGAGCATGTTTGCATGCCAAGGAGGCCCAAGTTTGATCCCCAGCATCACATGGTTCCCTGAGCCTTGCTGGGAGTGACCCCCAAACACCAAGTCGAGATTGTCCCCTTTGCACTGTGAGTGATCCCAAAACAAATAAAACTTCATTCTAATCCCAGTTAGCCCTTGGGAGTCATGCAACTTTGACTCACTGCTTCACCCCTCGGTGCCTCTGCTATCTCTTCTGTAGAACTGGGAGAATAACTGCTCACCTTACAGACAGCTGGGAGAATTCAGTGACTTAGACTGCGGAGCCTTACAGCTCCACCTGGCACTTCGTAAGGATGATGCTCGTTACAGTAGCAGTAATTATTGATTGTTCCCATGGCAGAAGTGGCTGCACCTTCTGGCTCCACAGGGCACTGCTTTATTTCTTGATGCACTTGTTTGTTTCCTGGGATACTTGCTAGTTTCTTTTTTTTTCAGTTAATTTAAATTTAAATTAAACCTGGCGCCTTGTGCATGCCCTTGTGCTGAGCCACATCCCCAGCTTAACTTGCTTATTAGAAGCCTGAGGACACTTTGCCTCTGATTACCCACACTTGCACCTTGTAAGACATCTGACACCCCAGCAGTGATCAGTAATGAATCCACAGATCCTTATTCTCAATCTGGCTCCATGGCGGAATAACCATGTACTTTGGGACAGAAGTTGAACCTGTCTGAGCCCTGGTGCCCTCCTCTGTTAAGTGAAGGACAAAACACCACTTTGCAAAAACAAAACAAACATAAAACTGCTTTGCAACTCTTCCAAGACCACTGGAAGGGGCAGATAAAATAATGTGCGACAGGACCCTAAAAGTTTGTACCCCAGGTAAGACACGACAAGCAAGACTTATGTGACAGTATAAGAGGAAACCAGAGAAGCAAGTAGCCTGCGCACACACACCCCCACCCCACCCCTGCCCCTGGTCTCCCGTGAGGGTCTGGTACTTGGATCCCCCCAAAATCAACCTCCAGTAGCCGGGGATAGTGCCCAAGTTTAGAACATGGTTGCAGAGGGCGCTAGTGGGATGAAAGGGAAAGTAGAAAATGTCCCTGCCGCCCACTCGCCTACCTCCAGACGGGACACCTCTGTGAAGCCACTCACATCACAGCACGCATGCCCCTCTGCTGTCTTTGGCTGTCTGATGTCCAGCATGGCGAGGGCTTCCAAGTAGTGTTGATTCAAAACTAGGAAGGGCCACAGAATCCAGTATTAGCTAGGGGTCGCAGTCCCACCTCACCCCACCTCGTTACCCCAACATCATGCACTCACTTATAAACAAGACACAGACAAGAACACCCACAAAAATCTGCATCCCTCAGAAAATCTGATAGATCAGTAGGAATTGAGTGAGATAAAACCCATGTAACATTGGGTTTTCAATCAAATGTGGTTAAAACTTACTGTAGTAATCATTTGTGGTTTGGGGGCCACACTTAGCAGTGCTTGGGTTCACTGCTGGTAGGAGACCTTATGGAGTGCCAGGAATGGAATCAAGGTCAGCCATATACATGGAAACTGGCGTGAGCCCTGTACTGTTTTTGTAATAAATTTATTATTATAAAATAAATGTATAATAAATATAAATTTATTATTTATAATAAATTACTTATTTATTATAAATAAATAATAGCCTAAATGCCATTATTTATTTATTTATTTTGCTTTTTGGGTCACACCCAGTGATGCACAGGGGTTACTCTTGGTTTTACACTCAGGAATTACTCCTGGCAGTGCTCAGGGGACCGTATGGGATGATGGGAATCGAACTCGGGTTGACTGCATGCAAGGCAAACGCCCTACCCGCTGTGCTATCACTCCAGCCTCAATGCCATTATTTTTAATAGAATCTTTGGGTTGTGGATCATACTGGTAGGGCTCTGGGAACCAAAGCTTGTACTCGAGCCCCCTTTGAGCTATCTACCCAACCCTAAACCACCACTATAAGAAAGTCTCTCTAGGGGCTATACTTGCCTTCCACTGGCTGACCTGGGTTTGACCCCCAGGCCCTCCAGGAGTGAATCCTGAGCACAGAGCCAGGAGTAAGCCCTGAGCACCACCTGGTGTGTCCCAAAAGAAAGAAAGAAAAAAAAAGGTTTCTCTGAAAAGGCAGAACAGGCAGTAGTCACTTCTCAGGGAACCATATGGGGTGCCAGGGAATAAACCCAGGTTGGCAGTGCGGGCAAGGCATATGCCAACCCTCTGTACTCTCGCTGGCCCCTTAAAAATATGGTCATCATCAAATCACCAAAATAATACTTCACTTACTTGCATTCTCAGACTTCAGCATTTTAACTTCTTCTGTTTTCAATTTCAAAGTTTCCTTGAGAACTTCATTTTCACAGTTTAGCCTGGGGAAAAGAACCCTCCAGATCACTAACATAGTAACACTTCAGAGTTGAATGAGAATTTTTATCCCACAATTAGAACACAGAAATCTTTTTTTTTTTTTTTTTTTTTTGCTTTTAGGGTCACACCTGGCGATGCACAGGGGTTACTCCTGGCTCTGCATTCAGGAATTACTCCTGGCAGTGCTCAGGGGACCATATGGGATGCTGGGGATCGAACCCGGGTCGGCCGTGTGCAAGGCAAACGCCCTACCCACTGTGCTATCGCTCCAGCCCCAGAACACAGAAATCTAAATAGAATTTTTCCTACTTCAAAACAGCTTCGAATTTTAGATGTCTCACAAATAAAAATAATTTTTTTAAGTAAACAAATTTTATTTAGAGGTTTCCGAGGGAAGGAGGAAGGGGTAAGTGGGAAAGAGAATAGTAAGAATAATGCAATCAAGAGAGAACTCGGGCTTCTCCAAGGGTGGAGGAAGCCCCTACACATTACTGAGCCTTAGACACAAAAGTATGAAAGCATGAAAGTACACATCTCAAGAGGGGAGGTGCGAGCGACACATGTGCTTGGGTGACACATGTGCTCGGCCCCATGGGCACAATCAGCACATGGGCTCAGGCAGCATATGCTTGGCCAACAAATAAAAATAATTTAAAGGACTGTAGTAAGATTTTTTTTTTTTTTTTTTTTTTGCTTTTTGGGTCACACCCAGCAATGCTCAGGAGTTACTCCTGGCTTTGCACTGAGGAATTACTCCTGGCGGTGCTTGGGGGACCATATGGGATGCCGGGGATCGAACCCGGGTCGGCCGCGTGCAAGGCAAACGCCCTACCCGCTGTGCTATCGCTCCGGCCCCATAGACTGTAGTAAGATTTTGAACATGCTCTTTAGCCTTCTGTATACTTGGATGGGAGGCAGAACCAGAAATATTGAGAGACACCCATTTTGAATACTTACTTTCTGTACTAAAGTTTTCATTCAATTAAATAACCATGTGGACACCCACAGAAGAATGATACACTTAAAAACATTTATAATGTTGGGACTGGAGAGATCATGCAGTGGGTAGAGAGGTTTTCTTACATGCTGCCAACCTGTGTTTGATCCCCGGCACCATATGGTCCTCTGAGCATTATCAGGAGTGATCCCTGCCTACAGAGCCAGGAGTAAGCCCTGATACTGCTGGGTTTGGCCCCCAACCCCCCCCAAAAAAATAAGGTAAAAACACATAGAATGGGCTGTAGAAATAGTATAGTAAATAGGGCACTTGCCTTGCAAGCTGCTGACCTGAGTTCAATCCCCAGCACCCCATATGGTCACCTGAGCTCCACCAGGAGTGATCCTTTAGCACAGAGCCAGGAGTAAGTTCTGAACATCGCCAGGAGTGACCCCAAAATAGAAAAAAAAAATTAAAAAAACCACCATGTATACGGCTAGAGAGATGGCTCGATGGGTTGAGCACGCGCCTTGCAGGCTGGAGGCCTGAGTTCCATTCCCAGCACCAGGTGGTCTCCCAGGCTAGCTGGGCACAGCCCTGGAGGCCCCTGGATGTGGAGATGATGGAGCACCTCAGGGCTGACCTGAGAAATCCCAGCATCACAGGGCCTGTGTTACACCTCAGAGGCTAGCACTGGACCACTGTTCTGGTTGGCCAAGGACCACAGAGAACGGACCCTGGATCCCCCAAAACAAGACTTGGTCCTGAAGGGGCCAGAGGGAGAGCTCACAGGCCTGGAGTGCAGGAGGCTCGGATCTGGTCTCCAGCACCACACGGAGTGACCACTGAGCACTGCTGAAAGTGGCTCAAAAACAAGAAATGTCCTTTACAGACCAGGAAAATAGTCTAGGCGAGTTAAGGACTCGCCTTGCATGTGGCCACCCAGGTTCAATCTCCAGTATCACATGATCCTCCGAGTCTGTGAGTACTCGCTGGCGGTGCATCTCGGGCCCTCACACTGAACTGCCAACATGGTTGGCTGAAAGTCAGTGTGAGGGTTCCCAGGGAAGAGCACTACCCCAAAATGCAGAAAACAGATTTTAAACTTTTTTAATTTCTGGAACTACCTCCAGAAGTGCTCAGAGACTACTCCTGACTCAGTGCGTAGGGTTGGGGGTGTCACTCCTAGTGGTGCTGGGGGAATATTCAGTGTCTAGAAGATCAAACTCAGGCTTCCAAGCATATGAAGCATGCACCAGCCTCAGCTTTCCAAAACAGATTCCCAAAATAGAGTAAATAGAGGAATGGTTTGTACATAGATCAAAAACTAGATAGACAACTGGTAGGTCACTTGATGGAAGAAAGAGTGTGAAGATGAAAAGAGAAGAGAGAGGGAAAGAGGGGGAGAAAGAATGTGAGAGAGAGAGGGAAAGGAAGAGAGAGAGGGAGAGGAAGAGAGAGAGAGGGAGAGGAAGAGAGAGAGGAAGAGAGAGAGAGGGAGAGGAAGAGAGAGAGAGAAAGAGAGAGGGAGGGAGAGAGAGAGGAAGAGAGAGAGAAAGAGAGGGAGAGGGAGAGAGAGAGAGAGTTCCAACTATACTCTGATAGGATCTTTTAGCAAATCTTAGTGGTATGTGGTTCAAACTCAAGCCCTCCAGCCTATAAGACACACCTTCACCCTTTGAGGTATCTCCCAGAAGTTTATAATATTTGCAGATACCTCAGAAGAGAGCCTAAGGTATTTTGGAGTTACACATATAATTCATTAAATGGGGAATCCTTCATCGGGGTGATGAAGGCCTGACTGGTCAGCACGGTGGTGGCACTCAGAGGCCACACCTGGCCCCCCAGTGGTGCCAGGAATCAAACTTGGGACCTCATGCATGCAGGGTGTGTGTTCCACCCCTTGGGTACCTCTCAAAGAATACGAACTTTTTTTTTTTTTTTTGCTTTTTTGGGTCACACTCGGCATTGCACCGGGGTCACTACTGGCTTTTCACTCAGGAATTACTCCTGGCGGTGCCTCAGGGGACCATATGGGATGCTGGGTCAATCAAACCCAGATCGGCTGCGTGCAAGGCAAATGCCCTACCCACTATACTATTGCTCTAGTCCCCAAATACGCACATTTTAAAGATTTCAAAAATAAAGATTTCCAGAGGAAAAAGTATATACTGTGGACATACAAACCTGTCATACTTCTGGGTCCAAGACTCCTCTATATTTTTAAATCTATTGTGATCAAATTCTATTTCCCACTGCAATGCATTTATTTCCTAGAGAAAATAGCAGAGTTATGGAAAATTACTACCAGTCAGGGAGTTCAGCATGTAATTTCATCATTTCACAGAAATAGGTTAAAGAGCAAAACTAGATTTTGCTCCGGTCTATGAAGTCTGTCAACATATTCCCCCCACCCCACACACACTTTAGACACGGACAGATAAGCATTGGCAAGGCTTATTGTTAAACAGTTTTGGGGTGAGGGGGGAGATCAGATTGTTTCACTTGCAAAGGAAAAGTGCTCATTTGCACCTAGATCTCTCATTGCTGCCAGCCTCTGCAAGCCCCACAGGCAAAACCCCATCCTGAAGGCTTTCCTGGGCATTTGCTTCCAGGAGGAGACACGGTCACCTGCACACAGCTACTGAAGGTGAACTGAGTACTAGCAGTGGGGAGATGGTTAGAAAGGAGAGTGTCCCACCAGGCAGCTGGGAACTGAAAAAGGAAAAAGCAGGAGCAGGCTCCTCAGCAAGCACAGCAGGTATGGCTCGTGCCTGCACTCAGCCAACCAGGGTTCGAGCCTTGATACCACATAGCCCTGCACTGAGTCCTCCTTCCAGGAGTGATCCCTGTGCACTGACAGGTGTGGTCCAAAAAAAAAAAAAATAGAGGAAAAAAAACTCAGCAAAACAGAAATATAGAATTAGGAGGCGCGGAGGTGCCCACCACATTAAAACTGGGACATGGGACATGGAAGGGACTTTGATCCTTTGCCCACAACAGTGTCTGGGCTCACACATGCCCAGGGGCCAGCAGCGAGGTGAAGCCGAAGAGACTTCACCTGGATGACAACTGAAAGCGGACGGCCGGAAGGAGTCTGTGCTACTCGGTGCAAATACCTTTTCCAAGGACCTCTTTTGTTCTACAGTTTTCTGCAGCACTGCCTGGGTATGACTGGTGGCTTTGTCCAAGACAGCCTAAGGGAAACACAGAGCGTGTCAGTACAAACGAACTTTCCCAGCACACCTACATGCAGGGCAGAGTTCACAGTTTTAAAAGGAAAGATAACAGGAAATCAGCTTGAGCTGAGAATTTCCACACCCCCATTGGTGGAATATTTGGCTCTCTCCCCAGGAACAGGAGAATGAATGCGTTTTCCAAACTAAGACAAGTGTATACAGAGGAAACAGGAATGTTTATTCATCCTTTATTTATTCATACATACTTATTCCAGGAGTATTATTCTAGCTAAAGATCCATCCCCTGGTGAATGGAGAAACAAAATATGGTGTGTCTCTACAGTTTGGCATTACTTAGCAATAATAAAGGAGATTCTGACCCAGGATCTACCCTTTGGGCCTCCAATGCAGGTGCTTGGAAGAACCCTGCCAATGCTGTCAGAGCTTATATAGGGCCATAGGAAAGGCTGCTGGACACCTGCAGACCAGAGGCTGTGTGAGGGGAAGGGGACGCTCTCAAGTGTGCATGAAGTTCTTGGGTGGTGCTATTTGGAAATGTTCTGAAATTAGGTCGAGGTGATGGTCACACACTTCTTTCTTTCTTTCTTTCTCTCTTTCTTTCTCTCTCTTTCTTTCTCTCTCTTTCTTTCTTTCTCTTCCTTTCTTTCTTTCTTTCTTTCTTTCTTTCTTTCTTTCTTTCTTTCTTTCTTTCTTTCTTTCTTTCTTTCTTTCTTTCTTTCTTTCTTTCTTTCTTTCTTTCTTTCTTTCTTTCTTTTTTGCCTTTTGGGTCACACCTGGCAATGCACAGGGGTCACTCCTTGTTCTGCACTCAAGAATTACCCCTGGCGGTGCTCAGGGGACCATATGGGATGCTGGGAATCGAACCTGGTTTGGCCGCATGTTAGGCAAATGCCCTACCCACTGTGCCATCGCTCCAGCCCCGGTCACACACTTCTTAGTAAAACTTGTTTGCTTAACATGAGTGAAATTCATGACATATAAGTAGCTCCCCAATAAAACTTTAAAATATTTATACCAAAACAACAACAGAAACCCATGTAGCTTTTGTGTTAAGGGGGGCCAGGGTACGGGTAGGGCACTTGCTCTCCACAAGGCCAATCGGGGTTGGATCCCCCAAACCAGATGAAGCCCCCTGAGCCCCTCCAGGAGTGATCCCTGAGCACAGAGCCAGGAGTAAGCCCTGAGTGCCACTAGGTGTGGCCGAAAAAACAACATAAATGATTTTAAAAGATGAAAGCTAAAGCTATGCCACTTGTTACTGGAGCATGTGAAAGGTGAGTTTAAATTGCTCTAGGGTGTTTTCTTACCATACTCTGAAGAATTTTCAGTGCTTCCTCTTTACCTTCCAGTTGTCTTTGAAATGCTTCAAGTTCAGTTTTTAATACTTCTACTTCCTGAGAACAGAAAGAAAATGAATTACTCGTCTGCAAAATTCACAACCCGAACACGCCATGCAGCCTGGTGTGGCCGGGGCGGGTTTGGCTTGCTCCCCCATGTGCCTTCCCTTTGTGGCTGTGATGTGGGGGATTCTGCACACCCGGAGTCACCTGGTGACGTGGGACTCTGGGGGAGCTTGCCAGGCAGGCCCTCTACCACTGACCCGCCACCCCCGGCCCCGTGCCTCTGAGCACAGCAACCTTACCAATGGGATGGAAAAGTCCTTCCAGGACTCCATGTGGCCCAAACAGGCTGAAACGAAGAGCTGCACCCTCAAGTCATCTCTGACTACAAGTCCAGTTTATTTTTTATTTTTTTGCTTTCTTTTTGGGTCACACCCGGTGATGCACAGGGGTTACTCCTGGCTCTGCATTTAGGAATTACTCCTGGCGGTGCTCAGGGGACCATATAGGATGCTGAGATTCGAACCTGGGTCGGCCGCGTGCAAGGCATGTGCTATCACTCCAACCCTACAAGTCCAGTTTCTCCCTTTCACTCCTCTAGGCCCCACAGCCAGTAACTTGAGAAACATCTTTGGCCCAATGAAATAAGGCTCATCTTTATTTCATCCTTAATATGGCTGCGGTTGGCTGCTGAGGTTTGAACAGCGCAGCCCAAACGCTTTGTGCAAGTCCACAGCCCCAGCACTCCCGATGGTGAAGCTGAATCTCTGCAGATGTGTCCAGCTTAGAGGAGAGTGTGTGTGGGGGGTCCAGTCAGAACCGATGTCTGAGCTGAGCTGGGAGGAATGTGGACAGAGACCAGCAGGGAAGAAGCTCCCACGGCAACAAAGGTAGCAGCTGGAACCAGGCAGGCGCCAAGCCAAGGGCTGCCAAGGGCAGTCACGGGCAACTGACCGCCAGAGGCTGGGGAGGCGCCCCTCCACCCGGGAGCATGGCACCTTGGTTTGGACTTCTGGGCTCTTGAATGAGAAAGCAAAGCTCTGTTGTATTCGCGCTCTCTCTCCTATCTGTGTCCTCCCGGCAGCCTCATGCCTCCCACACCAGCCTTTCTCGTCTTCCAATTTACAAAGTCAGCCTCTTCCATGAACAAGGGAGAACTGTGGGGGACTTGGGGGAGACCTGTAAAGGGAACTGGAGGAATCTTTACACCAGCAGCCCCGTGAGCTGTGAGGAGCATAAGGCACAGGAGCCTGTAGAGTGTGAGATTGTGCCTTATCACAAATGTTTGTTTTGCTTTTTGGGTCATACCCAGCGATGCTCAGGGGTTACTCCTGGCTCTGCACTCAGGAATTACTCCTGGCGGTGCTTGGGGGACCATCTGGGATGCCGGGAATTGAACTCGGGTCAGTCGAGTGCAAGGCAAACACCTTACCTGCTGTACTATCGCACAGGCCTCACAAATGTCTTCTCTGAGTGTGTGGGGAGGGCGGGTGGGTGCTCCACCCAGAAGTGCTGAGGGTCTATGCTCAGGGTTGCCTATGGGCTCTGGGCTGCTGGGGATCAAACCCAGGCCAGCCACGTGCAGGGCAAGCACCTTACCTGCTGTATGCCAGCCCCTTCATAAGCATCTTGAAAGTCATTATTTTCCTTCCAGTTTCTGTATTACTTAGCATATCAATTATTTATTCACAGGACAATTTGCATACAGATTACGTACCTCTAAAGTTTCATAGAGACGGTGCTTTAATTCTGCATTTGACAATTCTGAATTAGAATCTATTGGAAGGGAGAAAACTAGATATTTTTAACTTGTCAAACATAGAACTTTTCTTGATGAAATATCACATTCAAGTTGCTCTCTACATTGAAAAGAGAAAGGAATAGTAACTAAAAGCAAATAATGATCAAAAATTAGTATCTTGAATCACTTCACAAATGGAAAGACACTAGGTTTAAATTAAAAAAGACTGTAGAAAGGACAAATATAAAATGCTTGCTAACGAATTGGGCCATTGCTGCATTAAGACATTATTAAAAACTATGAACATGGTGGGTGAAGTAAATTTTGATGTTTTCCTTAAGTTTTATCAATATATTGATATGCGTATTTAAGAAATCATGTATTTCATTTCTTCCCAAGGGAAATGACTAGGAAGACTCCTGTAAGTCCAGTGATTCTTGCCTCTAATGTGACCAGTTGACACATTATTCTGAGCTTTCCAGAAGCTTCATATTCACTGGCAACAGAAAAAGATTCAAGGCTGGGGAGAGAGCCCAAGGGCTAGAGCACCGAGTTCTGGCCCCAGAACCAGTGGATTCCCAGCCCTACCAGGAATGACCCCCAAGCAATACCAAATGTGGCCCCATTAATCAAAAAAAAAAAAGGAAAAGATTCAAGTGGTACAAGTAAGAGATTAAGAATAAAAGGGGCTGGGGCTGGAGTGATAGCACAGCAGGTAGGGCATTTGCCTTGCACACGGCCGACCCAGGTTCGATTCCCAGCATCCCATATGGTCCCCTGAGCACTGCTAGGAGTAATTCCTGAGTGCAAAGCCAGGAGTTACCCCTGTGCATTGCTGAGTGTGACCCAAAAAGCAAAAGAAAGCAAAAAAAAAAAAAAGAATAAAGGGGGTTGAGGATTTTGTTCAGGGCCTGAGATGCATTATGAGGCCATCCACCAGCAATTCTGCCCCCGTGAGCTGTGCGGCAGGCAGGTAGGCTGGCAGGCAGGCAGGCGTGGAGCCCTCCACACACTCCCAGCCACTCAGGAGAAGTGACCTTCCACCCCAGCATGCTCCTGAACTGATTCTTTCCTTCATGCATAGCATTATTAATCTGGGGTTATAAGATTAATCTTAGGAGAAAAGTAATTTTGTTTTGAGTCTTTGATGGTATTGCTAAAATCACTGCAAGCAGGTACTCGTGTGTGTGTGTGTGTGTGTGTGTGTGTGTTCGTGTGTTCGTCTGTGTTCTGCCTGGAGCCCGCCTGCCACACACACATATCCCAGACTTGCTCCTCTATTCATTATGGGGCTCTGGCTTCTCCCCAGGGATGCTGACCCTGACCCTGGCCAGAGTTCCTTGCCTCACTCACTCTCCCTTCCCTTCCCGCACCTGACATTCCAGAGCCAACGACCTTGGAGTCTTCCCTTCTGTCCCCTGCTAGGATACAACATGATGACAGTAGGGCCTTTGGTGACTTTGCTCCCTGGTGTTATATTCGAGAGCCTGGAGCTATCTAGGCACTGGGTGGGTCCCCAGCCTTGTTTGTTGGAGCACCCACTGCCCCACTAAGCCACATCAGCAAATGCATCACACATGGTGCCCAGTCTGGAAGCAGAAGCACGACACTTGTGTACTCACCAATCTCATAGCACTGTAGCACTGTCGTCCCGTTGTTCATAAATTTGCTCGAGCGGGCACCAGTAACATCTCCATTGTGAGACTTGTTGTTACTGTTTTTGGCATATCGAATACGCCATGGGTAGCTTGCCAGCCTCTGCCATGTGGGCAGGATACTCTCGGTAGCTTGCCTGCCTCTCCGAGAGGGACGGAGGAATCGAACCCAGGTCGGCCCCATGCAGGGCAAATGCCCTACCCACTGTGCTATGTGAGGGCGATCTGGCTGCGATGTCTGTCACCCCATTGATCGTCAGGGTTGATTCGGCTGATCTGGCTGGCTAGGCGGGTATCCCCTTCCTCCCTCACTGCTCCATGTGCGTCCCTCTTGAAGCTTGGCAGTCGGTCGAAGAGGACAGCCCTTCCCTAACAGAGACAGACCAGTCTTTGGTCGAGGGGAATAAAGATAAAATTTTGAAAATTCATGCCGGTGACCTTTTTTTTTTTTTGCTCTTTAGGTCACACTCGGCGATGCTCAGGGGTTACTCCTGGCTTTACACTCAGGAATTACTCCTGGCAGTGCTCGAGGACCATATGGGATGCTGGGAATCGAACCCGGGTCAGCTGCGTGCAAGGCAAATGCCCTAGCCGCTGTGCTATTGCTCCAGCCCCACGGTGACCGTTTTTGGTATATTTGGAAGGGTGCCGGCCTGAAGGAATCAAGTGGGATTATACAGTGGGCACGGGGGGAGGGAGCACCCGGGTATTCTTTCTTTCTTTTTTTTTTTTTTTTTTTGGTCTTCGAGCCACACCTTGAAGTACTTGGGTGTTATTCCTGGCTCTGCACTCAGCAATCACTCCTGGTGGGCTCAGGGGACCATGTGGGATGCCAGGGATTGAACTCAAGTCAGCCATGTGCAAGGCAAGCACCCTTCTCGCTGTGTTGAATCTTACCTGGGCTACTTTGGCCTCTGTAACAGGAGATTCTGGATTCTTCGGGGTATGTATCTTGCCAGCTGTGCTGCTGGGAATACTGGCGGAAGGTTCCTCTTCTTTCTTCCCCCTTTCTCGGCGATGGAGGCGGGCTAGAGTCCTTTGCATCTGATCTCTTTCTAGATGTACGTAAGTGTGAAACTGGCACCTCGTAAATACCACCAGGCCTTCTTCCCAGACCGTACCCTAAGTCGCCTTCAGCCATGTCATCTTGCTCGGTTTCCCAGGGCCCAGCCTCTGCCTCCCACGGTGGACTCGTCTCCCCGCTCATCAGCCAGGTGCTGTGAGGATCATAAGGAAAGCCAGTGGTCTGCAGAGGGAAAAACCAGGGTCAGAATCCATCAGTGTGATAAAGTTGGTTTTAGAGGGAAAAAAAGTTCCTTTCCCTATGATGCCAGGCACACCCCATCCCCAAAATACTAGCCAACACCCTGTAACGAATCAGGACTTTGTAAGTAAGAAATGACTCAGCTCTTGGGGGCTGTGTGATAGTATCGCAGGTGGGGTGTTTGCCTTGCACATGGCCAACCTGGATCCAATCCCCAGCGCCCCATATGGTCCCTCGAGCCCTGCCAGGAGTAATTCCTGAGTACAGAGCCTGGAGTAACCCCAAAGCATTGCCCAGGGTTGCCCCCACAAAAAAAAAAAAAAGAAATGGCCCAGCCATTATATCAGAGAGAGACCCACGTGGTCAGGAAGCAGAAAGGCTTTCAGAATTTCTATCATGTGCCAACCGAGATAGAGCAGATTATTCTGAGCCAGGAAACAGAACATGCTTGGTGTAGCCGTTCCTAAAAGAGTTCGTTTTCACAGGTCTTAAGAGCGTCAGGATGTTGAAAAGAGCTTTTGAAGAAATAAACTCCCATTGGCTGAAACTCCATCACACCCAGACCCACCAGCCTCTTCCCTTCTGCGTCCCCTGACCCCCTTCGTACTGGGCTCAGATGTTGGCCACTCAGACACTCTTTGCAGATGTTTTGCATATGGAGTAGGAATGAACGAAGAGGGTGACCTTCCCTTTTCTCACCCGGCTCCTTCTAGCTGAAGTTGCATGTCCTGTGTCGTAGTCTTCCACGGTCCTGCGTGGCAGTCCGGCCAAGGCTAAGCAGCCCATACTCTCCTAAGCTTCCTGGCTTCCCTGCTGTTCTCAATTAGGTCCAGGTGTTTTGCATGTGTATCATTAATCTGTTCTTTATTTTTTTCTTTTTGGGTCACACCTGTCGATGCCCAGGGGTTATACCTGGCTCTGCACTCAGGAATTACTCTGGGCAGTGCTGAAGGGACCATATGGGATGCTGGGAATCGAACCCTGGTCGGCTGTGTGCAAGGCAAATGCTCTACCCGCTGTGCTATCGCTCCAGCCCCATTTATCATTAATCTGTATGCCTTCTTCTGCCCAGTTGGTTGTTTGGTTGTTGCTGGATGATTAGGGGTCCAATTTTATAGCTCTTCAAAATGTGCTTCACTGTACCTACCACCTAGTGCCAACCCCTCCACAACTATCAGCAATGAGGTTTTAGTGCTACAATAATTGCTGACACCTGTTGATTGTTTTCCAAGCATTCCCAAGTATTTCACTTAGATGCATCTATTTTATCTTCACAGACTGTCCGACTATACTCTTATTGTCTGAGCATAGACAAATGGAAGCTAAGAGGTTGAATAAAGACCAACAAGACCTCAGAGCCTGGCCACTGTTCTACTCAGTCACTGCTTTCTGTCATTAGGAGATTTGCAATAAGATTAACCCTAAAGTAAACCAAATTTCTATTAATTATGCCATCAAGTCAAACTGTAAGGGAAAGTCTAAACTAACTAGTCTGGCAACACTCAACAGTCCACTGAACCCAATTTCCTTCCAATTTTTGTTAAATTTTCTTGATTCTTCTAGAAATTTTACAAATTTCTTTTATTTATTGACCTCGAGTGAGTCCATCAATTTTTATTTGCATGATAAATAGAAATTTATTTATTGAAAATAGAAGAATCCCAAGAGGCTGGGCTCCACTCCCCGTGCAGGATATTCCTGCTTATACAGACAGCCTCATACTCCATCGAGGTGAGGGTGGAGGTTGGCAGTCAGTGATGAAAACGGAATGAGTCAACACAAAGGGAAACAGTAGTAACAGGAAAGAGTAAGCAACTGTGGGGTTGGTTAAGAATATGTGTACTTTTTTTGGTTTGGGGACCACATCTGGCAGTGCTCGGGCATTACTTCTGGCTCTGAGCTCAGGGATCATCCCAGTGGGGCTCAGGGGACATTTGCAGTGCTCTCAGTGGATCAAACATGGGTTGAACTCGGGCATGCACCTTCCCCTACTGACCAGGCGAAACTGGGTTGGGTATATGCAAGAAAAGCATCTTACCCACTGTATTTTATCCCTTTAGTCAAGAATATTTTTAATGTTCCACATATTCAGGCATTATGGGTACCTTTGCCCTTGTTTTTTGGGGGGGCAAACTCCCGGATGCTCAGGGCTTACCTATTGGCTCTGTGCGCAAGGATAACTCCTGGTGATGCTAGGGGACATATGTGGTGCAGGGGATGGAACCCAGCCGGGTCTGTCAAGTCAGGCACCTATATCCTCATGCTACCTCAATGGCCCGTACATAACTTTCAAGCAAGGGGAAGCATCTGCAGTTACATTCCTTTCATTCAATTCAATTTGGTGCTGAAGGACAGGGGTAGCAGAATGATGTCCGAAAGGCCTGGACTCAGGAAATTCGGGTGCAATTCTCATTGCATTATGCTCCCCCAGACTAAGTCTGCACATGCATCTACCTCGACTCCAAACACTGAACGCCACAATGTCTTGGTTCCCCTCCCCCTACACATACACCCGCCCCTTCTCTTTAATATCCTTCACTGACAAGTTCTCTTGGTCCACAATCCCCCCCAAACCTTGACTTTGTGTTTTCAGAGTCCTGGCTGAATGTCTCAGGACCTCAGCAGGACTAAACCAGTGATTCCCCCAGCTGGCGGTGGCTCCAGGCCAGTGACAGTGCCACACACAGGCCAGTCAGCCAATGCCTCCCAGCACCCGGGCAGCCTCGCCTCTCCTGTCCTAGAGCAGGTGCCCTGGCTCCCACACCATATAGACTTAATGAGTCACCATGTTTTCTACCGGGAGGTCCCCGTTTTCACTTCCCATTTCATCGCTCACATCTCCCTGAGCTGGCTCTGTGCTTCTAAGGAGCTCTGCACCTGCTCCCAGTCCCTCTGCCTCTTGGATCCCTGCCCCCACCTCAGGAAGGCTGTCTCCTCTGCCCTGGGCCACCAGTGATTCCTCACTTACTCAGTCTTGTGTAATGGGCCCCTTCCTCCCTGACTCAGGTATCACCCTCCACCCTGGCCACAGAGCCCCGCCTCATGGTGCTTACCAGATGTTCCAAAGAGAATGGAAAGAGAAATCCTGGGTTAGGGGCATCTGCCCCACGACCCCCGCTGCTCTGCCTGGGCAAGCAGGCTGGTCAAAGAGCTACTTCAGCCCCCCCTGCTGATCCACAGCGCTGGCTCACCACTGTGGCTTTGCTTCTGAAAACTTAGCAGACTTAAAGTATGATGCTAAGATTGCACCAGCAGCTCCTGTACGCCCTCTAATGTGAACATCAGGCTCCACGGATCCGGGTGATCAAAGCGTCCTTGGAACAGAGCAACGAGACCACTGGCCCTCCTAGGATTGTTTGCCCCGTTCTCCTACCGATGAAGTGCGTTTCCCACTCCCGGACCCTGGGCAGGATAGCACATTGCAATGACTGCGCTCTAATTTGAAGGCTTGACATGAATAGAAAAAAATATCACTACAATGGAGGAGGGGCGAAGGCAGAAAGTCTTTCAATTCCAGTTATTATTATTATTTTTTAATGCCTGCGGAGCCAGGAAACTAGTAATCGTGGGGGAAGGGGCCACTTGGCGGCTAATCTGCAACCTGCCAAGTGGTCTCCAGCCTGTGCGCTCCCACTCCGGGGTTTCCCCTGCCAAGTCTCGCGGCCAGCCGCGTCGACAGCCTCCCCGCGGGTGCTGGACCCGGGAGCCCCCCACCCCCACCCCCGCGCCCCCGACCGCGCGCTCACCCCGCGCCAAGCCTCCACGTAGCGCGCCGCCGCCGCCTTCGCCGCTGGGGACGCCCGGACACGTGACGCGCCGCGCAGCCGGCCGGAAAGGCTCGGCCCGCCGGGCCCTGAGCGCGTCAGTGTGGCAATAGACCAAAGGCGGGCTCGGGTTCCTGGGGACACTGCCCTTGCAGAACCCAGATTCTGTCCTGCAGGAGTCGCGGGTCTTTGGAACCACGCTTGCCTTTAAGGGCCACCAGATGTGGGGCGGGTGAGGGGCTCTTCCCACTGATGCTCAGGGCTCGGCCCTCCCGCTGGCAGGGTCCTAAGGCAGTGCCCGCCGCCTGAACCATCTCCTCCGCTCCTCCGGTATTTTGGGGTCTTTTTGGGTCACACCCTGCGATGCACAGGGGTTACTCCTGGCTCTGCACTCAGGAATTACTCCTGGTGGTGCTGGGGGACTATGTGGGATGCTGGGAATCGAAGCCGGGGTCGGCCGCGTGCAAGGCAAATGCCCTACCCGCTGTGCTATTGCTCCAGCCCCTCGGGTACTTTTTCTTTCGACATAAATTTTATTTTAGGAAATCCCCACTTTATTCCCATTCTGTAATGAATTTTAGAGGCCATACATTTAGTCAAATTTATTCTTTAGCAACTGAAACATGAAAAGATGCTTTTTACTCTTTTTCCTTTATTATATTCATTATACCTTAGATTTAACTTTCTCATGGAGAAAACCCAAACAAAAACTTTCATATAATCCATCTTCTAGTCTTGTAACAGTTTTTTTTTTTTGGGGGGGAGGGTGCATGGTGGTGGCGGATTTGGAGACACACTTGGCCATGCTCCAGGGTTTCTCCTGACTCTGCATTCAGGGATCACTCCTGGTGAACTTGGAGGGCCATATGGTATGGATCAAACCCCAGTCGGCTGCCATGCAAGGACCTACAAGATGTACTATCTCTCCTGCCCCACTTGCAACAGTTTTTTAAATTTATTAATAATTGGGTCATTTATATGGCATGGGGAGAGATAGCAAGAGATTATAAAATGTCGATCTTATACTTCAAGAGCTATGATCTTTGACCCACTGCTCAATCCATGCCATTATCTGGTTGATATTATTCTCTAGATCATCCGGACTATTGCTGAGCAGCTGATGCACTATTTCTTCCTTGTAGGATGCTAAGGCTTCTTCATAAAGAACTTGAAAAATTTCACACTGAATGTTCTCTTTCAGTTTCTTCTCATTATAACCCCTAGGAGGCAAGAAGATAAGCAAACAAAAGCAAAGTGAATGACAATAATTAGGGACATTATTAAAATCTGGACACTTTAAAAACATAAAACCGAACACAAATACGTCTCAGCCTCCTTACCTGGAAAAATTAGACTCTCATCTGTAATATAGAGGCTTGTTTTCTTTTTTCTTTTTGTTTTTTATTAATGAATCACCGTGAGGGTACAGATACAGATTTACATATTTTCATGCTTGTGTTTCAGTCATACAATGCTCGAATACCCATCCCTCCACCAGTGCCTGTTCTCCTCTACAGATGACCCCAGCATCCCTCCCACCCCCCATCCTGTCTCCCCCCAGGCTTGTTTTCTTTAAGGGAAGCTAAACGAGGGACCAATAATTAGGTTTCTCTGAATTCCCATCTCGCCCAGCAATTTGTCAGGCACTCAGTATGCGAACATATATACTGATCTTAAGCCAGATTCTAAACTGTGAGACATCTCTAGCCAGGGTCTTAGATTTTAGAGTCAAGAGAAGGGCCAACAGATAAAGTACAGCAGTTCAGGTACATGCCCAGCAGGTGCCCAACCTGGTGAAGTTTCACCCCCAGATGCAGAGTGCCTAGAGCACCACTGGCTGTGGCCTGGGTATCTGCAGCACTGCAAGGCAGAAAGGCCTCCGCGGGCCACTGGACTAAATCACTGGCCAGGTTGAATGAAAATAGTAATGGGGGTCCCAGCCTCCTAAGCATAGATTGGGAGGTTAAAAAAAAAATTTTTAATTTCCAAGAACCTGTCCACACCCCTGTTTTTCTTTCAGCTATTATGGGGTTAAGGTACTTGCTTTGCATGAGGCACAACACTGCATAAGGTCCCTAGAGCACAACCAGGAGTGATTCCTAAAGACGTCCTGGAGTGGCTTAAGCCACACATTCTCCCAGTAAATTAAATGCTCATGTAAGAACCATTTTGTATTATTTGATGGATGATCAGATATATCTGTACTTTATCAATCCCAAAGAGATTTTTTAAAAAAATCTATCTTTCAGCAGATGTTAGCTGGTAAAAAGATAAAAATTAATTTGGGGTGTGGGGACTTTTATTATTAGTGAATCACCATGAGTTACAGTTACAAACTTATAAACTTTCATGTTTGCATTTTGTTTATATCCCTCCACCAGTGCCCACTCACCTCCACCAATGTTCCCAGTATCCCTCCCACCCCACCCCCCACCCCACCCCACCTCTGTGGCAGGGCATTCCCTTTTGTTCTCTCTCCTATTGGATATTGTGGTTTGTAACAGAGGCACTGCATGGCCATTGTGTTTGGTCTATATTCTATTTTCAGCGCACATCTCCCATCCCGTGCGGGTCCTCAAACCACACTTATCTGGTGTTCCCTTCTCTATGTGAGCTGCCCCTTCCTCCAGCATGTGGGGCCAGCTTCCAAGCCTTGGAGCCAACCTCCTGGTACTTATCTCTACTATTCTTGGGTGTTAGTCTCCTATTCTGTTATTTTATGTTCCACAGATGAGTGCAATCTTTCAATGTCTGTCTCTCTCTCTTTTTTTTTTCTTTTTGGGTCACACCCGGCAATGCACAGGGGTTACTCCTGGCTCTGCACTCAGGAACCACCCCTGGCAGTGCTCAGGGGACCATATGGGATGCTGGGAATTGAACTCGGGTCGGCCACATGCAAGGCAAACGCCCTACCCGCTGTGCTATCGCTCCAGCCCCTGTCTCTCTCTTTCTGACTCATTTCACTTAGCATGATACTTTCCATGTTGATCCACTTATATGCAAAGGTCATGACTTCATCTTTTCTAACAGCAGCATAGTATTCCATTAGGTAGATGTACCAAAGTTTCTTTAACCAGTCATTTGTTCTCGGGCACTCGGGTTTTTTCCAGATTCTGGCTATTGTAAACAGTGCTGTGATGAACATGTAAGTGCAGATGTCATTTTGACTATACTTTTTTGCCTCAGGGATATATTCCCAGAAGTGGTATTTCTGGGTCAAATGGGAGCCTCAATTTCTAATTTTTTGAGAAGCGACCATACTATTTTCTAAAAAGGCTGAAACAGTCGGCATTCCCACCAGCAGTGTAGGAGGGTCCCTTTCTCCCCACATCCACGCCAATAGCGGTTGCTTTTGTTCTTTTGGATGTGTACCAGTCTCTGTGGTGTGAGGTGGTATCTCATGGTTGTTTTGATCTGCATTTCTCTGATTAGTGAGGAAAAGCATTTTTTCATGTGCCTTTTTGCTTCCTCCCCATTTTTTGATGAGGTTGGGAGTTTTCTTCTTGTAGATTCCAACCAGTGCCTTGTATATCCTTGATATCAACCCCTTATCTAATGGGCCCCACCTGGCTGTCTTCACCTCACAGACTACTCTTGTAATATCAAACTGTAGATACCATGGAAAGCAGTCTGGACTAAATCTGATGCTCTCTTAGAGGGACACCTCAAAAATATGTTATAGGTTATAAAATGCTTATTTATCTTGTTATTTTTCTATTCATGTTATGAGGACACTCTGGCTAATGTTTGTTCATTTAGTAGCAAGTAATATTACTGTTGTTGGTGTCTTCCTATCAAGGTTTTACATAAAGGAAAAAGCATGTCTGGATGGAATTGTTTTATGGATTTTATGCTAAATCAAACTGTCCATTTAAGTATTCACTTATTCAGAAAATGTCATGTTTTAAAACTTTTACTCTTTTATATTCAAAATACTGGTTTTACAATAGTACTATCTGTAGCACTGTCATCCCGTTGTTCATCAATTTGCTCGAGCGGGCACCAGTAACGTCTCCATTGTGACACTTGTTACTATTTTTGGCATACTGAATACGCCATGGGTAGCTTGCCAGGCTCTGCTGTGCGGGCGGGATACTCTCAGTAGCTTGCTGGGCTCTCCTAGAGGGACGGAGTAATCGAACCCAGGTCGGCCGCGTGCAAGGCAAATACCCTACCCGCTATCAAGTTGGGGATGTAGCTGAGCAGCAGTGCACTTGCCCTGCATGTATAAAGCACTTGATCCCCAACAACAGGAAAAAGAATCAGGGGATAGTTCAAAGGATTTGAGAATATGCTGTATATGCAGGAGCTCTGGTTCTGATGTCTGGCACAACACAGTCCCCACCCACCATCAAATATGAGCCAAAAATTCTCCCCAAAAAACAAATTAGAGGCTATGGAGAGAGTATAGAGGGTAAGGTATTTGCCCTGCGTGTGACCAGCTAGGGTTAGATTTTCTTTTTTTTTTTTTTGGCTTTTTGGGTCACACCTGGTGATGCACAGAGGTTACTCCTGGCTCTGCACTCAGGTATTAGCCTGGCAGTGCTCAGGGGACGATATGGAATGCTGGGAATCGAACCCGGGTCAGCCTCGTGCAAGGCAAACACCTACATGCTATACTATCGCTCCAGCTCCCTAAGGTTAGATTTTCAACAACGTGTACAGTGCCCTCAAGCACCACCTGGAGGGATCTCTGAGCACAGAGCTAGGAAAAAGCCCTGAGCACAGCTGGGCATGATCAAACAAACAAAACAAAAACAACCAAATCAATAAAAAATAAAATAGTTACATTTCTAAAAATAACTCTTCAACATAGTAGTATCGACCTATTTCAGAAATCTGAACAAAGTTTATACTCTAAGAATTTAAGGGGAAGGGGTGAGGGAGATGACTCAAAGGGCTAGAGTACACACTTTATGTGTGGGTACCCATCTGATCCCTGCCACTGCATGATCCCAAAGCTTCTGGGTGTTGAGTCAACCTCCCTCAATATCATCATCATCATCATCCCATTGATCGTCGAATTTCTCGAGCGGTCTCAGTAACATCTCTATTCATCCTAGCCCTGAGATTTCAGAAGCCTCTCTCTACTCGTCCTTCCCAACCATGCTGCAGTGGAGGCTCTTTCAGGGTCAGAAGAATGAGCCCCAGCTTGTTATTGGTTTTGGCATATGAATACACCATGGGGAGTTTGGGAGGCTCTCCCAAGTGGGCAGGAAACTCTTGGTAGCTTGCCAGTGTCTCCCAGGGGGTAAAGTAGGCAATGAGATATCGCACAGCCACAAAGCGACCGCACACTTCCGGGAGCTTGGTTTTAAGTCTCTGGATGTTGGCTGTTGATGGGATTACACTGGGGGGAAAAGGGGGTAGTCCCTGGGTGTGACCACCTAGCTACTGGAGAATGAGAAATCTGGGCGGAAGAGGCCCAGTCTTGATCGGAGCAGACTTTGAGATCTCCAAGATCTCCAAGAGATCCCTCAATATAATTTAATGTATTCCCCTTTTACCTTGTTTCAAGTCTTTTGTACAGCACCGTGTTATCTGTTCTTAGCACAAAAACGATATGAAACCAGCGTTCTGGGAAGAAATCACAACCGTGGTAATCCACAATAACTCCACCTTCACTCATTTGATTTTCCAATTCATCAATCACCTGTAAGAAAGGTTTTAAAATTTAAAAAAAAAAAAAAAAAACAGCCGGGGCCAAAAAAGTATAGGAGATGTAAGGCACTTGGCATGACTGACCCAGTTCAAATCCCCAGCACGACATCAGATCCCCAGAGCACTACAGGGGTCCCTCCTGAGCAGTCAGGAAGAGCCTGACTGAGCAATGCTGGCTGTGGCCTGACAGACCAGTCCACTCCAGAGGGAGTAGAGGAAAAGTAGTACAGAAAAAGCACCTGATTTGCATGCAGCTGACCCCAGTTAGATTCCTGGGACTACATATGGTTCCTGGAGTACTACCAGAGGTCACTCCTGAGTACAGAGCCAGGAATAACCTGAGTTGGATGTGGCCCCAACCTCATCCACCCCAAAAATGTCAACTTTACTATTAAATTTAAAAAGGTACACTGCATGCAAAATTGTACTTACTCTATCTTCATCTAAAATGGAGCACTCATACTCTTCATCATAGCCATCAAACAACTGCCCTGAAAGAGATATTGGACTATTAGATTAGTGTTTTCTAAGTAGTTTCTGAGTTATCTGTGGACTTTCAGAATGGAATCTCTATCTAGTACTTTATTAGAAGTCAAGGGAAGGCACTAGTAATAGTTATTATAGAGACACGGATACAGCCATATATTATAATAGAAAATATTGGTCAATTAGTTGTGTCTAGAAGGAAATTTGAATAGCAATGTATGTGATGCTTCTTAAAAGCAATGGTGAAACCTATTCAAAAAAAGAGAAGAGGGGGCCAGAGTGACAGTATAGCAGGTAGGGCATTTGCCTTGAACACAGTCGACCTGGGTTTAACTGACAGCATCCCATATGGTTCCCCATGGATAGCGTGGAAAAATGCATGAGCCAGGAGTAACCCGAGTACTGCTGGGTGTGGCTCAAAAACCAAAAACAACAAAACACCTCACTTAAATCTAACACTCAGAACTTTTTGTCATTGGGATGGGGTCACACCCAACAGTGCGTGTGTGGGGGGTGGAGGGAAGAGGGGTCTCCATGCTGAGCCTAGAATTAAACTCAGGGCCTTGCCTGTGAAAGGCGTGTGTTCTACCAATAGAGCACAACTATAGCCTGTAAGAACTTTCATTTCTAAAATGAGAACATGGATTGTGTAATTTATCAGGGAAACCCTTAAGATGACTAGGATACTTCTGCAGCTGTTCTCTGACTTAGGGGTGCCTCGTGCCTCTGTCACAAAGGTCCCACCTCAATTAGCAGGCTACATTGTCCAGGAGCTATGTTCAACAGGATGCAGCAGCACTTGGTCTTTCATCCGGGGCACTCGTTATGTTTTCTCTGCCACTGGGCAAGGTGGTCTTGTTTGCACAGGACAAGTTCTGATGTGGGAGGTCTTAAAGCACAATGTGGCATTTTGTGATGGGCTTTTTTTTGTTTGTTTTTGGGTCACACCAGGTGATGCACAGGGGTTACTCCTGGCTCTGCACTCAGGAATTACCCCTGGCGGTGCTCAGGGAACCATATGGGAGGCTGGGATTAGAACCCGGGTCAGCCGGGTGCAAGGCAAACGCCCTACCCGCTGTGCTATCGCTCCAGCCCCAATTTGTGATGTTTTTTAAATGATGCAATTCTCTTTGCTCAGTGTTTACACCTGGCTCTATGCTCAGGGAATCACTGCTGGTGGAGCTTGGGGGGGACTATCTGTGTTAGCAGGGCCTGAAGGTTAGAAAGGCAAACACCTTGCCCGCTGTACTATCTCTCCAGTCCCTCTCTTTGGCATCTTCCTTGTGACTAAGAGAAGAATTTCCTAATAAGACATAGCGGTTTCCAAAGTCTTCAAGGAATGAAGCTTACTATTTCCACCCTCAGCATGAATCATAGATGAGGGATCTCAGGCAGGCTCATCCTTTGAGCCACGTTTAAGCATGTGCTATAAAGTTTGCTGCCCCCGCCCCGCAGAGTTTTGGCACAGTGAAATGAAGTGAAAAGGAGCAAGTGTCATCAAGTGAGGAGGGGCAGTCCTGAGGGTGAGCAGAAAACAAGAGGCATCTGCATTTGTCTTGCCTGAAGGGTGTGTGGACACACTTTGGACCTGTAAACCCCCTGTCTAGCTAAATATGACTTTTGTCTGCTTGGGTTGCTGCTCAGTTACCAGGAAACCTATCATCCTAAAGAGTTAAGCTCTCTGATAGTACAGCGGGTAGGGTGTTTGCCTTGCATGCGGTCGACCCAGGTACGATTCCCAGCATCCCATATGGTCCCCTGAGCACGGGCAGGAGTGATTCCTGAGTGCAGAGCCAGGAGTAACCCCTGTGCATTGCCGGGTGTGACCCAAAAAGCAAAAAAAAAAAAAAAAAGAGTTAAGCTCTCTTGGGGCCGGACAGATTGCTCAATGCGCTGAAGAACATAGTTTACATGCAGGCAGATTTGATCGCCAAAACTGCATGGACCCCGGAGCAAGGAGTCAGTATTAAGAGTCATTTTTAGCCAAAATGGAGTTATTTTTCTGTTACCCATGGCGTATTTGATATGCCAAAAAACAGTAACAAGTCTTAGTGTTACTGATGCCTGCTCGAGCAAACTGATGAACAACGGGACGATAGTGCTACAGTGCTACAGTATTTTTTAAAATAATGAGTGTTTTAGTGCCAAAATTCTATTCCAGGTAACTATACTATGTGATAATCTAGAACTGATTAATGTGAGGTTTCTTCATATTTTAAGTATGATGTATTTGCCTATTCAAGAACTAGTCAAATCTTAAAAAAAAAATACAAAAAACCCTCAAGCAATACTGTTTTTTTGGGGCCACACCCTACAGCGCTTAGGGTTTAGAGGCTCTGTGCTCAGGGATCAATCACTCCTGGCAGGGCACTGGGGACCATACTGTGGTGTTGGTGACTAAACCCCAGTCAGCTGCAAACAAGATGCCCTGCAAGTTGTACTGTCACTCTAGCCCCAGAAACGCTTTCAAATTAATCTTTATACTGTAAGACTATACATAGACTATACATACTTTTTTGAACGGGGGTGGACAGAGGGAAGGAGCATAGCTGGCAGTAATCAGGGGTTTCAGTTTACTGGTCAGGGGTCTCAGAGTGTTCAGGGAAATATATGGAATTTGGGGATTGATCCAGGGGCTCCTGCATGCTAAGCATGTATACTTATCCTTTGAGCCAATTCCCAGGCCTGAATTGCAATTTATTACTTTTGGGTCACACCTGGCAGTGCTCAGGTGGTGCTTGGGTTGCCGGAGATCAAATTCGGGTTGGCAAGGTAAGTACCCTCCCACTGTCTATCTCTCCCGTCCCTGCTGTACTTCTTAAGTCAGGCTAAAACAAATGAAAAGACAGTCTTTTCATCAGACCTTGCAATAAATGGGGGTAGACAATTACCTAACACGCTGTGATAATATTGTAATGTTAAAGCTCACGATGCTATAGATGGACACTGAATATATCAGGAATACAAATGTAAAATATTAGGGAGTTTCCTGGAGGAACTGACTCCTGTGATCGAGTGAACCCTGGCGATGCTTGGAGGACAACATGATACTGGAGGTCTGAAGATGAGTGAGCACACACTAGGCAAGTGCCTTCTCTCCTATACTTTCTCTGGCCCCTTCATTTCAAACTTTGGGATAAACCAGTATAACAAGAAACAGAGCAATATTACAGCAGGCTGGGTGCTTGTCTTGCACACAGTTGCCCTGGGTTCTATTCCCAACACCCACCAGGAGTGATTCCTGAACTCCAGAAATAAGCCCTAAGCACTACTGGGTGTGGCCTTAAAACAAACAACAATCAAATTTTGGAAGAGGAAAATAATCTATGTGACATTAGAAAATTTAGGTTTCAAATCCAATTTATAGTTGTTTAGAATAATGTTTCCTAAATGAAGACCATCTGGCCCCATGTGGGCCCTCAGAATACTCCAAGTGGGATATGGTTTCCCAATCAATCACCTCCAGGAGTGATCCCTGAGTACAGAGCCAGGAATAAGCCCTGAACACAAGCAGGTCTGTCCCCCAAAACAAAACCAAAAAAGGAATACTGCATCGGACACAGATAAAAACGGCATAAAATGACAGCCACACATAAGACTAGGGGGCCAACACAAAAGAAACAGGACTGCAAGAAGTTGAGAAACACTGATGAGTATAGTAGGTAGGATGCTTGCCTTGTAGGTGGCCAGCCCAGGTTTGATTCCAGTACCCCATCTGGTTTTCTGAGCCCACAAGGGGGATCCCCAATTGCAGACCCAGGAGTAAGCCCCAAGCATTGCCGGGTATAGCTCAAAAGCCAAATTTTTAAAAAAAAGTAACATTGGTTTAGATTCTAGATCTTAAGGCAACAAAAGATGAAAGTGAATTTAGGAATAGAATGCTGCAGATGAAGGGGACACGGCGTGCAGAAAATGACTGTAGTTGAAACTGCTCTGCTGTTTTTCCTGGGTTAACAGCACAATTTCAGGCAGCATTATATCCTCAGACCAGGACATTGCTCAGTGGTAGAAGGTAGTAGGCCTTGCCTGTGTGTAACTCAGGATTTGATTCCCAGCATAACAAGAAACAGGATGGTATAGAAGAAAAAGTGATAATCAAGAGTAGATTTCAACATGGTCCTCAGAACAGGATGGGGTAAGTGGCACAGGTCTCTGGTGTGACATGGGGTACCAAATTAAGGTCCTGAGGTCCACAATCCCCAGCACCTCAAAGCCCCATGTGAATGCGTACTATTTCTCTGGCCCCAGAGCTTGTGCTTTTTAAATTTGATTGGATACATTAGTAATTCTACAGAGATGATTCCATCTTATAGAGATCTAGAAAATCTAGAATATTCTATTTTGTATCCATGGCCTCAGACATGGAGAGGCTTGTGGTCCTCACTAAGCTTTCTCCCCAGAGCCTCAACTAAGTTTTCATTATAAAGAGGCATTATAGAAGGGGGGATTAAGTCCTAAATAATTAAGGCTATCAGAGGGAAAGGCTGTAACAAAATCACTGGAGAAAGTTACTGTAAGAGAGCAAATGCTAAGATTAGGACAGCAATGTCCATGAGGCCAAGGGAGCTCAAGTCAAAAGGCTGGCAGAGGGTAATGTCTGTCATAAAAGTTTAAAGCAGGGACGAGTCTCTTCTCTAAGGACAGAAAATACCTCAGCTGCCATTATTGATTGCTACAAAAACAAACACTGCTAGGCAATAAATTATCAAGGTTTCAAGTAGCTTTTATTGTTTTATTTTCAGGACACACCAGGCAGTGGGAGCAGTGCTCAGGGCTTATGCCTGATTCTATGCTTAGAAATTAGGTATAGATCAGATCAACCATATGGCGTTTCTGGGATGGAACCTAGGTTGGGTTTATTGCAAATATGATCCTAATTATTTTTAGATCTATGGATACTGAAGGGGGAAGAAACAGCTTAAGATTGATACAACTGGTATCAGGAAAAGTAAGGACACTGGCATGTTATATATTTTTTGTTTCCAATCAATCAGAAGTGTTCAGGGCTTACTCCTGGTGGGCCTCAAGGGACAATACAGGGTGCCAGGGATTGAACCTGGGTTGGCTGTATGTAAGGCAAGCACCTTACCTGTTGGTGCTGATCTTTCCAGCCCCTGGTATCCTGGTATATTTTTCATTAAACTAATTCATCAATTTTTCTTGAACTTGGTTTAAAGGGCATAAAATGCTTTCTTACAAATAATGCATTTTACAGATCTTAGTTTAGTATGATAATTCCATTTAGACATATTTGCTTGTTTTTTTTGGGGGGGAATGGATTGGGAGGAGAGGTTAGAGGACATCCTAGCTGTGCTCAGGGTTCATTTCTGGCTCTGTTCAGGGATCACTCCTTGTGCTTGGGGGACCATAGTCAGTGCTAGGGATTAAACCCAGGTGGCCTCCATGCAAGGTAAACACGCTACTTACTACGTATCTCTCTGACTCAAGAATATTTTTTGGTTCACATAGGCGGTGCTCAGCAGTAGGGGTTTTATATGCAGCTGGGGATCAAATAGGGTTGGCTATACAATCTCTCCAACTTCACTCTAGCTTATAGAGACCAGTGTGTTTTATGAGCTGAAAGAACGGAGAATTGTCTTGTTCACTGTATTCTATGGAGTAGCATCCCTGCCTCTTATCCTCTTATGGTTAACAGCAGCACCCTCCCCCCACCCACCACATTCTAGTTACGACTACAGAAAGTCTCCAGAAATTGTCAGATGTCACAAAATCACTCCCCTTTGCCCCCACAGATGAGCAGTGCTTTACAGACTGACAATCTGCCTTAAAATACACATCTCAGATTATTTATTTGGGTGTGTGTTGGAGAGGAACCCTCACCAATGCTCAGGGCTTACTTTTGCTCTGTGCTCAAAGGAGATAACTGGTGCGGAACTTTAACTGGGGCACAGCTGTGTTCAAAGCAAGTACTTTAGCTCCGTACTATCTCTCTGGCCTGTCTCAGATTATTTTTCAGATAAAATCAAGTAATATCAGGGAACCACATAGGGGAAATCTGGTATATTATTAAGAACTTTGCAAAGTACTTCATCTAGTACCATAAATTCTTTAGCTGGTATTAGAGAAGGAAAATCCTTTTGCTTTAAGATTCAATGATCTCACCAGTGGAATACAAAGAGGATGGTAGGCACACAACATGCTAAATTAGTGAGTACAAGAGAAGAGAATTCAGTGATGAGAAAGTGATGATCTCTCCCATCATAAGACTTCTAGATGAAGTTTAACTGTTCCTCTCAACACTGTTTGTGGTAGATTATATAGCTACTTCAATATTGAGAAATATTGAGCAAGTGATTTCAACTGGAAAACAAGACCATATTTCTGAAGCCAACTTGTCAAAAATAGTCAACAATAATTAATGCTCAATAAGGGACATTTTATGACAATATAAAGAATGCCTATTTATAATAAACAAAAGTCTTATCTTTTTTGTGCCAGGGATCAAACCCCTACTGCCTTACACACTAAGGGAGGTGCTCTGTTTGGGAGGCGCAAGGAAAAAAAAATACATGTGCAAGAATGACTCATATGCCAGAGATTCTAACTGAAATCTAACTAGACGTGTGGCCCCTTTCATTTGAGAAATACTCACACAATCCACATACATATGTAATATTTATGAAATAGGTGTGTAAACCACTTACTGATAAAATCACAAATTTATTTCAGAACAAAATGTTTTAGTTACACAATCCCACATCTGAAGAGCTCTGATCTAAACATCTGAAGACATCAGCAGTGACATGCTAATGGTATAGCAACTTAAGAGTTGTTGCTGGTTATTCCTGGTAGTGATAGAGGAAAACTTGTGAAAACAATTCCCGAAGTACTAACAATCAAACTGACAAACAAAAACTTTATTTTTAAAGGCCAATGAAAAAAAAACATTTTTAAACTTAAGGAAAATCCAACATGTAAACAGCAAAGTATGGTAACTACATTTACTCAAAACTCAAAAATATTCGGCATGCAGTTTCAATCTCAATTCAATTAACTCAAGGCCAAGCATACACATTATATGTTTCAAGGCTAGATTACAAATTATCATAATCATCATCGTCATCATCATCGTCATCATCATCATCTTCACGTTTTCTTTTCAATGCATTTGATGATTCATTGGCAGTATTTTGTGATGACACCATATTCGTGGTAATAAGAATGTTTTTGGATCCAATTAGAGATGGATTAATAAGAACATTCTGAACTGCTGATGCTGTAGGAATTGATGCTTTTACAGCTGGGGCCTGTGAAGTGGGCATCTGTACAGTAAACCTTTGCCCTGTAAGGGACATCGGAGTCCCTACTTTAGTTGCAACAGACATTGTTTGTGGGGTTGGTGTGCCAAGTGTAGGAGTACTTGGTCTACTACTAACTGAACCAACACTTAATCGTGGAACTGTTATTCTTCCTGCAGAAGTGGATGCCTTTTTTTGTAAAGACTTAAGTCTATAGTTTGGAGCAGTCAAGCAGTATCTATCAGGTGGTAATCTAGGGCCAGAATATGGCTTGATCAATGGCAAAGGGGTCTGATTTCTTTGCCTTGCAATATCCAGTAAAAAATCTCTTGGGGGAGGAGAGGTAAAAGACTGGTCAGCACGACATTGGATTGCCAATCGCACATCATCTGCATCAACAGTAGCTTTCTTAGCATGACTTGAATAGATTTTTGCATCATCTAAAATTGTAGTCACATATCGGAAGGCAAACTCCAACATCTGATTTATAACTCTCGGCTCATATTCTGTAATCCCCATATCCTTCAGGATTTGTGCCATCATCTGTGCATCTTTCGGCATGCTCTTGGGAGAAGCCATCTTGCCAGTCTCCATGATATCCGGTGATCAGACTTTAGATCATTTGAAAAAAATACGCACATTAGATCAAACCTGAAATAGTTACTTCAGCAGCAACTGTCAGGAACTTATATGTCAAAAATTTAAAACACATGCAAAATATTTGAAATTTTTATGAGGCACACTTGAAAGTTCTCTCTACACTTCCTGAACTTTTACTTCATGCAATCATTGTATAAAAAAGAGGTGAAGACAACAATAAGAGACTCGGTGCAAACGGAGTAAAATAAGTAAAAATGAATCATTTAAAAAATATGCAGTTTTGTGCAGGCATGCAACTATGAAACTAATTTAAGATATCAAAGGACAGTCTGAGTTCAAAATAATCTAACCTGGGGATGGGGATGTAGCTCAGTAGGAGTACATGTCAACCACACATGACTTAAGATCCTATACTTGCTCCCTGGCACCATAAAACAAAACCCAAACAATAAACACACTAACTTTCCACTCCCCCCACCAGGGTTACTCTGGTAACCACCACCAAAACACTCACCTTTCAGTAACTGTAACTTAACATCAGCAGCCCCCAAATCTTAATGCTAATGAGCGGCCTAATTAAAAACCTTTCCCCTCCTCCCTATTACTAAATTCTAGCTAACCTAAGTCTAATCTCCTCAGGGCAGTCACCTTCCCAGTGATTCCTCTCCAGAGGAACTGCTAGTCTTACATGAGGTTAGAGAGGGCAAGTCACAGACAGAACATCAGGACACACTACTCGACACAATATTTCTATTTCTGACCCCCAAGAAAGAACTAATTCCTTCATAATCATCTTTCCTGTTTTCCTTCTCTCTCACAACACCAACTCTCTACAATACTTTCCTTCAAAAAGAGAAAATCTAAACCAATGTGTCCCTTACCTTCTCGAGCTAAATCACCCACATTAACGTATTTCAGTCCTGATCTTGATGCAAGTTCTTTGCCCAGCGTGGTTTTTCCAACACCTGGTGTACCTGTAGACAAACCACAAAAACACTGTACGTGAAATACTTATTACATACGTTGGCCACCTATCTACCCTTAAGAGTCTCAACTGAAATGAAGTTTCCGAATTAGTAACCCCACAAGAATACACCCCGTGACTTAATCAAAACTATCCAAAGCCTCTTAGATGCCAGGATCTCACCTCCTCTATCTGACTCTATCAGAAGTAGGTAGAGTTTGAGCAACTCTAACTGGATCCCAGCACCACGGAAATTCCCAGAAGGAATGAGCAAACCCCAGCACATTGCAATTAGGAGGGAAAATTTTTTTTTTTGAACCACTTTTGTTTTGGGGAAGATTAAGATGGGGGGGGGGAATCAAGCAGAAAAATCCCATTACCACTACTGAAATTCGCCCCCATGTTCTACCCTAGAGATCCCTGCTAACAGTTTCTAAGATCACTTTCCAAACACTCTCCTGCACACTCCACGTTGAGCGCACTCTCCCGCATCTAGGCACATACAGTTCCCCATTTGACAACCGAACAGCACTGCTAAGCTGTTCCGCATCCTCTTTTTCTTATCAAGAGCAGTTCAAGCTAATTCAATGCAGAGCCTTCAGCGGGCAAGGTATTACAAGGAGAAAACAACAGGGCTCAAACAAGACAGTCACGCTGACCCGCAAGTCCACGCCCTCCCCACGCCAAACACGAACCTCTGGAGACGACACGAGCCAGCGTGGCTGAGACACCCCCGCCCCCTCCACTAGTCCCGGGCCCACACGAACACGCGCTCAGGCTCCGCTCCGCGCGGGCCCACAGCGTCCACGCCCCCCCCCTCCTCGCCCCCGTCGTCCTTCCCCGGCCCCGGGCCGTCGGGGAGGAGCGCAGGAAAGGCGCCCGGGGACGTTGGTCCTCGCGACCCTGCCCGTTCGCGGGGCCTGACGGGGCGGAGGAATGACACCGGGCCCGGAGTCCCGGACGAGTCCGGCTCCCGCGGCGCCCGGCCAGTCCCGGAACACGACCCCGCGGCGCCCGCGACACAGCGCCCGAACCGTCTTTCCTCCGTCAAAAAAAAAAAATCAAATAAACCAATAATAAAGACAAGAAAGGAACAGCCTGTGGGGCGCCCGCAGCCTACGTCCACAGAGGAGGGCCGCGGCGCGGGCGGAGTCAGCGCGCTGAAGAGACGAGGAGGAAACGAAAAGCGGCCCCGCGGGAGGCGGCTCGGCGGCGGGCAGAGCCCGGCGGAGACGCGCTGAGGAAAGGCGACGCGCAGGCCGCGAGGGAGCCGGGCCCCGGCCGGCCGGGGAGGAGCGCGGGGCCGCGCGCGTTACCTGCTCGCCGCCGCCCCGAGCCGCCGCGGCCCTCAGCGTCCCGGACGGCCCCGTCGCGTCCCCTCCCCCCCCGGGTGCGCGCGCGCGCGAGCGCCTTCCAGAAGCGCAGCCGCCCTCGCCACGCCACGCGGCCCCGCGCGGAAACGCAGTTCAGCTGCTTCCTCCCCCCCCCCCGCCCCGAAAGCGAGCCCGACGCCGAAGCAGGGCCCAGGGGTCCCCGCCGGCCGGCGCCGGCCCCTCCCCGCCGCGCGCCCTGACCCGTGAGCAGGATGTTCGGCAGCAACATGGTCCTCGCCGCGACAGCTCCCGGGAGCAGCGGGGGTGGGGGCGGGGGTGAAGAGTTCACGCGCGCGACGCAGCACGGGGAGGAGCCGGATGGGACGGGCAGCTGCGAGCGCCAGCGCCTCCGGGGTCCTCAGCGTCAGGCGTCGCGCGAGGCCACCCGCCTCCTCCACCTCGTCCCCGGCCGAGCGCTCACCGCGCCCCTCGGTCCCACGCTTGAGCCGCGGGAGCTGAGGCGGGCGCCCCGGGGCCGGGTGCGCGTTCGGCTCAGGCGGCGCGCTGGAGGCCTAAGTCACCCGCTCGGGGGCGGCCCCGCCTTTCAGGCAGCGTCGCGTGTGCGCCGGGCGGTGAGAAAGGACCCCGGGAGGCGGGATCTGCGCGCGCCTGTGCTGGGGGCCCGGTTAGGGACTCTGCGGTGCTGCCCTTCCAGCTGGAGTTGAGCCTGGCCGCCTCCGCTCCCCTGCCCGCGAGGGGATGCGGCTCCCGAACGTAAGGCGGCCGCGGTTGTGGCTTGTGTGTCTGTGTGTGTGGATGTGCGCGCGCGCGTCTGCGTGCGCGTGCGTGTGTGTTAGCGACCGTGTCCACCGCTGCCTTCATGCCTTCCCGGGCTCTCGTGGCTCCGCCCCCCGACGAGCCCATCCCTGCTCGGGATGAGAGGGGTGGGGGTGCAGGGCGCTGGCCCGGGGCCCGCGACTCCGTTCCCCTCGCCGCTGATTCCAGCATTGCTGGTTGGCACGGACGTTTGAGCGTCTTGTCACCTGTGTAGCGCGTTGGGCGGTGGAGTCTGCTGGACAATTTTTTGAAATCTCTCCTCCCTCTGACGTCTCATTTCAGGAACCTAGCGTCAACAGGCAGGGCCGGTTACCTGATTTTTTTTTTTTTTCCCAAAGAAGGTAATTATCAATCCTATTTCCGAACAGGGGCTGGAGACTGGATGAATTGTAACAGCATTCTACGTCTGTTACTATGATCGGCCAGCTATATTCACTCAAATACATGTTGTTCCCACCTGCCTACCTCTTTGAAATTCCAAAGGAGGGGAAAAAAACATAACTGAACGATTTGTGTGCGCTTCTACGATTCATTTTCTAGTATGCCTAATTTTTCTGATTGTATAATACTTGCACGTTATAATTATGTTTTCTTTCAAAATCTGCGTTAAATACGCATGCCTTCCAATTCCTAGATATTTAGACATTAAAATTTTCAGTACTTGTTTATCAGTAAATATTAATGGATTGGTGAAGTCGGATGTTACCAAAAGATGTAAGCAATGTCGGGGTCGGGGATGACACTCAGTAAAAGAGTGCAGGCCTAGCATGTTCGATCTGGTTTCCATCTCTGATGCCACAAAAATAATAATAGGAATAGTTAAAAAAGTATCAGAAAAATTTAGAATCAAATCCTCCAAAGTTAGTGACAGGTCTGAATTCATTCTTTGAGTGAATTTGTGAATAAAAAAATTGCTGCTGTAATTTGAAATTTAATTTTCAGTATAAAATCTACACCAGTATAATTATTTGATATTCTTTAATGACTAATGGTAGGTGCACAAATGCATCTTCTCTCTCTCTCTCTCTCTCTCTCTCTCTCTCCTGTATTCTGTAGTACTGTTGAGAGTTTTGTGTGTGTGTGTGTGTGTTTGTGTTTGGTTTTGGACCATGCCCAGCCACTAGTGTTAGGGCTTACTCCTGGCTATTTGCTCAGGGGTCACTCCTGGCAGGGGACTTATGAGTCACTTTGGATTGAAGGTGGTTGGCTCTATGCAAGGCCAGCATCCTACCCACTATACTGTTGCTCTGGCCCCTACACTGTTGAGTGTTGATTTAAACAAACAGAAAAAATACTAAACAGATTGAGCTCATGCTTTGCCTGCAGGACGCCCAGATTGGATTCTCCATAAGGTTTTCTGAGCTCTGCCAATAGCTGTTCTTTATCCCAGCATAGTGCCTGAGGACTACAGTGTGATCCAGAATCCAAACAACAGCAAAGAAAAACATTCATCTATAGTACTGCAAATAATTTAACAATTGCCATCATTAGAAGTTAAATTTCCTTTAGCATTTTGATTTTTTGCTTCATTTTTGTTTGCTATTTTCTTATATTCTTGAGCTTTGAGCTATTGATATTGGTACACATCAATTACCATACTCTGTTTTAGTTTTAATTTGAAATTTTTTTCTTTTTGCCCTAGGAGAATTATACTTTAATGTCATATAGATTATATACTATGGATGGGAACTGTTAAAGTTTATGATGTCAGAAACTTCTCTTAGACCAAAGCTGTCTTCTACAAAGGTATGATACGTTTCAAATGGTCATATAATAATTGCCTAAAACGAACTATAAAATTTCACATGTTCTTAATGATGTCGAACTAATTATTTCTAGTCTCTGTTATAGTTGATCTTAAATTGTCTAATACTGGGCCAGACTGATAGTATAGCACGTAGGATGCCTACCTTGCCTGCAGCCCATCAGCCTACCAGCTTTAATCTGTAATGCCACATACTATTTCTGGGCCCCACCAGAAGTGATCCTTGAGTACCACTGGGTGTGGTGCGCTGTCTCTCCCCAGTTTCCCCCCTTCCCCCTCATACCCACCTACCAAAAACTTGTCTGAGAAATTGTGAAACAGTTGTGTACTGCCAGCACAACCTTCACTTTGGAAGATTATTTGCATTTTCAGTTACAGTGTTGTTTCCGCTCCCCTGACCCGTGAGCAGGATGAAAGCAGAGAAATGAAAAAGGACGAATACATGATTTGGGTGTGGTATTGGAACCCAGTTCTCTGTAAAGCTAAAGCAGTTGAATAGGGTGGTCGTCACACAGTGCTGGGTCAAACTCCTGACACTGTGTTCAGACAGAGATCATTTGTGCAGGGCTTAGGGGACCATATGCGGTGCTAGGGATCAAACACAGGTTGGCTGCTTACATGGCAAGTGTTTTTACCCACTTTATTAGATTTTCTGGCCCCTGGTGTTTACATCTACTTTTATATAGTAATTGAGTTTTGCAGTTACTCAGTGAGAGTTCCATTTTTGTGGGAAAAAAATTTTTTTTAAATGTTTAAAATGCAGATCAAAATTGCTATAGGTTTACTATAATAGATAATTTTATTTATTGTTAAAAATAGAGGGAAATACTAAAAGAGTTTTATTGGTTACTGTCTTGAAGAGAAAGAAATGAATAGGTGGATATTATTTAATTTGTTCCCAGATGTCTATTTCTCATTCCACTGCTGATAATATTTTTTATCCTCTGTCTCTTAAGAGAGACGGGCCCTGGGAAATAACTGCTAAGGCTGGAGTGTGTGCTTTGTATACTGGGACTCCTAGTTGGATACTTGACACGACAAGCATCCCTGAATTGGTCACTCCAGCACAGCCAGTTTTGACCAGAAAACCAAAAGAAGGGAGGAAGGGAGGGAAGGAAGGAGAGAGGGAGAGAGAGGAATAGAGGGAGGAGAGGAGGGACAGAGAGTGAGAGGAGAGAGAGCTAACTTGGAAGAAAAGAGGTTTCTTCCAAACCTCTTTTCAGCTCTGGGTTCTTTTTCCAAAGAGGAGCACTGTTTAATAAAGTCTCATAGTTATGGATGGATTTTTCAAAATTAAAAAATTTTTTTTTTCTTTTTGGGTCACACCTGGTTATGCACAGGGGTTACTCCTGGCTCTGCACTCAGGAATTACTCCTGGCAGTGCTCAGGAGACCATATGGGACTCTGGGAATTGAACCCGAGTCGGCTACATGCAGGGCAAAAGCCCTACCTACTGTGCTATTGCTCCAGCCCCTAGATTAATATTTTTACAGGGAAATAAGATCTTGTTTCTCTTTGTTAACCAGGCAGGAAATTCCCAAGTTCAAGAATTAATGTAGATTTTTTTTTGGTATGGGGGCAGAGTGGGGTGGAGTTGGGCCACACCTGTCTGGTGTTCAGGGTCTGATTGTGGCTTTGCTCAGGAACTACTCCTCGCTGAGTTGGAGGTGTGCAGACATGACCTGTATGTGGTGCTGAGGAGGAAACCTGGTCGACTGCATGCAAAACAAGTGCCTTAATCCCTGTACTATCGCTCTGACCTTAACTGCTAGAATCGTAAGAAAATTCATCTTAAAGCTGGAGAGATAGTATGAGGGTAAAAAAACTTGGCTTACATGTGCCAGTTTTAGTCCTGAGCACAGAGCCAGCACTGGCTTCTGAACACTGCCAGATGAGAAAATTTGTCCTTAAAAATTCTCATCATTGGGGCTGGAGATATAACTCAGCAGCAGAACACATGCATTGCTTGGGCACCATATGGGATGCTGGGGATTGAACTAAGTTATCCACAAGCAAACAGGTACCTTACACGCATAAGCAGACAGGTACCTCACCCACTCTGTTATCTTTCTGGCCCTGAGACCCTGGGTTTCGTTCCAAGCACCACATAACACTCTGATCTAAGTATTAGAATTCTTACATCTTTACAAAGTCTTAAAACTTACAGGAATTACTCAGATATGTAGAAAATGGTTCTTAGATTTTATGTAGAAAATGTATATTATAAATGGTCAAGGTAGGCGTTTTGCTTTTTTTGGTTTGTGGCTGAACAGTATTTTAGGTATTGGTTTTGCTTTCTTGAGGGCAGATAATCTGATACTTAAACAATTTATTCCAATAGATGAGTTTTTAACAGAATGATTTTACTCTTTGACTTGGGAAGATTGCAATTACTTAAAACAATTAAGTTTGTATTCTGTATTTCTTTACATGGCATTCACCATTACTCTGGTCAGATTGACAAGTATGCATTTGCTCATTTTATAAAATAGACTGAGAGGGATTTCTGAGTTTTTTATTTTAAATATTGCAAATATATTTAATGGGCAGGGAATTGAGTTAGGTCCCCAGCACCTCATGATCCTCCAAAGCACCACTGTGGGAATTAGTCCCCTTAACAACAACGACAAAAATACCTGAGGATGGGTTATACTGCTAGGTAAATAGCTTAGGTCTTAGAATGCAAAGGATTTGCAAAGGATTTGCAAATGTACACCTCGGAGAGAACAGATGACAAATCTCTGCCAGCTGCAAATGCCAGGCAAGTATAGCATTAGAATGTTTAGTGTCTTTTCAAATGTAGGGGCAGCATGGGCAAAAATAGAACAGGATGGGTGCCTGCTGCTTAACTAGGTGAAGTACCTAGTCTCTGCTCTTTACCTATTGAATGTTGATGTCCTTACTAATTGTTCTTAATGTCTCTGAACTTAAAACCCAGGCTTACCTCTTGGGAGCTGGTGGGGTGGTGGGCTTGTATTGAATATTGTATTGAATAAATGGCCTGCCTTGCTCGGACCTCAACAATGGCTTTTAGGTGACCTAAAGTTGGATAGTCTGTGTGTTTGTCTCTGTGTGTTTGTTTCCATTCTCTGAGTCTGGTCTCTTTTGGATGGCGGTTGAAGGTGCCAATCTGATTGGCATTAGACACCACTAGAAATATCCCCTGAGCACAGAACCAGGAGATGGCTCAAAAGCACTGCCAGTGTGGCCCCAAAACATAACATACTGCAGAGGAAAGAATTTGTTCTTCTAGAGTACAATATATAGAAGTAATTCATTAATGTTGGGAGTAAATACAAAAAAATAAAATGGTATTTCCATGTTTGTTTTTCAGGTAACAGATTGGGTAGATCCATCATTTGATGATTTTTCAGTGAATGCAAGCCTCTCTACTGTCATTACCACGTCAGTTGGTGTGAATAACTCAAATCGTAGAAGAAAAAACTTTCCTTCCACATTAAGAAGTGGTGGTAGATTTCCACCTGGAAAAAGAGGAAAATTATCTTCCTCGGAACAGACTTTTCTAGAAAATTCAAAAGAATACCTATCTGACAATGAACCATGGGTGGATAAATACAGACCAGAAACTCAGGTATTAAATACCATGTAAATGAATCTACATAATTTGATTTCAGGAAGAAGGATGTGTTTCCAGATTATTACTCATAAAAATCAGTCTAAATGACAAAACCAAAATCATATAGGTCCTCCCTACCCCCCCCCACTCAGATTTTCCCTATAGTTATTCTAAGTCTATGCCATTAGTTATCTGTCTTGGTTTAATTTAACCCCCAAATAAAATTGTTCTATTTATTTTTGTAACTTCAGTGCCTTATCAAATAAGTACCTTCTCCAGGTGTATTTTTAAAAAAGCCAGGGGCGGGGCTGGAGTGATAGCACAGTGGGTAGGGCGTTTGCCTTGCACACAGCCGACCCGGGTTCAAATCCCAGCATCCCATATGGTCCCCTGAGCACCGCCAGGGGTGATTCCTGAGTGAAGAGCCAGGAGTGACCCCTGTGCATCGTGTGTGACCCAAAAACCAAAAAAAAAAAAAAAAGCCAGGGGTGGGAGGGTACTGGAAAGATTGTACAGGGGTTAAGGCACTTGCCTTGCATCTGGCCAATTCCACTTTGATTCCCAGCACCATGTTTAGTCTCCCTGCTACTGTCAGGAGTGATCCTTCAGCACAAAGCCAGGAGTTAAGCCCTCAACAGAGCTGGTTGTGGCCCCAAAGATTCCTGCCCCCCCGAAATGTATTGTGGATTTGTCCAAATTTTCATGTTAACTTAATGATAGGATTTTTCCAGAACAATATTAAGAAATTAGGGGCCTGGAGCTATAATATAGCTGGTTGGGTGTTTGCCTTACACACGACCAACCTGGATTTGATCCCCAGCATCTCATATGGTCCCCCAAGCACTGCCAGAAGTAATTCCTGAGCAGAGCCAGGAGTAACCCCAGTGCATCACCGGGTGTGTGACCCAAAAACCTCAAATAAAACAAAGTATAGTTCATATTTTTGCTTAGTTTATATTAGTCTTTGCTGATGCACCAGAAGTTCTTGGGTTAATATGTTTTATTTTAATCTTGAATTATTTAGCATGAACTTGCTGTACATAAAAAGAAAATCGAAGAAGTTGAAAATTGGTTAAAAACTGAAATCTTGGAAAGGCACCTCAAACAGGTAATTGAATAAGTGTAGTTTAAGGTATTTACCATCAAATGTTACAATTATACTGTAAAAGTTTAAAGTTAAGGGGCTGGAGCGATAGCACGGCGGGTAGGGCATTTGCCTTGCATGCGGCCTACCCGGGTTCAATTCCCAGCATCCCATATGGTCCCCTGAGCACCGCCAGGGGTATTTCCTGAGTGCAGAGCCAGGAGTAACCCCTGTGTGTTGCCAGGTGTGACCAAAAAATAAATAAATAAATAAAATAAAGATAAAAGTTTAAAGTTAAACCTCTACAAAGAAGAAACTTTTATTTGTATTTCTTTTTCCCTTTTAAATCTTATCAATGTAAAACACAGTAAGTCAGTTAGGGAGTTAGTATATTTACAACATCAGCTTATCTCAAATTGAAACAAGCAGGCAAATCACATGGTAGTTTTTGAACTAAATGTATCCTAAAGCAGTCATCATTGGTTTTCTTTTACTTTCTAATTGTACAGTTACCCTTAGTTCACAAGGTAGAATATACTTTCTCTTTAAACTTTTATTTTGAGATCCTTTGAACATAATGGAAAGAAAGAATACTAAAGGAATATTTATAGATCCATAAGATCTTCTTTACACCCCCCACCTCCTTTCCTGTTTAAGTATCTGAAAATAAATGTGTTTTTGTCAGACTTTAAGAGTGTTTGATATACTTTGCTTACCTTTTTGTTGATGTGTGGTTAAAGCTTACCTGCAAGAATCTCCCTGCTGAAGGTACTCACTTTCTGCTTAAGTTCTTACACATTTTGGTCATCATGCTCACCAGCACGGTCCCCCAGGTGATAAGGGCAAATCTGGCAACACTGCTTCTGGAATCACAAGGGCCCCAACAAAGAGCATTGTGTAAACTAAGGGTAAATAAGGAAAACCAGTGGTGATAACAATATATATATATATATGTGTATATATATATATATATTTACACGCGCGCGCGCATATGCGCACACACACACACACACAATCCTCTAAGGAGAGGTTTGTTAATTAAGATTGAATTTTGAGTTTTAAAAAGTAAATTTTTCAAGCTTATGTAACCTATAAAGATCCACTTGTTTCAAATGCTATTTCCCTAATTTTTCAGTGCTTAACACAGTGGGTAGGGTGTTTGCCTTGCACGCGGCCAACCCAGGTTCGATTCTTTCGTCCTTCTTGGAGAGCCCGGCAAGCTACCTAAACTATCCCGCTCTCACAGAAGAGCCTGGCAAGCTACCCATGGCGTATTTGATATGCCAAAAACAGTAACAAGTCTCACAGTGGAGACATTACTATTGCCCGCTCGAGCAAATCGATGAACAATGGGACAACAGTGCTACAGTGCAGCTTTTTTAATTTTGACTATAAGTAGTCCTATGGAGAGATAAAATACAAAAATTGAGGATTTACAGTTCATGAAATAAGTTGTTCTTATTTTATCTAAAGTTAGATTGCATCATTGTGAAGTTTGGGTTGCTTATATGAGATATTCAGTAAATGTAAAAATATTTAGGAAGAAAATTCAGGTATAGGGGGCCGGAGCGATAGCACAGCGGATAGGGCGTTTGCCTTGCACGCGGCCGACCCGGGTTCAATCCCCGGCATCCCATATGGTCCCCTAAGCACCGCCAGGAGTAATTCCTGAGTGCAAAGCGAGGAGTAACCCCTGAGCATCGCTGGGTGTGACCCAAAAAGCAAAAAAAAAAAAAAAAAAGAAGAAAATTCAGGTATAATACTGTAGCATTTTGATTATTTCCTGGAGGAAAACGGGGTGTGTTGTGGCCCTACCTGGCAGTGTGTTGGGCTTATTCTGGCTCTGTGCTCAGAGATCACTTCTGTCAGTGCTAAGGGGACCATATGGGGTGCTGGGGATCGAACTGGGGTCAGCCATTTACAGCGCAGATGTTTTTACTGCTCTAATATTTTTCTAGCCCACTTGCTTTGATTTTTAACTGTGTGTGTTTTTGGTTGCAGCGTGGCTCTATTTTATTAGTAACAGGTCCTCCTGGATGTGGAAAAACAACTACTATAAAAATACTCTCAAAGGAGTATGGTATTCAGGTTCAAGAGTGGATTAATCCAGTTTTACCAGACTTCCAAAAAGATGATTTCAATGAGATGTTTAATCCTGGTAAGGTTTTATGTGAAAATAGTAGGAATAGAGGGAAAATTCTATGTAGTAGTGGTTAACACACAAACATCTTGACTCTATCCTTAAGGTTCTTGAGTTCCTGTTGTACATAAGTTTTTTAAAATTCCAGTCTTTTTTTTTGGGGGGGGGGGCGCCACTTTTCTCAGTACAAGGGGTGGGGAAGGGTGCTGACCGTGAGATGCTGGGTATTAAACCCAGGACGCCCATATGCAAAGCATGTGCTCCAGCCCTTAGAGCCATCTCCTGGCTGAGAGGAAGGTACATATTGCCACTCCTTTTCTTGATTGACCTCCAGTTGCTTTATGAAGTCAGAGTCATCACTTCATAAAATTGAAAGCATTTCTTCCTCTTCCTGAAAATTTTTTGTTGTAGGAGGAAGAGAATAGTGTCCCTAGTAGAGAGTATATGATTCTTTGATTATCAAGTTTTGTTCCTCAGCTGTTTTGTTAAAAACTAAATTTGCACTATTAATACACTTTTTTCTCACTCTGCTTGGGAAATCAGTAAATAAAATCTTTAACTGTTAATCAAACATAAGACAAAGACTGTCTTTGGAAATAGGCAACCTTCCAGACAAAGATCTAGGACCCAGAGAGATACTATAGGGGTTAAGGTGCTTCCCTTGCATGTAGCCAATCCTGGTTGGATTTCTGGTATCACATTCGGTCCCCTGAGCACATAGCAAAGAGCCCTGAACATAACCAGGTTTGGTCCCAATACTTCCAACCCCCAACAAAAAGATACAATAGGAATAATGGTAACTAATCAAATATGTACACTGGGGAACTTAACATACACGCTTATTATATTACTTCAGTGCAGTGTGTTTGTGTGTGTGTGTGTGTGTCTGTCTGTCTGTCTGTCTGCCTGCCTGCCTGTCTGTCTGCCCATCTGTCTGTCTGTAGGCAGAGCCTGAAATTTTTTTTATCATTTATATTACCATTGTAATGATAGTTGGGTCGCCTTATAATAGCTGAAGTCCTTTAGCACCATGTTACATTATTGTAGAGAATTTACTGTGGTCCATGGTGACTGTTGTCTTTGACAGTGAATGTCCTGAGGCCACAGAAGTAGCACAAGTGATAGAGCACAAGCCTGGCATGTACAAAGACCTGGGTTCCATTCCCCACATGAATGACCCATATATTTAAAATAACTGAAAGTGATCTTATTTTAAGTTTGAACCATTTCCTGGTTTAGAAGACAATCTATAGTATTGTAAAGTACTTCTCAAATATGTAAATATTTATATTTTATGCATACATATATATAATTTGTAAAAATAAAAGTGTGAAATATGTTTCCTTTTAGAATCAAGCTTTCATATGTTTTCCTATCAGTCTCAGATAGCAGTTTTTAAAGAGTTTCTTCTAAGAGCAACCAAGTACAACAAACTACAAATGCTTGGAGATGACCTAAGAACTGAAAAGAAGATAATTCTGGTTGAAGTAAGGAAGACTTCTGAAATCCTGTTCTAATACTTGAGTAAAAAGTTGCATGATACGTTATGTAATAATAACTTTTTTCATAGTTTTAATGGCAGCAAAATAATTCTTTTTTTTTTTTTCATTTTTGGGTCAAACCCAGCAATGCTCAGGGCTTACTCCTGGCTCTGCATGCAGGAATTACTCCTGGAGGTGCATGGGGGACCATATGGGTTGCCGGGGATCTAACCCAGGTCGGCTGCATGCAAGGCAAACGCCCTACCTGCTGTACTATCGTTCCAGCGCCATAAACAATCTTTGATAGCAGAAATGTAAAATCTTTTTCAGTAAATTTGACAAGACGAGCTATAGATAATGAGCTTTAAGTTTTAATGGCTTAAGTACAAAAGAACAAAGCAAATATTTTTAAAATGCTGTCTAAATAAGTCCTATGTCATAGAGTGATTTCATAAGATTCGACCTGAAAATTTTGGCTTCCATTGACACATACTAGCTATAACTATCAACTATTTAGTGTTTTCCTGTAAGATTTTGGTTATAGTACATTATTTGGGTAAGTTTTTTTGTATTAATAAATATAAGTGTAAAAATAAGTTTTCGTGGGACTAAAACTAAACTGGTGTTTATCCTGTGTTTTCATTAGGATTTACCTAATCAGTTTTATCGAGATTCTCATACTTTACATGAAGTTCTAAGGTGAGTTTTAGTAAAAATTTTCTCACCCTCCTAATTAAATGTAAATTGCTTAAATTTCAGTGTAACTTTGTTTTATTTTAGAAAGTATGTACGGATTGGTCGGTGTCCTCTAGTGTTCGTCATCTCTGACAGTGTCACTGGGGATAGTACTCAGAGGTTACTGTTTCCCAAAGAAATACAAGAAGAGTGTGGTATTTCAAACATTAGGTAAAAAAGAAATTTTTGCTCATAATCTTCATATATAAATTTTGTGTTTTAAATAGAATTTGGTGACATTCTTTAAAATTTTTACAGTTTCAATCCTGTGGCTCCAACAATTATGATGAAAGTTCTGAGTCGAATAATAACAAGAGAAGCCAATAAGGTAAGTCTTCTTAGAATTGATTCGCTGGAATCTTGCAATGCAATTATAGGAAGCTAGACTTAGTTTATATATAATAACTGAAATATGCGAGAAACTCAAGTTCCCATTGATAGATGATTAAAGAAGATACAATTTATAAAATAGAAGCTGTTAACGCTATTAAAGAGAGAAAACTTCCCTATCTTTCAGCAAGATAGAAGAACCTATTTTTGTTTGTTTTTTGAGCCGCATTCAGCGATGCTTAGGGCTTACTCATGGCTCTGTGCCCAGATATCACTCCTGGAAGGCTCAAGGGACTATATGAAGTGCTCCAGCCCCAAATAGAAACCTGAGGAAACTGTTAGTAGAGTGAGTTAGGATAAAAGACAGAACCAGGTGTGTGACTCAGTCTAGAGTATTTGACTTGCATATGAGAGGCCTTGGGTTCCATCCCCAGGGCTGAAAAAGGGGGCGGGGGAAGTTAAAAGATTTGTCTTTCGGATGATTTCACCTGTGTGTACAGTATAAGGATATAAAATTGAATTGGGCACAGGGGACAGCTCGTTATTCAGGAAGCACCTGCTTTGCATGTGACTGTGATTTCAGTCTTCAGTGCATGTGTGCAGAACATGGTTTACCAGCTCTGCTGTCTGAGATCCTTGATACCACAGTTGAGGGAGATCACTGAACCACCACATCCAAGGTCATAGGTGTGACCCTCAGTCATGGTGCAAGCAATGGAGAGAAGGAAAGAGGTGGGAGGATATATGCAGATACAGAAGTTGCATCAGCAAAAAAAATAAAAAACCACTGTACCTTGATGATAGAGCAGAATTGAAGTTATGTGAGGAGTTAAAAAAATAAGGTAGAGTTGGCCAGAGCGATAGTACAGCAGGTAGGGTGTTTGCATTTCACACAGGCAACCTGGTTCAATCTCTGGCATCCCATATGGTCCCCTGAGCACTACCAGGACTGAGCCTTGACTGCAGAGCCAGAAGTAATGCCTGAGCAGTGCTGAGTGTGACCCTAAAAGGAAAAAAAAAATTTAAAGAACAAGAACGAAATTTAGTTGTTATTAAATGTCCCCTGTGCATGGAACCAGGGATAACCTAAAAACAAGACCAGAATAGAGAAAAAATAATAATGGGAACAAAATAGTAAAAAATTTCCTTGCTTAAAATATAATCAGATAGCAGTGATGGTGCTAGTGAAATATAAATCTCTGTAGATACCCCTCAGATAAATACGGAATAAAGAGATACAGGAGTAGGCCTTCTTAAGGTTTAGAATAATTCATGAGTTATTGTTGAAAGGGGCAACTGTTTTGTTAATACAATATATATAGTATATGCAGGGGATTATTAAAACATTCTGAGTCACTAGAATGTTCTAAACTCATCTTTCTGTTGAGCTGGGGATCACAGCACCTATAATCAAAACCAAAGTCTTTTGTTGATCTGATTAGTATAAATTATATCTTGTTGGTTTGGGGGGCCATACCCAGTGGTGCTCCGGGTTTCTTCCTGGCTCTGTGCTCAGGGATCACTCTTGGGGTCTTAGTGGGCCATACGGAGTCCTTAGGATTGAACCCAGGTCTACCATGTGCAAGGCAAGTGCCCTTCCCACTGAACTGTTGCTCCCGTCCCCATAAAGTATAACTTATCTCTTTTTTTTTTTGCTTGTTTTAAAATATATTAGTATATGTGTATGGGAAAATACTTTTGAAATAAAATAAAATAAGATATAGCAAAATCTTCCTTTTTGAAGCCAGGGTTGTACTCAGTGGTAGAGCGCATGTGTTGAAGCCTTGGGACCAGTCCACAGCCCCCAGCACCTCCCAAGATGTGCAGGGCCATACTGGGGGCAGACTTGCTGTAGCATGCTGCTGGGCACTCGCTCTATCCACAGGCCTTCAGATTGTTTACCTTTTGCATTTTGTTTTTGTGCCATGTCTGGCAATGTATAGGGGGCTGTTCCTGACCCCATGCTTGGAGTCCCTCTCATGGCACTCAGGACCATGTGATACAGGGGATTGTATATGGGCCTCCCACATGTAAAGCATGTGCTTCAGCCTTTATCTCCCGTGCTCTTTTTTAAGGGCACGGGAGATAAAGGACTTAACTCCTGACTCTAGGGTAAGCCCTCCATGACTTTTGTGACTTTCATTTTTTCAAAAATTTTTAAATTCGTGGGTGTGGGTGTGTGTCTAGGAAACAAACCTACGGCCTCATATGTAAGTGAGGCAAGTGCTTTGCTGTTTAGTCACATTTCTGGCCCTTTTATTTCTTTATGTTGGGTCATAGGCGGGGAGCATATACTCAGCTGCTCAGGGGACTAGATGCAGTGCTGGTTTCAAAGCAGAAACCCAGCTTTAGCCGCATCCTAGACAAGCACCGTGACCTTTGTACTATCTCTCTGGCCCTAATTTTAAATGTAACCTCACTATTTTTATGGTCAGAGGGTCCCTGATGGTACTCCGATATCTGATTATTGAACCTGGGCTTCCTCCAAGGAGGCAGTCACTCCAACTCTTTGAGCTATCCTCTCAGCCCCTATTATCAGTCAGCTATTCCCTGACATCTTAAGTGCATTAGTCATTATCAACCCAATTCTGATAGCTATTTCCTTTTTTATTTTATTTTTTATTCTGATAAAAAGCATAAAATTTTTCATTCAGTTTTTTTAGCATGAGGTATAATTGATATATTAGTGCCATGTAAGTTTAAAGTTTGTATATTGCAAAATGTTTATCATCAAAACATTAGTTGGTTCAATTCCCAGAACCCCAGATGGTTGCTCAAGTATGGCTAGGAGTGATTCCTGAGTGCAGAGCCAGGAGTAACCCCTGAGCATCATGAGGTAGCGCTGTAGCACTGTTGTCCAGTTGTTTATCGATTTGCTCGAGCGAGCACCAGTAACGTCTCCATTGTGAGATTTGATGTTACTGTTTTTGGCATATTGAATACGCCACAGGTAGCTTGCCAGGCTCTTCCGTGCAGGGGGGATACTCTCGGTAGCTTGCTGGGCTCTCTGAGACGGATGGAGGAATTGAATCTGGGTTAGCCGAGTGCAAGGCAAATGCCCTACCTGCTGTGGTCGAGCCCCATCACGAGGTATAATCCAAAAACTGGAAGAAAAAACAAAAGACATTAGTTAATACCTTCATCATCTCATGTAATTACTTTTTACTTAGCTTTTTATTTTTCACTCTTGAAGTTTTGCCTTAAACTACGTTAAGTCACTGACATTTGGACCCTTTATAGGCAGACTGATATTTTTAACATGGGGCTTTCTTTTTTTTTTTTTTTTTTTTTTTTGCTTCTTTTTGGGTCACACCTGGCGATGCACAGGGGTCAATCCTGGCTCATGCACTCAGGAATTACCCCTGGCGGTGCTCAGGGTACCATATGGGATGCTGGGATTTGAACCCAGGTCGGCCGCGTGCAAGGCAAACGCCCTACCCCTACCCGCTGTGCTATCGCTCCAGCCCCAACATGGGGCTTTCTTAACAGTCATGTTTATTCTATATTTAAATTCTTAGATGTTTCCATTCAGTTGTTGGGGGATTAGATCTTTTAGAAAGCATTGTTTCTTTGTTTTAATTTTAATTTTCTCATTTTAGAATGGTGGTAAGATTGTTGTCCCTGATAAAACGTCTCTGGAGTCGCTCTGTCAAGGATGTTCTGGTGATATCAGGAGTGCAATAAATAGTCTCCAGTTTTCCTCAAAAGGTAACTGTGGGAGATGGGGGTGTGACTCAGCAGTAGATTGTACTATTGTACTGCTTGTCTGAGGCGCTAGATCCCATGCCCTGCACTGCTCAAATAAAGTAACTGGGAGAGACATTCTCACAGACTCACACATCTCATAGGGATGATTGTTTAAAATCATGAAATGAAATGAAACATTTTTACTTATAATTGATAGTTTCCTATTTTTGCTTACTGTTTTTGAGACTCATAAATCTGTGTATCTACATATGTAAACATACACCTTTGTGAATATGAATGTTCATACACATGATTCATCTCTGTGTTTTGATTTGTTGGTTTGGAGTTAGACTCATGATGAAAATCCTCTCTCTTAATGGTGACTTAGACATGACTTCATCTTTCTATACCTCTATTTCTCACCTTTTTTTTCTTTTTTTATGAGGGGAAAAAAACAGCTTCTCCAGAGAAGGAGGGAAAACTCTAGGGCACACATTTCAGGCAATTCTCCAAGGTGTACAGTGTGCCTAATTCTTCACTTTTTATATTAGAAATTATAGAGTAAGTAAAAAGTAATACAAGGTTTATTACAATGTTTGACTCATATTAAGGCTTATTAAATGGCCAGCAGTTAAGGAATCTAATAGTATTATGCTAAGATTTGTTTACTCGAACTACATAATTATATAAAGTTCACATATCCTTGTTGATATATTAAGATAATGCATATATATACTAAAGAAAGCCCTTTAAAGATTATGAATTACATTTTTTACTCTAATAATTATAGTTTACTGCACAGTCCTCATCAGAAAAATATTCATGAAGTGACTTAATTGATGGTTAGCGTTAAGAATTGATATTAAAATATTAAAAGCCACCTCTGGAGCGCTCAAAATTCTAGTTGCTGCCAGTTCATCTTTGTTGAAAAAAATAGCTCCCAACAAATAGGTAGCCTAGGGACCGGAGCGATAGCACAGCGGGTTGGGCGTTTGCCTTGCACGCGGCCGACCCGGGTTCAATCCTCGGCATCCCATATGGTCCCCCAACCACTGCCAGGAGTAATTCCTGAGTGCAAAGCCAGGAGTGACCCCTGAGCATTGCTGGGTGTGACCCAAAAAGAAAAAAAAAAAAAAAATAGGTAGCCTAACCCCACTGAAGTCAGAATTTTGCTTATTGCTGTAGAAGCTTGAGTGTAAACAGTGCTGACTCTCACGGCTGGATTGAGTGGTTCCCATGTGGGCCAGTGGCAGTCCTGTGCCAGAAGCCATTCTCAGAAGCTGTTGACTCGGGGGACCATGCTGCCCTGGGCTAGAGTTGGGCCTGCTGTCTGCAGAGTGTGCTCTCCAGCTCTTGGGTTTCCTGCCTTGGGACCGGTGCTCAGCAGCTTCTCCCACTCTGACCTCTGGGCTTTCCTGGGCTGCGGGGCAGGGCAGGGCCGTGAGGCACGTGGGATCCACTCCACATCTCCCACATGAAGGCATGTGTACAGCCCCTGGGAACTACCTCCCCAGCTCTAACCCCCAAGCTCTAGCCCTCCGAGTTGTCTCTCCACCTCCTGGTTGGCATTTAATTTTTGGGTTCTGGTAGTTCTCAGAGGCTCTTTCTAACCCTATGCTCTGGGGTTCTGTGCCTTAGCCGGTGTGGGGCTCCAACTGGGCTTGGCCACACGCCAGGCAAGTGCTTTTCCCTAGCACTAATTTGGATTTAAGTTCTGTTGCTTGTTTTTTGGGGCCACACCCATTGGTGCTCAGGACTTACTCCTGGCTCTGTGCTCAGGGATCACTCCTGGCAGTTCTCGGGGGTCCTTTGTGATACCAGAGATCAAACATAGTCGGCCATGTGTAAGGCAACTGCCCGGCCCACTGTACTGTTTCTCTGGCCTGCATTTTGGGGTTTTAAAACTATCATTTATAACATTTTTCTGAGCTTAGAGTGTTTATTATTACGATTACTAATTTTATTTTTATTTATTTATTTTGCTTTATGGGTCACACCTGGTGGTGCTCAGGGGCCCATATGGGATGCCAGGGATGCCTGGGTTATAGAGCCAGATGGCCTGGATTAGATCATTGCCTAACTGAGCCTGGGTCGGCTGCGTGCAAGGCAGATGCCCTGCCTGCTATACTATCTCTCCAGCCCTTATTTTATTTTTATTTTTAAAATATTACTTGGTCTTGGGGTCACACTCTGGGCTTAACTTCTGGCACTGTACTCAGGGATTACTCCTGGTGGATTTAGAGGACCATATGAGTGTCAGGGGTAAAACCCAGGTTGGGTGTGTGCAAGCAAGAGTCTCACCCTCTACACTACATCTCCTGCCCCTGTTACTAATTTTAAAGGTAAGAAAATAATAGGTCTGGGGTTTGTTATTTTTGTTTTAGGGCTAGTGCTCAGGGCTACTACCAGCTCTGTGTTTGGGGGAAACTAAGGCAGTGCTGGGGAATCATGAAGTACTTGGGACAAACCCAGGCCTCCTTCATTCAAAGTCTGTGCTTAGGCAATTGAGCTTGAGTGAGTTTGGAAAAGTACTAGAAAGTGGGCCTGTTTCTCCTTTAATTTAAGACCAACCTAGTCAGATAGGCAATACTAAAACTGAAGCCAATCCTATGTTCTTACTGTCTTTACAGTCTGCTGTTTTGAAAGTCATGCATTCTGAGTGGAATTGCAAGTTAACTTGAATATAGGTTTATTTGTAAATTAGAGATTGCCCTAGTACATAGAGTGATAAAAATAATTGTTAAGTCTGGGTTATAGAGCCAACTGGCCTGGATTTAGATCATTGCCTAACTGAGCCAATTAAACTATTTTAATCTCATTTTCTTAACCTGTGATAGTTCTCTTCTAATAGCATTTCTATGAGGATTAAATTAGATCAAACATATACGCTAATTATAGTATACAAAATACTGAGAAATCAAGGTGATGGGACTTAGTATGTCGTTGTGTAATGAAAATTTGAAGTGACATGAGGGATTATTAGATACCATTTTGATAATTTAGTAACTTAAAGATATTCTGTTCACATATTTTATATCTTTTGTTTTTTAGAAAAATTTATTTTGAGCAAAACATTTAGTATGGTAATCTTAAATATTCTTCGCTCCAGCCCCCATTTTAATTTTTTATATCTTAATTTTAGTTAAAATATTGTTATTTGGTTTCGTTATTTAGGAAACAACTTATGGACAAGGAAAACAGGAGTGTCTTCTTTAAAATCAAATGCGCTGACAAAATCAAAAAGAAGAAAAAGAACTGATGGTGTTTTTGAAAATCATGAGGTTCAAACTCTTGGTGGCAAAGATGTTTCTCTCTTTCTCTTCAGAGCTTTGGGGAAAATACTATATTGTAAAAGTAAGAATTCTTTATACTATTTAAATTGTTTGATTCTTAAGTCTTAGAACCGGAAATACTACTTGATTCAGTTGTTAGAAGAAAGAGGACCAGGTCTAACTATATGTCAGGGCCTCAGACAAAGCACGAAAACATTTTATTGAAGTATTTTTGAACTATGAGAGGAATGAAATTTAAAACTTAGCTATTTTAGGTATGGAAATCTTTTAGATAATACTTTGCTCAAAGTAAGACTTTTGTCCATTTGGACCATTTTTGTTTTCCTTTTTGTTTTGGATCACACCTGACAGTGAGCAGGACTTAAACTCCTATCTGGTCAACACTTCTGACTCTGTGCTCAAGGATAATTCTTGGCAGTCCTTGGGGGACCATATGTGGTGCTGGGGATCGAACTCTGGTTGACAGTGTGCAAGGCAAGTGCCTTAACCCTCCTACTGTCTTGCTGGACCTTTCTCAATTTTGGACTATACCTGGCAGTGCTCAGGGTCTAACTTGGGGCCTCTCCCATGTGAAACATGTGTTGTAGCCCTTTGACCAGATTCCGGTTGCCAGTCCATCTCAGCTCTTTGTGGCAGGTGTTGGTGGCCCACAGTGCTCTTACATTGAACTCCATCCACCAGCAGAAGAGGCAAAGTGCCCAGTAGTTGAGATTTCTCTGGATTCACTTCTGTGTCTATGTCTTCACTAGATGCGCTCTCACCTGGCAGAAACGTGCCTAGCAGGGTGCAGCTGTTCAGGGTGTACCCATGTAATTCAGGCATCATATTCTGTCCTTGAGATGTCTGTGCCCCCTCAGCTCATTGTCTGCCTCCAACCCCCCTAAGTTACCCATCTTTTGAGTAAAATATCAAACTATTTCTTTTTTATTTTGGCTTTTTGGACTACACCAATGATGCTCAGGGGTTACTCCTGGCTCTGCACTCAGGAATTGCTCTTGGTGGTGCTCAGGGGACAATATGGGATTCTGGGATCAAACCCAGGTCGATCACGTGCAAGACAAATGCCCTAACTAACTGCTTTACTGTCGTTCCAACCCTTTTTGGGGGGCAGGGATTGGGTGGGTGGGTGGGAGGCATACCTGGCAGTGCTCAGGACTTCCTTCTGGCTCTGCACTCAGGAATCCCACCCCGCAGCTCGAGAGACTATGGGCTGCTAGGGATCGAACCCAGGTCAGCTGTGTAGAAGGCAAGCAGTAAATACCAGCTGTACTTTCTCTCCAGTGCCTCCTGTTCTATATGTTGAAAATAATTATTTTTTGAGTTTGATGGAAAAAAATTGAACTTTTATTTATTTTATTTATTTTTTGCTTTTTGGGTCACATGTGGTGATGCTCAGAGGTTACTCCTGGCTCTGCACTCAGGAATTACTCTTGGCGGTGCTTGGGGGACCATATGGGATGCCGGGGATCAAACCCAGGTCGACTGTGTGCAAGGCAAACACCCTACCTACTGTGCTATCGCTCTGGCCCAAAGTTTCATTTTTTCAATCTGATGTTTATATTTTATAGAAACTGAAACAATTTACACAAAATGATGGAAAAAAAGTCTTCACCATAGTTAGGAATAGTTTTGTATATTAGAGCAAAATATGAAAGCCCATTCTTCGTGTGTGGAAAAATTGGGTGTGAGCCCCAGCACCACTTATTTCTCTAATCACTGTCTAACGTGTCCCCAAAACAGACAAGCAAATGACAATAATCAAGATTAACCATTAAAATAGACCTGTTATATAAGAGGCTCAATTGGGGCTTTATTTTTGTTTTGGACATACCCAGTGGTGCTTTTCTGGTTCATGAAAAACCTTCCCATTCTCTCATTAGCTTCCTTTTTTTTTTTTTTTAATTTATTTTTTATTTTATTGGTTTCTTGGGGAGGAGAGGGGGTACACCTGGCAATGCTCAGTGTTCTCCTGGCGCTACATTCAGGAACTATTCCTGGGAGTCCCTGGAGGACAGCATGAGAGGTTGGGAATTGACCCTGGTCAGCCGTGTGCAAAGCCTTCCTGTTTTTAACAGTTTGCTTAGTATTTAGCATTCTGTGCCTAAAATATTAAAAATCTTATATTGAGAGGCACTCACTGTTTAATACTAAGTGTAGTGTCACTTTGAATAATTGCAGAAAATTTATTTTGCAGGAGCACCTTTAATGGAATTAGACTTGCCGAGATTGCCTTTGCATTTATCAGAGTATGAACGGGATACATTACTTATTCAACCAGAGGTAAGGTCTTACAACATGGAGTACTGTTCAGAAGATAGCTGTTGTGTGTGTGCATCTATGTATAACTACTGCATTTGTAAAAAAAATATTTTCCTCTATGCTTTTCTTTTATAGGAAGTAGTGGAAATGTCACACATGCCTGGAGAGTTATTTAATTTATATCTTCATCAAAACTATGTAGACTTCTTCATGGATATAGATGATCTTGTGAGAGCCAGTGAATATCTAAGTTTTGCAGATATCCTCAGCAGTGATTGGAATGTGAGACCATTTGTCTTCAATGTTTTTATGAATATGTCCTCAGAATTGAGAAAGAACATTTATTTACTATGTTTTGGGACTATATCTAGCAGCGCTCCTGGGCTACTTCTGGTTTTGTACTAAAGGGTCACACCTGGCTGTGCTTGGGATACCATGTGCTGCCAGGGATCAAACCTGGGCCTCTGGCGTGAAACACATGTACAACAGCCCACCGAGCTATTCTCTGGCACAGAAAGTTTACTGCTACTCTTATTTTATTTGATACTGTTTTATGTAACTTTAATAACTGAAAATTCCTTCAACCCAGAGTTTATAAACACAAGCAGTTAATCTGGTTTTTCTGGCAATGATATAGCATCACTTTCTCCTAATGTTATTTTCTGATCATAGTATTTTAATACAGATTCAGGAATTTGTTGTTCTTTGATTTGTTTTTTAAAGTTTTTTGGAAAGTAGAGCAGAGAGGAAAAGTAACTCTATGTGGGGAGGAATTTAATATAGGACCAAGTTCAGATTCAAGAATTTTGACAGCTTTTGAAAAGCAACAGATGGAAAAGAACTGGTGCTTACACTTTGATAGTTTGAAAAAAATTCGTTTCATTTTAAAGGGAGGGATTGAGAGAGAGTACCATGTTTAAAGCACTTGCCTTACTTGCAGCTGACCTGGGTTTTACCCACCACACCACATATGTTCCCCTCCAGTGCTGCCACAGTTGGTAAATTGAATTTAAAAGTTATTTGCTCACGTTATCTACATTTCTAGCATTTGATGCCTACATATGCTTATAAACTACTGTACTGAGCAGCCTGTGTACGAATTGTTTCCAGTGAAGAAAGTTTTGCTGCCCTGGTTTGACTGGGAACATTTTCCAGTTAAAAATGCTGAAATAACAGTAATTTTTTAAATGAAAGAGGGGCTAGAGTGATAGTGCAGCAGGCAAGGCCCTTGCCTTGCATATGACCAACCCAGGTTTGATCCTGCACCACATATGGTACCCTGAGTCTGCTGGGAGTGATCCCTGAGCAGTCAGGAGTAAGACCTGAGCACCGCCAGGTGTGGTCCAAAACCAAAAAAAGGAAAGAGTGCCAGCAGATTGTATAGGATGTAGGGCTCCTGCTGACCATAAACATTCCCACCACCACACATGGTACCCCAAGTGCCGCTGGAAGTGATCCCTGAGTACAGAACCAGCAGTGGTCCCCAAGCCCCTCCAAATAAGTAACTTTTTGCTTGATTTTATTTTGGGGCCACACCTGGTGGTTTTCAGAGTTAACTTCCAACTGCACTCAGGGATCACTCCCTCCCACTTCCCCCTCCCTTCGGTGTTGCCCAGTATAACCCTGGAGGCCTCCAGACATAAACTGATATGACCCCAGTAGCTCCCAAGCACCACCAGTTGCAGGACTCTGGTGGCCTAGGCACTAGGGCCCAAGCAGCTCACCTCAATGGGTCCTCACATTGGACCATCATTGCTGGCTCAGATTTCTACAGGAGTGGTCCTGGGGACCCTGATCACTGCTTGGAGGCCTCTCCTCACCTCACCTGCCACCCCTGCCCCCCAAAAAATAGTGACCATGTGGAAAGTAAATATGACTTACGTTAATGTCACTAATACCTTCTCGATCTCTTATTTCTCAATTTCTCATCTTGTCTCCTTTATTAGACACGCTCGTTACTCAGGGAATATAGCACATCTATAGCTACGAGAGGTGTGATCCATTCCAACAAAGCCCGAGGATTTGCTCATTGTCAAGGAGGAGGATCAGGCTTTCGGCCCTTGCACAAACCTCAGTGGTTTCTAGTAAATAAAAAGGTAAAAAAGTAATCAAACACATTTAGTAGGTGAACTTTATGTGAATTCTATTCCCAAAAGCACTTTTATTTTTTTAAGTTAGAAATCTGGGACCGGGGGCTGGAGCAATAGCACAGCGGGTAGGGCGTTTGCCTTGCACGCGGCTGACCCGGGTCCAATTCCCAGCATCCCGTATGGTCCCCTGAGCACCGCCAGGAGTAATTAATTCCTGAGTGCAGAGCCAGGAGTAACCCCTGTGCATCGCTAGGTATGACCCAAAAAGCAAAAAAAAAAAAGAAATCTGGGACCTAGAATGTCACTCAGTGAGGTGTTTGCCTCACACATCTGCAGCCCTGGCATTGAATTCCAGCCCTGTAAAAATTTTTAAAAAATAAAAAGGAAAGAAAACTAAGTGTTTTATTCATAGAAATAGTTGCTAAGACCCATTACTTGTTTTAGAAGTGTAATAAAAAGGTCACATGTGCTGGGCATTTATTTCTTTTGGTAGAGCACATGCCTACCAAATGTATGCCAGGCCTCCCGAGTTCCACCTCTGGCCTTCTCTCCCTCCAGCACCACCGTGTGACAGTTACTAAAAAAGGGAAAAAGCTGGTCTAGGGATATGGTTCAGTGGTAGAACATATGCCCTGAATGAGAGACTCTGAGTTCAGTCTCCATCAATTCCCCTCCCCCTCAGAAGGGGAAGAAGTTTTTAAAGGGACATCACAAGCACTATCTTCTTAAATGCTTTGTCTGTCTTTGTTGTTGTTGGGTTTGTGGCTCTGATGGTGCTCAGAGACTAATCTCAGTGGTGCTTGGGAGGCCATGCAGGGCTGGGATCAAACCAAGGCCTTTGACATGCCAAGCATGTGCTCAGCCAATTAAAGCTATCTCTAGGCCAAGGTTTTTCTTTTCCTTTTTTTTTTTTCTTTTCAGGTCACACCTGGTGATGTTCAGGGGTTATTCCTGGCTCTACACTCACAAGTTAACTCCTGGCAGTGCTTAGGAAACCCTATGGGATGCCAGGTATTGAACCTGGATGGACAGCCTACAAGGCAAATACCCAACCCGCTTAACTATCACTGCCACTGATTTTTATTACCACCTATCCACATCCTAATTTGTCACCCCTGGACTCAGCCATCTCTAAAGTACCTTCCAGCTCTAAAATAATGTGGCTAAATAATGAATCTTTTTTTTATTTTTTTATTTTTAAAATTATTTTTGGCTTTCGTTTTTCTTTTTGGGTCACACTCGGCGAGGCACAGGGGTTATTCCTGGCTCATGCACTCAGGAATAACTGCTTGGGGGACCATATGGGATGCTGGGAATTGAACCCAGGTCGACCACGTGCAAGGCAAACGCCCTACCCACTGCGCTGTCCCTCCAGCCCCTATTTTTGGCTTTTTAGGTCAGCTCCAGGAATGCTCAGTGGTTACTCTTGAATCTGTACTCAGGAACTACTCCTGGCGGTGCTCAGGGGATCATATGGGATGCCAGGACCTGGGGAGTCTCTCTCTCTCTTTTTTTTTTTTTTTAATAGCTGAGTAGTATTCCATTGTATAAATGTATCATAGTTTTTTTTTATCCAGTCACCTGTTCCTGGACACTTGAGTTGTTTCCAGATTTTGGCTATTATGAGTTGGGCTCTAATGAACATGGCATTGCAAATGTCTTTTCTAAAGAGTGTTTTTGGGCCCTGGGGTAGATACCAAGAAGCAGAATTGATGGGCCATATGAAAGCTCAGTTCCTTTTATTTTTTATTTTTTGATAAGTATTTATATTGTTTTACAAAAAGGCTGAAAAAGTCTATATTCTCATCAACAGTGAGTGAGTGCCCCTTTTGCCATATCCATACCAGCATTCGTTGCTTCTTTGGGTGTTACTTTTTTTTTTTTTTTATCTGAGCCAGTCTCTGGTGAGAGATGATTTGCATTTCCTTGATAATTAGTGATGCAGAACATTTTTTCATAGGTCTTCTTGCCGCCTTTGGATTTAAAATTTTTCAACTACCATAAATCTTTTTTTAAAATTTATAGTGCTTTTATAGCAAATGTAGGTAGTTGTATAGGGTCCAGAGCTGTAGCTTATTGGCACAATTTATGATTTGGTAGTTTGTTTGGTCTTTTGGGATCACATCCAGTGTTGCTCAGGGCTCTGCATTCAAGGATCATTTCTGGTGGGCTCGAGGGACCATCTGGGTACTAGAGATCAAACCCAGGTTGACTGCATGCAAGCCAGATACCCTACTATTACTCTGGCCCCTGCTTTGGTAGTTTTAATCCTTGTTTGCTATCCCCAACACTGAGTAAATGAAAGAATATGAATGATTAAATGAATGAATGAATGGGTTGTTTAGGTAAAATCTTGATGAGTGGGGACTGGAGCAATAGCACAGCGGGTAGGGTGTTTGCCTTGCATACGGCCGACCCAGGTTCGATTTCCAGCATCCCATATGGTCCCCCGAGCACTGCCAGGAGTAATTTCTGAGTGCATGAGCCAGGAATAATCCCTGTGCATCACTGGGTGTGACCCCCCAAAAAAAATCTTGATCAGATAATGCTAGAACATTATAAAAAAAATTAGAAAAACTCTTGAAAGTATACTTTTATTATATAAACCCACAACTACAACATAGTAGGCTTTATTTAAGAATATATAAATAGGCAACCTGGATTCGAATCCTAGCATCCCATATGGTCCACTTTACAAAGATGGTGCCAGAAGCCAAGAAGAAAGCCCCTGCCCCTCCCAAAGTTGAAGCCGAAGTCAAAGCTTTGAAGGCCAAGATGGCAGTGCTGAAAGGCATTCGCAGCCACAAAAAGAAAAAGATCTACATGTTACCCCCTCCTAAAGACCCACAACGCTGTACAGCTGAGAAAGCAGCCCAAATACCATCGTAAGAGCGGCCCCGGGGGAAACAAGCTTGGCCATTATGCCATCATCAGGTTCCCTCTGAGCACTGAGTCAGCCATGAAGAAGATACAGGGTAACAGCACCCTTGTGTTCATTGTGGATGCCAAGGCCAAAAAACTCCAGATTATACAGTCCGTGAAGAAGCTATGACATTGACGTCGCCAAGGTCAACACCCTGATTAGGCCTGATGGAGAAAAAAAAGCAGATGTTCTTCAGCTGGCTCCTTACTATGATGCCTTGGATGTTGCCAACAGAATTGAAATCATCGAAACAGTCCAGCTGCCTAATACTAAATGAAATATTTTTTCTCCATTAAAAAAAAAGGGGGGGGCTGGAGTGACAAAGTACAGTACAGCGGGTAGGGCGTTTGCCTTGCAACTGGCCAACCTGGGTTCGATTCCTAGCATCCCATATAGTCCCCTGAGCACTACCAGGAGTAATTTCTGAGTGCATGAGCCAGGAGTAACCCCTGTGCATTGCCGGGTGTAACCCAAAAAGGAAAAAAAAAAAGAATATATAGACAAAGTAAGATTTAAAATGAGTAAGTAAAAAATAAAAATATATAGCCATTTAAATTTTTATTTTTGTTTTATCATTTTCTTCTATACAGTACCGAGAAAATTGCCTGGCAGCAAAAGCACTTTTTTCTGACTTCTGCTTACCAACTTTATGCCTCCAAACACAGTTGTTGCCGTACCTATCTTTGCTAACCATTCCAATGAGAAATCAAGGTAAATACCGGTTTTTATTTTGTCTGGGAGTTAGTTTTAGAACATTATTTTTTGCTCAATTCATTCAAGAAATTTAGTGATAAGTTGTATAAGTGACGTGAACTTCTCTATTGGGGGGAGGGTGGACACGGGATCAGGGTGTGTAGTTTGGGGCCATACTTCGGGCAACTTGGGCCTTACCTGGTATTGCAAAGAATCCATCCTGGGCCTTCAGTATCAATACGTAAGCTCTCACCTCTTGCACTGTCCCCCTGACCCCGGTATGATCAGGAGCTCTGCTCAGGGATTGCTCCTATTGGTGTTCAGGAAACCCTCTGCGTTGTTGGCAATGGAACCAAGGTTTACCACAAGCAAAGTCAGCGCCTAAACCCATGCTATATCTCTGACTTCAAATTATTTTCAGATAGAAGATCCAGAGATGTGATCTCAGAGAAGATCTCAGAGAAGAGATATGGTAGATCTCATCCTCTGCATGTGAGACCCAGCATACAATCCTGGGAACCATGCACTTAAAAAAGTGAAATGAAAATAAAAGACTTAGACTATCCCCATATGTAATTCCTTTTGACAAATTGTACAACTAATGGATATAAGCTTCAGTTTGCTCATGTCACTTCCCATGCACAGCATGCTCTGTGTTTGATAAATCAGTGGGCAAGCAACTCTTATTTTTGTTGTCATTTGTGTTTCTGGGCCACCCCAACCAGGGGTGGTGCTCAGGGCTTACTCCTGGCTCTGCATTCAGTGGGACCATTTCAGGTGCCAGGGATTGAACCCTGGTTGGCCTCGTGCAAGGCAAGCACCCTATCCACTATACTATCACTCCAGCCCCTGAACTATTTTTTAAGTACACAGTTCAGTATTGGCAATCATACTCACCTTGTTTCTGTACATTTTCATCTTACATAATTGAAATTACATGTATTAAACATTAACTATACCCCACACCATTTGGTTTCTGCTTCAGTAATTTGGTTTTGTTTTGGGGTCGGCTACATGTAAGGCAAGTACCATACTCATTGTACTATCTCTCCAGCTTCTCTTTTAATAATTTGATGATTCTTGGCACCTTGCAGAGTAAAATCATAAAATAATAGTCCTCTTTTGAACTTACTACTTACCATGTCAGGGTTCATTCTCATTTTTTGCATGTATCAAAATATCATTTCCTTTTTAAGATTGGAAGTTGAATAAAATTGCATTGTATGTATAACTGCATCTTGTTTATCCATTCATCTGTCAGTGATTAACAAATGAATTGCTTCCACCTTTTTTTTTTTTTTGGTGGGGGGTGGGGGCCTTGGGCCACATCTTGCTGTGCTCAGGGTTTACTCCTGACACTAGCAGTTTTCAGGATCCCTGTAGGTAAAGAGAATTGAACCTGGGTTAGCCAAATTCAGGACAAGTGCCTTAACCCCTGAGCTGTCTCTTCAGCCCCTACTTCCACTTCACTGTATCACAGTATCACTGTCATCCCATTGCTCATCGATTTGCTTAAGTGGGCACCAGTAATGTCTCCATTGTGAGACTTGTTACTTTTTGGGCATATCGAATATGCCATGGGTGACTTGCCAGGCTCTGCCCTGCAGGTGAGATACTCTCGGTAGCTTGCTGGGCTCTCCAAGAGGGGTGGAGGAATTGAAACTGGGTTGGCCTTGTGGAAGGCAAACGCCCTACCCGCTGTGCTATTGCTCCAGCCCTGCTTCCACTTAAAAAAAAAAAAAAAAAGTATTTGGAATCGTGTTTGAGTTTGGATGTACAGATACCTCCTCAAAACCCTATTTTCAGTCTTGTTGATTGCATATCTAGTAGTAGAATTATTATAGCAGATGGTAATTCTAGTTTTAAATTTTTGAAGAAGTGCCTTATCCTTCTCTGCAGCAGGTACGCCGTTAGCACTGCACAGGCTTCCAGTTTCTCTGCATCCTTGCCAAGCCTTGGCATTTTCTGTTTTGGCATTCGTAATCCTAAGGAGTGTATAATAGTATCCTATGGTTTTACTGTATTTGCTTTGTGTTGTTTTTGTGCCTTAACCTAGCAGTGCTCAGGGGCTCTTCCTGACTCTGCTAGGAGTGACCTGTGGCATTTAGGGAGCCATATATGCAGTACCAGGGATTCAAACCAAGATCAGCTAGCTCTATGTGTAAGGACCTTGTCTCCTGAACTTTCTCCCCAGCCTTGATCTGTGTTTTCCTAACTGGTGATTTTATAAATATCTTTTCTCATATTGGCCGTATGTGGATCTTCTTGAAGAAATATCTATTTACTTTTTCTTTTTTTAAATTTTTGTTTCAGGTCAGATTTCTTTCATCCAGGATATTGGAAGGCTTCCTCTGAAACGACACTTTGGAGGGTAAGCTGATAATTATTTGATAGGCTGTTGCTAAAATTTCCTGAACGTTGTTTAATATACAGTAGCTGGAGTTAGCCATGTGCAAGGCAAGCAAGCACCTGACCTGTACAATCTCTCTAGCTCCAGAGAATATTGTTTTGAATTTTTAAAAAAATTTTTAAGAAGGGGGGCCGGAGCGATAGCACAGCGGGTAGGGCGTTTGCCTTGCACACGGCCGACCCGGCTTCGATCCCCGGCATCCCATATGGTCCCCCAAGCACCGTCAGGAATAATTCCTGAGTGCAAAGCCAGGAGTAACCCCTGAGCATCGCTGGGTGTGACCCAAAAAAAAAATTTTTAAGAGGGGCCAGAGCGATAGCACAGCAGGTAGGGCATTCGCCTTGCACGCAGCCAACCCGGGTTCGATCCCCGGCATCCCATATGGTCCCCCAAGCACCGCCAGGAATAATTCCTGAGTGCAAAGCCAGGAGTAACCCCTGAGCACCACTGGGTGTGACCCAAAAAGCAAAAAAAAAAAAAAAAAATTAAGATTTTATTATTGAATCACTGTGAGATCTCACAGCTGTTCATAATTAGGTTTCATTCATACGGTGTTCCAACACCCATCCCTCCACTAGTGTATATTTCCCAGCACCACGGTCCCCAGGTTCCCTCCATCACCTCCTGCCCCATCCAGCCTTCTTTCTCTTTTCTTCTCTGTCTCTCTCTCTGTCTCTCTCTCTCTCTGTCTCTCTCTCTGTCTCTCTCTCTCTCTCTCTCTCTCCCCCTCTCTCTCTCTCTCTCTCTCCCTCTCTCTCTCTCTCTCTCCCAGAGAATATTTTTTTAATTCTCTAATTCAACTAAATCTTGCATGTCTGAAAATGCTTCTTTTTATTTTGGGCCACCATACCTCTCAATGTTCTTGGGTCTTCTCCCAACTCAGCTCAGGGAGTGCTCCTGGTGGAGCTCAAGGGCACCTGTCGTGCTAACCCATTCCTCAGGCCTGTGCGCTAGTCCTTTGAGCCATCTCCCCAGCCCTGGAAAAGTATTTACTCCCCCCAGGCCCCCCAAACCCTTGCCAAGAAATGTCTTAGCCTATGTTTGAAGACTTTGGGGACCATAATAACCCCAAAAGACAACACTTTCTCATTTCTTTAGTGTAGAAAATTTAAGGAAGGGAAGGAAGGACCATCTTCTGTGGGATGGAAGGAAGAACTGCTTTGGTGGGTGGGGAGGTGCTTGGCCACACCCACAGGTGCTCAGCACTGCACTTCATCTGGCTCTGTGCTCAGGGCTAGTTCTGGTAGTCCTTGAGGAGACCAAATGCAGTGCTGGGGATAGAATTGGGGTCAGCTGCATGCAAGACAAGTGCCTTAATCCCTGCATTATCTCTCCAGCCCCATATTTCTTACATAAAAAATACATACACATACACATACTGTTTTATTGAAAATGGCTTTGATGCAATTACTAGTAACAGGCACAGTCTCTATGTTTTATCTATACTTAGCTTATTTGTAAGGTTAAAATTACACACTCAGGCCTTTGTAAAAGGTTTAAAATAGCTTGCTTCCTGGTTGTAGCAATAGTTGTAAATGGCACCTATTACTTTGCCCATCTCTTCTATTACTGGTCCCAAATGGAAATCTCGCATCCCTAAGCACTTTTTCCTCCTCAGATTGAATATAAACTTTTTAATGTTAAATTGGTTTTTTTGGGTGATTTTTGTGGTAGGTATGTGGAATTTACCTGTTCAATTACAAAAAAACCTATGTTTTGTTTGTTTGTTTTGGGGAGCCCACACCCAGCAGTGCTCAGGGTTTACTACTGGCTCTGTGTTCAGGGGTCACCCCCAGCATATTTTGGGGGACTGTTTGGGGTGCCAGCTATCAAACCTGGGTCAGCCACATTCAAAGCAAATGTCCCGCCCACTGTACCGTCTCTGGGGCCTCTCCAAAAAGACTTATGATGGATGAATCTTAATAGTATCCCACTTCTGGGCTCTGATAAGGGCTTGTTTCCTTTTATAAAGTGTGGTTTTCCCCTTATAGTCCTCTGACTCAAAACAGAACCAACTCTTTTCACTGGCTCCTCTCTCCCCAAGGTTATGACATCAAAAATCAAGGAAGGATAATAAAAGGCAGCTCACAATTTTTTATGGGTTCAGTTACTTAATCTGATATGAGGCAGGTTTTATCAGTGTTATTACGATAACTACTGTTAACTTTCTTTTATGCTCTCTTTAATGTTTTATTTGTGGGTTTTTTTTGTTTGTTTGTTTTTGTTTTTGCTTTTTGGGTCACACCTAGCACGTTGCACAGGGGTTGCTCCTGGCTTTGCACTCAGGAATTACTCCTGGTGGTGCTCAGGGGGCCATATTGGATACTGGGGTCGGCCATGTGCAAGGCAAACGCCCTATCTGCTCTACTATCGCTCCAGCCCTCTTTTCTTTCTTTTTTTTTTTTTTTTAAAAAAAAACTTTTGTTCTTGTTACTTTACTTTTCATTTTTGATTTTATTTTTTATATTCTATCCCAGCAGTGCTTGGAGACCCAGAGCCATTCTAATAAGAGTTTTGTCTGGCTTGGACCAGCTATGCTCAGGCTAGTGGTGTTGGGGGCCACCAAGAGCCACACCCGTCTTTCAGCCTGCACTGTACTCTGGGGACACCAAGTTCACACTGGGTGATTTTTAGGGGTGAAAAGGCTTGAACTCAAGGCTTTGCACGTGCTCGGTGTGTATTTTACCATTTGAACTATACTTGCCCTTTGATTTTCATCTGTAAAGTTGCAAATTAAGGGTAAGGGAGCCCAAAGGACTGAAACACATGTATTCCATGCTGGAGACCCAGGTTCAGTCCTTAGCACCGCTGGCAGTGACCCCAGGCACTGCTGGATATGGCCCCAAAATAAAATAGTTTGAATAATTTCTTCATAGCCAGTCACACATTTCTATAGATTGTCTTTTTATGTTTTATGTCCATTTAAATTTTTTTCTCTGCTTTAGACTTATTTACAAATTAACTTATTTGTAAGTTGCAATTTATTCATAGAGCATGGACAATCTGAATACAGTGAGGATGATGATAAATAAGAGTAAACACAATGGTTTTACGGTTATCACACTTGGTGTCATTTAAAGGACTCCTTTCCTTAGGTGATTAGTAATATTTGCGCTATGAATCTGGCACAGGTTGAAAATGGAAGCACTAACTGACAGAGAACATGGAATGATGGACCTTGATAGCGGAGACGAAGCTCAACTTTCCACAGGTCAGCCTGCAAAGGAAGCTTCCAGTGATTCTGCTCATGGCACTGACCTGGAAACTTGCTTGCTTCCTTTGAGTCAGAATAGTGGAAGTGAACTGCCCGCCAGCCAGCCTCAGCCCTTCTCAGCCCAGGAGGACACGGACGAGGAAGAAGTTATGATCATAGAGGACTATGATAGCGATGGGACATAGACACCATGCTGCCCTCACATTGCTACTTGATTGATGCTCAATCCTTTTACTCAGTGATAGTGGAAAGAGATGATACTTTTCAGGTGATTTGCAGTTTGCTCATTCCTGTAGTGTGTCAGCACAAGGAACTGACTACTGTCATCTTGAAGTAAATAGAAGATGCAGCCTTTAAAGTAATCTCTTACCTTTTTGGGGGTTGGAATGCAGGCCGCACCCTGACCTGCTGGGCCCAGTGGTGGCCACACCCAGCAGTGCCAGGGAGCCTGGTTGACCCCTGGGTCATGCAGAGCATGTGCTCCGCATTTTGAGCCACATCCCTGGTCCCTGTAACTCTTTAGTATTTATTGAGTCTTGTGTGTGGTCTCAGAGGTATATCGAAGATTATGCCAAATCTCAATGTGAAGGAACTGAAAATATAGAAATTGCATGAGGGTTGTAAATATGAATTGTAAAATAGTTCATGGTTACAGTTATAAGTGTAAGTAAAACATCTGTGCCTTATTCAGTTTCCTTGGTCTCTGGCTTCTCAAATACTACCATTAACTATTGTACAATGGAATATTTAGGATACATTTGGAAGAGTTATTTACATAATTTATATGAGAATTAAAATGTTGAATTTCTCTCTGTCTCTTTCCTCTTAACATGGCCCAGCACGCACTGTTGGTCATGTATCACTCCCGGGTCATAGTCCACCGTTGTTGTCCTTTCCTACAGTCAAAAAATAAAACCAACTTCAAAAAGTAAGCACGAAGAGGTGGCCGGCCACCTTGTAGAGAAACTGGGTAGTGAGGGCTTAGGGGGTCCTTACCCAGCCTGGCGGGGCGGGGCGGGGCGGGCGGGGCGCGGGCTGCGGGGCCCGGAGGGGGCGTGGCCGGAGGGAGCCCCGCCCCGGGACTCGGGCGTTTCGGTGCCGCAGGCGGCGCGCTCTTCCCCGGCGGCGCGCAGGTGAGTGGGGCGCGGGCCTGGCCCACGTGACCGGGCCCCCGGGTCAGGTTCGCGGGGGGCCAGGGGTGGCGGCGGGGCTTCCCCGGGCGCCCCCTGCAGCTGCCGTGGCCGGCCTGGCCGGCGTGGCTGGGCAGCGGGCGCCTGCTCGGGGAGGGAGCGGCCGCGGGCGGCGCACAGGTGCGCGGCGGGGCGCGCCCTTCGGGGCCGCGGGGCTTCCGGGCGCGGGAACCGGCCGCCCCCGACGTCGTTCCGGTCACTTGGGGGACTGAGATTGAGTTCCGGCCGGAAGAGTGCGGTGGGCCGGCACCGCGCACCGCTCGGCGTGGTGGGAGAGACCCGGGCCAGAAGTCTCCGCCTTTTCACTTCCAACGCCCCGGGGCCGCCCCCAACCCCAGGCGTCCTGAAAGCCCCGGGAATCGGCCCTTTTCTTGGTCCCAACCCCTCTGGGAGATTCCCAGAGGCGGGGATGCTTGACGGTGACAGTTCGACTCCGACCACACTTGCGTCCCAGGGCACGGAGTCGGGGTCCTGGGCTTGAGCAGAACAAAGACCCGCTGCGTCTCCGTGCGGAATAGTCTACGGTGGGATCAAAACTGCGGACCCGTCTAGAGGCACATCCTTGGCTACTCGACAGTCCTTTAAATGTATATTCTCTACGGCTTTGTGTTTAAACTCTGGTAAGGTGGTCTAAGTTCCATGAGTCACAACGGTTAACTATTCAGGGAAACACTTTTACCAATGCGTTAAGGCTGGAGAGTTGTCCTGTAAAATGTATCTATAGGATAACTTGGGAGCGACTGTGAAAGTTACTCAGATTACTTGTGCTTTTTGTTTCTTCAGAAAATGTTTCTCCGCTATAAATACTTTGCTTTTTTAGAATTTCAGCCTTTTTTCCAAGAGAGAAGGAAAATAGACGTCGGTCGCTCTCGCTTACAGAGCTCTTGCTTTGCTTTGGCACTAGGCAGGAACTGTTGTTAGTTCTGGAATTGGAGGGTCCCCTCGGAAGGGTTGGACTTGAGACCTCTGCTCCATCTTCCACCCATTCCCTCGGAGATTGTATTTAATCTGGGATCGTGCACACCTCCTAGGTGTGCACTTGACTGTGCACTTGACAGCTCCAGCTGGGTTTCTAACAGGAATTACAAACTCCACCACGCTGCTTCTCCCCAAGGCAGAAGCGGTGAAGAAATGAAAGGGTGGAGAAATCTTGCAGATGAAATTATCTGATGTCTGGGATTTGCTTCGGAGTACTTATTGGCAGAGGGTATGCAGACAAAAGTAGATGGGTCATGAATAGATAATTACTTGAATTAGTTGAAGCTGCTTGATGAGTAGTTATACGTTCATCGTAGATTTTTTTAATTTCCAAAAGTTTTTCGCTTTATTTTAACGCCATGGTTTACAAAGCTTGTTCATAATACAGTTGTTTCGGGCATTCAGTCTTAACAACACCAATCCCGCCACCCTGTGACCTGCCCTCCTCCACTATCCCCAGTTTCCCATCCACTTCCCTTTCAGCCTGCCTCCTTAGGCAAAACAATTATTTTATGTTGTTTGTTACAACAAAATGGCTAATGGAATTACCAAAAAGAAAAAGAAATTTTGTGAAAATTGTTAAATCTTACAGTGGGGTCATTCAAGTCCTTGTCTGAGGGCTTACTGAGCTGTTTGTTGCTAGTTGAGCTTTCTGTATTTTTTTTTTTCCAAGAGCTTAGTTGGCTTCTATGCTACTTTCCATTTAATCTGGCGTGCTCCTACTAGTCTCTCAGTATTGTAGAATTTGGAGGTGCCTTAGCCCGAAAACCAGTGTATCTGGAATTATTTATCGGCTTGGCATCTCTTCAGAGATTGCTCTTGAAGAAGTAAGTTGGGCTGTTTGCATGGAGGCGTTTGTGGGCTGTGGGTGCAGGTGTGGGGGCTTCATCAGGACAGGGACTCAGCCCCCATCTGCCCAACAGCTGGAAGACCAGTGTACCTGTGAGTTCTAGTAGCTTGACTTGCATCTCTTCCTGATTAACAGTGCCGCCATGACGCTGTACTGTTGCTGCATGGCTCGGGCTGTCCATAGTGCTCTTCTTGTCACCTACTTCAGAAGTGATATTCTTCATGAAGATTTCCCTGGTTCCTATTTTAAACTGTACGATCTGGCCATGCCTTAATCCCAGAACTTTGGTCCCTGGCATGCTGTATCTAGTTCACTTCCCTTATCTAGCCTCTATCAGCCCTCCTGGAATTTAAATTTCACTGTGGCCAAGATTTCAGTCATTGTGTCTCACTGGTAGGTTTTTGTGCATGGCAGGTGCTCAGGGAATACGTTATGAGTGGTAGGTCTCTATTTTACCAAGTAAAGTATATCAGAGTCTTAGGGATTTCTTTTGTTGTTCTTTTATTGTGGGGGGGCACACCCTGTGGTGCTGAGGGCTTACTCCTGGCTCTGCCCAGGACTCACTCCTGGCAGATGGGGTACGGGGGATCATACCCCGGTTGGCCACATGTAAGGCAAGCACACTACACCCATACTATCTCTCGAGCCCCTGGGATTTCTAAACTGTTCTGCATCATGAAATGGTTTTGAGCTTTGGTAGTGCCATGTGCTTCAATAAATACATGCTTCCCAGTGGCTTCAAGAGCAAATTTCAGTTCGCCTTAAACTACCTGTCACCTTCGCATGTGGCATTCTTTTTTTTTTTTTTTGCTCGGTCCAGGACATTGCTTTATGAAGAGAAATGAGTAAGTTTAGTAAATGCTTTGTTTGTTTGTTTGTTTGTTTTTGAGTGAAGCAAAATAGTTTTTATTGAAGGAGATTTAATTTACTTAGAGATACGCATTCAGGAGAGCACAGGGAATACTGCTTTATTTTTTTAAGTGCTAAATGAGATTCTATATTTTTCTCCCTTTTTAAATTAAATATTAAGGCAGCATTGGGACTAGAGTGGTAGTACAGCAGTTAGGTGAGTTCTCAACCTGGGTCCTGTCCCAAGCATCCTGATTACGCCAGGAGTGATTCCTGAGCTAAGAGGCAGGAATAACCCCTGAGCACTTCCTTGTGTGATTCCCAAAACAAAGGAAATGATAAAACGAAAAAAAAAATGAAGGCACTGTAATTTACAGTTGTTCATAGTTGAACTTCAGGTTTACAATGTTCCAGCCCCAGTCCCACCAACAGTGTCAACATCCCTTCACCAGTGTCCCAGGAAATGCTTTATTTTGATAACTTTTTGACTGTTGTCTGGAAGCCACAGCGACAGCACTCAGGGGACGCGTGCTGCTCAAACCCGGGGCTCCCGAATGCGCGGCACATGCTCCAGCCTGTGAACCATCTCACTAGCCCTCTCTGCTTTCTTTTTAAGTGACGAGAACTCCTTCTAGGTGCTTCTCTATGGCAGCCGCAGATCTCCTTTAAGGAACTGCTCTGGAGACAGTGGTGGGCATGTCATCGCTGCTGCTCTGGGCTGTGCGTCGAGGGTATCTTCTCCCCCTTCCTTTCCCTTTCTGCTGCTGCCCACTCAGGCTGCACGCCTTAGTTGTCTTCACATCTGTGCTTCCTAGGGGCACGTGCTCCCACTGCCGGCATCTCCCATGGTGGGCTATGCTTCAGAGACTAGCAGTCTGACAACACCAGGGTCCCAGCCACTAGAACCCTCAGGGGAGGGGGAGGGCCTCTTAGGCTCTGGGCAGCCTCAAGGCACCACCCCCAGTGTCATATTTCCACAGCAGGGACTTTAGTCACCAGGCCAGTCCAGGCCCTGGAATCTTAACCTTTGGTGACTTTTTTGACTGCACGTGCTTCAGATGTACTGTTCATGCTTTAAATGTACTGTCAGGTGTTCATTTTGTTTTGTTTCAGGGCCACACCTGGTGGTGCTCAGGGATCACTCCTAGCAGTGCCTGGGGGACCATATGGGCTGCCTGGGATTGATTGAACCCAGGTGGACTGCATACTATCACTCTGGCCCTAATGCTCATATTTTTTGGAAAAGCAGCATCTCTCTAAAAGTGATTCCCCTGCACTAGGAGTGAAAGGGGTTCCTCCCTCCCTGCGTGTAACTTCTTCTCCCAGGCCATTCCAAGGCAGAGTTGAGTGTATAAAAATGAAGAGTATTTGCTGACCCATCAAGTAATGTTCAAACCCTGAAATATTTTGATTTGGGTGTCTTAGGAAAGGACTCTTGTTAGGGATAAGTTGGCATCCTACATTGCTCAAATCAGTCTCCTTGTATTTTTATATCTTTTTTCTTTGTTGATCTCATAGATAAATGAGACTTACAGATTTGTGTGTAGGGGGGAATGGAGCTCAGGGCTTACTTCTGACTCTGCTCTGAGGTCTCTCCTACCATGCCCAAGATCAGATTGGGGTCAGTTTTGTGCAAGGCAAGTGCCTTAATCCTCTTAACTTTTTTTTTTTTTAATTTTTTTGCTTTTTTGGGTCACACCCCACAGCGCACAAAATTACTCCTGGCTCTGCACTCAGGAATTACTCCTGGCGGTGCTCAGGGGACCGTATGGATACTGGGGATCGAACCTGGGTCAGCCTCATGCAAGGGAAATGCCCTACCTGCTGTACTATAGCTCCAGCCCCTTAACTGTTGGTTTTTTCTTTCCCTTGGAGTCACAACTAGCAGTACTTTGAGGAGCTGCTCCTAGCTTGGTGCTCAGGGGACTTCGTGGTGCACGGTAGCCTATAAACCCTATAAAACATGCACCCTGCCTGCCAAGCTCTCTCACTGGCCTTAAACTTCTAGATGTTTTAATTCAGAGTTAGGATTTAAATTTCAAGTTTGAGGGCCTGTAATGTGGCTCGAGATAATTTCTTGCATATAGGGGGCCCTGGATTTGACCCCCAGAATAGCGCTGCATGACCCCTGAGCCCCGCCAAGAGTGATTCCCCCAAACACAGAGCCAGAAGTAGCCCCTGAATACTTCCAGGTGTGGCTCAAAAGCAAAACTAAAAAATAAAAAATTTTTTGACTGCCCTAAATCTGCATGTGACCCCAGTGCCTTAGAGCAGGCTTCCTTAAACTACTTTTCACTCGTGACACCTTTTTTCTAGAGAAATTTTTACATGACTTTGGGTATATAAAATGTACATACACAAATCATATGTTTACTGATAATAAATCATAAATTTATTTTAAAACAAAAATTTCATGACCCCACATTTAGGGACAGTACCGCCTAGGAAGTTGCAACCCACAGTTTAGGAATCTGGGACCTTCCAAGATTCCTTCTACGGCTCTACAGAACGTGCCGTAGAGCCATAATTTCCCAAGGCTCCTTCATCTGTTGGTCTCAGCCCCAGTGGCTCTGCTCTTTGGACCTGGTAGCTCTGTGTCTCTGATTGCAGGGGCTACAGGTTGTTTCTGGTCACACTGTAGCCAGGTGTGTGCAAGTGCTCCAGCAAAAAGGTGTCACCCCCAGGATCACTGCAGCTAAAATAGGTGTGTGAGAGGTCACGGAGATAACTGGCTAAAGCACTTGCTTGCATCCGAGAGCCCCAGGTTCAGTCTTCAGCACTGCACAGGGCTCCCGAGCACCAAAAATATGGCACCCCACCACCACCACCAGAAAGGTAGCAGGGGGTAGTGGAGGCTGGGACATACAGGTGTGTACACAGCAGCACCAGGAGTTGTGAACCCCGGGAAACACATGTGCCAGCTCCACAGCAACCCCTGGCAGCTCTACAGCCAGATTGTTCTCAAGCTGTACAATCAAAGGAATCTAGTCCCCTAGCCCGGTGTGCCACCTACAGTTCTGTGTGCAAACATCACACCCCAGGCATGTGCCTGACCCCAGCTCATCTGAGCAGCAGCAGACAGGAAGGGACGGAGGGGGTGGGGGAGGCTGCCTAGGAAATGAACTCCATTCGTGTCCACTGATTACAGCCCTATAGAGCTGTTGGCTATATTGAAATGCACACTTCTGTATTTTTTTTGTTATAATACACGTGATCATGTTTTTCTGGATGTTAGCATTTGCTCCTTGGCACATAAAATTTGCTCTTAGGTGCAGCATCATTAAGAGGAGAAGTAACAGGCCAAAGTGATAGTACAGCCGGTAGAGCGCTTACCTTGCATGCTGCTGCCCCGGCTTCTGTCCTTGACATCCCACATGGTACCCCAGCACTGCCAGGAGTGCAGAGCTAGACGTAAGCCCTGAGCACCACCTGGTGTGCACAACTGCCCCAAATAATAAATAAAATAAAGCATAGATAATCATAGCACTGTAGCCCCGTTGTTCATCAATTTGCTCAAGCAGCCACCAGTAACATTTCCATTGTGAGACTTGTTACTGTTTTTGGCATATCCAATACCCCATGGGTAGCTTGCCAGGCTCTGCCGTGCAGGCGGGATACTCTCTGTAGCTTGCTGGGCTCTCCAAGAGGGACAGAGGAATCGAACCCGGGTGGGCCTCGTGCAAGGCAAACGCCCTACCCGCTGTGCTATCGCTCCAGTCCGTAGATAACCATAGGGATGACTTTTCTTTTTTTTTTTTTTAATATAAATTACTTTTTTTTTACTTTTTATTTATTTATTTATTTTTGCCTTTTGGGTCACACCTGGTGATGCACAGGGGTTATTCCTGGCTCTGCACTCAGGAATTACCCCTGGCGATGCTCAGGGGACCATATGGGATGCTGGGAATCGAACCCGGGTCGGCCACGTGCAAGGCAAACGCCCTGTCCCTGTGCTATCGCTCCAGCCCTAGGATGACTTTTCTTTTCTTGGCCACAGGCGTGACCCTCACCAATGTCGTCCAGTGACAGAAGGTGGAGGAACCAGGACAGGCACTACAACGAGGTCCCGCGGGATCTGCCCGATGGCGATGGCTCGGTGAGAAGCCTCCAGGAGCTCCGAGACTGTGAGCTGGCACTCAGCGCCGACCCGCTGCCTCCGCCCCCTCTCCCCTTACAGCCACCCTTCGGCCCGCACTTCGGTGCCAGCGACACCGAGGAGCCGGCCGTGGCCCCGGATCTCAAGCCCGTGCGGCGCTTCGTCCCCGAGTCCTGGAAGCACTTCTTCCGAGGGAAGAGGAGGAAGGACCTGGAATGGGATAAGCCCGTGTCGGACATCCGATACATTTCCAACGGGGTGGAGTGCTCCCCACCCGCCTCGCCGGGCTGGCCGGGGCATCGGCCCCCCCACGGCGGCGGCAGCAGCAGCAGCTGGTGCCAAGAGCCCGGCCGAGGGAGCGGGGGAAGCATGGATTCCCGGGGAGGTGCAGGTGCCACATCCCCCGCAGACCCCTACGGCTCCCTGGGCCGCCCCGCACACACGGCCCGCACCTACAGCGAGAAGGTGGAGTTCTACCACCTCAAGTACGCCTACATGAAGTCCTGGGCCGGCCTGCTGAGGATCCTGGGGGTGGCCGAGCTGCTCCTGGGGGCCGGCGTCTTCGCCTGCGTCACCGCCTACATCCACAAGGACAGCGAGTGGTACAACCTGTTCGGCTACTCGCAGCCCTATGGCATGGCCAGTGTGGGCGGCCTGGGCAGCGCCTACAGTGGCTACTACTACAGCGGCCCCAAGACCCCCTTTGTGCTCGTGGTGGCCGGGCTGGCCTGGATCACCACCATCATCGTCCTGGTCCTCGGCATGTCCATGTACTACCGGACCATCCTCCTGGACTCCAACTGGTGGCCCCTCACCGAGTTTGGGATCAACGTGGCCTTGTTCGTGCTGTACATGGCAGCAGCCATCGTCTACGTGAACGATACCAACCGGGGTGGACTCTGCTCCTACCCCTTATTCAACACGCCGGTGAACGCCATGTTCTGCCGGGTGGAGAGCGGGCAGATAGCAGCCATCATCTTCCTGTTCGTCACCATGATTGTTTATCTCATCAGCGCCTTGGTGTGCCTCAAGCTGTGGAGGCACGAGGCGGCCCGGCGACACAGGGAGTACCTGGAGCAGCAGGAGGTCAGGAGGGAGACTTCTTCTGGCCCTCTCTTGCTCTCCCCTCTGTTAAATGTGCACGTTTCAAAGCGATCCTTTGCTTGCTTGTTTACTTTTGTTTGGGGGCCACACCCGGTGGAGTGCTGTAGGTATGGGGGGACGTGCTACTTGGAGTCTGTGCTCTGGGATTGTTTCTGGAAATTTTATTATTTTGTTCATTTTATTATTTTGTAATGAGTGCTCTCTCTTTCTCTCCATATATATATGTCACTGTCACTGTCATCCTTGATCATTGATTTGCTCGAGCGGGCACTAGTAATGTCTCCAAGTGAGACTTGTTGTTACTGTTTTTGGCATATCGAATACGCCATGGGTAGCTTGCCAGGCTCTGCCGTGCAGGCGAGATCTCTCGGTATATATATGTACACATATGTGTGTGTGTGTGTGTGTATGTGAAATTAATTTTCCTACCTTACCCCTGACTTCCCCGTACTCGCTTCTCCTCGGGTAACTTCAGTTGTGTTATCCAGATCCATTTGTTTGCCTTTTGTAGTTTGTCTTGCCTCTTCATCAATGTTGCATCCTTGTTTGGCACACAGAAGTGAAAGAGAACCGACTGTGTTGCCACGGTTCCACTCTCTCCCTCGTCATCTGTTCCTCTTACCAGAACTCAGCCTGGGTTCCAGTCATTTTTGCAAATTTATCTCAATACTTTAAGCATATTTCTAAAACATGTATATCTGGATATACAGATAACTTGAACTTTTTTTTTAAATCCTTTTGGGCGATGATCAGGGGTTACTCCTGGCTCTGCACTCAGGAATCACTCCTTGACGGTGCTCAGGGGACCATATAGGATGCCGGGGATCAAACCCGGGTCAGCCATGTGCAAGGCAAATGACCAGTCCTCTGGACTATCGCTCCGGCCCCCAAACTTGAACTTTTAATTAGTGTGAATAGTAATAGTAAACCACACGCATTTCCTTTCCTTTTCTTTCTTTTTTTTTTTTTAAACTCCCAGCAATGCCTGTGATTGATCCTAGGGACTCACAGGCACAGTAAATTCTCTACCGCTAAGCTACATTCCTTTCCTGCCCTCTCAGAATTTTATTTCTTTATTTATGGCTTTGGGACCACACCAGTGGTGCTCTGGGCTTACTCCTGGCTCTGTGCTTAGGGATCTGTATTGGCATGCTTGGGGGACCCTGTAGGGTGCCAGGGATTAAACCCAGGCCAGCTTTGTGAAAAGCAAGTACCCTAGCTGCTATTCTGTCATGCAGGCCCAGTTTTATTTCTGTTTAATAGCAGAATTCTTAATGTCATTTCAAAATTCCAGTGATTATAATTATCTATTTAGAGTAAGTTAATTTCTTTTCCCGTCCATAAAACTTCTCATAACGATTGACTAGACTTGAATCACTCTGATGTTGGAGGCTGGACCTGTTTGTGTATTTGCAGCCTTCCGTATGCTAGAATGGCCAGCCTGTGGCTTTTTTTGTCTGTTAAGTAATGACTGGAGCGATAGTGCAGTGGAGAGGGAGTTTGCCTTGCACACGGCCCATGCAGGTTCTATTCCCGGCATTAGTTTATGTTTAGTTCTATTAATTTTATAGTGTGTTCATTCCGAGTCATTTAATTGTGCAGGATAATGGGAGATACTAATTGCCAGTAAAATCTCTAGGTAATCCAAACCTAGCCGTCTCCGTCACCACCTGTTTCCACTCTGTGCTCTCAGCCTCATTGGTAGGAAATGGTCCCAGGCACCCATTCCTCCTCCACCCCCTCTAATTCTCTGCCACCCAGGAAACGAGAACAAAGGAGATGAGAAACATCTAGCCAATAGAAAATTGGCCTCTGTGAATTGAGATTGGGTCTTAAATGAAAAAGGATGGAAATATTTACAGATAGCTTCACATACTTATGAAAGATTTTAATTCTAACTCTTTTCATTCCAGATAAGTGAGCCATCATTTCCATCGAAAAGGAGAGTGGTAAGAACAAAGTTCAATTTGTATTTTATTTTCAGACTTGCAACTTTTCTCTCATCTGTTTATGTACAGTACAGGATAGATCATATATCTGCAGAACACTGAGTTCATAATAGAACTTTCCGCTTTTTCAGTGCCAAAAGGAACAGATTAGACAAGGTTGCATTTAGCTTCTCTAAAGTTAAGTTTATTTTCTTTTGTTGTAACACATATATCCTATCTAAAAATATTGTATTCATGCTGAAGTAATTTATGAAATAGGTAGTTTGGACACAAGGAACCCTAATTCATACATCAGTGCAATTATTAATTTATTCATTGAACAAATGTGCCAGTGAGCGGCTGGAGCCATAATACCGTGGGTAGGACATTTGCCTTGCATGCTGCTGACCTGGTTTCAATCCCCAGCATTTCGTATAGTCCTCTGAGCCCCACCAGGAGTGATTCCTGAGTGTGGAGCTAGGAGTAAGCCCTGAGCATCACTGGTTGTGGCCCCCACAAAAAAACAAAAATAAATTTAAAAAAATTTTAACGTGCCAATGAAACACTGGGTAGGTAGTTTGAATAATACTCATAGAAATTGTGTTTGCATTGGTTTGCAAATCTAGTTAGGCTGAAACAAACCCACTTGACTTTCTGCCAGTGCGACCCCTTGAACACAACTCCTACACTGGCCAGGCTCTGTGGTGCCCTGGGTCAGGGCTTGTTAATTATCAGGAAGCTAAATGAGGAGACCATACATTGAAATTCAGCTCTGTGGGCCCAGGACGTAGCTCAGCAGTGCAGCGCTTGCCTTGCATGTGTAAGGCCTTGGATTTGATCCCTGGCACTCTAATAATCAGAAACATTTATATTTAATGCTCCATACTGTGATTCACTTTCAAGATTAAACATCATTCACTGGCATGAAGAAGTGGCATCCTAACCTGCGAATAACAAGGCAGAAAAGATCTGCTCCAACCTCTGGCCTCCCTAAAATGCCCTGGACAGTGGAGACTCTGGGGAGGGAGGGGGCAACGGTCATTCCCTGCCTTCTGGAGCAGAGTGGGAGTGTTGTAAATACATCAGTGGTAGAAATTGTTAGGCCAGTTGCTGTAAAATACCCAGCACTTATATATCTTTTTGGCTCTCATTTCCTTGTACAGTCAAATTATTTAGGGTAGAACTAGAGAGTTAGCTCCATGGATTATTGTGCACGAACTTTGCACGCAGGTCAGGTTCACTCACACCTCCCGTCCCCAACACCACATTGGAAGTGTCCCCTGAGTACTGCTAGGTATGACCCAAAAGTTAAAAAAAAAAATTATTTGGGATAATTGCATTATAAAATTAGTAGAACTCAAAGTTAATCGATTTCTACTAATCGTCAAAGCCTCGGGCCTTTCCGTCATCTCCCCTCTAGGGAGTTAGACCCGGGTGTGCTGACACTAGCCCCACTCCAGCCTGGCTGCCTGGGGTGCACTGGCTCAGCCTACCTTCTGCTTGCCCATGACAGTCCCCCTTCCACCCCGCCATTCTGGCGAGCGTCTCCTTCCCCTCACCTTCCCGGAGGGCTGGCTCACAGCCGGCACCCCGAGTGCGTGCCGGCCAGGGAGTTAAGAGCAAGAGCCGCTTGTTTTGAGAATGAGCTCACGTTCAGCCAGACCTCAGAGGCAGCCACAGAAGTAGGGAAGTCAGGAAACAGGGTTTTCTAAGTTCCCTGGCAGAGCCAAGAGCCAGGCTTGAAAGGCTTTCATCTTTTGTTCTCCAACAAGTAGGGCCCCTCCCAGGCCACACTCAGTTCAGTTCAGAGAGTCCTGGAAGGCTTGGGGGGGGGGCCCTGGAGGGGCAGGGCGGGAGGGCTTCTGGTGCCTCTGCCCCCCCCCCTATGCTTCCAGCTCATGCGGTCCTGAGCTGCAGTTCCTGTGCAACCACATACATACTCAGTGCCCGGGTTTCCCCGTGCCTGAATACATCCTCACCGCCGTGACCACCAGGAGGCTTCTCTGCACCCGAGCTCTTCGTGTACAAAACAGAAATCTCTTTTCTGGGATCCACTGGCCTCACCCACGTGAGCACTGCCTCAGTGGGCCCCCAGAGCTCTTTCCCGAGCCCAAAACCTGTGTGTCCGTCTTTGCCCACGTGGCCCACCGCTCCTCCTTCCCTTCAGCCTGCTTCTGGAGCTGAAGGTCTGCCCCCCTCCCCCGTACTTCCTGTGGTTCTGTTTGGGGCCACACCCTGCGTTGTTCAGAGTCTGCTCGGATCCGGGGCCTTGCGGTGCTGGGCATCGAACCCCCCTGGGCTGAGTCGCACCCCCAGCCGTAGGCTGTTTCCTCATCATTCCTCTTCTTTCATTGTTCCTGTTTCTGATATTGTGCCAGTGCCAGCCGGGCTTGGTTCAGCCCAGTCACTTCTCTCCATGGCCTTGTTTTCCTCTCCTTTGGGTAGCAGGGTGGGAGGTATGGAGAGAGGACCCAAAGAACTTGCTGAGTCCCCGCTCTGTGGGGTTGGGGGGTTATTTCTGGAGTGCTAGGGGGTGGGGGGGGTGTCCACAAAGTGCTGAGGATTGAACCTGGACTTCCTACATGCAAAGCATGTGTTCATTCGATCAAGCCGTCTCTCTAGCCTTTTTCTTTCTTTTAAATTTTTTAAAAATAACATTTATTTTGGTGGCCACACTGGGTGGTTCTCAGGACTTACTCCTGAATCTGCACTAAGGAATCACTCCTGGTGGGTTCAGGGGACCCCCCCCATGGGGTGCCAGAGATGAAGCTGGGTCAGCCACCATTTAAGGCAAATGCCCTGCCCACTGTACTATCGCTCTGGTCTTTTTCGTTCTTTTTTGGGGGTGTGGGGAGTCAAACCCAGTGCCGGGGATTGAACCTGGGTTGTCTGCATGCAAGACCATTGCCTCCCTGCTGTATTATTGCTCCAGCCCCTCTTTCTTTTTTTAATGGCAAGAAAATCAGGGCAGGTTTTTTTTTTTTTATGAGGCCAGCAGAGATGACTCCCCACTTAAGTACAAAAGTGGGATTAGGACCAGCCATGCCTTCGCTTCGCTCCCTTCCCCTCTTTGTTCCCATCATCTCTTCCCTTGGCAGTGATTTCGGTGACAGGGGTCACCACAACCAGTTGTGGTGCTCGCACTCATTATAGCTGTCACACTCACCCAGGGTCACATACTCACACCTCTTGCTGGGGTCGCCCTCCTGGCGACAGTGCTTTATTTGGGGGTGCTCCCTAGGGAGTGCACACCTTGGTTGAGGTGCCAGAGAGGCCCAGCAGGCAGAGCCTTTGGGATGTGCACTGAGCAGGTGGCTAAGTGGAGTTTAAACTCATGGCCTCTGGCTTTCGAGGTAGTCACTTTTACTAATGAGCCATCCCCTAGCCTCTTTCTCCTCTTTTGGAAAAAAAAATTTTTTTTTTTTTTAAATTAAAAATGCCTCTAGAGTGATAGGACACAGATAAGGCACTGCACACCACCAACCTAGATTTTAATCCTGGTGTCCCATATGGTAAACTCCCCCGCCCTCCCCCCAAACCCCTCCTACCCCAAGTCCCCAACTTCTCCAGGAGTGATCCCACAGTCCAGAGCCGGGAGTAACACCTGAGCATAGCTTGGGTGTGGCCCAGAAAACAAACAAAAAAAGCCTCAAGAACTCTTTATGTTGGGGAAAGAGGGTAATTCCTGCAGCCCCATTCGGGGAACCACACTTTGAAGGGCACTTAAGCGAGTTACAGATATTCACAGCCTTTCCTGTGGAGTTGCTTCCTTCCCTTTTAGTGGCTGGGAAACAATGTAACTCATTTCCCTTTCTGATCTGCTCAGGGGATGCTGGTCATTGATTCAGGTGCGATTTTTAAAAATTTTTCTGTCCATTTCTGTAGCTTTGTTTTCTCTTCCGGAATTTATTTTGAACCTTTACCTCTTTTTCCAGTTCCATGAACCATACACTATAAATAACATACGTAAGACCCCCCACATCCGGGACCAGATCTATAGTACAGGAAGAAAGGCTCTGGGTTTGCAAGTTGCTGCTGCAGCAGCCGTGACCCGGGCCTGAGTCCCCAGCATCACACATGGTCCCCTGAGCTTCGCCAGGATCACTTCTGAGCACAGAGCCAGAAGTAGTACCTAGCACCACAGGTAGGGCCCCAACACCCCCCACAACTCCCCAAAGAACCATCATCCACGTCTGACACATACACATGTGACTTTATGGGACTTTGTTCCTGAGGAGAGGGGGGGGTCATAGCTGGTGTAGCTGGCAGTTATTCCTCTCTGTGCTCAGCGGTCACTCCCAGAAGTGTTCAGGGGATCACACAGTGTCTGGGGTTGGGGCTGGCAGTGTGCAAGACAAGCACCTTAACCCCTCTACTATCTCTCTGGCCCCAAGACTGCGGGGTAGGTCATGGCATTTCTCAGGGAGGTGTCCTTCAGTTTGGACAAAAGCATCCAGACTGCTTTGTTACTGTGGTAGGTCATTCTGGAGTACAGGGTTTTGTTTGATTTTTCACTGTGGGTCCCTACCTGACAGTGCTGGGGGGGGGGGGATGGCTAGTCCGACTCTGTGCTTGGAGAGCCCTATGTGGTGCCAGGGGTTAAACCTGGGTGAGCACTGGAAGGCAAGCAGCGCCTTAACCCTTGCATTCTCTCTCTGACCCAGGCGTGCGAGGTTAATTGCCCTTTCCACTTTTCTTCCTCTGGCCAGTCCCTTTCCCCCCTGTCTTCTCAGAGTAAAAGTGGTGGAGGTTTATTTTTTTAAAATCTGCCTTGGGGCTGGAGGATAGCACATTGGATAGGGCGTTTGCACACGGCCGACCCGGGTTCAATCCCTAATATCCCATATGGTCCCCCAGCACCGCTAGGAGTAATTCCCGAGTGCATGAGCCAGGAGTAATCCCTGTGCATAACTGGGTGTGACCCAAAAAAAAGCAAAAAAAAATTCTGCCTCTGTTTAAAAATGAATCCTCTTTCCTCCCCTTCCTGCAGTTTGAAACAGCAGCTGGCGGGGACAGGCAGAGGGACCACGAGGTGAATTTCCAAGGGCTGAGAGGCCCCCAAATGAAGCCCGAAGTCCTGAGCGGCTACATCCCACCAGGCCACATCCCGAAGCCTGTGGTGTTGCCTGACTATGTGGCGTAAGTAGCTCTGTCCTCCTGGTGGACGCTGACCTGCCGTCTTTCATTTCCGTCTGTCCCCACATTAACACTCTGCAGAGGATCATGTCTGTGGGGCTTCAGAATAGTGCTGGGCTTGGCTGCATCCTTTGCACGGGATGGATCCCACTTCCATCTCTGGCACCATGGGACCCTCGAATGGAACCCAGAATCCCTGGTAGGGACCTCCTGGCTTCTGGAGCATCACTCACGAGCCCCCACCCCACAAAAATCTGATTTCTGTGTAATCTGTGTGTCATCGTGTTTGTTGAATTGAGGGTATAGCATGACCCATGAGGAATAAGCGAACCTGATTTCCCCTTGAGCTTGTTTAAACTCCAGTTTATTTTTTTTCCCCTCTCAGAAAATACCCAGTCATTCAGACGGATGACGAGCGGGAGCGCTATAAAGCCGTGTTCCAGGACCAGTTCTCCGAGTACAAAGAGCTCTCAGCAGAGGTGCAGGCCATCCTGCGGAAGCTGGACGAGCTGGACGCAGTGATGAGCAGACTGCCCCACCGCTCGGAACACCACCAGGTCAGTCCTGCGGCCGCAGGGGGCGTACTGGACAGACAGGGAGGGGAGCTCTGGCCTTCCTGAAGTGTCAGGATGCCAATCTCATCTGCTTTCTGTGGCCACCAGAGTCCTTCAAGAAGGCCAAGGTGACAGTTCAGGGGCCAGAGAGAGGACAGTGGGTGAGGTGCTTGTCTTGCATATAGCCAGCCCTGGCTTGAGGCCCGGTACTGTCTATGATTCCGGAACACAGAGCTGAGAGTAGCCCCCAAAACGGACATAGATACCAACATAGATAGATGACTGTCACGGTCACTGTCATCCCGTTGCTCATCAATTTCCTCGAGTGGGAACCAGTAATGTCTCCATTGTGAGACTTGTTATGTTTTTGGCATATCGAATACACCACGGGGAACTTGCCAGGCCCTGCCGTGCAGGCGAGATACTCTTGGTAGCTTGCCGGGCTCTCCGAGAGGGGTGGAGGAATCGAACCCGGGTCAGCCTCGTAAAAGGCAAATGCCCTACCTGCTGTGCTAAAGCTCCAGCTCCAGCCCCAGATAGATGATAATTGAGATTATTTCTCTTCGCTTTGGCAAGAAATCAAAACACCAAACTGTTGTTAAAGTACCTGTAGTCTTGGTATGTAAAAGTCACCAAAGAATTAAAACATACTGGAAACCAAGAGATAGTACAGCCTGTAGGGTGCTTGCCTTGCATGCAGCCACGCTGGTTCAATTCCAGTCATACTGTGTGGTTCTCCCAAGATGGCCTAGATTCATTCCTGAGTACAGAATCAGGAGTAAAGCCTGTGCACTGCTGAGTGTGGCCAAATAATTTTAAAGAGAGAGAGAGAGAGAGAGAGAGAGAGAGAGAGAGAGAGAGAGAGAGAGAGAGAGAGAGAGGAGGGGAGGGAGGAGGGAGGAGGGGAGGGAGGATGGAAGGAAGGAAGGAAGGAAGGAAGGAAGGAAGGAAGGAAGGAAGGAAGGAAGGAAGGAAGGAAGGAAGGAAGGAAGGAAGGAAGGAAGGAGAGAAGGAAAGGAGGGAGGGAGGGAGGGAGGGAGGGAGGGAGGGAGGGAGGGAGGGAGGGAGGGAGGGAGGGAGGGAGGGAGAAAGGAAGGAAGGAAGAATAAGAAGGGACCAGATGGGGCTGGAGTGATAGCACAGCGGGTAAGGCGTTTGCCTTGCACGCGGCCGACCCGGGTTCGATTCCCAGCATCCCATATGGTCCCCTGAGCACTGCCAGGGGTAATTCCTGAGTGCAAGAGCCAGGAGTAACCCCTGTGCATCGCCGGGTGTGACCCAAAAAGCAAAAAAAAAAAAAAAAAAAAAAAAAGAAGGGACCAGAGTGTTAGTACAGCAGGTAGGGCAGTTGCTTTGCATGCAGCTGACCTGGGTTCAACCTTCAGCACCCATATAGTCTACTGATCCCCTCCAGAAGTGATCCCTCAACTTAGAGCCAGCTGTAAGCCCTGAGCACCACTAGGTGTGGCCCAGAATAAAACTAAACAATTTTTTATATTAAAATTTATTGAGAAATAATTTTGGTAAGTAGTGCAAAATGCTATAAGGGGAAGGTTTATTTTGGGGTTTTTTATTTGTTTGTTTTGTGGGTTTTTTTGGCTTTTGGGGTCATATCCAGTGATGCTCAGGGATTACTTCTGGCTCTGCACTCAGGAATCACTCCTGACTCTGCTGGGGGACCAAATGGGATGCCGGGGATCAAACCAGGGTTGGCCACACATGAGGCAAATGCCCTATCGCTGCACTATCGCTCTGAGCCCAGGGAAGTGTTTAGAACTGTACGTCATAAGATTTCTTTATTAGGCTCACCACTTCTAACAATCTGAAAACATAGTTTTATTGAATAAGTTGAGAGCATTGTCTGACAGCTTATCTCCTGTGGATAGACTTTCAAGAAACTTGTTAAAATATGTAAAAGAAGTTGGTGAATTGTAACAGATTTTTATATTAACTTTAACAGAATAAAGGTAGAGGGCAGAGAGATAGTACAGCGGGTAGGGTGCTTGCCTTGCACTTGGCCAACCCTTATTTGAACCCTGGCATCACGTATGGTCTCCCAGAGTAAGCCCTGAGCACCACAGGGTGTGACCAAAAATAAGTAATCAATGCATTCAGAAGGAATCATGTGTTAGCTATTTTCCAATGTCTTGACATACATATTTTCAGATGCCTTACGTAAATTCTAACACTAAGAAAGAATTGTAAGAGAACTTCCAGGGGCTGAGATTGTGTTTCTGCACTAGAGCACTTGCCTGTGTTCCGTCCCTAGTACCAAGAAAAAAAAAAAAAAAAGGCCTTCCCAAAGAGGATGAATATAAGTCCCAATGACAATTAATGTTCTTGTTATTATGTGCCACGTACTTTTTAAGGATTATTTCAAGTAAGTGAAACTGCTCACAACCCTGTGAAGTCACAATGGTTATTAATTCCTTTTTTCCTGATATGGAAACTGAGTCTGTGTACAGAGCACGCATCTGGCTAGCAGTGGCCAGACCTGGGGGTTGGTTTCAGTTCTCCTGAAGGCCTGGGCTGTCTCCCTTGTCACCTCTGGGTCCCAATGCCGGGCAGCTCTGCAGTGCTTGTCAAGTGCATTGCATTTGCATTTGCGTGCATGAACATTCTCATGATAGTCTTAGGCACAAATGTTATCTGAGTTAACTCTGAGATATGATTTGAGTAAATGCAAATGTTTTCGCTCAAGTGTCAATATATTATTTTTAGGAACATGAGAGAATTTCAAGAATCCACGAAGAATTTAAGAGAAAAAAGAATGTGAGTAAACTATTTCCTCCTTCACTTATAGGTACAATAGTGATGGCTGGCAGTCTTTAGATTTGCTTACCTGATAGATAGATTCTTTGTTTTTAAGAGTCTGTAAGTGCTGGGGGCATGGGTGGCTGCTGCGTGCTTCTCTTCTTATCTCTGTCCTGAATAATTCAGCCCCTAGCCGGTTTAGCCGCTAGGGAAATGAGTCTCTGTCTAGAACTCCCCGCCGGCATGTCCTGCAAGAGGACTGCTTCTAACTTCCCCTAAACGCTCACAATTAAAGCGTGGGAAGCTTCCATCTATCTTTCTGTCCTTTACTATTTAAAAAATGTATTTTATGGCACTAATGACATTTAATATGCTGAGACACTGAAAGGTGGGCTTCCCACTTGATTTTACTATGAAGACTCTTAGAAAAATAGACTCCACGGCTGGAGCGATAGTACAACCTGTACAGTACTTACTTACCTTGTGCTTGCCTTGCATGTCACTGACCCTGATTCAATCCAAGGCACTACATACAGTCCTCGGTCCTCAGAAGCCCTGCCAGGAGTGAACCCTGAGCTCAGGTGTGGGTGTGGCCCAAAAAAATAAAAGAAAAGAAAAAGAAATTCCAGTAAAAGAAGATGTGGCTGAGCAGTAAAGCACATGCCTCGTATGCATGAGACCTGGTTCCATACTCTTCTACCAAGGGCAGGAAAATAAGTGCATTACTCAAGTATCTCTCTTGGTAGACAGGCTTAGAAATTGACTACAGGAGAGTGCTGTGAAAGTCACTCTCCGGGTAATATCTGTGAAGAAGTCAGGAGTTGGAATAATGTTGATTTTTTTTTTCTTTTCCAGGATCCTACATTTCTGGAAAAAAAAGAACGCTGTGATTATCTGAAGAATAAACTGTCTCATATAAAACAAAGAATCCAAGAATATGATAAAGTAATGAATTGGGATATACAAGGTTACCGTTAAGCCTTATTTGAAACCACTTTTTTATATAAAAACTTGATATTTATTTACTGACTTTTTTTTTAATCTGAATCTCAGATAGAGAAGCCAGGGCTTCCTGATGGAGCTCTGAGTTGGTTTGGCCAATATGCAGTGGTCAAACACTATAATTTCATGCAAACATTTCACAGCAGGGCCAGAGAGATGGCACAAAGGGCTGAGCACATGCTTTGCATGCTTGGGGTCTGGGATTATCCTCAGCACCGTATGGTCCCTGAGCACTGCCAGAACAAACCCTCAGCATAGAGCCAGGAGTAATCCCGGAGTACCACCCGGTGTGACTCCAAAATAACCCAATTCTCAACAAAGTCAGGTGTATTAAGGGCCCTAACTAAGACTGAGAGACATTATGTATTCGTCTATATATAACTTCTTAATCACAGTTCTTGTTAACCTAAGGGCGACCTCAGGGGCCTGGGTGCGACTCGGTAGTTGAGCACATGCCCAGTATGTGTATGGTCCTGAGTTTAGCTCCCCAGCACCACTGGGTGTGGCCCTGGTCTCCTCCGAACATCACCAGGAGTGAGCCCCCTGTCCCCAAGCAACAAGGGGGGGGCGGGGTGGGGAAAGAAATACTTTTTTTGGTGTGCCTGAGGTTTTCCTGTAAAGCACTTGCTCTCACCCATGGAGCTACCTCCCTAGCCAGAATGCCTTATTTTTATTCATATGAACAATGAATGCCTTAAAAAATATGATAAAAAAAAAAGCAAAAACTGCAGGAACAGAAAGGTCTTTAATGCCCTTTGTTATTAACTCCTGTTGGGCAGCATCTGCCTTTTGCCTTTTCCCAGGTGCTGCCTGGTGCTCGTTGCCTACCGTGCTGGCTTTGGGACAGTTCTAGTTTCCTAAAAAGCAGAGGCTTTCCAAAACTGCGGCAGGGGCCAGAGTGCGGTGGGGAGGGCATTGCCCTGCACACGGCTGACCCAGGTTAGTTTCCTGGCATCCCATGTGGTCCTCAAGCCCACCAGGAGTAATTTCTGAGCCCAGAGCCAGGCGAAACCCTGAGCATCACTGGTTGTGGCCCAATACCCTCCTCCCCTGAAAAAAAGCCTGTCACTGGTGAGATCTTGGGGTTTCTTTCCCAGTGAAATCTTATTTCCTATCTGTTGCTAATTTTGGGTTTTGGGTTTTGTTTTTTGTTGGTTTTGTTTGTTTTGTTTTTTTATTTGGGGCCACACCTGGCAGTACTCTGGGCTTATTCCTGCTTTTCTACTCAGGGCTCACTTCTGGTGGGGCTCAGAGGACCTTAAAGGGTGCTGGGGATCGAACCCTGGCCATCCGCATGGAAGGCAAGTGCCCCACCTGCTGTACTGTCTCTCCAGTGCCTGCTGGTAATATTCTAAATCTGTGGTTCTTAGGCTGCGTTGAGCATCCTGAGTCTCATGACGCCTCTGACACCCCCGAGCCCGATTCACTCAAGAGTTCCGAGGGGAGGGGTGGGGCTCAGTGGTAGAGCAAGAGGCTGTGCGTGACCTGGGCGCTGGGTTCCATCCCTTGCACTTGAGGGATGAGAATAAAAGAGCATCAGTAATTTAAATAAATAAGTTAATATGAGTGCTGGGGCTCAGGGATAAGGTGCCAGCCCAGCCTTCACGAGACCCTTGGCACTGAAAATTTACGAAAGAAAGATAAAAGACGCAGTATTACTATTTGGGGGAAATTCTAGGACTCAGATCCGTCTTGAAGTGATGTGAAAGAAATTTAGCTCTGTGGGACTCTTGTTTTTTTACTGCATTTGTAAATGTTAATCTTTGAAACCCAATATTGTAAAGCTGATCTTTGGGGTTTTGACACCTGTGGCGGGACAAATTAACATTTCCGTGCCCTATTGTTGAGCGGTGCCCCGACTGTTTGCTCTCCTCGAATTCCTGTGTTGACTGGGCATGTTCTGGAAATTACTTTCGATTATCAGGAAATAAACTGGAACGTCATTGAAAGCCGGAAGGTCATGGTGTCCAGCTGACTCACTCTTTCCTCGTCCCTGTTATTTGCAAGCATTCAATGTCACGGCCACCGTCTTGCTTTCCTGGGCACCCGTCACCCTGAACTGGTCACTGCGGCAGGAGTATAAGTTCTGGGCACTGTGGGCTCTGGGACGGAGGCTCTGCGGAGCTCAGACTCCACGCGGGTCTGTCCACGACTGGAGGATTGGTGGCCCTGGGCTTCTGTTGGTGACTCCACCTACCAGCCTCTAGTCTCACAGAGACTGCTTTTGTATTTTATTTTTCTTTTGCTTTTAGATCCACACCCTGCAATGCTCAGGAATCACTCCTGGAAGGGCTCAGGGGACTATTTCCACCTGGGATCAAACCAGGAGGCTGGCTTTGCAAGGCAAACACCTTAACCTTTGGACTATCTCTCCCACCCTGCTTTTGGTTTTATTTTTTGACTCTTTTTTTTTTTAAGACTTTTTTTTTTCTTTTGCCACACCAGGCAGCGCTCAGCAGTTACTCCTGGCTCTGTACTCAGGAATTACACCTGGTGGTGTCAGAGGACCATATGGGATGCCAGGGATCGAACTCAGGCTGGCCGTGTGCAAGGCAAGTGCCCTACCCACGGTACTGTCTCTCCGGCCCTCCTTTTTTTTAAAATTTCATTTTAATATTGTTTTTACTCCCCTTTGCCCTGTTGTTGGCACTGCTGAGGTGACAGGGTTGTAGTGGGGAGTGGCACGCACACATGCCAGGCTGTGGGGCATGTTTCCAGACTTGGTGCTCACCGCAGGCCCCATGTCACATGGTGGTGGCCAAGCATGAGCTCATCAGGGGTCACACAGGTGGCAGTGGTGGCACTCACACAGTGCCCACCAGAAGCCACGCTCCCAGCCCTTAGCAACTGGCTCCAGCCCTAAGAAATGGAAGCACTCACTGATCCACTCTCAGAGAGGGCCGGAGCCCCGAGCCTCTGCCCTAGGAACAACACCCCAGCCTTGCTTGTGTCGCTAGCACCCCCTTCACAGCCTGCACCTGCCATCCTCGCCGTGGGAAGTCTCTGACTCAGAGTGAGGGGCCCGGGAGGTGGCCCCTGGGGCTGGAGCACAGGCTCTGCAGGCAGGAACCCTGGCTTTCATGGCCCAGCACTGCATCTCCAGTCCCTTCCTCCCCCCACACTGGAGCTGGTTTCTGGTCCCTGAGAATGTGTGTGAATACCACAACCCCCTCCCCAGCCACCCCAAGCCCTGCAATGATTCAGAGTGAGAATCGGGTCATATGAAGTTAGTCTCTCTGCCAGACTATGGTTGCAGGGAGGCTGGAGAACAGGACTTTGCGCTCCAGAAGGTGGTCTGGCCTTCTGCTGAGATGCTCCCCTGGGGGGTTCTCCTGCAGAGAGGTAGGGTGGTTGAGGGAGGAGCAAGGGCTTTGGATACAGACAGGCAGAAAAAATAACAAAGAGACACACACACAGAATTTTGGTTGTACCGCTAGTGTCTTCAGGAATGTCTCTTCATCACTGAACAGACACCCACACACAGCCATTGCCGGGACCTCCAGAGCCTGAAACTTGGGGGGCTGGAAGTAAAGGACGGAGGGGTCTCCTCCCTGACACTCGGCCATGTGCTTCCGGCCCGCTGGCTCCATGTGCAGAAGACATTGCTCCCCACAGTGCATCGCCCTGTCTTTGCAGACGAGGCCAGTTCCTCCTGTCACACGCTCCTGCATGCCCAACCCCTGACTGAACGGAGCCCAGAAGCATACCAGGAGGACGTGTGCCACGATGCACACCACAGCTTCCTCCTACAAGACAAACTTCAGCAATGGGGCCAGGAAGAAAACTCGAGAAGTAGAGCATGTAGGGGTGCTGAGCTAAGTCCTGGCATCTCATGCCGCCCACCACCCACCACTCACCAGCCCACTGCCAGAGGACTGGCCAAGAGCACCTCAGGGAGAGACCCCAGACCCCAGCACTGCTGGGTGTGGTGCCTACAAAAGTACAAATGAGAGACCAGAGGGATGAAACTATGTGAAGTCCAAATCCTGGCACTAAGTGTGATTCACTGAGCACCGCCAGTTGTAACGCCTAAGCACTGTCCCAAGAGCAGCCCCTGAGCACCACCACATGAGACCCCCAAGCCATAAATATATTTCAAATTAGGTCTCAAGAGATAGTACAGTGGGCAGGGTGCTTGCCTTGCATGTGTCCTAGCCAGTCCGGGTTCGATTCCCGTCACTCTTTATAGCCTCCCAATCCCTACTAGGAGTGTTCCCTTGAGCATAGAGCCAGGAGTAAGCCCTGAGCACCCCTGAACATGCCCCCCCAAAAAAAAAACAAAATAAGCCACAGGTGCGTTTCATGGTCTGGGATGAGCTCAAAGGGCTGGAGCTTATGTTTTGCATGTAGGACTCCCAGGTTTCGCACCTGGTATTATGTGTTCTCCAAACACTGATAGGTATGTACCCCCTGCTCCCCCTAAAAAAAAAAGAATTGAGTGCTGTTACATGCAGAATGCTAAACACAGCTGAACAAAAGTCAGATACTTTTTTCACACACTGTTAGACACTGCACTTTTTTTTCAGTTGCAGAAAACCTGCAAACAGGCACAAGGAAGTGATGGTGAGTTCAGAATAGCGCTTCTTGGGGAAGCCAGTTCCTCACTGGCTAGGGGCCTAAGAGCTGTTGGGCATGGAAACGCTCTGTGCACCCCTGTCGGGGGGGGGGGGGGGGGGGACGGGGAGGTTAGGTCCACGTACAGACACATTTAAATCTCAAGTCATGCTCACCTTGAGATTACTTTCGTTTTACTCATTCAACATAGGTTCCTAACAGATCGATTACAAAGTTGTTTCTGAAGTCTGGTGAAGGCTGGGGCAATGGTTCAAATGCTAGAGCACACGCCTCATTCTGTGAGAGGCCCTGAGTCTGCTCCCAGCAACACATGCCTAATAGCCCCAGAACCGCCCTGGTGGCGCCAAGCATCAGACCATGAGAATTGCACTGCTGGGCTGGGAGTGACCCCAGTTTCTGCAGTCCTGGTGGGTGTGGCACGTATGGAAAAAATCTGCCAAGGACCAGGAAGAAAGAGACAGTGAGCGAGAGCACGAAGCATGATGAGCTGAGCATGTGTTTTGCAGGAGCAACACCAGGAGCAACCCCTGGGCACAGAGCCAAGAGTCGCCCCATTGCACTACCAGGTGTGACTCAAAAAATGTATACAGGGGCCAGAACCATAGTACAGCAGGTAGTAGGGCGCTTGCCTTCCACACAGCTGACCCAGGCATCCTATATGGTCCTCCAAGCACCACCAGGAGCGACTCCTGAGTGCAGAGCCAGCAGTAATGCCTGAGCCTGGCTGCATGTGGCCCCCAAACAAAACCAAAGATGTAAGATCCAAAGAGCTAGGACAGGGACTAAGGTGCTTCCCTTGCACATAGCCAGCTCTGGTTTGATTGCTTGCATTACACTGGGCACTGCCAGGAATGATCCCTGAGCACAGAATAAGCCCCTGAGCACTACTGATTGTGATTCACACCACCCACCCCCACATCGTCCAGGCTTGTATAATGAAAATAAATGCTTGTGTTCTAGCATCATTGGGCTCTTGCCGCTGAAGGTCTTCCCTTGCACATGGGCCCTGGCTGAAGGCTGTGTGACAGGCGAGGAAAGCACTGGCCAGTGTGGGACACGCTCCAGCCTTTCTGGTCAGCCAGTCGGCTGTGGGCTGTTGTGAGCGCAGGGGTCCACCAACACTGCTGCCGTTCCAGGGGACTCTGGGGAGCGTGAGCGCCTGAGGGCAGAGCAGCCGGTGCAGAACCACCTTGGAAAGTATTTGGAAAGTGCCTGCACGTGACTCAGCACAGTGGCTGTTGCCGTGCTCCGGAATTTTCTTAGAAACCCTTGGTGTGCAGGGTTTGCAGTCAAGAGCATGGTGAGATGGTGCTGTCGACCTGCCCAGGGCCGCTTTCCAGTGTCCCTACGGGATGCACCTCCCTGGTCACTGTCTCTCACATTCCCACGACGAGGAACTGGGACAGGAGGGGAAGTATCGCTTTCTCTTCGTCCTCAGCAGCTCAATGCTATCTCCCACTCGCCCTATCTTTGCTTTGTCATGTCAGATGGACACGAATTGAGCACCTTCTGCATACACGGCCGACACTTTTGCTAATCATCAGATTTGACCGTGATTATTCTTCCATAGAAGTCTTCAGTGGGCCCATGAGCTGTGGCACCAGCTGGATGAACGCCAGAGAGACAGGGATAAGGCACTTATCTTGCATGCAGCCGAAAACAGGGTGTTGGGGTGGGTTCAGCCGGTAGGGCAAGAGGCCAACTTGGGTTCAATCCCCTCACCCCCTATGGTTCTCCAACCCCCTATGGATCACTCCAATTACCAGGAGTGATCTCTGAATGCAGAGCCAGGAGTAAGCCCTGAGCACAGCCAGGTGTGGCTAAAAATAAATCAAAAATAATAAAAATAAAAGGCCTTCCTAGGACTAGAGAGACAGTACAGAAGTGAAGGCGTTTGCCTTGCATACAGCTGACCTGAGTTCAATCCAGGCACCACATATGGTCCCCTGAGAAGTACCAGGACTAAGCCCTGAGCACTGCTGGGTGTGCCCTCCCCCCAAAAAAGACCATCTAATGGGTGTGAAATGGCATTGCTTTGTGGTTTTGAATTGTTCTCCTAAAATGAGTAAAGTTGAACATTTTTACATGCAACCATGGGTCCCATGGTGACCATCTTTGGAAAAATGTCTATTCAAGTTTTTTTACTTATTATTTTGCATTTTTTTTAATTCAGTGATTCTCGGGCTACTCCAAGTCCAGTGCTCCCAGTGCTTCTGGGAAGACCATAGGGTGTTCAGAATTGTGATCAGGCGTTCAATATTAAGCACATAAATAACATACAGCCCTTTTTAATTTTATTATTATTATTATTAATATTGTTATTATTATTATTTTGCTTTTTGGGTCACACCCGGCGATGCACAATGGTTACTCCTGGTTCATGCACTCAGGAATTACTCCTGGCGGTGCTCGGGGGACCATATGGGATGCTGGGAATTGAACCCAGGTCAGCCAGGTGCAAGGCAAACACCCTACCCGCTGTGCTATCGCTCCAGCCCCCCCCCCCAGCCCTTTTTAAAAAAACTATTTTCATAGCCTCTGCTTCACCCCCACATTTTTTGTTTGTTTTTGTTTTGGAGCCACACCTGTAAGTGCTCAGGCACCACGTGGTATCCAGGATCAAACTCAGGTCTCCTGGATGCAAAATACATACTCCGGTCCAGAGAACTGGTGCCCTTTTTTTTTTTAATTGGGTTGTTTTGTTATTGCTGAGTTCTGAGTTGTTTAAATATTCTGGATTTGATTTCATTTTGGACTTTATTAATTTTATAGAAGACATAAGTCTAGGCATGGGCCAGACAGACAGCACAGAGGTTAAGTCCCTTGCCTGGCATGCAGCTGACCCTGGCTCATCCCTGGCACCCCCACAAGGCACTGCTAGGAGGGGCCTCAGAGAACAGGCTGAGAAGTAGCCCCAGAACACTGCCTGGTGTGGCCCCAAAACCAAAAATAAATAACATGTTAGAAACAAACATGGCAAAATAAATAATATCATCTGATGGGGCCTTCAACGACATTGGAACACACTTTGGTCAGCGAATGTTGACTTCTGGGTAGCTTCCTGGCCAGACCAGATCAACTAAGGACACCGGGACACATTGAAAAAAGAAAAAAAAAAGTCAACACCAGCACCAACAAAAAATCAACAAAAATGTAAACTCTTTGCAGACCTGTGACTTCTGTACATCTTGGCATCCAAACCCGCAGCTGGCTTCTCTACTCTGACTTAGATGTCCACGTACTAGGGCAGAATGGAAGCAGCCGTTTTCAGAGACGATTGGGCTAGCAGGGCCAAAGCCAGGCTGCCAGGTCCTCAAGTTCAAAAGATTCCGGAGGAAACAGAAGGAGCATGTATTTGGTGGTGAACACCCCGTGAGGGATAGGAATGGAATTAGGAACGTGCACGTTCAGAGCCCTGCAGAGGGTGGGCATTTAGCTATAAATATTTAGTGGTAGAATGTGTGAATTCTTACACAGATGTCATCCTTTGGGGCTGGGCTATGCAGATAAAAACAAACCAGGGTTTTATGGGAATAGTGCGGTTGGCAGTTACTTTAGAGGCAGCCTAAATATTTACTTCCATGCTGTAACCTTTGCCTTGTTTGTTTAATTAAGCCTTTACTGAAGACCAGACACAGGCTCTAGTGCTGGAAGATCGTTCCACAAATATCACAAATCACAGAAGCACCACGCTAACTGAAATGGGCCTTTCTGAAATAGTGTATTTCTAATTTTACCAAGAGCTAGTTTTATCTAATTATTTCATTTAAAGGATTCAGCGTGTATTCCCCCCAGAGAGGAGGCAATGCCATGTGAAAATTTAACAAAAAACAGTTAATAATCCCCTTCCAGGGGGCTGGAGCGATAGCACAGCAGGTAGGGCGTTTGCCTCTGATGCAGCCGACCCTGGTCTGATTCCTCCATCCCTCTCGGAGAGCCCAGCAAGCTACCAAGAGTATCCAGCCCGCAGGGCAGAGCCTGGCAAGCTCCCCATGGCGTATTCGATATGCCAAAAAAAGTAACAAGTCTCACAATGGAGGTGTAACTGGTGTCCACTAGAGCAAATCGATGAACAAAGGGGATGACAGTGCCAAAACAGTGCTACAAATAATAATAATAATAATAATAATAATAATAATAATAATAATAATAATAATAATCCCCTTCCAGACTGAGTAGCAGTGAGGACACAGCTCAGGGGACTGGGCTCATGCTGACTGCAGGAGGCCCAGGTTCAGACCCAGTACCTCGTGTGGGCCCTAGACATCTCTGCTTTCATGAACCAAAAATTACCTAAAAGGGGCCAGAGCGAGCGATAGTAAGTGGTTAGGCTATTTGCCTTGCACATATCCGACCCAGGTTCAATCCCCAGCACTTCATATGGTCCCCCAGCACCATCAGGCATGATTTCCTGAGAGCAGAGCCAGGAGTGACCCCTGAATACTGCTAGGTGTGACAAAGCAAAATATAAAGAAACATTTTGAAAAAAAATTGACCTAAAAATAAAATAAAAGTAAATAAATAATAACCTAAACAGAGGTTTGAGATAGAGTACAGGAGTCAAGACTCTTGCCTCTCACATGACTGATCAGGGTTCAATTCCCATTACCTCGTGGCCCCCCGAGCGTCAGTGGACGTAGTCCTATAGACTCCAAGCACTTCAAGGTGGGCACTGCAGGACCCACACAGCATCACCTCTTTGGGCCTTTGCACTGACCTCCCAGGGCCCCTGAGCGTGGCCAGAAAGGAGCAAAGATCAGTATCTGTTTGTCAGTGTCTGTTTGTTTGGGGCACACCTGATGATGCTCAGGGCTTACTCTTGGCTCTGCACTCAGGGATCATGCCTGGTGGGGCTCAGGGATCTGTATGGGATGCCGGGGATTGAACCCAGTTCTGACCCATGCAGGGCAAGCCCCCTCCCTGCTGTGCTATTGCTCCAAACCCAAAATAAGTCCTTTTTGTTTAATTTTCTAAAATAGCTGGTTCCCCCACTCCTCACAGTGACAAGGATTGAACCCAGGACCTCAGAGGAGCGTGTGCTTGACCACTGAGCAACATTTCCAGTCCTGGACCAGAGAGTAGCAGAGCTGATAAGGCACCTACCACGGATGTGGCTGATAGGACAACCTGAGCTTCATCCCTGACATCCTTCCTGTTTTGAGCACCGCCAGGAGTGATTCCTGAGTGCAGAGCCAGGAGTACAGCCGGGTGTGTCCCAAAACCACCCTGTCCACAAAACTAACAAACAAAAAACCCCAAACATTCCCAATCTGTAGATTTAAAATTTTTTAAATTTATTTTTAGTTGGGCTGGAGCGATAGCACAGCGGGTAGGGTGTTTGCCTTGCACACGACTGACTCGAGTTTGATTCCTCTACTTCTCTCGGAGAGCCCGGCAAGCTACTGAGAGTATCTTGCACGCACGGCAGAGCCTGGCAAGCTCCCCGTGGTGTATTCGATATACCAAAAACAGTAACAAGTCTCAAAATGGAGATGTTACTGGTGCTCGCTCGAGCAAATCGATGAGCAACGGGATGACAGTGACAGTGACAGTGATTTTTAGTTAATTTTTTTTTTCGGGGTAGAGAGCAGCAATGACTGGCCATACTCAGGGAACCCTGCCATGTCAGGGTCTGAACTCATGGTTTCCATGTGTCTAGCATGGACTTCAGCCCTCTTAGCCCTAAATAAATGGCCTAAACCATATCATACATTTGTAAACAAATTTAATGACACATACCTTTCATCACACTTAATATGTTAATATTTGATACCTACAACTTAATAGAAAAGTGGTGTGGGGACTTTTTAAAAATAACGTATCTTGGGGCTGGAGCGATAGCACAGTGGGTAGGGCGTTTGCCTTGCATGTGACTGACCCGAGTTCAATTCCCAGCATCCCATATGGATCCCTGAGCGACGCCAGGAGTGATTCCTGCGTGCATGAGCCAGGAGTAACCCCTGTGCAACGCCGGGTGTGACCCAAAAAGCAAAAAAAAAAAAAAAAACCAAAAAAACAAAAACAAAAAAAAAGTATCTTAAAATCAAAGACTGAAGAAGCAATAGTATAGCGGGTAGGGCGTTTGCCTTCCATGTGACCAACCCAAGTTCAATCCCTGGTATCCCATAGGATCCTCTGAGCCTCACCAGGAGTGATTCCTGAGCTCAGAGCCAGGAATAAACCGCGAGCACCACCAGATATGGCCCCTAAACAAAACAAACAAAACAAATAAAAATCTGAAAATGGGAGAGAACAAAGGTTAACTTTTTTTGGTCATTTTTGGCGGGCAGCAGGGGGCACACACAGTGATGCTGTGGGGTGACTCCTGAGCATTTAGAAATCTCTCCTGGGGGTGCTCAGGGGACCTACCCACTGTGCTATCACCCCAGCCCTGAGGGTAACCCTTTTCTTATAAAACCTTTGCCTGAAGGGGGCCAGACAAGTGAAAATGGTTTGGAATGTTTATTTTTGTTTCTATTTCAAAACACCGGGCTTTGTTACAGGCCTGCTTTGAACATCCCCCTTTCTTTCCTGGTTGGCCGCTGGGCTGGGCACAGACTGGGGAGGACCCCCCTTCAGAGGACCTGCCAGGCTTACTTCCTTTCTCCACAAAATTGAAAATCTCTAGACAGCTGAGCCTGGTGCCCAGGGGCGAGGTGCAGATGTGGCCCCTTACATCTGTGGCTCTGGGGGCAGCAGCAGATACAGTGAAAATGGGATTACTTTACTATTATTTGGGAGCAGAGTGCTCTCAAGCAGTGCTCTGGGGGGGAGGGTGGGACCACTCCCGGTGCTCCGGTTCAGTGCTGCGGATCCCAGCAATCCTCAGGGTACATGTTGGTCCTGGCGATTAAAATTGGGGTGCCAAATCCGCTAGCCTTTCAGCCACCTCCCTGACTCCTGATTATTTATTTATTTATTTATTTTGGGCACTCAGAAATTACTCCTTGCAGTGCTCGGAGGAACCATATGGGATGCAGGGATCAAATCCGGGTTGGCCATGTACAAAATAAGTTCCCTACCTGCTGTACTGTCGCTCCAGTCCTCTTTATCATTATTATTATTATTATTATTATTATTATTATTATTATTATTTTGGGTTTGGGGACACACCGGCTTGTACTCAGGGCTTACTCCTGGGTCTGCCCCCAGGGATCACTGCTGATGGGGCTTTGGGGACCATATGTAGCGCTGGGGAGAGAAGCAAGGTCAGCTTGACAGGACGGAAGGCAAGCGCCCGACCTGCTGTATCACTCCAGCCCCCTGGCTTTTTCACTGGGAATGGGGGAAGGATAAAGGGTCTGCAGCCCTCAGTTTCTCAGAACGTCATCTGTCAATCCAGCCACCACCCTTTATTGTCCCTCATGACAGTGCTGTTTGCTTTACCCTGAGCCTCTGGTATCAGATTTCTGCTCCTATTTGCTGCCCATCCTGAGATGCTCCCTCAGGAAATAGCTCTTCTCCACAACCCTGGGAATGAATGCAGGCACATGTGAGAGAGACCATGGGTTTGGCTTCAGACCTCCACAAGAAAGCGGACAGAGCAATAAAGTAGGTCACGGGGATTGTTTTTGTGATCCAGTGCATGGAAAAGTGACATTTACAGGGGCCAGGGAGATGCTCAAAGGATGGATCATTGCTTTGTATGCAGGAGCCCTGGTCTCCATCTCTGGCACCACGCAGTCTCTGAGCACCACTGGGTACGGCCATGGAGCACAGAGTGAGGAATGGCCCCAAGTGCGCCAGGCGGGCCCCTCCAAGAAAGTTACATTTACACAATACTGCAGAGAAATAATTGTGCAACAGCGTTATGTCCAAAAAACTCAACGTCCATCCCTTGATTAAGTGCAACACAGACTCAGAGTGGTCACGTGCCCTGGGAATATGGCACCAATAAATGCAGAGTTGCTGCAACCCTTCAATTTGTAAGAAATTCAGCCTCTGCCAAACCCAATAAAGCAAAGTGCAATAAAACTAGATAGACGTGTACTGAGTGAGGGAAGCGTGAGGTTTCGGAGAGCTAATTGCTCCCGTAAATTACAAAACAGGGCGAAGTCAGTTCTACCCAAAGCTGCTTCTAGACTTTGGAATCACCCTTCCTGAGAAAGCGTTTTCAACTATGGTGGCGGCAGCCAAGGGTCCCCTGTACAGGAATGACATTCCTACGGAAAACAGCTTCTCACTGACCTCTCAGAAACCCGTACAGGTCCTCTGACTCCTGCCAGCCTCCCATCCTGTCAGTCTCTCTCAGAACCCTGCCTCCTGGGACACCCTGGGTTCCAGTTTTGACACCACATACACACTCACACTGACAAACAAAGCATTTGGGGATAGGGGTGTGGCTCAGCGGAGCTTTTGCCTTGCATATGTGAGGCCTTGAGTTTGATCGCCGGCACTGCAAAATACAGTGATGATGATGATAATAATAATAATAATAATAGCACTGTAGCACTGTCCTCCTGTTGTTCATCGACTTGCTCAAGCGGGCACCAGTAACATCTCCATTGTGAGACTTGTTGTTACTGTTTTTGGCATATCGAATACGCCACGGGTAGCTTGCCAGGCTCTGCCGTAAGTGCGGGATACTCTCGGTAGCTTGCCGGGCTCTCCGAGAGAGATGGAGGAATCGAACCCGGGTCGGCTACATGCAAGGCAAGCACCCTACCCACTATCACTCCAGTCCAATAATAATAATAATAATAATAATAATAATAATAGCGTTTGGGGAGAGATAACTCAGGCGTTAGGGCATATAACTGGGACTCAAGCCCCCCAGCACCGCTTGCCCCCTCCTGGCACTGCTGCCTGTTGGTATGGTATCGCTGGATGTGGACCCAAGGCTCCCAGACATTGCTTGGGAGAACACCCCTTACCTCCTACCTGCAAAAAGATAATAATGTTTGTGCCGAAGTGAAGGGTTTCTTGCTTGGTCCTCTGAGCAACCTCTGAGCACCAACCTGCAGTGGACCACAAGCACCACTGGATGGGACCTCCTCCCCCCCCCCCCGAAAATCCAGGACCTGGAGTGATAGTACAGCATGTAGGGTCCTTGCCTTGTATGTGGCTGACTCGGGTGTGATCCCTGGCACCACATGTGGTCCCCTAAGTCCCACCAGGAATGATCCCTGCACACAGAGCCAGGAGTAAGCCCTGAGCACTGCTGCGTGTGGCCCCAAACCCACAGTCAATTAAAATAAAAGTAGATCAATAAAGTCCACTCCTGTTCCTTTAGTCCCTTTTGAATAGGTGGGTCCAGACTCATATGTCCAGACTCATCTCTTTCACCTCAGGTCTGCAGTCAGGGGGAAGGCAGGTATGAAGGTGCAGGGCAGGAAACCCAGCTCCAGTGGAGAACCCAGTCAAGCACCTGGTGGGGCAACCCCTCCCCAGTCACAGCGAGACAGTCCTCAGTACCTTCGCTCCTGACTCAGCTCAGGGGACTGGAACAAGGACCCGAGAGGCAGGGGCTCTGGAGGGCTCGCCAGAACTCACTCTCCAGCCTCGTCCCCAAAGGTGGGGTCAGCTGGCGGGCACGTCCTCAGGGTCAGCTGTCCGGTGAGGGCAAAGGGAACACTTCCTGGGTCCCACAGCATTTATCCCTGCGAAGGAGACAGCAGGAAGCAAGAGCTAAAGCAAGCCGGAGTGTGGACGGCAGCAAGAAGGGCTGGCACCTTCACCTCTGTGCCTCTCTCCTCTGACTGCTACCCCGACCCGGGAGAGTAAATGGCCCAAGAAGAGGGAAAAGAAGAAGCTGGGCCAGGGTAGGGAATCCTGTGGGGGAAGAGGTGTGAGTCCCCCACATGCTCAACACCTCCCAGGAGTTGGGGCTGGAGTGATAGCACAGCGGGTAGGGTGTTTGCCTTGCACGCGGCCAACCCAGGTTCGATTCCCAGAATCCCATATGGTCCCCTGAGCATCGTCAGGAGTAACATTTCCAGGAGTGAATTTACCAGCACTGCAAGGGGAGGCACCATTTGACATGATCCTTGAGTTCAAAGCAGGAGCAGTCCCTAGCACCAATAGGTGTGACTCCAAAAAGTAAAAATAAATAAAATTTAAAAACCCAACACAATTTGGCGGCTGGAGCAATAGCACAGCAGGTAGGGCATTTGCCTTACACGCAGCCGACCCGGGTTCGATTCCCAGCATCCCATATGGCCCCCTGAGCTTCGCCAGGAGTAATTCCTGAGTGCAAAGCCAGGAGTAACTCCTGTACATCTCAGGGTGTGACCCAAAAAGAAAAAAAAAATCTAATTCCTTGAAAATTTCTATTGAAGTAACTAAGCATCACCAAAGCCTTTAATGTTTGCAATGCAAAGCACTACCTTGATCATAATGCCACTAATCTAGCAATGACTGGCCTTAAAGAAAAGACTAATCCAGCCAAAGCCAGCATTGATAATGTGCCCTTAGCAAAGGCTTTTAGCTGGAAAACAGGAATTTCAACTATCTGGGCTGTTGTTTCAGCGAGCTGTGCTAAACTGCTGGTAAGTCAACTTCTTAGTATAATGCTGAACTAATTGCTATTTAAACTTGAGTTAGGTGCCATTCCTTTGGCTTCTGACTAACTTAAATGAGATACTTTTAATAACTTCAGCAGAATGTATAGCGTTATATTAAAAAAGTGTACTTCTTAAGGGTTGAAGACATAGTACAAGGGTTAAGGAATTTGCATTTCATACAGTCAACCCTGGTTCAATTGCTGGCACTGCATAAGGTCTCCGGAGCATTGCTAGGCGTGATCCCTGAGAGGAAAGTCAGAAGGAAGCTTGAGCACCACTGAGCATGGCTTAAAAACCAAACCCCAAATCAACCAACAAAAATCTTGGATTCTGCACACAACATCCAATTTGGAGTAGTTCAGAGTCCCCTTTAGGAGGTGCACATGAGGAATAAAAACTTCTCCTGAGTTTGGGCTGGAGCGATAGTACAGTGGGTAGGATGTTTGCCTTGCACGCAGGTGTGATCCCCGGTATCCCATATGGTTCCCCCAAGCACCACTAGGAGTAGTAATTCCTGAGTGCAGAGCCAGGAGTAACCCCTGAGCATCGCTGGGTGTGATTCAAAAAGCAAAACAAAACAAAACAAAAAAACTACTCCTGAGAGAGGGTCAAGAGAGGGGATGGAATGGGGAGAGAAGAAGACAGAGCTGGGTTGTGCATGTGCATGTGTGTATGTGTGTGTGTGTGGGGGGGGGGTGGGCGGGAAGAAGTGGACAAGTGGCTTAGATTTTCACAGTGAAAGCAGAACACTTTTGATGCTCTCCGCCCAGACGAGATCTGGAGCAGCCACACACGAAACGGCTCCTCTGCTCCTTAAGATTATGATCCTAGAGGACTACTAACCAATTTTGGCACCCAGTGGATTCTTATAGAAATGCATCTAGACTGTGAACTGAGCTAAAATATCAAAAATCCAAAACCACGCAACCGCTGTTGCAGCTGCGCAAGCTCATATACTCTTCATTCTCAGCAATGGAAAACAAATTATCAAATGATGCCTTTTCAACAGGTTTGATTATTAGGGGAAAATTCCAAATAATAATATGAGTTTTCTGTTGAAATACTAAATGTAGTCAAAGTATAGAGAGAATAAAGTGAAGACCAGTAGCCACACAGGTGCGGGGGGTATGAAGGGTATACTGGAGTTCTTGGTAGTGGAACATGTGCACTGGTGAAGGGATGGGGGTCTGATTATTGAGTGACTGAGAATTGAACCTGAAAGCTTTGTAACTTTTTTCATGGTGATTCAATTAAAAAAAGAAAATTAAAAAAAAGAAAGAAAGCAGAACACTTTTGCCCCAAGCTTGAAAGAATGTGAAGGCTGTAGCAGATTGGAGATTTGGAATATGCCCTGGCACTAGAAAGTCTACTGCTCCCTAGAGTTTAGAGAAGTTTGAAAAACATTTTCAGATCTCCAGGAATTTTCCACTGAGCTGAGAAGGGGGGATATGTTTATGTTTCAGTAGCAATCCCAGAGAGACTATATATTTATCTTCATAGAGTCCTAACCCTCTCTTCAGCACGATCACACAGTTATCTCAGACCCTGTTCGTGCCAGGAGCTCTGGGGACGGACAGTCCTGGAGAAGCTATAATAAGCTGGAATGGTGAGAAAATATTTGGAGGAAGTAAGGCTGATGGAGATGTAGGTGAGCCCTACATAAGGTACAGAAGAAGCTTTAAGCAGCTGAACTAGAGGTGGCTCAGAACTCAAACCCCAAGGGTATCCGGAGGCAGGAAAGCCAGGTTTTGAAGGACCAGACAGTAGTTATCAGATTCTTCAGCCTCAGCTTTAGTCCCCCCGCCCCCAGCCCTGTTTCCTTATGGTTGACATTTGTTTTAGAGGAGTCTTCCTGGTTCCCAGGGTCTGTGGGGTCCCCAAGCATATGTCTGCACAGGCAGTGCCTGACTTTGATCCCCAGCACCCTTGGGAGTAGCCCTGATGATTATTGAGCACTGCAGGGTGTGGCCATAACAAAGAAAAATAAACTGTCCTTGTTTTGCTTGTGGAACTCTCCTGTTAAGCTCCTTCCCCATGCCTCCACCAGGAGAAAATTCCACTCAGCCCAGATGTTCCATGGTTTCCACTGTACTCCACTGCAGTAGTGTCAGTGTGGGGTAAGAGGAGAGATTTTATTTTGGGGAGACAGGCTTTCGTATAGTCTCTTCCTTATTTCTTGTTTTTGGCCCACACCGTGATGCTCAGGGGTTACTCTGGCTCTGCACTCAGGAATTACTTTGGCAGGCTCAGAGGACCATGTGGATGCCAGGGATTGAACCTGGGTCAGCCAAATACAAGGCAAGCACCTTACCTGCTGTGCTATTGCTCAAACCCCTCTCTTCCTTATTTTTGGAATGCATCTTTATCCAAGCAAGTTAAGTTTCTTTGACATTTTTTGGTTTGTTTTTTGGACGACATCTGGCAGAATTAATACTCCTCTGTGCTCAGGGATCTCTGCTGGTGGTGCTCAGGTGATCATATGTGATGCTGGGGATTGAACCAGGCGTGGTCATCTACCAGAAAAACACTCTACCTACTGTACTATTTCTCTGGCCCTTCTTTAAATGGTTTCATCTGCTTACCTCTTAGATGCCAGGCATCCCGATCAACTATAGAATGCAAGGATACATATAGTACATCATCATTATATGATTGCATTCAAATGTTGTTGGAAATAAAGATAAATAAAGCCAGGGAGTGCCATAGAGACAGGCTGGGGGAGGAACCTGGGGGTATTGGTGGCAGGAAATGTACACTGGTGAAGGGATGGGTGCTAGAACATTTTATAACTGAAACTCAATCATGAACAACTTTGTATCTGTACCTCATGGTGATCCAATTAAAATTTTTTTTTCTTTAAAAAAAAAAAAAGGCCAGGGAGATGATCTAAGGGCTAGGGCACAAGCTTTGGATGCAGAAGCCCCAGGTTCAACTCCTGGCTCACTGCATGGTTTCCTGAGCCCTGCTGATAAATACCCTAAGAAAGAAAGATGAATATATCATATTACTCTTGCTTTATATTATATATAATCATGTATCATTAATATATTGTATTAATTACTCTGTTGCTAGTAAATGAATCATCCTGAAGTTTTGGGGTCTTGAAAGTAAATTTAAAATTTTGGCAGCTGGGTCAGGGATGTGGGGCTGTGTGGTGCTGGGATGAAATGCAGGAGCACCACACAGGGGAGCGCTTATACTCCAGCCCTTTGATTTAGTTCCCCAGTCCACCAATTTAGATTCACTGGGTCCTCAGGCTGATGAAGGTGACAGGATTTGCTTTAATCCTAGACTCTCCCTCCATCTTAATCCAGGGATGATACAATACACCGGCATTGTTCAGAATTTATTTGAGCACTTTGGAGGAGGCATTGAAGTTTTCAAATGTGTAGGGTTTTTTGGGGGGCTGTGGGGGGGGGAGGGCATGCCAAAATGGTGCCACTCAGGTCTAAATCTTGGCTCTGTGCTCAGGGGGTTATGTGGGATGAAAGGGATCAAGCATCCTAACTGCTCTACTATCGCTCTGGCCTCTAAATGTATAAGGGTTGGGCTGCAGCGATATGCAGCAGGTGGGATACTTACCTTGCATGCAGCTGACATGGGTTTAATACCTGGTATCCCAGAGGGTCCCCTGAGCCCTGCCAGGAGTGATCCTGGAGCACAAAGCCAGGAGTGAGTCTGAACACTGCTAGATGTAGCTCCCAAACCAATAGATAAATAAAGTAAGAGGGTTAATGGTGAGATCAGAAAGCCTGTGCCAATGGACCCAAGGCTTGTCTTTTCTGCCAGCTTTTATTTTCTGGTAAGGGCACTTGCCTTGTATATGACTGACCTGAGTTGGATCCCCTGAACTACACTGGGTCCCTTGAGCCCTGCCAAGAGGAATTCCCCAGCTCAGAGCCAGGTGAAAACCCTGAGCACCCCCGTATGTGGCCACAGAACAGAAAAACAGAGTCAAGTCAAAGCAGGTTGCAATGGTTTCTGGGCGCCTCACAGCCTCTGCACTCCCATGGGCTGTGGCTCAAGGTCACCTTCAGCCCACCATCCACCTGCTCCAGGCAACACCATTTTGGAGTCAACAGATTGTTGCTCTCATACCTAACATAGTTGGGACCAGTAATTTGAATATCAACTCAGCAGGGCGGACTGAGGCTGGAGATCAAAACATGTCATAAACCTGCACAAACAGAACTCCTCCCTTTGGAGAACCCATCGTATTTCACCTGTTTGGGTAATATTTGAGTAAGTTTGACATAGATGATCATGGCTGGGCAGATTTGGGTCTGACACCAGCTAACTACAGATCCCATCACTGGGAGCAGGGGGAGGGGGTCCTTCAGACCACTGCCAGCACTTGAATGGTACAGGTATGTTTTATTTGCTTTTAATTTATTCTTTACTTTTATGTAGGCACTGAGCTACTGGGGATCACTTTTGAGGTGGTCAGAGGGCCCAGGTCATGTTAGGGGTCAAAGCCCAGGCCCCCACATGCAAAACACAAGCTCCGAAGGAATCTTTGACTTAAAGAATGTGCCTTTCCTTTCACGCTGTCAGGTGACATTTGAAGTGGTTGCACAAACACCCTGGGGAATTGTGAGCAAAGACCCCAATGACGTTGTTCAAGGAGCATGAACACTAAATACGCCTTCATGGTCCTGGGTCATGAAGATTTTATGAGGTTTCCATGACTCCAGTCTAATAACCTCATGTCTTGTCACTGAATCGCCCCCACTTTCTGTGCCATTTTGGATCTTTAATTTTGGGTCTATGTCCGGAAAGGTTTGTGGTAAATATGTAGGCAGGAGGCAGAAATGAAACTTGTTCATACTGATGTGAAGACTTGTAAGTTCTTTCTTAAGAGAAAGTGTCACGGAGGCAGGATTTACCCCTGCTGGGTATGGGAGGTAAGGGGGTCTGGAGGCGGAAAGTCCCAACGAGACGTCTCCCCCAAATTCTGCATCCACATCTTCAGCAAATCACTTGCCCTGCCAAGGCTCAATTCCTGATGTATGAAAGAGAGAAGAAGACAGTACTCACCTGTTTAGAATTATATAGCCTTAGGGGCTGGAGCGAGAGTACAGCAGGTAGGGCGTTTGCCTTGCACACGGCTGACGCAGGTTCGATTCCCAGCATCCCATATGGTCCCCTGAGCACTGCCAGGAGTAATTCCTGAGTGCATGAGCTAGGAGTAACCCCTGTGCATCACCAGGTGTGACCCAAAAAGATGCTGCATTCAAAATCACTTCTTGTAGGCTCAGAGGACCACATGGAGTATCAGAGATTGAACCTGGGTTGACTGTGTGTGAGGCACACAGTCAACATGCTCACTGTACTATAGCAGCAGCCCTTCTCTGCCTTACTTCTGACATAAAAGAAATGTTACAGAATAGACATCTGGGGGCTGGAGCTATAGTATAGCTGGTACGACACTTGCCTTGCATGCTGCTCTCCTGGGTTTGATCCCTGCATCCCATATGGTCCCCTAAGCACTGCCAGAAGGAATTTCTAAGTGGAGAACTAGGATTAACCCCTGAGCATCACCAGGTGTGGACCAAAAATTAAAAAACAATAACAAGCAAACCAAAAGAATGAACATCTTACTGGAGGCCAGAGCGATGTTACAGCAGATAGGGTGTTTGCCATTTGCCTTACACATGGCTGAGCCAGGTTCAATTCCTGGCATCCCATATGGTTCCCCAAGCACCGCCAGGAGTAGTTCCTGAGTGCAGAGTGAGGAGTAACCCCTGAGCATCACTGGGTACGACTCAAAGAGTAAAAAAAAAAGAAAAGAAAAGAACAAACATCTTCTAAATGCATTTCTCTTTCAGTACACTTTCAGCTCAAGGCAGAAAAATAAAAGTATAAAGTACCTTAAAGAAGGGCCAGAGAATATTACAGGGGATAAGGCACTTGCCTTGCACAAATAGAACCTGGGTTTGATTCCCAGCACCTACATATGGTCCCCTAAGCCATGCCAGGAGACATCCCTGAGTACAGAACCAGGAGTTAGGCCAAATCAGGGTTACATGGAATTGAGAACTGGGAAATATTATTCTATTGCTATGCTAGTCATTGTTCATCTGCTAAGCACTGAGACAGATGTGAACATAAAGACCTCACAGTTTAGTGTGGACAAGCATCGAAATAAACGCTGTTGAGGCCCGGAGTGATAGGTGGCCAGAAGGGTGTTTCCCTTGCATGTGGCCAACCTGGTTCTAATCCCCAGCAAACCATAAAGTCCCTCGTCCCTGAGCTCTCCAGGAGTGATCCCTGAGCATAGAGCCAGGAATAAGCCCTGAGCATTGCCAAGTGTGGCCCACCCCACCCCTGCCCCTGCCGAAAAAAGAAAGCACTATCCTATGGTGATGTGAATTTAGGGTTCAAAGAAGCATGTGTTGGGGGTGGGGCTAGCACACTGGTGAGACTTTGCAGTAGATGCAGCACCACCACTGAGTGTGATCCTGATGGCACTGTCCCTGGAGATTCGTGGTGCCACAATCCAGCATTCTGAGCACCCCAACAACAACAACAACAACAACAAAACCCACATTTCTTAAATGAGCAAACAAACAAGCATGGTCAGAAATGTCTTAGCACTTGTTTTGTATCATGTGTGTAACCAGGGTTCAAACACACACACACACACACACACACACACACACACACACACACACGCACGCACGCACCATGTGTCTTCAAATCCCAGTGCAATATCAAGTTATTTCTCTCTCTCCCTCTCTCTCTCTCTCTCTCTCTCTCTCTCTCTCCACACCCTGAGGTTCTCAAGGGTTACACCTATCCCTGGTGTGGCTCTGGGGACCATATATAATGCCAGGGATTAAACCCTGGTCAGTGTACGCGAGGCAAGTGTTCAAACACACACACACACACATACACACACGCACGCAGGCACACACGCATGCATGCACCATGTGTCTTCAAATCCCAGTGCAATATCAAGTTATTTCTCTCTCTCTCTCTCTCTCTCTCTCTCTCTCTCTCTCTCTCTCTCTCTCTCTCTTCCTCCCTCTCTCTCTCCACACCCTGAGGTTCTCAAGGGTTACACCTATCCCTGGTGTGGCTCTGGGGACCATATATAATGCCAGGGATTAAACCCTGGTCAGTGTACGCGAGGCAAGTGAGTGCCTTTTGCTGTCTCTCTAGCCCATGCTTTTTTCTTTTTCTTATTTTCTGGGGGGTGTGGGGAGGAGGGGGTGGCAGCACAGTATTTGGGGGTCTTATGGTGCTGGGGATCAAACCCAGGGCCCCACAAGGCATGTGCTTCATTCTTTATCTATCTCCCAGCCCCCATGAAATTCAACTTTCTTATCTCTACAAAGGAGATAATATTTAACTAGTGAGACTTTGGTGAGACAGAGAAGTTGCCCAACAAACGGTACCTCACAGAAGGGGACGATTTCAGGGATCTCCCTCTCAGACACCAGTGCCTTTGACTGGCCCAAATATAAATTGGCAGGAGAGAGATCAACATGAGAAATGGAACGTGATACATGCAGAGGTCTGTAAGATACGGAATCCAGTAAAAGACCCAAACAATGGCTAATAAGTTAATACAGAGTTAGACAAAGAAGCAATAAATCTGTGAATAGACAGGACAATGAAATTTTGAAAAATTTCCATTGGGCCAACTGATTTACCCAGCTAAGCTGAATCTTCTCACACAGCTTCACACCCTTATTCATGTCTGACTCTCCAGGATTGTGTGTGTGTGTGTGTGTGTGTGTGTGTGTGTGTGTGTGTGTGTGTGTGTGTGTGTGTGTGCGGCCGCAGGCAGGATTCCTTTTGCATACAGATCTAGTTCCAGCTTTCCGAGAAGAGGAGGTTAGGGTCTCGCTCATCTTCAAAATGATCAAATACACTACTTTGGTACATTTTGGGGTGGTCAGATCTAGAACAGGATGTCAGTGCACCCATGGTCTATGAGCACAGTAAGGAAGCAACTTGCCTGCTTGCAACATCAAACCAGGCTCCGGGATAACAAGCTCCATGATAAGCACTGCCTTGATATGATGATTTTTGAATATTTGGAAGAACTGCTTCCTGCTTCTATTAAAAGTCTCTGTGTGTGTATGTGTGTGTGTGTGTGTGTGTGTGTGTGTGTGTGTGATTTTTTATTTTGGTCTGTTCTGTTTTGATTTTTGGTACCAGGGGCCACCCCAGAACCCTATAAATGTGAGGCATACCCTCTAACCACTGAGTTATAGCCCTGGCCCTATAGGCTGTATTGTTAACTTTCCTTCGTTTAGATAAAAAAGCAGCCAAATTGCTCCAATTGGAAATTCTTTTAATTTTTTTTGGCTTTTCTATCTTTCTTCTTCTTCTTCTTTTTTTTTTTAACTAGCAGAAATTCTCAAAGTAACTTTGAATCTTTCAAATGTTACGAAGATGATGATCTAATGTTGTGTCCACCTCTTCTCTTCCAGAGAGGAACAAATATTTGATATTCATCTTCATTGTTTTCTGTGGTTTGGTTTCCTGTTATTTTTCCCTTTTCTGTGTAGGGGAAGGGAGCAAAGGAAACTTCCTTGTTCACCTCCTACTGTAAGGAACAGATTGAAAGAAAATGCACACGGAGCAGGAGGGGAGCTTCTCCTCCAGAGTATTGGCGGCATTACCCGAAGGCACTGAAGCCTGATCTGATGTGTTGCCACTTAAAGCAGCAGGAGTGAGGAGTAGCAGGAGGAAGCCCCAGAGAGCCAGACCAATGAGAGGGAAAGGCCCGAGTGTGTCTGCCAGGCAGAGGGACCCCACACACTTAAGACTATCCAAGATCAAAAATGACTTAACCTTAGACAGTCAAAAGATTTAGCTTTAGGAGGGATGGATAACAACAACAAAATTTTTTTTTCATTTAGATAAGATTAAGAGTTACTTCAAAGGACTGAAGTACTTGCTCTATAGGCGAGATGCCAAGGTTTAGTCCTGCAGGGTATAGCCAACCCACCCTTAACCCCCCCCACCACACACACACACACACACACACACACACACAGCCAAAACCCAGAAAGACTTCAATTGATTTTGGAGTATGTGCACTAGTGGCAGGACCCACTTCTCAGTGGGGTCCGGAGAGAAAGTTCAGTTTGAAGGACACTTGCCGTGCACAAGGCTAACTCAGGTTCCATCTCCTGCACCCCATATGGTTCCCTGAGCACAGAGCCAGGAGTCTGAGCATGGCTAGGTGTGGCCCCAAAACAAAAACCAAAACAAACAGAAGCCTCGTCTCAGAGAAGGAAAATAGTTTTCGAAGGTTTGCTGTTGAATAGGAGAGGTGTTTGCTCTCAGCCTTGTGCCTACTATTTCAGGGCCTGAACCTACAGGCACAAAGGTGGAAGAAGAACATTCCAGATAGAGGGATTATTGTGATCGAAGGGCAAACCACAGAGACAGGAGGGGGAGGGGCAGGGGCTGGGCGGGCGAGCAACTGTGAGTCCAGGTCTTATCTCTCACGCACCTGCCCTTATCTGTCCTTCTATTTCATAATTTGTTGCTGTTGTTGTTATTGTGAGTGTACACCCCATCTCCTAGACTCCGAGGGAAAGAGCACTGCACTCGGCCTGCTTTGATTCCTTCCCACATCACCTAGCGGTGCTTAGTAAACAAAAGAGCTGGGGATATGGATGTGTTGATGCTGGTAAGGGACCAGTTGCTGCTTAAAGGCAAGACAGAAAGAAATGATCTCATCACAAGAAAACATTTCCCATGAAAAAATCAGTGTGTTAATAACCGATATTTCACCTTCTCCTCCCCTTATACTGAAAACTTTTTGTTGTTGGTGGTGATTTTTGGGTTTGGGGCCACATATGGCTGTGCTCAGGGCTTACACCTGGCTGTACACTCAGTGATCACTCCTGGCAGGGTTCGAGGGACCATATGTGGGGGCAGGGATTGAACCTGGTTTGATCATGTATAGGGCAAGTGTCTTACCCTCTGTACTATGAAAACCTCTTCCCACTTTTGGTAGCACTGATAGTGTGGGTACTAATATATCATAGTAGCACTGTCATCCCGTTGTTCATTGATTTGCTCAAGTGGACACCAGTAACGTCTCTATTGTGAGACTTGTTGTTACTGTTTTTGGCATATCGAATATGCCACGGGTAGCTTGCCAGGCTCTGCCGTGAGGGCGGGATACTCTCGGTAGCTTGCCAGGCTTTCCGAGAGGGACAGATGAATCGAACCCGGGTCAGCCATGTGCAAGGCAAATGCCCTACCCACTGTGATATCGCTCCAGTCCATATCATAGTAGTGGGGGAAAAAATTAAGTACCAACTTAAGTATTGACTCGGACAAGACTCAGTAATGGACACTCCAAGTTTTCCTTGGGAGAAAGATTATTAGGGAATCAAATACTCACACAGAATTAATGTGTTACCCCAAGGTATACTTGCTAACTATCCAGGAAAAGGGCGCTGTGAGACTAACTCAACTTCACTCACCATGGGATGAATTTTGGTGATCAGAACAGCATCTGAACTAGCCCTGCCAACAGGGTTTCCTAAAGTCTAATAATGTAATGGGGGCAAAATATAAACCTAGATGGTGAGATATCCAATGGGACAACTGGACATGATCCTTTTATTTGATTTTATATTTTATTTTGGAGAGACTGGGCATCAAATCCAGGTCTTCCACCTACAAGGCCTGCTCTCATCTCAACCACAGCCCCAGTCCTTGCACAAGGTCCTCTTAAAGAATGACATTGTCAAAACACAAAACAAGACAAACTACTAAGACCTCAGGTGCTCGTGGCTGAGAGTGAGGCCTGTTTTCTCTGGAGAAGGTGAACAGCGGAAGTAGATAGCTGGTTCTCTTCCCGCCTCTGACCAGCTGTGCTGGGAAGCCTTTCTGATAGGATGTCTTTCTACGTGGAGGGTCGGAATGAGCTGACATTGAAGCGTCAGAGAGAATATTAAGGTGGTCTGGGTAATTTTTTTAGTCTATACTCAATGCTTCTGTTCTCCTTGATATGTCCCCAGGATAATATGTATTCCACTAATATAAGGGCAGATCCCTATAGTTCCACAACTTTACATAAGGCAGAAAACAAATCTCTTCCTCTTTCAAACTCTGAAATTCCCTGGCATGCTACAGGTATGCTCAAAAGATCCTAAACTTGAGCTAGAAAGATAATAAAATGTGGGGTACTTTACTTGATCCCTGGCACCCCATATGGTCCCCTGAGCTCCTCCAGGAAATGATCCCTGAGCACAGAGCCAGGAGTGAACCCTGAGCACTGTGAATGGGACCCAAATCCAAACAACCAGAAATAAAACATAGTGAAGACAATAATGAGAATGTTCAAGAATTAAGGAAACTGAGGCTGGAGCAATAATACAACAGGTGGGGCCTTGCACACATTAAATTTGTGCTTAGTTTATACTAAGTACATGTATTAACTTGTACTAAGTTTACCTTGCATGCGACTGACCGGGGTTCAATCCCCAGTATCCCATATGGTCCCACGAGCACTGTTAGGAGTAATTAATTCCTGAGTGTAGAACCAAGAGTAACCCCTGAGCATCGCCAGGTGTGACCCCTCCCCCCACCGCAAAAATAAAAAGGCCAAACCAAAAAAGGAAACTAGAGAAACATAATAATGAAATGCAGAAAATAATCCCCAATGGTTTGTAGATAAAATACAGCAACAGAAATCTGCATGGTTTAGATAGGACCATGGGTTCTAGCTCCACCAAAACCCAAACGAGCCAGGAGACCACAGTAATTAGGGTGCATATAAGCAGGGACCTGATGTGGACTGGCTCCCGGGTGCCACATGGGCTCCCAAGCACCTCAAGGTACAACTCTGGATCAGTGGGGTGGTCTGGGTGGTCCTGGCCCTGCAGAGTCTGAGCAGCACCACTTCCTCAGGGCCTGGCACTGAACTGCTTTTCAGGGACTGCGTATTGCCAGGAGTGGTTCACAGGCCCACTGAGCACTGCTCTGGAGGACCCCTTAAACAAACTCTACAAGCTATTTGGGGAAATATAGTAAGAGTAGTGTGGTTGTTGTAAATGGAATGTTTGTGCCTCCTCTTCATAATTGAGTACTTCTCTCTTGTATTTCTATTCAGAAGAGAAATACTGGGGCAATGGGGAAGTGGGCAGTGCTTGGGGAACCCTATGGTGCTGAGGATGATTCTCAGAGCTCAGGCAGAGGAAGCACAATCTCCAACCCTTTGGGCCATCTCCCTGAGCTGAGAAATTAATTTATAAGTCACCCAGTCTATAAGATTCTGCTAGAGCTGAATAAAGTGAGATAAGAAGTTCTGTAGGAATACAGCTTGGTTCTTACAAATATACGCTGAGGTACGTAGGACTGTAGTGTCCAATCTTGAAATTACTTTTTGGGCATTAGGAGGCGGTCCAGGAGAGAACACCCATGTGTTGGATGGCATATACACAACCTTTGAGCCTCCCCAACTCTGCAAACTACTTTTATTTATTTATTGTTTTTTGGTTCACACCTGGAAGTACCCAGGGATTACTCCTGGCTCTGTACTCAGGAATTATTCTTGGTGGTGCTCGGGAATCCATATGAAACTCAGATTGAATCCTGGGTTGACTAGGCACAAGGCAAGTACCTTACCTGCTGTACTATCACCCCAGTTCCTGAAAATTACTTTTAAGTGGCTGAACAAAAATGTAGACATGTTTGGACATAAACGGTTGAAGTAAAATATACACACTGGGGACTAGGAAGATAGCTGGGGTCAAGGGTACGTGGCTTGAATGCACAAAGATCTGATTTTGAACCCCAGCATTTCATGAAACACTTCTGGGTATATAGTCTTGAAGGCCTCAATACCCCTGGACCCAAGCTGCATTGCATTTTCTGCCCGAGTATTGAACTATCTTGCCTAGTTGGTCAAGGACCACTAGGAATGGTCCTGGGGTCACTGCATGGGGGGGACCTTTCCCCCCTCACCAATTTCTTTTAGGAAAATATAGGAGCATGGAACATAAAATATATATGTGATTGTGGCAGGGCTTCTCTTCCCATCTCCTTCTTCATCCTAATCAACCTTCCAAATTAAGAGTTAAGATTCACATAAGAAGAGTCTCAAAGTCGTTTACATTTGTCAAAGATCTTATCAGTGGAGTTGCAGATCGCCCTGGCTCTTTCTCAAATTTGATTCGGTCCTTTCTATTCAGAAGCTACACGTTTTTTTTGTTTTTGCTTTTTTTGGGCCACACCCAGTGTTGCACAGGGGTTACTCCTGGTTCATGCACTCAGGAATTACTCCTGGTGGTGCTCGGGGGACTATATGGAATGCTGGGAATCGAACCCGGGTCGGCTGTGTGCAAGGCAAATGCCCTACCTACCGTGTTATCACTCCAGCCCCAGAAGCTACAAGTTTTTAAAAGATAAACATACCTCTGTTACCAGAGAGAGAGAGAGAGAGAGAGAGAGAGAGAGAGAGAGAGAGAGAGAGAGAGAGACAATGCTTAGGTTGATACTTAGAATGCCACCAAATTCAATACATAAATTTAGGTTGTGATTCATCATGAAATAATGATTGAAGCAGCCCAAAGCTTCCGGTAGTAGCTAGAAGACTTGCTCACGGGTGGTGTCTTCCTGTACTTTGCGTCCAAGATGGTTGTACGTTTTTGGTTTGCTTTTTTGGTTTTGTTTTGGGGCCATATCAGGTGGTGTTTGGGGGCTAATCCTAGCTCAATGCTTGGGTCACTTCTGGGGGAACCATGTGGTACCAGGACTCCTACATGCAAAACATGTGCTCAAGTTTTGTGAATCTCCAGCCTCTTTCTTATCATTAAAGTCTCAGCTGGAACATGGCCCTTCCACACAGCTGCTGGATGCTCTCTGCCAAGACAGCGACTCCTGGCACAGAGCTCTCCCAGGGTCTAGCCTGCAGCCTGCTTCATTTCCTCCCTGTCTGCAAGACTCATTTCAGTCTAATCATCTTGGCTGCCTGTTTTCTGCCAGCTAAGGGATAAATCTCCACTGGGGATCCTGTCTGTCTTAAGCTCACTGTGTCTCCAGGGTTACAGGTACAAAGTTTTGTTTTGTTTTGGTTTGGTTTTGCTTTAGGGAGAGGGTGCACCCTGCAGTGTTCAGGTGCTACCCCTAACACTGTGCTTGAGGGCTCTGCCCAGCTAATAATCTTTAACAACTAATAATCTTTATAACAGGCACTGTTGGGGGACCATGCAGTGCCTGGGATCTAACCCTGACCTCCTGGGTGCAAAGCATGCACTACAACCTGTTGATCAACCTTTTCGGCCTTAAATATTTCCATTTGATTTTTAAAAATTATTATTTTTGTTTTGGGGTCCACATCAGATAGTACTTCAGAACTTCTCCCGGCTATGAGCTCAGGGATTGATGCCAGTGGTGATCCTCTAAGTAAAATCAGAAGTGTGGGTCAGTGAGACAGCTGATATCTGTCTCAGCTGGAGTGCATGTTTGGTGGTCTCCAGAGCAAAGGTCCTAGAGCAATCTGTGAGCACTCCCAGGGATGTCCCCCAAACCAAAAACCAACCACACTAATAAGAACCGTACATAATCAAGTCAAATCAGGGGAGCTGCCACATGAAAATTCCATGATAACTGGGTAAAAAATGTGCCCCCCAAACCAACAGAATATCTGTAAATCACTGAGAGTATTTTTTATTTTCGTATTGACCTAGGTCAAGTGATTTTTCTACAGATTCAGATTCTTATGGTAAAGATTATTAGTTGTATTTTTCAAAGTTTGGGGAATATAGGAAGTAAAGAGCCCGACGAAGTTAAATTTAGATATGAGAGTGGAGTGTTTGGTTAGTGTTTCCTTTTTTTCTCTTTCCTTTTCTTCCGTTTTTTTTTTCTTCCTCAAATCTTCAGCCAAGACAGAAGGGATGATTTATTGTGTGCATGTTACATTCAGCCAGTCAAACACAGAATTAGACCACGGTGTTAGGTCAGGCGCAAAGGACTAACAGGGACTCTTTGGGAGGGTCTTTCTCTCAAAGGAGGCGGCAGCGATCAGAAGATAAGTTCCAGATCCAGCGAGATGAGTTAAAGAGAGTATGCGTGTTAGTATTTCGTACCAACTTTCCCGGTCTCCACCACTCCTTGCTTCTGCTCCTGCAGCCTCCATGATACACAAGCTCACAGTTTACTTGAACCTCTTCCTCATCTTTCATCTTTTGCACTTCAGTCCGCGCATTTGCTCCTTCCTCCACTAGCTTTCATGGTGCAGCAGCTTCCAGGAAGATGGTGCTACAGCCAACCTCCTTCCTTTCTTGAGCAAAAATGATTCAGAGACTAGTTCCTGAAAAGTCAGCAAAGCCAATTTCTACTGCAATATGCGACCCATGAAAGAAAGAAAAAAAGAAAGAAAGAAAGGAAGGAAGAAAGAAAGGAAGAAAGAAAGAAAGAAAGAAAGAAAGAAAGAAAGGAAGGAAGGAAGGAAGGAAGGAAGGAAGGAAGGAAGGAAGGAAGGAAGGAAGGAAGAGAGAGAGAATGAAAGAAAGAAGGAAAAGCCTGTGCCAGGGCTGGGGAGATAGCACCAAGGACTGGAGCACATGCTTTGTGTGGTGCACCCCCAGGTTTGGCCCCCAGCAATTATATGGGAGTAGACCCCCAGCACAATTGAATGTGGCACCAAACCAAACAAAATCAGTAGCAAATCTCTTTTTCTGCTTCATCCATAGAATTGTGGCAGCATTGTTTTTTTTATTCTTTTTTTTAATTTATTTTTTATTTAAAAAATTTTTTTATTAGTGAATCTCTGTGAGGTACTATTACAAACTTATGAACTTTCGTGTTTGCATTTTAGTCAAGTCATACAGTGATCATTTACCCATCCCTCCACCAGTGCCCATTCTCCTCCACCAATGTTCCCAGTATCCCTCCCACCACCCCCACCCCATCCCCCGCCACCCCACCCTGCCTCTGCGGAGGGCATTCCCTTTTGTTCTCCCTCCTTTGGGTGTTGTAGTTTGCAATAGAGATATTGAGTGGCCATCGTGTTAGATCTATAGTCTGCTTTCGGCACGCATCTTTCAACCTGAATGGGTCCTCCCAACATCCTCTACTTGGTGTTCCTTTCCCTATCTCAGCTGCCTTTTCCCCCAGCATGTGAGGCCAGTTTCCAAGCTGTGGGGCAGACCTCCTGGTCCTTATCTCTACTACTCTTGGGTGTTAGTCTTCCACTCTGTTACTTTATATTGCACAGATGAGAGCAATCTTTCTATGTTTGTCTCTCTCTTTCTGACTCATTTCACTTAACACGATACTTTCCATGTTGATGCACTTATACGCAAATTTCATGACTTAATAATTTCTAACAGCTGCATAGTATTCCACTGTGTAGATGTACCAAAGTTTCTTTAGCCAGCCATCTGTTTTTGAGCACTCCAGTTTTTTTGTGGAAGCATTCTGTCCTAGATCAATGGATGGTCTATCCCTCTTCAGACAATCTCCCTTTATTCTAATCCTACAAGGCTGGTATTTGAAGAATGTTATTTATAAAACACCTGGATGTATTTCTATTTTTAGGATGTATTTCTATTTTTAGGAATGCCTTTCAATAAATCCTGTTCTTTCAAATAACATTTTTACTATGAAATATACAATTCTCATCAAAAGTACACAAAACATATGTTTATAGCTTAATAAATTGTTGGTTGTTTTTTGGGCTTGGGAGTCACTTTTGGTTGCATTCAGGGATCACTGTTGGTGGTGCTGGGGGACTCTATGCAGAGCTGGGGATGAAGCAGATTGACTGTAAAGCATCTATAACCCCTGTACTATTTCTCTGACTCTCAATTTCTTTTTTTTTTAAATTTTTTAAAAATTTTATTGAATTACTGTGAGATAGTTACAAGCTTTCATGTTTGGGTTACAATCTCACAATGATCAAACACCCACCAGTGCACATTCCCCACCACCAATATCCCCAGTATAGCCCCCCTTTCCCATCCTCCCCCTGCCCCCATGGCAGACAATATTCCCCATACTCTCTCTCTACTTTTGGGCATTATAGCTTGCAACACAGACACTGAGAGGTCATCATTATCTACTTTCGGCATGCATCTCCCATCCCAACTGGTTCCTCCAGCCATCATTTTCTTAGTGATCCCTTCTCTATTCCATCTGCCTTCTCCCCTCTGCTCATGAAGCAGTCTTCCAGCTATGGGGCAATCCACCTGCCCTTGTATCTACTGTCCTTGGGTGTCAGTCTCATGTGATGCTACCCTACACTCCACAAATGAGTGCAGTCCCTCTATGTCTATCCCTCTCTTTCTGACTCATTTCACTTAGCATGATACTCTCCATGTTTATCCATATATAAGCAAATTTCATGACTTCCTCTCTCTTAACAGCTGCATAGTATTCCATTGTGTAGATGTACCAAAGTTTCTTTAACCAATCATCTGTTTTAGGGCACTCGGGTTATTTCCATATTTTGGCTATTGTGAACAGTGCTGCAATGAATATATAGGTACAGATGTCTGACTCTCAATCAATTTCTGTAAAGCTAAAAGCCCTGCAATGTGTTTCCAGGTCAGGCCACAAACTGTCAGCAGCACCCATCACATCCTTGCTCTCTTTTCTAGTCCTCACCCTCTCATCGTCTGTGAAGTAGACAAAGCTGGACTTCAAGATAAAAGTTTCTTTGCTAGAGCAGGGGATGTAGTTCAGTAGTAGATCACTTATATGTATAATTTTTGGTGTGTGCATGCGTACACACATACACACACATTCTTGCTTTTCTTTGTCGTTTCACACTTCCATGTGTATCTCCAAATAATGCCATTTTAGTTTTACCTGTTCTTGAAGTTTATGGAAACGGATTCTTAGTGTAATGGAGATTTGTTCATTTGGTCTAGTAATGTTTAAAAGTTACACATGGTTGGGGGACTGGAGTAATAGCACAGCGGGTAGGGCGTTTGCCTTGCACGCAGGCAACCGGGGTTCGATTCCCAGCATCCCATATGGTCCCCCGACACCGCCAGGAGTAATTTCTGAGTACAGAGCCAGGAGTGACCCCTGTGCATTGCCGGGTGTGACCCCCCCAAAAAAAAGCAAAGAAAAAAAAGTTACACATGGTTGTTAGGGGAAGCACTGATTGGTTTATTCTTACCAATAAGATGCCTTTAAACTACTTAAAAAAAATATTTATGGGCCACACCTGGTGATGTTCAGGAGCTACTCCCAGTCAGAGTCCAAGGGACCACACAGTGCTGGGATGGAACCTGGGTTTCCAGCATGTGAAGAATGTGCTCGACCCACTGAGCTCTCTACAGCTCCTATTTATTTTTTAAGAGGATTTCCCCTGCCAGCCCCCTCCCTGGGAATTTTTCTAGGGTAGTTTTGAGAAATCTGGGCATTTATTTTAAAGAGACAAAAGCATTCCTAACGTATAGTAAAGCTGTTAAGATATTAATTCTGAAATTACATTGCTTGTCTTCAAATCCTGAGCCTAAGGTCTGCAAATGGGAAAATAATAGTATATCATTAAAATTGTAAAAATAAACAAAATACATTCCATGAAGTCCTCAATGTAGTATCTGGCTTTCAAGGTCATTTTGAATAAATAACTGTGATCACTGTGATTATTATCCTGCTTGCTGAAGTTCTGGTTCAGGTGTGAACTCTGTTTAACCTTGAATTCCCCTTGGGAGGATCTTGCTTAATATAGGAACTGAGGAGATAGAGCTTTACTCATCAAGTGACATCATTGTTTCAGAAATTGCCTTCCTGGTGACTTATCCATACATTCCTCCATTAATCTGCCCAAGGAAATGGTCCCATATGGACTGGGTACCTCCCCACTCATGATAGGCTGGGACACTGCAGCCTTCCAGCCAGGTCTTTGACAACAGAAGTTGTGTTGACCTTGACCAAATACCAGTCATTGAATTCCTTCACCAAGCAAGTGAGTCCAAGTAGAAATATGTCTTGGTTTGTTTCTTTAAGACCGGTACTACAGTTGTACGCTTTGGAATGCTACTTCGGAAGTTGCTGCTTCACAGAGGCAGGAGGTGAGAGAGATGGTCACGATGAACCTAATCTCACAGGCAGATTGGCTTTGGGAATCTGGGTCATTTTCATTTTCTAGTGAGAAAACATTTATTTTGGACTTATTTTTGCATGACACCTGGCAGTGCTCAGGGATCACTCTGGTGGTGCTTCAGGGACCATGTGTGGTACCTGGATTGAACCTGGGTTGGCCGCGTGCAAAATAAGCATCTTTCTCTCTCTATTAGTTCTCTGAGCTCAGAGGAAATGTTTGCTGAACAACTATATTATAGGAAAACTCTTACAGGCAGACAGTGCATCAATGACCTGTCAAACTTACAAAGATTTGTTATATGCCTAGCCAATTTTTCTTTTCTTTTCTTTTCTTTTGTGGGGGAAGGGGCTGAGTTTTTAGTCACACCCATAGGTCTGTTGGTGCTCGGAACTTACTCCTGGTCCTGTACTCAGAGGTCAGTCTTAGCTAAGGGGATCATGGGGTGTTGGTGGCTGAACCAGGGTCTGTCACATTTAATGCATGTGCCTTAACCCTTGTACTAGCTCTCTAACCCCCAAGACTTTATTTTCTATCTTGATGAATGATCCCTGTGCCTCCAATAATTGTTGAATCTAGTATATTTATTATCGCCTGATTTTACAGTGTGGAAAATAAGGTGAAAGTCCTTTAACTTTCCTTAAGGAGCTATCCCATCTAATTAATAAGAGGAACACAGATTTAAACTCAAATCTCTGACTAATTTCTGAGCATCTAATCTGATGCTTTCTCCTTTATATATGAAAAAGAAAAATGTGTATGTGTGTGTGTGTTATGCATTTGACTGCAGGTAAAACCAATAGTTTCTAATCCTGGTTCCTTGGAGAGCAATATTTGTTCTGTTTATGAGTCATGAGAATTTTCATCAAATGTTTGCTAGTGGATAACAGTCGATAATATAACTAAGAGCTGTGCAAATCTTTGTTAAAATAATTAAAATGTTGCTACAATTTGATTCTGTAATCTGATTACTTTGACCATGGCATTAATTAGCATTCAACTAATTTTGTTTTGCCATTAAAGAAATGCAGGATTGGGGTCTGGGGAGAGCGCAGAGGCAGAATGCCTGCTTTGCAACTGTGAGGCTGCCAGCTCAAACCTTGGCACCACCTTACATGTGCCAAACACAGCTGGTAACACTAATATTGGGTTTCCAGGTGCCACCACAAGATTTCAATCTTGGACATACTGCAACCAATGAAACCAATGTAGTATGAAACCAATGTAGTATGAAAGTTACTACAATCACATATGTGACTCTCCTGTCATCACATCACCACAACAAAACAGGGATAAAGGAGAAGGGAGTAAGGGGGGGACCCAAAAGGTATGTTTATGTTAGCGGGTTGGGGTACATCTGGTAGTGCAAGATTCTGAGGACTGAACCTTCATGCAAAGCATGGGCATCTTTCTGGCCTGTGTTTAGGATTTAAGGCTGGATTTTCTTTGTGAACATTTGTAACTACCACCTAACATGCTATTGGACAAAAGTTTAATAAACTACAAATTTGGATCTGAGAGACAGAAGGACCCAGTAGGCTAAGGCACTTGCCTACAATGTGGCCAACCGAAGTTTGATCCCCAATACTGCATGTAGCATATGAAATATATTTCAATTTTAAAAGGTGGGAAAAACTAAGTTCTGTTTAGAATATGTCAAAATATACCATAAAATAATAGTCCTGTTTATAAAATCTGAGCGTATTAGGAAATGTTCCCTTGTTTAATTATAAACCGAGTGGAATGTTTGGAGATTTCAGTAATCTGACATTGAACATTAAGAGGATTAACCTGACTTCCCCTGTTAACAACACCAATTTTAAACTGCATCATTCAAAACTGACAATCATATTAAAATAATTGTAGCACTGACTTCCATGAAGAGTACCAAGTGGATTAATTACCGACTAGAGCTGTCATCATTAAGATACCGTACATTTATAATAATTTATATAACTTCCTTAACATTGAATATAATTGATATAACTTCCTTAACATTGATATAATGCATGGGTGAGTCGCATCTCTAACTACTGAAGACTAAGAAGCGGGTGGAATTGGACAGAAATTTATTAGTAACGCTGACATTCCAGATGGAACACAAAATAAATCAGGAGTTAAGAAACCTAAATACCAGCCTTCAGCGCAGATGGTGAAATTTAATTAATAACTAAAACTGTCAAATCCTAGAGTACAATTTTTGTTTTGTTTTTGGACTACCAAAGATGCTCAGGGCTTACTCCTGGTGGGTCTTTGGAACTATATATGTGGGATGCCGGGGATGGAACCCAGGACGGCTGTGTAACTCTGTACTATATCACTTGGCCCTGGACTACAGTTTTTTTTTTTTTTTGCTTTTTGGGTCACACCTGGCGATGCACAGGGGTTACTCCTGGCTCTGCACTCAGGAATTACCCCTTGCGGTGCTCGGGGGACCATATGGGTTGCTGGGATTTGAACCCGGGTCGGCCGCGTGCAAGGCAAATGCCCTACCCGCTGTGCTATCTCTCCAGCCCTGGACTACAGTTTTTAAAAAGTGAAATAAAAGCATACATATTTAAAAGTATGCACATCCTTAAGTGCAGATTATGAATTCTCCTAAACACACACTCCTTTGGAACCACCCTCCAACGCAAGTAACAGAACTCAGTGCACAGAACTAGGTTTTCTTTCTCTCAAGCCCAAGAGAATATCAAATAATTAAAACCCCTCCAACCCCCTGAGTATCTCCGGGTGTGACCCCCAAACAAAAACCCCCCTCCCCCTCCCCCCAGCCAACTCTCAAACATGCCAGCCTAATTTGGAGAGAAAGGGGTAGAGAGAACACCAGATGGGGGTTAAGTTTACTGGGGTCTGCGCAACATTGACTAGAGTGACACCCCAAACATGAAGGGAGAGGAGCCTGGGGCCAGGAGCCCAGACCCTGAGGCGGGAAGTGTCCGCCTTCTATAGAAGAGTTAACTCTGGGAAGTGGCCGAGCAAACGTGCAGCCGATTCTGGGAACTGAGCAGCAGAGCTGGGCGACTACGGAGCCTCTGGGTTCTCCTGGGCACCGCTGATGGTGTGAGCAGGGACACGGCAGCTGAGGGTGCTGCCAGGGACGGTCCCAGCCTGCCAGGCCTTTGAAATGTGGACTTAAGCGAGGCTTCTTTTTCAGGTGGGCTTTCGCTAGACCACTTTAAATAACAGCATTCCACTTCCATTTGATCACTCTTGAGTCATGTTCTTTTTTGTCTCTCTTTCTGGAGCCCAGACACATGCCCAAATTAACGCGTGGCTTTTGAGAGCCTTCCACATCTGGGCGTGTCTTTCCAACAACACTTGTCCCCAATTTCTGATCAGGAAAAGAGCACGGGGAGAGGGTGCCGTCCTGGTAGACCAAGAGTCGGGCCCCTCCAGACCTCCCCGCCTCCTTCCTCTCCAAATCCTCGAAGGCCGCGGAGCTCGGCGCGTGCCCGGGGACCCCCTTACCCGCCTCGGGGGAGGGAGGGGGCTCCAGCTCCGCTCGGGCGCGGGATCCCCGCCCCCTCCCCCCTTCGGGCCGGTCTTCGTGCGTTTCCTTTAACCCGGTGCCGAGCCGGGCCGGTTCCTCCCGCCTCCTGGCCCGCCGCTCCCTCCCTCCCTTCCCCGAGTTTCAGGTGAGCGGGTCGGTGACGGAGGCGGCGGGCCCGCACCACGCCCTCTCGCAGGCGTCCAGCCCTCCCCGCCTTTCTCCTGCGCGAGCTGGACGCGGCGGGACTCGGGCGAGCGCCGAGAAGCCGGAGCGACGCGTGCAGCAGGTGGGCCGGGGCCCCCGGGGGCCTCCCGCTCGGGGCCGGGCGGCGGCGGTGCGCATGCCCGAGGGCGGGGCGGGCGGGGGGCGGCGCGCGGCGTCCCGGGGCCCCGACCCCGCGGCGCGCGCCGGTCGCCCGCACAGCTCCAGGTGCGCCCGCCAGGTGAGCGCGCGCGGGGCTTCCCGCCGTCCCGGGCGCGTCGGGCGCGGAGGTGAGAGTCGGGCGCGGAGCCGGGGGCGCGCGGTGGCCCCTCCGTGCCGGCGGGGGAGTCGGCGGCGCCGCTGTCCAGCCGGGCCGGCCCGGGGAGCGGCGGGGAGGCCGCCCGCCCCGCGCCGGTTTCGGTGGCGGTTTCGCCCCTCGGCTGGGACTCTGGAGCGGCGGGGTCAGCGCGCCCGGGAGAGGGGCAGCCGGTCAGCTCCGGCGGCGGAAACGCTTCCAGCCACCCGCCCAGGCCGTGCTGGCAACTTTGGCTTTGCAGGGAGCGTGTTAGGTGCCCGAACACGCTCAGTGTTCTCGGGGAGCTGCAGTTTTGCTGGTGCTGGTGCTGGTGCTGGTGCTGATAGTGGGGTGTCCCCCAGGAGGAGGGGGGCGCCTCGTGGCCTCCGGCCGGGGGCCAGGTTGGGGGGTGGTGTAGTGTTGTTTCTGACCTCGGCTACCGGAGCTGATGGGGGTGGAGGGGCTGGTCGCAGGCCTGGGCGGGGTTATCTTAGACCCCGACGGGGAGGGCACCTCATAATTTCCGCTCCCACCCCACCGCTTTGGGTACTCCGGGGAGAGGTGGCCGGGATTAATCCAAGAAACATTCCTGGGAAGCGCGTGGGGGGCCCTCGATGGGCTCCTCCGAGTGGGCTTCTGGGAGCGGTGCGAGCGCACGGGGATTTCATTTCCAGCAAGGCTAGACTTCGAGGGAAGCGGCTCGAGCTGGCGACTCTCAGCCGTGACGGCCGCGGCCAGTGGGGTGGACCTGCCCGCGGGCTTGCTCCGCTCGGCCGCGCTCGGCGCCCGGGCCGCACGGACGCCGGCACCTGCGCCCGCCACGGCCGCGCCGCGGGGCTGCCCGGCGCCCCGACTGCCCAAGTGTTCGTTACCCGGGTGGGAGGAAGCCTGGCGGGGGAGGGGAGGGATGGGCAAATGGTCTTCGCGCCGGGGCGGGCAGAGCCCCCTCGACTCCCAGGGGCGGGAGCGGCCGCCGCACCTGCCGACCCGCCCCGGGGCTCTGCGCGCCGCGGACCCAGCCGGGAAATGACCCGGGGCGCCGAGGAGGTCCTCCGGCACCGCAGGTGTGTTGCTGGACTCCCAGGAAAAGAGAAACCCTTCTGCTTAAGGCCCTTCTGGTGATTGTCTTGATGGCTGCTTTCTTCTCGGGAGACGCGGTTCGCCTCTGCCAGGTGTAGTAGGATGTCGATTGCCCTGGACAGGTGAATCTTTATTTACATCTCCAGGTTCTTTGAAATAGAACCCGGAGCCGTGGCGCCACGGTAAGAGAGGTCTCTGCAGACAAAGCTACGTTCTATTTTTCGTGCCTTTTCACTTTATTCGGTTCCTCCTTTGGCACAAAGCCAGCTACGGCTGGGGATGTGTCTCAGGGGTCGAGCACTTGCCTTGTGTGTCTGGTGTGAGGCCCTGGGTGCCATCTCTGGCAGCACTCCCGAGAAGGCAGCAGCTTCCAGGTCCTTAGGGCAACCAGGGGCAGCGACTCCTAGGTGCAGAGGCCCGGTGCAGTGTCTGGGATAGAAAGCTTGCCTTGCATGCTTCGGACTCTAGTACCCGATGAGGTCCCCCTGCCAGGCATAATCCCGGAGTGCAGAGCCAGAGCACATCCCAGTGTGCCCCCCCCAAAAAAAAAATAGAATGCAGGGCTAGTGCATCCCTAATCTTCCTGTTGTGTTTTGTTTTCTTTAAAGATAGTATGGGCGGGCAGGGGAATGTGGCTCGGTATGTGTGTTTGCGTTGCATGTACAGAGGGCTTGGGTTCCATCCTAGGCTCCACTTACCTGGTTCCCACAGCACCTCAGGGTTGGGGCCATGGTTGCCCCCTACCCCCACCCCACATCCCACTGCCAGATGTAGCCTCTGCAACAACAAGAAGTTGGAGGATGGCCCCTCCTCTCCCTAGTGTATGTTTCACTCTCAGGAGGCCTGGATTCCATCATCCTCTAACACCATAACCCTGAGCACCACCAGGTGTGGCCCAGAAGGAAGAAAAGAACCAAAAGTTGCAATTATTTTCTTATTATTTCTTGGTTTGAGAGTCTCCCCCCAGCAGTGCTCAGGGGACCATGCAGTATTGGGGACCTAACCCCAGCCTTTAACTGTTGCGCACATTTGTGGCTCATTGAACTCTCTATCCAGTCCACTATTGCCTTTTTGAAGTGGTTGTAAGACATACTTTGAACTACACAAATTTGAGGCCAGAGGGATAGTACAGAGGCTGAGGCATATGCTGTACAGGCACCTGACCGGGGATTGATTCCCAGCACTACCTGTAGTCCCCCAAGCATTGGCAGGAGTGATACCTGAGCACAGAGCCTGGAGTACCACAGAGGGAGGCCCCCAAAATACAAATTTTCTATTATCTCTCACCTTCCCAGGAATCTCCCACTGCGAACTTTTCCCTTTTTGGTTTTTCTTTTTGGTTCATGCTGTGCAGCACTGTGCCAGGGGGTGGCTCCCCTGTGATGCTGGGGGGCAGTGCAGATGCCAGGATCAAACTTGAGACTCCCCCATTGTGTTTCAGATCTGCGAGAGACCTCAGCTACCAGAGAGCTTCCTTCAGTTGCATTTCAAGGCTTCAGTGACTGACCATAGTGGCCTTTTGTTCTTCCCGTGACTCTTGCAGGGACTACTAGCATTAAAGGGCTTGCAGATTGTGTGGAGAGCTTAAAAATGTATGTTGATGGTTTTAGTTGCGGTTGTTCTGTAAATGGGTGCCTCCCAGTCTCTGCTGTGGTATGAATCACCTGGAGATCTTACTGAGGAGCGAGTCTGGGTCTGGGAGAGAGCACAGAGATGGAGGCACGCAGGCGGAGGTCTGTCCCTGGCACCTTTTGATACGTCAGGGCCCCTGAGGATCTCTAGGTTTAGTGGTGGGCCTTCGCCATTCCCCTGTTGAGCCCTTTGGGCGGCTGGGGCAGTGCTGAACGGTTAGGTCTGTACCGCCTTGCCCCCATCTCCCACATAAGTCTGCCTGGAAGCCCCCGGCACCGTTGAGAAAAATAAGTCATCAGATTCATTGAACATAGGTGGGCATGGGATTCTGTCTTTCTAGGGAGTTCCTGGACATGCCCATTTGGTTATGCTGGACCTTTTTCTTTTTCCCTCAGACTCTAAGCTGTGAACTACTTTTTTTTTTTTTCTTTTTGGGTCACACCTGGCAGTGCACAGGGATCACTCCTGGCTCTGCACTCAGGAATCACCCCTGGAGGTGCTCAGGGGACCATATGGGATGCTGGGCGAACCCGGGTCGGCTGCGTGCAAGGCAAATGCCCTACCCGCTGTGCTATTGCTCCAGCCCCATAAGATGTGAACTACTTTGTAGAAATTGAAGGGTTAAATTTTTCTGGTTCTCTGAAGAATTTCAGGGCATTTACAGCTAGAATGAAATCGCAGCTGGAATATGGACTGTTGGTTTTGTAAGTCAGCTATTCACTGAGTATTGTTTTGTACCAGGGGCTACTTCTTCGAGATTGGGAGTCGAGTGATGAAGGTTGGGGTTGGGGAGGAGGAGGCTCAAAGGGCTGAGGCTTGGGTTTAATCCCTGGTATCCCTGCAGACATCCAAGTGCTTGTAAAGCTGCTTGTGCTTGTAAAGCTACTGTTCTTGGTTTAGCTTTGCTCTTTGATTTGTTTGTTTTTTGGGGGCCGTACTGGTTAGTGCTCAGAGGTTTACTTACTCCTGGCTGTGCATGTAGGGATCACTCCTGGCAGTGCTATGGACTGTCTGGGATGCTGGGAATCTAATCAGGGTTGGCTGTGTGCAAGTCAGATACCCTATCAGCTGTACTATCTCTCCGCCCCTAATCTTTTTTATGTTTTGGTAAACCTACTATTCTACTTGGCATGGAAATGATAGCCTTGTTTAAAAAAAAAAGAAAAAAGGAATGGGGGAAGGGAACCAGAGTGATAGTACAGTGTAGGCATAGGACAGTGGTTCAGGTGCTTGCCTTGCACACGGCTGACCTGGGTTCTATCCCAGTATCCATGTGGTCACCAGAGCCAGGAGTAAGCCCTGAGCACCGCTGTGGGTGGTGCAAACAAACAAAAATAGGGTGGAAATTTGCTCTAAAAACAAAATAGTTTGAAGAGGTGAGTGAGTGCTAACAAATTTCTGAGCTGAGACCTGAAGGTAGACACTGGTCATTTAAGGATCTGGGCATTCGGAACAGGAAATCCACCTGAGCAAGCCCTCCTTGGATTGATGCCTTTCTTCCAGGCAGTGAGTCTTGAGACAGTGATGTCTTAAATGTGGGGAGCTGCTCAGAGCCCCGCTCAGGAGACCTGTTTTCATCTTTATCAGTCTCTCTTTCTCTCTCTTTTTCTACCTCCTTTTTCACTCCTCCTTCCCTTTCCTTCTCTTATTTCCTAAATAATAGTACTTACCTCTCCCCCCCAAAAAATAAATGAAAAAACAATAAAATAAGATCTATTTACCCCATACAAAGAAGTTACCTGTAAGCTTATTAAAAATGCAGTTTCTCAATCTTCACACTATTTCCTATATGAACATTTTTTTGGTAAGCATGTTCAGCCATTCTTCATAACAGACAAAATATATTATTTCGGTTGTGTTTTGGGGCTTGGGATGGAAATATCCTGAATTTGGTGGTGGAAAGGTGTAATGGTGGTGGGATTGGTGTTTGAATATTAAATATAATCAAATACTGTGAACTAACTAATAAAATGAAAAAAAAATTTTAAATGCAGTGTCTGGGGGCTGGAGAGATAGTACAGCAGTGCCTTACTTGTGGCTGACTTGGGTTCATTCTTCAGCACCCCAGATGATCCAGCGAATCTTGCCAGAAGTGATTTCTGAGCCCAAAGCCAGGAATAAGCCCTGAGCACAGTTGGATGTGGCCCAAATCCCCCCTGCCCCAGAAAATGTAGTTTTGAAACAGATTCAGTCTGTTTTCAAAATCTGCCCAATTTAAACAGCTAAGGTGGGCCAGAGTTATAGTATGGTAGGTAGGGTGTTTGCCTTGCACGTGGCTCACTCGGGTTCTATCCCTGGCATCCTGTATGGTCCTCTGAGCACAGCCAGGAGTAATTCCTGAGTGCAGAGCCAGGAGTCAGTCACCCCTGAGCATTGCCGGGTGTGACCCCAAAAAGCCCCCCCAAGTTAAATAAATAAAACATCATGGGTAACTTATTATATTGTGGGTCAGAATAATAGCATAGCCATAGGGTGCTTGCTTTGCACGTAGCCAACCTGGGTTCAGTCCCTGATGATCCATATGGTCCCCTATCCGGAGTGATTCCTTAGTGCAGAGCCGGGAGTGACTCCTGAGCAATGCTGGATGTAGTGCCAAATCAAAACAAAAAAAAATATTTTTCCTTACTATATTGTGCCTATGATTAAAATGGAGTTGTTTGATCATGCACAACTTTAGAAAATTTTGGGTGTGTGTGGTAGGGACGCACCCAGCAGTGCTCAGGAGCTCTGCCTGCCATGGCGGTTGGGTCAGGGGATTAAACTGGGTCTCCCAGTTCAGTCTCTGCATCCTCCCGTGGAAAGCCTGCACTCCAGCCTGTCCAGTGCTCTCTCCCAACCTAGTGTCTGCTCAGTAGTTGGGCTTAGGTCCCTATCACTTTGAAGGCACAGTTCATTAAGGTGACTGATGAGCACCTTCTTTTTTTTTACAATTTTTATACATTTTATTTTCATAAAGTAGTTCACATTAGTTCATTACAGATAATATTCCAACACCAGCCCAACCAGGGAGCATCTTCCCACCACAATGAAAGTTTGTGAAGGTTGTTGTATTTCATCCTGGGGCTATTTAAGCCTGTGTATACGATATAAGCAAATATGTTAAAACCAAACACACGTGTGCTACTTTAGGTACATCAGTGGGTTTGCCTGTGTGCTCCAGGAGATTCTTTGTCACTCTCTTCTGGGAGCTTTATTTTATAGTCGCTGGATCTTGGCCGTTGAGGAGATTATATGGCACCAGGGGCAATTTGTGGGTGTGACTGCCAAGCTACTGGAAAATGGGGGATCTGGGGGGAGGAGGCCCAGTCCTGATCCGAAGAGGCTTGGAGATCTCAGACATGGTTCCCGCATACCTGGGTTTCTCTGCCGGTTCCTTCATGGGTGAGGCTCGTCCGAGGGTGTGGAGGGTGGCCTTGAACATGGCTGTTGCTGGGTTTTAGAGGTCTTTGGCTACGGGAGTTCTGCTTGGGGTGGGGAGGGAAACTCAACCTGCCCTCCTCTGAGGTGCCCCGGTGAAGACAGCCTGGCGCGGGGTCGGGAGATTCTGCCTGGTGAGCACGTTTGACCAAAATTTTGTGGCCTTTTCACTTATTTTTCCCCTCTTTCACATAGACCGCGTGTTAATGCCATGTGGGGCATTGGGAAACCATTGGCCCTTGATGCTCTTTCTCCTTTGGCTATGACCTTAAAGCATAGTCAGAGACTGCCTTGAAAGAGACCTTACAAATCCTCTGGTCCCCCAAAATATCAAACAGCTTACACCTTGCATAAACAGGTTGAGATAAAATTATTATTTGTTGTTTTTGGAGAGTGCACGGATCAGGGTGAGGGAGAATCTTCCCAGCACTGAGTTGAAATCTGGTCCTGGGTGGTGGCTGTTTTTGTCAAACCTTGACTAGGACAACGTGGACAGTTCAGATATTTGAAGGCTGCGGTGGTGGTTCTTCTAGAGTTCCCTTGGCCAAACATTTCCTGTTATTATAATCATTTGTCTTAAGACACAGCTATTTTGGACCCTTAGAACAATCTTAGGCAGCTCCTAAAGCAGGGCCTGGTTGGAACATGATGTACGAACTCTAAGTTGATGCAGAGATTTATTTCTTCCTTTTGTGGGGTGGATTGGGTTTGAGGGCCCCACCTACTCAGGGCCCCACCTACTTGCAGGTACTGGGCGGGCGGGGGTGGGGTGGGGGACTGAGTAGTACTGGGCCCGCTGGTAAAACCTATCCCCCACTGCTGGGTGTGGCCCCAACATCAAAGAGTAACAATGAATCAAGTAAGTAAAATAAGTAGGTTTAGCCCCTTGTTCCAGCTACAGGATTTGGTGAGTGTTGCTCTTAGTAGCTGGGAGGGTCTTGGTCCTTCCTGTGTTTTGCAGGCTGCAAATCTGGGTGAGAATGTGTGTCTGTACTCTGGTCACCTCCTACGGGTGAGAATGTGTCTGTACTCTGGCCACCTCCTGCCTCTCGCTTTTGTGTCCAGACTTGGATATCAACCCTCCTTTTCTTTCATCCTTGTTGGAGTCTGGTCTCAGTCCCTGGGAATCTGTCTCAACTCTATGCATGAGGGGCTGTGCCAGGAATCTCTGACTTCTCTGCTCTCCCTTCACCTGCCTGCTTGGTAACCTCAGGAAAGGAAATGCAATGTTACTTTGGCCTGACCTGATTTAGGTTTTGTTGCTCGGAGGCTACTCCTGGCTTTGTGCTCTGTTGTGACTCCTGCCAGTCACAAGGAGAGTATCCCGAGAGTATCCAGGGACACTCCCTGGATACTACCTACCTATATACTCCCTAATCCATGACTCCTAGGGATCTAGGGGACCAGTATGTTGTGAGTACCCCCAGGGGCCCTATGCAGTGCCAGGGCTGGAACTAGGGTTGGCTCACTCCTAGCTCATTGCTGGGGTCGCTTCTGGCAGTGCTTGGGGAACATGTGTGCCAAGAATGGAACCGAGGCATCCTATTTACAAAGCACATGTACCAGCCCTTTCAGCCTCTTCCCAGCCCCCGGGTTTGTGTTTTCACAGGGACCGAGAATTGCAAGCTTCCCTTCCCACATCCCTCCTGCAGGGGGGACAGAGGCACATGCTTCGTGGCCATGTGTCAGGGTCATAGTGGCCGTACCACGGGGTTGCACTGCGTTAGGGGTGATGTCAGGTTGTCTGGGGTTTTGAGAAAGCTTCAACTGTATTCTGAGTCTGGATAAATTCCGAACTCTCTCAAACCTGCTCAGTGTCTAAGTGCCTGAGCCCTGCCTACCAGGGGTTAAGATTCCACTCAAGTCCCTTGCTTGGTATTGGACAGTCACATCAGAAATAGTTTACCAGGGGCTGGAGCGATAGCACAGCGGGTAGGGCTTTTGCTTTGCATGCGGCCGACCCGGGTTCGAATCCCAGCATCCCATATGGTCCTCTGAGCACCGCCAGGAGTAATTCCTGTGCATCGCCGGGTGTGACCCAAAAAGCAAAAAAAAAAAAAAAAGAAAAAAAGAAAAGAAATAGTTTACCAATTGTCACATATACAAGTTTTCAAATTCAGTTTGTGTTTTCATTTGGGAGGTCGAACCCAGGGAGGGTCTCATACAAAACTGAGCAACTCCCAGCCTCTTTTTCTTACTATTCCTTTCTCAATTTCAATTAGGAAGATTTTTATTTGTTTGTTTCTGATACAAAGAGTGATTTGGGGTCATACCCAGGGATGCTTAGGGCTTACTCCTGGCTTTGTACTCCGGGATCACTCTTGGTGGTGCCCAGGGGACCGCATTTGGTGCCAGGGATCAAACCCAGGTCAGCTGGGTTCCAGGTAAGTACCCTATCTACTGTTCTATCTCCAGGCCCAGACTTGGAAGACTCTTACTGAGAACTGTTACTTTCTTATGGCACCAAGACAAAGTTGAAAGAGTTGAAGTGGGGTGGGGGAGAGAGTGCATGCATGCTTTACAACCGGCAAGACAGTTACCATCCCTGGCACTACATGGTCCTCGAGCACTGTGAGAGCAGTCACCTAGGAGAATGAATGAAGTCACCTTTTGGAGATTGAGGGATTTGAGCTGCCAGGAATTTTAGGAGAAAATCATTCTGTTCTGCGCTGAGAGGACTCTCACACAATGTCTGATGTGCCCCTTGTAAATTGTGCTCAGTTTTGAGTACTTGAGAGAGGACCTAAGGGTTGATCACAAACCCTCTACTCATATAGATGGATTTTTTGAATAATAAAAACATCTTTGGGGGCCAGAGCGGTAGTATAGTGGGTATGGCAATGCCTTACATGGGGCCAACCCGAGTTTCTTTTCTTTTCTTTTTTTTTTTGCTTTTTGGATCACACCCAGCGATGCTCAGGGGTTACTCCTGGCTTTGCACTCAGGAATTACTCCTGGCAGTGCTTGGGGGACCATATGGGATGCCGGGGATCGAACCCGGGTCGGCCGCGTGCAAGGCAAACGCCCTACCCGCTGTGCTATCGCTCCGGCCCCCAACCCGAGTTTCTATCCCCAGCACCCCTATATGGCCCCGAGGAGTGATTCCTGAGTGTAACCAGGAGTAACCCCAGATTGCTGGATATGGCCCAAACAAGAAAATAACAACAACAGAAAACATCGCTTGGGGGAGAGCCATACCTGGAGGTGTAAGGGCCTATTCCCAAATTGGTGCTTGAGGTTGTTACCCCTGGCAGTGCTCAGGGTCCCTGTGGTGCTAGGGATTGAACGCTGACCCCTTATACAAAGCATACACTCAACTTGTTGAGCTACGTCTCTGGTTCCACAAGACATCTTTTTGGGACAGAGAGATAGTTCAAGGGTTGGAGTACTTGCCTTGCACATGGGTGACCCCGGTTCAATCCTCTGGAAGCATATATAGTCCCCCAAATACCTCCAGAAGTGATCCCGTGGTGCCAGAGCAATAGCAGAGTAGCACAGTAGCACTGTCTTCCTGTTGTTAATTGATTTGCTCGAGTGGGCACCAGTAATGTCTCCATTGTGAGACTTGTTACTGTTTTTGGCATATTGAATACGCCATGGGTAGCTTGCTGGGCTCTCCAAGAGGGACGAAGGAATAGAACCCGCATGCAAGGCCAAACATCCTACCCGCTGTGCAATAGCAGAGTAGGTAGGGCAAATTTGCCTGTACACAGCTGACTGGGTTTGATCCCTGGCACCACATTTAGTTTCCCGAACACTGCCAGAAATGGTCTTTGAGTACAGAACTAGAAGAAAGGCTCTGAGCACTGCAGGGTGTGCCCCACCCCCCTCAAAAAAAGACAAAAAAATCAAAGTAAGAAGTAATTTCTAAAAAAATAAAATTAATCAATTAATTAAAAAAATATTTTTTTAAAAGTAGAAGTAATCTCTGAGTACAGAGTCAGGCGTAGTCTCTGATCGAGAAAAAGCCAAAGCATCTTTCTCACCAGTTAGATTATGCTTTAGTTAGTGCTGAGGGAGTGTATGCTAACACTGCTCTTATGTGCACCTTCACCTTCATTCTTATCTATATGAACTTCTGAAAGCAACATTGATCAGCCATGCATGTTTGCTCATAGCCATGACACAGGGCGACACACGCTTGCCCTGGGTATTTCCTGATCACTGAGCCACTGACCCTGAGCCTTTCCTGTGTGAATCATAGACTGTGGCACTGTCCCGTCTCCTCTCTGCTGTAGCAGCACCAGGGCTAAGCTCACTGGATTTCATTCAGCCATCTTCGTGGCTTCAATATTTCTAAAACTTCTCCAAGCTGGAACTGTAGCTCATGGATACCTCAAATATATGATGCCCAGGGTTTCCCCCTGGTACCCTTTCCCCCACAAATTTTTTTTTACAGGGGCTGGAAAGGTAGTACGGGGGCTAAAACACCTAACAGCATCCCTCTGCTCCTGATTTGAATCTCCAACTCCACATATGTGTCCCTGGCCACTGCCGGGGGACTCTCCTGTGGACAGAGCCAGAAATAGACCCTGAGCACTGTCAGGATGGCCCCCAGATTTAAAAAAAATAAAAAGTAATTTTCACATATCTTCCTTGTTCCTTGAAGTGAGTTATATTTGTCAGATACTTTTAAAAATTTGACCTTAGTTGTAAAAGCTTTGTGAAGTCTTTATTATTGTTACAAGTTATACGATCAAACTTGGACAGTCTCTGTGTGCCAGTGATGAGCGTGTCTTGGGCACTATGAGGACTAGCAGGCTGAGTGATTGCGGTGCTCAGGGAGTTCATGATCCACCGTGTAGGAATGGCGGTGGGCAGGCAAGCAAAATAAGCGTAGCGTGGGAGGTTACTTGATATTGGCATTCATTTTCTGAGTGATGCAAGGAAACTCTGAGCTCAGTACTAATGCCATTACCCTACTTGTGTTGCTTAGATTGGCTTATCTGGGGAGCTGTGGGGTGCATTGCTCATCCTGAAGATCAAGTGACCACTGACATCAGCCATGTCGTCCAGGCCTTTTGAAAGCCCGCCTCCTTACAGACCTGACGAGTTGTAAGTAAATCTTTGGATTCGTGTATTTCTTTTCCTGTTTGTGAAGTACCACTTGTAAGAGAAATGTATGGTTGAAACCTTTCCCTGTTTGCTTTTGAAAATAAAAGAATAGATTTTTGTCAGGCTTCGGGGGCCATGGCTGCAAGAGTGTGTATGTGTGTGTGTGTGTGTGTGTACGTGTACGTGTGTACGTGTGTGTATGTGTGTGTGTACACACGTTGGTGTCCTGGCTTTGATCCCCAGTGCTGCATGATCCCTCTGAGCAGTGCCCAGAATGACCCCCAGCTGAGCTGGGAGTTGCTCCTAATTACCACTGGCCCCCAGACCATACTGATAACAACAGTAATAATATTTATAATATGCAGTTGTAAGTTTCAGTTGTACAAGGGGTATACAGTAAAAGTGAGTGACTCTTGGGGCTGGAGAGATAGCACAGCGGGTAGGGCGTTTGCCTTGCACGCGGCCGACCCGGGTTCAAATCCCAGCATCCCATATGGTCCCCTGAGCACGGCCAGGGGTAATTCCTGAGTGCAGAGCCAGGAGTAACCCCTGTGCATCGCCAGGTGTGACCCAAAAAGAAAAAAGAAAAAAAAAAGTGAGTGACTCTTGCTGTTACACTATTGTTAAGAAGCAAAATTTTGGGTTCTCATCCTAGTCATTGGAAGAATTAACAATGTATTCTTTCATTATAAATCTGCTTTTGTTCATTGATGGGGATTTCCACCTGTATTTCTTAATTTGGGTTTTTGGGTCACACCAGATGTGCTCAGGGCTTACTCCTGGCTGTATTTCAGGATCACTTTTGGCCATACTCAGGGGACTATATGTGGTGTGGGGATCAAACCAAGGTTGACTGCATGCAAGGTGAGGAGTGCCTTACCTGCTGCACTAACTCTCTGGCTTTTATATCTTAAGCAGTCAGTATATTGGGGTTTTGTGCCATACCTGGCAGTACTCAGGGGCCCATGCAGTGCTCAGGACCGAACTCAGGGCTCCTGCATGCAAAGTAGGTACTCAGACCTGTGAACTGTATCTCTGGCACAATAAATGGGACTTTTCATATTCTTCTTTTGTGATGCAGGGCATGAAACCCAGTGCCTCACACCTGGAAGGCAAGTGCTTTATTCTGCTGAGTTACATCTATGGTCTGTATTTCTATTCATATAGCCAGGGTCACATTAAGATTTAAGATTTTACTGGCTGACCGAGATGTAGTATAGTAGGTAAGGTACTTGCCCTGCTCAAGTCCAACCCAGGTTCTATCCTCTGAGCACAAAACCAGGAGTAAGCTCTTAACACCACCAGATGTGTCCTCCTCCACCTCGACACCCCAGAAAATTTCTTAGATGAAAAGCGTTCATGTGTGAAAAACGTTTGAGAAGCTTTGTCCTTTTTTTTTTTTTTTTTTTTTTGCTTTTCGGGTCACACCTGGTGATGTTAAAGGGTTACTTTTGGCTCTGCACTCAGGAATTACTCCTGGTGGTGCTTGGGGAACCATTAGGGATGCCGGTGATCAAATCCGGGTTGACCATGTGCAAGGCAAATGCCCTACCTGCTGTGGTATCACCTTGGCCCTAAAGAAACTGTTTGGCCAGGACTGAGCCCTTTGCACCCTTGGTGTGACCCAGAAACAAAAATAATAAGCAAACAAACAAAAGGAGCAGCTCTGTCTGCCAGCGTGTTTATACCTAGCATGCGCAGCTTTTCAGACTCCAATGTGAGTCAGTGGGCTATGGAGTTTTGTTGTTTATTTTGGCTTGGGGGTTGTACTTGGTTAGTTCTTGAGAACTACTTCTGGTTAGACTGGCTCATTTGGGGAGCTGGTTCAATGCTTAGGGCACCTTGTGGTGCCAGAATTAATTCCACTTTCCCACGTGCAAAGCATCCAGGGGTGGAAAAAATTTGATTTTAATGCCATCCCAATTGTGCTCAGGGTTTATGCCTGTCTCTGTGCTCAGGTATCTCTCTTGGCAGTATTCTGGGGCCACTATGAGTGCCAGGGAATGGACAGGTTATGTCAGACAAGCGCCTTAACCCCAGTACTATGTCTCTGGCCTCGCTGTAGACTTTTTATGTCTGATACTCTCAGAGCAGCGTATCAGCTTTCTCTCCATTTTTTGTGTTTGTTTGTTTCCTTTTTTTTCTCATATTCCTAAACTCAGGCCGTATGTTTGTTAGGCCCTATGATTAGTAGTGCCTAATAGTAGGAATGTGGTTTGTGGCAGTGATAGCAACAAAAAGGGTTAAGGACATTGCAGGTATTGACTTTTGCCTCCGCAGGACCTGTCCTTCTGGATGCCAGCCCCGTGTGCGTGCCTGCTAAAATCACACACACATGGTTCCCGCACTGCCAGGAGTGATTCCTAAGCAGCACAAAACCTCTGTGTGTGTGTGTGTGTGTGTGTGTGTGTGTGTGCGCGCGCGCGCGAACGGGAGGCTTGGGAGCCAGCGGGAGACTTGGGAGCGCGCGCGTGTGTGTGTGTGTATAAACGGAAGGCTTGGGAGTGTGTGTGTGTGTGTGTGTGTGTGTGTGTGTGTGTGTGTGTGTGTGTGTGTGTGTACACGGGAGGCTTGGGAGCCAGTTAGCTCCCTGCTGAGTTCTCATGGTATATTTGATTGACTTGGTAACACAGATGACTCATAACATGTTACTTTCTCCCTTGTCAGCCTGAGCTGGGTGAGGCTTGGTGAGACTGTCCTGTTTACATTGTGTCCCCAGTGCCCAGTGCGCCCAGCCTGGGGGCCATCATTAGCTGTCAAATGAAGAAACAAATGCGTGTGCTTCCTTGTTCCTTTCTATGGTGGTGTGTGGGGCCGTGGGTGTTGGTGCACACCCAGCTGTGCTCGGGTTCTACTCCTGGCAGGATGTAGGGGAACTTGCAGGGCCAGGGATCCAGCCGGTGTGCTACTTGGTTCCGGCCCTTTGACTCATCTCCCCGACCCCGAGTGTGGGGGAGAGCAGAGCCGCCGTGCTCCGTGAGGGTCTGGACAGGTGTTCTGTCCGCAGTGTCCCAACACACCAGCAACTTCCACTCCTTTGTTCTCTGTGTGGGTCCCAGTTCCAGGGTTGAGGATCCAGCTGGTGTGAAGCGCTGGGGATTGTCCGAAGGCCTCGGGTGATTCTTACCCACAGCACCATAGGAGGGTTGCTGGTGCCGAGTAGCCGTTCTCTGAGGTCCAGTCTAGCAGCCTTGTCTGGACGCTCATCTCATGGGTTTGCGGAGGAGGCCAACAGCTTGTGTGTCCCCATGAATCTGATGCCCTTATACCACCCCTGTCCATGCTGCTACACCACCCCTTCACAAAAGCCCCTGGGCCGGGTGGTTTTCCCTCTCCCGTTGTTGCAGGTGAGACTCCCTCACGGGGCTGCCGGCCTGTGGTTGGACTCCAGGGGCAGAGAGCCTTTTTCTGGGCTGAAGGTTCTAGCACACAGTGGAAAGGGTGGAAGAGCTTCGGATCCTCTCTCACCAGAGTCCGGCTCCCTTCTCGAGAGCTCTGCCCTCGTGGCCTTCCATAGGCCCAGCTCCCAGTACCCCTTGGAAGATTTTGACCTTTGAATTTCAACAGCTCATAAATCTCTCCCATAGCAGTGGGAAAATACTAATAGCTTTATTTGCTAATGGTTCAAACCCCTGTTCTTCAACTTGGGGGGTCCATGTGCCAGTGCCCAGTCCATGGATAATTCTTAACGGTTCACTAAGAATTTCTCCCCAGTTGTGTAGCGGGGCCAGTGCACTGCATGGTGCAGGCTGAGTGGAACATGGTACAATTCCCGAAGCTGCAGGTCTGTGAAATTGTTCTGTTTCCCCTTGTCTGTAGCTGTCAGACGGTTGAAGGGCACGGCTTTGAATATTTCCATGGCTAACTTCGTATTTGTTTTCTGCTTGCCGGAATGTGCTAAGTCGATGTCCGTTTCATGTGTGTTCCAGCAAACCCAATCACTATGCACCCAGCAATGACATCTACGGCGGGGAGATGCACGTTCGACCCATGCTCTCTCAGCCGGCCTATTCGTTCTACCCAGAAGATGAAATCCTGCACTTTTACAAGTGGACTTCTCCCCCGGGCGTCATCCGCATCCTGTGCATGCTCATCATCGTCATGTGCATCGCTATATTCGCCTGTGTGGCCTCCACGCTGGCCTGGGACCGAGGCTATGGAGCCGGCTTGCTGGGAGGAGGGCTCGGCTACCCGTACGGGAGTGGCTTTGGCAGCTACGGAAGTGGCTTCGGCTATGGCTATGGCTACGGCTACGGCGCCTACACAGACCCCAGAGCAGCCAAGGGCTTCCTGCTGGCCATGGCTGCCTTTTGCTTCATGGCTGCCCTGGTGATATTCGTCACCAGTGTTATCAGATCTGAAATGTCCAGGACCAGAAAATACTATTTGATGGTGATCATAGTGAGCGCCATCCTGGGCATCATGGTGTTCATTGCCACGATTGTCTACATCATGGGTGTCAACCCCACTGCCCAGGCTTCGGGCTCTATGTACACTTCGCCCATCTACACCCTCTGCCAGCAGTTTTACGCGTCGACGGGCACCGGCCTCTACGTGGATCAGTACCTGTATCACTACTGTGTGGTGGACGCCCAGGAGGTACGGGGAATTTCACTTTGTTCCCCCTCCCACCCTTCTTGGGCCCCCGATAGTCTCAATTTCGGGATGTTTAATTGAAGCACTTTGTTAATGTGGTTCACTTCTACTCAGCCTATAGATATCAGTGCCTACCACAAGTGGCTCACACTGGACTGTGGTCTTTAGTTAACACAAATGGTGGTGTCAGCGTTGGCATGTTAAATCACAATCTGGGGGCCAGAGAGCTAGCACAATGTCAAGAGCTCATGCCTTACATGCAGGAGGCCTGGGTTTGCTCCCTAACACTGCATGGTACCCCAAACATCTCTGGGAACAGGCCCCAAAATACTGCTGGATGTGTGTCCACCCCCCAAAAAGGATTGGGTGTCATTATCAAGATATAATTAATTGGGTGCCAAAGAGATAGTATGGTAAGGCTCTTGCCTTGCACGCAGCCAATCCAAGTTTGAGCCCTGACACCCCGTATGTTCCCCCAAACTCTGTCAGGAGTAATTCCCGAGTGCAGAAAAATTTGGGACCTATGTAAATGAAAAGATTTTCTATGTTCATGGATCATAATATAAAAATGACATCAATGAAATTGATCTACATATCTAATGCAGTTTGGTTTTGGGGCCACACCCAGTAATGTGCAGGGTCTACTCCTGGCTCTGAGCTCAGGAATCATTCCTGGCACACCTCAGGGGGCCATGTGAGGTGCCAGGGATTGCACGTGCGTCTACCCAGGCACAAGTTAAGCGCCTTCCTTGTTACACTGTCGCTCTAGCCCCCAGATTTAATGCATTTCTTAAAAAAAAAAAAGTCTTAGTTGGCTTTTCTTGGTTTTTTTTTTTTCCACATAAATTGACAAGTTGAATCTAAAATGTATCTGAGGGGCTGGAGTGATAGTATAGCAGGTAGGGCGCTTGTCTTGCACGTGGCTGACTCAGCGAGCTGAGCCCTGCCAGAATGATCCTTGAGCACAGGGCTAAGAGTCAATCCTTTGTACTTCCGGATGTAACACAGAAACAACCAAAAAGCATATGAAAATGAAAGGGATACAGAACCTAATCAAAATAATCTTAGGAGTTTGGGCCAGAGCAATAAATAATACAGCCTTTGCCTTGCACAGCCTACCCGGCATCTCGTATGGTCTCTGATCCTGCAAGGGATCCCGAGTGCAAAGCCAGGAGTAATCCCTCAGCATTGGCAGGTGTGGCCCAGAACCAAAGACTTGGAGGACCCCCCACTTCCCAGCTTCTCTCTTTCTACAAAGCCACAGTAGTCGAGATAGCACGGGGCTGCCGAAGGATGGAGATACAAATCAAGGGACTCTGAGAGTCTAGAAATAAACTCGCATTTATGGTTAGCTCATTTTTGGACAAGGGACATAAAGGCAATTTAATGATGAGACAGTTGAGCCACATCTAGCAGTGCTGAAGGGAGGGGTACTCCTGGCTCAGTGCTTAAGGGACCATGACGAAGGCAGTGCAGGGTTCTAAGACCTGGGCCTCACCTAGGTAGATTGTTCACTCCCATCCTTTAAAAAAATTTTTTTTTTATCCAATCACTGTGAGATAGTGCATTACAAACTTGTTTGTGATTGTGTTTCAGTCTTCCAGTGTTCCAACATTCACCAGTGTCCAACATTTCACCAGTGTAATTTCCTGGCACCTGTGTCCCCAGTTTCCCTCCTACCCCTTCAAGCCACCCCCCTCCCCAGCCTGTCTCTATGGCAGGGACCTCTCTTTTTTCTCTCTCTTTTTCTCTCATTTTAGACATTGTGGTTTCATTACCAACTAGTGTTGTCATAATGGATCCTGCTCTGTCTTAGCTACCATCCATCTTCCATACCATTGACCAACCGTTGACCCATCCTCCTGGCCCATTTTCCCTGAACTTGAATATTGGTATCATACTGTTTACTTTTTATATCCCACAAATAAATGCAGTCTTTCTGTTACTGTCCCTCTCCTTCTGACTCATTTCACTCAACATGGTACTCTCCAAGTATCCATTTATAGGCAAATTTCATGATCTCATTTTTCCCAACATCGCTCCCATCCCAAAGGTTTTTTGAAGCCTTGAGACTTTCTCTGTGATAGATCTTGACGTCTTCAGAAGCCAGATAGCTCCATGCAGAGTGTCAGAAGTCAGACCCCTTCCTCATAGCAAGCCCAGTATTTGTTCAAAAGGATCACATGCCTGACTTATAGCAACAACAATGATGCATCTTTTTTCCCTTTTCCTGCTTATTCCTGGTGGTGTTTAAGGGACCACATGGGGCCAGAAAGCAAAGCTGCAGCTCCTACATGCCCTTGCTGTTCTGTGTGTGAACCTTAAAAACAATGCGGGGTCAGAGATGTCTCAGAGGGCGAAGGGCATGCTTTGTGGAGGGCACAGGCTCAACCCTCAGCATCACACAGCCCTCCAGCAATGCTTGTGGCAATCCACAAGCACTGAGCCAGGAGAGTGGTAGTGCAGTGGGTAGGGCATTTGCCTTGCACATGACTGATCTGGGGTTTGATTCCCTGCATCCCATATGGTCTTCTGAGCACCGAGAGGAGTAATTCCTGAGTGCAGAGTCAGGAGTAAGTCCTGAGCATCGCTGGGTGTGGCCCAAATACCAAAAAAGAAAGAAAGAAAACAAAACAACTAAGTAAAATAAAGCAACCAAAGAAGACCTCATATTGTGTGGGGGAGCTGTCTTTAGGTGAGATACCCATCATAAGTGAGTCTTTAGAATAAAATCAGCGGTTGCCAGGGCCTGAGGACAGTTAGGGATAGAGAAGAGACTGTTCATGGGTATGAGGTTCTATGTGTGGGGGTCAGAGAAAATGTTCTATGACTGAAAGTTGGAAACACTGTGCATATATTAAAAGCCACTGAAATGTACTTTACATGGATGAACTACATGCTAAATTAATGATATCTTTGGGTTTTCTTTGTGGTGTGTGTGTGGGGTGGAACATGGTGATGTTCAGGGATTACTCTTGGCAAAATGCTCTCTATAGTCATTCTCAGCAGTGCTCCATGTATGATCAAACATGAGGTTCCCACGTGCAGAGTATGTGCTCCAGCCCTTGGAGCCAACCCACAATCCCACATCTCTTATTTACTGGGGTAGGAGGTTGGGTCATGCTCAGCAGTGCTCAGGGAACCATTCATAGTACAGGGGTAAGTGGGGTGACAAGGCAGGTACCTTACTCCTGTACTGTCTTTCCGGCCCCTAATGTAAATTATTTTAGAATGAAATGATTTCCCTGCAAATGTAGGTGTTAGAAAGTTGTTGACCTTCTGGTATCTTGGTAGAAAATAGGCTGAGAGTAGTTTCTCCAAGTACACCCTCATCCCTCTCAGTCATCCAATGACCCAAAGCCTCTTTTTCTTATTTTTTTGGTGGTTCTGGGGATCAAATTCAGGGCCTCCCATGTGGAAGGTAAGTGCTGTCCTCCTGAAGAGCCCAGCCCAAACCTGTGTTCTTTGAGAGTGGGTCCAAGGGGCGCTTCTTTCCCGGGAGCAGACATTCAGGCCGAGTGCTCTTACCCGACACTCCAGGTGCCACTGAGCCATCATGCCACTTAACACACTCGTTGGAGTAAGTGTACAAGACTCTTGAAACAGAAATCATGCCATAAACCATGACTCAGTCCATTTCCCGTAGTTTATAGCTGGGTGGTTGAGGGCTTGTGTAAGCAGTTTATGGCAAGGCAGTTCTCTCTGAACTGAAATTGACATTCAGGGTAATAAGATTTACCCTATGCACGTAACGAGCAGGCTTCTAAACGTGGCTGTGAGTTTAGGGGTTTGATTTTGGTTTGGGGGCTGCAGTGGCAGGACCCAGGAGTCTTGGCCAGAGGTACTCAGGGAACTATATGCCATGGGGGATTGAATCTGGGCAACCCCCCACACACTTGCAAAGCATGTGCTCAGCCCATTGAACCGTCTTTCTGGCCCTTGCATCTATTTTACATCCGTTCAACCACAGCTATTTAGTTTGCTGATATAAAACTATATAAAATTGATACAATCCTAATTGACCTAAGAATGTTAGGTAGAGGAACATTTGAATAATTTGTCGAGGTTGGCTTGGGATAAAAGTAAACAATTAATATTGAGTTGTGTCAATATCTTTACTCTCCTTTTAGGCCATTGCCATCGTACTCGGGTTCATGGTTATTGTGGCTTTTGCTTTGATCATTTTCTTTGCTGTGAAAACTCGAAGAAAGATGGACCGGTATGACAAGTCAAATATTTTGTGGGACAAGGAACATTTTTATGATGAGCAGCCCCCTAATGTCGAAGAGTGGGTAAGTGTTTATAAGGTTTAAAAACCATCAAGCGCCCTGCCTTTCATCAACTTCCCCTCCATCCCTTGCCCCCTCCCCCCAGGATTTTGTCTGTAAACTTGACTTTGAATGTTTCGTTTTTAGAACTGTTGTTTGTTTTTGTTGCAGAGTTACGTGTTTTCGATTAATTTATTTGTATTTTGGGGGAGCTTTGGCGCCACACCCAGCAGTACTCAGGGCTTACCCTTGGCTCTGTGCTCAGGGATCACTCCCAGCGGTGCTTCAGGGGACCATATGTGGTGCCAGCGGGGGAATATATGTTGTACCTGGGTCAGCTGTGTGCAGGGCAAGCACCTTAACTACTATTTTTTTGAGCCCAGAGCTCAAAAAGTTCTGACTCAGAACTTTAGGAAATTGGGATAAGGAGCCTGAGAAATAGCATAGCATGTAGGGCACTTGCCTGGCATGTGACTGACCCGGGGTTGCTCTTCTGAACCATATATGGTCCCCCAAGTCACGTCAGATGTGATCCCTGAGTTCTGAGCCAAGAGTAAGTCCTGAGCACTGCTGGTTATGGGTCCCTCCAAGAAAAAAATCTTTAAAAAAAGAAGTTGGGAGACATGTAAATGGTCCTACTTTACGGGGGTAAATCAGATCTCCAGGACTACAGAGAAGGCTCGGCTCCCCGCCCCAGCACCTTACCAACAAGGACTTCTAACACTGCCCTCTCTACTAGAAAATAAAAATTTTTTTCCAAGAAGCGAATCAAGGCACCGAAAAGAAAACATGTAGAAAGAATTTCACAGGATTGAAAGAACCTTCCCCACCTTGACTTTGTTTTTTTTAGCTTCTTAGAGAGGAAAACTGAGGCTGCCTGGGAGGTGACTGTCAAGATTGGGTCCAGATTAGCAGACGTTTTGAAAATGATGGCGGGAGGTGGGTGTTTCCGCTTTCTGCATGGATAATAGCCTAGGAAAACCAAAGGGTGAGGGATTGATTCTGCACTAACATTTACTTATGAAACACCATGTCTGTGTCTCTATGTGTGTTGTGGGGGAGGGTCCGTTGGGGGTGTTGGTGGCTGGGGGTCCCCAGAGATCCGATACAGCACCTTGTACATGAGACATGTGTGATCCATAGCTGAGCTCCCGCAGGCCCCCTCCAGATGAGTGAGCCAGAAGAGATTAGAGCCATTTCCTTTTTCGTATGTCATGTTAATACAGTTGGTAAGTGGCTTCCTTTATGACATGATTTACTGAAAGCCCAGAAAGTCGCTCTCTCCAGGAATAGCTGCTTAGCGCTACTGAGTCCTTAGAGATGCGTGGGCACTGGGGAGATAGCAGAGGACTGGGGTGCACGCTTCCCGTGCGGGAGAACTGCATACTGCATGGGCCGCCGGCTCCCCAGGGAGTAGCCCCTGAGTACCGCTGGGGTGGCCCAAACACTCCTCTCTGCCAAAAAAAAGTTTTTTTTCCAAATCTCATCTTGAAGGCCCCAATGGCTCTAGCATCTCATGTATCTCAGTTTTTATTTCAGATTTGATAGTGCTTGATGTTGGGGGGTCTTCTCTCAACCATGCTCAGGGAACTATACAGTGTCTGTGAGCAAGCCTGGGTCTCCTGCATGCAAGACATGCACTCAGCCTGTTGTGCGGTCTCTCCAGTGCGAATGCATCTGGGTTTTGGAAGAAATGGTCTAGAAATGGAGAGGACATTTTCCCCTAATTAAGAAGCAAAATAGGAAGTAGTCTGAGATAGAAAAGATCTTGGTCTCGGTCATGGTCTCTGTCTCTCTCTCTGTCTCTCTCTCTCACACACACACACACTCTCTCTCTCTCTCTCTCTCTCTCTCTCTCTCTCTTTCTCTCTCTCTCTCTCTCTCTGAATATGGTTCCTGTGTCAGCCTTCTACTCCAAGCCTGCCTCCCACTACCCGCTCCGCCCCCCACCCCCTTATAAAGTCTGAGGGTGCCACAGGGAGTGTTTCTTGTTGACCTTTAGCTCCAGGCGAGGCCACCTGTGGAGGATGGAATAGGACAGTCCCACGTGAGCTGTGAAGTCAGTGTTTCGAGAGAGTTTCTGGGTGTGTCAGTTTTCATTGGCTGCGGATTTGTTTATTTAAGGTTTCGAGGCCTTTTAAAAAAATGACTCAGGAACGACCTGTGTGGAGGCATGAGAGTCACAATGAACTTTGGCCTCTTGTCTGATGTTACTGTTATGAGGGCTTAATCGTTCAAGATGCTGTTTGATAACTCAGCAAGAGCCGCAGCACCTCCTGGGGTAGCTGGTGGAGGTAGAGCTGGGCTGTCTTCAGTCTTGGTCTGGCATCGATAGGAGCTCACTTGGTCACCATCTCTGGGGTCCCAGCGGCCTGCAGGTGGTGTCTCACGCCCCTCACAGCCTCCATGCAGTAACCAACATTTGGGTGTGAGAAACTTGGAGTCATAAGTCACTCGATCTCTTGTAGATTCCTGTTGCTTTTCCTTTTTCGCTCTACAACTGAAATGCTTCAGGGAAAGTATTTGAAATAGTTGTCTGGAAGTAATTTGGAGCCACAAACATTTTGCTTCCCCTTTAATTTCCCCCGCACCTGCCTTAGTTCACTGTGCTGGTCTCAATACCACTTTCTCTCTCCTCTATTGAAGTAGCCAGAGGAAAACTCTTACTGGCTTTTCGCTTTGAGGTGGGGAAGGCAAGGGGTTGGGCCATCCCCAGTGGTGCTCAGGCAATGCTCAGGGGTCCGAGTGTGATGCTGGAGATCAAAGCCAGTGCTCCCCCATGCAAAGCCTATGCCCCAGCGTTTTGAGCTGTCACCCAGCCTTGGTTTCCTGCTCTTGGGAACTCATCTGATTTGCTCTTACAGTGTCACTCCCAGGAGTTAGCAATGCCGGCTGCTGTCCTGTATCTCACGGTGGAGTGGATTAGTGCCTCTTCCTCCTGGGAGGATAGCGATCAATCCCATCATCCCTCGGGGCTGGAGAGCGCTCTCAATAGATAGGTTGCATGCATGACCCCCACCTCTGCCCAGTCTCCTGAGAACTGAGCTGGAAATACAGCCCCTAAGTGTGGCCCAAACTGTCCCCACCGAAATATTAAAATAATGATAAAGAATCTAGAATTATTTGTCCTAACTTTGGGTTAATTTAATTAACATGAATTTCATTAATCTTAGAGAGTGAAGACTAGATACTGATAACAAATAATGTGTTGTGGGGGGCGGGAGGGAAGACCTTGTTAAAGGAACAGTGAGCGGCCGAGTATTAGTTTGCACCTTCCCTTTTAATTAGGGTAGGTGTAGGATAGGTAGATTCATTACCTAATAAATATTTCTGCCTTCCTTGGATTTTAATTTTGTTTTGTTTTGGGGGGCGTTCACACCTGGCAGTGCTCAGAGTTGGCGTCTCATTCTGTGCTCTGGGATCACTCCTGGCAGTGCTTGGGAATCCGTATGTGGTGCCGGAGATCAAACCATGGGTAGTCACCTACAAGACCAGCGCCTGAACCCCATCCTGCTTTTCTGATCCTTAGGATCAGAATCTCCAGTGCATAGGCACTTCAAAAGTTGAGCCCTCCAAGTTTTAAACTAATTCCTATTCCTTTGTACTACCAGTGAGAAAACATGCAGCTTTCTAATTCCTAATTTCCTGTCTTTGAATCTCCAGTATGTTGCTTTGTCTCTCTCCCTGAGCTTTTCAGAATTATGTTTTGGGTCTCCTTTCCTTTCTGAATATCTTGTTCTTTGTAAAATAAACAGGCCATGTTTGCACACTGGTGGCAGCTAACCTAACCTGCCACTTGTAGCCACCACTCAAGTTTGTACCAATATCTTTTAAACATTTTAAGCTTTTTTTCATTAAATTTATAAATTTTTATTTCTCTTATGCCCTGAACATACTGGTGTCTTTTCTGAACTGAAGGAATATGCAGATATGGATACATATCTTTTATTGGTAGGAATTTTGAAAATGCAGTGACAAAGAATTGCCATACTGAGTTACCGTTTTGATATATTTATTTTTTGGATTTGTTCTGGGGGGTCACACAGTGGTGCTCAGGGGCTATACCCAGCTCTTCTCTGGAATCATTTGTGCTTGGTGCTCTAGGTCCCCACTGGATTTGAGAAGCCCTGCCCCCGACCTGCAAAGCCTATCCTCCATCCTTCTGAGCCCGAATTTCTCATTTTTTTTTTTGTGGGGATTGGGGAGGGTTACACCCAGCACTGCTCAGGGTTTTCTCCTGGCTCTGTGCTCAGAGATCATTCCTGCCAGAACTCAGGGACCATATGGGATGCTGGGGATCAAACCTGGGTTGGTTGCATGAAGACGAGCGCCCTACCTACCATACTATCACTCCAGGCCTGAGTTTCTTATTCTTGATAGATGTAGCATTCCTCCCTCATGCTTCATAACTTTTATTTTTAATTTTGACCCTCAAGCAGACCGGTGGTATAATTTATATACTATAAAATATAAAATTCACCCAGAGTGTGTAGTTGAATGATTTTTACTAAACTTTCAGTAGTAAAGCCCTGACCCAATTCAGAATTTTAAATAAAATTTTAATTTTAAAGTGTTTTAATCTATGTAGAAAAGTGTCGAAGCCATGTCTGGGTTTCTGTTATAGGTTCCTAAGCTTATTTGGCCGACTTGCCCCTTTTCAGAAAAAACCCTTCAGCGCCCTCCTGGAAATCTGCCTTAGTTAAGCCAATAAACAGACAGTCCCCCCCACGGTGCCCAGGAGACTGCCACCAACCCCTGGAGAATTCGAACAGCCAGAATATGGGTGCAGTGTTGCTCACGGAGGGAGGGAATGGGATGCTCTGTGCCCAGCCTTCATCTGTTCTGTTTGTCTAGATCATCTAGATCAGTTTGTCGCATTGCACCAATGATGATACATGATTAGTGAGACCTGTATTCCCTGTCGGATGAGAAATTTCTTTTATACTGTAGCCTGAGTAAAATTCTAAGTATATTTTGCTCAAATTTAACTAAATTTTGTTAGTAAATAGCCGGTCCCAGAGTCTTGCCATGTTCAACTTTACCTTTGTTTTGTGTACTTGTTTTGTTTTGGAGCCCTACGCAGCAGTGCACAGGGCTTATCCCTGCATTCGGGGATCACTCCTGGCAGGACGTGGCGGGGCCAGATTGCATGCCGGGGATTGAACCTGGGTTAGCCTCATGAAAGGCAACTGCCTATTTTTCTGGGTCCCTTAAATTTTACCTTTGCAGTGAAAGCCACATCTTTTGTTGGTTCTTTCTCTTAGGGATAGATTTTGACTGGGAATAGTTGGTTAAAAGTTACCATGTCATGGGGCTAGAGCAAGTAGGGCATTTTTGCCTTGCTTCCTTCGTAATTAAGATCAACATATTAATCCAAAAATATATAATATATTTTATAATTAATCAATATATTCCTAACATATTAATGTAATCACTGTTATTACATAATATGTTAATATAGAATAAGGGACTGGAGAAATGGCATAGCTAGTAGGGCACTTGCCTTGCTTATGACCCGCCCAAGTTCAATCCCTGGCATCCCATATGATACACACACACACACACCCTCCCCCCACACCCCCCCCATGATCATCTCCAGGATTAATATGATACACACACACACACACACACACCCTCCCCACACACACCCCCCATGAGCATCTCCAGGATTAATTCCTGAGTGTAGAGCCAGGAGTAACCCCTGAGCATTGCTGAGTGTGACCTGAAAAGCCAATAAACATAAAATAAAAGTTACCAAATCACGAAGGGGGTGTGCAGCTGGCCTGAACACATCTCTGGCACTCACAGACCCTGACTTTGGTCTCTGTACCACAGGCCTCCCTCAGACTGTTGGTATAGCCCTGTGCTCCCAGCACAGCAGGGAGGTCTGCATAACCCAAAAGTCGTTAAGTCTTTTCTTTAATGTGTGGCGATTTTTTTTTTAATGGAGATTGGTGATGCAGTTGGCCTTGCTATATATTGGCAGAAAGCCTGACTTACTGCCTGTTCTGGGTTCATGTGGTGGGCGGCACTCAGGACTCCAGCACTAAGTGCACATCCCCAGGCCATCATGTTCTGACTCTTCTCTGTATTCTTTTTTTAAAAAAAAATTTTTTCTATGAAGTTATTCACAGTAATTTATTACATAGAATATTCCAACACAAATCCCACCACCACCATTACACCTTCTCACCACCGTAGTTTGAATGTTTTCACCCTGAGCCCCAAACCCTGCCTCCAAAGCAAGACATAAATAATTTATTTTGTATTACTTGTTATGAATAATCTGCTAAAAATGATCCAAAAAAGTTTCCCAGAGGAAAGTGTGTGAAGATAGTTGTATTTCACCCTGGAGCCATTAAACTCTTGTGTAAGAGATTACTAACATGTTGTTAAAGGTTGAGCCTTGTGTACTCGTGTGTGCGCGTGTGTGTTTTCTCTTTGAAATTGGTTGCCTTCTGCTTTACATCCTATCAAATGTTGCCTGCCACTGTTGGTATATCAGTGGTGTAGAGTATGAGATGTGTTATAATCATGGCCACACATGCCAGGAATTTAAAATAGTGATACAGCTGTAGTTAAATATTTAATTGGAAGGTGACTTTGGGGTCTGAAGGTATCTCTGCAGTTTGTAGCTCTCTTTCAAGATTTGTGAGTCTCTGGATCATAGCTGTTAATGAGCTTATATGGTGCCAGAGGCAGTTCGTGGGCATGACTACCAGACTACTGGAAGTTCAGGGAGAATGGGGTAGGTCACCCATTCCCGACTCCATGCATCTTCTCTATATTTTTGCTGGACTTTAGGTGCATAGAAGTAGACTAATTTCAGCTTTTGGTTGATGGCCTCATCATCTTTGCAGCCTTCTTGTTGTGTTTCCTTCCTTGTTCCATAATAAGAACCTTGTTGGGATGGAGAATGAATGCAGGGCTTAAGCCTTCTGCTGGCAAGTGCTCACTGCTATGTTTGCCAGGTAGAAGTCACGTAGGAGCAAGCTGGAATATGAGTTGCAATACCCGAGTTTGGAGCCTCACTTCAAGGCCTGGCTTTGAGTTCTGCTTCCAGCCCTCCTGCATTCAAAGGTTCCACCCAGAACCGTGGCTTCCTTGTCTGTGAAACTTGCGACATGAATTCTCTTGTCTGCTGCTGAGGGCTGGTGTGAGGTGCTGATGAGCACGTGACTGGGGTCTGTGAGAGTATCTGGCTTTACAGGACTGGGGAAGGGAGAACAGAAGTTCCACCCAGAAAGATCAAGTCTTTGCCCGGATTAGCACTCTCAGAGGACAGGCAGCCTTCCTACAGATGAGAGAAACAGCTTAAAATTAGCAGAGGAGGGCGGGAGTGCTTATCTGCATGGCTGGAGGTGGTAACTCAGGAAATCCTAGAAAGAGGTGGAATGTCTCCACTCTGGGATGCATGATGACTTGTTGACACCTCTTGATTTCATTCTTCTGATCATGGGTCCAGAGCAGCTACTTAGAGTTCCCGAGTTGTTTCCTGTTTGGAGGATCCTGCTGGCCCAGTGCTCGGGTGGACGGTGGTGCTAGGCTTAAACAGGGGCGGGTTGTAGGCAAATCAAGCACCTTACGTCATCCTCTTCTCTCCCTCCTGCTCCTCCTGGAATGTCTGGTATTGGTGTGTCCTCTAAGCCTGGCTTGGAAGGGGCTCGGCTCTGCTCAGGTCAGTTGATGTCGTTACGCTGACCAGTGAGGCCAGGGTCAGGTCCTCCTCACACTGTGTGGGATGAGATGGTTCCCAGCCTCCCCGTGGAGTGGGGAGACAGCCTGCAGTGTGGACTCCTGGACAGGTGCTCCCTGACTGAATGGGACCGGCGCCCTGGTTTCCCATGTCTCTGGGCATCCAATCAGGTTTAGATTCCAAGTGAATAGGAATAGTTTAGGACGAGTTTCCCCAGGAGTTTTAGATGCGATTGTCTCACCTGGTGGCCTCAGCCCTCCGCTGGCTCCTCCCCCGGAGAGTGCAGACCCACTGACCAAGCAGCGAGCCCAGGGCTGATCTCTAAGGTTCAGGATGCCTTGACTGTGCGGCCATAGGGGCCAAAGCTAACTTTGAAGGTGTTTCGCCCCCTTTGGTTCTTTTTTTTTTTTTTAGTTTCTGGGTTATACTCCGTGAGTATAACTGCATTATACTGATGGCATTATACTGGCTCTGCATTCAGCAGTCACTCTGGGCTCAGTTGCTCAGGGAACCCTAAGGGATGCGAGGGATCAAACCGAGCTTGGGCATATGCAAGGCAAGCACCTTTGCCCTCTGTGCCTCTCCAGCCCCCTCTTTGGTTCTTGAAGTCTTATGTTTCTTGTGACTCGTGCTTCCTTTTCCCTTCCCTGGCTTGCTGTTTTGGAAGGTCATACTATAAACAGGAAGCTATATATTCCATTTCTCAAGAGTAAATATTTGTAACTGGGGCCTGGCTTCAGAAAACCACACCCCTATGATAAATATTAATAAGATTATCAAACATGTACTTGAAATCAGTTTCTATTGATACCTACAATCTTCTGGGGAAGTACTAAATGAGGGACTGGGGAGATAGTACAGGATGAAGGCGCTGGCTTTGCATGTGGCCCCAGTTTGCTCTCCAGCACCCCATGTGGTCCCCTGAGCACTTCCAAGTGAGATCCTGAGTGCGGAACCGGGAATAAACCCTGAGCACTGCCAGATGTGGGCCCAAAACAAACCCCCTCCCCGCAAAAAAAAAAAAAAAGAATCGGGGGAAATTGTACATAATAAAAAAAAGCAGAGTAAAATGGGATAATATATGTGTAATGTGCCTATCTCCACTACACATTAGCATTCCAGTTCCTGGGGGATTTTTCCCCCCATATCTTCTCATTTGTACCTTGTCGGCATTTCTGTCTGAGCCAGGAACAGGCTAAGTTTTGAGAGAACATGCCAAACTCATTTCTCTGTTGTTACCAAGTAATAAATGAAATTTACTAAGTAGGATCCCATTAAAAAAAAAATCCAGGAAACATTTAAATTTAAAACCTGAAGATTTTTAATCTAGGTAGTCTTAGTTCTAGAACTTTCTAAGACTTTGCATTCTGATGCAACCATTTATATATCATGATCAGTTTATCAACCTTTCTGACTTTGTTCTCTTCTGTTGTCATCCCCCTCCCCACACACACACACACTCTGTCTTACTGGTTGGTCCCCTAGTCTCTGACATAGAGGGGGAGGTTCCCCATTGGTGATTTGCATTTCCTTTCTTCTTTCTGTTTTTTTGGGGGGCCTCTAGTTCTACGCCCAGCATTGCTGGGGACTCCGTGTGGTGTTGGGGTTTGAACTCGACAGTTGCGTGTGCCCCTGACCACTGAGTTAGCTCGCCAGCCCTGGTATTTCCATTTTTATTTATCTTTTCATCAGTTGATAATCGTCATGCCCTTGTCCTGAACCACTGGCCCAGGATGGGGGGTTGCAGGGAGTAGGAATGTGGGGGGAACTCAGTGGCTGGGAAGTTGGTGCTGGCTTGAGCAGGACACTCAGTTTCCATACGGGCCACTCTGCAGAGCTCATACCATGGCAGCTAACCTCCCTCAGAGCAGGAGATTCAAGGGACCATGGCAGAAGCTGCGCTATTTTGCATGGACCAGTTTTAGCTGTTTTCTTTTTCTTTCTGGGTGATGTTTTTGTTTTGGGGTCACACCCAGCAGTGCTCAGGAATCACTCTTGGTTGTGCTTAGGGAACTGTGGTACCAGGGTCAGCCATTTGCAGGGGGAGTGCCCTCCCCACTGTGCTTTTGGCAGCCTGAGGGTTGCATTTCCACGAATTCCCAGATCTTAGTCTATTGCGCTGCCCGGCCCTGCCCTGCTGCAGCTGTTCCTCCCCCCACAAACACAAACCCCCAGAGGACTTGAGCCCATGTAGGCATCCAGCATACTTGGAACGTGGGTGCTGTATAGACGTTGGATGCAGTGTGGCTGGCACCTCTGTAGGAGAGAGAACTTTGTGGACTGGAATGCATGTTGTGCGTGTTGTGCATGCAGGAGGTCCTGGTTCTATCCTAGTGCCCTGAGCACCACCAGCCATAGCCCCACCCCCCAATAATAAAATGATAAGTAACATAGCCTTCTGTAGAATTTTCCTCTAGAGGAAGGGGCCCTTGTGCATGATGAGGTTCCTTCTCAGAATCCTGTACAAGGCTTTTCTCCCCGGGGCCCTCTGCCCCCGGCTCTGGGGGAGTGTCCCTAATGGCGTGTGAGAGTGTGGGTTTTGGGGACTCCCTGCATTGGCTTCCCCAGGGACCTGGCATTTGCCTCCCTCTACCACCTGCTCTGCTCTGGTTCAGCCTGTTCCGGGAGCACCTCATCAGTGGGGTTAGTATTTTAGGGAACATCATCTGCCTCCCAGCAACCAAGGGTGGAGAAAAGCCCCAGGGAGTTTTCCAGAGGCAGATTTGGAGACTCTTGCTGGGGGAGCTTCTGTGGGTGTAAAATTTCAAGAAACCAGAAAAACGGGTCCGACCACTCTCTGCCCCAGGCTGGTGCACGTGGTTGGTAGCACCTGGCGGGAAGGTGGCCCTTGGGTTGTGAAGCTCAGATGGAGCTGGAAGATTGGGGCGCTGCTGGCCTTTAATTACTGCCCAGGAAAAGCCCTTCTGTTTCCTTTCTGCTGGCTGTGTTCTCCAGGCTCCTCCTCCCACCCGGAACAAAGGCACCCACAGAGCGATTTCCTGGCCTTGTCTGTTGTTGATCTAATAAATAGGCAAATAAGGCTACAGACAGCAACTCCTGTTTTCTCTTCTTAGGGTCAGGAGAGCCTGTAAGGCAGAGAGAAAAAAAAAGGTTCTATTTTGTTACAAGCTTTGTGAGTACCCTGGACAAAAGGGGTATGGCCTACTATTTTTGTTGGTTTGTTTTCTTGTTTGTGGGGGCTACATCTGGTGGTGCTGAGTGTGTGTGTGTTGGGGGGGGGGTTGTTCTTGGTGGGACTCGGGGACCATGTGGTGCCAGGAATCAAACAGGCCCTGTGAGCTCTCTCCAGCTCTCACGCCATATGTAAATGTCTTTATTTTTATTGATTTTATTCCTTGGCTTTGGATCACGCACACCCGCTGGTGTTCAGGGCTTACTCCTGGCTCTGGACTCTTGGATCAGCTTTGGTGGACTCGGGGGACCAGGCAAGCACCCTACCCGCTGTACCACCTCTCCGGCCCCGTGATTCACATCTCTGAAGTGACAGTACCAGAAAGACCTGGACTTTGGAGCCTGGCGGATTAAGGTTCAAATCCCCACATTACCAGTCACTTTCTTTGTGTCTGTGAGCAAATTAATTTTGCCTTGGAGGCTGTATATCATCATCATGAGAAAAGGGAGGTGAGCCTTTGTCACCAGGTGTGGTGAGAAGGAAGCAAGGTCGCTGGGTGCAGATAGATGCTCCAGGGGCAGCTTCCCTGCTTACGAGTTTAGATGCCTGTGGGCCTGAGATCAACCCATAGTACAGGGGGTCAGGGAGCTTGTCTGGTGCGTAGCCAACCCAGGTCCGATTCTTGACATCCCGAACGGTCCGCCGAACCCCACCAGGAGTGATTCCTGTGCACAGAGCTAGAAGTCAGCACCAAGCACCACTGAGTGTGACCCCAGAGCAAAACAACAACAACAAAAAGAGTCTAGATGACTGTTCACAGGCTCCTGCCAGCCGGATGCAGGTCTGGACTTACTCTTTCTGGGAAGGAGAGGCAGGCTGCAGGTATGAAGAAGAGGGGATGAATGGTTGCCGCCCTTTATGCTTTGGATTGGAGGAGAAAGAAACGTGTCGTTCCCTCCACCCCCTCCAGTACATGAAGCTTTTATTCCAGTGCCCTAAAACGCTTGTGATCTCTTATTTCCTCCCTAGCTTTACGGACTCTCTGGCCCGGAAAGCTGCTCACCCCTCTTGGGTTTGACGGTGGCTGTGTAGCTCCGCCCCGGTGCCCAGGTGTTTGCAGGAGACCTGCGCTGACGTGCACCCCCACAGGGATTAGGATGTTTTCAGTAATGCTCCAAGGAATGTTCCATGTTGTTCCAAAGATTCCCCCCTCAACCCGCTCCACCCCCCCACCACAGGTGATATCATGAGAATGTAGCTAATGAGTCTGATTGCATTTATAGTAGCTCTGTCCTTGTTTAGTTCAAGTCTGGTGAAGGTTTTATAGAAATGAATTTCCTTTTGACATTTCAGAAATACCTCAGTTCTTTCTTGATTGGGATAGGAATTATAGTAAAACTCTCCTGTTTTACTTTTCTAAATTATAACTTCAGTCTACTGTGTATTGAGCTTGCTTTTCTTTTAAATAAATAAATAAATAAATAAATCTAGTCCCCAGAGTGAGTTTGGGGGCCCAGGGCAGTTACTTGCTGGCCTGGAAGTACATCCTTTGCAAGCAGGAGACCAGCTTTGACCCTGAGCAGTGCGGTCTCCCTAGGAGCACCCTCAAAAAAGCAAAACCCAGAAGTACGAAAGGGCCAGAGAGAAGGAAAGTACAGTTCTGGGCGCTCACCTTGCTTGCAGCTGATCCAGGAATATTGGTCCCCTACGCCACAGGGACCCCTGACCACCCCCAGGAGTGACCCCTGGCACAGAGTGGAGTGTAGCCCCTGAGTGCCGCTGGGTGTGGCCCAGACCCCTTCCAGCACCTAATTTTAAACTATGAACGCTAAATTACAGGGGGTTTGAGTCATTTTTGATGAGGTTTCTTGTTGTTTTTTTTTTTCTCACTCTCAGCCTGTCTGCCTGCCTCCCCTCTTTGTCACGGTCTCTGGGGGGTTGCAGCGCGGGCACTCAGCCCCTCAGCCCCCACAGCAGGGACCAGGGAGAAGCCAGGCACCAGCCCTTTGGCTTCAGGACTGAGGCCTTCCTTCCCTGGCCCCACCCTCTGTTCCCCGAATGGTGCAGCTCACCGGACCCCCATCGCTTGCTCACAGAGCCGCGCTAATGCCTGGAGAGAAGTTTTTACCATTTGCTGTTAGAATCCAGCGGTGTTCTAAACCGTTCAGTATTTATTTACTTATCAACGTGGTAGAACTGACCTCCCTTCCTCCCTCCCTCCCTCCTTCCCTTCCATCCTGGGGTTTGGGGGGAGTTGGGGGCTCTCCCAAAGTATGCTCGGAGGCCTCCTGGTGACCTGTTCAGTGCTGGGGCGTGAAGAGGCCGGGAATGCCGCGGGCTCTTGGACACCGCCTGGGGGTTCTCCCAGGGGCTCCCCTTGACTGGGAGGAGCTTCTGGCCATGCTCTGTGGGCCGGGCAAGCTCCTGAACCCCGTGCTGTGCTCCAGCCTCAGGACAGTGGGACTGAGGAGAGAACTCCAGCTTAATCACCGGATTGTGTGCTCCCTGGGCATCCTGTCAGCAGTCACGGTTGTGGACTGAACCTGCGTGCAGGGAGGCGAATTTGCAGGGCTGTTTATTATTATGATGATGATCTTAATTGAAGCACCATGAGATACAGAGTTACAAGGCTGCTCATGCTCAGGTTTCAGTCATACAGTGTTCCAGCACCCGTCCCTCCACCAGTGTCCATGTCCCACCACCGCTGTCCCCAGTTTCCCTCCCGCCTCATGTCTCCATGGCAGGTGCTGTCCTTCTTTCTTACTCTGTTTCTCTGCTTCTGTCTGTCTGTCTGTCTGTCCATCTTTTTTTCCTTTTGGGCACGATGGTTTGCAATACAGGAACTAAGAGGTATGTTAGTTTGTTCCTTTACCTACTTTCAGCACGCAGTTCTAATCCAGAGTGACCATTTCCAGCTATCTTTGGCATAGTGGTCCCTTCCCTATCCCAGCTGTCTTCACCCCCAGCACTCGAGGCAGGCTTTCAACCGTCACCATAACCCGAATCTGAAATCATCCCTAGGGCCCGAGAACAGGTGCTTGGTTAAAGAAACTATGCTACATCTACAAACGGAATACCGTGCAACTGTTAGGAAAAATAGGAAATTCACTTATAAATGGATGAACATGGAGAATATCATGCTGAATGAAATGAGTCAGAAGGAGAGGGACAGGCATAAAATGATTGGACTCATTTGTGGGATATAAGAAGAAAAAACTGGAAGTGGAGCGATAGTACAGTGGGTAGGGCATTTGCCTTGCATGCAGCCTGCCCGGATCCAATCCCTGGCATCCCATATGGACTCCTGAGTACTGCCAGGGATAATTCCTGAGTGCAGAGTCAGGAGTAACCCTTGAGTTGAGCATCACTGGGTGTGTCCCCAAAAGCCAAAAACATAAATAAAATAAGCATAATGTGAGACTGATACCCAAGAACAGTAGAGACAAGGGCCCGGAGGACTGGTGCAGAGGTGTTTTGGATCAGCCAGAGAGAGTAGCCCTTCCCTTCCAGACGGGGAAGGTTCTGGGCCCAGACCCCTGACAGCAGTTGTAAAGATGGAGCCAAATGTCAATCTGAGCGAAGTTATTTTTGGGGGGCTGGGGTGGGGACTGAACTTGGTGGTGCATAAGGACTATTTCTGGCCCAGTGCTCAGGAGTGATGTCTGGCCGTGCTCATGAGGGGTCCAGCACTGTATCTGCCCACGGTCTGCACCTTACTTCCTGTACTGCCTCTCGGCCACCTGAGCAAAATTCTCAGAAACTTCTCATACTACTTTTTTTTTTTCCCTCCCCACCTTGAATGGTTCCTGTCCAGGGATCGGAATGCCAGATTCAAAATACGTGGGTTATTTTGTTTTGTTGTTGCTGTTCAGCTGGGATGTTTGCTTTTTGTTTGGGGGCAGTATTTTTTTTTTGCCACACCCAGCATTGCTGGGGAAGGGTGGGGGTTACTTCCAGCTCTGTGTTCTGTGCCCTGGGGTTTCCCTGAGCCTGGGCCTCATGCCAGCGAAATGTGGGCACAGTCATTGAGCAGAGTCTCTCTCCCAGCCCCTCAGCTGCGATGTGGGGAGTTGCCATATGCCCTGCAAACTGCTTTTTTTCTTTTTCTTTTGGGTCACACCCAGCGATGTACTGATTACTCCTGGCTCATGCACCCAGGAATTACTCCTGACGGTGCTCGGGGTTATGGGATGCTGGGAATTGGACCTGGGTCGGCTGTGTGCAAGGCAAATGCCCTAGCCCTTGTGCTACCGCTCCAGCCCTGCTTTTTCATTTTTTAACCCCTTCTTTCAATGTTCTTCTGTGGAGAATAGCCCAGCACAGTGGTCTGTAAATTGGAGTCTGGGCCTCGGTGGCTGGCAGTAATCAGCTCTCTTTGCCGGCTTTATCCTCCGCCAGCCCCCAATGTTCAACTCTGAAAAATAAAGTTTTCTTCCTTTCCTTTGTGCGGTGGTGATATTTTAGTGAACACAGTGAAACTTGGATATTCCTATCCCCATAACAGAAAACATGGATTGAGGACACTTTATTTGATCAAGTGCTTGATCAATTGATTATATATTTTTTTGGTTGGTGGCCACATGCAGTGGTGCTTAAGGACCCTGCTGATTTGGTGCTCTGGGGTCCCTTCCCGCCCGGTGCTCCTCCCCTCAGAGCCTGTCTGCAGCCTGTTGAGCTTCTCTCGCCCCGTTCCTTGCCCCAGTGACTGACACCATTACTTCTCACTGTCTTTCCCCCCGCTTCAGCTGTTCTGTAGAAGCAGACTTTAGTCACTTTTTGTTGGTTGATTTGTTTTGGAGCCACTCCTGGCTGTGCTCAGGGTTACTCCTGGCTCTGCACTCCTGAATCACTCCTGATGGGCTTGGGGGACCACATAGGGTGCTGGGATCAAATCCAAGTTGTCCGCATGCCAGGCAAATACCTTACCTACTGTCCCATCGCTCACTTTGATTGGTACCACCAGCACAAAGGAATTTTTTTTTTTTTGCTTCTTTTAAGAAAAGTGAAGGATTCAAGGGAAAAAAATTGTTTTACAGGTCCCTATGGCCGCTGTCCTTTTGGGCTTTGCTTGTGGATAAAGGAAAACTGCTTCTTTGTCTTTGAGTCTGGCGTATGAAATGGACAGAGTGTTCAAAAGGCAAGGCACATATCAACAATGAAACGTGCCTGCAAGGGCCTTCATTTTTAAGGATCTCGAGGGCATCAGCGCAGGTGCTGTGCAAATAATGAGAGGTCTTGCTCTTACTCCAGCATTGGCATGGCTGTTGCCCAAGCAGGCCCTGCCTGGGTCTGTTTATGCCTGTGGACAGCAAAGGTGCCCGTAGTAAAAGGTTTGTGCTACAGGCTGAATGAAGCCAGTGGCCAGCTAGTCCAGGTGTGCCTCCTGGGAGAGAAAGGTCGGCTTGAAGCATGCCGGGGTAAAGGAGCAGTGAGACCGTCGTCAGTTGGTCCCCTTTAGAACTCTGGGCTCCTGGGTGGTGCTAGGGCCTGAGCTGGGCCTCGGCCACGCTGATTGGAAGTGGGAGTCTGCTGAGGGAAGGGTCGGTGGATTGGAGGGTTGGAGCTGAGGCTTGTACGTCCATCCCAGCTTTTCATTTTCTAGCGGTAAGTCTGGGAAAACCCCCTGGGACCCCCGAACCTGGTGGGCCGTTTCTGAAGAGGGTGTCAGACAGACTGCATCAGCCTTGCTCTGTGCAGCCCTTTGCTGGCCCCCAGGATACTCCACAGGTAAAAGTTGTGTCAGTGATGGGGGACACTGCATGATACGAGAAAGCCAATCTGTAAGACGGGGTCCTAGGAAGGAAACGAGGGTGGGTGGGAGGGGACCCCTGTGGTGGAAGGTTGAGAAGCACCCTCAGTCCCTCTCAACTCAGCACTGGGCCTTTGCAAACAGCAGGACTTTAATAATTTATTGAATTTTTTTTTTTTGATTGATTGAAGCTCTGTGATTTATAATACTGTTAGCAATGGTATGGTTTCCTGTGCACATAAATGTAACCCTAAGGCCATGCTCATCAGTGTAAGCTTGTCCCTCCTGCAGGGAGCTCAGTGCTCCTCTTTGTTAACTCCACCCCCCCACCACACACACACACACACACACACACAACACACACACACACACACACACACACACGCCGCGCGCACGCACCAACTCAGCTGTGTGGAACACACGCCGCACGCACGCACCAACTCAGCTGTGTGGAGCAGTTTCCCCATTTGTTGTGTTGCCTTTGGCCCTTTGTGGCCCTTGTTGCTACCTTGCTGTGTGTCCTTCCATCTCTCCTTCCTTCTGGCGAACTCCCCTCGTCCTGGTACCCTCTCGCTCCATCCGTGTTGCTGCACCTTGCCTGGCTTGGTTCTTTCCTAGAGCTGCAGTGTTTCATGGTGTGCATATACCACAACTTTTTGTTTGTTTTGTTTGGGTGCTCTCGGGCCACACCTGAAAAGCAGTGCTCGGGGCTTTCCTCCCGGCTCTGCCCTCAGAGATCACTCCTGGTGAACGTGAGGTACCGTATGGAGCGCCGGGGATGGAATCCAGGTCAGCTGTGTACAAGGCAAAAAAACACCTTACTTGCCAGACTGTGGCTCCAGCCCCTACTCCAAAACTTCTTGATCCGTAATAAGTGGCGGGCTTTCTGTGCGTCGTGTGGCATCAGATTGGCGTGCCAGTGCTCCAGGGTGAGTATGTCTGCACAGGTGCCAGGAGATGAGGAGCACTCCCGGGTGGTAGGGGTGCCCCAGTGTCTGGTAGTGACCCCAGGCTGCAAGCCCTGCTCAGAGCTCACTGTCCAAGAAAGGCAGAGACAGGCCGCTCCAGCAGTGAGGAGTCTGGGCTCCTTTGGGGGTTAAGGTTTTGGTGTCCCGTTGGCCAGTGAGGAGGAATTCCGGAAGGTTCCCAGCTGCTGCTGGGGCAGCAGGGTGGCAGGAGAGAATCCCGGCTATCTGGAGCAGTGTTGGAGAGTACCATACGGTACCTCAAGTTCACCAGGAGTGATCTCTGAGGGCAGAGCCGGGAGGAAAGCCCCGAGCACTGCTTTTCAGGTGTGGCCCGAGAGCACCCAAACAAAACAAACAAAAAGTTGTGGTATATGCACACCATGGAACACTGCAGCTCTAGGAAAGAACCAACCCAGGCAAGGTGCAGCAACACGGATGGAACGAGAGGGTACCAGGACGAGGGGAGCCCGCCAGAAGGAAGGAGAGATGGAAGGACACACAGCAAGGTAGCAACAAGGGCCACAAAGGGCCAAAGGCAACACAATAAATGGGGAAACTGCTCCACACAGCTGAGTGGCAGGAGAGAACCCCAGCTATCTGGAGCAGAGTTGTAAAGTGTGTTTTCTGTTTGTTTGTTTTTTGGCTTTTGGGGGTCATACCCAGCATTGCTCAGGTGTTACTCCTGGCCCTACACTCAGAGATTACTCCTGGCATGCTCAGGGGACCCTTATGGGATGCTTGGGATCAGACCCGGGTCCACTACGTGCAAGGCAATTGCCCTGCACTATCTGCCCCTGCCCCGAGGTGTGCTTTTAAGGGAAGGAAATCTTTGTTTAAGTTCTCAAGTGTCGGAACGAATGGGCCTTTAGCTCCGCAGAGCTGTTTCCGGGGAAGCCATTGCTGCTGTGTGGAAGGAATTCTCCCGGAACCAGGAACAGCAGTTCCCACCCGTGCCCCTGCAGTGGCGTCTGAGCGCACTCCTTGGCAGCCCACCCCCTGCCTTCCCAGATGCTGCCAAGTGCCACTTTCAGGGGGGAAATGATCCCATTCCTTTGTGACTCATGGGATGTTTATTAAAAAATAAGAATACCTCTTGTCCTTTGAGGGGTGGGTAAGCGGCTCTGGCTGGTGACACTGCTGTGCCTCAGGAAAAAGGCAGGTCACGTTCTGACTGCTTCACTGAGCAGCAGCCCCCTGATGGGAAGGGTGTGGGCTGCAGGAAGTAGATTGATGCCGAGCCTAGCAGTAAAATAATCCCTGGCCAGTCTGCGGTCAGAGGCTGGGATGGGGTGCAGAGGCAGAGCGCAGAGCACTTGCTGCCATGCTTGAGGCCCCAGGCTCAGTCCCGGGCACCGCCTGGTCCCCAGGCACCACCAGCAGTAACCCCAGAGAGTAAGCTGGGAGTAACTCCTGAGCACTGCTTCATGGGCCCAATGAAAAAAATTTAAATTTAGATGCTCTAGCTGACTTCTGTAATTATTTAGAAATTTATTTGACTGTAACATTTTCTTTTTGATAACTTATTCTTCTTATTTTGCCAGTGGTGTTGGTGACTCAGGGGTCACTCCTGTTGGGTTTTGGGGGTGCCAGGCAATGAACCTAGCTTCCCACATGCGAGCTTGCAGTCAGCCCATCGAGCCCCAAATTGTGGTCTTTTTTTTTTTTCCTAAATTTATTAGTGGGGGAAAGGTTCGAGTCACACCGAGCAGTGGACAGGAGCCTGTCTTTCCTCTGTGCTCAGGGATCGAGTCCTGGTCAGCTGTGTGCAAGGCAGATGTTCTGTTGGCTGTAGAGCATCTGGCCCCCCAAGAGCAACTTTTTCAAAATAGAGAAGGAGGTACTGGTTTTGTCTGGTGATAAGAACAAGGGCATCAGGATTTTCTAGGCTCCCACCAGAACTTGTCAGCTGGGAAATTCCAAGAAGCCTCAGTCCCCCGCACCTGCCTCCTCTTGAGGTTATTTTCACAGTAAGTGCAGCGACCCCGTAGCACATCAGCTCGGTGCCCACGAGATGCTGGACCCTGAAGTGAAAGCCCTGAGACCTGGGGCTGGAGGCGCGCACAGCAGGGAACGCTTTTGCCTTGCACGTGGCTGACCCGAGTTCAGTGCCTGACCCCACACCAACCCCTGCCAGGAGTGCTCCCCGCGTGCAGAGCCAGGGAAAGCCCTGAGCACTGCCCAGTGTGGCCCCAAAACAAACAAACAAAAACACAAAAACAAAATATAAAGCCTTCAAAGCTGTTTTTAAATTAGTTTTTAAATTAATGTTTAAAATTGAATCCAAGGGGGCTGGAGTGATAGCCCAGCAGGTAGGGCATTTGCCCTGCACCCAGCCGACCCGGGTTTGATTCCCAGCATCTCATAGGGTCCCCTGAGCAGTGCCAGGAGTAATTCCTAAGTTCAGGGCCAGGAGTAACCCCTGAGCATCGCCGGGTGTGACCCAAAAAACAAAAAAAAATAAAAAAATAATTGAATCAGAGACATAGTTACAAAATTGTTCATGATTGGGTTTTAGCCATACAGTCTCCCATCCCTTTACCAGTCTACATTTCCCACAACCAGTGTACCCAAAAGCCTTTGGATCTAAAGCAAAATAATTTGGGCATGGGGTCATTCCCCCAGAAAATAATTCAGAATTATTATTCGATAATAATTCTGTTGTGACTTACCCCTATTCCTTCCTCTGTAATTAAGATCAATATGTTAATCTAAAATATTTTATAATTAATATATTCTTAATATATTAATGTAATCACTATGTTATTATATACTATGTTATTATGTAACATGTTAATATAGAATTTAGGGGGCTGGAGAAATAGTACAGCTGGTGGGGTGCTTGCCTTGCATCCAGGTTCTATCCCCCGCATCCCATATGGTCCCCTGATCCCATCAGGAGTAATTCCTGAGCTCAGAGCCAGGAGTAGCCCCTGAGCATTGCCAGTGTGGTGCCCTAAAAAAGCCCAAAACAAATAAAGGAAAATTGCAGAATGAATAGTTTACCGTATCTGATGGGGCTGTGTTCTAGGTTAAAAACGTGTCTGCGGGCACCCAGGACATGCCTCCCCCGCCATCTGACTACGTGGAGACTGTGGACGGTCCCATGACCTATTCTGTCAACGGGAAGGTGAACGAGAAGCCGTCCTACCCAGACTACTCCTACAAGTCGACCCCGTGAGTCTCGGCTGCTGCCTTCTGATTCATTGAGCTTATGGGGGGAGGGGAAGGACTGTTAGTGCTTGTTTAAACCTCATGTGCTCTTTTGTACTGTTTTCTTGGAAAATAAAAATCCAAGGCTTTGCGCAAGAGCTGGAGAGGGGACTTTGCCTGGTGGCGGGGGCCCTGGGCCCCACCGGGGAAGGTCAGCTGGTGCGTCTGCGGGTTGGTGGGGCCCTCCCCGCCTGTCCCCGAGAAGTGCTGCACTTCTCTCGCTCTCATTCCAGGAACACAGTTCACTGCTCTGTTTCTGATCCTGAAGTTTCAGGTCAGGCTGAAAGGACCATGCGGCTTGTGTGCATTTTTCAGTCCCTGTTTTGCCTGTGGGCCTCATTCGCAGAAGGGGTAACTGCTCTTTGGGAGCCCCTTGCCCACATATATTTTTGAGTTTGCTCTGCGCTCTCTTTGCTGTGAGGAGATGCTCCAGGTTGCTGGGCTTTCTCTTTCTTTTTTTGGCGATGGAGAGACGGGGGCCTGACCTGGTGATGCTCCAGGCTTACTCCTGGCTACACTCGGGGATCATGTCTGGCAAGGCTGAGGGGACTAGATGTGGTGCCAGGGATTGAACCTGGGCCAGCTGTGTTCAAGGCAGGAGCCCTACCTACCCGCCGTACTATTGCTTCAACCACTCATTAGTTTTGTTAAAAATAATTTTTGGGGGGCCGGAGTGATAGCACAGCGGGTAGGGCGTTGGCCTTGCACGCGGCCGACCTGGGTTCGATCCCCAGCATCCCATATGGTCCCCCAAGCACTGCCAAGAGTAATTCCTGAGTGCAAAGCCAGGAGTAACCCCTGAGCATCGCTGGGTGTGACCCAAAAAGAAAAAAAAAAATTGGGGGGGCTGGAGCGATAGCACAGCGGGTAAGGCGTTTACCTTGCATGGGGCCGACCTGGTTTCAATTCCAGTATCCCATATGGTCCCCCAACCACCGCCAGGAGTAATCCCTGAGTGCAGAGCCAGGAGTAACCCCTGTGTATCGCCAGGTGTGATGAAAAAAAAATTAAAAAGTAAAAAATATATATTTTTTTGATAGGAGGAAGCAGGACTTGCTGGGTAGGGAGGGGTCAGGAGTAGGGACACATAGAAGACGCAGCTCCCAGGCTCTCGGGAAGGCAGAGGGGCCATTTGTCGTAGTTCAGGACGCACAGTCATCTGGGCTGAGCTGCCTCCCAGCCCTCGTATGTTTGGGGCTGTGGGGCTGCTGGCAGCCTGGGCATGTGTCTGGCCCAGAGCAGGTGCTCCCCGTTCTGCTGCTGATCATAGACTTGGCCCTGTGGACCCTGGGCACTGTGGTCCACGATGGGACTTTCCCAAGGCGCCTGTATCCCTGTTTCAAGCCCAAGGTTGGATTCAGCATGTGGGCAGCTGTGAGTGTCTGCTGCGAAGTACTGCCTCCACGGTTCCCTAGGACAGCCTCTGCCAGCCCCAGGCTGCGGACCTTCTCGGGACGCTGCTGCCGCAGCCTTGGCACGCTGGTTCTTCTGATGGATATAGTCTGAAATGCCTGAAAAAGGTGCCGAACAGATTTTGAAATGGTTTCCCAGTGTGGTTTTCAGTTCATGCTAAAGCTTTCATTTCTAACTCTCCCTGATGATTAGCTAGGGAAGGAGGTTGGGGTTGTATATTTTGCCTAAGGATAATAAATGAAATTACTCTGGGGCTCGAGCGAGAGTACAGCGGGTTGGGCATTTTGCCTTGCATGTGGCCGACCCGGATTGAGTCCGCAGTATCACATACAGTCCCTGAGCACCGCCAGGAGCAGTTCCTGAGAGCAGAGCCAGGAGTAACCCCTGAGCATTGCCAGGTGTGATCCAAAAGGCCAAAAAAAAAAAAAAAGGTGGGGGAATTACTCCAGGAGGTGCTTGGGGGGGCCTCATGGGATGCCAAGTCAGCCACATGCAAGGCAGATGCCCTACCTGCTGTATTATCATTCCAACCTTCTAAATGTGTGCTTCCGTGTTTGATTCTAGAATTCAATTCGTTTAAGGCATACCAGGACCCAGGACTCTATGTGGCTCAGTGACCGAGCTGCCACTTCCGATTTTGTTTATTTGGCATCAGTACCTGGTGGTGCTCAAAGGTCACTCCCGACTGGGTGTGAGGGAGACTGGGCAGTGCCAGGATCAGACCCAGCCTCCTCTTAGCATCCCTGCTAGTCCTTTGAGCTCTCTCCCCAGCTCTGAAAGGGCAGGGCCCTGCAGCGTGACTCTGTACTCTCAGCCACACCACACATGGAGATGGGTATGAGCAACACAGATGGGGGCCCCCACCCAAAGCCACTAGCAGCAGAAATGGGGGGATGGAAGAGGAAAGGGAGAAAGTGCGGGAAATGTCCGGTTCCCAGTTTGCACTCCCAGGAGGCTGCAGAGTCTGGGCCTGACTCCCTGTAAGGTGACGCCCCTTTGAGCAGGGAGGTGATTATGGACTTAGCTGGAAGACAATAGGCTTTATTATTACCCGGGAATGGAATTTGGAAACAGACTGGCAGTCTGCCTTACCCTCCATGTATTTTTGTTTTGGTCTTTAGAAACCACCTTGCTATGAATTTTGAGAATGTTCTCTGTTCTTCTCTTTAGATTTTGACAGAAATAAAGAGCACTTGAGAGCAGATGTACACAGTAAAGAATTTTCTGCCTTAAAGGTTTAAGCTATGGGGGCTGGAGCGATAGCACAGTGGGTAGGACGTTTGCCTTGCACGCGGCCGACCCGGGTTCGGTTCCCAGCATCCCATATGGTCCCCTGAGCACCACCAGGGGTGATTCCTGAATGCATGAGCCAGGAGTGACCCCTGTGTATCGCCGGGTGTGACCCAAAAAGCAAAAAAAAAAAAAATAGGTTTAAGGTATGACTTGCATGATTTATACCATGACAAACTAAATATCTGAGACTGGAGACAGCGTCAAGGCCTGAGTGCTGGTTTTGCACGCAGGAAGCTGTGTTCGATTCCTTACACCACACGAGGCCTTGAGCTGGAAACCCCTGAGCACTGCCAGGTGTGGTCAGTGCTCCCCCAGCCCCCTCTGCCTCCCACCATTACTTTCCTGATGCCTTAGGGGTGAAAAATGTTTCCCTGGCTCCTCTGTGGGTTCTTCGGTTGATCTAATAATTACATTGCTGTAGACAAATCAACAGCATGTCAGTATGAGGGCCCCAAACAGGAGCTCCAGAAACCAGCTGGACGTGTGAAGCTAATAGGTCATCCTGAGCATATCATGGGAGGGGAGGAAGTGGTTAATTCATAGGCTGATAAGAACTTTTGCTTGGTAATTAAAATGTTCGCTCTGTGTGCAGATGGTCATTCAGATAAAGTTATCACTGGGCTGGCTCTCCCTTTTGGTCAGGCCCTTTCATGTGTTTAAAGAAGAAGCACGATGTTTTCCCCTTGAATCAGCGAGGCCAAAGCAGCACGCATGGTGGAGCCGTTGCGTGTCCCGTTAGTTCCAGAAGGGGATTGGTGCACTGCTCTAGCTCATTAGACCGGCCTCTCGGTCCTGAAGCCAGCCCAGTTCAGTGACAGGATTCTGGGCCACCTTAGGAGGTAGGGGTGCTGAGCACCAGGGTGCAGCCTAAGGAGACATAGTCTGAGGCCCAGATTCTATCCTCAGAGCCCCCTGGCATTGTCAGTTCTGGAAACCGTGACAATTAAGACGTGGGGGAAGCCCTCACCTAGCTGTGCTCAGGGCTTCTGCTCTGGGATCGCTTCTGGGCAGTACTCAGGGCACCTCCTGCTGGGACTTGAACTCTGGTCCAGTCATATGCGAGACAAGTGCTGCAACCCCGTTCTATCTCTAAATGCCCCCCCAACATTATTTTTTTAAAGCGGTAATGATGTTTCCCATGAAAAGCCGTCCGAGTGGGGCGTGGAGCGGGGACACCGAGTCTGCACAGTGCAGACGGTGCTACTCTGCAGACGGTCAGTGAGCTTCACACCCTGTGCACTTTCCTAAGACGAGCGGAAAGCTCTGTGGAAGCAGGAAAATAAATCCCTGTAGCTCTCGGAAAGAGGCACCAGGACCAGAAGCAGAGTGACTGGTGGGCCGACAGGACCAGCATGAGTTTCTGCTTTCTGTGTTTTTTGTTTTTTGTTTTTTTGGGGGGGAGGGTGGGGTGCGGGGTCTAGAGCCACACTTGGCTATGCTCAGGGACTACTCTGTGCTCAGTGCTCAGGAAATCCTGCAGTGCAAGGCTTTGAACTCAGGGTCTCAGACTTGCAAGGTGAGTGCTCTACCATGGAGCCCCATCCCCGGAAGAAGGCAGATGCTCCGAGATCGGCTGTGGCTGGCGTGTGCTTCCCCAGTGGCAGGTCCCGGAGGCCACTGGCATTCAAGGTGCAAGCGTAGTTCTGAATGGGCGGAGAGCAAGGGAGAAAGGACCCGGGATCCAGTTCCAAGCTTTGTGATTTCTTTGTTGTCTTGTTCCAAGCTTTGTGATTTCTTTGTTGTCTTGTTCTTTGTTTCTGTGGTGCTGGGGACCAAACCCAGAGTCTCACTTACTGCGATGATGGATTACTGTACAACTGAGTCCCTCCTTCGTTATTTCTGAGAGAAAAAAATGTGGTAAATTTAAAGGTCGTGCATTTATTTATTTGTTTATTTATTTATTATTTGCTTTTTGGGTCACACCCAGCAATGCACAGGGGTTACTCCTGGCTCTGCACTCAGGAATCACTCCTGGTGGTGCTCAGGGGACCATATGGGATGCTTGGAATTGAACCTGGGTTGGCCACGTGCAAGGCAAATGTTACCTGCTGTGCTATTGCTCCAGCCCCCACGGGTCATACTTTATTATCTGTTTGGAAATAAATGCATTGATACTCTGAGAGAGACAGACAGACAGATGATGGGCTTCCAAAATTAGGCTTTACTGAAAGAAACAATTGAAGCAGAGAGATGGCTCAGTGGGCTAAGCACATCTTTTGCGTGTGGGAGGCCTGTGATCACCCTCCCTTGCCGCCTGGCCCCCCAAATGCTGCCTACCAGCAGCTTCCTCTGAGCACCGAGCCAGCAGCAGCCCCTGAGTTCCAACAGCTGTGGCCCTGAACAAAACAAGGAAAGGACAGTTTTCAGTTCTCAAGAATTCCAAGATAGGGTGGGAGACAAATGGGAATGTTAGTTTGATGTGTCATCGCCAGGTGCAAGAATTAGGAAAATTCAGTATCGGTCTACGTTTTTTTAACTCAAGAGAAAAAAAAAAAAAGAAAGAAATCCCACCGGAAGGCCTGGAGCTGTTCAGTATGGGACAAGGTAAATTTTTTTCTCTTGTTTAGTTTTGGGGCCACGCCTAAGTGGTGCTCAGGGATTTCTCCTCATGAGGTTCACTCAGAGGACCATATAGGATGCCAGAGATCGAACTCAGGTCAGCCCCGTGCAAGGCAAGTGCCCGACTCACTGTCTAGCCCAACATACGGTTACTGACAGGCCCAAACATCTTTATTTCTCTGTAATGAGGAGCCAAAAGTGAATAAAGATTCATTTAGTATTGTTTCATTTTATCTTATTTGGGAATGTTCCAGATACTCAAAGAATTTCCATCTTTTAGCTTAACTAACTTCTTATGATACAAATTTCCAGAGAGTTCGGAAGGTATTTAAATAAATAAGCTATGTCAGAACATTCATTGTGGAAAAGTTCACCAGGAAATTCTTCTTTATCTTTGTTGTTTTAAAATGGTTTTGGTTTCTGGGCCACATCCTGTGGTGCTTCAGAGGCTACTCCAGGTGAGGTACTTGGAGGGTGCTAGATCCTGGGGTGCTCCTTGAGCCCTCACTCCAGTCCTGAGCACTTTTTTTTTTTCTTGGGTTTTGTTTTATTTTGTTTTTGTGGCTTTTTTTTTGTTTGATTGTTCGTTTGGTTTTTTTGGTTTCTGTGCTCAGGGCTTGCACTCAGGAATTAATTCGTGGGTGCTCTGTGGATCATATAGGATGCCAGGGATCAAACCCGGGTCTGCCACGTGCAAGGCAAGAACCTTACTCTCTCCCTACTATCTACTATCTCCAGCCCCTGATCACGTATTTATTTTGGCAAGGCATCTGAAAGAAAGCTATTTTGTATATAGTATAAAACTATATATATGCAGTTTATATATCATATATAAATAATAGAAAGCTATAATAGATAAATATAATTAATAGAAAATCGTCACTGTCATCCCGTTGCTCATCAATTTGTTCGAGCAGGCACCAGTAATGTCTCTCATTGAGAGACTTGTTACTGTTTTTGGCATATCCAATACGCACGGGTAGCTTGCCAGGCTCTGCTGCATGGGCTCCATACTCTCGGTAGCTTGCCGGGCTCTCGGAGAGGGGTGGAGGAATCGAACTTGGGTCGGCCGCGTGAAAGGCAAACGCCCTACCCGCTGTGCTATCGCTCCAGCCCCCTTTTCTATTCTATCAGAATAGAAAACTATAATCGAGAAATATAATTATAATATAATAATAGAAAAATATATGATAGAAACTATTATATAAGTAGAAAATTCACACACACACACAAATCTATAAACACAGTAGAGACCTTACAGTTTGCCTTCTAAAATTTTAGCCCTGATTAGGGTATACAAATTTCACTGGTTTTTATAATATGCCAGTAGGACATAGAATGCAAAGGGTGTTTTTTCTTTTTCTCGGCTTGTGACTAGCTCAGTCAAGTTTGCTTTTCAAAGGATGTCTTCTTGATCAGTCCTAGAGAATTTACATCTGAAGTCATGAACGAGGCTGAAGTCTCTGGAATGACTTGATTTCCTTAATCCAGATACTTTTCACATAATATATAAGTATCTTGAAATGTATTGGGGAGTTTTTGTAATGGTAAAGCTAGACTTTGACTTGTTCCAGACTTGCATTTCTGATTTTGCAAGGATTTGTAAACTGGCTTTTAATCCTAATTGAACTGAGTTGTAGTCTGAATGAGATTTAAAAAAAAAAAAAGAGTTTTCACTATTGCAGGTATTCTTCCCCCCCACCCCCCGTTTGTTGTGGAGGCCCATGGGGTGGTGCTCAGGGACTTTTTTTTTTTTTGGCTTGGTGCTGGAGGGGGAGTCATTTGTGATGCTTTGGCGGGGCCCTCGCAGTGCCAGAAATCTAACTTTGGTCTGCTGTATGCAAAACATGCACTCCAGCCTGTTTGGCTCTCTCTCCAGCCCGACTCTGTTTTCTTTAGTTTGTTTCATTTCAGGGGGGAAGAATTCCAGCTATGGCAGACAGAAGAAGATGCCTGTCTGCTGGAGTTCAGAGTGCCTTTTAGAAGTCTGCATGATGTGTTGAACAAAGACCCATTTTTGAGGGCAAAACTCAGCTTTAGTGAAGTTATTTAGGGAAAAATCAAACTGCCATTGCCTTCTATCAGTTTATGGGGTTTGACTTACAGCTGAGCCCTTTCCTGATCAGTTGTAGAGGGGGCTGTGGTCCCCAGGAAGCCCGTTGGCTTCTTTGTCAAGAGTGGGAATACTACTGCTTCGAAGCCGGTTCTGAATGTCCCATCTTTCTAAATGTAGTAGGATCCGCTGAAAGTGGAGGTAACAGGGCTTAGTAATCACCTGGAGAAATCCCTCCCTCTGGCTAACCCGTGTACTGTGTCCTCTTTCCAGTTCATCTTTCCGTAGGTACCAACAGACATTTGTTCTATTTGAGCACTCTAGAACTTTTATTATGTCTGTAGCCAATTGAAATCTAATATATGTAATCAGAGCCATCATCTGATCTTTATATTAATCTCAATAGTGACACAAGCCAATAATTCTTTCTATGGCTCAATTTTGATGCAAGAGGGGTTTTTTAAATTTTGTGTGTTTGTTTGATTTTTTAAAGTCACAAAATATAAAGAATTAATTCAAATAGATATTTTCTTGGAGCTGCAGAGGTAGTACCGTGGGTAGGGCATTTATTTGTCTTGCGCACGATAGACCTGGGTTTCATCCCTGTCACCCCATATGGTCCCCCACGCCGGCCAGGAGTTACCTCTGTGTGCAGAACTGAGATTAAGCCCTGAGCATGGCTACAAACCAAAGAACCTCCCTAAACCAAAAAATAAATAGATCATTAAAATGCATGTTTTTTCAAAAACCAAATATTTTCTCCAGCTAATCTAAATTTCATAAGGGAAAGGATTCTTACCACCCTGTTTCCACTGCAGCCTGAAGCAGAGATAGAAGAAATGGATTTGGGGATACTCTTTATATATTTTGGGATTGTACCTGGTGTTGCTCAGAGCTTACTCCTGGGTCTGCTCTCACAGATCACTCCTGCTGGGACTGGGCAGGGAGTCACATATGGCCAGGGGACAAACCTGGGTCTCTGTGTGCAAGGCAGGTGCCCTACCCACTGTACTCTCTGGCCCTTGGGGGAGAATTCTTCTTCCGGAGACTCTCAGAGGTGCAGGATCTGCTAGCTGCAGCAGCAATGAAATGAGCAGAGTCCAGGTAGAGAGGGTCCACCCCGTACCCAAACTACAAAAGCCGAAAAGTTTCCCCTTTTTCCCATTCGGGTTCTTTGGAATTACAAATCAGACAGACTAAGTAGGAAAAATCAGTTTTAATTATCTCTGTATAAGACCCCCAAAACGTATTTACCAACTGGAGGTAAAGGAATGGGTTTGCTAGGTGCCGCTCTAGAGGGGAAGGTGTAGGGTAATTTCAGAGGTTGATATAATGACAGATATTTGTTAATTAGATGTTTGCCCTGCAAACAGATCATTCAGGTCAGAAGTTATTTCTGCTGACAGAAGATGTAGCTCAACAGCGTGAATGCTTCCCGTATATGAGCCCCCACACAAAACAATAAGTTATCTTTAATAATGGCTCTCTTTACGAGTAATCACACTATTCATGGTCTCCTTCAGGCCCCCTATCTCAATTATTTTAGGTAGTTATAGGAGAGGTCATAGTCTTGGTAATGTTTTTATATACTGACTCTTAATGAACTTCAAGATAATTCAAGTGTCAGAATGGCCTGTTTGATGGGTCAGGGAGATAGCGCAGAGGGCTTTGCACGCAGAAACCCTGGCACCACATGGTCTCCCGGCACTGTTGGCAGTGACCTTGAGTATCCCTCCGAGCTCCCCCAGGTGTGTCTCCCAATTCCACACATGTACAAAAGGCATATTTGGGGTAACCTGCTCCAAGGCTTGTCCTGTCACTGTCTATTAGGTTAGCCTGTTACTCGAGTTCTGATAAAATGGAACCAATGATAACTATTCTCATCTCTGATTTCTTTTGCTTATCACAATGTCCTAGAAAGACAGAATTAATCATGGATTAGAAGGCAGCAGAGTTCAGCGAAAGGTAATTGATTCTTTTGCTTAATGAATTTGGGAGAGCTTAATTCAGTACACACCTTACTGTCTCCAAAAGGCAGGTGGATTAACCTCTAGAAACAAGGGAATTGAGGGCCAGAACGTTAGTACAGAAGGGAGGGCATTTGTTTTGCACACAGCTGACCTGGGTTCGATTCTTGGCATCCCATATGGTCCCCCGAGCACCACCAGGAATAGTTCCTGAGTGCAGAGCCAGGAGTAACCCCTGAGCATCAACTGGGTGTGACCCCCAAAAAAGGGTGAAAATAAAAACTGAGGTCATTGAAACTACACAGAAATTTTACGATAGACTGGCACTTCAACTGCTATCTGAAACCATGTTTCAACTGCCGACTGAAACCAGTCGGTATGCTAAGGGAATAATCTGTTAGGACTCCTATGCAAATTGTGAGATTCTGTACAAACTGTAGGCCAAGGGATGCACGGGCCCAGGCCTGGCAGGGTCCAAGGACTCAGAGCATTGTACTTTTCAAAGCAGCTTCTGTTGCAGCAGGATTTACATTCCCCGAGATCCCTTGATTTTTCCAAACCAGGATTCAGAAAGTGGAATTTCCCTTAGGAGAGCTTACATCATCAGCCTGTTGGGAGGTTGGTTCCCTTTCTGGATCACTGCCGTCCCAGAGGCCAGGAAGATGGAGTTCTCTGATTCACAGGGCTGAGCCCAACTCCTCAGGAATGAAACTTAAGCTGGTCCTGCCTGCTCTCTCTTTCCTCACTGATACTATGCGTCACCAGAGAAGTGGATTTTTGTATTTCCAATTCAGTACCTACCTTGTGCGCCTGCCATATCCGCAGGTCTGGGCCAGGTACCCTGGGGAATGCCAAGGCCATGCTGTCATGGGACGCCGCAGTGGAACCCAGGACCAGGGCTAAGAGAGTGGCACTGTGGGAGCTCAGAGGCAGGCAGGTGGGTATGTGCGAATCAGAGCAGCCAAGAAAGAATGAAAAGGAAGCGACTCAGACACTGCAGGAGGGCAGGTTTTGAAGCTGGGAGACAGTGAAGAAGTGGAGAGTCCCCGGGGACAGCTTAGCTCACGCTCCTGGACGGAGAGGGCTTGACTCTCCAAGCCGGTCTGAAGATGACACATGTTCCTTATGCCTTATGTTTATATCTACTTTTTTTTTTTTGCCAATCATTTTTGGTTGTTGCTTTCCTCAGACACTAATTATGTTTCTTTTCAAGGTGTGTAGGTAGAGGGGAGGTGGGGACTTCCAAGGTAAAGATTTAGATAATCAGTATCTCATCTCATAGGAAATCACAGTTGGCTCTGGGGCCGTAACTCAGCAATGAAGTTTACGGGACGTGGGTTCAATCCCCAGCACCACCAAAAACCCCAGTGCACTGCAGTGGGCAGGGCTGCTTGGCTATCTGTGAGTGTATCTATGTGTGCACAGATACACATATGTAAGTAGACGCTGTCACTGTCACTGTCATCCCATCGCTCATCGATTTGCTCGAGCTGCACCAGTAACGTCTCCATTGTGAGACTTGTTACTGTTTTTGGCATATCGAATACCCCACGGGTAGCTTGCCAGGCTCTGCTGTGCGGGTGAGATACTCTCAGTAGCTTGCCGGGCTCTCAGAGAGGGGCGGAGGAATCGAACCCGGGTCGGCCATGTGCAAGGCGAACGCCCTACCGCTGTGCTATCGCTCCAGCCCATTGTAGACAAAGATATAAAATTGTGTTTGCCCTCTCTTCCTCTTCCTCAGCCCTAGAGCCCTTCAGTCAACCTACTGTATTCTTAAGGTCTTGTTTGCCACCTCAAAGCAAACAGTGTGGTACCTGGTGGTTTGGGCTGAGTATCTTAGATTGTTAATCATTGACTCAGGAAAAAGTCATGTTTTCTCTCCTTCAGAAGTAGAATTAATGTAGCACTCCAAGCTGTGTTAACCTGAATACATTTAGAAAAGAAAAATAAATACTACCTCCACCTTAACTATAACCCCCCTCCCAAAGTTTTCTGAAGTTAACATATGTGATTAGGTACCTGAAACTCAGCCAGCAGAGGCCAGGGATGTGTGTTGGTGGTAAAGCACTTGCCTTGCATGTGTGATGAGGCCCTGGGTTCTATCCCTAGCACCACCCAAAAATACTTTTTAATGAATACCTAAAACCTTGATAATGGTTAGAAGCAGGCAGTTCTGACTCAAGAGCATAGAATCAGCCTCATAAAGTCTGGGATTAGAGTCTGTAAATTGAGATCAGTAAAATCTTCAGATGTTTGAAATAGGTGATTTGATGTCTAACCTGGGTGGGAAGGCTCAGACACTCTTCCTGCCCTTCCTTTCATTTCTGACCTCCCCCGCCCTCTCTGGCGCAGCTACAGAGGAAAGTTAAGTTTTCTTTTGTTTTTGGGCCACACCTGGCTCCCGGGTTACTCCTGGCAGTCCTCAGAGAACCGTATGGAATGCTGGGGATTGAACCAAGGTCAGCTTGCTGCAAGGCCTTACTTACGGGCTTTTGTACCAGCCCCACTGTTTCTTTTCCTACTCAGAGGTCATTTATACGGGCCAGAGAGATAGGACAGCAGGTAAGATGCTTGCTTTGCACACAGCCAGCCTGGGTTTGATCCCCAGTGCACCATATGGTCCCTGAGCACCGCCAGGAGTAACTCCTAAGTGCAGAGCCAGGAATAATCCCTGAGCATTGCCAGGTGTGGCCCAAAATGGAAAAAGAACGGAAGTAATTAAGTTATCACAACTGTTGGCGTTTTATTCTGTTGTGCTTCATTTGCAAAATTGTATGCAATTAAGATTTTTTTTTTTGAGTACAACCCAACTTTGCTCAGGATTACTCCTGGCTCTGTGCTTAGGAATTATTCCTCATGGGCTTGGAGGACCATATGGGGTGTCGGGGATCTAACCTGGGTCATTGCCTTGCAGGGCTTGGCTAGCAAGGCTCTACCTGCTGTGCTGTCTTTGGCCCCAACAGAGTCATTTTTAAAAGTCTTGGGGCCGGAGCGATAGCACAGTGGGTAGGGCGTTTGCCTTGCATGTGGCCGACCCGGGTTCGATCCCCAGCATCCCATATGGTCCCCCAAGCACCGCCAGGAGTAATTCCTAAGTGCAGAGCCAGAAGTAACCCCTGAGCATCACTGGGTGTGACCCAAAAAGCAAAAAAAAAAAAAAAAAAAGCATCTTATTTATGCAGAATATGCTCTTCTGCCTTTTAGGTTTTTCGTTTAGGCGTCAGTTTTTGGGATCAGAATTGCTGTGGAGTAGTTGGAAATTAGTATTGCTGCGTGCCTATCCCCGTGCGCCAGCTTCTGCCCGGGATGTGTACGCACATTCCTCTGCCCCACGCAGCAGCATTCTCAGGAACCAGAAGAACCTGCTGACAAGGTGCAGGATCATTGTTTTCCTGAGGCCCTTGTGTAGTAAGCACTTGCAGAGGGCAGGCAAACACCACAGGCAGATCTGAGTGTCCTAAAGCAAATCTTAGGTGCATTTCCTCCAGATTTCCACATGGGCTTTCAGACGTGGAGAGCATGCCAGTGAGGCGGTAAGGGAGGGGGGTGTGGGGCGTGCAGGTGGGCTTGGGGGACTGTACGGCACATGAGCTGCGTATGAGGCCGAGTGCCCCGCAATCACTGAGAAGCAACTCCCGTTTTATTAGGATGCCCGAAGTGGTGCAGGAGCTGCCTCTGACCTCCGCGGTGGATACCTTCCGGCAGCCGCGCTACAGCAGCAGTGGGAACCTGGAGACACTCCCCAGGAAAACGCCCACCAAGGGGGGACGAGCCGGCAAGTCCCGGAGGACCGAGCCCGATTACTATGAAACGGATTACACAACGGGAGGGGAGTCCTGCGATGAGCTGGAGGAGGACTGGGTCAGGTACCACCTGCATCTCCTGCTTTATTTACCAGCAGAACGAAAAACCTTCCTCCCTCCCTCCTTTCCTTCCTTCCTTTCTTTTTCCCTCCCTCCCTCCCTCCCTCCCTTCCTTCCTTCTTTCCTTCCTTCCTTCCTCCTTTCCTTCCTCGCTCCCTCCCTCCCTTCCTCCCTTCCTTCTTCCTCCCTCCCTTCCTCCCTCCTTTTCTTCCTTCTTCCTCCCTCCCTCCCTCCCTCCCTCCCTCCCTCCCTTCTTCCTTCCTTCCTTCCTTCCTTCCTTCCTTCCTTCCTTCCTTCCTTCCTTCCTTCCTTCCTTCCTTCCTTCCTTCCTTCCTCCCTACCCTCCTTCCTTCCCTCTCTCCTCCTTCCCTCCCTCCTCCTGGCTCTGTGCTCAGGAATTCCTCCCGGCAGTGCTTAGGGTACTGTATGACAGTGCTGGAGCTCAGACCCGGGCTGGTTACATGCAGGGCAAGTACCCTACCCACTGTACTCATCGATCCAACCCTGGGAAATGCCTTTTTTTTTGGGGGGGGGGAGGAATACTTTTTTTTAGGAGGGGGAGCAGGGAGGGAACATCGGCAGTGGCCAGGGTGCGGTGTCATTTGCTGCTCTCCGTTCTCAGGGAGTACCCGCCTGTGACTTCAGATCAGCAGAGACAGCAGTACAAGAGAAGTTTTGACACAGGTCTGCAGGAATACAAGAGCTTACAAGCAGAACTTGACGAGGTCAATAAAGAACTCTCTCGTCTGGATAAAGAATTGGATGACTACCAAGAAGAAAGTGAAGAATACATGGTAAATTCAAGTCTGAACTTCGTACTCTACATAATTTCCAGACTGTGTAGAGAGACTATCTTTCATAGTAATGTTACAAATTTTGACAGTAGTTAGCAAACTAAATTGAAGAATGACCAAATAGTTTTGGATGGATGTCTTTCTAAAATGAAGAGTGGAGGCCAGGCGATGCTGTAGTGAATAGGGCAGTTGCCTTTCATGAGGCCTACCCAGGTTTGATACCTGGCATCCCATAGGGGTCCTTGAGCACCTTCAGGAGTGATCCCTAAACACAGAGTCTGAAGTAAGCTTTAAGCACAGCCAGTTGTGCTTCCTCCCCCACCCTCAAAAAAGCAAAATGAAAAGTATATTAATATAGTTAAGAATTAGGGGCTGGAGCAATAGCACAGCGGGTAGGGCATTTGCCTTGCACACGGCCGACCCAGGTTCGATTCCCAGCATCCCATATGGACCCCTGAGCACCGTCAGGAGTGATTCCTGAGTGCAGAGCCAGGAGTAACCCCTGGGCATCGCCAGGTGTGACCCAAAAAAGCAATAAATAAATAAATAAATAAAAATAAAGATAAAGTACTATGTGAAAAAAATCAGTTAAAAAAAAAAGAATTAGCAAAAAGAGGGCCTGGAGTGATAGCACAGGGAGTAGAGCGTTTTCCTTACACGCAGCAGATCTGGGTTCGATTCTCAGCATCCCATGTGGTCCCCTGAGCACCGCCAGGGGTGGTTCCTGAGTGCAGAGCCAGGAGTAGGGGTAACCCCTGTGCATTGCTGGGTGTGACCCAAAAAAGCAAAAAAAAAAAAAATTAGCAACAAGAGGCCTAAGGGAGATGGCTCCAAGGCATGCCATGCATGATTTGCATCCAGTTTTGATTCCTGAAATTTCATGTCCCTCAACCACTAGGCAGGGACCAAGAAAAGGACAATGGGCAAAAAATAAGTGCAAAGCAATAGTATGTCTATTCTAATTTTAGAAAATAACTATTTTGTTTATAAAAACAACTAACTTATTTTTTTCTTTTTGGGTCACACCCAGCATTACTCAGGGATTATTCTTGTCTCTACACTCAGGAATTACTCCTGACAGTGCTTAGGGGACCATATGGGATGCTGGGGATCAAACCTGGGTGGGTCATCTTCAAGGCAAAACCCCTACTCACTGTACTATCGCTCTTGCCTCAAAACAACTAATTTCTGTAAAAAAATGAAAAAATAAACAATATACAATTGCACGCAGAAAAATCAGTTATCTTAAATTTTACATCCTGGGTCTCACAAAAATATTTGTGAAAACATTTGCTTGATGCAGAAATGTACAAGAACACACAGTCTTCTACCTGAAATCAACACGTGTGTTCTGCATATATCTTTCTGACCTTTTATTTATTTGTTTATTTTTGGCTCAGCAGTGATTATTATTATTTGTTGTCTTTCCCCAATGGGCTGGCTGAGAGAGAGTCTGTCCATGTGCCTTCGCTCTCCACCACACTGCTCTCTGAAGGGAAGTGACTCTGCTCTTGGGGAATGAGGAATTGGGCTCCACTCTTAAAGAGTTTCTGTTTGTGATTTTGAGGGGAGAGGGGAAACGCTCCACGAGTTCTAGGCATCTGGGAATGCAGCACCAAGGCTGCACCTGGTGTCCGTGGAGGGCGTTGAGGTTCCAGGAGTTAGACTCAGGGCTGCACCCATGCAAGGAATGCACAACCTCCCTTTGAGCTATAGCTCAGGTCCACACCACATCCTGTGGTGCTCAGAGCCTATTTCTTTTATTTTTCTTTTTGGGTCACACCTGATAATGCTCAGGGGCTACTCATGGCTCTGCATTGAGAATCACTCCTGGCTGTGCTGGACGGTGGGGGAGGGGAGGGCGTTGGCTGTGTGTGTGCTCCAGCTGCCAGAGCCTACTTCTGATACTGTTACCAGGGATCATGCCCAGGGATCACTCCTGGTGGGGCTCAGAGATCGTATAGTGTGGTAGGGATCGAACTGGGTCAGCTGCATGGAAGGCAAGTGCCCTACCTGCTGTCATCTCAACCTCAAAAACTGGCTTTTTAAATTTCAAAATAGAGTATCAGAGGGACCAGAGATACAGTAGAGCATATAAAGCCTCTGTCTTGGTGAGAGGAAGGGAGGGAGGGAGAGAGTGAAAGGGAGAGAGAGGAAGGGAGAGACAGAGGGAGAGGGAGAGTGAGAGAGAGGGGGAGGGGGAGGAGATAGTTCCTTGGGTGGTTGGTTTTTACTTAGATTAGATCCAGTAATTCTCAGGTGTAACTCTTGGCTCTGCACTTGGGAATCACCCCTGGAGGTCTCGGGACTATATGGGATGCCAGGGGTCAGACCTAGGTTGACTGTGCAGGCAAGCACTTTCTCAGCTGTACTGTGTCTCCAACCCTCTGGGAATGCTATTTTTGACTGGGAGAAATTTCCACTTAAGCATAATCTTTTGTGTTTCTCATTACTAGGCTGCAGCAGATGAATATAACAGACTGAAGCAAGTGAAGGGGGTAAGTATCTTGCACTTTATAATTCTTTCAGAAAGGATTTTCCTCTTGCATGTTTTTTATTTTACTGGTGCTTGGCTGTGATGCCTCAGCACACAGAACTAGTACAGCACCAGGTTTGCAGGATGAGGTCAGAACGGAGATACTGGCCTTCATTCTGTATTTTTGTAGCTACAGCTGATGCTGCTGTTCTGCTTTTTCTCTTACAACTTGGAGAATACGTACTGGAAGGTCTTCACACCCTAAGTGTGTAAGACTGTGAAGGAGAAAATAATCATTAGTGCATTAAATTCTCACACAGCAGCCTGGCACCCAGACGAAGAAATACGTTTCAAGACCTCAGGATAGTACAGGGATAATGCACTTGTCTTGCACGTGAATGACCCTGGTCTGATTGCCAGTACCACCGCCAGGTGTGGCCCCCCCCCCACCAAAAGAAGACAGATCCATGTCCTTGGTACCCCCTCCCTCTTGCTCTCCCTGTGCTCATCTCTTTTTGGCACTTTCTTTTAAAAACCATGAGAGAGAAGAGGGGGCCCCATACAGTAAAAGAAATGAAGCCACATCCCCAGCCTGGGTTGCAGGAAACTCCCGAATAGAATACATTCTTCAAATTTTGTTTGGGGGCCACACCCAGAAATTCTCAGAGTGCTGTGGGACACTGGAGCACAAACCCAGGGTTCCCATATGCAAAACATACTCTAGCCCTTGTAGCCATCTCTCTGACCCCCTGTTTCAAATTTTTTACTTGTTGTGGGGCCCGATCCTTGGGGTGGAGCAGAAAGGTGTGGGGGCATCAGGTACACATCTGGTGGTTAAGGGTAAGGTCTTGTGGTACCAAGACTGGACCCCAGGAACTCACATAGAACTACTAACATCATCCATGAGCTTTGTCTTATTTGACTTTCTACAAATAGAATCACCCAGTATGAAGTTTGTATGTAAATTCTTTGTGCTCACTATTTGTAAGATTCCTTCATAATTTGATTTATAACTTGGTTCACTTATTTTTGTTATTTAAAGACAGTTTACAGGGGCTGGAGCGATAGTACAGAGCAATAGGACAGCGGGTCAGATTCTTCTTGCCTTGCACATGGCCAATCCATGTTGGGTGTTGGATTCCTGACACCTTGTATGGTCCCCTGAGCACTGCCAGGAGTGATTCCTGAGTGCAGAGCCTGAAATTAGCCCTGAGCACTTACAGAGTGTGACTCCAACACAGGCTCTTGCCAGGCTCTGCCATGCAGGCGCAGTACTCTCCTTAGCTTGTCGGGCTCTCTGAGAGGGGCGGAGGAATCGAACACGGGTCAGCTGTGTGGAAGGCAAACGCCCTACCGCTGTGCTATCGCTCCAGCCCAATAATAATAATAATAGTAATAATAATAATAATAATAATAATATATGGCCCAACACCAAAATAATAATGATAATGATAAAGCTCTGTGATAAAATTTCTTTTCCATTTTAGTCTGCAGATTACAAAAGTAAGAGGAATTATTGCAAGCAGCTGAAGAGCAAATTGTCACACATCAAGAAGATGGTTGGAGATTATGATAGACGGAAAATTTAGAAGGCAGGTGCCACATTGAGCTTTAGATGTATCTGACTATCTGCAGTGTTGACACAAGGCAAAAGACTTTGGACTCTAACCAGACACGCCAAACCTTTGTACTCATTACAAAGTTTGGGTAGCTTTAATATCAGTATTGAAGCATTTTATAAATAGCTTTTGTTAATCCCCCGGGTTGAACACTCCAGTTGAGGAAATTTGTGCTTTCTGCTGGTTCTTGCATTCAGCACTGTTGCTGGAGACTTTGTGGAAGTCTCTGGAAGCCTTTTTGGAAGGTCCTGGAACGAGCCATGCTGTATCATTCGCACTGCAGGCGGGCATGTCTTAATCCTGAAGTGTGTTCGTTACTTTCCTCACTGATCTCATTAGTCCTCCCAGAGTCCTTCCTTCAGTCCCTGTCATTTACCGTCATTCCTGTTCCAGGGAATGGGGTTCCTGCAGTGTAATCACCGGTGTGGGCGAATTGTTTCCTAACCGGGATTTTGGTTGTGTATTTTATGACTGTATTATAACACAGTCTGAGTCTTTCTTTTTTAGCTACTGTGGATATTCTACCAATCTTCCTGATGATTACTGTATGTAAAAAGTTAAAAGAGCTTTTTATTATTTTTATCTTGTCCTGGTAATAAAGATCATGTAAAAGTAACAAATGTAAGAGTTTTAAAGATTGAGTTTTTTAAGCAAATATGTATGTACAAAGTTTAAAGCTTCTGTCTAGAATGTTGTTGTGTACTGTATTTTTAAATACTTTTTATCTTTCATGGTTTACATGTGTTTTTTTTTAACCAATTAAGCTTTTTATTGTATCAGAATACCTTCTTACAGTATAATTCATTTGTGACATGCATTATATCTTACAGAAATGTTCAAATTCTGTACATATTTCATAAGGTATTAAACCTGGTATTTTCTTCCTATAATATATCTGTTTTGTATTATTAGTGATGTTAATATTAAGCTGTGTAATGCTATACAAAGTTGTTATTATCTGTTTTGTTTTAAACTACTTTGTTTGCTGTGCTGGTTGGTAGTTTCCCATTCCTTTGGTTATAAGAAGATTGATTTGTCTAGAAGGAAAATGCAAAACCATGAAACAAGAAGAAATTTCAAATGGTGCCCTAAAATTTTGGCAGTTTTTAAAAATTCAGAGTAAAACTAGCTGATAGTACTGTGCATATTGACTGATTACCACCGCTCCATTAAAAACTTTGTTTTCCTGAAAATTTTTCAATGACCAATCAAAATTTTAATTTTAATCATCACCATGCAATTTAGACCTTTAAGTGTGTAGTTTTTAATATACATGTCTGAATCGTTATCCAAAAAGAAATTTTCATGTTTCTGTTATAACATTATGCATTTCTTCAAATTGAAGACATTCTTAATTTTCTATATGTGTACTTACTACAAAAGATCAGCCTTTCATGCCTTTTGTACTCACAATAGATGGTAAGAACTCGAGTAGCTTAATTGTGTTTTGCGCATGTTAAAAGTGTAAAGTTTTGGGATTTGGAAGCCGCTGTGTTTAGTGTATGTATGAAGGCAATTCAGCTGACGGAGGAAAATCAAGAAGCCTGAGTTTGCATTGTATAATTTTGCATTAAATTGGATTTTGAAATTAAAAAAACACACAAACAAATCACTATTTAGATGTGGTGCTTATAGTTTCAGGAGCCAGTTTCAGGCTGTTTTTGGTGGAGCTTGGTATTAAGTAGGTCATATGTTTGGGGGTTTTTGTTTGGTTTTTTGGGGGACCTTCCCAGCAGTGCTCAGGGCTTACTCCTGGCAGGATCGATGAGATAATACGGAGGGAAGGGCTTCTGCCTTTGGCACAGAGACCTAGGTTCGAGCTCCAGCATCCTGTGTGGTCCTCCAGAACTCCACTAGGTGTGATTCCTGGTTACAAAACCAGGAATAACCCTTGATCACTGCCATATGTGGCCCCAAAAACCAAGTAAGTAAAACTAAAATACTTATTTCCCCCCCCTTTTTTTTTTAATTAAATCACCATGACACACGGTTACAAGGCTCTCATGATTGAGTTTCAGTCCTACAATGATCAAACATCCATCTCTCCACCAGTGTATGTTTTCTACCACCAATGTCCCCAGTATCCCTCCTGCCACCCCCTACCCCACGCCCTGCCTCGATGGCAGGCACTTTAATTCTTACCTTCTCTCTACTTTTGGGGAAAGTGATATATCTTTAAAAAATAATTTACTCCTGTCGAGCTTGGGGATCTTATTGTGCTTGGGATTGAATCCAGATCAGACTCAGGCAAGGCAAGTGCCCTATGTGCTGTACTGTCACTTTGGCCAGATAAAGACCATTTCTGAAAATCACTTAGTTTTCTGATCTGTAAAGTAAGTGCTTTAGATTTCAGAGGTCTTTTGTTTTTCTTTTTGGATCACACCCAGAGATGCACAGGGGTTATTCCTGGCTCATGCACTCAGGAATTACCCCTGGCTGCGCTTGGGGGACCACATAGGATGCCGGGAATCGAATTCGGGTCAGCCGCGTGCAAGGCAAATGCCCTATCCGCTGTGCTATCGATCTAGCCCCTCAGAGGTCTTTCCTATCTCTGACCTTCTGTGATTCTTTTTTTCTGGGGCGTGGGGGGCAGGAGGTCGTCTGTACCTAGTGGTACTTGTGGTTTACCCCAGGCTCTGTGCTGCTCAGGGACCACTCCCGTGTGCCAGGGATCCAGCCAGGCTTGTCTGAGTGCAAGGGAAGTGCTGGTGCCCATTTGATAAAGGTTCATTCCTAAACTGATTTTTTTGAATGTGATTTTGTCTTTTTGTCTTGTTTCATTTTTATTACTGTTTTGGTTTTGGTGTTTGATCCACACCCAGTGGTGCACAGAGCTGACTATAGGCTCTGTGCTCAGAGATCATTCCTGATGGGCTCAGGGAACCGCATGGGTTTCCAGGGATAGACTCCAGGTCTGTGCAATACGTGCAATGCAAATACATGACCTGCTGTACTGTCGTTCTGGCCGTACTGTGATTTTGTCGGAAAAGTAGCACGCAAGGAGCTGGGAGACAGACTGAGCACACACATTGCCTGTAGGAGGCAGATTTGCCCTCTAATACCACGTGATCTCTGAGCACCAATGGGAGCGACCTCAAGTAGATATGAGGATTTTAAGTTTTGCGTATTTTAAAATGTTTAAAGAAACAAAAAGCTGGGGTGCAACCCGTAACTCAAAGTCTTAGAATCCCCTCTCCCCCCGCCTTACAAGCATAAAGTGGCCAGGGTGCTGTGGGTGCTGCAGCATGGCCAAGCGTGATCGGGAAGCTCTGCACTTTGAACATGGCAGTTGTGCCCTCTGGGATATCCCCGGTGTCGCCAGCAGTTTCCAGGTGCGCCATACTCAGGTGTGTGAGCGCCACAACTCAAGGGGAGTGGTTTCGGCGGGCATCACCACTAGCAGATGGACCAGCCACATGCTGGGAGTTAAGCATCAACACTGCAGTGACCTTCCCCGAAAGCACCCTGAGCCTGTGTGCAGGCGCCACAGCTGACGAGCACAACCCCTGGCAGCACCGCAACCCGATGGGCATCTCCCGCCCCAACCCCACCTGTGAGCACTGCAGCTGAATGTGTGGGCACCACATCCAGGAATGGGGAGGACTCCTGTCACCCCAACACGAACCACAACAGCTGCAGCAAGAGCCATAGTACAGCAGGTAGGGCATGTGCCAGCCCAGGTTCAATCTCCAGTATTCCCATTTGGTCCTTGGAGCCCACCAGGAGTGATTGAGTGCAGAGCAAGTAGTAACCCCTGAGCATCACCAGGTGTGGCCCAAAATTTAAAAACAATACCAAGGACCTAAAAAAAAATTCATCATCATCATCCCGTTGATCGTCAAATTTCTCGAGCAGTCTCAGTAACGTCTCCATTTGTCCTAGCCCTGAGATTTTAGAAGCCTCTCTTTACTCATCCTTCCCAACGATGCCGCATTGGAGGTTCTTTCAGGGTCAGGGGAATGAACACCATCATTGTTACTGGTTTTGGCATATGAATACACCATGTGGGGGGTTGTGAGGCTCTCCCATGTGGACAGGAAACTCTTGGTAGCTTGCCAGGTTCTCCTAGAGGAGAATTAGGATATAACATGTCGCTTCTGGGAGCTTGGTTTTATAGTCTCTGGATGTTGGCCGTTGGTGGGATTACACGGCACCGGGGGCAGTCCCTGGGTATGACTTCCTAGCTACTGGAAAATGGGAAATCTGGGCGGAGGAGGCCCAGTCCCAATCCGAGCAGGCTTGGAGGTCTCAGCCCTGGGTCCCACACACCTGGGTTCCTCTGCCAGTACCTTCATGTGTGAGGTTCGTCCGAATGTGTGGAGAGGGGCCTTGAGCATGGCTGTGCCTAGGCTCCGGAGGTCTTTGGCTGCAGGAGCTCTGCTTGGGGCGGGGAGGGAAGCTGGAGCCCACCCGCTCTGAGAGGCCCCTGGGAAGACAGCCAGGCGCGAGGACAAGAGACTCTGTGTCGCTCTCCTCTGGGAGCTTGGTTTTAAGTCTCTGGATGTTGGTGGGATTACACGGCGCCGGGGGCAGTCCCTGGGTGTGACTGCCTAGCTAAAAAATTAATTAAAAAAGAAAAAGAACAACAACTAAGAGAAGGTAGAGAAAAGTGTTTGAAAAGTACAGAAATATGGGACTGGGTATTTTTTTTTTTTTAGGGGAAAGGGGAGGTACTGCAAAGGAGGTAAAGGACATCTTTACATGTAGGAGCATCAGGTTTAATCTCCAGTACCCCTGGGAGCAAACCTCCTCTCCCTACAACAGCAAGCCAGGAGTGTCCCCAAAACAAAAACCAGAAAGCTATAATCACTTACCCATGACCCAGAAATCACAGGTAGGAAGGAATTGGCTGGTATATTTCATTTTTGAAATAATTTTGTCTATTCATACTTACAGTAAAGGTCACATATATACATGAAATGCTTAATCCCTACAGCAATCTGTTGATCTATAACCATCTGTCCTTTCCACTTTACAGATAAAGAATGATTTGATAGACTTTAACTGGTTTATTGTCACATGAGTAAGTAACTAAAGTAGGATTTGAGGCTTGGTCTATTGTAATACTAGGTTCTACTCTCCCATTCTAGGTTGACTTTAATAAATTAGTAGTTTGGGTAACGTGAGATCATTCTGCTTGATGCTAACAAAATATCCTCGTTTTTTTTTAATACATTTTAAGTACTTCTTTAAAAAATGATAATAAAAAGAGCTGGGTTTTTTATGGTTTTTATTATAACAGGTTTCCAGAGTAAAATCTTATAAATAAAAAAAGATTAAGAATCCTTTTAAGGGCTCAGAGAGATAATATGATGGGTGCTGGCCTTGCATGTAGTCGCCCTGGGTTTGATATGAGGCACCATTTGGGTCACCAGCAGCAGGAATCCTTTAACTGAGCCAGGAATAAGCCCTGAGCACAGCCAGGTGTGTCCGCCAAACAGTGACGAGTATATGGGGGCGGGCAGAGACATGGCACAGAGGGGAGCCACGTGCCTCCTAGCTTGCAGCTGTAGTGGCCGATTTGATCCCTCGGCACATGTGGTCCCCTTAGCACCACCAGGGGTCATTCCTGAACACAGCTGGGTATGACCACCCGCACACCACCACCCCAAAATAGTTTTCCCCTCCCTCCTTTTTTCTGATGATGCCAGTGTTGCACACTTGAATGTGGCATTGGGGATCCTACCAGCATGTGAGGTGAAACTCAAAACCTCATGCCTACGAGGCAGATGCTCTACCACCCCATTCTTATCCCCATGGCCCGTAAGTGTTAACATAAAAAACTGGAACTCAGGCCTACATTAAGTTCCTCCCCACATGGAAAGTTACTTTTCTTCTATCTTTCACTTTCCACACTTTCTAATAACTTTTCTACTTTCTAAAACAAAAGCAAAAATACATATATACATAAAATATGTGTATTTATATATACATAAAATATTTGCATATATAAATATATATTCATTATACGTATGTGTTTTTTGTGTAATATATATACATATTACACATATACACACACACACACTGGAGGTTGGGGGGATTCCACACCGGCTGTGGTCAAGGACAGTTCCTGGCCCAGTCATGGCCCCTCGCAGTGCTCGGGGGCTTGGATGTGGTATTGGAATTTGCACCGAAGTTGCAGCCACTGCTGCTGTTTTCCTGCTCTAAGCTTTGGCTCACAAGTGTCTCATCTAGACTTGTCTCTCCTGGGGGAATCTATTCAAACTTAACCTGGAAACTTGTGTTCTACCATGCTGACTGTGACCTCTTGGGTGACAAGGAGACAGATCTTTCTTCCTCTGTAGTTTTGCAGAAATTAGAATTAAAAATTGGTTAGAGGGGCAGGAGCGATAACACAGCAGGAAGGGCACTTGTCTTGTATGTGGTCAACCCTGGTTCAGTTCTCAGCGTCACATATGTTCCCGTGAGAGCCAGGGAGTGATTCCTGACCAAAGAAACAGGAGTCACTCCTGAGTATTGCTGAGTGTGGCCCCAAGAAACTAAATAAATAGGTTAGAAATTAACCTTTCTAGGACTGGAGCGGTAGTACAGAGTTGAAGGCACTTGCCTTACACGAGGCTGCTTGTGTCCACATAATGGTTTGAATTAAGGCATTGCCTGTGGCCCTCCTGGCACTGTTAGTAGTGGCCCCTGAGCACAGAGCCAGGAGAAGCCACTGAGCTCTACTTTTGGGCCCCCACCACTGAAATGAATACTTCTTGTGGGAAGTTGGAGGGGAGGGGAGCTTTCCTGGGGGGTTGGGTATTTGGACTATAGCTGGTGGTGCTCAAGTGCTAACGTCAAGCCTGTGCTCACTCCTGGCGGTGTTTGGGAGCCCACGTAGTGCCCGGGGTTCAGCTGGAGTCAGCAGCATGCAGGGCAAGCACCTTAATCCTTTTTTTTTTTCCTTTTTGGGTCACACCTGGCGATGCACAGGGATTACTCCTGGCTCTGCACTCAGGAATTACCCCTGGCGATACTCAGGGGACCATATGGGATGCTGGGAATCGAACCCGGGTCGGCCACGTACAAGGCAAACACCGTACCCGCTGTGCTATTGCTCCAGCCCAGCACCTTAATCTTGTGCTGTCTCTCCGACTGAGAGTACTTGGATTATTTTTTTTAAAACATCGCATTTAAATAATGCCGAGGATGTAGCTGAAAGGGCTAGAGTGCTTGCCTGGCAGGCGGAGGTTTGGGGTTTCATTCCTGGCCCCCCAAGCACCAGCTGGCAGCGCCCAGCACTGCAGAGCACAGGACCTGAGCAGCATCATATGGAGTATCTGTGGGAGGGGCCCCCAGGCCCCCTGAGCACTGCTTGGGAGGCCCCCAAAGCAAAACTAAAATGCAGCTTTGGAATTAGAGGAAGAACACGACACGTACCCAGCCTCTTTGGCGACTGTGCCAAGGGTGTCCTCAGTCTGATTGCTTTCACAGAATCTGCTGGGCCTGCCTGTGCAGGCCTGTCTGGGCTGCCCTCTGGCCATCGCTTGCTGTGGCTCAGTTGCCCATTCAGGCCCTGGTCATCTGAACGTCTTGTCCCTACGGCCGTCTCCAGCAATCAGCCAGTCCACCCAGCCAGAAAGCAGGTTCTGACTGACCTGTGGAGACTTCCTCTGGGACATCACCTGAGACTTCAGCCAGGGGCATGATGTGGGGCGTCACAGCCACTGGCGGACGCAGCCTGCCCTGAGAGCTCCATCCTCTTGAGTGCTCCTGGCCATCTGCAGACCTGGCTTTCTGTTCGCCTACCCACCTCGGAAGGACACTGCAGCCACATGAGCTCCTAATGTATACAAGGGCAGTCGCTTCTGCCACACTCCCGAGGGACCTCTTGCAGGGACCATAGAGGGGTTTTTTGGGTTTGTTTTTGGTGGGGTTTTTTTTTGGCTTTTTGGTTTTTGGGGTTCACACCCAGTGTTCAGGGGTTTCTCCTGTTTCTGCACTCTTGAATTATTCCTGGCATTGCTTGGGGGACCATATGGAATACCGGGGATCGAACCCAGGTCAGCTGCATACAAGGCCAGTGCTGTACTATTGACCCGCACAGAGGGTTTTTGAACAAGATCAGAACTGTCCACTCAAGATCATAATTTATGCATTACTGGTTAGGGAGGAAGTTATACCCAGCAGTGTTCAGGGGACTGCCTCAGGCTCTCTGTGCTTAGGGGTCACTCTGGAAAGTTGTCAAAGGACTATGTGTTACCTGGGATTAGACTCAGGCTCCTGAGACCAGAGGGATAGCATGGATGCTTGCCTTGCACACAACTGACCCAGCACCCCATGTGGTCCTCTGAGTCCCTTCAGAAGTGATTCCTGAGTGCAGAGCCAGGAGGAAGACCTAGCACCACTAGTGTGCCCCCCAACCCCACTAAATACCCCAACTCCTGATTACAATGCATATGTTCAGCCCGTTGAGCTATCTCTCCCCCCCATTTTTTTCTGCTTAAATTTTTTTAGTGGACCGTAGCGATAGTACAGTGGCAGGGCATTTGCCTTGCATGCAGCTAACTCTGGTTCGATCCCCAGCATTCCAAATGATTCCCCAAGAACCGCTAGGGGTAATTCCTGAGTGTAGATCCAGGAGCAATCCCAGAGCATCCCTGGATGTGGCCCCCAAACATATAACTTTTAATAGTGGGGGACACTATTACGCACACACAAACACACACACACACACACACACACACACATATATATCAAAGGCCACACCTATTGGTGCTAGGAGTCTACAGTACCAGAGACCAAATGGCAGGTAGTGCTCTCCACTTGAGTTCTTTTCCTAAACCTTATGTGTAAATAATTATCCAATTTAGGAAGCTAAGTGCATTTGGATTGGTGTTGTGGCTTTTCATAGGTGAGCAAATGCTTTGAAAGGTAGAGGGCTGGAGAGATAGTGCAGCACGAAGGGCACTGTCCTTGCATGTGGCTGACCTGGATTCATTCCACAGGGTCCCTGGAGCAATACCAGGAATAATTCCTGAGTGCAGTGCCAGAAGTAACCCCAAAGTGTGCCCCACCCCCACCCTGCAAAAAAAAAAAAGACAGATCAGAGTTTACTTATCTTGACGCAAACTAGACTGGGAGATGCTTCAAGGACCCGAGTCCATGCTTTGCTAGCATTAGTTCCAGCACCACATGGTCAGTCTCCTGAGTACCGCTGGTGGGAGAAGCTGCTGAGCTCCAACAGGTGTGACTCCAAAATGAAAATGAAATGATAAGATTATTTGATGCAATTCTAAGCAATTTTAGAGTTTTTTCAATAAGACTGTTCTCTGGAATGATTTAGGTTTTATCTCAAGGTACTAGATTAAGGCTGGAGAAATAGAACAACAGGTGAAGCACTTGCATTGCACGTGGCTGGCCAGATTGGATTGCCAGCATTCCATATGATCCCCTGATCCCCGCTGGGAGTGATCCCTGAGAAGGAGCCAGAAATAAGTCCTTAGTGCAGCCGTGTGTGGCCCCCAAACAAGAAATAACACAAGTTTATCTTTAGAATAAGTTTGGAGGAATAGTGCAGTGGCTTAGAATGCCCACCTTGCAAACGTATGGTCAGGAGTTTAAATCCCTGGTGTTGCCACAAGTGCTGAGTGCAATCCAGGATGCTCTGCTGTTTGCCATCCCCAGTGCTACAAGCAATTTCTTGCAGCTCCCCAGCCAGGTACACGTGAGCACCACAAGGGGTATGGCCCTGGGGTTGGTTACGACTGTGTGACTGCTGCTGTGAGCCCAGTGAGGGTGACCATGCTGAACTCAGGTGAACACAACCAAAGGAGTAAGCCCTTTGGGGAGCATCATAGCCGAGTGTTCCAGCCCCACAATCTGATGTGCCACCCCCATCAGCTGCACAGCTGAAAACTTCCAAGTCCCACCACCAGCCGTGTGCTCCACTCATCATTAGAGCCACATCAGCCACAATGGAGGGAAGGGGGAGAGCAGAGGGACTAAACACACACACACACACACACACACACACACATGCACACGCACACACGCACATGCACACACGCACACACATATAAAGGACCCAAACTCAGCAAAACTGAAAACACAAGATCTAAGCAGCAACCACTGAACCTTTGTCATGTGCCTGCCAAGTTGACAGGTGGGGATGGAGTGGGGGGGAATATGGGAACATGGGTAGAGGGATTGGTGTTGAAATATTAACTATTAATAACTTTTTAAATAACAGTTCTCTAATAAAAATGAAAATGTTAATAAAGAACAAAACCCATAGAGGTACTTTTTGTTGTTGATTGCTTGTTCTGTTTGGTGGCCCACACCAGTGAGACTCAGGGGTTACTCCTGACTGCACACAGGAATTATTGTATAAAGGTACTTTCTTTCTTTCTTTTTTTTTTCTCTCTCTCTCTTTGGGTCACACCTGGTGATGTGCAGGGGTTACTCCTGGCTCATGCACTCAGGAATTACTCCTGGTGGTGCTCAGGGGACCAAATGGGATGCTGGGAATAGAATCTGGGTTGGCCGCGTGCAAGGCAAGTGCCCTGTCTGCTGTGCTATTGCTCTAGCCCCTAAAGGTACTTTCAATAGGTGTTTGAGAACCTAAGCAATGGGGCCTCCTGGGGACACCAAGCCAAGGGTGCAAACACCACAGCCAATGCTGTGACACCCCCAGCCATTGCAACAAGGGAAGCAAAGTTCAAAGGGAACAAAAGAGGGAAAATGTATTAGAATAAGCAAAGTCAGCTATTCCCTATCACTGAAGCTGCATAATTTCAAAAATGTCTTGTGTGATTCATATGTCTGGGCGTTCATGAGTGCTCAACCCCATGGATTGTGTCCAGCCATCCAGGGCAAAGGAGAGATCGTTCCATTCTTTCGAGTTGTCTCTTAGTTTTACAAGTGGGAACATTTGGCTCGATGAGATCATTTTTTCTACTACTTTGTGAACTGGTATTATCCCCCACAATTACAGCAAGGGACTGAAGCATACTTTGTTTTTCTAAGTACTAGTCTTACCTAACTCAGGTTCTATGACTGAAATCCAGAGGAAGGAGAGTCAATTTACCATGGGAAAAGTTTCAATGATTCAATGTCTTCTCTCCAAACATGCTTGACTTTGTGGGAAGCATTTTGTTTCCTGGTTTCCCATTTAAAAAAAAAAATCTGCCTGGGCCTGGAGATTTAGTTGTTATAGGGATTAAGGTGCTGGCTGGGGAGTTACCCCCAAGCTGCCCCCTCAACACTTAGCACTCTGCCTATGGCCCAACTTTGACACACCAAAAAAACGTCCCACCTTCCTAGATTGATGGAGAGTAAAGAGAAGCAGTAAGCTTGGGGTTTGGGATTATAGCTTTTCAGTTATGGGAATATATTCCATCTGGGAGTAGGATAGCCAGTTAGAGCAGAAGGAAAAGAAAAGGAGTACAGGTTTGTGGAGGGAAGAGTGGAAGCAGAAAAGGAAAGCGTCATGTCTGAGGCCTGTAGAAGTACAGAGGAGAGAACAAGAGCTGACCCTAAGCAAGATGCAGCGATTCAGATTTCCTCTCCTCTCCCTTGCAGATTTCCCTTCCTCTCCCTTTCATTGTTTCTGTCCTTATTTTGTTTTGGACCACTCCCGGCAGTGCTCAGGGCTTACTCCTGGCTCTGTGCTCAGAAATTACTCCTGGCAAGTTCGTGGGACTATATGTCACACACACAGAGAGAATATTCCCTTGTCTATCTCTATTACTTCATCTTCACTAGGTATTTATTGTTGGGCTCTTGTTTCTAACTCTTGGCAGTTGTAAGTAATGCTACAAAAACAACAAGGTGGTGCTTAGACCTCTTTGAATTAGTGTTTTTATATTTTGGGGGTAAATCCAGAAGCAGGACAACTGGATTTTGTGAAATTTGTATTCTTAATTTCGGAGGATCCCCTAGACTGCTCTCCATAATGCCGCACCAACTTACATTCCCAACAACAACATACAAGTGACCCCTTCTCTTCACATGTTCCTTTTTTTGAAGTTGTGTGTATGTGTGAGACACTGCATGGTGCTCAGGGACTTCTCTCCTGGCTGTGTTGTGGGGTTGGGGGTGGGGTGGGGTGGTGGAGTGTCTCTCCTGGCAGTTCGCAGGCTACAATGTGTTAATGGGGATTTAGCTTCCCTTATGCAAAAGGCATGTGCTCAGAGCCATTTTCTAGACCTACGCTATTTTAAACTCCAACTTGTTTTCCTCATCCATGCTCTTTCTCTCTGGCCTTATCTTCACTGAGCAGCAAGAAAACTCCATGAGAACAAGGATTGCTATCAGGTTTTTACGGCTAGCACCTCGAAGGGCATGCGGGCCCAATGTAGGCCTACAATAAATACTTTCTGCACGCAGGGAGAGCAGGAGGATCAAAGGAGCCAGGTAACACTGCGCATCCCTAACTTTCTGGCTTACTAGCACCTGGAGCAGTAATCAAAAGTTCCTCACACCAATCTTTGGAAAATTAAGGGGAGAGGAGGAAATCTAGTTCACAGATAACCCTGATCATATATATATATATATATATATGTATATATACATATATAGTTTTAATGATCTATCCTGGGGTAGGTCATTTGAACTTCTCAAATTCCTTTATAGTATATTAGTAAGATATTTAGAACATGTATTTCTTTAAAATAGATTTCGATTGAACTTGGTAAAACAGCCCTTAGTCTTAAATGTACTAATAGTTTATTATTAATATTCATATCTGGTGTGATTAGGAAGTGATAGTAAGAGGGGATAATAAATTTTATTTAAAAAAAAACAAAAAGAGATAACATGACGCTCACCATAGTCATACCACCAGACTCTGTGCCAGGCTATTTCACTCGGGACGCCCCAGAGGGGGGCAAGTGAAACCCTCGGCCCAAGGGACCCAGCCTGGGCAACTGAAAACCTCCAGAACCCAGCCCCCACCATGCTCAAGGCCGCTCCCCACATGCTAGGGCCAAGCCTCACACATGAGTGAACTTATTCCTGGACCACGCAGCCGCATTCTCAGCCATGAGACATATCATAAGACACACCCTACTCACTACCTACTATCTGAACCCCATCAAATGTGGTGTGGAGTACCACATAGAGAAAAAAATATATATATATATTTATAGAGAAAATACATATATATCAATCATAGAGAAAAAATATATATTTACATATATACATATATATGAAAGTTCACAAGGCTCAACTTTTAACAACATGTTAGTGATATCTTATAGAAGGTCTTAATGTCCCCTGCCAAAATGGAACAATCTTCACATTCTTTCCTCTGTGGATACTTTCTGTAGCCTTTTCAGTGGTTTTTCGTATTACTTCGGTTCTGCTTTGGGGCAGGGATTGGGGTCTGGGATGGAAACATCCCAAATATGATGGTGGGAAGGTGTAATGGTATTGTGAACTACCATATATATATATATATATATATTCTTTTTGGGTCACACCTCGCGATGCACAGGTGTTACTCCTGGCTTTGCCCTCAGGAATTACTCCTGGCGGTGCTGGGGGGGACCATATGAGATGCTGAGAATCGAACTGGGCTCAGCCGCGTGCAAGGCAAATGCCCTACCCGCTGTGCTACCACTCCAGCTCCTAATATAAGAAAAAAATTATTATTATTTTAGCTTTTTGGGTCACACCTGGCGATGCACAGGGGTTACTCCTGGCTTTGCACGCAGGAATTACTCCCGGCGGTGCTCAGGGGACCATATGAGATGCTGGGAATTGAACCCGGGTCCGCCGCGTACAAGGCACACGCCCTACCCGCTGTGCTATCTCTCCAGTCCCCAAAATGAAAAAAAAAATTAAAAAAAAAATCTAGTTCTTTGAAGTCAGGGTAGAAAGTTATGGAACCTCCAACTCGGCAAGTGCGCCCTTTTTCCAGCTGTTGGTGAAGGAACCGCTGGAAGTGGGGCGAGTCCGCCAGCCACAGGATGCTGCGGGATGCTGCTGAGGTCCCGCCAGCGCCCGGCAGCCGGAACGTTGGTGCGCGGCCGCGGCACCCGGCGGAAGCGCTGACGTGCGGCGCGCGGGCGGGGCCACGGTGTGCGGCGGCGTGGGGCGAGCCGGTGAGTGTCGGGGGCCCGCGGCCCGCTGCAGGGAGGCCGGCGGCGAGGGCAGTGAAGGAGGGGCCGGGGATGCCTCTGCAGGCCGGGAAGGGCGACTTGCGTCCGCACGCTGCAGGCTGCACACGGGCTTGGGGGCCGGGAGAGACTGGGTACCTTGCCGCCTGCCTCCGGGTGGGCCCCGAGAGGATGCACCCCACCGTGGAGCCTCGACTTCTACTCCCGCTGCAATGTGGGGCGGGGTGGGGGGCAGGGGGAACCGTCCTCCTGGCGCCGAGCGCGGCGCAACGGAAAGCTGCTTTTGGCGGCTGTTGGTTGGCATCGCCCTAATAGGACCTGTGTGACAGGAGTCGCATCGGCTGCTGGGGGAAAGTGACTTTTTTTTTTTTTTTCTGGGCTTGGAGTTCCAGGAAGCCGGTCAGCGGCGTTTGTAATCGAACGGCTTACTGGGATTCACGGGCCTCAGATACCTCCAAGGCTGCGTTCTGGCATTGGCCGCGTGCATTGTTAACCATCATTTGGGAACATAAAAACGCCCCCTGTAGATCTGCAGTTGGATGGGCTGAGTACCTCAGCACCGGCCCCGGTTTTTTTGCACTTTAGAGAAGTTTCTGGTGGAGAAGTCTTTGGAAGTATGCAATTGAGCTCCAGGCCTTCACGCTTGCACCTTCTGTTTCAGTTTGTTTCTAACTTCCAGACAGTATCAAACTAAAAATAAAATGTGGTTAAGGGACCGGTGTGATAGTGCGGGGGTTATGGTGTTGGTCATACATGGGGGTAGATCCCCGCACAGCTTCTGGTCTTCAGAGCGCCCAACCCCCAGCCCCACTATTTATAAATTTTTTGTGGGGGCTACACCCCGCTGTGTTAAGGGCTTACTCCAGGCTCTGTGCTCAGGGATAACTCCTGGTAGGCTCCTTGGCCTGCATGGGATGTTGGAGATTGGACCCTCTAAGGGACCAATATAGTACAATAGCATATTAAAATAGTACAGAGCATATTAAAATAGTACAGCTGTTAAGAAGTAAATCACTTCTCCAGTATACTAAAGTGGATCACCAGATTTCCTGAAACAAATCTCTTCCAAATGTTAGGGGGTGGTTTGCTAATTGGGTGAGAAGACAGAATTTCAGTAAATAATAACTAATTGTAGCAGGTGCCATAGAAAGAAAAGTAGATGTGAGTTCCAGAAGTGCATTTGTAGGTCATTTCTTTAGATTTCATTATAGAAAATTAATACAAATACTGGTTTCGGTCTTGGTTTTGTCTTTTTCTCTTTCTCTCTTGTTTTGGGGACACACCTGGTGGTGCTCAGGGCTTATTCCTGGCTCTTTGTTCAGGGGTCACTCCTGGTGGTTTCTCAGGGACCACGTGGGGTGCCAGGGATCAACCTTGGGTTGGTCTTGTGCAAGGCCAACCTGTTTGTTGCACAAGGCTGTTTCTCTGGCCCTGGTTATGGTGTCAATCACTGTGACGAATGATTTGATTATTATGCTTATGCCAGTGATGTGATTGTCCTTTTGATTGGTGTGAGACCTTGGCAGTTAGGTCTTCTTTGGTGCAAGGAAGAAGATTCGCTTTGGAAACTAAGTGAGAACACAGGTGGTAGGTGGGACACATGAGGATGTTTATGATCGTGGGTGATAGTTAATAGGTTTCCATTACTACTGATTTTATCACAGATTATTAGGGACAGATGTTAAGTTCTTAATGAAAAAAGAACAGAAACAAAGAAATCAAACACCATAATCCTTTTATCCTGGCAATCACTTATCCTTTTTATTACAGACTCCTGCCTGATAGAAAGGGTTACGGTGAAGAGATAGTACAGGGTTAAAGCACCTGAGGCTAACTCCAGTTGCGACACTGTCAGGAATGCCCCCTGAGCACACTCAGGGGGGACCTAAAACAAACAAACAAACAAGTAGAGATTCCTACTTATTAGAGATCTAAATGCTACCTTCATGCATTTCTTTTCTTAGTTTTTTGGGCCACACCCAGTAATGCAGCTCAGTCTCAGAGGTAATTCCTGCCTGTGCACGGGGGACCATGCAGTGTTGGGATTGATCCTGCAACTCCCTTTGCAGATCATGTGCTCTCGCTTATCAAGCTCTCTCTGGGGCCTATCTTTTTGCTTTTTCTTCCCTCTCTCTCTTTCTCTCCTCTCGGTCTTGTTCTCTCTCTCTCTCCCCCAGCCCCCATTTTTTTGGGTTTGTTTTGGGACCACCCCAGCGCTGTTAAGGACTGAGGACATATCTTGGTTCTGCTCTTAGGCACGACACCTGGTGGGACTTGGGGGACTATGTGGGATCCCAGGGACCGAATTCAGGTCAGCTGTGTGCAAGTAAATGCTCTGTGCACTGTACCATTGCTTTAGTCCCTCTTGTTTTGTTATTTGGGTCACACCTGGGATTACTCAGCTTGCTCCTGACTGCTCAGAAATCACAACTGGTGGTGCTTGGGACTGAACCAGGGTCAGTAGCGTGCAAAGCAAGCGCCTTAAGCCCCGCTCTATTTCTCTAGCCCCTCCAAATATCCTTTTGCAATATTTTAGAACCACAGTAGGAGTCTAAAATCCTGGAAAGCAAAACTGCATAAAGGGGGAGTAATATCTGATGAATTGCCCTGTAGCCATAAATCAGCTCTAATAATCATTAGCTGTGGCTAACCTTGTTCCACCCACACCCATACCCTCTTCCACTTAGGGACCTGTTCAAGGACCTCTACAGTGCATTCTTTGTGTGTGTGTTGTTGTTTTTTTTCTTTTGGGGTCACACCTGGCAATGGCCAGAGGTTACTCCTGGCTCTGCACTCAGGAATCACTCCTGGCGGTGCTCAGGGGACCATATGAGATGCTGGGAATCAAACCCAGGTCAGCCGCATGCAAGGCAAACGCCCTACTCGCTGTGCTATTGCTCCAGCCCCCTCTTTGTGTGTTTTTAAAAAGTAAAAAAGAAATAAAATATGTAAAAAGATGCTTGTATCTCTTATTGAAAATTAGTGCATAAATATTCATATTTTTCCATGGGATGAGGAAAATGAATTCCATGAGGATTTTATGAAATATTTTCACCTAATAACTATACTCAAGTAAACTGCAAAGAGTATGATGAATTTACATTCTGAATTTTTTTTTTTTTACTGAATCACCTTAAGAATAGTTACAAAGCTTTCAGGTTTAAGTCTCAGTCATACAATGATCAAACACCCGTCCCTTCACCAGTGCACATGTTCCACCACCAAGAACCCAAGTATACTCCCCTTCCCACCCCCGACCCTGCCTGTGTGGCAGATGATTTTCACTTTACTCTCTCTTTACTTAGATTACACTTGATTTTTGATAGAAAACCCATTATTATTTGGAATTTCCCCCCAACAATCAGACCTGCTGAAAAGGCATCATTAGATAATTTGTTTTCTATTACTGATAATTAAGAGCATATGATGTTGCAGTTTTAGAATTCTGGTATTTTAGTAATTAAGTCCAGAGGTATTTCTGCCAGCAGCCGCTGTGTTGCGGGATTGGTTTGGTTGCCTCTGGAATCATGGCCGTTCAGGAGCGAGGAGCCATTCATGGGCGGCCACTCGGGGGTCTCGTCTGGGCGGGGAGCAGGTAGATTCTGGCATCCCCCACCCCCGCTGCCCCCGCCATCTCTTGATTTCCCGCTTGCCCCATCACTGCAGGCACCTACCTCTCTGTCCAATAGGCTCTGAAAGGTGGCAGTCGCCATGCTGCACAAAAGGGAAAAGGCCGAGGGACAAAAGCCCTTCCCCTCCCAGGGCGGCACGGGGCCGTAACTTAGTTCACAGTCCAGGAGCATTTCTGCCAGCAGCCGCTGTGTTCCGAGATTTGTTTGTGTGCCTCGGGATCATGCCCACTCAGGAGCGGAGAAGCCGTTTGTGGGCAACTGCTCGGGGTTTCGTCTCTCTAAATTTTTTTACTTTGTTTACTTCTCTGTTTTTCAGTTGGTCGCATGCATTTGGTAACATCTTAAGGAAATTCACAATTTAATGATTTTTAAAGGCTATTGAAGAATATACAAGTAAGAAAAAAATGGATGAAGAACCTGAAAGAACTAAGAGATGGGAAGGAGGCTATGAAAGAACATGGTAAGTAGGGTACTGTTCCCTCTCCTTTTAGAAGTGTCTCTTTCTTATCAAAGAATATTTTAAAAACTTATTTTTAGATCATACCCATGCTGTGCTCTGGGCTTACTCCCGGCTCTGAATCATTCCTGATGGGCTCTGGGGACCATACAGGGTACTAGGATCAAACTCAAGTTGGTTGCAAGCAAAGAAAACACCTTACACATGATACTATGTTTCTGGCTCCTTTTATTTTATTTTTAAATTAAAAAACAATTTGACCCGCACTTGGCAGTGGTCAGGGCTTACTCCTGGCTCTGTGCTCAGGAATCTCTTGATGGACTTGGGGGAACATATGGGATGCTGGAGATTGAATCTGGGTCAGCTGTGTGCAAGTCAAGTGACTTACCTGCTGTACTGTACTGTACTGTACTGTGCTGCACTTGAACTCTCTTTTATCATCATCATCATCATCCCATTGATCATCGAGTTTCTCAAGTGGGCTCAGTAATGTCTCCATTCGTCCTATCCCTGAGATTTTATTTATTTATTTATTTATTTATTTTTTAATGAATTCCCTACATTTTATTTATTTTTTGTTTGTTTGCTTTTTGGGTCACACCCGGTGATGCACAGGGGTTCCTCCTGGCTCTGCACTCAGGAATTACCCCTGGCGGTGCTCAGGGGACCATATGGGATGCTGGGAATCGAACCCGGGTTGACCGCATGCAAGGCAAATGCCCTCCCTGCTGTGCCATCACTCCAGCCCCCTATCCCTGAGATTTCAGAAGCCTCTCTCTACTTGTCCTTCCCAGCAATGCCTCACTGGAGGCTCTTTCAGGGTCAGGGGAATGAGACCCAGCATTGTTACTGGTTTTGGCATATGAATATGCCATGGGGAGTTTGTGAGGCTCTCCCATGTGGGCAGGAAACTCTCACTAGCCTGCTGGTTCTCCCAGAGGGAGAAGTAGGCTATAAGCAGCCACGAGGTTCTGGGAGCTTGCTTTTAAGTCTCTGGATGTTGGCCGTTGATGGGATTACAGGGCGTGCGGGGGTGGGGGGGCCCTGGATCTGACCGCCTAGCAACTGGAAAATGGGGAATCTGGGCAGAAGAGGCCCAGTCCCAATCCGAGCAGGCTTGGAGGTCTCAGCCCTGTGTCCCACACACCTGGGTTCCTCTGCCAGTACCTTCATGCGTGAGGCTCATCCGAATGTGTGGAGAGGGGCCTTGAGCATGGCTGTGGCTAGGCTCTGGAGGTCTTCGGCCTGCGGGAGCTTTGTCTGGGGCAGGGAGGGAAGCTGGAGGCCATCCTCTCTGAGGGGCCCCTGGGAAGACAGCCAGGTGCTCGGGCCAGAGACTGCGTCACTCTCTTCCGGGAGCTTGCTTTTAACTCTTTTTCTTTTTTCTTTTTAATTTTTATTAGTAAATCACTGTGGGGTACAGTTACAAACTTATGAGCTTTCATGTTTGTATTTGGTTTACATCCCTCCACCTGTGCCCATTCTCCTCCACCAATTTTCCCAGTATCCCTCCCACCACCCCCACCCCAACCCCCACCAACCCACCCTGCTTCTGTGGCAGGGCATTCCCCTTTGTTCTCTCTCCTGTTGGGTGTTGTAGTTTGCAATAGAAGTATTGAGTGTATTGAGTGGCCATCATGTTCGGTCTATAGTACACTTTTGGTACTCGGATTTCAACCCGAGTGGGTCCTCCCAATATTCTCTACTAGGTGTTCCCTTCTCTGTCTCTGCTGCCTTTTTCCCCCAACATGTGAGGCCAGTTTCCAGTCTGTGGGGCAGACCTCCTGGTTCTTATCTCTACTACTCTTGGGTGTTAGTGTCTCATTCTGCTACTTTATATTCCACATATGAGTGCGATCTTTCTTACTCTTTTTCATAACTGGCAAAATTCAACTGTTTCCTTCCAATGTGTAATTCAGTGAGTTTAAACAAAATTGCTGAGTTATGGACTTATCATTGGAAATCACTTTTGTTTGTTTTTGCTTTGGGGCTACACCCAGCCATGCTCAGGCATACTCCTGGTTCTGCACTCAGGGATCACTTCTGTCTTTTTTATTTTATTTTATTTATTTTTTTACTTTTTGGATCACACTGGCAATGCTCAGGGGTTACTCCTGGCTCTGCACTCAGGAATTACTCCTGGCAATGCTCAGGGGACCATATAGGATGCCAGGGATCGAACCTAGGTCAGCTACCTGCAAGGCAAACACCCTAACCTGCTGTACTACCACTCCAGCCCCACTCAGGGATCACTTCTGATAGGCTCCGGGGACCTAATGGGGTGCTGGGGATCAAACCCGGGCTGCCCATGTGCATAGCAAGGTCCCTACCTACTATACTGTTACTCCGACTCTCACTATTTTATGTTATGTTTTATTTTTTTGCTGAGGGGGGGGTGCAAACCCAGCAATGTCCAGGGGTTACTCCTGGCTTTGCAATCAGAATTACTCCTGGCAGTGCTTGGGGGCCATACGGGATGCCTGGGATTGAACCAGGGTTGGCCATGTGTAAGGCATATGCTCTACTCGCTATACTACCTCTCCAGCCCCTCACATGTGATTTTTAAGCATCATATATGCTATAGCTTGTATCGATAATTCCTTTTTTGTTATGAATATTATTCAATCTTGTTATGGTATGTTTTGTCAATTCCCCAGTTGATGAATATTCATATTTTTATTAGTTAATGGATTTTGTTTTGTTTTGTTTTTAGACCATACCCAGCAGTGCTCATGGCTTACTCCTGCCTTTGTACTCAGGGATCACTCCTGATGGGACACGGGAACCATGTGGAGTGTCTGAGATTAAACCTGGGTTGGCAAAGTGCAATTACTTACCTGCTGTACTATCACATTGACCCTATACTTATTAGACTTTATGAATAATGAAGCTTTGAGCATTCAATTGCAAACCTTTAGATGTATTTTCATGTCTTGGGTTAATAACTTTTTAGCTTATCTTTTCAAAGAGGTAATTATTGCTTACAGGGAGATTCTTAAAGAAGATGAATCAGGATCACTTAAAGCTACAATTGAAGACATTCTCTTCAAAGCAAAGAGAAAAAGGTATGGAAACTTTTTCCTGGTTTTGGGGGCCATATTCGGCAACATTCAGGTACTACTTCCTGCTTAGTGCTTGGGGGTCATTCTGGTGGTATTGAGGGACCCTGACATCCCAGGGATCAGACCTGGGCTTCCTGCATGCAAACGTGCACTGAATCAGAAATATCTTTGATCACTAAACCTTAAATACATTTCACTATTATTATGTTTTAGCTATTGTGATTTGCAATCATGTTAATATATCAATAGGAAATCAGTGTTGCTTTACCACCCCCACCACCACCAGAGAGACAGTGTCACTCCATCATATTTCTCTGTCCCATCTCCAACCCTCAAACACAAACGCGCGTGCGTGCGCGCACACACACACATGCACGCACGCACGCACGCACGCACGCACGCAGCAAATCCAGTTTTGTTTTTTTTTTATGTTCAGAGGTTTTATTTCTCTTTTTCTAGTTATTTTACCTGGTTACTATTTTATTTTTATTTTATTATTTTTTAATTCTTTTATTGATTCACCATGTGGAAAGTTACAAAGCTTTCAGGTTAAAGTCTCAGTTATACAATGCTCAAACACCCATCCCTTCACCAGTGCACATATTCCACCACCAAGAATCACGATATACCTCCCCCTTCCCCCCACCTCCCCAGCCCCCACCCCGCATGTGTAACTGGTAAATTTCACTTTACTTTCACTTTACTTTGATTACATTCAATATTTAAACAAAAAATTCACTATTATTGATTTGGAGTTTCTCCCCCCTAAAGTCGATCTGCTGAAAAGAAAGCATTTGGTAATTTGTTTTCCATTGCTGAGAATGAAGAGATATGAGGTCAGGAGGCCACACTAGCAGCAGCATAGTTTTGGATTTCTGTATTTTAGTATTTTAGTAACTAAGTCCAGAGAAATGTCTGCCAGGAATCGCAACATTGTAAGCTTGTACCTCTCAGCTACTTTATATTCCACATATGAGTGCGATCTTTCTATGTCTGTCTCTTTCTTTCTGACTCATTTCACTCAGAAATCCAGTTTTTTTAATTTTTATTTTTTTTGCTTTATGGGTAACACTTGGCAATGCACATTGTTTACTCCTGGTTCTGCACTCAGGAATCACCCCTGGCAATGCTCAGAGGACCATATGGGATACTGGGAATTGAACCCGGGTCAGCCACGTGCAAGGCAAATGCCCTTCCCGCTGTACTATTGCTCCAGCCCCGCAAATCCAGTTCTATAAGCAGACAGAGCCCCAGCGTCTGTTATTGTTGGCCATTGCCTGTGCCCTGTGTGTGGTGTGTGAACTTGTGCCTGTCCCATCTCCAGAACTTTATTCGAGTTGTTTCAGAGACTTTCATCTGTAGCCTTCAGAGTAAGGGGAAGGAACTTGCAGCAGGAAGGTGGGTCTTTAGGGACTTCCCAAAGTGCCTCTTAGCTTGATGTCATAATTTCCTTCCCTAAGAAAGGCATGCAAGTTGAAGCATTGATATTTGGGGGATGGTATATGACATTCTACTAAAATGTTTGCATAATTTTAACAGAGTATTTGTGCATCATGGGCAAGTTCGACTTGGAATGGTATGTAATTTTTTTTTCTTTACTGGTACAGAATTTATAGATATACACACATATATATGTATGTGTGCATGTATACATATATATACACACACACATATATATAAAAATACTAAATACCATTTTTACTTCTTGGTTAAAAATGTTTTTATACATTGTGCTTATTTTATTTGTGGTGGTTTTTTGTAGATGCGCCATCTTTATGTGGTAGTAGATGGATCAAGAACAATGGAAGACCAAGATTTAAAGCCAAATAGACTGACATGTACTTTAAAGGTATTGGAAAGGCATTGTAATTTATAATAAATGTGAGAAAGGATACTTTAGTCAAAAACAATTTGTTATTAAGTATGCAATCCTTTTATTTTCATTCATTTGCAAGCTATAGAGGAAATTGATTAAACAAAATAGCTAATTATTTCTTCCATTAATTTATACCTTCCTACTTAAGGTCCAAATCTTGCTTTTTTCAGTATCTCTTTCTCAGTTGGGGAGAGAGGGGTAGAACCGAACCTGGAGGTGCTCAGGGTCTGCTCTTGTTTGTTGTTTGGTTTGATTATTTTGGGGCCACGCGCAGCAAACTCAGGACTTTTTCCTAGTGGTGCTCAGGGGCCCATATGGGATGTCAGAAATTCAGCCCTAGTTGTCCGCTTGCAAGTCAAGCACTCTATCTGTTGAAGTATTGCTCGGCCTTCTTTTTTTTTTTTAAAAAAAAAAAACATTTTAATGAATAGTACTGTAGCACTGTCTTCCAGTTGTTCATCGATTTGCTCGAGCAGGTACCAGTAACGTCTCCACTGTGAGACTTGTTACTGTTTTTTTTTTTTTTTTTTTTTTGCTTTTTGGGTCACACCTGGCGATGCACAGGGGTTACTCCTGGCTCTGCACTCAGGAATCACCCCTGGCCGTGCTCAGGGGACCATATGGGATGCTGGGATTCGAACCCGGGTCGGCCGCGTGCAAGGCAAACGCCCTACCCGCTGTGCTATCGCTCCAGCCCCTTGTTACTGTTTTTTGACATATAGAATACGCCACGGGTAGCTTGCCAGGCTTTGCCGTGTGGGTGGGATACTCTTCTGGAGGGATGGAGGAATAGAACCCGGGTCGGCAGCGTGCGAGGCAAACGCCTTACCTGCTGTGCTATCGCTCTAATGGTATTTTAATGAAAATAACATTAAATAGGCCTTAGGTCTACAGTATTGCAGTTTGATGTCTGCATATACTGCACTGTGATCACCACTCAAAGTCTCATTTCTGTGAATCCCCTTGACTCCTGAGACCCAGTCCCCCTGCTCCCCTCCTCTAGTAATCACCAGTTTGTTCGGATAATCTGAGAGTGCTTTTTTTCTGGTTTTTGTTTTGTTTGCTTATTTGTTTTGCTTCTTTGTCTTTTGCATGTGATTAAAATCACAGTGTTTTCTTTTTGTGTTTTCTATTAACAGTTATTGGAATACTTTGTAGAGGAATATTTTGATCAAAATCCTATTAGCCAGGTATGTAGATAAAGGAGGGGATTCTTTTTTGTTTTGTTTTGTTTTCTTTTCTTTTTGGGCCACACCCAGCGATGCTTAGGGGTTACTTCTGGCTCTGCACTCAGGAATTACTCCTGGCAGTGCTAGGGGGACCATATGGGATGCTGGGAATCGAACCCGGGGTCTACCGAGTACAAGACAAACGCCCTACTGCTGTGCTATCACTCCAGCCCTGAAGGGGATTCTTAACCCTTGATTCCTGATACTGCTGCCAAATAGAATTTTATAATAAGCAGTGGGGATATATTCTATGAATTAAGAGATTTAGAAGTGTACCAGTTTCTTTACTATTATTGGTGGGAAACAAGCTAACTTTAAAAGTATAATCATATATAGTGAACACAGTTAAATTTGTCAAAAATATCCTGAGATCTCTCACATGATGCTTATTGATTATTTCTGTAATTTGTTTTAACTCTGTGTATTATTGACAAGAATAAGTAATTATTAATAATCATTTTTGTTTTTATTTTGAGATTGGGATCATTGTAACAAAGAGTAAAAGAGCTGAAAAACTGACAGAACTCTCAGGTATGCATAGTGTGGTTTACAGGACTCCACTTGTTGGCTGTGTTCGATCACCTCTTCTGTTTTTCCTCTTGGGTCTTCACTGTTCCTGGCACAGTTCTCAGGGGTCACTCTTGGTGGTGGTTGGGGGACGTCCAGTACCAGAGAGTGAACCAGGTGCTCCCAGATGCAGAACACGCCCTCTAACCCTGAGCCATCTTCCCAGCCTCCATGTAATTTATAACTTTTTGGAAGGTGTAAAGAATAAAATAGGGCCTCCTGCAGTGCTTTCTGGGTGAAAAACTTAATAAACTTTTTATTAACTTTTGTTTCTGGCCAAGAAGTTACTTTGTGGTCAAGTCCATGCCTTGCATGCATGTACCTGGGTTTGATCTTGAACGCTGCCAGAAGCTGAAAAACACTTGGTATCTAAGATGAAATATTGTTTTTGGTTGGGGGTGGGAAGTGGCTACGTATCTGGCTGGGCCCCACATTCAGGGATCACTCCTGGCGGTGTTCAACAGACCACATGGGTCTCTCAGCTTCTTAGAAGTATTTTTGGCAGTTTCCCCTCTCCTCATTTGTATTGGTTCACAGGAGATAGTCTTTTCAGGTAGCAGGAAATGACGTAGCTGTGTCTATGGAACTCTTCCTCTGGTGGCCTGAGTTACAGTACAGTAGGTGGGACGCTTGCCTTGCACATGACTCTCGGATTCAGTTTCTGACATCCAGTCCCCCAATCCTTGCCAAGGGTGATCCCCTTAGCCTAAACCAGGAGTAAGCTCCGCAAACCAGTGGGTGTGGGCCCCAAACACAAACAAATCCCAAAAAGATGCATTGTGATTTTGTTTTGATTTGTTTGTTTTGGGGCCACACCCAGCGATGCTCAGGGGTTACTGCTGGCTCTGCACTGAGGAATTACCTTTGGTGCTCAAGGGACCATATAGAATGCCGGGGACTGAACCCGGGTCAGCCTTGTGCCAGGCAGGCGCCCTTCCCGCTATGCAATAGCTCTGGCCCCGTGTTGTGGTTTTAGAGATGTTAGAATCTTGAGGTGAGTCTTACAAATGATTAAAAAAAGGGCACTAATAAAAGTGAAAGATATGGGCTTCTCCATCTCTGGGGAAGCTCAACGCTCTCTCTTGAGTGCGTTGCTCTACCCTCTCTCACTTTCTCTCCTTCCTCCTCTTCAAAACCTCCAATTAAAATCTGTTTTACTTCAAAAAAAAAAAAAGTAAAGGGTATGCTCTCTAGGTTGATAATACTTAAAACATATGCTAATAAAAAGATACGTTGTTTATATTTTTTTTCAGTAGATTGGAGACTTTCTAACATTTCTGAAGACTGTAATTTTCTCAAAATGAAAATTGAAGAGTTCTTTTCTTTCCTACATAGGTCTATTTGGGAGAAGTGAACTTTTTTCATTTTTATTTTTATTTTATTTTTGCCTTTTGGGTCATACCCAGCGATGCTCAGGGGTTACTCCTGGCTCTGCACTCAGGAATTACTCCTGGCGGTGCTTGGGGGACCATATGGGATGCCAGGATTGAACCCGGGTCAGCTGCATGCAAGGCAAACATCCTACCAGCTGTACTGTCGCTCCATCCCCTGAATTTTATTTTTTGTTCTGGGGTCCACAATTTGCAGTGTGTGGGGTTTACTCCTGGCTCTGGTCTAGGGTTCATTTCTGGTGAGCTCTGAGGACCATATGAGGTGCCGGAGAGCGAACCCAGGTCTTCCATGTACAAGGGAAATAAATGCCCAACTACTGTATTATTGCTCTGGCCCCAGAAAAAAAATTTTTTTATATACATATATATACACTTACGTATATGTATGTATATGTATATATGTATGTGTATATATATGTATGTTTGTATATATACATAAACTATGATATTGTTCAAAGTAAAAAGTAAGAGATTATTTTATTTCTCTATTAGGAAATCCAAGGAAGCATATAATGTCTTTGAAGAAAGCAGTGGATATGACCTGCCACGGAGAACCATCTCTTTATAACTCCTTAAGCATGGCTATGCAAACCCTGAAGTTAGTATTTTGTATTTATTATTTGGAATTGATTTCAAAGTTTGTTAAATTAATTGCAATAATATTAACATTATTGTATATTATTGTTAATTATCATATTAGAATATTGTTATTATGTTATTAATTATTATATATTATAATAATATAATAACATATTATTGTTAAGGTGCATTTTCACAAACTCAGTTATAATGATCCTTATTAATAGAGATTTAGTCATTAGTGGTGATGAGTGTTGGTGAGTAACGTGGCCAGAACTGTAGGGCCCCAAGAGATAGCTCAGAGGGCTGGGGTGCAGGCCTGGCGTGCACAGGGCTCTGGGATTCCAGTCCCCAGTGTCCTGTGCTTCCTGAGTCCATGGGAATAGCCCTGGTGGCCCCCAGCACTACTGAGGAGGCTCTCCCCCTCCCCCCCAAAAAAAACAAGGAGCAATATTTGTTGTACAGAACAATAATATTAAAAATATTTTATTGATGGGCCAGGATATAGTATAGCTGTTAAGGCATATGCTGAGCATGCACCCAACCTGAGTTTAATTCCTGGTACCACATTATCTCCTGAGCACCACCAGGTAGGTCAGTGCTGGAGGCTCCTGAGCACTGCTGAGTGGCCGGGGAAGTCCCTTGCACCTCACAACCAAGTCATATCATATTCTCAGACCCTGGCATTAAATATCTGGCTCAGTTGGCTGACAGTCACTGGGGGGGCCTGTTTTGCACATCTTGGGGGATCGGGGGATGGAGTGGAAGTTTGTTGAAAATTCAGAGTACATAGAATGTAGTGTGGTATGCTAAACATTTACTGACTTACTAACTTTTATTTTTTTTTTTTTTGCTTTTTGGGTCCCACCCGGCGACGCACAGGGGTTCCTCCTGGCTCTGCACTCAGGAATTACCCCTGGCTGTGCTCAGGGAACCATATGGGATGCTGGGAATCGAACCCGGGTTGGCTGCGTGCAAGGCAAACACCCTCCCCGCTGTGCTATTGCTCCATCCCCGACTTACTAACTTTTAAAATAAATTAGTAGCTGGGCCAGGCAGATAGTACAGCCAGGCAGGGTGCTTGCCTTGCCTGTAGCCAACCTGGGTTTGGTCCCCAGCACTCTATGGCCCCCACCCTCACCTCCCATAACCCCACCAGGAGTGATCCTTAAGCACAGAGCCAAGAGTAAGACCTCAGCACAGTTGGGTGTGTTCCTGCCCTGAACAAACAAAATAATTATTAGCGTGCCTTTTCAGCAAGTGCAACTCTGGCATATAGCTAAGGTCCTGAAGGAAGTAATAAAATTGAGAAAATATGTTTTAACCTTTTCTAGTCTGTCCTGGCTCATAATTTTATACTCATATATAATATAGTTTAGGCTTTGAAGTAGATGACTGGCATAAGTAACAAAGGTGGACACAGTTGCAGCATCTAGAATATAAAAACTGAAGCCTGATAATAAAGATGTACACATGAGAACTTAAAAATAACTGGCATAGTTGCTCTAGAAAAGTCGAGATCTCTGTTTAGTATAAGGAAAAATTGCTTATTGTTTCTTAAAATGCCCTAAGTCATAACTTAAGTGATACACAAACAGTAATTTGTTTTTGTGTTTCATGGTTTTTGGTTTTTTTTTTGCCACACCCAATGATGCTCAGGGGTTACTCTTGGCCCTACACTCAGGAATTATCCCTGGCAGTGCTTGGGAGACCACATGGGATGCAAGGCAAACACCCGACCTGCTGTTCTGTCACTCTAGCCCAGTACTTTAATATTTTTTAATATACACTTGATACTTTGTATAAACAAATCTGGAATGTATAAACAGATTGAATAAACAAATCATGATGTCAGAATCCTGTTTATTATTTGCTCCCCAGATGTGAAGAAATACTTCTTAGATTTTGATTAAATGATTCAGTGAATTCAATGATTTTTTTTTTTTTTGCTTTTTGGGTCACACCTGGCTCTGCACAGGGGTTACTCCTGGCTCTGCACTCAGGAATTACCCCTGGCCATGCTCAGGGGACCATATGGGATGCTGGGATTTGAACCCGGGTCGGCCGCGTGCAAGGCAAACGCCCTACCCGCTGTGCTATCTCTCCAGCCCCCGATGATTTTTTTTTTTTTAAGAAGAACTAATTTTGGCAAAGTTTAGGTCAAGGTCTCACAGCTTACTCCTTTGTATTATTGAAAATAAGATATCCTGTAGTCTGACTGTATAAATCATGTGTATACTACCATTAGTTTAATTTGTTATACCTCGTTGATGAGTGTCTTATCTATCTTGTTTTAGACACATGCCTGGACATACAAGTAGAGAAGTTCTAATCATCTTTAGCAGCCTTACAACTTGTGATCCATCTAATATCTACGATCTCATAAAGGTAGAACTGATAATTTCTTTATAATCCAAATTAATATTATAGCTCTGAAGAGAATAATGTAATGGATTTATTACTAGTGTTTAGAGCCTCCTATCAAATATACAGACATATTAATGCTTTTTTTTTTCTTTTTTCCAAAACCTTCCATTTACTTGGATTTTACAAGACCCTAAAGGCAACTAAAATCAGAGTGTCAATCATTGGATTGTCTGCAGAAGTTCGGGTTTGCACTGTACTTGCTCGTGAAACTGGTGGTATATGCCTAAAATCTTTAATATTTATTCATATGTAAGAGGTAACAGTGTGTTCATTAGGATTTTTTGTCACAGTCTGTGTAAACTATTAAACTTAAATCTATTCATGTTCTATAGTTCACAATACAGGTAGTCGCCTTAAATATATCATTGATTCTATAAGATAATGTCTCAAAATGCCTGGAATTTTCAGTAGTTATGTTAAGGGTTAGAGGGGAACCCTTATAACTCCTAGAAAGCAGGAAATTTCACTATATGAAATACTTTATAAAGATCTTTTAATTGATTTGAATTAAATTATAATTATATTTTTCTTAGATAAGTCAATGTAGAGAAATTATTTGTGTAAAGTTTTTTTTTTTTTTTTTTTTTGCTTTTTTTTTGGGTCACACCTGGTGATGCACAGGGTTACTCCTGGCTCTGCACTCAGGAACTACCCCTGGCCATGCTCAGGGGACCATATGGGATTCTGGGATTCGAACCCGGGTCGGCCGCGTGCAAGGCAAACGCCCTACCCGCTGTGCTATCGCTCCAGCCCCTATTTGTGTAAAGTTTTATAAAATGATGATTTAGCTTAAAATTTATTTTGAAAGCTTAATTTCTCATGGTAAAATTTTTACAAAATTGCAAAGTAACTGTAAGTCTTGTGTCTGGAATGCTTATTTTCTTTTCCCCCTTTTACTTTCCATCTTGTTAGGCACATACCATGTTATTTTAGATGAAAGCCATTATAAAGAGTTGCTAACACATCATGTTAGTCCTCCTCCTGCAAGCTCGAGTTCTGAATGCTCACTTATTCGTATGGGTAAGTGTTTATTTTGGGCTTTTTAGGGGGAGTTGAGGGGGTGGTGCACACCCAGCGATATTCTGGGCTTACTCCTGACTCAGGGATCACTCCCGGTGGGCTTGGGGGACCACGTGTGGTACCTGGGTCAGCTGCATGCAAGGCAAGCATCCTACTTGCTATACTGCTGCTCCAGCCCCCTTTATTCTGTTATTTAAAATAGATTTGTAAAACTCCGTGCTGGCTCAAGGACCAGGGCAGTGACTGAGGGGTAAGCTCTTGTCCACAGTGCACAGCCTGCTTTCATGCTGAGGCAGGATCTCTGGGGTGTGGCAGGTTTTTTCACTGTGCAAACAATAACAAAGAACAATCTCATACAAAAATGTGTTTTGGCTCAAAGAAGACTTTTTCTTTTTTTCATTTTTACAAGTCATCATTTTCATGTTTTAAGAATTTAACAGTGTTATAAAAAGTGTTTTATAGTTAAAGTTATAGTTATAACTATATAACACTGGGGGCTCTTTCAGGGTCAGGGGAATGAGATCCAGCTTGTTACTGGATTTAGCATATGAATACACCGTGGGAAGCTTGCAAGGCTGTCCCATGTGGGTAGGAATATATATATATAACAGTGTTATAGTTATAGAAAGTTAATGCTATTGAAGCAAGTTATTCAGAGCTAGGAGTAAACCCTGAGCACTGCTGAGTGTAACCCAAAACAAACAAAAATAAATAAAATAGGGGCTGGAGCGATAGCACAGCGGATAGGGCATTTGCCTTGCACGCTGTTGACCTGGGTTCGATTCCCAGCATCCTATATGGTCCCTTGAGCACCTCCAGGAGTAATTCCTGAGTGCAGAGCCAGGAGTGACCCCTGTGCATCACTGGGTGTGACCCAAAAAGCAAATAAATAAATGAAGTATATTGAAAAAGGAATCACTTTTTATACATACACTCTGATACACCATGAGTCTCCTGTTTATGTATTTTGTGGAGGGCCTCCTGATGCAAAGCATGTGCTTTAGCCATTTAAGCAATTGCTAGCTCCATCCAAAATAATTTTTTTTTTTTGGATAGAAATAGTTTTTCAGGGAGAGAGCAGGGCAAGCTTGGACCACACACGGTGATGCTAAGGGCTGACTCTTGGCTATGTTCTCAGGGAGCACTCCTGACAGGCTCAGCCACATGACGGCAAGTGCCTACCACTTACTGTCGCTCCAGCCTGCTTGATAGCTTTTACTGAACAAAATTTGTGTAGAAAGATGTGAGGGGAGAGAAGGAGAAATGTTCACCTCCAGGCATCTCCAGAGTGGAAACAACAAAGATCCAGAGACAGGCAAGCAAGATACATGTCCATAGGAGAACGTGGTTTTCAAGAGCAAGCTACTTTTTTTTTTTTTTCAAATAAAGTAATACTTTTTTTTTGCTTTTTGCTTTTTGGTTTTACTCCTGGCTCATGAACTCAGGAATTACTCCTGGAGGTAATCAGGAACCATATAGAATGCTGGGTTTCACACCTGGGTTGGCCACATGCAAGGCAAATGTCCTCCCTGCTGTGCTATTGCTCAGTTCTTGCATTTATATAGCCTTTCATATCGAAATTTCTTACTGTCAACTCTTGTTTTCATTAAGATGTGTAAACATGTATGTTAAAGATCTTGAATTAATAGAATAATGTTTCTTACTTAGACATCAAAGAAATTGAATTTGTTCCGGTGTCAGGGAATTGATAGCAAGTGCTCTCCATGTGTTCAGGTTTTAGCATACTGTATACTACTTAAAAAGGTAGCATCTAAATTTAACTTTCTTATTCTCCTAAGAAAATAGGTGAATAAAGAATATTGAATTATTGTTAAGCATTCAGCAGCAAGTAATGTTAATTTGTTCAGTAACTTAAGGTGAAATTAAGGTGAAGGAGTTTGCTTTATTTTTATTTATTTTGGTTTTTGGGCCACACCCAGGGATGCTTAGGGGCTGTTCCTGGCTCTGCACTCAGAAATCACTCCTGGTCATCTTTGGGGACCAAATGGGATGCGGGGATCTGGTCGGCTGCATGCAAGCAAACACCCTACCCACTATACTTTTTCTCTAGCCCTTTACTTATCTAATTTTAATTTTTTTTAAATGGAGTCTCCGCATCTGGCCCTTAATCATTAAATATAGTATTTATACACAATGTTAATAGTTCATCTCAAATTTGTTATTGTTTGGGCCACAACTGGCGGTGCTTAGGGCTCAGAGCACAGTGCTCAGGGATCACTGCTAGCGGACTGGGGGTACCATTGGGGTACCAAGGATTGAACTAGCTTCTCATCTACAATAGTGTTAATAGTTCAGAATTTAAATACTATCACTTACTGTTGGATTGAATTTTTAATACTTAGTACTGTCCTGCCTGCACAGGAGAGTCTGGCAAGCTCCCCGTGGTGTATTCACATGCCAAATAGAGTAACAGTGATGGGTCTCATTCCCCTGACCCTGAAAGAGCCTCCAATGTGGCACTTTGGGAAGGACAAGTAAAGAGAGGCTGCTAAAATCTCAGGACTAGGACGAATGGAGACGTTACTGGGCCTGCTCGAGCAAATCAAGGACCAATGGGATGATAGTGATAGTGAAAATAATACATGTCAGAAAGCATACATAGGAACTTCAGAAACTTGACTTTAATAGACAGATCATCCCATTTCTTCCCCTCTGAAGTTTTCTTGTAGCCTGAAGTCACAGTCCATTTCACTGTGCTCTACTAGGCAGATTGAATACGGGAAAGAGAACTTTAGTACAACCTTGTGGGCTCTTGGCCAGAACCTGGTTAGGTTCCTGGTCTTAATGTGTTGCTCTTTGCTTGGAGAAAAGAAGGTAACTCATTTTCTTCTGTGAAGGATTTCCTCAGCACACCATTGCCTCTCTGTCTGATCAAGATGCCAAACCCTCTTTCAGCATGGCGTAAGTGAAAATTGACACTGTTTGGGGTTTTATTTGGGGTGTGGGGGAGGGCAGTGTGGAGAGAGAGTATGACGTGCCCAAGAGGGAATGCAGGCTTCTCCAGAGTGGAGGGGGAACTCCACTACACATCCCTGCATCAGCTATGAAAGTATGAAAGTCCACATCTCAAGAGGAGACATGTGGGCGACACATGTTCTCGGGCACCACATGTGCTCAGCAGCTACACACGGGCACAGGCAGAACATGGGCGTGCACAGCATATGCGTCTCAGGGACACTTTTTTGTATTTTTCATTTCCTTAATTATAGGTTAAGAAGAGGGACTTGAAAAATAATAGTAAAGTCAAATAGTGGGGACAAGCCCTCTATACTCATAAGGAGACTCCTCAGGACCAATTAAGTAAAAGAGTAAGAAGAGGATTGGGATGGAAATAGATATACAGACCTGTCATATTAATAATAGAAATTATAATCAAAATGAAAAAGCTTACCAGAGGGAAAAGCCAGAGGAATGGACATGGACCTTGTTTTAGCTTCAAGGCTTTATATTTCGCATAGCTATAAAAAAATTAAAGTTTAGTGTAGTTTTTTAGCAATTAAGAAAGTAATTCCTAGTCACTCATTGATAGATGTCGGGTAGCTCTCCCTCTTCCCATCTTTATGTGTCGTTTGTTAAAGCACTTTTCCTCTACAGGCATTTGGACAGCAGCTCTGAGCCGGGACTCACCTTAGGAGGCTATTTCTGCCCCCAGTGTCGGGCAAAGTACTGCGAGCTTCCCGTTGAATGTAAAATCTGTGGTAAGAAACCAACCGTTTATTATCCAGGAAATTAATCTTGAATAACTTCTAACCTCTATTGCTGTTAAAATGAGTGTAAATATTGAGTTCTGCCTGTGTTTCTGCATTTAGCCTGAGAAGGGAAATGTATTCCTGTTTTCTTTAGGGGAGAGGGAGCCATGCCTGGCAGTGCTCAGGGCTTTCTCCCAGCTCTGTACTCAGGGATCAGTCTTGGTGGTGTTCAGGGTAACCATTTGCAGCGCCAGGGATCCAGCTGGGCTCAGCTGCATATAAAGCAGATGTCTTAACCCCTTTACTGTCTTTTTTGTCCTTAGACTACTGTTTCTGTTTATTTATTTATATATTTATTTATTTTTAAGAGGATGGGATAAGGGCTGCCTCTAACACAGCAGTGCTCAGGAGACCATGATTTGTACCAGGGGTTGAACTGGAGTCAGCCAAATGCCAGTATACCACCTCACTTACTGTACTATCTCTCCTGCCCCCAGTGCTTTCTCTAAGAATAATCATGGAGGGCTGGGGCTGGAGCAATAGCACAGCAGGTAGGGCGTTTGCCTTGCATGCGGCTGACCCGGGTTTGATTCCCAGCATCCCATATGGTCCCCTGAGCACCGCCAGGAGTAATTCCTGAGTGCAGAGCCAGGAGTAACCCCTGTGCATTGCCGGGTGTGACCCAAAAAGCAAAAAAAAAAAAAAAAGAAAAGGAATAATCATGGAGGGCCAACGGTGAAGGTCAGTGGTAGAGTTGCTTTCTTATATACATTAGGTCCTGAGTGTGATTCCTGGTATTGCCAAAAAAGAAAAAAAAAAAGTGGAAAAAAATTCCTGAAAGAATCAGCAGAGTATACTACCAGCGTTTGCTGACACTTTCTGTTAAAAAAAAAAGTTCAGGGACTGGAGAGATAGTATAGCAGGTAGGGCATTTGCTCTACATGCAGCTGACCCTGGTTTGATCCCTGGCGTCCCATATGGCCCCCCAGCAACACAAGGAGTAATTCCTGAGTGCAGAGCCAGAAGTGACCCCTGGGCGTCTGAGAATCTCTGGGTACAACCCAAAAACCCCAAAAAAGTTGTTCTTAAGAGCAGTACAGTAAAATCTGGTAAACATTATGCAACTCTTCCCTTCATAAAATACCCAAAGAGAAATAAGGAATTAGTGGAATTATAAAGAATTTCATTTCATTTTGTTTCTAAGTTAGCAGCTGGACCAAGTGTGATCCCACAGTGACAGAACTCACATCCCATCCTGGGATCTGCCCAGGACCAGCTGAGGAAATGTGTGCCTGCAATTCTGGGGGTAGAAATAAAACCAGCTTTGAGACTCTGTAGCTTCCGTTCTGTCGATGGACATGTCAGCCACTGTCTTTATGAGGCTGGGGCTCCTAACCGTGTTCCTCTGCTTCATCTCTCAGGCCTCACCCTGGTGTCCGCTCCCCACTTGGCTCGGTCCTACCATCATTTATTTCCCTTGGATGCTTTTCAAGAAACTCCCCTAGAAGAGCATAATGGAGAAAGGTATCAGCATTTTGATTAATTTCTATCTAAGAGGTAAAATTGTGTTTGTAAATACCTTGATGCTACAAATTAAAAAGAGATAAATCTTAAAGGGAAAATGAGCTGGGACATGAACTCCTTCATTATTACACAGATCTGTATCTTTAGGAATTTGTTAATTACTCTAGACACACCTGTGTAGAGTAGAAATGGGTAAATCAGCTTCCCCAAAAGTGAAAAGAGCCCTGGTTTGTAACACTAATTGGTTTCTGTCGTGTGAAAGTGGAGACTAGAAAGGTTTGCTATCAGTAATGTGGGAGAGAAAGATTAAATGAAGATTCATAAGAAACTCTTGGTCCAAGGAAATTTTTTACTGCTTAAGGACAGAACTTTCAAGACTGAAAGAACTTGTCAAGTACAAGTCATACACTAAGAACAATTTATCACTGTGAATTTCTGGATATGCAGCAAAAATACTAACCTTGATGTTTCTGGAGATGTAAAATTAGGTTATATAACAAGAATATGTAATTACAACAATTGTTTGGCTTCTCACCAACAACACTGGACACTGACAGCAATTTGCTTTGAAATTCAGGAGTGAAAATTATTACCAACCTAAATAATGTATCCACTGAGCTACCAATTAAATGTAGGTAGAATGAGGAAAACTGAAGCAAAAATAAATAAGTGGATTGCATCAAATTAAAAGCACCTTTATAGGGAAATAAACTACAATGAAAAAAAAAACAAAAAAATTCGGGCCAGAGAATTAATACAGTGGGTAAGATGCTTACCTTGCATATAGCTGACCTATGTTGGTCCCTGGCACCAATTATGGTCCTCCAGGCACTGACCAGAGTAAGCCCTGGGCACAGGTGGGTGTAGCACCAATATGAAGCAAAGAAAAACTTTTTTTTCAAAAACCCTACTCAGGGGGCTGGAGCGATAGCACAGTGGGGAGGGCGTTTGCCTTGCATTCGGCCGACTTGGGTTCTATTCCCAGCATCCCATATGGTCCCCTGAGCACTACCAGGGGTAATTCCTGAGTGCAGAGCCAGGAGTAACCCCTGTGTATCGCCGGGTGTGACCCAAAAAGCCAAAAAAAATCAAAACAAAAACAAAAACCCTACTCAGGGGTTGGAGCAATAGTACAGCAGGTATGGTATTCGTCTTGCACGCAGCCCACCTGCGTTCAATCCCCAGCACCCCAAGTAGTCCCCTGAGCCCACCAGGACTTATCCCTGAGGGTATAGGCAGGAGTAAGCCCAGAGCATCCCCCAAAAAACAAACACAAATGATGCTTCTGAATGGGAGAAGATATTCACACATACTGCATCTGGAAAAGGGCTAACATATAAGATAATAAAGGAATTACAAAGCTGAACAACAGACAAATTCACCAAAAAATGAGGAGAGGAGAGGGACAGACAAACATGGAGAAGTATTAATCCTTACTTATCAGAGAAATACAAACCAAGAATGACAGTGAATTACCTCCTCATACCAGTGAGAATGATATATCCAAAAGACCAGAAAGTAAAGGCTAGCAAGTTGTGGAGGAAAGGGAACCTTATTTGTTGCTTTTTCTGTTTTTTTTTTTATCTGTGTCTCACTCAGTAGCGCTCAAAAGTTTACTTCTAGGTTTGTGCTCAGGGCTTACTCCTGGTGGTGCTCAGAACTGTATCTGGTACGGGGAATTAAAATTTACCACACATAAGGCAAATTACCTTCCCTGTTGTACTATTTCTCTAGCCCCTTCATCACCAGGTGTGACCCAAAAAGCAAAAAACAAAAAAACAAAAAAAAAAACACCAAAAATCCTTGGGACCAGAGCAATATTACAGTGGTTAGGGCGCTCACCTTCCATGTGGCTAACCCAAGTTCAATTCCCAGAATCCCATGTGGTCCCCCAAAGCCCTACCAGGAGTGATTTCCTGAAGGAAGAGCAGGGAAAAACACCTGAGTATCACCGGGGGTGGCCCCAAAACACAAGGGGAGGAAAAGAAAGAAAAAAAAGCCTTGCTTGTTTGGTCCGTGAGCAGTTCCAGGAGCAACTGGTAAGCGATGCCAGGAGTAACTCTGGAGCACTCCTGGGTGTGGCGCCCCTCCCCCCAAAAAAAATAATCACAACAAAAAAGAGTCACAAAGGACAAAGAGCTAATTCCAGAAGATTTGTGCACAGCTGCCCTCTTTACAGTGCTGTTTACAGTCCCAGGATATGGAGGCAGCCCTCAGACTAGTGGGTAAAGGGAAGGTGAGGCTGGGGGATAGGTCAGTGGTGAGCACCTGCCTGCAGGGACGAGGTTCCCGGTTTGTCCCCAGCACCCATCCAGATGGTGAGTACCCCCCTCCCCCCCCCCCCCGGCATTCGCAGAACACGGCTGCTCTGGGTGTGAGCACCACAGCCAAGTGTGTGCATGGCCAGGCCATCACAGGCACAGAGCAAAGAGAGGGAAGGAGAGGCAAAGAGCAGCCATACGTGTACGCACACACAAACATGCCCCAGCCTGTTCACCATGCGGCTGGAAGGAAACAGTAGTCTTGCTCTCTCTGGATGCGCGGACGGAGCAAGTAAGTTGGAAGGAGAAAAGCAAACTCTGAATGAACTCCCTCATGGGTGGGATATAAAGACACACCCAGGGGTCAGACAGTGGCCAGTGAAAAGAAACCCTCGCATCTGACCAAGAACTGAAGGTTCTAAGGTCAGGGCCAGGCCGGGGAGCTAAAGGGTCCTGGGGGCCATGGGGGAAGGATATTGGCACTTTGGTGGTGGCTGTGGTGTGGTGATGGTCCCAGAACATACACTTCTGTGAATTAATGTTAGCACAGTACCATTAAAATACAAATAATAAGGTAGCATTTTTAGATTCATAAGACCTCTAAATGGTTCTCTGGGGAAACGTTGAAAAACAGAATTAATGAAATTAATGAAAGACAAGTTTTTTCTCTTCTTGGACCATGCTTGATGATCCTCTGGGGCTCTTCCTAGCTCAGTGCTCAGGACTCTTCTGAGGGTGCTCAGGGATCCAACTCGCAGTTCCTGCTTGCACAGCCTTTCCTTCAGCCTGTTGAACTGTCCCCTGGCCCCCAGCAGGGGAATTTCATCTAATTCAGAAGTGGCTAATGGAAGCCCAAGAGATGGGATAATGTATTTGTGTGTCCGGAGAGGAAATCAGTGCAACTAGGAGAAGCCTGGACTGCTCCAGAATAGATGCCACCCACAGAACAAAGAACACGGAATTCCTGACGTGCCTGACGACTACAAGAGGACATTAAAAGTACTCGAGGGAAGGCTGATGTGGCAACAGTACAGGAGATTCACAGGCACAGCTTTGATTCCAGACACTTGAAAAAATTTTTTTAAATCTTTTTATTACATTTCTGTCCACACCTGGAGGTACGGGGGGGGGGCAGGGGTGCTGCGCCCTACTGTGCATGCAGCTGGGGGGGGGGGATCCACGGGACCCAGGGACAAATTGAGCTGGAGCAGCCACACGTATGGCAGACACCCTACCTGCTGTGTTATCTTTCTGGCCCCAATCCTGAGAACTTCTAACTCTTTAAATCCTGTCTTGGAAAGTAATTCCATGGTGCTGGAACGATGGTTCAAAAGCTGAAACAGAGGTTTATAGCAACCTGGGTTTGATCCCCAGTTAGTTCCCTCTGCTCTCCATCTTGAACTGTATCGACTCTCTGCCTTCTTTGGAAAAGTTGAAAAATAACCATATCATCTTCTACTGGGCTGAATTCCTTCACAGACTTCCATTTGAGAAAGCGTAAGCCTTGAACGGAGAGCCAGAACAGAGGTTAAGTTATGCCTTGCATTCTGCAGCACCACAGGTGTTCCCCAAGCACCTCCCGGGTCACTTCTGAGAGCTCAACCAGGAGCAGACTTTGAATTCCACTGGGAATGGCCCAAAACTCCCCTCTCCAACCCATTATACTTAAATGCCATTATTAAAGGATTTTTACTAACTGGTAGTTGCTAAAATCTGTTAATGAGTGAATTCTAAGCAAAGTGATTCTGAATTTTCTTTTCCAGATTTTGTTTTGGATGTCAGGGGGAGCTGAAAGACCAACATGTAAGTGCATGTACTTTCTAGATATTAAGTGTTCCGCAAGAAATCGTGAGGAGAAGGTACTGTGATAAGCTTTTTGTAGACACTAGTGCGTGGTTCTTTAGAAGCATAGAGTAAGTAGAAACAAAGTGGAAGCAAAGGGGTTTTCAGCAGTTGTTTTATAACTATCTTTTAATTTTGCTTAAAAAATAAGTTAGTCCTGGCGCCGGAGCTGTAGTACAGCAGGTAGGAGTCTTGCCTTGCATGCAGCTGACCTGGGTTCCATTCCAGGCATCCTGTATAATCTTCCAACCACCACCAGGAGCAGTTCCTGAGTGCAGAGCCAGGAGTAAGCCCTGAGCCTCAGCAATTGTGGCCCAAGGACAAAAACAACCAAATAAAGTGTTTAGAAACTTTAATTAAAAATTTAATTATAACTATAATTAATCTAATTATAATTTAATTCACTGTAGCACTGCCATCCCGTTGCTCATCGATTTGCTCGAGCGGGCACCAGTAATGTCTCTATTGTGAGATGTGGCGTATTCGATATGCCAAAAACAGTAACAACAGTATAATTATAAATTTAATTATATAATTAAAGTCATTCTTAAGGCTGTGTTACAGTTTTCTGATTTTTTTTGTTTTATATTTATCTATTAATTTATTTTTGGGTTTTGAGCCATACCTGGCTGTGCACAGGACTGACTCTTGGCTTTGCACACAGGGATCACTCCTGGAGGGGCTGGATGTGGTACCAGAGATCAAAACTAGGTCAGCCACATACAAGGCAATTGCCTTAGCCACTGTACTAGTACTCTAGGCCCTTGTCTTAAATGGATTTTATTGAGGTACCCAGCTTTACAGTACTGCCAATTGTACTTCCACTGGATACATTCCAGTGCCAACCTCCATCAGTGTCCCTAGGACCCCTCCCAGCCCCTCCGCCCATGTAAGCTCAGTTCTATAGACAAAATCTCCAATTCTGATCCCTTTGACCATTTGTTATTTCCTTACTATGTTTCTTTTTGTGTGTGTGTGGGGGGGGCACACATCCAGTGATGCTCAGTGTTTGCTCCTGGCTCTGCACTCAGAAATCACTCCTGGTGGTGCTTGGGGGATTTATTGATGCTGGGGGTCAAACTTAGGTAGTCCAGCTAAGCTGTGTCTAACTTTCAGGAACTACTTTTGCTTCTCCCTCTAGGTCTACCTCTGTACTGTGTGCCGGAATGTTTTCTGTGCAGACTGTGATATTTTTGTTCATGATTCTCTCCATTGCTGCCCTGGATGTATTCATAAGGTTCCAACATCCTCAGGTATTTGATTACAGCATCTCGGACGCATTGTGTGTGTGTGTTAAAAAAAAAATGCGCGAACTATAAATAAACTGCTTCTTTAGGAGACGTTACAATTAAAATGAAGAATAATTTGAAAGGAGAATCTGATTTAAGAAGCTTTTTGCTAAGGAAATAAATTATTGAATTTTAAAATGTTCTGTCCTTCCCAGAAATGCCGGGAACTCAGTAACACTTCCCAGTCATATTGTGTTTAATTATCATATAATGATTAAATCGATGTGATCAGTGGCTGGAGCAATAGTACAGCGGGTGGGGCACTTACATTGCATGCGGCTGGCCCAGATTCAATCCCCACATCCCATATGGTTTCCCTACCCCTGCCAGGAGTAATTCTTGAATACCAAGCCAGAAGTAACCCCTGAGTATCTCAGAATGTGGCCCAAAAACAAAATAAATGAATAAAAGATTAAGTTGATATGATTAATTTGTTGCTTTAAAATTCAGGTAAGGGCAGGAGTGATAGTACCAATAGTCAGGGCAGTTGCCTTGCACACAGTTGCCTTGACCTGGGTCCGATCCCTAATACCCATTATGTCCCCTGAGCTCCACCAGGAGTGACCCCTAAGCTCAGAGACAGGAGTAAACCCTGGGCACTGCGAGGTGTCACCCAAAAACCAAAAAAAAAATTTAATAAAAAAAAATGGGGGCCGGAGAAATAGTACAGCAAGTAGGGCACTTGCCTTTCATTGGTGAACTCAGGTTTAATCTTTGGCATCCCATATGGGTCCCCTGAGCACTGTTAGGAAGTGGTGACTGAGTGCAGAGCCAGGAGTTACCTTGAGCACTCCTGGATGTAGTCCAAAAAACAAAAGTAAAATCAAGTAAGTTCAGATCTTAGACATTTATTTTTAGTTGAAAAATAAAATCAAGTCTAGAACCAGAGAGATAATACAAAGGTGAAGGCCTTGCCTAGCAGGAGACTGCACCTTGGCTGTGGTTCACGTCTTAGCACTGCATATGGTATCCTGAGCGCTGCCTGGCGTGATTCCTGAGCTCAGCCAGGCTGCCCCCCATCACCAAAAAGAAAAAGGTGTAAATTCAGTGCAAGGTGTAAAGTAATACATAAGAAATTATATATCGAAATCCCAGCAAATCCTTCTAGATTGGCTAATCAACTAGAATATTAATTATAAAAGTATTATTTGTAACTATGACCAGTGGGTTTTCTGCCCCCCCCCCCAGTTTGTTTTATGTATTCAGTTTGGGGGTCTGCACCCAGCAGTGCTCAGGGGAGCACCACCAGCTCCGTGCTGGGACACTCCCAGTGGTGCTTAGGGGACCGAGCAGGGCCCAGTTGGAGCCCACGCTTCTGGCACGCAGAGCATGTGCTTCGACTGCTTGAGCCGTCTCTGGAGGTTCTGAGTTTAAATGCTCAAGTTCAGAAGGTGACCAGGGCCACACCTGGTTGTAGTTTCCTGGGAGGGCTGTTGGACAGGACCAGTGGGTGTCAGCATCCAGCCACCCTCCTTTGCTCTCGAGGGCTGTGCTGCGGCTCACCAGTACAGAGCAGGTATGAGGCTACGAGATTCCCCCACAGCCTGCAGGAAAGGTAAGTCTGTCTCCTGTAACAATCTAGGTGCTAAGGAACCCAGATACTTCACTAGGTTAAAATATGTTCTCCCCATTGCATTGCCAGGGATCGAACCCAGGGCTCGTGCACACCTGGCCTACCTTTACCAGGACCACATCCCTGGTCCTGGAAACATTTGCCCTCTGGGTAACCGGGTCACCGCTGCCTGCCTTCCCCTACTTTGGCAACCGTGTGTATCAGTGCTTCAGCCCAGGCATCTCGCTGAGAAAGGTTCTGCATGGTCACCCTTGAGTTGGTGCTAGTAGAAATGCACCTTTGATGTCTTTGGGCTACTCTGGCTCTGTGCATTCGGGTTTCTTTGGGTGCCTTGTTTCTGGGGGGCCACACCCAGCAGTGCTGGGGGAATGACTCATGCTGTGTGCTCAAGGGGTGCTTCTGGCTGAGCTCAGGGACCTCGAGGTGCCAGGGACTGAACCGGCCATGTAGTATGCAAAGCCAGTGCTCTGTCCACTGAGCTCACTCTGGCCCAACTTTTGGGTTTCCGTTGCACGCTTTTAAGAAGTCCAAGTAAATATTTTTTGTTACACTTAGGGAGGAATTTCTTTTTCTCACTATTATAGAGAAAATCCTGTTTTGTTCAAGACTGTAGAAACAGAAATGGTCATCTAAGACTGTAGTTCTTGCCTTTCATTTCTCTCTTGGAGAGCCACAATGTAATGCAAAACCTAACATTTGAGATCTTTCTGATAGTATGAGTGAGTCCTGCTGTTTGATTTATTTGAGAACTTTTTTATACCTAAACTCATGAAAATGATTGTGGTTCTTTTGAATGTGTGTGTATATATATATATATATGTATATGTATACTTTAACCTCATTTTTATTTGGCTCAACAGTCTGCCATCTAACTATAATTTTCACTTATATTTGATGTATATTTGGGTTTAAACCTATGAGAAGTGATTAGCTGAGAAGCATGTGAGTTCTGTATTTGAATGCCAATGTGTGACCCCTGCCCTCCCCATATCCAAGTTCACGTCATACTCAAAACCCTGACATATCAGAATGGTGCGGCGGGGGGGGGGGGGGGGGACACAGAGCCTCCGCTGCCCAGAATTCAGGTAAAAAGAAGAACTGGTGAAAGAAGAATTTGGTAAGATTTTGTAACATCCTCCTGCTGGGGTCCTGTCCATGTATGGAGATAGAGCGGTCACTCGTGGCAGGCCAGTCATGCAGGAGCTGATGGCCAGCAGGAGGGTCACTGGCCCCAGGGCTCAGGAGAAAAGGGAAGTTGGAGAAAGCAAATAGTTCATTGCCACGCTTCTGGGATATGGCTTTACTTTTAGATCAACGGTTCTGTAAGCATCAAATATTTGTTTTTCTTTCCACCTTCTCTAATCCTGTACATGAGTATATTTTGTATATGTACCCAGAATTTCTTTCTTTTCCTCTTCTTTGTTGTGGGAGATTGACCCCAGGACCTCACAGATGCGAGGTGTGTGTTTTACTTGCTTAATCATCTCCCTGCCCTGCACGTAGAACCTTAAGGAAAAAAAAAAAAAAGAAAGTTATTGGACAAGAGATGCAGGAGCATGTGTCGTCTCATACCATGGGGTCCTGGGGTCCATCTCTGGCACTATAGACACACACAAACTCTAATTTGTTGAGCTGTGATTTACGTATTATAAAATGCTTCTATTTTAAGTGACCGGATCAGTGCCTTTTGACAAAAGTGTATACCCAGGCTACGACCATCTTAGCAGAGAGGGAGCATTTCTGTCAGGCCTGCCAGCCTTTTGATTCTACACTCCCCAGGACGTCTAGCAGAGGAGCCCCTGATGCTTGTCCTAGCACAGTAGATTGCTGTTGCTGTTGTCCCTGATGAATTGAATCCCACAGACAAAAAGCTTTGCTGTCTTTGAGGTTCATCCACATGGTGTCTCTGATAGTCTGTATCTTTTTACTGCATACAGACATTCTGTTGTGCAGTTGTATGGATACTTTGTGTATTATCTGTTTATTCCCAGGTTGCCTCTGTTCTTTGGATTGTTACAAATAAAATCCTTTCTGAGTGTTTCCTTTAACTCTGTGTTCCTGCTCTTATTTTTCTTGGGTAAAGAGGTAGAAATAGAATCTCTAAACTCGAATCACTCAGGTTACTTTATATCAGTGCTTCTCAACCAGGAGCCCTCCTGGTCCCCAGGAAATTCCCAGGAGAGCACAGGACTTAGGCACTTGACTGACCCCAGTTAAGTCCCTGGCACAGCATGAGTCCCCTGAGCACCACCAGGAGAGATACCTAAGCCAGAGCCAGGAGTTAGCCCTGAGCATAGCTGGGTGTGACCCCTAAAGCAAAAATATTTTAAAAAATTGGATAGGGACCGGGGAGACAACTGGGTAGGGCACTTGCCTTGTACATGTCTAACCTGGGTGCAATCACCGACACCACATGAGGTTCTCTGAGCCCTGCCAGGAAGAATCCCTGAGCATAGAATTAGGAGTCAGCCCGGGGCACCCCTGGCGTGACACCCCCATCCTCCCCCAACCCCCCCCAAATAACAGACTGCTTCAGGTACTCTAGAGAAGCCAGTGCTTGCACCTGCAGAGAATTCCTCAAGAACTGGCCTTTCCCTGCCTGCCTAGCACTTCGCTGCGTGGCCCTGGAGGCCTTCAGCCTTCCCTGCTGAGCGCTTGAAATATTAGGCCCGCACAGTCCACCAGAATATCTCCAGGAATGACCCTCAGACCCTGAGCAGTGCTGGAGTGACATCTGCCCTCTCCCTAAATATGGTAGCACTGCACTGTAGCACTGTCGTCCTGTTGTTCGTTGATTCGCTCGAGCGGCAACCAGTAACGTTTCCATTGTGAGACTTGTTGTTACTGTTTTTGGCATATTGAATACGATACAGGTAGCTTGCCAGGCTCTGCCGTGTGGGCGGGATACTCTCGGTAGCTTGCCGGCTCTCTGAGACGGATGGAAGAATCAAACCCAGGTTGGCCGCATACAAGGCAAATGCCCTACCCTGGACCTGGAGTGTGCTATCACTCCATGCCCCCAAATATGGCAAACAGAAAAAAAATGTAGCTCAGTGGTAGGTCCTGTATGTTCAGTATGTGCGGTCCTGGGGTTTGATCCCCAAGACACCACAAAAGAAAAATGAACCAAAAGGCCTGTCCCCATTCTTAAGGAATCCAGGGACTCTACTATATCTTCCAGCTCTCCAATGGTAATAATTCATTTTTTTTTCTTTTTGAGTCACACCCAGTGATGCTCAGGAATTACTCCTGGCTCTGCACTCAGAAATTACTCCTGGGCTTGGGGGAACCATATGGGATGCCAGGAATTGAACCCCGGTCAGCCGCATACAAAGCAAGCGCCCTACCTGCTGAACTATTGCTCCGGTCCCCCTTTTCTTTTTTTGGGGGGAGGCACACTCAATGGTACCCAAGGCTTAAGACTCCTGGCTGTGTGCTCAGGGATCACTTCTGGTGAGTCTCGGGGTTTCAGAGACCAAACCAAGGTCAGCTGTGTGCAGGGCAAGTGCCTTACCCCTAGTACCATCTCTCCAGCCTCCGGGGATGGTAATTCTTCATTTCAACAGTCCCATAGCTCTTTCTTGTTTTCTGTTATTTTTATATTTAAGCCTTGTACTATCTCTTTGGCCAAAGAAAGAATATCTTATAAGGGAAGAAAAGGGGCCGGAGTGATAGTACAGCGGGTAGGGCCTTGCATGCAGCTGACCTGGGTTCAAAACCCAGCATCCCATTTTTTTTATGTATATATTTTATTTTCATGAAAGTGGTTCAGAGTAGTTCATTACAGATAATATTCAAGCACCCACCCCACCACCGAGCACCTTCCCACCATCGTGTATTTCATTCTGGAGCCATTTAAGCTCGAATATAAGTGAGTACAAGCAAGTATATTAGAACCAAACAAATGTATGCTACTTTCGATAAGTGGGTTAGAGTTTACGAGATGGTGCAGCTGCAAATGCAGCTGCACACTCCAGGAAATTCTGCTACGCTCTCTTCCGGAAACTTTAGTTCATTGTCTCTGGGTCTTGACCACTAATGAGATTACATGGCGCTGCCAGAGGCGGTCTGTGGGTGTACTGCCAAGCTACCGGAAAATTGGGGAGCTGTGGGGAGGAGGCAAACCCCAGCATCCCATGTGGTCCCCCAAGTACTGCCAGGAGTAACCCCTGAGCATCACTGGGTGTGACCTCAAAAGCAAAAAAACCCCCCAAAATTCTTTAAAATTTTAATCAGAAAAAACTTTAAAATTCTAATCAGAATAATGGGAGTACCAGAAAGAATGAGAAGAGAGTTGTAGGAAATTCTCAGCTCAGATTCTCAGATTATGATTTAGGAAGCCCAGGGCTGATGGACTGATGTTGGCGGATTGACACAGGGCCTCACTCAAGCAAGGCAAGTGCTCTACCACTGAGCCATCATCCTCGGCCTATTTTAAAAATTCATAACTTCAGGAATAAACAAACAAATGCCAAAGAGGAACCAGAAAATTAGAAACTTCGTTGCTTCCGAAGACTGATCACTTTTCCTGTGAATCTTAGAATTAAACAAAACCAAAACCCCTTCCTGTGTTGGGTCTTGTTTAGATTTCATTCTTCTTTCTGGGTCTTGACTCACCCGTGTTGACACAGCACCCAGGGCATGTTCTGGAAATGTCTGTGCAATCTGAGTTGCAGTTCCTCCAAACATTCTCATTGCTCTTCACACGAGAAACCGGCAGAGCATTTCTGCTTGGGCCCTTGTTCTGCCCGGGCGCTGCGGCTGCATCTGACTGAGGCTGTGGATTAAACCCTGAGGTGAGTGAATGTCTTTCCTGATACAGCAGCTTTCCTTCCACGTCTCTGCTTCGCACCTGTTGGATATCATTGGTTTGTCCTTTCCCCCTTGCCACTAGGAGCTTAGGTTTATCAGTCACACCCATCAAAGTGCTCCCGAGTCACTCCCATTCCTTTGTTTATCTGTAACCAATTCTACCAGTTTATCTGCTCTTCCTCTAATCAAACTCTGTTAATTGGTAAGGTCAGAACTTCCTAGGACACTGAATATTATAACATTGCCTTTCTCTCCTCTTTATGCCTTTTGAATAATTTACTTTAAAGCTATGTCTTTTTTGTATAGACACAAGAAGACAATATTATGTTTTTATAACTTAAGACCTCGAATATTATTGAATATTATTGGCCTCGAATATTATTCCCTCCTGGGCATCTGCTTTCTCCACTTAAGCCTCAGTTGCACTCAGTTCCTAGCACCCCAAAGTAGGGTCCCCGACGTGGGACGGGAAGCGTCCAGGGCAAGCGGTGAGTTATGTGCTACCCTGGCATCGAGATGGGCCTGGCCAAAGTGCCTAATTCTTAACTATAAGTTAAGAGCTTGATCATAGACAAATGCTGTCATGATCCAATAGTAATTATGAGACTGGGACCCTGCCAGGGATAGGAAAGACTGATCTGGCCTGAGCACTGTAGTCTGAGATTGAGATGGCCCCAGGAGAGCAATTCTATAAGCTTTAATGCATCTCTTATTGTGTCCATACAAAATAATTAATATTATGAATTCTTATATGTTTGCTTGCTGAGGAGAAGAGAAACACATTCATGGGACTCTGCCTTTGGGTGGATCCTCCTGCTGAAAGAGAATTAAGTCCTAGGAGAAGCATCCCCTGAGGGAAAAGAACCTTACCCTATTGCTGACCACACCTATGTGTATGCCCCAACCCCCTCATGCTGTAGAGATTTAACTAGGCTGTAAGAGTGGGTTGGGGGCCAGATCCACGGAGCCAGATCCACGGGGGCCAGATCCACGGGGGCCAGATCCACAGATCGAGAGAGAGACCGAGAGCCGGGAGAGAGGCAGAGAGAGAATGAAGTAGGATGGGGGAGAAAGAAGCAGGAGGAGAATCAGAGGAAAATGGAGATGGACATGAAATAAACCGATCGAGCAACCAGTTTGGCCTTCTTCCTTCCTTCGCCTGCCTCGCTGCCGCACGCCCTTTCTTTTTATTTTTACACACGCACCTACTTGTTTCTCTGCTTGTTTGTCTGAGGCCAGAGATCCAGCACAGGATTCTGGAGCTAAATCCTGGCTTCTTGGTATCTTACCATGGCCTCTGTAGCAGCCAGCAGAGAACATCAAACAGGCTAAGAGCCTGGGAGTCCATCACTTCTGCCCTGTATCACTGTATCACTGTCATCCCGTTGCTCATCAGTTTGCTCGAGCGGGCACCAGTAACGTCTCCATTGTGAGACTTGTTGTTACTGTTTTTGGTATACCCAATATGCCACAGGTAGCCTGCTAGGCTCTGCCGTGCAGGCGAGATACTCTTGGTAGCTTGCCGGGCTCTCCGAGAGGGGCAGAGGAGTTGAACCCAGGTCGGCTGCGTGCAAGGCAAATGCCCTACCCGCTGCGCTATCTATCACTCCAGCCCTACTTCTGCCCTGGGAGAAGTAAAATCAATCACTGGGGTGGAGACATACAGTATGGGGGTTAAAGCATTTGCCTTGCATGCAGCTGACTCCACTTTAACTCCCCCAGACCACATGGATCCCTAAGCACCACCAGAAGTGACCCCTGAGCACAGAGCAAGGAGTAGTCCCTGAGCTCTATTGGATGTGGCTCAAAAGCCTAACAAATAAAACTGACCACAGAGCTTTGTTATGTACTTGTAGTATGTATCCCAGCTGCTGTGGAGTTGCCACTGCTTTATTTCTGGTTCATTTTCTCGGGGGAGGCCTGGAGCCCTGGTACTGGCTAATGTAATAATGAATGGAGTTTCATGCTAGGGCCTGAGACACACCAGCTCATGACTTGTATTAAACATGTGACCTGGGGCCGGAGTGATAGTACAGCAGGTAGGGTGTTTGCCTTGTACATGGCCAACCTGAGTTCAATCCCTGGCATCCCCAAGCACTGCTAGAAATAATTCCTGAGTGCAGAGGCAGGAGCAACCCCTGAGCATCACCAGGGTATGACCCAAAAAGCATAAACAAAAATCCATGTGACCAGAGGAGTGGAAAGGACCCTTCTTAGGGACCCCTGTGCCAGCTGGCTGTGACTGAAAGACCAAAAACAAAGGGTATCTTCCTAAGTGGGGCAGACGGTAGCAGGAGGCATTCTCCAGCCCCCAGTACCCCAACCTGCCATGATCCCCTAAACCCCCTGAGCAACACTGGGGAACTCCTTATTAAAATAAAAATCCTGGACTGCGGGTGTGGCTCAGCAATAAAATGCATTCTTGCACTCACAAGACCTGCGTTCAGTCTTTAGTATAGCAATAAATGGATTTATAAATATCCTCAGGAGAGCTTGGTTTGCCAAGAGAAAAGTGTCTTGCGGGTATCTGGGATTCAGATGAAGCACAACCCTCGCAGACTGGGCTGCAGGTCTGAGACCTCTGTGATATTTGCTGATTATTGAATTTATATGTTTGGGTTTTTTTTTTTACCTGTTTCAAAAGTCCTATCCAAGGTATGATGTAGAGGCTTGATATTTTCCCCTCTTCCTCTTATCCCAGCCTGCACAGCTGCTAAAAGCTGCCACTGTGTATGAAATAACTGAAATGGTTTGTTTTTGGGGTTTTTTTGGATTTTTTTTTTTTTTTTTTTTTTTTTTTTTGCTTTTTGGGTCACACCTGGCGATGCACAGGGGTTACTCCTGGCTCTGCACTCAGGACTTACCCCTGGCCGTGTTCAGGGGACCATATGGGATGCTGGGATTCGAACCCGGGTCGGCCGCGTGCAAGGCAAACCCCCTACCCGCTGTGCTATCGCTCCAGCCCCAATAACTGAAATGGTTTTGACATTATTATTTAAACCAGGACTTCTTAAACTTTTTCCATGCAAAGACTTTTCAACCAAGACATGTAATGCAGGCAAGCAGCTGCTGCTGGAAGTCCCCTAGACTCTTGATAACATTGGTTTGGCTTTGATTTGGGAGGGATTGGCCCACATCTGGTGGTGCTCAGGGTTTCCTCCGGGTTCTGTGGGACCACCTGTGCCTCCAGGGATCAAACCAGGGTCAGCTGTGTGCAAGGCAAGTGCCTTACCCACCATACTATCTCTCTGATCCTCTGGAACTCTGCATGGGAGGAACAACAAAGCATCGCAGTGGAAAGGCGGTGGGTCTGGGCAGGTGTAGCCGCTGACCTTATCTCAACCAAGTTCAGACAGATGGGAAGCTGGCCGGGGCTGGGGTGGGCTGTGTTGGCAAAACTGAAATTAACTATGAAAATCAGCCACCAAGTCACCAAGCTTTGGCTTATTCTTTTTGTTTGAGCAATTAATTCTTTGATCTGAATGTGACCCTCATCTCCTTTAGACTGAAGAGATTCTACAGGGCAAGGGAACCAAAAGAAGCAAACGGTTGTGTTGAGAAGTTAAGTAATCTGTCCAGATGGCACAAATTTCCTGACCAGCCACTGCTGAAGTATGCTGGACACATGAGCAGCAGGGGAGCTCTTTTCCTTGCTTTGGGGACCGGCTGATCTTCAATTAGCTGCCACTGTTGCAGGAATAAGGATAGATAGGCAAAATGCAAATCAGCTGAGCAGGCTAAAGGTGGGAGGGGAGGCCGGAGGGAGCATGTTCAGTGCACATGTAGGTAGTAAATGGAACATTTTTGAGATTTCTTTAATGTCACATCAGCAAGTGAGACCGGGACCTGTGTGTGGTACTAAGGGGTGCCTTATTTTTGTTGTTGTTGGCTTTTGGTATGTTTTTTTTCCTTTCACATTTTATTTTTTATGGAATCACAGTGAAATACACAGTTACAAAGCTGTTCAGGATTGGTTTCAGTCATACAATGTTCCAACACCTGTCCCTTCAGTGTACATTTCTCATCACCATTGTCCCCAGTTTCCCTCCTGCCCCCGCCCCTCCTGCTGCTGTTTGTTGGGCTTTGGGGGCCATACCTGGCTGTGTTTAGGGAGTCAGTCCCAGTGTTTCTTAGGGCAGAAGTGGCATGTCCTCCTGCTGGCAGGTCACGTGTTCTAGCCTTGCCCTCTATGTCCCAGCCTCAGGTATCCTGTTTCATGCCTCCGACTTAAGTGATGTTGGATGCTGTGCCACAAAGGCCTCCTCCAGGGCACTGCACCAACTCCCCCGGCACCCTGCAGCCAGGAGGGCAGGATCTGGGGAGACAGAGCTTCTAGAACATTGGCTCTCACTGGGCTGAAGATGCACAGGCTATCTTTAAAAAATATTTTGAATTTTACTAAAGAATTATGATTTACAAAGTTATTGATGGTTGAGGGTCTTTTTTTTTGAGGGGGGGTCCAGTTCACAGGGTTGGAACACATGATTTGCAGGAAGTCATACCACTTGTAGCCTAAAAAACACTGGGAGTGACTCCCTAAAGACAGCCAGGTGTGGCCCCCAAAACCCGATGATCAGGGGTTAGTTACTCCTGGCTCTGGCAATACTTGGGGTTTTGGGATGCCAGGGATTAAACCTGGGTTGGCTGTGTGCAAGGAAAATGCCCTAACTGCTATACTATCGCTCCAGCCCCAGGGCTTGAGTTTTAGACATGTAATGTCCTAGCACCAATCCCACCACCTGGTGTTTCTGTGCTCCCTCCGCCTCCCAGCCTTTCTCCTGGACAGGCATATTTCAGTTTGTTTGCTCTAGTTTGGATCGCATGTTTTCAGAGTTGCCGAGTCAGTGGTTTGGTTATACAGCTACATCACTTCTTCAATATTCCTGGTATAACACGGAGCCCCAGACTCCTGTTCCCCTACTACTTCCCTTTCTCATCTTTTCCTTCCTCCTTTAAATTTTTTTAAAAATTTGTTTGTTTGGGGCTGGAGTGATAGCACAGTGGGTAGGGCGTTTGCCTTGCACGCGGCCGACCCGGGTTCGGATCCCAGCATCCCACATGGTCCCCTGAGTACCGCCAGGGGTAATTCCTGAGTGCATGAGCCAGGAGTAACCCCTGTGCATTGCCGGGTGTGACCCAAAAAGCAAAAAAAAAAAAAAAAAAAAAAAAAAAAAAAAAAAAAAAAAAAAAATTTGTTTGTTTGTTTTGGGGTCATATCCCGCAATGCTCAGGGTATGCACTCATGGCTCTGCACTCAGGAATTTCTCCTGGCAGTGTCGTGGGAACCAGATGGGATGCCTGGCATCAAGCGCCCTTCCTACTGCACTATCACTCCAGCCCCGTCTTTCTGCCCTTCTCCTCCCTATACTCTGGGCCCAAGGGTGACCAGGAAGTGCAGTGTAGCAGAAGGTCGCTGTCTTCAGAAGGCAGGAAATCAGAATAAAGGGCTGGAAAAGCTTGGGGAACGGTAAAGACGCCGGAGCCCTGACTCTTCATCACCGCGTTTTTCTCCCCATTCTAGAGAATGGCCTCCCCCGAGCCGAGCGTTTCCCAGCTGGATGACACAGACGTGCAGCAGGCGTCTGCCCTCCTGGGCCGAGATGTCACTGAGTTTATAAAGGAAATGGTGGCAGAGGAGGAGAAAGCGAGAGCCAAGATGCGAAAGGGCTTCAATGCCCAGATGCGCAGCGAGACTCGGAGGCTGAAGACTTTTGAGACCTACACCTCTTGCAGATGCTGGGCACCCCAGGAGCTGGCGGCCGTGGGCTTTTACTACATCAAAGCCGAACAGTCTGCTCTGCAGTGCTTCTGCTGTAGCTTAGTCCTCTTCCACTCCAGTTTCAGGAGGTCCCCCCTCGAAGAACACCAGAAGTTCCAGCCAGACTGTGCGTTCCTTTTGGGCAGAGATGTGGGGAACATCGCCAAGTATGATGTGAGGGTGCAGAGGCCGGAGCAACCGTGGGGAGGGGAGCAAGCGGAGCACCAGGAGGAGCGGGCCAGTCTGGCCTCCTTCCAGGACTGGCCTTTTTATGCCCAAGGGGTCTCCCCGTGGGACCTCTCGGCTGCTGGATTTGTCTTCACAGGTAATTGAAATGGTTGTGGAGAATTTCTCCAGCTTTAACGTAGGTTCCACATTTCCCCCCACAACAGTTGGTCGCTTCCTTTCCTCCCTTGTCTTAACTGATTAGGTGGAAGCTCCATTTAATTAACTTTACTGGAGGTGCAGTGGGTAGGGCGCTTGCCATGCATGAGGGCAACTCAGGTTCGATCCCCAGCAACCCATATGGTCTCCTGAGTACTGCCAGGGATGATTCTGAGTGCAGAGCCAGGGGTACCTCTGAGCATCACCAGGTGTGGCCCCCAAACAAACAAAACTCAACTTTATTAATTTTACTTTGGCTTTATTGTATGTTTAGAACAGCATGTTAATTTGCCACACGCACATTTATTCACACACACACACACACACACACAAGTTTCTTTCCCTGTGGGAGAGATAGCACAATAACTTGGAGTACACTTTGCATGCAGGAGGCCAGGGTTAGAAGCCCAACACAGCATAGTCCCATAAGCACTGTCATAGATGACCCCCCTTCCTCCCCCACCCAGCTGGGAGTAGTGACCAACACTTCTGGGAGTGCCCTCCCCCACCCCAAGTAATTAACACCCCCCCCCAGTTATAGCACCAGCTTTGTTGTGGTTCCCCCTGCCAGCCCTCTCAGGGAGGTTCCCGCTCACTCCTGCCGGGACTCGGCCAGGCTGTTCTCATCATTTAGCAACACCAGGGCCAGCCACAGCCCAGAGAGCAACCATGGGTTCTGGGAAGCAGCCAATGGGGAGTGGGGTGGGAATCCCTGGGGTGGTGTGGTTGTGGGGGGATGCTGACAGGCAGTGGGCTCTGGGTCTCCCGTGGGGGTTCTGGGGGGCCACTCCCACATTTGCCTCCCACACAGGGAGGCGGGACACGGTGCGCTGCTTCTCCTGCGGTGGATGTCTGGGAAATTGGGAAGAAGGAGATGATCCTTGGAAGGAACATGCCAAATGGTTCCCCTGGTAAGTCAAGAGGTGACTTTTTCCTTGTGATTATTATTTTGTTTTTAGGTTTTGGGGCCACACCTGGTGGTGCTCAGGAGTTACTTCTAGCTCTGGACTCAGGAATTACTCCTGGTGGGCTGGGGATGCCAGGGGATTGAATCCAAGTCAGTTGCGTGTAAGGCAAGAGCCCTCCCCACTATACTATTGCTCTGGCCCCATAATTATTAGTTAAAAAGAGAGAGAGGGAGAGAGGAACTGGAGCAATAGCTCAGGGGATAGGGCATTTGCCTTGCACGTGGCTGACCCCGGTTCGATCCCCAGCATCCAATATGGTCCTCTGAGCACCACCAGGAGTAATTCCTGAGTTCATGAGCCAGGAGTAACTCCTGTGCATCACTGGATGTGACCCAAAAAGCAAAAAACCAAAACACCCCTGCCCCACCCCGTCCCCCGTCCCCCCCCCACCGTCCCTCCGTCCCTCCACAAATAAGTAAACAAACCAATCCATCAATAAAACAAAAATCAAATTAAAAAAAAAACCAAAACAAAAAAATAAAACAGAGAGAGAGAGAAAGAGAGGAGAGAGAGGGGGAGAGAGAGAGAGAAAGAGAGGAGAGAGAGAGAGAGAGAGAGAGAGGGAGAGAGAGAGAGAGAGAGAGAGAGAGAGAGAGAGAGAGAGAGAGAGAGAGAGAGAGAGAGAGAGAATTGAGCTTTCCAGAGTAGAACATTTGGTTTTGATCTTTGCCTGTTCAAGTGTTGGCAGACTTCACATGCAACCCAGGGCTGTGGTCCCCTCTCCCCCTCAGGCTTCCCTTCCACTCATGGCCAGACCAGGTCCTCCCACTGCCTGCCTGTCATGCTCACGTATGCTCCCAAGGACTTGTGTTTCCAGGCCATGGGGCTCACACATCTTTTGAGTTTGGGTGCTTGCTGGAGGCTGCACCCCTTTTCGTGGCATCCACTCATAGCAGTACCAGGAGTCAGACAGCTTTGTACTCACCATGTGGCACACCGGGGGTTTGAACTTGGAACCATATGATTTCAGGGCAGGTATCCTCACCCCCCCACCCCACTGGCTAGTCTGCCAGGCCTCAAGAGTAGCACATGTCTGTGTGTGGTGGCACCTCCCAGGCCAGGTGAAGCTAGCCCTGAGCCACAGCCCCGTGCACAAGCCCAGCTAACCCAGCTGCTCTGCGGATGGGTCCCTGGAGCTGCTGTGGGTGAGCCCAGGCCCTGGAGGTGGGGCCTGGGGACCTTCCGTGCAACACTGCAGCCACTCCTCAGCACCAGAAACACTACAGCCTCTGGGGTGCGAGCCTCAGTGACCCCCACAGACTGGGTGGGAGCCGACCCCAAGGCTTAACAATATCCACAATAAGGAAGGGAGGTGAGAGAGGAGAATAAAAATCAAGAATAAAAATTCCTTTTGGGGCTTACTGGCCCCTGGGTGGGATACAACAATCCCCAGCCTCTTTCCTCTAAGGATACTTTTTTTTTTGTTACATTGTCAGCGGTTTTTCATAACAAACAGTGCAAAACATATTACTTCGGTTCTGCTTTGGAGCAGGGATTGGGGTTCGGGATGGAAACACCCAAAATATGGAGGTGGGAAGGTAATTATGGTGGTGGGATTGGTGATTGAATATTCAATGTAGTGAAATATTGTGAACTACTTTATAAAATAAAAAAAATTTTTTTAAATTGCTTCTCCTGGGGGCTGGAGTGATAGTATAGCGGGTAGGGCATTTGCCTTGCACGTGGCCGACCCGGGTTCAAATCCCAGCATCCCATATGGTCCCCTGAGCACTGCCAGGAGTAATTCCTGAGTGCAGAGCCAGGAGTAACCCCTTGTGCATCGCCAGGTGTGACCCAAAAACCATAAAAAAAAATTGCTTCTCCAGACAAAGTGACAGTATAGTAAGTAGGGCGTTTGCCTTGTACACAGCCAACCTGGGCTTGATCCCCAGTATCCAAGGTGCTCCCCCGAGCACTACCAAGCATGCAGAGGCAGGAGTAACCCCTAAACATCCAAAAAAGCCATAAATAAATAAATAAAAATTGCTTCTCTCTGGGGCTGGAGAGATAGTATAGTGGGCTTGCCTTGCACGTGGCTAACACGGGTTCAATCCCTGGCATCCCATATGGTCCCCTGAGCACTACCAGGAATAATTCCTGAGTGCAAGGCCAGGAGTAACCCCTGAATATTGCCAGGTGTGACCCGAAGAGAAAAATAAAGTTGCTTCTCTGTGCAGAAGAGATAGTTCAGCAGGTAGGGCTCTTGCCTTGCTCATGGCTAGCCTGGATTTGGTCCCCCACTCCCCATGTTGATGTCCCCAACCAGTACCAGGAGTGATCTCTGAGTGCAGAGCCAGAAGTAAGCACTGAGCATGGCTGGGTGTGGCCCCCAAACCAGAAATAAATAAGTAATTAAATATGGCTTCTCTTCTGTGGGGAAGACTTAATTTATCTTATTTTAGTTTTAGGGTCACACTTGGTGGAACTCAGGGTTAATTCCTGACTCTATGGTTGGGGGACCAGAGGGTGCTAGGGCTCAAACCCAGCCCTCCTTCATACCAAGCTGCATTCAGCCAATTGTGCTATCTCTCTGGGCCCTGGAAAGTAACTTCGTACTATTGCTCATTATTGATAATAGATATAAAAGAATTATTAAATGAAAATAATGATAATCCCCAAGGTTTAGAGTAAATTTTAAAAGTGTTTTTGAAGTCAAGTTCTCCAATTTTCATTATGTGATGCCATATGCTTAACAGAAGTTCTTTGTGTATCTATAACAGTATCAGGGAATTATGTTTACTTATTACAGATGTGAATTTCTCCGAAGTATGAAATCTTCAGAGGAAATTGCCCAGTATATTCAAAGCTACAAAGGATTTGTTGGTGTTACGGTAATTTATCACACCAAATATTCTCTCAAATTTTGATTCCTGCTATCTGAAATTTAAAGAGGAGGAATGCTTTATTTTTATCTTTACTTTTTATTTTATTTTAATTTTAATTTTTTACTCTTCCAGCCCACCTTTCATTCTACTGCTCACGTGGTTCGAGTGAAGAAAATCTCAACCCATTGCTAAACTAGAGCCCTAAGAATTGCTTTTCCAGGGACTGCTCTTCCAGTCTCGTTTCCCCAAAGACTTCCCTTCCTCTGAGGTTGCCTTTCCCTTGCCTTTTCCATCTGGGGGGGTCTGGAAAGACTTTCTGACCTGACCATGACCTGCAGTGACCTCACATCTGCTGCCTGCCTCTGGTCACTCTGTCAGGAATTCCCTGAGGGAAGGTGACCAATCCCAGCCCAGAGGGGCTGGAAACAAAGATCAGAACCCAGCAGAGGGGCATGAGAGAGAATTGTGAGTTGGATGCTTGCTGTGCAAGTAACCAACTTAAGGTTTGATCCCAAGTGTAATCTGGCCCCAAAAACAGCAACCATAAAGAACCCAGTAGAGGAAATGGGAGAGAAGTGTTTCAAAGTATGAAATCTGGCGCAAGGATCAGAGAAAGGTCGGCAGCTGCCTACCTTGCTACCTCTGACTGACCTTCCTTCCTAGTGGGGAGCCTTCTCATTCCTTCACTAAAGTGCACCTGTACTAGCTGCATGTAGCTTTGCTTTTGAGCAGAATTTCTAGGAAAGTGACTCCACAAGGCCCCCTACTGGGTATAAGTAAAACATCCACAGTGCCTGAAAATAATGACAAGGCCCTGAGAGATAGTGGGTTGGACACTTGCCTTTCATGCAACTGACCTGGATTCAATCATTGGCACCACATATGGTCCCCCAGCTCCTGCCAGGAGTGATCCTTGAGCACAGAGCAGGTCCTGAACACTGTCAGGTGTGCAAATTACTCCAAACTCCCCATTCTACCCCAATTCCATCACTGAGAGAATAACTAAAGGAGACTGCAAAGGCCTGAGCGCAAGCTTCCTGTGGGGCCCGTGGGTTTGACCTCCATGACCTTGAGCACTGCCAAGTGCCGCCCCCCCACCACTATATAATTAAAGGAGTGATTCTCCAATAACCCTACCATTCAGTCCAGTGAACGCTTTGTGTGTGTGTGTGTGTGTGTGTGTGTGTGTGTGGCAGTGCTTTAATATTTATTTCTAGATATGTACTTCATAAGTTAAACTCTTTATAACATACATTTTCCTTTTCCTCAGGGAGAACATTTTGTGAATTCTTGGGTCAGGAGAGATTTGCCTATGGCATCAGGTAAAGACCTAATCCTATTTCCAAAACTCTCTCTCTCTCTCTCTCTCTCTCTCTCTCTCTCTCTCTCTCTCTCTCTCTCTCTTTCTGTGTGTGTGTGTGTATGTGTGTGTGTGTCTGTCTCTCTCTCTCTCTCTTTTTGTTTTTAGACGGTGCTCAGGGGTTACTCCTAGCTCTGCACTCAGTTATTACTCCTGGTGGTGCTGAGGGGAACCAGGTGGGATGATGGGGATTAATCCTGGGTCAGCTGCATGCAAGGTAAATGCCCACCCACTGTACTATCGCTCTGGTCCCCATTTTTCTCATTTAATAGTGCAATAAATTATGGGTAAGAACTGTTGGGGGGAGCAGAGGTAGTACTGCAAGTCAGGCACATACCTGGCATACAGGAATCTCCAGAGTCCATATGGCTCCCCCAGCACTGTCAGGAGTGATTCCTGAGCACAGAGCCAGGAGTAAGTGCTAATCACCTCCAGGTGTAGCCCCAAAACAACAATTTTTTAGAAGATCTTTATACCAGTTCAGTGGGTAGGGTCTTGCCTTGCACACAGTTAAAAAAACAAAACAATAGAACATATACAGGGCTGGAAAGATAGTACAGGGGTTAAGGCAGTTGTACGTAACCAACCTGGTTCAATCCCCAGCACTCCATATGATCCCTCGAGCACACTGGGAGTTAACCCCTTGAGCTCTGCCAAGTGTGCCCCCACCAAAAAAAAAAAAAAGGGAACGTAGAGCAAATGTCATGTATCATTCATTCTGTCTGCAGATGTAAAGGGATAGCTTAGGCTCGGATTGTGCAGTATCGAAGTTTGCTGCTCTCACGGGGCACCTTTTCTTCCAGCATATTGTAACAACAGCATCTTTGCCAATGAAGAACTTCGGCAGGATTCATTTAAGGAGTGGCCCCAGGTGTCCCTCAAGGCAGCCATGGCTCTGGCCAGAGCGGGTCTCTTCTATACAGGTGAGCCCGTCGCTTGCACCCAGATCTGCCCTTGCTGTCCAGTCACCTCCACATACACGTCATGGTCCTGGACTTGTAATTCATCTAGACTCAACAGTCTTCATTCTTTTCATCATTCTTTCTCTGTCGCTTTGATTTATTATAAATCCTGCTTCCTCACTCTTCCTTAGGTGGCAAAGCTCCAGACTTGAAACCATGAGGTCAGGATTAGCAAGAAGTAAGAATATTTTGTTGGAATCATTATTTTATTTTTGACAGATTACTCTCCACCTCACCTCCTCTCTCCTCTCAGAAATGACCTTTATATCCCTACACACATATGACGGTGTAGTAATATATAGTAGGGTACCAGAAGTGCAACGTTTGGAGAGGCAGAGTTCCGCCCTTTCTCCCTACTTCCCTCCCAGCCTTCCTTGAGGCCCCTCAACCCCTGTCCTCACCCTCTTCCTTGAAAGCCCCCCTTCCTCCCCACAAATCCTGAGAATTTCACCTCTTTTTTTCTTTTTGCTTTTTTTTGGGGTCACACCCAGCGATGCTCAGGGATCACTCCTGGCTCTGCACTCAGGAATTACCCCTGGCTGTGCTCAGGGGACCATATGGGATGCTGGGAATCGAATCCGGGTTGGCCGTGTGCAAGGCAAATGCCCTACCCGCTGTGCTATCACTCCAGCCCAGCACTCCACCTTTTTAGGGTCCTGCAGGCTCTACAACTTCATATTTTGGTCAAACATAAAGGGAGAATCTACCCTAGTTTTGCAGTGCCTACAGGGTCCCAAGACTGAAATAAAAACAGTGGTCGCTCCATTTCTAAGTTGATCCTTTGGTAGATTCCAGTGATAATTTCCTTCCAAAGAAATATTAGCTCCTGGGGTCTGAGAGAGGTAGTACTATGATTAAGGTTTGAGCATAGCATGCAGATGAGCCGGGTCTCCAGCATCCTCTATGGTCCCTCAGGCACCACCAAGGGCTCCATGAGTATCCCTGAGAACTGAGCTAGGAGTAAGCCTTGAGCACCACTAAGGTGTGGCCCCCCCCCAAAAAAAAATAAATATTAACACCTGAGGGCAGTTCGTGAAATGCAATAATATAACAATAGGTATTGGATTCTTCATGAACTCCCATAGGGGTTACTATATTTACTTGTGTGTTTTTTCTTTCTTTTCTCCTGAGCTTCAACTATATATTTTCCTGATTTATTCATTAAACAAAGACTCTTCGGGGCTGTAATAAACGTTAAGTGAAGGGAATGGGTTAGAGAACAAAATGAAGTTCTTTTCTTCATTGGGCCTCATTGAACATTCTGACTTGCCTGATGCTGGGTTGTAGAGGGGCAGTTATTCAGCAAAGGGCATGTGCATGGGAACATTCAGTGGAGTTGGTCATCGCCCCGTCGCCCAAGGAGAACATTGTCTTGCTCCAGATATGGTTTGTGGCTCTGTCACAAACCCACTTGGAAAGGCAAGCTGGGTCTTGCAAATAAAGGCCTGGTCACTTTAACTCTGTCAGGTAACAGATGAGCATGTGCGCAAGGCTGACCCTGTCCCCTGCTTGTAGGTATTGAGGACACGGTCCAGTGCTTCTCCTGTGAAGGCTGTTTCCTGTGGAAGGCAGGTGCTGACCCATTAAAAGACCATGCCAATTCCTTTCCCAGGTGAGCGCAATGAAGGTCTGTGAGTTTGGGGACTCGTTTACAGTTTGCCCCTCATTTTCTTCCTCACTTTGTCTTCTCAGTATCTGTGCCACCCTTCTCTGATTACATGATGAAGAATGAGTCTCTTTCACCCCCAGACAACCTTCCCGTTATGGTTATATTCTCATCATATTTACCGTTGGGTTAGATGAATACTTTTTGCGGGGGGCAGGGATCACACCTAGTGAGGCTCAGGACTTACTCCTGGCTCTGCACTCAGGGGTCACTCCTGTCAGTGCTCTGGGAACCATATGACATGATGGAGATTGAACCTGGGTTGACTGTGTGCAAGGCAAGCACTTTACCCATTGTCTATCCATCTGGCTCCACATTGCCTTAGGCTTTTGAGGTCCCTCACCCCATGTCCTCACTCTCTTCCTTGCAACCTCCATCTCTCCCCACAAATCCTGGTTATTTCACCTTTGGGGGGGGGGATTGCAGGCTCTACAACATCAACTTTTTGATAAAAAAACCTGGGGCTTGAACTTACTGTCCTGAACTTGTTGGGCCAGTGCTTTAAGTCACTGAGGCATCTTTCAGGCCTTTCTCACTGGGTGACAAGCAGCAGGACTGTGTTAATCACCTCATGGATGGGGTAGCACTGAAGTTTGAACTCACAACCTTGTGACTTTCAGGAAACTCTCTCAAGAGAGTCTTCCAGGCTCCTTGGAGCTGTTTTCCAGTCCCCCTACTTTAATATTTTAGATCATTCCCACTGTTTCATGAATATGTCGTATGAACTCATGCCACCAAATTCACTGGTTATTCTACCATTATTGTATAAATCATTGACTTTTCTTTTGTTTGTTTTTTGGGTGACACCTGGCTATGCTTCGGGGTTAGTCCTGGCTTATGCACTCAGGAATTACTCCTGGCTCAGGGGACCATATGGAATGCTGGGAATCGAACCAGGGTTGGCTGTGTGCAAGGCAAACACCCTACCCACTGTGCTATCACTCCAGCCCCTCACTGACTTTTTTTTAAATGCATTGGTACATATCCTGTGATACTCAGGGACTTGTTCTGCCTGGCCCTGTGCTCAGGAATGACTCTCGGTGGTGGTTGGGGACCTATATGAAGTGACAGGATTGAACCAGGGTTGGCTGCATGCGAGGCAGTCACTGTACCTCCTGTGCTAAACTATAAGAGGGCACTATCTAAATGTCTCCTCAGATGGTAACTCTAGCAGAATCTATGAAAAACACCAATTTTACAGAGATAGTACAGAAGGTAAAGTTCTTGCCTTGCATGTGGCCATCCCTGGTTCAGCCTTTGGTACCGCACATGGCCCCATGAGTTTAGAGCCAGAAGTAAACCCTGAGCATTATCAAGTATGGCCCCAAAGCAACACCAACAAAAAGGAAAGAAAGAAAAAGAAAATGCCTATTTTATACTTAAACGTTGCCATTAAAACTGTGTTTTGGTTGGGTCTTTGGGTTACACCCATGGATGGCTCAGTGTTTGGAAGTTGCTCCTGACAGAACTCAGACACTTTGCTGTGCTGGGGATCGAACCCAGGTCTCCTGCCTGCAAAGAATGTGGTCAGACTATTGAGCCCTAAAACTCCAACCCCAAGACAGTGTTTTAAAAAAATATAATTGATTTTTAAAGCAGCAGGTACAGCAGGTAGGGCATTTGTCTTGCACATTGGCTGACCCGGGTTCAATCCTTGGCATCCCATATGGTCCCCTGAGCACTGCCAGGAATTAATTCCTGAGTTCAGAGCCAGGAATAATGCCCAAACATCGCTGGGTGTGACTCAAAACAACAACAACAAAAGTTGTTAAATTGCTAAATTGCATGTGACAATTTTTTTATAACACAACTATTTTTATAACTTGTGCTTAGTTGTCAGTTTCTCCGAAACATGAAGTCCTCTGCAGAAGTGATTCCAAACATTCAAAGCAGTGGGGAACTTTCTGGATTCACGGTAATGGGTGACACTACATTGTTTATTTTAACAGTCTGTGATCATATTATTGCTTCTGAACTGAAATTTATCATCATAAATAAGCAGAAAAATACTACAAATATGCACTAAACACCTAACATGTGTAGGTATGGATAAGGATACAACCATAAGCAAGTTAGACATCATGTGTAGCTTCAGGGCTGAAGAGGTAGTAGTACAACAGGCAGGGCACTCACCTTGAGCATGGCCGACCCCAGTTCAATCCCTAGAACTCTATTTGGTCCTCTGAGCCTACCAGGAGTGATCCCAGAATGCAGAGCCAGGAGTAAACCCTGAACATAGAAAGGTTTGGCCCAGAAACAAACAAAACAAACAAAACTACGTGGCTTCATGAATATGGATCAATTCCTTTTCCTTGGGGCCTACACTCTCGTAGACTTAAAATTGGTTAATATCGTGTCAGCTGGGATTGCATCTGTAATACTCAATGGGAGGATGGTAAGGTCCGACAGGCTAGACTTTCTCAGGAACATGGGACAATGTTTTGGCTACAAAGGCAAGTGATCTCGGGATTGGAGTGACAGTCCAGTGTGTAGGGCACTTGTCTTGAATGCAGCCAACTCAGGTTCAATCCCTGGCATCCCATTATGGTCCCCTAAGCCCACCAGGAGTGATCCCTGAGCACAGAGTCAGGAGTAAGCCCTGAGCATCACTGGGTATAACCCCCAAACCAAAAAACAATAGGAAAAGAATAACAAGAGAACACACTGACCACTTGAATCTGTAAAATCTTGCAAAGTTCTCTGGGACAGGAAAACCACTCTATTTAAGATGCATACATACTTTTGTGGAGGCTGTGTAGTAAGGATAGTTGTCATTCCACCAAAAGAAGATGAAGTACCTTGCTATTCACTTCTACTGTTTTTGATGTGTGAGCTGAAAAATTAAATTAGAGGAGAAAAGGATATATATAGCTTTGTTGTTATGAAGAGGGCCCTATCCCCTGACGCCAGGAAGTGAACCCAGGGCCCCACATATTCAAGTCATGTGCTTTACACCTTAAACCATACCCCCAGCCCATAAATAGAGCTTATTTTAATTTTATTTTTTTAATTTTAATTTTTGTATTTGTTTTTATGCCACATCTGGTGTTGCCTGGAGCTTATTCTTGGCTGTGTGCTTAGGGATCACTCCTGACGATGCTCAGGGGACCATATGTGTCAGGGATTGAACCTGGGTCAGTTATGTGCAAGACTAATGTCCTACCCGATGGACTATCATTAGGGCCCCCATGACTTATTTTATATTTAAATTTATTTTATTTTATTTTTGTTTTGGGATCATACCTAGCTGTGCTCAGGGCTTACTCCTGGTTCTATACTTATATCCTGGTAGTGCTTGGGGGACAATATGGGATGCAGGTCAGCTACATGTAAGGCAAGCACCCTGCCTACTATACTAGCTCTCCACTCTGTATTTTCAAAGGATAAAAAATAACCTTCCTTCATCACAGGTATGTAACATGAAATGCATTAATATCTAAGGTCAGAAACTGCACCAAATGAGTATTAGTTACTGTCTTGCCCTAAATTCTAAGGATCTGATGTCCTGGCCTGTCGTCAATGCTTGATTGGACCTTCAAAAGGTGCCATATGACTGCAGATGTGGGCAGATCCTTCATTGTTTCAAAGTTGTGGCTTTCCTTCTCTCCATCAGTATCTAAGTGTGGGCTATACTTATTTTTGAGTCTCTGGGTCATGGCCATTATTGAGCTTATATGGCACCAGAGGCAGTTTGTGAGCATGACTGCCAGGCTCCTGAAAGAACAGGGAGATGGCAGGATGGGAGATGTGTGCTGAAAGTAGACTATGGACTGAACATGATGGCCACTTAGTCCTGTATTGTGAACCATAACACTCAAAAGAAGAGAGAGTAAAAGGGAATGTGCCTGCCACAGAGACAGGGGGTGGGATGGAGGGAGGTGGCAGGAGGGATACTGGGAACATTGGTGGTGGAGAATGGGGGCTGATGGAGGGATGGGTACTCGATCATTGTATGACTGAAACATAATCACTAAAGTTTATAAATCTGTAACTCATCTCACAGTGATTCATTAAAAAAATAATAACATGGAGATGGGGGGGAGTGGTCACCCATTCCCAACTCTGTGTGAGCCATGTGAGCCTGGATATTTTGGTCACAAAACCCTCATCCCTGAGTTTTTCAGCAGATTCACTCATGGATGAGGCTCATCCGAGCCTTTGGAGATTGGCCATAAGCATGGCAGCAATTGAGTTCTGGAGGTTTTTGGCTGCTGGAGCTCTGTGGGGGGGTGTGTGGGGGGACTCACTTGCCCCCCCTCTGGGTTGCCCTGAATGAGACTCAGCCTGGCGCAGGGTCTGGAGGCATCTCTGCAGCTTGTTGCTATTTTCCGAGATTTTACTTTCAGTGTGGGCTATGTTTAGATGGTCAGTTGCCATCAGTTACAGGATGTCCTACCCTATCACATGAATTCTGAATTCATAGAGAATTTTTTTCTCCAAGGAAAGCACACATGAGAGCCACCAGAAAGATTCAATAGTACACAGTGCTGTCCTGCCAGGTAAGGATTTTGAAGCCACTTATGGGAGTGTACACATATGAGTACACATATTTCTAGGCAGGGGATTATTTAATTATTTTGTTTTCTGGGGGGGCATTGATCAGGGCTTAATTCTGGCCCTTTGTTCATAGAATATTCCTAGTGATGCTTGGGGGAAACATAGGCGGTGCCCAAAATTGAACCAAAGTCAGGTATGTGCCAGGCAACTGCCTTAACTGCCTGTACTATCTCTCCAGCTCCATAAACATGGAACTCTATTTATTTTATTTTTTGCCACACCCAGCTATACTCAAGGTGGCTCTGTGCTCAGTGCCACTTCCTGACAGGGCTTGGGGGACCGTCTGGGATGCTGGGAATTAAACAAGGTTGTCTGCATGCAAGTCAAGCACCCAACCCGTTATACATCACTCTGGCCCAAGAAGCAGGGAACTTTATTTAATTTAATTTGTTTATTTATTTACTGCTTTGTGGGACACACCTGTCAACATTCAGAGGTTACTCATAGCTCTGCACTCAGGAATTACTCCTGGCATTGCTCGGGGGAACCATATGGGATGCTAGGGATTGAACCCAGGTCAACCATGTGCAGGGCAAATGCCCTACTCTCTGAACTATCCTTCCAGTCCCAAAGTAGGGGATTTTTAAAAGATAGAGGACTTGGTTCTTTTTGTTTTGTTTTGATTTGGGGTCACATCTGGCGATGCTCAGGGCTTACTCCTGGCTCTGCACTCCTGGAATTACCCCTGGTGCTGCTCGAGAGAGACTGTATGGGGTGCTGGGGATTAAATGTGGGTCAGCTGCATGCAAGGCAAATGCCTTCCCCGTTGTGTCCCTCTGTCCCCATAAGCAGGTGAATCTTTTTTTTAAATTTATTTTTATTTTTAAATTTTTTTAAATTTTATTTTTCAATTTATTTGTTAGTGAATCACCGTGAGGTACAGTTACAGACTTACAAACTTTAGTGCTTGCATTTCAGTCATACAGTGGTTGAGAACCCATCCTCCATCAGTGCCCATCCTCCACCACCAATGGTCCCAGCATTCCTCCCACCACCCCCACCCCGTCCCCTCCACCCCATCCTGCTTCTGTGGCAGGGCATTCCCTTTTGCTCTCTCTGTCTCCTTTTGGGTGTTGTGGTTTGCAATAGAGGTATTGAATGGCCATCATGTTCGGTCTATAGTCTACTTTCAGCCCACATCTCCCATCCTGAACGGGGCCTCCTAGCACCCTTTACTTGGCGGTCCCTTCTCTATCTGAGTTGCCTGTCCCCCCAGCATGCAAGGCTGGCTTCTAAGCTGTGGAGTAATCCTCCTGGTACTTATCTCTACTATTCTTGAGTGTTAATCTCCCATTCTGTTACTTTATATTCCACAAATGAGTGCAATCTTTCTATGTCTGTCCCTCTCTTTCTGACTCATTTTCACTTAACATGATACTTTCCATGTTGATCCACCTATATGAAAATGTCATGACTTCATTTTTTCTAACAGCCGCATAGTATTCCATTGTGTAGATGTATCAAAGTTTCTTTCTTCCTTTCTTTCTTCCTTCCTTTCTTTCTTTCTTTCTTTCTTTCTTTCTTTCTTTCTTTCTTTCTTTCTTTCTTTCTTTCTTTCTTTCTTTCTTTCTTTCTTTCTTTCTTTCTTTCTTTCTTTCTTTCTTTCGAATCACCATGAGAAAAATTACAAAGCTTTCAGGTTTAATGATCAAACACCCATCCCTTCACCAGTGCACATGTTCTACCACCAAGAACCCTAGTATACCTCCCATCCCACCCACTCCCACCTGTGTGGCTGATGATTTTCACTTTAATCTCTCTTTGCTTTGATTACATTCAATATTTCAACAGAAAACTCGCTATTATTATTTGGAATTTCCCCCCAACAATCAGATCTGCCAAAAAGGCATCATTTGATAATGTTTTCCATTGCTGAGAATGAAGAGCATATGAGGTTTTGGATTTCTGATATTTTAGTAATTAAGTCCAGAGAAATTTCTGCCAGAAGTCGTATCACTGCAAGCTCGTACCTCTGTTTAGTGGGTTCTGAAAGATGACAGTCACCGCGCTGCCACCACCGCCACCAGGAAAGGCCAAGAGAGAAAAACCTTTCCCATCCTGGGGTGGCATGGGGCCATAGCTTAGTTCACAGTCTAGAAGCATTTCTGCAAGAAGCCGCTGGGTGACGAAAGTAGTTATTGGGCCTCTGGGATCATGGTCGTTCAGGAGCAGAGGAGCCATTCGTGTGTGGCTGCTTGGGATCTCATCTGGGTGGAAAGTAGTGATGTACCAAAGTTTCTTTAGCCAATCATCTGTTTTAGGGCACTCGGTTCTTTTCCAAATTCTGGCTATTGTAAACAGTGCTGCAATGAACACATAAGTGCAGATGTCATTTCTACTATACTTTTTTGCATCTCCAGGGTATATTCCCAGAAGCAGTATTGCTGGGTCAAATGGGAGCTCAATTTCTAATTTTTTGAGAATCGTCCATACTGTTTTCCAAAAGGGCTGCACCAGTTGGCATTCCCACCAGCAGTGAAGGAGAGTCCCTTTCTCCCCACATCCACGCCAACACCAGTTGCTTTTGTTCTTTTGGATGTGGGCCAATCTCTGTGGTGTGAGATGGCATCTCATTGTTGTTTTGATCTGTATCTCCCTGATGATTAGTGATGAAGAGCATTTTTTCATGTGCCTTTTGGCCATTCGTATTTCTTCTTTGAGAATGTTTCTGTTCATTTCTATGCCCCATTTTCTTATAGGATTGGTTTTTTTCCTTGTAGAGTTCAACCAGTGCCTTGTAAATCCTTGAAATCAACCCTTTATCCGATGGGTATTGGGTGAATATCCTTTCCCATTCTGTAGATTGTCTTTGTATTCTGGTCACTGTATCTTTTGAGGTGCAGAAGGTTCTCAGTTTAAGGCAGTCCCATTTGTTTATCTCTGTTTCCACTTGCTTGGCCAATGGTATGTCACCTTTAAAGATACCTTTAGCTTCAATGTCGTGGAGGGTTTTGTCGACCTTGTCTTCAATGTACCCGATGGACTCTGGTCTGATGTTGAGATCTTTAATCCATTTTGATCTGACATTTTTGCGTGGTGTTAGGTAGAGGTCTGAGCCCATTTTTTTTTGCATGTAGCTGTCCAGTTTTGCCAGCACCATTTGTTAAAGAGGCTTTCCTTGCTCCACTTCATATTTCTTGCTCCCATATCAAAGATCAGATGATCATATGTTTGAGGGTGTATGTCAGGATATTCAACCCAAGCAGGCGAATCGTAATAAAAGAAAGTATTTGTAACATTGCCTCCCTTCTCTCCACAGAGACAGTGCAAGGTGAAGCCCTGTGGTTTCAGGAGGCAAAGCGTCTGAGCGAGCAGCTGCGGGAGGCTTACATCAAGGCCAGCTTCCGCCGCCTGTCTCTGCTAGATGTCTCTCCTGGGGTGCCCAGTGACCTGCTGCTCGGCTGTGACCTGTCTCTTGCTTCCAAACAGGTTGGCAGTCCAGGTCAAGAGCCTGTGGTGTTATCTGAGGTCTTGGCCAACTTGAACTCGGTCATGTGTGTGGAAGGCGAAGTTGGGAGTGGAAAGACAGTCTTCCTGAAGAAAATCACCCCGCTCTGGGCATCGGGATGCTGTCCACTGTTAAGCAGGTTCCAGCTGGTTTTCTATCTATCCCTGGGCACTGCCAGGCTGGAGCAGGGGCTGACCAGCATGCTTGGTGATCAGCTCTTAGAGGCAGGAGCATCTGTCTCAGAAACATGCCTGGGACACATCATCCAGCAGCTGAAGAATCAGGTGCTGTTTCTTTTGGATGACTATAAAGAAATGAGCACCGTGCCATATGTCATAAAAAAGTTGATCCAGAAAAACCACTTGTCAAGGAGCTGCTTGCTGATCGCCGCCTGCACCCACAGGGCCAGGGATATCCGCCGGTACCTGGACACAATACTGGAGATTGGGGTGTTTCCTTTCTATCACACGATCTTCATATTAAAGAGGGTTTTTTCAGACCGTTTGGCCTATGTGGAGAAATTTTTATATTTCTTCTTAATGAACAAAACTTTGCAGGAAATTAATAAAACACCCCTCTTCGTTGAAGGGGTCTGCACTTACTGTTCCGGTACCCTCTGGACGAGTGCTTTGAGGTGATGACTTTCAAGTCCTATATGGATTATCTCTTCTGAAAGCACAAAGACACAGGGGAACTGAAAACCGTAGTTTCTGCCTGTGGTGAGCTGGCCTTAAGAGGGTTTTTTGCCTCTTGCTTTAAATTTAGTGATGAGGACCTTCTCGAAGCAGGGGTTGGTGACAATGAAGAGCTAGTCATGGGCCTGATGAGCAAATTCACAGCTCAGAGACTGAAGCCCGTGTATCACTTTCTAACTCCTGCATTCCAGGAATTTCTTGCTGGGATGCGGTTGACGGCACTCCTGGGTTCAGAGAGACAGGAGGAGCAAGAGCTGGGACTTTATTATTTGAAACAGATAAACTCACCCATAATGACTCTTGAGGCCTATAACAATTTTTTGAAGTACGTCTGCTACCACTGCTCCTCCAAGGCAGGGCCAATCGTGGTCTCCCATCTGCTTCACTTGTTGGAGAAAGAGTCTTGGGAGACTCTATCTGAAAATGATGACTACCTCAAGCACCACCCAGAAATGTCAGAGAAGATGCAGTTCATAAGAAAACTGTGGCAGTTTTTTCCACAGATTTACTTTTCAGCAGTCTCAGAACATGTACTGACTCTTGCCATCAAAGTGGCTTATCAAAGCGGCACTGTGGTCACCTGCTCTCCGCTCCTCCAGCAGTTCCTTCAAGGGCAAACCCTGCCTCTGGTCCTCCTTCAGTCACAGTATTTCTCTGACCACCCCGAGAGCCTGTCACTGCTAAAGAGTGTCCAGGTCTTTTTAAGCGGAAAGCACAGGTTACGTAAACCAGATTTATCCCAGCTAGAAGCATGTTTTGACAAATCCCAGGCACCCTCAATAGAGCAGGACTGTGTGCCTGCCTTTGAGACTGTGAAAGAATGGGAGCAGAATTTAGCTGAGAGTGAGGCAGATATGAACAGATATCTGAACAGTCAACGTGTCACACTACCAGCCATCTGTTCCGGCTACTGGCAACTTTCTCCGAAACCACACAAGATCCCCCTCCTGGAAGTCCACGTGAGTGATGTTGAAGCCGTGGATGCAGAGATACTCAGCGATCTGATGACCATTTTCTCTGCCTGTCAACACATTGAGCTCCACTTAACATACAGTGGGGGCTTTATTGAAAGCATCCGCCCAGCCCTTGAGCAGTATCAGGCCTTGTTCACCAAGTGCACCATCGTGAATTCTGAGCTGAGTACAGTAGAACAGGAATTGCTACTGACACTGCACTCTCTGGAATCTCTTGAAGTGTCAAAAATAACCCAGGGACACGGTAGGTGGGAATGTATTGTGGATGGCTGTTCTGATGTATTACTTTATTCTTTTTTTTTCTATTTTTAAAAACTTTTTATAAAGTTGTTCACAATAATTCATTACATTTAATATTCAAACACCAATCCCACCACCATTGCACATTCCTACCACCATACTACGAATGTTCCCACCCCAAATCCCAAATCATGCCTCTCAAAGCTTGGTACATTAGTGGTGTAGAGTATGAGAGGTCGCTCCAGGAATTCTGAGATTTAGAATATGATTATACAGCAGATTCACTCATGGGTGAATGAGTGAAAGAGAGCCTTTGTTGCTCTCTTTCAGTAGCTTTATTTTGAGTCTCTGGATCATGGCCGTTGATAAGATTTACCTCTGTTTTCATCTAAGAGTTGTACGAAATCAGACAATTAACAACCTAATGTAACTAATTACATTTAGGTTGTTGACCAATTTTGAGTTAACTGTGTATGTATACAGCAGTTGAAGGTAAAGATTCAACTTCATTCTTCTTCTTCAGGGGACCATATGGGATGCTGGGATTCGAACCCGGGTTGGCTGCGTGCAAGGCAAATGCCTTACCTGCTGTGCTATTGCTCCAGTCCCTCAATTTCATTTTTTTGCAGGTGGAAATACAGTTATCCCGGCTTCATTTGTTGAGAAGATACCTTATTCTTGTGAATCCAAAGTATAACACATGGCTTTCCTTATAGTAACCCAGTAAATTCTGTTAAAAGCAATATCCCACTGTCTGTACCTTCTTAAAAATGAGTGTTTTATAAGACATGGAGTGATTTTATTTGAAAATAGAAAAAAATAGCTTAATAAATGAAAATGAAATTTTCAAATATTTTTTCCCTTTGGAATTGTGGACTAATGACAACTATATAATCTGTTTTCTAGAGAAACTCTTTGCTAATTTGGACAAGTTCCAGTGCCTGAAAGAACTTTCTGTGAATCTGAGTGATAAAGAAGATGTTTTTGCAGTCATTCCTGAAAATTTTCTGAATCATAACCATATGGAGAAACTATTGATCAATACCTTAGCTGAGCATAGTACTTCCAAACTAGGCAAGTGTGTCATTTGATCTATTTGGTTTTACATGATTTGAGGCAAATAATTCAAGAGTTATGCTTCTTGGGTCTGAGCAGGTAGCTTGGATTCATGGTAAATTGTAGGAATAATATTCTTCTTCATTTGGAAAAAGGGAGCTCTTTGAAATGACTGAACCCCTATTACATGCTATAGTTGTTCTAAGAACAGTATTGTTATTGCTTCATTTAATCTTTATTATCATTCTACATGAAGACATAATTATTATTCTCATTTTATAATTGGGAAAATTGAGACCACTCATCCATTTCACCAGTGTAACTAATGCTCTGATGCCTGCTCACCCATTATTTCCACCAATTCTCTTCCTCCCCCCTTGTAAATATGAGCTTTTAACCACCGACAATTCCTAAATAGTTGGGGGGGGGGCTGGGGATTGAACCCGGATTGGCTGCATGCAGGGCAAGAACCTTATCCACCATACTATCTTCCTGTCCCCAAATTCTTTTTTTTTTCTTTTTGCCACACCCAGTGATGCTTAGATCTGACTCCTGGCTCTGTGCTCAGGGATCACTCCTGGCTGGCTCGGGGGACTGTATGGGATGGCAGGGATTGAACTCGGGTTGTCTGCATGTAAAGCAAGTGCCTTACCTGATCGCTTCAGCCCTTGATGCCCTTATTTATTGAAAACAAAACTGATCTCGAGATGGTGGCTAGGAGGCTTTAGGCTGTCTGAACATGAAGCCAAACATGTCTTACACAGTCACTGGCTGCCAGAAACTCACTGAAGTTGGCCATGGACACAAACCTCATTCCTTATATAAGAAGCAGATGGCAACCAAAGTTGCTGCTGATGGTTTGCAAAAAGAATGGGAGGGTTATGAAGTCCAGATCAGAGGCAGGAATGATAAGCAAGGTTTGCCCATGAAGCTGGGGGTGTTGACCCACAGTCGGGTCTGAATGCTGCTGAGTTAGGGGCCTTCCTGTAACAGACCACGGAGGACCCGTGAAAGAAAGTGCAAGTCTGTTTGTGGTTGCATCGTGGATACCAATTTGAGCCTTCTCAACTTGGTCATTGTAAAGAACCGGGAAAAGGATATTCCTGGACTCTGATACTATTGTGCCTCAGCATCCAAGGCCCAAAGAATGAGTAAAATCCCCAGTTTTCCCCATTTCTAAAGATAATGTCCACCAGTATGTTGTGAAGAAGTCCCTAAATAAAAGTAAGAAACTGGGGCTGGAGCACAGCAGGTAGGGCATTTGCCTTGCATGCGGCTGACTCAGGGGTTCAATTCCCAACATCCCATATGGTCCCCTGAGCACCGCTAGGAGTAATTCCTGAGTGCAGAGCCAGGAGTAACCCCTGTGCATCGCCGGGTGTGACACAAAAACAAAACAAAAAAAAACCCCAAAATACTAAGAAACCTAGGACCAAAGAAACCTATGACAATTCAGCTCGGCATCTTGTTACTTGACACACTCTGCAATACAAATGCCGGTATACTGCACTGAAGAAACAGTGCTAGGAAAAGCAATGCAAAGGCTGCAGGGTATGCACACTGTTGGCTATAAGAGAAGGAAGGAGCCAAAGGAGAAACTCCAGGAGCAGGTTGCCAAGAAACCGAGGCCGTCTTCTCTTTTTTTTGGGTTACTCCTGGCTCTGCAGTCAAGAATTACTCCTGCGGGTGCTCAGGGGACCCTATGGGATGCTGGGAATTGAACCTGCACCAAAGCTCTACTGGCCTCATTCCTGGCCTCGGTTCTAATTCACTGTTGTTGAAACAGAAGAGTTAAGTAGATGATGAGTACTGTAGAAATTTGCAACCTTTTCTAACTTCTGAACTTTTTGGTATTTTGCAGTGAAATTAATTGAGAATTCTCCAAACCTTCATGTTTTCCATCTGCAGTGTAAGTTATTTTTGAGTTTTGAGTCTCTCATGACAGCGCTGGCCTCCTGCAAGAAACTTCATGAAATTAAAATGTTTGGACCATTCTTTAACACTGTCCCATTTGGTAAGACAATGCTGGCAATTTTTTAGGTTAAGTTGCCTTTCACTGTCACTGTCACTGTCATCCTGTTGCTCATCGATTTGTTCAAACGGGCACCAGTAACATCTCTCATCGAGAGACTTATTGTTACTGTTTTTGGCATATCCAATATGCACGGGTAGCTTGCCAGGCTCTGCCATGGAGATGCCTTTATAGTCACAAGATAATTTATCAGTTTTAAAAATTTATCAGTTTTTAAAAACAGTCCTGATTCAGTCTATGACAAATATACCAGTGGTGCTCAGGGCTTACTCCTGGCTCTGTGCTCAGGAATCACTACTGGTTGTACTCAGGGATCATATGTGGTGTACGGGATTAAACTGGGGTTGGCCATGTGCAAGGCAAGTGCCTTAATTCTATCTCTCTGGTTTATTACACTGTATTTTAGGAGAACAGGTGAACACTCTCTAAATGTTTGCTAAATATCCCACACCCACAACCAAAGTAGCAATAACCCTTCACACCATCCCCTAGCCCACTCGCACCATTTGTTCCTACTCCACAATTCTCATCTGGTGACCTTAGTTCTGCTGTGAGAATCCAAGGATGAAGACAGTCAACTTTGTTTTGTTTTATTCTGTTTTTGGGTCACACCCAGTGGTGCTCAAGAGATTACTCCTGGCTCTGCACTCAAAAATTACTCCTGGCAGTACTTGGGGGACCACATGGCTTGCAGGGGGTTGAATCTGGGTGGCCTGCATGCAAAGTAAGCACCCTATTTACTGTACCATGGCTCCAGCTCCAAAACAGTGATCTTTAAATAATGCAACTGATGGGGCCAGAGCCACAGTACAGTGGGAAGGGTGCTTACCTTGCAATAAATAGGCTGACCTGAGTTCAAATCCTGGTGCCACATATGGTCCCGAGCCCCACCAGGAGTGATCCCTGAATGCAGAGTCAGGAGTAAATCCTGTGTGCTGCCAGAAGTAGCCCCCAGACAAAACCGCACAATGTTAGAATATAAAAATATTGTGATAAATATAACCTTTTTTTTTTGGTTCTTTTTCTTTTTTTAGGGTCACTTTTGGCAGTGGGCTGGAGCAATAGCACATCGGGTAGGGCGTTTGCCTTGCACACAGCTGACATGGGTTGGATTGCTCTGTGTCTATCGGAGAGCCCAGCAAGCTACCGAGAGTATCCCACCCGCACGGCAGAGCCTAGCAAGCTACCCGTGGCGTATTCGATATGCCAAAAAACAGTAACAAGTCTCACAATGGAGCTATTACTGGTGCCCGCTCGAGCAAATCGATGAGCAACGGGATGACAGTGACAGTGACACTTGACAGTGCCCAGGGGCTACTTCTGTTTTTTGCTCAGAGAACCATGCAGTGCTGGGACTTGAACCCAGGGTTCCCCCAAGAAAGCACTGAGCTCTCTTCAGCTCTACATGCATGATCTTAAATGATCAAATAATAAGGCATATCTAGATGTTGAAGCTTATTTTTCTTTCCGGGGTGTGGCAGGCTCACACTGGCAGTACTTAGGGCTTATTCCTGGCTCTGCACTCAGGGATCCCTTCTGGCAAGCTCAGGACCACCAGCACGCATGTGGTGCTGGGGATCGAACCTAGGTCAGCCATGCAAGGCAAGTCCCCCATCCACTGTACTATCCCTCTGGCCCCAGTTTAAAATGCTTATTTATTTTAATTTGGGGGGGGGGGGCGGATTGGGCCACATCCAGAGAGTGCTTAGGGCTTACTCCTGGCTCTGTGCCCGGGGATTATTTGTAACAGGCTTGGGGGACTGGGATACCGGATTGAACCTGGGTCATCTGTATTATTACTTCAGACTCTAAACAGTTTTAGATATCAGGATAATTTATTGGGCTGGAAAAAATGGCTCAATGGACTGGGGCACATGTTTTGCATGTAGGAGGCTCAGGTTCAATCCCTGGCTCTGCATACCCTTGAAGTACTGTCAGGAATGACCCCCAAACACAAAGCTGGGAGTAGCTCCTGAGCATTGATGGATATAGCCTCAAAACAAACGTTAAAAAAATATTTTTTCTGAGCCAAAGATGTATCTGCTTAATCCTACTAAGCAGTTTTATCTGAATCATTAAATAAATTTCTATCACTTTATAAGTAACTCTTTAGGGGCTAGAGAGTTAGTATAGCTGGTAAGGCATCTGTCTTGCGTGCTGGCTGACCCTGCTTCCATCCCCAGCACCCCATATAGTCCTCAGAACACTGCCGGGAATAATTTTTTTTTTTTTTTTTTTTTTTGCTTTTTGGGTCACACCCAGCGATGCTCAGGGGTTACTCCTGGCTTTGCACTCAGGAATTACTCCTGGCGGTGCTTGGGGGACCATATGGGATGCCGGGGATCGAACCCGGGTCGGCCGCGTGCAAGGCAAACGCCCTACCCTCTGTGCTATCGCTCCGGTCCCACTGCCGGGAATAATTTATGAGTGCATAGCCAGGTATAACCTTTGAGTATCGCTAGGTGTGGACTAAAATCCAAAATAAAGAAATAATTTTTTTAAAAAGTCTTTAAAAACTGTAGTTTTTGGTATAAGAGATGTAGCTGACAAAATGAAATTCCTTCCTTCTAGTCATTGCTTTGCCAAATTTTGCTTCTTTGAAGATTCTAAATCTGAAGTACCAAGAATTTCCTGACGTGGAAGGATCAGAAATATTTGGTATGTTTGCAAAATAGTGAGGTAACTCTCGATTGTCCCCCCCGCCCCATCCAGTTCTTCTTTTTGCACTAGCTGTGAGCAACGTGAATTAATTAACTGCCCTGGTTCATCAGGAGGAGCTGCCAGTACTGCACAAATTTTATTTTCCAGTGCTTCATCTCATTCAACATAAAATTGTCAGAATGTCTTCTTCTTCTGTTTTTTTGGTTTGTTTTTTGTCACACATGGCAATGCTCAGCCTGGCTCTGCACCCAGGGATCATTCCTGGCAGTGCTCTAAGGACCATATAGGGGTATCGGGGATCAAACAAAAATCAAAAAAGGATGGAGATATGCAAGGTACTACCTCTCTGGGCCCCGCTATGTACATTTAGAAACCTTTTGTTGCAGATTTTTTCACAACCTGTGCATTCAGTTATTCAATCCCATCATGGAGTCATGAGAAGCACAGTTTTAGAAGTTTGAGTCTAATACTATATGAAACATCCTAGGCTGTATCACTGTCACTGTCACTGTCATCCCATTGCTCATCAATTTGCTTGAGCGGGCACCAGTAACATCTCCATTGTGAGACTTGTTGTTACTGTTTTTGGCATATCGAATATGCCACGGGAAGCTTGCCAGGCTCTGCTGTGCGGGCGAGATACGGTAGCTTGCCAGGCTCTCCAAGATGGGCGGAAGAATCGAACCCATGTCAGTTGCATGCAAATGCCCTACCTGCTGTGCTATTGCTCCAGCCCATCCTAGGCTGTTCATGAATTTTTTTTTTTTTGTGGCCATATCTAGCATCTCAGTAATTACTCCTGGTGGGTTTGGGGGACCTTAGGTGGTACAGGAAATGAATGCAAGATGGCTGTGTGCAAGGCAAGTGCCCTCCCAGCTGTCCTATCTCTCTGTCCTTGTGGGTGATTTTGAGGGCCTTGATTACCATTGTTTGACAATGTAGAAAATTCTTTTTTGGCTTGTCTTTTGGTTTCCGGATAGCCCATACTTTAGGTTTTCTTAGTGACCTGGAAGAACTGCTCCTTCCTTATGGGAAAGGGATTCACCCGGTAGCCAAGCCGATCATCCAGCAATGCCAGCATCTTCAGCATCTTCGAGTGTTCTCACTTTACCAGAATTTAAATGATGACAGCCTGATGGAAATTGGTGAGTATTTACCCTCAGGGAAATCTCCTCCCAGGTAAGTTGTTTCAGCTTATATAAAAGTCATCCAGCATTACTCAGTCTTTTTGCTGCAATATTTTCCTAAGAGCATCTGTCTCTTGGAAAATACTCAACTCACTGACTTTTGCTCTAAAACATCTAGTAGGTTTGGCTTTCTTCTGGTCAGCTTTGGGGGTTTAGGGGATCTGAGATGATAAGGCGCTCAAATCTATGTTCTTGATGTTTCACACACCTGGCCACATACCTCCAGGTTTAAATAGTCCTTTATAGTTTTAAGCAATCCTTTAAGATGAAGACTGTAAGGCCAAAGAGATAGTACAGTGGGTAGGACATTTGCCTTGCTTGCGGCCAACCCAGTTTCGATCCTCGGTATCCCATATGGTCCTCCAAGCACCACCAGGTGTAATTTCTGAGTGCAGTGCCGGAGTCCAGCTCCGGAATGAAGACCACCGACTCAGAGATGATCTGTTGACCAGCAGCTATCGAGGCTGAAGGCCCCGTTTATTCTCAAGCAAGCAGTTTTATATTATTTACATACCTTGGCCCAGGCACGTAGCCAAGTCAAAAGATGCTCTCATGAGTTAGACATATTTTGTGTTTGTCTCAAGATGTTCTCATTAAAAATACCAAGTCAAATTATTCCCAAGGTTACTTAGAGCACGAGAAGTATGTACGTGCAGGATGTGTCCTGCTTATCTTGCTGGTAGGTTTTACCTTCAAGGCCCCTCTTTCAAGAGGCCCTCTGCACAGGACTCTCCCAAGCCCCCAGTGCAGGTCATACAAAGTTCATTGTCCCACGCTGGTCTCTAGTCTCTAGTCTATGTGCTCCAAGCAATCCCACTACAGTGCAGAGCTGGGAGAGATCCCAGAGTATCTCCGGGTATAACCAAAAAGCAAAAATTAAAAAAAAAAAAATGAAAATTGTTATAGTTACTGAAAACACGCAGAAGCATAAGTGCACTCCATTTTATGATTTTTGGTTTTGGGCCTCAGCACATGGTGCTCAGGGCTTTCTCCTGGCTGTGCACTCAGGAATTACTTCTGGTGGTGCTCAGGGGGATCATATGGGATGCTGGGGATCGAACCTGGATCAGCTGCATGCAAGGCAAACGACCTGCTGTACTATCACTCTAGTCTGGATTTTGTTATTTTAGTTATGTGTCTTGGAGTTTTTGTACTTGGATTTATTCTATCATTAAGGAATCCTTTGAGCTCAGATCTGAGGGTCTCAATCCTCAGATTAGGGAAGTCCTTAGCTATAATATCTTAAGCCAAGTTCTTTCCAATCTCTCCCCCTGGGGTCTTTGGTAATTCAGATATTGTTTCTTTTACACACATCTCATGATTCCCTGACACTTCCTTTACTTCTTTTCACTCTGATTTTTCTCCATCTTTGGTTCTTTTTTGGTTTCCCACATTTACCTTGAGTACGCTGGTTTATTTGCTGGCTTGTCATGCGACAGAAGCCATCTGTTCCACTGCCTTGCACTTTAGCTCACCTCCCATGCTCTGCAGTTCAATAGTTTCTGGGTGAAGTTTTCTCAAGCTGGCTCTCGTACTTTTTCTTTGATGAAGTCTGTTTTCTTGTTTCATCTTGTTAAACACCCTCACCATGGTCACTCTGAAGGCTCATCTAAATTATAGGGGTGGTGAGTTCTAGGGGATCCTTATGATTGGTTGTCAGCTGTTATTTCTGCTACTTGTGTCTTCTGCACTGTGAGGACTGAGTGTGAGTGTCTGGTTTCGTGCAGATCATGTAGCTGTTTCAAGATTGTGCTCAGGAATAGCACCTGGAGTCACGCTGCTGGTGATGTCAGCACTGCCGAGACTGCACAGACCAGCACTTGGCTTCCTGCATAGAAAGCTCTGCCCTGATCACAACACACACACACACACACACACACACACACAGAGTTTTTGTGCTGCTTAGGAATCACTCCTGGCAGTGCGGGAACCATGTGGGGTGTCTAGGATGGAATTGGGTCAGCTGCACAAAACGCAAGTGCCCTACCCACTATCCTACTGTCACTATGGCCCCACTGATCTTTCTTCCTAAATCACCTAGTTCTGAAATGAGGTGGATGCCTAGCTGCAGTCTCAGGGTATGGGAGAGGTACTGGCTTTGCCCAACCTGCACTGTCTTTAGGGAAGTCATCATTTAGGTCAGTGTTTCTCAACGTTCTCCAACTCTAGACCCCTTCCAACCTCCTTTCCTGTGCTCCCCATCTTACTGGTTGTCTCCCTCGGTTCAGGCCATGACCCATTTATACAGGTTTTACCTTTAGCCCCCTTGGAGCATTTGGGCGGGGGTGGGGGATGGGGTGGGGGATGGGGCGGCTGACCACGGTCAGCCCCAAAGCAAATGCCTTCCCTGCTGTACTCTGTCTAGCCCCTATTTTCTACTTTTGGTGGTGGTGGGAGAGAAGGTTGGTTCAAAGAACCCAGTTTACCATACCTGAATTAGAAATCTTGGATGATCCCAGAGTGAGAGAGAGTAATAGTGGGTAGGGTGCTTGCCTTGCATGCAGCTGACTGGGTTTGATCCTTGGCATCCCATATGGTCCCCTGAGCCAGGAATAAGCTCTGAGTGTGTGTGGCCCCAAACAAAAAACAAAGAAATCCGGATCACTGATTTATGTATTTTGATTTTACAGCTAAAGTAGCCATCAATGGAGGTTTCCAGAAACTTGAGAAATTAGATCTTTCCATGAATGATGAGGTTACAGAGGAAGGATATAGAAATTTCTTTCAAGCACTGGATAACCTGCCAAATTTGCGAGAGTTGGCTATTTCCAGGCATTTCAAAAACTGCATCAAAGCTCAAGCCACAACAGCCAAGTCCCTGAGTCAGTGTATGTCCCGCCTGCAAAGCCTCACCCATCTTACCATGTTAAGTTGGCTCTTGGATGCAGAAGACATGGCACTGCTTAATGCCATGAAAGAAAGACACCCGCAATTGATTTTTTTTTTTTTTTTTTTTGCTTTTTGGGTCACACCCAGCAATGCTCAGGGGTTACTCCTGGCTTTGCACTCAGGAATTACTCCTGGCGGTGCTTGGGGGACCATATGGGATGCCAGGGATCGAACCTGGGTCGGCCGCGTGCAAGGCAAACGCCCTACCCACTGTGCTATCGCTCCGGCCCCGACACCCGCAATTGAAATACTTAACTCTGAACTGGAATTGGTTACTGCCATTCTCTCCAACCATTAAGGAATAGGTTTAGCAAAAAAAAAAAAAAAAAGTGGAATCAAGGAAGTGTTTACCAGGGCCTGGAGAAATACCACTGAGACTCAGAGAGCATCTATCTGCCTTACAGAGTCTGAGGGAACCCCTCAAGTCTAGCTGGTAAGGATGGGGAGGATTTTGAGAGAGACAGACAAGACTCCCAAGGAAGAAAACAAGACTCTGGTTCCAGACTGGGTATGTCTGCTCCTGTGCCAACTCTGAGGCTTTGTTCTCTCATCTTGGATCATCGGCTTAATAGTTGGAGTTTTACATTATGACTCTTTGCCTGAGTACTTTGCTTTCATTTTTAGACAGATTCTTTTTATATTCTGTTTTTGGGGGCCATACCCAGCAGTGCTAGGGGTTACTCCTGGCTCTGCACTCAGGAATTACTCCTGCTGGTGTTCAGGGGACCATATGGGGTGCTGGCAATTGATTTTGGGTCGGCTGTGTGCAAGGCATATACTCTCCATGCTGTACTATCTCTCTGGCCACTTTAGACAGATTTTCTCTAACTATACTTTTTTCAAAGAAAAAATTCAAGTCACACATAAAAAATTATCATTTATTTTTTAAAGATATTTAAAAAAAACTCAACGTACTAAGAAAGTTACAATGTACAAATGTGCTCAACTGCGATTTTGACATATGGAGTCTTCTGCACTACATGCGACCCTGAGCTCCTGAATCATTCACATTTCCACTGTTCAGTCACTCCAAGATATTATGCCCTGGAAATACCCGACTGGTCACTTAAGCACGAGTCACATACAACGAGGGGAGTGCAGATGGTGGTGCGCTCAAGAGGAGGCCTGCTTGCCCCCATCACCCAGGTGTGCCTTGCCGCCATCCTCCTTGGGGGAGAGCTCTCCCTGAATCGGAAAGAAAGCCAGGCGAGAGTCAGTTCGGAAATTTAAAAAAGTATTTTCCAAAAGATTAGTAAGAGAAAATGTGTAAAACAACATGTTCCTTGTAAAATGAAATAAGAAAAACAAGCTAATATAAAGACACTCTAATTCCGGCATTACTGGCACGCTCTCTGCCCAGATAAGATCCGGAGCTACCGCGCGCAAAACGGACCCTCTGCTCCTAAGGACTATGATCTGAGAGGTCTTCTAACCCATTTTGGCACCCAGAGCAGCTTCTTACAGAAATGCACTAGACTGTGAACTGAGATAAAATATGAGAAATCCAAAACCGCGCAGCCAGACAGCTCATAGAATCTTCATCCTCAGCAATGAAAAAAATTGTTGAATGATGCCTTTTCAGCAGGCCTGATTGTTGGGGGAAAATTCCAAACAATAATAGTGAGTTCTCTATTGAAATATTGAATGTATTCAAAGTATAGAGAGAATAAAGTGAAGATCATTAGCTACTTAGGTGGGGGGGTGGGTGGAAGGAGGTATATTGGGGTTCTTGGTGGTGGAACATGTGCACTGGTGAAGGGATGGGGGTTTAATCATCATATGACTGAGACTTAAACCTGAAAGCTTTGTACCTTTTTCACGGTGATTCAATAAAATAAAAATAAAAATAAATAAATAAGGACACCCTAATTCCAATTTTACGAGACAAATAATGGAATTTATCTGGAAATTATTTTGCATTGTGAAATTTATCTGGAAAACAAAATGGGCAAGAATACTGGGCTGGAAAAAGCACTTGCCTATTAAAGAATATTACACAAACTGCCTACAAAAATTTAAAAAGTATAGTTTAAAGGAATGATGATAGATCTGCATTACTAGATTTACTTTAAAGATGGCTTTTTTGGGGCTGGAGCGATAGCACAGCGGGTAGGGTGCTTGCCTTGCTCGAGGCTGACCTGGGTTCAATTCCCAGCATCCCATATGGTCCCCCAGAGCACTGTTAGGAGTAATTCTTGAGCGCAGAGCCAGGAGTAACCCCTGAACATCGCCGGGTGTGGCCCAAAAAGAAAAAAAAAAAAAGAGATGTTTTTTTGGGGGGCTGGAGAAAGAGCACAGCAGGTAGGATATTTACCTTGCACATGGTCAACCCAAGTTTGATCCCCAGCAACCCATATGGAGCCCCAAGCATTGCCTGGAGTGATCCCTGACCACAGAGCTAGGTGTAAACCCTGACCATTACGTATGGCTCTAAAACCAAAACCAAAAATAAGTAAAATATTTCCGGTTGGAAAGGATAGTAAGGGGGTTAGGGCATTTGCCTTGAGGAGGCCCAGTCAGGCACAGTCCCTGAGACTACATGTGGTTTCCTGAGTGCTGCCAAGTGTGATCCCTGAGCAGAGCCAGGAGAATGGCCTGGGCGCAGCTGGGTGTGACCAAAAATCAAAATCAAAACAAAACAAAACTTTTATTTTTTTGCTTTTTGGGTCACACCTGGCGATGCACAGGGGTTACTCCTGGCTCTGCACTCAGGAATCACTCCTGGTGGTGCTCAGAGGACCATATGGGATGCTGGGAATCGAACCCGGGTTGGCCACGTGCAAGGCAAACGCCCTACCCGCTGTACTATTGCTCCAGCCCAACAAAACAAAACTTTAAGTGGGTGCCAATGACCTTAATCCACTAATGAAATGAGTAATTCCACTCTTAAACATAATTTGCTTTTTTGCAGCAACACAGAAATACATACCAAGAATCTCCAAGTCCACAACTTTTTATCAGATGATCACAATACAGAAATTTATCTACCACATAATGGAATCAAATTACCATATGACAAAAGTTATTTGTGGGCGAGATACATAGTTCATCAGGATGAGGGCAGGCTTTGCATGTAGGAGGCCTCGGTTTGATTCCTGGCACCTCATGACCTTCTGAACTCCGCAGGAAATCAAACCTGAACACCAGGTATGGTTCAAACATTAAAAGAAAAAAAGAAAAAAGAAAAAGGAAAGAAAGAAAAATGGTATTTGCTGCAATGTTATCTAGAATACTTAGTGTACTAAACACTGACATAACACACAGCAAACTATCTGAAGGAAAGAAGTGTAAAACCATTAAAAACATGATGTTAGGGATTTATAGGAGGTAAATCAGCATGCAGCTGACTCAGGTTCAATCCCTGGTACCACAAATGACTGAGCACCACACTATTCAAAAAAAAAAAAAAAGTATCTTTTATGTGCCTCCACTAACAAATATTTGTGAGATAATTTTGGTGACATGCAAATTCTATTAGGGAGAAGAAGATGAGCCCTTTATCAAGCTGTCTCAGGTTCAAATTGTCTTTATGACTGTTTTCTATTAACTTCTAAATACTTTATCATTTGAAAATTTTAACATTTGATTTCTACAAACTGTTCAGACAAAAGGCTAATTCACTATTATGGCAATGGCATACTTACTCTTTAATTGAAATGGGAAGACCTTCCTTCTTTTTGATTTTGTTTGAAACCCTATAAGGAAAGCAGGTTTTTTTTTAAAAAAAGGCACTCATTGCATAATCTGTGTAACATAAAGGCAGCACTTGTTTCACAAGACATTTTTACCAGCTCTTTACCAAAATATAAGGAATTAAGTTTACAGCTTTGATTCTGCATTACAGATGCCAGAACACGCAAGATTTTAAAATGTACTATGATATACTTAATCCAAGAGTTATTAAAATTTTAAGGAGAGCTATATTTTTAAATTTTTGAGGCAGTTTCTAACCCTTTGGATATATGACATTCATCCACGTTTTAGTCACCCACACAAAACAAAATCACAGAAGCGCCTGTCAGGAAAAGATTCTGAGTGATAACTTACCATATAGTAACCAGTGTGATAGCCGCTCATATACCACGAGATCAACATACTGCCCAGTGCCTCAGCATCCTCAAAAGACTCAGGACATATGGGAGGTGGTGGGGGAATTATCTGGAAATGCAGAGATTTAAGATTCTCTTAAATACTTTAAAGAGAGTATATGGAACTATGAAGTATAGAGATCCATTTTACACAGAGAATACTGGACGCCAGTTCTCTTTCCCCATATTCCGTGTCATTCCCTAAGTGAGAATTTTAAAACATGGGGCAAGTGAAATAGTATAGGGTTGTTAAGGTACTTGTTTTATATTTTGATCCCTGGCATCGTATATAGTCACCTGAGCACTACCAGGAGAAAACCCTGAGAACCCAACCAGAACCTGAGCTCTGCTTTGTTAGTCTCCCCTGCCCCCAAAAAAAAAAAAAAATAATAATAAAACACAAAGGCACTTAAGGTTGCAGATCTGGTTCAATGATAGTGCACATGCCTGGCATGGGTGAGACCCTCAGTCTAATCCAGGTACTACCCCAAAAGTCCAGAACAAGCTAAAAAACTTGACATTAGAAGAATGCCAACCAATAACAAGACGGGCCGAGAATGGCAGGTAGGGCCTCCAGGCCCCCTGAGCACTGTCAAAGAGGCTCTCCTCCCCTCCCGCTGCAAAAGAAATCCCTATGAACAGGAGACACCTCTCTGAGGAATGAGATACATCTGCTAGGAAGTAAGTAGGCAATAGTGGTCTCGGTTTGGGTGATATAAGGATTGAGTCTGGGAAACAAAGTATAACAATAAATAAATAAATAAATAAATAAATAAATAAAATAACTAAAAGGGTGTGGGGGCATGGAGTGTTAGGACTGTGAGGAAGGCACTTGCCTTTCAAGTGGTCAACCCAGGTTCGATCCCTGGCACTCCACATCATGGTTCTCGGAGCCTGCTGGGAGTATTCCTGAGCACAGAACCAGGGGAAAGTCCTGAGTGCAGCTAGGAGGGGTCCAAAAGCCAACAAAACAGCTTGATGGGGCCTGAGAAATAGCACAAGGCCGAGGCGCTCACCCAGCATATAGCTGTACAACTTCGGCCCCAACTCTGGCCTGCAGCCCAGCACCACACGGCACATGGCCTCCCACAGAGTCTTCCGAGCTCATCAGCTGCAGGTCTGAGCACAGAGTCAGGAGTGCCCCCCAACAAAAACAAAGCTTGAGCTTTATTTCTGGGTGTTTGGGCCACACCCAAACGCCTTGCTCTGTGCACAGAGATCACTCCTGGTGGGCTCAGAGGACCACACAGGATACAGGAGATTGAACTTGGGGCAGCAGCGTGCAACAGAAATGCCCTACCCATTTTACTCTCTCTGGTCCCAGAGCTTGAGGGATAAACTTTTTTACCTGTTAGAATCAACTTCCAGGGGGTGTTAACAAATCTTTTTTTCTCTCCCTAAAAAGGGGATAGTCAAATAAGGCAGGTCACGTAAGTCTAGGAACCTCTGACCTAAATGATAGTTCCTAGTCAACTACGTTTTGCTAACCTCAAAATAAATGTAAAAGTTAAATTTCATCAGAATCCTTTTACACTTACTGGTGGTCCAGAAGGAAGTGGAGGCATCCAGCAGGAGAGGAAGTGTGGCGGCAGTGGCGGTGGCGGGGGGCCACTGAACTTCATACCTGGCTGCAAAAGACATTTTATCGATTGATTTTTTGTTCTGGCCACACCAAGCAGTGCTCAGGGCATCTTCCTGGCTTTCTGAACTCAGGGGTTGCTGTTGGTGGGGCTCAGGGGAACATATGGGGTACTGGAAATTAAACCTGGGGCAGCCAAGAGCAAAGTAAGCACCCTACCTGCTGTGCTACTACTCTGGTCCGAAGTGTAAAACACACACACACACACACACACACACACACACACACACACACACACACACACACACACACACTGTATACATACATACACACACACACACCCACACACATATAAAAATTACAAATGTGTGCATGTATATATGTGTATATATTTGGGTTTTGGGCCACACCTGTGATGCCAGGGGTTATTCCTAGCTCTGCACTAAGTAATTATTGCTGGCAGGGCTTGGGACCACATGGGATGCTGGGGATTGAACCCAGGTCAGCTCTGTGCCTGGCACGTGCCCTATCCATTGTACTATTTTTCCAGCCGTAAAAACATATTTTAAAAATAAATTAACAGACCAATTTCGGCAGAAAAGCAGTCAGTGCCCAGTGTAATTGTGTCCAGAATGATACACAAATTTAGTAATACAAAACAGGTTAAGCAGAATTTCATGTACTAAATAAGTTGAGTCAAATAGACCCAGGAGTCTAGATCTTCTCATTTTTCTTGTAGATACCCATGGAATAAAATCCAAGAATTTCTTATTACCTAATGAGTAATAGAATGAATACTTAGCAAGGTACTTCAATCATAAAAGATCCCATCTCTGGGCTGGGGAACTAGTTTCAAAGGCTGGGGTATGTGTTTTGCACGCAGCAGCTGCAGGCTCAATCCAGGGCACCTCAGGGTCCTTTGAGCATGAAGCTCAGAGTGTCTTAGAGGACTGCTGGAGATGACCCTCAAGCCCCTCCCCCCATAACAAAAAATGACTACCACCTCCCTTAATTTTACTGTTAATTATGTAATTTTTTACAAACTCTTTCAATTGTACAAGCTGACTTAAAGAGTATATTGGAAAAACTGGTAAATCTCTAATGAGAAAAATAGTCCCAGGTCCAGTAATATGTGATTACATAACTAAGTTTGATCATTCTAGAAACTACATAAACTTTGATAAGAAACCTATTATAGGCCTGGGGATATTGTTAGGGGTAGAACTCTTTCTTTAAATGTGAGACCCTAGGTTTGATCCCTGGCACAAGAGTGGTGGTGGATGGGAGGGGGACACTGAGAAAATCTAAGGAGCTTTTGATGAGTATTGCTTGATACTAAAAAAGAAGAGAAAAAGAAAAAAAAAGAAAAAGACTGCACAAGTACCATAGCTTTCAGTAAAAAACTTATTTATGCAAAAGAACTAGACAAGAAGATATCTATTTGGGTCACATGACACATAACCTGCAATAAAAACTTTTAAGTTCATGTTACTTAAAACCAAAAAAAAAAAAAAAAGTATAATGGGTAGAGCCCTTGCCTTGCATGCAGCTGACCAGGGTTCCATCACTGGCATCCTATAAGACCCCTGAGCCAGTCAGGAACTCATCCTGGGCACTGCTGGGTGGGACTAAGTACCCCTCCCCTCAGACAACAACAACAAAAAACATTTACACTTAACAAAAGTAACCTGGAAGTTCTTTACCATTTATTCATAATAGCTATGAATACTGTGCTCTTTCAATTTTTGCTCATCTCATCAAAGTGACACGCGAAGCAAGAGCTGATCAGCATTGGACAATATACCTCCAGCTTAAATTTATTTAAACTGTTAGCCTAAAATCTAATATCCCCCAAAAGCAGTTGGGAAAGGCATCAGAAACAATTCTGCACCACCATAGTTGGTTTTTTTTTTTTTTTTGCTTTTTGGGTCACACCCGCCATTGCACAGGGGTACTCCTGGCTTTGCACTCAGGAATTACTCCTGCTGGTGCTCAGGGGCCCATATTGGATACTGGGAAACGAACCAGGGTGGGCCGCGTGCAAGGCAAATGCCCTACCCGCTGTGCTATCACTCTAGCACATCATATTTCCTTTCCCGCCCCCCCCCCCCTTTTTGGGTCACACCTGGCGATGCACAGGAGTTATCCCTGGCTCTGTGCTCAGGAATTACTCCTGGCGGTGCTCAGGGGCCCATACTGAATGCTGGGAAGCGAACCAGGGTCAGCCGTGTGCAAGGCAAATGCTCTACCTGCTGTGCTATCGCTCCAGCCCTCATATTTCCTCTTAAAGAATTCTCAAGTGTACATTTATATCTATGGAGAGCTACAAAAGTTTCATGGGAAAAACTGCAGTAAATCAATGGAGGGTGTGACTGCTGAGACACTATTAACTGTTTCCCGAGCTTTTTCTGGGTAGACTCTACCTTTCCCGGTCCTGGTCGTGGCCCCAGCCCTGGTCCAGAGCCTGGCCCTGGCATGGGGGGTGGTGGAGGAAGAAAAGAGTTCCATGGAGCAGCTTTTGACTTCACATGATTGGGTTTATTTCTAGGAGATCTGGAAGAGTTCTCACTTTCATCTGTTGAAATCTGACTTTCATTTTCATTCTTTAAAAAGAAAAGATACACGCATTTTATATAAAGGTGTCATTAAGAAACAGCTCATGTCAACGAGTCAAAAGGACAATTCAGTTTCTCATCTAACCTGTACCTCCATGGCTCCCAGTGCTCTGAGGCCTTACCTCCGTGGCATTCTGTTCTGCAGGGTGCGGAACATCACAGGTGGGGGTTAGGAGATCGGACAGATTCTGCTCCTCTCTGTTTCCATAGCCAGTGTAAACCACAACACAGGTCTCCCTCTTAAAGTCAATGGAGGCAATGGTAGCTGGGTAAACGCAGCCATCCTCAGACCAAACGGCAGTACATTTGTCACCAACTTTCCACTGGCAAAAGAATCAAAGACACACATAATTCTTCCAAAGAGCTTGACCCCAATTTTGTTCTAACGGGTTAAAGAAGGGAGGGGCAGGGAAGAGTCTACAGGTAACTGGTTGGGATGGGCGAAGGATGCAGTATTGTATCTCAGGGCTAAAAATATGAATTCCAATATAAACAGAATCCTTCCCTTTACTTAATAAAGCCCCCAATTTGTCATATAATTTCTGCTACTTATAAATCGTGAACAAGTTTCTTAGTCTCTGAGTCTTATTTTTTCCTCATCTGTGAAGCGAATATAATAGAATCCACCTCAGCTATTTGTTGTGAAGAAGAGAAAGAAAAGTGTGACAAGCATCTGTGGCACAGAGCAAGTGCTGGGCAAATCCTCACTTCCCCTTCATGACCATCAAATGAACGTGATCCAAGAGATCAGTCACATTTAGTGTCCAGGTCCACTGCTTGGAACACAAATCCTTCTACCCTGAACTTCTGGTTCCTGATACTACTGAGTAGAACGCCCATTTCTTTGTTTAGGAAATCAAACGCTGTCAGTTCAGTTTGAGCCCTCTGGAACTCCTCCCAAGCAGCACTGCTGACCCTCCACCCCCACTGTCTAGCCACTTCCCAATAAAGTTACATTCACGTTGCACTCCTTACATCTTTTTTTTTTTTTTTTTTTTTTTTTGCTTTTTGGGTCACACCCAGTGATGCTCAGGGGTTACTCCTGGCTTTGCACTCAGGAATTACTCCTGGCGGTGCTTGGGGGACCATATGGGATGCCAGGGATCGAACCCGGGTCGGCCGCGTGCAAGGCAAACGCCCTACCCACTGTGCTATCGCTCTGGCCCCTCCTTACATCTTTATTAATAGCTGTATTCCCAAACAACAGGAAATCTGACAGCTGTCTTAGGAACTCAGAATTAAAGCAAAAGCAAGTATGGTATTATTTAGGTTAAAGATATTTCATATAATAAGGATTGTTACAAAGAGTCTTTTGAAGTTAAATCTCAGGGTTTAAAATAACCTGTTTCGAGGGAGTTGCGGCATTCTTCTTTTGGCCTTTATTCTTCTTAGGTTTTCTTTTAGGTGTGTTTTTTGGTTTATCTGAAGATTCAGAAATCTCACCATTCTTTAAAGCAAGCTGTGAAAATATGAACAGAAGCATCATATTAGAAAATGCTACATGAAAAAAGTCAATAGGGACTGGACCAATAATACAGTGGCTAGGGTATTGGCTTTGCGTGTGACCTACCTGGGTTTGATCCCTGGCATCCGATATGGTCCCCCAAACCCCACAAGAGTGATTCCTGAGCACAGAGCCAGGAGTAACCCCTGAGCACCGCTGGGTATGGCCCCCAAACCAAAAAAAAAAAAAAGGAAATAAAAGTTGAAATAGGGCTGGATTTTTGTTTCAATTCATTCCTTACATGTGCAGGGCCCTGGGTTCAACCTGAAATGGTGCTACACAATCTCCAAAAACTACCAGGGAATGAGCCCAATTAAAAAAAAAAATAGTCAATCACTGTGGCCAGAGTGACAGTATAGTGGGTAGGGTCTTTTCTTTTTTTTTTTGGTTTTTGGGTCACACCCGGCAATGCACAGGGGTTACTCCTGGCTCTGCACTCAGGAATCACCCCTGGCGGTGCTCAGGGGACCATATGGGGTGCTGGGAATCAAACCCGGGTCGGCCGCGTGCAAGGCAAACGCCCTACCCGCTGTGCTATTGCTCAGCCCCAGTGGGTAGGGTCTTAACGCACGCCTGCCTGAGTTTGATCCCCAGCATCCCAAATAGTCCTCCAAGCCAAATGAGAGTGATTCCTGAGTGCAAGGCCAGGAGTGAGCTCTAGGCACTACAGGGCGTGGCTCCCTAACAAGCAATATTTTAAAAAATCAATAAATGCTAAAATGTGGGAGCTGGAGATGGCCCATGTGACTAAAGCACCTGTTTTGCAAAGTTTGAACTCTGGTGCCACATAAAGTGAGTGCAATCCTGGCAGCTCTGCTACCTGCAATCCCAAGCACTGCAAGTTGTGGCCGCACTGTAGCTAGGCATGTATGAACACTGCAATGGAAAAGATGATTGAGGGCCAGAGCCATAGTATAGTGGGTAGGGCACTGTGTGAACAGCAAAATCTGATTTTCAATCACCAGGTAAGGACAAACAAGGGGGAGTGGGGGAGGGGGAGAGAGAGAGAGAGGGAGAGAGAGAATGATCGAAGGGCTTGCTTAATATACAGCAGACAGCAGTGGCCACAGCCCAGGTTCAAATCTTGGCACCACACATGGCTGCCTGAGCTCATCCAGGCATCATGGCCTCCATGCACAGAGCTGGGTGTGGGTTACAAGCTGGTCTCAAGGGTCAACACCTCAGACAGTCTCCACTTCCTCGTCTGCCAACCCACTGGCTAGAGAATCTGCTCTTTAATCACTGTACACTAAGAGCTTTAAAATAATCAAATCTCCTGACTCCAACTTTCTATAATATTACATTCTGTTGATCAACTTACTTATTGCTATTCTCTATGCTTTCAGTCTTAGACCAGATCCCTCAGTATCCCTGACCCCATCATATACTCATCTTTTCTCTCCTGGTCACCCTGCATTAGTACTTCTGCTCTAAATTAATACTTGTATTTTTATGAAATACAACAACAAACTTATGAAATGCCTTTTGGTGGTGAGGAAGTCCCATGTGCTGATGCTAGGGGGAATGATTCGATGTCAGAAAATGGAGCTGGGTTCCTGTGCGTAGAGTATATGTTCCAGACCTTAAGCCATCTCCCAAGCCCCTAGAAATGCTCTTTAAGGAGAGCATCCAGGTCCAGCCCTTGCCATATGCTACAGGAATGACTATGTGAAGAAAAAGGACTCTGCCGCTTGGTATGAATGTCCACTCTGTGTGGACCATTTCTGGTCCATCCACTGTGCTCAATTAGACAACCTCAGACACGGGGGGAAGCAACAAAGGGGGTCCTCTGCAAAAGTCTTATCTCAACCTAAAGTCAAAAGTGTAAGCCACCTGAAAAGAATGATGGATATTGACATCCAGAAACACTGGACACTCAACTAAAAGGATCTGGGGGAAAAAGTAAATCTAACACACAACACTTCAAACAGTTCTCAGAACACAGTAGATACTCTTATCAGCATTAATTACCATAATATCGCTATTTATCACCAATACTGTAATTCATCAAATGTTCAAGGGCTGGGGGGTGTGGTTCAGTGGCAGAGCTCCAGTCCTGAACCTGTGAGTTCCTAGATTTCATCCTTGGCACTGTCAACACATTTAAAAAAATCCAGACTTTTGTCAATCTAAATAAAAAGTACTTCCACACTTCCATACAATGTAAAAGTTTTTAAATGAGTTAATGTTTATATTTCTACTTAAATTACCTTCACTTAAAGATCAACATGGACAGGGTTCTAGCTTATAAAGGAAAATACCTAATTAAATTGATCTTACCTCTTAAAATTCAATCCTGGAAGTGAATAATATGTTAATACCTTTCTGTAGCTATGCTATCAGTTTTTCTTCCAAATGATGAGGATATAAAGAAAGAATTAAGCAAACATTTTATACCTTAAATGAAGCCACAGCTTTATCGTAAGCTTTTATCAATGCTGTATCATCCCATATGTCAGAATCATCACTCTGGGAAGGAAAAATAAAAACTGCATTTTAGGGTGGGTTTTATTTTTTAAAGGTTTATTAGGTATTACCAGGAGTCATCTTATTCCAGTCCAAACAAGATGACATCTCTACGCTCTCAGTGTCTCTGACCTCTCTGAACAGTCCCTTCACTTTCCTGTTCTCATTGAAATTTGGCCACTGCAAATGTTTTCTCCCCACAGTCCTCCAATTCCTGTACTGGAGGTGGGGGAAGGAACCATCCTTGCTCCTCTGTTTCATTTCCAAATGATTCTTCCTCCTTCTACCTGAAAACCTCCCTACTCTCAAAGTTCTGTCTTGGCCGCTTAGCTCTCCATCTGAAATGAATGGTTTCCTGGGTCACACTTCTTTCCTTGAGACTTACATACCAGTACTCTCTCCAACACCACTCCTGATGTGATTCTTGGTTGTTAAAAAGCCGGTATAGGGTGCTGGAGCGATAGCACAGTGGGTAGGGCATTTGCCTTGCACACGGCCAACCTGGGTTCGATTCCCTGCATCCCATATGGTCCCCCAAGCACCGCCAGGAGTAATTCCTAAGTGCAGAGCCAGGAGTAACCCCTGTGCATTGCCGGTTGTGACCCCCCCCCCAAAAAGATTTAAAAAAAAAAAAGCTGGTATAGAAGCTGTATAGTATGCCTTGCAGGTGGCTGACCTGGGTTTCATCCTATTGAGTGACTTGAACCTGCCAGGAGTGATCTCTGAGTGCAGAGCCAGGAGTAAGCCCTGTACATTGCAGGGTGTGGCCACCCCCACCAAAAAAAAAAAAAGAAAGAAAGACAAATTCATCCTGAGCTACTCTAGAGCACTGCTCCACTAATTCTTTCCTTTCCCTGGCATCATCACATTTCTCATTCTAAGTCTGAGAGCTTACCAGCCCACAAATACGGCTGAATCATGTTTCTCTTACTTGAAAACCAAAAAGGTACAATTAATCCTCTTCCCTCTCCAACTACTTACTAGCCAATTTCTCTACCTTCTATTGGTGGAATGAATTTCCCTGAAGCACTCGTTCACAAATGTTGCCTAGAATTTCCCCTTCCTTACTATTGGATTCTCTCCAACAAGATTCCACCCCACCATTTCATCCAGGACTGAGCTCCTGACCCTCTGCCTTCCATAAATCCGTTTTACTTGCAGTTTTCTACCCTTTGTCGGTAAAGAAACAACTTAAATTTTTTTTCAACTGTATTTCCGTACCAAACCTGCTGCCACCGATTTAAAAATACTCGTAGTGAGTGGGCGCTAGCAGCGGAGAGTTAGCACCAGTGATCACTGCGCGACCTAGGTCCATGCCTCACTCGCTGGCTCAGTGTCCCCGCACACGCCCCAAACCCAGAGCGGTGAACACGCTCTGGCGCGATGCAAGCGGCTTCGGTCTGATGCCACCAGAGCGCCCGGCCCGCGCTCCCGGGAAGGCGTCTGAGCCCGGAGCCCCCGAGTGCAGAGATGGAGGAACCCATGTGGACCGTGGCCCCGCGGCGGTTCGAACGACCCGCTCCTGCCCCCGGGGCCGGGTTAGGAGGGCCCAGAACCCGGAGGCCGGTGTGCAGCGGACAGCGATGCGAAGGCAGCCGAAGCCGCGTCCTCACCTGCCCGGTGCCGCGCCGGAACAGCACGGAATCCGGCTGCTCCCGTCCGCCGCCGCCGCCGCCTCCGCCTCCGCCCATCGCCATGGCTAGCCTCCTGCCGGCGGCGTGGCGCCACTTCCGGCGCTTCGCAGTGACGACTTCCGCCGCGCCGCCGCTCAGACAGCGGCATCGCGTGGTGGCCGGGGGCTCTCTGGGCGCCTGCTACGCCGGCGCCTCCGGTCCGTAGCTCTGTCTCTGCGCGAACTCTTTTGGGACGCACCCAGCAGTGTTCAGAGCTGACTCCTGGCTCTGTGCTCAGAGACCGTTCATGGCTCCGCTCGGGGGACCGTATGGAATGCCGGGGATCGAACCTAGTTGGCCGCGTGCAAGGCAAACGCCCTCCCCGCTGTACCATCGCTCTGGCCCCCTCCCTCCTTCACAAACTTTTGATCTTGTATTTTTGTTTGTGGAGTGATTCAACCGAAGTGTCTGGTTTTTATGCTTGTTTATTTGGGGGCCACACCCGGTCGAGCGCAGGCCGCTCCTTGCGGTAGGGGGGAACTATGCTCTCACTGGCGACCTTGGTGGGCTGCGGATGGAGCATGTGCCCCAGCCCATTGAGTTAGGCTCTGCCGGGGTTCGCGCATTTAGACAGTTTGTGACCCTAATATTTAGGCTAATGTCAATTTGCCCACATCTTTTCCGTAAACCTGAAATTTTTCTGGGGTTTGGTCACGCTCAGCGATGCTCACGGTTTACTCCTGGCTTTGTGCTCACCCCAGGCTGGGGCTGGAAAAGGCTTAACTTTTTTTTTTTTTTAAATTTATTTATTTTTAATTAGAGAATCACCGTGAGGGTACAGTTACAGATTTATACACTTTTGTGCTTATACTTCCCTCATACAAAGTTCGGGAACCCATCCCTTCACCAGTGCCCATTCTCCACCACCCGTAAACCCAGTGTCCCTCCCACCCTCCCCAATCCCATCTCCCCCCCACCCCACCCTGCCACTGTGGCAAGGCATTCCCTTCTGTTTTCTCTCTCTAATTAGCTGTTGTGGTTTGCAATAAAGGTGTTGAGTGGCCGCTGTGCTCAGTCTCTAGCCCTCATTCAGCCCGCAACTCCCTTCCCCCACATGGCCTTCGACTACAATGTAGTTGGTGATCGCTTCTCTGAGTTGCCCTTTCCCCGGAACGTGAGGCCAAGGGCTTAACTTTTTTATTTTGCCACCTCTAGCAGTGCTCAGGTCTTACTCTGGCTTTGCGTACTGGGATCGCTCCAGGCAAGCTAAAGGGGTCATTTGTGGTACTGGGAACCAAGCCTAGGAGGGCTTGAACGCAAGAAAAGTGTCCTACCGGATATACTATTTCCAGCCTGCAAAGCTTGCATGTGCACCTAAACCCTGAACTATTTTCCTGGTTCTTACCCAGCTTTTTTTTTTTTTTGATGGGGATTGTTGTTTTTGGGCTACCCCCAGCAATACTCAGGGTTACTTGCCTCTGCATTCAGGGAATTAACTCTTGGCTGTCCTTGAGGGACCATGTGGGATGCTGGGGATCAAGTCAACTGAGTTCAAGGCAAACGCCCTACCCATTGTACTATCACTCTGGCCTCTTAATTGATGTTTTAAAAAGCTGTAAGTAGAACTGAGACTTCATTTTATGTTCATTAGTTGCTATTCCAGGTAGCTTGTACTAAATATTTTTGGGTCACACCTGGCGATGCACAGGGGTTACTCCTGGTTCTACACTCAGGAATTACTCCTGGCGGTGCTCAGGGGACCATATGGGATGCTGGGATTTGAACCCGGGTTGGCCACGTGCAAGGCAAATGCCCTACCCACTGTGCTATCACTCCAGCCCCGGCTTGTACTAAATCTTAAAGCAAATAATTTGATAATTTTAAATAGATTTTAAATTTGGTTATACAATAAAGTGGATTTTAAAGATCTACTTAAAATTCATGACAAAGATTCTAAGTTTAGGGCTGGAGAGATGGCACAGCGATTGGGGTGCTTCCCTTGCACACAGCTGACTCTGGTTTGATCTTGGCATCCAGAGGTCCCCTGAGCAGGCTAGGAGTATGAGTGCAGAGCTAGGAATAACCTTTGAGAATTGCCCAAAAAAAAAAAAAAATACAAAACCAATTCTAAGTTGACATGAAATTTTATCTACCCACATTACTTCTCTGAAAATGTTCACCACTGATACAAAATAATATTCACCAATATGTTGCATGCATAATATGTGTTTTATTCTTTGAAGATGGTTCTGGAACACACTAAGTCAGGCCCAAGGTCAAGTTGAAAGTTTATAGAGTTTTGAAAGGATATGTTACAGCATATGTTATGACTGTTCACTCTACCAAATCTTGATCATAGAGTTTAGTGTCCACCTTGCTGACATTAGCACCAGTTTTTCAAGTAGCCAACCATCATTTTTCTCTTGTTTGCATGGACTTCTTCTCATTAGCTGCCTTCTGCTTTTGTTGCATGATCTCAGAGTCCCTATAATAAAGGTAAAGTTTGTAAGTTGTTACAGAAAAACTGATTTTATGTTCTCACTTGTTCTATTATATAGAATAAATATTAGACATAAATTCAGGAGTAGCTGTCTTCATAACATAGCACATTCCTGTAAAGGAAAAACAAGACAGCTACAAAGAAAGTGAGATCATGGAAAAACAACAGTGCCTTTTACTTTTCTGTTTGAAACAGGATCTGCTTGCTGTGTGAACTTAGTAAAGTTACTCAAGTTCAGATCCTCAGTATCCTATTCTATGCACTGGAAATAATACATTACCCTTTGCTAGAATTCTATGGAAAGTTTACATTAGACCAGTGTTACTCAACTGGGAATCATTTGCCCCATTCTCCATGTGAACTCCCCCTACCCACAGATATTCCATAGGGGCTACTTTTGAAAAACTGCAAAAATTGGGCTGAGAGGGGCTGGAGCGGCAGCACAGTGGGTCGGGTGTTAGCTTTGCACGCGGCCGACTCGGGTGTGATTCCCAGCATCCCATATGGTCTCCTGAGCACCGCCAGGAGTAATTCCTGAGTGCAGAGCCAGGAGTGACCCCTGTGTATCGTCAGGTGTGACCCAAAAAGCAAAAAAAAAGGGCTGTAGAGATTGTACAGTAGGTAAGGTGCTAACCTTGCATGTGGTCAACCCAAGATTCATCCTGGTCATCCTATAAGTTCTCCCAAGCACCACCAGGGGTGATTCTTGAGTGCAGAGCCAGGAGTAACCCTGAACCTAATTGAGTATAGTCCAATACCCCTCCTCCCTATCCCCATCCCAGTTGCAAAAATGGGCCAGAGTGATAGTACAGACAGTAGGGTGTTTGTCTTGCACACTTGTCGACCAAGGTTTGATCCCTAGTGCCCCATAGTGTTCCCCAAGCCCTGCCAGAGGATCCTTGAGCACAGAGTCAGGAGTAAGCCCTGAGCAAAAACCAGTAGCAGCCAATAAATTGCAAAAATGAGGATCTACAATACGAGAGTAGAGGGCTAGCTAGTAGGATGGGCAGAGGGTAGAAAGGAAAGGAAACAGAAAGGAAACAGGGTTAGAAGATGGTTGGAAACATTGCATTAATTGAGAGTGATTTAAACTTGTTCTATTTGTGACTCTTTTCACCCTAGGAACTAGGGATTCATTATGCAAGGTGACTTAAAATTAATTTTTGTTTGGGGGCCACCCTTGGTGATGTCCTGGTGCTATTCCTGGCTCTCACTGCTTGGGGGACCATGTGGTTCTGAGGATCAAACTGGGAAGTTGTTGCAACTTTACTATTGGGGTCTGAAGTGACAATACAGCAGGGAGGACACTCGCCTTTCATGTGGCCAAGTGGGTTTGATCCCTGTCATCCCATATGGTGCCCCTAGCACTGCCGGGGGTGATCTCCGAGTGCAGAGCCAGGAGTGAGATCTGAGCACCACTGGGTGTGATCCCAAAACAAACACAGAAAACCTAGGCATTAGATCATCTAATTTAACACTTTATAAAGAGGTATGGCTTTTTTCTTAATCTATTTTTTCTTCATTGTGATATTAATGTGATATTTAATTAGATGTAGATTCTTTTCAGCTCTGTCTTCCTGGTTTGTTCCTGGCTGTGTCAGGGATTGAACCTTGGGTCAGCTGCATGCAAAGCAAGTGTCTTAACCCCTATTAAGGCATTTTTGTCACTTTTGTTTAATTTATTTATTTTGGAATGGGGCCATACCAGGTCATGCTCAGGATCACTGTGACCATGTGAGAAGCCAGGGAACAAACCTCGGTCAGCTGTGTATAAGGCAAGTGCCCTACTGCTATACTGTCTTCCTGGAATCTATCGGTTTCTTTTTAGTTTTTTATTGTGGTGCTGGGGGTCAAACCCAGGCCCTCATACAAGCAAAGAAAGGGCACTCTATTGCTGCTACATGCCTTGCCAAAGCTTATCACAAAAAGTATCATAGAAAGAGGGTGTGAGCAATATAGGCTTAAACCTCAGCAAATATGTCACTGTCACTGTCATCCCGTTGCTCATCGATTTGTTTGAGCGGGCACCAGTAACATCTCTTATTGAGAGACTTATTGTTACTGTTTTTGGCATATTCAATATGCACGGATAGCTTGCCAGGCTCTGCTGTGCGGGCTCCATACTCTCAGTAGCTTGCTGGGCTCTCCGAGAGGAGTGGAGGAATCGAACACGGGTTGGCTGCATGAAAGGCAAAAGCCCAACTGCTGTGCTATCGCTCCAGCCCCAGCAAACGATGATACTTTTTTTTTTTTAATTTTTGGGTCACACCTGGCAATGCACAGGGGCTACTCCTGGCTCTGCACTCAGGAATTATTCCTGGGGGTGCTCAGGGGACCATATGAAATGCTGGGAATCGAACCTGGGTCGGCTGCGTGCAAGGCAAATGCCCTACCCGTTGTGCTATAGCTTTAGCCCCAACAATGGTACTATTAATACTACTGCTTTGCTGTTACTATTTTGCAATGCTGCAGATCAAACCCAAGACTTCACAAGCATGTGCTCTACTGTTGTCCCACACATGAGACTCAGATGATTTTTTTTGTTTGTTTTTGGGCCACACTGGCAATGCTCAGAGGTTACACTTGGCTCTGCACTCAGGAATTACTCCTGGCTGTGTCTGGGAAGACCATATGTGGTTTCTGATTTTCTTTTTTTGTTTTTTTTTGCTTTTTGGGTCACACCCAGGGATGTACAGGGGTTACTCCTGGCTCATGCACTCAGAAATGACTCCTGGTGGTGGTCGGGGGACCATATGGGAGGCTGGGAATTGAACCCGGGTTGGTCGCGCGCAAGGCACATGCCCTACCCACTGTGCTCCAGCCCCAGTTTCTGACTTCTAACCAAAGTCAGCTACACATCAAATTATCTGGGGAGATTTTTTTAAATCTTAGATTTGATAATATGTACCTGTAGCACCTCATAATTCCCATCCCTGAATCAATTAAATTGGGCTTGGATGTAGGACACAGGGTTATGCTGATGCCAAGTTTTCCCTGGTGGTTCTGGCCTGGTTTGAGAGCCACTGAGAAGCCACACCAAAGCACGTTAGTCAGTTATTTCATTCACCGATCTTTCAGGTTCCATATGGATGACACATTTAATTAACATGAATGCAATTTTATTTTTTTTGTTTTGGGACCGGGCTGGAGTAATAGCACAGCGGGTAGGATGTTTGCCTTGCATGCAGCCGACCCGGGTTCGATTCCTCTGCCCCTCTCAGAGAGCCTGGCAAGCTACTGAGAGTATCTCGCCCGCATGGCAGAACCTGGCAAGCTCCCCGTGGCGTATTCGATATGCCAAAAATAGTAACAACAAGTCTCACAATGGAGACGTTACTGGTGCTGATTGAGCAAATCGATGAGCAACGGGATCACAGTGACAGTGACACAGTGTTTTGGGAACGTACATGGCAATGCTCAGGAGTTACTCTTGGCTCTGTACTCAAAAATTCCTGTCAGTGTTCAGGGGACCATATAAGACATTCTGGATTGAATCTGGGTGGTTCACATGCAAGACAAGCACCCTACCTGCTGTACTATCAGTCCGGCTCCACATGAATACAATTTTAAACTTTTATTTTGAGGGGGGTCACACCCGGTGTTGTATGCACAGTGGTTACTCCTGGCTGTGCACTCAGGAATTACTCCTGGCAGTCCTCAGTGGACCATATGGGATGCTGGGAATTGAACCCGGGTCGGCTGCATGCAAGGCAAATGCCCTATCCACTGTGCTATTGCTCCAGCCCTTACAATTTTAAACTTAAGCTAATTATTTCTGTGGCAGTTTTATATTGTCAAATAGAGTCATATATCACTGTTTTGGTTGGAGCACCTAATTTCTCCAACCAAAAGATCTTAAGATGTCAATCCAGCTTGGGAACCTCCTACTCCACAAAATATACTTTTATGTCTCCTTCAGAGCAGCTCTCACTATAATTGAGCCTTTCTGGGAGAAGGATGGGTGTCTCCCAAATAGTGCTCAGGGGATTTGGGAGCCTCTCCTGGTGATACTTGGCCTGGCTGTGTAGGTCAGATGGTTCACTGCTTCACCTGGTGACATGTTGCTTCTAGGGAGCAGCTGTGTTAGAGACACCAGGTCCACAGCTGGCAGTGCTCAGGGAGTCTGTGATGGCAGGGATCAAATCTGGGGATCTGCATGCCAGGCATGCACTCAAGGCCATTTCCAGCCCATATAATTGAGTTCTCTGTAATCCAGATTAGCTTGGGTAAACTGTTTACTTTGAACATGTAGCAACCCTATCATCTAACTGGGTCTTGCATGTGGAAGATGTTCTTTTACTTGGCTAAATGAAGTCCTCATAGTTTTGGTGAAATTGTATGAGATTCCCTGCACAATAAAAGGTAGTCTGAGAGCCTTAAACATTTCATTAGTGGGTTGGAATAATGACTAGTCCCCGTAGTTTTTCTATGCTCGACATGCAACAGAGTTCTGCAAGACAGCACAAGTCTACCAAAGATGCCAAAAAATGCTTTCATTCTCTAAATGAAAGCTCTGAGTTGAGAATTCGCTCAGTGTCACTCACCTCTGCTTTCGTTGAGAGGCAGTCAAACTATCCTCTTTTCTTTTCCCTTTACTAATTTCCTGGGATTTCTTCATATTTTTCTGGCGAGCAAGTTCTCGTTGATTTCCACCTCAGAAAAGAAAGAGTAACTCCTTTTCCATCTCCAAAGTCAATAATTACAATATAAAGTTCTTACTGAAATCCATTTTTTTCTTTTGGTTTTTGGGCCAGTGACACTGACCTAGTATACTCAGGGGATGACTTCTTGCTGTGCACTGAACAATTACTCCTGGTGGGCTCAGGAGACCATATGGGATGTGGGGATCAAACCTGGCTGGGTGTGTGAAAGGCAAGCTGCTTTACCCATTTTACTATCTCTCCAGCCCTTTGAAATAGTACTGTCTGTAGCACTGTCATCCCATTGTTCATCGATTTGCTCGACCGGGCACCAGTACCAGTAATGTCTCCATTGTGAGACTTTTTGTTACTGTTTTTGGCATATCAAATGTGCCATGGGGAGCTTACCAGGCTCTGCCCTGTGGGCAGGATACTCTTGGTAGCTTGCCTGGCTCTCTGAGAGGGACATCGAACCAGGTGTGTGCAAGGCATACGACCTACCTGCTGTGCTATCACTCTGGCCTCTTGAAATACATTTGTTTTTTAATAGGCACATCAGCAGAGTATAGACTGGGGATCTAACAAGGTCTTTAAACCTTCTTCCCTGATCTGACAAGGAAGAAGCTTAAAAGGCAAGCACTTAAGCTCTTAAAGAGTATCATTATACCAAACAAAGTGCTCACTATACACACACACACACACACACACACACACACACACACACCCTGTACATTTTTTTTTTTGGGGGGGGGGGTCATCCCTGGGGATGCTTAGGCCTTACTCCTGGCTTTGCATTTGGGAATTATTCCTGGCAGGCCCCAGGAACCATCAGTGTGCTGTACTCTCTCACCAGCATAGACCCCATCCTTTAAAACTGACATTCCAATCGTCTATCGCACGATTATTTCAAAATAAAGTACTACTTTTTGAAGAGTGGAGGAAAGATTGACAGAGCTCCCACCTCTCACAGGTTGGCCCATCACAATCCCAAGGAGAGAAGCTTGTAAAACATTGCCCGTGAGAGTCAAACAAAAGAAGCAGGGAGGAGACTCAGCTGTCCAGTCCTCATCAGGCCTTAGGACTTTAGGTACCAGCAGAAGTCACCTGCAGATCAGGCTCCCCACGCCACAGATCTCACCTTCAGGGCAGGAGCTCTTTAAGGTCTAAACTCACACCCGAGGGGCAGACAGCCGGCTGGCCTTGACCGGACTGGAGCCGCTCGTCTGTCTCTCTCCTGAATGAAGATAGGGTCCTGGCCCGCTCGCTCTAAAGGGATCCACCGGCCGATCCCTGCCTCCCGCGAGCGCTCCCCTCATCCATCCGCGTACTCACGGGCCATGCTGGTCAGCCGCCGGGGTTCTGGAGAGCGCGACTTGGAAAAGAAAAGGCTCCGGTGCAAGCCCTGCGCGGTCCCCACCGGTTAGTGCGCAAAGCTGAGCCGGAGCGGGGCCCTCCACCCCGCAAAGCCTCAGCAGCGCCCACTGCCCCGCCCACTGAGCCCTGACAACTGCCGCGGGGGGGGGGAAAGACTGCGCGTGCGCGGCGGGCCGGGCGGGCCCGGCGGCGGGCGGGGCCGCGGCTCCGGGAGGGTTTGGTGCACCGCAAGGTCCCTTTCACCTCGCAAGTGTTTGAATTTTGTTTTGCTTTGGTGCTACACTAGGCGGAGCTCAGGGCCTAGTCCTGGCCCTGCGCTCAGGGATCATTCCTGGAGGGGCTCGGGGGACCCTATCTGGTGCGGGGGAATCGAACCTTGGTCGGTTGCGTTCAAGGCAAGCGTCCTGCCTGCTGTTCTATAGAGCCCTTGTAACTGTTGAACAGCTGATAGTGTCTCATTAAAATCTTAGACAAGGCTGTACGGTAAAGGTCTTCGTACAATATGTTTCCCAGGGACCCAATTCTCTAGCAAGAAATCACGAGCAGTTTCTTCACCAAATTTTCTAATCTATCCCCACAATTTAGAATTTCTACGGACTTTTATTTTATTTTATTGCCATACCCGGCTGTGCTCAGGATTTACTCCTGGCTCTGCGATCAGGGGTCTCTCCTGGCGTGGTTCGGGGGCTATATAGGATATCGAGGATGGAACCCGGGTTGGCCGCTTCCAAGACAAGCGCCTTTCCCGTTGTACTATGACTCTAGCCTCACGATTTAAAATTTCCAAGCCCTGTTAATGCTATATAGGCCCTTTTAAAAACAATCGGAGAACGATTAAAAAAAAAAGAAACAAAAGAAAACAGAAAAGCAGTTCCCGTAAACCTTTAGGCTGAAGAAGTGCCGGCTGCGGGTTCCCGGGTCGTCTGCGGCGGCCAGAGCACGCCTCATTCCGTAGTTTGACAGTTACCATGGCTCCGGTCGCCGTGCGTCTGACGTCAGCCCGCGGCGCACTCTGATGACGCGCCGGTCCCTGGAGCCCTGGAAGGGCGGGGGAGCAAGGTGCAGGGAAACTTGGCTCTCGGTGAAGCAGGGTCATGAAGAAGAGGCGGTGGCGGGAGGAAGGAGGAGGTGGTGGGGGCGTGAAACTGCGGTAGCTGCCGGCCGGGCTGGTGCGGGTGCTCTGTGGGGAGGGCTTGGTTCCGAAAGCCTCTCTCGGGGCCGCGGCCGGGGCTCGGGGCTGAGCGCGGCGCCGGGGCCGCCTCCCCGGGCCCCCTGGCTCCGCCATGTTCCGCCGGGCACGCCTGAGCGTGAAGCCGAATGTCAGGCCTAGTGTGGGCGCTAGAGGCTCCGGCGCCGCCGCCCCGCAGCGTGGACCCGAGCCTGCTCGGCCCCCGGAGCCCGCGGCGCCCGCGGCCCCGCCGCCAGCCGAGCCCGCGGAGGAGGCGCCGGCGGATTTCGGGGGAGCGGAGCCCCAGGAGCAGGCTCCCAGGAGCAGGTGAGCGTGAGCGCAGGGGAGCGTGGCCGGCAGCTGAGCCGGCGGACCTGGCCAGGCGCGGGCCGGCCAACAGTTGAGGGTCCTCGAAAGCCCCGCCAAAGGCCACCACGTCCACAGGCGGCCGGCGTGGATTTTGTTGGGGACTGTAGATCCTCGGGCGGGGGGGTGGGCGGTAGAGAGAGAGAGAGAGGACCCCGAATTGCAGCGGTGGAGGGAGGAATCCGGGTTTAAGAGACTTGGAAGGATATCCCCGCGGGGTGTATTCATTAGAGAAAAGAGACGACCCTAGTCTCCGATCTTGACTTGTGCCTAGCCGGGGGGGGGGGGGGGGGGGGAAGTCGTTTAAACCGTTTTCAAAGCATTTCTTTCTTTTTTTTTTTTTTCTTTCTCAAAAACGAGTGTGGCTTTTGGTTCCGCGGATGTGGGTCGCCGGGAAGGCGGTCTGGCCCCTGGTTTTGATTTGGGAGCGTGCCCCTTTAATGATGGTGACCAAGCTTTCTGAGCGGAAAAAGCGTGTGTCACTGGACCACAGTTTTGGGATTGGGATTCTTCTTCTGGATGTGACGATTTGACAATTTAGGAGACTTTGCCCAAGCAGAGTTGACTCATCTGTGAAATGGGCATGGTTCTGTTACTGGCTTGGGTGAGGTATGGTGGAGGTTAGAGCTAACTCATAGAGTCTGCCTGGCACAGGGCTAGCAGGATAGCTGCCTGGAACAAATGTCTCGTTTAGAATCAGTGGGATGGGGCCGGAGCAATTAAAAAAGCAACAACAAAATAAAACACATAAAGGCGGTGAAGTCAGGTGATTAAAGACAAGGCATGCTGGACTATTTATGACCTCCGTGTCCATACTGCATATGCGGGAAAACCAATAAAAAAATACCATGCCTGTCAAATGACAGTGAGATGAGATTGTCTTCTGGGAATTCCTTTCATGTTGGCTTGTTGACATGAGTGGATCTGGTGCTTGGTATAAGTTATTGTGACAGCTTGCTGATGCTTAGTTTTTCCAAGTTTCTTATATAAATTTGTTTCAAACTTTCTCCTCAGGTGGAGATACAGATATTTCTTGCTGTTAAGTGGCTACAGTATCACGAGATCCTGTGATACTAGATAATTTAAATAAATTACTCAATCTGTCATCTTAAAACTACAGCTGTAATCTTTAGTAGATATGAAATCTGGTGACATTTCATCTAGTTGCTAAGTAATTTTATTTTATTTTTGCCTTGTTTTTGGTCCACACCCTTTCAATGCTCAGAGGTTAATCCTGGCTCTGCACTCAGGTATTACCCCTGGTGGTGCTGGGGAGACCTTATGGGATGCTGGGCATACTTTTTTTTTTTTTTTTTTGGCTGTACCTAGTTGTGCTCAGGGCTTATTTCTGGCTCTGCCCTCAGGGATAACTCCTGGCTATGTTTTTGGGGACCTTTTTGTTTTGAGGTGCAGGGATTGAACTCGCCTCACATGTGTAAGGCAAGTGCTCTCCCACTGAGCTAGGTGCTTGGTTCTAGCTATAAAAGTTTTTATTTTAGGGGCTGGAGCAATAGCATAGTGGGTAGGGCATTTGCCTTGCACGTGGCCGACTCGGGTTCGATTCCCAGCATCCCATATGGTCCCCCGAGCACCGCCAGGAGTAATTCCTGAGTGCATGAGCCAGGAGTAACCCCTGTGCATCGCCGGGTATGACCTAAAAACCAAAAAAAAAAAAAAAAGTTTTTATTTTATAAAAAAATTTATTTTTGGGGCCGGAATGATAGTACAGCAGGTAGGTTGTTTGTCTTGGACACGACTGACGCGGGTTCAATATCTGGCATCCTATATGGTCCTCCGAGTACTGCCAGGAGTAATTCCTGAAGCAGAGAGTGGAGTAACCCCTAAGCATTGCAGGGTGTGGCCCCAAAAAGAAAAAAAAATTTTTTTTTTCTATTCTTATGCGTGTGACATAATTGTATTACATGTAAATGATGTGTGTACCACATGACAGTAAGGGCTGAGATAAGAGTTTCTTAAATCGAATAATTTTTTTTGCTACACCTGATTTGCTGGAGCCCACTCCTGGCTGTGGTGCGTGTGTGCCAGGCGGTGACTGGGATTCTGCATGGCCAGCATGCGCTCCAGCCCACTGAACCATCACCCCAATTCAAGTGAGATTTTAAATTGAAGACTTTTTGTAAAGTTTAGGTTTTGTTTTCTTTCAATTAAATTTTTTTTCAGCAATGTTTATTGAGACACTGTGATTTACAATGTTGTTCATAATGAAGTTGTTTTAGGCATACAATATTTCAATACCAGCCCCACCACCAACGTCCCCTCCCTCCACCAGTATCCCCAGGTTCCCTCCCACACCCAGCCTTTCCCTTTGGCAGGCATATACCAAATTTATTTCATATCGCTTGGTCCAATGAAACTTAAAGGAGTGGCAAGTAGAATTGTCTGAAAATAAATCAATAAAAGTCAATTTGTCATGATGAATTGCTATTTTTTTTAAACCTTTCTTAATCTAGTAGAGGACAACCATTTGCACCATCAGTGAGTACAATACTCAATGCTACATGATGGGAAGTTTTTTCTGTCCTTTAAAGGAGCTCTTTTTTTTTTTTTTTTTTTTTTTTGCTTTTTGGGTCACACCTGGCGATGCACAGGGGTTACTCCTGGCTTTGCACTCAGGAATTACCCCTGGCCGTGCTCAGGGGACCATATGGGATGCTGGGATTTGAACCCGGGTCGGCCGCGTGCAAGGCAAACGCCCTACCCGCTGTGCTATCTCTCCAGCCCCTAAAGGAGCTCTTTTAACGCTTCTTGAAAAACTGGTTTCAAGGCTTGAATTTCCTTAGCGGTTGGCTGTGTGAAGATCTGTATAGTTCCTTCAAATCTGAATGATAATCTATCTGGGTAGAATATTTTTGGTTAGGTGTTCAATTCATTGAGTTTTTGTACTGTATCTTTCCATATTCTTCTGGTTGGAAGCGTCTCATTTGACACAAAATCTGCTGTACATCTAATGGGCTTTCCTTTGTATGTATATGTATTTTTTTTATCTTACTGCATTTAGTATTCTGTTTTTATCTCTGCATTTTGTCTTTTTGAGTACAGTGTGTTTTGGAGTTTTCCTTATGGGTCTCTTTTCACTGGGGTTCTTTGGGTCTCTTGGATTCTGTGCCTGTAATCCTCAATTCCGGGAAGTTCTTAGCTAGTGTTTCTTCACATTTGACTTCCTGTTCTTCAGGAACTCCAGTGTTATTCCTCTTGAACTCATCCCATGTTTTTTTTCTCTGTATTCTGTTTGTTTCTTTTTAGGCTGTTTTCCATCTTCTGCTGTTTCCTAGTGGTATTCTCTTCATCTTTTTTTTTTTCTTTTTGGGTCACATCTGGTGATGCACAGGGGTCACTCCTGGCTCTGCACTGAGGAATTACCCCTGGCGGTGCACAGGGGACCATATGGGATGCTGGGAATCGAACCTGGGTCAGCCATGTGCAAGACAAACACTTGAGCTGCTGTGCTATCGCTCTAGCCCCGTGGTATTCTCTTCATATTTAATTTTGTTTTTCTTTTGGGCCACACCTGGTGGTGCTCAGGGTTTACTCTTGCCTCTATTCTCAGGGATCACTCCTGGTAGGGTTTGGGGGACTATATAGGGTGCCAAGGATCAACCCTAAGCCTGCTGCATGCAAGGCAAGTTCCCTAACCTACTGTACTATCTTTCTGACCGTGTAAAAATTAGTTTATGAGTGTAGGAAATTTTCAGTATTACATGAAACTTCTGTGTAAAACTAATCAAGGTGTATGAAAAAAAGTAGACTGCTTTTAGTTATTGACTTGTACATAATCCTTTTCATAATTTGCCTTCAGATCATTCCTAAATATTTATATTTAACTTGAACTATGTCAAATATGTAATTTGTAGTGCTTGGGTAACTTTCTTTTTTGTGTAAGGAGTTAATTTTGATAGCTGTAGAAGTAGTAATCCTACTGGAAGATAAATGATCGTTGTCTCAGGCAGAATAAGATTTGAGTACTTTAGCTAGATACGTATCTTCAAGTACTGCAGTACAAATAACTTGAGAAGTTTGAAATTTTGTGTGTTTATTTTCATGAATCTCAGGTTGAAAATAAAATGCTAGTGTCCTTTTGAATGAAATTAGTCAGAAGGACAGGGACAGAAACATGTAGGATATAAAGAAACTTTAAAGGGAAAGAATAAAGGCCCAAAGTCAATCGAAAAGAAGATCAGGAGACAGGAGAACTGGTCTTCATTAGGAAGCTTTCCGCTGGCGGGAGGGGGAAGGAAGGGGGAGTTAGGGAAGGGAACGGAACACTGGAACAATAGTGGAGGGAAAAAGTGGGGGGCAAGAGGCATTGGTGGAGGGAAGTGGACACTGAGAAGGGATTGGTATTGGAACATTGTACTCCTGAAGCTTGATAATGAATAACTTTATAACTCCGAGTCATGATGATTCAATAAAAAAAGTCAATAATTTAATCAATCTAGGGACCTATCGATAGGTTGCTGGAACAATAAACTGAATAAAAAATATTCCTAACCAAAGTGTTGAGTCTAGTTCAGGGCTGCTTCCCTGTGCTGGTAATTAAACTTTGGAACAGTAAGACACGGGCTGGGGGAGATGATTGGGTAGAAGGTATTTCTCTATTCATTTCTCTCCCGGCCTACAAAAAAAAAATAAAAACCACAAAAAAACCACTAAAGAATTTTCTGTTATGTAGTAGTTAACTGTTCTGTTAACTGTTCTAAAATAGGTGTTCTGTTTTAGAGACAGCATGAATATAAAACTGAATGTGCTTATTAGGGTCTTGGAAGTTTAAGAAATGTTGCAATCTTCATTATGATTTGTATGCTGAAGAAGATTTATTGAACAGAATTTCATTCTCTCCCACAATTAGTATAATCAGTGATTTTTAAAAATAATGAGATTTTCAGAATTTTGCCATAGTTTTTAAAACAAGAATACTTTAAGATAGATCCATAAAGGTGCCATTTTTCTCTTCCAATTTCAACAGTGATGAAAAGACCGATGGTGAGAATGATGTTGTTGAAGAATCCAGTAAATCTTCCTCTATTGTTTCACAGAGAAGAAAGCGAGTATCAAGTACTTCTAGTGTGGTTAAGCCTAATGTCAGTGTTCCTTCAGAATCTCAGCCCTTGTCTACAGTTAACTCAGAAGCTCCTACACCAAGCCCGGTTCCAACAGCAGAGAAACAGCCATGCTCAGATAGATATCGGATATATAAAGCCCAGAAACTGAGAGAAATGTTAAAAGAAGAACTGAGAAAGGAGAAGGTAAGAAAAGTCAGAATTTTTTCTCTTAGATGCTCGATTTCTGTTTTTATATGGCTAAGACATCAGAGGAAAAGTAAGCATCTGTAATATTTTGGTAGAGGTATTAAACCAAATAGTATTACCCATGTTTATAGAATATCCCTTTTTGTAAGCAGAATAAGAGGAACTATGGACCTAGTAAGCTATTTTTTCATGATATTAATTTTTATTTATTTTGTTATCTACATTTTTATTGTGCACTTGTGTTTCTAGAAACAATGGAAAAACAAGTACGCCACAAGTGAAAGTCAGAGGCCTCCAGATCGTTCAAAAATGACCATGAGAGACTTCATATATTATCTGCCAGATAATAATCCAATGACGTAAGTAAATTTTATTTGTTTTAGTTTCTTTACATACATAGTGATTTACATACTACTTTTATTAAAATTTAAAAATATTTAAATTTTTTTTGTGGTTTTGGGGTTTGAACCTGGGATCTGACACATTGAAGGCATTTGGGTCTACGATTGAGTTACTTCTTCTGCCCTGATGCATCACTATTGTGGTACAGGCTTTTGTTATCCAAAAACATTGTGACAAAATTTACAGCATTGTGTGATGATGTCCTTTTAGATATCCATACATCTTTTGGGGTCACACCTAGCAGTGCTTGGGGCTACTTTCAGCTCAGTGCTTTGGGGCCATGCAGTGCCACGGATCAAGTGTGTGTTGTAATCCATTGAGCTATCTACCCAGCGCTTAAATGGAATTTTATAACAAAATCGGTGGGATTTCAAGTAACCGCTTTTTTGGAAGGATAAGTGATGTCGTTTGCCTCAGATACTGAACACAAGTTTCTTGGGGCCTGGGGGATGATTCAAGTGGCAGAGCACTTGCCGGCCTGCGTGAATCCCTGGGTCTGGTCTCCAGTGCTGCCTTGGCTCTCCATGCTTCACGGGATGTGGCCTTGGGGGACCTTGAGCACCTCTAGGGTGTGCAGTATTAAAAACAAAAAGGTTTTCCTTTTTCGTATTGCTAGGATAAGCCAAGACAACTAAACAACTGTTTCTGTACTCAAGAATCCAGTTCCTATTTTTAGATATTCTAATAATGCCTGAAGAGGTGATACAATGTTTGTTTCTGTCTCCTACTTAAATACAGTGGTAAATTGATCAGTAAAGTGTTTTTGTTTTTTTTGCTTTTTGGGTCATACCTGGTGATGCACAGGGGTTACTCCTGGCTCATGCACTCAGAAACTACCCCTGGTGGTGCTAGGGGAACCATATGGGGTGCTGGGAATCGAACCCGGGTTGGCTGTGTGCTAGGCAAATGCTTTACCCGCTGTGTTTTTGCTCCAGCCCCCTAATCAGTAAAGGTTTTGTGAAGAAAGTTTTCATCAAAGGTAGACTGGGCACCCCAGGGTTTTCAGTAAACCTTTTTACATTGTGAATGTAGCTTTTTCAGGCCCAGATTGCATTGGTCTCATTGAGGGAAGGGTCAGTCCTAAGACTTAGTTCTTTATTTTTGTGTGTTTGACGGTAATTATTCCTTTGTGTCTGGATTTGATGATTCTCAGCAGGACTTGGGAGATCATAGGTTGCCAGGGATTGCACCCAGGACTCTGGCGTGTTTTCAGCTCATCCAGCTCCTGACTTATGAGTTGTTTGACTTGTAAGAGTTGGAGACAGTCTCCTTGTTACTTCATGCCTGAGTCCTGGGAGCCCCTTTTTATCGAGGAATTAGATGGTAAGAGTGTCTCTACTTAGGGCCTAACAAATTCTTTGTACCTGAGGATCCTTTTTTGGGGGAAATTTTGGGCAACCCCTAGTACTGTTAGGTCCTGCATCCAGTATAATAGTTGGAAGTTGCTTCTGGCAGTTGCTGGGACACCATTCAGTGCTTTGATTAAATCTAGGGCTCCAGTGTGTAAAGCATGCGTTGCAGTCATTTGACCTATCTCTGTCATCCCTTGATTATGTTAGTTTTGTTTTTGTTTTGGGAGCCACCACTGGCAGTGCTCAGGGCTTACTCCTGCCTCTGCACTCAGGGATCTCACTCCTGACAGGGCTTAGGGAACCATATGGAGTTCTGGGGATGAACCTGGTTAGCTGAGTGCCAGGAAGTTTCCCCGACCCGCTATATTTCTCTCTTCAGCCCAGAGATAGAGTTCTTGACGGAAAAGTTGATTGCTAGACCAGAGTGCTATGGTCTGTAGATGTGTATCACAGAGAAGAAAAACAATAATTTTCTTCTTGACTATGGATAGAATTGACAACATGTAAATTAGTTATTAAAAAGTGTGCTGTTGTTTGTGTTTAATAGTTCTTCACTGGAGCAAGAAAAGAGAACGGAAAAGTCCTTGACAACAGTCCAGAGCAAAGAGTAAGCTTCTCATCTTATTCTTTTCTGAATATACTCTGCTATGGGTACATAAAAATAAATGAGTAAATAAAGTCTCCATTGCCTTGCCATGTCGGTGTTGTTGCCATGACAGGGCCTGCATTATGTCTGTGGTGGTTGCATACATTTGGTAGCAGTGTGTTGGAGATCACACACTTGGCTGTGCTGTTCAGCCTCCCAGTCACATGTCTATAAAGCAGACATTCTACCACTGACTCTATTCTGGACCTCCACCCTCCCTCCCTTTCTTCTCCCTCCCTCCCTCCCTCCCTCCCTCCCTCCCTCCCTCCCTCCCTCCCTCCCTCCCTCCCTCCCTCTCCCCCTCCTTCTGTTCCTCCCTCCCTCTCACTCCCCCTCCTTCTGTTCCTCCCTCCCTCTCTTCTTCCCTGCTCCTTTCCTTCCTTTCTTCCTCCCTCCCTCCCTCTCTTGGTGGGTTTGGAGGACCCTTTGGGACACTGGGATGGAACCTGGTTTTTGGCTGCATGTAAGGCAAATGTCCTGCCTTCTGTACTATCACTTGGGCACCTCAGAAAAGTCTTTGAGCTCTGTTTTTTTTTTTTTTAAATATACATTTGGGCTTTTGGGTTACAGCTAGTGAAGCTCAGGGTTATTCCTTGCTCTGCCCAGAGCCACTCCTGGTAATGCTTGGGAGACCTTATGCAGAATGGGGAAGTGAACCAGGGTTTGCCCTATGTAAGGCAAGCCCCTTAATTCCCTGTGCTGTCCCTCCCACCACCTAGAACCTCTCCTTGGAGGCGACAGATGTTTCCAATTTTTATTTACTTATTTTTTGGCTTTTTGAGTCACACCCGGCAATACACAAGGATTACTCCTGGCTTTGCACTCAGAAATTACTCCTGGCAGTGCTCAGGGGAACATATGGGATGCTGGGAATTGAACCCGGGTTGGCTGTGTGCAAGGCAAACGCCCTACCTGCTATACCATCACTCCAGTCCCTGTTTCTAATTTGTAATATATCATCATTGAAATCTTAGTTGACGTCAATATAGCCAAACATGCATTTTATATACTCTATCCTGCAACATACACAGTTTTGTTGCCACCATTTGGTACAAATTGCCTTCCATATTAAATATTTTAGCTTATATCTTAGAATTTCTTTTGAGAGAGGTTACGTGGAAAGGTATTGTAGCCTTATCGTTCAAGACCCAGGGATGGGTGATGATATTTTGGAAAATTAGCTGCAACAATGGGATTTTCTGGTTGTTACTTCAAGGGTTATTAAGTAATGATTACTTTTTACTTATACTCCACATTTTAATTTTTTGAGTATAATTAGATTTTTTTCTCAGTTGGTAAAATATTTTTATTATTTTTGTTTGTTTTTTGACTGTACCCAGCAATTATTGAACATTATCTAAGATCATTTGTTCTGTTTTGGTGCTTAGGGTTTTTCCTGGCTCAGTGGTTTTGTGGGAGGGAGCTGGGGTCATAACTAGAAATTCTTAGGGCATCATGTAGTATTAGGGATTGAGCTTGGGCCTCCCGAATGGAAAATATGTGCTCCAACCATTTGAAATACCTTATTGCCCCGATTGGTAAAAAATTTAAATACAGGGGCCGAAGTGATAGTACAGCGGGTAGGATGTTTGCCTTGCACGCGGCCAACCCGGGGTTCAATTCCTGGCATCCCATATGGTCCCCCAAGCACTGCCAGGAGTAATTCCTGAGTGCAGAACCAGGAGTAACCCCTGAGCATTGCTGGGTGTGACCCAAAAAGCAAAAAAAAAAAAAAAAAGGAAAAAAAAATTTAAATACAGATAAGAAGTGTTCTCTAAAAAATACCTATGTCCTCAATTAATATTATTATATAGTATTGGCTTCTAAGTTTTCTGACATAGTAGAGTTAAAAGTAAAGGCTTCTCTGTATAACTCCCTGGAGAAAGCCACCATGACAAATTTGGTATCTGTAATTCCAAATATTTTTGTGCTTCTCTGTTTAGTACTGGTTGAATCTTAGGATATTGTCTTATGAAAATCCACATTGTTTTAGTTTATTCTAAACTAAAAGTTTTAGAATAAGTAATTTGTTGCAGACTTATAGGTTGTTTATGGGTTAGTAAAACCTTAAGGAAATGTAGCCAAATAGACTTTGTTTACTTGTAGATTTTCACCCAAACCTGAGTGTGGTGAGGGGCACTCCTGGTTCATTGCTTAGGGGTTGCTTCCCAGTGGTGCTCGGGTTACTCCCGGTGCTTGTGGTTCCCACATGCACAACATCACGCTAGGCATAGTAGAGTTATGCCTGTGTCATCCTCCCCGCCCAGGATAAGGGATTCGGTTAGTTGAGAGAGATTTGACTTCTTGGTTTACCCCTTTGGTTGTGTAATCTAAAGCGAGTTCTTTTCTCTGAGCCTCAAATGGGCGTGGAAATACTAACCTCAATGGGTCATTCTGGTGAATTAGCTACAAATGGGTCATTCTGATGAATTAACAACAGGATTGGAAAGCCAAATAACTTGTAAGAATTATTTTTGTACATTTTTTATAATATCTAGATTGGTTTAGTCTAATACTTGATTTCAATAGAAAAGATGTATATAACCCTTTATTTTCAGAAATAGTAAGGATTTCTTCTTGAATGTTGTTATATGAAGTTTAAGAAATCTTACAGTCTTGTGCTTATATACTTAATAGCACGTGTATTTTCAGTTATAGGGAAAATAAAAAAGGATGATTTTGTTGTAATTTATTTTCGGAATTTTCTCTATTCAGGAATACTCCCTATCCCTAGGAATTAATGTATCTTTGCAATTGGCAGGCAAGAAAGTAAGAACCCTCCTGATACTGAAGATAATGAAGACATAGAAGAAGAGGCGGATGATGGGCCGTTGCTTGTTCCTCGAGTAAAAGTGGCAGAAGATGGTTCTATTATTTTGGATGAAGAAAGGTAAGTTAAAAATTAAAGAAAGTGGGACTGGAGCAATAGCACTGCGGGTAGGGCATTTGCCTTGCGTGCGGTCGACCTGGGATTGATAGCATCCCATATGGTCCCCTGAGCACTGCCAGGAGTAATTCCTGAGTGCAGAGCTAGGAGTAACCCCTGTGCATCGCCAGGTGTGACCCAAAAAGAAAAAAAAAGAAAGCGGGGCCGGAGCAACAGAACAGCTTGCATGCGCCTGACCCGGGTTTGGTCCCCGGCATTTCATATGGTTCCCTGAGCACTACCAGGTGTGATTCCTGAGAGCAGAGCCAGGAGTAACCCTTGAGCATTGCTGGGTGTGCCCAAAAAAAGCCCCCCCCCCAAAAAAAAAAAGAAAAAATTAAAGTGTGGCTTCCTGAAAACAATGTGCCTCATATAATGAGATTGCGTTTATCTGTCACTATTAATTAGCTTCTGGTTTTTGTTTGTTTTTGGTTTTGGTTTTTGTACCACACCCGGCAGTGCTTTGGGCTTACTCTTTGCCCTGTGCTCAGGGATCTCTTCCAGTGGGGCCCTGGGGACCATATGCAATCTTGGGGATTGAATTCAGGTCAGCTGGGTGCAAGTGCCCTTACCTACTGTATGATCTCTGCCCTTCATTTCGACTCTGATGGTTATATTTACCTAATGCACATCATAGATAGAAAAGCGGGATTAGATTATTTTAGTTTTTGCATCGCAGTATTTTGTTTGAGAAGGTGGCACTGCAGCAAACGTCTTGTCCATTAGCATCATCATATACTGCCCTGCAGAGAATGAATCAGGCTTGAAGTCAGTATTCAAGTTTTTATATTTTTTTATATTATTTCTTTTTGCTTTTGGTCACACTTGGCTGTGTTGTATTTGGGGGCTGTCCCCAACTTATTGCTTGGGGTTGACTCCCAGCAGTGCACTGGGCACCATGCCGTACTAGGTATCAAACACTGGGTCTTTGCTCAAGCCTTTTGATCTCTCTCCTTGGTCCAAGTTTTTATGTTATTAACTAATAATATATTCTAGTGTATGGTGATAATAAAAATGCAGTGAAATACAGGTTTAACTTATATTTATTTTTTGTTATGGAAAAATTTAATTATACTTTCTGGCTTAGTTTCTTAGTTTGGGTCAGAGAGGTAGTACAGAGGGTAAGATGCTTGCCTTGCATGTGGCTGGCCCAGGTTGTATCCCCAGTACTGAATAAGTTTCCCTCAGTACCACCAGGAGTAAGCCCTGAGCATAACCAGGTGTGGCAACCAAACCAAACCAAAAAAACAAAACCAATAATTTATAAATTATTAAAATTGCAAATTTATGAAATTCAGTTGCTTTCCCCAAGTATATTTCTTTTTTGTTTTTTATTTTTATTATTTTTTTTTAATTTTAATTTATTTTGGGATACCTGGTGATGCTCAGGGGTTACTCCTTTCTGAACTCAGAAATTGTACCTGGCTGTGCTCGGGAGATCATATGGAATGCCAAGAGATCAAACATGGATGTATGTTTGCAAGGCAAGCACTGTCCACTGTACTATTGCTCCATCCCTTGTATTCTTTTATCTTTTTTTTTTTTTTTAACTGCTGTCTGGTATTGAACCTAGGGCCACATGAATGCAAGTCCTTACTACTGAGCCACATTCTTGTCCCTTCAGGTGAAGTTTTTTGAAATAATAAAGTAGTAATCCTTTCATTAAAATGGTGTTTGCATGTGTCTCCTCTAGTTTTTGATGTTGATTTTATAGTCATTAAATAGTTAAAAGCTTATTTCATTGCTTTGTGTGTAGGAATATAAAACATAAAATACTTATTTCTCAACGGTGCCTAGGAAATTGGACTTAGGACAGTGATTATTGAATATAGGAGGCAGGCAGAAGTCAATTATTTATTTTTTTAATTTTTTTTTTTTTTTGCTTTTTGGGTCACACCCGGCAATGCACAGGGGTCATTCCTGGCTCATGCACTCAGGAATTACCCTTGGTGGTGCTCAGGGGACCATATGGAATGCTGGGATTCGAACCCAGGTCGGCCGCGTGCAAGGCAAATGCCTTACCCGCTGTGCTATCAGAAGTCAATTAGTTTTAGGTGACCCAAAGATATTTAACAAATTTCACATAGCTATTTATATCTTTGAAAATAAGTTGAAACTTTTCTATTTCTATTTTCTCTTTCTATTCTATACTTGGATTTTTTCTAATTGTCACAATATAAGTGAAAATTAGCAGATTCTTAGAGAACATGCATATGTCAAATATTTATTTGTTTTTATATGACTGTCTTGATGAGTTATAAAATATAACTGTTCAGATATCATTTATTACTTGTTTCCTTTTATTTTTTTATGGATGTACTTAATAACGTTTTTCTTTCAGTTTAACTGTAGAAGTGTTAAGGACAAAAGGCCCCTGTGTTGTTGAAGAAAATGACCCCATATTTGAGCGTGGCTCTACAACTACGTATTCCAGCTTTAGGAAAAACTATTATTCCAAACCGTGGTCAAATAAAGGTAACAGATTTTTATTTTAAATTCTGTAGCTTATTTGAAGTGAAGTATTTTTAATCTACCTTGAATTACACTAGTTCTCTCTTAAGTAAAATGCAAACTTGAATATTGTTTTGTCTCTAATTTCGTGGGCATGTCCATCTTGCCCTGACCACGTAATTATATAATTTTGTGTTAGAAATCTTAAGGGTGAACATTCTGGTAATTTTGTTGGTTTGATTGGGCTACTCCTATGAGTAGTGGGGAGACCATGTTATGTTGCGGATCAAACCCCCGTCTCCCACATGCAAAATGTGGTCTCCTGTCTTTTAAGCTGCCTTCCTCCTTCTTTCTGATTATTTTGATTGCAGTTTTCTGCTTTGTTAAGTCCTGTATAGTAAATTCCATTTTCATGAAAAAGTAGTATTTCTGTTGCTTGTAATAATGTTCTACCTTTGGGACTGGGGAGATGATTCATTGAATAGGGTGCTTGCCTTGCAAGCAGCCAACCCAGGTTCAATCTCAGTTTCCTATATGGTCCTCTCTGAGTGAAGAGCCAAGAATAAAACCCCCAATCGACACCAGAAGTGACCCCAAAACAAAACGAAAAAATAATGTTCTGCCTTAGCATTATATAAGATTTTTGTAGGGGGTGGAAAACCTATACTGTTATATAATACACACATATATATATATATATACATATATATATATATATATATATATATATATATATATATAGTACTTACAAACACAGCGTTGCTTGTTTTTTCCCTGGACCTTCCTGGTGATACTCTACCTGGCTCTTTGTTTTGTTTTTTGCTTTTTTTTTTTTGAGGGGGCGGTCACACCCGGTTATGCACAGGGGATACTCCTGGCTCATGCACTCAGGAATTACTCTTGGCTCATGTACCCAGGGATTACTCCTGGCGGTGCTCCAGGGACCATATGGGATGCTGGGAATCGAACCTGGGTCGGCCTTGTGCAAGGCAAACGTCTTGTGCAAGGCAAACCCACAATGCTACCGATCTAGCCCCCTCTACCTGGCACTTTGGACCTGAAGATCCAGTTAATTGGCCCAGTGATGTGCTGCTCTAGCCCAGAGGTGATCATGGGCTATCAGGGTCACCCCTGTGATGCCCAGAGACCATTGGGTGCCAGGGATTGAACTCAGGCCTTCAGTATGCAATGCCTGTGTTCCAGCCCTTTGAGTCATCCTTAATACTTTTAAACTTTAGAAATGATAAAGTGTGGGGTTGGAGAGAGTACATTTGCCTCGCACGTGGCTTACCCAGGCTTGATCCCAGGTGCCTAGATGGTCTCCTGAGCCTGCCAAGAATAATTCCTGAGTGCAAAACCAGGAGTAAGCCCTGAACATTGCCAGGTGTGGCCCAAAACCCAAAATAAATAAATAAAAATGATAAAGTTTTTGGCCTGGGGAGATATGCCAGAGAGTTGGTTTAAATGCTGTGTACACAGGACCTCTGGGTTTAATCACTTCCACCACATAGTTTCCTGAGTCACCTGAGCACTGAGCTGGGAGTAGTCCCCAAGCAATAGTGGTGAGCCCATTCCCATCCCCCCACAGTCCCCCAGAAACAAACTTTAATGGTGTTTGTAGATCCTTGAGATTCTTGTTAGATACATAGAAATATAACTGTACCACTTGGTCAGCTTTGCTCTTCAAGCCTGTGTTCTCCCTCGAACACACATATATATATATTGCTTGTCTCGATACTTCTTCACTTCACTCAAGATTCTTGTTAGATACATAGAAATATAACTGTACCACTTGGTCAGCTTTGCTCTTCAAGCCTGTGTTCTCCCTCGAACACATATATATATATATTGCTTGTCTCGATACTTCTTTGCTGGCCTGTTCCCACTCTGGAAAGTCCTGGGTTTCCTCTTGAACATGGGCTTCTCCTTCTCTGTCCCCTAACAGCTTTCTAAATAAGTTTTAGTAAAACCCACCTTGCTTCACTAAACAAACACACACACAAACACACACATATTTGTGCATGATATAGATATTAACATATCTGTAACATATAAAAGGTATTCTATGATTAAGGATTTATTGGCTTTAAATAAAAATGTATATTAAGTACTTTCATTTGTTTTTAACTCAACGCATACTTCAGTTGATTGCTTTTCCTCTGAAATACTGAGATGAATCTTTTAGTTATACTAATTCTCTTTTTTTCACAGAAACAGATATGTTCTTTTTAGCCATCAGCATGGTGGGAACTGACTTTTCTATGATCGGACAGCTTTTTCCTCACAGAGCAAGGATAGAAATTAAGGTAAACTAAACCTATTTTTTTTTCACACTAAGTTCGTTTTCACTTAAAAAATTCATGGAGGGGCTGGAGAGATGTTATAGGAAGTGAAGCACTTGCTTTGTATGTGAGTGCAGCAGCTGTGGCCCCAGTTCAAATCCCCACCTCCACATTTGGTTTCTTGAGGTCCACCAGGGCCACTTCTGCCCCTTCCCTCCAAAAATCACCAATCTTTTTGTTTTGTTTGAAATTTTGTCATTTGAGCCACATGTGATGCTCAGGGATTACTTCCTGGAAATTTTGGCCCTTTAGGCCGTTCAGTCTGGTGCTGGCCTGAGGCTGGTGTGCTACTTCGGTCCTGTGGGACAGGGCTTTTCAGGGCCCACCCTTGGAGGCTGGGTCAGGTTATGCCAGGAATTGAAGCTGGGTCGGGCACGTGCCGGGCAGGCATTCCAACTTCTGTGTGAGGCTCTTCTATTTTAGGGGTTCCCCAGCAATGCTTAGAACGCCTGGGGGCCCCTCCTGGTGGATCTTGGTCAACTATGCCGGCAGTGATTTGTGAGGGCCTGGGGATGTGCTGGGGGTTAGCTGGCCACCTTGGCACTGCTTGGGGGCCTCAGCAGTGCTAGGGGACCCTGTGTGCCTGGGATATGATTTGCTGTCAGCCACATACAAAGCGTGAGCTGTAACCTCTATCCTGCCTCTCTAACCCGGCCCACTGTTTTTATTTGAAAATTTTTTTTGTTTGTTTTTGGGTCACATCCGGCGATGCACAAGGGCCACTCTTGCCTGGCTCATGCACTCAAGAATGACTCCTGGTGATGCTCAGAGGACCATATGGGATGCTGGGAATCAAACCCGGGTTGGCCGCGTGCAAGGCCCTACCCGCTGTCTATTGCTCCAGCCCCGAAAAAAAATTTTTTTAAACTATACTTTAGGTAACATAGTTACAACTGTGTTAGAATTTATGGTATTGAGGGTGCAAAGTTACTGCACTTAGGTGGGCCCTTGTTTTTCAGTTTTTAATTTCTTTTCTGTCTTCCTTTTTCCTCCATTGTGGCTGCTGGAGTCGGGCCCATGCAGGTGCTCACCCAAAGCAGCGTGCGACCCGGGCAGCCGCTCACATCACAGCTGCCCGCTCGCTCGCGCTTGGCATGCCGGGAAAGTGTAGGGAGCAGGCACGAGTGCCCCTGAGCCAATGTCAGCCCCTTTCGTGCTCTTAAAAAGTATAATCTTGAGAGAGAGAACAAAAGGGAATGCCCTGCCACAGAGGCGGGGCGGGGGTGGTGGTGGAATGAGATGGGAGGGTGGGATGGTTTCTGGGGTCATCGGTGGAGGAGAATGGACACTGGTGGAGGGATGGGTACTCGAGCATTGTATGTCTGAAACACAAGCACGAAAAGTCGTGAGCCTGTAACTACCCTCATGGTGATTCATTAATTAAAAAAATAATAAATTAAAAAAAGTGTAATCTTGGTTTAGGTGTGAAAATTATAATAGTTTTGTTTTGTTTTGTTAATAGAATAAATTTAAGCGTGAAGAGAAAACCAATGGATGGAGGATTGATAAAGCATTTCGTGAGTATTCAGATTTCTTTCATGATACAGTATTTGGTAATCCAAAACAATGGCCAGTCTTTTGTCTTCGATCCTGTTGTGTTTGCTGTTTGTATTGTCTCTCTGTTGTCAGAGGAAGGAAAAAAGTAGAAATACTTCTTTCTAGCAGTTCAGGGCTAGTACTTGATCATAGATAGATAACTTACAGAGGAACTCGAAATGTCTTTTCTAGATGTTTTTTATTCTGAGGAAACTGTTTTTTTTTTTTTTTTTTTTTTTGCTTTTTGGGTCACACCCAGCGATGCTCAGGGGTTACTCCTGGTTTTGCACTCAGGAATTACTCCTGGCAGTGCTTGGGGGACCATATGGGATGCTGGGGATCGAACCCGGGTCGGCCGCGTGCAAGGCAAACGCCCTACCCGCTGTGCTATCGCTCCGGCCCCAGGAAACTGTTTTTAAGGCGTTGTTTCTGAAAGATAGCATACATACAGATAATGCCTTTCAGGGTGAGGTAGTTCATTGAACAGTGCTGACCTCCTGCTGCATACAATCGTTGTTCTACCATTGGGCATTAAGGATATAGCTATACAATGCTCAGGACAAGTGGGAATCCTCCTTTTAGAGCCTTAAGTCTAATTAAGTAGAAAAAATATAGCCTGCTAATTTCAGGTATTTTTCCGTTTCGAAGAAGGAGAAAAGAGTGAGTAGATGTTTTTAAAAAATTTATTGTTGGGGAAGTTGTTTGTGAGAAGGTGCCATTTGCATTTGTATCTTTTTTGTTTGTGTTTTGTTTTTTGGCCACACCCAGCGATGCTCAGGGATTACTCCTGGCTTTGCACTCTGAAATTACTCCTGGCAGTGCTCAGGGGACCATGTGGGGTGCTGGAGATTGAACTGTTGTTGGCCACATGCCAGGCAACTGCCCTACCCATTGAACTATCTCTCCACCCCTAATATTCATTATATTTTAATCATTATTTTCCCCACTATGTTTTTAGCTGTAGAACTTAGGCAGGGATTTGACTTCTGTAGTGGATCATCCTTGTTTGTTCAGAGATTGCTCTGTGTGATACAGTGCTGTGGGTGGGTATTTAGTGGCCTGCACCAGAATTCATGTACTTTTCTCTTGGCTGTTACATTGAAGAGTATAGTGCTGATAGTGAAAGGGTTTTGATAAAGGCTTCTGGTGCTAGATAGGCTTTTAAGAACTTGTTTATCATTCTGGTCCACCCTTCCCCAACTCCTTCTTTTCCTCCCCTTTCTCCTCCCGTTTCACTTGCCTTTCCCTTCCCTTTCATTCCTTCCTGCCTCCTTTCCTTTATTCCTCTCTCTTTCTACCCTTTCTCCTCTTTATTTGGTTGCTCCCTAGCATTCTGGGTAGAGATTGTACTACTGTAAGTAGGGTTGTTCATTTTCCTGCTGATAAACAGCCCATTTTGCCTTGATATTTACAAAATAAAACTTTAGTTTCCCTCCATTTTCAAAGAGTGAAAATTTGAAGTTTCTTTTTCTTTTTCTTTAAACAGAGGAAAAGCGTCCTTTTGACTTCGATTTTTTTGCTCATTTGCTTCAGAAAGTTCTTGCTGAAGAAGAGAAAAGAAAACAAAAGTCTGTAAAAAGTCAGCCTTTAAGGGAGAAGAAATCTTCTAAACCACAGAAAAATGTGAAAGGTACCAATGTCAAAAGAAAGGGTATCCTTTTGTTTAATAATAGTATCTTTAATTGTGTCCCTCAAGTCTCTGAGCATTCTTCTGTAATTCAGGAAATTGAGAACCTTGGGGCATGCAGCTAAAGGGACTTGGTCTTTTTTTTTGGCTCTTTTTTCCGATTAAAATACATTTGGCATAACATTGTAAAAATTCATGGTATTCAACTTGTTAATTAGATACATTTTATAACATTATTGCCATTGTTTTATATTTCTTTGGTTGATTGTGAGGGCCACACCAAGTGGTGCTCAGGGCCTCAAGGGGCAGTGCCGGGGGTAGGTAGGCTGCAGTGTCTGTGCCAAGCAGGTCCCTTCCCTCCTGAGCCACACCCCTACAAAGATTGCCATTGTAGGGATCATTAGCTTCTGGTCATGCTATATAATCCTCCTATGGTGTTAGTGGTTGGAATCATTAAGCTCTCTGTCTCTTAACAGATTAATACTGCATTAACTTTGTTCCCTATACCGTATACATTGAGTCTTGCAGCTACACATTGCAATATACTCTTTTGGTGTTTTTTTCATTGGGGTAGGTGGTAGGTGGGTATTTGTTCTTGGGCCTTGCCTAGTAGTGCTCAGGAGTTACCTTTGTGCACAGCTAGATGTGGTTGAAAGAAAAAAACTAAAAAAGAAAAACCAGAAGCTATGATAAGTGAGGGTTATTTTGGTGGGCTAGTGCACATACCTTGCATGCAGACGGCCCATATTAATTTCGCAGCACCACATCAGGTCCCCTGAAACTGCCACAGGTCAGGGGTAACCTCTCTGCATCGTTGGCTGCTGTTGCCTCCAAACTACAACAAATCCAGCTGAACCAAATCCATCCAAAAAGCAAATGGAGTACATTAAAATAAGAAACTTTTTTTTTTTTTTTTGCTTTTTGGGTCACACCCGGCGATGCACAGGGGTCACTCCTGGCTCTGCAATCAGTAAGTACCTGTGGCAGTGCTCAGGGGACTATATGGGATGCTGGGAATCAAACCCAGGTCGGCCGTGTGCAAGGCAAACGCCCTACCCACTGTGCTATCGCTCCAGCCCAAAATAAGAAACTTTTATACTGCAAAAGAAATGACGACTAGAATAAAAAGACACCCCACTAAGTGGTATAAAACAATTTGCTTACTACACATCTGATAGAGGGCTGATGTATATATATTTATAAAGCATTCACAAAACTTGACATCGACAAAAAACCCTTATTAAAAAATTGAGGGGCCGGAGCGATAGCACAGCGGGTAGGGCGTTTGCCTTGCATGCGGCCGACCTGGGTTCGATCCCCGGCATCCCATATGGTCCCCCAAGCACTGCCAGGAGTAATTCCTGAGTGCAAAGCCAGGAGTAACCCCTGAGCATCGCTGGGTGTGACCCAAAAAAGCAAAATAAAAAAAAAAAAAAATTGAAAGGGTGCTTGTAGTCCCCTAAATTCAGCCAGGAGTGAATTCGAGCATAGCCAGGAGTAAGTTCTCAAAACTAATCAAAAAATCAAAACTAATCAAAAAATGGGTAGGAAAGGAGGCACCTTATTCCCTGTACTATCTCTCTAGTCTCTATAATTTATTTCATCATTTTCTATTGGTCACTTTAGGTTGTCAGATTTGTTGTTGTTGTTTTTGTTGTTTCTTTGGACCACACCCAGTGATGCTCAGGGGTTACTCTTGACTCTTGACCGTGCTTGAGGGACAATATGGGGTGTGGGGGATTGAACTTGACTTGGTCGTGTGCGAGGCAAATACTCTGCCCTACTTTACTATTGCTCTGGCCCCTGTTTGTCATTTTTTTGCAGATTTCTTAGAATATTTATCATCCCCACTTTTTGGGATACTTCTATAGGCCATTATCCTACAAATATATTTCTTGTATTTTCAGCGAAGAAAGTTACCAGTGAAGGAGTCAGTGATGATCCTGATGAGTCTGTAGGCACTAAAGTTTCAGACACAGAAGGACTTCAGAAAGATGCTCAGACAATTGAAGAACAGTCTTCAGCATCATCGGAGCAGGATTTGGAACAGGGTACATCAGAGTCAGACCTAAATCAAAACAAAAGGAGAAAGAAGAATCGGGATGAAAGTGGCAAACAGGCAGTCAAAAATCAATTAGAAAATACCACTGCTCAGCCAGTGCCTTCTGAAGAAGAGAAACAGGATGGTAAGTTTCTTCCACATTTTTTTTTCTTTTTGGGTCAACCCAGCAATGCTCAGGAGTTACTCTTGGCTCTGCACTCAGGAATCATTCCTGGCGTTGCTAAGGGGACCCTATGGGGTGCCGAGGATCGAACCCCGGTTGGCCGCGTGCAAGGCAAATGCCGTACCTGCTGTACTGTCATTCTGGCCCTAGTTTCTTCCACTTTTTAGGATGGCATAGTTGCTCAACAAGACGTGTGGTAAGTAAAATGGAGAGAAAACCGAAGACTTGCCTTCTGATTGTAGCCCTGAGTGATACTGATTAGTTGGTCTTATATTCATGTTATTGAATGAAATCATATATATTAAATTGATCATAACTTGATTGTTATTATTAAGTGTAGTCTTGAAGCCATACCTGTTGGTGCTGGGACTACTGTCTCCAGACTCAAGGGAACATACAGTGCTGGCCATTCAGTCTGAGGGCCTCATAGGAAAAACATGTTCTGTCTTTTCAACGCGTTGAGCCATTTTTCTAAACCCTTTCATTTTAATATAAAGAGCAGAAGGTTTATTGTTGGGGGGAAAATACTTCTAGAGTTAAATGAGAAGACTTTTCTCTCTGGACTCTAAACTTAATACAGTCTCTGTATTTTCATTAGCAATGATTAGAAGTTACATGCTTATAATTAAGTGTACATGGCTTGTGTCTATATGAAATAACAGGCTTTCATTGTATTTCTCTAAACCATTGTGAACCTGTTATAAGTTCTTTAGGGTTTGGTTTTGGGGTATACTTGGCAGTGCTCAGGGCTTACTCCTGGCTCTGCACTCGGGGGAACCTTTTGGAAGTGCTAGGGATCGAACCCTGGTTGGCTGCATGCAAGGCAAGTGTCTTGCCTGCTGTATTATCTCTCTGGCACCATAAGCTCTTTAATGTCTGTAGAAGCCAGGAATAAATGTTTTAGGGGGAAAAAAAGAGCAACTGCTTTAGAATGTAGGCATAACAGTACTTAAGAGTTGCTGAGGCTGAGAATTTGAACAAGTCTTTTTGTTTTGTTTTATTTTTGGGCAATGCAAGGGGTTCCTCCTGGCTCTGCACTCAGGGCACTGCTCAGGGATGCTGGGAATTGAATTCAGCCCCTAATTGGAGGTTTGTTGTTCTCTTTTCTTTTTCTTTTTTTTTTCAGTGGGGGCAACCTGAGGTGCTCAGGGCTTATTCCTGACTCTGCACTCAGGGATTACTCCTGGCAAAAAAAAAAAAAAAAAAACAGCAAAAAGATACTGTATGTTAATAGAAAATTTTGAACTGAGTGGTTTTGTGTTTAAAGATTTGGATTGGTGGGGCTGGAGTGATAGCACAACGGGTAAGACATTTTCCTTGCACTCGGCCAACCCGGGTTCGATTTCCAGCATCCCATATGGTCCTCTGAGCACCGCCAGGGGTGATTCCTGAGTGCAGAGCCAGGAGTAACCCCTCTGCATTGCCAGGTGTGACCCATAAAGAAAAAAAAATTTGGGCTGGTGAGCGTGGGGATGTAGTCAGCAGTGTAGAGCACCTGCTCTGCAGGCATGAGCTGGATTGTGATTCCCAGCCCCGCCCCACATGGCCTGTAGGCCTGTAGTCCCCGTGAGACTGGGGTGGGTCATCCCTGGTGCCCCAGTGAAAAGTGTGCCATGTCTGCTGTAGCATAATCAAGTGTGTTTGCGCTAATGCTTGTCATCCCCAGTGAGTACAGGAGCCAGCTCTGTGACCTCTGGTCATCATAGCAAGGGTAGTAAGTTGTCGAGGAAGGGCCGAAAGCTGAAAGATTAAACTTAAAAGTATGTTTATATATTTTTTTTAGTTAATTTTTTTTATAATTTATTTTTTTAATTGAATCCCCATGTTGAAAGTTACAAAGCTTTCAGGCTTAAGTCTCAGTTACATAATGCTCGAACACCCATCCCTTCGCCAGTACATATATTCCACCACCAAGAACCACAGTAAACCTCCCCCCCACCTCCCTGCCCCCAGCCCCCCACCCCCCACCCCACCTGTGTAGTTGATAAATTTCACTTTACCTTTTAAAAGTATGTTTAAAAAAATAAAATTGAACCTTTGAGGTCAAGTGAACCTTGGCTACGATTTCAGCTCTTTTATTTGCTAAAGCGTATCCTTGAGCACGTCACTTAAGATTTTTGGAGACCTTTTGAGGACCATTTTGAGTATTAAATGTGAAAATGTAGCTGATGGAAGTAGTTTCTTTCTTTCTGTGTACGTAATAGCTGCTGCCATGTAATTAATTATGACACAGAAGAAATTTGAGCACTATCATCAAGTCCACTTTCAGTTGTCTAAGAATGCCTAAAAAACAAGTCAATTTAAACACTTAAAAATTAAGCAAGATAAAGATAGTTTAGACTTCCAAGTAAATTTGATCTGATAATTAAACCACAAATATTTGTAAGCTGATTAAAGTTTCTTTCAGAGGCTTAAAAGATAAAATAGTGGATAAGGCCTTGCACCTAGCTGATCTGGATTTGTTCCTCAGCATCCCATATAAGCATCACCAGGAATGATTCCTGAGTGCAGAGCCAGTAGTAACCCCTGAGCATTGCTGGGTGTGATCCCAAACCAAAACAAACATACAAAAAAGTTCTATGCCTTGCATATAGTAACTGAAATATGTTGAATACATTATGATTTGTGGGGAGAACCACTGTTACATAAAATCTTTCATGTTTCTAAAAAGGGTTTCTGGGGCCCAAGCGGTAGTACAATGGGTAGGGCATTTGTCCTCTATGCAGCCGACACAGATTTAATCCTTGGCATCCCGTATGGTCCCCTGAGCACTGGCAGAAGTAATTTCTGAGTGCAGAGCCAGGAGTTAACCCCTAAGCATTGCTGGGTGTGACCCAGAAAGCCAAAAAAAAAAAAAGGTTTCTGGGGCCTGAGTGATAGTACAGTGGGTAGGGCGTTTGCCCTGTATGCGTCCAACCTGGGTTTGATCTCTGGCATCCCATATGGTCCCCTGAGCACCGCCAGGAGTAATTCCTGAGTGCAGAGCCAGGAGTAACCCCTGAAAATTGCTGGGTGTGACCCAAAAAGCAAAAAAAAAAAAAGGTTTCTGTTGTCTTACCTGCTGTGCTATTGCTCCAACCCCACCATTATTTTTCCTTAAGATCATTTTAACTTTGAGGTATCTTTTTGTCTTCTATTCTGTTGTCAGTGTTTAGAATAATGTTTTGTCTTCATAGATAAATGTCAGCCTTTAAGGCCTGAGATAAGTGAAGATGATGGCAATAAGGAGCATGTGCTTTTCTGCAATCAGAACTCAGAAGACATCGATTTCTCCACTGAAAAAGCTGAGAAAAGAACTGATCCTATTCTTTCTTCAAGGTATTTCTCACATCTTTATAAGTCTTTTTTTTTTTTTTTTTGCTTTTTGGGTCATACCCAGCAATGCACAGGGGTCACTCCTGGCTCATGCACTCAGGAATCACCCCTGGCAGTGCTCAGGGGACCATATGGGATGCTGGGATTTGAACCCGGGTTGGTCGCGTGCAAGGCAAACACCCTACCCACTGTGCTATCACTCCAGCCCCAAATCTTTATAAGCCTTATTTATATCTTTATCAGTTCCTAAGAAAGGAGGTTGAAATCTCCAACTATGTGAATTTGTCTGTTTCTCTTTCCAGTTCTGTTTGTATTTGTTGGGTTTCTCTCTGTGTATAGAACTGTGTTCTGTAGTCCTGTGTTTACTAGAATATACTTGTTGAAACATGCCTCCCTGATTTATGTAATGTTGATTAACACAGTAGCATGTGCTCTAGAAATGTACAAATCAGATGTGGGTATAAAATCAAAGAATTCCTGTTCGCTTTTTGACTTATTGAGCACTTTCCTAAACCTGTTTATTTGTGATTGCTGATTTCTCTGAAGGTTTAATTTTTTTTAATAACATTATGGAGCAAGAGTCCAGAAAAACAGGAAAATCCAAAATAGGGATGGGGAGATTGCTCAAGTGGTAATAGCATATGTGCATGGCCCTGGGTTTGGTACCTTACACTCTGTGCCCCCCAGAATTACCAGGTATCACCCCAGGCTCCCAAGGCTCTGCTGAAGATGGCCTCTATTTTTTAAAGAGTAGGCCAAAATGTTTGTTTTGATTCTTTCATAATAGGAGGGATTTTCCTCTAAAATGTTGGTTTTTGTGTATTTGCCATTACCATCTTGATTCAGGGCTGGGAGGATTCTATGAGGGCCTTCCTGCAGCTGGGTTTGTTCATACAGACCGGGGGTCTATGAAAGCTGTACTGTAAGTGGCTCTACAAGGCCACTCAGTGCCAAGGTCAGATCCAAGGCTGCCACTCGGCTGCCACTCAGCCCCACCCCTGGCCAATTTCTGTATGTAGGACTGTAGCACTGTCATTTTGTTGTTCATCGATATGCTCAAGCAGGCACCAGTAACGTCTCCATTGTGAGACTTGTTATTGTTTTTGGCATATTGAATATGCCACAGGTAGCTTGCCAGGCTCTGCGGTGCAGGTGGGATACTCTCGGTAGCTTGCCGGGCTCTCCGAGAGGGACGGAGGAATCAAACCCGGGTCAGCCAGGTGCAAGGCACATGTCCTACGCACTGTGCTATTGCTCCAGTCCTGTATAGTTTTAAAAATTGTTGACATAGTGTGTAGAGATAAGTGTCACTGAGAATTCTTTCCCACTGACATGTCCTTTTCCTCAGTAGTCAGCAGGATGCCACGTCAGTCAGAGGTGAGACCTTGGAATCATGTGCTGTAGATTCCCCTCCACCAGACATCGATGTGGGAGCCTTGTGTGCGCTCAGCCTTGCTGAGGGTAGTTCTACAGAAAAAAGAACTGTGGATGTAGAAAGTAAAACTCTGTAAGTATTCTACGTGGTAGTTTAATAAATGGTGGTACCACTGCTTTGAGGCATGTTAACAATATTATAATGTAGATTCTTTACGTTATTAATTAGGAGTGTGATATCAAGGGTTTTTTTTATGATTTTTTAAAATTCTTTAATTGGTGAATCACCATGAGGGTACAGATACAGATTTACACATTTTTGAGCTTGTTTTTCCCTCACACAATGTTCGCAAACCCATCCCTCCACCAGTGCCCATTCTCCACCACCAATAAACCCAGTATCCCACCCACCCCCCAATCCCATCTCCCCCCCACCCCACCCTGCCTCTGTGGCAGGGTATTCCCTTTTGATCTCTCTCTCCAATTGGTTGTTGTGGTTTGCAATAGGGGTATTGAGTGGCCATTGTGTTCAGATTCTAGTCTGCTTTCAGCACGCATCTCCCTTCCCGTGCAGGATCTCCAACCACTTTTTACCTGGTGTACCTCAAGGTTTTTTTTTTTAAATGTAGGAGTACTGCTATTTATTCAGCCATTGATTAAGCTGATTGAGTTGGGCATGAACTCCACATTATTTTTTTAAAGAAAAAATTTTTTTATTTGGATCTGAGAGATAGCCCATTACAAAGCAGTTCATAATTGGGTTTCAATCTACAATGATCCAGTACCCACCGCTCCACCATTGTCCCCCATTTCCCCACCACCAATGTCCCCTGTTTCCCTGCCATCATCCCTCAGTGTCCCCCCCCACACCACTGCCAGCCTCCCTCTGTGGGAGGCACTTTCCTTCTTGCTCTCTCCCTCTCTCTCTCTCTCCTTTTCGTTTTGTACATTATGGTTTGCAATACAGGTGCTAAGAGGTCATGGTGTTTGTTCAGGGCATTTGGTATTTTTAAAGGGATGGTAAGACTGGAGTAGCTTTTCAGTTGGGTGGCAACTTTGGGGTGTGGATGTGACTGCTGAGGCTTCCAGAAGTATAGGGAGGTGGGGGCAGGTAGCCCATCCCGACCCCGAGAAAGCCTGGAGATTTCAGTCACAAAACCCACATACCAGAATTTTCAACAGATTTTATCTTGCTGAGGTCTGTCCTGAGACAGTGGAGTCAGGCTGGAGGTATATTGGCAATTTTGGATTGTGGAAGCAAGCAGCTGCTTGGGGCTCTGCTTGGGTGGGCATAGACCAACCTACCCTCCTACCATATACCCCGGTCTGTTCAGCCACGTGCGGGTCTGAGATTAACCGCGGCTTTTGATCTCTTTTGAGATTTTTTCTATGGGTCTCTGAAATAAGGCCAATAAATGAGCTTGTATAGCTGAGCCAGAGGTGGTTTGTGGGAGTGGCTCCCACATACCTAAATTTTGGCCATTTAATTTCTTGGTAAACTTGGTTCTAAGTTGTTGGGGTCTGACCAAAGGCATAGCGGCAATTTTGGGGTCTCAGGAAGCCTGAAGGCACCCTCAGGCTGCTGAAGGGTTTTTTTTTTTAATTACGATTTCATTACAGAAAGATTCTCTTTCATATCTGATGTGTAATAATGATGATGTTTAGGTACCAGAGTGATAGTATAGCAGATACGGCGTTCACCTAGCATGTGGCCACCCTGAATTCCATTTCTGGCACCCTGCATGGTCCCCTGAGCCTGCCAGGATTTATCCCTGAGTGCAGAGTCAGGAGGAATCCCTGAGCACTGCCAGGTGTGGCTCAAAAACCAAATAAAAAAAATACTGACATTTTAGCAAAGGGGAGTAACAAAATGAATTTCTTTCTTTCTTTCTTTCTTTCTTTCTTTCTTTCTTTCTTTCTTTCTTTCTTTCTTTCTTTCTTTCTTTCTTTCTTTCTTTCTTTCTTTCTTTCTCTCTTTCTCTCTTTTAATTTTTGCCACACTTGTCATGGTACCATGGTGTCATGGTACTGCTGGGAAGATTGAACCCCTGGGCTCTTGTGCAAGATGTTTGTTCAGTCCTCTGTGCTACCCATTTAGCCCTGTGAAATGATTTGAAGCCTAAATATTTGCTCTTAGAGGTAGATTGTACTATAACTTAGTTTGAGTTCTTTTATGCTATTATTCTCAGTAGTAAATTCAATATTTGTGACTTTAAGGGGATGATTATTTTTTTCTAGTATGTTGATAGTTACTATTATCTTTAAACAAACAGAATAAAGGCAGTACAGGAATGTCCTTCTCAAGAAATATCTCAAAATATTTGATTTTTTTTATTCTCGTATGGGCTTTAAAAGTGATGATTTTACAAATTCTTATTTACTTTGAATAAAGCATGTTTATATAGAAAATCAGACTTTCAGAGCAATAATACAGCAGGTAGGGCACTTGCCTTGCATGTGGCTGACCCAGGTTCAATCTCTAAGCACCACCAGGGGTGCTGTCAGGGGTCAAATCAAGGGCCTCACAAATACAGAACATGTGCTCTGTCACTGAACCATATCCTTGTCCACAGAATCCAGCTATGGGGACATGTACTCTTACGATGCTGGTGAGAATTTTAACTAGCTGTCTGTAGTTACACTAATTTAAATTTTCACCAGCACTGAAAGAGTACCTATCTCTGTTACCAACAAATGGAGCTGTTACACTTTTGAATTTTGTGATCACATTTCTGAAATATTTTTGCTATTATGGCTTGTGAACTTTTAATCAAATTTTAGAAAGACTTTTTCCATCTCAGAGTTCTAAGGGAAATAAATCGTCTCTGTTGTCTTCACAGTTTCATTTCTGCCACTGGTTTATTTGGGATAGATAATACAGTTTAAGGATTGTAGATTATTTTATTTCATTTTGTTTTTGTTTTTTAGGCCACACGTAGTGTTGCTAAGGGGTAACCAGTGGTGGTGCTCAGAGGACCTAGGGTCCCAGGGATTGAACGTGGTTGGCCACATGCAAGGCAAACCCCCTACCTGCTGTACTATCTCTCTGGCCCAATTTCATTTTATTTTCATCATCATTTAATATTCTTAAGTATTTTATTTTGGGTTAGTGAGATAAGTTATTTTATTTTGAGCCAAAATATTTTATTTTGGGGAGCACATGCTTTGCATGCAGGAGGCCTGGGTTTGTTCCCTGGCTTTGCACCATCTTTTGAAGACCACTAGGAATGATCTCTGAACTTTGAACTGGCAGTAGTTATTGAGCACTCTGAGTGTGACCCTACAGTAGAAAAAAAAGTTAGTTTTCATTTTTCTATATTTGCTTTTTGGGTCACACCCAGCAATACTCGGGTTATTGCTGGCTCACCATTCAGAAACTACTCCTGGTAGTGCTAGGGGGACTATATGGAATGTGGGGAATTGAACTTGGGTCCAATTGCACTAACAGGTGCAAGGCAAAAGCCCTAGCTGCTGTACTGTTGCTCCAGCCCAAAGAAGTTAACTTTTATTTCATCTTAACACTCACTGTTTTGAAATGCTACCTTTATTGTATAATACATCATGGGTATTTTGTAGTCTTCTTCATTTTCTCTTGTGCTATCTTTGCCCATATTTCAGTATAACTCTTGATTATTTATGTTTAAGACTGGGCCTACTTCTGGCTTTGTGCTCAAGGATCACTCCTCAAGGGTTCTGGGAACCTTATGGAGTGCTGGGGTCAAACTCCAGGAGACCGTGTGCAAGGCAAGTGCCCTACCTGCTGTCGGGTGCTCCAGCTCCAGCTTAGGATTTTTTAAACACCTGATTGAACAAGCTAAGTTATCTCCTCACCACACACTCTTCTTTACCAATTTTCTTTGTTATTGTAAGTTTAAAGATGTTTTTAACTGTCTCTGAATGTTTATATATATTATATTGTAGTGCCAGGAATTGAATTCATGAATAGGTTTTTAAAAATTTTAAATGAAGATATCTGTATATTAAAATAATGTTAATTTTTTTAGGGAAGCTGATCAAGTAGAAAATGTTAAACCCAAAGTGAGAGGACGACTCCAGAGACCTAAACCCAATTTATCAAGGGCAGTTGGGAAGAAACCAGTTCTTACACAAAGCAAAACACTTGCAGAGAGCAAGAGTTTGCATCCAGAAACTTCCGTTGAAAAGGTATGGAATAAGATGCTTTATGGAAATTTATATTACTTTCCCCCTGAGTAACTAGGAATAAGAATATCTTAAGTTGCATTTAGGCAAAGGTTTTTGTAGTGTTTTTATTTGGTCATTAAAATTATTTTTAGACTTCCTGTGGGATCCTGAGCCTTGCCATCAATACTGGATGAGCCAGGCCAGATGGTTCGGTACTCAGTGACACAGTGTGACTGGTGCCTGGCAGTGTTTGGGGCACCACTGGTGCAGGGATGGAATTCAAGGTTTCATGTATGCAAGCCACGTGCTCCTGCCCTTTCAGCTGCTTCTTCGTTTCCTATTGTGTTAGCCTAAATTTATTGTTTCTCACTTAGGGTTTCTTGGGGTTAGTTGATCTTTGGTTATCTGAGGTTGTTAATATCAAATTACCTACTAATAACTTCTCTAATTGTGGATATTTAGATTTTTTATTTAAAATATTTTTGTAATTAGGACTTTGCTAGGAAAATAGGTAGTGAGTAAAATTTTGGAGGTGATAGGATTAATGGAGCAGAGGATTTTGAGTACTTTTCTGGTTCCAGTTTTGCATGATTGAACTGACAGTCAAAAAGGGTAACCATTTGGGGGCTGGAGTGAATAGCATAGCGGGTAGGGCGTTTGCCTTGCACATGGCCGACCCGGGTTCAAATCCAAGCATCCCATATGGTCCCCTGAGCACCGCCAGGAGTAATTCCTGAGTGCAGAGCCAGGAGTAACCCCTGTGCATCGCCAGGGGTGACCCAAAACCCAAAAAAAAAAAAAAAAAAAAAAAAGAAGGGTAACCATTTTTTTATTGTTGTGGAGGCCCACCTGACACATGCTTTGCTATTTACCATATCAGCCTAAAAAATGAATCTATTACTAAGAGCCAGAAAGAAAGTTTTCAGTTTCTTTATATCTTTGATAACTTTTTTATTTGCTTTTGATAATGTACTATTTATTTAATTGTAATATTATTATTATTTTTGGTTTTGGGGCCACACCCAGCAGTGTTCAGGGTTTACTCCTGGCTATGCACTCAGGGATCACTGCTGGCAGTGCTTAGGGTACCATATTGCTTACAGTGCTACTGTCTGTGTAAGGCAAATGCCCTCCTCACTGTACTTTTGCCCTGGCCCTGATAAAGTACTTTTTAAAAGTGCCTGTTTAGGGCTGGATTGATAGCACAGCAGGTAGGGTGTTTGCCTTGCACGTGGCCAACCTGGGTTTGATTCTCAGCATCCCATATGGTCCCCGAACACCACCAGGAGTAATTGCTGAGTGCATGAGCCAGGAGTAACCCCTGTGCGTCGCCGGGTGTGACCCAAAAGCGAAAGGAAAAAAAAAATGTCCCTGTTTATTTTTTCCTATTTAAGTGAGGTACCTTATTACACGTGGGCAGGATATTCTCAATAGCTCGTCGGGCTGAGGAATCGAACCCGGGTCGGCCATGTGCAAGGCAAACACCCTACCTGCTGTGCTATTGCTCCAGCCCCACCTGCACAGCAGAGCCTGGCAAGCTCAATATCTGTGGCATATTTGATATGCCAAAAATAGTAACAAGTCTACAGTGGAGACGTTACTGGTGCCTGCTCAAGCAAATCAATGAACAACAGAACGACGGTGTTATAGTACCTTATTATGTGATAGTTATAATCTTGTATGATTATAGTTTAATCATAAATTATTACATTATTTAAATTCAAAAAAATTGGTAGGGCCAGGAATAGTACAGGGGGTAGGTAAGAGACTTGCCTTGCATGTGACATTTCTCTGCCATGATTGTTGTTCAAATCGTTGGTACATTTTTTGGGAGGTGATTGTCGGGACAGGGGCACATCTTGTGGTGCTCATAGCTTACAGGGATCACTCTTGGCACTGCTCAAAGGACCACATCCAAACTGGGGTCAAGCAAGTGCCTTAACCCCTGTACTGTCACTCCAGTCTTCATGAAAATAAAGCTCTTAATTCATATTAGCAAAAGGTTTTCTGGAAAAGGTATATCAATTAAAAAAAACTTTTATTGATTGAGGTTCTATGATTTACAGTATTGTTAGTGATGGTGTCCTTCGCACATAATTCCAGCACCACACCCCTCACCAGCATACCCAAGGCTAATACCAATTTGTACTTCTGTCAGTAACGTATGAGATGTTTTATAATATTTTTATCTGAATTTAGAATTAAGACACTTCTTTTTTTTTTTTTTTTTTGCTTTTTGGGTCACACCCAGTGATGCTCAGGGGCTACTCCTGGCTTTGCACTCAGGAATTACTCCTGGCAGTGCTGGGGGGACCATATGGGATGCCGGGGATCGAACCCGGGTCGGCCGCGTGCAAGGCAAACGCCCTACCCGCTGTGCTATCGCTCCGGCCCCTAAGACACTTCTAAGTAAGAAATACAGAAAAGTTTTACTGTTTTAATATCTATTTTGCTATAAAGTTTGAACTTTTTCATACTAAGTAGAGTAAATGTAAAAATTGAATTCGTAGAGTAACATGGAGAAGGATGAAGTGAATACAGCTGACATTTCTGTAATGGAGAATACAACAGAGGTGAAGGATGCAGATGCTGAGGCTGTATCTAAGTAAGTATTTAGAAAGTAATAAAAATAGTAACTTTTTGGGATAATTGTAATTTGCTTTTATCTGATAATGTCTCAATTTTATTTTCAGATAATGTGCATACATAGTTCTTGTGTGGGTTTTTGTGTGTGTGTGTATGTGTGTGTGTGGTGCCAGAGTTTGAGTCTGGGGCCTCATACATGTGAAGCATGCATGTCTGGCACCACATTTCCATTTTCTACTATGAAAGTTGTTGAAATATTTAAATAATGTACTTAGTGATTTGGGCTGGAGCGATAGCACAGTGGTTAGGCGTTCACCTTTCACGCGGCCGACCCGAGTTCTATTCCTCCGCCCCTCTCGGAGAGCCTGGCAAGCTACTGAGAGTATCAAGCCCGCGTGGCAGAGCCTGGCAAGCTACCCATGCGTATTGGATATGCCAAAAACAGTAACAATAAGCCTCTCAATGAGAGACGTTACTGGTGCCCGCTCGAACAAATCGATGAGCAACGGGATGACAGTGACAGTGACAGTGACTTAATGATTAATATTATAGAAGTAAATGATGGTATGGATCCATTGAGTTAGCAGTTACATTTCTCTAATTTCCTGACAAGACTTTTAACAAAAGCTCGTTAAATAAATTGTAGATTAAAGTTTTATGTTTCTGGTTAATTTCATTAAGATTAAAGGGGCTTCAAAAGGGAACTTTAGTTTTGGATAAACTTCTAGAATAGTCCTTTCTCCAATATGATTCTGGACCTATGGATTCTGGGTGGTACCTGAGGTACCATTTTTGCCATAACCTATCTTCTATTTCCTGAACACATAAATTCATAATAGTAACCTAGTAAGGAATAGTATATGCTTTTCAGGTATAGATTTTTCTAATATTATAATGAAAGTTTCTCACAGCAGAGCCTGTCAAGCTCTTCGTGGCGTATTCGATATGCCAAATACAGTAGCAGTAATGGGTCACATTCCCCTTACCCTGAAAGAGCCTCCAATACTGCTCCGTTTGGAAGGTCGAGTAAGGAGAGGCTGCTAAAATCTCAGGGCTGGGACTAATGGAGACATTACTGGCGCGTGCTCGACCAAATCGATGAACAATGAATGGGATGACAGTAATACAATGATATAGTAATAATGAAAGTTCAGTTAAAAGTTGCTCTTTTTGGGGCTGGAGTGATAGAACAGCAGGTACGGCGTTTGCCTTGCATGCGTCCTACCCGGGTTCGATTCCCAGCATCCCATAATGTTCCCGAGAACTGCCAGGGGTAATTCCTGAGTGCAAAGCCAGAAGTAACAGCTGAACATCACTGAGTGTTACCCAAAAAGCCAAAAAAAGAAAAGTTGCTCTTTTTAAAAAAATGACAGTTCCAAGATTATATTTATTATAGTTTCAGAGTAGAGGTAGGAATGTATTTGAAGATGTTCTTGAGGACATTTGAAACTTGCTTCCTGTTCCAAATGGTTTATGGTTTACTTGTACTTTACTGGGATATCAGAGTACTGAACATAAACAATTATGTGGTTTTAATATAAACATTGACTTTATTCTTCTTTAATTTCTGTAGTTCGAGTGAAAAAATTTGTCCGCAGGAAGATGACGAACCAAAGGTTTTCAGACCTGCACGACTATTAAGAGGACGATTGCAAAGGCCGAAGCCAAATATAAGTAAAGCTGCTGAAAGAAAAGAGACTCCAGCGTCACAGGATAAAAATGGGGCTAATGTAGAAAAGAGTGAAATTCAATCCTGTGCTGATAGAAATGTAAGTACTTTGATCCTTTTCGGTTTGTTTTTGTCGTTTAATAAGTACACGACCCTTCTTTTATTCTTCTTTTTAAGCAGTGTCACTATACATCTGTGTACATTTTTATTCCATTCTAAGAGCAGTATTTCTTACCTGGTAGAATTGCTGGTGGGAAAGCTGTGGAACTCACTTATATGGTGGACCCTCTGCTTTCACTCCACCTCCCATTTTGGACTTGTTGTCCTGCAGCGCTCAGTGGGTCTTTGAGTTACCCTTTCCTTTGGAAATTAGCCATGTATGTCTATTTATTAACACTGGCTTGGATAATAAAAATTTAAAAGACATCTACTAAAATATAATTTTGGGAATATGGAGTAAACATTTTAGAATATTTGCATAATAATTAGTTTCTGTGATAAGGATCTACTATGAGATTTAAATTTCCCTTTTATAATTCCCAGGGCTATAATATGATTATAATAATCAGAAGGTGTCAGTGAGATGGGCCCCCTGGGAGAATTCTAGAAATTGAGACTCAAGCAGTTACTTGATTTCTTCTTTGAGTGGAAAAGATGGGGATTTTGAGATGACATAATAAGTGTGGCTTATAAAATTTTCTAAGTAAAAGCATATTAAATAACAAAAAAATTAAATAATATTTACTGATTGTCACTTTGTAAGTTTGAAATATCTGCCATTTTTTTCTATGCAAGTTGAGAAGAATTTAAATGAAATCTCTTATAAATGAATGATGGGTGTTTCATTGTGAAAGCTAAGATTTAAAAATAAAAATAAATTTTTGTTGTTATTAAGACTCCCGAGCAAGTAGATGACAAGTCATGTAAAAATTTTGAATGTGAAAATGTCGTGTCACAACCTGAGAAAAATGATTCTTCTCAGAATATACAATTAGATGACCATGCGGCTCCTAATGAATGTCTGAGGTAAGCATCATCTTATTGTGTATTTAGTTTTTGAACTTTGGATAAAGGTTTGAAATGTTAACCAGATTTTAGAATAAGGGCAGGTAGTTTATTACCATTATATCAGGTTATATGATACTTGAAAATGATACTGCCTTTGAGGAGAGTTTACATCATAGTTTTTATAGTGTTAAATTGGTCTTCATGTTGATTTCTCAGCTAGAAGTTGTTGGAAAAAAGCTGCGTATTGGGGCTAGAGCTATAGCATAGCAGGTAGGGCATTTGCCTTGCCCGTGGCCGACCTGGGTTCGATTTCCAGCATCCCATATTATCTCCCAACCATCGCCAGGAGTAATTCCTGAGTGCAAAGCCAGGAGTAACCCCTGAGCATCGCCCAGTATGACCCAAAAAGCAAAAAAAACAAAAACAAAAACAAAAAAAACCCTGCTTATTGTGATTTCTATGTTGAATTTTCTTTCTTTTTTTTTTTTATATATCTTGAATTTTCATGAGTAGTTTTACCACTGAATATGTACAATCAATTAGATAATTTATGTCCAAAAGTGAAAACGCTACTTAATTTTTTGGTCTGTTTCTTTGAGATTAGATTTATTACATATTTAAGGTTTACCTAAATTTTAAGCAAAACTTTGTTTTGGAAGATGGGTGGCAGGGGACCATGCCTGACTGTACTCAGGGATAACTCTAGACATCTGCATTGCTAGGGGGCCACACCTGACTGTACTCAGGGATAATTCCTGGGACGTGCATTGCCAGGGATTGAGTCCAGGTTCTCAAAAGTCTTTTATTTCCTCATCTACAGTATGTTTTATTTAAAAAATCGGCGGGGGGGGGGTTGGGTCTTACCTGGTGGTGCTCAGGGCTTACTTCTGGTGGTTTTCAGGGAACCATATGGAGTACAAGGTATTAAACCCAGGTTGGCTGCGTGCAAGTTCCCTATCTTCTGTACTATAGCTCTGGCCATAGAGTGTGTGTGTGTGTGTGTGTGTGTGTGTGTGTGTATTTTTTTCTATTAAAAAATATTTTTTTTCTTTTTGAGTCACACCCAGTGATGCTCAGGGGTTTTTCCTGCTTTGCATACAGGTATTACTCCTTATTACTCCTTGCAGTGCTCAGGGGACCATGGGATACCAGGGATTGAACTTGGGTCAGTCGTGTGCAAGGCAAACGCCTTACCCGCTGTACTATTACTCTGGTCCCTCTACTGTATATTTTAAGCTGAGAAATAATTGTTTGTATATGAGTTCTAATCACAGATGCTGTCCTTAAGTTGGTACACAAGTGTATGAGCCATAAGAGAAGGTCTGTTTTGTTTACTAGGTTGTTTCTGCTTTCTTGCACATTGTTTCCTGGCATGTAATTTGTGAATAGAATGTTCATGAACTTCAGGAAATATGAGACATAAATTTTTTACCTAAAAAAATTAAGCTTATTGGGGCCAGAGCGATAGCACAGCGGGTAGGGTGTTTGTCTTGCACGCGGCCGACCCGGGTTCGATCCCTGGCTTCCCATATGGTCCCCCAAGCACCGCCAGGAGTAATTCCTGAGTGCAAAGCCAGGAGTAACCCCTGAGCATAGCTGGGTGTGACCCAAAAAAAAAAAGCAAAAAAAAAATTAAGCTTATCAAAGTTTACTGTCACTTTTTATTTGTTTTTATTTTTGCAGTGCCAGGGGTTGAACCTAGGACCTCATGTGGAGTTACATCCCGGGCCCTAAAGTTCTTTTATTACTTAGTGACTAGCTGAACAATCAGATCTAATCATAAAGTATGTTTTTACCATAAAATCTGAACTGGGGGGGCTGGAGCCATAGTACATCGGGTAGGGCAATTGTAGTTGACCTGGCTTTGATCCTCCATACCTTAACCACTGCCAGTAGTGATACTTGAGCAGAGCCAGGAATAAACCCTGAGTAGAGCCAGGTGTGGCCACAGAGCTGCCCTCTCCAAAAAAATTAAAATATTAAAAATAAGTTTCTTAGGGCTGGAGCAATAGTACAGCGGTTAGGGCCATTGTACAGTTGGTAGGGAAGTTGACTCTCATCTTGCACATGGCTGTCCTAAGTTTGATCCCCAGCAGTTTACATGGTCCTCTGAGCCCTGCTAGGAATGATCCCTGAGCACAGAGCCAGGAGTAAGCTCTGAACACTGCTGAGTATGGGTCCCATGTAATCAGAATTCCTGCCTTTCAGGGAAAAAAGATAAAGGTAAGATAAGGGGCTGGAAGAGAGGACCTAATTCTTACTCATAGGCTGACTCATATCCATATCTATTTAAGATACTGATCAAGTTTGATTATTTAAATGAAGTGCTTTTTTTTTGTTTGTTTTAACTTTTATTTCAGGATGCCTGGGTGAAATAGGAGTAAAGAGGTAACAGATACACATTGATTTAGTATCTAGGACTAGAAATTCTTAACAAGAATTTGTTAAGGATGGTATGAAAATTAGGTAACTCTAATTCATTGCTAATCTAGTTGCTGTTAGATTTTGAAATTTTTTTTTATTTTAAAACTTTATTTAAAAAAATTTCAAAAGATAGCATTTTTCTTTCCTTTATTATTATTTTTTTTTTGCCCAGGGATTTTTGAGTCTTTCTCGCCTTTTTTTTTTTTGTTTTTCACAGTTGTGTATTCCTGGTGTTTTGGTACTAATTTCTTGACCATGTTCTCTTTAGCTGTCAGTTTGGTTTAAAAATTTGACTTTGTGTCTTTTATTTTTTTGTAGTAGTATTCAAGAGGATAGTACATCAAACATATTCAAACAAGTTCCAATTCTAAAGACTCGATTTCAGAAACCAAAGCCAAATATAGGAAGAGGAACTAGAAAAAGAGAAATGTTCTCTAAGGAGGAGGTAGCAGAGGAGATTCTTGCCTCTGAGAAAATGACAGCAGCTTTGAGAGAAATTGCAAGACTGGAAATCTCACCAAGGGAGGAGGTACCCGTGGAGGTTGATAATACTCAAGAAATAAATTCTTGTTTAAAAGAATCTGGAAGAAGAGATATATCTCCCAAGGAGAAGATTGCAGAGACAGTTGACACCACTGAAGAAATGGAAACAGATTTGAAAGAAACTGGAATGGAGATTTCATCAAGTCAGACAGTAGCAGAGGTGACTGAAGTCATCGAGGAAGAAGAGTTAGGTTTCAAAGAAACTGAAGTAGAGATTTCACCAAGTGAATCAGTACCTGAGATGACTGAAATCAATGAGGAAAAAGAGTCACGTTTGAAAGAAACTGGGGTAGAGATTTCACCAAGCAAGACAATATCAGAGATGACTGATGTCATTGAAGAAAAAGAGTCAGATTTGAAAGAAATTGTAGAAGAGATTACACCATATCAGAGGATAGCAGAGATGATAGAAATCACTGAGGAAGAAAAGTCAGATTTGAAAGAAACTGGAGAAGAGATTACACCATGTCAGAGGATAGCAGAGATGATAGAAATCACTGAGGAAAAAGAATCAGATTTGAAAGAAACTGGAGAAGAGATTACACCATGTCAGAGGATAGCAGAGATGATAGAAATCACTGAGGAAAAAGAGTCAGATTTGAAAGAAACTGGAGAAGAGATTACACCATGTCAGAGGATAGCAGAGATGATAGAAATCACTGAGGAAAAAGAGTCAGATTTGAAAGAAACTGGAAAAGAGATTACACCATGTCAGAGGATAGCAGAGGAAATCACTGAGGAAAAAGAGTCAGAGTTGAAAGAAACTACACCAGAGATTAGAGAAGAGATTACACCATGTCAGAGAATAGCAGAGGAAATCACTGAGGAAAAAGAGTCAGATTTGAAAGAAACTGGAGAAGAGACTACACCATGTCAGAGGATTGCAGAGATGATAGAAATCACTGAGGAAAAAGAGTCAGGTTTGAAAGAAACTGGAGAAGAGACTACACCATGTCAGAGGATTGCAGAAATGATAGAAATCACTGAGGAAAAAGAGTCAGATTTGAAAGAAACTGGAGAAGAAATTACACCATATCAAAGGATAGAGATGATTGGAATCACCGAGGAGAAAGAGCTAGATTTGAAAGAAACTGGAGAAATGATTACACCATATCAGACTATAGAAATGGTTGAAATCACTGAGGAAAATGAGTCAGATTTGGAAGAAACTGGAGATGAGATTATACCATATCAGAGGATAGCAGAGATGATAGAATTCTCTGAGGAAAGAGAGACAGATATGAAAGAAATTGAAGAGATCACACCATTTCAGATAGCAGAGATGATAGAAATCACTGAGGAAAGAGAGACAGATATGAAAGAAATTGAAGAGATTACACCATGTCAGAGGATAGCAGAGGAGATTGAAATCACTGAGGAAAGGGAGACAAATTTAGACGAAACTAAAAGAAAAGAAATACCTCCAAATGAAGGAGTCTCAAATGAGGTCAACACAATTGGTGAAGTAGAGACAGATTTGAGGGGAACTGAAAAAGAAATTTCCCTAACGGAAAGGCCACTGGTGGGGATCAGTGCCATAGGGGAAAGGGAGGTTTTTATGAAAGAAACTGGAAAAGGAGATATGTCCTTGATGGAGAAAATACCAGGAAAGGGGACTGGCACTGCGGAAAGGAAGGCAGATTTGAAAGAAACTCAAGAGGACATTTTCTTCATGAAAAGCAGATCAGAAGAAACTGGTGCTGCTGAGGAAATGGTGGCAGATTTAAAACCAGTGAGACCTGTAGATGTTTCTTTAAGGGAAAATAAAACCGAGGAGACTGGTACCTTAAGACAAACTGAGAGAGACCTGACACAGGACAGTTGTGACCGCAGCGCCAGTCCTTCTCTGAATGCCAGTGTATGTATTTCTGTCCTCCAAATTACTTATGATTATCGTCTTGCCCAGCACATTTAAACTCGTAACAGCCTTATGTATTTTCTCTCTCTAAATTTTGTGATAAAACCCTTGAGTAAAATAGCAGTTTTGGTGGAAATAAGGGGTGGTTTGGGTCACATCTGACTGTGCTTAGAATTTTTCCTGGCTCTGCTCAGGGGACCATATGTGGTGCTGGGGATTGAACCCAGGTTAACTGCAGATAAAGCGAGTATCTTACCAGCTGTGTTAGCACTCTGGTCCAAATAGAGTTTTGTGAGTATGAAAGTGTTGCTACTTATAATATCATTTTGGTATATTCTTTTAGAAAAAGAATATAGAAATTATAATAGACTTTTGCAAACTTTTTTTTTTGGCTTTTTGGGTAACACCCGGTGATGCACAGGGGTTACTCCTGGCTCTGCACTCAGGAATTACTCCTGACAGTGCTCATCAGGGGACCATATGGGATGCTAGGAATCGAACCTGGGTTGGCCGAGTGCAAGGCAAATGCCCTACCCGCTGTGCTGTTGCTCCAGCCCCAAATAATTGCATTTCTATATCAGTTTTTGTCTCTTTCTATTTTCATTCATTTAATGTAACTTTTTTTTTTCTTTTTGGGTCACACCTGGCGATGCACGGGGTTACTCCTGGCTCTGCCCTCGGGAATTACTCCTGGCGGCGCTTAGGGGACCATATGGGATGCTGGGAATCGAACCTGGGTCTGCCGTGTGCAAGGCGAACGCCCTACCCGCTGTGCTATCGCTCCAGCCCCATTTAATGTAACTTTAAGTTTCTAGTTACTTGACGTTCATGGTATATAAACTTTTCTTTTCCTTTTGGTTTTTGGGCCACACCAGTGATGCTCAGGGGTTACACTGGGCTCTACATTCAGGAATTGTTCCTGGCAATGCATGGGGAACCATTTGGGCTGCCAGGGATCAAACCTGGGTCGGCCATGTGCATGGCAAGTGCCCCAACCTCTGTATTAGAGCTATCTCCGGTCCTCTGTATTAGAACATTTCAATGTTCTAGTATTTTTTGATAGGTTTTGTTTTTGTGTGTGTGTGTATGTGTATGTGTGTGTGGTGGTTTGGAAAAATGATGATGTTCAGCATAAAAGTAAGAGTTACCAGGACTAGGAGATGGGTCCCAGGGCTGGAGTGTTGACTCTTTATGTGGAGTGCAGTATTCTGTCTCCAAGATCACATGATCTCTAGAGCATTGCTGGATATTGTACCCCCAAAACAAATCACAGCTGACATGTAAAAAGAGGAAGGAGTTACCTAAATTTGTGTTTTAAGGAGTTACCTTAATTTAGGATTCGTAAATTAAGTTTGGTTAAAAATCTTTATTTAAAATTTCAAAGCAAAACAGCTTTTAAAAAAATATGTTTAGAATAAAGAGTTTTTTCTGGGCTGGAGCGATAGTACATTGAGTAGAGCATTTGCCTTGCATGCAGCCAACCCGGGTTCGATTCTCAGCATCCCATAGAGTCCCCCGAGCACCACCAGGAGTAATTCCTGAGTGCAGAGCCAGGAGTAACCCCTGAGCATTGCTGTGTGCAACCCAAAAAGCAGGAAAAAAAAAGGGTTTTTTTTTTTGGATATATATGAAATGCTTAAGGAATCTTGTATATGTGCTGATTTACTTTAATTATTTCTCCAGAACATTAGCAGTGAACTTCTTCCCATGGTACAAACTTCTGTAGAAGTAAAAACAAGTTCTGAAATGGAAATGTCAAGTTCAGTGCACTCTTTGCAAATTTTGGACTACAGTATAATAGAAGATCAAGGGATGCACTCTACAGATATTCAAGAGCAGTTTTCAGATGTTAATATAAGGTAAAGTGCATAGGTCTGTATAACCTTTAAGAAAAAGAATATGGGTCCGGAGAGATAGCTTAGTGGGCCGAGTGCATACTTCATATGCAGGAGGCCTGGGTTCAATCCCAGCGTCACATTGTCCCCTAAGCTCCTTCAAAGGTGACCCTGAGCATGGAGCCAAGAGTAGCCTCCTATATCCCTGGGTGTAGCACAAGAACTAAAAGTTAAAGAAAAGACATATGAAATAAATTGCAGCTTATATTTACTTATGTTTACCTAGTTACTAGGTAACATGAAATGTATATATTGTAATGTTAGGAGTTCTAAGAACCTTTCGTTAATTGACAGTTATGATTTTCAATATGATACCATGATTTTCAATACTATAAAACCTACTTTTGAGTTGCTGGAGTGATAGTACAGTGTGTAAGCACTTGCCTTGCACATGGCTGACCCGGATTCCATACCCAGCATCCTATATGGTCCCCTGAGCACTGTCAGGAGTGATTTCTGAGTCAGGAGTAACTCCTGAGTACACCCAGGTATGGCCCCCAAAACAAAACAAAAAAGCTAGTTTTGAAAGACTGGGGGAGAATTGAGTCATTTTGACAGCTGATAGAATTTTTAACATGCAGAACTGTGTGTATCACATGCTCATGGTTAATATGGGTATGACACAGTTGTACTTTGTGCAAAAATGATAGGATCTCTGGATTGTACAGCTTATGTGTTTCAGTATCTGTCAAATATTCGGAGCTGTTTTCCTGTTAGAATGTTCACTCCTAGCCTTTAAATTGGTGCCCTGTCTCCATTCCCTTTGCCCCTTCAGTTCATTCTAAAGCCTGATAATCTTTGTTCCAAAAGCACATCGCTTCCTGAAGAGCAGAAGCCAGCTGAAGTTAAGCCGGCACCTTTTGTGAGGAGCCGATTTAAAAGACCAAAACCAAACTTGGCAAGAGCAGCTTTGAAAAGAGAGACCCTGGCAGCAAAAACACCTGTTCCTGGGAAGAAATTGGAAACTGCTAGAACAGAGGGTGTAGTGCTGGCACAGAGCACGGTCCTGTCTGAGCAGCAGGTGAGCAATGGACAAGCTCCAGAGTGTGTGGTCAAACTGATGTCAAACTCACAGAAGATTCCTCATGCCTTTTCCTCTGTGTGAAACGTGGCTCGAAGCACACGTCATTGACAGTGGGCGAGTATGTCATGGGGAGAGATTGAGGTGGCCTGGGCTCACCTTCGGATTTTGCCCTCCGCTCTGTGACCAGTGCCAAATGTTGCAGTTTCTTCATTGGAAGAATGGGGATTAGATATTCTCTTTGTTTTGGGGGAGACGGGGGAAATGTCTGGTTTTTGGCATTGGGGCCACACCTGGGGCAAGCTCGGGGTCTGCTCCCAGCTCTCTGCTCTGCAGTGGCTCCTGGCATGCTGTGCCTGGGGTGAAACTTGGTGGGAAACCTGCTCGGCAGGTCAGAATAGAAAAATTCGTCTTCTTTTAAATGGTTCTGTACTGTTACATTATAAAGAAATCATCAGTATTTTATTCAGTCTCTTACTAACAGAAATGTCAGTTTCTTACTTTGTTGGGGAGTTATTATACTACTATGATTAATATCTTTGTATATGATGATATACTCATTTGAGTATTTTAATAAATTAAATTACTCACTGTTGATATGCTGAGGATTTAAATTTTTGAGGGAGATCATCCTGTTATCTACGAAGATGATCCTAGTTTGTTCTGCTAGTAAGATGAGAGTTGCTGTTTCAGCACCCTGTTACCAAGCCTTGATGAAAATACCTTTTGTCTGCCTTCTAGGATGTGGCTCCTCTCACGACATCAGGAGAGAAAGACGAGTCATGTCCCAGGGAGGGGGCCGATGGGGCACTGCCTGGCATGCACCCTGAGCGGGATCTTGTGCCGACAAGTTCTGGTGGATCTAAAGAGGAGGCTGAGTCTGCGCCAACCTGGGAAGAGGATGTCGCTGTTTCCCTGGGGTAAGCAGGACAGTATTTGAAATTTGAAAGTGAGAGTGCTTTAACATATTTCTTTCTTACTAAAATATATTTATGTTATTTGGGGGCTGGAGAGACAGCACAGTGGAGAAGGTGCTTGACTTGTACACGGCCAACCTGGCTTCCATCCCCAGTACCCCAAACAGCTCCCTGAGTCCCACCAGGAGTGATCCCTGAGCACAGAGCCTGGAGTAAACCCTGAGCACTGCTGGGTGTGGCCTGTACCTCTCCCCACCTCCCCCAAGAGACATATTTTATGTATTTTAAAAGCAACTCTTAAGAACACTTGGTTTATTTAATACACACAATGGATTGCCTAAATTAGAAAGTGAGATCAAGTTTAACACATCCCAATGCCTATCTGCTTAAATTTATTATTAGCTAAAGATTATATACAGAACTCTGCATTAGTATATGTATTTCCTGTTTCAAAATTGTGACAGAATACATATTAAAATAAACCTCACTGTTAAACTGGGCTTGTTGTTGAGGTGGGACTGTACTTGGGGCTGATGCACCTGTGCTGCATGACCCATCAAGCAGGATGGTTCAGTGCAAGGGCCTTGTGGGCTGGCGACCACCAGGGCACCCCATCAGTGCTTGGGGTTCTCCAGGGTTATAGCTGTTGGTGTATGGAGGAGCCATGTGGTACTGGGGATAGAACTGGGGTCCCACACATGTAAAGCACACATCCCTGCCCTCTGTACTAGCTACCTATCGTCTTGGTTTTTGGGGTGTATATTTTGTGGACTCTGCAGCACGGCCACCATCCATCTGCAGAACTTTTCGTTTCTCAGGCAGAAACCGTCTACCTATTTAACCATAATTTCTCATATATCTTTTTTTGTTGTTTGCTTTTGGGCCATCTCTGGCAGTGCTTAGGGCATACTCGTGGCTCTTTGCTTAGGGGTCACTCCTGGCAGAAATTGGGGGACCAGATGGGATGCCAAGGATTGAACCCAGGTCAGGTTGCCTGCAAATCAAACACCCTGCCCGCTATATTAATTCTCTGATCCCAGTTTCCCATCCCTCCTTCCCTCTAGTTCCTGGCTGTGCTTTCTGTCTCTGGATGTCTCTGTCCCTCTTACACACTGCTGACACAGTGTTTCATTACCTTTTGGGAATAGAAATTGCTGTTTTCTTTTGTAAAGTGAGATCTATTTATTATCACAAAATAATTTAAGTTTCAACACTCAAACGTTTTTCTAGTGCTAGTAATACGGCCTTGCACATACGAGTCTTGGGTTTAGGGCATCAAAAAAGGAAAATGGGGGCTGAAGAGATAGCACAGCGGGTAGGGCGTTTGCCTTGCACACGGCCGACCCGGGTTCAAATCCCAGCATCCCATATGGTCCCCTGAGCACGGCCAGGGGTGAGTGCAGAGCCAGGAGTAACCCCTGTGCATCGCCAGGTGTGACCCAAAAAGAAAAAAAAAAAAAAAAAAAAAAAAAAAAGGAAAATGACAGCTTTAACTTATTAGAGACGACTTTTTTTTTTTAAAGCTATCACTTTTTTATAGCGCACTCTCTTTTCCTTGTCTCTTTCTAGAACTCAGAGTACAAACAGTTTGCAACAAGAGATAAAGGAAAACACAACTCAAAGTGCTGTTCCAGTGAGGGGCCGGCTTCAGAGACCCAGACCAAACCTCAGAAAGGCTGGGCAGAGGCAGGTAGCAGCAGGAGTTGAAGCCAGAGGTGGGACACTTGAGGATCGAAGAACAACATTACAAAAAGAGGAAGCAGAAAAGAAATTGCTAGATGCGGTGAGTTATTACTGTATTTTATATACATATATATTAAATTGGGGCTGGAGCGATAGCACAGCGGTTGGACTTTCGCCTTTCACGCGGCCAACCTGAGTTTGATTCCTCCACCCCTCTCGGAGAGCCCGGCAAGCTACTGAGAGTATGGAGTCCTCTCGGCAGAGCCTGGCAAGCTACCCATGCGTATTGGATATGCCAAAAACAGTAACAATAAGTCTCTCAATGAGAGATATTACTGGTGCCCGCTTGAACAAATCAATGAGCAACGGGATTACAGACAGATATATTAAATTGAGTTCTTCTGTGCATGTTGGAATATCAAAAGATAACTCTGAATTGACTTAGCATCTGTATTTATTCTTGGTGCTTTCCGGCTGTCATTGTTTTCCATTTAATGGATTAAGTTGCATTGCCTGTGATGGAGCCTGGCTCCTCTCCACGTAAGGCAAAGCGGGGGCTGCAGCTCTACTGCTGAGCTGTCCCCTACCCTCCCATGCCTCAACCCCAGCTGTGGATATTTATTTTTTTCTTTTTGGGTCACACCCGGCGATGCATAGGGCTTACTCCTGGTTCATGCTCTCAGTAATTATTCCTGGTGGTCCTTGGGGGATCATATGGGATGCTGGCAATTGAGCCCGGGTCAGCCGCATGCAGGGCAAATGCCCTACCCGCTGTGCTATTGCTCCACCCTACTGACTTTGGGTATTTAGAAGTGAAAATAGATATTTTTTTCTTCCTAAGTTATGAACGCTTTCACTGTGAAAATCTATAGTCAATACAAAATAGCATCACTACCCCTAGTCACTGCATCATAAAATAGACACTGCGGATGTCCAGAGCTAAACCCCCTCTTCTGCTCAGTTGTGGCATTTTTAGTAATAAAACATATTAATGCATGTTGTTCATGTATGTTAACTTGGAACATAGATTTTTTGCTGAATAAGTGACTTTCGACGTCAAGAAATACAGAGATACTCCAGGTTTAGGTGCTGGATTGAATGTCAGGTTAGCCAGTTGCTTATGGATGACTCGATATTAGAAGCAAATCTGATTAATGTAATGCCCATTTTAACTGGTTCTTGGTGTCAGTTCTTTTCTCTAACAAGGGGAAATTTAAACTTAAAGTGACCGACTATTATCAGTGTTTGTAGTCCTCCTCCAAAACACTATTGTTTTTGGTGGGGGGGGGGTTGAATTTCTTTGTATTTTCATTTTTATTATCCACTACCCATTTTTATTATTATAGTTTGGGTAATACACTTCGCTTATGAGTATGTTAATATTTATTGTTTGATGGACTCAGTTGCTTCCCCCCACCCCCCAACCAGCAAAGACTATTTTATGCTAGCAATTAAAAAAAAATTTGTTCTGGGATACACCCAGTAGTGCTCAGGAGTGACCCCTGGTAGTACTCTGGGACCATAGGTGGTGGGCAGGATTCGAACCGGGGTCTGTGGGATACAAGGCAAGTGCCTTAACCCCTATACTAGCTCTCCAACCCCCAAGAAACTTTATTTTTTTAAAAAAAACTTCCTTTTTTGTTCTGGTTTCATAACAGATTTTTGTTTCATTGTCATTTCTAAAGCACTATGTAGACATTACATAGCAATAATTTATTTTGGTTGTTTTGGGCATACCTGATGGTGCTCAGGCCTTATTCCTGACTCTGCGCTCAGGGGTCATTCCTGGCAGGACTTAGGGACCATGTGTGGGATTGAACCAAGGTTGGTCACTGTATGGCAAAGTCTCTCTTCACTGTACTATCTCTCTTGTTCAGAAATGCTGTAATTTTTGGAGTTTTTTCTTTACATTAGGAAATTTAATTTTGTGCTTCAAAGTGTAAGATACTGCAAAGTTATTTTGAATCTTAATTTTAGAAAATGAAATACCTGTCCTAATATTGACTTTTCTTAATTACACATGGAGATCTGTTGTTGAGAAAATATTTGATATGGTTTTGTCCCTCTAGGCAAATTCTCAGCTTGGAATTGAAATTGAAGTTGTATCCTCCAAAATTTCAGAATGCAGAATGAATGATATTTTAGATGAACAGAAAAGGTAAGTATGCTTAATGGGAAAGCATTATGTTTTTGCTATGGATTTCTTCTTTAGATGAGGAGGGTGTTTTCCCGGTAGTGCTCAGGGAGCCATGTGGTTCTGGGGATAGAACCCAGAGCCCCATGTGAGAGGCAAGTGCTGTGGTAGGGGCTAATTTCTGGCTCTACTAGGTATGTTTTAGCAAGGTTGGGTTTTTGCATCATTGATTTCTTTACACCTTAAAATTTTATGAAAGGTTAAAGTAATAACTGCTTTTAAACAAGGCTATTTTAAGTCTAGTTCTGCAACTCTTTTAAAAATTGTATGACGGATGGGGCTGGAGTGATAGCACAGTGGGTAGGGCATTTGCCTTGTAAGTGGCTGACCCAGGTTCGACTCCAAGCATCCCATATGGTCCCCTGAGCACTGCCAGGAGTAATTCCTGAGTGCATGAGCCAGGAATAACCTCTGTGCATCGCTGGGTGTGCCCAAAAAGCAAAAAAAAGAAAAAAAATTTGTATGACTGATGGTCTCTTAAACTATAATTTTTCTAAAAATTGTGGCAAGCACCTTTAGTTTTTTTATTTTAAAACAAACTTTTTGGAAGCTAGGTCCCTAGTCAAGGTGGTAAGGTGCTTGCCTTGCCTGAGGCCGACCCCTGTTCCGTCCCCAACATGGCATGGACCCCACGCACTGCTGGATGTGACCAAACTCACTCCCGCCTCCATCTGAATTTTCTATTGTTTTAAGTTTTTTGTATCGTTAACAATGTATATTCCTCAGCACTGCTGGGCCTGAGTAAGTACCACACCGCCAAACCTGAGCCCTGACCCATCAGGCCTATGTTAATACAGCCAGGAGTGACTTACAGTTCCTGAGGACTTCTTGGGAGTACCCCCCCCAGCCCACCCCATTCAATAACTAGCATTAATATACTAGCTATGACTAATAATACAAGCCTGTGAATATCTACTGTATGTAAAGCTGTATCTTTTTTTAAAAAAATGTATTTGTTTTATTGAATCACCATGTGGAAAGTTACAAAGTTCTCAGGCTTAAGTCTCAGTTATACAATGCTCGAACACCCGTCCCTTCACCAGTGCCCATATTCCACCACCAAAAACCCCAGTATACCTCCCACCCCCCCACTACCCCACCCCTGCCTGCGTAGCTGATAAATTTCACTTAATTTTCTCTTTACCTTGATTACATTCCGTATTTCAACACAAAACTCATTATTGTTGTTGGAGTTCCACCCAAAAAAAAACAGCCCTACTGACAAGGAAGCATTTGATAATTAGTTTTCCATTGCTGAGAATGAAGAGATATGATTTAGGATTTCTGTATTTTAGTATTTTAGTAATTAAGTCCAGGGAGCTTTATGTTAGAAATTGCATCATTTCCCTTCCTAAGGCAGCATGGGGCAATGGCTTAGTTCACAGTCTAGAGACATGGCTGCAAGCAGTTGCTGGGACCAAAAGTAGTCTAGCTGACCTCCGGATCGTGGTCGATTAGCATAAAGCTGTATCTTAAGGTAGTAAAAGTGATATTTAGATTTTCTTTTTGAGGGGCCAAACCTGGTGGTGCTATGGGGCTGTATGAGGCATATTGCTTGGGATTCACTTCTCATAGTGGTTGGGGACCAGGCGCTACTGGAAGATTGAGTGAACCTGGGCCTCTCATAAGCAAAGCATGCACACTAGCTCTTTGAGCTTTATTATTTTAAATTTTTTGGGTTTGTTTATAGACCACACTCCGCGATGTTCATGACTTCCCATGAGCACCCTAATCACTATACTAGTCTTGCTGACTGGTAAACTTTTTTCTAAGCTAACAGTCATATTATGGACAGATTGACTATAACTTTAAGCCTGTCTACTCTCAAGTCCGAAGCACCAAGACTGTTTTGACCATTGTATGTTTATGCTTCAGAACTCAGTTGAGAGCATTTGTTTACATGGGGCTGAGTAATGATTACTGAGCACAGAGTCAGGAGTGATCCCAGAGCACTACGTGGTGCAGTTCTGCCAAACCACCTTCCTCCCAAAGAAAGCATGAAATAGAATTTATTTGATATGCCACTGTGAAATCCATCTTCAACTGTATTGACGTTTAAAAAATTCACTTGTGGGCTAAAGAAATGGTACAGCGGATAGGGCTCTTGCCTTGCACATGCCCAATCTAGGTTCGATTGCTGGCATCCCATGTGGCACCCCGAGCACCACCAGGAATAATTCCTGGAGTAACCCCTGCGCATCACTGGGTGTGACCCCCCCCACCCCAAAAGTGTGGTGGGCTGAAGAGAGAGAACAATTGGCAGGGTGCCATACTTGCATGTGGCCAACCCAGATTCAATCTCTGGCACCCCAAAGGGTCCCTCAAGCATTTGCAGGAGTGATCTGTGAGTGCAGAGCCAGGAGTGATCCTGAGCATAGGCAGATGTGACCCCAAAAACAGAACATTCAGTGGTGTATATGAAAGCTAAAGTAGAATATCTTACACATGAGCATCGGTGAACGAAAATGAAAAATGATTGATAATCTTGTAGAATGTTTCCCTAGGCTATACGGAAAATGAAGTTATGAAAGCTTATATGTTCTTCCTTTCGTGTTTATTGTGTGCGGTTTCATTTTCTGTGTTTGGTTTTATTGTCTTGCTATAGATATATATTCCCTTTGATCATAAAATTGTTTATGCCCACAGTGTTTAATAGCTGTTAGGTAGCAAGAAGTTCTGATTTTGTTTTCAACGAAATTTATATTTCATTCCAGTCACGAGCATAAAGCACATGTTCCTAGTCCAGCACCGTTGGTAAGAAGGCAGTTCCAAAAGGTTAAGCCAAATCTGGGACGAGCACATGGCAAGAGAGAGGAGCGCTGTCCAGGAAAAGGCAGGGCTGGTCAGAGCCAGGCGAGGGAGCCAGTAGAGAATTGGCTGCAGCAAGGAAATTCTGACACCCAGCTGCTTGAAAAAGTAAGTGTGAAAGAAGAGTTTTCATTACTGGATTCTGTTTTGTCAGGATGAGGAAGGAGACTATTTAAAAAAAGGTATAGTGTTCCCTTTTGTTATATAACCTTTTTACGATGGTTGTGGTTGTGTGACATTCAGTATTTATAAACAGAGTAGAGATGTGTTGTGTGTGTACGTATATGTGTGTATGTACACTTTCAGCTTTAATCAAATAAAGCAAGTCATTAAACAGACTTCTCATGCAACGTGTTTCTTCTTTGCTTTTAAGGACAAGTTTGAGCTTCAGACTTCTCACGAGATTTCAGCAAGAAAGGATGGTGTAGTAGGTTCCACAGAGCCTGGTTTGACCAGGAAAGGTGCTCAGTCAGAAGTTAGGCCATCAGCGAGTATTGGAGAAAGAACTGTAGGGGATAATCCTGTGTCTTCCATTATTAAAGAGCAGCATCTCAATAAACCACCCAGGTAATGTTTTATATAATAAATATTTTTAGCTTTTAGAATAGGAAATATAATTTACTGCTTATACATATCATACTCTAACTTATTGCTTGAGTGGAAAAGATCACTAATTGCTGGTTTTCTACAGATAATTGCACAGGATGAAATTGTAGAGAACAATATTGCTGTATAATCTTCAAATTTACTAAGAGGCTACATATCAATTATTGCAATAACTGAAACCAAAAGACAGTTACATGCTTTGATAGAGATATTAAGTGTTCCTAAAATAGCAATCGTAGAATATAAATGTATCAGCTTTATCTCTTACTGAACAGTATTCCATGCCAAATATTTATTTGGGGAGAGGGGAATTGGGCCGTACCCAGCAATGCTCTGGCAGTCTCAGGGAACCACGTATGGTGCTGGGGATTGAAATGGGATTGAGCACATGCAAGGCAAACTTACCTTAACCCCTGTACTCTGTTCTTCAGTACTGGTACCCAAGTTTGGGGACCATCTCTGTCCCCAAAACATGTTTTGCCACACCTCACAAAGCTCAGGGGTTCCTCTTGGCTCTGCATGCAGGGATCACTCCTGGCAATGCTGGGAGGACCATGTGGAATGCTGGAGATCGATCCTGGGCCAGCTATGTGCAAGGCAAAAACACCCTCCTACCTCTCTGGCCCCCAAAATAAATATTTTAGAAAGATGATTGAGAACTAAATAATGATACTAATTTGTATGTGGTCATAAATACAAGTGAAACTTATATTTGTATGTGTACAAATATAAGTGTACAATTTTATAATTAATTCTCAAGGACAGTGGAAAGGATTCTAGCTTCTGAAAAGTAATGCTGTTATTGTAGTATTTCTGCCCTTTCTGCTGAAAAATCCAGTAGGATACACCATCCTACACTACAACATGTTCTGGCCCAGTGTCCTTTATCCCTTCTTCCTTCTAACATTTTCTACTCTTTTATGTTGTCTCTGTTTAATAAGAAAAAAAAAATGGCCAAGACTTAAAAACTTTTTTTTAAGGGGTGGGGTGGAGCACACCTGGTGTGCTCAGGGGTCACTCCTGACTTCTGCAATCAGGATTCACTCCTGTTTGGTGCTCAGGAAACCCAGCTGGGGATTAAATTCTGGTTGGCTACATACAAGACAAGTGCCCTACCTGCTGTATTATCTCTCCAGCCCCAAGAATTACAAACTTACCATGAAAAACTTGAAGGTAGATACCTAAGAATCAGCTGAATGAGAAACTAGTAATAATAATAATAATTCCTTTCACAACATGGGTTTTTGAATAGGTGATAGGGGTTTTAATTTTCAAAGCCTGAACTGAAATTTCACTGCTTTCATTAAAGTCATCCTTACGCATGTAATACCAACGTTGTTATTTTGCTTTAACATTCAGTTGTCCACAGCTCTTAAAAGAGTCAAGTTATTCTAAAACTGCTTTGGATCGAAGAACAGCAAGCTCTTCTATCTCTGAGCGCGAAATAGATCAGAGTGAAAGGAGAATGCACAGAAAGATCAAATCAAATGCTGCTAGAGGGCGTGGATCAAAACGGGTGCGGAGTAAGGCCCCTAAGAAGGAACCTCGAACTTCAAAGGCCATGCTGGTGACGCTTCGTGCTTCCCAGGAAGAAGAGGATGATGATGTTGATGATTTGGACCTTGACTATGAAGAAGAAAGCTATCATCTTGCTCCTGAAGAAGTGAACAAAGCGCCGGTATTCGTGCCCATTGGTCTCAGATCTCCTGAACCCGTTACTGCTCAGATCGAAGAAACAATGGAAGAGGTAGAGGGTTTTTTTCGTTTGTTTGTTGGCGTACACTTGGTGATTTCCTCTGGGTTCTGGCTCAGGCATTACTTCTGACTCTGTGCTTGGGGAACCACATGTGGTGCTGGGGACTGAACTGAGGTCGGCTGTATGTAAGCCCCCTAGCCTCTGTTCTATCTCTGTGGCCCTGGAGATTGGTTTCTGATTGCTTGGAACTTTGTCTTACGTTGTTCTGCTTGTAGTAGCCCTTTCTTGGTGTTTGTTAGGATTTGAAAGTCTTGTTCTCTGAGTAGCGTCTACCGAAGGCTACTAGTGGGTTGCATAGGGTTACCGAAGGCTAACCCTAGTGGGTTGCATAAGGTATTAATAAAAATCAATTTTTGTAATCTCTGGTTGCCATGGTGCCAGGAGTTGAAGCCAGCTCCCTGCATCCTTTGCATGTGCTTTAGCCAATTAAACTAGCTCTAGTCCTCACCTGTTTTTTTTTTTTTATTCATTCCAGGCCAGTAGCAGAGATTTCTCTTCAGCTTTTGAGTCTGAGTAGTCAGAACACATAGAAATTATTTTAATGTCTTTTTTTGTTAAGCTTTTATTTAATTAAATTTTTTTTTATTTTTATTTATTCATTTATTTATTTTTTGCTTTTTGGGTCACACCCAAGAGATGCTCAGGGGTTACTCCTGGCTTTGCACTCAGGAATTACTCCTGTCAATGCTTGGGGGACCATATGGGATGCCGGGGATCGAACCCGGGTTGGCCGCATGCAAGGCAAATGCCCTACCCACTGTGCTATCGCTCCGGCCCCCAATTAAAAAAATTTTTTTAATTGAATCACTGTGAGATACACAGTTACAAAGTTGTTTATGAGTAAGTCAATATATCTTAAAGGCAGAATCTTTTTCTTTTTAAAAAAATTTTTTTGCCACACCCAGAGGTGCTTAGGACTTAGTCCTGGCTCTGCTCAGGGATCACTCATAGTGGGGCTTGGGAGACCCTATGGGGTGCTGGATTTTAAACTCTAGTCAGCAAGGCAATGCCCTATACTGTGCAATTGCTTTAGCCTGAAGGCAGATTTTCCAACTTTTGCTTCTATACTGTTTGTGTTTTATACTAATTTCTATGTTAATAAGGGAATAGGACTCAGATTAACTTCTGTGTAGTTTAGGATATAGATTATTCTTTTTTTTTTTTTTTTTTTTTGTGGGAGGGGAGTCACACCCGGCGATGCACAGGGGTTACTCCTGGCTCATGTACTCAGAAATTATTCGTGGAGGTGCTCGGGGACTATATGGGATGCTGGGACTCGAACCCAGGTCAGCTGAGTGCAAGGCGAATGCCCTACCTGCTGTGCTATCGCTCCAGCCCCAGGATGTAGATCATTCTTTTTAGCTTTCAAATTATGGGTCTTTTTGACTTATTAGATTGCTAATTGGCGAGTTCATCTGAGTGAACCCATTATTTTAAATGATGATTGTTATGGTTGTCAAGACTTGTATAGGTGTCTCCAAACCTGTACAGGAGAGAGAGAGGGTAGATGTCATTGGGAGTAGGGGGAGGTGGGGGAGGTGGGGGAGACCTGTTATGCGAGTGTGCCAGATTGAGCCTAGGGCCTCAGGAGAAGCACATGCGCTATTTCTCTCTATCTCTGTGGTGTGCTAAACCTTTCTGAGTGCTTTCATTCATCTCTCTTGTGACCCTTAGAACAATATATGACTAGTTGCTTATGTGCCTGTGTTTCTTAGATTCTGATTTACTTTCGAGCAGGAATTAAATTAATTCAGCTCCGTATCCTTCTACCTGTGATCCTCTAGCTTTGAGGAACCCCTTCTTAAATGTGACAAACTGATAAGAGAAACAGTAAGAAGATGGGGATAATGAAAATGGAATGCATGGCACTGAGATTTTTAGCCTTGAAGACTTTGCCTACTGGTTGTTAAGAATCGCAGTTTAAGAGTTTAGAACCTTGGATCAAAATAAAAAAAGAATTTACAAATATTTCAGTCATCTCTGAATAACCACATGAGTTTATTGAAAGGAAAGGAAGCAACAAAGGATACTCCCTGGAAAATGGAGTAGGCAGCTGGATTACAGATCGTGAATGGATACAGGGTGCTAGTTTTGTTCTCTTCAGTAATGAAGTGGTGAAATACGGAACTCTAGATTTCGATTATAGGTAGCATTTTTCTAAAAGTCCAACTCAGTCACCTGGCATTGGGCCTTTTCCCTTTTTTTTTTTTTTTTTTTATGGTTAGCTTGGAACTCTGTGGCACTCTTCAGGGTGGTCCAGGTGATACTGAGAGTTGGGGTTATCTGTTCTGTTGCAGTTGCTAACTCTTTGGGTATTGGAGTTATCTATTTTATATACCAGAGATAATGTAGGACTTCAACTTGCATACTTTCTGTAAATAAGCCATTTAGAAAAGAGAACAGAGATGCAGGCCTTTTCATGCCTAAATACTGCTGCCTTTGCAGCAGAAAATGGGTACTCTACCAGGGGCTTAATTTATGGCCCAGTAGTACCTAATTGTGTTACCTATTCAATTAAACTATGTATGTATTTTATACATAATAAATCCTTTTCAAAAAAAAGAAAAAGAATTTAGAATCTTGGGCCGGAGAGATAGAACAGTGGGAAGGTTGCTTGCCTTGCACACAGGTATTCTGGGTTTGATTCCTGGCACCCCATATGGTTGCCTGAACCCCTGGCAGTAATGATCACAGAACCAGGAGTAAGCTCTGATCACAATTGGGTATAGCCAAGACACAAGATTAAATCCAAACCTTAACTCTTTAACTTATACTGAAGTGGTGCCCATCATTTTAAGAATCAGTGCAGTTTTGGGGACTGGAGTAATAGTACAGTGAGTAGGGCGTTTGCCTTATCCACGCAGCCAACCCAAGTTCGATTCCCCAACATCCCATATGGTCTCCCCAGCATTGTCAGTAATTCCTGAGTGCAGAGGAGTACACCCTGAGCATCGCTGGGTGTGACCCAAAAAGCAAAAAAAAAAATCAGTGCAGTTTTAGTCTTGTATGGATGTGCATTATTTAATTTAGCATCTTTATATGATCATTTTGTTTTGTTTATTAGAGTATGCCAAAGCAAAATAATGAAACTTTTCATTTTGACAGCTTGAAATAACCATGGATGTCCCAGATGTTGGATGTATAACAGTTGTTGAACAGGAGCTGCTAAACGTAGAAGTGAATCCTCAGGAAGTGAAACAAGATGTCAGTGAGAATATGCTAACAGTTGTAAGCATCCATTTTCAGAATTATTTTCTTAATTCTATTTACTTTCAAACTACTGGAGGACTTGGAAGCTTTAAACGTATCATTAGTTGTGCTAGAGGATTGTATGAGGGGTAGGGTCTTTGCCTGCCACTTGGCCAACCTGGGTTTAATCTCCAGCACTTCATCTGATCCCCTGGTCTCCTCCAGAAGTGATCCCAGACTGCAGATCCAGGAGTAATCCCTGAGCATAGCTGGGTATGGCCCACAAGTAAAAACAAAAAACACAACAAAATAATGAATTTGCAAGGAGTTTCTTGCAAGTATCCTTCATAAAGGGAATCATAGTATGAAAAGTAGAAACTAATAAAATCTTCATAGACTTTTATGAAAAGCCTTGACTTGAAATTTTTTAATTAAAATTCAGTAATCGTCTTCATGACTTAAAAAGCATTTATTAAAAAGTATGAGCATATCTCTTAATATCCTTGTAAACTTATTGTTAAATTATGTTACATTAAGTAGTACATAAAAATTATTGAAGATGTATTTTCATTTTGTGTGACCGGCTTCCTGATTTGGGTTGATAACTTATTTTGTTTTGCAAATCTGGAATTGGAGGGGCTGGAGCAATAGCAGAGTGGGTAGGGCATTTGCCTTGCACGCAGCTGACTCAGGTTCGATTCCCAGCATCCCATATGGTCCCCTGAGCACCGCCAGGAGTAATTGAGGGCAGAGCCAGGAGTAACCCCTGAGCATCGCTGGGTGTGACCCAAAAAAAGAAAAAAAAAATCTGGAATTGGAATTACAGCTTTTGGGAGGGGCTGCCCAGATGCTACTCTTAGTAAGATATGGCCCAGCTTTTCTGACTTTGGATAACAGGGACCCTCCAGTGCTCGGGGACCATGAGGCCCCAGGGATTGAACCTTGCTCACAAAAGACCTGCACTCCAGCCCTTGAACCATCTTCCCATCCTGGGATCACAGCTTTTAAAAATAGTTTTATTAAGATACTGTTCACACAGAACAATTCACCTATTTTAAGTATATAACTGGTTGTTGGAGTATACTTACAAATATGAGCAAACATTGCAATTTTAAATTATTTTTATCAATTTTAAAAGAAATTCCAGGAACTGGAGCAGTAGTGATGGGTAGACCATTTACCTGGCATGTGGCCAGCCTGCCTCCAGTTCCTGGCATCCCGTATTGACTCCCCAGCACTGCCAGGAGTGATTCCTGGGTACAGTAACCCCAGAACACTGCCAGGTACGGCCACAAAACCAAAAACCAAAAAGAAAAAGAAAAAAAATACAGAATAAAGCAAAAATCAAACTCACATTCTCTCTTACTAGTTGTTCCCCATCTCCTCCCAGCCCTCGGCAACCAATAATCTATTTTTTATTTTTGTTGTAGACCTTTTATGTGAATGAAGTCATACAGTGCTATCGTTTATGTCTATTTTCACTTGGCCAAATGCTTTCCAACTCACCTGTATTGGGCCAATGCCAGTGCTTCCTTGTTTGGGGGACTGGTAATATTCACAGGCATTTTGTTCATCTGCTCATGAATATACTGGTTGCTTCTATCTTTTGGTGACAACCTCTCCCCTTTTGCCACATCCAGCAGAGCTCAGGGTTATTCCTCATTGTATATTTAGGAATGACTTCTAGAGATAACCCAGGGTTTTGTATGTTGTGCTGGGGATTTTAACTGGGGTCAGCAGGATGCAAGGCGGATGACATGACACTTGTACGATCTCTCTGACCCTCTTGGTTATTATAAATAATGCTGTTATAAACATTTGTGGTCAGCTTTCTGTGCACCTTTCAAATGTTGTGTGTGTAGTATGAAGAGTAAAATCGCTGGGCCCTAGAGTAACTGTATTTAATCATTTTAACCTGTCAAACCATGTTCCAAAGCATCTATACTGTTATATATTTCTACCGGCAGTGTATGGGAGTTTTAGTTTCTTCACATTCTCTGCAGCTTTTTTATTTTTTTTGGACTCCTTGGATCCTGTTACTCTGTTGAGTGTGAAATGGTGGTTTTGCTCAAACCCTCATTATAGTTTCGTATTCCTCTATACTTAGAATTTTGCCATTTCTCCAGAAATGCTGGGCATATGTCAAGCAAAGCTTCCCACCTGCCTGAACTTTAGTCGAGCTAAATAATTTTGTTTGTTTTGTTTTTGGGTCATACCTGGTGGTGCTTGGGGAACCATATGCAGTGTTGGGTTGAACTCAGGTAGACAGGTGCAAAGCAAACACCTACCTCTTCAATCCTCAGAGTGGACATCCTGCCTTGTTCCTAGACTCAGGGGACAGTATCCAGTCCTTTGTCATTATGTCTGATATAAACTGTGTGTGTGTATTTATTTTTTAATCTTGAATAGTTGTTGGAATTTACCATATGTATCCCCCCCAAGTCATTAAAATGAGCTATGTTTTTTAAATTTTTAAATTTTTTTTCCGCTTTTTTGGGTCACACCTGGCAATGCTCAGGGGTTACTCCTGGCTCTGCACTCAGGAATTATTCTTGGCGGTGCTTGGGGGACCATATGGGATACTGGGAATCGAACCTGGGTTGGCCAGGTTCAAGGCAAACGCCCTACCTGCTGTACTATTGCTCCAGCCCCCCAAAATTTTTATTTTTGGCATTTTGGGTCACACCTAGTGATTTTCAGGGATTACTCCCTGTACCCGGTGTTTGGGGCATCATATTGGATGCCAGGGATCAAATCTGGCTCAGCTTCATGTAAGGCAAACATTCTACCTGCTATAATATGGCTTTGGCTCCTGTGTTGTGATTTTCATTTCTTATATTGTTTTTTCTTTTGTTTTTGGGCCAAACCTAATGTGATGTTCAGGGTCTCCTTTAGACTCTGTGCTGGGGGGCTGCTCCCAGTGGTCCTCAGGAGACGGTGCAGTTCCAGGGATCAGACACAGGCCTCCGGCATATAGGCATGTGCTCTGTCCGTTAATCGGTCCCTTGGGTCCATGATTATTATTCTACTGTATAGTTATGTTATATTACATTGAGTTTTGGATGTTAAATCAAAAATTGTATCCTTGGCATAAAGCTAACTTTGTCATGATGTCTGCTTTTTTTTTTTTTTGATGTCTACTTTTTATATGTTGCTGGATTTAGTTTCCTAGTATTCATTGAAGACTTTTTTGGAATCTTTATAAGTGATGTTGGTCTGTAGTTTTCTTGTTATGTCAGGAGCTAAAATCTTGTTCTTCCAAGGAAGAAGGGCCTGTAGCTACTAGAGGAAGGGTTGTGATTCTTTGGTGCCCCAGGTTTGATAACCCGGCATCATCTCTTGCCTCTGAACCAAAAAATAAAATGAATAAATCACAGATGCACAAAGGAATCCAATTAGAGTTGACATTTGCATGTAACTCAAGGAAATGATATAAAAAATAGAATTTCACTTCTAAATTTTTTTGGTACTGATTTGTGAGTTTATGTTTTTAAGAGAAAATGCCAGTGTCCATACTTTTGTGATCAAAACTATAACTATACACTTAACTGTGAAATACAGTGCTTTTTGAAGGAATAGCTGATGTTTGGAAAAATGCATTGTTTTCTTTTCCTCCTTTTAGGAAATAACCACAAGTGAACACACCCAAAATGAAGCAGGTAACTATTTAAGAAGGAAAACTGCTAAAGCTGGTGGGTTAAAACTCACATCATTGTTTTGTAGTGGTACCTAGTCATTTTGCTAAAGAGTTGAACAAAATTATTTTGCTATTGAATATGTAATTTCTAGGAGAAATTTTTATTCTTAAAGTGTAAGAGTTAAATATTTAAATGAAGAAGTATGTTTTTCCTCTGATCTATACAGATGTATTTTTCTTTGAAGGTATTAAGTTACTTAATATGGGGAGATAATTTTTTGTGTGAGTAAAAGCTAACAGACGATTTTAGTTTGTAATTTATATATTGAACAAAACACTACTATAGTAATGAATTACTGGTAGAGTATATTGAAATCATTACTGGAAGATAAGTATCTGGATTTAGAAATAGTTTAAATAATTGAATTTCCAGGTTTCTTCCAGTGTTTTACTGTTAGTTCATTTCCTCACAGGGCCCAGTGACGGGAACGCTGAAGCTGCCGTAGCCTTGCTCACAGTGGGAGACGTGCTGCTGCAGTCCCAGATCAGCGTGGAGCAGGGCCAAGGTAAGAAGGAAAGGAAGACACAGGACCCTTCTTTCAAGAGATTTGAGGAAGAGTTTTGTATTTGAACTTGTTGTCACTTTGCTCTTTTCCTGAAAAATTGTGTGTTGATTCATCCCACTTACTTACCTTATTTATATAGTGGCCAGCATTTCACAATGCACTTGACTTATTAAGAACAAGTTGTTTTTGTGGAATAGAGCGATAGCACAGCAGTCAGGGCATTTGCCTTGCACGCTGTTGACCCGGGTTCGATTCTTCTGCCCCTCTCGGAAAGCCCGGCAAACTACCAAGAGTACCCGCACAGCAGAGCCTGGCAAGCTACCCATGGCATATTTGATATGCCAAAAACAGCAACAACAAGTCTCACAGTGGAGGCGTTACTGGTGCCCATATGAGCAAAATCGATGAACAACGGCATGACAATGCTACAGTGCAGTTGATCTAATGATCTATCATAATCACCATTGATATACTGAACTCATAGATCACTAGTCACTTTATACATATTCCTTTCAATAATGGAGATGTTACTAGTGCCCACTCAAGCAAATCGATGAGCAACGGGATGACAGTGATACAGTGATAGGAGTTACCACTTTGGTTAGTCTTCACAATCAAATATGGTTTGAAGGAGCAGTAGCAATTCTTGAGATAATTTAGTTTTGACTGTCTGGTAGTTTATATTGAGCCAAAAGATCTGTCAACCCAGAATTTGGGGTTAGAGCAGTAGTACATTAGGTGGGGTGCCTGCCTTGTATGCGGCCAACCCTGGGCACCACCTATGGTCCCCCAGACTCCCCCAGGAGTCATCCCTGAGTACAGAGCCAAGAGTAATCCTTGAGCACTGCTGGATGTGGCGCCCAAACAAAAACAAACAGAGATAAGATCAGCTTTAAAGAAAAGCTATGATTATTATTAAGTACCTTCAGCTTTAAGTACATTAATAATAATGTACAAAATAATGTTAGTTATGTTTCCATCAGTTATTTTGACTGATGACAAGTGATCTGTGGTTTGGTTTTGATGTTAAGACTTTTGAGCCCATAACTATGTACTTCCAGGAAAGTCTCTACGTTGTTCCCTACTGGGCTTCCTTGTTAAGGGCAGAGTACTATACTGGAGACTGCCACAAATCATTAGAACATAAAATTCAGGTTTTTAAATACTGTTAATGGTGATTCTGTCTTGAAATTCATCTGAATATCTATATTTGCTAAAATTACTAGAAATTTTACTTTTGCTTATAATAACATAAAAGTTCCACTCTATTATAAGTATTAAACTGGGTTGGAGCGATAGTATTGGTGGTAATGGTGTTGCTTTGCATGTGTGGTGGATGCTGGTTCCAATCCCTGCCCCTGCAGATGGTTTCCTGAGCATATAGACAGGCATAGTCCCTGAGTACTGAGGATATGACCCACAACTTCCAGAAACCAAATAAATAAAAAATTACTAACCTCAGAATAGGCCAGGATCCAAGAAGATACCCAAGTGTTTGAGCATATTACTAGCCCGTGTGAAGCCCCCTGTTCCATCCTATCAGCCCCTCACCTGGAGCCCCATTGGTCTCTAGCTTCCATGGCCTCTGAGCACTGCTGAGTACCATTAAGTCCGCACTGCTAGGTCCAGCGTAGCTGAGTGGGCCTGGGTCTTTCCCCCCAGCACCACTGAGTGTGGCCTGTATTTAAATATAATAATTTAGAGGGTAATTTAGAGGGCGGGAGCGATAGTACAGCTGGTATGGTGCTTGCCTTGCATGGAGCCAACCTGGGTTAGATCTCCAGTACCACATATGGTCCCTAAGCACCAGGAGTGATTCCTGATGCAGAGCCAGATGTGGCCCCCAAACCAAAAGAAACCAAACAGATAAAACCCAAAAATGAGACCATAAATTTTAATTTTAAGTAAAAATGAGCAGATTTTTTTTTTTTTTTATTTTTGGGTCACACCCGGCGATGCACAGGGGTTATTCCTGGCTCTGCACTCAGAAATTCCCCCAGCGATGCTCAGGGGACCATATGGGATGCTGGGAATCGAACCTGGGTCGGCCGCGTGCAAAGCAAACACCCTACCCACTGTGCTATTGCTCCAGCCCCAAAAATGAACAGTAACATAGGATTTTATAATTGTTAAATGATGGAGGATTTATTTTATTTGGACATTCATATGTATTGGGTCAGTTTTAATTTTCTATTTTTTTCTGCAGTAGGAATATGTGTACTTCCTGATGTTCAGTCAAGGGATAAAAACCATATTCCTTTTAGCCCAGATCATGTAAATCACAGCATTGTGCACGAATGCCAGGACCTTTCTTCACCTGTGACTACTACATCTTCCTCATCATTGAAAGAAAACAAGATTGTACTGGATGGGCAAAGTACTACAGAAAAAATTGAATTAATGGAGGAAGCAAAGGAAGAAACTCTTTCAAACAGGTTTATTTTGTTTTTTTAAGCTTTTTCTTTTAAGTTTCAACAGTTAATGGTATTCAATCAGTGGTGTAGTTAAATGTATCAGGGGCCAGAGAGATAGAACAAGGGTTAAGGCACTTGCCTTACATGCAGCTGACTCAGGTTCTATTTCTGGCACCAGACAAGTCCTCCAAGCCCTTCCAGGAGTGATTCCTGAAAGCAGAGTCAGGAGTAGTCCCCAAGTATACCTAGATGTGGCCCGAAACCTGACCTTCCAAAGGGCCCCCAAAATCATTTAGTTTAGTTAGTTAATATTTCTGAATAAGGTGCATAGATGTAAAGCAGGCAATACGAATTTCTCATCCTTTAAGGCTTGAGTGATTTTAGGTCTTATTATTATTTAAGTTTTTGAGCAACACTGAATATTGCTCAGGGCTTACTCCTGCTTGTGCTCAGGGGTCACTCCTGGGGAACTTCAGGGGCCATATGAGGTGCCAGGGATTGACCCTGACTTGGCCACGTGCAGTGCAAGCACCCTATATACTGTACTATCAATCCAGCCCCTTTATATTATTATTTTTATTTATTTATTTATTTTGGCCTATGGTCTGCTTCCAGCAATGCTCCTGGCTTGCTCCTGGCTCTGTGTTCAGGGGCCGGGGAGTCATATATGGTCCCAGGGTTCAAACCCAGGTTGGCTAAGTGCCAGGCAAGCACCCTGCCCGCCATGCTCTCTCCAGCCCCATAATTGATATTACCACTTGCAAACTCATGTTTTTATTTCCCCCTTTCCTTCCCTTTTTCCTTTGGTTGTGGTGGGGGTTGTGCTTGTGGGTTGGGGTGCTGGTACACTTATAGATGTGGTGCTTGATGGCTGCCGTCCTCCTGTTTTTGTTTGGGGCCGCACTCAGCTGTTCTGATGGGCTTCTCTGGCTGTACGAGGGGATTGCTCCTGGCCATGCTGGGCATGGAGCTCTGTTTTGCTGGGGGTTGACCTTCCATATGCAAGGCTTTGTCTCTCCCACCTCTGTTCAGTTCAAAAAAAGAATGGCTGGCATTTTGGACAACACCGGGCAGAGGTCAGGGGTTGTTCTTGGCTGTGCTCAGGGATCACTCCTTGTAGCACTCAGCGACCCTGTTGGGTGCCAGGGACTGAACCCTGCTTGGCTGTGTGCAATTCAGTTGTGATGCTTGCTTGCACTTTCAGTGCAGAGCTTGATGGAGTCACATATCCTTGTGTACCAAGGATCATAGGACTCCCCAGTGACACTCCCGGGCAGGCACTCTACCCCTGAGCTATTCCTGGATCCCTCATTTAATTTAGTTTCCCCCCCCACCATTTAAGTTTTAATAGTTTATATGTTGGAATTGTAACAACATGCGTACCATGGAGCTTAAATCTAATTTTTAATTAAAGTGTCTATTTTTATGAATAGGGTGCAGATTCTCTTGAATTAGTCAAGTTCTCTTGACTCAGTCAAGTTGTTACTGTGTAATTTTAGCATGAATAAATTAACACTTTGGCCCCTGACAGCGTGGCCCCTGAGTCGGTGGCACATAAATCTGTTTATGTTAGACTGGTATATTAGAATGAGAGAGAATTCTCACATGTGCAAACCATTTTTCTCTCTCCCCATCCCTCTTTGTAGGAATACAGCTTCTGAAGTGACCAATAATTTGAAAATGAGAAGTAGATTTGCCAAACCTAAGGTAAATCTTACGAAGATTTTAGGGACCAATAGTGTTGGTGCTCATCCTAATTTGTCTGGAACCAAAGGGGAAGAAGAGGAAATTCACAGAGGTAAATTTTGTTTCCTTGCAAGTTTTAAAGTTACCTTGACACTGGAAATTGCATTGACATTCCAAGTGGATAATCAGTCATTAAAGATATTTTAACTTATTAAAAAGTTTCAAACAGATAAAGACACTAATGAGTGCCTAGAACCACTGGAGTGGCCCAGCTGTCCTCCCTTTAGGGCACAAGCTGTATTGCATCCTAGGACCTAACTCTGAATGGTCAGCTTGCCTGGCTGAGCATCACTGATGGGATCCCTGGACCTCCTGACCCTTCCCTTTTCTGTCCCCAAAAACACACAAAAAACACACAAAAACTGTCCGTACTATTCTAGTGGATGTAAAACAGTGTCTCTTTTTACTTTGGTTTGTATTTCCCCACCCTAGTTATGAATAATGATTTTATGTATCTCTCACTTACTCTCTGGCTCTGTTAAGCTCATTTTAAAATTGGGTTCTATAGGACCAGAGAGATAGTTCACCATCTGGAGCTATCTCTTTGAATGTAGAATTATATGGCAGCCAGGATTGAATTACGTCTAGTGCAGGATTCACTGTTACCTGTTCAGAAATCTGTTCATACTCTCTTTGGGGAGGAGGGTGTGATCCCCTGATCTCCAGCATCCTTGTAGGGTACATTGTTGAACCATCTGGCTGGACATTGGGCCACATCTTTGGGCCTGAGCATTGAACCATCTACCTTGTTGGCTGTGAATCTCTGGGAGAAACTCCCAGACCCCTCAGCACTCCTCTCCCAATAAAAAAAGGTGTGTGTGTGTGTGTTGGGGGGGGGGGGGTGGAACCCAAATATCAGTAGCCAGGATCATCCTTCTGCCATGAGAATCACTTTGCTTTTGGATTAAGTTTGCAAGAACCGCTAACTATTCAGTATTCTCTCCAAAGAGAGACTTAGGTTTTTAATACGAAGATTTAAAATGGACTATTAGATTGTCTCTTTTTTATTCAAGAAACTGAGAAAAGTGCTTCTGATACGGCAGAATTAGAAGAGAACCTTGAAGCAGTCACAGCAGCAGAAAGCTGGGAGCAAAGCAGATTGGCAGATGTGATCGGTGTCCAGGGGTCCCTGGAGCATGGGAACCTGACTGAGAGGTGAAAGCGGGAAGGCATCCCGGCTGACTTTGCTTCGGGTCCTAGTCCTATTTGGTAGCCCGTAGACTTTGAAAAGGTTTCTGTGTTTCATTTATTTATTTATTTTTAATTTTAATTTTTATGAGGTTATTCACTTTAATTGATTACATTCAATATTTTTCAACACCAATCCCACCACCCTCCACCTTCCCACCACCATTATTTTGAATTTTCCCACCATCGTTCAACCTGCCTGCCACAGGCAGATGCTAGGTACTTTATTTTCTATTGCTTACTATGGATATCATGAGAGGTTGCACGGCCACGCGTGCTCCTGGAATTCTAAAATTGTAAATTGTTGGGATCCAGAGACACCTCTGTAGGGAGCAGGTCCATTTTGAGTTTCATTTGTGAGCCTCAAGGACGTTAATGCACTGAGATGGCATTGGAGGCAGTTTGTGGGTGTGACAGCCAGGACCCACCCGAGCAGGTGGGGAGACTGGAAGGGAAGTCCTGTTTCTCCCACCGCCATGTGGCCTGGCGTCTTCAGTCCCTGCTCCCGCCTGCCTGGGTTTTTCTTCTGAAAGTTTGTGGCCACCAGGGGCTCATTTGGAGTAGGCAGAGAGGGAATATCTGCTCTATCTGAGGAACCTCGGTGGAATTGGTTTGGCATGGGGTGTGGAGAGATCTCCAGCGAGCTGCTGTCTTCTGGGATTCCAGGTTTCTATATTTTGAAAGTGTGGAAATCCTAAAGTCCAATGATCTTTGATGGATCTAGCTCTAAACCCTGTTCTGTAGTGTTGACTTGATACGTGCTAGAACTCTAAATTAGATCAGTTTTCCTTGTAGGAATGAAGATCAGGAGGTGGAGCACCAGCAGGCTCAGATACTTTCAGTTGCTCCAGTTGTTTCCTCGGATCCAAGCTGTTCCCCGCTCACACTTGGCTTGAGTGAGGCTCTCAGTGAGAGTCCCACAGATGCGCCACCGGCCCAGGGCTCAGAGGGCTGCAGTGTGCTCACGCTCCATGTGCCAGAGGTAAAAGACGGTTCCAGATCACGTGATGAAATAGACGTATGTTAGACGTGGTACACACATTTGCATCTATAAAAATGTATCTATGGGAATACCTTTGGGGCAGTGACAGATCACGCTTGGAGACGAGAGCCTCTACTATAGAGCCATGTTCCTGGGCCCCACACTTTAAGAGGTTAAAGCAGTAGAGAAGTTCCGTGAATATCACAGGTTAAGGAAAACAAGGTTTTCTGTTTTCTGTGGAGAACAGATTGAAGGGAGCTGTGCTGGGGCTGGGAGAGCAGTCGGCCTCCCTCCGTCTAATGCCAACATTGAGAAGTGCGGAGGCTGCTGTCTGGGAAGAGGAAGGGGTTGAGGGATTTAGAACTAAAAAAGTATATTAACTGTATACTTACATATAATTATGCACTGCATCAGTGTTATCCCGTTGTTCATCAATTTGCTCGAGCAGGCACCAGTGACGTCTCCATTGTGAGACTTGTTGTTACTGTTTTTGGCATATCGAATACACTACGGGTAGCTTGCCAGGCCCTGCCATGTGGGTGGGATACTCTCGGTAGCTTGCCAGGCTCTCCGAGAGGGACGAATGAATTGAACCCGGGTTGACCACGTGCGAGGCAAACGCCCTACCTGCTGTGCTATCACTCCAGTCCTGCACTTAATTATATGCTTCTTAATATATAATAAGTATATTACATAATAGTAATAAGTATATTTCCTCCTTAAAATATCCATATTAATAAACAGGTTTATTAATTTTTCAGAATTCCTTTGTATGTATGTGCATATATATGTATGTATAAATATATTTAAAGTAAGAACTTGTTGGTATGACTAAAAATTTCAAAATACATGAAGAAATGTATATGGCTATGTAAACTAATGAGTTTTGTAATAGTGAAACTGTTCACTTATCACATCATCAGAAAAAATTTTAAGACTGATTTGCTGAATCTCACCTTCTGATTTTAATCATTTTATGGCAGTGTATATCAACTAGTATTCCGGAAATCCAAGAAGAGAATGTAATCGGTTCTCAAGATCTAACAGGTATAATATTCTGATTCCTAGAAGAATTTAATGTTTTGGGTGTTTTTCAGTGTAGGTTTTTTTTTTTCTTTATAAAATGCAACCAATGTCCGTCTGGCCCATTCAAATAATATTTTCTGTTTATTTGGAAGAGAACACTGATTTTTTTTTTAGCCTAGTTTTTTTTTTTTAATTGAATCACCATGTGGAAAGTTACAGAGCTTTCAGTCTTAAGTCTCAGTTATACAATGCTCAACACCCATCCCATCACTAGTGCACATATTCCACCACCAGGAGCCCCAGTATACCCCCCTCACCACCCCCCCCCCGCCGCCTGTGTAGCTGATAGATTTCACTTTACTTTGATTACCTTCAATATTTCAACAAAAAACTCACTATTATTGTTTGGAGTTCCCCCCTCAAAGTCAGACCTGTTGAAAAGGAAGCATTTGATAATGTTTTACATTACTGACAGTGAAGAGATATGAGGTCGCACGGCTGGTTTTGGATTTCTGTATTTTAGTAACTAAGTCCAGGGAAATTTCTGTTAGAAATTGCGTCACTGCAGGCTTTTACTTCCCTTTTGCAGTGCTCATAAAATGGAAAAGCCGAGAGAGAAAAACCCTTTCCCTCCTGGTGCATCATGGGGCAGTGGCTCAGTTCACAGTCTAGAGACATTTCTGCAAGCTGCTGGTGCCCAAAGTAGTTTAGCTGGCCTCTGGGATCATGCTCGTGCAGCAGTGGAAAGGCCGCACACGTGTGGCCACTGCGCTTAAATCTCGACTTTAGCCTAGTTTTACAGTTGAAAAAGATAGTTTTTTATGTCTTGGGAGGTCTTAAATTTTTTAAAAAAGCATCTGAATACCAATTTTATTTTTTAGTATTATTAGTCTTTTTGTTTGAATTTGCTTGTGGACCATACCTGGCAGCTCTCAGGGCTTACTTCTGTCTCTGCACTGAGGTATCATTCCTGGCAGGGCTGGGGTGGGGGGCGCTGTTTGTACAGGATGCCAGAGATCAAAGCCAGGTTAGCTGCATGCAAGGCCAGCACCCTTCCCATTCTATTATCACTCTAGTCCCTCCAAGTCCTTTTTGTACTGAACTGTCTTTATCTTTTATGAAATTACTCTCTGAGGAGTATAATTTTTAAAAAAATTTTGGTCATGATACTACATAGAAATGAAATATATTAATAATTTTCAATTTTCCCATGATTTTGTTTTTTCTTTCTAACATTAATGACCATATTTCTAACATTTTTGGTGTAAGCATTTAAAATTTTTCCCTCAATGCATGACTTTAGTTGTGCTGTATACATTTTTATATCATCTCTAACTTTCAAACTTTATTAGTGAATGTCATTGCTGCTGATGTACAACAAGATAATGAAGATGAACATACATTCATCTTAACTCTGGTGGAAATCCCAGCCAATGAAGTGGAAGAGTTTGCTGACACAACCACCCAGTTGATGCCCAACCCTTTACTTCCAGCACCCATCTTGCTCAAGTCAGTGAATAACGAAGAAACGGGTGACATGAGGTAATGAGTGAGCTGAACTGTTTTTGTAGGAGGAAAGATGTTTTAAGATGAGGATAGTGTTCCGAAAGGAGAGAGAGCGCAAAAGGGAATGTGCCTGCCACAGAGGTGGGGTGGGGGTGGTGGGAGGGATACTGGGTTCATTGGTGGTGGGGAATGGGCACTGGTGGAGGGATGGGTGCTCAAATTATCCTATGACTGAAATATAAGCACGAAAGTTTGTAAGTCTGTAACTGTACCTCACGGTGATTCATTTAAAAAAGAAATTGAAAAAAAATATGAGGATAGTGTTAATTACACAAGGTATTTACTATTATTTGTAATTGTCTTGGAGACAGTATTTAGTAATTTTGTGGTAAATCAGAGAACAAATCATGAATTTACTATCTAAAAAATGTCATTTAAATATCTACTAATGTGATTTTTTTGGTTTGTTTTGGGGTGATACCTGGTGGTGTTCAGTGGTCCTGGTGGGGCTCAGAAGGCCGTAAGAGGATCAGACCTAGGTTGGCTGCATGCAAGGCAAGCACCAACTGCTGTACTCTACCCTTAGTCCCTCATGTGATTGATGCTATTATGTGAAAACTGGTATATTGAAAGTTAAAATCTGTTTCATAAAGTGGCTTCTTTATATTTTTATTTCTATATATGATTTAAATATTTAAAAAAATCATAGAAAGTTGCAAAAATAGTACCAGAGGTAGTATTTCTATATATTTTGGTAATTTTAATACTAAAAGCTTTTAAGATGTATTTTAACTCAGTTATGATGCTAAATTGCCTATTAAGCAGCATTAAAAATGGAAGCCTTTTATATTGAACTTAGATTAAAATTTAACTTTACAGACAAGGAAAACATTAACATTTCAGAATTGCCCATGCACATAACATATACCCGTTTCTTTGACTATTGTGGGCAGCTTTAATTGGAATAATTCAGCCTCTGATCTTGTTAACTTCTAACCCATTTATTGAATATGTCTGTCTTTTCTGTACAGTATGAATTTCCCAGTAACTCCCATCAGTCAGGATGCCATGTGTTTATCTGACTCTGGAGGAGAATCTGAAAAGCCTCCGGCCAACTTGGATGTATCAAGGAAGAGATTTCATTGTAGCCTTGATGAGAGTGACAGTGTTCCTCCTGCCAAGAAAAGTTCATTTGCTTCAGTGGATAATTGTGAGAAATATTCCTCTGAGGTATGGTTGAATCAGTAAGCAACCCGATGGCCATATTGCCATAATCTAGGTCTGTTTTTCCCTTTAGATTCTTCATGTATGGTTCTAATACCGTCCCTCCCCTCCCTCCTTCCCTTCCTTCCTTCTCTTTTCTTTCTTTTTTGTGGGGAGGCAACACCCAGCGGTGCTCAGGGCTTACCCATGGCTCTGTGATCAGGGATGACCCTAAGTGGGCTCGGCGACCATATGGGGTGCCAGGGATGGAACCCAGGTTGGCAGCGTGCAAAGCAAGCACCCTCCTCACTGTACCATCACTCTTCCCCAGTTCTAATACTTTCTACCGTCAATAATTTAGGTAAAATTGGTTGTAGATTTTCACTTTCTATGAGTTCTAGTTAGAAGTTAGTGGATCCCTGAGAGATAGTATTGCAGTTAAGGAACTTTCCTGGCTCATGCCTGAGGCTCACTTGATTCCCAGCATCACCTGGTTCCCTGAGCACTGCAGGGTCAGAGCAGCTCTGCGTCCTCGGGCCCTAGTGCTGAATGGACAGTCTGGTTGGCCACAGATCACTGTTGGGAATCTTAGAGACCACCCTCCCCCCTCCCTGCCAAAAAATTGAGTAGACATCAATCAATAAAACATCAAAAAAAACCCAAACATTTTCAGAATGATAGTATGGTGGCTAAGGTGCTTGCCTCACATGCAGCAGATTCAGGTTCAATCCCTGCATCCTATACGGTCCTCTGGCACTGTCAAGAGTAATTCCTGAGTAACCCCTGAGCCAGGAGTAACCCTTGAGTATCGCCAGGTGTAGCCCCCAGACAAAAACAAGGCCATTTTCACTGCTGTATCAGAGGCTGAAAATAAGGTTAAAAGTATTATCTATTGGGGCTGGAGCAATAGGTTGTGGGTAGGGCACTTGTCTTGCACGTGGTCAAACCCCAACTCATTCCCTGGCATCCAGTATGGTCCCCTGAGCCCTTCGAGGACTCCTGAATGGAGAGCCAGGACTGGCCAAAGATAAATAAGTATCATATTTATCTAGATTGTAACTGTATCATTTATTTGCTGTGGGACCTCACATGACTTTTCTCTGAATGCGTTGCTTTTGTGATTTTATTCACCTGATCAACATTATCTTGCTTCAAGTTTCCCATTGCTCTTAGCACTAGAACTTCCAAAGCCCTGTATTATCTGTCTCATTTGTCTCTAGTCTGACGTTTTGCTAGTTTTTGCCTCATTATTTAGCCATATTGCTCATCTTTTTTTCCAAATTAATTTTTTAAAATATTTATTTTTTTTAAGAAGTTTTACTGGATCACCTTGAGATACAGTTACAAACTTGCATGATTACTTTTCAGTCAAACAATGTTTGATCACCCATTCCACCACCAGTGTTCTCGGTGTCCCACCCTGTCGTCTTTCTTTTATCTTGTTGTTGTTTGAGTTCTCTGGGGAACCATGCCCAGCAGTGCTCAGGGTGGTTTGAGCTCTTCTTAGCTCCGTGCTAGGGTTCATTCCCAGCAGTCCTGGGGCACAGTGTGGTCTGTGGATCAAATCTGGCTCCCCAGCATGCAGAGCATGCACTTAGCATTTAGACTTATGCCTCTGGGCACATCTTTCTGTTTCTTGAATATGTTGTGCTTTTTCATGTCCCGGGGGATTTCATTTGCTGTCCTTTATGAAAAATTCCCATGCAGACTATATGGACTTCATAACTCTGTCACTCGTTACCATTTCAGGCAAACCTGATCATACTGTGGTGATCAGATCACTATTGCTGTGTGCTAGGTTTTTTTGATCTCTTATTTTTGTTTCTTGAACTAATTGTAGTGTACTACACTATATAATAGTACTATAGAAAAAGTAATTTAGAATCTGTGCTTTCTTTTTATGTTTTTGGGGCCACATTTGGCTATGCTCAGGGTTTCTTTCTGACTCTGCTCAGAGATCATACCATATGGGGTACCAGGGATAGAATCCTGGTTGGCCACGTGCAAGACAAGCATCCTATCTACTTACTATCACCAAGGCCCCTGTATTTCCTTCTTTCCTTCTTTCCTTCCTTCCTTCCTTCCTTCCTTCCTTCCTTCCTTCCTTCCTTCCTTCCTTCCTTCCTTCCTTCCTTCCTTCCTTCCTCCCTCCCTCCCTTCCTCCCTCCCTCCCTCCCTCCCTCCCTCCCTCCCTCCCTTCTTCCATCCTCTTTCCTTTTCTAAACTTTCTTATTTTTTTACTTTATTGCGGGGGGAGGGGGGAGGGGCGGAGTTGTTGGACCACACCCAGCAGTGCTCAGGGCCTGTTTTCAACTCTTCTTAGGAGTACTCCATAGCAGTGCTCTGCGGACCGTATGTGATGCTGGGGATTCAGAGTAGTGTCATTGGCAGGATGCACAGCAAGTGCCTTACCTCCTGCACTATCTCTCTGGCCCTAGAGTCTGTGTGTTGAAAGGGAAAGTTGCAGCCCAATAGTTCTTAGATGATGGTAGACAACAGAGGCAGTGTATCCTTTTATGTCTTATAGAAAACGATATCAGGATGATCTTATGGATTGTTGTTCAGTTGCTGAAAAGTAATAGTAATATGCAGGGTATATTTTACTGTCTGTTGCAGTCTTTGTATTTTGGAGGGTGGGGGTTGGGGATGAGGTGAGGATGACGCACTTCACTTTTTCCACCAGAAGATGAGTATGATTTTTCTCCTCATATCTGTTGAACTATATTGGTGGATTTCATAATACTGAACCATCTTTGTATTCCTGGAAAAAGAATATCTACTTGAGGGCCAGAGAGAGGGAGCGAGAGTGAGTGGGCAAGTGCTCCACAGTCTGGGCACAGGCATCTAAACAGGAGGCTCAAGTTTGACCTCCACGCTGCCTGGCTCCCAAGCACCCACTCTCGCCCGGTCGTGCTGGTCAGGGTCTAGCATTCTGGCTTAGAAGTGCTGTTGGTTACCCTCGTAATACTGTGTTTGGTATTATCTCACTGACAAAGGGGTAGACTCAGTAATTTGGTCCATAAACGATGCTGGAACTTTGTAAATAACTAGTAGCCATGAGTTCCTGTAGGATGTGTTTTGCCTTATGGATGTGGGATATGTTTCTGAGAGAAGCATACTGCTCCCTTGACAGAAGAAAGGGAACAGTGATTCTTTTAAAAATACATGATTTTTAGGGCTGGAGTAGTAGTACAGCGGGTAGGGTATTTGCCTTGCAGGTGGCTGACCCAGGTTTGATCCCTAGCATCCCATATGGGCCCGCAAGTGCAGACCCAGGTCTAGCCCCTGAACATTGCTGCCTATAAACTAAAAGGCAAAAAAAAAAAAAAAAGAAACAAACTTGATTTTACCTAAGCTTTTCTTACTATTGTTAGTGACGTGGCCTGTCACATCTGAAAGAGAAGTCTTTTTCTGTTGCCCTTAAAAGAGTTTCACAAAAGTTTTTGTGCTGTTTTCTAGTTTGTGATTGGAGATTTGGTCTAAAACATTTTGCCTACCATTGTTAAAAGCAGAACTAATTTCGGTACAGTACAGATCCCATGGACATTATATTATACTGAATTAGCAAATGGGAGTTAGACTTAGTTAAAGATGAATGGTTATGGTAATCAGTATTGGAAAAAGGAAATATAATTTAACTTAATGAATAGATTTCTAATTTATTTTGTAATTTTTTAAAAAACAGGTGTGTTCAAAGGAATTGGTGAATGTTTTTGAAGAAACAGGTAAGTGAAATAAATATAATTGCATTTTATAGGGTAATCCTCATTGTTTTTGATGCATCTTGTTCAAATTTGGCATCAAAGTAGTCTTGCATACTTTTAGGGATCATGTATTTTTAGAAGTGGGTGACACAACTACACCTGTCAGTACTTAGGTGTTTTTTCTAGGAGTAACCATGGGTCCTTACCCAGCAACCCTTACTATGTCTCTGTCCCACAGTCACAATTTTATCTTTGGAAGTTCTCTGCTGAGACTTTGATTTGGCAGTTTGGTAGCTTAAGAAGCTGCTTTCATTTTTTACTTAACTGAAAATGATTATGTACAGGGTTTCCTATTAAAGTTCAACTATGTTTTAGGAGTTACAGAATTGACTATAGAAACCAGAGCGGTAATACAGCGAATGGGGCACTTTCCTTATAAGTGCCCTAATATGTGACCTGGATTTGATCCTGGGACCCCAAATGGTTCCCTGAAGACCACTGAGAATGACCCCAAAACCTGAAAAAAAAATTTGAGTACAAAAGTGCATGATATAATTTTTATCTTTACCCAAAGACTAGAAGATGGCTATTATTATTATTATTATTATTATTATTATTATTATTATTATTATTATTATTATTATTATTTTGCTGGGCTGGAGTGATAGCACAGCGGGTAGTGCATTTGCCTTGCACGTGGCTGACCCGGGTTCGATTCCTCTGTCTCTCTTGGAGAGCCCAGCAAACTACTGAGAGTATCCCGCCCACATGGCAGAGCCTGGCAAGCTCCCTGTGGCGTATTCAATATGCCCAAAACAGTAACAAGTCTCACAATGAAGACATTACTGGTGCCTGCTTGAGCAAATTGATGACCAATGGGAGGACAGTGCTACAGTGCTATTTTTTTGCTACACCCAACAGTGTTCAGGGCTTTGCTGCTCTTGGCAGGGACTATATGGGGTGCTGGGGATCAAACCTGGGTCGGCTACAGGAAAGACAAACACCCTACCTGCTGTACTCCCACTCTGGCCCTAGAGGGTTATCATTGTGTTAGTTCACGAGCTACTTATTGGCTGGAGAGCTAATGTAGGAGGTAAGGCATCTGACTTTACACATGGCTGGTATAGTAGAAACTGGTTCAGTCCCTAGCACTGAACATAATCCCTTGAGTACCGCCAAGGGTCACTTTTGAGCACTTGGCCAGAAATAGCCCCTGGGCAGCTCTGGGGGTGGCCCAAAGCTCATCCCCCTCTCCGTTTTGTTTGTTTGTTTGTTTGTTTGTTTTATACATCAAAATACATTGATTCTTTTTTGTGTCAGAATGTGGTTGTTACCACAATCTTTTAACCAAGTGTTATAGTTAGAATAGTTTAGGTGGCTGCAGTAATGTTTATTTGGTAGGTTTATGATAGAATATCATGGTTTTTTCTCTTCAGATACTGCAGTTCCTTTGGAAGTACTAATTTCATTATGTTTGCTTACAATTTGTTTGCTTTTTTTGGAAGGGGCATCACATAAGGAACAAAACAATGTCCCTACTTCAGGAAGTATACCTACCACTCCAAAATCTCAGAAGAGGCAACTTGAACCTTCCACTCTTCAAAGCATAGGCTCCAGGTCGCTTGATAAAATAACAGACAGGCAACTAGAAAAGACTCCACCTCTCTTACCTCAGGACAAAATGGTCGTTTCTGATAAGGAAGAAAGGACTTGCTCTGCTTCTAAGTCTGAACAAATGCATAACAGACCTTCATCTTCAAAAACCTCGCTCTCCAGGTAATATAAGAGAATCTCTAACGAACAAGTTCTTCTCTATTCCTGAGTAGGTAGACTCTTTACTGAACATATGTGTCTACATGTCTACACACACACACACACACACACACACACACACACACACAACACCACACACACGTTCATATAGACTAAGTTGATCGTTGATATTACATCTCTGTAAAGGAAAGTAATTATATGAGAAGAAATAAGTAATGTTGAAGCATTTTGTTTTTGTTTTGGGGTCTCACCTAGCAATGCCCAGGGGTTACTCTTTGCTCTCCACTCTAGGATCACTCCTGGTGGTGCTCAGGGGACTATATGGGATGCTGGAGATTGAACCCAGGTTGGCCGCGTGCAAGGCAAATGCCTTACCTGCTGTACACTCCTGCCCCTTGAAGCAATTTTTCATAGTACCATTTGATATAAACCCATACACGCAGAGAGATTCCACACATCAAGAGATTAATTTTAATGCTTGAATTACTTACTTTTTAGACAGAGGTCTTTAGAATTTAGCACACTTCCTTTTCCAGAGTCTTCAGGATTATTACTTCATGATTTATGCTCTCACACAGTGTAGCTGCCTGTACAGATGTAGAGACATGGGGCCGACATGAGGAATTTCTTTTGAAGTGGTTTGAGTGGAGTCCTAAGGGCATGTGCCGTTTCTCCTGTGTGCCTACTGCTATCTGTAAGAGTAAATATGGGACTTACGCACAGAGCCAGCCTTTCCTTCTGTGTTCCTGGCAAGAGCCTCTGACTTGGGGGCAGTTTCTGTCGTCAGCATTCTGTCGAAGCGGGAGAGTGAACACAAGCTTGTCCTAAGGGAACAGGAAGTTAGAACATATGTATTGCTGGAAGAGGCATATTTTATGAATGTTAATTTTATTATAAATTGTAGAAAGCAAAAATTAGCAAATTTCCGTTTTTCCTTTTCAATTTAGGGAGGGGCTATGTTTGGGGCCACATGGTGATATTCGAGAGGTCCCTGATTGATGTGTGGACCTGGGGCTCCTGCAGGCAGAGCATGTGTCCCAGCCCTTTGAGCCACCTCATTGGCCCTGTGTTGTTCTTCTTTAAAAAAAACAAGTCACCTGACAGTGCTCTGGGATTTGTATCCATTCTTGGCAAAGCTTGGCCTGACTGTCATGGCCCGAGGTGCTGGCGGGCCATCAGGTCATACCCACTGTCTGGCTCAGCTGTGTTTGGGGGCCACTAGGAGCACACCCTGTGGAGCTGGGGAGTGGGCCATGCTGTGCTGTTGGTTAACTGAGGGTCATGCAGTGCTTCACAAGTGAGCACTATCTTCCTGGATGCCAGAAGTATCTTTCCCGGTCTTAGCCACATGCCAAATGTAAAATGAGTTATTACTGGGGCTTTGGGTTAAAACCAGTTGAGAAGCAGGGCTCTGGAACAAGGGTCAGTATACTTATAAAGTCAGTAAACACACACACACACATACAAACACACAAAGGTTTTGTGATTCAAATGGTCTTTTGCAGTGACTCAGCTCTGCAATTACAATGCAACAGCAAACTCATATGACCTTATGTGAACAAATAATCATGGCTGTGTTATGGCCATGTTGGTAATACACGTGTAGTGATTGCATTTGTACTGCACTCTGATTTCCCAATGTCTGCTCTAGAGCCTGACTACTCCAAGCAAGCACCTGGGACCAGCAACAAGGACTTGTAGGGACCTTCTGTGTAGGGCCTTCTGTGAAGCCTGCAATCTATCATGGGATCACTTTGGGGGCCCCTTACACATGTGGGCAGCATATGAGAACTCATTAGAATTCTTATTCAAGACTCCTTATTAAAATAAGATCCCCCCGGTGCTTTGTATGCATTATTATACTTGAGAAGTACTGCTGTACAGTAAACTTTGTCATAAATACATGCAATAACCGAGTGCTGTAAGCTCTTGAGAGATGTACGATATGAGATGCTATTTTTAACATAAATGGAAAGAACTTGCTATTAAGAATGCAGATAATTTTTGACTTTTTAAAATTTCATTTCCAGACCTGGCAGAAGACCCTTGGGATTTTTGTCTTTAATATGTTCAAAGAGTAGTTTGGAGTCTGATGAACCTACTCAGTTTCATAAAAAGAAGCGCCCCAAGCCTCTTATCCCTGTAGCAAGACAGAATTTGAAAAGATCGAACCCACCCAGTGAAAGCCAGAAAACAAACCCGGAGTCCTCTGATGTGCTTCCATCTTCAAGTGGTGCCAGTACTGCATCTGAGAACCTCAACAGTCCGGCTGCAGCCTCTCAGGTTCGTGGTAAACACTGGGTTAGGTACGAAACTTGGAGGGCCGTGACAGTTGCTGTTTTCATCTGGATGTCAGAAATTAGAGTAATTCCCATTCACGGATTAACAAGCTCTAGATAGTTTAGAAAGAGCCACTGAGGTAGCCTTGCCTTCTGTACTGTTGCTCTGGCCCTCAAATTTCTTCTTTTAATATTCTTCATGGATTTAATGAGCATGTACTTTTTCAACAGAGATATTTATCCTCACTCAAAAAAGAATCAGTTATCTTTTCTTATCATTTGGCTGTATAAATTGGGTCATTCACTTTTTCATAATGATTTGTAGAACTTTCTAATGTATTAAAGAAAGTCCTTCAGCGATATAAGTTGCAGGTATTTCCCCTCTATTGATGCTGTTTCAATGCCTGGAGGATCATACACATACTTACTTGGGATGCTCACACATTTCCTCTACTTGCACCATTTGGCTCCATGCTTGTCAGGGATCACACACACTCTTGAGGTGAAGTGCTTGCTGGTAGCAATGCACTTCAGTTGTAGTGCTCACATACCTGCTCGCCAGGGTTCACACTCATGTTGTAGCTGCTGCGCTTACTGGGGTTGTGCACTGTAGTTGTGCTTTCACACACCTGGCCCTGGTGCAGCCAACAATCCTGAGGCCTCAGCAGCAGGGATCACATGTGAGGCTTCATACTTACCAGGCAGGTGTCAGCCACTGAGCCATGTCTTGGTCCTTTCTTTTGTCTTTGATGTTGTGTACATGGATTTTGTAATGTAGCTACTTTTTCTCTTTACATAGATGGATTAAACAGTACTTTCTTTTGTGCCTTCTGATTTTCGTGTGATTTAAAAATACAGCCTTCCATATTCCAGGATTCTTTTCCTTGGCAAGATATAGATTTGACTTTTTTTTTTGGGGGGGGGTCACACCCGGCAATGCACAGGGGTTACCTTCTGGCTTTGCACTCAGGAGTTACTCCTGGCGGTGCTCAGGGGACCATATGGAATACTGGGAATCGAACCCGGGTCGGCCGTGTGCAAGTCAAACGCCCTATTCACTGTGCTATTGCTCCAGCTCCTAGATTTGACTTTTTCTCTCCCTGAAATGCCATACAGTTAGATGTTAACATCATTTCCTGAACAATCCAACTTTTCTCATTTTTGGGGAAATGATTGTGTTTATTACTGTAGTTCACCTAATAATGTCTAGTCTATTTAGAGGATTCTATTTTTATTGTTATAACTATTACTGCTATATAAGTTATTCACTGTCACTGTCATTTGTCATCCTGTTGCTCATCAATTTGTTTGAGTGGGCACCAGTAACGTCTCTCATTGTGAGACTTGTTAACTGTTTTTGGCATATTGAATACGCCACGGGTAGCTTGCCAGGCTCTGCTGTGCAGAAGCGATACTCTCGGTAGCTTACCAGGCTCTCCGAAAGGGGTGGAGGAATCGAACATGGGTCGGCCTCGTAAAAGGTGAACACCCTACCACTGTGCTATCACTCCAGCCCACATAAGTTATTACACTTACAAAATTCTTAACTAATTTTAGGTTTATTTCCTTAGTAGCGTAGAAATTAAATTATAGTGTCAATGAATATAACATATCAAGCTCTCAATATTTATAGCTTTTTTTTTTAAGCAGCAACAATAAGATTACTCTGCCTATGTTTATATAAATGTTATTTCATGCTTATTTCATTATTTTTTAGGTTTCTTGTGACCATCCCTTACTGGAAGAAAAATGTAAAAGTGGCCCAAACCAGGCACCTGGGGAGGAGCCAACAACAGTGTCTGAGTATTTCTTTGGTGATATCTTTATTGAAGTGGATGAAACATAATGAAAACCTTTTTCTTTTTTCTTTTTAAGCCTGAAATTTCCAGGGTCCAGTCTCTCATCAAAGCAGTATTAGAAAAAAAGCATCAAAAACTTTTCTACTTTCCTTTAGATTGATTTTGACTATTTAATGAGCTTGGTTTAGAAACTTTTATAATCAGTGAAAAACATTGCCGAAGTTCTCATTCTGATAGATTGAACCTTTTGGAAGCACCACGCCATGAAGACTGGCTTTCTTAGACAGAAATGGCGACTCTTGTTTACATTTTAACTCTTCCTGTGCTGAGCACACGTGGACATTTTAGAATGTCATGAGTGATTATCTTTATAAATCATAGTGCTAACATATTTGGAGGTGGGTTGTGTTTAACTTCATATGTGAGGGTTTTTTTCTGTTTTTTTCTTTTTTTTTGTTTTTGTTTTTCTTGATGATGAAGGTCTTTTTAACTGATAATATGGTAAATGTTAAAAAAAATTTCTATTTTCAGCTATTTGACTAAAAAAATAAGTATTTTTCTAACTCATTTTGGTGTAATATTAGTCCTAATTGAAAAGTTAGTATTTAAAACTTATTTATAGAGATAGAACATCAAAAGACTTATTTATTTTTAAAGTTTTTATTTAAAAGGATATTCAGTTTTAATTATATTCAACCCTCAGATTTTGGGTAAAGAAGGCATTAACAAGTATGTTTGTCTCCTTTCACTTATTAAATTTTAGGATATTTAAAGCAATATTACAGAAACGTTCTGATAGTGTATATGTTTTGAACACATTTTTTTTCCATAGTGTAATGACTTTGTACTGTGAATTTTTTTTTTCAATCTCAGGACTTGTATGGGGAAAAAAAAACCTTAACTCCATTTTATAAAGCAACTATCCATACCAAATTTAATTTCTCATCTGCACACACGTGTGCACGCACAGAGGGTTTTTTGTTTTTTCAAGAAAAAAAAAATTTCTGATTTTTTTTTCACCCATTAAATTTTACTTGAGGAGTATTTAGATTATTTGTTTTGTTTTGTGATTTTGGGTCATACCCCAGATGGGGCTTACAAGCTACTACCACCACATTTCTCTGGGTTGTCTTAGGACTCTGCAGTACCGGGGATTGAACCAGGCTCCCAGATATGAGACATGTGCTCTGGCCCTTCAGGATATCTTCCCTGCCCCATCATTTTGATTCTGTGAAACACAGACATAATTGGGATGATAACCATAAGACTGTTAGTTATCATCATCTGTGTAAATTTAGAGTTTTTTCATTTTAAGATATTTATGATTTACGGATGCAACCTTATTATCCACCTATGTAAATCTTTGGTGTTTGGCAGTAAATTTCTCAGAGTTAATTTATTTCATTTGATCAGGTCCCCTGGTTTGCAAAACACAGTAAACCAGGAGTCAAAAACATTTTCCACAAGGTATTTTTGAATTTGTGAGCCAGATGGTTTCTGTAGCAAATCCTCATTTCTGCTGTTTGTGTGAAAACAGTCACAATTCTTTTTAAATGATGGATATGGCTGTATTGAGTTTTCAGTGTGACCCTTACATTACACAGTGGTTTTTATACATTAAGGTGCTGATGTCTTATATTTATCACTGAAGTTAGAAGTTTAAATTGTGCCTAAAAATTTAAACTCTGTTGATTGCATTATGAAATACTAATCAGTATTTCAATTGAGAAAATATTTTAAAATTTAGATAATTGTGTATATAGAAAAGATGGGTCATTCTCCAGATACATTGATGAAATAGGATAACTCAGCAAGAATAAAAGTGATCATAATATATTCAAACATTGATACTAGAGCATTTCCTTATGGTAAAATTTACAGTTTAAAACATAAAGGCGGGTCTATAAACCTGAATGTTTGAAACCTCTCTCTAGGTATTCATTTATTTATTTCACATTTTCTGTGTCAGAAAAATCACGGTAGTAGATCACATTGCTATTTTAACGCGTTTTTTTTTTTTTATTTGCTTTTTGGGTCACACCCGGCAATGCTCAGGGGTTACTCCTGGCTCTGCATCTCAGAAATTACTCCTGGCGGTGCTCGGAGGACCATATGGGATGCTGGAAATCGAACCCAGGTCGGCCGCGTGCAGGGCAAATGCCCTACCCACTGTGCTATTGCTCCAGCCCCTAATGCTTCATTTTTGACATTAGAGAATCATTCTGAAAAGATTCCTTTCTCTAGTACTAGTTTGGGTATGAGAGTGCTACAACCAAGTCATTATTTTTTAATCATCTTTGTGTAATTTTTTTTTAATTTTGTTTACATCTGTCTTGTTCATCTATAAGGAATTAATTTTATGAAATATATAATTTCTCTCTGTATAAAGAATAATTTTATTTTTGGAGATTAATTGTATTAAATCATGTCAGCTCGCTAAATTATCCTGTTATATCTTTAAAATTAATCTTGGAAGAAGAGAAAATTAGTGTATTTACTTTGTAAAAAGTGGTAAGACTTATTCATCTGAAAAATTCGTGTAAATTTATGTAAATGTTGCAAAAATTTGTATTTTATAAATCTTAAAGTTGATATTATAGGTCTTTATTTTTTCTTGACTTTTCCTTTTGAATACTATGTCTTAGCAAGTGATCAGCTTAAGAATTTAAAAGCCTAATTGTTGGGAAATGATTGAGGCACAGATAAAAATATGAGCATCCACTGTTTACCACTATGTTATTTGACGTAGAAGTGACCATGTATATACTATCTTGCTTGAAGAAGTTTTTGACAAAAAAAAAAAAAGCAGTATCTGTCATTTGTAAATTTTCTTGTTCTAAAGAAAGCAGTTATGTCCTATAAAGTATGTAAATAAAAGTTATTTTATACTACCTCTTTTTTGTTATTTTCAAATGACTGAATAAAGATATTAATGTTTAGTTAACCAAAACTAGTCAATTTTTCATCTATCATTTGTTTGCTTTTTCTTCCCTAAAAATGCAGTATGATTTGAAGAATTTGATATTTTTTTTGTTTTTTGGACAGTGCTGTAAGTAGAACCCAGGGGCTACATGTAAGGCAAGTGTGTTCCTGCTGAGCCACATCCTTGGCCCTTAATTTTTGTTTATATGAATGCTGTGAAGGATAGAAATCTTTTTTTTTTTTTTTTTTTTAATGTCTATTTCTTTTTTTTTTTTTTTTTTTTAGTTTTTTGTTTTTTTTTTTAATTTATTTATTTTTAATTAGAGAATCACCGTGAGGGTACAGTTACAGATTTATACACTTCTGTGCTCACACTTCCCTCATACAAAGTTTGGGAACCCATCCCTTCACCAGTGCCCATTCTCCACCACCCGTAAACCCAGTGTCCCTCCCACCCTCCCCAATCCCATCTCCCCCCCACCCCACCCTGCCACTGTGGCAAGGCATTCCCTTCTGCTTTCTCTCTCTAATTAGCTGTTGTGGTTTGCAACAAAGGTGTTGAGTGGCCGCTGTGCTCAGTCTCTAGCCCTCATTCAGCCCGCAACTCCCTTCCCCCACATGGCCTTCGACTGCAATGTAGTTGGTGATCGCTTCTCTGAGTTGACCTTTCCCCGGAACGTGAGGCCAGCCTCGAAGCCATGGAGTCAACCTCCTGGTACTTATTTCTACAGTTCTTGGGTGTTAGTCTCCCACTCTGTTATTCTATATACCATAGATGAGTGCAATCTTTCTATGTCTGTCTCTCTCTTTCTGACTCATTTCACTCAGCATGAAACTTTTCATGCCCATCCACTTAACTACAAAATTCTTGACCTCCTTTTTTCTAACAGCTGCATAGTATTCCATTGTATAGATGTACCAAAGTTTCCTCAACCAGTCAAAGGATAGAAATCTTTTTAAAAAAGGCGTGGGGCGCCTTTATCTTTTAAAAGATGTCTATTTTTTAAAAGTTTTGATAGCACAGTTTTGATCATGCAAGAATAAAAAATAGACTTTGTCCATCTTCAGAACATATAAAATTACTTTTAAAAAGTACTGCTTATATAAAGAGTTTTGAGGTGTAAAAACATTTCTTTTTGGGGCATTGGGGGGGGTGTAAAAACATCTTTTGGGGGGGGCCGGAACGATAGCACAGCGGGTAGGGCGTTTGCTTTGCACACGGTCGACCCGGGTTCGATCACCGGCACCCCATATGGTCCCCCAAGCACTGCCAGGAGTAATTCCTGAATGCAAAGCCAGGAGTAACTCCTGAGCATCTCTGGGTGTGACCCAAAAAGCAAAAAAAAAAGAAAAAACATCTTTTGGGGAGTATTGGGGGGTTGTTCCCAGTGTTCATAGACCTGGAGGCAGTGAGGGGCATCCCACAGGTGAGTCTCAGCCAACTGGACTGACAACCTTACCTCTTTACTCTTTTTTTTTTCCTTCTGCTTATCTCTGTAGTAACACAAATGGGAAATTTTACCTCTGGATAAACTAGGACTTCTGAAGTGAATATTGACAAAATCGTGGTGATAAGTTTAGCTAAGGGAAGTAGCACTGTAGCACTGTCATTCCGTTGTTCATTGATTTGCTTGAGCGGGCACCAGTAACGTCTCCATTGTGAGACTTGATATTACTGTTTTTGGCATATCGAGTACGCCACGGGTAGCTTGCCAGGTATTTGTGTAAATTTTGTTCGATTTTTGTTTGTTTTTGGGCCATATCTGGGATAGTCAGCAGTTACTCCTGTCTCCGCACTTAGGGATCACTCCTGGAAGTGCTCAGGGTTTCATATGGGATGCGGGGATCGAACCAGAGTCAGCTGCCTGCAAGCAAATTGTATAACTTGTATCACTTGTCAACCCATTGCTCATCGATTTGCTTGAGCAGGCACCAGTAACATCTCCATTCATCTCTGTTGTATGCTAGTGAAGCCCGATGACATCTGCTCATTCCAGGAACACAAAGAAGCTTGTTCCAGGAACACGAAAAGCCGCAAACCGTTCATTCAGGGTCTTCACGAAGAAGTCTGACCATCTTGTAGGTGGGTGGCCAGGCATTCTTTTGACATCCTGTGGAATTCAGTCAGTAACAGCTCTAGTCCAGCAGTTGTCTCCAAATCGCATTACGTGTCCAGACCATCTAATTGTTGATGGCTTGGCAAACGAGACAGCGTCCCTGATAATCATCAACGGAGGTCGGAACTCTGGATTCCTTCTCTCATTCAAGCATAACTCTTTCGATTTCTCTATGGGAGACCCGAATAGTGTTCTCATCCTGCTTTTGTAGGGCCGAGGTCTCTGAGGCGGATATAGTGCAGGAAGAACAGTGGAGTCGAAAACATATGCCCGGAGCCGGAGGTTCTTCGTCCTCTTAACAATTTCTTCAATGCTCTTGAAGGCATTCCACGCTGCTCTCTTCCTCCTGCGCAGCTCTGGTGCCGAGTCGTTCGTCATGTTGAGTTCTCAACCTAGGTACACATAGCTGCTGCATTCAGAGATGTTTGTTCTCTTGAGAGAAAATGGAACAAAAGGAACTAGTCCATTTCTCATGAACATTGTCTTCGTGAGATTCAGCTGCAGTCCGACGTTTCCACACTCACAGTCGAAGTCGGCCAGCATTTGTTCTGCTTGGCTAATGTTTGGTGTTACTAGAATGATGGCATCAGCGAAGCGGAGGTGGTGTAGTTGCCGACCGTCTATCTTCACTCCCATTCCTTCCCATTCCAGTTGTCACGTGATGTTTTCAAGGGTGGCACTGAAGAATTTCATTGAAGTGGTATCGCCCTGCCGAATCCCTCTCTTTATGTCAATGATCCTGGTGGTGAATCCATAATACACTTCATGGAGGATCCTGTCGTTCCCAGTATTCTCCCTTCCAAAATCCGACATGCCATTTCATTGGTAAAGAAGCATACAACACCTGGTCCAGACAAGGTCAGACCCGAACACCTGAAGAATCTGCTGCCAGTACTCATTAATACACTGGCTCGGCTCTTCACACACTACCTGTCTGAATGCAAGGTTCTGTCCCAATGGAAAACCAGCAGGATCCGTTCTGTTGTACAAGAAGGGAGACATCCGTGATATCAGCAACTATCGCCTCATCTGCCTGTTGTCTGTCATCTACAAGTTGTTCACTTGAGTCATACTGAATAGGATTGGCAGAACATTATATGGATAACCCTGCAAGCAAGCCAGGTTCCAAAAAGGATTCAGCACGATCGACCATATCCACACGGTGACCCAGCTTATTGAGGTTTCGTGAGAGTTCAAGATGCTGCTCTGTCTAAAGTTCATTGATTTAAAGAAGGCCTTTGATTCTGTTGAGACTGAAGCGGTCTTTGAAGCCTTAGCCAAACAGGGCATTCAAACTCAGTACACCAGCCCTTCTTACTTAAGATAATAAATGTTTTTCCAAGATAGACATATTTTGAGCTTTAATGGAGACGTTACTGGTGCCCACTCAAGCAAATCGATGAACAGGACAACAGTGACAGTGACAATGACTGTCTCTATGCCACTCAGGTCTGCCACAAATTCAGCTAGTCCGTCCACTACTTCTTGGTCTTCATGTTTGAGTCAGCGGTGCATGGCCCGAGTCTTCTTGGGTGGGCTGTCAATCAAGGGGCTTGTACTTGCCCTTGGGGAGTTTTCTGAGGTTTTCTTCTGAATCTGGTTGATGACAGAACACGGGTGATAGATTTGTGCACAACTCTGATCCGGGACGCTGCTCTGCCTGTCACTTTGGCGACGCTTATCTGGACAGCTCCACCTTAACATAATCAAGCTGTCCAGATGTTTGACTCTTCCTTTTTCAACGAAGTTCTTGGGCCTTAATCTTGGCCGTGTGTGTGGAAGCCTCTGCTGAGGTCTGCTCTAAGGGAAGGAGCATTCTTAGATTTTTAAGACCATCAAAGATCTTGATAAACAAACTGCACTGTTCAGGCTTCTTATATTTAGGAACATTCTAGTCGAACAGCCTAGAGAATTGATTTTTATTACAATGCTGTTGTAAACATGATTTTGTTCATCCAATATCCTCCTTATGGGACTCTCCTTCTTGTAAGACTTTACTGGAGGGCTATGGAGGAGTTTGGGCCCATGCAGGGATCCCATCCTTGATATCACATGGTCTCCTGGGCATTGCTGGGTGTGGCCTGGTGCACTAGCAGGTGGCTGCTGCATGCTCACTCAGCTCTATGGCCAGACCAGGTATGAAGGGTGGCATCTGGGTCCCCTGGGTCCCCTTAAGTATGGCCCTCCAGCCCCCAATTTTTAATCAAAGATACTTTTTTTTTCCTTTTTGGATCACACCTGGCGATGCACAGGGGTTACTCCTGGTTCTGCATTCAAGAATTACTCCTGGCGGTGCTCAGGGGACCATATGGGGTGCTGGGAATCAAACCCGGGTCGGCCGCATGCTAAGGCAAATGCCCTACCTGCTGTGGTATCACTCCAGTCCTATTTTTTTTTAAATTTTTATGGAGTTTTAATTTTTATTTTGTTGAATCACCGTGAAAAAAGTTACAAAGCATTCAGGTTTAAGTCTCAGTCATATGATCAAACCCCTATCCCTTCACCAGTGCACATGTTCCACCACCAAAAACCCCGATAAACCCCCCCTCCCATACACCCCCCACCTGAGTGGTTAATGATCTTCACTTTACTCTCTATACTTTGAGTACATTCAACATTTCAACAGAGGACTCACTATTATTATTTAGAATTTTACCTCAACAATCCTGCTGAAAAGGCATCATTTTATATATTTTTTTTTCCATTGCTGAGAGTGAAGAATATATGAGCTTTTGGATATATGAATATATGAGGTTTTGGATTTCTGATATTTTAGTAATTAAGTCCAGAGAGATTTCTGCCAGAAGTCACCGTAAGACAAGGCTGAGAGAAAAACCTTTCCCCTCCCCAGGCGGCCTGGGGTTGTAGCTCAGTTCACAGTCTAGATGCATTTCTGTAAGAAGCTGCTGGGTGCCAAAAGTGATTAGTAGCCCTCCAGGATCATAGTCTTTAAGGAGCAGAGGAGCCTTTTCGTGTGTGTGGCCACTCCAGTTCTTGTCTGGGCCTCCAGTTCCATTCTTTTTAATCTTAAAGGCAGAGTAATTAGGCTTCTGTTTAACACTTTTTCCTTTTTTTTTTAAAATATGGGCTATATGAAAAATATATGGGTTGTTTTCCTTTGCAGTGCATAACAAAATAGGGGGCTGACTGGTAGTGGGGAGGAAGGTAGATGACTAAACTCACTGGCTTTTCCCTTCATTTCACCCTATTCTTTAAAGAGTTGTAATTTTTTTTTTTTTTTTTTTGCTTTTTGGGTCACACCCGGCGATGCACAGGGGTCACTCCTGGCTCATGCACTCAGGAATCACCCCTGGCGGTGCTCAGGGGACCATACGGGACGCTGGGATTCGAACCCGGGTCGGCCGCGTGCAAGGCAAACGCCCTACCCGCTGTGCTATCACTCCAGCCCCATGAGTTGTAATTTTTTTGAAATAGCTTGCCATTGGATCAGAAAGAGAGCACGTATGTTAGATGTGGTCTACCACAATTCCATTCCTGGCACCTCGTATAGTCCTCAAGCACCTTAGGGGGGATGGCCTACACACAGACAACCCCTTCTCCTACCCCCACCTCCCCAAATATAAAGCTATTAGGTATGCATTGCTTCATGCTTTTAAAAGTGACACCTAGCTTCAAATCATAGTAGGGGCCTAGAGAGATAATATAGCAGGTAGGGCACTTGCCTTGTCCATGGCCAACCCAAGTTTGATCCTTAGCACCCCAGAGTCCCCTAAGCACCGCCATAGCTGGGTGTGGCCTGTAGCACTGTCGTCCCATTGTTCATCAATTTGCTCAAGTGGGCACTAGTAATGTTCCATTGTGAAACTTGTTACTGTTTTTGGCATATCAAATACGCCACGGGGAGCTTGCCAGGCTTTGCCATGCAGACAGGAAACTCTTGGTAGCTTGCCGGGCTCTCCGAGAGGGACATAGGAATCGGAGGAATCAACCCAGGTCAGCTGTATGCAAGGCAAACACCCTATCTGCTGTGCTAGGGTGTGGCCTAAAAACAACAAAACAAGCAAAAACAAAACGGTGTCTAGGGTTGTAGCCACTGCAGGTGCTAACCTGGCATGCAGTGGATGGTCTGATACTCACATATCTGCCGGGCAGTGACCCTGCAGCCTCTGGACCACCAGATGAGGCTAACAACCCTTTTTACTGAAGGCTAAAAAGATTTCAGACAAGCAGTTTCTTCTGGTACCACATATTTTGGAATATGATTACTGTTATTTTGCTGAAACTTGTTAGATATTGTCAGTACAATTAGACTGCGCAGAAGTTCAGCTTTGGGGACTGGAGAGTTATACAATTGGTAGGATGTTTGCCTTGCAACCTGGGTTGGATACTCTAAGCATCACTGGGTTAAAAAAAAGAACTAGCTTTTTTCAACTCGCCTCTCCCTATGCACCTCTCCTGTTTTCTCCAGTGTGCTAACCTCAATAATTGCTCATCGCTGTTTCACATCTCTTATGACTATGACGTCCTATCTGATCAACCTCCCACCCGAGTTAATAATTAACACCCTTTCATTTGTTTTGAGCTTCTTCCTTCCTTCCTTCCTTCCTTCCTTCCTTCCTTCCTTCCTTCCTTCCTTCCTTCCTTCCTTCCTTCCTTCCTTCCTTCCTTCCTTCCTTCCTTCTCATTCTTTCTTTCTCTCGTTCGTTCTTTCTTTCTAGAAGACACACCCAGCATGTCTGTAAAAAATATTCTCCTCAGGCTCGAAGGCACTATCAGACCTAAGTTTCTTTTTTTCTGGAGACCTTTTGTTTCCTTTAACGGAAAAAATAAATAATAAAAGCCTGTGATGTGGGGCTTGCTTGATAACGCTGCACAATCAACACCCATGAACTAAGCCGGCCTGTGTCCCATTCCCGTCCTTTCCCAAGTAGTTGTTGAGCGATTATTTCCTCTCAAGAGTTTTCTTAGGGCAGTCTGACGTCCGCTCAGTTTGCAGCTCTCAAGAGAAGGGCACGCTTCAGAACTTTCGGGATTCCCTGGGGGGGGACGCAACAGGCCGGGAGCGAGTCCAGGACGCGCTCAGCCGCTCTCCGAGTGCCACACAGCAGGCTCTCCACAGAGCCCCACACTGAGGCGCGGAAGAGCAGCGCCGCCGCACGCAGAGCCCTGGAGCCGCCGCTCGCCTGTGCTCGCGAGGAAACAGAACCTCGCGGGGTTGGGTCTTTTCCTTATTGGCTCATTTTGGAGGGCGTGGTCAGAAGTGCCGACCAATCACAGGTGGTGTGCGCAGGCACGTGCCGGGTCTGGTTGGCGAATCCAGGCGATAGGGGCGGGGTCCGGGCTTGCAAGGACGGGAGCAGAGCTGCCTGGCGAACTGGGGCGGCTAGACCCGCAAAGAGCTGCTCTCGCCGGGCGGATTCTGTGCCCAGGCTGACATGTGGGCCGCCGTGAGGTTAGCTCTAGGCCGGTGCCCCCGCGCCACCCTTCCCGGGCTGCGATCTTATCACGGGGACGCGGTAGCCACGCTGGGCACCCAGCAGGACTCCGGTTCTGCTATCTACCAGGTAGGCTGGGTCACAGGCTCAGGACCGGGAGCCCCTGCCGAAGTCTCTCCTGACCGCCACCACCAGGTCGACGGGGGTAGGCGCTGGCTGGGCTAGAAAGAAGGGTAGCTGCTGTCCTAGTCTCTGGAGCCCCAGGCACGATTTGGGGACGCGCTGAAGAACAGAGAAGTTTGAGAAAGAACACTTGCAACTCAAATACACTTGTTTCACTTTTAGCACCGGCGCTATACTCGTTGAAATCTTTGATTCTCAACATCTGTTTTCACACTGTCAGCTGGGAAACTTGAATACACAGTCGCCGTTAAGTTCCACCCTAGACCTTTTGGCACCCTAGAGTGGTATTTGCTCGATGCTTTGAGGTCATTCCTGGAGGGGACCAGGCAGGAAGGAATCATGCAGTGCCTCGGATGAAATTCTGGGCTCCTGCATGGTTCCTTCTCTTTGAGGTTTCTCCAGACCACCAGGTATTTGCATTGATAATGAAAGGGTTTTTATTTTTGTTTTTTTGGAGGGGAGTGGGAGTAGGGGGCTATCATTAAGCTAAGTCTGGATTATACTTAACCGATTTTAGAGAAGCAATTAATTATATTAATAGAAAATACTTATCCTGAAGCGCTTTTCGGTGCCCTTTCTTGGCACTGGGAGGTATCACAAGGTCAAATAAACTACTTGAAACTGGTGAGAATATCTGCTGAAAAATTTCAGTCTGTTCACTCCATGGTTTCTAAGCCTATAAAGATAACATTTAAATTGTGCAAATCACTTTCAGACATTTGAAACATTTCTGCATTTCTACCTGTGGAAAACAAAGGAATTGAAAGAAAACCTACACAGTGGACCAGAAACAGTGTTGAGCAAGAGATATCCAAAAGTTTCTTGATTTTCTGGGGTCAGATAAGAATGTTGAGTTCAGGAACATTAGTTGGGTACTGTGGTCAGGCTCCACGTTTTAAGTATTTGGTGTAGATGTGCAGAATGGTGCTTGTAACTTTTGTCGGGAAGATGGGGGACAAAGCAGGTAACTCTGGTCCCGTGTGATAAGTGGTTCTAGAGCTTGATAAGATTGGTCAGGAAGCTGCAAGTAGGAAGTTAAGATTGAGTTGAATCCTTTTTTGGTTTATTTTGGGGTTTGATAAGTACTCGAGCTTACTCATGGATCTATGCTCAGGGATCACTCCTGGTGGGAGTTGGGGGAGGATTCGGGTTGCAGGGGATTGAATCCTGGTCAGCTGTGTGCAGGGTACCTGTTGTGTAATGATTCTGCTCCCCATAAGTTGGATCTTGATAGGAGGGTAAGAGCTGGTTAGGTTTGGGGGCCACACCTAGCAGTACTCAGTACTTTCTCCTGGATCTCTGCTCAGGGGCACTCCTGTTAGTGCTCAGGAGACAATTGTGTTGCCCTACTTGCTGAACTGTCACTCAGGTGCTTGCCTTGCACACGGCCAACCTGGGTCTGATTCTCTGCATCTCATAAGGTCCCCTGAACCCTGCCAGGAGTAATTCCTGAGTGTAGAGCCAAGAGTAAGCCCCGTGCATAGCTGGGGATGGCCCCAGAACAACAAAAACAAAAAAACCCCAACAAAACAATTGTTTAATTGCTTTGTATATGCTCTACAAAGAGCTTTGTGAAAGTTTTCCTTAAAAACTGTTTTCATATTTTATTCCAATGTAATTGGAAAAGATAACCTTCAGTCTCTACAGTGTTATTGAGACTAATTTGTGGTCTAACCTGGTCTATCATGGACCATGAGTTCTGGGTAGCATTGTCATCCCATTGCTCATCGATTTGCTCGAGCGGGCACCAGTAACATCTCCATTGTGAGGCTTGTTGTTACTGTTTTTAGCGTATCGAATACGCCACGGGTAGCTTGCCAGGCTCTGCCATGTGGGCGGGATACTCTCGGTAGCTTGCCGGGCTCTTCGAGAGGGACAGAGGAATCAAACGCGAGTCGGCCGCGTGCAAGGCAAACGCTCTACCCACTGTGCTATTGCTCCAGTCCACGGTATCTGGGTATCATTGAGAAAACTATGTATTGTGCTATAGTGGGATGGAGTACACGTCCGTGAGGTTCCATTGGGTAGAGTTGCTCAGATTCTGCTGTCTTAGAATATTCTTCTGACTGCCCCAGCTGTTACCGAAAAAACGGTAGAGTGTTAGGGAAAATCATCAGACTATGGCAGAAGGGCATTTATTCAGAAGGTCGTAGAGTTGCTTCTGTTCTTAAAGCAAGCGACCTATCCCCATGTTATTTCTCTCTGGCCCAACCACTTAATTTTCCTCCTATGAACAAAGTGTTTTCTGTTGCTCCGTATGCCTAGTGATTTTGCTGTTACTGGAAAGAGGGCATTTTAAATTTTTATTTAAAAACTTTAAATCTATTTACTTTTTTAAAAACCATTTTTATTGAGGTACTGAGATTTACAGTGCTGAAAATCATACCTTTCATGCATACATCATTCCTACACCACACCCACCACCTGAGGCCCACTCCCCTCCAGCAGCTTCACTCCCCAGGGTCCTTTCCACCCTGCGCGTTCCCCTGGAGATCTCTCCGGCCCGCGGAGAGACAACAGTGGAAAGCGCTCCTAATTGGGTGGGTTCTGTGAGCGGTTCCGACCTGAAATAAAACTAGTGAGGATAATAAATAGGGGGCCCAAGACGACACATGCCGATCAAGGGCAACTTTATTAACTGCCACGCTGGTTTTATACTTTTCTTAGCAGGGGGTTGGTACATAAGTTGTCAATCATCAGGGAAGTGTCTTCTCAGACCAAATAAGGAAAGGTTCGGGGTGTATTAGGTGGGCTTACAACATTCTTCAAGAGTAGATTGAGAAATAGTGGGGAGGGGAAGGCAAGGGTCTATCTGGCAGGAGCATCTGGCAGGAGGAATGCACAAGGTAGAGGAAGGTATTCTACTTAATGGGGGGCTTAATGGCGTCTCTTAGTTAACTGCCCTGGGCTACTTTTACCTCTTGAGTTTGGCTATTTCCTTTGTCACAAGGGCACCTGTGCCTCAGGTCAAGCAAAGCTGGTAATGGAATTTTCTGGTTTGTCCAGGGTAAAGGTTTCGGGGTCCTCTTTTGTTCAGGGTCCTGAGCAGTCCCCAACACCACCCCTCTCCTGAGGTAAGCCCAGCTCTGAAAAAAAGAATCTCCAGTTTCAATGACTTTAGCCATTTGTTGTCTCCTTACTGTGTTTCTTTACATCCCACACATGAGAGAGATTGATTTTATTTTTGGTTGTTGGTATCTAGCTATACTCAGGGATTACTCCCAGTGGGCTCAGGGGACCATAATGGGTGCTAGGGAGGGACCCAGGTCTACTGTGTGAAGACAAATGCCCTACCCACTGTACTATCTCTCCAACCCCAACACATCAGAGGAATTTGAAACAAGCTACCGTGGAGGTGGCTATACCTATACAGATATAATGCAGTAAAGTCAGACTCCTGACATTTCACAAAATTGCAAATCAGTGATAAGTTGATAAAGTCTTTTTCAAAAAGTATGTCTTTTTTGGGGGGCCAGAGAGATAATATAGAGAGGTAGGGCACTTGCCTTGCATGGCCGCTGGCCCAGTTTCAATCCTTTACATCACACATGGTCCCTGAGCGTACCAGGAGTGATCTCTGAGTGCAGAGCCAGGAGTAAGCCCTAGCACAGCTGGTTGTAGCTCCAAAGCAAAACCAATATATTTTTATAGGTAATATTTTAAAAATGAATCTTCTGAATAATTCTGTACTAATTCACTTTTAAGACCTACTAGTGTGGGGCTGGAGTGATAGCACAGTGGGTAGGGCGTTTGCCCTGCATGCGGCCGACCTGGGTTTGATTCCCAGCATCCCCTATGGTCCCCCAAGCACTGCCAGGAGTAATTCCTGAGTGCAGAGCCAGGAGTAACCCCTGTGCATCGCTGGGTGTGACCCCAAGAACAAAACAAAACAAAACAAAAAAAGACCTATTACTGTATTTTTCCTCAAAGGGGTATATTGGTTTTATGCTAGAAAATATTGTTTAGGTACTGCACAAGAGGCTGTAATAAAATCTCTACGGAGGTATCACTGTATCACTGTCATCCCATTGATCATCGATTTGCTCAAGTGGGCGCCAGTAATGTCTCTATCTGTCCTAGCCCTGAGATTCTAGAAGCCTCTGTTTACTCGTTCTTCCCAGGGATGCCGTATTGAAGGCTCTCTAGGGTAAGGGGAATGAGAGCCATCATTGTTACTATATTTGGCATATCGAATATGCCACAGAGAGCTTGCCAGGTTCTGCCATATGGGCAGGATGCTCTCAGTACCTTGCCAGGTTCTCTGAGAGGGAGAACTAGGCTATAAGAGGTCTCAGGGCTGTGAACCAGGAACGTTGTTTTATAGTCTCTGGATCTTGGCTGTTGCTGGGATTACATACTGCTGGGGGCAGTTTGTGGGTGTGGCTGCTAAACTACTGGAAAATGGGGGGTTTGGGCGGAGGAGGCCCAGTCCTTATCCGAGCAGGCTTGTGTAATATAAAATAACATAATATGAGACTGACATCAAGTACAGTAGACAAAAGGGCCAGGAATATTGCCCCATAGTTGGAAGCCTGTCTCATGAGCTGGGGGAGAAGGGAGCTGGAATAGAGAATGGGTCACTAAGTCAATGATGGCTGGGGGAATCATTTGGGATGGAAGATGTGATGTGTGTTGAAAGTAGATAAAGGACCAAATGTGATAGCCTCTCAGTATCTGTATTGCAAACCATAATGCCCAAAAGTAGAGAGAGAATAAGAGGGAAATTGTCTGCCATAGAGGCAGGGGGAGGGTTGGGATGGGGGCAGATACTGGGGATTTTGGTGGTGGAAAATGTGCCCTGGTGGAGGGATAGCAGTGATAGCACAGCAGATAGGGCTTTTGCCGTGCACGCGGCCAACCCGGTTTCGATTCCTCTGTCCCTCTTGGAGAGCCCAGCAAGCTACCAAGAGTATCCCACCCACACGACAGAGCCTGGCAAGCTACCTATGGCATACTCGATATGCCAAAAACAGTAACAACACAATGGAGACATTATTGGTTCCCTCTCTATGGAGGTAAAAAAAAAGAGAGAGAGAGAAAAAAAGAAAAAACAAACTCATCAAACATAGAACATTCAGTACAAATGAGACATTAATTCATTGTTGAAAATATATAAAATCCCTTAGCAAGTAAATAAACCTTCCCTAATCTAGTAGAGGGCAACTGTAAGTTCCGTGAGTGAGTGCCATACTCATTGCCTAGTATGAGTAGTTTGTCATTTCTCCTAAAGGAGTTAACACTTCTTGCAAAACTGGTTTCGAGGCTTTGAACTCCCTAAGCTATTGCTTGTCTGTGAAGCTCTGTGTAGTTCCCTCAAATCTGAGTGATGATCTAGCTGGATGGAGTATTTTTGGTCACTCCTGACTTTTTATGCTATCTCCTTCCATTCTCTTGGAGCTCATTTGATCAATCTGCTGTGAGTCTCAGGGACTTCCCTTTGTGTATAAGTTCCTTTTATCATCTTGCTGCTTTCAATAGTCTGTCTCTGTCTTTGAATTTCATCATATGAGTACAATATGCCTTGGAGTTTTTCTACTTGAGTCTATATTTTGTTTGTTTGGTGGTGGTGCTACACTGGGTGGTATTCAGTGCTGGCTCCTGGTTCTGTACTCAGGGATCACTTTTGGTGAGCTTGGAAGACTGTATAGAATTCCGAGGGTTGAACCTGGGTTTGCTGTATGTGAGGCAAGTGCCCTGCCCACTGTACCCTCTCTGGCCCCAACTTGAGTCTGTTTTCACTAGAATGCTATGAGCTTCTTGGATCTGGGTACCTCTGGAAAATTCTTACCTATGATTTGCCTTTTCCTTTTTTTTTTTTTTTTTTTTAAGCCACACACACTCAGTGATAGGGATTGAACCCAGCTGGCCACATGCAAGATAAGAATGCTCCATGCTATACTGTCTATTACCTCTCCTGCCCATCTAGGACTTCTTTAACTCTTGGTTCTCTATTAAAATTGCCTTCTTGGGGCTGGAGCGATAGCACAGCAGGTAGGGCATTTGCCTTGCACACAGCCGACCCAGGTTCGATTCCCAGCATCCCATATGCTCCCCTGAGCACTGCCAGGAGTAATTCCTGAGTGTAGAGCCAGGAGTAACCCCTGTGCATTGTCGGGTGTGACCCAAAAAGCAAAAAAATAAAAAACAAACAAAAAAAAACCCAAAAAGCCTTCTTATTCTTCGGGGGCTCAGGTGATTCTAAGATTATTTCTCTTGAATGTGTTCCTTAATTTTCTGTTGTGCTGTCCACTTATCTTTGGACTGTTTTCCATATTCTACTGTTTTCTAGAGGTTTCCTGCATCTTTTCCTGGAGCTCTTTGATCGTATTCTCATCTATTGTTATTCTGTTGCTCAGACCTTCTTTTGAGGCTTATTTATCACCTACTATACTCCTTATTTCTTTCTGCCTTTCATTCTTTTGATTATAACACCATGACATACAAAATTGTTCATAATACAGTTGTTTCAGGCACTCAATGTTCCAACACCAGTCCTACCACCTGTGCGACCTTCCCTCTGCCAATGTTCCCAGTCCTGTCCTCCCACCCCTCCCCCCGCCCCAGCCTGCTTCCTTAGCAGCACAAGCAAATTTATTTGCTTGTTACAACAAAAGGGCAAATAGAATTAAATAGAATTATCAAAGAATAGATCAGGGGCTGGAGCGATAGCACAGCGGGTAGGGCGTTTGCCTGGGTTCAATTTCCAGCAATCCATATGGTCCCCTGAGCACTTCCAGGAGTTAATTCCTGAGTGCATGAGCCAGGAGTAACCCCTGTGCATCACCGGGTGTGACCCAGAAAGCCAAAAAAAAATCAATAAAAAATGTGTGATTATTGTTAATATCTCACAATGGTGTTCCTAATGTCATTATCTGAGGACTTACTGTGCTCCTTGGTTCTAGTTGAACCTCTGCTGCTGCTTTTGCTCACTGAGCATGGTGGGCTTCTACACAGCTTTCTCATCACATTCGCTGTGGTCCTGCTGGGCTGCAGTACCATGAAAGTTGGGGGTGTCGGGCTGGAGAGATTTGATGGCTTGGTGGCTTGTGGTGGAGTGGGGACATTTCTATGCCAGAGGCTGTGCCTTCAGGCAGAGAGGGGAATCTGCCCACCCTAATTCTGAGAAGGCCCCAGAGGCCTCAGCCTGGGCCAGTCCACCTGGGACCATTCAGCGGCTTCCCGGTCTCCCATCCTCTTCACTTCAGCCATTTATGATAGCAGTCTCCTCCTGTTGGCTCTCACGCTTCCTTGTGCTTCGCTGTCTGTGCTGTTCTCTTTGGGCTCAGTAAACATCCTCCACAGGGTGTCCCTGGATCACTCGCAGAGAGTTGATGAGCCCCACTTCTGTGTCTCTTCCCGTTGTGTTTGCTGTGCTCTTGCTGGGCGGAGGGGGAATCTCTTTTGCGGGGAAGAGGGGATGGTTTGGGTTACACCACTTGTGCTCACTGTGCACTCGGGGATCACTCCTGGAGCCATTGAACCTTCATTTAAGTTCTAGTGGCTGGAGCACCTCCCCTGCATGTAGGAGCCCTGGGTTAGAGCCCTGACACCTGGGCACCGAGCACTGCTAGGAGTAGCCCCCAGCATGGCTACTCCTAGCAGTGCTCGTCAAAACAAAACAGACGTCAGGGCATGACGTCAAAACAAAACAGCGCAACAATGAAATATAAGACCCACCTCTACTTCAGAGTAGCTGAGTGTCCTTGGACTAGTTCACTACCTCTTGTACCTCATTACACGAGGCATTAATAATTGGGCATAACTCATCAAGTTGTCAGTGCAGGTAACAGCTGTCTAGAACAATCCATGGTCCGTGATAAGCTCTGAGGAAGGCTAGTTCTTGTCAGTTCATACCTCTCCTGGGGACGTCTGATGGTCTGCACCAGCCAGCGTTTGCTTCAGTCATGCAGGAGAATAAGCAATCTCTAGGTCTTTGTGTTCAACAGAACTAAGCAGCTGTTTTTTCTCTCTCGGGTCTGTGGCTGGCTTACTTCTTACTCTGTGTCCCGGAATGAAGGCCCTTGTACTGCCTTCAGTTTGAGGAAGGGTGAGTTGACAAAAGGGGCTGGAGCGCTAGCACAGCGGGTAGGGCGTTTGCCTTGCACTCGGCCGACCCAAGTTTGAATCCCAGCATCCCATATGGTCCCCTGAGCACCGCCAGGGGTATTTCCTGAGTGAAGAGCCAGGAGTAACCGCTGTGCATCGCTGGGTGTGACGCAAAAAGAAAAGAAAAGAAAAAAAACGATCTCCAGCATTCTTATTTTTTTGCTTTTTGGGTCACACCCAGAGATGCTCAGGGGCTACTCCTGGCTCTGCACTTGAGAATTACTCATGGCAGTGTTCAGGAGACCGTATGGGATGCCCGGGACTGACCCGAATTGGCCGATTTGCAAAGCAAAGGCCTTACCCACTGCACTCTCTCTCTGGAACTGTTACCAAACTTCTTTACAAGGAGCTTTTCTTTACTTTTTTTTTTTTTTTTTTTTGCTTTTTGGGTCACACCTGGCGTTGCACAGGGGTTACTCCTGACTCACGCACTCAGGAATTACTCTTGGCAGTGCTCAGGGGACCATATGGGATGCTGGGAATCGAACCTGGGTCGGCCGCATGCAAGGCAAACGCCCTACCCGCTGTGCTATCGCTCCAGCCCCTACTATTTTTTGTTTTAAAGTCTGTTTTGTTTAGTTTTATGGCCATACTTGGCCATGCTTAGGGCTCACTCCTGGCTCTGCAGTCAGGTATCACTTTTGGTGGGGCTCAGGGGACCATATATAGTTCCTGACAGTCAAATCCAGGTCGACTGTGTAAGGACGAAACTGACGCCATGACAGACGGCAGAAATGAGAAAAATCAGGTAGACCTCAGGTTCAGTTCCTGGAACTGAAACAGATTCAGTTTCCCAGCAATAGAACAATGCGTTACCAGCCAACCTGAACCCACCTGGGAAGGTATGTGGGCTCAATTAATCAATTCTCACAATGCCCCAGAAGTTGCTTTTTGTTAATCCGAAAAGAACGAGAAGTCTATGTAATCATAAAATGGGTACCGATACTGGAAATTATTGTTTAATTGTTGCCTAACCACTGTTACCCTAGACACTTGCCAAAAAACCTTTATTTGGTTACTAAGTAAGATTCTTTTCTGAAACAATAAGGCATGTACTACTTATGTAAACAAACCGTATATAAACTGCTTGGTGCCTGAAGTCGGGTCGTTATCAGGAGACCACTCTGTGGGTGAGATAGTTGACCCCAGTATACGGGAATAAAACTTCTACTGCTTTTGCATTTTCGTGTTTGTGTCTCTCTCTGTCTTGCTGCTTGGGAACCCACAATCCCAGGCTAACAGACTGCATGCAAGGCAAGCGCCTTACCTGTTGTACCATGACTCCAGCCTCTGTTTTTATTCCTGAAACACCATCTCTCAGCTGGGATTCGTGTAAACACATTAACTGTGGTAAACAGAGGAGGAAAATGCACACACTAAACTAGCATAGAAGATTAGAACTTTTAGGACCTTGTGTGTGTGGGGGGGGAGGGAGGCGATAGGGAGGTCATACCTGTCAGTACTCAGGACTTATTATTGGCTCTGTGTTCTGGGATCTTTCCTGAAGGCGCTTGATACCTGGGATCAAACCCTGGTCAGATGTGTGTAAGGCAAATGCTCTATCTGCTATACTCTCTCCAGCCTTTTTTTGTTTTAAAAATTTGGGCCATACCTGGCACTTTTCAGAGTTCCCTGCTGGTGGTAATAGGGATCAAATCAGGCAAGTGTTTTACACCTGTACTCTCTCTGGCTCTTACCCAGAACTCTCATAGAGGATGGATCTAACAGCTCTGCCTGTATCTTTCTTTGGTTAGAATTTAGTCACATGCCCAGCAATACCACTTTTAGGGGTATACTCCGGGGGCCCAAAGACACACAGCAGAAACACCAGCTGCACTCCTGTGTTTGTTGCATCACTATTCACCATAGCCAGAATCTGGAAACAAGCTGAGTGCCCAAGAACAGATGACTGGATAAAGAAACTATGACACATGTACACAATGGAATACTACACAGCGGTTAGGAAAAATGAACTCATGAAGTTTACCTATAAATGAATGGTCATGATGAGTGAACTGAGTGAGAAGGAGAGACAGACATAGAGAGACTGCACTTATTTGTGGCATATAAAAAATATATAGTAGAAGACTAATATTCATGTCCAGGGAAAACAAGGACTAGGAGGACTGGTCAGTGGTTGCAATCTACCACAAGTGTGTGTGGGGAGGAGAAGGGACCAGTATGACGATTATAGTTGGAAATGATCATGATGGCCAAGAACTGAGTGTTAAAAGTAGGTAAAGGGATATACAAAGGGATATACATGACATTCTTTCAGTATCTGTATTTACAAACCACAATGCCCAAAAGGAGAGAGGAGAGAGAGAGAGAGAGAGAGAGAGAGAGAAGAGAGAGAGAGAGAGAGAGGGAGAGGGAGGGAGGGAGGGAAGGAGGGAGAGAGGGAGGGAGGGAGAGAGGGAGGGAGGGAGATAGAGGGAGAAAGGGAGAGAGAGGGGGAGAAAGGGAGAGAGAGGGGGAGAAAGGGAGAGAGAGGGGGAGAAAGGGAGAGAGAAAGAGGGAGAAAGGGAGAGAGAGAAAGAGAAGGAAAGCACCTCCTACAGAGACAGACGGGGGGGGGCGCTGGGGGGATTAATGAGAGGGAAATTGGGGATACTGGTGCTGGGAAATGTACACTGGTGAAGGCATGGGGGATGGGTGTTGGAACACTGGATGACTGAAACCTAATCATGAACAGCTTTGTAGGGGTCTGTCTCACAAAATAAATAAATGATGATTCAAAATATATAAATAAATAAAACAGTACATTTGAGACTAAAGGGAAAAAAAGAATTTAATTGCAGGGTCACCCCTATGTATATAAGGAACAGGTAATTCCACTGTTTCCATCTGGGCTTGCTTCCATCCTGAATAAAATAGGAGCTCCATCTGCCCGGAGCGGGAGGGATGGATGTGGAGAAGCCCTTCCATGGGTGCCACAGGAAAAGCCCAGCCTTGGAGACGGGGGTGTCTATGGTTTATTATTGAGTTAAGTATCAAGTTGGGCTAGCTGCATTGCACCCTGTTCTGGCACCTGCGTGACAAGCAGTGAACTTGGATGCAAACAACTCACCGAAGGGAAATAAGATGGAGCTGCAGCTGGGGCAGGGCGGTGGGGGTGGGGTGTGTTTCCCCGGGCCCTGGCCACGGTCCAGGGGTTCTGTCCAGTGCCTCTTCTTTCCTGCCAGGGCAGAGCTGTATGACACTGTCACCTCTCTCCCACTGGGTGCTTCGGGGAGATTGGCAGTGGTCCCTGTCCTGCAGGCTTAGGTAGGGTAAAGAGCTCTTGCATAACCAGCTATGGTGGATGCTGGGCTAGATTGGGCAATGCCTTGGCTGCCTTGATTGTACCTCGGGGCTTGGGTATTCCTGGATCACCTCTCTCTCTCTCTCTCTCACCCTCTCTCTCTCGCTCACTCTCTCTCTCACACACAACACATATACACTCTCTCACACACACGTTGTCTCACTCTCTCACACTCTCTCACCCTCTCTCTCTCACACACACTCATATACACACACTGTAGGATAACATTGGTTTGTCCTTTCTGCCTTGCCACTGGGAGCTTAGGTTTATTGGATTACACCCATCAGAGTGCCCCCAAGGCACTCCCATTCCTCTGTGTTTATCTGTAATCTCTTTCTTTATGCTCTGCTTCCCCAACCAGTCATTCACCTTTCTCTCCTAATCAGACCCTGTTAACTTGTAAATACTGCTTTTCTCTTCTCCTTATGTCCTTTGCATAGTTAATTCAGAAGAATGTCCTTTTTGTATAGACACAGGAAGACAGTTAATGCTATGCTTTTGTAACTTTGGAGTTAATTGACTCCGAATAATATTTACTCCTTGGTATCTGTTGTCTCAACTTAAACCTCAGTTGCCCTTACTGCCTAGCACCCCAAAAGCAGGGTCCCAATGAGGGACTGGATGGACCGAGGGCAAGCCGTGAGCTACCTGGCATTGAAATGGGCCAGGTCAAAGTGCCATAATACTTAACTATAAGTTAAGAGTATGGTCATGGACAAATTCTGTCATGATCCAAAAAGTAACAACTGGATTAGGACCCTGCTAGGGTTAGGAAAGATTAGTCTGGCCTGAGCACTGTAGTCTGGGGTCTATAGCGAGATGTCCCCAGGAGAGCCACCCTACAAGTTTAATGTATCTCTTACTGTGTCCATACAAGATGATTTCTATTAAGAAGTAGAATTAAGATGAATGTTTAAATCGTTATTGGACTAAGGAAAGGAGAAACACACCTGTAGATGGTACTTCACCCTTGAGTGGATCTCCTGGCTGCAGGCGATCAGGAAGGGCTTTCATATGTTGATTGTGCTATGGGACCTGGACCTGGGTGGGGTTGCTACTGCCAAGGTTTGGAGGGAGTTGGGAGAGACTAAAGGAGAGACCAGGACGGCGAGTCAGAGCACAGAGACTAGCAAGGGGGACAGGAGGAGATGGGAAGAAGGGGGACAGGGTGAGATGGGAATGAGGGGCAGGGTGAGACTAGAACAGGCGCGTGGGGAGAATGGAGTAAACGGCAATTGATCACCAACCAGCCTAGCCCTCGGTTCTTCCTTTGTGCACCCATGGCATCATCCCGGGTAGGGAAGTGGCCCGAGACTACCAAACGCAGGTGGCAAGAGAGAGCTGTGGGCCTTCTTATTCGTTATATGAATACACACACACACACACACACACACACACACACTTTCTCTCTCTCTCACACACATACACACACTCTCATACACTCTCACACACAACACTCACTGTCACACTCATTTACACGTACCTCATACACACACTCTCACAGTCTCATACACACACTCTCACACAATCACTCTCACAACTCTTTCACAACACTCACTTTCACACTCCCATACACACACCTCACACACACATTCACAACTTTCACAACACACTCACAACTCTCAAAACTCTCACTGTTACACACACCTCACACACACTCTTTCATACACTCTCATACACACTCACACACACTCTCACATTCTCACAACTCTCACAACACTTGCTTTCACACTCCCATACACACACCTCACACACACACACTCACACACACAACTCTCACAACACACTCTCACACTCTCACACACACTCTCATGCACACACACTCTCACAACACTCACAACACTCACACACTCTTACAAACACCTCACACACACTCTCACACTCACACACTCTCATGCACACACACACAACTCTCACAACACTCACTCTCACACTCCCATACACACACCTCACATACACACTCACACTCTCTCTCTCACGCACACAGTCTCATACACACACACATACACTCTTACCCAACTCATACACACAGGGGTGGAGAGCTGCTTTCATCCTGTGGAGCTGGCAGGAAAGCTGGAGGGCAGCGTTGTCTTGATGAGAGGGAGAGGGAAGCAGAGTACTCAGAAACCTGTTCCTCCTGCAGACCCAAAGGAACCAGGTTCCCGCAGACGCTGGGCAGGCACCAGCACTGTGGGGACATCTGTGGACACTTTGAGACTGACAGGTGAGTCCAGTGCCACCTGTTGGTGATCAGATGCATTTTCACATTTCTTCTGTTCTCTTCAATAATTCTTAGGTTCTGTTCCTCTGAAAGAGGCAACTTTTAGCATCAGGTGTTTGTGCATTTGTTGCATATGACAATATGTAGCACTGTAGCACTGTCGTCCCTGATTTGCTTGAGCGGGCACCAGTAACATCTCCATTGTTTTACTGTTTTTGGCACATCGAATATGCCACGGGGAGCTTGCCAGGCTTTGCCGTGTGGGTGGGATACTCTTGGTAGCTTGCTGGGCTCTCTGAGAGGGACAGAGGAATCAAACCCGGGTCGGCCATATGCAAGGCAAACACCCTACCCACTGCGCTATCGCTCCAGTCTAACAATATGTAAAATACTGTTTTATTTTTAATAAATATTTTAAATAAAGTGTTGATTGCATGCAGGAGCCCTGGGTGAGAGCCCTGCCGCCTGGCACCCTGAGCACTGCTAGGAGTAGCTCCCAGAGTAGCTGGCATGGCCTCGAAACAGAACAAAGCAACTGTAAGAGATAAGCCCTAGCTCTACTTCAGATTAACTGAGTATCCTTGGGTCAGTCCACTGGCCTCTTGTACCTCATTGCACTTTTGGTTTTACCTGGGACAATATGTGCAGTCTGTAAAAATCTCATAACCACACAGTGGTGGAGCAGAGTACTTAGATTCCCCCTTCATGCTCTGAGTATCTGCACGCAGCTCTGCGCTTGGGCTCAAAAGGCAGAGCACGCAGGCTTGGAAGCTGAATCAGCCGGATCTGTCCCTGTGCATGTCGGACTCTGGGGGTGTAAACTTGTGACCATGTGTTTACAAGGCAGGTGCTCTACATCCCTGCGTTATTGCTTCTTGCCAGTCCGGCGGGTAGGAAGTGGGTTCTGCCTCGCCCTCGCCCTGCTGTGCTCTCACTCCGCTTGTAGAGGCGTTGTGCAGTGGGACACATCACTGCCTGAATTACCTGGGCAACTTTCAGGACAGATGCCAGGCTGAACCTCCAGCTGGTGCCCTCAGGATCTCAGGGGTGGGCGCAGGGGGGCAGACAGGTATCAGTGCTTATTTAGATTTGTTTGCTTTTTGTTCTGGGGCCATGCTTGGTGATGCTCAGTGGCTAGTCCCTGCTCACTGTTGGGTGTGTGTGTGGGGGGATGAGGTAGGGGTTAGCACTCCCAGTGGTGCCTGAGGACTCTGCAGTGCCAGGGATTTGTGGTTCCACATGTAGAGCATGCACTTTGCCTGTTGAGTTGTCTTGTAGACTTTAAATTTTATTAGTTAATTCATTCTTGGAGGAGCCACACCCAGCAGTGCTCAGGGCTCCTGGCTCTGTGCTAAGGGGTCTATATCTGGTGGCCGGCATTGAGTCGGGGTTAGCCAGGTGCAAGGCAAGCACTTTACCCACTGGGTTTTCTCTCTGGCTCCATGGTATTAGGCTTACTTAGGTTTGGGCTACACCCAGCAGTGCTCAGGGGTTACTCCTTGGCTCTGTGCTCAGAGCTCACTCCTGGTGGTGCTCGGGGACTATGTGGGGTGCTGGGAATTGAACCTGGATTGGCGCCATGCAAGGCCAGTACTTTACAGGATGTGCTCTCTCTCCACCCCTTCCCATGAGTTAGGCTTTAAATGTGGGGTTGCTTGGGGCTGGAGCGATAGCACAGCGGATAGGGCATTTGCCTTGCACGCGGCCGACCCGGGTTCGATTCCCAGCATCCCATATGGTCCCCTGAGTACTGCCAGGAGTAATTCCTGAGTGCATGAGCCAGGAGTGACCCCTGAGCATTGCTGGGTGTGACCCAAAAACCAAAAAAAAAAAAAAAAGTGGGGTTGCTTGACGCTGATGACACAACTGAGGTTACCCAGGGTGGGATGGGCTAGGCATGACATCAGGACAGTGGCAGAGGGTCTTGGGCCCATTGGTGGTGGAGGTTCAGTGACGATATCCACTAATACTGTTGGCTTCAGCGCACTTGTAGCTGTGTTATCTCCATCTCAATCATGTATTAATGATGGGGGGGAGGGTGGGAACGACAGAGTAGGGTGGGGTGAAGAAGAGCTTGAGCCAAGATACAGCTGCAGGATTCAAACTTTTCATTCAGTTGGGGTGACTGGATGTGGTGACCACTGTGTGTGTGGGGCAGGGGGTGGGGGGAGGGGAGGCAGGTGGAAGTGACTTGGGGTTGGGACCTGATGATGCTCTCCTTGACTGACTCTTCTCTTGGTAGAAACAGATCATGTGTTCTAATGTGGCTCTTCCCCTCTTTGTTTCTGTTCTAGGAAAACTATGAACAGATGAGAGCACTGGTAGACCAGCTGCACGAACGAGCACAGACCGTGAAACTAGGTAAATGCTCCTCCCCAGCCCCTGCTCTCCCTGGCCGTGGTCCTTTGTGGGTGTTGCTTGTGGAGGAGAATGAGTAGCAGGAGACCCTGCCTTTAGTCATGCAAGCATTTCCTCCTCATTTTTCCAGTTTTCTGTACCCTCAGCATTACCAATATGTGGGGGTGGGGAGTAGAAATGAAAATTCTTCAATGTGGATCATTTATTCATTAATTGCCTATTGTTTCTAAGGTCATTTCAACCACCGCATGGCACTGAAAGTTATTGTTCTACCAAATGACACTAAACTATTTTTACCAATCATATTCATAATGCACTATTAAATTTGTCGAGGCAAGCTATTTCTGCTATGTTATAGAAGCTGGAAAAAATTTCCAAGTGGGTTTATTGAAAATTAGATTTTCTGTGGCTAGACAGATAGTGCAGTGGAGAAGGTGCTTTCCTTGCATGCGGTTAACCCAGATTTGATCCCCTGGCATCCCATCTGGTCCCGTGAGCACTGCCAGGAGTAGAGTGCAGAGCCAGGAGTAACTCTTGAGCATCACTGGGTGTGGCTCAAAACCAAAGACAAAAAAAATTTTCCTGAAAACTTTAAAAATTGTCATTTCTTTTATATTTGGAAATTTGACATTAAAAAAAAACACCTTTTTTTTTTTCTTTTTGGGTCACATCCAGAGATGCCCAGGGGTTATTCCTGGCTCTGCACTCAGGAATTACTCCTGATGGTGCTCAGGGGACCATATGGAATGCTGGGATTCGAACCCGGGTCAGTTGCATGCAAGGCAAATGCCCTACCCGCTGTGCTATTGCTCCAGCCCCGAAAACACCTTTTTTTGCTTGGAAGAAATTATATCCTAGGGACTGGAGTGATAGTCCAAGGGGCTGGAGTACTCATGGAGGTCTGCCAGGAGGTGATTTCTGAGCACAGAGCTGAGAGTAGCCCCTGAGTATCACTGGGTATGGAGAAAAAAAAATCTTTAAAAAGGAAGTGGGAGGGGGCTGTAGCAATAGCACAGTGGGTAGGGTGTTTGCCTTGCATGCAGCTAACCCGGGTTGATTCCCAGCATCCCATATGGTCCCCTGAGCACCGCCAGGGGTGATTCCTGAGTGCAGAGCCAGGAGTAACCCCTGTGCATCACCAGGTATGACCCAAAAAAGCACACACAAAAAAAATTAAAAGGAAGTGGGGTGGGGAAGAAAACGCATCATTGTGGCTCATTTATTTATCAATTAACTATTGTTCCTGAGTGTGACCACCCATCCTACATCACAGGCCTGCACCCAGACAAGGGCCTGTCCCAGGGGACACCTCACAGGGTGCTCCGTGTCCCCCTACTGGAGCTGACAACAGGAGGGAGCAGTGGTCCAGGCAGCCGGTGGGCCCACCCCCTGCAGATCAGCTGCAGCCCGGGACCCTTCATGCTGTTTCTCTAGTTTCTGACAAGCAATACCATTGTCTTTTCCTTATGTTTTATTTTAGGTACCCTGATTTCATGCACAAAATATCCCAGCCCCACACCCTCTCCCAGAGTGACCACTTCCCTCTGCCATTGTCCCTGTGCCGTCCCACTCCCCCTCCAGCCATACCATGTGGAGAATCCTTAAGTCCAAAGACCTTGTTCCTGATTTGCCGGGGATTCTCTACTGCCAAATGAAGAAAACTCTTGCTGCGGCAAGAGCAGTAGTATGACGGGGAGCTGACCTGGGCTCGATACCGGGCACTCCCTAGAGTCCCCCAAGCCTGCCGGGAGTGATCTCTGAGCCCAGAGTCAGGAGAGTAAGCTCTGAGCACTGCTGGGATTGAGACTGGGCCTCCTCCACCCAGACCCCCCATTTTCCAGTAGCTTGGCAGTCACCCAGAAACTGCCCCTAGCGCCATATAATCCCATCCATGGCCAACATCCAGAGACTATATCACACTGGCCAAGAGCTGACTGTTAAAAGTAGATGAAGGGATATACACGACAACCTTTCAGTATCTGTATTGCAAATGACAATGTCCAAAAATTTAAAAAAGAAAAAAAAGTTGTTTCTGCTCAGAGTATCTTGAGAGGGTCGGAAAGGGTAAGGATAGACGTTGGGGCTGCAGCCATAGCACAGCAGGGAGGATGCTTGCCTTGAACACAGCTCCCCCAGTTCCACTCCCAGAGTCCCGGAGGGTCTCCTGAGCCCCATCAGAAATGAGCCTTGAGCACTGTCAGGTGTGGCTTCAAAACAAAGCAAAACAAAAGGATGGGTGCTAGTCTCCTGACCAACAGAGATATTTGCCTTCTGGCTCATGTCTGGACATCATGTCCTCTTCCCTAACCGGAAATGTGAATCTTCTGCCACCTCTGTCCCTGTGACAAGTATCCCCAAGCAGTGAAATTGGTGACTAACTAGTGGGGAAAACAGAAGGAGGCGGGGAGTGGCATCAACACAGGGAACCTAAGCGGTTAAACAGCTAGCATATTTTGTCGGGCCACTACTGCCATACTGGGTCACTTTAACTCTAGAAGACCGTGTTCTAGAGTTTGAAATTGACAGTCATTTCAAAATTAAGGCTTAACTTGTGAAACAACAGGAAGCACTACTGACTCATGTTTAGCTAGGAAAGTTTACATATTAAAAGATTAGCATGGGAGGAGAACTGGTCAATGGTTGGAATCTACCCCAAGTGTGTGTGGGGCAGAGGACAGGTCAGACAGAGAAGGGACCAGTATAATAGCAGTATAACAGTAGTTGGAAATGATCACGCTGGACAAGAACTGATTGTTAGAAGTAGATGAAGGGATATACACAACAACATTTCAGTATCTGTATTGCAAACTACGATGCCCAAAACAGGGGCGGGGGGGAGAGAGAGACAGAGGCAGCAGAGAGAGAGACAGAGAGAGACAGAAAGAGAGGGAGGGAGGGAAGGAGGGAAGGAAGGAGAGAGAGATAGAGAGAGATAAGTGCCTGCTGTAGGGGTGGGGTGGGGAATGATGAGAGGGAAACTAGGGACACTGGTGCTGGGAAATGTACACTGGTGAAGGGATGGGTGTTGGAACACTGTATGACTGAATCCTAAGCATGAACAGCTTTGTAAGGGTCTATCTCACAGTGATTCAATTAAAAAAAAATTAACATGGGGCCAGAGAGAGAGGTAAGGTGCTTGCTTTGCATGTGGCCAATCATACTTGCACTAGGTTCAGTTCCCTGCACCCACATACAGACCCCTGATCCTGCCAGGAGTGATTTCTAAGCAGAGAACCAGGAGTAAGCCCTGAGCATCACTGGTGGAACCCAAAATCCAAAACCAAAACGAGCAAACAAAAATTCGCATGTCTAAATTCAGTCATGGCATGAGGGAAGAAAAAGAGGAAAAGTAGCATCCAGAATCCATGAGAACACAGTTGCTAAGGTGGCTGGTACAGTGTGGGGGATTGAACCCAGGTGCCCTGAAACAAGTCTTTTAACAAACAAACAAAAATAAATGAAACTTGTGTGTGAGTTCACAAAGTAAACCCCAGAGCTGCCTCCCTGCCTCCCCACCTCCCCAGGGCTCCCCAACAGAGACAGAGAGACAGGGAGACAGGGAACCACGGCTTGATGGTGAAAATGACCCAGTTAATGCAGAGCTGCTAGCTTACTTATAGAACATCTTGAAAAGGTGGTTGAGGTAAGGACAGGTGTGATTGGTCACTTACATAGATAAACATTTGGCAGAGGAAATTCTCTTAGGGAGATCAACTCAAGAAGAGACTGTCTCCCAGGGACATCTACATTACTTTTATCTTTCCCTTTAATTGTATACGTTATCAATACTTGCAGTTGTTTGGATGAACACAGTAAGAGACAAGAATCCCAACACTTAGTTCTCTGGGCTGAGAGCAAGCAAGGCTTTTACCATAAATCCCAGACTAAGTCCTCAGGGAAGTTTCAGCCTGTCCTTTCCCATGGGGGTCCTGTCTCTTAGATTGTAACAGCTTGCATCAAGACTATGCATTTATGCTTTCTAGAATGTCCCATTTCGATGCCGGGTAGCTTTGCCACTCGCCCCGGGTCCATCCCAGTCCCCACGGCGGGACCTCCCTCTTGGGGTGTTAGGAACTACAGAAACTGAAGCCTGAGTCAAGTAATTATGAACAAGTAATTATGTCCAGGAGTAGATATATTTCAGTCAATCAACTCCCAAATATTAGGAGCATAGCATTAATGGTCTTTCATGTTTAACCAAAGAACATTGCTCTGTAGTAAAATATAAAAAAGCTGTAGGGGAAATAGAAAAGCACTTCAAATACTAAGCAGTACAAATACAAAGTTCAGAATTACCAGAAAGTTTTGGCTTATAAGTAATCAAGACTGACTTGGGGAACTGTGACAATGAGAGGTAAAATCCAAGGGAAAGGTTAAGGATAAACTTTAACCAAATTAGGGATGCTAGCGAGGGCATGTTAAGCCTCTCTGGAAGGACGAAAGGGGGCAATTCACTGATGAAGCCTAAAGCACTTAGGTTGATATCCAACACACAGGACAGGTTGAAAATAGACTTTAACCAAATTAAGGATGTTAGTGAGGGCATGTTAAGCTTCTCTGGGAGGAGGAAAGGGGCAATTCACCCTCAAAGCCTAAAACACTAGGGTTGATACCCAACACTTCTTGTCTTTTCAACTTTTTACTTTTTTTTTGTGTGGTCTGGGGATTGAACCCAGGACATGCACATAAATGCAGTTTGTACAAGTGTGTTCTACTACAGAGCCACCCCCTGGCCCCTGTTTGTTTTTAAAAAGGCATTTATTTTATTTTATTTTATGTTTTGTTTTGTTTTGTTTTGAGCCACACCCAGTGAAGCTAAGGGTTTACTTCTGACACTGCACCCAGGGATCACCCCTGACAGGCTCCAGGGACCACATGTGGTATTGGCAAGCTGTATTATCACCCCAACCCCAGGAATTTATTTATTTTTAAAAATTTTATTGAATCACCGTGAGACAGTTACAAGCTTTCATGTTTGGGTTACAATCACACAATGATCAAACCCTATCCCTGCGCCAGTGCACATTCCCCACCACCAATATCCCCGGTATACCCTCTTCCCCACCCTTCCCCTGCCTCCAGGAATTTATTTTTTAAAAGAGAAAAAGGTTTAAGTGGAAATTCGACTTGCGTGCACGTGGTGCCAGCGTTGAGTGGAGCCCTGCAGAACTAAGGACAGGCAGACCTGGCCTCTGCAGACCGAGGCAGATGCCTGTGTCGCGACTGCCCCCTAGTGGCAGCACTGGAAAGATGCGTTGAATTGTGAAAGAACTCCAGACAGACCCTCCTCCCTGATGAAGGCACAACTTACCCACTTTTCCCAGTGCTCGGCTCGGGTTCTTGCAGAATGGAGAAGAAAGAGTGTGCACAGCACTGACTGGGGCCCGGCCCTGAGGTCAGCCCCAGCACCACGTGGCCCTGAACATGACATGCAGCATCTTGAGGTCGTCCTGGCGCCCCCAGCACTTCCTCACTGGGTGGGGCCTGGTGTGTCGAATATCTCTGGGACTGGCTCTTGGGCTCTCCTGGTCCTTATTCCTACTGTCCTTGGATATTAATCTCATTTTATGTTTTTTTTTCCCCCCTTCATATTCCACAGCTGAGTGCTATCATTCTATGACTGTCCCTCTCTCTCTGACTCCTTTCACTCAGCATGGTGCTCTCCATGTCCATCCATTTATAAGCAACAAATTTCTTCTGTAGACAGCTTAGTATTTCAGCAAGGAAAGAGTCTGTCCAAATGAAATTTTTGGCCAGCAGTGAGAATAAACTGACAGAGATACAATTGTATCCTCCAACTTCCAGCTCTCTTGCCGTGGCTTTCTGAGAGGGTCATTGGCTCATCCCAAGCACTCGCCCGTGGTTGGCTAGGCGAGGCTTGGGGGCCCTGTCGCCTCAAGCAGCCTTAGTGGACTACCTCTGTGTATTCTTCAGTTACTTTGATTTCCTTTGGGACAACTCCAGGGACCTCAGAAGATAACTTCTCCGCCAACCTCAGGATATATTATTTTATCTCTTAATTTTGGGGGGGTTGTGGGTGGGAGACTACACCCAGCAATGCTCAGGGCTACTCTTGGCTCTGCACTGAGGAATTTCTCCAGGTGGGGCTCCAAGGATCAGATGGGGTGCCGGGGATGGAACTGGGGTTGAGGCCCTACACACTGGACTCTCGCGCCAGCCGCAGAGCTCAGGATCTTTTAAGTCACCGTCTTAGGTGTGCCGCCCCCTCCCACGGGGGCCCTAACGGGCTCGGGGGAGCTGCACTGTGTCTGTTACGGAGGTAATTCTAAAGCAGTGCTTTTCCTCCGGGTACGGATGGAGGAAACTTCTTCAGATTCTAAGCATATAGTACGGGGCTGTCTGTCTGTATTAGGCATTTAATACCTGCGATGGAGGTTTATCGTGGAACATCAAGTGGGTTCAGGACATATGTGGTAGCAGCAGGGAGAAGTCAGGGTTTGCTTGTTTAGGGATCAGCCCCAGCAGAGCCTGTTGGTGTTCAATGCTTGGGGTTTTTCCCTCGTGTGGTGCTGAAGATCGAACCTTTGCCTCCAACTTGTAACACATGTGCCCTGGCCTGCCGTGCTATCGCCCCAGCCCAGGTGGATTTTTATTTATCTGTCTATTTTTAAAAAGTGTCAGTATTTAGGGGCCAGAGCGATAGTACAGCAGGTAGGGTGTTTGCCTTGCACACAGCCAACCTGGGTTCGATCCCCGGCATCCCATATGGTCCCCTAGCACTGCCAGGAGTAATTCCTGAGTGCAGAGCCAGGAGTAACCCCTGAGCATTGCCAGGTGTGACCCAAAAAAGAAAAAAAAATCAAAAAACAAAATAAAGTGTCAGTTTATTTACTTCCATTTTGGGGGCCACACACAGTAATACTCAGGGCTTACTCCTGGCTCTGTCCTCAGGAATCACTCCTGGTGGGACATGAGGGACCATATGGGGTGCTGGGTTGGCCGCATGCAAGGCAAGAACTCGACCCGCTGTACTGTGGCTCCCGCGCTTGTTTACTTTGATCTGAAAAATAGCATTTTCTCATAGGATACATTCAGCTTCTAAAAAAGTGCCTCATTCTGGACCCAGAAGTATGTCTCAGGGGCATGGTCAGAGAGAAGCCGTCTGAGTGAACCACTGTCACGTTTTGATTGCAGGAGGCGGTGAGAAAGCCCGAGCACTCCACGTGTCCAGAGGGAAGCTGCTGCCCAGAGACAGAGTGGACACCCTCATCGACCCAGGGTGGGTGCAGCCCAGCCCCACCCCCTCCCGCTTCTCTAGTCCAGGCTTTTCCTCCACGGGGTTAAAAAAAAAGTGGTTTGGATTTGGTTTATTTGGGGGCCACTCCTGTAATGCTCAGGGGTTACTCCTGGCTCTGTGCTTAGGAATCACTCCTGTTGTGCATAGGGGACCATATGGGGCCCCGGGGATCGAATCCAGGTAGCCTGCATGCAGGGCAAGCAGCTTACCTACTGTCCTATCTCGCTAGCCCCCATGCATGAGTGGCTTTGAATTCTGCTCCCATGTCTATTGAGAGGCGACCTTTGATCGGGTGTGGAGCGGGCACTGGTGAAAAAGCCAAAGACTCCTTCTTTGCTGGAGCATGTTACAGATTCTCCTTTATTTTGTTTGCCCCCCTCCCCCTCAGCAGGATTCAGGGCTCACTAATGGCTCTGCCCAGGAATCACTTCTGGTGGGCCTAGGGACCATCCGTGATGCTGGTGATTGAACCCAGGTCAGCTGCATGGAAGGCAAATGCCCTACCCGCTATACTGTCTCTCTGACCCTTGTCAAAGATTTTCGTACACAGTGTATTTTTTTTTTTTTTGACATTGGTATACCAGGAGCCAGAGAGATAATACAGTGGATAGAGTATTCACCTTGCACATGGCCGACCTGGGTTTGATCTCCAGCCTCCTATATGGTTCCCCGAGTACCGCCAGGAGTAATGTAACTTCTGAATGCGAGTAATGTAATTCCTGAGTGCAAGGCCAGGAGTAAGCCTTGAGCATTGCCGGGTGTGGCCCCCAAACCCAAAACCCAAACCAAAACATTGATGTACCAAAGGAAAGACTCTTGTGCACATGTTGACTGTTTCCATTTGCTTTCAAATCAGCGACGTCTGTTCAGGCAGCCTCCGTTCTTCCCTGCAGGTCTCCATTTCTGGAACTGTCGCAATTTGCAGGCTACCAGTTATACGGTAAAGAGGAGGTGCCCGCCGGCGGCATCATCACGGGCATCGGGAGAGTGTCGGGGTGAGTGTCTTCTACCCGCACCGGCAGTGTGGGAGCCAAGGGGAGAGAGGGCAGCTGGCGTCTACCCCTTGCTGCTCTGCCTGGCAGCCTCCGTGCTTTATGCTGTTTCTGTTACTCAGGATGGAGCATTCCTACCACGCGTAGATTAAATTTATGGAAGTGGGAAAAATTCCCCGCAATGATGCTGCGGCTCCATCCGATCTCCGTTACCGGAACCTGCCGGTGTGCGCTGGGCCTGCATGGGGCGCTGCCATGCAGGTGCTCGCGGTGTCTCTGACTGCGTTTTCCCTGGTTCCTGGTTCCCAGGAGCATCCGTGTCAGCTGGGATCTTAGCTCAGCGTTTCTAACCCTTTGTTCCTTTGAAGTCTGGTTTGTTGAACGTTAAAGTCATTACGAGTTTCCCTCCCCTCTAAGGTGTAGAAGACTCTGTGTGACCCAGTGAATAAGGAAGGTGCTCCAAGTGTTACCACAAAACAGAGTTCCTGCACTTTGTTGTGTAAAATTAACCTGGGAAACTCCTGAGGTGGGGCTGGAGTGATAGGACAGCAGGTAGGGCGCCTGCCTTGCACGTGGCCGACCCACGTTGGGTCATCGCTGGCACCCCACAGGGCCCCCTCATCCCCACAAGGAGTGACCCCTGAGCTCAGAGTGGTGATGGCGTCTGAGTGCCACGGTGTGTGGCCCCAAAGCCAAAACCCAATACATAACAAAAATAAACTCTTTGTTTCCTAGAAAAGCATACGGCTGTAGCATGGAAGACTTGTGAAAATAGGAACAGCAAATGAAACACTTTGTATTTTTTGTAGATTGCCTTCCTGAGAGTAAGCTTGAAAGTTTTTTCAAAGGATTTTCTTTTTTAAAAATGTAAATAAAGCATTTTATTTAAATCATTATCTGAACTATGATCATTTTAACACATAATCTCTGTCATGGTCATTGAAATAGTTTAAAATTTTCAATGCTGTCTTTAATTTTTTTTTTTTTTTTTGGTTTTGGGCCCACATCCAGTGGTGCTCAGGGCTTACTCCTGGGTCAGAATTCAGAGGGGTCACTCAGGGCAGGGCTTAGTGGACTGTGTGTGGTGCTGGGGATCCAAGCCAGGTAGGCTGTGTCCGAGGCAAGCGCCTGACCCACTGTACTATGGCTCTGGGCCAATGCTAAGTCTTCAGAGCCCAACGTTTGTGGTTTCCTGGCAATTCTGCTGTGGAGTCACCTCACTTCAGAGCCCAATAGAGACATGAGGGTGGTGGTCAGCCACTGGGAAAGAGCACCTTTAGGTCAGTGACACATTTTGGGATTTTTTTTTGCTTTTTGGGTCACACCTGGCAATGCACAGGGGTTACTCCTGGCTCCACTCAGGAATCACCCCTGGTGGTGCTCAGGGGACCATATGGGATGCTGAGAATTGAACCTGGGTCGGCCGCGTGTAAGGCAAATGCCCTACCCGCTGTGCTATTGCTCCAGCCCCTTGGTTTCTTTTTTTAAAAAAGATTTTATTATTGAATCGCAGTGAGATAGACTCTTACAAAGTTGTTCATGATGAAGTTTCGTCGTACAGTGTTCCAACACCCATCCCTCCACCAGTGTATGTTTCCCAGCACCAGTGGCCCCAGGTCCCTCCGCCACCTCTCCCCACCCCAGCCTGCCTCTATGGCAGGAGCTTTTCTTCTCTCTCTCTCTTTCTCTATTCCTCCCCACTCTGTCTGTCTGTCTCCCACTGTCTCTCTGTTTCTCTCTCTTCCTCTCTCTCCTTCCCTCTTTCCCTGTCTCTCTGTCTCTGTCTCTCTCTGTCTCTCTCTGTCTCTGTCTCTCTCCTTTTGGGTGTTGTGGTGTGCAGTACAGATACTGAAAGGCTCTCTGCTATATCCCTTTCCCTGCTTCTAACAGCTGGCCTGGAGCATTGAATCACTCTGTTCTTTCTGCCCCCAGGGTAGAGTGCATGATTGTTGCCAACGACGCCACCGTCAAGGGCGGCTCCTACTACCCCGTGACTGTGAAGAAGCACTTGCGGGCACAGGAGATCGCGATGCAGAACAGGCTGCCCTGCATCTACCTGGGCAAGTCACGGGGCTCCCTGGAACCCTGTCAGTGTCAGTGTGATGCGCGGGAGTCAGTGTGATGCGCGCTCAGAAGCCAGTGGGCGGCGCTCCCAGTGGGAATTCCCGTCCTCCTTATGGTGTGTGTGGGTGGAGCGGGGGCTCAAACCCAGGGCTCACACGCTCAAGGCCAGTGTGGGACCACTGAGCCACACTGCTGGTCTTCCAGTGGGTATTTTGTTTGTGTTTTGGGTGACATCCAGTGACTCAGGGCTTACTCCCAGGTCTGCACTCAGGGATCACTTCTGGCAGGGCTTGGGTGACCATGGGGTGCTGGGGATTGAACCCAGGTTGGCGGAATGCAAGGCAAGCACCCTACCCACTGTACTATTCCTCTGGCCCCCAGTGGTATTATTTTTTTTTCATTTTGGGTCACACTTGGCAATGCCCAGGGGTTACTCCTGGCTCTGCACTCAGGAATTACTCCTGGCGGTGCTCAGGGGACCATATGGGATGCTGGGAATCAAACCTGGGTTGGCCGTATGCAAGGCAAGCACCCTACCTGCTGTGCTATCGCTCCAGGCCCTGGGTATTTTTTTAATACTAAAAATTATTGTTATGAAGCTGGCCCAGATTTGATCCCCAGCATCATATCTGGTCCCCTGAGCCCTGCCAGAAGTAATTCCTGGGGCTGAAGCAAAAGCACAGAGGATAGGGCGTTTGCCTTGCAGGCGGCCAACCCAGGTTTGATTCCCAGCATCCCATATGGTCCCCTGAGCAGTGCCAGGGTTAATTCCTGAATGCAGAGCCAGGAGAAACCCCTGTGCATCTCCGGGTGTGACCCAAAGGGCAAATAAGTAATTAATTAAATAAATATATATATAAAAAAGAAGTAATTCCTGAGTTCAGAGCCAGGAGTAACCCCTGAGCATCGCCAGGTGTGACCCCAAAAGCCAAAAAAAAATTATTGTTTCATCTCATGATTTCTAGAAATATGTACCATTCTTTTTGTTTGTTTGGTTTGGTTTGTTCTGGCATGGGGGCCACACCTGGCAGTGCTCAGGGCTTGCTTCTGGCTCAGCACTTAGGTATCATCGCTCCTGGCAGTGGTCAGGGGACCATATGCAGTGCTGAGATAGACCCTGAGTTGGCTGCATGCAAGGCAGATGCCTACCCTGACTCCACTGTACGGTCGCTTTGGCCCCGAAATGCATTCTTTGCTAAAAATTCAGGGAGAAAACGTAAGCAGGAGTCACCAATGACAAGATCACAGAAATGATTCCTGGTAATACTTTGGTATGTGTCAGGTTTTTCTCTACACATGCAGAGATGTGTAAGTTTTTCTCTGTTTATATTTTGCTTTTCTGTTAACCTCGATGGCTTCAAAATATGAAAGAAACAAGAGCTAATATTTATGGAGGCTTAAATGCCAGGAACTCTGTTAAATGGTTAAATCTGTATATAAATTGATGAGACACCCCATAGAGAAATTAAATCTTCAACTGAAGTAAGTTGGTATTTGAAATGTAAATACATTTAAATTCAAGGTTATCTCAAAAAGAACATAAAAGCAAGGTCATTTGGATGGACAATTCCTGGGTATTGGTTGTTTGAAACTCCACATATGTTGTTCATCAACATGGGTATTTGGTTTTTATTTTGTTGGTTTTGGTTTTGGGGCCACACCTGGTGGTACTCAGGGATCTTTCCAGGGTCTACACTTAAGGATCACTCCTGGTGGGCTCAGGGGACCACACAGATCGAACTGAAGTCAGCCACATGTAAGACAAGCGCCCTACCCACTGTATCTGGCCTCGAGTGTTCATGTGTGCACACAGACATGTGTACCTGAGTTTTTTGGTCTTGGGGATCCGACTCAGGACCTTACTGCTGCGAGGAATGTGCTCTAGCACTGAGCCACATTACTGGCTCTAAGTGGATTTGAACAGGTACTTTGTGTTCAGACCTTCCCCCTGTGTTCAGACTTTCACCCTCTCTGTGCGAAGGCAAGAAGTTGACTCCACTGCCTTCGCACACAGAGAAAGCAGCAGACGGTGCCCCATCGCTTGTAGGTGTGCCTGCCTTGTGAAGGACACAGTGACCAGTGTCATAGTCTAGGGTATGAGTCTCACATGTTGAACTGGGAACAGGATCTAATGTTAAAGAAAGACTCAGGGTCAAAGGCAGTTGTTATGGTTGGTAGCTAGCTCAGTGATGCGGCATTCACTCATGTGCCCAGAGCACATGCAGAATGAGGTTTCTATCTACTCATGTCCCCCGCCTCCCCCACCCCAGTTTCTCTCTGGGATGGCCACTGTTATCTTCATATCACAGGTAAGGAAACGGAGACCTGGAATGGCTAGAAAAGTCACCTGTCATCACACAACATCCCAAGGCTACTTTCGGTACAGCTGACATGCCCCCAAATGGGGAACTCTGCAGGAAAACAGGTCCAGAGGCAGCAGGCGACACACAATGCATGAATGTGCAGTGGCTTTTGTATTGTTGTGAGAGAGGAAAAGGACAGATGGTGCTCCTGGGACTTGAGCTGTCCTTAAGGGAGTGAATAAGTCTTTCATTGTCCTTCAACACATCAGATCCCAGTCCCAGTTCTAAATGTCAAGTGGACTTTTGCCTTGAAATTTGGGAAGGTGCGGGGGAGAGGGGGAGGGATCAGTGGCGGGCTGGCCTTCTTTGACTGCAGTCGGCCACTTAGAAAGGCAGAGAGGGGGTTTGACTGTGATTAGGGACTGGTGCCACAGGGGGCCAGAGAGAGAGCACAGCTGGTGAGGCGCTTGCCTTGCGTGCATCTGACCTGGCTTCGATCCCCAGCACCCTGTATGGTCTCTCGAGCTCTATCAGGAGTGATCCCTGAGTACAGAGCCAAGCCCTGAGCAATGTCAGGTGTTCTTCCCCCCCGCCCCCCCCCCCACAGACCCACACTGTCACCCCTGGAACAACAACAACAACAACAAAAGCAACCCCAAAACCAAAACCTGCCACCGTTGTGGACACAGTCTTGGTGATCTCGGAGCTGTCCTGATTTCTCTCTTCTTGGTTTCAGTCGACTCAGGAGGCGCAAATTTACCCCGGCAGGCAGATGTCTTTCCTGACCGAGATCACTTCGGCCGTATATTCTATAACCAGGCGGTCATGTCTTCGAGAAACATCGCCCAGGTAATTTCTCGCCAATGAGATGTCTTGCTTTTTTATCCAGATGCCTTTTGCTAACTAGGTACTTGAAGATGTATCTTTAAAAAACCAAATTAGTGTTTTGTTTTTCTCTCAAAAATCTTTTCCTATTCTTCTGTCACTTTGGAGAATTTTTTTTTTTCAATGGTGATAGTGATAGCATAGCGGGTAGGGCATTTGCCTTGCACACAGCCGACCCAGCTTCGATTCCTCCGTCCCCCTCGGAGAGTCGGCAAGCTGCTGAGAGTATCCCGCCCACATGGCAGAGCCTGGCAAGCTACCTGTGGCATATTCGATATGCCCAAAACAGTAACAAGTCTCACAATGGAGACATTATTGGTGCCCGCTCAAGCAAATCGGGACGACAGTGCTACAGTGCTACAATGTTTTCACACCAATCCCTTTACCAATGTCCACGTCCCTTCACTAATGCCCCTTCCCCGCATTTGCCTCCCACCCACCCGTGTGTTCCTACTGGAGAATAGTCTTACAATCTTTTTTTTTTTAATTTTTGAAATTTTATTGAGTCACCGTGAGATAATTACAAGCTTTCATGTTTGGGTTACAATCTCACAGTGATCAAACACCCACCCCTCCACCAGTGCACATTCCCCACCACCAATATCCCGGGCATAACCCCCCTTTCCCACCCTCCCCCTGCCTCTATGGCAGACAATATTCCCCATACTCTCTCTCTACTTTTGGGCATTATGGCTTGCAACACAGACACTGAGAGGTCATCATGTTTGGCCCAGGTAAGCCCCGGTACCCCAGGCCCGAGCAGCATCTGTCTGCAGGCCCTTGCACTGCATGAGAGCCCTGTTTGAGAGTCACTAGCGGCCCATAGGCCTCCCAGAACCCTTTGGGGCTCAGGGTGGGGCAGAAGAAAAGGGAAGAAAAGGAAAAAGGCAAAAATTCTACTACTTCCTCTCTCCCTTCTCCTATCCCAGGCAGGATTTGCCCTCCTCTTCCCTGGCCAACCTTGTCATTCACGATCGTGACACCCATGCTTCCATTATGCTTTACCTTTGGTCCTCTTCTCCTCTTTGGCTTGACTGAGTTACCGAGGGGAACATAAAGATCTCTCGGGCTGGAGGGTTAGCGAGTTCCCCTTATGTTGGGGAGGCCTGGGTTGATCTGTCAGTGCAGCCCCCGAGCACTGCTGGGGGTGGCCCAGAGCAGAGCACTGACCGTGAGGCCAAGAAGAAAGGACCTCGACTCATCCCTGCATCGCTGTGAAGCGGCCGACTCCTGCTGCCTGCCCTGTCCCTTCCTTCCTGTGAAGCGGCCGACTCCTGCTGCCTGCCCTGTCCCTTCCTTCCTGTCGGCCTGCCCTCCCCAGAGCCCCCCTGCCCTCACAGCACCCTGCTACCTCCAGCACGCCAGGGCCTCGCCCCGCACAGCCGGGTCACTTGCCCTCTCTTGTGATTTGCCCAAGGTGTGGGATCCCTTGTGCCTCCTCATCCTCGGGCTTCCTCCTCCTCACCCCGTCAGGTCCACCCACGGTCACACCTTGATGGTGCCTGGAGCCCCGACACTCCCCGTCCCCCCTACACGCTCTCTCGTCCTGCTCTCAATATCCCCCTTGTTTTCAGGGGTGCTGCTGCCACGGGTCCCCTGAGGGGAGAATGACAGGGGGAGGTGAGTTCTGACTCTTCGCTCCCGGCAATTCCTTCCTCGTGGTACCTGCCTTCTGCTCACGTAGACTTTGATGTCATCCTTGCCTTTTCTTTCCTTTTCTCTTGACACAATCCTAAAAAGAAAAAATCTTTCCCTCAGTTCTTTTGTATTGCTTGTGAGTTTCCGTGATGCTGGATGATCACCAGCACATATTAAACCTCTGAGTGCCGGGGTTGGGTTTATTATCCCCCCGGATCGAGTTGATTTTCCCCTCTGTATTGTGTGGACTTTTCCTCTTGAATTGGGTTGATTTTTCTCCCCTTGGATTGGGTTGATTTTCCCCTCTGGATCGGGTTGATTGATCCCCCCGATCAGCTTGATTTCCCCCCAGATAGGGTTGGTGCATCTTCTCTGTCTCCACAGCCAGCCCGAGCCCAGGCTTCCTCCCCAGCCCTCCTGTGGCACTGCCCCGGCCCGCCCGGCCCCCTCTGGCCTCTGCACCTCGGCCACACGGGCACTCTTTCTCTAGTTCCCAGGCTCCAAACCCTGCTTTCTTGGAGACTCCTATATACCTGTTGACCTTGTGTGATGGATTCCCACCTAATGCTGGGGCCAGGCTCTGCTGGAAGGTGCCACTGGGCCCCGCCCTGGGCCCTGGTCTCCCGCTGCCGTACCTGCTTCCTCCCACACGGTCGGCACTAAGTCTCAACCTCTGCCACCTTTGTAGGAAACAGTTTCCCAGAGTCCCTTTCTGGAAGTCATCTTTTCTTCTAGACCAGATAACCCCGGGGGTAGAGGTAGGCGGGCACCCCTCTTGCTGCTCAGCACCTCTTCCTGGCTCTGCGCAAGAGTGACTCTGGCTGGTGCTCGGGGGACCTTATGCAGCGTTGGGGATCAGACCTGGTATGCGAGTCAAGTGCCTTTAACCCCTCTCTGTCCCTCCAGTCCTGTTCTTTTATGTCTTTCTTTCTTTAATTTTTTTTTTAATTGAATCTCTATGGAGAAAAGACAGCTGATGTGGCCTTGAGACTGTGATTCTTTTCCCTGACAGAGACCATCACGTGTCGGCATGTATGGGGTGCCTGCCTGGCACAGCTCCTCTCCCGTTTCATCTCCCCTGCTTTTGCCTTACTACGTTTTGATAGAATCATCCTTTTTGTTTTCACCTCCAGGCTCGGTTTCTGGGTTCCTGACGGTTGCTCTTCTCTTCTCTCCCTCGCTCGTTTGTTATTTTCATGGAGCCCAGCGACATCTATTTAGCTTTCTCGTCTTATTTTTGGAAGTTCCCCCTTTTTCAAGTCTTACATCATTGTTGCTTTTCTCTAAGTTCCTTGGCTGAGTTTTGTACTGAACTAGCTTGGATCTGGGTGCTCGAGTGCTGAGAACAGGCTGGTACGGTGAGACTGTGTCCTTTGCTTCCAGTGAAACCTTGGGGAAAAAAAAAAACACCATAAATTAGATCAAAAGTGCAAAAAATATAGAGAATCACAGAGGAAATAGTCTTCTTCCCGCCACTCAAATTAATGTGGTGTTAGTTTTGCTCCAGGTTTTAGAAGAATTTATTTATCCACAATTCATTTATCTATGCAAAATATTATATTGTTGGGCACACTATTTCTTTCTTTCTTTTTTTTTTTGCTGTTGTAAGTGTTCCTCTGATAAATGGCTTCCATGAACGCATAGGCTGGAGGAGTTTTAGTCATAGGTATCTTTATTTATTTATAATTTTTATTTTTATTCTATTGAATCACTGTGAGATAGAGTTACAAAGCTTTCATGTTTGAGACTCAGCCATACAATGATCTAACACCCATCCCTGCACCAGTGCACATTTTTCACCACCCATGTCCCTAGTATCTTCCCTCTGTCCCTGCTCCCCCCCATCCCAGTCCTCACCCTGCCTCTATGGCAGACAATTTCCCCAATACTCTCTCTCTACTTTTCTACTTTTTTTCTTCTTTTTGGGTCACACCCGGCAATGCACAGGTGTTACTCCTGGCTCTGCACTCAGGAATTACTCCTGGCGGTGCTCAGGGAACCATATGGGATGCTGGGAATCGAACCCGGGTTGGCTGTGTGCAAGGCAAACGCCCTACCCGCTGTGCTATCGCTCCAGCCCCTTTCTCTCTACTTTTGGCCATTATATTTTGCCCTAATTTTCCTACTACCATTCAAGCCTACCTGCCAGGGGCAGACGCTAGATAATTTATTTTCCATTGCTCGTTTTGAATATCATGAGAGTTCGTGTGGCCACAATTGTAAATGTAAATGTCTAAATTGTAAATGGTTGGTTTCCAGAGACATCTCTGTAGGGCACTCATCCATCTTGGGGTTCAACTGGGAGTCTCTGGACAAGGCTGTTGGTGCACTGAGATGGCTCCCAGAGGCAGATTGTGGGCATGACAGCCAGTCTCCTGGGCGGGCGGGGACCCGGGGAGGGACAGCCCGGCTCCTCTGCCGCCATGCAGCATGGAGATTTAGTCCTGGAACCCGAATACCTGGGCCTTGCTTGTGGAAGCTCTTGGTCACCGGGATTCCATCTGGAGTAGGCGGGGAGAGAGCACCTGCTCCATCTGGGGTGCCCTGGTGAAATTGGCCCAGTATGGGGCCCGAGGAGATCTCTGGTGCTGTGGTGTCTTGCGGGACTCTCTGCTGTGTCTCTGGACCGGGCATCATTGGTATCTTTAAACAGACTGATCAGTGTTTGAGAAGCAGAAACAGTGAGTGCTAAACACTTCTATCCTGGGCTGACAGATGGATGTTACAGCATAGACTTGCCGCGTGCAAGGCAACGCCTGCAGTTCTCCCTTTGATAGATAAAACCTGAACTAGTAGGGCAAGAATGCTTCCTGTGGGGCCAGAGAGAGAGAGAGAGAGAGAGAGTACAGCACGCCAGGTGCTGCCTTGCCTGTGGCCAAGCTGGGTCAGATCCGTGGGACCCCTGAGCCCCACCAGGAGTGTTCCCTGAGCACAGAGTCAGGAGTCAGTTCTGAGCACTGCCGGGTGTGGCACAAAAACAAAAGAATGCTTTTTTTTTTTAAGAATGCTTTTTGTGACTATCATTTAGAAGGAAAATGATGAAAGGTTAGCTTGTGCTCCCTTTAATTTTTTTTTTTTTTAGTTTCCCCCTACTCCTAAATGTATCGTTTGTTTTACTATAAGGAAAATGGATGGAATACTGGAATTAGCAGCAAAACAGCTTTCATGTGACAATTTAATCTGCTAGTGCTCTTTTTTGTTTTTGTGGTATTATTTGTCCCTGTTGGGGGTTATCAGCCAAACCTATATTTGTTATTCTTTGTGCCAAACTATTTTCTAAGCAAGAATATAAATTTTTTCTTTTTGGGTCACACCCGGCGATGCACAGGGGTTACTCCTGGCTTTGCACTCAGGAATTACTCCTGGCGGTGCTCAGGGGACCATATGGGATGCTGGGAATTGAACCCGGGTCAGCCGTGTGCAAGGCAAATGCCCTACTTGCTGTGCTATTGCTCCAGCCCCATGAATATAAAAGTTTTAATATGGATAATTTCACCACTAGAGTAGAAAACAGTAGTCCTCCCGTCTTCAGTAGGAAGCTTACGGGTGGGGGTTGGGGATAGGAGAAGGATGGGGACTGGGCTTGGGGGTCAGGATGGGGAGGGGACACGGCAACAGTGGAGGAGGGCAGTGGCTACTTAGGGCAGGAGATGGTGCTGGAAGGGGGGTAGGGTGATGTGCATGAGCCCCCATCAGTAACAGGTTTGTAAACCCCCATGCCGACAAGGGGGAAGTGTGCATGGCATAGAGGCAGGTGGGAGGGAATCTGGGGACACGGGTAGAGGGCAGTGGACACTGGTGAAGAGATTGATGCTGGAACATCGATTTCCTGAAATTCAGCCATGAATAAACCTGTACATCAGAGTGTGCCAATAAAAATTTTTGATTTTGTTTTTGGGGCACACATGGCAATGCTCAGGAGTTATTCCCAGCTCTGCTTCTAGGAATTACTCCTGGAGGTGCTCGGGGGACCATATGGGATGCCAGGGATCAAACCTCTGTGTTTGCCTGTAAAGCAGATGCCCTAACCACTGTACAATCTCTGCAGTCCCAATTAATAAAAAAAATTTTTTAAGGAAAGAATGGTTCTTGATTGATTTTCTTTTGAGCAAGAGTTTTAACTTACACTTTTTTTTTTCTTTTTGGGTCATACCCGGAGATGCTCAGGGGTTACTTCTGGTGCTTTGCTCAGGAATTACTCCTGGTAGTGCTTGGGGACCATATGGGATGCTGGGGATCGAACCCCAGTCAGCTGCTGCAAGATTAACACCCTACCCGCTGTGCTGTTGCTCTGACTCTTAACTTACACTATTAATGGCTTTTTAGTTAGCAAGTAGTATTCATATTCAGGGTAAATATTATACTCAGATTAATATTCAGTATTTGGAGAATTATTTCACTGTTTGTTGAGGAAAGCAGTAATTGTTCGAGGACTTGATATTCATATTAAGTTGGGTTTTTTTTTTTTTTTTTTTTTTTTTTGCTTTTTGGGTCACACCTGGCCACGCACAGGGGTTACTCCTGGCTTTGCACTCAGGAATTACTCCTGGTGGTGCTCAGGGAACCATATGGGATGCTGGGAATCAAACCCGGGTCAGCCACGTGCAAGGGAAATGCCCTACCCGCTGTGCTATTGCTCCAGCCCCCCATATTACGTTTAAAAGTTGTCCTTTGATAGTTTTGCCCCATTGTGAGTAGATGTCTGTTAGTTTCCCCGCTAATGATATACCCGGTCATTCTTAACTTTGGCAGGAAGATGGTTCAGAAATCTTACAGCAGAGTGATACAAGTCCTCAGAATGCTTAGCTGGAAGAAGTCAGGGAGCTACTTCCAGTGTTTAGGGAACTCGGTATTTAAAGTGAGGTTCAGGGGCCTTTGGTCATGCCCGGTGCTGTGGTTGCAGACTGCCTGCCTGCTTGTGGCTGGCCCAGCCTGACGTGTGTTTGTTGTTGCTCAATTGCAGATCGCGGTGGTCATGGGCTCCTGTACGGCAGGAGGAGCTTACGTGCCTGCCATGGCGGATGAGAACATCATTGTACGCAAGCAGGGCACCATTTTCTTGGCGGGACCCCCCTTGGTAAGGACCCTTACTCCCTCCCTCCCTTCCTCCCTCCCTTTCTCCCTCCTCCCTTCCTCCCTTACTCCCTCCTTCCCTCGTCTCTCCCTCCCTCCTTCTTTCCTTCCTTTCTTCCTTCCCTCCTTCCCTTCCCCCTCCTTCCCTTTCCCCTTCTTCCCTCTCTCCCTCCCCCTCTTTCTTTTTCTCCTCCCCTCCTTCCTCCCCTCTTTCCCTTCTTTTTTCCTCTCTCCCTCCTTTCCCTCCCCTCCCTTCCTTTCTTTTTCCCTCCCTCCTCCCTTTCTTCCTTCCCTTTCTCCCCCCCTTTATGACTTCAAAGAGTCTCCTTTGATTTTTTTTTAGTATTAAAATAGGTTTTACTTAAAAGATTATGTTAAAAAGAGTATATGCTTGGACCTAAAATCAATGTTTTCCAAGTGGTTGTGTTAATTTAAATAACTTATTGAATGATATCGCCGAAAGGGCTGCTGCCACAGCTGTGGTGAGAGTCCCCGGGTCACTCAGGGAACCCATTATGTTTGAATGTTTGCTTTTTTTTTTTAATTGAATAAACATGAGAAAAATTACAAAGCTTTCAGGTTTAAGTCTCAGTCATACAATGATCAAACACCCATCCTTTTACCAGTGCACATATTTCACCACCAAGAACCCCAGTATACCTCCCATCCTCCCCCCCACCTGTGTGGCTGATGATTTTCACTTTACTCTCTCTTTACTTTGATTAAATTCAATATTTTGACAGAAAACCCACTATTATTTAGAATTTACCCCCCAACAATCAGACCTGCTGAGAAGGCATCATTTGATAATTTGTTTTCCATCACTGAGAATGAAGAACATAGGAGGTTTTGGATTTCTGGTATTTTAGTAATTAAGTCCAGAGAAATTTCTGCCAGAAGCCATGTCACTGCAAGCTTGTACCTCTGTTTAGTGGGCTCTAAAAGATGATGGTCGCCATGCCGCCATGGAAAGGAAAGGCTGAGGGACAAAAACCTTTCTCCTCCCGGGGCAGCACGGGGCCGTAGCTTAGTTCACAGTCTAGAGGCATCTCTGCAAGAAGCCGCTGGGTTCCGAAATTAGTTAGTGTGCCTCTGGGATCATGGTCATTCAGGAGCGGAGGAGCCATTCGTGTGGGGCCACTCGGGTTCTCGTCTGGACGGTTGAATGTTTTTTTTAGCCACGTGTCCTCATCAGCATCCACTGATGGGAGGACTATCCATCCATCCCCAATTTTCCTTTGTGTAGTGAAGTGTACTCTCATGGTGAGTTCTTTTTTTATATTTTAGTAGAAAATAAGACATTTTCTCATTGGGAAACGAGTAAAGAAGTGGGTACACGGCTGGGGGCTGCAGGCCACAGTCCTGAGAATGGCATCAAACTGGGGGTTTTCACAAGAACCACATTATCTTCCCTGCTGGGCAGCAGTGTGAGGTCTGGTTTACCCTGAGACCCCCTCGAGATGCACCCTGGAAAGCCACATCTCAGCAGCGAGAGACTCTGAAAGGACATGTTTATGGGCAGAGGGAAACAACTGCATGAGGATTCTCGATTTTGATGCTTGTTTTCACAGAAGGCTGAGAAAAAGATCTTTGTAGTTTCATGCATCATGTGTGACGGAGTTGCTCTCATTTAAAGTGGTCGGGAGAAATGCATAGTAATAAGACAAGTTTTTGATGGAACTTTTGTTCTCTTTTTATCTTCTAAACTCGTTATTTAGTAGAATGAGCTGTTTTAATTCTTTCCTTTGACTTTTATCTTTGCACCTATCATAGTATCAAACATGATGTGGGCGTTCAGAAATGCCGATGACAAATTGTTATGTTTTTAGTTGATAGCAGTCAGACCCCTGGGAATAAATATAGCATCTTTGCTATGTATTTTAAGCCACTTTTAATATGCAGATAACACTGGTAATTTGTTATTGTCTGGACTAAATACTGTTTAGTCTAAAGTTTTGGGGAAGAAAGGAACTAAGAATTTAGTTCAGGGAGTAAACTAGATGTGAAATTTTTCATGATCCCTCCCTGTAAAATGATATTTAAGACAGCTTTGATCAAGTGAATAATAAGCCATTTATTTCTATGTGGTATTTTTAGATCAGTGTTCATTATCCTCAAAATTTTTTTTTAATTTGAAGGAAAAAAAACAAATTAATCAACCCAAAGAAGTACAAATCAATAAGCAATTCCTAAGGGCTTCAGTTGCACGTACTCCTAAATGATTTTTCTTTCTTCTTCTGATTAGATTTTCTCAGACTATAATTAAGTCATTCTTAATTCATTACATAATGTTTCTTTGGGGTCAGATTCAACTGAATCTTTGATGGAGGCAATCTTGGAGACTTCCACGTTCACACACACACACACACACACACACACACACACACACACACACACACACACACCCATAAAGGTATTAAACCATCTTTAAGGGGTTATTTCTGGTAGATAGCGACAAAAACAAAACCAAAATATACCCAGCCAATACCCTGTAGACACTTATTGAGTTTTCAGAGATCAGTAAATCCCTCTGCTTGCCACTAAGACCCTCCCAGTATGAAGGAAGCAACAGAATAAACATCGAGACTCGGTTTGGCAAGTGCCACGCGGAACTTGTGTGGAAAACCCTTAAACAACAAACGCACAAGCATTGCTCTGTTAATACCACTGGGGAGACAGTTAATAATGACACGGCCTGGGCTGGCCAACGGAAAACCACCCAGAGCAGGGGACGTGAGGTCGGGCTGAAGGATAAGGCAGGAAGCAGTGGGTGGGTGAGAGGGAGCCTGGGCAGGCCAAGGCTTTCATGGACAGGTCACAGCAGCTGACCCGGGGGTGAGCATTGAGCGTTCAGGCCACAGGTGCCTGGGCTCCAGCCAGGGTCCAGTGCTTGCCTCCCGTCTGCAGGCAAGGTGCTCTGTGGCTCGAGTTCCGACTTCCGCCCATGGACTAAAGACTCTGATCTAAGTTTGCTGGCTGTAGGTGGCATAAGCCAGCACAGTGCTTCTGGCTCCAGCGAGAATCAGTGCTGGGGAGAGCGGGGTAGGAGACACACAGGGTCGGGGGCGTTTGTCTGTCTCGGGGGCCCTTCTCACCGTGCAGGACTTTCCCTTCTGGTTGTAGGTCAAAGCGGCAACTGGAGAAGAGGTGTCGGCGGAGGATCTGGGAGGCGCTGACCTTCACTGCAGGTGAAATGGAGCCGTTTCGTGGTTGGCTTCTTTGTTTTGTTTTTGTTTTGGGGGCCGCATGCAGCGATGCTCAGGGGTGACTCCTGGCTCTGCACTCAGGGATCACTCCAGGCAGTACTTGGGGAACCACATATGGGATGCTGGGGATCCGACTTGGGTTCACTGCATGCGAGGCAAGCGCCTTACTCAGCTGTGCTCTTGCTGCGCCCTCGATATTCATTTTGGGGTAAAAGAAGTTTAAAATGACTGTTTTCCGAGTGGTAAACTTGCCAGTTCAAACCACACTTCTGTTGTTGTTCTCCCAAGTGGCTATTTTAGGGTTCAGTTCTCTGAACTCTCGCAGTACGTTTCCAAGCCTGGGTGTCAGCTTTGTTGTTAGCGTGCAGGGCGGGTTGGGGGGGTGAGTTTCACGTCTGTCTGACACATTCATCCACACCTGTTCTGTGCTGGCTCTGGGCCAGGTATCTGGGACAGGGAGCCAGAAATCGTCTTTGGATCAGAGCTTTCCAAATTATTGGCCTACTGCTCTCTTTTCAGAAGAGAAAAATTACTTCGCATCCCCCCTCTGGAAATCTAACTTAAGTGAAAGAACAGACAGTCCCCTCCCAATTACATAGGAGTCTATACCCAGCCCCCAACTACACAGGAGTCTACACCCAGCCCCGCAACTGCACAGGAGTCTACACCCATCCCCCCAACTACACAGGAGTCTACACCCAGCCCCCAACTGCACAGGAGTCTACACCCAGCCCCCCACTGCACAGGAGTCTACCCCTCCCCCCAGTTACACAGGAGTCTACACCTATCCCCCCTTACACAGGAGCCTATGCCCATCCCCCCAACTACACAGGAGTCTACACCCATCCCCCAACTACACAGGAGTCTGCACCCATCCCCCCAACTACACAGGAGTCTACACCCAGCCCCCAACTGCACAGGAGTCTACACCCAGCCCCCCACTGCACAGGAGTCTACCCCTCCTCCCAGTTACACAGGAGTCTACACCTATCCCCCCTTACACAGTAGCCTATGCCCATCCCCCAACTACACAGGAGTCTACACCCATCCCCCCAACTATACAGGAGTCTACACCCATCCCCCCAACTACACAGGAGTCTCACCCATCCCCCCAACTACACAGGAGTCTGCACCCATCCCCCCAACTACACAGGAGTCTACACCCAGCCCCCAACTACACAGGAGTCTATACCCATCCCCCCAATTACACACGAGTCTGCACCTGTCCCCCCAATTACACAGGAGTTTACATCATCCCCCCCAATTACACAGGAGTCTATACCATCCCCCAGTTACACAGGAATCTACATCCCCCAATTACACAGGAGTCTATACCCATCCCATCCCCCCAATTACACAAGAGTCTACATCCCCCCACCATTACACAGGAATCTATACCCATCCCACTCCCAATTATACAGGAGTCTACACCCATCCCCTCCCAATTACACAGGAGTCTACACCCCCCCCCCAATTACACAGGAGTCTATACACATCCTATCCCCAAATTACACAGGAGTCTACACCCACCCCCTGGATCATTCCAGCACCCCTGGAAATGCTCACATTGGGAAACAGGGTCTAGTTAGTAAGACATAGTAGATGAGTACTTATCTAAAAGAATTTTTTTTAAAAAAAGGAGAAGAGGGGGCTGGAGTGATAGCACAGTGGGTAGGGCGTTTGCCTTGCATGCAGACAACCCGGGTTCGATCCCCAGCATCCCATATGGTCCCCTGAGCACCACCAGGAGTAGTTCCTGAGTGCAGAGCCAGGAGTAACCCCTGTGCATCGCCAGGTGTGACCCAAAAAGCAAAAAAATAAAATTTAAAAATAAAAAGGAGAAGAAAAGAAATGTGTGATTGTGATCAGGCGGGACAGCAAGAGAAGGGGGCTGGGACCCTGAGGCGGGCAGGGGTCAGGGCTCAGTACTGAGCACAGGGTGTCTGCAGGTGAAGTGTGGCTTGAAGCAGATCACAAAAGAAATGGACTTTTAGTATTCTTGGTTTTGGAGCCACACCTCACAGTGCTGAGGGGCAACTCCTGGCTCTGTGTCAGGGATCACAACCATATGGGTGGCCAGGGGTTGAACTCTGCTAGGCTGTGTGCAAGGCAAGTGCCCTGTTCGTCCTCTCTCTCCAGCCCTGAGAAATGGAATTAAACAGTTTTGGACCACACCAGACGTCCTTGCTTGAGCAGTGCCGGGCACAAGAGAAAGTGAAGTGGAGGGTTTTATTTCCAACAGAGTCTAGAGACAGCACAGGCTGTGCCTGGAGTGACCTCAGAGAGAGCCTCCTCGGGGGCTGGTGGGTGGTGCTTTGGGGTTCCTGGGTCGGGGCCAGATTAGTCCAGTTGAAACCAAAGTGAGGTTGAGGGGAGCCCCGTGGGGGCCTTTGGCAGCGTAGTCACCTGGGTGGCAGGAGAGCCCGTGGAGCACGGGGTTGTAGGAGTCATACCGGGCTGTAGGTTTGCTCGCGACTCCGTGGCTGCTCTCTGGCTGGCACCTGCCTGCTCTGTCGCCTCCTCTTTCTCGCTCTTTCTCTCACTCTTTTCCCCTCTTGCTGTCCTCTCCCCCTCCCTCCCTCCCTCCCTCTCTCTCTCTCTCTCTCTCTCTCTCTCTCTCTCTCTCTCTCTCTCTCTCTCTCTCAGTAGTCCCTATCAGTAGTCCCTATTTACGCTTCTCTGATTAATCATTTCGGAATTCATGTGACGCAAAGCCTTATATAACATAGTATCTCTTCAAAGGTTTCCTTTTCCGGCTCCTTGGGTAAGCACTGAGCAGTTTTTAAAACAAAAGCCTTTATTTTCAATATTTATTGACTTGAAAGCAGTTCCTTCTGCTTGTGCTTACCTACTGAATGACTACTCTGTCCCTCCAATCCATGGCCGTACCTGTATGATGTGCGGACGAAGTGTTAAGAGATAAGGTCAGTCGTAACATATGTTAAAGGAACCAAGGGTCTCGTGTTCTCAGAGCCTTTGAAAGGCCACAGAGGGGAGCAAACACGACCACTGCTTTTATTTTGGAGTGCCCTGTCTGGAGGCAGAGAGTTGACAGGGACTCCCCAGTGAGAACACTGTTCTCAGAAATGTGTCTGAAAGGGAATGTGCCTGCCACAGAGGCAGGGGGGGATGGGGTGGGGGTGGCGGAAGGGATACTGGAAACATTGGTGGTGGAGAATGGGCACGGGTGGAGGGATGGGTACTCGAATATTGTATGACCGAAACATAATCATGCAAGTTTGTATGACTGTAACTGTATCTCACAGCGATTCATTAAAATAAAATAATAAAATTTTAAAAAATTAAGAAATGCCTCTGAGGGGGATGGCATTTCCCCATGAGATCCCAACAGCCAGTTTGCAATAACTTAGTCCCTCCTTAAAAAATAAACATTCCATTTTCCTTCCCAGGCATGCACACATTTACCTAACTTCAGAATTGGAAAAATATATATATCTACTGTATTCGAACATTGTCGCACATTTCCACCTGCCCTGGCTGTCTCCCTCAGGGCAGGGCTAGTCCACCGAGCAGCCCCGTGCGTCACTGCCTCCCTCACAGCGAGCTTGGAGAGGAGCAGGTGCCCTGTCCCAGAGTCGCCCTTCAGGGCCCCTGTTCTCCCTGGAGCCTGGGAATTGTCTTCATGCCGCTGTGCATGTTACCCCTGATATCTTGCTCTTGGGGAGAAACTGTTTTTGAGAGACTCCAGCGAGTCTTTTAGACATGAGAGACATGATTGGCACTTTTTTTGGGGGGTGTTTGGGCCACACCTGGTGATGCTCAGGGGTTACTCCTGACTCTGCACTCAGGAATCACTCCTGGCAGGCTTGGGGGGCCATATGGGATGCCAGGGTTGGAACCTAGGTGGGCTGCATGCAAGGCAAGATGGTACCCGCTGACCCCCTATCGTTCTGGCCCCTGGTAGGCATTCTTGTGAAGGGTTCAGTTAGGTAGGTGCAAGCTCATTTTGTTGTACTCAACTGTGTCCCCAAAGTTTGGCTTGACCTTTATCACCTGCACTTTCTTTGAAGTGAATGGAATGACCCTTAGGTAGAAGTTCTCTGCAGTGAAATCTAGTGGTTATAGAAAAAGGATACTGAGGAGGGCTGGAGTGATAGCACAGCGGGTAGGGCGTTTGGCTTACATGCAGCCAACCTGGGTTCAATTCCCAGCATTCCACATGGTCCCCTGAGCATTGCCAGGGAGTAATTCCTGAGTGAGCCAGGAGTAACCCCTGTGTATCGATGGGTGACCAAAAAAGTAAAAAAAAAATAAAATTAAATTTAAAAAAAGATACTAAGGAATAGGAATACAAAATGTGGGTTTTTCTCTTATTTGGGGGTAGGGTGGGGAAGAGCCCACCCAGCAGTGTTCAGAGCTTACTCCTGGCTCTGCATTCAGGAATTACTCCTGGTGGGCCAGAGGGACCCTCTGGGATGCTGGGGATTGAGCCCATGTTGGCTTCATGCAAGGCAAGTCTTTGTGCAAGCAACTCTATCTGCTAGTCTATCTGTCTTTAGCCCCAGAAAGTGTGGCTTACGGAGCGAGAGGTGATCGTGTTTTCCCTCTTTGTAAAATGGGGGTAATACTGCTAGATCAGGACATCAGGAGTATTAACGTAGTTGATGCCTAGGGGCTGGGCAGATGCTGGAATTCTTGCCTGGGCCACCTCAGCCCTGAGTTCAGTCCCTGACACTGCATCCACTAGGCCCAAGCACTGAGCCTTTGAGGCCTTAACAGCTGGACTAAGCAACTCCGGGAGTGAGTGGCCCCTGGGGTCCCAGGAAGCTCCCCACTCCGCATCAAGGCCGGTCTTTACTGAAGTGCTCTGGGAGGAAAAGTCAAGTCATCCTTAGATTAGAGAGAACTCTTCAGGTTTCAGATAGTTCCTTTCCCTGACGTGATTTTCCTGGTGTGCTTTACTCTGTAGGAAGTCTGGGGTCTCCGACTATTATGCCCTGGATGATAACCACGCCCTCCACTTAACCAGGAAGGTCGTGAGGAATCTCAACTACCAGAAGAAGCTGAGTGTGAGTAGGGTCTGCTCCTTGGTGTCTTCCCAAAAGTAGGGTGACAAGTGCCTGGAGCAAGTCAGTAGGGGTTGCCCATGTCTGCAGGTCACCGTGGAGCCTTCCGAAGAGCCTTTATTCCCTGCTGACGAGCTTTACGGAATCGTGGGTGCCAACCTGAAGAGGAACTTTGATGTCCGAGAGGTGGGTGCACTGACCTAGCTGTGAGTGTCTCTGGGAGGGGGTCGTGTTCTCCTGGCTGGATTGTGCTTGGCTACTCTCCTGCTGTGGGTCTCGTGTTGTGGATGAGGCGGGGAGAGCTTCCTGGGGCTGGGGGTTGTTGATAGGTTGGAAATACTGAGAGGCAGAAAGGACAGGGGTAGCATTTGATTACTGGAAAAGTTTGATTGCCAAACAGCAGAGTTCGGTGTGTTCAGCAAGGGTATGTTTTATTCCTGGGGACATCCAGAAAGCTATCCAGGCAGACTTCCTAATTTCTTTTTTCTTTTTTTTCAATGCTATTTCTTTTTTCTTTTTTTTCAATGCTATTTCTTTTTTCTTTTTTTTCAATGCTCTTATTGTGGGAAATGGATGAGATGTCTGTAAGTTGTTGAAAGAGATGAACAGACTGTGTTAGATCATTGTGACATTAGGACAGATGAGATTTTTGATCAGGTGAGGTGTTGCTAGGTTACAGATTGCTGGCCTGGTCTTCCATAGCTGGATTGACAGTTTCCAGTGTGGGCGTACAGCATGGGGTCTTCGGATTTGTCCAGTGCTCGTGTCTAGCAGCACGGTTTGTAAATTGGGAAATTATCTTACTATCATATTCCAGGCTAGAAATTATCAATGATTTTAGATGACTTTTCCACTTGACAATGATACTACAAACTAATTGCAAAAAATGTAGAACATACAGAAACAAAATTGTGGGGCCAGAGCAATAGTACAGAGGGGAGGACATTTGCCTTGCAGGTGGCCAACCCAGTCCCCCAAAAAGAAACACAAAAAAATTATAATTCATTTCACCCAGAGAAAGCAGTTTATATTTTGATGTGTTGATTTATTTTGTAGGTGTGCATTTTTATCTAGTTGAGAAACTCTCTCCGGGGTGTGTGTGTGTGTGTGTGTGTGTGTGTGTGTGTTTATACACATGAGGGTTTTTGTTTGTTTGTTTGTTTGGGGCCATACCCAGGGATGTTCAGGGCTTACTTCTGGCTCTGCACTCAGGTATTATTTCAGTTGGAGATCAAGCCCTGGTTTGTTTGCATTTTACCTCCTTTCAGTTTGAATGATAAATACTTCCCCATTCTCTTTTGGGAGGGACCTCCCTCCCAAGCATGCTTAGAAGGCAGGGTCCTCATTGGCAGGTCTCATGGGACAATTCCATGCCAGGGAGGAGGATGTGGTATGGCTCGGGGTACCCAAGCCACCCCACGGTGCTGGGGGTGCTCGTGGGCTGCAGCCTGCAGCCAGAAGCCCGAGATTGAATACAGGTTGGACACATGCTCAGCAGACGCCCTGACTATCTCCCAGCTCTCATTTCCCTGTTCTTTAAAAATTCCCCAGTAGCCCTTTTCTGAGGCCCTAATTAATTTTTTTTTTTTTTGCTTTTTGGGTCACACCTAGTGATGCACAGGGGTTACTCCTGGCTCATGCACTCAGGAATTACTCCTGGCGGTGCTTGGGGGACCATTGTGGGATGCAAGGCAAACACCCTACCTGCTGTGCTATCTCTCCAGCCCCCTGAGGCCCTAATTCTTATAACAGTGTTTGGCAACCTGGTAGACTTAAATTAGCACCTTTTAATGTTCTTAATTTTTTGAAACAGAGGGGGAAGCAGGCTGGTTTCTCAGCAGCAGCGCTGGGCGTCTGAGCTGGTTCTTCACCTCTACCTGATGTGTTTGTCCTTCCTCTGCTGCTAGTTCCTCTTGGCTTCTCCTTTCTGTTCCCTCTCTGCAGCAGTGGCAACTGAGACTCAGAGGGGGTCAGTAGCAGCACGCTCCTGAGCGTGCCATCAGAGCTGGTGCTCTGGGCTTGGAACTCCCGCATTCGGACCCTGAGCCCCATTCCCCGCTTTCCAGTTGCTCTCCCAGTTCTCAGGCGATGCATTTGTGTACCTCTGAGTTCTGAGTCTTGCAGCCAGCCGGTTAGTCTTTCACTGCTCTGCCGTGCCTCAAGTGCTGCTGCTTTGAGAGCGAAGTGTAAGATCAGAAGCCAGAATATTTCCAGAGCCAAAAACCAGGTGTGAAATTCTGGTGAGAAGAGGTTCTGTTTGGGATAAAATCTTGTGAAAGAGACAAATTCACTCTGACTTTGTTTTCCTCTTAAACAACAATGATGCAAATTTAAAAAATTACTTCTCAAATAATTTTCCCCCCCCTTTAGGTCATTGCTAGAATCGTGGATGGAAGCAGATTCAATGAATTCAAGGCCTTATATGGAGACACGTTAGTTACAGGTATAAAGATGAAGACTGAAAATCTGAGCATTTTCTGTTGCTTTGAAAAAAAAAAATCTTTTGTCTCAAGGCTTTGATGCACTTGGCACAAGCTTTGTTATTTTAGAGTGGTACAAACATGAGTCAGTATTCGGAAGGAGCAGTTTTGTAAAGATCATTTGTGGCTGAATGGCTTCATGAATTTAGAGAGTTTAAAATGATGTTGACTCTTAGCTGAGACGGAGACCTTTGTGGGTTGGTGGCATTAGCTGTAAAAAGATTCTGACTACTGGAAATATTTGTCACTATTTTTGTATCTCTGGATCACCATGATTAATTTGAAAGATTCAGCACCATCTTCCTTGGCCCTTTGGTCTTCGATTCAGTCAGGAAGTACTATATATTTAGCTTTCCAGAGTGAAGTAAATCACTTAAACCTCATGATCTTAGGTCTGATGGAAAAATATACTGGAATACTGAGTCTGATAAAGCAAAATAAGGATGCTCATGCGCTTATAAAAGTTTCCCTGACCTAAAGAATTAAGTTTCTAGGGGCTGGAGCAATAGCACAGCGGGTAGGGCATTTCCCTTGCACGTGGCTGACCCGGGTTCAATTCTCAGCATCCCATATGGTCCCCTGAGCACCTCCAGGAGTAATTCCTGAGCACAGAGACAGGAGTAACCCCTATGCATCGCCGGGTGTGACCCAAAAAGAAAAAAAAAAAGAATTAAGTTTCTAGATTTCTGAAGATCAGTGTTTTAGGGCCTGGGAGATGGCTCAGAGGACTGTAACACTTGTGAAGACTCCAACACTGTGCCCAAACTGAGTACCACTGGGAGTGGTCCCAAAACACTAGACACCTCTCCTCTCCAAACAAAACAAAAACAGAGCAATGCTTGAGAGACAGATGCCAGACTCATAAGAATCTCTGATGGACAAATGGCAGAACAAATTCTTTGAATTTCATTTTGGCTTTATAAAGACTCGAAAATGTGGTAGTTAATCTGAAGATGTCATAACAGAGTTGAAAAAGAGACTAAAAGCAAAAATCCCCATTGCCAGTGTCCATTGAGGTTAAAGGATACGTCACAATGCTTTCTCTTAGTCTGGATTCTGAGCAGAAGGGCTCACCCGGAGAGCAGAATTTATGTCTTTGTATTTAAGCGTTTAAGTGATAAAGAGCTTTGTGTTTGATATATGGACAGGATTTGTCCCTGAGTAGATCAGGATGTAGTAGCTGTCATCGTGCGGCAGGTTCAAGCAAGTCAGAGCTGTTTCTGCCTCTCTCTCAAAGGGAGACAGGCTCCCTCGGCATCTATTTTTGTGTTTTTGTTAGAAGATTTCCCGGCACCGTTGTCCCCTAGAATACTGGGGTCCGTCCAGTTGCTTCTCTCTTTGACTGTTCTGGAATTCAGATAAGATTGAGGGTAGGCAGGGAGGGAGAGGAGAGGCAAGAGCGGGTGGGCGGGGAGGTGGTCTGAGGGTAGGAATGAGTACAAGGTTAAGAGGGAACATGAGAGAAACGAAGAGGGCTGAGGCCTGATGGGGTGAGGGAGTCGGGGGGAGTGGGCAATGAGTGGATTTTTCGGAGATGCAGGTAGCTCTGGGTGCCCTTTAGGGCTTCTTCCTTGTCATCTACAGACCCAGCAGTTTCTTGGACATTCGCTCTTCTCTTTGGCCCACAGGGAGTTGGTAGAGATGCTCCTTCCACAGGTGACTCTAGCGCAGCGGGGAGAACCCAGGAAGGGCTGAGGCTGGGCCCCACAGTCTCCCACAGGACAGGGGAGAGGACACCTTCAGGGGGCACCGGCTGTGAGGAGATCTGCCAGGGTCCCTGCTCTCTTTGTGTGGGGCAGAGCTCAGTGGGTGGCCTTAGCCCGGAAGAGCCCCCCTCCCCATGTCTCCCTGCCCCCCATACCCCCTACCCTGTAAGCTGTCAGTGCACGAAACCCAGGCAGGGGGTCTAGAGGGAAAAGACCGAGGGAATCTAGAGCATCGTCCAGTTTGTGTTTCATTTTTTGGTATCCGATAAAATGCGATATAAATTCTGAATTAGGGTGAAGAATAAAGGCTCATCTTTGGAAGTCTTGGTGTGTGAGCTGCCCACTGGCTGACACTGCCTCTCATCCATTAGGATTCCTGCAGCAGTTTGGGGGCACTTGCTTTGTGTCAGGCACCACGTGCTGATGTCATAGCCATAGCCTGCCCAGTGTGGCCTTGAAGATAGAGGCCTGCGGCAGAAGCTTCGGTCTGCTTGATCAAGCACCGTTATGGCTCGGAGGGTCCCAGTGTTGGCCCCTGATTACAGGCCTAAGTGGGCTGGTGGAGAGACCTTTCTCAGGGCGGGTTCCTTAGGTGGGCAAAACAATCCGCTTCCGGCAGTCCCCTTCCAGGCAAACAGGGTGTATTGTGTTTGAGTTTGTCTTCTCTCTTATTTCTCTGTGTTTTTATGTAGGGAGACAATGTTTGGTGGGGTAGTGAACATGGTAAGGTAGAAATGAAACTTGTAGAAAGGAGAAGAAAAAAATATATGCAAAGATAGGTGGAAGTGGCAGTACTACTCTCCAAATATTAGATTTTTCTTTTTTGGGTCACACCCAGTGATGCTCAGGGCTTACTCCTAGCTCTGTGCTCAGGGGACCATCTGCAGTTCTGACCATCAAACCTGGGTTTCCCACGTACAGCGCAATTGCTTTAACCCCTATACTTATGCTTTTATTTTTTTTTGTCAAATTTGCCTGTATTGGGTAATTAATTCTATTTCAAGGACCCATCATAACCACAGACAAATGTGGTTTGACTGGAGTCACCTGAAACTGGTGAGTAACTCTAACCCTGAGCCTTCCAGGCTCTATACTTTGAGTCAATGGTTTTATAATTTTCTGAGTGGCTGGTCGGTAGTAGGCATTCAAGTATATGTTACAGTGAATGTATAGATAGCACAGCACATCAATCACTTGATGGAACCAACCACTCAGACACGTGGATAACTTTACACATAACAGAACTATTTTTCTTTCCTTTTTATTGTAACTGCTACTCACAGCAATGTACGGCAGGGAAGGGGGTTATTGTAGGGCCCAGGGTGAACCCAGATCTTGCTTATGCATGGGTACTTTTCTGTTGCCTCACCATCTCCCTGCCCCAACACAGCCCTATTAAGAGAGCCAAACACTTGGACCTGCAGGACTTTCAAGGGGAAACACTGTGATGGCAATTGTCTCTTGCCTTAGATAACATCTCCGCTTTCCGAATTTTAACTTGTTCAAGAATATGTATGTCATTTTCTTGTGATTCAGAGTCCTATAAAATGCATAAATCTTTTTTTCAATTTTCTTTTGAGGATTTGCCAGAATATTTGGATACCCAGTAGGTATCATTGGAAATAATGGTGTTCTCTTCTCTGAATCTGCAAAAAAGGCAAGTACTGTCAGAAACATTTGAGGGTTATCTGGTTTAGTGTAAACATAGTTACCTTTGAGAGTCAATGAAATGTATTCTATAAAAGCTTTGGAATATTTAGCCAAATGAATTGGCAGAGGGATGTGTGTGTGTGTGTGTGTGTGTGTGTGTGTGTTTTACACCTTTTTGATGGAGGTTTACATTAATACAATGAACCATCTGGACCACTTTAAAAATCAAATGTTTGTTTTGGGAAATTTCTATAAGATGCTTGAACTATGTCTGCTATGGATGAGCATACACTGTGAGGCTACAGGAATGTTTGTCTCAAAAAGCATACTGCTGAAGTGGTTCATTTGAGGTGCACTTTTTTTTGGGGGGGCCTCACCTGATGGTGCTCAGAGGCCACTCTTGGCAATGCTTGGAGGACCTTGTAGTGCCAGCCATTGGACTCAGGGCTCCTGCCAGCATAGCCAGTGCTCCGACCCCGAGCCACCTCCCTGGCCCCAATTCAGGTGGTTTGACACTTGTTTATTTTGTTCAGTCTCATCTTCAGTTTGGCTTGATTCTGTCTTCTCCTTTTTAGGAATGGGAAATAATGCTCCTTGTTATTGACTCTCTGATTTATTTATCTCTTACTTCTCTTTGATTCACAGCATTCTAGAGCTTCAAGGATTTACATTTATCCTCCTTTTTGTAATTCCCCCACCACCATCAAATGAAATCTCTCATTCCACCCACCACTCTTCCCCTCTTCTCTGGGGTCCTCTAGTATTTTCACTGCCGCCATGAATATTGTATTGTTTACATTAAGAGATGGATTTTGAAAGAGGTGGTTCTAGAATGTAGGTAGTTCTAGAAAGAGGTAGTTCGTGAATATGCAAATCTTTGGGCTTTGTATTCAAAACCACCCAAGTAGTTTACCCAAGTAGGGATACATGGACTTACTTGATAAAACTTTTCCTCCAAAGGAAAAAAAAAATTTCTCTTTACATTTTTCTCTTCAAATGATAGAAGCAGTAGCATAGTAAAAAGGTTTTATCCCTAAAGCAGAGAATAGACGGTTCAACTCTTCCTGAACCGACTGAGAAAAAAAAAAATCATTTTCTGTTTCTGTATTCTGCTCTTTTATCGTTTTCCCACTGCGATTATAAAGCCGCAACAAAGTTGAGGTAGAGAGACACATTCCCACTCATACCAGAAAGACTCTTGAGTAGCATTTTAATTAATTAATTAATTTTGGGCCTTTGAGGCATACTTGGTGATGCTCAGGGCTTACTCCTGACTGTGCTCACAGGTCATCCCTTGATGGGACCTGGGGGACCCTGTGTGAACCTGGGTCAGCTACAAGCAAGGCAGGCATCTTGCCTGCTGTAGTATGGAACCTTTAGTAGCATTTTTATTATGGTCCCTTAGTTTCTCTCTTTTTTGACCACAGACCCATGTTACTATACAGGCGGGGTTTGCCTGCTTCTGTTTAATAGTGTGTAGAGCGACTGGTTCTTAAAATGCATAGGGTTTCTGAAGTGATGATTTTCAGTGGCTGGATGACATTTAATTCGAGGAGATGCCAGACAGGCCACACTCCTGCTTGTGGCTATGGCACAGATAAGCTGGGGGCAGTGCGGGCCAGTGCAGCTACGTGCCATTTGTTGAAGTAAGCCCCAAAGGTCTGTGCGATTTCCTCATTCTTGTATTTGAGGTCCAGCAGCCACGGGGAGCTTTTGTACTTGCCAAGGCATTTCCGGCAAAGTTAAAAGGCTCTGCAAATACAGAGTTTAAAAAAACAAACAAACGAGATGATTTCTAAGCTGTTCTCTTACTTTCGTTAGGAGAGCAGAGAAGGAACAGTTATGTTTTTGTGTTAATTTGTTTCTCAAACTCAAGATCAGAATGTCTCTAGCACTTGTCTAAACTTCCATTTTTTGGGGGGAGGTGTGCTTCAATGAAAAATTGACTGTTTTTCTCAAATCTTGGTGCCTGAAAGAATTTCAGAGGATCATCCAGTTGTAAATGTCTCCGGAGATGTCCCAGAAGAGTTTACATATCATTCAAAAAATTTTTAGCTCACAAATTTAGCTTTACTTACAAAGCTGTTAGTAACAGCGTTTCAGGCACTCAGTGTCCAGTCTACACCCATGCTGGGGTCAGTGTCCCTCCACCAGTGACACATGGTTCCCTCCCACTTACTTAGCAAACTCTGTTTCTGCCGGGCGACATCTGGCAGTGCTCAGGGCTTAGACCTGACTCTACACTCAGGGATCACTCCCTGTTGGTCCCCAGAGACCATATGGGGTGTCGGGGATCAAACCTGAGTAGGCTGTGTGCAAGGCCTCACACCCTCTATACTATCACTCCAGCCCCCAGAAAAATCAATTTTTGAGCCACTCCTGGCAGGACTCAGGGGACTGTATGTGATTGTAGGGATTGAATTGTAGGGTTGGCTGCAGGCAAGGCACGGGCCTAATTATTCCCCTAGTACTTTCTCTGTGGTGCACAAACTCATTTTTAAAAAAAAAAATTTAAAACATCATCATTTGGGTCACACGTTTATAACACTTAAAATGCTCATGGTTTTTAATAGACAGATATTTCTCCTCTCCACCACCGAAGTGTCCAGGTCCCTCTGTCACTGTCATTTTGCCTCACGTGCGCCAGCCCACACACTCTGCCCCCTTATTTGGCCGTCCTGGTTTGGTGCTAATCCAAAGCCGTGGATTCTCCGTCATCTGCTCCCTGCCACCCCTGGGCCTCAGCTCTCTGTCACAGAGAAGTGAGCCCCCGTGGGCTTTGTCCTTCCTTCTCTCTGACTGGCCCGCTGACCCGATGTCCTCCACTTTCCCCCGTGCTGCTGCCTGACCCCTCACTGCCCTTTCCTTACGTGGCACCCTGCAGCGTTCCCCATCCCTGATGTGGAGGTCGTCCTGCAGCCCACGGGCCCCTGTCCATGCAGGGGACTAAGCAGGCAGCACCACGGGGTCACGGTTACTGTCACTGCTGTCCCCCCTGTGCCTGTCACTGCAGTGTCAATATAGTACAGCTGTTGTTCTCACCGTGATGCAGGTATCACTGTCACTGGTGTCCCTGTTACTGCCACTGCAGTCTCACTGTTACTGTCACTGGTGTCACTGTTACTGCCACTGCAGTCTCACTATTACTATCACTGGTGTCACTGTTACTGCCACTGCAGTAACACTATTCCTGTCGCTACAGCCCCACTGTTACTGTCATGCAGTGTCACTGTTATTGTCACTTCAGCCCCAGTTACTATCACTGCAGTGTCACTGTTACTGTCACTGCAGTGTCACTGTTACTGTCACTATACTACAGCTGATACGGTTGCTGGGTGCAGATGTTTCTGTCACTGCAGTGTCAGTTATTGTCACTACAGTCCCTCTGTTCCTGTCACTGCAGTGTCGCTGCTACTGTCACAACAGTCCCTCTGTTATTGTCACTGCAGTGTCCTCTTCCTGTTACTACAGTGTCACTGTCACTATACTACAGCTGTCACTATACTACAGTGCTGGGGTGCCATGTCCTGTTGCCGCGGTGTCATTGCTGTGATTGGTGCAGGGTCACGCCGGCTGAGCACAGACCCCCTGTCGGTGGCTGACCCTCGTGTGGTGTGTTTGGGTGCACGGTGCTCAGGGCCTGCTCCCGTCCCAAGAGTCGGGTCTCCTTTGCTCGCAGGGGGCTCACTTCGTCCAGCTGTGCTGCCAGAGGAACATCCCGCTGCTGTTCCTGCAGAACATCAACGGTAAGATCCCGCCACCGGGCCCTGCAGTGCCCTCCGGAGGCCGAGTCCCGCTGGCCATGCTTCTTCTTCGTCTGCTGGGAGGTTCCTGGGACTCCCCAGGCCGGGCGAGCACATCCCTGTTTTCTTCTGTGGGCTCCCAGTGGTGCTCTGGGGCCCCCCAGGGCCACTTCCAGGGGCTCTTGACCAGCTGGGCTGTATGTAGAATGGAATGTAGTAGTGCTGGAGACCCCCGTGGCCACGGCAGAGCCTGTGCCCAGCACCCTGTGGAACTCCCCGGCCCTCCCCATTTTCAGAAGGAAGTGCCTTGTGAGTTGCTCCCTCACAGCCATTCATGTGGCTCCCTCTGCTCCTGCCTGCGACACCCCTACCCCGTTGGGAAAGGAGCCGGCTCTTACCAGCCCGTCGTGCTCCCGGACCAGCACCAGAGGGCGCTCTCACCCACCGCCATGGTCCCGGTCTATGTTCACCTTAGCTCCAGTGACTTGTCATTCCAGGGTGTGGGACAGGAGCTCTGGGGGCCTCTTCCTGCACCTGCTAGCGCCTATCCTGGCAGTATCTCTGTTTGCAGTGGCCTCTTTAACTTTTTTGGTTTGGGGGCCACAGCTGGGGATGCTTGGGGATCGCTTTTGGCGGGGCTTGGGGGACGGTACATGGTGTAGGGACAGAACCCAAGTCAGACCTGTGCAAGACAAGCACCGTACCTGCTGCACTGTCTCTTGGGCCTGACCTGATGTCTCAACGGGGTCTGTAAAGATCCCCACCGTCACCGGCCTGTCACATTCTGTCTGCCTCAAGCTACCGTGTGGCCCGTTTTCATGTTTTGTTTTGTTTTTGTTGTGTTGAGTATGGGGGTGGGTTTGAACACCCAGCACTGCTCCGGGTGCAGGGGGTTGAACTGGGATTGGCCACATGCAAAACAAGCCCCTTCACCCCTGACCTCCACCCCCGTGTTCTGGATGTTGGATCCTTTTATGTACGAGGATCTCTTGTGTTGCTCCAGATGAACCACACCAAGAAAGTTCAGAAAGTGATTAGAGAAAAGCTTTTATTTTGCCTTTAAAGGCAAACTTGAGGTGGGGGTGGGCCATTCTGTAGTAGGAGCGGAGGCTCCTGGTAGAATTTGTTTTTGACCAGCTGCCTTTCCGGCGGGTCCCATCACCCACACACTCTGTTTCTGTTCTTTCAGGGTTCATGGTTGGGAAGGACTATGAGGCTGAAGGAATTGCCAAGGACGGGGCCAAGATGGTGGCTGCGGTCGCCTGTGCCCAAGTGCCCAAGATCACGGTCATTATTGGGGGGTCCTACGGGGCTGGAAACTACGGCATGTGTGGCCGGGCCTATAGGTACGTGGTGGCTGAGATTTGGGGAAGGAACGTGAAGGGGCTGGTGCCCCGGGTCAGTGCCAGGGCTGGCCTCAGAAAGGAGCATGGTCGGGCTCTTATAGGGTGGGTGGGAGTGGTCCCACCTGGCGGTGCTCAGGGACTATTCCTGGCTCCCCTGTGTTCAGGAGTAACCTCCTCCCCCTCCTCCAGTGGTGCCTGGGGGAGCATTTGCAGTTCCAGGGATTGAATCGGGGTCCGTAGGCCAGCCGAAGCAGCCACATGCAAGGCAAATGCTGCGCCTCCTGTACTAACTCTCTGGACCCAAGGCTTCAAACTCTTGCACCCAGGGTCCCTCCAGTCTGGAAGCTCCCTTGTCAGTGGCCCGGAAATGCTGTACCCAACTCTAGGAACGGCCCCTGGCCCCCGGCCCAGGCATGGCTAATTGTGACTTTTTTTTAATTTTTGGTTTGTTTTGGGATCACATTTGGTGATGCTTAGAGGTTATTCCTGGCTCTGCACTCCAGGATCACTCCTGGCAGTGCTCAGGGTGTATATGGGATGCCGGGGATCGAACCTGGGTTGGCCGCTTGCAAAGCAAATGCCTTGCCCGCTGTACTATCCCTCCATACCCATGATTGTGATTTATTTTTTCTTATAATTATAAATGATTATTTTATGTTTGTCACTGTCATCCCTTTGCTCATCAATTTGCTCAAGCGGGCACCAGTAATGTCTTGATTGCGAGACTTGTTTGTTACTGTTTTTGGCATGTTGAATATGTCACAGGTAGCTTGCCAGGCTCTGTCGTGTAGGCAGGATACTCTCAGTAGCTGCCAGGCTCTCTGAGAGGGGCGGAAGAATTGAATCCCGGTCGGCCATGCGCAAGGCAAATGCCCTACCGCTGTGCTATCGCTCCAGCCCATTATTTTATGTTTACTAGAATATAAATATCCTTTATAAATCTTGGCCCGATTATGCCATAATCAGTGTCATCTAAGAGATTGACCCTGAATTTGATGAGAAAGGTGCTGTCTGGCAGGAACCCGCAAAGGGAGTCAGGCCTCTCTGGAGAAGCCTGATGCTGGGAAGACTTTCTCACATAACATGAAGAAAAGGTGAGACCTTTCACTTGGCGGAAGCCCTGCAGCTTCCAATGTATATAAACTAGAAAAGAAGTAAAGCTGAAAATCAGCAAGCCAGGTCTCCAGCTTGAAAAGCTTGAAGGCCCATGGTTAAACAGAAGGAAAATGAAAAACAGCATCTAATGAAAAGCAAATATGTTCAAGGGAAACCAGACACTCGCTTGTCTGGAAAAGGTCAACAAACTTGATAATCACCTGGTAAAATAAGCAGAGAAAACAGATACAGCAGTGTCTGGAGTGGAGAACAGACAGTCAGAGGATATTGTGGCTGCTTTCGCACTCAGTAGGGTATTTTTTTTTCTTTTTAAAATTGATTTTATTTTTTAAAATTGAATCACCGTGAGATACAGTGACAAAGCTTTCATGTTTGAGTTTCAGTCATACAATGATCAAACACCCATCCCTCCACCAGTGCACATTTTCCACCACCAATATCCCCAGTATTACCCCCCTCCACCCTCACCCCATCCCACCCACTACCTCTGTGGCAGGCATCTTCCTTCTTACTCTCTCTCTACTTTGGGGCATTATGGTTTGCAGTACAGATACTGAGAGGCCATTATGTCTGGTCCTTAGTCTACTTTCAGCAAACATCTCCATCCTGAGCGATCCCTCCAACCATCATTGACTTCGTGATCCCTTCTCTATCCCAGCTGCCTTCTCCTCCAGCGCATAAGGCAGGCTTCCAACCATAGAGCAATCTTCCTGGCCTTTGTACTGTCCTTGGGTGTTAGTCTCATATTATGTTATTTTATGTTCCACAAATGCACTCAGTAGGTGTGCATGAAATAGGAATCTACAGCATATGCAAACAGACAGTGGAGTCCCCTGGGGACCTTAGACCCCCTGCTGTGCTCAAGCCCACAGCTGGTGAGGAGTCTAAGGTGGTCTCTGGGCATTAGTATTTGTTTTATTTTATTATTATTTTTGTTTGGTTCGTTTAGGGCCATACCCAGCCATGCTCAGGGTTTACTCCTGGCTCTGCATTCAGGAATTACTCCTGGCAGTGCCCGTGGGACCCTATGGGTTGTGGTGGATCGAACCCGGGTCTGCTACATGCAAGGCAAACATCCTACCCACTATACTATTGCTCTAGCCCCAGTGGTTGTTTTAATTTGCAGATGGTTGCAGTGTGCAATCAGATGCAAGAACCTCTCATTATAAAGAAAAACATGCATCTCTGAAATTCATTTTCTGTGCCATACTCAGAATTAATTGGAACATTCTCCCCCCATGCAGCCCAAGGTTTCTCTACATGTGGCCAAATGCCCGGATCTCGGTGATGGGAGGCGAGCAAGCAGCCAATGTGTTGGCCACAATAGCGAAGGACCAAAGAGCTCGGGAAGGGAAACAGGTACGACCATCACCCCTGTCTTCAGCCGGGTGCACACCTACATGTGTCCAGGCTGGCCATGGTGTACCACGTCCTTCCACCAGCCTGGCTGGGCTCTGTTAGAAGACGGTGACTTGGAAGTGGCTTCAGCAAGCTAGACATTTCTGCGTCCGCTTCCTGTTTCTCCTTCTCTTCCTCATTATTTATTCACTAGCCTCTTAGATAGAGGCATTTAATTTGAAGTCCTCCCTCCTTCCATCCCACCTTCCCTTTCTCCCTCCCTCCCTTCCTTCCTTCCCTCCCTCCCTCCCTCCCTCCTTCCTTCCCCTTCCTTTCTCTCTTTCTCTCTCTCTCACTTACTTTCTCTCTCTCACTTTCTTTCTTTCTTTCTTTCTTTCTTTCTTTCTTTCTTTCTTTCTTTCTTTCTTTCTTTCTTTCTTTCTTTCTTTCTTTCTCTCTCTCTTTCTTCTCTCTCTCTCTTTCTTTCTTTCTTTCTTTCTTTCTTTCTTTCTTTCTTTCTTTCTTTCTTTCTTTCTTTCTTTCTTTCTTTCTTTCTTTCTTTCTTTCTCTTTCATCTCTCATCTCTCCCCTCCCTTCCTTCCTTCCTTCCTTCCTTCCTTCCTTCCTTCCTTCCTTCCTTCCTTCTTTCCTTCCTTCCTTCCTTCCTTCCTTCCTTCCTTCCTTCCTTCCTTCCTTCCTTCCTTCCTTCCTTCCTTCCTTCCTTCCTTCCTTCTTCCTTCCTTCCTTCCTTCCTTCCTTCTTACTCCCTTTCTTCTTTTCTTTCCCATACTGGCTGTGCTTCGGCCATACTCATGGCTCTGTGCTCAGGGATTACTCCAGGTGGTCTCCGGGGACCCTACAGGTTGCCAGAGATCAAACCCAGTTTGGCCACACACATGGCAAGTGCCCTACCCATTGTACTATCACTCTAGCCCTTGAGGTACGTTCCTTATGTTCATCAAACTTTTTCAGAGTTTCCAAGGAAGCGCTTCAGAAACTCCGCACTCAGTAGCTGTAGGCATCAAGATGTTTGATTTTTGAGTCACAGAGAGATTTAAATAAAACCGATTTGCTTCTTTGATTGTATGACTGAAAGCAGCAGGATTGTGGAGTTAATTTTCCCCATTTTACTTTTTGATTGTTAAAGATACCTTGAGTGGGAGGGTCCAGTCATCTAACAAGAATCAAATAACATTATTATCAGGCTGGAAATAGAAATGAAGATGGAAAGGGCAGGGGAAGCTTGGTAAAGACAAGTCCACAAGTGGCTGCATATCAAATGCAAAAAAAAAAATTAGGGGACCATATCTGGTGGGTTTTTTGGGGGGCTACTCCTGGCTCAGTGTTCTGGGCTTAGTCCTGATGGTGCTCATGGGACCATGCAGTGCTGAGTCTGAAACTGGGGCTCCCTCGTTGTGAAGTGTGCACTGCAGCGCTCCGAGCTGTCTCTCTGGTCCCCGGGCTCTTAGTGTGTTTCTCTCTAGAGATCCCCCTGAGCTCTGCCTCGGTGTCTGGTACCACTGAGTCCCGGCCCTGGGGTTGCTGAGGTGTGTGCTCCGCTAGGCGCTGCCCTCTCAGACCCGCCCTTCCTGTGTGATCACAGTGATCATCTCATTTGTGGAATGGCGGGTATAGAATGGGGGGTGCTTCCTGACTCCCCCAAAGTGCACCCACCCTCACCTGCCAGCCCTAGAGGCCCCGAGACTTCAGAGCTGTTCTGCCTTGTCCCAAAACTAACAGGAAAATTTGAGATTCTCCCTGATGCTCTGGCGACACGCCCTAAAGTCCAGCCCCGCCCCCTCTGATTCAGGAGCTGCTCTTTGATTAGACTGATGAGCAGAGAGAGGAATTCCTCAGTTGCATACATGAAGAGAACGTTCGTGGGGCCGGAGAGAGAGGGCAGCTGGTAGGGCGCTTGCCTTGCACTCAGCCCACCTGGGGTTGATCTCCAGCAGCCCGTCTGAGCACCTGAGCACTGCCAGGAGTGAGCTGAGTGCAGAGCTGGGAGAAAGCCCTGAACACTGCTGGGTGTGGCCCGAAAATAAACAAAAAAAAGCAAAGAAGAAAGTACTTGATTTTAGTGCTTTTGTCTTCCAAACTCTTGACTATAAATGATATGAAACTATTCAGACACATAGGGAAGTTTGGATTAATTTGAAAGGTCCCACTTGTTCCCATATGGTCCCCCAAGCACTGCCAGGAGTAATTCCTGAGTGCAAAGCCAGGAGTAACCCCTGAGCATCGCTGGGTTGACCCCAAAAGCAAAAAAAACAAAAAACAAAAAAAAAGGGGCCGGAGCGATAGCACAGCGGGTAGGGCGTTTGCCTTGCACTTGGCCAACCCGGGTTCGATCCCCGGCATCCCATATGGTCCCCCAAGCACTGCCAGGAGTAATTCCTGAGTGCAAAGCCAGGAGTAACCCCTGAGCATCGCTGGGTGTGACCCAAAAAGCAAAAAAAAAGAACAAAAAATGAAAGGTCCCACTTATGTGTGTCATGAAATGTTTTTTCTTTGGGAGCCTTACAGGAGGTATTTAGGGGCCACTTGGGGCCACTTCCTACCATCCTGGACAACCGGACGGGGCAGTTCAGTGCTAGGGACCTACCCCCCCATCGCTTCCTGTGCTGGGACCATCAAGGGCCATGTTCGGTCGTGCTGGGCGGGAAAGGGAGGCAGGGAGCAGCAGCTACATCTCATGGCCCAGCCCCTGCAAGCAGGCGCTCCTGACCACTGAGGTATCTCCTTACCCCCGCAATATTTTTTTTGTGGAGGGGGGGACACCTGGCTGTGCTCTGGGGACCACTCCTAGAAGGAATCAGGGACCATAGGTGGTGTCAGGAATCAAACCCGGGTCAGCCATGTTCAAGGCAAGTGCCTTTCCTGCTGTACTATGGCTCTGGCCCCTGGAATTAATGTTTTTAAGTTGCAGATACTTCTCAGGGTTTCAGAATTAGTTGGCATAAGGACTTCTATGTCTGAGTTCGTCATCACTTTTCCTGTGGCAATAATGATGGACAAACTCTCTTTACATTGAGGAAATTGCTACAGTTCCCAGGGAAACGGACCAGGGAGGTGATGCAGGTGTGATTGATGCTTTGCTCCCTTTCTCTTGTTTTCCAATGGTTTCTAGCTGCTCCGCTGCTGCTGCTGTTTGGGGGGTACCCCATGGGGGGGTTTACATGATGTCTTCTCTCTGATAGTTACACTCAACATTTCTCACACATGCAAAGCCTACGCCCTGTCCCTTGAGCCCTGTTCCTTATCCCTACATTATTTATCCTTTTTAAAATTTTTGTTTGTTAGTATACTAAAGTGCTGTGGTCAGCAAAGGTATTCATAGTTGAGTTTTAGACATGCAATATCGCAGCACTGATCTCACCACCGGTGTCAGCTCCCTCCACCAATGTTCCAGCTTCCCTCCTCTCTCCCCCACACCCCTTCCACCCCAGCCTGCCCAGTTGTTCAGGTTCGGGTGTCTTAATTTCAGTGTTGTTGACTCTGTTGTTTGGTATTTGGCTCTGTCATTCCTGAACACTGCCTTTGTACCTTAGTCCCCTGACCTGACCCCTATTGCTTCTTATCTGCCTCTTCTCCCCCTTCCCTCCACTTTCTTTCCTTCACCTCCCTATACTCGGGGGCCTACATAATTTTTTATTTATTTATTTTACTTTTTGGGTCACACCGGTGATGCACAGGGGTTACTCCTGGCTCTGCACTCAGGAATTACTCCTGGTGGTGCTCCGGGGACCATATGGGATGCTGGGAATCGAACCTAGGTCAGCCGCGTGCAAGGCAGATGTCCTACCCGCTGTGCTATCGCTCCAGCCTCACATTTTTTTTTAAAGTGTGTTTATTTTGAGTGAAGACCCCCTATCTTCCTGTCTTCTGAAACCGAGGCTGTTAAAGGAACGTGGCCTAGTAAGTCGCCGTCTGGCCACTGTTCATGCCCCAGTCCAGCTTTCCATGGCAGGCTGGAGACCTGAGTGCCCTGGGGGGGTGCGAGCTCTATATTCAGAAAACAGGGGCCCCCTTATTCTTGAGTTTCTCTGGGGTGACTCCAGCGGTGCTCCTGGGTTCAGCCAACTGACTCCTGCCCTTCTCTTTCAGTTCTCCAGTGCGGACGAGGCTGCTCTCAAAGAGCCCATCATGAAGCGCTTTGAAGAGGAAGGGAACCCCTACTACTCCAGCGCCAGGTGGGGACCCCACTACGGCCAGAGTGGCGGCCCCATGGGTGGCTGAGCAGCAGGGAAGGACGCAGCCCCCCGCCCCCCTGCACACCCCCAGGTCCTATGGAGACCCCCGCCTCCAGCGGCTGGAATGCCCCTTCTCTCGGACAGTCTATCTGGGCACCCAGGACCCACCCCAGTGGAGGTGTCGGGGCAGGGGGGAGCCCCAGTGGGGGTCAGGCACTTTGAGCAGTTATTTCTCATCGTTGCGTCAAACCCAGAGCCCCGGCCTGGTGACTCTCAGGGGACGAGGCTCTTCCCTGCTAGGAGCCGAGCGGTGGTGGCGGGCGTGCCCACTGGCACCTAGCAGTGAGCCCCTGGGCGCAGAAGGCGGTTTGCCGCAGCTGGGCTGTGTGTCAGCGCTGTCATTCCCTCAGCCTGGGCGCTGCTCCCCGGGCTGTTTCTTCTGCCCCTTGATGAGCTAATCAGTGCACACCCCCGAGTGTGCTTGCAGCCTCTCCTTGTCAGCAGCCACAGCGTTTCTTTATTCTGAAGAATGGAACAAGAGGCATCTCCTCTCTTCCCCTGGGCAGATGGAGCAAAGGAAAGATCTGTGTCCTGCTTAATGAGCTTCTGATAGATGAGGGCGAGGGAGAAAACTCGGGAGAAAACTCAGGACAATCTTTCCATCAGTCCTTGGGACATAGCCCTGCTCTCGGCACTGGGGTTATAAAGACCGAATGTTCTTTTTTATTGTTTTAAGTTGTTCATGATGATTTATTGCATTCCGTGTAAAGTCTGAATATTCTTGGGGCTGAAGCGATAGCACAGCGGGTAGGGCATTTGCCTTGCACGTAGCCATCCTGGTTTGATTCCCAGCATCCCATATGGTCTCCGAGCACCGCCAGGAGTAATTCCTGAGTGCAGAACCAGGAGTAACCCCTGTGAATCGCCAGGTGTGACTCAAAAAGGAAAAAAAAATGACTGAATATTCTTGGGGCTGGAGTGATAGCCCAGTGTGTAGGGCATTTGCCTTGTACAAGGCCGACCTGGTTTGATTTCCAGCATTCCATATGGTCCCCAAGCACCACCCGGAGTAATTCCTGAGTGCAGAGCCGGGAGTAACCCCTGTCCATTGACAAGTGTGACTCTACCCCCCCCCCCAAATGACTAAATTTTTTTTTTTCTTTTTGGGTCACACCTGGCGATGCACAGGGGTTACTCCTGGCTCTGCACTCAGAAATTACTCCTGGCGGTGCTCAGGGGACCATATGGGATGCTGGGAATCAAACCCGGGTCGGCCGCGTGCAAGGCAAACGCCCTACCCGCTGTGCTATTGCTCCAGCCCCTGACTAAATATTCTTAAAGAACAAACTTTAGTCTTTGAGAAATAAATCATTCTTGGGGCTGGAGAGATAGCACAGCGGGTAGGGCGTTTGCCTTGCACGTGGCCGACCCGGGTTCAAATCCCAGCATCCCATGTGGTCCCCTGAGCACGGCCAGGGGTAATTCCTGAGTGCAGAGCCAGGAGTAACCCCTGTGCATCGCCAGGTGTGATCCAAAAAGCAAAAAAAAAAAAAAAAAAAAGAAAGAAAGAAATCATTCTTCTTTAAACCGTCACGTTAACACACAATAGCCAGTAAAAGCAAAAAAAGAAATAGGAAACCATGGGAAAGGCTTGAGAAAATGTACATTATATACTCAGAGTTTTTCTTCTCTATTTTCTTTCTTTATTTCTTTTTTTTTTTTAGTGGAAGATTTTTGGTGGAAGTTCGCAGTATTAAATTTTGAAAAACGGCATATTTTGTGTGAGCCATTCATTGGATTTTCAGCCCTGGCGGAGATAAGTCATCTCCTGAGAAAGTCTGGATCCTTTATTATTTCCACCTGACGTTAGTATTTTTCAGTGGATTATAGGCTGGAGAGCAAATGGCCCGGGTAGACTCATCTCTGGAAACAAAGGCGGAGAGACAGCAGGGTTTCTGCACATTTCTCCATCCTGCCCAGCTCTTGTGTTGAAGCACTTGGTGGCAAAGTCAAGGATTTTTTCAAAGACAAAAGGATTGCCAGGCCAGTGCAAGTCTTTTTTAGGCTCCGAGGCCTAAAAAAAAAATTGAGAAAATGTATTTTTGTAAATTGTAAATTTTGTGAAATGTAAATTGGAGCTCTCTGTTTGGGGAGCTCTGTCCTATGGCTCCTGTAGACCCTCATGTCCTGCTCCACCCGGACATAGAGTACACTCATTTTCCTCTGCTTGGTGGGTATTACATCAGACTCTCACCAGGCATATAGATCACTAGGGTCTCTTTGGAAAGCCATCATTTGGGGGGAGGGGCCGCACCCAAGAACTACTCCTGGATCAATGATGAGGGGATAGAGATCTCTTCTAGTGGTGCTGGGGATTGAACCTGGGGCTGCAGCATGCTAAGCACGTGCCCCAGCCCTTCAAGCCATCTCCCCAGCCATGGGAACCATCTTTCAGTGTCCATCAGTGAATCAGCCTCTTGCTGTGTTCTCTGCTGCAGGCCTCAGAAGGGAGTGTGATCAATTGACCTGGATACAAATTACAGCAATGGCCCTTTTTTTTTTTTAATTAGCTGTGGATACCTCAGGTCTCTATTATGAATGTTTTATGGGCAAAGATCTGATGCATGGTCCGTCACTGTGAGCATGTTTAAAAATTGATGCTCTGTCCGGATGCTGAGGGCAGTTTGTTGTTAGTAAGCAGAGTGCCCCCTACTCAGAGTGCCTCTAAAAGCCGATCTCTCTCATTCATTCCTCTTTATCAATTTTAAGTCATCGGTCCAAAGTGAACTAGAATGTCTGCTTGAGTTTCTGTTGCAAGCAGTTTCAAAACTTATATTTCTTATTGCTGCAAAAATTTAAGAATTAAATATGCCCATGTTTTATTGATAAAACTATACTGAAGTCTGTTCAAGTTTTTTTTTTAAGAGTTTGAAAGTTGTTCATAGAAACTGGTTTGAGATCATTTCGCAGGCTTAAGTGTCTCTATACTTCAGTAATGGGAAGGACATCAGCTTGATTTGTGTGTTTGTGTGGGCAGAAGAACGTCTTCTCTGATACCAGTAGAAATACTTTAGACTCAGGGATTTGTTTGAGGGTTTTGTATTACAGCAGCTCCTGGACCTATATGCTCCGTATTACATTCAGTGGGACCTGGCAGGGAAGTCTTGGCAGTTCTTTTTTTTTCTTTTCTTTTCTTTTTTGTTTTGTTTTGTTTTGGGGGCCACACCTGGCACTACTCCGGGCTTACTCCTGGCTCTGAGCTCAGGGATCACTCCTGGTGGTCAAGGGACTATATAGGGTGCCGGGGATTGAACCCAAGTCGGCCATGTGCCAGGACTTCAGGGCTGGGGGGATAGTGCAGTGGGTACTGCTCTGGCCCTGGAAGTCTTGGCATTTCACCTCCTCCCTTTGCCCCTTCATTGAAGGAGGTTTCCGTTGTATGAGGTGATGGCACTGGTTGACTGGTCAGGACGGCCGTGCCTGAACTGAGGGGACTCTGGTGTTTCTGGGTATAGAGGTCAGGCATGGCTAAGTGCCTAAGTGCAGGTGGGGTCCTTGATAACTCTTGTCGTCTTCTCTCTCAGGCTGTGGGATGATGGGATCATAGACCCCGCGGACACCAGACTCGTCTTGGGTCTCAGCCTCAGCGCCGCCCTCAACGCTCCCATCCCGAAGACTGACTTTGGCGTCTTGAGGATGTAACTGCAGTCTAAGGCAGCTTCCGTTGGACATGTGCCCAAAATGAACGCATCAGTAGCCTTAACATTCTAGACTTAAAAACAAACAAACGAGTGGAGGTTATTATAGTAAGATCTTTTCTTTTCTTTCTTTCTTTTTTTTTAACAGTGCATTGTACTTTTCTAAGTTAAAAAGCAGTAAGGTAATTGATGGATGACCCTAAATTCCTGTAAATGTTCTCAGAGTTTTCTGCAGCTGTCCCACCCGTCGATGAAGAGAGTCATGGAGTTCTTCTTCCTTAATAGTGGGAAGAGTTCCGTTATCTTGCTGATTCCAATCTCTGAGGTTATGAAAGTATTCCACTGAAATCATTTTGATCGTGCACGATTTTTTTTCACACACTCTTTTAAAAAATCTCTATTTCTTCTAAGAGTCAGAGTTTCCGTTGTGTGCCACCTGGCTCTCCTTGTTCCATTGCCCTCAGCCTTCTCCAAGGCTGTGCCACTTTGGGTCTCATGGCTCTGCTCTCATGCATGCGGCCTTCCAAACACTCCACACGCCCTCCTCCTCCAAATGCCATTCTCTGCTGCTGTTCCAGGCCTCTCTAGGTTTTGCTCCAGCCTCCCAGCTCTTCTCAGCCAGCACCTTCATAGGCCCCCTTTTTCTCCCGTCCACCTCCAGGTCACTGTTTTAATGAATTTAAACTCAGAGCCTATGAATCTATTCTTTTTCTAAAGGATACAGATTGCACAAAAGTATTTTCTCATTCTCTGCCATTTGAAGTAGATTCAGTAGGAGAAGCCTCAAAGGGTCAGCCTGAGCATGCGGTGCCAGGGGTGGAATTCAGGGCCTCACACGGGCAGGCACACACTTCATCCTGTTGTGGCATCTCCCGAGACCCCTGCTGAAGTGCCAACCCCTGCTGTTTCCTTCCTCTTCATCGTCAGCTCGGTCTTGACTCGGGATCTAGCTATGCTAGACTCTGCCCGGTTCTGTGAACCCACAGGATGTCTCCCACCCGAGGGCCTCCTCTTGCCTCTCCCTTCTTCATCAGCACTTAGCCATTGTGCCCGGTCCTGCTCTGGGTGGGGCAGGCCTTGGTCTGTGTTTGCCCAGCACCGTCCACTCCCCCGCCACACACTCATGGTGGGTATCAATGTCTCTTGACTCTTTTTGCCCTGATCTCCAGTGCCTGGTCTTTCAAGTTGCTCAGATGGGTTGAGTGGGGGTGGGGAAAGAAGCAGATTGTCGTCACTAGGCTCAAATCACATGGCTTTGAAATGCAAGTGATCTATCATATGGTGAATAAAAGTATCAGAGGCGTTCCTAATAAAATCAGTGTTTCTGAAACTTGTGTGTTCATGCAAGACTGCCTTTTTGTGTACCAGGGAGTCATAATTTTGAGGTGGGTACACATAGATGATCAGCACTGAGAGGTCATGTTTCAAGAAGGAACATGGGCTAGAATGATTGTATAGTGGGTAGGAAACCTGCCTTGCACACAGGTGATCCAGGTTCAATCCCAGCATCCCATATGGTCCCCTGTGCACAATCAGGTGTGATACCTGAGCACAGAGCCTGGAGTAAGCCCTGAACATCACTGGGTACCCATCCGCCCCAAACCGCCTCCCTCCCAAAAAAAAAGAGAAAGGGAAAACAGTAAATCTTACATTTTTGGCAGGTCACACTGGTGGTGCTCTGTGGCTACTTCCATCTCTGTGCTGTATGGTTGTTCCTGGTGGCACTAAGGGGGGGGGACCATGAGGTGGTGGCCTCAGACTGGGGCCTCCTGTATGCACAGCATGTTTGCTGCCTATTGGGCCATCCAGTTCCTTCACTAAGAAAAGATTTATATGTATATATACACGTGTGTGTGTGTGTGTGTGTGTGTGTGTGTGTGTGTGTGTGTGTGTGTGTGGTCTTTATTTTTACTCTCCCCATTTCTTTTTTTTTTCTTATGGTTGTTATGATGACCAGGAGTTCTACTTGTTTCTGGCATCTAAGATCTCACAGAAACACCAGACTGAACTTAGGGGCCAGGGAGGTAGTTCAGGGGTTAGGGCACATGCCTTGCATGCAGTAGACCCCAGAGGACCACTGGGTGTGACCTGGAGGCTCTGAGTGTGGCAGGGTGGCCTGAGCAGCACCGAGTCTTTGGGCCCTCACATTGAACTGCCGGCCACAGGCGGCCAAGAATCACTGAGGCGGCCCCTGTGCCTCCTGAGCACCACTCTGGTGTCTCCCTGCACCCCCCCCGCCCCCCACCCAAGACAAAATATTGTGCTTGGTGTGTAGTATAGTGTTGGAGGTTGACTTTGTGGCCTTCTGCCTCACCACTGAGCATTCCCAGTGGGCACATAGTATTTTGAATTGAAAATAGCACCACTGGGGCTGGAGCAATAGCACAGCGGGTAGGGCGTTTACCTTGCACGCGGCCTACCTGGGTTCGATTCCCAGCATCCCATATGGTCCCCTGAGCACCGCCAGGAGTAATTCCTGAGTGCAGAGCCAGGAGTAACCCCTGTGCATTGCCAGGTGTGACCTTAAAAAAAGCAAAAAAAAAAAAAATAGCACCACTGGCTGTGGCCTAAAAGCTAAACTACCATTTTCGGTTAAAATTTGTGTCTGTAGCCAGAATCTGGAAAAAACCCGAGTGCCCTAGAACAGATGACTGGTTGAAGAAACTTTGGTACATTTATGCAATGGAATACTATGCAGCTGTTAGAAAAAAGGAGATCATGAATTTTGCATATAAGTGGATCAGCATGGAAAGTATCACGCTAAGTGAAAGAGACAGACAGACATAGAAAGATTGTACTCATCTGTATTCTATATTCATCTGTGGAATATAGAATAACAGAGTAGGAGACTTAACACCCAAGAATAGTAGAAATAAGTACCAGGAGGTTGACTCCATGGTTTGGAGGCTGGCCTCACATTCTGGGGAGAGGGCAACTCAGAGAAGGGATCACCAAGTACAATGCGGTCAGAGGCCATGCAGGGGAAGGGTGATGGGGGCTGAATGTGGGCTAGAGACTGAACACAGTGGCCACTCAACACCTTTATTGCAAACCACAACACCTAATTAGAGAGAGAGAACAGAAAGGAATACCTTGCCACAGTAGTGGGGGGGGTGGGGGGGAGGGGGGGAGATGGGATTGGGGAGGGTAGGAGGGATGCTGGGTTTACTGGTATGGAGAATGGGCACTGGTGAAGGGATGGGTTCTCGAACTTTGTATGAGGGAAACATGAGCACAAAAATGTATAAATCTGTAACTGTACCCTCACGGTGATTCACTAATTAAAAATAAATAAATTAAAAAAAAATTTGTGTCTGTGTCAGGAACACAATGATTTTCTTTTCTTTTTGGTTTTTGAGCCACACTTGTAGGTGTTCAGGGCTTACTCCTGGCTCTGTGCTCGGGGATCACTCCTGGTGATCTGGGGACCTCGCTGCATCCAAGGCAAGCACCTTTCCCACTGCTCTCTCTGGGCCCCTACAATGATTGCCTTTGTCAAAACATGTTAGTTCTTCGGAAGGAACCAGACTGGGTCGAAAATCTGTGGATACTTGAGAATGGCAGCTCCCGGAACCCAACCCAGGCCCCCCTGTGCAGGGCACGTGCTCTTCCCCGTGATCTACATTCCCGGCCCCACTCACCAGTCTGGGCAGCCACACCCTCTCCTCGGGAAACCCTCTTCCCCCCCCCCCACCACCCCGTGCATCCGGGAGAGTGTGTCAAGGACAGAGCTGAAGCCTGTGTGACAAAGGTGGCAGCTGATGTCTCTGGACTTCAGGGCACGTGGGCAGCTCATTGCTGTCCAGCTTCCTGGCACTACCCAGGGCGCTGGGTCTTGCCCCAAAGAGCCCTATCACCCCATATTCATGCATTGGCTTTTTTTGGGGAGAGGGGGACATATTCCCCTAGGTTCCTCCCTGACACAGTGCCGAGCTGTGCTCATAACAGGTGCTCAGCTAATACTAGATGCATGAACGAATGTGTCCATCAGGGTAAGAAAGCAGACGGCGTTTGACATGTCAGGAGCTGGATCTGCACAGAGATGGGCCTGCAGAGGGGCGGTGGGGCGCCCTCTTTCTCCAGCCAGCCTTTGGGGGAGATGCTTACAAGATGAGCTTTTGAGTTAGCCAAGGGGAGACTGGAAGGGACATGAGCAAGAAGCAAGGCCATTGTCTCAAAGTTACCCATTGTCACTCCAAAGCTGCGGCTAGAAATGAGTCGATTTTGAGTTTCAGTCTGGCAGCATTCCTATAGCTGAGGTTCTAGGGCCAGAATGTGAAGAGCGGGAACTGCACTCTGGGTTTGAATCTTCAGCTCCATTACTTGCTCCTTTTAAAACAAGGTTATTGCAAGCTGGAGTGATAGTGCAGCGGGTAGGGCATTTGCCTCGCACATGGTTGACCCAGGATCAATCCCCCGCAGCCAGTATGGTTCCCTGAGCCCGCTTGAAGTAACTCCTGAGCAGCACTGGGTGTGACTCCAGAACGAAACCAGACCCCAAATGCAATGTTGTTGCAAGGTGGGAGAGATAGTATAGGGGTTTGGGTGTTCATCTGGCAAGAGGGTGACCTGGGCACAGTCCCAGGCACCACATATAGTCCCCTCAGCACCTCTAGGAGTGACCCCTGAGCACAGAGACAGGAGTAAGCCCTGATTTGACCTACCTGATCCCTCAAATTATTACTACCTTTTGTAAGATTGCTTCATGAGCGGAGGGGAGAAGGCAGATGGAATAGAGAAGGGATCACTAAGAAAATGATGGCTGGAGGAACCAGTTGGGATGGGAGATACATGCTGAAAGTAGATAATGGACCAAACATGATGACCTCTCAGTGTCTGTGTTGCAAGCCATAATGCCCAAAAGTAGAGAGAAAGTATGGGGAATATTGGCTGCCTTAGAGTCAGGAGGAGGGTGGGAAAGGGGGGTATACCCAGGATATTGGTGGTAGGGAATGTGCACTGGTGGAGGGATGGGTGTTTGATCATTGTGAGATTGTAACCCAAACATGAAAGCTTGTAACTATCTCACAGTGATTCAATAAATTTTTTTTTAATTATTACTACTTTTTTATTTTTGGAGGGGCCATTCCTGTGAGGCTTGATGGGCTGTGTGGTGCTGTATTACTGGTTCTTTCATTTGGGAAACAAGTGATTCCGATTTTGTGCCTCAGTTTGTTTCCAGTTAAGATGAGTAAATGACCCTGTGTTACTTTATAGTGTCTATTATTTTGTATGTATTGGAATCATTGAGAGACCAAGCCTGGGGCACATCCTAAACCCTGTTTTCTTTTTCTTTTTTTTTTTGCGGGGGGTGCACACCCAATGATGCTCAGGGGTTACTCCTGGCTCTGCATTCAGGAATTACTCCTGGTGGTAATCAGGGGACCATATGGAATGCTGGGAATTGAACCCAGGTTGGCCACGTGCAAGGCAAATGCCCTACCCACTGTACTATGGCTCCAGCCCCTACTAAGTGTTACATATTATTAAAATAATAATTACTTGGGTCTAATGCAGGATATAGGACGGTCAGCCAGCTTGTCCAAAGTTGAGCAGAGGTCTGGGATGATAAGTATTTTAAGAATCAACTAGCCACACGTCAGTGAGCAAGAAGTTTTGCCTGCGAACTGGCAACTGCTGCTGGAATCCAGGCAACAGGCTGAGATGATGCCCAGTGTGTCTCTGCAGCTCTGACATGTACATGGTATCAACGGCTGAATGTTCCCTGAAGGGTGCGTTCGAGGACAGAGCATTCTGTCTTTGTCTCCATGGGCACAAGGCTGTGAAAAGGAACCAGGTCTTAGAAACTCATCCCTGGAGAGTAAGAATGTCAGCAGGTTTCCACGTTGCTTATTCCACATTACACTGTAGCAAAACCCAAAAGGAGCCTCACCATATTTCTTGCACGGTGAGGCTGTCAAAATGGAAATAAAGAAGGCATATCAAAGCTCCGGGACTTCAGTCTCTCAGGGCAGACCATGATTTTATGACCGAGGCTACATTTTCATCTGCCTCAATTCTCTCCCTGCGGACCCCTCCAGACTGTTCATGTCTAATTCTACTTCCTGATTTTGAGCTTGACATATGGGGCTCAGTTCACTTGTTAGAGGTTGTTTTGATTTCTGGACTGTCTGCACCACTCAGTGATGAGTCTTCTTTCTCTGCACACCAGCTAACAGCTAGACTCACATAAGTACTTTTTCATACCTTTGTTTTACTTATTCAGTTGTTGCTTTGGCGTTCAAACCAGGCATCCGAGCAGTTTCCTGCAAATAATCTTTCCACTTGATGAATATTCTGAGAATCTTCTACGTATCTCCATTTTCCTCTGTCACCTCTCATACTACTGTTATACATTTCAATTTTATCTTTGTTATAAAACCTGTCATGTCTGTTTGCTCCTTTTTACTTCAATGACTTTTTATAGAAGTATTAGAAAGGAATAGCAAATTGGTTGCTTACCCACAATTTATTATTTAATGCTCATTCCTCTGTGTAGAACTGAATTTCCATCTAGAATAATTTTTTTCTTAGCTCATCAGAATTTCCTTTCTTTCTTTCTTTTTAAAATAAAGCATTCGAAAGTGTCTGTATTTAGCCAGCCTTTTTGGAGGACAGTAACAGCTGGTTAAACACATTTACCCAGAGAATGAAATATATGCAACAGTTTAAGAGAATATACATCCATATATTTAAAGACATTTGTATGCATTAAATGAACATCCATAATTTGTGGAGTTGGACCTATAATGTTATTTTTGTATAAAAATTACACATGGGAGCTGCAGAGATAGTAGAGCAGATAGGGCACTTGCCTTACATGAAGCTGACTTGAGTTTTATCCCTGGTATCCCTTAGAGTCCCCTGAGCACTGCCAGGGGTGATCCAGAGCACAGAGCCAGGAGCAATCCCTGTGCAGCAAGCAACAAGAGCCAAGAATAAGCCCTGAGCACTTCCAGGTGTGACTCCAAAACAAACAAACAAAATTACATGTGTTGGGACAGAGTCTAGGGATTAGGGTGCATGGGTTCAATCCCTGGCACTGCATGGTGTGGCTCCGGAGGCCCCAAGTTCTGATAAATGTCTCTGGTAGACTCCAAACCCACAGAACCAATCACAGAACCCTGATGTGGATGGATAAGAATCATCAGGAGTGGCTTCCACTGCCCCACCCCCCAACACTGCTTGGATGCCCCCAATTACATATGCGTATTTAATCATAGAAAAATCCTGAACAGACACACACACACACAAATCTCGGAACCGAGCAGCTTGCTGCAGAGATGCCTCCAGATTTTGCAAGAGGCCACTTTCGCCGGGTCACTCCAGGTGGGAGCAAGTACCATCCCTCTGCCTGCCTCCTGGGAATCCTGGCAGCTGCCATCTTCTAGAACTCAGCAAGAGCTCCAGGTACATGGTGGCAGTGACGGGAAATGCCAGGCCTCATGGGACAGGGGAGGAGCCGGCCCTTCTCCTTCCCTTTGCCCCCGCCCCATGGGACTCTGAGATGACACCCACAAATAAATGGCTGCCAGCTACTTAAGCTCCCACATGACCATGATCCAGAGATACACACACAAATATCTGAACCAAGCAGCTCCCTACAGAGATCTCTCCAGACCCTAATTATTAAAATTTTAGAATTTCTAGAGCAGGTGGTCACTGTCGAGGCTGTGCGACATTATATTTTATCCATAATAAGCAATACAAAACACATTGTCTAGCATTGCCTTTTCAGCAGGTTTGAGTGATGGTGGGACTGGTGTCGAAATACTGAATGTAACCAAAGTAGAGAGAGAGTACTGTGCAAATTGTCTGCTACACAGGCAGGGGAAGGGGTAAAATGGGGGGGAGGGGATACTGGGGATTTTATTGGTGGAAAATGTACACTGGTAAATGGATAGGTGTTTGATGATTGTGTGATCAAAGCTCAAACATGAAAGCTTTGTAATTGTATCTCACAGTGAATCAATAAAAAGTGTGTGCATGGGGGGGGTAATCCTGAATAATGGGCCCAGGAATAGAAATATCACTACTGTATTAATGAAGTGTCTTAAGTAATGAAAATTTCGAATATTTATATTCTAACTTGCATCACTTAAGAAAAAAATTTTTTTGGGTGGGGGTGGGGGTGGGGGTGTTGTTGTTTGGGCCACATCCAGTAGTTCTCAGGGTTTAATTCTGGCTCTGTGCTCAGGGATTGCATCTGGTGGTGCTGAGGGGACCATACGGGGTACTGGGGTGATGAACCCAGGTTGGCCATGTGCAAGGCAAACGCCCTGCTCACTGATCTATTGTTCTGGCCCTGCATCACTTTTATCACAAGAAAGCCAAATGTTTTTAGCCTATTTGTCTTTGATCTTCTCATATTCTTGTACTATTCAAATTCATGCCTACAAAAATTTGTTTAAAAGTAAATGTTTGGGCTGGTGAGATAGTACAGGTTAAGGCATTAGCCTTGCAATGGGACTGATGCTGTTTCTGTGCCCTGCACCATATACGGTTCCCCCAAGCAGCACCAGGCGTGGCCCAAAAACAAAACAAAAAAAAAATTTTTTTTTGTTTTATGAAGATTGGACCAGAGGTGACACCAGGGCAGTGGGGGAGAATATTGGGCACTTTCGTGGTGGTACTTTGGTGGTGATTACTTTGCATATCAGTTTCAAAAACATTAACATTATTATAAACATCTCACTTATCTATAATAAACTAATTTTTGGATGAAGTATTATCTAGGCTGATTATTCTTTAAAATTATTCTTTTCCTGATAAATCCAGCCCAGCTTCACTTTGCCTTTCTACTTCTCTGTGAAGTAGCTCTCAAGCTCTCACTTGGCAGAATCGTGCGTGAGCAGGACTAGAGACCAGCCTTCACCTTCTTTCGGCGCTTTTGCCAGTACAATAGGCAGGTCGGGGCCAGCTGAATCCCCAGTGTCAGAGCTGCCCTTTCCTTGATACCTACAAGTTGCTTTACACATAGAATCTTATTTAGCTTTTTCTACAGCCCTAGGAGGCTTAGGGATTAAAGTCCCTCTCATCTCTCTTTCACAGATTTAGGCCGTTAAGACTCAAAGCAGATCAGTAGCCGATCAAGGCCCCACCTTGCAGACAGCATAGCTAGATTCGTGACTTGTCTTCTTTTCTTTGGCCTCGCCCCTACTTCTTCTATAATTTTAAGAAAAAATTTTAATACAGGAATCATGCAACAAGCCCTTGTATTTCCATCAGTCAGGGTAAACCACAGGTTTGAAATTTATATATATTTTTATAGGTTAGAGGCACTGTCAAATCTCTATTTTGTTTTATTTTGTTTTTGTTTTGGGGGATCACACCCAGTGATGCTCAGGGGTTATTTCTGGCTCTGCATACAGGACTCGCTCCTGGTGGGCTCAGGACTGTATGGGACGCCGAGGATAGAGCCCAGGTCACCATGTGCAAGGCGAACGCCCTAACTGTTGCAGTGTCACTTCAGCCCCACTGTCAAATCTCTTTAATCATCTCCTTTACCCAAATCCAATCCTCCTATTTCCATGCTGGAATCTGGTTTGGTACTCCAGGAAGCTTTTTCTTCTCTGTGAAAGCTTGGTGGCACTATAGCCACCAAACTTTGGGTAGTGGTGGGGTGGGGGAAGGCTCTGAAAATGACACTCCATTAAGACTTCTTGGCAACCAAGAGCCACTGTACCGATAAGAGTACAGAACCTTCTGCAATAAACAATTTGCAACATTATGTTATCTTTTGTATATGTTTAGAATGCTGAAATGTTTGTGAAATTAAGAACAGTATTAAGTTTTTCAAATCCTAAAAGTAAAAGACTTCTGATTACAGAGGAAAAGAGAAGTAGCCTCAGTCTGGAAATTTGAGAATGACACCTTTAGTGCAATTCTATTGCTAATAATAATAATAATAATAATAATAATAATAATAATAATAATAATAATAACCACCCTAAGACTATTGCTGGTCTTAACCTGAGCCTGAGTCTGTGAAGCAGGCAACAGAGAACAGGGTAGGTCTGTCTTATTTCCAGGAGTTGTTAGAGATGGGGGTTCTGATCTCCAGGCAGATTGGTTCTGGTTAGGAAAAGACTAAACCTTTGTGTGTGTATGTGTGTGGGGGGGGCGGGGGGGGCCGCGGCACTCGGAGGCCTTTTAAGCAATGCTTAGAGGGCCTGGGGGTCATGTCTGTTAATACTTGACCAACTGAGCTGGATAGTTCAATAGTGCTAGTGTCCTTTAAAGCTACTTCTAGCAGTGCCTTAGGGAACTTAGGGTGCCAGGGATCAAACTGAGGGCCTTGCACATGCAAAACATGTGCTCCAACCCTTTGAACTGTCTCCCCAGCCTCAAGTCATGAACCTTATAGCTATGATTCTCTTTTTCTATGTCTGACATTTTATCTTGAAATGAAAATAACATGAAGTTATCTTGATGACCTCAGGGTTGCTAACCAGCTGAATCAAAGGGCAAGGTAGAGATTTGTCTCAGAGATGTGATTAAGGCAAATTGTGCTTTTTAATGGCATATTTTTAGGATGAAATACAGCTTACTGGCATTTATCCTGTTTGTGTGACCCTCATTCAAAAAGATCTGACCAGAATCCACCCCCCACACCCCGCCTCTCCTTTCTCCCCTTCCTGAATCACGCTTTCCTCAGATATTTCCTGTTGGCTACTATTGTGAGAAGGATCATGATTTTAGTGATAAAAAATAGACAATAAAGTTAGTATGAATGCCATTAGATATGTCTTCCACAATCTTGCCTTCGGTTGCTCTATATTTTGTTTTAAAGCAAGTCATTTGGAAAAAAGGAGAAAAGTACAATTCATCTATGATAAAATAGAAATACTGTAAGATACAAATTCTAAGTTCGTGGTAAATTTCACAGATTTTCCAGATAAAAATAAATCAACTAACAATTTAATCCTTTATTTGGCTTTTTGGGTCACACCCGGCGATGCTCAGAGCTTACTTCTGGCTCTGCACTCAGGAATTACCCCTAGCAGTGCTCAGGGGACCATATGGGATGCTGGGAATTGAACCCGGGTCAGCTGTGTGCAAGGCAAACACCTTACCCGCCGTGCCATCACTCCAGCCCTGATTTAATCCTTTTAAGGATAGCTCATATGATTTTGGGGATACAACATTTGTGGAGGATAGAAAATGAATGAGAAGTCCAAAGAATGGGAGATAAATGGTATTTGTAAGTGTGATATCTGTTTATCCCTTCTCAATGAATTATTTTTCACATTAAACCAAAGTGTCATAGGAAAAGTCACTGTCACTGTCATCCCATTGTTCATTGATTTGTGGGCACCAGTAACGTCTCTCATTGAGAGACTTATTGTTACTGTTTTTGTCATAGGAAAATGTAGCTGAAATCCCCTCCCATCCTTTTCCTTCAGGAGAATGAGTAGGAAGCACATGGGCTTTGTATTAAACCCGCCTCAAATCCTGACTCTGCCACCTGTGTGAGAGATAGTCCACCCGGGCATTCTATTTCCTATTGAGATATACTGCTGGATGTACACACCCACCCCCCGCCCCCCACACATGCACATGCATGCTTCCTTAAGTATGTTTCTCAACACATATTTGCATGTGTGTTTATTGATCACTTGCTGGCTGTATAAATTCAGTGAATATGTTATGAGCCATTTCTTTTTTTTTTTTTTTTTTTGCTTTTTGGGTCACACCCGGCAATGCACAGGGGTTACTCCTGGCTCATGCACTCAGGAATTACTCCTGGCAGTGCTCGGGGGACCATATGGGATGCTGGGAATCGAACCTGGGTGGGCTGCGTGCAAGGCAAATGCCCTACCCACTGTGCTATTGCTCCAGCCCCTGTTATGAGCCATTTCTTTTGATACACAAATGGCAACACTAGCAATTCACAGTTAGGAATGTGTCTCTGATGGCAAACATTTCTAAATATTTACTTAATCTTTAAAAGTTGGAATTCTATAATGTATAATATTAAGAACTTATTTGTTTTGTCCTGGATACACTATCTCAGGAAAGAACCCTATGCTAACTTAAAGGTCACCCAAGAGTGTCAGTCCAGCCTGTTTATAAAATTCTGAGAGAGATCACTCTAGCTGAGTGTACATTGTATCTTAGTTCAGTAAACACTCAGTGACTAATGCTGAGGAATGTTCTTGCTCAAAGCTAACTCACTGGGTTTGACCTGGTGGGAGAATGTGAGTGACCTGGGGCAGGTCTTATTTCAAAGCAGGGTCCTTAGAGTCATTTGCCCACGGAAGTTTGTGCTGAAGCCACTAAGATGGGGGCCGAGGGAGGGCCACAGGGTGGTGGGTGGCGAGTTTGGTGGCGTCCTCTGACTGACCACTCTCATTCAAAAGAAAAGGAATGGAATTGGAGAGAGAGAAAGTGTAATGTTAAAGCACTTTGGGCTTGCAAGCGGCCATACAGGGTTCAATCCCTGATATTCCATATGGCCCCCTGAGCTCTCCATGAGTGACCCCTGAGTGCAGAGCCAGGAGTAAGTCCTGAGGAACACTGAGGTTGTGACAAAAGCAAAGAAACCCAAACATCCAAAGGGCAGGGATGGTGGCAGGATGAACTGGTGGAGGCATAGGGCAAATGCTCAGCCTCAGGCATGGGTGGGGCTCGGAGTAGAGAGCCCAGCTTGTAGCCAGTGGGGCTGCCAGTCTGATCCCTGATACCAATCCGCATCATTGACGAGTGCAGTTCCTGGAGCTGCTGGTGTGATCAGTGGCACCACAACCTTATGTGTGAATCCCTGTCCCTGGAGCACTGCAGCATCAGAGAGAAGAGGAGGGAGTAGTTTAAAGGCTCAGATTCACCACACACATGCTGTATGACTACTACCTTCTCTGGGCCTTACTCTATGTACGTAAAAATGGGAGCATAATGTCTGATCCTCAGTTTAAATGAGAAATATCTTTCATAGCCTCTCAGTATCTGTATGGCAAACCATAATGCCCAAAAGTAAAGAGAGAGTATGGGAGAAGTTGTCATAGAGGGGGAGGGGCGGGATGGGGAAACGGGGGATACTGGGGGTATTGGTGGTAGAGAATGTACACTGGTGGAGGAATGGGTGTTTGATCATTGTATGACTGAAACTCAAACATGAAAGCTTTGTAACTGTATCACAGTGATTCAATTTTTAAAAAAATGAACACGCAAAAGAAATATCTTTCAGTTGCTTTGCTTAGGGCCTGGCAGAGAGCGAGCGCTCCATTAGCGACTGACATTAGCAAGCTCAGTGGGTTTGGATGTGAAAATCTGTTGAGTGCACTTCCCCAAGAGCACTAACGCACCATTTCTCCTGAATTTAGTAAAATATTCCACACTATCCTGAGAAAGATTAGGTTATTTAATGCCCTCACCCCCATCTTTTCACCATACAACTGAGAAAGATTTTTTCCATTTCACTAATATTACATATTTTAGAACTACAATGTTCCTGGTGGATACAACTATAAAGAATAAGATTTCTAGGGCTAGAGTGATAGCACAACGGGTAGGGCATTTGCCTTGCATACTGCCAACCCGGGTTCGATCCCCAGCATCCCATATGGTCGCCTGAGCACTGCCAGGAGTAATTTCTGAGTGCAGAGCCAGGAGTAACCCCTGTGCATTGCCGGAACCAAAAGGAAAAAAAAAATTCTGATCAGGCAGTTAGGACAGAGAAGGGGCCAGTATGACAATAATAGCTGGAAATAATCACTTCAGACGAAAACTGAGTGTTGAAAGTAGGTAAGGGAATATGCCTGATAACCTTTCAGTACCTGTATTGCAAAAAATAATGCACAAAAGGAGAGAGAGAGAGAGAGAGAGAGAGAGAGAGAGAGAGAGAGAGAGAGAGAGAGAGAGAGAACGTGCCTGCTATAGTGCTATAGAGAGAGGAGAGGTGGGAGGAAAACTGGAGACATTGGTAGTGGGAAATGTACACTGGTGAAAGGAAGGTTGTTGGAACATTATAGGACTGAAACTGAATCATGAACATCTTTGTAATTATGAATCTACTGTGATTCAATCTCAGTAATTTTTAAAATGTTAAAGTTTGAACTTATATGTTGTATCTATTTGGTTCAATTGAAAAAAGCTATTATCATAAAACACGATTTCTGCCAGAAGACCCAGACGTAGGTCAGGGAAACGGTCCTTGAGATGTAATCACTGGATGTTAGCAACACCCGTCTCAGCTCAGTTGAGCTGAGATGGGTGTTGCTCCTCAGAATTAGGAAGACAAATCACGGAGCCTCTTTGCTCTGGAAGCATCAAAACTGTCGTCGCTGATGAATGCTGTGTCACATTGCAAGTTCGGTGCTGGGTCATATATGATGTCAGCCAGCAGTCTCAGGTCACCTACTAACAATTCTGGGAACTCTGGTCACCCTGAATATCCTGGATCTTGGTGACAAGGCTGTCTCCAAGGCTGACTTGACAAGGGCTTTGGCTGGAACCCGGGCAGAGGCTAAACACACCCTTGGGAGATGACTTGGCGGTTGGGACCTCGGGTTTAAGTTCTTAGGATAGCTCCCGATATCTCAGTTTGTTATAACTCTCAGGTTGTTCTTTGGGGCAGCTTGTTTGTGGAGTACTATGTGTACTCTGTGTGTGTGTGTGTGTGTGAGAGAGAGAGAGAGAAAGAGAGAGAGAGGGAGAGAGAGAGAGAAAGAGAGAGAGTGATAAAAAGAGAGATAGACAAACAGAGAGATTGTTGACTTGATTTGGGAGGTGGATTGAGGAGGAAGGGGAGGTCCAGGCTTCTATCTCCATCCAGTTGACTTTCCAAAGCTTTTCCTGGGGGGTAAGGTGGCTGACCTTCCTCATTTCTTCATTATTCAACTCTCTATTCTCTGGGTGTTATGTGCTTGGGGCTCTTTTGTTCAGACCAAACCTTCCCCATTGACTTTACTCTCTGGAGAGGAAGATAAAGATTTCACAAGGACACAAATGAATCCATTTCAGATAGTGAAAAAGGCTCTGAAGGAAACAAGAGACAAAGAATTCTAAAAGGCAGCTCTTTTGGCAGGCTGTGTTGTAGGAAGGCCTGGCCAAGACCACAGTGATGTAGGCAGACAGACAGATAGGGAAGGCCCCCTCCCAAAGCAATGGCAGTAAATTTCCTGGGAAGTAATAGCCCTGAAGTTTTGAAAGCCAACCTTGCAGAATACAGGAACCAAGGCTAGATAGACCCTTACCTGGTACCTGCAACAGACCAAATGAAGGCTGGACCCCCTCCTCCTTTTGTTCTCTAGCAAAAACAAAAGGCCAGGAAAGGAATTTCAAAGAAGACCATCACTACTTCCAAACCCTTGGCAAGGTCCTTGACAACAGATTTTTTTCTTTTTGGGTCACACCTGGCGATGCACAGGGGTTACTCCTGGCTCTGCACTCAGGAATTACTCCTGGAGGTGCTCAGGGGACCATATGGGATGCTGGGAATTGAACTCGGGTCAGCCATGTGCAAGGCAAACGCCCTACCTGCTGTGCTATTGCTCCAGCCCCAACAACAAATTCTTATCTAGGTAGAAGCCCCAGGTGGAGGCATATTGGAGAAATCCTATAACAGCCACCTGAACAAAGGAAGGGTGCAAATATTCTGCTCAAGCCCATGTGCTGCTTGCTTGTACCCACATGTCACCCACATCTCCCCTCTTAAGATGTCTCATGTCTAGTGCTGTGATGTGTGTAGGGGCTTTCTCTGCCTTAGAGAAGCCCAAATTCTCTTTTGAGCAAGTTACTCTCCACACTCCCATTTTCTCTTCCTCCTTCCCTTCAAAACCTCCAAATAAAATCTATTTTACTTCACTGCTTGTCTACTCCTGAAATTCTTTGCTGGGAGGTGAGACAAGAACCCAGTAACCCTGGGTCCTGGGTGGCAGAGGTGGATGTGGAGAAAGTGACTAACTTTCCCCTCCCCGGTTCACATAAGCCACCGGTGGGGCCCACTGACATCAAAAGGGGTTAATATTTTTACTGGGAGTTCAGGTTTTGACTTTGTCACAGAAAAGAATAAAACAAGTTAGAGAAAAAGTACAAGCAGTTAATGAAGAAAAGTACCTGCTCAAGATTAGAGTGTAGACATACTTGAGAGTGTAGCATTCTTTCTAAATAAATTTCTAGGCTAATTATAGAGACAGGGTAAATCAATAAGTGAAATAACTATAAAATTTATGAGAAAAGGGAGTTTGGTTGAGAAGTGATTTCTCAGAGTCAAGCCCTACTCAGATTCTACCCATATATGGCCACTTGCTGAGGGTTGCCATGGCAATTGTAAACTGTAATGGCATGCGTGGGTGTGATTTTTATAATGCAAGTGTATTATAATGTGCAAATAATAAAGTTGGGGTGGTCTATCACTGGCCAAGATGAATTATCTGGTTCTGTCCTTTCTTAGATCTTCTTGTCTTCACCTATTTGTGTTTGGCCTCTGTAACTCATTAATCTGGCTGATATTATATACCCAGAACCTAGAATATACCAGGATTCTAGATTCTGAGGGGCCTGCAAAAAACAAAACCAAAAGCAAGTGAACAAAAACCCTTGTACTACCTCTCTGGACCCTTAGCCAAACCCTAGCCCTCCAAAAAGCCAACACACATATAATCCTAATCAAACATGGTAAGGGGAGATGGTCAATGTTGACTAATGTTTGTATGTAACATTTGCCAGTCCTTGCGTTAGCACATAGATGTTGGTTCAAGGAAATAACAGATTGTAGTCGTTGTTAGGCTTTGCAATATCTGCCCAAGAGAATACTTTCTCATGAGGGACCAAGGCTCCCGTTTTCTTTCCCAAGTAGGTTGGTTGTATACCCAGGACTGTGTAGTGTGTACAGCCCTGCCCCTGTGTCAGCTGGAGAAGGAGTCCTAGGGTTTTAGAGCAAAAACCCTAAAAGGACAGATAAGCCACCCAGAAGTAGATGGGGATGGAGGGGTGACGTGAAATGAGTGGAGTGAATGAGTTGAAGAGGGTGGCAAGGATCATGATGAATCCATCCTGTAGACCAGGAAAAGAATTATTCTAGGGCAAAGGTAAGATCTTCAGAGGATCTGGTCAGGGAAGCAAGACCCTGTTTAAGTTTGGAAAGGCTCACGATGACTGTGGTCATGGAGAACAGATTCGATAGTTCTAATAGCTGGAGACTCCGCCCCTTCCCATCGCCCAGAAGCCCAGACACTGCTAAGGACCTGTGTGTTTGCAATTCTCATCAGCAGCCCTGCCTGCCCCAAGGCACAACAATGGTGTGCTAATTTGTCAAACTCAAAGGACGCTTTCCAGAAAGGGGTGCAGGTCCTCAAGATGAGAATGAAAGTCATCCATTCTCTGTGCTCTCAGAAGCATAGCAGGGGCTGGAGAGCAATACTACCGCAAGGAGGGCATTTACCTTCCACACAGCTGACCTGGGTTTGATCCCCAGCATCCCATATGGTGCCCTGAGCACTTCCAGAAGTAATTCTCTGAGTGTAGAGCCAGGAGTCACCCTGGAGCATTGCTGGGGGTGACCCATAAACAAACAAATCCAGAAGCCATATCATATTACTGGGTGTCAGTTAGACTTGTATAAATGAAAATTCCCTACCCCTTGCAGACACACTCAGATGCAGGGGGGGAGGTGGGAGAGGCTGTGGGTACCAGGTCTTGCAGCCAAGCCCTACAGATGTGCTCTCTTCCCCAGTCTGGCTCGTTGACCTCAATGAGCCACCCGGCCCCTGTGAGGACCCATGAAGGAAATGTTGCTACCAAGGCTTCTACTTTCAGAGTTTCACTTTAAAATCAGGAAGGGGGCTGGAGAGAGAAATCAGCAGCCAGCTTGGGTTTGTTCCCTGGAAACACAGAAGTCCCCAACTAAATTTTTTCCAGAGTTTTTACTATGCATCCAGGAACCTCTGCTTAGGGTTTGCCAACAAATAATACTTGCAGCCTCAGCTTTCTGAGTCTGAGAAACGGGAAGATGAATCCTGAGTACCAAATGTTGTGCTCATCTGTCTCCCACTCACTCACCTTGTCCTGATTCACTCACGTGTAACCAGGCCCTTAGGACCTCCCAATCCATCACTCACATGTAACCGGGCCCTTAGGACCTCCCAATCCATGTCTGTAGGGCTAAACTGAGTTTTTTTTTTTTTACAGAGTCCCAGAAAGGGAGAAGAGATGGGAAAGGAACAAAGAAGTATTTCAAGACTTTTCTTTTAAGGTGCTTAAACGTCTGAAGATGCCTAAGAAACAGGTAATGTTATTTAGAAGGCAATGCAAGCTCTTTTGTGTGTATCTTTGTTCAGAATAAAATAATTTATCACTGTATCACTGTCATCCTGTTTATTGATTTGCTCAAGTGGCACCAGTAATGTCTCCATTTGTCCCAGCCCTGAAATTATAGCAGCCTCTCCTTACTCGTCTCTCCCAACATTTGGAGGCTTTTTGAGGGTCAGGGGAATGAGACCTGTTATTGTTACTGTATTTGGCATGTCGAATACACCACGAGGAGCTTGCCAGGCTCTTCCTTATGGGCAGGATGCTCTTGGTAGCTTGCTGGGCTCTCTGAGAGGGACGGAAAATGTATATCAGAGAATATAAGCAGGTATGTTAAAAACCATTAAACACATATGTGCTGCTTTAGGCACATCAGTGGGCTAGACTACAAACAATATGTAAGGAAATAATTTTTTTTAAAAAGAGCAGCGACAAGTTTCTTCAAGGTCTTTTTCATTCCCCCACCTCCCACAGTGAGGTGGTGTTGATGGTGGGGATTTCATGAGCAAGGTGGGGAGGGAGATGGTCTGTATGGATGTGACAGTTGCTGTGGGCAAAACTCACCACCGTGGCTTCCAAGCCCCTGCAGGACTCTGGGCAAAGGTCTCGTCTGCTGGTTCTGTCTTCATCCAGGGCCGCAAGGCTCAGGGGGGGAAAGGACAGAAAGTGACATTTGTATCTGGGCAGAAAGCATCATCCGAACTCACAGCTGTGTTTCTCGGCCTCTGCTCCTCCGTCAGGCGGAGTGGGCTCCTGCCTGCCCAGGGTGACGTCTTTGCTCTTCACCAGCGAAAGGACCCGCAAGGGCCTCTCCCTCCCCTCGGGTCGACCTAGGTCCAGAGTCTAAGGTCTTCATCCTAAGATGTTTGTTTCACATTTGAAAAGTCAAGAGTCAAAACTTGCTCAGGAGAGCAACCTGAACTTTTATTTTTATTTTTTGTTAGCTTCTAATGGAAAATGACTCATGTTTTCAAGCAGTAAGGGAGGTCTTGGCCATTAGGAAATATACCATTTAAAAGGGTTTTTTTTTATAAGTCTAAATTTTTGGTTTTGGGCCCTAGTTGATGGGTCTCAGGGCTTCCTCTAAACTCTCAGGGGTGACTCCTGGTGGTTATCAAGGGATCCTATATGGTATCAGGAATTAAACCAGAGTTGGCCACATGCCAGGTGAGTGATTTAACCCTTTACTCTCTCTCTCTCTCTGAGTTGCATAAGAAAATCTTTAAATTGAAAATTATTTATTTTAATGTACTTATATTTTAGTTTGGGGGGCTATGCTCAGGGCTTCCTCTTGGGGCTGTTTAGAGAACAGTCCTGGACAGGCATGGGGGAGCATGCTGAAGATGGAACCCAGCTTAGCCACATGCAAGGCACGATCCCTGTCTGCTGTACTCTCTTTCCAGCCCCTGACTTATTTGTTTGGTTTCTTTCTTTTTTTTTTGAGTTAAGTTTTTATTTTCTTTTTCTCTTTGCTGACCTTCTTCTCACCTCCTTAAAAAAGATGATGAAGCTGATAAAATAAAACAGAAAGATTATAGAAGTGAGACGGCATGAGGCTTGCTGAGGAGCTGAATCCCACTAATCTTCCCATTTGCTGGGGACCTAGGTCCAGTTAAATGATCAGTTTCATCACCTGCAGAATTGGACATATGATATCGGAAAATGTTCTTCAGCATTTAATAGCTTAGCACTATTTGGGGCACTTATCGCCATATGTTAGGGGTCCTTGAAACCTCCCTTGGATTGTGTTCGTGACCTTGAGAGGGGGTGGCTGGGGCCACAGTTGGGGCTCGGAGGCTATTACTGGCCCTGTGTTTGGGAGCGACCCCTGGTGGTGCTCAGGGGACCATGTGCAGTGCAGGGCTCCAAACCCGATTGGCAAGTGCAAGGTCAGTGTTTGTCCTCCTGTCCTTTCTCCCCACCCACTGTGTTCTTTGCTTTCCTTGAAGGATGATGGGGATTTCCGCTGGGCAGAGCAACTTGACACTGCCTTACCTCCACATTGGCTCAGCTATCAGGCTCTTCATGTTTTGGCAGGGAAGGTATTTGAATCCCAAAAAGACTTGGCCCCAGAGATCTTTGTGGGGCAAAGCATGTTCTCTGACATCTCATTACTGCTCCAAACGGTTACCATGTCACGTGGGATCACGTCACTGAATGTGTGTGGAGTTAAATTAAAAATTTTATTTTAGAAGAAATTTCACTATGATTGATTATCAGTGTATATTTGATCTATATGCCTCTTATATGTATTTATACATATGGAGGTGCCTAAAAATTTCTTGGGTGAAAAGGATCCAAGAGGAAAAAGTTGAAATAGCTCTGCTGGAAGGTTGCATCTCTGCCAGAATGCTCTACCTGACCTGTGATAGCATGATCTCTCGGGCAGCGTTTTCCAAAGGCGTGAGATAGGTTGCCCTTTCCCATGGAGAATCTGGGGCCCCTCATTTTAAACCTGAAAATTCATGAAGGATCTCTCTCTCTCTCCGGCCTCACTGCCAATGCACAGTGTGCCAGCGATGGCCAGCTTGGAAAGGCTCAGCCGATGAATTGAGATTGAGGAGGAAAGAGCGGTGACATCAGAATACCTGGAAAGTCTCCGAGTGGCCTGTCCCTTACTAAGAATACTCTCCATTTTCTGCTAGAACAATTTTGTCCTTCATCACCTCGCTCATAGCATGTGCACCTCCTTGGCGACTACCTCAGCCTAGTGAGTGCTGATTCACTGCTTCTCAGCCCTGCAGAGTCACTCGCAGGTGAAATGATTTATTTAACAGGGCTCAAGTAGGTCTCGATCCCTCCTTCCTTCCTTCCTTCCTTCCTTCCTTCCTTCCTTCCTTCCTTCCTTCCTTCCTTCCTTCCTTCCTTCCTTCCTTCCTTCCTTCCTTCCTTCCTTCCTTCCTTCCTTCCTTCTTTCTTTCTTTCTTTCTTTCTTTCTTTCTTTCTTTCTTTCTTTCTTTTTCTTTTTGGGTCTCACCTGGCATTGCTCAGGGTTTACTCCAGGCTCTGCACTCAGGAATTACTTTTAGCAGTGCTCAGGGGGATCATATGGGATGCCAGGGATTGAGCCTAGGTCAGCCACATGCAAGGCAAATGCCCTACCTGCTGTACTTTAATTCCAGCTCAGGTATCACTTTTAAAGCTTCTCCAAGGTAAAAAAACGCAGTGTTCTTCTGTTTGTATTTCCTTAACCAATTGAGTCAGAAGGCTAGCTGTGAACTGAACACTGCTCAAAGTAAATTGTTTTCTAGTAAATATTTGCAAACAATCTCAATGTATCAAATCCCACTGGTTTGACTGGGGGTCAGAGGAAGCAGTAACCACTTACATAGACAAAAGAAAGTAGCCATAATCGGGTAACAATACCCAGAAAAGAGGACTTGCTCATATCCTGAGATGAATGGGTGTGTGGTCACATGTGTGTTCACAAAAGAGGGCAGCAGGGCTCTATCTCCCCCACCACCCATGTTTGGTAGTTTCAAGCTGTTTCCCCCACCCCAGGGAGGTTGATGGCGATGGGCAGGTGAAGGAAGGAACGAGGACCATGGTGGTTGGTCTCAGTTGCAGTTTATTCCATTCCCATCTCCATTCTCCTCTGATTCTCCTGCTTCTTCTACGGTCTTAGTTTATATAGCAATCACATAGGGTGATAACACAAAGGTGGGTTGGAACATTAACAAATCAACAAAGAGAGTAAGACCACTCCTCAAGGACAAAATCTCATCTAAGGAGATTATTCCAGATTACTAGGAAATCTGCTCAAGGGTGGGATCCAAACAAGGGTGTGTCACTTTCTTCTTTCCTCAGCTAGTAATCCACTGAAATAGGTTCTAATATTTCTAGCAATGTCATTCTGTATGAGCACAGTAAGAGATATAAACTTAAAGTTTGGTTCTTCCTGGAGACATCTCACTATACACTTCAGACCACAGTCCTCAGGCCAGGTTAATCTTCCTAACCCCAGCAGGGTTCTAGTCTCATCGTTAACTTTGGATCATGACAGCATTTGTCCATGATCATGTCCTCAACTTACAGTTGAGTATTGTGGCTCTTTGGCCTGGCCCATTTCAATGCCAGGGTAGCTCACAGCTTGCTGGGTCCATTCAGTCACTCATTGGGACCCTGCTTTTGGGGTGCTAGTAACTAAGGGCAACTGAGTTGAGAAAGCAGATACCCAGGAGTAAATGTTATTCGGAGTCAATTAACTCCCAAGTTACAAGAGCATAATATTAACTGTCTTCCTGTGTTCATACAGAAAGGACATTGCTTTAAAGTAAACTATGCAAAAGAGAGAAAAGCAATATTTAACTTACAATACAAGTTCAGAGTCCTTAGAAGGATCTGGTCTTACAAGCTAACAGAATCTGATTGGGGGAAAGGTGATTAACTGGTTGGGGAGGAGAGCACAGAGAAGAGTTTACAGATAAACAGGGGAACGGGAGTGTCTCCAGAGCACTTAAAACTAAACTCCCTGTGGCAAGCGAGGAAGGACAAACCAATGTTATCTTACAGTCATAGAGTCTGTCTATGAGAGAAGAATGTAACTGAAGAATGTAAGTCTTTCCTAGAGAAGGGTGGGAATCATGGGACTATGGGCTACTGAAGAAAGGAAAAGTCCTGTGGGTTTCCTGCATTCCTCTAATCTCCATTGTCACCCCCCTGACATGACCTTAGAATGAACTCCCTCAGCCTTCTCAGTTCTAAGTGACCCCTCCTCTGGTCGGATTGCCTTCCCTAAGCCCCGTAAGCTCCTGCTGTAAAGAAAGACGCGCTCTCTTGCCTGTGATCTTGCTCACAAAGCGAGTTTTCAAGCAGCAATTAATAGTAGAGGAAAACGGAAAACCTAACACAGGCCGGCTTACCTGCCTTGTCTTCTTGGTCTTCAGTCTTCCTAAAGCCCTGCCCTAATCTCCCCTTCCTGAGCAATGGGCACCATCCCTCTGGGCTTCCTGCAAAGGCTGGAGTTGCTCAGAGAAGGATGACTTAACCCATCCATCACAGGGACCTTACCAGGCTGGCTTTTGTGGGCAGTTACAGGGAAAATGAAGGGCTATGAATGCTAAACACCAATGACTTGCAGAACTGGAGAAGTGGGGCCTGACTTCACTGGAAAGCCAAGTCAAAAGGAAGAATCTATTCTTAAAACCAGAAGCAGATTAAACTTTTGCTAAAGCACAGCAGAGAAATGTCAGGGCCGGAAATGCCCTAAGAACACGAGGCTTTCAGAAGATTCCTTTGCCCACAAAATATGCTTTTACCCTCAGGCCCTACCCAAGGAGATATCCAGCCCGACATGCCTGCTCCTCCTGAGGTTATGGTTATGTCAGAAGCAATAGGCTTCACTTCAGTGAGTGCTGAAGAAGGCAGAGGAGAGACCTGGAACCAGTTTTCAAAGTGTCCTTTGAATCATCCAAGCCCAAGCCTTGCCCAGCCCAGCCCAGGCCTTGTTTCTTCAAGCTTGTGACATGGGGACTGGTGGTCAGGAACAGGTTTTAGCAGATGATCTAATCCCATATTGCACTGTCATGGGTGAAAGAGAAAAGTAGCGATGGTGACATCTATAAAGAATGAGGGTGGGTGGTGAAGGGGACATGGCTCAGAGGGTTGTTGCATGCAGGAGGATGGAGTTTGATTCCTGGCACTGCAGAGTTCTATAAACACAGCCTGGAGTAGACCCCAGATGCCACTGGCTGTGGCCCTCCACCCCCCAATAGAGTGTGGAGACAATTTCCTTCTTCCAAGAGACATGGCAAGTTTTATATTATAGAAACATTCTGTTTTCTGATTATCAGACCTTTGGCTGGAGAAAATGTCAAGAGAAAATGTTTGTGTGGTCTGTACTCCAGAAAGCTGACTTCTTTCTGGAAGTGATACTTGTGGAATGATTTATCCCCTGAGCCCATTTTTCCGCCTTTTTACAAGGGTGAAAAGGGTGTTTTGCACAGCAAAAATGGCAGGGTTTTAAAATAACAAAACCATTTGAATTGTAGTGCCAGGTGTTGGATATGGTCTCAGACACAGAGGCCTGAGCCACTGCTCTGAAAGCCTGAGCCACTGAGGCACAAATCTTGGCCACTGAGCCACATGCCCGCGCCTGGGCAGAGCATCCAACTGCACAACGAATCTCGTCGGCAACAGGTGGGAGCCTGGGCCCTGTGCTGAGCAAACACCTCATTTGTGGCTCTTGGTAATTTCTTCATTCGTAACAACTAATTTTCTCCTTGTCATGCATATCAGGCACCACGATAAACATTGGAAATACCAAGGTATATTATATATTCTTTGCCCTCAGATCTTCTTGTCTAGGAAGTGGCACCAATGTATAATAAGACGGTTCAATGCAGATGAGTTTTTAGGTGTTCAGGAGGGTGACAGAACATTCTGGGTGTGGGAAGTCACACACACAGCCCTGGCCGATTCTGTCTGTGTTCTAGGCACATGCCTACACGGCTCCATTTCTTTCCATTGGAAAAGACTGTGACTCTCACAGGCCAATCCATTGAATGTGAATGGTTACCTGTAGGCCAGAACTGTGGGCCGTTTGGTCCACATTGCCCAAGGTCCTTGTTCTTCTCCCTTTTGCAACACACCCCACGGCATCAATTATGGGTTGTTCTGTTAGCTTGGGTTCCTGAGCGACTGTGATGCGTATGTGCCATGGGTGAGAACTCTATCTGTTAAGGTTCTTTCTCGGGGGTGGGGGGTAGGGGGATGTGGTTTACTCCCAGCAGTGATCAGGGCCCAACAGCACTTAGGGGTCACCAGCATAGTGGTCGGGCAGGCATGTTGTGCTAGGGATCAAAATCAAGGCCTCGAACATGCTGGATAATGCACGCCACCACTTGAGCTATGCGTTGGCCCTAGAAAACAAGTAATTGAGATGTTGATGTTGTTATAGCAACAAATGTCACTGTTATTTAGTTTATCCCCCCAATTCAAGGTAAATTTAGAAATAGAATAAATGTGCAAAACAATATTCAAGAGAGCTGATGAGACTGGGTGGGAGCAGAGGAAAGGGAGACTTGGAATAAGGGCCAGGATCTTGTTATGAGAAACTTTGATGTCATGCTAAAAAGTTAGCTCGCAAATACAGTCGATGACAGCCAGGGAGATGGCTCAGCCATCAGGGAAGCATGAGTGTACTCAAATTTGAACACTGGTACCACATTCCCCCACTGTTGGTATTGCTGTGAAGACCCCTGAACTCCACTGAGTGTCACCCAGCACCACGGGGTCCAAGATTGAACTGTGAGATGGGATCCCAAGTATAGCTGGAGAGGGGGGGCACTGTAGGCACCTGAGCAGAGTTTAGAAGTCCTCCAAAGAAAGAAAGGAAGGAAGAAAAAGGAAGGAAGAAAAGGGAAGGAAGGAGGATTAGAAGGAAGGAAATAGAGACAACAAATAGTCACTGAAGGATTTAAATTGCTCTCTGGGAAGTCTCATCTCTTGGATCATACTGATTTGTTGTGTTGTACCAATCCTGTACTTTCTGTAAGCATCCATGATGAGGATGCAGAAACCTTGGCAGAAAAGGTGGGCTAAATGAGGCCTTGGGAGTGTGGTGGGGTGTGCTGCTCCTGCTGTACCCCCAATTTCTGTGCCCAAGAAAGCTGAGAAAAGTTTCTGGTCCAGGTCAGCATCCCTTCACCTGGGACATCGCCCTCTATTGGACATGAGCTATATTTTGGACCTCTCCAGTTGTGTGTGGGACCTGAGGGATATTCCCAGTGACACAAGGCTTGGTCATGAGACCTGACAATTAGGTGATGCTGGGGCGGGGAGCACTGGGGGAGCAGAGGCCACATTACATGGAGGAGTGAAGCAGGAACCATGCACACATGTGCTCCAGCCCTTAGGTCTGTTTTCCCAGCGGATATTGGCTACTTTATGAATCTCCAGGGTTCATTATGCTTCGGCTTCTTCTTCATTGGCTCCAGCATTGAAACTATCCGTTGCTGGAGTTCCTTTTTCTGCTCCACCACTCATTTCCACTCTTGTTTCTCATCACACACTCCACCTTTCATTCTCCCGGCACCCCACTCTCTAGCCACACTGAACGTTCAGTGTCTCTATCCTTGCTTATGTGGTCAACAGCTCACTCAACCTCCAAGATTTCAGATTTGGATGTGTGTTATTGTTGAAGTTCTTTCCTAAGACCAGTACCTTCTACAGCATTTGAAAAATGAAGCTTCCTTTCCCGAAAGGGACTCAACCTCTCACACCACTTGATTTCTCTTCAAGTTCTCACATTGTGGAGTTTTGTCTTATGGATGTTTGTGGGCATAACATGATCTAAAGATCAAGGACAAGGACTGAGTCTGGATTATCTTATCTCACCTAGCAACTAAGACTTGTGAGCTGGTTTGTCATTCTCATTTTGTTTGTTTTTTAAATTGAATCGCTGTGAGATACACAGTTACAAAGTTGTTCACGATTGTGTTTCAGTCATATAATGTTCCAACACTTGTTCATCACAGCATACATTTCCCAAGATCATTTATTCATATTTTTAAAAGTTGAAAACCTGGAGACTGGCTGGATATCTTTACAGTGCAAGTTAAAAGATAAAATAGTGACTAAATGCACTTGCCTTGTAAGTATGAGGCTGCGAGTTTGATCCCAAAGGCTGCTCACATATACCATTGGGTACAGAGGGTCTGGCAACTTGACTGTTGGAACCCCCAGAGTGTGTGAGCTCCAGCATGCTATCAGGTACGTGGGCGTTCTGACACAAAAAACAGTGTGTGAGTCCTGGGAGAATATGTGGTCCCCGGGAGCATTAAAATATGTGCAAACCAAATGAGTTCGACCCTTTGTGAGCATGTGTACAAAAGGCTAATTGTGTGTGACTCCTGGTGAGCACTTCGGCCAAGGCTAGGAGCAGCACAACCAAACATGTGCCACCTCTGGGTTGCACAACAGCAGCACAGGGAAATGGGCGGTCAAATATGCTGGCAAGTTTAGTCTGATTTTTCCTGCTTTACACCTTCAGAGGCTATCTGTCAAGCATATGTTTTTTCCTATTCCCTCTCCCACTCAGCACTCACTCCAGTGTCCTTTACTTGCAGGTCATTTTCTTCCAGAGCAAGATAAAGATGTTTAATCAGAATGGAGTGAGCTCCAGTTTCTGTGGAAGGCTACAGACTGAAAGTCATTAAACAGAAGATGATGTCTATGAAGAGGAATATCTCTTCATAGAGCAGGGAGAAGGCAAGGAAGATGAGGTGGGAATGAGCATGTGTCACTCGCAGAGGGTAAAAGAGAACCGAAAGAACAGAAAAATGTTTACCTTGGAGGAAAGGGCAGCGAACTCAAGAGAAACACTGCTACAAACATTAAAGAAGCCAGTGAAACTGAGCCCTTGTAATTGTGAAACAATACTTAGCTGGATGGTGGGGGATGGTGAGGGTACTAATGAATAACAAAATAGTCTGATATTTGAGCAATATCTCAACTTCAAATGTCAGTGATCCTCAGGGCCATATAAGCAAAGAAATCATTCAAATTTGCCTGAAAGAGAGGGAAAGAGAAAGAGAGAGAAATAGAGAGAGAGGGAGGGAGAGAGAGAGAACTGGAGCTTAGGAAGAACATTATTTGGTGTCTGATTCCCCATGGTCTTGTCATTATTTGGTATCTTAGGAATTTAGAATTATTATTTATTAATATGGACCAAATTCCTTACAAATCAAAACTAGAGCAGATTCTGCACTCTACCAAGTCACAAATTCATCTGTGAGTTATTACTTTTAAGAGAAAGGTTCAAATCTCCATGAGATAGATGTAAAATGAGTTTTTTTCAAAATTAAATTTTTTTTCTTCTCAGAACTGGACCAATAGAACAGGTTGGTAGGGCATTTGCCTTGCATATGGCTGACCTTGATTTGATTTCCAGCAACCCAACTGCTCATTCAAGCCTGCCAGGAGTGATCACTGGACACAGAACCAGGAGTAAGCCCTGAGCACCGCCTGGTATGGTCCAAAACAAAAAAAAAAAATTTTTTTTCTTTTCAGATAGCATCATGTTCTAAAAAGAGCTTATGGCCCTGGTTTCTCAGCTTTCTGCAGTTAGAGTTCTCTTCTTAAGCTATTTCAAAGGGCAGAACTGGAAGCTGACTCTATTTTAAGAAGAATGCTTAAGAGAAGTCTGTCCACAGTCAATCTCCATAGTCACAGATCTGGTCACTGCTTCTCTTTTGCATAATAATTACATTCTTTTCCCCTCCCTTCCCTTCCTCTCTTCTTTCTTTTCTCCTCTTTCTTTCTTTCTTTCTTTCTTTCTTTCTTTCTTTCTTTCTTTCTTTCTTTCTTTCTTTCTTTCTTTCTTTCTTTCTTTCTTTCTTTCTTTCTTTCTTTCTTTCTTTCTTTCTTTCTTTCTTTCTTTCTTTCTTTCTTTCTCTTTCTCTCTCCCTCCCCCCTACTCTCTCCTTCCCTTCCTTCCTTCCTTCCTTCCTTCCTTCCTTCCTTCCTTCCTTCCTTCCTTCCTTCCTTCCTTCCTTCCTTCCTTCCTTCCTTCCTTCCTTCTTTCTTTCTTTCTTTCTTTCTTTCTTTCTTTCTTTCTTTCTTTCTTTCTTTCTTTCTTTCTTTCTTTCTTTCTTTTCTTCACACTTGATAGTATCCAAGAACTATTTCTGGTTCTGTGATCAGGATTGACCCCCTTGCAGTATTTGGGGGTGGTGCCAGGATTTTGAACTGGGGTTAGCCACATGTAAGGCAAACAATTTCTGTGCTATTACTCTGGACCAGCCTTCCTTGTCTACAGCTGATATGAGAAGTAGTAATTAAAACCAATTATCAATATTCTTGCATGGGGGCATCAAAGGTTCCCCAATTATTTTCTAATGGAGTCAGTGTGAGTCACTAGAATATATGAATTTTCCTAATAGGAAATGAGGCAAAGACCAGTGAATATTTCATGCTTTTGTGCCTTCCCTCATCATAAATTATATTAGGTTATCTGTGAAAAGACAATGGCCTAAGCTTTGCCATGCAACATGCTTCCTATAAAGAAATGATCAAGTGACTCTGATAAAAAACTGGAGAAAGGCCTTTGTTGTGTCTTATGACCAAGACACTGGGACTTCACAGGGTTGTCCATCTGTCCTTTTTCATGTAAGTGGTATCCTCTTTACATGGAGAGGTTAAGCCACCTTACCCATAGGATTTGAATGTTTGAATTATTTTTCCAATATAAGTGGAACAAAGTAAAAACATTACTTGTATCTGGGTAATCTGCAGCACACACCAAATGGTTACATTGGGAATATTCCTATTCCTATCTTTGGAAGGCAGCAATGTCCACCGCTATTTCATCAATGCTCCCAGGAATATAAACCTTCTGGCTTAAGGATAGACTAGAATATTATTTCAGACTAGCTTCCCTCTGAACCTTTTTTCATGGAAGATGGATTTTGCAATGTGTACAATGTATCTAATAAAAATATGTGTCTCTGAAGTTTATCTGTGTAGAACCAAAAGGTATCTGTGAAAGGCAGAGCTGGGAGAGGTGTTAGATACATTTTCAAGTTGGACTCACCCCAAAGGAAAATATTTTGATGCTATTAATATGTGTGCTATTCATCTGAGAGATGTTATTTCTTGAATTGCTTCCCAGTTTTCATTTGAATAGCAATTAAGCACCTCATAAATGAAATAACCTAGCACATATTACGTGTTAACTACCCAAATGACTCATTCATCTGTGAAGCAACAAAATGTGGGAGAATAAATTGGTGGGTACTTTAGATTCAGGTGGTCAAGGGCAACTGAACTGTAGTTCAAATGACAAGATGTAGTCGGTCTTTTGCAGAAACAGGAAGATCTTTCCAGGCAAGAAATTGGCCTCAAATTATGTACAATCTTGGCCTGTTCAAGGACCAAAGTGGGCCATGAGACTGGAAAGGAAGAATATGGGGGCCATAGAAGATGGAAGTGAGTCCAGATGATATAGAGTTTTGTAATTCAGAATGATTGATTTAGGTTCAGCGCTTAGTAAGATGGAAAGTCACTGTTCATATTAAAGGGGAAAAATATTTTGGTGATGGTTCTGGTGATGAATCAGGATAAGAGGAAGAGAAGTCAGGGTGGGGCTGGAGGCAGGGAAGGAGGTCGAGGCAGCTGTCTATGATTATGGTCAAAGTGATGAAGGTGGAGAAAAGTAGGGCCTTCAGAACAGGTCAGAAAAAGAGGGAAGTAGAAGAAGAATGAAGAGCAGAAGCTGGGATAAGGCCCTAGATTCAAGTAGAAAAGCATTGCCTTTCCTAAAGGAACTTCCATTTTATTCAGACTGTCAGGGTTCAGCCTGTTTGTTTGTTCACTTTGTTCTGTTTTGGGAACACATGCGATATTGTTGGGGTCTACTTTTGACTCTGTGATCACATACACTCACAGAGAGAGTCTTTACCAGTCACTACAAACCTGAGAATCAGGTTTACCACTGACTTCTGATGTCTAAAGACATTTTTAGGAACAAGGAGTTATGTTTCTTCTTGACCCACTTTGACCATTTTTCTAGGTATGCTCCTGGGACATCATGGGTAGATGGTGGTAGATGTTCTGAGGGTGTGGTTGAGTTTGTCTAAGGAAAAGCTTGGCTACTGCAGATATTCCTTTACCTGGACAGTCTCCAGATGCGAAGGATAGAGGCTCAGAGCATTGGAGTGGAAGGTCAGGAGCTTTAAAACCTAATCTCTCAGTCCATCCTGTGAGCTTTCTGAGGGCTTTTCAATGGAATACTATGCAGCTGTTAGAAAAGATGGACTCATGAAATTTGCATATAAGTGGATAAACATGGAAAGTATCATGTTAAGTGAAATGAGTCAGAAATAGAGGGATATACATAGAAATACTGCACTCATTTGTGGAATATAAAGTAACAGAATAGGAGACAAACATCTAAGAATAGTAGAGATAAGGGCCAGGAGGTTTGCCCCATGGCTTGGAAGCTGGCCTCACATGCTGGGGGAAAAGGCAGCTCAGATAGAGAAGGAAACACCAAGTGAAGGGTATTTGGAGGACCTGCTCGGATTTGGAGATGCATGATGAATGTAGACTATAGATTGAACACATTGACCACTCTATGCCTCTATTGCAAACCACAGCACCCAAAAGGAGAGAGAGAGAGAACAAAAGGGAATGCCCTGCCACAGAAGTGGGGTGGGGTGGTGGGGAATGGGGTGGGGGTGGTGGGAGGGATGCTAGGACCATTGGTGATGGAAAATGGGCACTGGTCGAGGAATGGATAATTGATCATTATATGACTAAAATGCAAGCACACACTGGTGAAGGGACGGGTGTTTGAGCATTGTATAACTGAGACTTAAACCTGAAAGCTTTGTAACTTTCCACATGGTGAACTAATAAAATTAAAATAAATAAATAAATAAATAAATAAATAAAAATAAAACGCAAGCACATTTGTTTGTTTGTAAATCTGTTACTGCACTCTCAGTGATTCACTAATAATTTTTTTGTTTTGTTTTTTGGGTCACACCTGGCTATGCACAGGGGTTACTCCTAGCTCTGCACTCAAGAATTACTCTTGGCAGTGCATGGGAGACCATATGGGATTCTGGGAATTGAACCTGGGTTGGCCACGTGCAAGTCAAACGCCCTTCCCGCTGTGCTATTGCTCCAGCCCCTCACTAACAAAATTTTTTTTTAAAGTCTTCGTTATCTTATTTTCACAAATAAAGGGAAAACTTCAAAAACAAGTAAATAAAACCATCAAGAAAACAATGAGGCTCAGAAAAGTTCTTTATTTTTTTAACTTTCGGTTTTGGGCCACACCCAGCAGTGCTCAAGGCTTACCCTTGGCTCTGTGCTCAAGGATCACTCGTGGTTCCAGGGTCGAACCCGATCGGCTGCACGAAAAGCAAAGGCCCTCCCCCTCTCTGGACTATGCTCTGGGCCCCAACGTTCTTAATTTTGTCCAAAGTCACACAATTTGTAAGTGGGGACACCAACGGCTGATCCTGACTCCCTGTGCTCTCTGCACCAACTTGGAGTTGGGGTAAATCTGTCTCCCCTCTTTTCTTGTTCTCACCACACAGGTCCCATCAAAGAACCCGCGGCGGAGCAGGCTATGATTTCTCTTAGACTGTTTTTGTCTCTTCTGCTCCAGACTTGCCAGTACACTGCTCAGTGAACGTGCCAGCCTGACGGTCCCCTCTCGCTGCCTGCCTCTTGTGTTTGGGGTTCGAGGCCAGGCAGGATGGCGAGGTGGATTGCGCCACTACCCCTGTTGGGAGATGGGGCGCGACTCTCCAGCCTGTGTGTTGCCTGGAAAGCCTTTTCCATTCCCCAACCCCCTTCCAATCTCTCCCTTCTCACTCTTTCTGGGCCCTCGCGCCCCTCAACTTTAGCTCCGGTCCCCTGCGGGGCGAGCCTGGCCTCTGGGCTGACAAATCCTGGGGCGCGGGGTCCCTTTCCGTGCGCCCTCGCCCGTTTGCGCGCAGAGCCTCGTTCCCGGGCGCTCTGAGCCCGGCGGGCATTGACGTCAAGCGGCGGCGGAGCGCTGCCTGCAGACGGCTGACCCATACCCTCCTCCACACCCACCTTCCTTTCTCGCCCCCTCCCTCTTCTCTGCACCCGGGCTCGGGCTCCGTATAAAAGGCGGGAGAGCGCGCCCGGCCTCAGCGCGGAGTTTCAGCACCATGGAGAGCTCCCGCCTGCGCCTGCTGCCGCTGCTGGCTGCCGCCCTGTTGCTGCTGCTGCCGCTGCTGGGCGCGCGAGCCCAGGAGGACGTCGAGCTCCAGCCGCGGGCCCTGGACATCTACTCCGCCATGGAGGACCCCTCCCATGAGAAGGAGCTGGTCGGTACCCCCCCACTCCTCGCCCGGTCTTCCCGGGCCGGCCACGCCATCCCCTCTGCTTTGTCCGCGGCTCCTCTCTCCCACACCCTCATCCCCATCCTTAAAGAGCGCGCCGCGGAGCGCAGGGTAAAGCCAGGGCTTTGGGCGGTGCTCTGAAGGGGGTCGGGAGCCCCCACCTCCACCCTCACATCCCCATCAGGCAGTCTGCTCAGCGGAGTTCTTGACCGCTCTGCCACTTGGATCGACAGAGAGATTCGGGGCACCCGCCGTCAGTTCCTGGTACCGCGCTCGCCAAGTTTCCGCTCGCCAACACCCCTCGATGTCCCGATACCCTCCCGGGCTGAGGGTGTGTGGGTCCGGGGCTCCTGAGACCTGGGGCTTTAAGTGAGCCCCGGGGCTGGGCTCGCAGCCAAGGAGGCAACTTTGGGGCGCGGGGTTTTCTATTTGTTGCAGATCGAAGCGCTGCAGGAAGTCCTGAAGAGGCTGAAGAGTAAACGCATTCCAGTCTATGAGAAGAAGTATGGCCAAGTCCCCATGGTAAGGCTTTGGGGTCACCCGTCCTCATCTTTTCCCATGAGAAAACGCATCGCCTTGAGTCTTTCACAGGTCCGTTACTCCTAGTATCAGGCTAGATAATTTAGGTGATGGAATTCTAGACGAGAATTCTGTGGGGTCCCCATTTATTCCTCCCACCAAACCTACGCCTTGATCTCTAAGGGAAGAGGACATCTGGGAGATCTGAACAGCATGTGCCAGGAACCAGAGCTAGAGTCTGTAGGAAAGGAACATTTCCTGAACAGGGTTTCCCCCCAAACCTCTTGGAGAATTTCTCAGAATTGGAAGAGCTCTCACATCCACTTAGTTGTTAGTCCTCCCATTTTCTTTCTACCTTACAAAGCACCGCCAGGTTTTGCTTTTTTAAAATATCAATTGTTAGGGTCAACGGTCTTGATTTAAGGGTGTCACATCATCCTGGGAGACCACACACACACACACACACACACACACACACACACACACACACCACAAATCTTACTTCTTGGCATGAGGTGAAAAGCAAGGAGAAAGAGTAGTTAAAAACTATAGGTTTCATGTTTATTTCTTAGGGAAAAAGACTGACTTTCCCTCCCATGCCCTTTTTATTTTTGGATGAGGAATTAAAGAAATAAGAAAATGTGATCCACCTTCTGTGGATCAAAAAACTGAAAGTAGGAAATGTAGAATTTATTTCTTTTGTTCTTTCACTGAAAGAACAAGCACAAGGGTGCCTGCATTTCGGATTCATCTGTACCCTCACCTTTGGTGACAGGGATGACCTGCATTCCTCACGCCCATCAGGCAGAATTGGGTTGATGGGGAGACTTGGTAGGCTTCAACCAATGCCCACATTTTTTGTTTGCAGTGTGATGCTGGTGAGCAGTGCGCAGTGCGAAAGGGAGCCAGGATTGGCAAGCTGTGTGACTGTCCTCGAGGAACCTCCTGCAACTCTTTCCTCCTGAAGTGCTTATGAGGGACCCACCCTCCTCCAGCACCCCCCTGTTCTTCCCCTCCCAGGGAAGGACTGCATCTTCATCTGGTGTATGGCTTTTGCAACTAACTTTGCCTTTCCCTCCCTGAGCAGTTTCTGAATATAAGAACACCTTAGATGTCGCTGTGTGATGCCTTGTATGTCATTGACCAGTGTGCAAAATAGTTCTTCCTTCTATTGGTCTGACAAACACCTATATCTCTGTGTGATGAAGGGAAACTGTGCTTTGAAAATGGCATTTTGCTATGTCAGGATGAAATTCAGCTCTTGTAAATCTTGGTAGATGACATCTCAACCTGCAAATTACCCCCAAGCAACACAAACTGAAGCATGTACAAATGATACCTAATAAAGTGTTTTTATTAATTGCTCACAATGCATTGCTGTTTCTATACCATAGGTAAGGATGGTAGGATTAATCATGGTGTTGTTTTCAAAGAGAAATGTTTTAAAAATAGCTGTCTATCGGGAGAACAGCACCTTGCTCCAGGGAGCTTTGATCATTAATTAGCAGTTTGTCACACAAGCTTTGCTACACTATTCATCTTGATTGCAGTGGAGACGCAATGTGTGTGTGTGTATGTGTGTGTGCGAGAGAGAGAGAGAGAGAGAGAGAGAGAGAGAGAGAGAGAGAAGAGATGGATATGTTGAAGTTGAGCTGATATAAATTTGTTTATTAAAACCATTTGCTACACCTCTTGGGGCTGGAGCGATAGCACAGCGGGTAGGGCATTTGTCTTGCACATGGCCGACCAGCGTTCGATTCCCAGCATCCCATATGGTCTCCTGAGCACCGCCAGGGGTGATTCCTGAGTTCAGAGCCAGGAGTAACCCCTGTGCATCACCAGGTGTGACCCAAAAAGAAAAATAAAATTGCTACACCTCTTAATTTTAACAGAGCAACCAATAAAAATTTGTTTCAGAGGCAAAGAGATAGACGAAAGAACTGAGAGCATACTTAGCTGGTGGGAAGCCGAAGTTTAATCCTGAGCACCACACAGCCACACAATCCTCTGAACACTCTGGGTGTAGTGTCACTTTACCCTTCCCCCCCCACAAAGATAAAGCTGCTTCAGATATTTTGCATATTAAAAGCAACGCAAAGTTAGGACTTTTTGGAGTTGGAGAGTATTTCAAAGGGATATAGCACTTGCCTTACAAGTGCAAAATGCTGTATGATCCCCAGCATCCTTGCCTCTCATTAATGCCCCTGGGCTATTCCTGGTGACTCAAGCACTGCTGGGCTTGCATAGTCAGGCAGGTACCAAGTATTGAGGCCACAATACTGGACTGAGTATGTCTCTCCATGGTCCCCAGGTTTCCTGAGCACAACTGGGGAGGACTTCCTTCCACCCCAAATTAGAACTTTTGTCAACTTCATTAGAAAATATACATTGATAAGAAATAGAGACTTGTGGGGCTGGAGTAATATCACAGCGGGTAGAGCATTTGTCTTGCACGAGGCCGACCAGGGTTCGATTCCCAGCATCCCATATGGTCCCCCGAGCACCGCCAGGAGTAATTCCTGAGTGCATGAGCCAGGAGTAACCCCTGTGCATCTCTGGGTGTGACCCAAAAAGAAAAAAAAGATAGAGACTCTTGAGTTGTTTGTCTAGATAAGAGAATAGCTATTTCTGGATGCTTCAAGGGTGTGAGCCCCAGTCATCCCACTAGTAAATACACAACAAGAAAACTCCTCTGTTCAATGAACAAGTGAAAATGGAGGCAGAGTGAACTCAAGAAATAAAAACATATCAGGAGATTGGGAGTCATGGTAGTGCCTTATAGTGCCTGTCCTGCAATAGTCATCCCTGAAGTTTATTCCTGGTAGCTTGGTCTGCTACTTTTCCAGAAAACATGTTGGCTTAAATACTGACCTTCCTGAGAAATTAACTGTTCCATAAACTGACTGTTTGTGTCATTCCTAACTAAATAAGGTCAGGAAATTGCTTTAATTATTGATGAGTGCGCAGGCAGGACCCTAAGGGACAGCATTAAAGCTACTTCTTATTTCAGTCCAGAATGCCTATAGTAGCAAGAAATGGAGAAAACTGATTCAAAGAAAGAAGGTCTGCTGTTAACCTGTTCCCTACTATTATATTGTATCTCTGTCCCTCTTTTCTCTCCCTTTCCCTCTTTTTGGTTTTGGGGTCACACTCAGTGCTCAGGGTCTGTTTCTGGCTTTGTACCCAGGGTCACTTCCAACAGTGCTCAAGAACATGTGGTGCCAGAGATTGAACCTGGACCTCCTGATATGAAGCATAAGTCTGTTGAGCCATCTCTCTGGCTTCCAAGATAGAAAAACTTTTGATGACAAAAAGTAATTGCCTATATGAGGTTGCCCATATTTGAACCCCAGAGACCTACTGATATTGACTGAAAGTTCATTTACCTCTAAGAACTGGACATCATTGCAAAGACATAGAAATTATGCAGAAAGAGCAGTGTTCTTGCAGGAACCCGGTGATACTACATGAAATTTGCAAGAGGACTTGACCCAATGACTGGCAGTAATTCCTGATATTATGCTGTTATCCTATGCCAGAATCTGGAGGGCTCTAGGGACACAGGACACATTTTCATTCCTATACTGCCTCCCAATCTTCATCACAGCACACCAAAATCTACATACTGACAAGGACTTTTTGCTGGCTAAACTTTACTCATGATCCCTATTTTGGTACGCCTGTACAATTTCTTATGAAACCCAGTCTTAGCAAGTGCCTTGTTGAGTCAGTTTATTAAGAAGCCTGAAAAGCTGATCATCCTCGATATCTGATCAAATTCTGCATCACTCACATAATGTGTGATTCACCTGGCATCTTAGCAAAGATCCTGTTAATTCAGTTTAGGCAGAATCCCTAACCTAAACCCCTTTAGTCCTGATGTTACCTCTGAGTGAATCTTGGCCCATAGACTTAGTCATACACCTGCTTATAAATTATCAATCACAGTCCCACAGTAACTGGGGTCCCCTGTTGCATTTGGGACACACAATCTTACCACCAGGGTGACCTTCCCTCCACCATTGTTCCTTGCTTCCCTCTCTTCCTCCCCCAAAACTGCCCCTTTGGCAGGCACAAATTAATTTATTTTTTCTTGTGTGTTACAACAAAATGGGAAGTGGAGTTACTAAACCATAGTTTAATAAAAGAAAGTTTGTATAAAGTGTTGTTTCTCACAATGGGGTTTTAAAACTTGTTGAGGGTTTACTGAACTCTTTACAGCTAGTTGAGCCTTTTATTGTTATGCTTTTACTTACTGAGCTTAATTGTTTTTTAAAATAATTTTCTTTTTTATTAGTATTATTAACCATCTCACCTATTCACTTTAATTACATTGATGCAGTTGATCTCTAGAATGTCATCCAACTTTAATTTCCAGCCCTATACAGTATTATTTTTTTGAAATTTTATTGAAACACTGTGAGATCGTTACAAGCTTTCATGTTTGGGTTACAATCACACAATGAGCAAACACCCATCCCTCCACCAGTGCACATTCCCCACCACCAATTTCCCAGGTATACCCCCCCTTTCCCACCCTCCCCCTGCCTGCATGGCAGACAATATTCCCTTATGCTTCTTTCCCATCTAGTTCGCTGTGCTCCTACTGGGCTGTCAGTACTATGGAATTTGGAGATGCTGCTTCATGATCCGTGAACCTGGAAATTTCAAAAGTTTATTATCTCTTCAGAGATTAGTCATGAGGCAGTGAAGTTGGGCCACTGTGTGTCAGTGGTCATGGGGTGTGGGTATGGCTGTCAGGGCTTCAGCAGGGCGGGGACGTGGCCCGCTCTCTTCCTGAGAGTACTCCAGAGTTTTCAGCTCCAAGACTTGTGTATCTGTGAGTTTCATCTGCTTGGCTTGGCATCTCTTCTGAGACTAGTTGTGAACCTGTGAATCCTAGCCCTTGCCATGGTGATGGCTGCAGGATTGGGGGCGGGAGGGCAACTGGGACTGTTGGTGGTGGGAAAAGTACACTGGTGAAGGGACGGGTATTGAAACATGATATGATTGAAATCCAATCATGAACAACTTTGTAACTGTGTATATCACTGTGATTCAATTTTAAAATATAAAAATAAACATAAAAAAGAAGAAAGGTGTCAAGACTGTTCCAGAAAAGGTTTCCAAGGTCCCTCTTGGGGCACAGTGTTAGAGAGGCTTGTAAGATCTTAGTCTGCTTTTACTATGTCTTAATGTGATTTTAGGGTTTTTTTGGGGGGACATGGGGAGAATGGGGGGTGTTTGGGTCATACCTGGAGATGCTCAGGACTTATTCTTGGCTCTGAACTCAGGAATTATTCCTGGCAGACTCCAAAGGCCATAAAAGATGTCAGGAATTGAACTCCAGTAGGCTGTGTGCAAGGTAAGTGCCTTACCTGCTGTATTATTGCTCTAGCCCTGATTTTAGTTTTATCTGTTACTTGGTATGACTTGGTATGTTATTTTTGAAGTCTGGGAATTAAAATTATTTTCCACGTAAGTTACAAAGTTTCACTTTATGTCATATTAGCTGATGAAATGTTATTGGAACAACCAATTCTCAGAAGGGTGTACACTGTATATTAAAAAAATGCATGATTTATAATATAGAAATATGAAACAATTATTTATAGGATTAGTTATACATGTACATACATCAGATATGTATAACATATATATTACATAGTTATGATATAGAAATGTAATATAATTAAACAAAATGCATATATTTGTCACAAATAATTACTATGTTAATTGCTTCCACCCTCAATATACTTTTATTCTTTTTGTATTCTTATTTACAACTTTTATTAGAGGCTAAAATCCAGCTGGGACTTTTAAAGACAGTATAGCCTTTATTCTTAGTGAAAATTCCTGTAAAGTTACACTTGTTGATGGTGGGCATGGCACGGCAACATCGCATGCTAGAGCATAAACATTAACTTGATTGATTTTAAGGTAATTTTAAGGTAAACCATGTTACCTTAAAATTTTAATAATAGTAAAGATATAGCTGAAGAGTCTTTCTAGTTTAGCAGATGTTATGCTAGAAAATGCTTTTTTGGGCCCCAAAGCCTTAAAGTCACTATTCTAGTGGATTGAGGGATTGAATACCTATGTCTCAGATAAGGTCTGAGGTGTTGGAATGCTCTCTTTTTATAGTCTGTGTTTTGTGAATGATTTATAATGCTTATAATATCTATTTTAAATCAACTTAAAATTTATAGTTATAAATTTGCATTTAAATTAAGGTTCTCAAGCTGTTGTGTTTTGTGTTTGCTGTGATTCTAACTGTAACTCTTTCAACTTAATTTATAAATTGTCTAAATTTTTGTATTGATCACAGAACTTTAAAATTTTTAGAGAAAAAATTTTGGGATCACTTAAGTAAACCCTCATAAACAAGGAAAATAACTTAAATAAAGTAACTATTCTTTATGGAGAACATACATGAGAATTCAGTTGCTATCAATTCATATTTGATGATTTGCAGGTGATTTTCTCTGATAGAATTTCTCCTAGTGATGCCTACCACAGAGGCAGGGAATGGAGTGGGGTGAGGTGGAGAAGGGACACTGGGGACATTGGTGGTGGAAAATGCTCACTGGTAGAGGGATGGGTGTTCGATCATTGTATGACTGAAACTCAATTATGAAAGCTTTGTAACTATACATTATGGTGATTCAATTAAAAATAAATAAATAAATAAATGAGTCAAACTAAAAAATATTTCTCCTAGTAAGAGAATTAGTTTGGAGAATGCTTTAAGAAGTGCTTGTGAATGAAAACAAACCCTCTTGTCCACAACTTGTTTATCATAGCAAGATTAATATTTGGATAGATTAATCATAGATTAATCTTCAAATTTCTTATTTCCTTTTTATGTTGGAGTTTCTCTTTTTTGTCGGGGAGGGATTTGTTTCAGAGATTGCTCCTTATTCTGTGCTCAGGAATCACTCCTGGCAGGGCTCAGGGGACCATCTTCAGTGCCGGCGATTGAACCTGGGTCAGCTGTGTGAAAGGCAAGCACCCTAACAGTCATACTATTCCACTATTTCTCCACCCCTGATTCTCTTTTTAATGTAAGTCACCTAGGACAGCATGTCTTAATCTTGTTCCAATTATGATCCCCCTTCCAAACTTGTTTTATCCTGTGACCTCACCCTGTGCTACTGATTGGCCCCATAGCCTCAAACTGTGACTCCAAGGGATATACGGTACCTGATTGAAAACTATTGATCTAGGAGATGTCTGTTAGTGTCAAAGTGACATAAGGTAATTCTAATGAGTTCATATAGAGAGGAGAGATTTTTAAAGGTTTTTGGAGTACAGACATACAGGTGATGGAAAGGATCTATATTCCCAAAGACAGTGTGAGTAATTTACTCCCACATTCTCTCTCTCTCTCTCTCTCTCTCTCTCTCTCTCTCTCTCTCTGGCCCCTGTAGCTTGGTATAGAATATAATAGAGGAATTGCTAGGTGGGTTGTACAATATGTGATCAACTCACTGGGTATAACTAGGATGCTCTCCAAAATGGTTTTACCAGTTTTTATTTCCACCTGTAGTTAGAATTTCCATTACTTTACAATCTCACCCCTGCTTGGAACTTTAAACATTTAAAACAAACAAACAAGCAAGTAAAAAAATAGACACCTTTAAATCTGATATTATTTTGCCAATGTTACATTATCCCATTATTATTTTAATTTGCACTCTTCTGATTACTAAACATGTGAATATTTTAATATTTATTCAAATGTATTTTGTGACTTTTCTCTTTATGTACTTTGCCTATATTTTATTTTATTATTTAAAATTTTATTTTTATAAGGTTATTCACAATAATTTATTATATTCAATATTCCAACACCAATCCCACCACTATTACACCTTACTCACCACCATTATTTCTAATTTTCCCAACCATCATCCAAGTCTGCCCCAATAGCAAGTCCTAAGTAGTATAATTTGTTTTGTATTGCTTATTATGAAAAATTCTCTAAAAATGATCAAAATACATTTCCTTAGGAGGAAGTGTGTGAAGATGGTTGTATCTCACCCTGGAGCCATTTGAGCCCCGGTATAAGAGACTACTAACATATTTTTACAGGTTGAGTCTGGTATGCTAATATTTTTTAAATTGAGATTGGTTGCCTTCTACCTTATATCCTATCCATTGGTGCTACTACTGTTATATCAGTGGTATAGAGTATGAGATATTGCAAGATCCAGGAATCCTAAAATTTTGAATAGGGTTGGAGTTAATTTTTTTTTCTTTTTGGGTGAACACCCAGTGATGCACAGGAATTACTCGTGACTCTGCATTCAGGAATTATTCCTGTAGGTGCTCAGGGGACTATATGGGATGCTGGGAATCAACTCGAGTCGACCACATGCAAAGCAAAGGCACTACCTACTCTGCTATCACTCCAGCGCATGGAGTTAAATTTATTTTTTTATTTTTTATTGGTGAATCACCGTGAGGTACAGCTACAGACTTACAAACTTTCGTGCTTACATGTCAGCCATACAGTGGTCGAGTGCCCATCCCTCCACCAGTGCCCATTTTCCACCACCAATGGTCCCAGCATCCCTCCCACTACCCTCACCCCACACCCCTTTGTGGCAGGGCATTCCCTTCTGCTCTTTCCTTTTGGGTTTTTCGGTTTGCAAGAGAAGTATTAAGCAGCCATCACATTCGGTCTATAATCTACTTTCAGCCCTGGATTAAAATTTTTAACTGGAATTTAAAATTTTTAACTTTGGGGTCTCCAGCTCGTCCAGCAATAGCAGAGGGTAGGGCGCTTGCTTTGCACATGGCTGACCCGAGTTCAATTCCTCCGCCCCTCTCGGAGAGCCCGGCAAGCTACTGAGAGTATCTAGCCTGCACGGCAGAGCCTGGCAAGCTACCCGTGGTGTGTTTGATATGCCAAAACTAGTAACAACAAGTCTCACAATGGAGATGTTACTGGTGCCCGCTCGAGCAAATCGATGAGCAACGGAATGACAGTAACAGTGACTGAACTTTGGGGTCTGAGACATCTCTGCAGCTTGTTGATCTCTTCTGAAATTTGTTCACGAGTCTCGGATCATGGCTGGTTAATGAGCTTACATGGCACCAGGGGCAGTTCGTGGGTGTGACAGCCAGGCTCCTGGCACTTGAGAAAGAAGTGCAATCAACTTGTTTTAGCTAAGGAAAAGAAATGCTTAGCAACTTGTGGGCTGCATCATGAACTTGCTTTTGTCTGTGTCTACGCAGCATTATCAGTGTCTTTGTTCTGACTCATTTTTCCATGACTTCAGGATGACCCTGTGTGGAACTGGTTTTCTGTGAAATGGTTTGTGTCCTATAGGAAGTGACAGGGTGGCAGTGCCTCTGCGAAGTGACTTCCACTCACACCCGTCGTGCGTCTCAAAACCAATCTCCTCTGGTTCAGCGATCCCGGCCTCCTCCCCGCTATATGATTCTTCAAGGTACTTCTGTTCTCATAACATAATTTATAAATAAGGCTTAGCATTACTTTGTAAAATTGTATCAAAAGTTGCTGGATTTTTATAGAAATTGCATTTACCTTGCAAATTATAATGGAAAGAACAGAAATGCTTATTTTGTCTTTTTATCTATGGACATGATTTGGTTTCCCCAAGTCCTTTTAGATGTTTTTAGATGTTCTTCAGTAACTTTCTTAATTTTGGTTTTTTGCTTAGGTGTTGGAATGATTAGATTTTAAATTGATTTAAAAAATCTATCATTTGTTTTGTTGGGGGCGGAGTACACCTAATGGTGCTCAGGGCCAATAACCAGCTCTGTGCTCAGGGGTCAGTCCTGACAGTGTTCAAGGGCCATAGCACAGGAGGGATCACACTCAGGCCTCCCACCTGCAAAGCCTGTGCTCAGCGTGCTGAGCTAACTCTCTCGCCCTTATTCTGACTTTAGTGGCAATATTTGGAAAATAGCTAGAATTTTTTGTTGTTGATTTTCTAATTAACTTAATACTTCACAAAATAAGAATTTTTACTCTCTTCCTGGCTTGAGTTTATTAGATTCATACCTGGTTTCATACCTGGTATTGAGTGTATTATATTTTTTCTCCATTCATCCAAATAATCTTTTTTCCAGTGTTTTCAGGTTTTTTATTTTATTTTTGGCTTTTTGGCTCACAACCGGCAATGCACAAGGGTTACTCCTGGCTCTGCACTCAGGAATTGCTCCTGGCAGGGCTGGGGGGGGGGCATATGAGATGCTGGGAATTGAAACCGGGTCAGCCACGTGCAAGGCAAATGACCTACCCACTGTGCTATTGCTCCAGCTCCCTGTTTTCACTTTTTTAAAAATGGAGTTATCATAGATTGCAATAGAACTAAGATATTAGTTTATATTCACAAAGTACCTCAAAATTTCTCCACCAGTGTTTCAAGGTGCCTCCACTGTCTCTTCCCCTCTCCACCCACTCAGTTCCCAGTTCTTCTGATCCTGTCTCAGCAAATAATTCTATTTTTCTTAATCTATAAATGTTTTATTTGCTCTGTTAGTCACTGACTTAATCTACATGCTAGAGAAATATTCACCATCCAGCAGAGCTCCACGGATACATGCAGTCTGGTAGTGATGCTGATCCAGTACTGAGGTGGACAGTCAGGGTGGAGTCCAGATCTTACTTGTCCTCCAGCCACAGCCCCTGGTCCTGTCAGGGGAGGGGCTGCATCCTGGGCACTGCCCAGCACACAGAAGGATGGAAACCATATCCCCATGCCTGCTTGTTTCGCCATTGTGAGTTTCTTCCTGTGTTCTTCTATACTCCTCCAGGGCTGCCCGATCCTCTTTACCTGTAACTACAGAGACACTGAGGTGTCAAGGTCCCAGAGGTACCACCTTTATCTGCTTTACACTTGGCTAAAGCCAGTCTCTAGTTGGAAACCTTAAGTCCCACACACACTTCCTGTGAGCACTGGGATGGCACGTGTGACTGGCACTCCTTGTCCTTTAGTCACACAGTGATAATGAGTGACAATTTTGTTTTTATGTGTGTAGTACAAGATAAAAAATTGAGGGTGGATGGGTTGAGCCACACCAAGCAATGTTCAGGGCTTACTTGTGACTCTGTGCTCAGGGATCACTCCTGATAGTGCTCCAGGAACCATATGGGAATTGAACCAGGTGTGGCTGCATGCAATGCATGCAAGGCATGTGTACTACCTCTTCAATACCTAGATATAACTTTTAAAATACTTTATATTTCTGTGGTAGGAGAGAGAGAGAGAGGGAGAGAGAGGGAGAGAGAGAGGGAGAAAGAGAGAAAGAAAGAGAACACCTTATGTTGCAGTGGGCAATGGAAGAATTGAAAGAGAATTTAGGATCATGTATATCTAATGGGCTGGAGCAATAGCACAGTGGGTAGGGCATTTGCCTTGCACATGGCTGACCCAGGTTCAATTCCTCCGCCCCTCTTGGAGAGCCCAGCAAGCTACTGAGAGTATCCTGCCCACATGGCAGAGCCTGGCAAGCTCCCTGTGGCGTATTCGATATGCCAAAAACAGTAACAACAAGTTTCACAATGGAGACATTACTAGTGCCCGCTTGGGCAAATCAATGAACAACAGGACAATAGTGCTACAGTACATATATCTAATGAGTATCTATTCAATTATCTGCTGTGTGGTGCTGCATATTGGACATCTGTCTTCTTACTCTCCCAAAAGTCCTGTATTTTTCAAAGTAATATTTATGTAGTTTTATTTGGGAAATAAAAGTCTACCAAAATTTTCTTTCTTTAGCCAACATCCAGCCTGGCAAAAATGGCTGTTTTCATTCATTTGTCTTATTCAACACACCATTTTCCAACCATCTATTCTATTTCAAGCCCAGTGCTAGGCTCCAGGGATAAATAAGGAAGGTCAAGTTACTACCTTCAAGGAGCTTATGGTCTTTTGTAACACAACAGCTCTATGTCCCTCCAGGGGGACAAAGAGAGGAAGAAAGATTCCTGCTATGTCACCGAAGTCTTGTTCTCTGACTCTGTCACCATCGCCTCCCCTCTCATTTGCTCTTACGTGATGCTCTTCACTCCCATTTTCCTAGGTGCCATGTGATTCACTTTATATTTCAGCTCTTGACATTTGTCTCTAACCCTCTGGTTCTGAATACAGATTTGAGCACACTGTCTGGCCACAAAGCAGCCTCGGTGTTACCTTCTAGCCCCCAAGCTCCATGGTCCCTCTCAGAGACCTGCCATTTCTTTCTGTAACTCTCCAGTAGGCCCTGGGAATCAGGCCTAATTCCCACTTCGAATTTGATGGGGAGAAACTGGGAGTATTCACCCCCTGCCGGAAGGAACCTCTTTCTCCATTCAAAGTCATGAACATTTATGGATAAAAATCCAGTCCCTTTGGAGAAGAATGGCTGGACCTGTGCATGCAGGCACTGGAAAATGAGAGCTACACATTCACACAACTCTGCTTCTCCACCCATCATCCCAGCTTCCCAGAGTTCTTCCAGCCTGTCACCATGGACAACTACTCCGAGGGGATCAACTGCTGTCTGATCTCTGGATGATTGAAGCCATTAATAATTTACTGAAATCTGGCTGCTGCCTTTCATTAATTATCACAGTGCCAATGATGTCCCTTAGGAGAAAAAAAGGAAAAATAATTCCCTCTCTAATGCAGGCTCAGTAGAGTCAGACCATGTTTCATAAATAAATCAGAGGTGGCTGTTTTGCCTTGAATTCTTTTGAACTCTTGCTTTGCAGAGATAGAGGAAATGAATATAGGCATAATGGGAAAAATGAAGAAGGTGGGTCTTGCTTGAAGGGTCAAGTACTGGTTACGTGACTCTAGTTCAGCTTGTCTACTCACTCAGCTTGGGGAGAGGTAACTTTGACTGGGCGACTTTCAGAAGATATGGCAACAGGCTGGGAATATAGCTTAGTACTCCTCATGAATGAGACCTGGATTTGATCCCTAGTATGTCACAAATGTTGACCCCAGAGCTAGACATAGCTCTCCAAAATGAGATAACTTCATAACGTGATGATGTCCAGTTCAAGATGACTTGTTATCTAAGAAGGCAGTTTTTGTCTTCATCTGAGATAACCTTGTGTTTATCCAAGGATAAGTAAATGAATTAAATATATATTTGAATGCTGTTTGACAGGTTTTACCACAGAGCTGGTTATGTTTGAAGAGGAGAAAAACTATGTTTTGACTGAGTGGAGGTTTATCGGTGATCTTCTACTGTAATATAATTGAACTTTCTTATAGGCCACGTCTCAGCCAAGTGAGAAACCCAGGTACTTGCAATAAATAGAAGATGGTAGGAACAATCATTTTTCCCTCCTTAAGATCAAGGGTTCATCTGGGGACCAGAGCAGGCTTCATTAGCATTATTGTCTGCAAGGCAGCCTCATTTCTCCAGGTCAAGGCCATTGTGCACGGTAGAGTTTTGGCATCTGCCAGGTGAGGTCCTATGCTGACATTCATTTCTAAAACTATGACTAGTATGGCCCCAAACTAGGACTTTTGGGCTTGGTGCCAGATATTTGACCCAGATTACTGTTTTATTTGTCCAGTTTTCTAGCAATCTCCTTTCTGATCTGTCATGGTAGATAAAATATCTTACTGCTGAAGAAAAATGAGTAGTGCAGGATTATCTGTAGTGACAGTCACAAAGAGATAATCCAGTCGTGCATCAGCTACTTAATGATGGGAACTGTTCTGAGAAATCTATTGCTAAGTGAGATTATTGCTGTGCAAACAGAAGATGAGCCATGGATTTTGTACTCTTTTTTTTTTTTTTTGGTTTTTGGGTCACACCTGGCGATGCACAGGGGTTACTCCTGGATCTGCACTCAGGAATTACTCCTGGTGGTGCTCAGGGGACCATATGGGATGCTAGGATTTGAACCCGGGTCGGCCACGTGCAAGGCAAATGCCCTACCCGCTATGCTATCACTCCAGCCCCGGATTTTGTACTCTTAAAGACTGTGGTGAACAAAACAACAGAGATTAACTCAAACACAAGGGAAACAGTATTATTAAGAAACTCAGGAAATAGAAAAATTTTTACTAACCTGCTTCCTGCACAAAACACTATAAGCTATTACAATTACTATGATATACCAGGCAGTAATGACTATGGAACCATTGTCAGATGTGCAATCTCTTTGACCAAAATGCCATGTGGCACATGACTGGACATCGAAAGGAACAAGAACACAAAATATAGACCCCGATGGTCTGGGTTTGAATCCCAGCTCATTGCTACTTAACTAGATTATACTGGGTAAGTTCCTGAAGCCCTCTGAACTTTATTTTCCTTATCTGTAAAAGAGGAAATAAATAATAATAGCAGTCTTTTGTGGGAACTGTTGGGAAAGCAAAATGCTAGTATGTATTAAGAGCTTAATGGCTTAAAGTATATTCTTATTTTATTTTTAGGTTTGGAGCCACTGTATCACTCCTGGTGTTGCTCAGGTTACCATACACAGTGCCAGGAATTGAATTGAATCAGCATTGGTTGTGTGCAAGGCAAGTGCCTTAACCCTTGTACTATCTCACTGTTGTAGTACTTTAAATCATGATTATTTATCACTTCTCCTTTGGGAGGGGCCTCCTAACTGATGCTCAGGAGACCTGGGAGGCCTTTCCTGCTGAGTCTCAGTCAATGGGAACAGAGGTTCAATGCAAGGGTCTGAGAATGCAGAGCGGCTCAGGCCTTTATAGTGCTGGGTCTCTGTGGTGGTGTTCGAGGGCATCTAGGGCTACACTATGTGAGTGCGGGGAGGGATCCTGTGGTGCCAGAGACAGCCACCTTCAAGGCATATGCCTTCACCCTTGTACTATCCTTCTGGCTTCTGTTTACCACTTCTTTCTCAATAGCTTCCCAAGGATGAGAACAAGGACAGTTTTCTTTTTGTTCACTGTTGGATCTTGAGAAATAAGCACAATGCCTAGAATATGTTAAAGCATAACATAGGACCCCAGACCGGGCCAACAACATTGGGGAGCCTGACGGAGAAGGTACAGCCAGCACGCCCTCTTGAGATGGAGCCCCGGCGACACTGAGCTTCTACTAACACGGCTCCGGGATGCGGGACTGGGACATCTCCAAACCGCGTGGCTGCTTATGCGGCCACGTGACCTTTCTTGAAAAATGAAAACATACAATCTAATGATGCCATCCAACATGTCTGTCTGTTGGAGGAAAACCTCCAAATAATGATAGTGAGACTCCTGTTGAAAATTGAATGTAATCAAAATAAGGAAAGAGTAAAGTGGAAATTGTCTGCCACACAGGCATAGGGGGAATGGGAGAGGGGTTATGCAGGGGTTTTTGGTGGTGGATCAAATATGAAAACTTTTTTTTGTTTGTTTTTGGGTCACACCTGGTGATGCACAGGGGTTATTCCTGGCTCTGCACTCAGGAATTACTCCTGACGGTGCTCAGGGGACCATATGGGATGCTGGGATTTGAACCCGGGTCGGCCACGTGCAAAGCAAACGCCCTACCGGCTATGCTATCACTCCAGCCCCTCAAATATAAAACTTTGTAACTGTATCTCACAGTGATTCTATAAAAAATAAAATTAAAAAAAATTAAGTACAATATAGATTTTCTTTGTCAGAGAATGATTGTAAATGATTTGAGTTCCCCTAAAGTCAGAGGAATAAAATGCCTGAGATAGTATGATTTTCTTTTTTTCCTCTTTTTGGGTCACAGCCAGCGATGCACAGAGGTTACTCCTGACTCATACACTCAGGAATTACTCCTGACAGTGCTTAGATGACTGTATGTGATGCTGGAAATCAAACTCGGGAGGCCACATGCAAGGCAAACGCCCTCCCCACTGTGCTATTGCTCTAGCCCCAGGTAGTATGGGGTTTTGAAGTTAAACCTAAGACCAAGGATATGTTGTGTTCTCTGGGTTCCTAAGGATCAGGTTTGGCATATACTAATGTCTGTATAGGGCCTTTGTATTCTACTCTATTTGGAGAAATGGGACAGCAACAACAACAACAAAGAATAGGAGATAGAAATGTAGGGGATGTTTGTTAAAGATTTGTATACATGGCTCATGAGAGAATGTGGATTATATTTGCAAGCAGAATCTAACAATAGATTCAGATAACTAGAGCTAAGGGGGAAACAGAAATGATGCTGAGAATTGAAAAAGAAATAAGACAAAAACTAAAAAGTTCTGTAAAATATATTCAAACAAAAATCCACCTAACTATATAATATGGAGAAGATACTTACACCATTTATCAAAAAAGATATTATCTAAAATATATTTAAGAAATTAATGACTCAATCACAAAAAACACCAACAACTCAATTTTAAAACGGGCAATCACCTAAATCAACTTTTCTCTAAAGAAGTCATACAAATGGCTGACATGCACATGGCAAGATGTCCACTCTCTCATTAGAGAGATGCAAATCAAATAATAGTGAGATAGTCCTCAGACCCATAAGAATGACTATAATCAAGGGCAAGAACCAAATGCTGGCAAGAAAGGGAAAAGGGAGTTCTTATACACTGTTGATGGGAATAAAAATTAGTCTAGCTGTTATAGAATAGGATGTATATATTTCTCAAAGACTGGGGATATACACACTATCTGGTTCAGGTAGTCCACTTCTGGATATTTAACCAAAGAATACACGTGAATTCAAAGGGATACAATTTCCCCCATATTCACTGCAACATTATTCATGATAGTCAAGAGTTGGAAAGAACCACAGGATCCATTGCCAATTAAATATAAAGAGAACAGGCAGTATATATACACACAAAGAAATATTACCTGATTATGAAAAAGATGAAGTTTTATCATTTGAAACAACATAGATAGAACTAGAAACTTTTTTTTTTGTTTCTTTTTGAGCCATACCCAGGATGCTCAGGTCTTACTCCTGGCTCTGAGCTAAGGGATCACCCATGATGGGTTTGGGCGGGACCCTATAGGGAGCCAGGGATTAAGCCTGGGTTGAGTATTTACAAGGTGAATACCCTACTGGCTGTACAATATCTCTGGCCCCAGAAATAGAAACTTTTATGCTAGTAAAAAAATATCAAGACGAAGAAGAGGGGTTGGAGTGATAGCACAGCGGGTAGGGTGTTTGCCTTGCACATGACCGACCCAGGTTCCATTCCCAGCATGCCATATGGTCCCCTAAGCACCGCCAGGAGTAATTCCTGAGTGCAAAACCAGGAGTAACCCCTGTGCAAAGCCAGGTGTGATCCAAAAAGAAAATAAAAGACAGAGGAGGAAAAGTACATATTATTTCACATATAGTGGCTACCAGAAAAGAAGGGAAGAGGAGAGAGGGAAATTTAGGTAAAAAGGGTCATTGTATGATGATGAATGGAAACTAGAATTCTGGTAATGAAGCTAATTTAGTCTAAATGGATGTCGGTTTATAAGGCTATAACCTTGAACCCTATATAATTTTATAAAATGGTGTTGCTTAAATAAAATAAACAGGGTGGGCACAAAGGAAAGAAGAGACCAGTGGAAAGGAGGCCCGCCACTGCACATTGCTATAGGATGCTTGGGATGGTGTAAGTAGGGGTGAGGCTATGGGGAGAGTAGATTTCAACACCACCAAGTTATGAGTATCAGTGTCACACATTTAAAAAAAAATTTTATTTAATCACCATGCGGAAAGTTACAAAGTTTTCAGGTTTATGTCTCAGTTATACAATATTCAAACACCATCCCTTCACCAGTGCCCATATTCCACCACCAAAATCCCCAGTATACCCACCGCCCCCACCCCTCACCCCAAACTGTGTAACTGAAGAATTTCACTTCATTTTCTCTTTACCTTGATTACGTTCCATATTTCAACACAAAACTCACTATTGTTGTTGGAGTTTCCCCCAAAGAAAGATAGCCCTACTAAGGAAGCATTTGATAATTGGTTTTCCATTAAAAGATTGCATGTTTTCAGTTTTTAGAAAAGGCTCGGATGTGTCCCAGTCCCGCAAGCCGGAGCCATGTTAGTTGCTGCTCAGTGTCGCCAGAGCTCCATCTGGAGAAGGTGTGCTGGCTGCACCTCCTCCGTCCGGGTCCCCGGTGTTGTTGGCCCGGTTTTGGGTCAGGAGCATTTCTCCGGCCTCATTGCTCACCAGAATGCCTGGCCTCTTCTCTGTTGAATGTGGCAAGATGGCGCCGAGGGTGGGTCGAGGGCGTGTCACACATTTTTGACACCTGTAGTGCACAATATTAGTGTTACAATCTGTGTCAAAAACTTTTGTCAACTTAGTTTCACAAAATTGTGTCCACTGCATTTTGGACAATGTAATGGATTAACAAGAATCACACTTAAGCAGTAGAACACATGCCTTGCATGGGTTTGATTTTCCACACGGCAGTCTCTTTACGGCCAGCACTGTTCAGTGTGTGGCCCTGTGGAGACTACATTTTCTTCACTAATTTTATATTAAGCTTTGAAATCAAGGAGGATGAGTACTCCAACTATATTCTTTTTTATTTTGCCAATAGCTTGAGTTATTCCACATGAATTTTACAACACTTCTCAATTTCAGCAAAAGAGGAAGCTGAGGTTTTAGTAGGAATTGCATTGAATCGATAAATAAATGCTGAGAATATTATCATCTCAATAATATTATGCATTCTGATCAGTATACTTGGGATGCTTTTTCAGTTATTTTGGTCTTCCTTGATATACTTCAATAATGTTATAAGTGTATGTGTGTGTGTATGGGCTACTCTCAGCAATGCTCAGAGGTTACTCCTGGATTGTGCTCAGAAATTACTCTTAGTGGTGCTTGAGGGACCATATGGATTTCTGGAGATTAGTCCCAGATAGATTGAATCCAATATTCTACCTGCGATTTCTCAGACCCCTGTTCTATATATATTTTTTTACTTTTTTGGGTCACACCTGGCGATGTACAGGGGTTACTCCTGGCTCATGCACTCAGGAATGACTCCTGGCTGTGCTCAGGGGACCATATAGGATGCTGGGAATCAAACCCGGGTCGGCTGCATGCAAGACAAATGCCCTACCCGCTGTGCTATCACTCCAGCGTCCCCTTCTGTTTTATAATTTTTAAAGTACGAGTTTTACACTTCTTTTGCTAAATATACTCCTAAGCCACAGAGGGTACTGTTGTAAGTAGAATAGCTCTTAACTTCATATTCTGATTGTTCATGAGTATTAAATGAAATTTCCATTTCTTTGGAAAATCTAAATTTATTTCAGCTGTGCCATCAAAGAAGCAGGAAAACTGTATCTTTATACAAGGTCAATGTTTTAAAGGAAAGTAGGTGGAGGATAGTACTTATGAGGGCTGAAAGTAATAGCAAAAAAGTGAACTCAGGGTCAGCTGCAGAGATGTCATACAGTCCCCAGGAAGCATCCTTCTCAGTGAATGCAATATGCTGGTGCTCTCCGGAGCTTACAACAAAGGCACTGCTCAGCAGATTTTCACAGGTATTATTTATAGAGTTCTTACCATGCACTAGGCACTTCATATGCATAGTCATATTTAATCCTCAGGATAATTTATTCCATAGATCATACCACTGTCTTTACAGATGACCAAGCTGGAGGCAAGGAAATTCAGTGAGCATAGTAAAGATGTCACAGAACTGGTGAATGACAGAGAGATTGGAGCCTGTGCATTCTGACTCCAAACCCAGCACTGTGACTACCATTTTCCACTGTTCCATTCCCCTGGAGGTTTAATTTTCAGAACTCTTCTCAGTGAAAATCTTGGCTATTTCCACCTGCAAGGGTTGATGGAAATTCTCCATTCTAGGTTCTAGATTTCTCCTATTGAGAAATGCTTAGGTACTTAGATTTTTCTCTTCTCTTCTCAACAGCTGGAATGTGCTTTTGGCTCCACCCTTTCTGGCAGTCGACCAAAGCTACTAGGCTCTATGGTGATTCTGGACCTGGTCAAAGATCAGCTGACATTGCTCAAACTATCCTCCACAAACACACCCAGTATTATTTTCATTTTTTTGCTGCCATCTTGCATTTAAGATCTTGAGACTTTTTGATTTTGGGGGTGTTTTTTTCTGTCCTTTCTGGTGTACTCAGGGCTTGCTCCTGCTTTGCACTCAGGAGTCATTCCTGGAAGGCTCGGGGGACCATATGGGGTGTCAGGGATTGAACCCAGGTCAACTGTGTACAAGGCAAACATCCTACCCGCTGCACTATCACTCTGGCCTGTGATATTGATTATTATTATTTTTTTAAGAGGAAGGAAGCTGGGGATTCAAATGACTCTTAAGTTATAGCCTAGGTACAAAAAAACTGAAACAGAACAGAATATAGAATAATCTCTCAAGAGAAGGGACCAGTATGACAATAATTATAGTTGAAAAGGATCACTCTAGACAAGAATTGAGTGTTGAAAGTGATAAGGGGATATACATGATAACTTTTCAGTACCTATATTGCAAACCAAAATGCCCAAAAGGAGAGAGACAGAGACAGAGAGAAGAAAAGACAGAGACGGAGACAGAGAAGAAAAGTCCCTGCCGTAGAGGCAAGGGTTAAGTGGGTATGGAAGGGAAACTGGGGACCTTGGGGGCTGAGAAATGTATACTGGTGAAGGGATAGGTGTTGGAACACTGTATGACTGAAATTTAATCATAAGCAACATTGTTACTGTGTATCTCACTGTGATTCATTAAAAAATTAAAATAACAATAAAAAAGAATCCCTTGATATAGGTTTTGGGTAGAGGAAGTGATGCATTGGGGGTTTTAATAGAACAAGATTAAACAAGTTGCTATTGATGATGACTCAGGCCATTTTGGGGTAAGAAGCAATGTCTGTGGACTGATATGGTCTCAGTATCCCAGCATGATGTCGCTGAGAGAAGTCAATAACATCTGTTTTCCATTGTGTTGGGCAAGTAGGATGATTGATTCTCTCTGTGTGAGAGATGAAATACATATGCACAGAGAGATTGAGGAAGTAATCACAGATCTTATCTAACCCAATAGGACAGATAACGAAGTTTCAGTTTCTTTGGAAGATGAACGAAATTGCAGAAGTCCCAAGGGCCTGATGAAGCTGAGGTTCTTTTGACTGATGCCTGCCAGTATCATCAGGTTTCTGCTCCTCTTGAGGCCAAGAATAACCAAACACTGCTCATTGAGACAGATATTGATTTCAGCCAGGAAGTCCTGTCATCTGCAGTAATTACAATTGCTTGTTATAATTTATTAGATCAGGAAATCTAATAAATTTTTCATGAATCGTCTCCCCATGATTTTGTTTTGTTTTGTTTTGGGGCATACCTGGCAATACGCAGGGCTTACTCCTGACTCTGGACTCAAGATCATTCCCGGCAAGTTTGGGGGGAGATCATCAGGGGTGACAGGGATTGAACTAGGGTGCAAGGCAAATGCCCTACCCAGTGTACTGTTGCTCCAGCCCCCTCTTCTTACTTTTTTGTTGATATGTAGAATCATCTTACCAAGTGTTTTTTTTTTCCTTTTTGGGTCACACCCAGCAATGTTCAGGGGTGGGTTACTCCTGGTTCATGCACTCAGGAATTACTCCTGGTGGCGCTTGGGGGACCATATGGGATGCTGGGAATCAAACCTGGGTTGACCTAGTGCAAAGCAAACACCCTACCCACTATACTATAGCTTCAGCCCCCCCCCCAAGTTATTTTTTTGAGAACAATGCAAAAAAATTAAATATAAAATGTAAACTGTTGCTTTCCTCTCTGCCGGAGTTGATAGCAACTTTGCCTCTCAGCTCTGACTCTGGGCAAGCAGTTTAACTAAGCTGCTACCTTAGATATATGGTGTACATCCTTTTCTACTTTTGTAAAATGAAAAATATAATCACTACTAACTCTTGTTTTTTTGTAAAGATTAACTGAATTATTTACTAATACTTAGCATTAAGACATGCTGTGTATTTAATAAATGCTGCATATCATTTTTACTCTTAATGAAAGCATAAAAAGGCTCTGAGGCACACAAGGTGGGAAGCAGGAATTTTTTTTGTAGGTATATATTGAGGTGGTGCAGAAATGAATAGAGGGCTTGGGAATAATAGAATAGCAAGTTTAATTTCATATGCATAGAAGATAAAAAGAATCTTGTCTAATTATAAACCATTACATGATTATTGTAGAAAGCACACAATCACATAAAGTTAAAAAAAAATTCAAACTCCATAACCCAGAAATAACCACTCTTAAGACTTTGGTGTATTTTTTCTATACTTTTTTTCTTTGTGTCTATAAATACTTGTGTGTTAAATATATTTGGGATTATGTTAAGTATTGCTTTCATTTTATGTTTTATTATGTTTTAGTATATGTGATAACAGAATAGCGCAGCAGTTAGGGCGTTTGCCTTGCACGCGGCCAACCCAGGTTCAATTCCTCTGTCCCTCTCAGAGAGCCTGGCAAGCTACTGAGAGTATCTCGCCTGCACGGCAGAGCCTGGCAAGCTACCCATGCCAAAAACAGTATTTTCTCTATGCCAAAAACAGTAACAAGTCTCACAATGGAGACGTTACTGGTGTCCGCTCGAGCAAATCGATGAGCAACGGAATGAGAGTGACAGTGATATGACTTGTGTAATTTATAGAGTACAATAATATAATGAACATTTACAAATATCTTTTATTCTGATTCTTTACTGACATAGGTGACCATTATCCCAAATTTTGTGTTTTACATTTCCTTACTTTTAGAATAAAAATGATTTTTACCAGTTTTGTCCAGATAATACACTTTCTTTTTGAGTTTTATAACTGCTGTCTATGGTCTTCTTAGAATTGTTCTGTTAAAAACATCAAACAGTTTTGATCTTTGATCAAGTATTTCACTTGATAACATGTCATTTTCAGTTTTATGTAATAATCTATTGAATAGTCTTACCATTTTCCACAGACTTTTCTTCTGTCCCTGGATATGTTGCTCATATGTAGGGTTTTGTTGTTGTTGTTGTTTTGTTATTATCACAGAGCTGTTATGAACTTTCAAGTATGTGTTGTATAAGTTAGAGTTGGTTATCATCTCTGTTTTGTTTTGTTTTTTTGCTTTTTGGGTCACACCTGGCGGTGCACAGGGGTTACTCCTGGCTCTGCACTCAGGAATCACTCCCTGGCGGTGCTCAGGGGACCATATGGGATGCTGGGAATTGAACCCGGGTCGGCCTCGTGCAAGGCAAACGCCCTACCCGCTGTGCTATTGCTCCAGCCCCAGGTTATCATCTCTGAGAAATTGCTAGAAGTGCAAATACTTGAACGTCATCCCAGCTCCGCTGAAGCCTTGGATAGATAGATGGCAGAATCCTGTATTTTAAGAAGATGAACTTCAGGTAGCATGCTATTTGCAGTCTAAGAACCTCAGCTGCAGGGTATATAATTAGGAAAAGAGGGCATAAGAAGGTTCATCTTTACAAGTCCATGACTGTTCATGCAAGGCCTGGCCCACACTATAGTTATTGAGTACTTAAAATAAGCTTGCTTGAATGAGGTGCTTGCTACTTAACTCAATTTTAATACATACCCTGAAGTTTGATTTGGTTATTGGAAAATTTTTAATTCTTTTTGAACCAATTTTAGTACGTGAATCTACATTTTAACTGTAAATTTTACAAAAATAACTTATTTCCAGTGAGCTTTACTACTGAACTGAAACGCATTGTGACTATAAAGTCTATGATGAGTGTTTAAAACTTAGTATCTTTCTTATACCTTATAGGATCAGGCAAGGAGGGGCGAAGGGAATATGTGTACTAAACTAAGAAAAGTAGATAACAAATGAAAAGGCATCGTGGTTAATATTTTTACCTGGCCTGGAGGTTGCACAAGAAATAAGTGAAAATTCAAAGAGGTGATTAGACCTGGGCCTTATATATTATTTGATCAAAGAGTGAAAAAGTGTGGTAAAGTGAGTACACAAAACAAAGAGAGTCTGCGGTCATGGGGTGATACGTTGTGGGAAGGTACATGTAGAAAGAGCAGTTTAGTAAGGTTCGTTACACAACCAAGTTGGCTCCAGTGATAAAAATTGTTCTCTTCTTGGCATAGAATGGAGGAGAGAGGTTTCTTTACAAATGGAAATTTATGTTACCTTTAAAAAGAAAAATTTATGCTATGCCTTTAGACAGAAAAAGGGAGGGCAGAGAGCCTTCTTTGCTTGATGTTTCTTAATTGCCTACAGCTCAAAATAATCCTTATGCCAAATCCTTAGCACATTTTGAAGGGAGTAAACTTTGACCTCATCATTACAGAGAAAGAAAATGTTATCTCTTTAGTAATTCTTTCTGTATTGATTCCTTGTTGAAATAATTTGGGTTATAGTGAATAAAATACAATATTAATACCACTAATTTTCTTTTTAAAGTTTTAAGATGTGGGTTATAAAATGCAAATTTTTATTAAAAGATAACACCAAAGTTTTCAAAATGGTTGTACCAAATTGCCCTTCCACAATCAATGTATGTAAATTTTAGTATGTCCGTGTTCCCCTTGTACTGAAAAATTGCTAGATTTCCTAATTTTCTGCTCAGCCAGTAAATATGCTTATATAATATTTTTATCTTGTCTTGTATCACTGTCATCCCATTGCTCATCGATTTGCTCCAGCGGGAATGACAGTGATACAGGATCTTGTTGTCTTGATTTGCATTTTGATAGTAACTAGTTTAAGCATTTTTTTGTTGTTAGTTTTGGGCCATACTTGGTGATGCTCAGGGCTTACTTTTGGCTCTACACTCAAGGAATCACTCCTGGTGGTGCTCAGAGGACCATATGGGATGCCAGGGATTGAACCCCGATCAGCTGCATGCTTTACCCACTGTACCATTTCTTCTACTAAACATTTAAAAAACTTTTCTAGTTTCCACTTATCTTTTCTCCTTTGTGAAATTCTTCATCATGCTATTTGCCCCATTTTAAAAAAAATGACATTTTAGTTTTTTTCGGTTACCTGTTTGAAGTTTTAAGAAATATAATCTAATGCTTGCAAGCTCCCCGAGGTGTATTCGATATGCCAAATACAGTAACAATAACAGGTCTCATTCCTCTGACCCTGAAAAAAGCCTGTAATCATTGGGAAAAATAACTAAGGAGAGACTGCTAAAATCTCAGGGCTGGAAAGAATGGAGACATTACTGGCACCTGATCAAATAAATCGATGAACAGCCGGATGACAGTGATATAGTGATACAGTGAATATAATGCTAATCCTTGGCTGGCAATCACTGTCACTGTATCACTGTCATCCCATTGCTCATCGATTTGCTCAAGCGGGCACCAGTAACGTCTCCATTGTGAGACTTCTTGTTACTGTTTTTGGCATATCGAATACACCATGGGTAGCTTGCCAGGCTCTCTGAGAGGGGCAGAGGAATCGAACCCAGATTGGCTGCGTGCAAGGCAAACGCCCTACCCGTTATGTTATCACTCCAGCCCTGGCTGGCAATATGTGTTGGAAATATCTTCATCTACCTTGCAGTCTCTTTTCACTTTTTAATATGACTTGATATAAAAGCAATTAATTTTATGTTTTGTTAATTAACAAATTAATTTGTTAATTAACAAATGTGGTTGTCACTGTGATGGCCCAGGGTCACACATACGCTTGGTTGTGATGGTGACACAGTTGGCCAAAAAGCCAGCTGGGGCTTGTGCACTTTAGTTGCAGAGGTTGCTGCTGTGCTCACACTCACACGTTCTTTAGTTGTGATGTTTTCCCGGACTTACACACTTCACTAATGGCCTCTGCATGGGTCCAAAGATTATACTCTCTGCTGCGATGCTGAAGGTTCTAAATTGAGCAGCTAAGACTTTGGTGCATATGGGTGACACCAGGGATTCAGCTCATAGCCTTGCACCCATCTCTCAGCCTTGCGCTTGCAAGGCTGGCTATTGGAGCCCGCTTTGAACCCTGGGCTCCAAAAACTGTTAAATATTTTTCTTTTTTTGATTTCTGCACCACCACACCTGGTAGTGCTCAGAAATAACACCTGGTGGTGCTCCAGGGAGCATATGTGACTCCAGGGATTGAACTGGGGTAGGCAAGGCCTTACCCCCAGTTCTGTCTCTCCAAACTGGAAATTTATTTCTATTTATTTATCTTATTTAGGAGGTTCTATATATGGCAGTACTCAGGGATTATCTCTGGTTCTTTGCTCAGGGATCATTCCTGTCGTTCTAAGGGGACCATATGGGATGCCTGAGATCAAATTCTGGTTGGCTGTGTTCAAGGCAAAAGCCCTACCCACTGTATTATTGCTTCTGTCTTGTTAGAGAAAATTTTTCATACCTCAAGATCAGAAAGATATACTCCTACATTTTCCTCAAACAGTTTTGAGGTTTGGCTTTTCAGTTATGAGTCCTTAATATCAGTGAACTGTTAGATTTCAGAGGTAGGGCTCCTTTTTTAGTTTGTTTTTGATATTTTGGTTTTGGCTTTGTGCTTGCAAGGCTGGGCTTTGCACCTTAGGCTATCCCTGGACTCCAGAAACTCTTAACCACTTTTCAGTAACTCTTAAATCTATATTTGAAATATTATTTTTATAAATTTATAATTAAAATATTATTTCCAGCAACTCTTAAATACTTTTTAGTGCTTAGTAATTACTCCCAGCTCTGGGGTAGCTCCTGAAGGTGCCATGTCATGCTGGGCTTCAAATCTGGGGTTCTAGAATGCAAAGCCCAAGTTTAGCACATTGGGCTCTTTCTCTAGCCTCTTTTTTTTGCTTTTTGGGTCACACCTGGCAATGCACAGGGATTACTCCTGGCTTTTGCACTCAGGAATTACTCCTGGCGGTGCTCAGAGGACCATATGGGATGCTGGGAATCGAACCCAGTTCGGCCACATGCAAGGCAAACGCCCTACCCACTGTGCTATTGCTCCAGCCCCTTTCTCCAGCATCTTACTACAGTTTTTCACCTACAACTAACCAGTCAGTTCACTCCTTCTTAGAAAACAGAAGCCTATTTCTTCTGAACTACACAGTCTGTGTTACATACCCAAGATTCCTTATATATGTATATATATAATCTAAGACTTCTGTTTTGTGTCTTTGGTTCATTTTTTGATTATCGTGCTGATACCACAGTGTTTCAAGAAATAAAATTTGTAACAAATTCTATCTCTCTAAGTTATTGCTTTCATAATCATGTTGGTTTATTTTTTTTTGATTCCATGTTCTTCCATGTAAATTTTGGAATTGCTTTTTAAGTTCTCTGAAAACAAATCTGTTTACATTGAATCTGTAAATCAGTCTGGGGTTTAACTTTTCTATTTATAAACATGGCATATTTTTATCAATTATTTAGGCATGTGTTGTGTGTGTGTGTATTGCACGCTAAGGATTGATCCACTGCTGTTCTGAACGGGAGGCGTGCATTAACATTGAACTGCATCCCAGGTTCTAGTTAGATTTTTTTTTAATGTAGGGGAGCAAGACTCTACCATTTCAAAATATGGCATCGGTTAGAAGTGGGAGCCTGACGACAAAATGGCGATGCTGTGGAAAAGAGACTTACATACAAACATCTCCTTTAGGGAAGGAGCTTATCAGTAATTAAGTAAATTAAGTAAAGGAGGCGGAGTACAATTTGGTTTTTTGGTATTTTTTGCCTAACCGACTCTCCTCCCTACTTCCCAGTGTCCTCTTGGTTAAGCTATTTAAAGATGGTGTCAGAGATTTTTAGCTTTTCTTTGAGCTCTGCCATGTAAACAGGACATTCACATTATTGATTAATTTCTCCTTCTCTTTTTTTAATTAATCTGTCTCTTTCAAGTTTGATTACTTGTGCAGCCTCTGAAGAAACCAGAGGGGTATTAGATCATTTCCTTTATACCAAGAATCTGCCAATGAAATTAAAACTTTTCTTCTATATAGGTCTCTGGTAATTTTTAGATTTGTCTCTAAGCATCTTTAGCATTTTGTTTCTTTTTGTAACTCCTATAATAGAATAGTTTAGAAAGTTATGCTTTTCTTCTGTTTTGGTTTTTGGGCCATACCCAGCATTACTCAGGGGCTATTCATGGCTGTGTTCTCAGGAGTGTCTCCTGATGATGCTCAAGGGACCATATGTGGTGATCAAATGGGGTCAGCTGCACGGAAGGCATGTGCCTTAACCTCTGTACTACATCTCTAGCCCAAGGTTATGTTTCTTAAATTATTGGGTTCTGGTACAGCAAATACAGTTAAATTTTTAATGTTTATTAACTCACCATGATTTACAGTTATTCATAATATTTGTTTCAGGCAACAATGTTCCAACACCAATCCCACCATTAGTGTAACCTTCCCTCCACCAATGTCCCCAGTTCCCCTACCCCAAGTTTTTCCCTTTATCAAGCACAAAAAAGGTTTTTTTTTTTTTGCTTTTTGGGTCTCACCCGGTGATGCACAGGGGTTACTCCTGGCTTTGCACTGAGGAGTTACTCTTGGCGGTGCTCAGGGACCATATGGGATGCTGGGGATCGAACCCGGGTCGGCCACGTGCAAGGCAAACGCCTTACCCGCTGAAGCACAAAAATTTATTCCATATTACTTGCTCCAAGAAAATTAAGAGGAATGACAGTAGAATTATCAGAAAAATAAATCAATGAAAGTCAACTTGTGATGATAGGTTGCTATATATTGACCTATGCAAAGAAATTAAAATTATTTTATATAATATAGTGCCTTACTCTCATTTACATAGATAAGTTTTAAATTCTGGTATCTAAAATATAGTGCATTAGCTATTTTGTACGTGTCTTATCAGGGTTATAGTTCGGTCTTCTCTGTCATTAGAAAAAAGTTTCTTTGCCCTTTTTTTTTTTTTTTGGCTTTGGGCTGGACTCAGTCAGTGATGTTCAGAGGTAATTCCTGGCTCTGCACTCAAGAATTACTCCTGGCGGTACTCAGGGAACCATATGGGATGCTGGGGATAAAACCAGGTCTGCTATGTGCAAGGCAAGCACCCTCCCTGTTGTCTTGGACCCAATAAAACTATTTTTAAATTCTTCACTGATATATAGGTTACATGAAATAAGTAAAGCCTACAACTGTAAAATTTAGTAAGAGTAAAGGAAATTAAGACAAATTTAAAGTAGAAAATCTAAATGGGCCTATAAAAGTATAAAGAGTTTAATCCTAAGAAAGGAAATATCAAAAAGACTAATAAGACATGGCACATTCAACATAAAAGAGATATAATTCATAATTGAAAGTGTTTAAAATCTCTTAGCAAGTTAGCAGTAAATATGCCTTCCTTAACCTCACAGAGGGCAACCTTAAGCACCGTGAATGAGAGCCATACTCATGCCATTTGCTGAGAAATTTGTTCTGTTCTTTAAAGAAGCTCTTATAAAAAAAATTTATTAGTGAATCACCATGGGGTACAATTACAAACTTATGAACTTTCATGTTTGCATTTGGTTTACATCCCTCCACCAGTGCCCATTCTCCTCCACCAATGTTCCTAGTATCCCTCCCACCACCTCCAACCCAACCCCCACCACCCCACCCTGCCTCTGTGGGTGTCCTTTTGTTCTCTCTCCTGTTGGATGTTGTAGTTTGCAATAGAGGTATTGAGTGGCCATCATGTTTGGTCTATAGTCTACTTTTGGTACGCAGCTTTCAACCCGAGTGGGTCCTCCCAACATTCTCTACTAGGTGTTCTCTCTCTATCTCTGCTGCCTTTTCCCCCAGCATGTGAGACCAGTTTCCAAGCTGTGGGGCAGACCTCCTGGTTCTTATCTCTACTACTCTTGAGTGTTAGTGCCCCATTCTGCTACTTTATATTTCACATATGAGTGCAATCTTTCTATGTCTGTCTTAAAGAAGCTCTTTTAATGCTTCCTGTAAAACTGGTTTCAAGACTATGGATTCCCTAAGCTGTTGCCTGTTCCCTGAAGCTTTTATCATTTCTTCAAATCTGAATAATAGCCTAGCTGGATTGAGTATTCTTGGTGATGTGATCATACAGTTGACTTTTATACTATATCTCTCCACTCTCTTCTGGCTCACAGAGTATCACTAGATAGATCTACAGCAAATCTTCTGGGATCTCCTTTATATATGAGTTATGCTCCTGGTCTTGCTTTCAGTATCCATTTTTTGTGTATAGTGCTGCAAGGAACATAGGGCTGCAATGTCTTTTCCCCTTTACTGTTTTCCAGAAAGGCTGGAGCAGTCGACATTCCCACCAGCAGTGAATGAGTCCTTATCTTTCTGCATCCACATCTTTGCCAGCACTGATGTTCTTGTTATTTTTGATGCATGCCAGTCAGTTTCTGTGGTGTGAGATGATATCTCATTGTTGATTTGATTTGCATCTCCCTGATGATTAGAGATGCAGAGCAATTTTTTCATATGCCTTTTGGCCATTTGTATTTGTTCTTTGAGGAAGTTTCTGTTGATATCTTCTTCAAATAAGTAACTATGATATATATGCACAATAGTTAAATATTACTTAACCATACGAAAAGTAAAGTATTTAAATTTGCTGCTACACTGTGGGACCGGAGAGTATCTGCTGAGTGAAGTTCGTCAGGGACTGACACAGCATGATTTCTCTCATATACAAAATATAAAGAAATATAATGGTGGGATAATGGATACCCAAAGGCAGTGGAAACACAGCAGCTCTGGCCCAGAGACACAGCAGCGAGTACCGGAAGACACCACAGCACTGGAGATCTCTTCAGGCCCCATACAGAACCAATATCACCGGGGCACCCAGATGGGGCAGGTGCAGTCTCCCCTCCTACTCCAGATGGAATCCCAGTGACCAAGAGCTTCCACAGCAAGGCCCAGGTATGCAGATTCAGGACTAAATATCCAGGCCGCATGGTGGCAGAGGAGCCAGGCTACCCCTCCCCGGGTCCCCACCCGCCCAGAAGACTGGCTGTCATGCCCACAATTTGCCTCTGGATGCTATCTTAGTGCACCAATAGCCCTGGCCCAGAGACTCCCAACTGAATTCCAAAATGGATTAGTGCCATACAGAGATGTCTCTGGAACCCAACCATTTACAATCTAGAAATTTACATTTACAATCGTGGCCATGTGAGCTCTCATGATATTCAAAATGAGCATTGGAAAATATATTATCTAGCACCTGCCCCTGGCAGGTAGGCTTGAATGATGGTGGGAAAATTCGAGCAAAACATAATGCCCAAAATTAGAGAGAGAGTATTGGAGAAATTATCTGCAATAGAGGCAGTGTGAGGACTAGGATGGGGTGAGGGGTGGGGATACTTGGGACATTGGTGGTGGAAAATGTGCACTGGTGGAGGAATGGGTGTTTCATCATTGTATGGCTGAATCTCAAACATGAAAGCTTTGTAACTCTATCTCACAGTGATACAATAAAATAAAAAAGTAATGTGGAGTTCATGCCCAATTCAATCAGCTTAATCAATGGCTGAACAAACAGCAGTACTCTTACATAATTTAAAAACAAAACCCAAAAACAGTGGAAACAAAGAACAGGAGAACTTATATTCAATAGGAAGCATTCCACTTGAGGAGGCTGGGGGGTAGGACAGGCAGAGGGAAACATCTTGGTGGAGGAAAGCATTCAATGGGGAAGAGGAGGTGATGCTGAAAGGTGGTAAAGTGTAATGTATGACATCCTATCAGCAATGAAACTGTAACCTACAGTGCAAAAACATTTCTTATTAGAAAATAAAGGAGCCTTGGGGCCAGAGCAATAGTACAACAGATAGGGTGTTTGTCTTGCACGCAGCCAACCCGGGTTCGATCCCAGGCAGCCCTTATAGTCCCTGAGCATGGCCAGGAGTAATTCCTGAGTGCAGAGTCAGGAGTAAGCCCGGAACATTACCAGATGCGACACAAAATGCGAAAGAAAGAAAGAAAAAAAGAAAGAAAGAAAGGAAGGAAGGAAGGAAGGAAGGAAGGAAGGAAGGAAGGAAGGAAGGAAGGAAGGAAGGAAGGAAGGAAGGAAGGAAGGAAGGAAGGAAGGAAGGAAGGAAGGAAGGAAGGAAGGGAGCTGTTGGATATCATTGGTTTGTCCTTTCTCCCTTGCCACAGAGTTTGGGTTTATCTGCTAATAATCTCTAAACAATTCTAGACTACATTGGTATGTCCTGCTCCCCTTGCCACTAGGAGCTTAGGTATATCAGTCACACTCATCAAAGTGTTCCCGAGTCACTCCCATTCCTTTGTTTATCCATAATCACTACTATGCTCCCTTCCCCAACTAGTCATTCAGCTCTTCCCCTAATCAGACTCTGTTAATTTGTAAGGTCAGACCTTGCTAGGACAGTGTACTTGTATTGTAAGTTAATATTGCCTTTCTCTACTCCTTATGTCTTTTGAATAGTTTACTTTAAAACAATGTCCTTTTTGTATGGACAAAGAAAGACAGTTGTTAATATGCTTTGGTAACATGGGATTTAATTGGCTTCAAATATTATTCACTCCCGGGCATCTGCTTTCTTGACTTAAGCCTCAGCTGTCCTCACTTCCTAGCACCCCCAAAAGCAGGGTCCCGACGAGGGACAGGACGGACCCAGGGCAAGCAGTGAGTTGTGTGCTACCCTGGCATTGAGATGGGCCTGGCCAAAGCACCTAATGCTTAACTATATGTTAAGAGATTGGTCATGGACATGTCATGTCATGATCCAAAAGCAATGACGAGACTAGGACCCTGCTAGCGATAGGAAAGACTAATCTGGCCTGAGCACTGTAGTCTGAGATCGAGGTGACCCCAGGAGAGCAATTCTATAAGCTTAATGCATCTCTTGCTATGTCCATACAAAATGATTAATAATATGAATACTTATATGTTAGCTGGTCAAGGAGAGGAGAAACACACCAATGGGATTCCGCTCTTGGGTGGGTGTCCTGCTGAAAGAGTATCTGTCCTAGAAGGAGCATCCCTTAAGGGATAGAACTTTATCCCCTATTGATTGTAACCACACCTATGTGTAAGCCCCAACCCCTCATTCTTGGGGATTTAACTAGGCTGAAAGAGTGGGCTGGGGTCGAGTCCCAGAGCTAGTTCCAGGGCCAGTCCTGGGGCCTGTCCCCGGCCAGTCCCAGTGCGAGTCCCAGAGCGAGATCTGGAGAAGCTAGATCCACATCCAGATCCAGAGGAGAAGGAGAATGAAGTAGGATGAGGAAGGAAGAAGCAGGAGGAGAATCAGAGGAGAATGGAGATGGGAATGGAATAAACTGCAACTGAGACTAACCAGCCTGGCTCCGTTCCTTCCATTGCCTGCCTCATCATCACCATCAACCTCCCCGGTGCGGTGCCCACCCCTCTTTTTCTTTTTTGTGTTTTTACACAGGGAGCTTCTTGTAGAAGCAGATCAGTAGGTGGGAAGCAAATGGAGTGGGGTGGGGGCCATTGGTGGAGGGAAGTGGACATTGGTGAAGGGATTGGTGTTGAAATACTGTCTCCCTGAGACCAAATCATGAATAATCTTGTAATTCACGATGACTAAATAAAAGATAAAAGAAATGAAATATTTTGTCTCTTTCTTTGTAATTTTTCAGTTTCAGTACAACGAATGCATCTTGGGGTTTTCCTAGTTGGGTCTGTTTTTGCTATTTTGGGCCTCTTGGATTTTGTGTCTGTAATACTTAAGTCTAGGAAATTCCTATCTATGATATCTTTAAATATTGTTACTTCATCTACTTTGCCTTTCTGTTCTTCAGAGACTCCAGTGATTCTTATATTGTTTGTCTTGAGCTCATCCTGTAGTTCTCTGGTATATTGTTCATTTCTTTTCAGACTGTTTTCCACCTTTGTTGTTTTCTAAGTTTTCTTCATCTCATCTTGGAGTTCCTTTATCTTTTGCTCAGTTGCTATTCATCTGCTTTTCAGAGCTTCCAAATGCAATTGATTTTTGTCTGTTGACCCTTTAGCTAACTTTGTTTTTTCTATCGAGTCTGAATATTTATGTAAATTTTATATTACCTTAATTTATAACAGTTTTATTCTTTTCTTTCTAATATTTTGCCTTTAATTTATTCTTATTGTCTATGATGATGGTTTAGCTCTCCTCCCAGTTGCTAAATGAAAATTATGAGCCTTTTTATCTTCTTCCTTTTTGTAAAAGTTATGTTCCTTATATTTTCCTATTAAAATAACTTTTTGCAATGGGTTTTAGAGACAGCTGCTTTAGTATCTTAAAAAGATTCTCCTTTATTTCTAGTTTTCTTTTTTGTTTTAGATTATAAATATGTGGAGAATTCTGAGAAATGTTTTTCCTGAACTTGCAAAAATGATTTCTTTTTAACTTAATCTGTTAACATAGTTGATGGTATTTTTAGATCTTATTTGCTCTAATATGTTTTTGAATTCCTGACATATGTCTAACTTCAGTTTGATGCTTTATATTTTTCAAAGTTCTAGACTCCATTTGCTAAAATGAAGTTCGGCTATGTTCATGAGTGTGATGACTTATACTTTCCTTTTCTTGTACTATTCTTGGCTGGCTTTGATATTGTAATTATACCAAATAATTTAAGCTGAGGTGTAGTGTCTCTTGTCTAGTATTTTTAAATGTTTGTAAAATATTCCAATGCTCTCTTTCTTGTAAGTTTGTTAGGATTTTCCTTTGAACTATTTGATTTTGGAGATTTCTTTATAGGAAGACAGATAATTGATTTAAAAGCTTTAATATTTGTAAAAGTATTCAGGGTTTGCACTTTTTAAGTGATTTTTATAAGCTGCCTGTCTCAACTAAAATTTAAAATTTTTTGTCATAAAAGTTATCCATAGTATTTTCCTTTTTATTCTGTGTTATGTATGCAATAATATTTGTTTTTTAATCACTAACATTGCACCTTAGTATTGTTGTTAATTTATTCATCTTTGGAGTTTAGGCCACACCCAATTGTGCTCAGGGTTTATGCTTGCTTGATTCTGAACTCAAGGACCATCTTGGTCTGTCTAAAGCTAACTCATTTGGCACCTTTGACCCCGCCCAGTTGGAGGTCAGTCCCAGAGAAGGAAACAACCATTCACATAACAGACAAACATGCATGAACTGCCTAAACTTCAGGTCCCCTGGACAGCCATGAGTGGTCTCACAGGCCATTTATTCGGTTCAATATCACTCCCACCTCCCCCTGGGATGCTCCCGACAGGCAGCCATTGTTGACAGAGAGAGACATTAAAGACAACAACTACCTCAGCATCCATAGGCACAAGAAGAGCAGAGACTGGAGTATTTTATAGCTATCAGGAGACACCCTTAAATATAAAGTCCTGACCATTTCCTATTTTGCCCGTGTAGTCTCTACATCTAAAGGATCCCAGCCTCATTCTATACTTGCCTGCTGCATTTTTGAAGATACTTGTAATTTATTCTATTCTTTCCTGCTATGTTATTCTTTCCTAGGTATGTTGTTGCCAACACTTTACATTCTAATACCTGGACTATCTAACCTAAGGCATAGTCCTTCTTTGGGGTTTCTTGTTAGGGGAAGAGCCTCTTTGGATTAGTGGGCTGACACCAAGGTGATAATCTTTATCACTCATCCTAAACAAATTGCTTCTCTTTGGGGGAACTGGAAGCATAGCCACTCAATGGCTCTGAACAGTGACAACACTCCCGGGGTGGGGGTGGGGGGTGATGAGGCACCTGGGTGGACTCAGTATGCAGACAGGCCTGTGGGTGTCTGTATTTTCAGAGCGGCTGATGTCTGGGCTGGGTGTGGGCTAATGAGAACGTGCCGTGCCATTCTCCAGGGCTGCAAGTCATTCATTAGGGACTCCTCCACCTGGCCCTCCCAGGAGTGGCTGGCGCTGGCATTCTCACTGCACAGACGAGGACAGTCTTCTGTGCTACCACAGAACCAAGTCCCAGAGCGCCTGTGGGACTGAGATGAAGATCAGGACGTGATGTTCCTGCCAGCTCCTCATGGCCCATTCTGGTACCTGGCAGCTGCTACCTGTGTGGGTGGGCTGTGCTCTCTGCTCTCCCTCAAACCCGCTTCCCCGCTAATGAAACTCTGACCCAGGCAACTCAAAATCATTGGCCTCTCTTTAATGTAGACCCTGCAAGTCACCGAGATGACAAAAGTAGATGTCTGTGTGCGTGGTTTCATAGGGTTTGGTAGGAAGGTTAGCTGGGCCCATGTTACTATGTTTCTATATAAATATTCTTATCTACCCAAGGATTATTGGACAGACCAAGAGAAATTGACATGGAAATAGAGGATCAATATCTGGGTTGTGAAGAAGCAGATAGGTTCAAACCACTGGGGGTAGCAAAGTCTGTATGTGTGACTGTGCTTTTTTTGGGAAAGGGTACACCCACCTCTGTGCTCAGAGGTCGCTCCTCGAAGTTCTCATAAGACCATGTGGTGCTGGGGATTGAACCTGGGGTTTCTGAAGGTGAAGCCTGTGCTCAGCCTAACAGCTCTCTCTGGCCCTCAGTTGCAGGTTTTGAGGAGGGTAGAATTTTTTTTTCTTTTAGGGTCACATCCGGCGATGCTCAGGGGTTACTCCTGGCTCTGCACTTAGGAATTACTCTTGACGGTGCTTGGGGGACCATATGGGATGCTGGGAATCGAACCCGGGTCAGCCGCGTGCAAGGCAAACACCCTACCTGCTGTGCTATCGCTCAGCCCCGAGGAGGGTAGAATGGCCACCATCATTTCTTAGAGAAGCTGGGAGTTGGGTGGGTGAGCTGCAGACTCTTCAGAATGGAGGGAATTGGATGAAAGCAAGGGAGCACAGCTGTACAGAACAGGGTCAGTACACACAACATACACACACACACACACACACACACACACACACACACACACACACACACACACACACACACCACCCTGCCTCTGCTTCAAGCGGCATTCATCCTAAATCCCAGGGAAGAAATGGAGGCAGTTTAGCAAGGGGGACAGATGATCCAATTCCTTCTTTGTATTTAGCTCATTAGCAACAGACCCCTGAGAATCCCTGGTTTGAATGTCAGTTCACCCTATTTGTGAGAGAAAGGTGACCAGATAGTCAGGGCTGTCTAAGTGCCTCAGGACCAGCTGCACACAGGGCTGGGACACCCATGCAGCTTCCTCTGCACCCACCATGCTGACCCAGTACCTATGGGCCTTAGGAGATCCTATGAAGCCTCCGTTCACTACCTCTACTGTTCCCTTCGTCTGAGCATATCAAAGGTTGCTACAAAACTGAAGGACTGTGGGCATTTAAAAAAAAAAGTCCCTCTTGAAAATAGCTTTAAAAAAATAAAGTTGACACCAAGAAATTGTTCTCTGGGTGATGTATGACGCACAATGTTTTCCAAGATCCCTGATCATTTGTCACAGATCAGGCAGCGTGGGCTCAGCTAGGTCCGGAAACTTGCTTAAAACCTAATTGTTTATTCATTGGTGGGATCACTGGGGTCCAGGGAGTGACAGGTGATGAGCTCTCCGGGGAGGATGTGGGGGGAAGGAGAGGAGAGAGGTTTGTTATGTCTGCATCCCAGCAAGATTGCTGCTGCCTGGAGACAGTCCTCATATTGACTCTGTTAAGTGTTTGCTTTTTCTCTGTTGACTTGTGATTGAGACAAATGGTTGCTATGTCTGTTCACATGATTGAAAACAAGTGATGAGAGGACTTGCTGATGGGCACAGGCATGGAGGCTGGAGAAAGGTCAGTTTGGATGGTACCTGGAGGAAATGGGAACATGGGTTTTCAGTGTTACCGGAGAGATGGGTTTTCATCCCTCTTCCAGGCATGGCTGGGGCTCCAAGGTGGAGGAAAGAGGGGCAGACAAAAGAATTAGCCTGGCAGGGGACAGTGATGGGATAGGTACCAACGAAGACCAGTGGGGTTGCAGTACCTAGGGCCCGCCAAGGGCATACATATAGGCCTGGCCCTGACAAGAGCAATGTGAAGTCAGGGCTTCCAGAAGATGGCTTTGGCTCTTGGTTGCATTCAAGTGAACAAGATGTATCAGAGGTTTGCCTAAGATGACATAGGGTAGCAAGAACAGGTTTCAAGGAGGGGAGTTGGCAGGAGCCAAGCCCCATTTCTTAGGATGGGCAGGATCATGGACTCCAGCCTCATGGGGCGACAGTAGCTTGGGACAGGCGCACTAGCCTGCCAAGCCGTCTGACCATGCATTTGGGGAAAGAGCTATTTGCTTTTTCTGTGGACTCCAAATGATATAGGCAGGCAGATAGGGAAAGGCCCTCAGCAACAAAATTTAGGTCAACAGAACTTCTGGGAGGAAAATCCTAAGACTGATCTGCCCTGTGGGTACAGAAAACAAACCTGATGAGAACTTCAGTGGACTCTGAGGAGATTGGACCCCTCCCCATGAAGGAAATTCCTCGAATTCCCTTGGACCTCTCCCTCAATCTGAGTAATTCAGCCCTAAGAAGACCATCACCACTCCCAACCTCCTTGGTAACCTCCTTAGCAATGGGCTTTTACCTGGGAAGAAGCGCCATGCAGGGGCAGGTTGGAGAAACCCTATAAAGGCCACCTTGAACAAAGGAAGCACACGCATATGCTGCCCGAGCCCATGTGCTGCTTGTGCTAACATGGTCGAGCACATGTGGCGCCTGAGCACATATGTCGCCCGCATCTCTCCTGTTGAGATGTGAACTTTCATTCTTTCGTGTCTAGTGCTAGGATGTGTGTAGGGGCTCTCTCCGCCTCTGGAGAAGTCTGTGTTCTCTCTTGAGTGCATTACTCTCTCTCTTACTCTCTCCCCCTCCACACCTTAAAAAGCCTCCAAATAAAATCTATTTATTCACTATCTGTCTACTCCTGAAATTCCTTTCTGCGAGGTGAGACAAGAACCCAGTGTCCCGGGTGGCAGACAGTTGGGGAGAAAGTGACCATCTTTCTCCTCCCTGCTTCACATAAGTTACCCGTGGGGCCCACTGACCTCACAAACACAAGCAGCAGGTCACTCCTGATGAAGAGCTCCAATGCACCTTGCGGTTCACAAACCTTAGAGCCTATAGGACACGCTCTAAGGACAGGAGGAAGCGCAAGCTTCTCCTGCAATCCGTGGTCTGCCTCTCTCCTTTTGACTCAGCCTGAAGTTGCCTCTGAGGTTACTGAGGACCCCAATCTGTGGCCTTATCTCTGGTTACTCGGCCCAGCATTCCCACCTTTTCGAAATCTCTTCTCTCCTGACATATTCCTGCGACTCTCTCTCTCTCTCTCTCTCTCTCTCTCTCTCTCTCTCTCTCTCTCTCTCTCTCTCTCTCTCTCTCTCTCTCTCTCTGGTGACCTTGTCTTAACCCTGTCGTGACATCATTGTAGAACTCCCCCAGGTTCTTTTGGAGGTACGTTTTTCATCTCATCCCCTGATCTCCTTAGTCCTTTCCGCGTCTCTTGGATTGGTCAGCTGAGGCTGCCATAGCAAAATGACTAAATAAAATTTTGATTTAAACCAAGAAAATGTATATTCCCATAGCTCTGGAGGCTAGGGGTGGCAGATCAAGGTCCTGCATGGTTGAGAACTGCATGTTGGTAAGAACTCTCTTCCTGGCTCTGAATGGCAGCTGTCTCACAGTGGTCTCACAGTGCAGGAAGAGGGAATCAGAACAAGCTGTCTGATGTGTCTTCTTTCTTAAAAGGCCATTAATCCCATCATGGGGACCCTACCCTTATGACCACTTACATCCCAATTGACTCCCTCTACAAAAACTAATTTTGTAGGTTAGGACTTCAGTATATACATTTTTAGGGGGACATAATTTAGTTCATGGTATTTCTTGATAATTTCTTTTTTTTTTTGCTTTTTGGGTCACACCTGGCGATGCACAGGGGTTACTCCTGGCTCTGAACTCAGGAATTACCCCTGGCTGTGCTCAGGGGACCATATGGGATGCTGGGAATCGAACCCGGGTCGGCTGCGTACAAGGCAAACGCCCTACCCGCTGTGCTATCTCTCCAGCCCTCTTGATAATTTCTTAATGCATAGAGCTCTTAGCCTAAAAAAAGTTCTCTCTTCAGTTCTCACCTGTAGGATAACATAGTCTCAGGTAGTTTAGATTTATTGGGTTGTTACCATCACAGTGCTCCCTTTCCTCTGTGCTGATTTGTAACTTCTTTGTGCTCTGTTGACTTGTAAATATTGTTTTTCTCTTCTCCTTGAGTCCTTTGCATATTTTATTCAGAGCAATGTCCTTTTGTATGGGCACAGGAAGACTGTAGCAAATGCTATGCTTTTGGAACCTGGGAGTCATTTAACGCTACATGATATTTTCCTCCTGGGCATTTGTTCTCTCAACCTAAGCCTCAGCTGCCCTTACTTCCTAGCACCCCCAAAAGCAGGGTCCCACCAAGGGACAGGATGGACCCAGGGCAAGCGGTGAGTTGTGTGCTACTCTGGCATCAAGATAGACCTGGCCAAAGTACCTAATGCTTACCTATAACTTAGGAGCTTGATCGTGGACAAATGCTGTCATGATCCAAAAAGTAATAACTAGATTCAGACCCTGCTAGGGTTAGGAATAATTAATCTGGCCTGAGCGCTGTAGTCTGAGTCTGTGGCAAGATGATCCCAGAAGAGCTGCCCTGCAAGCCTCAATGTATCTCTTACTGTGTCCATACAAAAATAATTAGTATTAAGATGTTGATTGAGTTTTTGGACTGAGGAAAGGAGAAAAAGAGGCATTTTGCCTGAGGGCAGTCAGGAAGGGCTTTGGAATGCCTCTAGGTGGTGTTTCCTTTGAACCTGGTGGGCCCCTGGGAAGGGCTTTCTTATGTTAATTTTGCTGGGTATAGCTTGGGCCCAGAGATACAAGTAGAGGGGGAGAGACTAGTGAAAATAGAGGGAGAATCCAGAGATTGAGGAATGAGGGGCTAGGAAGGAAGAGTGCTAGGAGAGAGTGAGCCCAGGCTGTGAGGTTGAGCTCAGAGAAAATGCGGGATAGGTAAGAGGAGACAGGAATGAGGGGCAGTGTGAGACTAGAATGGGGAGCTCAAAGAGGCTGGAACAGATGCGTGGAGATAATGGAATAAACAGCCAGTGATCAATCAACTGGCAACTGATCAATAAACGGCTAGGTCCTCTTCTGTCTGCCTATAACCTAAGCCACCCGGACTGGGTGAGCAGCCCGGGCACCCTCCTCCCTTGCCCCCTCCCCACGCCCAACCTGGGCAGCTGATTGGGAGAGCTGCTGCCGCCTGGGGCTCCCCCCACCCCGCCCAGTGGCTGGGCACTCAGGGATCACTCCTGGTGGTGGTACTCATTGGAGATGCTAGGGAGCTAAACTGGATCAGCCTTGTGCAAGGCAAGCATCCTGCCCATACTCCTATCACTTTAGTCCCTTACAGGTATTTCTACTTTTTGTTTGTCTGTTTTTGGGTCACACCTGGCTGTGCTCAGTGCCTACTCCTTACTCCTGACTTTATGCTCAGGGATCACTCCTGATGGTGCTCAGGGGACCATATGGAGTGCCAGAGATCAAACCCAGGTTGACCGCATGCAAGGCAAATGCCCTACTTCTGATCATAGATCCTATCTCTCCAGTTCCATAGCAACTATTTTTAATGATCAATTTTTCTTCCTTCTTTGAACAGCTTATTTAGAGGAAAGAAGAAATGGCACGTGGCTCCCTCATTTTATCATCTGGCAGTTTTCTTGCTTTGTTGTGGGCATGCAATACAGACAAAGGGAATAGACTAACCCAAGGACCAGCTCGGACTAGAGTCTAATTTAGATTGTTTCCTCAGATCATGTTTGCTTTTTGAAACCTGAGTATAACTTGAGACCCCTCAGCTATAATCAATCTTGAGAATTCAATATTTATTAGAACAAGACAAACAACATGGTAGAAAAAATTGGCATGGCATCCAAGCAGGTAATTCACGGAATATGAAATGCTAAGTGATCAATAAAATTAACCTCTCCAGCCATCAGTGACTATAAATTAAAAGGTGGTAAAATACATGTTTTCAAGAAGCCTGAGGTATTATTAGGCAGTTGTTAGATGAGGGAATGAAAAATGGCAAATGTATACAGACAGTTCCTCCTTGCAATCAGTAGGCAGGAGAGCACATATTTAAAGAAACTTTCTCCCAGTCAGAAAAATCAATGTTAATAAAGGAAAATGGATATGTACAAACATGTTTGAAGTGCTACAGGACTAGAATTGATGTTGTATTCTGGAGGGCAATTTATCAGTTTTTGAATAAAAAATGAAAAGTCTTGTAATGAATGAAAGTATAAATAAAAAGTTTTGTTAGGATATGCTAAAATTAATGTCAACTTAGAAGCGTATTTTGAGTCACAGCTATTTTAGTAGCTATTTTGTCCTGATGCATTTTCTCAGGGCAGCTTAGAGTAATTTAGGGATCAAAAGCTATCTGGTAAATTATCTGAAACAAGACATGAAATCCCAATCTCTTATTGATCATAATCTGGACATGGTCTAGATGGTTTTTGATTAAAACCCTAAAAGAAATACTCTTGTTTAATTTTATGTGTAAGAAAGGGACAATAATAATCATGTTTCATTGGCCTAATATATATAAAGGGCCACATAATGAAGACTATAAGAAGGGAGGTTAGAATAACGTGAATGAGTGTTCTACAGGACTTAGCAGGCTTCTTCTAAGGAAGACCACAGAGTTGATGATTAGATATTTTTGGCTTTGAGAGTCCCCTAAAGTCTCTGTCAACATTACTTACCTCCACTGCTATATCCTGAAAGCAACCGCATATAATATATTAGGCAATAAGTGAAATGGTGCATCAGCAAAACCTTGTTTATGGGCACCAGAAATTGAATTTTACATCCTATTTATTTGCTGTTATATATTATTCTTTCAATTCCCCAAGACCAACATTAAAACAATACACAAACCACTTTGTTTTGGTCAGAGACCGAAAAAAACACACACACAAAAATAACCAGGTAGGGATTAGGTCATCAGGCCTTAGTTTTTTAACCTATGTTCTACATTTAACTAATTGATTAAAAATTAAAAATGATGGTAGCACTGTTTACTGTAATGTTAAAAATGAACTATTGATCCAAACTAAAAGTTAAGAGCCACACAAAGCAAGCAATGCCAATATCATCACAGTTTTTAAGGTTTATTATTATTTTTAAATTTTTAAATTTCATTTTTATAAAGTTGTTCACATTAATTTATCACATTTAATATTCAAACACCATTCCCATCACCATATTTCTAATATTTTCACCCCAAATCCCAAACTGTGACCCCCAAAGCAGAACCAAAACAATTAAGTTTGTATTGCTTGTTATGAATAATCTGCTATAAATGGTCCAATAAAGTTTCCTTAGACAAAAGCGTAAGAAGATTATTATATTTCATCCTAGAGCCATTAAGCCCTTGTATAAGAGATTGCAAGCATGTTTGTTAAACCTATCAAATGTTGTGTGCTGCTCTTGGTACATAAGTGGTGTAGAGTATGAGAGGTCCAGGGATTCTAAAATTTAGAATACGATTATACAGCAGGTTCACTCATGGGTGAGTCCTATGTTGCTCTCTTCTGGGAGCTTTATTTCTGAATCTCTGGATCATGGCCATTGATGAGATTATATGACTATGGAGGCAGTTTGTGGGTATGACTGCTAAGCTACTGGTAAACTTAGGAGATGGGGGAGGAGGCCCACTTCTGCTCCAAGCGAGCTTGGAGATTCCAGTCATAGGTCCCACATACCTGGGTTTTTCTGTAGATTCCCTCGTGGTTGAGGCTAGTTTGAGCCATGGATTGTGGCTGTGGGTTTATTATTTTGTTAAATAAAGGTTAGCCATGCGTTTATTATTTTGTTAAATGAAGATTAGGGTTTTGAAATCTGTCTTGGGACAGCAGAGATAGTACAAGGGTTAAGAGATTTGCATTGCGTAAGTTGTATTGTATGTAGCCAACTCCTGTTTGATTATTGCTACAGTTTGTGGTCCCCTGGGCATTGATGAGAGGGATCCCTAAGCACAGAGTCAGGAGTGACAAAAGCACAGAGCAGGAGTGAGTCCTGAGCTCAGCTGGTTGTAGCCCAAACACCTGAATCTAAAAAAATAAGCCTAAAATTAAAAATTGCTTTTATGACTCATTCATGTGCATGTCTTTCCTGGAGTTAGTACCCACACCCATAATATTGCTGTACCTGTAACTAGGTCAGTACCAAGAGAGGACAGATGATGGTGGACAGCTGGGGTAGCCAGCTCAGAAGATTCTAGGAAAGTCCCATACTGGCAGCCAATCAACTGGCTGGCCTCTATTAGGCTAGGAACATGGTCTCATGTTTCCAACATTGGTCCATTTGCAAGAAACATCTTCCTCACACCAAACTCATCCTGGAAACAGTCAATTAAACTCAACTGAATGGCTAAGCCCAGTTCCGAAGAAAGAGCTAGTCAATTCAGCTGAAAGATGACTTACCCTCACATGTGGAATGAAACTTTAGGTTCCTAATGCCACACCCATATTTATAGAGTGAAAGAATTCTGTTAAAATTTATCAATGAGCTGTATATTCCTTAACATCAATGACTCGGGCAGCTTCTTTGCCCTGAAAAAGTTCATAGAGATTACCTTGATCGGTCAATTAAAGGCTGTAACATGTATCTATTCCTCCCAACAGGCTTGCTCTAGAATGGTTTCTCTTTTGGCAACCAAGAAGGCAATCTGATGATTATTATTAGTGGTAAGTCCCAGGCTCTAATAAATACATCTACAATTTACATATATGAGAAACTCTGTAGATGACAACCAAGGCACGCACACAAGATATTACCTCTCTCCTTTTATAATATGTTATTAAGAGACAGGGAGGAATGCAAACTTTGGAGTTTTATCTGAGAAATTTCAAGCCAAAATTCTTCTTCGGAATATGTCTGGAGCTGGAGCTGTGGCTCAAGTGGCAAAGTAGTTGCCTTCCATGAAGGGGAACCTGGGTTCAATCCCCAATACCATCTGACCCCAAGTGACCCTCATAACCCCTGGGTATGGCCCTACCCCCAATAACCCCAGCAACAGCAACAGAAACAAGACTTCAACATGATCTAAATTTCACTAATTTATTGATTTATTTCTTGTTGGTACAATTAAGCTGGATGAGATGGAAGAAGCTCTTCATGGGACTGGCGCTAAGCTTCTTGGCTTTTCTGTGGCCAATCTGTGTAGTTGGAATCCTTTCTAACTTCAGAGCTAAGAAATAATAGGGTGATCTGCCAAGTAAATTCAGAGGAGCCAAATATTTTCTGTCCTTCAACTTGGTGACAGAAGCATGTCCCTGAGCTTAGTCTGAAATATTCATCACATAGACAGCGAATACCAAGAGGCAGAGAGGGTTCAGAATGCTTTTTACCTGGACGTTTTGCTGTTGCTTTGTGGTGCTCAGAGATCATTCCTGGATCTAGCTCAGCTGTCACTCCTGGAGGTGCTTGGGGGACCAGCTGAGGGACTGGGGATTTGAACCAGCATTGGTTGTACGAAAAGCAAGTGCTTTTTCTTCCAATGCTCAGTCATGGCAAAACCTTGTCTTTGGGGTTTCTTTTAATTATTATTTTTTTATTTTATAAGGTAGTTCCAATATTTGATTACATTTAATATTCAAGCACCAATCCCACCACCACTACACCTTCCCATCACCAAATTTGGGATGTTTCCATCTCAAGCCCCGATCCCTGTCCCAAAGCACAACCGAAATGATATATTTTGCATTGTCTGTTATGAAGAACTGCTGAAAATGCTTACAAAAAGTATTCATATAGGAAACAGTGTGAAGATTGTTCTATTTTGGCAGGGGCCATTTAGACATTCTTTAGGATATCACTAACATGTTGTTAAAGGTTGAGTGATGTGAGCTTTCATATATATGTATATAAAAATATGTATATATGCATGCATATATATAGACATATGTATATGTATTTTTCCCTCCATGATTTGTTGCTGACTATCTGAACCCCTTCAGATGTGGTGTGGTGCTTATGGAGACTGGGTAGGGAGTGTCTTATGATGTGTTGCATAGCCGCATTCGAGGCTGTGCAGTACAAGAATATGTTCACTCATGTGTGAGGCTCAGCCCGAGTGTGTGGGGAAGTGGCTTTGAATGTGGAAGTGGTCGGGTTCTGGAGACATTTGGCTGCCTGGGGCTGGGTCCCCTGGGGCAGGGAGGGCTCTCGCCCCCCCACCCCTGCCCTGGGGCACCTGGAGTGAAACAGCCTGGCTCAGAATCCAGTGGCATGGCTATGGCAGACTTCTTGTTATGCTCCCTTCCAGGAGAAAGAGCCATGTGATCGGAAAAACCTTGTTCCAAATTTTGTTTAAACCCAAATCGTTGTGAGAATAGATACTATCCCTCAATTTGTTCTGTTATGACAGTATCCCGCCCACACAGCAGAGCCTGGCAAGCTACCAGTGGCGTATTCAATATGCCAAAAACAGTAACAACAGGTCTCATAATGGAGACGTTACTGGTGCCTGCTCGAGCAAATCAATGAGCAATGGGAACATAGTGATACAGTGATACAGTGGTACAGATTTATCTCTGCTTTTCTCTTATTCTACTTCAATGAGTGGAACTTAGTAGCCATCATGGAGGGTCTTTAAAAGAAATATAGTTAAAAAATTCCATTCCAGGGGCTGGAGTGATAGCACAGCAGGTAGGGCGTTTGCCTTGCATGCGGCCGACCCAGGTTCGAATCCCAGCATCCCATATGGTCCCCTGAGCACTGCCAGGGGTAATTCCTGAGTTTGTGAACCAGGAATGACCCCTGTGCATTGCCGGGTGTGACCCAAAAAGCAAAAAAATTCCATTCCATCCTCACTCAGCAGGTCCACATTCAAATCATATTGAATGACTACCATTTAATTGTTGTACAATTGATTCCTTAGATCTTGATAGTTTCATCAAGTTCAACTGAGCACTGGATGAGTGGCTTCAGTCTGTGCATATGGGGTCTATATATTCTCCTCTAATGCTTCAGGGAGGTTAGCAGCTTGTACTTCTCAAACACGAACTGAAGCTTGCTGTTCATCAGCCATAAATGAAAGACTGGAAAAAAAAATCCTCATTCCTTTTCTGAAGAATTTAGGAAGTAGCCCCTAAACAAAACAAAGCAAGTAAGTTCTCAATCCAACTCTGAGAACTTGCTAATTCTATGGATTCTACTCTGAACTCCACATGAGCAGAGAGCTCTGTATGTAAGTGAGCATGAGAGATGCCATCTTGCTCCTATGTGTGTCTTATGATCCTTTTCCCCATAAACTTTGCCCAGTCTCTCAGTCTGAGCTGTTCTCAATGCATTGTATGTGTAGTGGTAAACAAGGTCCAATTGTGGACAGAGTGGGGAGGAATAAACACCAGGCTCTCTGGAAAGATCTTGAGAGTGGCCATCCAGATATGGGAGATGGAAGTCTGCTTAATCACCTGTGTGATTAAGCTCCTGCCTTCATTCCCAGGTCTTTCAGAATCACAGAACTTGGCAGAACTTATCTTCCCTCCCCCAGTTTTTGCCCTTTAAAGTCTAACTCACATAGGAAGATTTGGGAAACAGGTCCAGTGTTTGGAGTCATGCATCTTTAACTTCACCATGACCCCTTTTTCTGTGTCCCTTTGGGCATTGGTTGATTTGAAGTTCCGGGTCCTAGACTAAGAACATCCTGCAGCTGGCCCTGTAGAGACTGGTCCTCTAGCGCCATCTACAGCAAAAAGAGAACAGTACAAGTTGCTGAATCAAGAGCTAAACTGGCTCTTAATTTTAGCTACAAAAGCTTTGGTTATTTCTAACTTTTCACATGATGGTTCAGCTCATTGTGTATATATATATGCATATATATGTATTCTTTTTTCACAGTAAAAATGCTTGTTTTGATTTACATGTTTTTTTTCTTTTTTCTTTTGTCACATCTGTATTCAGGACTTCCTTCTGGCAGGGCTCAAAGGACCTAATGGGATTTCTCTGGACTCTGATGCATTTTCATTTACCATATAACTATTTTTAATTTTTAAATTTTTGTAAAGTTGTTCAACAGCCAAGATCCAGAGACAATAAAACAAAGCTCCGGGAAGAGAGCGGTACAGAACCCTGCACAGCAGAGCCTGGAAAGCTACCTTTGATATGCTAAAAACAGTAACAATAGTAAGCCTCATTCCCCCGACCCTGAATGTAACAGGGACAAATGGAGACATTACTGGCGCCCACTTGAGCAAATCAATGAGCAATGGGATGACAGTGATAAAGTTGTTCACGATGATTTATAATAGTGGTGGGAAGGTGTAATGGTGGTGGAATTGGTGTTGGAATATTGAATATAATAAGACATATAATAATAACCAGCACCACAAAAACAAATACAATCCCCAAACTAAAAATTAAACCAAACAAAAGCAACAACAGCAAAGCTACATGGTGACTGCACTGTGGCACTGGTACCCGGTCTCCCTTCTCACCCCATAGGCCAGAGAAAGTAGCCAGAGCACACATGTATGCACGCATGCACACGTTGCAGAGACCCACCTGCCGGAACACAGCAGGCAGGGCGAGAGCTGCAGAGACAGGGTCGGTGCCTCTCCTTCTCAGGGCATGCGCTGGAGTGAGCCCCGAGCTCCTCTGCTAGAAGGATTTCCACAGAGATCAGCACACGAAACGACCAGCTTTTCTTTGTCCCACGGAACACACACATACCCTCACTTGCCCTAGACCTCCACATGCTCTACAAGAGATGAGAAATATTATAGAAAGAAGCACTGTAGCACTGTTTTCCCTTTGTTCATCGATTTGCTTGAGCGGGCACCAGTAACATTTCCATTGTGAGACTTGTTACTGTTTTTGGCATATCGAATACGCCACGGGTGGCTGGCCAGGCTCTGCCGTGTGGGCAGGATATCCTCGGTAGCTTGCTGGGCTCTCCGGGAGGGACAGAGGAATCAAACTCAGGACAGCTGCATTCAAGGCAAACACCCTACCTGCTGTGCTGTTGCTCCAGTTTGTTGTAAAAAGAAATCAAAAATAAAAGTAAAAAACCCCACAGGGTGACATTTTTTGTTCACCACTAAAAATATGAAACATCTTCAAGGAAGTTACCTTGCAAGCTGTTGGTTTTGTTTCATTTCCTTTGCAGGTTCTTTGAGCCTATCAAGACTCGAGCTTGGTGCATCCATTGAGCTGTGGAGAAAACAGGTCCAGACGGGAAAAGGGAGGGGACATGTTCCTTTCCAGCCACAGAGGTGTCCTAAGAAGCAGATACTCAGGGTTTATTGCGAGGCTCACTGAAGGTGGGGTATGGAGGTTTTGCTCATGCCTGCTTGGGACCGAGGAGGTGTTGCCTGTCAGGTTGTCCCTCTTCATCTGGGATTCAAGTAGAATGAACTTGGTGATGCCGTGTGCTTAATGCAGGAGCCCAGGGTCAGCCTCTATTGAACATTGCTGGGTCCGCTGTGGACCTGGAAGCAATGAGAGGAGGTGAGCTAAGAGTCAGGCTGCTGGCAGCCGGGAGAGGTGGCGCATGCGGGGATAGCAGTGGGAGCATAAAGCAGAAACTTCAGGGGCATACTGCTCAGAAGAGGCCAAGGGTAAAGATTAGCAAGGAGGACTTGGTCAGTTTCCCTTAGAGAATGAGTCCAAAGCTGAGGCTGGAAGGTAGGACTGTAGCTCAAAGCACTCAGAGTGCGGCTGATGGATGAGGTGGAATCCCACTCATGCTTCAGGGTCCCTGAGTGAGTCCCACCCGATGTTAGGGAGCCCAGGGCTCTCTCTTGCATATCTGGTTCACTTTTTTTCTCCAGTGTAGAGGATTGAACCCAGGGCCTCCCAGGTGCAAGGCAAGTGCACTACTGTTGAGAGACACCCCCACCTTGTTTATCTGAAAGTTGTTTATTATTATTTTTTAAATTTTTGGGTCACACCTGGTAATACTCAGGGGTTACTTCTGGCTCTGCCCTCAGGAGTTACTCTTGGTGGTGCTTAAGTTAGGGACCATATGGGATGCCGGGGATTAAACCTGGGTTGACCGTGTGCAAGGCAAATGCCCTCTCTGCTGAACTATCTCTCCTGCCCCACTTATCTGAAAGTTGTATCCCCAGCAGAAGGATAGAATGGGGGTTCTCAATCCCACAGAGCAACTATTGTGAAATGTGAGAATTAGCTGTACCCCAGTGCAGCGTGTCTGAGGACTGGGTAGGGACATAGGATGCTTCTGCAGTGGGTTGATGCTCAGATCGACCAGGTGGGAAGCAGCTTTGAACTGGGCACATCAATCTGCCCTTTAGTGATGGAATCTTTTCTAAGTAGACAGAGTGAGTCAAAGTGAGCAAATGCTTGCCAGTGTGTGTGTGTGACTAGATCTGGCCTCATCTTATAGTAGCAGAAATTGAATAAAGCATAAATTCAATTAAAAATCCTGCAGAACAAAGAAAAGGGCATAGGATTTTATAAACTCATAGAAATTTCCTACCTTTGAAGAGCCTCAAAAGGCCAGAAGAAATCAACACCAACTGTTTAGATTAAAACCTATAATAACAGAAATTAATGACCCTGACTCTGAAATAGGAATGTCAAACCATGAAGAGATAACAGGATAAAAAGAAAAATCAACCTGGAAGATTTTGGAGTAAAGAAAAGTCACAATAACAACTGGCATGTAACAGGCTGTATGCAAATTACAGTCAATTATGTGGAAAATGGACTGGAGCGATAGCACAGTGGGTAGAGCGTTTGCCTTGCATGCGGCCGACCTGGGTTCGATTCCTCTGCCCTTCTCAGAGAGACTGACAAGCTACCAAGAGTATCCCGCCTGGACAGCAGAGTTTGGCAAGTTACCTGTGGCGTATTCGGGATGCCAAAAACAGTAGCAATAAGTCTCACAACAGAGATGTTTCTGGTGCCCATTCAAGCAAATTGATGAACAACGGGGACAACAGTGTTTCTATGTGAAAAGTGAATCTGAGATTTTTTTTCTCTTTTTGGGTAACATCTGACGATGAACAAGGGTTACTCCTGGCTCTGCACTCAGGAATTACTCCTGGTGGTGCTCAGGGGACCATATGGGATGCTGGGAATCAAACCCGGGTCGGCCACGTGCAAGGCAAATGCCCTACCCACTGTGCTATCGCTCCAGCTCCCAGATTTTTTTTTTGTTGTTGTTGCAGAAAAGAAGTCTAATCAGAGACATCATGAGAACAAGAACCAGGCTCTAACACATGGGGGCTGGGGAGATGCTCAAAGGGTGGGAACACAACCTGTGGGGGCCCGTGGTTGTTTCCTGGCAAAATAATCCTGGTCGCCCCAGCACTGTTGGGGTTACCCTCATGTTCCAAGCACTACCAGGTTGGGAAGTATTGGGTTGAGTAGGAGACACCCTGGGGCCCCTGAACACCAAAAGCATAAACAAAACAGACAAAAAATTCCCCAAGGATCTAACTTTTTTTTTGAGACATACTCAGTGATATTTAGAAGTTATTCCTGACTCTGAACTCAGGAATCACTTCTGGAGGTACTCAGGGGACCAAATGGGATGCTGGGGATTAAACCCGAGTTGGCTACATGCAAGGCAAGCACCCTACCTGTTGTATTACCTCTTTGGTCCATAACAGAAGAACTTTTTGTTATGTTAGGAAAGATAGCATGATAAATAACATAGAAGCTCTAATATTTAAGACAAAAGCAGAATGGACTCACGCTAGGTCTCGTTGAAGAAAAATATTTAAGTTACATCGTTTTTGAGTGACAAATATTCACTCAGAAGAGGCAGTTCACTTACAAGTAGACTGGAGTCCTGTTGTGTTGTTTTTTTCATTCCCCTTAAAAACATCTTGGTCCTTTTTGGAGAAATTGCCTTTTCCTTACTTGCATACGTACATGGAACTGTCAGTAACTTAGACACTTGATCTTTCTTGCCAAGAAGTGGGAGTGAGATGAACAGACTAATAGAACAGTCTCTTCTCCAACAGGAACCCGGTGTAATATGGCCATATCCATTGCCCATTCCTAAGACTTAAAAACCAGAAGTGGCTCTTCTTTAACTTGTCACTTTTAATACAGTTAGCAGGAGATTTTTGAGAGAAAAGTAGATTTGGAGAGTTAGCTTGAAAAAGGAATCAGGCAATTAGACTCTCATACCTTCTCAAGAGTCCATTGTGTACATTAGCGAAATGATTATTGGTATGATGTGTGGAGTACACAATAGTACATATTATAATTATTAGATAAGACATAGACAGTATGGAAAGATGTTAACCCCTTGACCTTGGATTACAAGACAGATTACCAAGCAGTGTGGCGGAGGTGGAGGGCATGAATATTAGACCAGAGGTGACTTAGGGACACCAGTGGAAGGTGTTGGGAACATTGATGGTGGTGGGGTCAGTAACTTTGTATATCAATACTATAAGAAATAGCACTGTTGTAACCATGTTACCTAAGTATAATAAATATTTTTGAAATCACATTATCATGACTTTCTTACATTAACCCCTCCATAATAATCCTACTATTATGACTCTCCCTAGAGAGTAATGCTCTAACAAAATTGGTAGATGATATATTAAGAAAACAGAGTGTGATGCATTTTAAAGCAGTATGCATACTTTTGTGAACATAAAGCAAGAGAGCAATAAGATCATATCTCTAACTTCTTATCTCAGGTAATTTCCTGTGGCCTGACCCTGGGTTATTTTCTTTTTCTTTTTGAGTCACATCCAGTGATGTTCAGGTGTTACTCCTGGTTCTGCACTCAGGAATTACAATTACCCCTGGTAGTGTTCAGGTGGACCATATGGGATGCTGGGGATCGAATCTGGGTCGGCAACGTGCAAGGCAAATGCCTTACCCACTGTGCTGTCACTCCATCCCCCCGGGGTCTTTAAGATGCACGATCACTGATAGAATGGCCACATTGGTGTAGTTATGGGTGTGTGCAGTCGGTTCAGACCAGTTCTTGGCCATTTTGTTGATGTGGCATTTTCAGTTCACTATGTTTTTATTATGCACTTTTGTGCATGCACAAGTCACCAGCAAGGAAGCAAGAGCAGGCTGTCTTCAGAGCCAGCACATGGTCCCACCATCTATCACAATAAGGGAAAGATTTTCCTTGCAGTCTGGAGTGCAAAGGAGATAGGACCTATGATCAGATCTACCTCCCTGTCCCTTGTTTTAGGTATCATCTTACAAAGGTAAAAAGGAAGGATTTGAAATGCCTAACTTCTCAATTTTCTAAAAAATAGAAGGTTCATTTCAGGGACGTTAGGATGGGGTCTTGGGGAAAGTCAGAATGTCTCAAGATAAACAGGATGAGGATTTTTTTTTTTAAATTTTCTTGAGCAAGGGCTTAGATTCTTCCAGCTAAGAAGAATTCTGAAGGCAGGGATGGTAATATATGTTTTAGTGTGTTTTTGCATATTCCTGCCAGCGGGACAGAATATGAGAGCAGTTTTTCCTAAGCCAACTGATCCCTGTCAGGCTGCCCTGTTTATTTAGGGGCACAAACTCCAGGTCTTAATGGTAATCTAGAAGACTTTAACATGTAGGTTTTGTAAAGGCTGTTTTCTAGGCCTTTCCAGTGGAGCTTAGGGTGTCTTTTATGTATGACAGCAATAGAAAGTTACTCTTAGGAATGTATAGGCACAAATATCCTACCCTTTACATTTCCTTTTTGAAATAACTCTTCCAAACAACTCTGAGAAGAAGCTGAGCACTAAATAAGGGAGTTACGTTCTGAAAACATTTGTGGTGCTAACCTAAATCTAACTCCAAGCCTAATCTGAGAGCTGAACCCAGGGCCCCTGTTGCACTTTTTATTGTCAGGGTTATTTTGCAGTCAAAGGGTGAAGCAAGGTCGGGCAGTGCTTCCCGAAGCTGCTTCCTTCCTCCACTGCTCATTTTCCTGTGCCAGGAAACAGGTCTCTTGTGACACATCCTTTGCCCCCTCATACAGAAAGAATCAAAGTGCCTTGTTTGGCAAGCAATTATCATTTGCGTTTCATTTTTGTATTTGCAAGCAAAGTTTAAATGTGATCCAGCTGAGAACCAAGCCTACATTTTCCTTTTCACCATGTAGGGTGTCTAATGCAACACAATCATTTTTTTTTCCTTTTGACAAGAAAAGCAATGATTTTTCTACATGTTTAAAACTTGAATTGAGCAGTTTGTCATACAGAAATAAAGGAATTTATGTCTAAATAAACGTATAGAGATATATGCAGAGGGAAAAATTAGGGAACCATTTGAATGTTATCAATAGGAGTTGAATAGGAATATGTTTCTGGAATATTTGGTAATGCATAGACAAGAGGACTAGTATAGGAATTGACCTATGGGAAAGATGACAACAAAACAAGTTTCAGAGAGAAGTATGAGTCTCCTTTGGCAAAATCAGAGAAAAAAATTTTCATTGGTGTGTATATATTTTTATTTGTTTGCATTGTTATGAGCACAGAGAACAAAATACTGTCACTGTCATCTTGTTGCTCATCGATTTGCTTAAGTAGGCACTAGTAACATCTCCATTGTGAGACTTATTGTTACTGTTTTTGGCATATTGAATACACCATGGATAGCTTACCAGGCTCTCCGAGAGGGGCAGAGGAATCGAACCCGGGTCAGCCGCATGCAAGGCAAACGCCCTACCCGCTGTACTGTCGCTCCAGCCCAAAATACTATAAAGTATATAAAATAAACTATCATATATAAGAATTATATATTATAAGCTATATATATAAATTATATAATAACCCCTATTATCTGTGGGTGAAGGGGCATCGAAAATGAAGGTGGAGGGAGGGATATATTGTTGGTTTTTTTTCTTAATTTTGGGGGCATTTTTTGTTTTGCTTTAATAAAAGAAAATGTAAGCATAGATCGCTTTTTTATGTGAAAAAAATCTGAAAGGTAAATAATAAAGGTAGTTCATCCTGAGTGGATGTATTTTTTAAATTGGAAAAAATACATAATACAGGGCCAGATGTAATAGCAAATCCCTTTTCTTTATCTTTTTCTAGGATCCGTCATTGTTCCAGTGTAGATTCAGCTTCAAAAGTACTGTCTGCTAAATTCTTAATTTTAGTCATCACATTCCGTAAAACTCATCCTTTAAAAGTCTACAATTGAGTGCTTTTCTCTGTATGTGGAGCTGTTTATTGTCACCATCCAAGTACAGACTAATTTTATTACTACAGAAAGGAATCCCATACCCAATAGCATTCATTTTCATCCTCTTCTCCCCCACCCCACAGTCCATGGTGGTCACTTGTTATACTTCTGTTTGTATGCATTTTCCTTTTATGAACTTCATGTAAATAATCATATAATATGTCACTTTTTATATCTGGCTTCTTTCAACAGTTACCACAAAGGTTTTCCAGTTTCATTCAAGTTATAACATGCATCGTATTTCATCCCTGTCACTGTCCTTCCGTTGTTCAATTATTTGCTCAAGGGGGCTCCAGTAATGTCTCCATTGTGAGACGTGTTGTTACTGTTTTTGGCATATCAAATACGCCAAAAAATACGCTGTGCGGGCGGGGGGGGGGGATACTCTTGGTAGCTTGCCAGGCTCTCTGAGAGGGATGGAGGAATCGAACCCAGGTCGGCCGCATGCAAGGCAAACACCTTACCCTCTGTGCTATTGCTCCACATGCCAATCAGCTCACAAGTGGATAGACAAAAGTGTTCATACAGTGGAAAATTATTTGTCGATAAATAATTATTATATTACCCCATATCAGTGATAGAGTCTCTTGCCCGAGTGCCTGGCTGTCTTCCCCGGGGCCCCTCGGAGAGGGTGGGCTCCAGTTTCCCTCCCTGCTCCAACAGAGCTCCTGCGGCTGAAGACCCCTGGAGCCTAGCCACAGCCATGCTCAAGGCCCCTCTCCAGACGTTCAGAAGAGCCTCACGCATGAACGTACCGGCAGTGGAACCCAGGTGTGTGGGACCCGGGGCTGAGACCTCCAAGCCTGTTCGGATCGGAACTGGGCCTCTTCTGCCCCGATTTCCCATTTTCCAGTATCTAGGCAGTCACACCCAGAGACTGCCCTGGTGCCGTGTAACCCCACCAACGGTCAACATCCAGAGACTTAAAACCAAGCTCCCGGAAGTCTACTTCTCCCTCTGGGAGAACCTGGCAAGCTACCGAGAGTTTCCTGCCCACATGGGAGAGCCTCATAAACTCCCCATCATGTATTCATATACAAAAACCAGTAACAATGCTGGGGTCTCATTCCCCTGACCCTGAAAGAGCCTCCAATGCGGCATCATTGTGAAAGATGAGTAAAGGGAGGCTTCTAAAATCTCAGGTCTAGGATGAATGGAGACGTTACTGAGACCACTGGAGAAATTCGATGATCAATGGGATGATGATGATGATGATTATCCCATATATAGACAAATAATTTTCAATCTTGTGAAGTTATTGAGACTCATTTTATGGCTTGACGTATGGTCTATATTGGTGTGTGAACTATATATTTGCTATTAAGAAGGCTACATATTTGGTATTATTGGGTAAAATGTTTTTTTCAGGTATAGTTGTTTAAAGAAGTTGTATATTTTTTTTATAAGGATGATTGGTTCAAACTTGGGTATAAAACATGATTGAACTCAACTTATTGTTAGAGGATTAATAAAAGTTTTAATAACATTTTTTTTTTGCTTTTTGGGTCACACCCGGTGATGCACAGGGCTTATTCCTGGCTCTGTGCTCAGGAATGACTCCTGGCAGTGCTCAGGGGACCATATGGGATGCTGGGAATTGAACCAGGCAAATGCCCTATCCGCTGTGCTATTGCTCCAGCCCCAGTCTTAATAACTCTTCTAAGAAACTATTAAAATTTCCTGTTTATTCAGTTTCTGTTTCCCAAAGTTTTATGTGATCAGTATGTATTATTGCACTGTAGCACTGTCATGTTGTTCATCAATTTGCTCTAACGAGCACCAGTAATGTCTCCATTGTGAGACTTGTTACCATTTTTGGCATATTGAGTATGCCATGGGTAGCTTGCCAGGCTCTGCAGTGTGGGCAGGATACTCTTGGTAGCTTGCTGTGCTCTCTGCGAGGGACAGAGGAATCAAACCCAGGCTGGCTTCATGCAAGGCAAACGCCCTACCAGCTGTGCTATCGCTCCAGTCCTGCACGTATTATTAAATGATAAAATTAAGTTAAATGATAAACTTAAGTACAGCTGGAAAGGCTTCCTGGAGGAGGTGATGTAATTGCAATGAGATTTCCCATATGTGTGACTTTGGATAATGTCGTCAGCAAGTCCTCAGCAGATGGTTATTGAATCCAAGATGGACAGCTTTGTGAGAATGATTCAGATTTCCATCTGTCCAAATATTAAATATAAATATAAGGGATGGAATGGTTGTTTTGACTTTTACATTTAATTTGTAGATTTAAATGAGCTCACAATATTATAAGAAAACAAACAACCACTAAAGACTTAAAAATTGGAATCTCTGCAAGTCAATCAACATACCACACCTTACCAATAAAAGGAAAAATAAAACCATATGATTAAATCTCGTAGATGCAGAGAAAGCATTTGATAAGATCCAGCACCCATTCATGATAAAAACTCTCAACAAAATGGCATTTGAAGGAACTTTCTCAACATGGTTAAAAACATTTACCACAAGCCTACAGCAAGCATTGTACTCAATGGGGAAAAACTAAAAGCCTTCACTCTAAGATCAGGCACAAGACCTACTCTCACCACTTCTATTTGATATAGTACTGGAACTATTCGCCATAGAGATTAGGCAAGAAAAAGATATCAAAGGCATCTAGATAGAAAAGAAGAAAGTCAAGCTCTCACTATTTAATGACATGGTACAACATTTAGAAAATCATAAAGACTACAAAAAGAGCCTAGAAAAATAGATTTGTATAATAAATAGGCTACAAAATTAACATACAAAGGTTCATGGCTTTCCTATATGTAAATAATTAAAGAAATGAGAGAGAGATTAAAATAATCCCATTTACAAGTGTGCCTCACTCAGAAAATCAAGTACCTCAGACTCAGCTTAATTAAAGAGATGAAGGACCCATACAAAGAAGTATAAAACACTACTTAGAGAAATGAAAGAGGACATGAGGAAGTGGAAAACACATCATCTGCTCATGAATTGGGAGAATTAATACCATCAAAATGACATGCCATTTCCAAAATATTGTACTGATTCAATGGAGCCCCTATAAAGATATCCATGACATTAAAAAAATAGATCAAACACTCCTGAAATTCATATGAAACAATAAACCCCCCACTAATAGCTAAAGCAACCCTTGGGAAAAAGAAGATGGGTGACATCACTTTCCTTAACTTTAACCTCTTCTACAAAGCAGTAGTAATTAAAACAGCATGGTACTGTAATATAGACAAATCCTCAGATCAATGAAATAGAGTTGAATATCATATGACAGAGCCTTAGGTATATGATCACTTAATATTTGATAAAGGAGCAAAAAATGAAGTGGATCAAAGAAAATCTCTTCAATAAGTGGTGTTGGGAAAACTGCTCAGCTATAGGCAAAAAAAAGAGAAAAGAACTCATACCTCTTTCTAACATGATGCATAAAGTCAAATAAAAATGGATTAAAGACCTTGGTATCAGACTTGAATCCATAAGGTATATAGAAGAAAATGTAGGCTGAACACTCCATGACATTGAAATTAAAGGCATCTTCAAGGATTAAGCACCACTGACCAAGCAAGAGGAAGCAAAGATAAATGAGACTACATTAAATTAAGAAGCTTCTGCACCTCAAAGGAAATGATGACCAGAATACAAAGACAGCTCAGACTACTGAATGGGAGAAATTATTTACCCAACAGTCATCTGATAAGGAGTTAATATCAAAGATATAAAAGACACTGGTAGAACTTTACAAGAAAAAAAATCCATCCCCATCAAAAAATTGAGAGAAGAGATGAACAGAAACTTCCTCAAAGAAGAAGTCCAAGTATTTAAAAGGCACAGGAATAGAATGCTTCTCTAAAATAAAACAAAATATTGAATGGAACTGACAAGGTTCTCAAATAGGCTATTGTAAAAGCAGAACAATAAAAAGGTTATTAGTAGATATTAGCAGTCTATTTATGGTAGATGTCTCCAATAAAGACAAATCTGGATTCCATTAAAAAATAAAACAAAACTTAGCCACTGTAAAATTGCAAAGTAAATTATGAAGTTATTCATGATTGAGGTTCAGGCATTCAATGTTTCAACAATGATCCCTTCATCATTGTCCATTTTCCTCCACCAAGGTCTCCCCAACTCCATTTACCTTCCACTCACCCACCATTCTGCTTCCAGAGAAGTGATTCTTTTTATATAGTCTAAGTTTTTGCACTGTGGTTAACAGCACTGTTTCTGATAGTTTTTCACACATAACACTTTATAACCTCCCGGCACCATCTCCTGCTCCATATTGAATGCTTCTTTCCACCACACATATTGCCCCCTCCCTATCCTAGCCCCCAGTCCCCTCACATGACATCTTTTCTATTGAATACCGGTTGTCATGTTCTTTATTTCCATTGTCTTTGGCAGATATATTTGTTAGTTGTTCGATACATTGGAGACTCTTTAGTTCCCACGCCGAAACAATGATGTGTAATTCTGATGAGATAGTAACAAAGATCCTTACTGGTTTATTGCCAAGAAGTTTATTGGTTATTTGTTCCAAGAAGATTCGCAATAGCTCGAGTAGGATTCGGCTATTTACTGAAACTCCTATTTCTGCTTTTAATGTCAGCACTATAAAGCTTAAACGGAGCATACACTGCTGTGATTCTGAGTGCTCCCTTCTTCCTTACAAGCAGAGTATCTGTGGAGTCAGCGTTTCTTTAATAGGGTCGGGTTGTAAATTGTGGTGCCATCTGCAAATAGACTAATAACATGTGAGGCAGTGCCAGTTCTAATGCCTTATAATTTGGGATGATTCTCATCACCATTGCGCGTGGTTCTATTGTGAAAGCAAGAGGGGCGAGTGGATTGCAGTGTCATCCTCACTAGACGACTGTCTAGACTGCAGAATTTATTGTGGGATGAGATTTAGCTGCCGTGCACAGAGAAATAATAACCTCAAATGCATTTCTCCAAAATCAAATTTTCTTTTTATTTCGGAAGAAACGTTCCCTCCAGGGAGCTCCAAATGCACGGACAGTTTTGCAGTTATGGCCATGAATTAAATTAAAATTTCCTCTCTCAGTGTCTGCCAAGTTCCTGTTCCTAGTAAATCTGCCGTATCTGCTGTGTTTGAGAATGATAAGACTGTTTTGTTGTATTGCTATTGAATTTGAATAAAAGCACAAACTAGGAATTTTTCTATTTGTTAAAATCTACAGTGAAAATTTAAATAAAAACAAAAATCTCGGTGATGACATGTTACCCATTTGCTGGGTTTTCTTATAGTTTTCAATTATTTTTTCTAGTTTTTTTTCTTTCTGTGATTAGATACTGAGGTAAGAGTGAGAATTTAGGAACTTAATGAATTTAGGCAATGATGGTATGACTATGGAAGATAATCCTCAAAGCTGAGGATATTATTTTTCATTCCTTTTTTTTATTACAGAGAACTGTGAGCACAAGCGTGTTTGTGTGTGTGTGCATGTGTACACACCCCCCACCCCTACTCCACCCCCATACACTTGCAAGACATGGTAGTTGGAAATATTTGGCTTTTTTATATACTATTTTATTCTCTTTGAATCTCTAAAGATTTAAAATTTTAAGTTGTTAATTTAGCTGCTAATTTAAGAGTTTCAGGACATTGGCAAGATTGCTTTCAACTAGGAGCCAAGAAGCTGGACATTTGACCTTATTAAATTTTTAATCAATCAATTAATTAATTACTTAATTGAATAACTGTGAGATACAGAGTTACAAAGCCGATCATTGTTGGTCATACAATATTTCAGTCATACAGTGTTCCAACACCCCTCCCTCCACCCATGTTCCCGTCACCAATGTTCCCAATTTCCCTCCCACCACCCTCACCCCGGTCTGTCTCTATGGCAGGCACTTTCCCTTTTTCTCTGTCTCTCTGTCTCTGTCTCTCTCTCTTCCCTCTTTGGGGCATTATGGTTTGCAATAACCCTGTTAAATTTGAAAGCAGAATGTTTCCATTTAAAGACTAAATAAGACAGAAAGGCATGCTGGTAAAATAATGATCTGATGAATTTCTAGTCAATATCCTTTGTAAGTCTGATCCAAATTTACTCAGAAAAAAGGTTGAGCTTTGTGGAGAAAGCTGGGGCCTTCCTTGTGGAGGAAATTTAGCTCTGGCCATGAACTTTCACATTATACTGCATTTAACAGAGATCTTTTTTCTTTTTTTAAAATTTATTCTTTTATTGAACCATGTGGAAAGTTACAAAGCTTTCAGGTTTAAGTCCCAGTTATACCATGCTCAAACACCCATCCCTTCACCAGTGCACATATTCTACCACCAAGAATCACAGTATACCTCCCCCCCAGCCCCTCACCTCCCCAGCCCCCAACCCACCTTTAACAGAGATCTTGCAATGGAACAAAAGGACTGTTCTTAATTGTCTAGTGAAATAAGGGAAAAAATTGTGAAAATCACTTAGGTACCTATCATACTTAAAGGTGAAGGCCTTACCTTCCCAGTCTCCCAAAGAAAATGCTAACATGATTTTGTTCTCATATGTTTGTGCTTTTATTAATCTCTGGACATATGTAATGATACAGCTTTTGAAATTTGTACCAATAGTAGTATGCTTCACTCAACATTCAGGAAGTCTTTTTCCACTAACTGTTGAATTTCCAAACACTATCCATGTGAATCCACACAGCTGATTAATTTTGACTGGTATTCCATTGTGAAATAGCACCACAGTCATTATTTGGTTATAAATATTAAAGTTTTCAAAAATTTTCAGTGTTACAAAAATTACTATATTGGTCTAAATTATTTGCAATTTAATATGGTAATTGCTGAAGTTTTTGTGAAAATTTTCTCTTTATTCCTATTATAATTTCTCCTTTTATCTCTCTAAAATATCTACATATTTTAAAGTATTTAAGAAATTAAAGACTGTTTTTTTTTAAATCAATGTAAATGAGAAGGTCTTTTCCGAAATCCAAAAGGCTTCTCAAAAGTATTTCTTCAGACTACATATAGTAATTTGTCTAAAAGTTTTCTTAAATTCATTTCCTTCTATTTTTCACAGTTTCTTTTATGTCCAGGACTTCCTATTGATTGACTTTCTGGAAACCAGCCTATCCCAACCCCCTATATTTATCTTAATCAATTTGTGAAGTTCATCATTTGTCTATTTATTATCTAGAATATCTATTATTATTTAGAACTGATTTATGTGTTAAAGTTAGAGCCCCACTAAGTTACTAAGAATTTTAGAAATTGTTTAGAAAGTTATATTCTATCTTAAAAGGATGCTTAACTTATTTAAGAGAGAAGAACAAACAATATCATCATTTGTTGGAATATTTTTGTGTGCCCACAAAATTCACATTTTATTTTTAAAAAACAAAAATGTGAATTTCTTTGGATTTTGTAAATTACTTTTAAAATGTAAGCATAAAGTTATATATCAGGCTTATATATTTTTAGATGCCAGGGATCAAACTCAGGGCCTCAGACATGCAAGGCAAGTTCCCTACCAATTCTCTCTATCCCCAAATGTATATGACCTAAGTATTAAAAGTGATCTGTATTTTTATAAGTTCACACCAGTGAGAATAGAATTTATCAAAAATATTGGAAATAAATGGTACTGCTGGGAGTGTGGTGAAAAAGGCCCCCTTCTTCCTCCTTTCACTGTTATGGGAATGTCATCTGCTCTAGACCCTGCGGAAAACAGTATGGAGACCTCTCAAAACACTAAGAATAGAGCTTCCACTTGGCTATGTGATCCTACTTCTTAGCATCTGTACCAAGAACACAAAAACGAAGAGATAAAAGCATACTGCTATTCATTGCAATATTAAAGTTCAACAGCCAAATGTTCAATGGGATGAAATATTGCAGTTTTCTGCAACTTAGACAGAACTGAAGGGAATATACAGTATCGAATGATGGCAATGTCTTGGACTTTGATTGCAAAACTGAGTTTATCAAGCAGGAAGGAGGAAAGTGACAAAGAGGGGATTGAAGAGACAGACTAGAGGTGACATAAGGACAGGACAGAGAGTCTCGGTTACTTTGGTGGTGTCGAACGTATAGCAACATTGTGTATCGAGTCTATGAAATTGACCACTATGTTAACTAGACTGCAATATAAAAAACTGCTATAAATACAAACATAAGGTAGGTATTTAGGGTGAAATGACCAAATATTCATATATTTACTTTATCTCCGGTACATTTTGTAATATGCAGAAATTTCAAATGTAGCCAAAATTTCACAAAGCACCTTGTGTTTGCTGTTTATTATCATTTCTATTAATGTAAAAAATTAGAGCAAAAATCCCAGAGTTTCCTCTGGGAATCAGGTGAAGCTTCCCATGGGTGCCATCCCAACTGTGCCCACTGAGTGGCAGTAGCAGCCTATTCAACCCCAATGGGGCCACATTCAACATGGCATCCGTTCCTGTCCTAGCTAGCAAGCTGTTAATTATGCAGATTCTGAGTCGAAAGAAAGGGTGATTTATAGAGTAAGTCCCTCAAAATATTGTTAAAATAGCACTGTGTAAGCAGCCTGGAATTAGTGCTTGCATCATGGGACTTCCCCTCCCCCTTCACTTTCTCATTTCTTTTTCTTTTTCTTTTCCCAGTGAACACAATCTCCCATCTGTGTGGGCAACTGTGTACACACAAGCAATCACTTTACCTCAAACCAACGCCATGTGAGCCAAGATATTGTCAACTATTAAACAAACACAGCATAAGAAACATAACCCTTCAGAGATGTTGTAAGCACCCATGTAGATAACAGAACTGTTTCTTTGTGAATGTTTTCGTATAACCTCACTTCCTAAGAGCATGTGACATTGAAGGAGTGTGCCAAGACTTGCCAAATGGTTATAGTATGGCCATATTGCTCATGCACTCACACCGCTGCCTGCCGATATCCAGGGAACTGCCTGTCAAGTCATATATTTATCCATGGACCTACTTGAGGCCTGCTTTTCCCTTTCTCCCTAGCCAACTTTAAAAGTTATCAGGTCAGGGCCACTGTCTTGTTTGTCCAACACTGTATCAATAGACCTCCATATTTGGTCTGGTTTGTGGTCAGCACTCAGAACAGATTGGTTGGATGGCTGGCTGAATGCTGCCATTGACCGTCTGCTAACCAAGGTCCTTGAGGTGAATGGCAGAGCCCTAACGCTTCTCCCCCGACAGCACCCACTTAGTCGGCCTCTTCTGTTTCTAAAGTGGGGAAGTCCTGTTACCTGTATGTCTCCATCTCACACTTGACTGAGGGCTTCCAGCCCTCCTTTTCTTGCCTGGCTTTTTATGTGGCTGACGTGTACTTAACAAGAATATGAGACCTCCAATGCAGATAGAGTGACCTTTCTTTGTTACTCATGGTGCCTAGCACAGAGCCTAACTTTTAGATTTATTCAATACTCACTTTAAAAATAAGCAACAGAGCTGGAGTGATAGTTGGGGACTTTGGAGGGCTCTTGCCTGGCATGGAGCCAACCTACGTTCCATATTGTTCTCCTAGAACCACCAGGAGTATAGAGCCAGGAGTAACCACTAAGCACTGCCAGCTGTGGCTCATATACTGAACAAACAGGCAAAAGTAGTATTAGTTGGGAACAATATGAAACCTACATGTTGGTGGGTCATTTTGGGCATCAGGAATCCTGAACATTTCTATTATGCTCGAAAGACTCTCCATGTTTCTGATCCACCCAGTGAACCTTGTCATCCTATCAAGTTTGTAAAGAGTGAAAATAAAGAGAGGTTGCCTCTCTTGGTCCTTTAATATCAAAAAGAAGTATTTGCTTTGACAGAGTCATTAAACTAAAGGTCTCCAAAGACCATGGAACCATTGCCAACAATGGATTTTAGAAACAGCTGGCTAGTTTTATTATCAGTTAATTGCAGCTGTATGTGTGCTTTTGCAAATAACCATGAGAAATCAATCATTGAGCAGGGATGTGTGAGAAAATTACTGAGAGGGTCTCAGAAAACTGGTGGGAGATGAGGAGAAAGGTTCAATAGTGCTTTACATGGGTTACGGCCTAAAGGAAGGACGGTACTGGAGAGGTGTGACCGGAAGGAGTAGGATTAGGAGGTGTCTGACGCACTCCTCACCCATACATACTGTCAGTGTGTCTGAAGAGCAGCTTCTATATCTATGGAGAATGAGCCCAAACTGTTCATACTGGTGTTTACCCAAGAGGAGACTATGATATACTTATTTGAGACTAATAATCTTGATTCAGGAAGTTTCCAGATGTAGTTCACCAGGATGAGGCCTGTGAAGTTTTGCATGGGTCCTTTTTGTTGACCATTCTTTTCTTCCGTGATGCAGTTGTGGCAGGTCTGGACTACCTGACCATGCACACTTGGTCGTGATGCTTGCAAACCTTACTTATTTTTATTTATTTTTGTTTTGGAGGCCATACGTGACAGTGCTTAATAGCTTACTCCTGGCTCTGTATTCAGGGTTCGCTCCTGGCGGGATTTGGGGGACCTCGTGCAGTGCTGGGGATTGAACCCACATTGGCTGCCTGCAATGCCAGCATGTTACCTGCTGTACTATCTCTCTGGCCTTGCCCACACACTCTAGTCATGGTGCCTGAGTCCTCTGGGTTGTGGTCTGCCAGAGATTGCACACTTTGCAAAGGTTCAGGGAAACAGCGGTGCTACAGGATCCAATTAGCATGTGGGGCGGTGTCAGGGATTGAAGTCATGGCCTTGTGCTTACAGGGAAGGTGCTCAACCACTCAGCATCCTGGGTCCTAGGACTAGTTGAGTCTATCTGTTTGTCCATGGTCAGTGAACAAAAGTTTCTGGAGCCAAGACAATACAGTAGGGGGCAGGTGTCACCAGCAGCAGATGATCTCTTGTTGTTTTTTTTTTTTTCCCTCTGTAGTCACTAAATGGCTGAGTCAGGCTGTTTAATTTTCAACTAGGACCTCCCAACATAGCAGCACAGTGTGATTGAAAACATGTTCCACACTGTAATATGAAGCATTGATCCATCTTCAACAGTACCTGTGAAAATTCTAAGCCCCAGAAAGATACTGTCTTAGAAAGAATTTAAGTCTCTCTCTCTCTCTCTCTCTCTCTCTCTCTCTGTCTCTCTCTCTCTCTCTCTCTCTCTCTCTCTCTCTCCCTCCTATTTGTCTCCATTTAATTCCTCTTATATCTAGAATTGAATGTATAAGTTTGAATCTAGTTACTATCATTTACTTGTTCTAGAATCTTGGGCAAGTTATCTAAGTTCTTTCAAAGCTTGTTTTTTACCTATTAAGCGGAAGTAAAAGTGCTACAACTGCGGGGTTGGAGCCATAGTACAGCAGGTAGGGCATTTGCCTTGCATGCAGCCGACCCGGGTTTGATTCCCAGTGTCCCATATGGTCCCCCGAGCACTGCCAGGAGTGATTCCTGAGTGCATGAACCAGGAGTAACCCCTGAGCATCGCTGGGTGTGCTACAACTGCATGAGTTGTTGTTGCACTCAGATGAGGAGTTACAGGAAAGACTCAAGTCATTAAAAATAAAACATCTCTGATTTGTATGGCTGTGCTGCTGCAGAGATCCCAGCCTGCCGAGGATGGTGGGCTAGACTGTCCTCTTCTGAAGACCCCCAATAGAATGCTTTGATTTCCCCTCCAAAATAAACTCTTCCTTCTTCTGCTGTTGTTAGGATGACTGGGGTGGGTGTGGGGGCTTGCACATGTTCCTTGCTGGGACCTGCACTCATTTAATTGTCTTGCTTGTGCATTTTTTTGGCTGTGATGCTCACACACATACTCACCAGGGGTTGCACTACTGGCCACATGGATTTTCTGTTGGGGTGCTTGCCAGAGTTGCATGCTTCAGGTGCAGAGATCATATGTACCTGACTGTGATCTCAACAGAAGGTACTTGCAGTGTCAGGAATTACAGACAGAGCTGCAGGCTCAAGCAGTAAAGTTGCCAGGTTTGTGTCTGGGGCATCCAGCAGCACCAGTTCTCAAATTCTCAGCCTCATGCTTGCAAGGCAAGTGCTGTAGTCACAGAGCTATTCTTTGCTCTCCCAAATACATTTTCAATAAGCAAATCCATATTGTTGAATAGGGAAGGGAGGAATCAGCCCAGCCACTGACTTTTCTTATCTTCAGATTGTCATGCTTAATCCCTCCCTCCCACCCCTTTGGTCCCCAAGTGTCCCAAGTCCTTTGGGACTTCAGGTCACTCCTTAGCAGAAACCCTGCAGATTTATTTCTTTAGTCTTCTCAGGCTCTGTGTCCACTCACCCATGGCTTTGGGCTGAGTAGGAGCTACATACAAACTGTGGAAGCTACACAGGTCAAGGTGCTACCTGCATTCAGCTTTCTGTCCTTCCCCGAAGACTCAATAAAAGAGAAAGCAGAGGTGACCACGATGACCAGAGCAGCCATCTTTGCTCTGCTTTTTTGTTGTATATGTAGTGCCAGGGATTGCACCCAGGGTTCCATATGCAAGGTATGCACTCTACCACTGAACTTCTTCCCAGCCTGCAGCCATCTTTTCTCTTCTTATTCTCAGCACCAATTCTAAGTTCGAGGTGAATGTAGGCTTCTGTTTCTGCAGAGCTCGGCTCAGAGTCTCTGCAAATTGCTTTGTGTACGGCATGCCCATGGTACATAAGGATGTAAATTTGGGCAGAGAGCCCTCCTAAATAGGCTGGGTGCAGTGCGAGAACCAGGGCAAGCACTGGCCTTGCAAGAACAAAGCTACCCCCTCTCCTTTCTGTCAGTGAAAAGCTCCAGCAGAAACAAAGGACTTGGTGGCAGAGCAAGGACGGTCTCGTGGGGACTGAAAGTGGCTGAGACTCTTACCATCTGTTCTTGCTTCTAATATTTAACAGGAGGCTGAAAACACAGAAGTTGCTATGAAATTACTGGCCCCCCACCTTCCACCCCCAACTTAATTTCTGTCAGGGAGGAGGAGGGGCTCCTCGTGGTGAGCATGTGCATTTCAGCTTTAGGCTTTGCCAGGAGGTGGCACCTGGGCTTGGTTCTTAACGGATCCTTGGAGCATCAAGGGAAAGAAAAACGCTTTTTGTGGAGAAATCTCTGTGTCTCAGGAGTTCTGAACAAAGGTCGGTCCTGACTTGGCTGTGGCACGCCTTGGGTTAACAGCCACCTTGTTTCAGCTGGTGAAGAGCTGATTTTCTCCTCCTGTGTCCTCCCTCTGCAGTTGGCCATTCTGCATCCCAGACCTCCCTGCTTCTGGCTGCATCTCTCAAAACCATCTCTAAAGTGAAACAGAACCCAGGGTGGAGAGGGACTTTGTGTGCATATGATTGGAGCTGGAAAGTAGGCTGCATAAAAAGGAATTATAGAGTTCATGTTACTCGAGAAATAGATGTTTTGGATTATACAATGGATTGCCTCCCACCACCCCGCCTTTTCAGACCATTTTCAGAGATCTGCTGTCAGCCCAGAAACTCACAGGGCTCATGAAATCAAGAGATTCCAGCACTTTCTACCAGTCAGTGTTTATATACTTCAGGACTGATTTCTCACCAAAATTAATACAAGTAAGCCTCCTTCAACATAGAACCTGCCTCACATTGTGTGCCTCCCACAGCCCAGTATGATATGAGCACCAGGCACTCATCAAATGTTAATCCTCACCCAAATCTTGTGTGATATGGAATTACTATTATTCCATATCAGTTTTCAGTCCAGACAAGTAAAGCTTAGATTCAACAATATATCAAAGTCATTCCATGACTGCTCCAAAGAGCAATGGAGACCCAGGAAACATGACTTCTCTTCTGTGTAGCCGACCACTGTACTCCCAGGTGAATCACTGGGCACCTTGGCAGGGAGGGCAATGCTTAGGGTTCCAGTAGCTCAGTGGGCTCTTGTTAGGGAGGAATAGAGATGGGAGAGGTCAGATAATCAAGAATTTGGGGGTTGATCTTTCATTTACATATGCAATCTGGTTGGTTAACTCACAAACCATCATTTACGTAGGATGTAACCAATCAGATGGTACAAACTGCTAAGGGGTAGAGATACAATACACCATCTCTATACTATGACTTGAGCTTATATATATGGTGGAGATACAATAATCTATATAAGCTTACAGTATAGGGATGGTATTGGGTTGCTACCTTGGCATGAAGGTTGTCATTGTTTGACTTCTATTGAACCCATTACTGTAGCTGTTGTATGCAGTAGCATATATATGTATATATACATATGTATATACATATATATAGCTAATTGCATTAAAGAGTTGTCCTACAAAGAAGTACTTATGTGCACTGTAAATTGAGAGTTGTAATACCAAAGATATCTGATGTGCTATTCCTATAGTCCACAAGAACCTGGCACACAGAACCGACAATTCTTTTTTTTTTTTTACTTTTCACTTTTTCACTGATTTAATTTTTTTTTATTGAATCACTGTGAGATAGTTACCAGCTTTCATGTTACAAGCTTTCATGTTTGGGTTACAATCTCACAATGATCAAACACCCATACCTCCACCGGTGCACGTTCTCCACCACCGATATCCTGGGTATAACCCCATTTCCCACACTCCCCCTGCCTCCATGGCAGACAATATTCCCCAAACTCTCTCTCTCTACTTTTGGGCATTATGGCTTGCAACACAGACACTGAGAAGTCATCATGTTTGGTTTATTATCTACTTTCAGCATGCATCTCCCATCCCAACTGATTCTTCCAACCATCATTTTCTTAATGATCCCTTCTCTATTCCATCTGCCTTCTCCCCTCTACTCATGAAACAGTCTTCTAGCTATGGGGCAATCCTTCTGGCCCTTGTATCCTCTGTCCTTGGGTGTCAGTCTCATGTGATGTTATTCTATACGCCACAAATGAGTGCAGTCCTTCTATGTCTGTCCCTCTCTTTCTGACTCATTTCAGTTAGCATGATACTCTCCATGTCTATCCATTTATAAGCAAATTTCATGACTTCATCTCTCCTAACAGCTGCATAGTATTCCATTGTGTAGATGTACCAAAGTTTCTTTAACCAGTCATCTGTTTTAGGGCACTCAGGTTGTTTCCAGATTTTGGCTATTGTGAACAGTGCTGCAATAAATATATAGGTACAAATGTCATTTCTACTGTGATTTTTTGCATCCTTGAGATATATTCCCAGAAGTGGTATTGCAGGATCAGATGGAAGCTCAATTTCTAGTTTTTGAAGGACTATATTGTTTTCTAGAAAGGCTGGACCAGTCGGTATTCCCACCAACAGTGAAGGAGTGTCCCTTTCCCCCCACATCCATTCCAGCACTGGTTGCTTTTGTTCTTTTGAATGTGTGCTAGTCTCTGTGGTGTGAGATGATATCTCATTGTTGTTTTGATTTGCATCTCCCTGATGACTAGCGAGGTCGAGCATTTTTTCATGTCCCTTTTGGCCATTTGTATTTCTTTTTTTGAGGAAATTTCTGTTCATTTCTTCTCCCCATTTTTTGATGGGATTGAAGGTTTTTTTCTTACACAATTCTACTAGTGTCTTATATATCCTGGATATTAATCCCTTATCAGATAGATGATATTGGGTAAATATTCTTTCCCATTCTGTGTTTTTTTTTTCTGTATTTTGGTCACTATTTCTTTTGAAGTGCAGAAGCTTCTTAGTTTGATGTAGTCCCATTTGTTTATGTTTGTTTCCTCTTGTATGGTCAGTGATGTTTCATCCTTAAAGATGTTTTTAGCTTAGAACCAACAATTCTAAGACCCACATCATCGAGCTTTTCTTCCCTCTCTAGGCACCATTTATTTGTCTGAAATTTGCCAGGTTCCTTCCTACCTCAGGACCTTTGTATCTGCAGCCTCTCTGTATGCTCCTCCTCCCAATAAGGGATGATTGTTGTTCATCAAGTCTCAGTTCTCGTGTCTTCTGAGAAACCTTTCAGCACCAGTTGGGTCCTTACTCGGTTTATTCCCTCCATGAAACTTATGTTCTCTGTTGATTTAAACTGCTTATATGGCTTGGATAGTTAATTAGCTGTTATGATTTCCTCTTTGTTTTTATTTTTGGGCGACACCCAACTGTGTTCAGGGGGCACTGCTGCTCTGTGCTCAGAAAAAACTCCTGGTGAACTCAAAGGACCACATGCGATGCCAGGGATTGAACCAGGGTGGGGTGTGTGCCAGGCAAGAGTTCTACCATGTGCACTATCTCTCCAGAACTATGATTTCCCCCTTGTTAAAATATTAGCTATATGGGGTAGAGACCATGGAGGTCAGGCTCATTGTTCCTAGAATCTAGAAAAATTCAAACACACAGAAGGTGCTTGATGAATATTTATGAATAGACAGAGTGGGGAGGTCTGGGCATCGTTTCCTATACACCAGAAAGCTCACAGTACTATTGGACACTTTAGGATGATCTGAAGTAATTTGATGATTAATCTGGATGAAGGTGGAATTTGTCTAGAACAGTGATATCAAAAGATGCTGGATCTTATTTGTCCAGTGACTTTGGCACTCACTGACAAAGTGACCTTGGCCAAGCTATTTTACTCTTTTGTGTCCCAATTTCCTCATCTGTAAGTCAAAGATTTATGGTTACAAAAATAATAACTTCATGGGATTGTTATGAGTGTTAACCAAGTGTGTGGAATGATTGGATTGGAGCAATAGTACAGAAGGTAGGGCGTTTGCCTTGCACACGGCCGACCCGGGTTCAATTCCTTTGTCCTCCTTGGAGAGCTTGGCAAGCTACGGAGAGTATCCCGCCTGCATGGCAGAGCCTGGCAAGCTACCAGTGGCATATTCAATATGCCCAAAACAGTAACAACAAGTCTCACAATGGAGATGTTACTGGTGCCCGCGCGAGCAAATTGAAGAACAATGGGACGATAGTGCTCCAGCACTACAGTGGCATGATTGGGATGGTGCTTGTAGAGTACAAAGGACTCTACAGGTATTTGTTAATTAAATGAAAGTAAGATCAAACAGGGGCTGGAGAGAGCACACAGTGGCATGAGCACATTCTTTGTATGCAAGAAATTTAGGTTAAATCCTCAGCACCCATGGTCCCCTGAGTATTTCTTGGAGTGATCTCTGAACACAAAGATGGGAGCTGTTCCTGAGCCACTGGCCTCAAAACCACACACACACACACACACACACACACACACACACACACAGAGTCAATAAAAAACTGTGTTTTAAAAACTTTAGAGAAAGAAGAATGTAAGTGGTAAAGGCCTCTTGAAAGAAACCAGATTTAGAATTGGAAGGAGAATGAGGGAGTTTAAGGGATGTTGTGCTTTTTAAAAATTTTTATTCATTTATTCTTTATTGAATCACTGTGAGAACAGTTACAAAGCTTTCCAACCTAAGTCTTGGTCATACAATGATCAAACACCCATTCCTCCTCCAGTGCACACCCTCCACTACCAAGAACCCCAGTGTACTCCCCATCCCCCTGCTGCCTATGTGGCAGATGACCTTTATTTTACTCTCTCTCCACTTTGATCACATTCAACACTTTAACAAAAGACCCACCATTATTATTTGAAATTTTCCCCAACAATCAGATCTGCTGAAAAGGCATCGTTAGATAATTTGTTTTCTATTGCTGATTCTGTAGAGCATACGATGATTTTGGATTTCTGATATTTTAGTAATAAATCTGGAGGGATTTCTGCCAAAAGTCGCTGGGTTCTGAGATTGGTCTGTGTGCCTCCGGGATTATGGCACTCCTCATCCCGTGAGGCCCTGTGTGTCACGTCACTGCAGTCTCATATCTGGCTGTTCAATAGGCTCTGAAAAGGTGGTGGTCACCGTGCTGCTGGGGATAAAAGGTGGAAGGGACAAACACCTTTCCCCACCCGGGGTGGCATGATGCTGTAGTTTAATGTTCAGTTCAGATGCATTTCTGCCAAAAGCTGCTGGGTTCCAAGATTGGTCAGTGTGCCTCTGGGATCATGGCCGAATGGAGCCAGGAGCCATTCATGCGTGGCAACTCGGGGCCTCTTTGGGATGGGGAGAGGGTCCGGTTCCACTCCCCATCCTATCAGGCCCTGTGTGTCACTGCTCTCTCTCTAGTTTTGGGCAGGGGCAGATGCTAGATCATTTATTTTCCATTGCTCACTTTGCATATCAGGAAAGGTTGAATGGCCACTTACGTGTGTGTTGGAGGAATAGTCCTGATAGCCACATACTGGAGCCATGCTTGTAGAAGCTCATGGTCACTGGGATTCCATCTGGAGAAGGCGGGGAGACTGCACCTGCTCCATCTAAGGCATCCCAGAGATATCGGCTCCGTATGGAGCCTGGAGAATTCTCTGGTGTAGTGGTGCCCGCCAGGTTTCTTCACTGCTTGTGTTTGTTCTTGTCCCAAATTTCTACATATTTATTTGAGCAATGTTTGTTGAACATTGGTTGATAAGCAATCTCTCTCACCTCTTCATCTTTTTTACCCCTAAGTATTCTAGGAATTCATTATAGATGATGACATCTTTTGGGGGGGGCAGGGAGCATTGTTTGGATTAACACATGATGATCACTGTATCACTGTGATCCTGTTGTTCATAGATTTGCTCAAGTGGGCGCCAGTAAAGTCTCCGTTCGTACCTGTTGTGTGCTAGTGTAGCCCATGGCGTATTGGGATCTCTTTCAGGATCAGGGGAATGAGGGCAGTCATTGTTACTGTTTTTGGCATATCGAGTATGCCACAGGTAGCTTGCCAGGCTCTGCAGATCATTACAACATGCCAGTCGACCAAAAGCTTACATCGTCTGTAAAGGCGATTAAAGGCCACCCCAAAAGCCTCCATCTCTCTCGGAGAGCCCAGTGAGTATCCTGCCCGCACACATGATGATAGTTCTTAAAAATTATCACCTCTTTCTTCTCTATTCAGATCTTCACAATCAGATCCCAGTCGTAGGGTGTGTGTGTGTGTGTGTGTGTGTGTGTGTGTGTGTGTGTGTATGTATGCGCATGTGTCTAGTTTCTGGAACTAATCTCAACAAACTACTATAATTCAACTTGGTGAAATTCAACTTGGTGAAATACAAATTTCTCACTCTCCCTTTAAGTAAATTTAGCCAACATAATTGAGTGCTAACTTCACACAGGCAGACCTGAAGTGTGTGAAATGGGGAATCATGCAATTGTACCTAGAAGATTTCAAATTACTAGTGGTCCAGAGCCTACAGTGTGTTGGGAATAAAGATGCAACCAAAGTGAGAATACAGACTGGAACAGACAGAAAGCATGGTCCCAGGTGAGGACTTCCTATCTCCAGATCAAGCAGGCTCAGGTCCCAAATGCAGGTGGCGCTGAGTGGTGGCGGGGTCTAATACCAACAACCATAATGAGAACAAGTAGCGCTCACCCCTAAACTGGAAGAAGATGGGTTTTGGAGGACTGTGCATTTTCAGTGAGGTAGTCAAACAATGGCTAGAAGCTTTCTCAGGCCTCTTCATGAGAGAAGATATCAAAGCTTCTCCATGATGAATGGAAATCATGACAGTAATATCAGAAGACCCAGACAGGGAACCACTGGTCTCAATTAGGAAACTTCACCCATTCCTAGCACATGGCCTTAGGGACCAGTAGCCAGTAATAACATGTAATTAAAACCCATAAAACAGACCTGTCAATGACAGCAGAATCAATAAAATGCTAATTTCCAAAGATTGTGCTTGCTTGGGGCCTGGGGGCTCAACAGCAAGGAATTCCACAACAAAGAGTCTTATGAGAGGGACAAGTCTCCATTTCCTGGGGCTCCATGGAGGCAGTCAGATAGTCTAACTCAGGCCCCTCATTATATCAAAGACATATTGATCTGGGGAACTAGAATCGGTAATGGAGTTAGTGGGGTAATCTTCAGACTGGCAGTGTTTATCATTCTTCTGACGCTCTGAGTCTGAGTCACGGGCAGGCATACCCTCTTGCCCTCCTTAGTGGGTACTAGGATGCCATTTCATGCCCCAACTAAGGGGGGAAGAAATCCCCTCCCTTCCACCACCACCAGCACTACCACCACTCCCCTCCATGACACAGGAGCACCTGTGGTCTTTCTTGCTCCATTGCATCCCAACAAAGGTTCATAAGTGGCCACCTACGGTGCATCATTTCTAAATAGAACTACTCTGTGTGTCTGTAGGTCTGCTCCCTGTCACTGAATTTGTCCAGGACCCTCTAAACACCAGCCTCATGTTCTTCTTTCTCTTCCTGAGACGAATTCTTGAAGGGTAGGGAGGCTTCTCAGGGTCCAAATGAAATGGCACACGAAACACATTCCCCTTTAATCTGTTTAGTACATAATGCAATTCTGCAATAAATAAAATGTTCTTTGCATCCAGATGAACTCACTTGGGTAAGATATTAGAAACTTGAGTAGGTTGTATGGGCTTAGCATTACATGGGGTTTCCATCAATTCTTAGTTCTTGGTCTGAAATGTGGGCACAGAGTTTTGGAAATTTTGACTTTTTCAGAAGTTGCTTGTCACTGATCTTTGATGACCGTGGAAAATGGGAGTCGCCTCAAGTCTTAATTGCATTTGTACACTTCGGTGAATTCTATCAAGCAGCCACAGTGAAGAGCACTAATATTACAGAAACATGGACTGGAGGTGGTCATGGAAAGTTAAATGCTAGGATGACTGATTTCTAATTGGTGCCAGATTCCATATGAAGCTGCTAATTTTTCCATTGCTTACAAACTTTCATACTGCTACGGCCTGTACGTCTCTAGTTGTTTAGCTCTCTGATTTGGTTTGTTTACTCTATTAGAGTTTGGGGTAGCAGGTGTCTCTGTGCAGCAATATTTTCAGATGGGCAAATAGATAGCTTGTAAGAGCTGGTAGAGCAATCATGTGGAAATGTTTGGCAAATGCCATCAGGACCTCCTGACCTAAGTGAGGAAGTTTTAGGAATACTATCTGGGGAGTGGCTAGCGCATTTGTTCTACAGCAAAGCTTGTGTAATAATCTAGATGGTTACTTATTGGAAGATTATTTTGTAGTGGGCATGACTCATTTAACCCTAAAGCAATTCTATAGTGATAGTCTGTTATTAGCCACAGAGGACAGATTTCCATTTGCAATGCTGCAACTTGCCCACAGTCATAGACACAATAATGGAAGGACCCAAGTGAACACGGTCTTCTTCCAAAGTTCTGTGTCTTGAAAGCACACAGCTCTGTCTTTCTGGCCAAAGTAATACTCTCACTGACTTAGATTATAGGCTTACTTGTGGGGGTGTTTATGGAGATGATGGCTAAGGGGGAGATTCTCTCCTCAAGTCAGTTTTTAACGGAAGTATTTAGTCCAGAAATCTTTATCTATAATTGAAAATAAGGTGAATGCAAAGCAGTTTGATGGACTGCAAATATGCTGGGAGTATTGACATGTGAGATTAGGGGGAAAGGCCAAGTGCTTAAATTCACCTGCCTAAATTCTTTTAGTGAGTTAGTGAGCCTACAGTTCACCAAAGTGGTGAAAGTTTGTTGAGGAGGAGCTAGATGGTAAGGAAGAGCTTGAGAGAGCCATTAAACAGCAGGGTGTTAATTCCTGTCATGCAAACGACATTTTCCCGTATCTGTCAGAAAATGAGGTACACAAAGCATTTCATTTCTTTATTTTAGGTATTCTGGTTACAATACTGTTAATGGTAGGGTTTCATGAAGTGCACAACACAATCTAATACCACCCCATCTTTCCTCCACCGTTACCCTGGTGTTCCTGCCCCATCCTAATTCTCCCTCCCCCCTAAGGCAAGTTCTCTGGTTCTGTTGACTTTGCATATTTGTTATACCCTACTTTGTTTCTGTTGATGGGCCACAGAAGTACCTTGTTCACACCACTAGAAAGGTCAATTAAATTTGTTCTTGCCATTGCTTTGATAGTTTTAATAGAGTGTGGAAAATGTCTGTGATTAGCACTGGAGAGAAAGTCACCCTTGACTCAAAGAAAGAAATTTGCTAAGTAGCTTTTGCTATTAGGAGGACAGGTGGGCCTGGAACTGCAGTTGCCCTTTAAATGGGTAATGCCACATTAGAAGATTTCTTGCTTCAATTCTATTGAAGCTGAAGGAGAGAATTTCTCTTGGATTAATGAATGGTGAAGAGTGGAACATCTAATCCTTCATTTGCCCAAATGTTTTAATTGTGAAAACGGAGTAGTTGGTACTTACTGAAAAATTAAATTAATTTACAAGAAGAAATTTCTTTGATTGGTTGACAATCAAAAATTAAAGTTTCTCTGATGTGCAAGACATAGCTTAGGCATTTGGGAGGCATCTGCGAGCAAAAATGGACACAAGGTTGCCTTTGAGTCACTCACATTCCAACAAGGAAGTCACATAGTAAATGTAGCAATTAAGTAAAGTGCACAACCCACAGGTTAGGAGACATGGCTGTTATGGAACAAACAGAAAAGGACATGGAGAAAAGGAAAAAGGAGGGCAGAGTTCTCATTTAAACAATGATTAGGCTAGATCTCTTTGGCAAAGGTACAGTTCAGCATAGATTCAAAGGAGGTGAAAGAGTGAGTCTTTGGTACACCAATAGATAGTATATTTTAGGCAGAGTTTAAAGAACTGTTTCAAAATTCCCTGTGCTTAGAAGACATTGAATATAAGGGAGAGAGTACGTGATGTGAGTCGAGAGGAATAGATACCAAGTCATAAGTGAAATGGGGTGGCCACTGGATGACTTTGATTTGAAGAATAAGATATCCTGCTTTAGGCTTGTTACTCTAGTCATTTTACAGAATAGACTTTAAGGGTGAAAGCAGAAGACCAGGCATGAGACTCACACAGAAATCCAGATAAGTGAAGCTGGTGATGTGGGTCAGTAGTAACCATAGAGATGGTGAAAGAAAAGTACTAGGAGTCTAGATAATCTTGCAATCAGTGTTAACATGGTTTCTGCTGGTTCAGATGTGGGATGCATAAGAAAGAGAAAAGTCAAAAGATGATAACCAAGTTTTTAGCTTGAGCCACTGCAAGAATGAATTTGTCTTCCTCTGTGCTGGGGAGGACAGTAGGCAGAGCAGATTTTTTTTCCAGAAATGTTATTGTGACAGCATGATTTACATAGTTGTTCATAATAGAGTTGTTTCAGGCATCCAACATTCCAACACCAATTCCCAACAACCAATGTCCTGTATCAATATGCCTGGGTTCCCTCTTATACACCAGCCCTGTCCTTGGCAGGCATATAACAAATTTATTTTATATTACTTGGTCCAATAAAACTCAAGGAATGGAAAATTGAATTATCAGAAGGTAAATCAATAAAAGTCAATTCGTAATGATGAATTGCTGCATCTTTTTAACCTTTCTTAATGTAGTAGATGACAACCATACACATCTTAGTGAGTGCCATACTCAATGTCACATGATGGGAAGTTTCTCCAATCCTTTAAAGGAGCTCTTTTAACATTTCTTGCAAACTGGTTCAAGGCTATGAATTTCCTAGGCTGTTGCTATCCATGAAATTCTGCACAGTTCTTTCAAATCTGAATGATAATCTAGTTGAATAGAATATTCTTGGTGAGGTGTTCAACTCACTGAGTTTTTTCACTATATCTTTTTATATTCTTCTGGCTCATTGAGTCTCATAGATATGCTATACATATTATGGGCTTTTCTTTGCATTTATGTTCCTTTTTTGATCTTGCTGTATTCAGTATTTTGTCTCTTTTTGGATTTTGTCATTTTGAATATGATGTGTTTTGGAGATTTCTATTTGGGTCTATTATCATTAGGACCCTTCAAGCCTCTTAGATCTTGGTGCCTATAATAAGAATATTGATGATTTCTTTAACTAATGTTTCTTCATCACATTTGCCCTCCTGTTCCTCAGGGACCCCAGTGATTCTTATGATGTTCCTCTAGATGTTGGTGGACCCCACGGGTGACTCACATGAGTCGGGAGGAAAAGACAGTCACTTTCTCCCGATTCACCTCTGCCACCCGGGACCCAGAGTTACTGGGTTCTTCTTGTCTTGCTTGCAGAAAAAAATTTCAGGAGTAGACAAGCAGTGAAGTAAAACAGATTTTATTTAGAGGGTTTTTGAAGGGAAGGAGGAAGAGAAAGTGGAAGAGAGTGGAGAGTACAAGAGACAGAGTAACGCACTCAAGAGAGAACGTAGGCTTCTCCAAGGGCAGAGAGAGCCCGCACATATCTCAAGAGGGGAGATGTGGGCGACACATGTGCTCGGGTACCACATGTACTTGGCCACGTGGGTGCTAGCAGCACACTGGCTTAGGCAGCCTATGTGTGCCCTTCCTTTGTTCAAGGTGGCTTTTATAGGCTTTTCTTGGGTTGTCTTGATCCAGAAGTTCTGGAATCTTCTTGGGGCTGGATCACATTTTAATCAGATTAAGGGAGAGGTCTGAGAGTTTGAGGAGCTTCATGAGGAGGGGTCCAACCTCCTCAGGGTCTGCTGAAGTTCTTGTTAGGTCCATTTTCTGTATCCACAGGGTGGATCAGTCTTAGGATTTCCCTCCAAGAAGTTCTGTTGACCTAAGTTTTATTGCCGAGGGCCTTTCCCTGTGTATCTGTCTACATCACTCTTAAACTCGCCCTGTAGTTCCTAAACTCATCCCATAGTTTTCTGTTTTACTGTTCATTCCTTTCCAGGCCATTTTCCACCTTCTGCTGTTTCCTAGTGGTTTCCTCCTTCTCATCTTTGGATCACTTCAATCTTTTGCTTAACTTCTGTTATTCAACTGTTCAGAGCTTCTGTTAATGTTATTTTTTTCTCCTACCAACCTTATTCTCTATTTCTGACTGCAATAGTTCTTTCATTCTGACTTTCATAATTCATTGTGCTTTGCTGACTACCTGTGATATAGTTTCTTTTAGTTCATTAAATTTACTCATCATGGTGTCATTAAATACACTGCCTGAGGATTTACTGGTATTGTTTATGTCTTGGGTGATATTGTTTTTGCTCTTTGGGCATCTGTGTGTTTTCTCCATTGGTTTTCTATTGTCCTTGTTGTGCTGGGGTTGAGTCTTTGTAGTTATTTTCCCTGAAAGGATGAAGCTGGAGATTGCCCTCTGTCTGTCCTCACAGAATGACAGGAAGAATAACTGTGAGCAGTATGTAACTTGTTGAGCAGAGCTATCTCTGCAGGAACTGTGATTTAAGCCATTAATATGGCCTAGGGCAGAGTCTCTTGCCCCATGCCTGGCTGTCTTTACCAGGGCCCCTCGGAGCGGGGTGGGTTGAGTTTCCCTCCCTCCCCCTAGCAGAGCCCTGGCAGCTGAAGACCTCCAGAACCCAGCCACAGCCATGCTCAAGGCTACTCTCCACACGTTTGGATGAGCCTCATGCATGAAGGAACCGGCAGAGGAGCCCAAGTGTGCGGGACCCGTGGCTGAGATCTCTAAGTGGGTTTGGACGGGGACTGGGCCTCCTCCACCCAGATCCCCCATTTTCCAGTAGCTTGGCAGCCACACTCTGAAACTGTCCCTGGTGCAATGTAATCCCATCAATGGCTAAGATCCAGAGACTATAAAACAGTGCTCCCCGCTGAATGCGGCCGCGTGACCTCTTATAGCCCAATTCTCCCTCTAGGAGAACCTGGCAAGGTACTGAGAGCATCTTGCCCACACTGCAGAGCCTAGCAAGCTCTTTGTGGCATATTCAATATGCCAAATACAGTAACAATGATGGGTCTAATTTCCCTTACCCTGAAAGAGCCTCCAATGTGGCACTGCTGGGAAGAACGAACAAAGAGAGGGTGCTAAAATCTCAGGGCTATGACAAATGGAGATGTTACTGGTGCCCACGCGAGCAAATGGATGATCAATGGGATGACAGTGATACAGTGACAGTGACTACAGCCCAGGTTGGGTGTGGAGGCTGCTGGGACCCACCCTGTAGGAAGGGGCTCTGCTTCCCATTCCAGAATAGGTCCAGTGATATCAGCCAGAGGCAAAGCTCACCTGGGATTGTGGAGCATGGAGCAGAAGGTCAGTGGTAGATAACTTTGTGACAGTTATGTGGTATGCTGATTGGGCAGTTGGATATAGAAATCTAGAGCTCCCCAGTGAGATTGACCTGAGTTGGTTAAAAACATTCAATCTTTTATTCAACATCTACATTTATCTTTACCTTTCTTTCTTTCTTTCCTTCTTTCTTTCTTTCTTTCTTTCTTTCTTTCTTTCTTTCTTTCTTTCTTTCTTTCTTTCTTTCTTTCTTTCTTTCTTTCTTTCTTTCTTTCTTTCTTTCTTTCTTTCTTCTTCTTTCTTTCTTCCTTCCTTCCTTCCTTCCTTCCTTCCTTCCTTCCTTCCTTCCTTCCTTCCTTCCTTCCTTCCTTCTTTCTTTCTTTCTTTCTTTCTTTCTTTCTTTCTTTCTTTCTTTCTTTCTTTCTTTCTTTCTTTCTTTCTTTCTCTCTCTCTCTTTCTTTCTTCCTTTCTTTCTCTCTCTCTCTCTTCTTTCTTCCTTTCTTTCTTTTTTTTTTTTTTTGCTTTTTGGGTCATACCTGGCGATGCACAGGGGTTACTCCTGGCTCTGCACTCAGGAATTACTCCTGGTGGTGCTCAGGGGACCATATGGGATGCTGGGAATCAAACCCGGGTTGACCGCATGCAAGACAAACGCCCTACCCACTGTGCTATTACTCGAGCCCCCTATCTCTACATTTCTTAAACAATTATTTCACCAATTTGTCTTGATATTTATACCAAAAAAGAACAACCTGATTATTAAAGACCACTTTCAGACAAAACTTGCTGGTGTACAGGGGAATACATAAGCACAAACTATCTCTTCCTCCAGACCTAAGTCTGAAGTGCTTTTTGTTGTTGTTGTTGTTATGTGTGTTTGTGTCTTATAATAATATATAATATATACTAGTTCCAATATATTATTTATGCTTGTGGTGCTACTACCCCACGCCTACCAGAAGAATGCAAGAATCCATGCACTATTATCCTAACATCCCATCCCCTCTCTCCCCCAGCACCCTCAGATCACAGTTCTATTGACTGTATCTCAGAGTTGTTTCCATTGGGAATTACCTAATCTCTTGTTTTGTTTCTTTATATTTCTCCTATGAGTGAGGTCATCTAGTGTTTGTATTTTTCTTTCTGACTCACTTATAGTTATCAGAACTTCCTCTAATCCCATCAAATTAGAGGGAAATTGCAAGATTTCATCTATTCTCAAAGCTGAGTAGTAGTCAGTTGTGTGTATATACTACAATTTCTTTATTCACACATCTGTGGTTGGCTGAAATGTTTATGTAGTTCTCCTTCAAACAACCTTCTTTTCTACCACTTTTCTGATCTGGATCCTGCCAAATCTCTGACTATTCAAAGGAATCATTCAGTACTTACTGTGATTCAGTGTACTGTTTTGCCTAAGGTCATCTCCATTTCTGGGAAACATAAACAAGAGAAGCACTATTTAAAGTTTGGAATAACAGCCATTTTTAAGGTTCTGAATCTTGATTGGACAAAAAAAAAGTTACATCATTTCAGAAAGGGTTTGGGAAAAGCTGAAAGTTGACCAGCATTTTTTCCAATACTGCCAATGCCATTAAAAGTGTTTCCTATCTTGTACCAACATTGTTGTTTTTGTTCTGATGCTGTCATCTTGGCTCAGGGATAATTTGATGCTCACTAAAAGCTAATGGGACAAAGACATAGCAATTCTACTTCTGTGAACTCATCCTGCACAAATACTTGCACAGATGCAAAAAAAGCATCTTGTACAACCCTGGTGAACAATATCAATTATTTGATTTGAAGCAGCAAACATTTATCAATGGAGGATTGATTGATCACAGTATACCCACAACAAAATACTATGCAACTACAAAACAGAACGAGTAGACTAATTTATACAGTATGCTGCATTTTGCTTCAAAAGGTGGGAGCCGCAGGACTGAACAGATAGTACAGGAGTTAAGGCACTTACCTTGCATAGGACCGATAGTGGTTTGATTATTAGCATCACATATAATCTCCCGATACTGCCAGGAGTCATCCCAGAACCCAGAGCCAGGAGTAATCCCTGCATACTTCTGGGTGTGTCATGTACCAGCACGGGCACCAACCCCAACACACACACACACACACACACACACACACACACACGAGGTGGGCAGGCCCCCAGGAGATTGCACAAGGATTAGAACATATCATGAACCCTGGCTCTATTTCCTTTGCTGTATGTCTCTCTGAACATCACTTGGTGGAGCTCTGTGGAATTCTAAGTGCTGCTGGGGAGGCCTGGTGGTTTCAGTCACCGCGGGGCCCAAGCAGCACTGAATACTATATTTGGTGAATAGAAACAAGGCGTCATTATTTGGGATATGTGATGCAAAATGCCAACTCCTTTCTCCCATCAGCTCAAGAGAGCTGCAAAAATGAAATTAGATTGCTCCCCAGATTAGGAAAGTTCTAAGGACCAGGTAGCACTTTAGCACTGTCATCCCGTTGTTCATCGATTTGCTCAAGCAGGCACCAGTAACATCTCCATTGTGAGACTTGTTACTGTTTTTGGCACATTGAATACGCCACAGGTAGCTTGCCAGGCTCTGCCATGCAGGCGGGATACTCTTGGTAGCTTGCCGGGCTCTCCAAGAGGGATGAAGGAATTGAACCAGGGTCAGTTGGGTGCAAGGCAAACACCCTACCCGGTACAAGATTTTTATCCATGTACATTCATTTATGTACCTGACACATAGACATTTATTTACTCATCATCCCTTTCCATGCTGTTTACTTTCCACAGATAGAGCATGAGTGAGGAGCTTGATGGCTGGACATCGGCTTGGAAGAAGCTACCGATGAGAGTGTGGATGGGGGCAGATGGAGGGGAGTATTGGGCTATGCTCTCTCCATGCCTTTCAGGGAGATGGTAGAACTGACTATTCTATTCCTGCTGGCGACTCAGAGAGGAGTAGTTTATCTGACCTTGCCTGAACCTGCCCTCTGATTTCAGGAAAAAGCTTCACCTTAAAGATGTCAAAAGCAAATATAGAATCACATGCAAGTAGAACAGAGGCTCTGGCTTCTGCTTTCCCAGAGGGTGGCAAATTGGCTGCCAATTCTCACTGCTTCGTGACCACTACATGAATTCTACTGTGTTTTGTGCTTTAGCTCATAGGTAAACTAAGATGAGAAAATAAAATCCACCTTTCTTTTAAATAATTAAAGCTGATAAACACCAAAGTCAGGGGGAAAGAAGGGATTTTTCTGAAGTCACAGTCAGGGTTTAGAAAAAATATATACCATAATTTTTCGTTAAAAAATGATGTCATTCTAGCCTGGATTCTTTACTATAACAGATTTTTTTTTCCGGGACTGGTAAAGTTGGCTTACCTATAGGAAAATCAAGTCTCAACTAACTTCTGCATACACCACTGTCCATACACTCATTTCTGACATCCCACCATTAGTAATCTTACTTAAAAAATATATCAGGGCCACTTAAAAATTGTTGTGATTGCCACTGTGATCATCTCACTGAAGACTCCTCTGTGGTCTAAAGGAGTGAGGAAGCCTTAGACAATGATCACGAGTGCAGGGTAGAGTCATGAGCAGGCTGGGGATTCTTATTGGGGGTAAGCAGAGGTAAGACACTGAGCACTGAGCAGGGAGAAGAGCATAACCAAGAGAAAAACATTAAGAATGTGGGGTGGGGGAGATGACAAAAAGAGAATCGAGAACCTTTAAGTCAAATTTCACTTATTTCTCAATATTGTAAGAGACTATGCTTCTCAGCCTTTAGTGTTTGGCACAGGAAAGCCTCCATCAAAAGGAGAGGAACAAGCTTAATACAGGCTCTTACACTGTTGACTGCATTGCACATTCTTCATTGTGATTTCCTACAGAGACTGTGTTTACTTGGCTGACTTGCATTGTCATTAGAGATCTCTGGATATTGAAGTAATTAAAAACTGCAAGTAGGCCACACTTAATATTCTGTAGGCACAATGCAAGCTTGGAGCTGCTCACTTATTCGAGAAGTCACGTGGGTGGTACTGTGGCATCCGGGTGCAGCTCAGCTGCTCCGTGGTCGACAGTCATAGATTTCACTGAAGAACTGAGAACGTAGCCAATTAATTTCCATGATTTGCTATTACTGTGTTATTTGATGTGTGTAAACACCATGTGTTCATGTTTGGGGGAACATGATCTTTCTTTTAGAAAATGGGACCTGCCATGACATCAGAGAGAAAGAGGCAAGCGGTCAGGAGAGACTGAGGGAGGTGACCCTGTCTGTTATTTCGGAAACCCTTATTTTCCCTTTTACGTCAAGGTTAGAAAACGGCACTGACATTTTTGGTTGGTAACACAATAGTGTTGAGTGATGTAGCTCTACTGTCAAAACCATATCTGCAGAGGGTGCAAAACCACCCATCTGTGGCTTTTTCTATTTTCGAAAGCCAAGTTCCGTGCGCTCAGGCTGAGTTCTGTGCAGGCGTTTGGGATACGATGATGGTCACACACAAATCCAGTCTGCTGAAAGCTTGCAATGGGTGAGGGAGACAGATGTTAATAGAACAATTTCCTGCAAATACAGTTTCAAACTGTATATGTTAGGAAAAATAGACCTATTATAGCATGAGAGTAACATGGCAAGGACAGAGACTCTTGGACTGGGATATAAGAAAGAATAATAGCTGGTGTCTGAAGTTGGGTACTGAGGAGGAACAGAGCATTTCAGACATAGAGGAATTTGAGAAAAGCAAAGATCAGCATTTCCAGAGAACAAGTCTTCGTGTCTGACTTTGGCTGGCCAGTGAACTTGATTATGTTCTAGGTTCTTCACTTGAAAAATGAAGGTTCTGATACTGGCTCCTTATCTTGGTACATAGCAACTAGGTCTGATCATTAATGAAATAGGGAGCAGCCCTCTTTGAGTTTCTGAAATGAATGATAATGGCATAAACCCTGCCAAAAGTTACATCTGCAAGAAAAAAATTAGTAACTTGGCTTTCTCCCCAGCTTTAGGCATTGCAAGAAGATAATGAAAGTTCGTTAATTATGTTTTGCTTTGAAATGAAATCACAACTGGATTTTTTTGTTTTTCACAAATTAGAAGTCAATTCCTCTCAAGTAGTTGTTTGTCTGTTCTGGTTTCCCAGCAGACTGGACCTGGAGAGTGAGTTACCAGGCCCACACTGGTTTAGTTTATTATGCAGATGAAGATTTTGCTGTTGAAAAAGCAATTGCTTAGGAAACCCAAAAGATCCACTCCTATTACCTCCTTCGAAAAATCAGTTGTTTTTTAAAGGCTGTGATTGATCTGAATGAGTTTTTCTTGCCTTTTGGGTTAATCTGATTTGATCAGGCATTTCCTGGGAAGGCGAACCAGGCTGGCCTATGTGCGTAAGGAAGGTGAATGAATGAAAGAGGTGAGTAAATGAAAGAGGTGAGTGAAGGTGAGTGAATTAACAGGCTTTATACCTGTGGACTGCAGATGGTCACCCCAGGTGAGGGCCTGGGACCAGGTAAGCAGGGAAAATGAGGTCAACCCCAAATGTTCCCCTGAGTTCCGCCAGGAGTGATCCCTGGCTAGAGAGCCAGGTGGAAGTGCTGAGCACTGCTAGGTGTGATCCAAAAAGAAAGTCACTCTTCTGAACTATCCATTTCTTCAAATAACTGAACTCTTGGTAGGCTTCCTAACGACATCATATACACAATCCCAACTTCAAATTCTGAACAAGCTTCTAAAACAATTTTTTTTGGAGGGCATATCTGGCAGCACTCAGGGGTGACACCTGGCTCTGTGCTCAGGAGCCTTTCCTGTCAGTGCTTGGGGGATCATAGCAGTGCTAGGGATCAAATGGGGCCATTTGCATGTGAGGCAAGTGCCTTAACCCCTCTAATATTTTTCCAATTCTCTCTCAGACAGTTCTGGAAATCTGCTTCATTTGGGGAGGTTTGGGGCAACACCCAGAATAGCTCAGAGGCTATTCTTGCTGTGCTGGCTATACCATATGTGGTACTGAGAATTAAAACCAGGGTAAGCAACCCCACCAGATGCATGTGAAGCAAGTATCCTACCTCTTAAACTATCTCTCCGGCCTCTATAACAGTTCTTGCCGGAGCAGTAGTACAGCGGGTATGGCCCTTGCCTTGCATGCGGCCAACCTGAGTTTAATCCCTGGCGTCCCATATATGAGGTACTGGGGATTGAACCCAGATTGGCCATGTGCAAGGCAAATCCCTTTCCTGCTGTATTATAGCTCTGGCCCCAAAGTGACTTTTCAAAATTGTATTATTCCCTTAGACACATTTCTGAAAATTATGGGTCAAGAGTCATGTGCAGTGGTGCTTTGGAGACCGTACAGTTCCAAGGATGGAACCCAGAGAATCTAGGAAAGTGTGTGCTCCAGTCCTTTGACCTATCTCTAGATCCCTTATCTGATTTTAAAAAATATTTATACATAAATTTGTGGTTTCATAATTGCTTACATATAAATGAGACTATGCTATATGTGCATATAAAATAAATTAACAGCGCATTTTAGAGCTCTTTCATACTCGTACATATCTATGTCATTTTTTTTTTCAGTGTCAGGGTTGAATCTAGGGTCTTATACATGAATGTGCCCTGCCACTGAGCCACATCCTGAACTAATATATTCTCTCTCTCTTTCTCTTTCTATGCTAAGGATGCTATCCTGCTCCCTCACACTTGCAAGGCAAGAGCTCTTACGCTGAGTTACATCCCAGCCCTATCTTTTTTTTTTTTTTTTTGGGTCACACTCGGCAATAAACAGGGGTTACTCCTGGCTCATGCACTCAGGAATCACTCCTGGCGGTGCTCAGGGGACCATATGGGATGCTGGAATTTGAACCCAGGTCGGCCGCGTGCAAGGCAAGCGCCCTCCCCGCTGTGCTATTGCTCCAGCCCCCCCAGCCTTATCTTATTCATTTTAACTGATGAATTAAATTCCAAAGTTTATACCATTGATTAAACCATTCTTTTGTTCATGCACATTTAACTAAAGTTTTGTTTTTTTTAATATAATAATGCTGTAGTAACTGTGTATGCATTCTCTTTGTGTACATGTATTAATGTTTCTTTTGGGTATGTGATTTAAAGTAGAACCCTTTTTTGTGGGGAAGAGGTTTGGGCTGCACCTGGCAGTGCTTAAAGCTTACTCGTGGCTCTGTGCTTAGGGGTCATTTGCGGAGGTGACCAGGAGACCATATGTGATCATGAAGATCAAACTTGGGTAGCTGCATGCTAGGTAACCATCCTATCTACTACACTCTTTTTTTGGTCCCTAAAAGTAAAATTTTGAAGTTGAAAAATATTCACAATTAATAATTTATTTTGGGGGCCACACACCCGTCAGCTACTCCCAGCTCTGTCCTTGGAGGTCATCCTTTTGGTGCTTGGGGTCGAACAGGAATTGATTCAGAGCTGACCGCATTCAAGGCAAATGCCTTAATCTTTGTACTGCCTCTCTTGCCGATGCTATAAATTTTATTTTATTTTATTATTTTGGTGGGCTGGAGCAATGGCACAGCAGGTAGGGCATTTGCCTTGCACGCGGCTGACCCGGGGTTCATTTCCTCAGTCCCTCTAGGAGAGCCCGGCAAGCTACCGAGAGTATCCTGCCTGCACGGCGGAGCCTGGCAAGCTATCCGTGGCATATTTGATATGCCAAAAACAGTAACAACAAGTCTCACAATGGAGATATTACTGGTGCCCCCTCGAGCAAATCGATGAACAACGGGACAACAGTACTATAGAGCAGTGCTACCCCAAATGTTCATCCTTTTATGGACAAATGCCTGCTCGTCCCCAGGAAGGAGGTCTGGGAGAGGAAGAGAAGCTGAATGTGACAGGGCCTCCAAGGCCTAAGGGCGTTGACACTCCCATCCTGAATTCTGCTCTTTGAGAGATTATTTGGTCCAGCTAAGTACCTCCATGGGAAAGGGGGCCCTGAGGATTTATTGCCCTCCCTGACGAGTGGGGGCTGCCCCTGAAGTGGAAACAGTGGGCCATGGCTTCTCCCTTCTTTGCTTGCTCAGCTTCCCACTCCAGGAGTTTCTGGCCCAGTGAACCAACGGCAGGAAACTAGCTCAGGGTAGGTGTGAAGGGGGAAAACCCTGGCTCTTTTGAGCTCAGGAGCATTCATTAACTCAGGGTAATTGACATATTTTTAAAATAACAGCATTGTGTTTCATTGTTTTTATCAGTTGTTAGTTTCGTGGATTTTGCAGCTTTTTGGATGTTAAAAGATCCTATATTAGGGAAGATGAGAAACCACCCTTCATGGGTTTGCTGCTGCTCTGGCTAATTTTCAGTGGTCTGGGTTCAGAGCAACCAGATCTTCATGGAACTGGAAGAGGTGGTATCTGCCTTACACTTAGAGGAAAGTCTGTAAGAATATCCAGGGCAGGCACTTTTCCCTTCCATCCACCGATACCATCCATTCACTTCTTTAACTCTCAGTTTTCCTATCTATGACATGGGGACAATTAATCAAAAAATTTTTTTTATGCTTTTTGGGTCACACCCGCCAATGCACAGGGGTTATTCCTGGCTCTGCACTCAGGAATTACTCCTGGCGGTGCTCAGGGGACCATATGGAATGCTGGGAATCGAACCCGGGTCGACCGTGACCGCGTGCAAGACAAATGCCCTACCCGCTGTGCTATTGCTTCAGCTCCAACATGGGGACAATTAAATTACCTTATTTTGAGAATTTACTGTCATTGTTGTTCCATTGCTCATTGATTTGCTCGAGTGGGTGACAGTAACCTCTCCATTTGTCCCTGTCATGTTCAGGGTTAGGAGAATGAGGCCCATTATTGTTACTGTTTTTGGCATATCGAATATGCCATGGGTAGCTTGCCAAGTTCTGCTGTTCGAGATTCTGCATTGCTCTCTTCCAGGAGTTTTGTTTTATAGTAACTGGATCTTGGCCATTGATGAGATTACATGGTTTTAATTTTGAGAATTAAAACATATAAATCCAATGGTGTGTGTGTGTGTGTGTGTGTGTGGTATAGGGGATCAAAATCTGGGCTTCACACAAGCAAAACATAAGTTCTACCACTGCCTATTGCCTCATTTTTGGTTATCATATAATCTTAGTACCTTATCTTATACCTGAATGCAATGAACACTCAAAAATTTGCATTATCAATCATACTTGCTATTGTCCATTATACTTTAGATGCCTGCCATGTACTGTGAAAGATATCAAAAAGTATTAACTATAGTCAGAGAGAAAATATGGAGAAGATGACTTTACCCTAATACCAATATGGTCATAGGTAAGATATAATTAGAACTAAGTTATCAACAAACGAAAATCGGTAGTTCCAAGTTCACTGAACACTGGAGTAGTTAACATCTGCTTATAATTTAATTTTTGAGTGGAAGGAGTTCCTGGGTCACACAGGGAAGTTCAGGGAGTATTCCTGATTCTGTGCTCAAGGAACCATGTGGAGTGCCGGGGATTGAGCAGGGGTGGGATGCACGCAAAGCAAGCACTGTTAACCCTGTTAACCCCTGTACTCTCTCTCCAGTAAAACTCCAGAGCAGTTAGAGGAGGCTTCAAGGAAGAGGAGAGCCGGGACAGAGGCCTGGGGTTCGGCTTCTTTCTTTCTTTCTTTCTTTCTTTCTTTCTTTCTTTCTTTCTTTCTTTCTTTCTTTCTTTCTTTCTTTCTTTCTTTCTTTCTTTCTTTCTTTCTTTCTTTCTTTCTTTCTTTCTTTCTCTCTCTCTCTCTCTCTCTCTCTCTCTCTCTCTCTCTTTCTTTCTTTCTTTCTTTCTTTCTTTCTTTCTTTCTTTCTTTCTTTCTTTCTTTCTTTCTTTCTTTCTTTCTTTCTTTCTTTCTCTCTTTCTTTCTTTCATCACCTTGAGATACAGTTACAGACTTTCATGATTATGTTTCAGTCCTGCAATGATTGAGTACCCATTCTCCACCAGTGCCCATTCTCCACCACCAATGTTCCCATATCCCTCCCCCCAACCCCCCATTACCTCCTGCCTCTGTAGAGGGCACATTCCCTTTTGCTCTCTCTCTCCTTTTGGGTGTTATGGTTTGAAATATGGGTACTAAGTGGCCATCATGTTTGGTCCATAGTCTACTTTTAGCACATATCTCCCATCCTGAGCGAGCCCTCCAAGCATCATTTACTTGGTGTTCCCTTCTCTATCTTAGCTACCTTTCCCCCCAGATATGAGGCTGGTTTCCAAGCCATGGAGGGAATCCTTCTGGCCCTTTCTCTACCATCCTTGGTTGTTAGTTTCCCATTATGTTACTTTATATTCCACAAATGAGTGCAGTCATTCTATGTCTGTTTCTCTCTCTCTGACTCATTTCACTTTCAGATTCTATTCTTGCCGGACTCCTAAACTCTGGTCACATAGTCTGGGTGAGGCAGGTCTAGCTGTTTCCAAGGAGATGCTATTCCCAGGTGACTTAGACTATTGGTCCAACTGTCAATTACACAGAAGCAACCCTTCTGCCAGGAAAATATTGCACATGTTCTCAGAAGACACAGACTTCCTTTTGCTGAAATCTCCTTTTTTGAGTGGAAGGAGTTTGAATGGGAGAGAAGTAATTCTCTTCCTTAGTCCTTCACTCATTCATGTCGTTCTTTACCGATTATCTAATATAGTCTAGTCCCAAGACACAGATGAAAAGACCAAAGAACCATTCTCATCTGCTTCCTTTGTGGTTTTGTTTGTTTTGGTGTCACATCTGCTAGTTCTCAGGGATTACTGCTGGCTCTGTGCTCAGGGATCACACCTGGTAGTGTTTGGGGGATCAAATGAGGTGCTAGAAAACAAAAACAAAAACAAAAACACCAGAGTCAGCTGTGTGCAAGACAAGTTCCTGAACTTCTATACTTTCTCTCCCACCCCAAATCTCATCTTCTTCCTTTAAATATCTGAGTGTTAGGTCCTGACTGGAACCAGTACCAGAAATCTCCAAATGTTCAGTCATTCGCAGCCAAAGCTAAGGCTCTGATGGCAAAGCAGAGCAGAGCAGAGCATTTAGAACCTTTATTCGTAGTCATGGGAACTGTGGCCTGTTGAATTCCGGCAGGGGAAGGAATCTGTTATAAGCAAGGAAGTTGCAAATCGCCATAAAAATCAATCACATCTTGTTAGGAGGAAAAACTCTCTCCTGCCCCCTGTCTCCCCCTATATTATTCTTCTATTTTGGGTCTCAACAATGGAGAGATAAACTTCTGTCCCTTTTCTTCCCTCCAATAAATAATGGAGAGTATTCTTCCAGAATCAATTTCATTTTCTTCCTTTATGTTTCATGCCTTCTGTGATCCTCCCTCACAGCCAATTTGATTGGACAGTGTCTGGGACAGTCAATAGGACACATTTTTTTCTATGGGGAGGGTCATTGTGTTTCAAAGGTGTGGTTCAAATCCCAATTTTCTTTGTCGCTTAAATTCTTCTCCATTCCTTAGCTCCCTTCTCTACCAACTCCCCGTTATAGCCTCTGCCGCATTTTCCCTGTGTAGTACCTGATCATGGCCTCAGCTATTTTCATTGGACCTTCATCCAGGCGAGTGGTTCAGGCCTGTTGCTATTGTCCACGGTGCTGGTTGTGCTGAATTATTCTTTCCCCGTACCCTACCTTAGGGTTTTGAAGGAAAAATAAGATAGAAGAAAGCCCACTGCACCCTTCATTCTAAGAAATAGTCTCTTTCCAACTTTGGACTGGTTTTGTGATTGGGTATTACAGCTTTCCGAGATATCAAAAACAGGTTACTACACTTTTATTTGTTGAGTGGCCTTTGTGTAGACAATTCATCTCCCAGATTCCCAAAGGGGAGGGAGTGGAAAAGGGATCCTGAGTTCCAACTATGCAAGCATATATTCCAGGACTGCTCCTTCCCTCAAAACCCATGCTGTTTTTCAGCTCAGTTTTCAGTATTTGCAACTGTGCTAGAAGATATTTAACAGGAGTTTTACAGGGAAAACTAACAAACTTTAAAATTCAAAATTTCACATTTCCTGTGCTAAGAGAGAAACAATTATCTTCCCTTGGTCTCTAATACCTTTCAGGTTTAAAGGGCTCTTCTGATTCGTTGTGTCCAGTGAAATGTGATATTTCCTACTTTCTCACTCTACCAGAGGGGCCAAAGAGACCTTGGGCTCCAGACCTTGAGTTGCAGTCACAAAACAGTGCAGCTTCTGTTCGCCTGAAACCCTGACTCACTCCTTGAGCTACCCGGCAGAACTAATATCGAACGGCTTCCTGTGTCTGAACAATAAACCGTAGGGGTGAAGTCACTGGACTTTTTTGTTTTAGCAGCCGGATGTAGCTTATTATCACTACAGGGTCAACGATATCAACATTTACTAGCCAATCTTACCTCCTGCTGTTTTTTTGGTCTCGACTCCTCTTTTTCCTATCTCAGATTTTGTTAGTTAGTGGTCGGGATATTCATGGTCCATATCTGACTATATTCTGCTGATTTCGTTGAACACTGAATTTTCAAGAACTAAGTGTGCAGAATATTCTGTGGTTGGGTTTTATTTTCAAACAAACACAAGAAGAAGAAATGAGAACTTATTTGTTTCAGACGCATCTGGTTAATTCTAGGTAGTTGACGGAATTTCCTCGACTCTGGCCATTTCTTACATCCTCACATAGCCTTTCCTCTAAGCATGTGTCATTCATGATTCTTATATCAGATTATCTGATTAAGGCTTCACTCTCAGAAAATCATTTATCCTTTAAAACCTCCTTATGGGTCCCATCTCCAAATATAGCTGTCACATTGAGGTTAGGTTTTGACCTCATTTAACCTTCCTAACCTCTTGATAAACCCAGTTTGCAAGTATTGGGGTTAAAGTTTCAATTTGTGAACTTTAGGAGAACAGACTTCAGTTTGTGACAGAACTATTCTGAATATGCAGCTGCCACTAGTTAGATCGTTGATCTCTGACCACTTTGGGGGATCTAGAAGCAGTCCAAGTGTGGGAAGAGTCGGGATATTGGGCAGGTGGCTGGAAACTGCCTGCATCCATCAGAGGTATAGGCACTGTGTGAGGTGGTGTCCTCTCTCAAAGGTGTTTGAAGGACTGGTTGAAGAGTATGCCCTATGCCCACCATCCACTGTTCATGCTGTATTGCAGTAAAATTCTAAAATGAAGACTTTAGAAATTTTCTCTCCCATCTGAAATCTCACAGTGATTTCTCACTGCCAGGCACACGTCTTTAAACACTCAATGAGGCAGTAAACAATCAAACTAATACCAGTTGTCAGTATGGGGCTTCCCCTCTTGGTCCTGAGATTAGCAGGCACTTGACAATGTTGCTTAAAGGCTCTGAACTCCCAACTGCTTTGTGCCTGGGTTCATTAGTGAGTCACCCGATCCTGTGTGGCTAGAAGTTCTGATGGAATTCCAGAGTCCTTGACTTTATCCAAAAGGGTTTTGACAGCTGGGGTCCACTCACTGTAATCACTAATGGGTCTCACGGCAGATAACATGGACAAGAATGGAGAGGGATTTAATGCTGACAAACACTAAGTCCTTCTCTGTCCTCAAGATTGAAGATATGATTAACCCATTCTCCACCACTCACCTGCTTAAAATACCCAGGAGCAAGCATAGTAATTCAAAATAAGTAAACAACCACGAATATAGCACATGTTGCTGTGTTACTGCCTGCAACCTCCCCCCTCAGCTTTACTTCTGAAAAAGAGCATTGAAATGTCTGGGGCTTAAGATTAAATGAAACATCCAAGCACTTTTTGCCTGAAATACCCTCTTTGAGATTTTCATTGGGGACTAGGCTTTAAAAAAAACTAAAAGACATGTGTTTGATCTGTTTTGTGTTTCTAGTCACTTAAATCTCTTTGGATCTATTTCCCTTATAGAGTGGGGGGCTGGGAGAGGATTAAGTCTGGCCCGACAAGAGTGGAAATAGCATGCGAAAATCCCAGGCAGAGAGGGAGAGAACCAAGATGACTTTTTGGGGATCTGGACCTGGGAGTTAGCCAGTTACCCTCCCACCATCCATCTGACTTGGAACATGTTCTGTGCCCCCAGCCTCCTCCATTTGACAATAAGCTTGTCTTGATGCTGACCTTAAGGTTGTCTTAAGATGTTGACCAAATGCTTTGTCTTTCTCTGATCCCAATTACAGTGTCACCCCCTGATCCTAAGATGCTCCTTCCTTCCTTTCAGGCTGCCCCACCCCAGGGAGGCATGGCACTTGACTCTGTTTGTTTCAGTATGTCCCAGGTTCTGTCAGTGACTGTCTGTCATACCCATGGGAGTTCTCCTCTCTGGCTACTGGAGTTCCTCACTACTTTTGATTTAGCAAGTTCCTCAAGCTTCCTTTTATGGGTGACTCCTCAGTCCATCACTGCTTCCCCTCTTTCATTTAGAGTGCAGGGTGATTTATGAGGTCGCAGCACTGATCCCCTTTGGCAGGAGCAGAGAGAATGGAGGCTGGTTCCCAAAAAGGTTCATCATGTGGTCCTGGACTGTTGCATGCCACCACAGTGGAATCAGGCAAGGGACTCGGGTGAGACCAATTTAATTCTCATTCCAACCATCATTTATTTTTCTCTTCCCCAAATTACTCTGAAGGTTGCAATTTTGGTACAACTCCCAACTCCTGTGAGTTCTTTGCTTTTAAAGCTAAGTAAGATCAGAAGCCCATATACACCTGTTAGCTAGTGGCATCTGATGCATTTGGCTTAGATTTAGATTTCTTTATTATTGTTTGGTTTTGCGGGGGCACACCCCAAAGTGATCACTGGCTGTTCCTGGCTCTGTGCTCAGGTATCACTCTTGGCAGGGCTTGGGGATCATATGCAGTGCGTGGCATCAAACTGGGTTTGACTCTATGTAAGGCAAGTGCCTTATCTTCTGTACTATCTCTCCAGCCCCTGGTTTAGACTTCAGGAACATAGGGTCATTCTAGATGCCACATCATTGCCTTTGCCCTTCCTTCTTTTTTACCAAGCCAATAGTCAGCCCCCCTCCACGCTCCCTGACTCCATGTTAAATTCCACTGCTTTCACTGCTTCCCATGAAGCTTTCTGGCACTGGCTGCTGCATGGATCTCATTTTGGTCATGACGAATACAGGATTTCATTGTTCTTCTGGTGTTGTGGGGATGATGTCACCTCTTCTATTTCCTTGAGGATGAGGGTCAGGGCTTCACTCTACTTCTTACTTTCCTGAAATAGCTAGAATAGTTGTAGGTGAATTAGGTGATCCAGGAGAAAGGTGTTTTTATTTTTTTTTTCCTGCCATCAAGAAGAGGACTCTCACTGGGAAGTCCAAATCTGCCAACATCTTAATCTATTTTTTTCCGTGTTTGTCACAGGGATTTAGTCCTTCTTTAAATTTTTTTTTTATTTTATTGAATCACCGTGAGATAGTTACAAGCTTTCATGTTTGGGTTACAATTACACAATGATCAAACACCCATCCCTCCACCAGTGCACATTCCCCACCACCAATATCCCCAGTATACTCTCCCTTTCCCACCCTACCCCTGCCTCCATGGCAGACAATATTCCCATACTCTCTCTCTACTTTTGGGCATTATGGCTTGCAACACAGACACTGAGAGATCATCATGTTTGGTCCATTATCTACGTTCTTTGACACATCTCCCATCCCAACTGATTCCTCCAGCCATCATTTTCTTAGTGATCCCTTCTCTATTCCATCTGCTTTCTCCCCTTTAAGGAGAAAGTTTGCCTCCTTTGTCATAGGGATATATCTTATATTGAAAGCATTTTGGATATAAAAGGACCAATTGAGATCATGGTTAAAACCTCCAAGAATCCTAATAGGGCTTATAAACCAGATGACTATCTCCTCTGGGCATTTCATATGTTCTACTTGCATAACTGTCACCCACTGGTGATGATATTAAATCATGGGGGAAGCTTGGGATTTTTCTGTAATCTGCTTTGAAATTTATTTTAACCTGAAAGTAGGATTCAAGACAAGCTTGGTTCCAGTTTGCTTAAAATATAGATTCTCCTATTAAAAAGCACATATTCTTAGATATCTTCCAGACTGTCTGAGATCTGGAGAGGTAGTATATGTTTATTCTTTATAAGACTAAAAATGTTTGTATGTGTCAGTAATTCAATGTTACTACACAAAGTGCACCACTAAGGAACCAGCATTCTTCTGGTACCACACATTGGACCCCCTTAATGTTTCCAATCCACTACCCCAATTTGATAACCTCAGAATTTGTTCTCATTTGATTTTGTTTTCTTGCTTTGTTTATTTGAGGGCTGGGGAGGGTTGGCCTATGCCCCATAGTGTTCAGGGAATATTCTTGGCTCTGTGCTCAGGTGTGGACCTTGCCAGTGCTCACCATATATAGTGTTAGGGATTTGAACAGGTTTCTGCTGCATGCAAAGTGAGTCCCATAATCCCTATAACTATCTCTCTTCCTCCTTGTTTTCTTCCCGTATTAATAATTGCATTATCTGGCATTTGTTATTCTCTTGATGTGTTTATCTTGGTTTAGTTTCATTCAGTTCCATTTGCATAGCAAAACGCAGGAATTTCTTTTCCAGTAGATGAGTAGCCTTCCATTGTGTATACATATATACCACAATTTAAAAAATCTATTTGCCTTTCTTAGAGCACCTGGGTTGTTACAAATATGTCTGTTTTAGACAGCACTGCAGTGAACATAGGTATGTATACATCTTTTTGAATAGTACCCTTTTTTATGCTCTTTGAATAGGTACCTAGGAGTTAAAGTTGATGGATCATATAGTAGATCAATTTTAAATGAATCTAGAATTCTCCATATTGTTTTCCATAAGGAATAGAGCACGTTAAATTCTCACTAACAATGTTTAGGAGTTTCTTTTTATGCACATTCTGGCCCATACTTCTTATTTTTGACCTTTTTGTTATTGCAGACATGAGAAGAACATTTCACTGGCATTTGATTCACATTTTCCTGATAATAAGGGAAGATTATCATATTTTATGTACTTGTTGACCAAGTATGTATCTTCTTGGTAAAACGTCAGTTAGTATCTCTCCATATTTTTATTTTGCTATTCTGAGTAATGTGAGTTCTTTATATATTTTCATATGTCATTTTCCAGATGTGTGGGGCATTTGGAAAATACTCTTTTCTCCCAAGAGTAGAGAATACTTTTGTTTTAATGACAGTATCTTTCAAATTGTAGAGTTTTATTATTTTGATAGATTCTCACTTTTGTATTATTGCTCTTGTTTTTCATCCATTGGACTTTATTTCTGAAGTCATCACTAAAACAAATATCATGAAGTGGTTTGTCACCACTTACTTGAGTGTATTTTATGGTTTCAAATCTAATATCAAAGTATTTAATCCACTATTTTTTTGTGTATGGTACTAGATAGTCTTCCTATTTTTTCCTATTTTCCTATTTTAATGAGGATAACCAATTATCCAGATCATTTGAATGCCCATTTAAATAAATTAAATGCTATTGTATGAAATTTTCTTTGCAGAATCAAAAGATGTTGTGATGTAATTTTAAAGTGCATTTCCAGACAATATTCCATGAGGATTCTGGAAAATCAACTATCTAGGGGACCAAAATGTGTAATGTATAAATTTGCTAGTCCCTTGTCATTTATACAGTGTTGTGATTTGCTTTAGATACTAGTACCTTTTGGATGCATTTGGCTGCACACTGAATATGCATTTTAACCAACTATGCTTAGAGTAAATGTGCAAGTCTACACTTAGAGGCTTTGGAAATGCAAAAATGGGTTTGCAGTTTCAGTGAGAAGCTTCTTGGATTTCTCTTTCCAGTAAAGGTTAATTTTTTTCTCGAATTTTGTGGTGGAAAGGTTACTTAGAACCACCTCTCTTCTATAGCGCTTGGAATGAGCTAATTAGAATTGGTGTGGACTGGCAGCATATTAGCACCCCTGGGTTTAATTGCTGCAAAGGTCAGAGCAGACTAGTACTATCACAGGGAGAAGTGTGAATTGGCAGCTGGTCAGGGAAGATAAATATGACAAGATAGGGAACAAAGGAAGGTTATTATTACAAGAAGTGTCACCCTGATAGTAATGGAACTTAACCAGTGAAAAATCATTCAAATTATGACCCAACCCAAAAGGAAAACACCCCCTCCTCCATAATTTATTACATCATGGTGATTGTTTGGTCATTAAAATGTCACTTGCAGAATGAAATAGTTGGAAATGTTGACGACAAAATGAAATAGTTTTAAAATTCATCTCAAAATATTTTGAGCAATATTGAATGACCAGTTTTTTTCCTCTGGAGAAATGATTATGACTTTAAACCTTTTTGAAATACAGGCTCACCGCCATTCTATCATTCTCTCTTTCTATCTCTATCTCTCAGTCTCCCCCCTCACAAGCTTATGAATAATTTTCTTAGAAAACATTTGTGAACCTATGTAAATGGGATTTGAATTCGCAAAGCTGTACTCATTGCTGCTGTCCTGGTGGCACTGTATTTATTTATACTGTGGGTCTAGTTGGAAAAACTTTTCTAGGAAGAGGGTCTCCAGGAAATTTTGGGATTCTATGTTATCACTTCCCCATTTCTTGAGATAAAATACTGCATATGTTCAGATCAAAATGGAACATGGCGAACAGCTTCAACCATGGTGTCTCATTCAATTTTTGTTAAAATACCTATCACTGCACAGAAAATCAAGGTAGAGAAATTGTGGAAATTTAGAAAGATGCCGAAAAGAAAGAAACAGATGGGGCTGGAACGATAGCACAGCAGGTAGGGTGTTTGCCTTGCTCAAGGCCAACCCGGGTTTGAATCCCAGCATCCCATATGGTACCCAGAGCACCGACAGGAGTGATTCCTGAGTGCAGAGCCAGGAGTAATGCCTGTGTATCACCAGGTGTGACCCAAAAGGGAAAAAAAGAGAAAGAAACAGACAACAAACACCAGAATCCTTCTAATGATATGAAAAGCAGACGGAGAATATTTAAGGAATGTTTATGGCTTATTTGGCTTTAGGTCATACAAAAAATGAGGAATGAAAAATATTGGTAGACAAAGCGTTCTCTATTCTCTTCTATCTAGATAGAGACCCAAGATTGGCATGTCTAGAAAAATAGTGCAGTTACTTCACCTTGCAGATATCGATCCCTTAAGTGGTTAAATTACTCTTTCCCTATTATTTCCCCTCCCTCCCATCACATTTTCCTACACACTTGAAAGAGAGCCATCTCTGAGAACAATGAAAAGGAATTAGAAATGTGATCTTGATTAGACATTGTCTATATTTTTGTGGAGTCTTATTTTAGTTTGTTTTTTCCAAGAAGCAGACAGTGAGATAATAAAGCAAGCAATTTACTTTGGAAATGATCATAGGACAGTGTGATAGGGGAAAGAGTGACACAGGACAAAGAGGGGAGTGAATTAAGTTTATTATCAAGTAACTTGGCATAGCATTGACTGAAGCTTGATCCCTCTGGGGAAGCTTCCTCATGCTTCTGAAACTCTCGCCTAAGTTATCACACCTAAGAGATGAGGAGGCTGGAACATTTTGGCCCCATTTTCATCACGTATTAAAGGCAGTTCCTGGAAGGCCTGGGTAATCTCTGAGACACATATGGACCAGAGATAACTCCATGTAGTAAATCCAGGTGCTGACGAATGGACAGTTGGTGCCCTTTAAAGTATTAAGAATGAGGCATCTGAGCTGGCAACTTAAATCACCTACTGAGTTCAGACTTTGAACCACTCCTATTCCCTATCCCAGCATCAGGTTGCTTCATCCTACCACTGGTTCTTCATGGTCACAAAGTAATAGAAAAAGAACCAACACTACAGAGACTCACAGTGCCAAGTTCGCATTGTCTGCAGAGGCAGTGGTCTCAAGATGCTCTTTCATCACCTTCATTCTCTTCCACCTGTGTTGACCCCACATGCTCTAGTAGGATAGAACGTCTGTGGGATTAGATGGATTGTCTGGAGAAAAACTCAAATGGTCATCTCTGAGGTCTAAGAACTAGGTGAAAGGATAAATTTCTTTGGTGCAATATTTAAGACTTTGTGGGTCTGATGATATGTAACCCATGATGATATCACTCAGGCCTCTGATCTTAGTGCCCAGGGGCTCTTTAGATCCAGAAGGGAAACACTCTTGGTTGTACGAGGCTTGGACTTGCTGAGATCTCTAGGAACCTGCATTATGATTCTCTCGATATTTGATAATTCCATTGGATCTTTTGGAGCCTAAGAACCTGCATTGCGGTGGCATTCTTAGGCCCCCACAGAGCTCTCATCTTCTCTGGGCTCACTGTATTGATTTGCTAGGACTCTATAACTGAACACCAAATCTAAGTGCTTAACACATAGACATCTGCACATTCCATGGATATAGCTTAATTAACATAAATAATAACACTGTCATCAACTTAAACCAGGGCTTCTTGAACTTTCATGATCCCTTTTAATTTTTTATTAATTTTTCTTTTTTAAATATATATTTTAATGGGGGCTGGGGCAATAGCACAGCAGAAGGGTGTTCACCTTTCACGTGGCCGACCCATGTTCGATTCCTCCACCTCTCTCAGAGAGCCTGGCAAGCTACCGAGAGTATCTCGTTCGCATGGCAGAGCCTGGCAAGCTACCCGTGGCATATTGGATATGCCAAAAACAGTAACAATGAGTCTCACAATGAGAGACGTTACTGGTGCTCGCTCGAACAAATTGATGAGCAATGGGATATTTTAATGAATCACTGTGAGATACAGTTACAGACTTACAGATTTTTGTGATTACATTTCAGTCATACAATGATCCCTCCCTCCACCAGTGCCCATTCTCCAGCACCAATACTCCCAGTATCCTTTCCACCACCATCACTCCATCACCCTCCCCCCCACCCCCCGTGGCACAGGGCACCTTTTATTCTCTCTCTCCTTTTGGGTGTTATGGTTTCCAATATAGGTAGTAAGTGGCCTTCATGTTTGTCATGACCCATTTTTGTCTGAGAATTTTTTCTCCACCCCCCCAGGCATATAATGGTATAAAATAGGAACATTCAGGAGCCTGAGTGATAGTACAGCATGTAGGGCATTAGCTTTCTATGAAACTAAACCAAGTTTTATCCCCAGCATCCCATATGGTCCCCTGAGCACTGCTAGGAGCAATTCCTGAGTATAAATCCAGAAGTAACCCAGGAGCATTGCAGATGTGTCCCCAAACAAAAACAGCAATCAAAGGCATACATATGAAAACATTCACTGATGATGACAAAGAAATATATTTGAAAGCAAACCTTAAAGATTTTTCACAGGACAGTTCCATAACAGTATAAGGGCTATAGCCTACAGTTAGAGAAGCAAAGTTTAAACAACAGAATTATATGAGCTCTCTGTTCTGGAAGCTAAAAACTTGGGATCAACGTGTCATCGCCCTTCCTCTGTGTGTATGTACCCAAGAGTACAAATGTTCTTTTATAAGGACATCAGTGTTTATTACCATTAGGGTCAACCCAATCCAGCAAGCTTCTTGGAACATGGTCCCCTTGTTAATTAAATATGGTCTCTCTATGTTCAGATATAGCCACAATATGAGGTAGGTTTTCAAAGTATTAAAAAAAATTAAACTGTGTCTCACAATATTAAGGGTTTTTTTTTGGGTAATAACTCAAACTATAATTCTGAGTCAGTCAACACCCTTCTCATCTACTGGTTAAGTGTGTTGGAGCATTATAATGAAGAGTGCAATCTTGAAAATGTGAAAAGTTTGATCAAGTGTTGTGCCGATTTTTTCATAATAGAAGGAATAGTGTATATTAACTTGTCCTCTCCTTGGAATGACCTGGCATGCCCCAGGCAAGAGGACTCCCTACCCTTCCCAACAGTTTACCGATCAAGCCAAAGCCCCTGGATGCTGTAAGTCCGCTGTCTAATTGACATGTGTCTGACCCCTGCTTTCAGAGTGCTTACCCTTCTTGATCCCAGACACAACTCAATGAGGAGGTCAGTAGAGTGAAACCATCCGCGTTTACAGAATATACAGATGATCAAGATGCTATTAATCTTTATTGTGACATAGAGAAGGGAGGGTAACACTGCCCTGAGGGCATCACAGTGAGTGCATGTTTCTGTTTGTTCCGGGGACAGCAAACTGCCTTTGACTCTCCTTTTTAGTGGCAATTGAAAGGAGCAAATTTTCCAACTCAATAGCCTCAGACCAAGTACCAGAGGCTATGCTGACCTACAGTTAATCAAAATACTGCATCTGAAAAGCCTGCTGTAGCTTGGCTTAGTATTTGGTGAAGTTTATGTTGGCTCACCATTAACACAATGCCATAGTTGGCTTTTCTTGGGGCTAGGCTGGTGAACTCTGTGTGTGTTATAGGACTTTCATCCCATTCTCCTTCAAGATTTTGAGGATTGTCTCCATCTTTTTCTCTTCTTCCTGCCATGAAGTGTTGCTTCTGACAATCTTCTCCTTGGCAGATGGGGATGGAGAGTAACGCAAAGATATTCAACTGCTTTTTCTGTAATGTGTCAGTGAAACATGAGAAAATACAAAAGTGTCATTATTTGTAGAGTATATAATTGATCATGTTGAAAAAATCCAGGGATGTCAATGAAAACTTTAGCATTAATGAAGGATTATATTAAATGGCCAGAATCAGTTTATTTGCAATATTCATTTCACATAGAAAATAGTTAGAAGAAAATATTACTAGAGTCAAAGAACTTTTATAAAAATGTTTAAGTGTTGGGGGCTGGGGCGATAGCACAGCGGGTAGGGCGTTTGCCTTGCACGCGGCCGACCCGGGTTTGAATCTCAGCATCCCATATGGTCCCCTGAGCACCGCCAGGAGTAACTCCTGTGCATCGCCAGGTGTGTCCCAAAAAGCAAAAAAAAAAAAAAAAAGTTTAAGTGAGCCAGACAATGGGGGTGGTGTTTCATGATAACAAGTCTCACACTGTAGAAATATCAGTGATTCTAAGTGATAGATTATTTAATTCTAATCAAAGTCCAATTATCAATTTTTAAAAATCCAAATGATTCTCCAGAATAAGCAAAAGAATAGCATTATGGATATTAAAATAAGAATAATGGGTATCAAGCAGATGTCAAAATACATTTATAAAGTCAAGCAGTTTAAATATTTTTACTGGAGGATAAATAGACAAAAAAGAAAAAATAGAAAATCTTTCAAGGTCTATAAATAAATCTTACATATATAATTAACAGCTTGTATATATAATTAATTAATAATATATATATTAATATATATAATTAACAATGTTTTTATTTCAAATTAGAGAGAAACAAGTTTCATAAGTAACTTTTTAGCAACTGAACAGGCCACCAGGGAAATAATTAACTCATGACATTCCCTAACTTCTCTAACTCATGACTTTAAGAAGAAACTCTTATAAGAATTAAACATAGAAGTATAAAATTATATAAAAAGTAAAATTAGAAGATGGCTATATAATCTTGTGGCAGAAAAGGAGGGTCTATATGAGGGTAAACAAAGGACAAGAATAATATGTAAATATGCAAATATTAGAAACTCTTGGTATAAAATATAAACAAAATAAAAATGAGGAATTGAAGTTATAAAACAAATAATAGACAAAACACGAAGGAGCACTTTTTATTTATTTATTTATTTTTATTTATTCATTTTTAAAATATTTTTATTAAGGGCATTTTTTTTTTCTTTTTGGGTCACACCCGGCCATGCACAGGGGTTACTCCTGGCTCTGCACTCAGGAATTACTCCTGGCGGTGCTCAGGGGACCATATGGGATGCTGAGATTTGAACCCATTTCGGCTGCGTGCAAGGCAAACGCTCCACCCGCTGTGCTATCGGTCCAGCCCCAGGAGCACTTTTTAAAAAAGAAGAGTTCCTGCAAATATCTGGGCAAGGTCTAAAGAGCTCATTATAGAAATGGCAGGTTTTCTCAAATGAACAAGTCTAAAAGAAAAAGTATTACATGTATCTGCAAGAAAAATGTGCTTGGAAGCAATGAGATATCATTTTCTTGTTGGTATCATATCCACAAGTTCTTTAAAAATGGTGCTCTCTTGGACCGGGGCTACCTCAGTGAAGGAGAACCTACAGCAAAAGTGGGAGGCCCTGGAAGCTACTAGCTTGAGCTCCTGCAATGCCCCACATTTCTGAGTGTGATCCTTGTGGCTTTGCTATTTGGGACCCCAGCTCCACAGCAGAGCATGAGACCATTGGTGATCACCAGAACCAAATGCAAGAGCTCTACAAGCGTGTGTGTGCAGCTGTGTCTGGCAGAAACACCACTGAGGCAGGGGGGAAAAAATACAAAGGATCCTATCTAGTGATGGGATGGGTGCTGATAAGCATATCTGGGGGAAGATTAACAGGTATATGATTTTGAGAGATAATTTTGATATTTTGATTAAAAGTATGGGTAAAATATACGTCTTTAAAAGTATGTGATCTTAAAGAAATCAGAAGTTATGGATAATTACATATTTGGAAAGGATGTTCCTCCCCCAAATTTTGCAATATTGTAACAACAGAGTATACAAATACAATGGACATCTCGAGTTAGCTGTGATAATATCCAACATAATAAAAAAAAACCCTACACAATCATTAAAAATCAAATTACATCTCAGAAAATTGTTAACAATCATTTTCTAATGAAAGTTAAGTATAAAATAAATATTCAGTATCACTGTCATCCCGTTGCTCATCGATTTGTTCGAGCGGGCACCAGTAACGTCTCTCATTGAGAGACTTATTGTTACTGTTTTTGGCATATCCAATACTCACGGGTAGCTTGCCAGGCTCTGCCACGCGGGCTCGATACTCTCGGTAGCTTGCTGGGCTCTCTGAGAGGGGTGGAGGCATCGAACTTGGGTCGGTCGAGTGAAAGGCGAACGCCCAACCTATTGCTCCAGCCCAATATTCAATATACTTTTAGTTTTTAAAAATATATTCACATATATGATTTATGTGCAAAGGATAAAACTAGAATGACATATAATATGAACAGTAGTTGCCTCTGGGTGTATTACTATGAATAATATCTTCATATTGTTAGTTTTTCAAATTAAATACATAAATTTTATTATTTGAAAATGGAAAAAAGTATGAGAGCAAAACCAGGGAAGTCTAAGAGCTTTGTGATTGAGTCAATATTGCCCTGTCTCAAATTTACCCAGAAGATCAGTTTTTATAAAAATAGAGAAAAAATAGCAAGTATGTAGAATAGACTCTAGAATAGACAACATAAGTTAGCAATATCTTATAAAATATTTTGAAGTCCCATGAGATTCCAGATGACACTTTTCAGTATAATACTTTATTACGATTAAGAGATATATTTTCATTTTTTTTCTTAAATAAAAAACTTAGTCACCATGAATTACAAAGCTAATCAAGTTTGGGTTCCGGGCATGCAATGTTCTAGCACCAATCCCTTCACCAGTGTCCACTGCCCTCCACGAATGCCCCCAGTTCCCTCCCCTGCCTCAGTTTGCCTCTATAGACAGGTGCTTTAATTATAAATTTTAGAAAAACTTTTTCAAGTCTAGTAGATGAATAGTTATCCACAAAAGCTGACAACAATACAGATTTTATCTTTTGTAGCAGAAAGAAAAAAATTAGAAAAGTACAAGTTTCTCCTACCCCAATTCCCCAATGTAAGATAAACCCCAAGAAATCCAGTGTAAGTATTTCTCTATCTCCATCTTCTATGAGTAAAATTTATTTTGGGGGGTTAAGCCCGACTAAATTGACACTTTATTACCAAATAAAGACAGTTTGTTTATCAGGGACTGGCTTCAGAGGTTAGAACCCTTTTAATAGGCTGCCTGAGTCTCTCTGGAAAACAATTTAAGCTGGCCAGAGTATTTCATCACAAGTGTTCAATATCAGTGACTAGAGGACCTTAGAGCAGATGGGGTATCAATAATTCATAACTCCATCCAAACTGGAGAAGAACATACTGTTATCTCAGAATTTTTATTAAGGTGCATGAGGAATCTTAGAACATACTAAAAACAAGTACAGCAAAAACCCGTTTTTACCACAATATTTGATTTTTTTCCCAAGGGCTGGAAAAGCCCAAATCACTGACCACAGAAACAAAATCTTTTTTTTTTTTACGATGCAAAAGAGAGCAATGCGTGGCTACTACCAACACATTTGTTTTACTGGATGGTGTTAACCAAGATGACTAATATTGTCTTAATCTATGCAGCCAATGGGCCACAGGGTATTGATATGTGAAAGCACTTAAACACACAGTTATGGCCCTGGGCTGTCAAGAACTGTTTTGAATTAGAAAGAGCTGGAAATATCCACTTCAGCAAAGATCTGCCCAACAGCCCAGCACTATAAATAGTCTTGAGTGAGGCTGACTTTTTGCTCCTGTTGGCCCAAGGCCTAAACTCCTCTCTGGGGACTACAACCCAGGAAGAATGAGGCAGAAATGGAATCTGAGCATTTGTCTTGCTGTTTCCCTGGTCATTATAGCTTTCTCAGGAAAAGCCTATTTGCTCTTAGTAAATATTTTATTGTTCCTTCTCCCTCCTTTTCTAAAAACAAAACACACAGCATCACCAAACACAAAAATGAGTGAAATAAAAAACTTTTCTGTCTCCTAAATGCTGGAATGATAGAAACTACTTATTCATGGCTTTAAATTCAGGTTTCAAGAATCATAAGGATTAAGAAAAAATACAGTGAAGAAATCATAATAACGACCTTATAGTTTACACTTTTCTGTATGCTGCCATATTTTTATCTGTTTTTATTTTTATTTTTTTTATTTTGGGGGCACACCTAGTGGTTTTGGGGGCTACTTCCAACCCCAGACTCAGGGGTGCAGTGCCAGGAACTGAACTTGTGCTCCTGAATGCAAAGCAAGTGCTCTGGCACTGTCAGCTAGTTCCCTGCCGCCACTCTTTTTTATTTGTTTTTGGGTCATACCTGGTGGTGCTCATGACTCACTCCTGACTATGTGTTCATGGATCATTCCTGGCAGAGCTCAGGGGGACCATATGAAGTGTCAGAGATGAAACTCGGCTCTGTTCCAAGTTCCAGCTTCTCCCCTCACTCTTGTTTAACCTCATTGTCCTCTGTAGAAGATATTGTGGCTGTTTTATGGGTAAGGGTAAAGCAATATTTAATGATTTTAATCAAGTACTCCTACTAGGTCTACAAACTATGCACCTCTGCAATTATATGCAGACTCAGAATCTCTCCTAACTTATATAACTGGTATATTGGTTCTATGCTATGTGCTTCTGGGAGCATTCACAGGAAAAATAAGTTTCTCTAGATCACTGCAGTTTCCAAACTTTGAACTATCTTTCTCACATTGAGGTAGGCAATAAGATAAGGGTGACTTGGTGGTAAATTTCAGGGAACCAAAATGTTAAATCATGCCTGGACACACAGGGTAAGTCCTAAAAAGAACTTAATTGAAAACACCGTAATGCTTACATTGGGATATTTTACATGGACATGCTGTAGGTCTGTGAAACCTTCCTGCTATGTCAGTACTTTGAAGGAGATTGGAACTGGTATGTAGCATACAATCTTTAGGCAGGTAGTCAGGTAGGAGATACCTAGCAATAAATTTCAGGGCAAGAAAGACAGCTTAGTTTTTTTATACCAAGAAATGTTGGCAAAGATGAGATACATTTCACATGGCCAGTCCTGGTTTGATTCCTGGCAACACATATGTGGGGAATATGTTGACTCCAGCCAAAAGTGATCACTGAGCACAGAATGAAGATTCTCCTTCAGTTGAGTTTCCAGGGATCTATTGCAGACAAGCCTACTATCAGTTATTTGATCTGGAAAGGAAGCAGAACAGATGCTTTAAAATGTCATTGCTTAAACCTTGCATTTGTTGTTAAATTTTCTCACTTTGATCAATCTGGACCATGAATTACAGGCCACAAAGACTGAATTATTTATTTGTAAGTAAAGAAGTTCATTGGTACCTTTAGAATATCAGAAGAGGATGAACAAGTGTGCTGGTGGAATAAATGTCTTACCAAATCTTCCATTTGGACTGTGATAGCTAACAAGGTAAAGGAAACAGTCTGAATGCATAAAGGCACCCAGAGACATTCTGCCACAACAGGTCTCTTCCAAACAGATGATGGAGAAATCATCTTTCTCTCTATAATTAGAACCACCAGCCTCTCTCTCTTACACACACACACACACACACACACACACACACACACACACACACACAATCAATCTTCAGCCTTTTTTTTTTTTTAAAAAAGGAAGCATCTGCACTGCTTTCTCACCAGATCAAATAAATTGAGAGTAGGCTTATCTGCAAGAGAGCCCTGAAAATTCAACTGGAGGAGAATCTTCTTCATGGAAGGGGTTAGAAGATTCAAGAATTCATGAAAACGTATACAACAGATTGACAAAGATGAAGAAAAGAGTATGTCTTGTAAACACTCAAACTCTTTTAATCAGGGAAGATGGTACGGATTTGAACGTGGCTAGAAAATGCCTCCCCCACATATATCCCTTTGGAATGAAACTTTTGAGGTGGAGACAAAAGAGAAAGAATAGATACAGAAAGAAATTGAGATTGTCCCTCTTCTTAGTGAAAGCAGGAACTCCTGAGAAACCACGGCTGTTTAAAACCCTAGTCTGTGCAAAGCTTTATGGCTGTGAAACAGATAGTAAGTCAGTACCCAGATGAAGCTGCACACACACACACACACACACACACACACACACACACACACACACACACACACACACCCAGCCTCCCCAACCCTCCCAAACACAACCCCCAATATTGATTGGTTGGTTAGGAAGAGACTTCCCAAACAGTGCTCAGGAGACTTGTGGTCCCCTTCTGGAGATTCTTAGCCAACGTGGGGTTCAACCCAGAAGAATGCCAAGGCTGAGTCTGAGATGCTATTGCAGCTCTGTGGTGCTAGGGAGACCTGAGGCCATCCTGGCAGTGCTCAGGGACTCTCAGAGCTGCACCTGTATGAAGCTTGTGGGGCTACATAGTGCCAGGCATCATTGTATTGCACTCAGCCATACTAGACAATACTAGGCAAACACTTTCATCCTTATACTATCTCTCAGGCCCCTCTAATTAATGTTTGGGTTTCCTTATCACTTTCGCACAATTTGCCACCTCCAGCCCAAACCCCTTATTTCCTATTGTTCTGTCCATCAATTTATTATTCTTTGTTGAAAAGGGACATCAGCTTTTAGGTAAATCTTTTTAGATTGGGGGAGAGGGTGAAGGAAGATTCTTCAATTTTTTAATGAAGAACTCCACATGAATTTGCATAAATGTTTCCTCATATTAATATTTTGTCAGCCTAAATCACAGAACCCCCAGGTTCCAAATTGAAAGGATAAAGCCTGCGTTTCCCTTAACTTCTATATGGATTCATGTCAAAAGAGCAATGGTAATATTAAGAAGAGAATTATTTCAGTCACGAAGCTCCTGTGGGATAGTAGTAATACCTGTGTTTAAATCTTACCTCTGTCATGAGTTGTATGAATCGCTTAATCTCCCTCAATATTGATTTATATTTTTATGAACTGGGAATAATAAGACTCTAATAATTCACAGAATGCTCATTATTCATGTAAGGTACTGCTATAGTATGAAACACCTGTATATATCAAACACACATACATGTAAATAAATATTCTCTAAAATTGTGGGTATAAATTATATTTGATGTACTGAATATTTTATTTATTTTTTAATTTTTTTGTTGGAGGGAGGTCACACCTGGTGATGCTCAGGGGTTACTCCTGCCTTTGCACTCAGAAATTACTCCTGGCGGTGCTAAGGGAACCTTATGGGATGCCGGGGATCGAAACTGGGTCGACCATGTGAAAGGCAAATACCCTTCCTGCTGTACTATTGCTCCCACTCGCATAAATTTTATTTGAATACTATTCTAAATATCCTGAATGTACCTCAGTCCAGAGACAGAGGATGAATGAATTAATATCTTAAGATTTCTTGGCCCGTGCCTGGTTTTCTTCACTGGGGGCCCTCAGAGGGGATGGGTTGGTTGAGTTTCCCTCCCGGCCCTGAGCAGAGCCCCGGCAGCAGAAGACCTCCGGAACCCAGCCACAGCAATGCTCAAGGACCCTCTCCACATGTTTGGAAAATCCGCATGCACGAAGGAACTGGCAGAGGAACCCAGGTATGTGGGATCTAGGGCTGAAATCTCCAAGTCTGCTTGGATTGGGACTGAGCCTCTTCCGCCCAGATCCCTCATTTTCCAATAGCTAGGCAGTCACACCCAGAAACTGCTCCTGGTGCCATGTAATCCCATCAATGGCCAACATCCAGAGACTATAAAACCAAGCTCCTGAAAGCTTGTCTCTATTATAGCCTAGTTCTCTCTCTCGGAGAACCTGGCAAGCTACCGAGAGTTTTCCTGCCCACACGGGACAACCTGGCAAGCTTCCCGTGGTGAATTCATATACCAAATATTGTAGCAGTGATAGGTCTCATTCTCCTGACCCTGAAAGAGCCTCTAATGTGGTACTGTTGGGGAGGACGAGTAAAGAAAGGCTGCTAAAATCTCAGGGCTAGGTCGAATGGAGACATTACTGGCTCGTTTGAGCAAATCGAAGATCAACGGGATGATGGTGATAGTGATAGTGATTTCTTTTAGACTTCTGAGTTCATCATCTTGGGAAGACTCTTTTTATTTTTTCATTAATGAATCACTGTGAGGGTACAGTTACAGATTTACATATTTTCGTGCTTATGTTTCAGTCATATAATGCTCGAGTACCCATCCCTCCACCAGTGCCCATTCTCCTCCACCGATGACCCCAGTATTCCCCCACCCCCACCCCATCTCTGTGGCAGGGCATTCCCTTTTGTTCTCTCCCTCCTTTTTGGTGTTGTGGTTTGCAATAGAGGTATTGGGTGGCCATCTATGGTCTACTTTCAGCACGCATCTTTGGCAAGACTCTTTAATAAAACTCTTTATTCAGTTTATGCAAAGACAAGGCAGGTTGTCTTCTAGATTGTGCAGAAGGGGATTGGGCTAGGGAAGACTTGCATACAGCTACCTAATCGTATTAGATCACTTGACATTTTTGGATGAGCAATAAGTTGATAAATGAGGAGGGCTGGTCACTGTCATAATTATTAATGAGAAAGCCAACCAGCCTGATGGTAATGAATTTTGATGAGGGAGAAAAAAATCACCTCTCGGCAAAACCTGCAAGTGTGCAGTCATTGCTTGGTTATTGCCTCGTCAGTTTCCTGGGCTGGTGTCAAAAGAAAAGACTCAAGATTGAAACCTGGATAAATGTCATGCAAAGATGAGGCCTGGAGCCACAACATCTGACAGCAGGGCTTAGGGTAGAACCCAGCAGTGCCATGGAGCTTATTGCTTCAATGTCATTCCCTGCTGCCCCTCCAGAGGCTTGCTAGAAACTTGCCAAGTTTTAGTGGGGAAAAAAATGTATAACTACAAGTGCCATCTCTGACGGTCCTTAGACATGAGGTTTCATAACCCAGGAGAAGGTGGATTTTCTATTTATGGAACTTCTCTGACCAGGGGTTGTTCTGGTGGTGCTTATGGTCCATGAATTGCTGGGGATCAAACTTGGGCTCCCACATACAATGCATAAACTCTAGGCTTTTGAGCCATTTTCTCGCTCTAGTTCTTTATGACGTAAATAGCATTTATCTCCATTACCTAATTATTCAAAATAATTATAATATCAATACATATCATACTGCCAGCCTAAGAACATGGGTTCCTTAAGGATTGGAGTTTAGAAGCCCAAGTATTTGTTGGTTTGCTGCATCCTCTTACTTCCACTCACTAGACACAGTCAAACAGGCCTTCTTGGGGGTTTGGTGCCGCCATCAGGACAACCTGTACCTGTGGGGAGAGTGCAGCAGCAGCTTGATGGTGCCATCAGACTTCCTGATACCCTAAAACTGCCGCTGTGCCTTTGACTGGATCCCAACAACTTGAGTCCAAGTTTATCAAGAAATTAAACGGCCAAAAGTTAGGTATATGGGAGCCACACCCACAAACCACCTCCGGCTCAGCTAGAGAAGCTCATTTATTGGCCTTATTTCAGAGACCCATAATTGCCAAAAGAGTTTAAAAAACGCAGTTAGGGCCTGTGGTGTGCTGTGGACAAGTGGGCACTCCCTGCAGGGCATAAGCCGGTAGTTATTTCTCTAGAAAAGATGGAATCAAGGGCCATGATCCAGAGACACACAAAAGAATCTCTAAACCGAGCAGCTTGCTGCAGAGATGCCTCACGACTTTAAGCCAGGCCGACTTCACTGGGGTGCCTCAGATGGGGGCAGGCATTGTCCCTCCTTCTGTGCCCCTAAGAACCCCTATAGCCACCAATTTCCAGAACCCAGTGAGAAGTGCAGGTACGCAGATCCAGTGACAGCAAACTTCAGGCCTCAAGGGATAGGAGATAGGCGGGTCCCTCTCATCCCCCTCTTTCCCCATGGGACCCTGGAGGTCACGCCCACATATGGCCTCTGCCTGCTACTTAAGCTCCTTAATGGCCATGACCCAGAGACACACAAAAGAATCTCAGAGCCGAGCAGCTCTTGCAGAGATTTCTCCATACCCTAACCATCTGAAATTTTAGAATTCCAGGAGAGCATGGCTGTGGCATCTTATACTATTCATAATAAGCAATACAAAAGAGAGTATGGGGGAGATTGTCTGTCATAGAGGCAAGGGGAGGGGTGGGATGAGGAGGGGAAACTGGGGATCTTGGTAGTGGGAGATGTGCACTGGTAGAGGGTTTGGTGATTGATCATTGTATGACTGAAATTCAAACAGGAAAACTTTATAACTGTATCTCATGGGGATAAAATAGTGATTTAAAATAATAAAATAAAATTAACATTCTGAAAAAAAAGTAATGTGAAGTTCATGTCCAATTCAATCAGCTTAATCAATGGCTGAATAAATAGCAGTGATCCTACATTATTAAAAAAAAAGCAACAACAAAAACCAGGCCTTCTCTCTTTCTTCTGCCCACTGCCAGGATATATATATATATATATACACACATATATATGATATATATGTATATATGTGTGTATATTATATGTGTGTAATTTATTTACAATTTAATATAATTTTATAATTTATAATTATATATTTTAACTATAAATATACATTAAAATATATTTAAATTCTGGGACACTTTTCTAAGAAAATGATAACTCTTGAAGCAAGAACTATGCTGATGAATGCTCAGTAGGAATTGTTCGAAGAATGAGCCAAAAAGGCTCATGGATCTATGGCTTGAGGGAAAGATGGAAAAATAGAGGCAACTTTTCCCCCTTCCTTAAAGCCATTTTGGTCCAAGAACATCATGAACTTGGTAACCAGATATGCTTTTAGAAGACCGCCCTTCTATTTTAGAAATGGATTTTCCAGCTGCTTTAAAATTAGCATATCTATACACCAAGTAAATCAATGAAAAAGACTTTGTGTATCAATTTGTGCCACAGACATATAGCTTCATCAGCAATTACCAAGGGTAAGAAAGTCACTGACATTCCATAACTGGTGAAACCAGGATTATGTTTCAGATATTTTGTTCTACTTTGAGCCATGGGTTTTAGAAGAGGATTTTCACCCTCTTCCTCCTTTTAATAATACATACCCTTATGTGTAGGAAATTATGCAAAACAGTAGCTCATCTCCTAATTGTTACCCTCCAAAGTCTGCACCCAAATGCACTCTTACAGATAATACTAGCTCACTGGGGCACCAAGCTGTGTGTGTGTGTGTGTGTGTGTGTGTGTGTGTGTGTGTGTGTGTGTGTTGAGGGAGTATATACATATCCTAGGATTACTATATAACATAATTCTAGAAATTGGTGATTTAAATTAACAGAAATTCATTGATTCTTAATTCTGGTAGCTTAGAGTCTAAAACCAAGGTATTAAAGGGACCATATTTGCTCTGAAGATCTAGGAAGGGTCCTTCCTTGCCTCTTCTGGGATTTCCTGAGATATTGGCAGCCCTTGCATCTCCTTCCTGTGTAGATGTACTGCTTCATTCCTTGTCTCCATGTCCACTTGTCACTCTCTTCGAATTTCCATCTGAATTTTTTTTCATAAGAATGCTCATAATTGAACTGGAGCCCACCTTAATTCAGTATGATTTCATTTTAACTTGATTACATCTATAAAAACCCTATTGTCACTTAAAATTGCATCCACAGTTTCTAGGATTAGAACTTGAATAGATCTATTTTTTGGGGGGGGAAGGGTGGGAGGAAGACATAATTCAACCCACAAAAGGGCATATTTTTGCCAATCAGCATTCATCCCTAGTTCTTTCTGGTTTGGTCTATTATAAAAATTAGAAGCCTAAAAGCTATATTATCCTAAAGCATTGAATATCAGCATCCTGGTGTATTATTGCAAAAAAAAAAAAGGCATTCTTACAATGAAACTGATGCTTCTGGAACTTTGATAGATGATAGATGTCACTTTTTGCAACAATTTGTGGGTCATCTTATAAATAGTCTCTCTCAATGTTTCAAAAGGCTGAGAGATATCTTCCATTTCCCAGACAGGATTTTCTATATCACAGATAAATGCAATCATCCAATCTTTGCGTATCTTGTTCTGAGCCGCTGTGCATGGCTTCCCGATCCCTCTCTTGACCTGGTTTCTGCCCCAACCCTTTCCCTTGTCCTTCCCCAGTGGAAGGGCAGGAGGACACCCTCACATCCTGCAAGATCTGAGCTGTTTGTTCTTACCCACAGCCAGGGGTAAGCCTTTTCCTGCCATGTCATTTGTGACAGGGAATCTCGAGACGACAGGATGAGCTGTTATGAAACTGGCTTCCTTTCAGCTATTTATCCGTGTGAATCAGGATGTCCTTGTATCAAAGAAGAGGAAGAGGAGCTGAGGGTAGAAAAAGCCTCAGCAATGAGTGCCGATCAGATGGGCTGGACACGTAATGCGATTCAGAGACAACTGCTGGACTAGAGCTGTTACTGACTTGATTCCATGGGATGTCAAAAGATCGAGTGGCCACCCACCAACGTCAGACTTCTTCGTCAAAACCCCCAATGAACGGTTTGAGGCTCTTCCTGTTCCTGGAGCGAGCAGATATCATTGGGCTATACTAGCACGCGACAGGGACGAATGGAGACGTTATTGGCGCCTGCTTGAGCAATCGAAGATCAATGGGATGACAAGTAATACAAGTGAATGAATATTGAGAGGAGAAAAGCTGAGGGTGTCACCCACAGCCCTTGGCTCTATACCACACCCAGATGCTGCTATACCCCTCTTTTAGCAGCATCAGTAGTTGGGGTTCTTCTCTTCCATCTTCTTTCTTTGCATCTGATTTGCCACGATGGCTCCAGCGAAGAGGAAGGTGAATGCTCAGTCAGGAAGGTAGAACGCTGGGTCTGAGGTCTCTGCAGGACTGGAAGAAGCAGAAAGTCTGCTTCAAGGCGCCCCTAAGGGATGGAGAGGAAGGCAAGGACTCCTTGAAACCTTTTGCCCAGGGAAGGAAGTGCTGGATTGAGCCCTGCCAAAAGCATGAAGAAACAAGGATGAATATTGGGTCAGGAAAGAGGGGTGCTGAATATTTGGGGTGGGAAGGGGCTTCATTTCTTAATCCCTGATCCAGGGATTTATTTGTGTTTTCAACAGTTAAATCTATTTTTTTTTAGATTTTTCTAATTCCTCTAGTTTTCTTCCTCTTTTTTTTTTTTTTTAAGCAACAGAATCCTAAAATGGAAGAGATCAAAGTAAACCCACTCTAGTTATAAAGAGGGTGAGGGAGTCAGAAACCCCCAACCACCCCTCCCTTCCCCCCATACTGCTTCACCGTCTCTCCCCACCGATTCCCACTCCTCACACACAGCTTGAAAAATCACAGTCACCAGATGCTCTGCCTCACGCGTCCCATACCTTGAACTTGTTACTATAAATAAAGCAGGGACGTTTCCATAGCAACCCGACTGTCTGTTTAAATTGCCCCTTATAGCCCAGATTAGCCAGATCGATAGCGCTTCCTGAATGCGAAATTGCTTTCCTTTTAGAACAGAAGTTCGAACAAATGAGAGACCAAATTGAGGAGGAAGTGAGGGCCGGGTTCATAAAACGACACATTAGAGGCAGGCAGGGTCCTTATCAGGAGGATGGGATGGGAAGGTGCTTCCAAGGCAACGTGGTCTGTAAGCTGGGTCTCTGGGTCTCTCTCTGCTCCCCCCTCAAACCTTGTCAGCCTCTCCCTCCTGCTTTCCCGGGTGCTCTGCACGTGTCATTAGAAAGGGCACTTCTGTCAGAGCCGTGCTGCTTCCCTGGGCTCAGCTGTCATGGGATGAGATGCTGTCTTAGAAGATGGACAGATTTCAAATGACACTTCCCACGGGGACTTGTGGAAGCAACAGACCCCAGAGCAGATGCCCGCCCCGACACAGCCCAGCCAGGAGCTTATTAAAAGGCACTCGTTCCCTCGAAGCCAGCTAGTCTGCTGCGTGCAGCTCAACTCAAGACCAAGAAATCCCTTTCTCCAAGACATCCTGGAGGAGGAGTGCACGGCAGCAGTGTTTTGAGGAGGGTGAGCTGAATATGGGTTTCTCCTGACATATGAGGGCCTGGACAGAGCTCTGAGCCCCCCGGATTCTCTTCCAACAGATCAGAAGCCTGACCTTGGGTTATTTGACTTAAGAGGCCAAAACTCCTGAGCCAGCAATTTCAGCTAGTTCCCCCTGAGGCGTCAAGCTGGAGTCTTACTGGGCAGAGAAGAGGAAGTGAACAGACACATGCAGTGTCCCAGGTCTTTTTCTCCCAACAATTTTGTGAGTCCTAATTAATGACCTGTAGGTTTGTGTTTTCCCCCGCCCCCCAACTTCTCTTTATTATGTCTCAGGTACAATGCCCTTGCCTTGGGTTAGGAGTGACCCTGGGTTTTGGGTTGAGACCAAGTCAAGCTTGCGGTCCCATCCCATCTCTGATGAATTAGTTTTTGAAAATCTGTTATTTCCAACAGTTGAGAATAAAGACTTTCATTTCTTTTAGATTGCAACTATTCACTCCAATTTTCTAAGTGATATTTTACTCTCTGACTTGGCTTTCATTCTTTATCTTCCAATAAAAAATATTTTTCCCTGACAAATAGAACTGTTTAAAACCAAATAACACAGAATCCAGGGAAATAGTACCAGTATCTGGGAAGGTCTGCCTGGCAAGCAAGCATATCGTCACAAATTCAAATCTTGAGTGTCTCACATGGGCTAAGCAAGATTCTGGCAGTCCTTTTGTTTGAGCCTGGCAGCTCTGCCGTCTGTGATTCCCATTGCCACAAGTGATTTCCAGATGTGTGTGCAAACACCATAAAGAGGGTGTGGTCCCCTCAGGCACCAATAAAAATGATGTGTAAAGGTCACAATCAAGAAGTGTAACCTTAGCTGTGTAAGCACTGCAGTGCTGTTGGGACCCAAGTGAGAACCACAAACTTAATTTGGCTTAATTATGTATTTGGTTTGAGGGCTACACCCAGTGGAGATTAGGGTTTACTCCTGGCTCTGTGCTCAGGGATCTTGGTATTGCTGGGGAGGAGACAGACCATATGAAATTCCGGAATTTGAACCAGATTCAGCCACATACAAAGAACCAGGACCTGCCACCTGCAAGGCACATGCAAGACAAGTATCTTAAACCTTGTACTATCTCCTTGGCCCCATAGTGGGAATATGTCCCCCTAAAACAAAACCCAAGGATGGGATTTGCCTCTCAGTAAAATAGTTTAGCTATTATGATGCAAAGAATATGTAAATATACTGTATCACTGTATCACTGTCATCCCATTGCTCATTGATTTGCTTGAGTGGGCACCAGTAACCGCCCAGGAAAAAAATAATGTCACAGGGAATAATAGAATAGATGACAAATTGCTGCAAAAGTGTGCCAGGCAAGCCTAGAATAAGACTGTTTAGGGTCTTTAGATGTAGGGATAGCATGGGTAAAAACATAATAGGAAATTATCAGAATTTTATATTTTAAGGGCTCCTTCTGATAGCTGTATAAAAGTACCGCAGTCTCTGGTCTTCACGTACCTATTGGATGTTGATGTACTTACTTCCTTAATGACTGTCAACAATGGCTCCTGTTAGGAACCAGGGGAGTGTTGGGGAAGTGATAGAGTATTGAAGAAATGGCCGGGCTTGTGAGACCACTGAGGACTGCCCAGGTAGCCTAATGTTTGGGCAATCCATCTATGTATTTTTGTTTTCTTATGTGTGTGTTTGTTTCTTTCTCTGCAACTGAACCCCGTTGGACGGGGGTCGAAGGTATAATCTGACCCCACCACAGTCATAATTTGTGTGCTTTAACTAAGAGCGCGATCCTCAGTGAGCATGTGTGAGAGCGATGCGACTAACGGAGGCTCACTGGGGATCCAGCGTGCTCATATGGTGTCAGGAATGGAACTCAACCATGCCTAGGCTTTATAACCACAGCAAATCAGTAATGAGCACATAGCTGGCGCCAGCAACACAATAAAGGTTCAAAATCCGAGTGGTTCCCTGAGGCATGGCAGAAGATTTTTGTACACGACGATTGGAAGTTTAGGCTGCAGTCCTTGTTTTAGGATGGATGTTTGGATGTATGACGTAGTCCATGCTTCTAACCAGATTTTTGTTTTGTTTTGTTTTGTTTTTTGGGTCACACTTGGCAATGCACAGGGGTTACTCCTGGCTCTGCACTCAGGAATTACCCCTGGCGGTGCTCAGAAAACCATATGGGATGCTGGTAATAGAACCCGGGTTGGCCGTGTACAAGGCAAATGCCCTACCCACTGTGCTATCGCTCCAGCCTCTTCTAACTGATATGAACAGAAGAATAGCTACCTGGTCAAGGTAGAAGTGGATGGAGCAATTGGTTTTCATCTGTCAAATACCTACCAAATTTCCTTCCCATAATGCAGAACTAGGTGAGATTGTATGCAAGGCAAGCTCCTTACCCTCTGCATTATCCTTTCAGCCCCGATATACATATTTCTTGTCACTGTCTTTTGGTTGCACATGATGATTTTGCACATGACTGGCCATAGTTTCATCTAGGTACTGCATTTGGTTGCCAGGACCTCCCAGTACAAAAGAAAATTGTGAGATCTTTTGTTCAAAAACTGGAAAAAGTGTTGCATTAGTATACATTAAATTAAAAAATGCCCTCCACCATCTCACTCTTGACTTGCCATAGTATTTTTGAAAATTTGCGATTTATTATAAAGCCAAGAAAATTAACATTTTAAATTGTTAACATGAATATTACAGTTCATCTATATATGGTACAATCCTAATTTTAAATGCAAATAAATATGAGAGCATTTAACTCACAGAGAGTTACTGAAATCACACCAGCTATATTTTATAGATCATGCATGTGTCTGTGTTCTTTTCTTATCAGAATAGTGAAATACTAAAAAATGAACTCGACTGTTGGGGCCTGAGAGATAGTACAGCAGGTAAGACTCTTGCCTTGCACGTGGTTGACCTGGGTTTGGTTCTCTGCGCTATATGTGGTCCCCCAAGAACCACCAGGAGTGATCTCTAAGTGAAGAGCCATGAGTCAGCCCTGAGAAAGCTGAATGTGGTGCCAAAACAACAATAGCAAAACAAACACAACTGATTCCACTTCACTTCTCTCTACTCACATATTCTACCAACATTGCCTTTGGCTTATTGATGAGAGGTCAGAAAGGAAAATGAACTGGATTGGTTGACAAATCTTTCCTTTCCTCATATGCCATCATTTTTGGAGTTAGTGGCCAGATAATATAAAGAAGTAACTGGAGTAAGAAAAAAAGTCCTTGATGGTTTATGTTCTTTAGAATGCACTTGTCATCTTTCAACGGTTGAAATAAGTTCTGGTTTGATAGGGAAGTGGAGCCCGTGAGACCCCATGTCTCCATGACTCAGTTGTAGATATCCCTTCTACCGACTTTGCACCTTACTAAACTGTCCTATTCTAGATCCCTCAGGATTCTGGGGTCACAGGCATCACTCATGCTCCATGTGAGCTGACCTGAGGGATGAAGGCAGACGAATGTTGAGTGATGCTCTCTACTCATGAGAATTCTCTTGGATCCCCCTGGAATTTACTTCCAAAAGATAAGTTCAAAGAGAAATCTTCATTTGTTGGTAGACACTTCAAGTGTTGGTAGACACTTCAAGATTTGAAGTTGTTTTCCAATCTTGACTTGGTAAATAATGTTGTAACAGCAGACACAGGGGTGTACATAACTTTTTTTTTTCAACTAATGTTTTTGTTTTGTCCAGGTAAATACTCAGAAGTAGAATTGCTGGATAATGTAGTAATTGTGATTTTATTGGTTTGAGGAACTTCATTACTGTTTCCCATGGTGACTTCATGACTGAATCTAAAGTTTACATTGCTACCAATGGTGTGTGTGACTTCTTGCTTCACACAGCCGCACCAACACCAGTTAATTGTCCTCCAGACACCTCCTATCTCCACTCTTTTCTCCCTCCTCTTCCCTCTCCTCCTCCCCTTCCTACCCCCTCTACTCCCTTCTCTTCTCTCCTCACCAAGTCTGCTGGTGAAAGCATTTCTTCAGCTTTTGTATGCTTAAAAAAGTCTATAGTTTACCTTTGTTTTTAAAAATGTTTTCTTTTACACCTTTAATGATGCATTATTCTTAGGTTATCTACTTTTTTAATTAAAAATGTAATCTTGAATGTTTTTTTCTCATAGACACACAGAATGCAGTCCTCTATAGTCAATTTTAGAACATTTTTCAGTAGCCTCCACAGAAGCTTGTCCTCTTCTCGACATCTTTCCTAGCCTGAGGTAACCACTAACCTATATTCCATTTTCACTAGATTTTTAAAGTTTAGGAAATTTCATCTAAATAGAATTGTACACTCTTCTATGTAACTTTTGTAACTTGGGGTACTATTTTCCATGGCATATCAATTGCATTCCACATGTCAAAAAAATGACAATATTTTAAAAAGCAATTACTTTTCTGGAGATGAAAATGATAATATGTAGTCTCCAGAAGAGGGCTCAGTGGCTTATAGTGTTTATTCAGCAAGCATACATCCACAAGTTCAAATCCTGGTGCCACTGCATATCCCATGATGACCATGGCCATTGGTGCTGCTGTTTGTGATCCCCTATAGAAGAGCCTGAAAAATGAGTCAAAGGCTTAAAAATCATTCAGGGAAAGGATGAGGCTTATGAGCAGAATTTCTGGTACTTGAAAGTGTATGGAGGAAATCCTGACAGTCTGGGGTTTCTAATGGGTTCAATTCCTGATAACACACACATGATACATACTCCTATAATTATAATAAGTAGCAAGTTGCTTATAGGACAAATTTTGTTTAAAAGGATCTACTGATACTTGAAGTTAATTATTCTGACTCATTTTTACTATCAGCATCTTAATAGACAGATAACTACTTCCTTTTCTCTTGGGAAGTCAGTTTTTGTTCTATTAAAATCTTCTTTAGTTGATTGGGAAGGATTCCACCCACAATATGCAAAATATTCTGGTTTGCTCAAAATCCACTTATTTACGAGCTAACCTTATCCAAACAAAAGCAGCAAACTCCTCCAAATTAGTCTTAGTAAGAACTACCAGAATAATTGTCTGGGTATGTTATAACAGAGTTGACAAATTTAACGCTGAATATGTAAATAATATAATCACAGTACCCAAAAGCATAAGGTAATAAGGTAAGGAAAAGATTCCATATCTATGTCACACAACTCAGTACCTCCTGGAGCCAAAATTAAATCTCATTTAAAAACTATTGCATGACTATTTACAATAGCCAAAATCTGGAAAAAACCCGAGTGCCCAAGAACAGATGACTGGTTAAAGAAACTTTGGTACATCTACACAATGAAATACTATGCAGCTGTTAGAAAAGATGAAGTCATGAAATCTGCATATAAATGGATCAAAATGGAAAGTATCATGCTAAGTGAAATGAGTCAGAAAGAGAGGGAGAGACATAAAGAGATTGCACTCATCTATGGAATATGAAGTAACAGAATGGGAGACTAACACCCAGGAATAGTAGAGATAAGGGCAAGGAGGTCTACTCTATGGATTGGAAGCCGGCCTCAAATGCTGGGGGAAAAGGCAGCTCAGATAGAGAAGGGAACATCAAGTAAAGGGTATTTGCAGGACCAATTAGAGTTGAGAGATTCGAGCTGAACATAGACTATAGATCGAACACAATGGCCACTCAATGCCACTAGTGCAAAAGTACAACACCCAAAAGGAAAGAGGGAACAAAAGGAAATGCCCTGTCACAGAGGCGGGGTGGGGTGGGGGTGGTGGGGGTGGTGGGAGGGATACTAAGATCATTGGTGGTGGAGAATGGGCACTGGTAGAGGGATGGGTACTGGATCATTGTGTGACTGAAACACAAGCACAAAAGTTTGTAAGTATGTAACTGTACCCCACAGTGATTCACTAATAAAAAAATTAAAAAAAAACTATTGCATGATCATAGTATATGCAGGTATGGCAAGAATGTATGTATAGGTGTACATGTGTGCATATATGGGTCAGGGGAAGGATGGAGGGAGTAAAAGAGAATAAATGTGTCGGCAAAAAACAAATGCCGAGGGTAGCCCTGAGGCCTGAAGCAGGGATGCTGTGAGAATTAAGAAAAGAGAGAAATAAGACAAAAAAGCATGGGGTGAGGTCAGGGACCTCACTGCCTCACAGACTGAGAGTTTTAACTGCCCTCCATCTACAATATTTATTGCTTAGAACCAGTAATCATCAGAAGGAGGACAACATTCTTTGATCTAATGCCTAAGGATCTTAACACAACCAAGAACTTTAGTTTATCAAGATAAACATATTTGTAATGGGTGTTCTCTAGTGGAGATTTTTTCAGGAGAGAAAGCAGAGATAGAGAAGTTATAGAACCCCTGCTGGGGCAGCATTTGGCCTCATTCAGGGTTGAAAGGTCGTATAACCTACCCATCCCATCCTTCTCCTTTATCTCTCTAGTCCCCAACAAACAAACATTTATTTTCACTTATAGTCAAGTTGCTGTTGGTCTGCACTATTTCCCCATGATCTTTCTAGAGTCCCAGGGATCAGACATTTCCATAGGTACAATGTTGAGAAATCTTGTTAACACAGCAATGAAGACTTAAGATCACAGACTGGATTTGAATGTTGAATTTGGTTCACTAACCCTGTAGCCATTTCCCTTAAATCCCCTTGCCCCAGTGTCCTCAATTTATAAGATGAAAATAACAATAGAATGCACCTCACAGGCCTGTTGAGGATTACATGGATTAATTTATGTAGAGTACTGAGAACAGTGTCTGGCTATGGCTTGATGGTATGTTAATTTCTACATAGCCAGGATGCAAATACTCAGTCTCTTTTTGAAGACTTGTTTGTATGTAGCATGAGGATTGGAAACAGAAGAGAAACAGGGAAGAATACAACCACAGCTTGTATGTTTGGTGGAATAATAGCAGTCAACAGATGGCACTGAAGAAAGAACAATGATCAAAGCAGGCGACACGTGCTTCCAAATGCTGGGACAGATTTCTCCCTCAAGTGCTATGAATAAAATCACTTTAAAAAATGTTGGTCACTCAGTTCAGTGGGACAGGACCAGCAGCCATGTGGGGTTGGTGGACTTTGAAGAGTGAACGTGAGGAGCTTTCATCCCAGAGATCAAAGTGACAGTGTTAGGGAGTCACTCCTGGCAATGCTGGGGATTGAACTGGGTCTCTTGCATGCAAAGTATGGGCTTCTGTCTGTGGAAATCTCTCTCCAGCCCCCAATTTCCCTGCTCAACTTTTGGTATTCCTGCAACTTTATTCTTTTCCAAGCTGACTCTTGTAAGAGAAGAAACACCCCCTCAGACTGGGATGCAAGGATTGCAGCATTCCCAAATAGGCCGGCACTGGTGTTTAGATAGGATTTGGGTTCAGAGGAAATAAAGCAGGAGGCTGAACTCGAATTCGTGTACTTGTGTGTGTGTGTGTGTGTGTGTGTGTGTATGTGTGTGTGTGTGTGCATGTTCCATGCATATGTATGTGAGACAAAGAGACAACTTGGAAGGCTAACAGGATAAAGTATTTATCTGCACAGGGCAACATCTGGGAAAGCAAACCCCCACCTTCTTCTCAATTCAAGCCATATTCTCTCCAGCCCCCAGCCCACAGCTCCCCAGTGAAGTTCATGAACAAGTCATCCTGTGAAATTTTAGAAAACCTTGACTTAAGTCATAAGTACCATTCCCAGTCTTTGTGATCTTTAAGGAGCACCGTCCCTGCTGGGTGCTTTAGTGGTTTGGAGACTTGAGTTCAGTCATTGTAATTATTTTGCCAGATGGGAAGAACTCTTGCACTCTCACAGGGCTTAAAGGCTGTTGATGATCTCAAAATGCTTCATTCCCTTCCATGGTAGATTCCCTGTGGTCACCTTGCTCTGCTTCTTCCAGTCTGAAAAGGCAGCGGGAAATGGGGGTGATCAGAGTGCAGGGTGGGATGGGGGTCTGAGTCAGTGTAGACATGGAGAATCTCCAGACTTAGAGGGAAAGATGACCTTGGAATAACCTCTAGAGTTGTTTTTTTCTCGACCAGTTGTTAAAAAGAAAATGAGTGGCCTGATGGAGGAGCTTGTACTCAGTCCACCAAGATTTAATACCTGACCTAAGCCTAATTCCATCCTCCTGCAGGAATGTGGTCTAATGGGTCAGTATGGGAATTTCTGCCCTGCCCCAGTGAAGTCACTTTTTCCTTCCCCCAAAAGAAGATGAGATCATCTGCCACGAAACCCTTTTCTCCCCGCCCACCCCACCATAGGTAGATTACCTAAGCCTGAAATTATTCCCCCTACCCTTCCCTTGCCTTCCTTCAGCTGATAAAAACCTTTCATTTTGTTTCCTTTCACCATAGATGAGAGGCAGCCTGGTGCATGAATTGTTAAATAAAGCTAATTTATCTATATAAAAATTCGGATGAACTCAGATTTTTGTTGCTTAACTCTCTTTATGAGGAATAGAAATGAAGGATACATACATTAGAATGGAAATAAGAGAAATGGAGTGTCTGGGAAATTTTTAGTCTTCATTTTGAATTTGAAATGGAGTGGGGAAGAGAAGAGAGGGAGGGAGAGAGAAGGAGGGAGGGAGAGAGAAGGAGGGAGGGAGGGAGGGAGAGAGAGAGAGAGAGACAGAGAGAGAGAGAGAGAGAGAGAGAGAGAGAGAGAGAGAGAGAGAGAGAGAGAGAGAGAGAGAGAGCGCACTCATGTCTCATGATCACAATCTCCCTCAGGGCTGCAGAGCACAGCCCGGAGCTCTGGGGGTGAGCTTGGGCAGTTTTGCGCTATCTCCTTGGCTGAGCATCCTGGGTCGCCTCTGTGCAGCCTCTGTGCTCTGGTCACTTTGCTGACGGGAGGAGAGCTGAGAACAGCGCACAGCCCAGACCACTCTGTCGACTGGGTCTCCAGGTGACACTTAGCAGCCTGCGTGGGTCATTAGTATTTTTACAGCCCAGGAGTTGCTCACAAGATGTTCACTGCAGACATTTCAGTTGCTGGATTCCAGAGTGTCCCCAGAGCACCCTGGCTCCTCCTCTTCCATATGGTCCCCGCAGCCAACTTCACATTTCTCAGTTATGAAGATGGTGTGCTTGGGATGTTGAGACCTATGGGAGTTATAGCATTAACAAGTTTTTTTTTTTTTGTCCTGCTCTCATCTTCCCCTCGCACTCCCTCTCTTCCTCCTTCATCCCTATTCCTTTTTTCCTCTGACTATCCTCTCTCCCTCCTTTGTTTCCATTCTCCTCCCTCCATGCCTCCCTTGTTTAGCTCATCGGCTTTCAAGCTTTCCTGGAAGCAAGCTGGAGCCAGTGGCCTTGGCCAAGCCTTGCCTCCAGGGGCAGAAGGAGATGTCCTAGGTGGACACACTTTAATGTTAAACCAATGCAAATGTCAGGGACAGTCTGTCTGTGGGCTCATTTTCTCTTTCTGCTCTGAAAACTGTCCACAAATGTGCTGACTCCATTTACCATCTCCTTTACTGTCTGTGGCTCAGAAGTATTGGTACCGGCTAGCTCAGCCAGGTCAATTATGTTCTTTTTTTTTGACTTTTTAATTGAATCATTGTGAGATAATCCCTTAGAAAGCTGTTCATGATTAAATTTCAGTCATACAGTATTCCAACCCCCTTCCCTCCACCAGTGTACATTTCCCAGCTTCAGTGTCCCCAGTTTCTCTCCCATCACCTCCCTTCCGCCCTCCACCGCCTGCTGCCCTGGCAGGAGGTCAGTTACATTCTTGTGGGTGCTGGCAGCATTGGGTCCCTTTCTGGAAGCTCTGCGCCACCCCTTTTCCATCTCATCCTTTTCATGTGGACCCTCTCCTGCTTAGAATTTCTCTGAATTTTTCCTTTTGATGCTTTCTCTCCAATGTCCAGCCAGAACTAGTTCTCTGCTTTAGGGGCTCAGATGATAAAATTGAGCAAACCTGGATCAGCAAGGATAATCTCCCTATTTCCAGGTCATGGATTAAGAATTTAAACGTACCTCAAAGTCCCTTTTGTGAGTAATAGAGCATATTCCTGGGTCCGAGGGATAGGATACAGACATAGCATGAGGATTTTGTTGGGGAAGCCTTTTTTTGGCCCATTAAATTCTAGAAATCATTCATTCATGTCTTGTCTTCCTAGTGGGGAGAAACCATGATTCCAATGATTGGGTTGAAGGCAGGGGCCGTCTTTAGTATTTCCACTAGAGAAAGTCAAGGAGCCCACGGTTGGAACTTAAGGCACTTGCCACATGCAGAGGAAGTCAAGTCCCTTTCCTTAGCTCAGAACTTCAGACCCACACTGGAACCTGCTGCCTCTGTGTGGAGGAGGCCATGGAGGGGCAGAGCATGGACCTGAAGCTGTCACTGTGAAGCTGGCTGACTCCTGAATGTGGGCCCTTGAATTCTGCCTCAAAGGCAGCTCACCAAATGCCAAGGGCTCATAATACTAAAGTGTCTTTCTTGTGTGGTTTCAGTAGGTGGTTCTAGTCCCTTGTCCATGTTTGACTCATCAGATTGGGTACAACTCTTACAACTCACTAGCCTGTCGCCTCTCTGACCCTCCCAGTGAATGATGTGGATGGTGTCACTTGTCCTGTCCACTGTTCTGAGATGCCCATGTCCTTCTCAGTCCTCGTGCTCTGAAGCCTGTGGCTGAGGCTCCCGGGCTAGCTCTCCAGGCCTGTAGCCCAGGGGCAAGGACAGTACAATGGCTAGGTGCTTGTCTTGCATGTGGCAGATCCTGTTCAATCCCTGGCATCCATAGAGTCCACTGATATGCCTCAGGGTGATCTGGGGGCAGAGCCAGTTGTGGCCCCCCCAATCAAAACCAAACCAAACCAAACCCAAAGAAACAAAAACTAAATCAAGGCTTGTAGCTCAGTGACCTTTCACATCTTTGGTTTTCTTTTGTTCTGTGGGTGAAAACTGCTGTTTTTTTTCCCCCTTTTCTCTGCCCAGGCATAGGTAAGGGGTCAAAGAGGAAGCAGCCCACCCAGAGTTTCCTTCTTCGAATGTTTTGGAGGGCAGGCGCACACACCCCATTGAGTCAGTAGTGTGGTGGTTGGGGCAGCAGGAACATGTCTCCTGGAGGAATGTTGTTCCTCCTGGAGCAGCAGGAACAACCTCCCTGCAGCCTGTGGGGTGGCCAGGTGAGGTGGTCAGCAAGATATTCCCTACCTTTGAGTGTCTTACCATTTCTGCTGGGGGGTGCTGGAGTGCTCCCTACCTTTGCATGTCTTACTATTTCTGCGGGGGTGGGGTATTGAGATGATAGCCATGTCCATCTGGGGGATGCTGGTCACACAGTCCCCAGGTGACCTGGTGCTCTGCTCAGCCCCCTGGGCGATGGCAGGCCTCCCTTCTCTGACTTGGTTCAGGGTCCTCCTTCTCCAGCTCCTCTGCTCCTGCCCCAGTTCCTCCCACACCCCGTGCGTCTCCATCAGAAAGTCCACCAGCTGCCCCCAGAGTTGGCATAAGACAGAGCAAAGTGCTGCAGCTAAGAATATGCCCGCCCCCTTTCCCTGAGTGAGGTGCTGAGGAGGTGAGGAAACTGATTCACCGCCTCCAGCAAAGACAAATCTATGACAAAACAACTGGATTAATGACAGAAGAGGAAAATCAGTATTTTTAGCCCAGGAAGGTAGAGTGAACGGCTGCTGTACAGGCCTTGAAGGTGCAAGTTCCTATTTCTAAAGAGCTGTTCATGTTGAATGGTTGATGTGGATGCAGCAGTGGGGCTGGCGGAGAGGCACAGAGAGTGTCTGCAGCAGGAAAATGCTGCTAGGAGAGCCAAGGTGAGGCTGACCCACAGCCCAGTGGGCATGGAGGGTTGGCTGACAAACCCAGAGACCACATGATTCCCAGGACACGTATCACTTCTGCCTGTGTAGAAAGAAACAACCTACTGAGTCTAGATTGTACATGAACTATTGGTGTCTGGCAGCCCATGAGCACTGTAGGATTTTCCATGGGGTTTGCCAGCCTCCTGTGGCCTTCTTCTTCCTGGGAGGCCTGCATTTGCTCACTGGAGCATACCGATGTCCCTTGGTAGGCTTGGTGATAACTGGTTGGAAATTTCCCTAGATGCAGCTGCTGCTGTGGTTCCTTCCATAAAGGTCCCAGTTATCATCTGAGGTTTCCTCCTGCAGGTGTTACCAAACAGCTGTGCTAGTCATGATGGCATCCTCTGGGCAGTCAAAGGCAGCAGTTGAGGCAATTTGTTCAGAGAGAAAGTCCACCAGCTGTGTATCCAATGCCCATTCTCTTCTTTGCTGGTGTACTCAGCCTCCAGCTATTGACATGACGATGGATTATCAGGTAATTTTCTTTTTGGTAAGGGGGCATACCTGGATATGGGCAGGGGTTACTCTTGGCTCTGCACTCAGGAATTACTCCTGGTCATGTCTGGGGGATAATTTGGGATGCAGAGGATAGAGCCTAGGGTGGCTACATGCAAGGCAAACATCCTATCCTCTGTTATCGTCCCTGTCCCTCTCAGCGTAGCGGTAGGGCGTTCGCCTTTCACGTGGCCAACCCGTGTTTGATTCTTCTGCCCCTCTTAGAGAGCCCAGCAAGCTACTGGGAGTATCGCGCCCACACGACAGAGCTTGGCAAGCTACCTGTGGTGTATTTGATATGACATAAACAGTAACAATAAGTCTCACAATGAGAGATATTACTGGTACCCGCTCTAACAAATCAATGAGCAATGGGATGACAATGACAGTGACAGGACTGTGGAGCCAGATTGTGAAAGTATGAATCTCAACTCCACCTCTTACAGTGATCTTATTTAATCTTTCTGTACCTCAGTTTCCTCACCTGTAAAATTAGCATAGAAGTACTGCTCCCTAAGGTGTCTTTGAAGAATAAATGGAGAGAATCATATAGAGTGCCTATGAAGTTCCTGGTGCCTATGAGGTGTTTAGTAAAAGTCGGTGACGATGGTTATTATTATTGCTATTATATCTTAGTCTCTTCTGCAACGTGGGTGTGGACTTGACATTGGCCAGTTGCACCTCTGAGTATGTCTACTGGGGACTTTGGAGAAAGACACAGTGGGTGGGTCTTAGCCATTGCCCTTTTAAGAATACTCATGGTTAGGTCTCTACATGAGGGCTAAAATTACAGAGGCAATTCTGGTCTGGGGTCAGCAGTCTGTGGGTGCCGTGTTTTGAAGGGAAAATCAATGGTTTCAGTGTATGTGGCCTTCTGCCAAGCGTAGTAAAAAACATTTTAATTGATGTTGCTGGTAAAGGTTCACAGAGGCCAAATTTGCAAGATTACAACCAAATTCCAGCTGTAATTTCTAGAGTTACAGTGCATTTAGATTATGTGTTGTGCTAAATGTACTTGATAGTGTTATTTGGATGGTTCTTTGCTTTAAATTATTAAAGAGCCAGGCCAGAGAGACGGTACAGGATATAAGGCACTTGCCTTGCATGTGGCTGTATTGGCCACGACCCTGGTTTCAATACCCGACACCATGTCTGGTCTCCTGAAACCTGCCCAGCAACAACAAAAACAACTTCAAAAGGATATTAAAAATTAATTGTTTAAAAGTTTTAATTTTTTGTAAGGTAATACATTCATTTGATAAAAACATCAACAAAATATGAAAACACTTAGTGAAAAAAACCTTCCTGCTTTGGTTCCAGTTTCTAGTACCTAGGCTTCAGTGACCAGATAGTCACTGCTTTTAGTATTTTATTGACTCTTGCAGTGATTATAAAAATAAATGAAATTAATAAAATTATGTTGATAGCATGATATAGACATCAGGCTGTACCTTTTGTTTTTTTACTTAGCAATTTTTGGAGAAATTTCCATATCAATATATGTCAATATATAGTTTTTTACTTCTTTTTTATTTATTATTTTATTGAATTTTGGGGGTTTTGGGTCACACCTGCGATGTTCAAGGCTAACTACTGGCTCTGTGCCCAGGGATCACTTCTTGCAGTACTTAGGGGACCATATGGGGTGCCAGGGATAAAACCCAGGTAAATTGCGTGGAAGGTAGCATCCTACCTGCTATACTATTTCTCTGACCCTTCTTATTTCTACTTTTTTGTAGTTACAGAATATTTCACTGAAGTCAGTTACATGGACCCCTGCTGATGAATATCCAAGTCCCCTCTCCCTCCCAATTTTTCACTGTTGACTGGAATGAAATAAATAATCTGCATGTATGCTATTTTGTAGATATGCAAATATATCTGTGGGGTAAATTCCCTAGAGTGAAGTTGTTGAATTCAAGAGCGCACACACTTGGAATTTGATAGCTATTGTTAAATTGTTCTCCATCTGGGTTGTATACATTTATATTCCTTCCAGCAAGGTATGTGACTGTCTCCAGGTCTCGACGGTGGAACAGCCTATCAGAATCTGGAGGACTGCCAATTTTATGGTGACAATGATATATTATAAAAGTTTTAATTTGCAAGTTTCTTATTCCGAGTGAAATTGAGCAGGTAAAAGTACACATAATAAATTACATATTCTTTGAATTGTCTGTAATATTTGGACAATAAAGGGTTATTAGTCTTTTCATCTTCTTTACATTTTTTTTATCACACTTTGGTGATAGTCAGAGCTATTTCCTGTTCTGCTTGGGAGTCACTCTAGGCAGTGCTCAGAGGACCAGCTTCAACATGCAAAGCATGTGTTGCACCTGTTCAGTTACCTTTCCAGTCCTTGATCTTTTATTTTTTGTATTTTTAAAAAACTTTTAAAATTTAAATAAATGTCTCCACCATTATTCCAAGTTTCCCTCCCAATACCACCCTGCACCCTTAGGCACATGACAAATTTACTTTATATTGCTTATTTCAACAAAACTTTAAGAAATGACAAATAGAATAATCAGAAACTAAATCAGTAAGGGGCAATTTGTGATTGCTCTATGATTTGCCTATGTAAGAAAATTATATTGTATTAAATGTTAAAATCATTGAATAAATTATAATAAAATGTCAGTTCTTATTTAAATATATGTTTTCAACTGAAATCTAAAGTATATTACATTAAATTTTATTTTATACTTGAATCTCATTATGATAACAATCATGTCTCACCTATAATTAATAAAACTTTTTAAAGCAATTATATATTAATATATTTTGAATGGACATAGAATAGGTAAAGCCTACATATGTAAATTTTTCCCCTGCACTTTATTTAAACACTGTAGTTTACAAAGTTGTTCATGATGATTTGTTACAGGCATTTAATATTCTTACACCAACCTTACCATTATACCTTTCCTCCACCACTGTCTCCAAATTTCCCAACTACCCCTTAAACCTGCCCTCATAGCAAGCCCTCAATTATTTTATATTGCTTGTTATCAGTAATTTTGCTAACAAAATGATCAAAAATGTTTCCTTTGAAGAAAATTAGTATAAATTGTTTTATCTCACTATGGAGACCTTAACTCCTTTTACGAGAGATTACTAAGATGTTACAGGTTAAGCCTTCTGTGTTTCTGTTTTGTTAATAGAGATTGGTTACCTTCTACATTACATTTTGTCCAATCTGGTGTGCTACTACTGCTTTATTAGTGCTGTAGAGATTGAGATGTTGCTCCAGGAAGTCCAGAATTTTCAAGGGGGTGGTACATCTGGAATTAAATGTATAACTGGGTGGTGGCTTTGTTGTGTGGGGTGACTGCCTGGGCTTCCTGAAGTACTTGAAGATCCCAGGTTGGTGGCGTGCAAGGCAAGTGCCCTAACCACTGTACTATCGCTCTGGCCTCTACCGTGCTCTTTTAGTTCCTCTGCTCATGAACCTGTACTATGTTGCTGTAATAACTGAGTTGTGGAGAATATTTTTATATCTAATAAAAATATCTACAGATATATTTTATATCTACATCTTAAATTTCTTCCTTGGAGACTCCTTTGCAAATCTTGCTGGTTCTTTTTCTATTCCTTTAACTTTTTTTCAGTTTTTGGACCACATCTGGCTATGCACAGGACTTGCTCCTGACTCTGCTTAGGGGTCACTCTTGGTGGTATTTAGGAGAACTTATGTTATGCTAAGGATAGAACCTGCAAGGCTTTGCACTTTGTACTTGACTGTTGTACTATCCATTGTACTTTACCTGTTGTACTATCTCTCTGGCTCTTATTACTTAACTTTAAATGTGAATTATCAATTTTTTTTAATTTTAGAATTTTTATTTAGAAATAAAAGCCCTCCCAAAGAGCAGAGAGATAGTACAGGGGCTAAGGAACCTGCCTTGCATGTGGCTGACCTGGGTTCAATCCCTAGCTCTACACATGGTCTCTTTAGCATCGATAGAAGTGGTCTTTGAGTGCAGAGCCAGGAGCAAGCCTTGAGAACCACTGGGTGTGTCCCCTGCAAAAAATAAAAAAAATAAACAAAACTCCAATCCCTCCCCACAAAATAAACCCCAAACTCTCTAAAACTATTTCATGTCCATTGGAATTATGCTAATTTTTTAAAGGAATGGAGATTGTCATTTAAAGAAAAATGACATTGAGTCATCTTGTCCAAAAATATGGTCTGTCTTCTATTTGTTTATATTCTGTTTGTTCTTCTGGGATGTTTAAAAAATGTTTTTAGGCATGTACTTATACAATTATTCTTGCTGACTTTCTTCCTAGTCAGTTTACCCTGTTTTTTTTTTTTTTTGGTATTGTGGCTTTACTAATGTAAATGAACTATTTCTCTCTAATATTTACCTCCTTTGGGGGGCTTTGTTTTTTGTGGCTTTACTAATGTAAATGAACTATTTCTCTCTAATGTTTACCTCCTTTTGGGGGCTTTGTTTTTTGGGCCACACCTGGCTGTGCTGGGGGCTTACTTCTGGTTCTGCACTTGGGGTCACTCCTGGCAAGCTTGGGGAACCATATAGGGTGTCTGGGATCAAACCTGGGTTGGCCACATGTCAGGTAAACGTACTACTCGCTGGACTATTGCTCTGGCCACAAATACTCTACCTCTTGACTATTGCCTTCTTTTCTATTTCCTATTCCACAGTATTGGAGACTTTCAATATTGCTTTTTTGCAGCTTATTCAAATTTTTAAGTCACAGAGCTGCTTAGGGGTTACTCTCAATACATTGCATGGGGGTCATTCCTGGTGATGCTGGGCAACCACATGGTGCTGGGGATAGAAACTGGGACTCCCCAAAACTGAGAGGCCGCAAAGTGTGGTCACTCGACCTCATACCTCTTCATCCTCAGCAATGGAAAACAAATTATCTAATGCTTCCTTTTCAGCAGGTCTGACTTTAGGGGAGAGACTCTCCAAACAATAATAGTGAGTTTTGTTGAAATATTGTTTGCAATTAAAATGAAAGTAAAGTGAAATTTATTAGTTACACAGGCGGGGGGGCTTAGGGTGGGGGGGCTAGGGGCGTGGGGGGGTTTGGGGTGTGAGGGGGCGGGGTGGAGCTATACTGGGATTCTTGGTGGTGGAATATGAGCACTGGTGAAGGGATGGGTATTCGAGCATTGTATAACTGAGATTTTAACCTGAAAACTTTGTAACTTTCCACATGGTGACTCAATAAAAAATTAAAAAAAAAAAAAAAAGAAAAAAGAAACTGGGACTCCCACATACAAAGTATGTGCTTCAGTTCTGAGCTATATGCCTGGCCTATTTAAAAATTAATTTCCATGAGTTTTCTAAGTAAACGATAATATAATCTGCAAATAAAGTGAGTCTGTCTCTGACTCTCAGTTTGTACATTCTTTTAAAGTGAAGATGAAACACAAAAATTGATTATATGTTGTGTAATAAATAGTCTCAATAAACTTCAAAGGACTAATGCAATACAAAGTAGACTTTCCAATTGCAATGAAACTTTGCTAGAGGCCATAACAAAATGGTAATCAGAAAATCTCAAACATTTTGGAGATTAAACAATATGTTTCTAAGTAAGCCACAGTTCAAAGGAGGTGGTATGGAAACAAAACATTTTCTTCTGAATTATATTTAAAATTTAACATATTGAATCACATGCTACAATTAGTTGTACAGATTTTGAAAGAAGAGAAGTTGAATAATCATCTCAATAATTTAATAGGTACAAAAATAATAGTAAATTAACCCCAATAAATACAGAATAACATACAAAAGAACAAAAGTGAAACCTATAGGAAAATATCCACAAGAAAGAATCAGCAAAGCAAAAGTTAGCTCCCTGGAAGTATTGATAAAATTGATAAATTCTTGGAAAGGATAGTCACAGAGAAGGAATCAAACAGCATCAAAAATAAAAAAGAGGGGGCTGGAGCAATAGCACAGTGAGTAGGGCATTTGCCTTGCACACGGCCGACCCAGATTTGATTTCCAGCATCCCATATGGTACCCTGAGTACTGCTAGGAGTAATTCCTGAGTGCACAGCCAGGAGTAACCCCTGTGCATTGCCAGGTGTGACCCAAAAAGCAAAAAATAAATACATAAATAAATAAATAAAATAGAGAACAAAGCTATAAATATTATAAATATTTAAAAGATAATAAAAGAACCCATTAGGGCATTTAATGCAAATAAATTTAGCAAATTAAAATTGATAAATTCCTAGAAAACACAACTTATTGGAGCCAATGGATAAATATAATATCTGATTAGTCCAATGACTCTAGATCAATTGAATCCTGAAGGAAAAATTCCCACAAAGAAAACTTTAGGTTTTGACTGGTTTTATCACAAAAATTCTGAATTAATTTAATAGAAAAAAATCCTAGTACTGCTTTTAGACCAATTCTTTACAAGAAAATGAAAAACATTCTAACTCATTTTAAGCTTTGAAAACCTGACAAGTCCTTTACAAAATGTGATTATTAGAAATCTCTTTCATAACAGAAATCCTAAACAAAATATTAGCAAATTAAATGGAGAGATATAGAAAAGAATAATGCTTTCTCACTTTATTTTATCCTGTTATGGTGATATTGAGTTTTGCATTTTAAAACCAATGCTATTTATGCCATGCACAAAATAAAGAAGAAGATGCACAAGTATCTTGAAAGGCATAGTAAAATAGTTATCTGACAAAATTCAACATCCATTAATGACAATAACAGTAACACTATTGATTTCTTTTTTTTTGTCTCTCTCTACTTTTTTTAATGAATCACCATGAGATACAATGACAGATTTACAAACTTTCGTGATTGTGTTTCAGTCATACAATGGTTGAACCCATTCTTCCACCAGTGTCCATTCTCTACCACCAATGTTCCCAGTATCCCTCCTGCCACCCCCACCCCTTCCCACCCCCTGCCTCTGTGGCAGACACATTTCCTCTTACACTCTCTCTCCCTTGGGTATTATGGTTTGCAATACAGGTACTAAGGGCCATCATGTTTGGTTTATAGTCTACTTTCAGCACACATCTCCCATCCTAAGCAAGCCTTCCAACCATCATTGACTTAGTGGTCCCTTTTCTGTCCCAGCTTCCCTTTCCACCAGCATGTAAGACACCAGCTTCCAAGCCGTGGAGTGATCCTCCTGGCCCTTACCTCTACTATCCTTAGGAGTTAGGCTCATATTATGTTACTTTATATCCCACAAATGAGTGTAGTCATTCTATGTCTGTCCCTCTCTTTCTGACTCATTTCACTTAGCATGACTCTCCATGGCCATTGACTTATATGGAAATTTCATGATTTCATCTTTTCTAACAGTTGCATAGTATTCCATTGTGTAGATGTACCAAAGTTTCTTTAACCAGTCATCTGTTCTCTGGCACTCGGGTTGTTTCCAGATTCTGGCTATTGTAAATAGTGCTGCAATAGACATACAAGTGCAGATGTCTTTTCTACTGGACTTTTTTGCATCTCTGGGATATATTCTCAGAAGTGGTATTGCTAGGTCAAATGGGAGCTCAATTTCTAGTTTTTTGAGAAACATCATATTGTTTTCCAAAAAGGCTAGACCAGTTGACATTTCCACAAGCAGTGAAGGAGAGTCCCTTTCTCTCCACATCCACGCCAACACTGGGAGCATTTGTTCTTTTGGATGTGTGCTAGTCTCTGTGGTGTGAGATGATAGCTCATTGTTGTTTTGATCTGCATTTTCCTGATGATTAGTGATGAAGAGCATTTTTTCATGTGCTTTTTGGCCATTCGGATTTCTTCTTTGAGAAAGTTTCTGTTTGTTTCATTGCCCCATTTTCTGATGGGGTTGGATGTTTTCTTCTTGTAGAGTTCAACCAGTGCCTTGTATATCCTTGATATTAATCCCTTATCAGAAGGGTATTGGGTGAATATCCTTTCCCATTCAGTGGACTGTGTTTGTATCCTGGTCACTGTGTCTTTTGAGGTGAAGAAGCTTCTTACTTTAAGATAGTCCCACTTGTTTATCTCTTTTTCCACTTGCTTGTCAGTGGCATTTTGTCTTTGAAGATACCTTTAGCATCAATGTCTTGGAGGGTTTTGCCAACCTTGTCTTCAATGTACCTTATGGATTCTGGTCTGATTTTGAGTTTTTAATCCTTTTTTGATCTAACTTTTGTGCATGGTGTTAGGTAGAGGTCTGAGCCTGTTTTTTTGTTTGTTTGTTTGTTTGTGTTTTCTTTTTTTGCATGTAGCTGTCCAGTTTTGCCAGCACCATTTATTAAAGAGGCTTTCCTTGCTCCACTTTGTATTTCTTGCTCCCTTATCAAAGATTAGATGGTCATATATTGGAGGGTGTATTTCATTGGACTGTGGATCTGTCTTTAATAGTGATTAATTTTTTAAAACTTGCACCTTCCTTTTATCTCACTTTTGTGATGATGGGGTGAGAATGGGGTTAGAGTTGGTGCACAAGACTGGTTGTGGTACTTGCTGGTTGTGGAGTTTTGAAACTCACCAAGGGCCTCACTTTAGACTGTGGTGTATCCACAACTGAGGTGCTCCCAAGGAAGGTCTGCACTTTAATTGTGGATCTTGCCTAAGTATGCTTACAAGAATCATACTTTAGTTGTGGTGCTCACACACACTTGTGGTTGTATTGTTTGCTAGAGCTTGCATATGCCAGCTGTGATGTTCATATGCTTTCTAGCTGTAGTGTTCTCAGAGGGACTCACCATTTTGGGGTGATGCTATACACAACTGCCAAACAGACAGAAATTGCTCACAATGCAGGGAATCTCAGATAGCAGAGCTGTCAGGAACAAGCTCAGAATCTTTGGTGACACGGGGGATTCAACTTGTGACTATAGTTTTTAAAGAGGTAGTTTTTAAAGCCTCTAAGCCATTTCTCCAGGGCCCTTAACCTGGAGGAAAATAAAATAAAAAATGAAGAAAATATCCATTTTCATTCAACCAGACAAAAGACACATACAGCTATCTATAGCAAACATCAGACCTGCTGAAATACAGAATGTTCTTCTTTAGGAACTGGAAACAATTAAGTATGCTTGCTATTGCTGCTTTTGTTCAACATTATACTGGAAGTTTTAGTCAGTGCAATAAAGAAAACAAAAAAGCCCTTTAAAGGGTTAAAATGATATTACTTACATAATAGGGCTGGAGCAATAGCGCAGCGGGTAGGGCGTTTGCCTTGCACAGGCCAACCTGGGTTTGATTCCTCGTCCCTCTCGGAGAGCCCAGCAAGCTACTGAGAGTATCTTGCCCTCACAGCAGAGCCTAGCAAGCTAACCCGTGGCGTATTTGATATGCTAAAAACAGTAACAACAAGTCTCACAATGGAGACATTACTGGTGCCCGCTCGAGCAAATCGATGAGCAATGGGATGACAGTGACAGTGACATTATTTATGTATATAAAAACATAAATCTTACAGACTATTGGCATTAATAAGTAAATTAAGCAAGATCACTGACTATAAATTCAGTATGTAAACTAAGTTATGTTTCTCTATTCTAGGAAAAAAGAATTTCCCAAGAATTAGAAAAGCATTTTATTTTTATTTATTTATTTATTTATTTATTTTTGCTTTTTGGGTCACACCCAGAGATGCACAGGGGTTACTCCTGGCTCATGCACTCAAGAGTTACTCCTGGTGGTGCTCAGGGGACCATATGGGATGCTGGGATTTGAACCCGGGTCGGCCGCGTGCAAGGCAAACTCCCTACCGGCTGTGCTATCACTCCAGCCCCCTAGAAAAGCATTTTAAAAATTATGTCATTTACAACATTAAAATGTGTCAAATACATAGTAATCTAATAAAGGACATAAAAAATCCTCTACAGTGAAAACTAAAAAATGCTGTTGTTCAAAGAAATTAATTAAAACCTAAATGAATGAATAAATAAACTATGTTTATGAACTAAGTAACTCAAGTTAATAAAGACTTCAATTCTCTGAATATTGATGTATAAATTTAATGTAGTCTCATTTAATATCCCAACAACCATTCTGGTAGAAATTGACAAGCCAGCTCTACAATTGATATGGAATTGCAAAGGGGCAAGAATAACAAATGAAATCTTGAAAAAGATTGGAAGGCTTACTATACTGAATGTTAATCTTATTTTAACTTTTCAGTAATTAAAAAAGCAGTGTGCTAGAGTAAGGATAACCCCTCAAAAATTAAAAAGAGTTCAAAAAGACTAATTTATAGTCTAAACCTGGGGACAGACAGTAGAGTGGGTAAGGTGATTGCCTTGAAGACAGCTGACCCAGCACTGTATTTTGTCTCTTGAACCCCACCAGAAGTGATCCTTGAAATCAGAGACAGGAGTAAGTCCTGAGCATCCATGGCTATATCCCCAACCTTTCCCCAGAGACCTAGACGTATTTGGACACTTGAATTATGATGAAGATGGGATTCTAGAGCAATAGAGAAAAGATGTTTTGGTAAGGACTGGGTCCATTTGGAAAAATGTGAATTTTTTGGAAGTAAAACAAGTTTATTTGAAAAAATAAGAGGAAGAGCAAAAGAGAAAGATACATGCTCAGAAGAGAACCTGGGCTTCTCCAGGGTGGAAAAAGCAAGTACCCAAAGCAGAAAGGGAAATGTGACCAAGTGCTTCCAAACAAATTGACTTTCATTGATTTTAAAAAATAATCTTATTTGCCTTTGTGTTGTTACAAGCAATATGAAAATAAATTTGTGTCTGCTAAGAGAACAGACTTGGGGGTGAGAGGTGGGAAACTGGTGACACTGGTGGAAGGAAGGTCACACTGGTCGTGGAATTGGTGCTGGAACACCGAATGCCTGAAACAACTGGTGTTATGAACAACTTGGTAAATCATGGTTTTGTGATAAAAAATAAAAATACTTTTAAAATTTGGAGCCAGAGAGATGGTACAATGATAGGGTACTTGCCTTGCATATAACTGACCTGGGTTTGATTCCTGGCATCCCAAATGGTCCCCTGAGCCCCTCCAGGAGTAATCCCTGAGGTAGGAATAAGTACTGAACAACGCTGGGTATAGTGTTCAGCCAAAACCTAAAAAAATTAATAAAAAAACCTTTTCTGGGGAAAATATGTATCTTGATCCCACATTACCAACATAAATGAATCCCAGTAAATGGTTGGTTAAATGTGAAAAGAAAAACAATCATATTTTTGCTAATACCCTCATGACTTTGGGAAGACAAAAATAAAAAGGACACAAACAGTTCAAATAATAAAGTACTAGGTATCAGGTAACATCTGCATTAGGTTCTTTGGTTTATCACTGGGACCTTTAAGTGTTGGAATGGCAAGTCACAGAGTGAGAGAAGGCATTTACTCTACACATAGTAAAGGTTTATTTTTGGAATATAAAAAGATATCTTGCTACCAATAAAAAGAGAGAGAATCTAATTTTTAAAAATGGGAAAAACACCACCCCCAAATTGTAAATGAGACTAGACTATTTAATGTCCATTAAATATGTGAAAAATTGTTCAGTCATTTTAGTGGTCAGAGATGTTTACATTAAAATTGCAATTAAGTACTCCTGCATACCTGCCAGCATGACTAACATTAAAAAAGACTGATAATACCAAGTGTGGTCAAGAATGTGGAGCCACATGGTGAATCAATAAAAGAATTAAAAAAAATAAAATTATAACATTAGATTTAGTAAATAAAATGCTATAAAAAAAAAAAGAATGTGGAGCCAGGTGGGGAATGTGGCTTAACAGCAAAGCATTTGCCTTACACCGAGACCCTATCAATGCCCAACATCGCACAAAAATTAAACAAACTAAAAAATAAGGTGAATCCACTAAAATTCTCATACGCTTACAGTGGGAGTGTGAATGAAATCAATTACTTTGGGAAAATTTGGATACTTCTAACACAATTAAATTTACACATGTTTTGTATAGGACCAAGTAATCTACTCGTAGATAATGGGCCCAATATATAGAAATTCACTAAGAGATATGCTAGAGAATGGCTGTTGCTGCATTATTTGTAATTGCACAAAAATGGAAATAACAAATATATTTTAACAGTAGATAAAGTAAATCAATTGTAGAAAGATGTAGATGTTATGATAAATACAGGCTATTAAATGCAGAGGTAAATCTGAGTCAACTACTAGAGTATGCTGAGACATAAGGATTCACATCAATACATAGATTGCACAATTAATGTCAAGTTCAAAAGTGGACAAGTCTAAGATATAGTGTTAGAATGAATGAACATTTATTGCCATCCATCTGTGAAGTGCCATGGTTATAGACGAATAAACAATGGTATTAGAGATTAAGGTAGTGCTTCACTGAGGAGTAAAGGGGGAAGTGACAGCAGGGGTTTGAAGGGAGTCTCTTGGTTGGTTTTATTTCCTCATCTAGATTATGGTGGTGGAGGTGTCTTCAGGGGTAATTTGCTAAACATTCTGGGGCTAGAGAGATAGTACAGTTGTCAGTGCTTGCCTTGCACGTGGCTGTCCTGGGTTGCGTGGCCTGCACCCTATGTGGTTCCACAAGACCACCAGGAGTGATCCTGGAGTGCAGAACCAGGAGCAAGCCCTAAGTACTGCCAGGTGTGGCCCCCAAAACAAAACAAAACAAAAAGGTAAGCATTCTAATTTTATATCGCTCTACATGAACAAGAAGAAGAAGCAAATATTTGTCAAGATGATACTGGGCGCTGGACTCTTTCTCCTTTCCCTATTCTGTGGGCATACTCTAGGATAGGGACGCCCCTTTTTACACGGCTCAAGCGACGGGCTGGAGTGAGCGATTGCAGCTTCCTTCTGAGAGCAGGGCCCAGTTAGGCCCATAGATCCTGGCACACCCTGGCCGGCATATCCCTGCTCCAAAGGGTGAGTGATTGTTCTTGATCGAGGTGTCTGACTGCCATCTGGAACAGGCCGTTGGCTGGGAGCCCGGGGCAGAGCTCGCTGAGCTCCCAGGTGGCCCGAGTGAGCCACCTGGGAGGCTGCGTCACGTCTGAGCTGGTTGGGAGAGTCACGCCCAGGCTCACGCTCACTGCCCTGCTGCTTCCCTCGGCTGGCAGAGATGTGAGCGTGATAACACACAGGCGCGTATTCTAGGAGGACTTGCTTATCTTTGTTTCATTTTGCTTATTTCTTTATTTTTGGCCTCCCGAGTGGTGCTTAGGGAAGTCTGGGGATCATTCACAGCAAAATGCAGCCAACCAGGCTGGTGGTTCAGTGCTCGGGATGACGTGGGTCATCCCTGCTGGAGTGCGGGTGGCGGGAGGAACTCCAGGGCTACACTAGTGACGTGGTGGAGACCACGTGGTGCTGATCACGTGGTGCTGGGGAAAACCGCACCCGGGTTGGGCATGCGCCCTAAACTCTATACTCTGCTCTCTGCTCTCTGCCCTGCCCTTTTGTTTATGTGTTTAAACTGTTAATGACACCAGTCTGGGAAAATATTCCCTGTATCCCCACATGGAAGTTTGTTATAAACGTAAAGAGATAATAATATTTTGATTTGCAGAGGTGGGTAAGGTTGTAAGCAAATTTTTAATTTTCTTTTAATATTATAATGTTTTTGTTTATGTCAACAATAGTAATAAAAAAGAAACGAATACACTCTTTTTCTCAGAAAGAATGATCTTCATTCCACGTACGAAATGAAGACAAAAGTAAAAAAAACCTAACCCACTATAATACCATTTTATTCAACTACGTTGAAATATTTCTTAACTAATCTGAAGTTTTAACCAGGGAACTTGGTCAAGTTTGAATGTGACATTTGCTTGTTTTCAAGTGTCAGAAACAGAAAACTAATCTTCCATTTATAAATAGGAAACTGAATTTAGATTAAGTTTTCAAATTCACATTTTGACAGGTTCAGAAGCAAGAAATTGACGTTTACTGTGGAAAATATTTCTTCAAGTTTTCTTAACATATGGCCCCCAGCTATTGCAGAGATTATTTTGTTGTTATAACAAAAGATGACTTCCTAATTGATGGATGAAGGTTTTAATCCTGGTCTGGTTTAAATCTGGCCACTAAGCATACCAGCATTTATTTTTTATTTGTGTTTCTTAGTGAAGAAATATTTTTGCACTCAAGAATTTCAACACCCTTATTCATTTCTAATAAACTAATATTGAACTTTCTGCATGCCAGCCTATGTTCAGGCAACTTCCAGCTAAGAAACTAATTGCTTGGAATTAAGAACTCATTTTCTTATAAAAATAATAGTATATGCTTTGATAACTCCCAGGATAGTCCAAATATGAACACTTAATTTAGTAGGTGGCTGAGATATTTATTGCTATAAATATGAGGCTGATACCTGCTCATGTTCCTGGAAAACCTTAGTGGAGGTAAACAGAACGGGAGGTTAAGAAAGGGAGGAAATGACAGAGAGGAGGAAGAATAAAGAAGGTAGTGGAGGAGAAAGGTGAGAGCAGAAGAGGACCAAGGAGAAAGGAAGTAGTAGATAGCTTTGTTCTTCCTAGAAATTCCATTCACTTCATTTAAGGGACAGGCTTTCAGCTTTCAGTTTAGGTCTTTTCTTCCTTCCAGTTTGGATGTAACTACCTGGTTACCAGATGATTTGCAAGCAGAAATGTTGGAGCGAAATGTCAGGGGGATAATTCTACATACAGCTTTTCAATTAGTGACCTTGTTTCCACCTCATTCCGTACTCCTGGTCTCCACGGTCTCGTCTTCTCCGCAGCTGCTCGGGCTCAACCCCTCCTCACACCCCTCCCACTGCTTCATGTGTTTCTTGGAGAATGTGGCATCTCTGTCTCTTTGTGGAGTCCTTGTAGAGAGGACTCCTGGGCTGGGGCTATCACTTTGAAGCAGAAGCCCTTGATTCTTTGGGTTCTTAACATTTATTTACTTACTGATTTGGGGCATCCCAAGAAGTGCTCACAGTGTCCTGGCAATACTTGCCAATGAAAGCAGAATGCTTCAAAGCTTAGGCCCAGTGGTGGTGGTGATAGTGGGGTGGGGGGCACACCCACCCATACTCAGGCAGCCAGGTCCAGGTCCTTTTATATGCAGTGTATGAGCCCTTGGCCCCAGAACCATCTCCAAAGTCCTTTGGGTTTCAAATCTCTCTCTCTCTCTCTCTCTCTCTCTCTCTCTCTGTCGCTCTGTGTGTATGTGTGTGTGTGTGTGTGTGTGTGTGTGTGTGTGTATGGTGAAGTTTTGTTTTGTTTTGTTTTGTATTTTGGGCCACACATGGCAATGCTCAGGGTTTACTTCTGTCTCCTCTGCTCAGGAATCACTCCTGGAACTGATTCTGGGTTTGAACCTGGGTCATCTACATGCAAGGCAAGCACACTGCCTGCTGTACTATCTCTCCAGGTGAGGTTTTGGCCATACTCGGCAGTGCTCAGAGGCTTCTCCTGTCTTTGTGCTCTTTGAGTCACTCTCAGTGGAGCCCAAGGGACTATGAGGTGCCAGGAATCAAACCCAAGCCTCTGGCGTCTAAAGCAGGTGCTGCAGCCCATTGGGCCCTCTCTCTGGCTTCTCTAGTGGGTGTAATGAGCTCAAGGCTGGAGGGAGCCTCAGTGCTGGGCTGTGTCCTGGGTCAGAGGATTGGCTCATGGCTGATTGTTCGGTGGCTAGAGACACATGATTCTGCTCAGTGGACAGGCTGGAGTGAGGGGACGGGAGAAGTCAGTCGGAAGGCCTGACTGGCTGGGGGTCTTGTCCAGACAGACAAGAAGATTGCTCTAGGATTTGTCAGAAAGAAGATGGTGGGGTTGTCTGGGCTGGGACAGACTCAGACGAGGGCCTGCAGGTGGGGACGCTGAGTGGGTCATCAGAGAGGCAGGGTCTACCTAGATATTGCCAAGTTGGTCGTGGCAGATGAGAGGTGAGAGACATGGTGAAGTAGAGAGTCTATAAAGTGATTCGCCTACTGTTACACAAGAAATGTGAGCAAGAGTCCTGTGGGAAACCAGAAAATAATGCTGTCGGCAGCCAAACACAAAGGAGCATGATCGATTGCCCGGTGCATGTGACAACCACCTTCCGGGCTCATGGATGTGACAAAAGCAAGGATGAATGAAAGCCGCAGCTTGCCCATTAGTCTCCCCTGAGGATTTTCCCTGAAATGCACATAGAATGGGCAAAGGCCAAGAGGACGAAACAGTGAATGCTCGTGGGAGAGGAGAGAAAGAGGGCGACTTGCAGCTGACCGACTGCAGACCTGCTGTTCTACCCAGTGCCCTTCCGTGTAAGTTTTAACTGGGGTGAAGGCATTGGGTCCACCCCTTGAACAATTCCTCTAGAGAGACAGCACAGGAGATAAGAAGGTTTTACCCCCAGAACCCCAGCACCACATATGGTTCCCTGAGCTCCACTAGAGTGATCTCTAAGCATAGAGCCAGCAGTAAGCCCTGAGTGTGACCTGGTTTACCCACAGAAAGAAAGAAAGACAGAAAGAGAGAGAGAGAGAGAGAAGGAAAGAAAGGAAGAAAGAAAGAAAGGAAGAAAGAAAGAAAGAAAGAAAGAAAGGGAGAAAAAAGAAAAAGAGAAAGGAAGGAAGGAAGGAAGGAAGGAAGGAAGGAAGGAAGGAAGAAAGGAAGGAAGAAGAAAGAAAGAAGAAAGAAGAAAGAAAGAAAGAACAAAAAAGAGAGGGAGGGAGGGAGGGAGGGAGAGAGGGAGGGAGGGAGGGAGAAAGAGAGAAAGAAAGAAAGAAAGAAAGAAAGAAAGAAAGAAAGAAAGAAAGAAAGAAAGAAAGAAAGAAAGAAAGAAAGAAAGAAAAAGAGAGAGAGGGAGGGAGGGAGAGAGGGAGGGAGGGAGAGAGGGAGGGAGGGAGAAAGAGAGAAAGAGAGAAAGAAAGAAAGAAAAAGAGAGAGAGGGAGGGAGGGAGGGAGGGAGAAAGAGAGAAAGAAAGAAAGAAAAAGAGAGAGGGAGGGAGAGAGGGAGGGAGGGAGAAAGAGAGAAAGAAAGAAAGAAAAAGAGAGAGAGGGAGGGAGGGAGGGAGAAAGAGAGAGAGAGAAAGAAAGAAAGAAAGAAAGAAAGAAAGAAAGAAAGAAAGAAAGAAAGAAAGAAAGAAAGAAAGAAAGAAAGAAAGAAAGAAAGAAAGAAAGCGAGAGAGAAAGGGAGGGAGGGAGGGAGAAAGAGAGAAAGAAAGAAAGAAAAAAAGAAAGGAAGGAAGGAAGGAAGGAAGGAAGGAAGGAAGGAAGGAAGGAAGGAAGGAATAAAGAAAGGAAGAGAGAGAAGGGGAGAAGAGGAGGTCCTCCAGGGCAGTGGTGTCCTCTGTGCCCTCAGCCCCCCTGTCCACACTGCTGCCTCTCTCCCCAACAGCAGTGAGTCAGCCTCTCGGGCAGAGCTGAGCAGAGGTTCTTCTTCCTGTCTGCCTCCACAAATGGCTGTAGTTGCTTTTCTCTTAGTTCCCCTCAATGCTCTTCCTTTGAGAACATTTTCTGAAACAGGTTCTTTCTTCCCCCTCCTTACTCAGCAGCCACCAACACCCTTCAAGACCCATCTTTTGCAATTTGCTGAGCATGCTCAGAATAGCCTTGTAGGGGGCTGGGATGGCGGCTGTACCAGCCACTGTCTGGGGCTCTCTCTGGCTCATTCTTGGCCTCCACATGCAAGACTCAGGACAACAACCCTCTGGCGTTAGGAAAACAGCCCTGCTTCTGCTTAAGTGAGCCTGTGACACAGCAAGTAGGATGCTTATGTCCACAAAAGGCACAAGAAAGATTCCAGAGTCTCCTGGTTCCCTGAATAGAAAGACCCCCCTTTCCTCTGTCTCAAGGGAGCCATTTCTCCCCAGGGGTCCCTCTTCCTTCAGGGCAAGCCCCTCCAGCCCCCGCCCTTCAGCAGGCAGGCAATCCTTTATGAAAATGAAAGATTCATGAGGGACTGCTGAGCTGCCAGCAGAGCTTAGGCTGGTTCTGATCTTTAATTTAATTAAGTTGTGTTTATTTAATCAGCCCAGAGATATGTATCCTCAGGCAAGAATGTGCTGGCTGCCTCTGACCTGGGTTTCAGTCTGTGGGAGGCGGAGGGTGACCTCCCTAGAATTTTTAAAAGGTTTAGGGCCCAAGAGACAGGCGAGCTGGCAGCCTGGGTGCAGACAAAACACTGCAGGGACACTATACCCATCGGCTGTGTGTGTGTGTGCACGTGATTATGTGAGCTATTGTGTGTGTTTGTGTATGTGGTTATGAGTTATTGTGTGTATGCGCATGATTATGTGTTATTGTGTGTGCCTGTGTTTGTGTGTAAATATGTGTTAATGTATGTAATTATGCAAACTATTGTGTTTCTGCTTGTGTGTACTGTGTAGTTGTATGAGTGTTTTGGTGTATCATTGTGTGCACTTGTATGAGCAAGATTTTATGTATGTGTACTTGCATGTGATTATATGTGTATGTTTTTGTGTGGTTACTATATCTATGTATGACTGTGTGTCTCTTGTGTGCTTGTGTGTGATTGCATGCATTAGATTGTGTGTGTGCTTGAGTGTTTACGACTGTATGTGTGTGTGCATGTAATTGTGTGTGTACCTGTGATTGGTGTGTATGGATATGTGTGTGCAGGTTTGCTTGCACAGAACCCCTATTGTGCAGGAGCTCACTATCCGGTTCTGTGGCATGGATGTTGGAGAGGCTGACCTATCTGTGGTCCATGTCCACCGCCACCATAATAGGGAAGCATTAGAGAAAAAAGGTCCCAGCATGACTTAAAAACAATTGCTTAAAGCAGATGTCACAAATCTCTTCAAGTGCCAGCTAAGCAGGCTGATTCCTGGGCTGGTACCCAGACGTTTGGAGCTGCAGTCATGTTCCAGAAAGACTGTGAGATCTTATACTCTGTTGATGGAAAAGATGGTTCGTGGACAGTGGCTGAGACCCATTTAGAAGGCCTCATGCAGGTGCATTCCAGATGCTAGGTGGACACAGTTAGAAATGGTGTTTTCTTGAGATTTCTGAGCAAATTAGCCTAGAGGACAGTGTATGGGTATAGGGACATATCTAGTGGGTTTCGGCTGGGGATTCAGATGGATCTGACCCAGTCTGGGGAAAACAAGAACTTAGATAAGCCTATAGCATTAGTCCCAGTCTGATATAAAAGACTTCAGCACCTGAAGCATCTCCACAAGGGCGAGGAAGCCACTGTTTGGCTCAGTCAGACAGACCAACTTTCCTGGACAGTTGGTAGAGCCTCACTTTCCACCCTGCCATTCCCCAACACCTACTCCATCACTGGGTCTTGGGTAAATAAATCAAATATGGGTCATGTATCTAAAGACAGAACAGGAAGCCAGGGCTGTTGGGACATGTGGTAGGAGGTGGGTTCCGGTTTCAGGACCCTCGGAGGTGAGTCAACTCAAAGTCTCTAAGAAGAAAACTGAACTGACCAGCCTACCTGAATGAGCAGGGTCCACATCCAGTTTCCAGAAAGCCTAAAGGGTCTCTCCCTTTTAGACTCAGGGCTTACTATGCAGAAGTGAAACAGGATGGTGGGATGGAAGAGAGTTGGGGCATGGAACCGGCTACTTATTAGGATGTGAGGACCAGGAGTGTGTCCTTGGGGAACTCATTACCAAACTGAGATCTGCGGGGTTGGGAGTGTTCCTTGCAGAACACATTCTAGGGACAGGGAACAACAGGAGAAAAGGCTGCAGAAAAGATGAATTTTGAGGTATGGAAGAGTGGCTGGAGTCCCGAGGGAGAGGAAGAAGGGAGCACTGGAGGATTAGAAAGGAATAGATGGGGGGAAAAAAGCAGATCTTTAGCATCTTTTTCAGAGCAGACAGTTGCATCTGTTTCCAGGAGGGAGTTGGTTTTGTTTATTTGTTTTTTTTCTCATTTTTGGCCATCTCTGGTAGTGCTCAGGGGATTACTCCTAGCAGGCTCTGGGGACTATATGGGATGCCAAGGATTGAATCCGGTTGGCCATGCAAGGCAAGTGTCCTACTCACTGTACTATTGCTCTAGCCTCCAGCATGGAATTTTTGGTTGGCCTCTTGGCAAGTTTCCATCCAAATGGTCCCAAACTGGAACCGAGAAAGGGAGCTTGGCATTTGCTTTCGCCAAGCTCTCAGTCCTTTTCTTTCCTTCCATTCATTTCCCGTAGCTATTTATTCAGATAAAAATACCCACTCTCCTCCCTGGATTGGGTTGTCATAGGAGCAGATGAAAGAAAAGGCATGTGGGTGAGTGTCAGGTTCATACTGTATTGTGGGGGTGAGAGACACGGTGTTCGTGCCCAGTGAGATCTCATTCTCAGTGTCTGTACTGTTAGGATCCCAGTCAGTGGAGATCAGACATTATAGATGCTATTGAGGAGTAAAGGGACAGTGTGTGAGGTTAGATTTAATGTGGCGAGGGGGGACAGAGGTGCCATTCATTCTTGCAAGTGACACAGGAAGAAGGGAAGCTTTGTGATACAAGGAGAAGCCTGGAATTTTGGCTGAGAGAAAGTCTGGGGTGAGAGGGCCACTGCCCAAATCATGACTCGAGATGTCTATGCAGACTCGAGAGGTCTCTGCAGAAGGTGAAGGCTTGTTTGGTTTAGTTTGGTTTGGTTTTGAGGCCACACCAGGCTGAGTTCAGGACTTAACTCCTGGCATGCACTTAGAGCTCCCTCAAGGGAATCATCTGGGATTCAGGGATTGAAGCTGGGTCAGCTGCATGAAAGGCAAACACCCTACTCATTGTATTATCTCCATAGTAGCAGGGAATCAGGAGATGGAGATTTGAGAGAGATGATGAGCATGTTTACCCAGTTAGACTGGAGACAAGTGAGTCTTGGCAGGAATCCTGGAGAGCGTCCATATATACCGGATGAACAACCAGAACTGAGGGAGACACACTGAAGTACTGGGAGCCAGAGCAACAGAACTTCAAGAGGTCACATGTTTCAGGAAAGAGACGTAAAAGGCGCTCACTGGAATAAATGGCAAAGACATTGCTGAACACCTTCAGAGAAAATTTTTGTTGTGGGGTTCATGTCATATTCACCAGGTATTGGGAAGTACATGGCAGGAGAGGCAGGTCACCTGGAGAATGTGAACAATGCTGTACAGTGTGGACTGTAAGGAGCAGAGGGAGGTGACTGGAGAGCAAATGGAAGGGATAGAGAAATCAGGAAAGGATAGAGAAATGGATGACTGCGCTAAGTCATCTATGTATTCACTTACCTGTTTTTCAGGCATGGATCATGAATCAGATTGGTCTGTAGACATTGAGAAGTCTAAGACACACTTTTCCAGCACATGCAACTTAATGCAGCTCCAGTAATGCAGTTGGACAGCCAGACTCTTATGTCTTCCAGGAAATAGTGTAATGTGGAAGGAAGAGCACAGATGTGAGAGTTCAACTACTGCTTTCAGAGCTTGCCTCTGCTTTCAGCGCTTGTCTTTGCTCCTTTCTGACCATGTATTCTTGAATGTATTATATACATATATACATATATATCAGTTTTCTTATCTGTGAAGGAGGAGGAATATAATGTTAGTGGTTGCAGATACCTTGAGTGGATTCGAGATAATATTCTTTTTAAATCCCTATAGGTAAAAGTTTTGTCTATATACTCAGTATTGTATCCTTAGCACCAAGCATAACAAAAGCCTGGCCACAGTCAAAGTCAATGGAAATTTGCTGAGTGAAAGTCCAAGGAATAAAGTTTTCTCTCCTTTGGTGGAGGGAAAAATCAGTTCTTACCAACAATGTGTTTTTTCCCTGTGAGTATCCTTATTCAACATTTTTCACTTCTTGTTTCCAAACATGTGGAGGTTATTGGCCCCCGCCCCAGCCCCAAACACACACCAAGAAATTCTGAGACACCAGTTGGATGTCCTCCAATTTAACTCAATTCCAACATCACCCATGGGGAGACAGTATCATATCCGATGGTTAAAGTCTCAATCCTCCAAGACTCCTGCTCCCCGTGCTGGCCAGTGTACCCACAGCTCAGATATCAGTTGAAAGCCCAGGATCTTCTCTGTGCTTCTTATAAAGCAGGTGGTCATCAGAGGTGCCCACAACTCTCTCCTTAGGAGCCAGAGAGATAATACAGGGCAAAGGTGCTTTACTTGCATGCCAGTGACTGAAGGTTTTTTTTTGGGGGGGGTCACACCCATTGATGCTCAGGGGTTACACCTGACTCTGCGCTCAGGAATTACCCCTGGCGGTGCTTGGGGGACCATATGGGATGCTGGGAATTGATTGAACCCAGGTCAGCCATGTGTGAAGCAAGTGCCCTACCTGCTGTACTATTGCTCCAGTCCAGTGACCGCAGTTTAATCTCAGGAACTGCATATGGTCACTCTGGGACACAGGACCAGGAATAACTCCCAAACACTATTTGGTGTAACTTCAACCCCCCCCCCCCACCACACACACACACATATCCACACGTACAACTCCTCTATGGGTGTGATAAATCTGAGCTCAAAATTCATGGAAACATTCCATTTCACTGATGAAGAAATATGATAACAAATAAAGATGAGTAAGAGAGATACATAGGGTGAGGTCAGGTGGGTCTTGTGCATCTTCTGTTTATGTGGAATTGGGGTACCTCACCCTCCTGGAATATATGAATTCACCCACCTGGAAGCTCTTTGGGAGCCCTTTTTTGGAGGCTTTGTGAAGGCTTCATTATAGTGGCATACTTGCTTAATTCATTGTCTGTGGGTGATTGACTCAAACTATAGTCTAGCCTTTCCCAAAGAGAACCATACTACCTCAGAAGGTGGGTGCTGGAATGATTGGAAGACGGGGTGGCAGAAGCCTCAGGTGCAATGGGGGTTCACTTTCTATTTGTTCACTTAAGGAAGGTGGTCTCCAGGAAGGGACAGAGTAATCTTTTTCTCTAACAGAGGGCAGTAGGTTGATAAGTCTGGGAACCTCTGCCTAGCCTCTCTCTCCTCCCAGGAGAAGAAAGGCCAAAGTGAAAAGTCTATCCTCTAGTCATATGGTTGGTTCTCAACAGCTTCCATTCTCTTAGGTAGAATCCAAAAGTCACCCCATTAACACTGCGGCCACCTTTACTGCACCTTTCCTGGAAATTGCAAGTGTTTTGAGAGCTGTGAGTCAGGAACAGTGGCAAAGATCAAATACCCATGGGAAATATGTCTGGTCCCCTCAATACGACACATACATTTTAATACATTTTTATACCACACAACACCACATCCCTTGTGTGTATTTGGGAGTGTGTGTGTGGGGGGGGGCTATAAAGGGTTGCCATCCTTCCTCACTGCTATGGAGTCCAATCCTGTTTGTGGGTTTGTAAGAATGGCATATGGGTTCTCAGGCAGGATGCTAAGAAGCATCTGGTTGGCAGCATACTGCTGAGTGACTGTTGTGTCCTGAGATCCATGACAAGTATGAGAGGCATTTTCATTCTGGAGAGACTTCTGGAGAACCCCAGTCATGACCAGAGGCTAGGACGGGTAGCAGACAGGGGAGGAGCTGGAATAGCTGACACGGATGGCCTCAGGCCAAAGGGCTCTGATCTACCACCCCCTAGTGAAGGTCCATGTCCTGCTTCTCCAGTCAGAGAACACATAAGAGGGTCCTGACTGGCTATAGGTTTTTCTGATTCTTCACCCCTGCCCAGAGTTTAGATTCTCATGGCATTAGTGAAGATAGAGGTTGGGCTCTTCTTCACAAACTCCTGCCCTTATAAACATACACATGAAAAATCAGAGAGTCTCTTGCTCGCGCACCTGGCTGTCTTCCCCAGGGCCTCCTCAGAGGGGATGGGCTCCAGCTTCCCTCCCCACCCCGAGCAGAGCTCCTGGTGGTCGAAGACCTCCAGAGCCTAGCCAGAGTCATGCTCAAGGCCCCTCTCCACACATTTGGACAAGCCTCATGCATGAAGGAACCGGCAGAGGAACCCAGGTGTGTGGGACCCGGGGTTGAGACCTCCAAGGCTGCTTAGATCGGGGCTGGACCTCCTCCGCCCAGATTTCCCATCTCCCAGTAGCTAGGCGGTCACACCCAAGGACTGGCCCCTGGCCGTGTAATCCTGTCAACGGCCAGCATCCAGAGACTTAAAAACCAGCTCCCAGAAGCATGCGGCTGCTTTGCGGCCGAGCGATATCTTATAGCCCTATTCTCCCTCTGGGAGAACCTGGCAAACTACTGGGAGTTTCCTGCTCACATGGGAGAGCCTGGCAGGGTCCCCATGGTGTATTAATATGCCAAAACCAGTAACAAGCTGGGTCTCATTCCTCTGACCCTGAAAGAGCCTCCAGTACGGCATCGTTGGAAGGTCGAGTAGAGAGAGGCTTCTAAAATCTCAGGGCTTGGACAAATAGAGATGTTACTGAGACCGCTGGAGAAATTCGATGATCAACGGGATGATGATGATGACGAAAAATCATCGCACATGATTCCTGTTTGGAAAAGCAATACCTTCTCAATATCCAAATGGGGAACATCCTTAGGGCAGCACAGAGAGAAAAGTTCCTTGGAAATAATTGCTGGGAATATTACAGGTAGTTTCTGAGTCTTTTGTTGCGGTTGTTTGGGGGGCCACACCCCGCAGCGGGAGCACCAGGGCTTGCTCCTGGCCAGTGGGAATGGAAGCTGGGCCAGCCAGGCCTACATTTCAGCCCGCAGAGCCCTCCCCAGCCCACTGGAACAGGCTTCGATCGTGCTTTCTGCCTGCTGCCTTTCCGTCTTGTCTGCTGCAGAGCCCTTGGGCTGCTCTTCCTGGAAGAGAGCTGCTCGTTAGCATCTATTTACCACCTTGCAGAATGCTCCGGAGGAAGAAACTGAGACCGTCATCTCCTGGAACCGGCTCCCCAGAGATTCTCCGCAGGATGTGCATAATGACTGCGGCAGCCTAGGCAAGGAGCAGGGAGTCCCGGGGGTGGGGGGATAGGGGTGGGGTGGGGAGCTCATCTTTCCCTGCCTCCTCGGAGGGCCAGGCATGGGGGTGGGGCTGGAAGGGCTCACGAGGCCACCCCCCCCCACCCCCCCCCCCCCGCACTCTGACTCTCTCAAAGGAAGAGGCGGAGCCCCGCGCTGGGGAAAGGCCTGGCCTAATGCAGTCTCTGCTGCCAGGGCTGCCTTGGGCGGGGGTCTCCTGACAGTTCCCCTTGTAGCAGCGGAAACCCAAGGCTCTGGCTCCCCCTTGGCCCCTGTGGGCGCAGGGAGCCTCCCCCGATTCCCGATACAAGGTTCTTCTCCCGGCCAGGTGCCCATCCTCAGCCGCACGACTCCTTGGCCAGTAACTTCTAGAAGTCAGGTTTACATCAGGAGACCTGGCTCATCCTGGCTGTCTCTCCCTATCTCAAAGGAATATTCTCACCACAGAGCAGAACAGAACATGAGGTGGGCTCTTGGTTTGCGTCCTGGTTCGGTGGGATCGTGAGCCAGTCACTTTCCCTGTTTGAGCCTCAGTTTACCTTTTACGATATGCATGGGTCACAAGAATAATCATAATAGCTACGAGCTAGTATGAGCTTTTTCTTATAATATTTTGAGCCTTCTCTCATAATTATTATGATCCTTCATAATAACCATAATGAGCCTTCTCTCTGGGCCAGACCATACGGCAAAAGCTGGGATTATTCCATTGAATCCTCTCAACAACCTTAAGGAAAAACTGATTACATCCATCCATTTAAAAAATCTTTTTATTGAGGAGTTATGGATCAGAATATAATTGAAGTCAGTTTTGCAGTTGGCAGAACTACTATGTCAATCTCTTCACCAGTGACTCCAGATCCTGCCACCATTAACCCATGGCCCTTCCCTTTCCTTCTCCTCAGCATTCTCAGTTCCCAGTTCTCTTGTTTCTGTCTCTCAAACCCATTTTAAAGATGCTGAAACTGAGAGCCAGGGTTACATGAGATTGTCCAAGGTTTCGTAGCTGGGTGATAGTGTTTATCTATAGAGTTTGCCTATAGAGTTCATGTTGGAGTAGTATGAACTATTTATGAAGGTATTTTCGAGGGTGAAACTATGAAACACACAGATATTGTGCTTTGTTTTCAATGCAAAATTACATTGAGTCTTTTTTTTTTGAGGGGTCACGGGAGGGGTTCAAATCCTGAATGCTGGGTAACTACTAACTTATTTTATTCACCAGAGTTCCTGCAGGATGTCAAGATCTCATGTTGAGCTACGGGCGTCACATGTCAACACTCAGGGAATGAGGCAACCACCAGGAGCCATCGTGTCCCAATCTCACAGCCACCCCAAGATCCTGATTTCTCCAGGAAAGAATGAGCTCAGCCAGAACTTGTCTCTTACATCCTTCTGGGGGGGCCCTCTATGGGCCCAGCAGGTTGAAACTCCTCATCTGGACAAAGACACCTCTCAAAGAGGGAGCACTGGAGCTTGGGACAGTAGGGAATGGAACAAAATTCCTTCTCACAGCTGGTTTCTCTTTGTTGATAGCACGGGGAGGCTGGCAGCTGCCTGTGAGCGGCTCCAGGGCGAGCTGAGCTGGAAGGAAACAGGTCAGACTGCCCTCCAGCTCTCCGCCTTCAATGCCAGTGTCAGCATCAGACAGCCGCTGAGAGAATTGTTTCCTTGGGAACCAGTGCACGCCCCCTCTGCTAATCTGCTGCTGCTGAGCAGAAACTGGCCGAGAAGACTCTTAGAAGCTGGCCTTGAAGACACGGATTCCTCCTTTCACTCATTAGGGATGCTGAAGGGGGCGGCCCCCCCCATCACTCTGCATTGATTCAACCAAGCCTCAAAGACAGCACCTTGAGAACACATAACAGACCACCTAAACCCTGTGACAAAGACCTTGGGCAAGTTCTTGAAACTTTGTTTCCTGGTCTATAAAATGGAGATAAGAGAATTCCCTGTCCTGGTGGGCTTATAAAGAAGCCAGAAGGGCAGAGGGCGCCCCTTTGACACTAGCCTGTGGGCTGAAGGCTCAGGCCCATCTCTCAGCTGGTTCGTCCCTGTGTTCCAAGAGGAAGCCACGGCCAGGCCGGGCTGAGGGCCATGTGGTTAAGGGGGCAGCCAAGAGCTCATGTCAGTACCCATCTTCAGATGAGGGCACACCTTGTCCTTGGCAGCGCTGACTGGAGGCAGCTCCATTCTCCAGAAGGCTGGAAGACTGCAGAGGTCCCCCCCGACCCCCCGCTGTGCCATGCAAGTAGGATGGAATTGAAGAATCCCATCCATTACCCCCAAAGTTGCTAGCCACAGGTGCACACATCTCCACAGATGCTGTGTGAGCTGGGCATGGAGGACAAAGGACCTTCCACTGGGGGTTACTGTGTCCAGTCAGGAGCACACTGTGATTTCATACACGGGGAAGAAGCAGGGCACCCTTCCCCCCAACAGACATACATGAAATTTCAGAATTTCAGAGCTGAAAGTCTTGTAATGATGACTCACCAGCTCACTGAACAGAAGGGGAGACAGACTCGGGGGCAAGGGAGAACGAATTGTTGAAGGGGCAGGGCTGAGACAAAACCCCAGTGGCTCTTGGGCGCTCTGGCTGTGTCTATTTCAGGTCTGGAATGGAGGTGGCAGCCGCCTTCCCAGCTCCCTACTCCAGGGGCGTGAAAGTTGCATCCCAGCAAGCACAGCCTGTGGGACACCTGTACCTCTCTCGGGTTAGCTGCCTCCTTCCCCCTCGAATCAATGAGGGGAGTCACATCTGGGGGGGTGCCATCTCTGTCTGATGGCCAGGGATGTCAAACCATGTGTCACTCGAGAACCTGCACTAGGCGTCTATTAAGCCAATGTCTGTACTTGAACCTGACTAGTCCCTAGGGTGGGAAGATAACTCAAAGGGCTGGAGTGCAGGATTTATATAGAGGAGGCCTGGGTTCCAGCCCTGGTATTGCATTGTGACCTCTGGACATCACCAGGTATGGCCGCCAAACCAAACCAACAACCCAAAGTAAAAACATGACCTCTCTGGAAAGTATTATGTTAAGTGAAATGAGTCAGAAAGAATGGGACAGACATAGAAAGATTGCACTCATCTGTGGAATGGGAGACTAGCACCCAAGAATGGTAGAGATAAGTACCAGAAGGTTAGCTCCACGGTTTGGAAGCCAGCCTCACATGCTGGGGGAGAGGACAGCTCAGATAGAGAAGGTAACACCAGGTAAAGGGTGTTCTCAGGACACGCTTGGGATGGGAGATGCGCACTGAAAGTAGACTATAGACCAAACACGATGGCCACTCAATTGCAGACCATAGCACCCAAAAGGAGAGAACAAAAGGGAATGCCCTGCCACAGAGGCGGGGTGGGGTGGCGGGGGGTACGGTGGGGATGGTGGGAGGGATACTGGGATTATTGGTGGTGGAGAATGGGCACCAGTGGAGGGATGGGTACTCGATCATTGTGACTGGAACGCAAGCACGAAAGCTTATAACTCTGTAATTGTACCTCACGGTGATCCACTAATAATAAAAAATTTAAAAACATGACCTCTCCTATGTTTAATGCATTATTGGAGCCAAACAGACAATGATCAACTCATTGAATTTGGCACCTCACAATGCTGATTCTTCCTATACATTAGGACTTTGCCTCTGACCACACATGGAGGACAGTGTGGACTCCCGCCACCCCATCCCACTCCCACCCCCACCTATGACTCAGCTCCCTAGGAGTGTTAGCACCTGACACTCAGGAGTCTTTCAAATTCTTAAATGTCACCACTGAAAGAGCCCTTTCCAGGCAATCTGGTCCAAGATATTAATGCCCCTCATTTTCCCGGGAAGCTCTTTTAGACAATAAAATCTTATGTGGAATTGCAAAAGGAGAGCTTTGAGATGGAACAGGTATGGAGTCACACTCCCTTGGTTTCCCTCTTGCCCTGATTCCTCCCCATTTCCCAGCCCCTTTAGACAGGAGCCCCTCTTACCAATGAGCAAAGTGAGTCCTAGAAAATGACATCACATGAAAAGCAGTACATAGAACCTAGATTTTAGGATTTCTTAACAAGATACTGACAGAAAAATAAAATGTTCTTTTTTAGTTTGTTTTTATTTGTTAAACTTTGAGATTCCAAAAGAAGCAGAGCAGAGAATAGATACAATGGGTTTGGGTGCATCTTGGAGGTGGGGTGTAGTAACTTTTTACACCAATACCATAAATACTAATGTTATTATATTAATAATATAATAACATGTTACCTAAATTAATAAAAACAAATTATTAATAAAAGAAAATTGAGATTCCATCACTAAGTTGCTCATTGAAAAACAGGACAGTTTTTTAGTTTTTGTTAAAATTCAGATATGTTTAGCATTAAATGAACGAATACAATGAGCTATTTTTCCCCCTCATAATTGGAATTAGTCTTTCCATTTGTCTGCTAAATAATTGATGGTCTCATCTCAGCAATGGAAAACAAATTGTCAAATGCTTCCTTTTCAGCAGGTCTGACTTTAGGGGGAAGACTCTCCAAACAATAATAGTGAGTTTTGTTGAAATATTGAATGCAATCAAAGTGAAAGTAAAGTGAAATTTATCAGTTACACAGAGGCAAGAGGGGGGCTAGAGGTGGTGGGGGGTCTAGGGGTGTGGGGGTGCAGGGTGGAGCTATACTGTGATTCTTGGTGGTGGAATATGTGCATTGGTGAAGGGATGGGTGTTTGAGTATTGTATAACTGAGACTTAAACCTGAAAACTTTGTAACTTTCCACATGGTGACTCAATAAAAAAATTTTTAAAAAAGAAAAAAAATAATTGATGGTCTCAGATGTAGCTTAATGTTAGAGAACGCTTGTTTACATGGCATTGTTTTGAACTAGTTGTATGTCATTCTTAAAGAATAGAGGTCTGTATTGTCATAGAAGAAGGGGAAAAGAATACTGGGAAACATTTTGCTACAGAGGGGTTTCTTGAGTTTATTTTATTTTTTAGTTTTTTTTTTTTTTGCTCTTTGGGTCACACCCAGCGATGCTCAGGGGTTACTCCTAGCTCTGCACTCAGGAATTACTCCTGGCATTGCTTAGGGGACCATTTGGGATGCTGGGAATCAAACCTGGGTTGGCCGCATGCAAGGCAAACGCTCTGCCCACTGTGCTATCACTCCAGCCCCTTATTTTTTAGTTTTTAGATCATATGTGGTAGTAATCTGGGCTTACTCCTGGCTCTATGCTCAAGGAGCACTCCTGGCAGGCTCTGGGGCCATATGGGGTCCTGGGGATAGAATCTGGGTTATCCACATGCAAGGTAAGCACCCTACCTGCTCTACTATCCTCCAGCCTGAATTTATTTTCCTACTCTTTGATTTGTGTAAGTGGAGTTTGAAGGAGTCTAAAGGGTTTGAGGGTATAAAGTGGAGAAAGTAGGCAGACCCAAGAGAAGGAGGGGCTATTTATGGCTGATAAAGGTCAGATGAAATGTGGTATCTAGGGTCCTGATGTGCCAGTCAAGTGCTTATCAAATACCATACCCCCAAGGGCTCACAAGTCTTATTCCCTAGATAGTTGTTTAGGTAATTTACTTATTGGTTGAACAATAACAATACAATAGAACATTAGCAGACACAGATATTATTTTTGCAGTAGGGGAGTTTGTGGCAAGAACCATTAAGAAAACAAGACAGCAAAAGCTAACATTTGAATAGTTAAGTCATGTCAAAGACCAAAAATATGTAGTACAAAAACAAGAGAAAGTTAATGTGGAAAAAACCCCCCAGTAATATGTAAAGAGTATATAAAATACCACTGCTTCATTGATGGACTACTATGAGCATTGTGGACAGTTGGGCTGTTTTAAATAACAAGTAGCAATTATTGAACTATGTTATCAATAGTGACAGAATTTAAAAAAAAATTTTACGATCAGGTTATGAAGTGCTGGGACGTTATCTCTGTATACAGTGAACCCAGTGTGGACAATTTCCTAGCTCCTAGAGTCCCTCCCTTCATCTGAGATAGGAGTACATTTAATAGACTGAATCAGTGCAGCTTTCGTTGGGGAAATTTCAATTTCATTGCAAGCAATTTACATATAGAGTCACAGCTTGAATTCATAGCTCATATCTTGGTTGCTTTGGAGATAGCTTCTCTGTTGGAAAGGCAATTACGATCTGCAGGAGAAGCCTGTCTACCATTAGTCTCCAGTTTTCAATGTTGACAGTTGGAGCTGGAGTGGGGGGAGGGGTGGTTAATATGGGGCTTTGTCTTCTAGTCTTTGAAAGGCAAGGGATGGAAGTTTCTTGATTTTCTGGTCTTCCAAGTTTGTTTTTTTTTAAACCTAAATATTACAAGCTTTTGATCAAACCAGGAATGAGTTGTTTGCTATTTGTGAGTTTTGTCATATGTACAATCATCAGTAAGAAATGACCATAAGTAAGTCCCATGAGGTTTTGCCAAACTCTGGAAAAGTCTACCTAGTGAGACTTAAATGTGTTTTAGTTCCTATATGTGAATATCTTTGAAATCATGACAATCATTTTTTATGGTCTTTGTTCTTCTATGGATTTGTGCTCTGGCTGTTATCCTCAGTACTGCTGTGACACCCAATAGCTTTTGGTGCTGTTCATGAGATAACTTGCCCCTTACTGGTTACCATGGTTAAGTTGTGCCTGCAAATTAGATCATGGCTCAACCAAATATACATGCATTTTTCCAAGTGAATTGGCAGGCCCTTACATAGCCCAGAGGTCTATGCTTTCAAATTAGGCTGGAGTGGAGACCTGCCAGCATTATCATCTAATTGACTCCGGCATGGGGACCCCTCCATTCCTTCCCCTTTAATCATCACCTTATAGTCAAGGCTAAAAGGCTATAATTATTTGAAGTAGCTGAAATTTGAGTGACCCAGATAATTATCTCAGCAAGATGAGCTTAAAGTTTATTGACACAAATGCCAGTTTCATTAAAGGTTTGGTACAAAAGGCAAGTCGGTGAGACAGCTGGTTGGTTGAGGTGAATTGACAATGAAGGGCACCAAAGACATAGGAATCACTGGGGACTTTGAAGTAATTACCATCATTTCCATAAAACAGTTAGCAGAGGATTATGGGAGACCAGAAAATCCTTTATAGTTGTCATACTTTGCTTTGTCCAAATCAAAGCTGAAATTTTGTGGAATCAGAATATTATCCATCCTCTCATCATTCCTCTTAAGTATAGAGAAATGGATGGGTAAAGCACAGTGGCTTCAATCTCACCCCCCACCCCCGTCCCCAGCATGTTTTCCCAAACAAATGTTGATGAGACAAAAAGATTGTTCCCTTCCTAAGTGGGAAGGGAACAGCACTGTGTTGAGAAAATAGTCCCACTGATATGCTTTTACAATCTCATTATATATTTAGTTCCTTTGTAAGTTTAGTGAGTGACACGATGGCACAATACCTACCTGCCATAAAGTTTTTAAAAATTTACACTGAATTTAAGCACACATAATTAAATCCTCATCCTCGATATAGTAGTTTAGGCTTACTGGTCGTCATTAGTGATGATTCCACATGTAGGTACACCATGAATCATTCTGGAATGAGTCTTGTTTTGTACTATTTTTCAAATGTACCTCCTACTTCTAGTGAATACAGAGTAGGTATTCCATGCTTCCTCATTCAGGTTATATAAACTATGACAGGTTGGTGCTTCTCATAACAGTTTTACTATCAAGTTTGTGGTTTAGTAACATTTATTATCTCACAGTTCCTATGAATGAGGAATTAGAGTCTGATTTAGTTGGGGGGTTCTGCTTCTAGATAACTCATGAGACTGTATCTAGCAGGGCTGAGGTCTCATATGAAAGCTTGAAAAGAAGAATCTACTTTCTGTATCACAAGTCATGTATATTTTTTTCTCTTCCAGTACAGGGGGCTCTCACCTACATATGTAATATTTACTTATTAAGAATAAGTGAGGTTTTGGACTTCCACTCATGGGTAGCTAAGAATGGGGTGAAGCAACTGTCTTGGGCTTGATCTTCTTTTTTGAGAGAGTAGATAAGAACAGAAATAATAATAATCTGAGCCAGTTGAAGTATAAGCTTGCAAATATGTGTCTGAACTGATTGCTCTTCTTGGGGGAAAAGTGCATGAACAACTGTGAATACTTCTTATTCACCTAACACTTCACAGGTGCCAGGTACTCTTTCTTGAGTAGATGAAAAACAAGCAAACAACAGAATTCCTATGATTTAAGCATCTTGCCCAAGTATCACGATGGAAGCAAATGGCAGAGTAGAGAAATCTTCTATTTACTTTTGCTCCAGTGCACGTTCCATCCACCATGCTTGGCTGCCTCTGAGATGTGGCCCTTTGCATATGGCACAGAGCAATTGAGCTCTGTGGGGAGTGAAGTACACTGCTGTCTTAATTTCAAGTTTCTTTTGTTCAAGAGAAGGGTTAAAAAAGAATAAAAAGTCACAGCAAGGTGCTGCTAAAATTGCTTTCCCTTTAATATAGGCCAATTTTAATGGCAAGCAGGTAATACATCAACATCGAGCTCCTTGTTTTGCAGCTCAGGTCAGGGAGACAAGGTGGCGATCAGTCACAGTCAGCAGCAGTGTCTGGAGAGACCACAGTGAGGCTGGTCTTCCGGGGCGGGTGATCAGCAGAGCAGGAGGCACCAAAGCAGAGCAGGGGCCAGGCCAGCAATACTCCTGTCAGCTGTGTCCCTGACCTCCAGTCCGGGCAAGGCTTTCTCCCCAAGTCAGCTTATTGTGCTCTGATGGTTTGAGAGCCTCCAGATCTCAATTATTACTGTAACGATCATTTGGGGAGTTTACTACCCAAAGTGCTCTGTGACATACTGCAAAGATAAATCAGAAGCATACTTATCAACTAGAACAAGTCAGCTGCCAATAATCTCAGTTAGTAAAAAATAACTTAAAATTATTATTTATGTGTTACACCCAGAAATACAAAAATATTGGCACTGAAGACATAATCATCATTTAATCATCAAGAGAAGGAGTAAAACCATGGTCCTGTCCACCACCCTCCCACAATACACACACACACAGACACACACACACACACAATCTCAAAAGCAGGATTTACTGGATGATGATGGTACAGGTCCAGAATTTGTTGCACTTCTGATGGTGCCTCTAAATCGATTTAAAAAAAAGTCAAAAGAAAACACTAGAAATGGGTAAATATTTTATTTGAAATGAAAAATTCTTTTTTTTTTAAATTTATTTATTTTTAATTAGAGAATCACCGTGAGGGTACAGTTACAGATTTATACACTTTTGTGCTTATACTTCCCTCATATAAAGTTTGGGAACCCATCCCTTCACCAGTGCCCATTCTCCACCACCCGTAAACCCAGTGTCCCTCCCACCCTCCCCAAACCCATCTCCCCCCCACCCCACCCTGCCACTGTGGCAAGGCATTCCCTTCTGTTTTCTCTCTCTAATTAGCTGTTGTGGTCTGCAATAAAGGTGTTGAGTGGCCACTGTGCTCAGTCTCTAGCCCTCATTCAGCCCGCAACTCCCTTCCCCCACATGGCCTTCGACTACAATGTAGTTGGTGATCGCTTCTCTGAGTTGACCTTTCCCCGGAACGTGAGGCCAGCCTCGAAGCCATGGAGTCAACCTCCTGGTACTTATTTCTACAGTTCTTGGGTGTTAGTCTCCCACTCTGTTATTCTATATACCATAGATGAGTGCAATCTTTCTATGTCTGTCTCTCTCTTTCTGACTTGAAATGAAAAATTCTTTTAACAGCTTCATTAGTAAGTATGACACATACAATGGAAGACTCCGTGGGTTTTCAAGTAGGACAGCAGAAACTCACCATAATGAACACATATAGATAGATAAAGAAGCAAAAAAAGAAAAACAACGAAGATCTGTGGAATAGAATCAAGTGGAATCTAGAGAAGTCCAAACAGGATAAGGTCCATAAACATGACTATACAAAAACACAGGCATAAGACCTTTATTGTCCAAACTATTGATAATGAAAGTAGAAATACTGAAGGCCATCATTGAAGAAATATACCTTCCACATAAAGGAACTATGTGGAAATACATTAAGAAATACAATAGACTTGTCATCAGAAACTATACAAACCAGGAGACAAACAAGTATCTAAGTACTAACTCTACAAGAAGAAAACATCCAACCCCATCAAAAAATGGGGCGAAGAAATGAACAGAAACTTTACCAAGGAAGAAATACGAATGGCCAAAAGGCACATGAAAAAGTGCTCTACATCACTAATCATCAGAGAGATGCAGATCAAAACAACCACGAGATACCACCTTACACCACAGAGACTAGCACACATCCAAACAAAAGCAACCGCTGTTGGAGAGGATGTGGGGAGAAAGGGACCCTTCTACACTGTTGGTGGGAATGCCGACTGGTTCAGCCCTTCTGGAAAACAATATGGACGATTCTCAAAAAATTAGATATTGAGCTCCCATTTGACCCAGCAATACCACTGCTGGGAATATATCCCAGAGAGACAAAAAAGTATAATTGAAACGACATCTGCACATGTATGTTCATCGCAGCACTGTTTACAATAGCCAAAATCTGGAAAAAACCCGAATGCCCTAGAACGGATGACTGGTTGAGGAAAATTTGGTACATCTATACAATGGAATACTATGCAGCTGTTAGAAAAAAGGAGGTCATGAATTTTGTATTTAAGTGGATCGGCATGAAAAGTTTCATGCTGAGTGAAATGAGTCAGAAAGAGAGAGACAGACATAGAAAGATTGCATTCATCTATGGTATATAGAATAACAGAGTGGGAGACTAACACCCAAGAATTGTAGAAATAAGTACAGGAGGTTGACTCCATGGCTTGGAGGCTGGCCTCACATTCTGGGGGAAGGGCAATTCAGAGAAGGGATCACCAACTATAATGTAGTCGAAGGCCATGCGGGGGAAGGGAGTTGCGGGCTGAATGAGGGCTAGAGACTGAGCACAGTGGCCACTCAACACCTTTATTGCAAACCACAACAGCTAATTAGAGAGAGAGAACAGAAGGGAATGCCCTGACACAGTGGCAGGGTGGGGTGGGGGGAGATGGGATTGGGGAAGGTGGGAGGGATGCTGGGTTTACTGGTGGTGGAGAACGGGCACTGGTGAAGGGATGGGTTCCTGAACTTTGTATGAGGGAAGCATAAGCACAAAAGTGTATAAATCTGTAACTGTACCCTCACGGTGATTCACTAATTAAAAATAAATAAATTAAAAAAATAAAATTAAATTAAAAAAGACAAAAAAAAACAAAAAGAAAAGAAAAAGAAATTTGAAAAAGTAAAGGGTGATAGTTCAGAATTCTAAGCCTAGATAAGTACTTCTAATAAGTGAAGATTAAGCAAAGTTTTTGTTGTGGGTTGTTTGGTGTCACACCCTGAGGCAATTTGGGGTTACTCACAGCTCAGTGCTTTGGAGTCATTCCCAAAAATGCCAGGGGGAACTTACGGTGCCAGGGATTGCACTCTGAGCTCCTGCAGGCAAAGCATGCCCCTTAGTCCACTGAGCTATGGCCCCCTGGGATGAACTTTTCCAGAAAAAAAGAAAAGCTAAAATAAATAATTGCCAAAAAATTCTGTAAAGATCTGCATGTAGTAAGAATATGTTATCAAAAAGAAACAGGAAATTAAGAACTCCAGAAACGCTAAAAATGAACATCAATATAATAGACTTATATTTTTCTTATTTCCATTGCTGTGAAAATATTGACAAGCTAAAGCAAAATTGTAACGTTGTACTGTGGGTTTTATAACAAATGTCAAATCAAAAGAAGAGGCATTGGTCAAGAGTCTTGGACAGTTCATGGTATAGATCCGAGGTAACTATAGACAATATTAGTGAGTATAAGCATATAGCCCAAATAAGCACATTTTTAAAAAAGTTTGCTAAGAAGGAAGGGCGGGGAGAAGGAGGGAAACTTAGGTCACTTGTGGGAGATGCTACACTCTTGGTGGTCTTTTTACTGGGGGGTTGGCCACACCCAGCTCTGCTCAGGACTAATTCCTGGTTCTACAATAGTAACATCCCAGTAGGAGCACACCAATTTGGATGGAATGTTTTGTAGTAGTGGAAGCCAACTAATCTCAACTAACAAAAACATTAAGCCACAAGGCTTAACTTTTTAACAATTTAGCAAACTCTCAGAAAAAGACTTAATGTTCCAATGGTGAATGACAAGAATTTTTACAAATTTTCTTTTACTGAAGTACTTTTTGTTCATTCCATTAGTTATTTAGTGGTGACAAGCAATATAAAATATATTATTGTGGACCTGCTGTGGGGGCAGGCTTGAGGGGTTATTAGGAAAATGTAAACAATGGTGGAGGGAAAATGATAGTGGTGGTAAGATTGGTGTTGAAATATTTAATGCCTGTAACAAATCATATGAACAACTTTGTAAACCACGGTGTTTTTAAAAAGTGGGAGGAAATAAGGAGAGAAAGAGCATATGGATCTGAAAGAAATAAATAATATTCTAATTCAAAAGCTTATCACGATTTATGATTGCGTATATCCAACCCTCTCAAAACCATATAAAGATGCTATTGCATCTTAAAAGTGAATTTTGAAAGATGGTAGATTATAAAGTCACTATTTTGAAAGTCATGAATCATGGTAGATAACTGGGATAGTTTGTTTGTCTTTTCCTCTTTTATTTCAAAGGTGATAATCACAGATAACAATTCCATTCACAGCTTGATCCCTAGCAGGCTGCAAGCTAACACATAGCACTTGAGGCCAGTCAGGAGAATTCACAGGAGAGATGAAGGGTGATATCTTTTTCTAAACAGCCTGGAAAGGCGCCTCTGTCCCTGGTGATTTGATGGAAGTATCCCAGGCCCCTCTCACAGGCAGCAAAAGCTGCTAACCCGAAGAACAGTGCCTGGAACTTATAACCCCTACCCACTTGGAAGTTCTGGTGTATATCTCAACTTCTCTCTACTGATTTTAACAATTGGATGTTTTCTTCCCTATAGATGATTGATCAAGTCCAAATCATAAAGATGGCAGCAATGTTTGCAGAGTTGAGAAATTGTTATACTTTTGAATCATGTTGGAAAAGAGTACTAAGCAAATGACTTAGTACCTACTTGTGCCCTCAGCTTCCAGGCTCAGCCAGGGACAACAAATTTGAAGAAAAGACATTTCTGGGAGAGGTGTGTGTGTAAATAAGCCTCTCAGGAGAATCATCCATAGTTAAACCTATAGCAGATGTCCCCTTACTTCTTAAATACTGGTTATTATTTATTTGAGATATTATTTTTTTGCTTTTTTAATTAATTTATTTATTTTTTTGCTCACTTATACATTTCTTTATTTATTTATTGAATCACCATATGGAAAGTTACAAAGTTTTCAGGCTTAAGTCTCAGTTACACAATGCTCAAACACCCATCGCTTCACCAGTGCACATATTCCACCACCAAGAATCACAGTAAATCTCCCCCCACCCCCCCACCCCCCAGCCCCCCCTTGCCTGTGTAGCTGATAAATTTCACTGTACATTCACTTTACTTTGATTACATTTAATATTTCAACAAAAAACTCACTATTATTATTTGGAGTTTCTCCCCCAAAAGTCGGGCCTGCTGGAAAGGAAGCATTCGATAATTTGTTTTCCATTGCTGAGAATGAAGAGATATGAGGTCGTATGGCCACAATAGTAGCTGCGAGGTTTTGGATTTCTGTATTTTAGTATTTTAGTAACTAAGTCCAGAGAAATTTCTGCCAGAAGTTGCATCATTGCTAGCTCATACCTCTCTGCTACATTATATTTCACATATGAGTGCAATCTTTCTATGTCTGTCTCTTTCTTTCTGACTCATTTCACTCAACATGATACTTTCCATGTTGATCCACTTACATGCAAATTTCATGACTTCATCTTTCCTAACAGCTGCATATTATTCCATTGTGTAGATGTACCAAAGTTTCTTTAACCAGTCATCTGTTTTTGGGCACTCCATTTTTATCCAGATTGTGGCTATTGTAAACAGTGTTGCAATGAACATAAAAATGCAAATGTCATTTCTACGATACCTTTTTGCCTCTCCGGGATATATTCCCAGGAGTGGTATTGCTGGGTCAAATGGGAGCTCAATTTCTAATTTTTTGAGAATCATCCATATTGTTTTCCAAAAGGGCTGAACCAGTCGGCATTCCCACCAGCAGTGAAGAAGAGTCCCTTTATCCCCACATCCGCACCAACACCAGTAGCTTTTGTTTTTTGGGATGTGGGCCAGTCTCTGTGGTGTGAGATGATATCTCATTGTTGTTTTGATCTGCATCTCCCTGATGATTAGTGATGTTGAGCATTTTCTCATGTGCCTCTCAGCCATTCAGATTTCTTCTTTGGGGAAGTTTCTGTTCATTTCATCACCTCATTTCTTTATCAGGTTGGCAGTTTTCTTCTTGTGGAATTCAACCAGTGCCTTGTATATCCTTGATATCAACCCTTTATTGGATGGGTATTGGGTAAATATCTTTTCCCATTCAGTAGGCTGTCTTTGTACTTTGGTCACTGTATCTTTTTTTTTCTTTTTGCTTTTTGGGTCACACCCGGCAATGCACAGGAGTCACTCCTGGCTTATGAACTCAGGAATCACCCCTAGCAGTGCTCAGGGGACCATGTGGGATGCTGGGATTCGAACCCGGGTTGGCCGCATGCAAGGCAAATGCCCTACCCACTGTGCTATCACTCCAGCCCCAGGTCACTGTATCTTTTGAGGTGCAGAAGCTTCTTAGTTTAAGGTAGTCCCATTTATCTGTTTTCACTTGCTTGGTCAGTGGTGTGTCAGCTTTGAAGATACCGTTGGCTACAATGTCATGGAGGGTTTTTGCTGACCTTGTCTTCAATATACCTTAGGGACTATGGTCTGATGTTGAGGTCATTAATCCATTTTGATCTGACTTTTGTACATGGTGATAGGTGGAGATCTGAGTCCAGTTTTTTGCATGTAGCTGTCTAGTTTTGCCAGCACAATTTGTTAAACATGTTTTCCTTGCTCCACTTTACATTTCTTGCTCCCTTATCAAAGACTAGATGGTCATATATTTGGGGTGGTGTGTCAGAATATTCAACCCTGTTCCATTGGTCTGCAGCTCTGCCTTTGTTCCAGTACCATGCTGTTTTAATGACTACTGCTTTGTAGTAGAGTTTGAAGTTGAGGAGGTTGATTCCTCCCATCTTCTTTTTCCCAAGAATTTATTTAGCTATTCGTGGGGGCTTATTGTTCCATATGAATTTCAGGAGTGCTTGTTCCATTTCTTTGAAGAATGTCAAGGGTATCTTTATAGGGATCGCATTGAATTTGTACAATGCTTTGGGGAGTATTGCCAGGACCTGTTGCCAGTTCTTCTCAAGCTTTTCCAGGAAATTGAAAAAACAGAAACCCTCCTAAGCAGTTTATATGAGGCTCATATCTCCCTAATACCAAAAGCAAACAAAGACACCACAAAAAAAAGAAAACTACAGGCCGATATCTCTGATGAACATGGATACAAAGATTCTCAACAAAATATTAGCAAACAGAATTCAACAACTCATCAAAAAGATCATACACCACAACCAAGTGGGATTCATTCCAGGAATGCAAGGATCGTTTAACATTCGGAAATCAATCAACATAATCCATCATATCAACAAAAGAAAAGATAAGAACCATATGATCATATCAATAGATTCAGAGGAAGCATTTGACAAGATCCAGCACCCATTTATGATGAAAACTCTTGCCAAAATGGGTATAGAAGGGACTTTCCTCAATATAGTTAAAGCCATCTACCACAAGCCTACGGCAAGGATCATCCTCAATGGGGAAAAACTAAGAACCTTCCCTCTGAGATCAGGGACGAGACAAGGATGCCCACTCTCTCCACTCCTGTTCAATATAGTACTGGAAGTACTTGCAATAGCGGTTAGGCAAGAAAAAGGTATTAAGGGCATTCAGATAGGAAAGGAAGAAATCAAACTTTCACTATTTGTAGACGATATGATACTATACTTAGAGAACCCTAAAACCTCTACCAAGAAACTCTTAGAAACAATAGACTTGTATAGTAAAGTTTCAGGCTATAAAATCAACACCCAAAAGTCCATGGCTTTCCTATACTCAAATAATGAGAGAGAAGAAAGCGACATGATAAAAGCAATTCTGTTCACAATTGTGCCTCAAATGGATCAAATACCTTGGAATCAACTTAGCTAAGGAGTTAAAGGACTTGTATAATGAAAACTACACAATGCTACTTCAGGAAATAAAAGAGGACATGAGGAAATGGAAAGATATCCCCTGCTCTCAGATTGGAAGTATTTGAGATATTCTTGTCCCATGTTTAGCAGCATTTCTTTCACATTCAGCTAAAAAAAAATCGTGCTTATGTCCAAAATCCCCATGAGGATGTTTAATCCTGCTTTACTGATTCAGGAAATAATGCCTGGAAAGAACTAAAAATACACCAGAAAAGTTCAAGAGACGTTTCAGTGGCAGATTCCAATGAGTTCAAGGTATTTCTACACTTGGCCAAATGCTTTCCTGATATTTTACTTCAGGTTTGTTTACTTAAGAATTTTTTTAATTGGAGGATCATTTCTTCCTTTTCCTGGTATTGAAAAAAGATCTGACTTAATTTTAAAGTAGATTGCAATGACTATTTTTTTACTTATTATTTTGGGCTGGAGCGACAGCACAGTGGGTAGGGGTTTTGCCTTGCACGTTGCCAACCTGAGTTCGATTCCTCCGTCCCTCTCAGAGAGACTGGCAAGCTACCAAGAGTATCTCGCCTGCACAGCAGAGCCTGGCAAGCTACCCGTGGCATATTCGATATGCCAAAACCAGTAATAAGTCTCATAATGGAGATATTACCGGTGCTTGTTCAAGCAAATTGATGAGCAATGGGATGACAGTGATACAGTGATGAAGTGGTTTTTATTTATTTAAAGTTGTTCACGATGATTTACTTAATTTAATATTTCAACGCCAATCCCACCACCATTGCACTTGCCCACCACCATTATTTCCAATTTTCCCAACCACCACCTAAGCCTTCCCCAGTAGCAGGCCCTAAATAATTTATTTTACATTACTTGTTATGAATAATTTGCTAAAAATGATCACAAAAGTTTTCCTCAGAAGAAAGTGTGTGAAGATTGTTATATTTTACCCTGGAGCTATTAAGCGCTGGTATAAGGGATTACTAACATGTTTTTACAGGTTGTCTTGTGAGTTAGTATTTTCTCAATCGAGACTGATTACCTTCTACTTTATATCCCATCCAATGTGGTGTGCTACTTCTACTCTATCAGTGGTGCACAGTTTGAGATATTGTTCCAGGAATTCTAAACTTTTGAATGGGGTTATACAGCTGGAGTTAACTTTTTAACTGGATAGTGACTTTGAGGTCTGGAAACATCTCTGAAGCTTGTTGATCTCTTTTGAGGTTTATTTCTGAGTCTCTGGATCATGACAGGTTAATGAGCTTATATGGTGCCAGGGGCAGTTCAAGGGAGTGACCACCATGCTCCCGGAAGAACATGGAGATGAGGGTGGTATCTCATCCCTGACTCAGAGAAACCCTAGAGATTTCAGTCACAAAACCTCTATACCTGAGCTTTTCAACAGATCAATTCCTGGATGAGGCTCGTCCTGAGTGGTGGTGGAATACAGCCTGGTGCATGGAGGTGTTTATGGATTGTGGAGGTTTTTGGATGCTGGGGCTCTGTTTGGGTGAGTGGTGGGGCCACCTGCCCCATTCTGGGGTTCCCGGATTAGACTCAGACTGGGGCAGGGTCCAGAAGCATCTCTGTGCAATTAATATTTTGATCTTTCTGTGATGGGTAAGGGCAAAGGTGATCCTCAAGGCCAGATAACCTGGGTTCAAGTTCAAGCTCTGTCACTGGCAATCTGAAAACGTGGGTTGGTTATGAATCTTCAGTATCGATCTCTTGATCTGCAAAGATCAGAACTGATGTAAGAACTAAATATAATGATGTGTCTCTACCCAGGTCCTAAAATATAGTAAATTTAGTAAATGGAATTTTTTTATTTGACTCTTACTACTGCAAAAATAAGAATTATCATTCTGGGGCAGGAGAGATAGTATAGCGGGTAAGACATTTACCTTGAGTGGCAAGACCCAGTTTTGATCTGAGACACCACATTTGGTCCTCAGAATGCCCTGTCTCCCCTCCCCCCTCTCCGCCCAGAAGTGATCTCTGAGCGAGAGCCAGAGCCAGAAGTAAGCCCTGAGGACACCCTCAACCCCCAAGAAAAAGTCTTTCTGTCATGGTTCTGGAAATGAAGCATTGGTATTTCAGATTTGGGAGAGGAAAAACACATCTTTTGTGTCAAACAGAAACTGCTATTGACTGGGGCCGGAGTGATAGCACAGCGGGTAGGGCGTTTGCCTTGCATGCGGCCGACCCGGGTTCGATCCCCGGCATCCCATATGGTCCCCCAAGCACCGCCAGGAGTAATTCCTGAGTGCAAAGCCAGGAGTAACCCCTGAGCATCGCTGGGTGTGACCCAAAAAGCAAAAAAAAAAAAAAAAAAAAAAAGAAAGAAACTGCTATTGACTAATCAATTTTTTCCTACTGTAGAAAATTGCATATAGCTAAGATTAAATTTCCCAGATTCCTTTGCAGTTAGGTGATGTCATATGAGCAATTTCTGGACAAATGAGTGTGAGCAGAAGGCGTTTTTCCTTTTCTAGGCCTGGCTTTTAGAAATCTTTCCAAATCACTCTACCATGCTCTTTTTTTCAGGATAGATGGGAGTATGGCAAGTTTAGAACTGTAGGATGATGTCAGAACTCACCTCAATCTAAATCCTTCAATGAGTCAGGTGAGGGAGGCAAATCTAATCTTCATGGAAAAGGAATATTTGCCTTGAAGTCAAGTAACTAAACTGTTATTGCATTAAAACCATTCTGCATACAGTTATTTGCAACAGTTCTTTAAAAAAAATTTTTTTTTGGAATCACTATGAGATAGACCCTTACAAAGCTGTTCATGATTAGATTTCAATCATACAGTGTTCCAACACCCATCCCTCCACCAGTGTACATTTCCCGTGGTTCCCTTCCATAACCCACATCCCCCACCCTCCAGCCTTCCTCTGTGGCAGGGGTTTTTCTTCTGTCTCTGTCTCTGTCTCTGTCTCTCTGTCTCTGTCTCTGTCTCTGTATCTCTCTCTCTCTCTCCCTTTTGGACACTGTGGTTTGGCAACAGTTCTTACATCATTTTTAAATGCCTTCTTCATCATCTCCTTCCTTAGATGATACTCCTTTCTCGCTTTCATTTAAAACTCTCTAAGCAGGTAAACATGAGTTAAAACAGAAAAGTTGTAGAGGAACCAATCAACCAAAATCAACATCTGGGAGCTCTTACTGGTTTTATGGAGCATTTCTGCTTCTTATTTTCTAAGATTCAGAAATCTTGGGAATTAAGTCCCATTAAGACAGAATTTAAAGGGTGGTTGTGGGAGGGCTTAGATTATCTGCATTTTATTGCCATTGTTTTCAGCATCTTAACTGTTCTGAGTAGGATTCATCTAGCTATATATTTCCACTTGAATGTACTTCATAGGGCTCATGCAGATAAAGAAAGGCATAGTTGAGGGTGACTGAAATCATTAAAGGGAATTAGGTACAATTTGTTACACATAGTTAATTGCAAGAACTTTAAACATACAGTGAATTGGCACATCAGTCTCCAGTTCCTGCTTATTAGGGAACAGTCAGTCACCCTTTTAAATGAGGTTAAGGAAGAGTCTGCTTTTGTCCCTGCTGCTATTCTAGGGTCACTCTGATGCAGTAACTGCTGGATCAGGCCACTGGCCACTGGGTCATGATCTGGGTGCCAGGTTCCTTTGACCTGCACAGGAAAGAACTCAAGCATGAGTCACAGGAGTAAAGAATAGATAAGATTTATTAAAGAACATTAAAAGTAATAGCACATACTCTGAGATCCAAGGAGCAGGCACACTCCAGAGAGAATGACAGCATCTCTAAACAAGTTTCTAGCTTATGTGGGTAAAGGAAAAGGACATTTAATAGGGGTGGAAGATTCATGAGTTTTCAGAAAGAAGGAGTGGTGAGTTTTTGGAGTCAAGGTACCACTCAGATTCTGACCATGACTTTGGCCACTTTGGGGGGTTGTCATGGCAAATGTAAACTGTCATGGTGCAGGCTTTATTATGCAAATATATTATAATATGCTGGAAGTTGCCTACCAGCCACCTGGTCCTTCACCCTGGATTCTCTTGGCTCCTACTGGTGGGCCATAAATCTTGGTCCTCATTGCTTTCCTCTTTTGGGGTGCTTAACATCTAAAACACATTAAACTTTTAGACAAAACACCATGTTGTTCATAACCCAGGCCATTTGTATATCACACATACATTGACCATTTTCCTTCCTTAACTGCGTGTCAGAACCAACCTTCTGTCTTTTCCCTCCCTTAATCCTGTTCTCTCTTCTCTGCCTCCCTTCCTCTTTCTCCGTTTTTTTCTGTACTGCCATTGTGTGTGGATTTTTAATAAGAGTGTTTCTAGATGCTTACAGATTTCTTCTTACAAATCTTCTTCTTACAAATTCTTCTTCTTACAGATTTCTTCTTACCAATCCCTGGCAATATTTTTTTTTTTTTTTGCTTTTTGGGTCACACCCAGCGATGCTCAGAGGTTACTCCTGGCTTTGCACTCAGGAATTACTCCTGGCGGTGCTTGGGGGACCATATGGGATGCCGGGGATCGAACCCGGGTCGGCCGCGTGCAAGGCAAACGCCCTACCCGCTGTGCTATCGCTCTGGCCCCTCCCTCGCAAAATTTTGACTCTCCCTTTGCATTTTAGAAAAAATTACTTCTATTTAAAATGACCTATGTATCATAGCTCTCTGGATGCAGCATTGATACAAATAAAGCTTTCACTTACACATTGAAAGAGACTGCCACTTCTTGCTTATAGTCTGAGAAAAGGCTCCACCCATGGATAGCATCTTGACATTTCCTTACGAATGTCCACAGTATTAACCATCCTTTTAGGAAGAGAGGCTGAAATAATTATGTTCCAGGCCTTGTGGTTTACACAGAAGGTCTTAGGACAATCTTGGATTCTATTCTCTTGGACTTGCCATCTAAGAAGTTATTATGTAAATATAAGATGTGACTAGAAACCAAAGCCTCTTATTAGGTTTCCTAAAGATAAAAAACCTTCTCCACAAGAAAGCTGGGAAAAGTTTTGGGAATTTAACAATAAGTGTTAGGAGAGGTACCAAGGGGTTCTTGGAGTTGGGGGCAGTGACTCATCAAATCAGACCAGACACAGTGTAGCTCATAAGTGTAGGAATAGATAAATAAAACCCTTCTTTGTCAATGAATCAGCATTGTTAGTTACAGTTAGTTTGCTAATAGAACCATATATATGTGTATATGTATGTATATATTATATATAACATAATAACAAATTATGTACATACAATATATATGTTATTATGTGTACATATAGTATATATGATTTATTATATATTTTAAATTTTATTTTATTTATTTTATTGAATTACTGTGAGATATAGTTACAAAGTCTTCATGTTTGAGTTTCAGTCATAAAATGATCGAGCACCCATCTTTCCCCAAGTGCATATTCTTCACAGATTTATTATAGTATATATCATAATATATACATATTTATATTCTCCCAGGGTATCCTACAAAGTAATTACAAGGCTTAAATGTTATTAAAAATAAATAAATTTATGTGTAGGGGAGCTTCAACCCCCATAATTTTCATATTCTAAAAGCATTTTATTCATGAAGAGAATCCCAAGATATGTTGCAGAAACATAGATTTAGGTCTCTAAGTCTTAGATCCTTATTAGTAAAACTCACTTTTGGTTTTTTTGGACACAATAATCAATTTGAGCAGGTAATAAGTAACTTATTGAAGTCAAGCCTTAAATGAGATTCCGTCTTAAAAATATCCAGACCTTCTTGTCTCAAAGATTCTTTTTGACTTTTTCAGCAGTTTCTTTCTGTATTAAATTGGATGTGAAGCATTCCTTAAAACATGTATCTGGGTATATATATATATATTTATATGTACATCCATATAATTTTATTAAGGCATGGTGATTTACAAAATTATTCATAATTGAATTTCAGGCATATCATGTTTCAGCAACAATCTCATCGCCAGTGTCAACTTGCCCCCACCAATATCTCTTTAGGGAAGAAAGAAAAATTGTAAGTTGAATAATTACTATGTAGTAGATGCTTTAAAGATATAGTATTCTCTTATTGATTTTCTCAAAAATCAAGGAAGAAAGATGAAATTGTTTAAAAATAAATGCCTTGATATTCCTTAGAGATACAAGATGTCCAGAGAAATGTCAAGAATCTAAATTTTGGGGCTGGAGAAATAGCATAATGAGTAGGGCATTTGCCTTGCATTCAGCCTGACCCAGGTTCAGTTCCCAGCATCCTATAAGGTCCCCTGAGCACCCCCAGGGGGTAATTCCTGAGTGCAGAGCCAGGAGTAACTCCTGTGCATCACAGGGTGTGACCCCCACCCCCCAAAAAGAATCTAAAATTTTCACCAGCGTCCCAGGGGATGAGAGGAATTTGAGTGTATAAATGACCTTGACTTTCCTTCTCTTGTTTTCCTATTTTGCTTTCTTTTTTTCATTGTTTCTGATTTAAATAAGAAAACAATCCCTGTCACTGTGAGGATTGGGATTTCTCTTATAAATCATGCTCTTTGGCTCCTGCTCCACTAGAACTGCTTCTCTGGAGTTCTGGATTACAGAGCTTCCAGATCAAAGACCATGAAGGAGGGAAGAGCTCCTAGTCAGAGACTCTCCAAGGAATGATGCCTCTGTTAAAAGAGAGTGAAGAGATTGGTGAATAAAATAGTAAAGGTATAATATTCTGTTGGGGAAAAAAATTGGGCATCTCATCAGAGACCAACTCAAAGGGGTTAATTCAAAGCTGAAGGACATGTGCCAGAACAGTGTGATCTGGAGCCAGGTGAAGCGTGGAAAATGTTAAGAGTAAGAGCAAGGGCTGTGATGAGGTGACATGGGGATGCAAACAATGAGAAGAAAGTGTAGGAGCAGATGAGGTAATGCAGTCAGAGGACAGGGTCGGCTCTGCAGGGCATTTCCTGTTTTTCTTTTGGTTCCTTTAGGGTGAGGATCTCTGCAGCAAAATCTGCAGAGTCAACAGCTTAGAGAAAATGTCATCAGTTACTGGAGAGACCCAGGCAGGGAGGCAAAGAAGACTTAAGGGCACAAAGCAAGTGTGACGTTGGAGAGCAGATATGTTCTATCATAGATTACCCGAAGTCCAGCGTTGGTGCTGGGGAGATAGAACATTAACCGGTTATCTCCATGGCCTCAAGTCTCAGAAGAGTTCAATGACAGGACACAGATTTTCCTAGTTTGTTTCTAGAAATCATAAATTAACTCCAAACAAAATCCAAAGAGACATATAAATTAGACAATTTTCTTTCTTTTTCTTTCTTGCACTTTCTAGAAGTCTATTTTAAAATTTATTATGATTAAGGTTATGTGTTTACAATGGTGCTGACATGTATTGTCTTGGGGTACATAGTGACTTCAACTCACCACCATCAAAGTACCCCAAACTCCCCACTTCCACCCCAACCCATGCCCCTGTGTGAATATTATTTCAAAGGTATTTTTCCTTCCTTTAAACTTGTTTTATTTGAAGCTAGAGCAATCCTTGGAAAAAAAGAAGATGGGTGGTGTCACCTTCCCCAAACTTCACACTCTACTACAAAGCAGTAGTAATTAAAACAGCATGGTATTGGGATAAAAACAGACCTGCAGACCAATGGAACAGAGTTGAATATCCTGTCACAGACCCCCAAATATATGGCCACTTAATCTTTGACAAAGGAGCAAGAAATGTGAAGTGGAACAAGGAAAGCCTCTTCAACAAGTGGTGCTGGGAAAACTGGATAGCTACCTGCAAAAAAATGAACTCTGACCTCTGTCTAATGCCAGGCACAAAAGTCAGATCAAAGTGGATTAAAGACCTCAATATCAGACATGAATCTATAAGGTTCATAGACAAAAATGTAGGCAGAACTCTCCATGACACTGAAGCTAAAAGCATCTTTAAGAATGAAACAGCACTGACCATGCAAGTGGAAGCAAACATAACAAATGGGACTACATCAAACTAAGAAGCTTCTGCACTTCAAAAGAAACAGTGACCAAAATACAGAAAGAGCGCACAGAATGGGAAAGAATATTTACCTAATACCCATCTGATAAAGGATTAATATCCAGGATATACAAGATACTTGTAGAATTGTGTAAGAAAAAAACCTCCAACCCCATCAAAAAATGGGGAGAAGAAATGAACAGAAGTTTCCACAAAAAAAAAAAAATACAAATGGCCAAAAGGCACATGAAAAAATGCTACACATCGTTAGTCATCAGGGAGATGCAAATCAAAACAACAATGACACAGCACAGCATCTACCCCACTTCTGAGCACAAAATGGAGAGACGCACCCAAGTGCGCGGCGCGGCTGGCGGGGGATCGAGGGCGGGGAAGTACCGGTCTTCGCCCACATCGGACACTTAAAGAGAGTGCAGCCACGTGGGCTTTCCCATTTCTCCGCGCCCGCACCCCCAGAATGACTGACGAAGAGGATGGAGCTGCTTGGGACACCGGCAGCCCACCAGCAACCTGCAGTATGTGACTTGAGAGTCTCCGCCAGGTCCCCCGAGTGGGGGCCTGGCGTTTCTCTTTTTTTTTTTTCTTTAATCTATCTCTCTTCCCCTCAACCTCTGGGCACAGCACAGCATCTACCCCACTACTGAGCACAAAATGGAGAGACGCACCCAAGTGCGCGGCGCGGCTGGCGGGGGATCGAGGGCGGGGAAGTACCGGTCTCCGCCCACATCGGACACTTAAAGAGAGTGCAGCCACGTGGGCTTTCCCATTTCTCCGCGCCGCACCCCCAGAATGACTGACGAAGAGGATGGAGCTGCTTGGGACACCGGCAGCCCACCAGCAACCTGCAGTATGTGACTTGAGAGTCTCCGCCAGGTTCCCCGTGCGGAAATCTCTCTCTCTCTCCTTCAACTTTTTCCCTGGACTTTAGACAGAAACCCAGCCGCGCGACCTAATGTCATCTTAGTATCAGCAGTATGTAATGGTTCCTTCTTAATGGGTCGGACTTTTGTGGGTGATCCTAACAAGAATAGTAAGTATTTTGTTGAAATATTGAAGGCAATCAAAATGGTAGCCATCTCTCTAGACTGAACTAAGCTATATCCCCACGCCGGCTGAGAAGAAATATCCTTCTTTCTCGGGAAGAAACGTGGCGTGGTGTCAAACATAGTGTGATGTCCATTAAGCAAACAGACCTGGTGGCGTGGGAATGGGAAATAAGGGGAAAAATTAGGTACATGGACCAGCGGGACGCTGGTGGTATCTCGAGCCAGAGCCGATATCAGCGCAAGAGCTTTGGTTCCAGAAACTGCTTCCAGACACTCTACTAGACTATCAACTAAGCCAGAGCCCCACGCCGGCTGATGACGGGAAATAACCATCCTCTTCGGTTTTTTTCCCTTTGTCAGACAGCGTGGCGATTACTAAACAGGCGTGAACTCGGTGGCGCGGGGCAAGGGGGAAAAAGAAAAGTTATGTAACAAACAGCAGGACTTAATATCTCTATATGCTTAGTAATGGAGAATTATCAAATGCCTCATTGGCAATAGGACTGTCTTTTTCTTTTTGGGGGGAAACCCCAGCAACGGTAGTGAGTTGTGTGTTGAAACATGGGATGTAATCGAGATAAGCGCAAATGAAGTGAAACTTATCACGTACAAGGGTGGGGACTAGGGAGGTGGGAGGGGGCGGCAGATATACTGGGGGGGTTGGGGATGGAAGATGGGCACTGGTGAAGGGAGGGGTGTTTGAATATTGTATAACTGACATAATCCTGAGAACTTTGTAACCCTCCACTTGGTGATTCAATAAAAAAAATAAAAAATTAAAAAAAAAAACAACAATGAGATATCATCTCACACCACAGAGATTGGCACACATTCAAAAGAACAAAAGCAACTAGTGCTGGCATGGATGTGGGGAAAAAGGGACTCTCCTTCACTGTTGGTGGGAATGCCGACTGGTCCAGCCTTTCTGGAAAACAATATGGACAGTCCGTCAAAAACTAGAAATTGAGCTTCCATATGACTCCGCAATACCACTTCTGGGAATATGTCCCGAGGATGCAAAAGAGCACAGTAGAAATGAAATATGTACCTATATATTGATTGCAGCACTGTTCACAATAGCTAAAATATGAAAACTACCCGAGTGCCCTAAAACAGATGACTGGTTAAAGAAACTTTGGTACATCTACAAAATGGAATACTATTTAGCTGTTAGGAGAGATGAAGTCATGAAATTTGCTTATAAATGGATAAACATGGAGAGTATCATGCTAAGTGAAATGAGTCAGAAAGAGAAGGACAAACATAGAGGGACTGCACTCATTTGTGGAGTGTAGAGTAGCATCTCATGGGATGCTACTTGGGAGGCTGACACCCAAGGACCGAAGATACAAGGGCCAGGGGGATTGCCCCATTGCTGGAAGACTGTTTTATGAGTGGAGGGGAGAAGGCAGATGGAATAGAGAAGGGATCACTAAGAAATGATGGCTAGAGGAGCCAGTTGGGATGGGAGATGCATGCTGAAAGTAGATAGTGGACCAAACATGATGACCTCTCAGTGTCTGTGTTGCAAGCTATAATGCCCAAAAGTAGACAGAGAGTATGGGGAATATTGTCTGCCTTAGAGGCATGGGGAGGGTGGGAAAGGGGGGTTATACACGGGATATTGGTGGTGGGGAATGTGCACTGGTGGAGGGATGGGTGTTTGATCATTGTGAGATTGTAACCCAAACATGAAAGCTTGTAACTATCTCATGGTGATTCAATAAAATTTTAAAAATTAAAAGCAATTGTTTTATTTGTGTGAGGTACTGTGATTTACAAAACCATTAATGATGTAAACCTTTTGATAGAATTGAGAAAAGAAAGTGGTGATTGCCATTGTATGACTGAAACACTGAAATATAAGCACAGAAGTTTGTAAGTCTATAACTGTACTTCACAGTGTTTCATTAAAAAATTAAATTTAATTTAATAAAAAGAAAGAAAGAAAGTGATGATCGCTAGCGGCCAGTGCAGGCTTGACAGACACATATGATAGCCAAGTATTTGCTTTTTTTTTCTCTTTCTGAATCTGTTCTTATTATTGTTCGTTTTAAGTTGGCACTAACCAGGAGATGGCTCAGGGGTTAAAGCACCTGCCTTGTAGATATGAAGATGTGAGTTCAGTCCCTGGGATTGGCAGCTCTGCTGTCTGAGATGTGTCCCCTTGCCCCCAACACACACACACACACACACACACACACCTGCCAGGTATGTGTGAACCACAGACACACACACACACATACACATAAACACACACATACACCTGCCAGGTATGTGTGAACCCTGACACTAAAAACATGTGTGAGCACTGAGGCTAAGTGTGCACTCCGGTTAACCTGTGTGTAAGCATCACAACACCACCCGCCCCCAACCCCTAAGCAATTCTGGCTAGAATGTGTGCTGCCACACGGTGAACCGAGTGCCAGCCCTTCTGGGCATCATGGCTGAGTGTTTGGGTGAGTCTAACTTCACAAACCTGATGTGCAAACCCCTGGGGCACTTCACAACATGTGTGCAAGCACCACAACCAAGTGTCTGTGCCACTCTGGCCAGCACAGCAGCACCAACAGAGGAAAGGCCTGGGGTAATGTTGCCTGGCAGACAGACGAGAGAATACAGCAACTGCAGATCTTGTATCCTGAGCTTCTGTCCAGCCACAGAACAGGGTGCTGCCTCTTAAAAGAGGCCTGCTTCGGCAGCCTGGGCTCTCAGTCAGGAGGCTTTTCTTCTTTCTCATTTCTCTTTCGCACAGTTCATACTCACATCATTTCTGTGCATGCCAGAGAATGCGTTGCCATGGTAACAAGGCTCCACCTGGCTTCAGATTCTGAACTGAGATCTGTCCTAGTGCCTTGGTTTGCCCTCGGCCTGCTGTTAGTTCCTCATCTTTCACCCTTCGCCTCCTTGTTCTGATACCCCTTCCTCACACAGCCCTGCTACTGCCTATCCAGTACCCACTGTGTGCACCCAGACACCTTTCTCAGCTCAGTTCTTACCAAAGGAACCGTCTAGATCCATGCTCCATGCTCCAACAAACAGGCTCTACGCCAAAGATGTAAACAATGGCCCCCTGATGTGATGCAGAGATGAACTGAATTATGTGGACAACCATGCCCAAATTGCTGTATTAGGGAGGGTTTCTCCGATAGATAATTGAAAACCATTGCCTCTCTAGTTCATGTTTTTATTAATCGTCTGGATAAAAATTGAGAAGACCAGGATTTTCATATATGCTGGTCACGTAGCCCTCGGGTGTGGTCTATGCTGAGAAGTAAACCTGAGGCTAAAATAATAAAGATTGCTAAAATTGCCAATGAGGTGACACGGTTACCAGGAAGCTGATGTCATCACCAGCTGTGCTAATAAAGACATAGACTCAGCATTCACAGGAGTGTGATTGCACTAGCTAAGCACTGGGGGATAAATATCAATGTCGTAGTGGTGGCACCAGCCTGGAATAATTAGGTAAAGTCAGTGTGTCATAGGATGAGCTGAGGTTTGTAAAAATACACTGTATCTTGAGCATTTATTATACACGTTGCTGGTTAAATGGCTGTAATCAACAGAGGAGTGAGTGTTAAAAGTGAATAGAGTATGAGTTTAATTCCCCAGACACTCCTTTTGAGACAGAGACTGGCAAAGAAACACATCCAGAGGGAAATGACCAGGCGAGTTTGTTGAGTCTGCACATTGTACCCCAGGATTGGTTATTCGCAGACCTGAGGAACTGAGCTTGTGGGAGTGGCTGAGGGATATGATGGTATGCTGGTGATTTGGCGTGCTCTTGGAGAAAGGAGAGCTGATCTCATTCTCACAAAGGTCCACATATGTCACAAGAGTAGACGCTGCCCCAAACTTTGGACATATTCTGACACATCTAAAACCCAATGCCTTGTGAGGCGTGAGAGCTCTGTGAGAGGTCTACACCCTTGGATCCACACCTGCCATTTCTCCTTCCGTCCCCTCCCCTTGCAGGTCTTCTCTCAGTGTCTTGGATGGAGAAGGTTCTGAAGGACCCCACACGGGCAAGCGTCTTTTTATTTGATTTTTTTCTTTTTGGGTCACACCTAGCGATGCTTAGGGGTTATTCCTGCCTCATGCACTCAGGAATTATTTCTGGCAGTGCTCGGGGGACCATATGGGATGCCAGGGATCAAAGTTGGGTCAGTTGAGTGCAAGGCAAATGCCCTACCCATTGTACCATCACTCCGGCCCCTCTTTTTATTTTTAAGTTAGTGTAATTACACATATTTGGGAAGGGGGTTCCCAAGCAGTGCTCAGGAGGCCCAGGGCAACCAATTCAATACAAGGGTCTGTGGGAAGTCATGTTGCTCAGGCCCTCTGGCTCCAGGGATTTCCTGGGGGTGCTCAAGGGTTTCCAGGGCTGCATTGAGCAATGCAGCAATGCTTGGGGGACCATGTGGTTCTGGGATCCAATCAGGTTTGGTGCATGCTAGGCATGTGCCCTAACTGAGTACTTGCTCCTGGCCATGATGTCCTGCCTTTTGCTCCAGGTATGTCTCCTAGGGGGTGGGGGAATGACAGAGGGGTCTGGTAGGCCCAGAGCAGTCCATGTACTGCTGCACCCTGGGTTCAGGCTGTCTGCTGCCGGAGGATAGACAATTGGCTGCCCGCAGGGAAAGAAGGGACTGCAGGAAAGCTGTGTGTGCAGGAATGAAAGCTATTTCCTGGCTCCAGCTGATTTCCCCTGCTCTGCTCAGTCTAATGGACACATTCTATCTGTCTTCACATCCAGTCATTTCGAGGCATCTATCTTCAGGTTAATGAATCTTATTTTTTTTATTTGTTTGTTTTGTTTTGTTATTTTTTAGTCACTACAGCTTTTGTTGTTTTGAGACCACCTGGCAGTGCTTAGGGACTATCCCTGGCTCTGTGTTCAGGGATCATTCCCAGGTGGCTTGGGAACCATATGTGGTACCAGAGATCAAACTTAGATTGGTCACAGCACCTTACCTTCAGTACTGTTGTTCAGGTATTCAACTTTTTAAAAGACAATCTCCAATGATTTGAGTATTTCTTTCCTAAAATTTTTTTTTCTTAGATACTGTATTTCTTTTTTTTTTTTTTTTGGTTTCCCAATATTTTATTTTCCCAGATGTTTCTTTCTTTCTTTATTTTTTTTTAATTTTTTTTTAATTTTTTTTAAATTTATTTATTTTAAATTAGAGAATCACCGTGAGGGTACAGTTACAGATTTATACACTTTTGTGCTTATACTTCCCTCATACAAAGTTTGGGAACCCATCCCTTCACCAGTGCCCATTCTCCACCACCCGTAAACCCAGTGTCCCTCCCACCCTCCCCAATCCCATCTCCCCCCCACCCCACCCTGCCACTGTGGCAAGGCATTCCCTTCTGTTTTCTCTCTCTAATTAGCTGTTGTGGTTTGCAATAAAGGTGTTGAGTGGCCACTGTGCTCAGTCTCTAGCCCTCATTCAGCCCGCAACTCCCTTCCCCCACATGGCCTTCGACTACAATGTAGTTGGTGATTGCTTCTCTGAGTTGACCTTTCCCCGGAACGTGAGGCCAGCCTCGAAGCCATGGAGTCAACCTCCTGGTACTTATTTCTACAGTTCTTGGGTGTTAGTCTCCCACTCTGTTATTCTATATACCATAGATGAGTGCAATCTTTCTATGTCTGTCTCTCTCTTTCTGACCCATTTCACTCAGCATGAAACTTTTCATGCCCATCCACTTAACTACAAAATTCTTGACCTCCTTTTTTCTAACAGCTGCATAGTATTCCATTGTATAGATGTACCAAAGTTTCCTCAACCAGTCATCCGTTCTGGGGCATTTGGGTTTTTTCCAGATTCTGGCTATTGTAAACAGTGCTGCGATGAACATACATGTGCAGATGTTGTTTCGATTGTACTTTTTTGCCTCTCTGGGATATATTCCCAGCAGTGGTATTGCTGGGTCAAATGGGAATTCAATATCTAATTTTTTGAGAGTCGTCCAAATTGTTTTCCAGAAGGGCTGAACCAGTCGGCATTCCCACCAGCAGTGAAGAAGGGTCCCTTTCTCCCCACATCCTCTCCAACAGCGGTTGCTTTTGTTCTTTTGGATGTGTGCTAGTCTCTGTGGTGTGAGGTGGTATCTCATGGTTGTTTTGATCTGCATCTCTCTGATGATTAGTGATGTAGAGCACTTTTTCATGTGCCTTTTGGCCATTCGTATTTCTTCCTTGGTAAAGTTTCTGTTCATTTCTTTGCCCCATTTTTTGATGGGGTTGGATGTTTTCTTCTTGTAGAGCTCAACCAGTGCTTTATATACCATTGATATCAACCCCTTATCTGATGGGTATTGTGTAAATATCCTTTCCCATTCTGTGGATAGTCTTTGGATTCTGGTCACTGTATCTCTTGCGGTGCAGAAGCTTTTTAGTTTAATGTAGTCCCATTTGTTGATCTCTGTTTTTACTAGATTGCTTAGTTCCGTGTCACCTTTGAAGATACCTTTATCTTCAATATCGTGGAGGGTTTCGCCGACCTTGTCTTCAATGTACCTTATGGTTTGTGGTCTAATGTTGAGGTCTTTAATCCATTTTGATCTGACTTTTGTGCATGGTGTCAGGTCAAGGTCTAAACCCATTTTTTTGCATGTGGTTGTCCAGTTGTGCCAGCACCATTTGTTAAAGCGGCTTTCCTTGCTCCACTTCACATCTCTTGCTCCCTTATCAAAGATTAGATGGTCATACATTTGGGGTTGTGTGTAGGGATATTCCACCCTGTTCCATTGGTCTACGGCTCTGCCTTTGTTCCAGTACCATGCTGTTTTAATTGTTACTGCTTTGTAGTAAAGTTTGAGGTTGGGGATGGTGATGCCTCCCATCATCTTTTTCCCAAGAATTGTTTTAGCTATCCTTGGACGTTTGTTATTCCATATGAATTTTAGGATTGCTTGATCCATTTCTTTGAAGAATGTCATGGGTATATTTATAGGGATCGCATTGAATCTGTATAATGCTTTAGGGAGTATTGCCATTTTGACAACATTGATTCTCCCTATCCACGAGCAGGGTATATGTTTCCATTTCCTCATGTCCTCTTTGATTTCATGGAGTAGCGTTATGTAGTTTTCTTTGTAAAGGTCTTTTACTTCCTTGGTTAAGCTGATTCCGAGGTACCTGATTTTCTGGAGCACGATTGTGAATGGGATTGCTTTTTTCATGTCCCTTTCCTCTGCCTCATTGTTTGCATATATGAAGGCCATGGATTTTTGGGTATTGATTTTGTAGCCTGCAACTTTACTGTATAAGTCTATTGTTTCTAAGAGTTTCTTAGTAGAGGTTTTAGGCTTCTCTAGATATAGTATCATGTCGTCTGCAAATAGTGAGAGTTTGATTTCTTCCCTTCCTATCTGGATGCCCTTAATCTCTTTTTCTTGTCTAATAGCTATCGCAAGTACTTCCAGTACTATATTGAAGAGGAGTGGTGAGAGTGGGCATCCTTGTCTTGTGCCTGATCTCAGAGGAAAGGCCCTTAGTTTTTCCCCGTTGAGGATAATGCTTGCCGTAGGCTTGTGATAGATGGCTTCGACTATCTTGAGGAAAGTTCCTCCAAACCCCATTTTGGCGAGGGTTTTCATCATGAAAGGATGTTGGATCTTGTCAAATGCTTTCTCTGCATCTATTGATATGATCATATGGTTTTTATCTTTACTTTTGTTGATATGCTGGATTATGTTGATTGATTTCCGAATGTTAAACCATCCTTGCATCCCTGGGATGAATCCCACTTGGTCGTGATGTATGATCTTTTTGATGAGTTGTTGGATCCTATTTGCTAGTATTTTGTTGAGGATCTTCGCATCGGTGTTCATCAGGGAAATTGGTCTGTAATTTTCTTTCTTAGTGGTGTCTTTGTTTGCTTTTGGTATTAGGGAGATATGTGCTTCATAGAAACTGTTTGGGAGAGTTCCTGTTTTTTCAATTTCCTGGAAAAGTTTGAGGAAAACAGGCAATAGGTCTTCTTTAAATGTTTGGAAGAATTCGCCAGTGAAACCATCTGGGCCTGGGCTTTTGTTTTTGGGGAGGTTTTTGATTACCGTTTCAATTTCCTTAACATTGATGGGTCTATTCAGGTATTCCAGGTCTTCTTTCTTCAGTCTTGGGAGATTGTAGGAATCAAGGAATCCATCCATTTCTTTTAGGTTCTCCTTTTTTGTGGCGTAAAGACTTTCAAAGTAGTCTCTAATGATCTTTTGAATCTCACTGGTTTCTGTTATGATGTCCCCCTTTTCATTTCTGATTCGATTTATTAGAGTTTTCTCTCTTTCTTTCTTTGTGAGACTTGCTAGCGGTTTATCAATCTTATTTATTTTCTCAAAGAACCAACTCTTTGTTTCATTGATCTTTCGGATTGTTTTTTTGGTTTCGATGTCATTAATTTCTGCTCTAATTTTTATTATTTCTTTCCTTCGGTCTGGTTTGGGGTCCTTTTTCTGGTCCTTTTCTAGGGTCTTGAGTCGTGAAGTCAAGCTATCTATGTGGGTCCTTTCTTCCTTCCTGAGGAATGCTTGGAGAGCTATAAATTTTCCCCTTAACACGGCTTTAGCTGCGTCCCATAGGTTTTGGTAGCTCATGTCTTCATTCTCATTTGTTTCTAAGTATCTTTTGATTTCTTCCTTGATTTCCTTCTTGACCCACTCATTGTTCAACATGGAATTGTTTAATTTCCAGGTGTTTGATTTGATTTTCCGTATTTGTGGGTGGTTAGCTTCTATCTTCAGCGCATCGTGGTCTGAAAAGATGGTTGATACAATTTCTATTTTTCCGATTCGATTGAGGTATGTTCTGGGGTCCAGTACATGGTCTATTTTTGAAAATGTTCCATGTGCACTGGAAAAGAATGTGTATTCTTTCTTTTTGGGGTGTAAGGCCCTGTATAGGTCTATTAGGCCTCTCTCTTCAATTTCTTCATTCAGGGTCAGTGTTTCCTTGTTGAGTTTTGTTCTTGTGGATCTATCTAGAGGTGATAAGGCCGTATTGAAGTCTCCGACTACAATTGTGCTGTTAGTGATGTCCTCTTTGAAGTCTGTTAGGAGTCGTTTTAAATATTTAGCCGGTCGTTTGTTAGGAGCATATACGTTTAAGAGTGTGATTTCTTCCTGTTGTACATATCCCTTGACAAACAGAAAATGACCTTCGCTGTCCCTTTTGATCTTTTTCATCCTGAAATCTATGTTGTCGGATACCAGGATGGCCACTCCAGCTTTTTTAAGCCGGTTGTTTGCTTGGAGGATTGTTTTCCATCCTTTGACTTTGAGTCTATGTTTACTCTGTTTGTTCAGGTGTGTTTCTTGCAGGCAACAGAATGTTGGGTTTAATTTCCGGATCCATTTAGCCACTCTGTGTCTCTTGATAGGTGCATTTAGGCCATTGACATTGAGAGAGATTATTGTGATGTGGTTTTGTGTCATCTTTCTGTGGGATTTGTTGTTCTTATGGGGCTCCTCCTTGTCTTACAGTAGCCCCTTTAGACCTTCTTTCAAGATTGGTTTTGAGTCTATGAAGGACCTGAGCTGTTGTTTATCCGAGAAGTAGTGTATGGTTCCTTCGAGTTTGAGTGAGAGTTTAGCCGGATAAAGTATTCTTGGTGAGGCATTCATTTCGTTGAGTTTTTTCACTATGTCCCACCATTGTCTTCGGGCTCGGAGGGTTTCTTCTGACAGATCGGCCGTAAATCTGAGGGGTGCTCCTTTGTATGTGATTTCCCTCTTTGACCTTGCTACTTGTAGAATTGTGTCTCTATCTACAGCATCCGCCATTCTGACTATGATATGCCTTGGAGTCTTTTTATTTGGGTCTCTTTTTGCTGGCACTCTTCGGACTTCTTGTATCTGGACGCCTGCCTTCTCCAGCTCTGGGAATTTCTTAGTGATAATGTCTTTGACTATGTTTTTTTCATTGGGGTTACTTCCCTGTGGTTCTGGTACTCCAATGATTCTTATGTTGTTCCTCTTGAAGTCATCCCCCAGGGCTCTGATTCGCTCTATAGCCATTTTGAGGTCTTTCGCCATTATTTGTTGCTGTCTGTAAGCTTTCTGCAGCTCATCCTCAAGCTCGCTGATTCTGTCTTCGGCTGTAGTCATTCTGCTGTTGAGGGCATCTAGTGAGATTTTTATTTCATCTACCGATTGCTTTATTTGTGAGACTTCCGTTCGAAGGTTTGAAATTTCTGCTCTCATTTCTGCTCTCATTTCTTCCTGGATTTTCTTGGTAGACCGTTGCAGCGCTTCATTCATCTCCTCCCTTAATTTATTGGATGTCTGTTCCATAGTTGCTTGGAGTAGGTCGACTCTCCTCCATATTTCCTCTCTGAATTGTTTATCTGAGAGGTCGTAGATGTTCGGAGACTCTTTTGAGGTTTCTAGTATCTTTTCTTCTCCCTCTCTTCGTGGAGGGGATTTTCGCTGTTTCTTCATATTGTCACGGAAGTGCAGAGTTGGAACCTTGTAGTTATTTATTCCTCTTCCTTTTTGTGGGAAGAAGGGGCTCCGATTGTGCTAAACTTCCCTTATTCACTGATAGCTTTTATAGTGTCAGCCTAAGCTAATGGCTATTTTGCGTAAATGTTTGAGATCGCAAAAGTGAGTTTTCAAAGGAATACACAGTACGGATTGAGCTGAGGTAGGAAAGAATAACTGCGGCCGCGTTAGCGTTGGCCGCTCTGAGAGGAGACCACGCCCACTTTAGACCACGCCCACTAAGACACAGGCCACACCCCCAGTGTCTTCCTGTTGATGGGGGGGACGTGCGCAGTTACAAGCCGGTTCGGGAGACGGGGTGCGCCGGGCGAGCAGGGAGTGACTTCAGAAACTCGGGAGACGCAGACGGCAGCGGGAAGTGGGGGAAAGGGAGGACCTCAGGGAGTTCTTTGAAGGAATGAATTCTATCAATTGTGGCCCAAGGAGAAGGCATGGAATGGTAAAAAAAAAATAACTGCGGCCGAGTTAGCGTTGGCTGCTCCGGAAAGAGGCCACGCTCACTTTTTAGGCCACGCCCCCTGAGATGAGGACACGCCCCTAAGCAGCAGAGTGGGGATTGGTCAGGATCCGACGGCGGCGGCGGAAAGGTGCCAGGCAGGGGCTTCAGGAGAAGCCCCGAGCCGCGGCGGGCAGGGGGCGGGGAGGGGGCTTCTCCGCGCTGAGGCAGGCTCTCCAAAGGATTGCCTGTTTACCTGCAGGATGGAGATTGGTCAGGATCCGACGGCGGCGGCCGATACTGTATTTCTTATTCCAAAATTCTACCTCAGGGGGCTGGAGAGATAGAAGAGAGGATAAGGGGCCTTGCACACATCTGACCTGGGTTCAATTCCCCAGCATTCCATATGGCCACCTGAGCACCGCCAAGAATGATTCCTGAGTACAGAGCCAGAAGTAACCTTTGAGCATCACAGGTGTGCACAAAAACTGAAAGAAAAATAAATAAATAAATAAATAAAATTCCATCTTATTCTGATATTCCATTACATTTATCGGAGTGTTACTTCTATTTTAAGAGGAATCATTACAGTAACTCATTGTTTAGGCGGGTTTTAGACTGTCTGGGTCATGCTCAAGAGCTTTTCCTGACTTTGTTTCCAGGAATGACCCCTGGCAGCGCTCAGGTGATTCCATGTGGTGTCAGGGATTGAACATGGGTGGGCCAAATGTAGGACTTGTATTACTTGTATCACTTGTCATCCCGTTGTTCATTGATTTGCTTGAGCAGGAGCCAGTAATGTCTCCATTTGTCCCTCTTGCGTGCTAGTGTAGTCCAATGGCATCTGCTCATTCCAGGAACATGAAGAGCCTCTAACTGTTTATTCAGGGTCTTGACAAAGAAGTCTGACTATCTCGTAGGTGGGTGGCCATGTGGCTTTTGACGTCCCGTGGAATCCAGTCAGTAACAGCTCTAATCCAGTGGTCATCTCCAAATTGCATTATGTATCCAGCCCATCTGATTTTTGATGCCTTGGCAAACGAGACAGCATCCCTGATTCTTGATCATCGACAGAGGTCAGAACTCCGGATTCCTTCTCTTACTTAAGTGAAACGTGATACTCCAAGCATAGCTCTTTTGATTCCTCTTTGGGAGACCTGAATAGCGTTCTCGTCCTGTTTTCGTAGGGCCCAGGTCTCTGAGGCATATGTTAGTGCAGGAAGAACAGTGGAGTCAAAAAATGTGCCCAGAGCCGGAGGTTCTTTGTCCTCTTAACCACTTCTTTGACACTCTTTTTTTTTTCTTTTTGGCTCACACCTGGCTCTCCACAGGGGTTACTCCTGGCTCTGCACTCAGGAATTATCCCTGGCGGTGCTCAGGGAACCATATGGGATGCTGAGAATCGAACCCGGGTCGGCCATGTGCAAGACAAATGCCCTACTCGCTGTGCTATCGCTCCAGCCCCTTCTTTGACACTCTTGAAAGTGTTCCACACCTCTCTCTTCCTCCTGTGCAGTTCAGGTGCCAGGTAATTTGTCATGTTGAGTTCTCGACCTAGGAACACATAACTGCTGCATTCGGAGATGTTCATTCCGAACATCTTAAGAGCAAGTGGAATATCAGGAACTAGTCCGCTTCTCATGAATACTGTCTTTGTGAGATTCAGCTGCAGTCTGACCTTTCCACACTCACGGTTGAAGTTGGCCAACATTTGTGCCACTTGGTTGATATTTGGTGTTGTGAGAATGGTGTCATCAGCAAAGCAGAGGTGGTGTAGTTGCTGACTGTCTATCTTCACTCCCATTCCTTCCCATTCCAGTAGTTGCATGACGTTCTTGAGGGTGGCACTGAAGAGTTTCGGTGAAATGGTGTTGCCCTGCCAAACCCTTCTCTTTATGTCAATGATCAATTCTTTGTAGAATGGTGAGATCCTGGTGGTGAATCTGTAATACAGCTCACAGAGGATCCTGATGTACTGAGTTTGGACACCCTATTTGGCTAGGACTTCAATGACCGCTTCAGTCTCAACAGTATTGAAGGCCTTCTTTAAATCAATGAATGTTAGACAGAGCAGTATTTTAAACTCTTGAGAAACCTCAATGAGCTTGGTCACCATGTAGATATGGTTGATCATGCTGAATCCTTTTCAGAACCTGGCTTGCTCCCATGGTTGTCCTTTGTCTAGTGTTCTGCCAATCCTATTCAGGATGACTTGAGTGAATAACTTGTAGATGATGGACAACAGGCAGATCGGATATTAGTTGCCGATGTCATGGATGTCTCCCTTCTTGTACAACAGGACGGTCCTGCTGGCTTTCCAGTGGGACGAAACCGTACATTTAGACAGGTAGCATGTGAAGAGCCAAGCAGTGTATTGATGAGTACTGGTGACAGATTCTTCAGGTGTTCAGGTCTGACCTTGTCTGGACTGGGTGCTGTATGCTTCTTTACCGACGAAATGGTGTGTTGGATTTCAGAAGGGAGAATGCTAGGAATGACATATCCATCCTGCAGAATTTGGAATGTGGGCAGGTGGATGTAGAAATCAAAGAGATCTGAGTAGAAGTCATGGATAACTTTTTCCATTGCCCTTCTGGAAGATGTGATAGATCCATCAGGACATCGGAGGGCAGTCATCTTGTTCTTATAGTTGGCAAAGGACAGGCTGGTGTTACATTAAAATCACTGACAATGACATTGTAGATGTGGTCTTCTTTATAGAACTTCTCCAGCTGTATGTAGAACTTTTTAATTTCTTCTTCGTTGTAGTTGGATATTAGTGCATAGACGACAAAGATAGAAACTGCCAGTAACGAGCCACATCTATTTAAACATAAGCGTCTGATCCGGGTTGTTGCTAGGCATTCAAACGAATCAATGGTCATGGTCAAGTTTTTTTTGACAAGGACACTGACACAACTGATGCCTCTACTGTCGCATATTCCAAGGAACAATTCTTCTCTAGTGTCGAAAACAGCGTAAAGTGTTCAATGCCTTCTCGTCTTGGTCAATCCAATGACGTCGTACTTGATCTTCTGCACTTGCACCATCAGGTCCTTGATGGATGCTTCCGATGCCAGCATATGTGCGTTAAAAGTGCAAACAGTCATTTCAGTTCATCTTCGTTTTGGCAGCCTCATTTGGCTCTGAGATTTTATCAGCCTCTCCTTGTTTGTCCTTCTTAACACTGCCATATTGGGGGCTCTTTCAGGGTCAGGGGAATGAGGCCCTTTGTTGCTACTGTTTTTGGCATATCGAATACACACTGGGTAGCTTGCCAGGCTCTGCCATGTGGGCAGGATACTCTCAGTAGCTTGTGGGCTCTCCGAAAGGGATGGAGGCTTTTAGAGCAGCCTCTAATCACCAATACAGGTATTCCTATGGTTCACACCATATTTGAATCTCATCAAATATGGTGCTGTGATGATGGAAAATGGGTAGGAAGTGTTTATGATGTGGTCCAGAAAGCGGCCTGGAGCCTGGTGGTGGTTGGACATTCTTTGACTCCTATATTAACCTTTCTTCAGTATTTGTACACACCTACAAACCAGCAGCTCAGGGCTTATTTCTGGCTCTGTGCTCATAAATCATGCGGGTTCCCTTAGCACCCCCCCATTCCTGGTGGGGCTCAGGGAACCATATGTGATGCTGGGGATTGGATCAGGGTTGACTGAATGCAAGGCAAACACCTTAAACCCATGTGCTATGTCATCTGCCTTCTCTTTTAGTGCCTCATTTTATTCTTTGTTCATTTTTTGACTCTAATCATTAGCGAGATCAGCTGCAGTAAGTATATTCATTTTACCAAGAATGAGTAGAATCTAGCCAAAGTATATATATGCACATATGTATGTATATCCGTAATTTTATTTTGATATATTTTTAAATGTACAGAAGTGTTTCAAAGACTACTAACAATGTTTTATAAATCCATATCTAGTTTCCAGTGATGCTTCCAAAATCATGAAACATTAGTCAAAACTCAGAAATTGGCACCAACACAATATATTAACTAACTTTTGAGATTTATTCCCTAGATTTTTTCCCCTAGATTTATTTCCCTAGATTTTTCCATTGATGATACTTTTGGGCCCCTGAAAGCAGCCTAAGAACCTCATTTCATTTCATCTGCAAGTCTCTTCAGGCTTTCCAAACCCAGAGAACTGCTCCATCTTTCACTTTCATGTCCTTGGTATCTTTCAAAAGGTGTGGCCACATATTTTAAAGAATGTCCTTCCCTTTGACGTTTTTGTGTGTTTTCTAATAAATAGGCCAAAGTTATGGTGCTTGGGTCAGTGTCAAAGAGGAGGAATAATTTCCCCATTCCTTGGTATCAGTGGGATGTGATATCAACATCACTTGTCACTGGTGATGTAAATGTTGACCACTTTGTTGGCGTGATATTTGCCAGGTTTCTCTACTGAGATGCTAATGTATTTCTTCCTCCTCAAATAATTCATTAGAAGTGAGTCTGTAAAGCCAGACTGTATCCAAGAAGAGAGGAACTAAGGTCTGCTTCCTGAAGAGCCAAATAGCAAAAAACATGTCATCATTTCTTCTACCATTAAAATCACTAGCAAATTTTGGAACAGGTACTTTGAGGCTATGATTTCCCTTAAAGTTAATCCCACTAGTTTTGGCAGTTATCAGAGGATCCTGCCTATAGTAATTATTGCTATTGTGCTCAAATGTTGCTCTGCCTTGCTTAGTTCTTCAATATTCATTCATTGGCATTTTCCAGTAGGAAAGACCTTTTCTTCTACTGACTTATTTCATTGTATCAGAATGAGTTCAAAGGTATTGATTTTTGTTCTTTTTACTAGAAGAATGTATGTATATCCATAATTTTATTTGGTCATTATTTATTGTTGGACTGAAATTCTTTTCACTTTGAAAGTTGAGAGCCTTTTCAGTATTTGGGGGTCATGTTACCTCCTACTCCCCTCACCCCTGGAAAGAATCTTTCTCTAAAGAATTGTAGTCTTTCTCCCTGGAGAAACACTTTTAGAGACTAACACTTGGGTGCTGGCATGCTTGTGTCTCCTGGGGTATTGCTGGGCCCTTTCAACCGACATAGGAAATTCCCATGTGGACACTGACCCACATTTGTTGCAGCATTTGGTTCTGATCTCCTATAGGAAGTCTCCCGACAGGTACCACCCTCTGCCGTGTTTGATGGTTGTAGGTATTCTCGACCATCTTACATGGTTTTGAAGAATGGAGTCAAAGTTTGAGACATTTTAATTTTTTGAAGGGGGCACATTTCTATATCCTTTCCTTTATTTGGTTTTAGGTTTTTATTTTGGAGAGTGGAAGTTTGGACAACAGCTAGTGATGCTCAAGACTTGCTCCTGGCTCTGTGCTCAGGGGACCATATGCGGAGCCAGGGATAGAACCTGGGCCTGGCTGTGTACCTTAAGTCCTATACTATCTCTCTGGCTCCCGTACCTCTCTGGTGCTCAGCGCATGCTAGAAACTTGGTGCATTATTCCTGGTGACACAAATAACTTGTGGGGATTCACAGGCTGCATGATGATCTTTTTCTTTGCTTCTCTCCATGGGAAGAGCCACAGGTCTTGAGATGAAGAGTGACATTTTAACATTTTAATATCAATACGTTTTACCATTGGAGGAGAGATCTTCCTCTTGGAGGAAAACTTGGCCCTTGGCAACGCTGGAAGCATGAAGGGTTCCGGCATTGTTAGAGAAACAGCTGCTGTTTGGGGAACGTGGATTGGCTGCCTGGTGGGGGACCGGCTGTGCTTCTGTTTGAGGTTCCCAGATTTAGAGCTCCCGCAGATGCCCAAGGCCAGGCTTCACCTGCCCCGCCCCCTAACAGTCCGCAGGCCCTCACGAACCTGTCACTCTCAAACACAGAGAACAAACGTTTCTAAAGTTGGTTGAAAAGACTTTGTAGGTTTCAGGTGTATGGACCTGCGCTTCTGTAAATACATGAGGTCTGCCAGGAAGGTCTAGCTTCCATCCAGCACTCTATGATGATGCCTGCTGCTCAGTCACTCTCCCCTCCCCCCACCACTTCCCGTGTCATTAACCGTTGTCCTGTTCCTTTAGTCTGAGTTTGTTTTGATTTTGTTTGAGAACAAATATTGGTGGCAAGTAAATAAAAGATGTGATTCGCTTTCAGCCCTCCAAACTTAGGCTCCCCCACCCAGCACTTCGGTGAGGGTTCATGCCTCTGCTTCTCTGCTTTTAGCTTCTGGTTTTCCCCTAGGCCTTCTGGGTGGGGAATCTAGAGCCAGACTCCTGTTGCCTTGTCCCTGATCGTTCTCCTGGGTACCACCCCCCTTCTTCCCCACCTGCCTCCTTTGATCCTACTGTGGTCTGGTGGTCAATTGGAGAAACAAATGCTCAGTTCTCCCCCACCCCCTCCACACAGCTGGCTGTGGGGGGAAGGGAGCTGTGGGAAGGGAGTGACCCAGGCTGGCAGCTGGGGGACGGCCCCCCACTCTGACAGTGGCTTTCTCCTCCACCAGAGCTCCACCTTTCTCCTCCGCAGTTACCAAACCCTAGGTTGGGCCCCAGAGCCCGCAGCAGCCCAGAATTAGGTGATTTGATTTGTCTGAACCTGGGTCAGTTGGTGCCTGGGAGTCAGGCAGGTGAGGCGCCAGCTCCGCACCCCCCCGCCCCCCACCTGGGGGTAGGTGCTCAGATGCTCACGGCTGGGTGACCCTTCCCTGTACTTACTGTGGCGTTGGCTATACGGTTGTCTGGGAGAAGCCAAAGCATCTGCTTCTGGGTTGGGAGAGTAAAACTTCCAAGGAGGAAGAGGACTGAAAGCAAGAATAAGGTGGGGGGAAGGAGGGTCAGGTGGGAGCGCAGGATGGAAGGAGTCGGAGTGTCTTCCCAGGACCCTGGGGCTGAGCTCCTGCCCAGAGCCTCCAGCTCTCTCTCTCTCTCTCTCTCTCTCTCTCTCTCTCTCTCTCTCTCTCTCTCGCTCGCTCGCTCTCGCTCTGTGCGTGTGTGTCTGTGTCTCTCTCTCTGTGTCTCTCTCTGTGTCTTTGTCTCTGTCTGTCTGTCAGTCTCTCTCTCTCTCTCTCTCTCTCTCACACACACACACACACACACACACACACACACACACACACACGCACGCACGCACGCACATGCGGCGCCCATCAAATCTTTTGGCAACTTTGGCTCTTCTCTTTGCCCCGAATATTTCCAGGCACTCTATGGAGGGAGGAAAGGCTGAAATCAACTGCCAGAGAAGCAGATTCTGGAGGGTGTGACTGCCGCTCTGGGAGAAGGTGCCCCCTCCACTCTCCTGTCTCTGACTGGGCCAAAACGAAACTTGAAGAACCCAGCAAGACCAACTCTAGGCCAGGCAGTATCTCAGTGGGCACTGCAATCGAGCCCTTCCTCACCACTAGCCTCTTGCACTCTATCATCATCATCATCATCTGAAAGTACACACACCCACGAAGATTCTCTGCCACTTTCTCTATGTGAGATGTATGTTCATTGTATGTTCCTCAGTCACGCATGCATGCTTGCAGTTCTTCCTCATGAATATGGATGTTTCCTGAGAAATTACTAGAATATGTATAAGCTGTTACCTCTCTTTCTCTCTCTCTCTCTCTCCCTCTCCTCTCTCTCCCACCCGACCCCTCTCTCTTTCTCTCTCTCTCTCTCTCTGCTGGACATAAATGCTGCTCTCCAGGCAGGGCTGGTGGACATCCTTTCCATCTTTAGTTGTTTCATTGACAATATGAATAGAAATACCGTTTTTTTCTATTCAGTTTGAGTCTCTGTCTACTCTGTCCCTCCCTCTCTCCTCTCTCTGTGTCTCTGTATATCTCTGTCTCTCTGTCTGTCTCTGTGTCTCTGTCTCTATCTCTGTCTCTCTTTCTCTCACACAGACACACACACACACACACACACACACGCACGCATGCACACACACAATCACACAGCTGGTGTCCTGGGGCCCCGTGGTCAAACGGCACAGCCCCCCAGCCTCCCAGCAGTGGTCTTTTCCTGGCACTCGCCTGCGAGGACTGGCCTGCCTTGACTTCTCCACACCCGGCTCCTGGTCCCTCGGGCCCTGCCCATCTGCTCTACCCCAGCTGACGTAGGCTGGCAGGCTGCCCGGGGGCAGGGCAGGGCCATGCATCTGAGCACTTTTTCACTGGAAATCGCTCCTGCCCAGGCTTCCTTCTGCACTCAGTGAGGAGGTCAGGCCCCATGTTTCGTTTCCTTTGCTTTATGGTCCCAGGACAGGATCTGGGCTCTTGCCCAGCACTTGGATAAGAAGCTCAGGGCTCTGCACAAACTCAGGGAAAAACCTCTCTGGGGGCGGGGATGACTCCTAAGGAAGGACTTGAGATGCTTCAGGACACAGGACCCCCAGAGGCCCCCAGGCAAATGTCTGCTAGTCCTGATGGGATCCAGGTGGTATGCTAGCTTCAGCAGAAAGAGAAAACAGCAACGAGTTAGGCAGGACCTGAGAGTGAACCCACTGAAACGGAAAAATGTGTTCGCAAATGTTAAACTTTAAGAACACTGTCATTTTGGGGCTGGAGCGATAGCACAGCAGGTAGGGCATTTGCCTTGCATGCAGCCAACCTGGGTTCGATTCCCAGCATCCCATATGGTCCCTGAGCACGGCCAGGAGTAATTCCTGAGTGCATGAGCCAGGAGTGACCCCTGTGCATTCCCAGGTATAACCACCCCTTCCCCCCCAAAAAAAAACCCCCACTGTCTTTTTCATGGAACAGACACAGACCTTTATTTCTAGCCCAGAGTCGGTTCTGTTTTATCTGCTCGTGGTTCCAGCGCCACCACCATACTATTATTTTCTATTGTCTTGAAATTAGGATGGAAAAATCCTCCACCTTTTTTTCCCTATAAAATTGCTTTGGTTATTCTAGGTTTTTGCTTTTTTTTTCCAGAAAAAAAATGTATAAATAATTAACCTGATATTTTATGTTGCTTTTTTAAATTAAAAAAAAAAAGCTTAAAGTTTTATAAAAATGAAGCTTTGGGGCTGGAGCAATAGCACAGCGGGTAGGGCGTTTGCCTTGCACGCGGCTGACCTGGGTTCAAAGCCCAGCATCCCATATGGTCCCCCGAGCACCGCCAGGAGTAATTCCTGAGTGCATGAGCCAGGAGTGACCCCTGTGCATCGCCGGTTGTGACCCAAGAAAAAAGCAAAAAAAAAATTGCAGCTTTGAGAAGGATGAAGGGATACCATTTTTAGCAATATTGAATGCTCTAGTTCCCTTTAGTAGCATTTTGTAATATTAAGTGTGCTCTTGCTTTCCTTTTGTTCCTAGATATTTCTGTAAACGTATTGTGAATTTTTGACTGTTCTTTGCTCATGCTTAAAAATATAATTAGTTTTTATGTCCTGTGACCTTGCTGAAAATATACATTAATTCTAGTGTGTGTGTATGAGTGCATGTATGTGAGTGAATGTGTGTGTACTTGAATGTGTGTGCATTCCTCAGGATTGTGTTTTCTTGTCATATCTGCTGTGGACAGGGTTTATTCCTGGCTGTGTGCTAGTGATAATTCCTGACAAAGCTCAGGGACCATATGTAGTACAAACCCACGTCGGCTGTGTACAAGGCAAGGGACTGGACCACTCTGTGCTATCTTGGACCGGTCCTCAGGATTTTTATCTAATTGTCTTTCATACAATCATGACAAGTTTATACAGCTAACAACATACTAAAAGCCACAAATAAGGAAACTAAATAACCTAAAAAACAGGTATGCTGGTATTCCTTAAGAGAGAGATTTGGCCTGTCAGTAAAGAGGTAGAAGGGAAAAAATAGCTGAGACTTCAGGGTAGCAGCGATAGCAGCATATATCTCAAAATTATTGACCAACCACAGAACCCATTGCTGTGGTCTCAGGCCCCATAAATTCCAGTGTTGAAAGGTATCAGTAGGTGGGAACTTTGGGATGTGATTAAATCCTGAAGGTGCCACCTTACACAGAAGACCCACAGAGTTCCCTTGCCCTTTCAGGATAATTGAGATGGCTTTGGCTCTGAAGCAGGAGTAAGGACCTCATTAGAACAACCAGATTGGTACCTTGGTCTTGGATTTCCCAACCTCCAGAACCTAGATAAATAAGTTTCTATTATTTAACTTGGACTGGAGTAATAGCACAGCGGGTAGGGCATTTGCCTTGCACGTGGATGATCCGGGTTTGATTCCTCCGTCCCTCTTGGAGAACCTGGCAAGCTAATGAGAGTATCCTGCTCACACGACAGAGCCTGACAAGCTACTCATGACGTATTTGATATGCCAGAAACAGTAATAACAAGCCTCACAATGATGATGTTACTGGTGTGCACTTGAGCAAATCGATGAACAATGGGACCACAGTGCTATAGTGCTATTTAATTTGGGGGTGGGGTGCACCTGGCTGTGCTCAGGGCTTACTCCTAGCTTTGAGCTCAGGGACCACTCTGAGTGGGACTCCAGGGACCAACTGGGGTGCCAGGAATTGAAATCGGATTGGCTGCAAACAAGACAGCTCCCTATCTATCACTGTACTTATTTTCTGTTGTTTAAAAGTCTCCCAGCCCTTTGTTATGGCAGCATGACTTGATAAAGACAACCATAAAATAAAAATATTGGGGGAAGGAAAAGACAAACTAGAAGTGATATAAGGACAACAGTGGAAGGTTGTAGATACTTTGGTAGTGGTGGAGATGCAGTGATTACATTACACTGAAATGTTAGCACTATTATAACATGTAACCTTAACTGTAACAAAAAATGCTTAATACAAAATAATATATTTGAATTTCATCAGAACAAAAATTTTGGGATGCAAAAGAAAATATAATTATTAAGAAAATATTTAAGAAAAATTTAATAAGAAAATCATTAAGAAAATAAAAAGTAAATTCAGGGAGAAATATTTTCACATGACATCTGATATCAGAGAAAGGACTTTCATTGAGAATACATAAGAACTCCTAACAATAAGAAAAGATGAAGTCATGAAATTTGCATATAAATGGATCAACATGGAAAGTATCATATTAAGTGAAATGAGTCAGAGAGAGAGAGACATAGAAAGACTGCACTCATCTGTGGAATATAAAGTAACAGAATAGGAGACTAAGACCAAGAATAGTAGAGATAAGGACCAGGAGGTTTACTCCATGGCTTGGAAGCCCGCCTCACGTCCTGGGGGAAAAGACAGCTCAGATAGAGAAGGGAACACCAAGTAAAGGGTATTTGGAGGACCAGCTTGGGTTGGGAGATGCAAACCAAATGTAGACTATAGATTGAACACAATGACACTCAATGCCTCTAGTGCAAACTACAACACCCAAAAGGAAAGAGAGAACAAAAGGGAATGCCCTGCCACAGAGGCTGGGTTGTGGGTGAGGTACTGGGGGTGCTGGGAGGGATACTGGGATCATTGGTGGCGGAGAATGGGCACCGGTAGAGGGATGGGTACACGATCATTGTATGACTGAAACGCAAGCACGAAAGTTTGTAAATCTGTAATTGTACCCCACGGTGATTCACTAATAAAAATTTTTTTAAAAAAGAACTCTTAACAATAATCTGATAATCAAATTTGAAAATAGGCAAAAGATATGAAAAAGCATAATGTGAAAGGAGATATATAAATGATCCCCATGGACTGAAAAAAAAATGCTGTTCTTCTTTGGTCATTGGGGAAATGCAGATTCAAACCATGACATAGGTGATTTCATACCAACTATAAGGAACATAATCCAAAGATAAGTAACAGCAAAAGTTGATGATGTGGAGATGAGAGTCACCTTCTAGCTGAAGTGAGCATGCAGAATGGTACAGCCATTTTGGAAAACAGTATGACCAGTTTTTTTTAAAGTTAAACTGACCATATAGCCCAGAAATTCTACTCTTGGGTCTCTTCTCAAGACCTCTCCGTAAGAAGATGTACTTGAACACAAAAATTCATAGCAGCATTTTTCACAACATCCCCAACGTGGAGACAATCCAGATGTCAGAAAATTATTGAAAGGATATAGGTAATGTGGCATATCCTTACAACAGAAATATATTATTTATCTATAAATGGAAAAAAAGTTAAAGGTGGAAGAAACAACATGGACAAACCTATAAATCCCAAAATCTCATTCAAAATAAAAGAGCTCACAAAAGCTACACAGGATTATTTTATGTAAATGTTCAGAAATGGCAAATAAAAAAGATGGAAAAATATTGCTAATTGTCTAGGGATGGACAATTAACTAGGGATTTACTGTAAATGGTCTGAGAAACTTTATTGAGGTGATCAATAAATATGGTTTAAAATGATGACTTACTAAAAAAATCCTATTATAGTATATGCTAAAAATAGATGAATTTCATGATAAATAAACTATGTATAAGAAAAGTAAAATTCTTTTGTAAGGACTGTTCCCTACAGAACTAGTGGGGTGTTCATCTGATGTGAGGGATTGAACTCTGGTCTGATCTACCAGTTGAATGATCTCCCTGGCCCCGACAGGGAGATTTGGTTGTTAAAGAGTGGCTGGGTACTTAGTGAAGGGTCCAGGAATTCTCCCTTAAGTCCATGAAATTTAGTCCTTTATTAAATGTAAACATTTGCAGACTCAGACCAATGGTAGAATTAAGAACTCAGAAATAAACCTTCAGATATCCAGATAGCAAATTTATGATAAAAAGAGACAAGAGCATGAAACTGAGAAAGAAAAACCTACTTAACAAATGGTACTGGAAAAATTGGGTAGTTATATACAAATAAACACAATTAAATCACTACCTCACACCACACACGTATATAAGTTAACTCAAAGTAAACAAGACCTAGATGTCACAACCAAGTCCACAAAATACGTTGAAAAAAATGTCCATGATATGAACTTCATGATATGCTGAATTTGACTCTATGGGCGAAGGATGATTTGACTCTATGGGCGAAGGATGGGGTGGCAGGGGAAGCAAAAAGAAGCAAAAACTTTTGCACTGTGAAAGAAACTATCTTTCACTTTAAAAATAGCATTCTGCTGCATAGGAGAAAATATCTGCATATCATACATCTGGTAAATGGCTAATATTCAAAGTACAGAAATAACTCATAAATATCCACAAAACATAAACAACCACATAAAAAAATAAGAAGAGTTGAATAGATCCTACATACACACACACACATAAAGAAAAAAAGAAAAGAAAAACAACACAAGTAAACTAAAAAACACACACAGCTTGTCATCAGACACATCAAACAATGCTCCTCACTGATTACCAGAGAAACACAAACCAGAACAACAATGAGAGGTTGTTTCACACCAGTGATGATTGCCTATTTCTAAATAGGCGGAAGCAACAAGAGCTGGTGGGGATATGGAGGAAAAGGAACTTGTTTTCACTGCTGGTGGGAATGGAAATGAATTCAGCTGCTATAAAAAGTAGTACAGAGATTTTTTTCTTTTTAAATTTTATTGAATCACTGTGAGACAGTGACAAGCCTTCATGTTTAGGTTACAATCACACAATGATCAAACACCCATCCTTCCACTAGTGCACATTCCCCACCACCAATATCCCCGGTATACCCCCCCTTACTCACTCTCCTCCTGCCTCCATGGCAGACAATATTCCCCATACTTTCTACCTTTGGGCATTATGGCTTGCAACACAGACACTGAGAGGTCATCATGTTTGGTCCGTTATCTACTTTCGGCACACGTCTCCCATCCCCACTAATTCCTTCAGCCATCATTTTCTTAGTGATCCCTTCTCTATTCCATCTGCCTTCTCCCCTACACTCATAAAACAAGCTTCCAGCTATGGGGCAATTCTCCTGGCCCTTGTATCTACTGTCCTTGGGTGTCAGCCTCATGTGATGTTATTCTGTACTCCACAAATGAGTGCAGTCCTTCTATGTCTGTCGCTCTCTTTCTGAGTCATTTCACTTAGCATGATACTCTAGTATGGAGATTTTTTAAGAAGTAAAAAACTGCTACCATAATTAAAGTTGCTCCATCCAGCAATTTTAATACTAGGAATCTATCCCAAGAACACAAAACACTAAATTTAAAAAAAGATCAGTGTATCACTTTATCATTGTCATCTTGTTGTTCACCGATTTACTCAAGTGGGCACCAGTAATGTCTCCATTTGTCCCAGTCCTGAGATTTTAGCAGCCTCTCCTTACTTGATTTTCCCAATGATTGGAGGCTCTTTTCAGGGTCAGGGGAATGAGACCTGTTATTGTCACTGTATTTGGCATATCAAATATACCAAAGGGAACTTGCTCTTTTGAAAAAAAAATGCACACCTAAATTCATTTCAACACTATTTACAATAGTAGAGCTCTGGAAATAACACAAGTGCTCAGCAACAGATGAGTGCATAAAGAAGATGCAGTTTTTGTGAGTGAGTGAATGTGTGTGTATCCTGTGTATGTGTGTGTTTGTGTGTGCGTTTGCATGTGTGTGTGCTCAGTGGACTACTACTCAGCTATAACAGAATGATGAAATCTTGCCATTTGCTACAACATAAGTGGAACTGGAGGGGATCCTGATAAGCAAAACAGGTCTGACAGAGAAAGAAAAATATCAGATGATCTTACTCATATGCAGTATATAAAGAAACAAAGCAAGGGAACAGAGAGTATGCAAGAAAAACAAACCGTTAGATGTGCAGACAGAGACTTGAGATTACCAAATGTGTGGGGCAGGGGGTGTGGGTCCAAAGTGTTTGAGGATTGTGCTGGAGGGATAGTGACACTTTGGTGAGTTTGGTGGGAGTAGGGTGGGGGGTAACACTTCATTTCTCAAACAAACATTAATACTCTTTTGTTTTGTTTTGTTTTTTTGGGTCACACCTGGCTATGCACAGGGGTTACTCCTAGCTCTGCACTCAGGAATTACTCCTGGCGGTGCTCAGGGGACCATATGGGATGCTGGGATTTGAACCCGGGTCGGCTGAGTGCAAGGCAAATGCCCTACCCGCTGTGCTATTGCTCCAGCCCAAACATTGATACTCTTGTAAGCCAATGTTACCTCAAAAATTAACTTAAAAAATAAGTTGTAAGCTTCTGTACCAGAAGGAATGTCCGGGAGGGAGGACTCCTGTTTATGCACCTCCTTATCCTCTATCTGGGGCCTCATAGTTCTCCAGGACAATAGAGGAAGGGAGCAAGAAGCACTGGTGATCCTGCAGGTTGGGTGCTGCAGGTCTTCTCTTCTTTCTTGGCCCTGTTGTGTGAGGGTTGGTTTGTGCCCCATGCTCTACACATCTCAACACTCCTGACCACCATCCTTTGAGCTGCTAGAGGTGTTTGTCCAACAGTGTTTCATTCCGGATAATCCCTTCTTGCTGTTGCCCAAGGTATACTAGTCATAGGAAATCAGAATTTGTTGTTTGGGGGACATTCTGGCAGTGTTCAGGAACTATTTCCGACCCTGTGCTTGGCAGACCATGTGGTGCTGTTGATTGCCTTCTCTATGCCAACCATGTGCTCCAGCCTATTGACCTATCTCTCTAGTCCCAGGAGGGCAGAATTCTTGTCCTGCTACTCCTGTGTCCCTCAGAACATTCAGCAAGACCATCTAACATCTAATCTCTACAGTTTGCTTCTCTCTTAACCCTGAAAATGTCAAGGCAGGATGGGGAGTAGAGCCTGAGAGATGAGGTGTAGGTGGAGCTTCCCATAGAGGGTAATGCCATAGAGACAGACCTGTCCTCTGCATGTGTGAGAACCCAGCTGGGGGATTTGCAAAGCAGAGAAACTAAAGGCAGAATGTCTCCTCCTCTGCCAACCAGATTGCTTTTGTTCCTGTGCTCTTCTGTGGATCAATTTCATTATTTATTATTTAAATAGAATATCATTTATTCATTATTTATTTCCTCCATTGCCTAAAGACTCTACACTTCCAAACAATATCAAATATTTGGATCTGTAAAAATAAGATGCCCTTTATATAAATGGGGAGGAGAGACGCAAAACATTTCAGAAAAACAGAGCATCTTTGACCTCTCAGTGTCTGTGTTGCAAGCCATAATGTCCAAAAGTAGAGAGAGAGTATGGGGAATATTGTCTGCCATGGAGGCAGGGGGAGGGTGGGAAACGGGGGGGTATACCGAATATATTGGTGGTGGAGAATGTGCACTGGTGGAGGGATGGGTGTTTGATCATTGTGTGATTGTAACCCAAACATGAAAGCTTGTAACTATCTCACGGTGATTCAATAAAATTTAAAAAAATTTTTAAATAGAGCATCTTTATAAACCTTTGCCTTTTTCTTTTTCACATCATAGAAATTATCTCCCAGATTCTTTACAGGAGACTGAGAATCAGAGAAAGTTAACACAAAAGAAACCAGGGTCTAGGGTACATCTCAGAGGGCTGAACTGAAGCACATGCTTTGCTTGCAGGAGCCCTAGGTTGGGTCTCTAGCACTGCTTGGTCTCTAGAACACCACCAGGAGTGAACCCTGCACTCAAGCTGGAGTAGCCCATGAACACCTAGTGGTGTCACCCCCAAACCAATATTAATAATAGAAATAAAAGAAATGATTACAATAAAGACCACCTTCATCCAGATGACTCTGGGCTGAAGGAGACAAGGGCAACATTGTAGCTCTGCAGTCTTCGAAACCACACATGTACAAGGGGAAGCAGACAGGCAATGTGCAATGACTTGATTTCTACATGGGAATAAAAATACCCCCCCCCCAAGACACCTAGGAGATCACAGGCTTGAGGGTGGAAAGAAAACTTGTTTTGTGGCAGCACAAATCCTGTGAGACTAATCTAATTTATCCTTGCCTGGCTGCTATGCTGGGTGTTGCGGAATAAAAGGGCCTGCAGAGAAGAATGGAGTGGGGGTTCTGCCAGCCCTGTGGGGGGCAGTGATGCAGGAGGCTCCCATCCTCTCTGCCCAGGGGCGGGTCTCTGGAACCTCCCATCAGGATGGGAGTGGGGGGCTTCCTCTATCCTTACCCAGAAGGTGAGTCCTGCCCAAGGTGGGAGGCATGGGTGGAGAGTTTATGGCTGCTGGGAATTGAACTGAACTCAATGAAGGGTGTCATGCGCCTTTGCTTTCTTTTATTTGATGCCAGATAGTTTCCACCTTGCTTCAGCCTTTTGCCTAAAGGGATGATCATTCAAAGCCCAAAGAGTCTCAGTGCCATAACAACTTGATGTTTCCTTAGTGACAGGAGATGAGCCTTGAGTTGGCCACAGCTAATGCCATCAACAGTACCGGCAATAGAGAATGTTCTGTTTCACCGAGGGGAGAAATGACAACAGCCAGGACAAAGACCCCAACCACTTTTTTTTTTAATTTTATTTATTTTTAATTAGAGAATCACCGTGAGGGTACAGTTACAGATTTATACACTTTTGTGCTTATACTTCCCTCATACAAAGTTCGGGAACCCATCCCTTCACCAGTGCCCATTCTCCACCACCCGTAAACCCAGCGTCCCTCCCACCCTCCCCAATCCCATCTCCCCCCCACCCCACCCTGCCACTGTGGCAAGGCATTCCCTTCTGTTCTCTCTCTCTAATTAGCTGTTGTGGTTTGCAATAAACGTGTTGAGTGGCCGCTGTGCTCAGTCTCTAGCCCTCATTCAGCCCGCAACTCCCTTCCCCCATATGGCCTTCGACTACAATGTAGTTGGTGATCGCTTCTCTGAGTTGACCTTTCCCCGGAACGTGAGGCCAGCCTCGAAGCCATGGAGTCAACCTCCTGGTACTTATTTCTACAGTTCTTGGGTGATAGTCTCCCACTCTGTTATTCTATATACCATAGATGAGTGCAATCTTTCTATGTCTGTCTCTCTCTTCCTGACTCATTTCACTCAGCATGAAACTTTTCATGCCCATCCACTTAACTACAAAATTCTTGACCTCCTTTTTTCTAACAGCTGCATAGTATTCCATTGTATAGATGTACCAAAGTTTCCTCAACCAGTCATCCGTTCTGGGGCATTCGGGTTTTTTCCAGATTCTGGCTATTGTAAACAGTGCTGCGATAAACATACATGTGCAGATGTTGTTTCGATTGTACTTTTTTGCCTCTCTGGGATATATTCCCAGCAGTGGTATTGCTGGGTCAAATGGGAATTCAATATCTAATTTTTTGAGAGTCGTCCAAATTGTTTTCCAGAAGGGAAGACCCCAACCACTTTTTATCTTCTTTATCTATCATCATCATCATCATCATCATCATCATCATCATCATCATCATCATCATCATTATCATCATCCCATTGATTGTCGTTTTTCTCAAGCAGTCTCAGTAATGTTTCCATTCGTCCCTAGTTGAGATTTTAGCAGCCTCTCTTTATTTGTCCTTCCCAATGGTGCCACATTAGATGCTCTTTCAGGGTCAGGGGAATGAGACCCATCATTGTTACTGGTTTTGGCATATGAATACGCCACGGGGAGCTTGCCAGTTTCTCCCATGTGGGTAGGAAACTCTCGGTAGCTTGCCAGGTTCTCTGAGAGGGAGAACTAGGCTATAAGATGTCGGGAGCTTCTGGAAACTTGGTTTTATAGTCTCTTTATTAATAAGATAAAAATTTATTTCATCTAATAAGCTTCCCCCTCACCTTTCATTTGGAATATGAGTGACTGAAGGAGCAAGCAGTCATGGTGTCTAAGTAAAAGGATCTCAGACAAGATTTCTGGTGTCTTTATGGCTTCACTGTGTGTGAGCAATGGCATAACCTCCAATCTGCTTCCCAGGAGGTGCCAGTATCACCCTGAGCTTATGCGCATCACTCTTACCCAGCACTCTATTCCCTATCTCTTACTCAGGGCACCATCTGATCTGAGCACTGAAACTTCAGGCCAGGAGATAATTTCTAGGACAGGCCTAGGCCTCTGAATTCTGTTGGAAGTGGCTCCTATGAAAAAATAAAATAGTTTTTTTTAAAAAATAGTAACAGTTTCCCAAGGTTCATGACATTTTTACTTCATCAAGTCTTTGAATATGTAGGAAATGAAATTTTCTTAACATCGAAAGAGCTAAGATGTTTTTACAATTACACGTTTTTCTGTACTTGTCTTAAAATCTTTTATTTTCACATTTTAGTAATCTGTGGTCCTATTTAATCAAATGTCTAAACATTGGAAATTTTTCTATCTGTAGTTTGCTAATTCAGTTTTCTGAGTTTGCTAAGTGAGCAGTGAGAGAAATCAGAGGGAACTGGAGACAGTAGTTGGAGGGGCTATGGTACTTTGGTGGCGGGTGTGGTTTGGTGACATTTTATTTCTGAAGCATTAATATTAGCATTTTGGTAAATCATGGAGTCTGAATTTTTTTAATTTCTAGAGAAAAATGGACTGTTTTTACACATGTTCCCAAATCAATTTTTTAAACATTTAAAATTATTTATAAAGATATTTTGCTTCAATTTAAAGCAAATGAAAGTAATTTCCTCCTAGATTACATCAAGTCTAGAGATCAGAGTTATCAAAGTATTTCTGCTTCATTTGCTGGATGTGTCTCTGTCTTCACCTCCCTACACAATGCAGTGGAAATTAAAAAGAGAATTTTCAGGACTGGAGAGACAGTAGGGGCTAAGACACTTGTCTCACATGCAGCCGACCAAGCTGTATGCTACATAATCAGAGCAGACTCAGTAATAACCCCTGAGCACTGCTGGGCAATGACTGAGAGACCCTGTCCTTCCCTTCACCTACTCTCACACTCTCTCATCAAGGCCACTTGGTGGAGGAGACAGCTTCAAGAACAGGAAGTGCCCAATTAATAGTGTACATGCTGCAATGGTGTTAATAAGTAATGATTATATTGTAACACATCTTCCAGCCTGTTTGCTCAAATCCAGCACCTAACAAAAGCAAATTAAAAATGAAGGCTTGATGACACAATGAAATAGAGCTCAGCTATGAGAGAAGATGCAATCTGGCCTTTTGCCACTACATAGATGAAACTTGTGGGGTCATTCTAATTGAATAAATCAGAAACAAAGGGACAAATACCACATGATCTCACTCATGCAGGAGAGAAAGAGACAGTGCAAGGGAACAAACAGTGTCCAAGAAAAACAAGCCCTCAGGTGTGAGCACAGAAATGATCTTACCCAAAGTGTGAGAGGGTGGGGAGTGGGCTGCCAGTGTCCAGTGGGCTGCCAGTGTCCAATGGGCTGTGGTAGTTTGTGTTCAATTTGACGCTGAGGTGGTGTGTGTGGTGTGGTGCCATTATACTCATAAAACATATAAACATTTATATTACTAAGAAAGAAAGAAAGAAAGAAAGAAAGAAAGAAAGAAAGAAAGAAAGAAAGAAAGAAAGAAAGAAAGAAAGAAAGAGAGAAAGAGAGAAAGAAAGAGAGAGAGAAAGAGAGAGAGAAAGAGAGAGAGAAAGAGAGAGAGAAAGAGAGAGAAAGAGAGAGAGAGAAAGAAAGAGAGAAAGAAAGAGAGAAAGAAAGAGAGAAAGAAAGAGAGAGAGAGAAAAAGAGAGAGAGAAAGAAAGAAAAGGTAGGAAGTCCTTGGGGCCAGGGGGAGAGCACAATGGGTAGTGCACTTGCCTGGCACATTGCTGACCCAGTTTTGATCCCTGGCATTCCATGTGGTTCCCAGAGTTCTGCCAGGAGTGATCCCTGAGCACAGAGCCAGGAGGAGCCCTTGAACATGCCGGGTATGGCCCAAAAATAAAAGACAAAGCAAAAAAACCTCTAAAACTACTTTGCTTCACCAAAACAATAATAATAATAATAATAATAATAATAATTTTTTTAAAGAAATAAGGAAGAACCTATCACAATTGTCTCTTGATCTACTCTAAGTTTAGGGGATCATCTTGAGACGAAAACTCATTTTTTGTGGAGAGCTTGGAGTTAGGCCACAACTGATGTACTCAGAGATCATGCCTGGTAATGCTCAGGACCATATGTCGTGTCAGGGATTGAACTCAAGTTGATCAGTTGCAAGGCAAGCATCTTAACTTTTGTGCTCTCTATCTAGTCTAACTCTTATTCTGATAAGGCCCTTATAGTCTGAGGCCAGGGCAGAGTGAAGGGTCATACCTTGAAGAACAGATAGACGGGAAGAGGTCATTAAGACGGAAGCTGAATTGGGAAAACCCTGAAGTGAGGATCCAGTCAGTGGATGAGTAGACATCATGGATCTTGGGCAGGCTCAGCCAGGAGCTAGCAGTTAGAGGGCGGAGCTGGGAACCCAGATAAGTTTCTGAACTCAGGCTGGGGAAGGGCCATCCATCTCCTCCAGCAGGTGGCTTCTTCAAGGAGCGCATGGTGTCCACATTAGCTATGAGCTTGAGGAGCTCCAGATGAGCTGCCTTGATATTTCAGACAAGGCACCTGGAGTCTAGACAAGCAAAGCAATTTGTCCAAAGCATTCAGCAAATAAGAGAGAGGGTTCTGTTTGTGGGTAGGATTTCTCCATCTCCATCTGCTCCTTTCTCTATCATGTACAGTGACCTCCTGGGTTGACTGTTTTATTATTTATCCTGAGAGTGCTTTGGGTCATGCACTCATTCCATAAAGCTCCACTGTCTTTTATTTATTTATTTATTTATTTATTTATTTATTTATTTATTTTTGCTTTTTTTGGTCACACCCGGCCATACTCGGGGTTACTCCTGGCTCTGCACTCAGGAATTACTCCTGGCGGTGCTCGGGGGACCATATGGGATTCTGGGAATTGAACCCGGGTCGGCCTCATGCAAGGCAAATGCCTTACCCACTGTGCTATCACTCCAGCCCACCACTGTCTTTTAGACTGTGTGCTAGGTGCTGGGCATCAATAAAAAGTTTCCCACTGTCCTCCCCACTGATGGTGAGTTTTAGGAAAGGAGGATGGAATAAATCATTGCAAGCCTGAAACACAATATGAACCACAATACTGTGAACCCTGGGGTTAGAGACCCCTTCATAAAGGAGTCTCAATAACAAATATTGCTTTTGTAATAGTCAAGATTGCATTCTATCCTGATCTTCCAAGCCTGGAGATTAGCTGGCATCCCAGGAAGGGAGGCAGGGAGGCAGTCAGACTCAGGTTGGATCCAGACAAACCTGTCTTCAAATTTGGTCCCCCTCACCTCCTCTTTGGATAGTGATGTTTGCTATTTTGGGAAGGGGGTTGAACACATCCCAAGTGTGGGGAGGAGGAAATTAGAGGATGTCAGCAGAGAATGAAACCCAAGGTTGGTCCACCCTGAACAATCACTGTGGACTCCGTGTTCACTGGAGAACTGCCCGCTAATTGCCTGGTGCATGGGACCGGCTGGGAATGATGCTTTGCACAGATGTCAGCAGCTCTTCGTGGGAAGCAGAGGGTGATGATTCTGAATTCACACAATCAGACCTTATTTGCCAGCAGCTACCCTGAGAAGGGACTGGGGATTGGGGGGTTGGGGTGGGGGTTGGGGGCCAGCTGCTTCCCCCCAATTCCACATGCTTTCCCTCTCGCTCAGAGCTGGCGGTGTTAATGAGGGCGGCCACCTGCAAGACAGGGAGTCAAAGGAATTGGGCATTTCCTTTTTTTCCTTTTTCCATAGAAATAAAAACAGACTAAGAAAACTTCCCAAACCCTCTGTTGCAGTCGCAGGAGGAAACATGTGAGGTGTCCAGAAGGTGTTGTGTCCTGCCTAGGCCTGTGAAGAATTTACAGGAGGTGGGCACCTCCTTTGGCATCTGCCTCTGTGTCCCCGAGAGGGCGTTTCAGAGCGTTTTGTCCTCTGCGCCAGGCTCCCAGTCTCTGCTGGAACTTGGAGCAGCTGTTCCTCCCACTCCAATCTGAATTGGGCCCTCATCTACCCGAGCAGAATCCGAAAGGACAGGCCCGGCAGGGTGTCTCAGAAGCTGGACAGAGTGGACAGACGGGAATCAGGCAAATGAACTCACTTCCCCAGGGCCTATGATAGCTTGGGTTCCCATGGTGGGTGTGTGGGAGGGCTGGAGAGTGGCCACATGGGGTGTGGGGGCTCCCCTTGGTGAGGGAGAAGAGATGAGAGCTCTGAGAATGTGAAGAACAGAGTCAGAGTTGCTGTATAGGTGCCAAGGTATATGGGGTCAGGGTTCCAAACTTCCTTCTTCTGCTCCCTATTCAGTTAGACCAACCATCTTTATACCTAGGAGCCAGATGAGAATGTGTAGTAAGTCCTCATGTATCACTCGCAATAGGACCTGGAAACTGCCCTGGAAGCAATGTATAAGGGAACTGAATTGACCACAGACTCACTGGTATCAACCAGAGTTAAGTTTCTCTGACTTATTTCTGGTCATAAAATACCACCAGTGTTCTCAATGGAGACCACAAATACTTTTAATATTCAACAACGAATTATATTATTCATTCATGTGTTCATTTGCCATTCATTCCCTCCTTATTCCAGGTTAGAGTACCCATGGCCAGAGCCTATTCTGGCAGCTGAGGGCACAGGGAAAAACCCGGCCACACAGGAACCCTTCCCCAGCCCACACTCACTCAGCTTCAGCGTGCAATGAGCCTCACTGGCATATCTTGGGGACATGGGAGGGAACCTGGGCAGTCTCGGGGAGAACATCCAAGACCCTCTCAGTGGCCCTGCCTGGAAAAAAGTCAATCCACATTCCCCCTCTTCATTGTCACAACACAGCAATGCTGAGGGAAACGGCATTGTCTGAGGACCTGTTGCATGTGGCTGTGCCCTAGTTTCTCCTTGTGCCAGCAGGAGGAATTCAGCCTTTCTGGCATGTCTGACAAGGGAAACTCCTTCCCCAAGGCATTGGTGATGCATTAGGAAAAGAGATCCCTGCCCACATTTCGAACGGGCTAACTCCAAGCAGGTTAGCCCTAGCAATCAAGAGCTGCCAAAAAACAGGTGGGTCTGGGTGACAAAACATAACCATGGAATGGACTTGGGGTGTCCTTGAAATGTTCTGAGCCTCATTTTGTAACCTAGGTAACCTGAGAGTTTACTCTGTACTCAAAATGCTCTCATGCCCTTGAGGTTTTCTAGACCCTGCGCTGCAAAATAACATGCTTAGGAAGAATTTCTGCTTCTCACCTGCCAACTTCCTCAAATGTCCCATCCCTCCGCAGATATTTTATAAAACAGAACTTTCACCTTAGTTCTGGGCCCAGTTCTGGAGCATGAGCTCAACTGGGTCCACTAGTGTAATAAAATGTGCTTTCCCACTTTTCAGGGTGCACTGCTTAGTTTTTCTCTGGGTTTTGGTGGGAATTCCCACAACAGTGAGAAGGGCAGACTTTACTAATGCTGTATTGGTATTAGTGATCCAGGGAGGGTCTTTACTGTACAGCACACAGAATTTTATGAGATGGAGGGAGTGAGGAAGAGAAGGGGGAATCGAGGAAGGGAGGGTGAATGGAAGGAAATAAGGGAAGGGTAAGGGACTGAAGGGAAGGAAGGGATGAAAGAAGAAAGATGGAATGAAGGAAAGGAAGAATGGAGGAAAGAAGGGAGGAAGGAAGAAAGCAAGGAAGAAAGGAGGGGATGAAGGAAGAGAGAAATAAGAGGAAAGGAAAGAGGGAGAAAAGGAATGATGAAGGATGGAAGGAAGGGAATGAAGAGGAAAGCAAGAGGGAAGGATGCAAGGTAGAGGGAAGAAGATGGGAAGGTAGGGAAACTTAGACACTTGATTTTCCCAGGTTTTATTTGCCATGTCCAGCCATGGGCTTGTCTTTCCATCCCTCAATACAAAGCCTCTCAGTCTCCCTTAACTCTGGTCCACTACACTGAGAAATTTCCATGGGACCACTCTATCTCCTCCAGTCTGCTCTGGGCATTTGGCTTAAGCTCCATTCCATCAGCCAATATCTTTCTTTCATCTCTAGCCTGGGCAACAGCGTACTCCCCTGAACCACTCAAAGGCAATGGGGGCCACAAGTACCCAAACTTGAGCTTATCTTCCACAAAATAGACCTTGTCAGAGCTACAAACAGTGCATGTATCTGTAAAGTGAAACGTGGGTTACCCCATCCCACCTCTTTCCCAGGCCTCATCCTACACCTGCTTTCACAGAGATCCTCCAGACCTCCCTCCCTTTCCCACCTGCCCGCCCCCTCTCTGTCTGCGTACTGTGATTTTCTGTCAGGGCACCTGGAGGAATGTCTGGGAGCTTCTTCCCTTACTACACAGGTGAACTTGTGTTTATTGGGATTTGTAGTAGCATTTGGATTGTTGGCTATTGGAGGCTTTAGAGTGTCTGCTTGGAGGAGAATTACCAAAAAGGACTCTACCCTACCTTCCAATTAAGAGAGCAGGAGCTCACCATGTAACAGAACTAATCAGAGAAAACAGGCTTTTCTGGAACAATGTGTTCTTTCAAAATATGCTTGTGGCTGTGTGTAATGCAGATCTTCCTGGAAGTACAACGAAAGACAGGGCTTACCTTGTCTGTTCCTTCCATCCCAGGCTCACAGCCAGAGCAGCTGTACCCTCTACTGGAATGGGGTGTTATTCTTGCTGAGGCAGGTATTGATGAGGCCACTGCATAAAAAAACACTTGTGTCCTCACACTCAGCACAGCCCTAGAGAAGATGACTCTCAGTTCCAACATCATATATCTGTCATTCTCGTGTCTGGAGTTGGCAGTGGGATCAATTACCCAACCCACTCCGAGCCATGTGGTAGCTTGGGTAGGGCTCTGAGAACTGGAGTGATAGTTGTCAATGGCAGAGATCCAACACGTTCCCTCATTGGAATCTGTCAACACACACAGTGATAATGCAATAGCCTTCAACCAAGACGATGAAATGCTGAAATCAGCCCATGGAAATTCCACTTGAAATGAAAGGAGGTGTTGGATGAAAGTCACAAAATTTATGCTTTGCTTTCCTTTGGAAAAGGTGAAGATCTAGAGGGATTAGGAAATAGTTCAAGTGGTAAGCCTATCATGTACGAGACCCTTAGCTTGATCCCTAACATTTGATCCCACACCCTCCATGTTCCCACCCCACCAATCTTACCACCCTTGCCACTACTGTGCATTGTCCTGATGGCCCTCAGTGCTACCAGCCCAACAACCACACTGTGGCCCTAGGTCTGGCCACCAAACTCTGGCCCTGCACTGTGAGTATTTCCAGGAGGCCACCTTCTTCCCCAGAACTTCTGGGGGTTGTCCACACATATATACAAAGAAGAAGCAGTTTTTTTTTTGAAACATAGAGTCAGAGTGTTTGACCGACTTCTTTCAAGAATTTACTTGCCAAGACATGCATATAGATACATACATATATGTAGTCAATAACATTTTGCATTATCTACCCTGGGACCAGAGATATAGCCCAAAGGCCTGGAGCATACATTTTGCATGCAGGAGCCCTGGGTTCATTCCTGGCTCAGCTGGGTCTTACAAAGCAACACTGTGATTGTAACCCAAACATGAAAGCTTGTGTCTATCTCATAGTGGGGCTGGAGCAACAGCACAGCGGGTAGGGTAGGGCATTTGCCTTGCATGAGGCCGAACCGGGTTTGATTCCTTCGTCCTTCTCGGAGAGTCCAGCAAGCTACCGAAAGTATTCCGCCCACACGGCAGAGCCTGGCAAGCTCCCCGTGGCGTATTCGATATGCCAAAAACAGTAACAACAAGTCTCACAATGGTGACGTTACTGGTGCCCACTCGAACAAATGGATGAGCAACGGGATGACAGACAGACAGATCTCATAGTGCTTCAATTAAGAAAAAAAAAGCAACACTAAAAGCAAACACCTGGGTGCTGCTGGGTGTGGCCCTAAGACCCAAAAGAAAAGCAAAACAAAAGCTTCTCTATCCTCTCCCTAGCTTTTTATAGGTGCATAAACAAAAGCTGACACACCCAGGACCATGCCTGAACTGCAGAGGTGTGGGGAGAGGGTAGAAGCACTGCTTCCACAGGGGAGTTTTGCTGATCACAGCCAATTAGAGCTGAATGACACATCTTCCCAACTTCCGCTCCCCCAGAAGCATGCTGCATTCCTCTCCTGCCACAGCTGCGCAGCTGCACGCCTGTGACCAGGGAAGTGAGAGGCTGAGGTAGATGCTGGCGAGACTTTGCTTCTGCTCCTGGACACAGAAGGGGCAGGCAAGCTGCCCCCAACAACCCTGCCATATGAGCCTGGAGGCTTCCCCCTGGGTCTGTGGGAGTGGGGCGTGGTGCAGAGCCACGTGGTGGGGGCCTGCCTTTGTCTACCCCCCTCCCCAACGACAAAGCAGGATGGATCTCCCCACAGGACTCCCCTCTCTGAAGCCGCTTCTCCTCATGGGGTTAATTACCCCAACCCGAATCGTAAGGAGGATGAACTAATTGCCAAACACTTGGCAATTATCAGGAGGCATGAGGTGCTTTGCCGCCATAAAGCATTAACTCTAATTATTGTTCATAATCATAAGGGCTCAGGAGCTCCAAAGGCTCCCATGGCAACCTTAACTCTTCTCTCTCACACAGTGATGGACTTTTTCATTACAGTATTAAATGCTTCTCGTAAAGCTGCCATTTGATTGGGCAAATATTTATTTTTATAAGCTAAGATAAGGAGCCTCTTCTAAATGCTCCAGATTGTCCCCGTCCTCAGGCAGATGCCAGAGATGGAGTCCCAGAGGCCCTGCCAGCAGGACCCCCTTCATTGGCCACAGCAACAGCTTCTGCAGAGAGGGGTCCTGGAAGGAAGACCTGGACTGTGACTTTATGGGATGGCAGCAAGAAAAGCCCAGATTGGCGGAGAGCTTCTTCTCAAGCTTGTGTCTTTTGCAAGCATTATGGGAGACTCTATAGTACTCATGAGTGAAAGGGCTAGTCTGTGGTCGGGGGAGGAAGTGCCCAAAGTTATGAAACTCACAGTGTTATCACTTTGGTTAACTGAATGGCTTAAGGCAACAGTGCTAGTCCAACATAGAAAGAGGTGGGACATCACAGGAGGAATCTATGATACAGAATCTATGATACAGAAATCTATGATACAGAAGTCCTTGAACACTTAGTTTGTACTTAGTTTCTGGTGACTGAGACATCCTGGAAAGTGTTAGTGTTGGGTTTTGTGGGTGCCCCACTCTCTTTGTGAGATTGGGATTGTTCGTTAGTTGGGTAGTTTGCTTGTTGGTTTACTGGGGGATGGGGGGATCAGCAGGAGGGGTTGGGAGAGGTTGGCTTTCTCCTATTCTGAAGACCAACATGGAGCTGGTTTCCCCTGACGCTTTCTCTCCTGAAGAAGAACAGCTCTGATCACCAGACTTGACAAATGGAAAGAAGAGCTCTAGGTTCTCCCAGTAAAATGTTCAGATCTGGTGACTGGTTGAAGAAACTCTGGTACATCTATACAATGGAATACTATGCAGCTGTTAGAAAAAATGAGGTCATGACATTTGCATATAAGTGGATCAGCATGGAAAGTATTATGCTAAGTGAAATTAGTCAGAAAGAGAGAGACAGACATAGGAAGATTGCACTCATCTGTGGACTATAGAATAATAGACTATAAGACTAACACCCAAGAATAGTATAAATAAGTACCAGGAGGTTGTCTCCATGGCTTGGAGGCTGGTCTCTCATTCTGGGCAACTCAGAGAAGGGAACACCAAGTAAAATGTGATTGGAGGTCATGTGGGGGAAAGATGATACGGGCCCAATATAGACTAGAGACTGAACACAATGGCCACTCAACACCTTTATTGCAAACCACAACACCTAATTAGAAAGAGAGAACAAAAGGGAATACCCTGCCATAGTGGCAGGGTGGGGTGGGGGGAGACGGGACTGGGGAGGGTGGGGAGGGATGTTGGGTTTACTGGTGGTGGAGAATGGGCACTGGTGAAGGGATGGGTTATCAAACTTTGTAAGGGAGAAACATGAGCACAAAAATGTATAAATCTGTAACTGTAAAAAAAAAAATGTTCAGATCTGGGAGGCAGCAAGTGCCCTCCGAGATTCCAGTAGATCCTCCTCCGCCTAGAGCCCAATAGGTGGAGCTATGCAGGCAGCAAAGGAAGGGGACTATTTACCCAGATGGAGAAGGCCAGCTCTTGAGTTCAAGGAGAAGCTAAAAAGTAAAAGAAAAGGGCCAAGAAACACAGTGCTACAGGTGTATCTCCAAAGAGCTGGACCCACCACAGCAGATGAGAAAAAGAAATTGCCATTTAAACACACAATGGAACATGACCCAGTGATGAAGAGAAAGGAAATCTTGCAGTTTGCTGTAATTTGTATGGAACTGGACGAAGGCATGCTAAGTAATGTGAATCAGAAAGAAAGACAAATGCCAGATGATATCACTCCTATGCAGAATATAAAGAAACAGAGCTAGGGATTAGGCAATCCCCCATGGAAACAAACTTGAGGTCCAGAGAAATGTCATCTGAGGGTGCTGAGAGGTGGTGGTGTAGGAGGGAAGGAATCACCATAAAAGTTGAGGGATCCTGCCATGCAGGTGGTGGGCATGGGGTAGCAGCACTGCCAGATAAAAAATTATATTGCTGCTATAGCACATATGCAACAATAACAAAGACCAAAGAGCTGGGCCTCGTTGGCCATCTGTGACCAGGGAAAGTGACCAAGTGGGTCAATAACACGTGGTGCATACAGTCTGTTCAGGGAGGGATGCCAAAGAGTAAAGAAGTTAGGGGATTGTCCTTTTAAAGACCCCCATCTTGACAGAGAGAAAGGGGGCTAATCAGTCAGAGATCCAAATGGAAAGAAACCTTAATGGGCCCCCAAGACAGAAAGAAATAGTATTGTTGGCTAAGGGCAGTTGGTCACGAAGCTGATGTCAGCAATTAGGACCGAGGCTGTGGTGCAGGCAGCTTTGGAGAGAGTCAGGTAAAGGCTGGAGCTGCTTAAACCAAGGCAAGAATCTTGGCACAGTCTCTTGCACTGTGAGACTTTGGAGAAATTACTGCACCTTGTCAGACTTTAGTTTCTACAAGGGACAAAAAAGTATTTTTTATTTCATGTAGTTTATATTGACAGGAAATTGTCACAAGCAAGTGAGATGTGCCTGTAGAGTGTTTGTCCCTTTGCCCAGCCCACAGTGAGAACTCCATAAATATTAGTATCAGTCTTTATTGTGACATGAACGAAGGTAGAAAGGGTCACAGGGTAATCAGACAACAGTAATAGTAGAGATTTGAGTGTGGCCACGAGAACCATGGCAGTGACCAGAAGGAGTGGTGGAATTTGGGGTGGAAGCATAGGAAGAGGGGTTGTTCTTTTAAAAGAAATTGTATAGGGCCAGGAGGATTACCCCATAGCTGGAAGACTGCTTCATAAGCTGAGGGGAGAAGGCAGATGGAATAGAGAAGGGATCACTAAGAAAATGATGGCTGGAGGAATCAGTCAGGATGGGAGATGTGTGCTGAAAGTACATAATGGACCAAATGTGATGACCTCTCAGTGTCTGTGTTGCAAGTCATAATGCCCAAAAGTAGAGAGAGAGTATGGGAAATATTGTCCGCCATAGAGGCAGGGGAAGGGTGGGAAAGGGGGGGTATACCGGGGGTATTGGTGGTGGGGAATGTGCACTGGTGGAGGGATGGGTGTTTGATCATTGTGTGATTGTGACCCAAACATGAAAGCTTGTAACTATCTCACGGTGATTCAATAAAATTAAAAAATAAAAATAAAATAAATAAAATAAATTGTATTAAGTTTGTGTGATTCTGTAATTTTCCATTGTAATTGACAATTTACTGTTAATGATGGTTTCTCATGCACATAATTCAAATAGCACACCCACCACAAGTGTACCCACCAAGAAGGAGGGCACTTATTGGTGGTGGGATAGTACTGGAACTTTAGAGGTGACCATTGGGACTATCATATCCATGCAAAGTGTGAAGCTAAACCCTTAAAATTTAATAAAATTATGAACTAATGACAAATCAATTAAAAGTTGTCCAGAAACATTTGAGAATGGAGCCCTCTTAGGTACAGGGTTTTATAGCTTGGACTTGGATAAAATTGTCTGGTTTGTATCTCACTTCTTCCTCTTCTTAGATGTACCTGGAAAGTGCCTTCGTTTTCTCCTTTGTGAAAGAGGATGGTTTCATTAATGTTCATTGCTTGGAGCTGCTGTGAGAAGTAAGCATGGTCCAATGTTAAATACTTAGAATACTGCCTGGCACCTGGGAAGTGCTACCAGAGAGGAGCATTTCTACTGATGTGATTGATACTGCACTGCTTTGTATATCACACGTGAAGCTGTTTGCTACTTCATCTATATAAAATTCTATTCTGGCTACTAACTATAAACACAAAGTCTCCAGTCCAGGAGGGTTGGGCTGGCCAAGTGACTCCGTGAGCTACCAGGAATTATGACCAGGCCCCGAGGAACAGAAGAAACAGAAGGTGTTTTTGAAAGGAGCCCATGAAAGCCACCATGCCACCTGAGGGCAACTGGAAGCTCCATCACACTTAAGCCATTGCCAAAATTTAGGGGACGGAGGGGAGAGAGTTTAATGGGTAGGACTCTTGCCCTGCATTGGCTGATGTAAATTCTATCCCCAGCACCACATGTGGTCCTCCGAACCCTGCCAGGAGTCACCCCTTGTTGAGTTTTTATGTTCGTCTCAACTCAACAACACACAATACGATACCTAAGAAGTGAGAAATGGGATGTGGGCTGTGGCAAAGGCAAGCCCTCATGCAGGCCGGGCGAAGGCCTGCTATCTCTGTCTTCTGACCTTGTAATCTTCTGACTTCTCACAACCTTCTAACCTCATAACTTCGTAACTTCACTATCTGGCTTTTTTCGCCTTCTCACCCTGTGGCTTCTGACCTGACTTTTTTGGTGATCGACCTCACTTCGTAACTTTGTCTTCTGACCACGGAGAGTGACTGACCATCTGACTTCTGTGACCTTCTAACTATCTGACTCTCTGACTTCGGCGACCTCCTGACTATCTGACTTCTGTGACTTTCTAACTTCTAACCCCCCACCCCCAGCCCCTTATAGCATAGTTTATATGAGGATACAGAGGTGGGATTGAACATCAACCAATAAGCAAAGAGAGGTAAGGCCACTCCTCCAGGAGATTAATTAGAGGACAAAATCTCATCTAAAGAGATTACTCCAGGTTACTAGGAGATCCGCTCAAGGGCAGGATTCCATTCAGGGTGTGTTGCTTCCTTCTTTCCTCAGCTAGTAGCACTGTAGCACTGTCTCATCGATTTGCTCAAGCGGGCACCAGTATCGTCTCCATTGTGAGACTTATTGTTACTGTTTTTGACATATCGAATACGCCACAGGGAGCTTGCCAGGCTCTGCTGTGTGGGCGGGATATTCTCGGTAGCTTGTTGGGCTCTCCAAAAGGAGGAAAGGAATCAAGCCTGGGCTGACTGCGTGCAAGGCAAATACTCTACCCACTGTGCTATCGCTCCAGTCCTCAGCTAGTAATCCACTTAAATAGTCATAGTATATTTACTTCTTATAATATTTCTAGCAATGTCATTTTATATGAGCACAGTAAGAGATATCAGGCTTAAAGTTTGGCTCTTCCTGATGACATCTCACTATATATTCCAGACCACAGTCCTTAGGCCAGGTTAGTCTTCCTAACCCCAGCAGGGTCCTTATTCAGTTATGTCTTTTGGGTCATGACAGAGTTTGTCCACGACCATGCTCTTAACTTAGAGTTAAGTATTATGGCGCTTGACCTGGCCCATTTCAATGCCCAAGTAGCTCACAGCTTGCCCTGGGTCCATCAGTCCTTCATCAGGATCCTGTTCTTGGAATGCTAGAAACTAACGGCAACTGAGGCTTAAGTCAGTAAATACGGATGCCGAGGAGTAAATATTATTTTGAAGTTAATTAGCTCCCATGTTACATACCATAGCATCAATTGTCTTCCTGTGTCTATACAAAAAGGACATTGCTAAATAAACCATATCAATGAGATAAAGGAAAGAGAAAAAGCAAAAAATATAGGATTATTAGTTTGGCCTCAGTTGCTCTGTTGTAGGAGTGGCTCAATAAACCTTAAGCTCCCTGCAGGAGCAGCAAAGTGTTATCCAACAATCCCTGAGCATAGACCCTTGGGCACTCCTGGGTGTGGCCCAAAACAACAATATTTTTTTTTAATTTTTTTTTTGTTTGGTTTTGGGTCACACCTGGCAATGCACAGGGGTTACTCCTGGCTCTGCACTCAGGAATTACCCCTGGCGGTGCTCAGGGGACCATATGGGATGCTGGGATTTGAACCCGGGTCGGCTGAGTGCAAGGCAAACGCCCTACCCGCTATGCTATCACTCCAGCCCCAACAATAATTTTTTTTAAAAAAGTGATCACTCAAATTCAAAGCTCGAATCTCAGCTGCAAAATGAACACCAGAAATGAGGCAGCCATGTCCAAGATGCAACAAAAATTCAGGAATACAGGGCCAGAGAGGGATAACAGCACTTGCCTGGCATGCAGCTGACCCTGGTTTGATCCAGGTATCACATACAGTTCCTGAGCATCGTTGGAAGTGGTTTCTGAGCAACGGGATAGGAATAACCCCTGAGCATTGCTGTATGTGCTTGTCCCTGCCCCTATGAAACAAACAAAATTCGGGAACATAGAACATGGGGGTGCGACTCATTTGGTAGAGAATCTGCCTTGCATGCCTGAGGTGGTGACTTAGAGCCCAGCATGATGCACCCACATGTGGAATCCTCTGCAAGCCCCACATCAGTGACAACAATGATAACAAAGGGAAGGAACACATGACATGGTAGACCCCAGCAGTGGATAGAGACAAGTAGTAAGGAGTTGGATATACAGCTTCTTGGTGCCTCTATGTTACGAAGAGAAGAGAACAACCACCAATGGAAACAGGAAGACCTGAATACTCACCGGTAACTTTTGTGTCATTACCCCGCATAGTACAAATTTCAAAGCCATGACTTTGAAAATTGTTTTACTTCTAGCAGGAATGCAAAGACTCTAAGGCCTTTCCACAAGTGACAGGGTCAGTGTTTTTTGCAAATGCAGAAACCAAGTCTCTGTGATCAGAAGTCCATGTGGGCAGCCAATGAAGCTCCACCCAGTGAATCAGAAACGAGCACAGCAGAGAGCTGCGAGTGCTATGGAGGAAGCATTTGCTGGAACTTGCAAAGGAGGCTTGACAGATCCATCTGCTAGTTCAGTCATTCACTTATTCAATACGCATTATGCAGCCACACTGGGCTCTGAGACCCAGGCTGCTAACAGATGACTCTGTAACAGTTGGTAAGTGTTAGAGTAGGAGACTGTATCTGAAGAGTGAAAACACAAGTTGGGAGCAACATACAGTAGCTGAGAGTCAAATTCCTGGCTAAAGGGGGGATGGGGCTGGAGAGATAACACAATGGGTAGGGACCTTGCATTGCATGCAGCTGACCTGGATTCAACCCCTGGTATGCCATATGGTTCCCTGCGCATTCTCAGGAGTGATCCCTGAGCATCATCAGGTATGGCCTCAAAACAGAAGCAAAGAAACAGGGTGGTGGTGGTGGAAAACTCTTACAAATTTGATGTTTATCTTAAGCAGAACCAATACATTAAAAAGAATTATGATTATTTTTGCAGGACACACTCAGTGGTATTCCAGGGACCTGGGGCCATTCTCAGTGGTACTCAGCCTGAAAGTGTGGGTCTGACATTGGACGCTCAAGCCCCAGAAATCCTTTGCTTAAGCGTGGTGGTGGATGGGGGCCACCGGGACCACCCTACCAGTTCTCTAGGGCTACCAAGAGAACACCCAGCAATCCTATCTGGGAGTGTATATAGTGCCAAGGATCAAACTCAGCCTTGTCCATCCCAGGCCTGTGATCTACCACTTGAGCTACCCCTCCAGCCCCAAATCAATAATACACTTTGCTGCAGTCTGAGAGAGTTCTTTAGAACCACAGACAGTGTCATGGTGTACATTTCTCTGATTTCTATGCACAAGAGAGCCAAGTCACTCTAATTGCAGCAAAAGCTTCACTTCCTTGATGTCAGAGGGTCCCACGTGGGAGATATTGTGGCAGCCACATGCCAACACAGAGCAGGGCTGGAGCTGAACAAAAGCTCTCAAGTCTATTCCTCTCCCCAAAGCCCTGCAAGGAACAGAAGAAACTGCAGGATAGTAGAAAACCCCCGACATGGAGAGCAGACTTCAATGCATATTTCTGAAGAGGTTCAGAGACAATTACACAAGGTTTGAAATGCACAACACAATTCTTAATGAATGGATTCTGCCCAGCCCCACTCCACATCTCCCCACAGGCAATAATTCTTCGCCCAATTATCTTCCAGGGAGCGTGCAAAGGCCAAAATGAAGTTGGCACCAGGGCTGTCAGCCATGCTGTGGCACGTGGCACACTAAGTCATTCTGCTTCCAGACTGAGTCTTCTTGCGCCTTGGCTTTGGAGTCTTGGCTTCTTGCGCTTTGGAGTCTCCTCACCCTTCTCTCCTGGCCTTGGTCCCTTCTTGTGACTAAAACAACTTTTTGTTGTTCGTATTGTTACCCAACAGTGTTTTTTTTCATCTCACAGAGCTCTGTAACCAACAGAGCACAGGTGTCTGCCACAACTGAGAAGAACAATTAAAGCTCCAAAGGAAAAGGGCACCAACAGAATCATGATTAGTAACTCACACGGATTACATTGCTCATTAACTGCCTGGTTGGAGGAGCCCTGCTATTGCTCCAAACAGTAAGCATCTCTTACGTAAGATTAATTTTTAGGATGACAGGTAACGCCACTCGCAAGGGGAAAATAATGATTTACTTATAGCATCCGAGATTGCGCATTAAAAAGTATTTCATTGCAATTTAATCTGGTGAGTCAAAATCTTCACCAGGAGATCAGTTATCACCATTCTGGTCTGAAACTCATTAACTTGCCTGGGAGGGAAGAGAGGGAATGAGCAAGAGGCCAAGGAGATAGGAAGGATGGGGCCCAGAGGAGAATAGGGGTAGCTCATCTGTGGATCCACTCTCTGGGCTGCCTAAGCAGCTGGCAGCCTCCTTATAACATATTTAAGCAACTGGATTTAACCAACAGAGGACATAACTGATAATCTTGACCTTAACTTAAATCACATTTTTTTCCCAATGGCAAAACAAACACGTAACAGTATTCATTGACAATAACTAGGAAGGTTCTAAGAAGCACAAGGGGAAGGAGGAAAGTGATATTAAGACGTTTATCCTGGAAATGCACCTCTCCTGGTTACATCTATATCTACACCTTCCCTGGGTAGGAAGTGCAAAGTTTCTGTGGTGAGTTCCAGACTCACTCTGGAAGCAGAATGACTTGGTGTGCCATGTGCCACAGCACAGCTGACAACACTGGTTCCAACTTCATTTTAAACCTTTGCACAGTCCCTAGAAGATAACTGGGCAAAGAGTTATAGCCTGTGGTTAGATGTGGAGTGGAAGAGGCAGATTCCATTCATCAATTTTGAAAGAGGAACCTTCCCTGGGTGGGAAGTGCAAAGGTCCTGTGGTGAGTCTAGGTTGGTGAGTTCAAGGAGAATTAAGGAGGTGAGTATGGCTGCAGTCTAGTATTCCGAGCAAGAAGGGATGTGTTGGAAGAGGTTGTGAGAGGGATGAAGGTAGAGGTTTGGCGAGGCCAGAGTCAGGATATGGAGGGTTATTCTGAGTGAGACAGAAAGCCACTGAAGGGTGTACATCAAAGGGATGACATTATGGGACTAATCCTCAGACCCAGCTACTTGGGAGAGGTGAGGAGAGCACAAAGGTAGGAGCAGAAGCCTCTCAGTTATCCACTGTAGTGGAGAGAGAGCTGTGGAAGAAGGAGATGACCAAAACAAAACACAAGATAAGCTTCTGAATGTAACATGAAGGATTCCATGTGGGGTCTGAGAGAAGGACACCACAGGTGATTCCAAAATTTTTGTCTTCAGCACCAAGAATGGAGTAATTGTTTACTGAGATGTGGCAGCCTGGGGGGTGGGGTGGGGTGGGGAGGAATGGTATATTAAGGTTAGGGCAGATTTGGATGTCATTTGAGACATCACTCACATCTCCAAGTGGAGGTGAGTAGTGGGTTGTAGTCTAAAGACTTGGCACGGGGGTGGGGGGGGGGCGGGGAGGATATCTGAGTTCAGGGGGTGCCCTCTTGGAGATGGGATTGGTATTGAAGGCCCCTGGGCTGAGTGAGATCAGCAGGGAGGAAACACACACAGAGATAAGAGATCTGAAGATTCAGCCTCCAGTGTTTTAGAGGGAGGCAAAGGAGCCTGAGAAGCAGCCAGGGCAGGAGCAGAAGAGGCTGGAGTCCCAGAGGTCAGTGGCAGAAAGTCTTTCAAGAGTGAGACAATCATCCACTCTCTGATCAAAGCTGCTGATAGACCGAGTGAGATGTGCTGAGTGAGGACCTTAAATCTGGCAACGCCGGAGTCATCAATGACCTTGACAGGAGCAGCTGCAGGGGCATGTGGGATGTGCAGGGCACTCCGGAGGGGCTCGGAGAGAAGTGATGAGAGCAGGTATCAACCCAACGGCAGCTCAGAACAACGAATTTTTGGAAAAGAGACTCCTTAAGGTGAGAATCTCCAAGGTATTTGTGTCCAAGTGTGGGGATCAGAAAAGTCCAAGTCCTCCCTCAGAAAAGAAGAATCATGTCTCTCTGGGGGGCAAAGGGAAACCCTCCTGCAATCCTGCCTGATGAGGGACCCTGAGATCCATCTCAGAACAAGCGTAAGAGCAAGTATGTCACTGGGTGTCTCAAAAGTTGGAATAAGGTAGATGGAGGCAACATCTGGCTATTAAAACAAAAGGACAGAATTAGAATATTCAGTAGAGAATCCCTTTGCTGTGCATCAGCTCCCATCAAAGAGGCCATGAGAAAAGCCAGCATAGTGTGATGAAAGCAGCTCACATCTTTCTGATGGTTTTCACTGTGCAAGGGTGTCTGCCTCACACATGTCACCTGATCCTCACACCGGCAGGGCAGGAAGTCATTATTTCACAGGTGGAGAAAGTGGAACTCGGCCAAGGTCACTGTGGGTGTGAAGAGAGGAACTGGGTGTCGGTGCAAGGCTTTGGAATGCCACATCCTAGAATTTTCTACTTTGTCATCCTGCCTTTCCTTAAAAAAAAAAAACAGGCCTTGATTTTAAAAACTTAAATCAAAAGACTTTATAACAATTGAAAGCTTATGATGGGTCAGGTCCTGGTTGGTGAATTTCTCACTAGTGAAAATGCCAGTTCATTCTCAGAACAAGTCTACCGTGCAATCACTATCTTCACTCTAGAGATGAGCAGACTAAGACAGAGAGGATGAGGGGGCTGGAACGATAGCACAGCGGGTAGGGCATTTGCCTTGCTTGCGGCCGACCCGGATTCGATTCCCAGCATCTCATATGGTCCCCTGAGCACCTCCAGGAGTAATTCCTGAGTGCAGAGCCAGGAGTATCCCCTGTGCATCGCCAGGTGTGACCCAAAAAGCAAAAAAAAAAAAAAAAGACAGAGAGGATGAGCAACCTGCCCAAAGTCACACAGCTAGGAAACTGAATTCAGATTCAAATCTCAAGCATTCTGGCTGTCACATGCATGCATACTCTTAATAGCCATCGTTAGCCAATTCATCTTCTACATGCACATCTCTTTAGGCAGAGAAATATTAATTCATTCAGCCATAGCCACATGCAGATTGGTGTTGATGTAGAAGTCTGATCATTTTGGGCAGTTAAAGGGAGTTTTGTTGAGCACTTTTTGGATACAGAAGGATAACTACTCTGGGGTTATGTACAGGAAGCAGTGGGTTGATATGGCTTTTGTATGTGAGGAGGTTATAGTATCAGTCAATGTACTATCAATTGTCTTGTTTCGCAAATCCTTTGTGAGGAAGGGAGGCATGGAAAAAATCTTGTCTAACAGAGTATGTTATCATTCAGCGAATATTACTCTCCCTGCACCTCCCATACATAGAGAAGCATCCCTGATCATGTAGGGCATGGCCATGAAAATATTCTTTGGCTATTGAAAGACTGGAAGATATAATGTGAGCAGAAGCTTTATTGTATTTGTATAATTTGTCTTGGTTTTGGGTGGCTCTTCCATCTACCCTAGGCAGAACATGTCTTCAGCAACCATTGCCCTATAGCCTGGGTTCCAGAATGAGACCCGGGGGAGCAGTCCTGTCTGACCTGCAGCCCAGGGCCATCCTAAGCTGACACTAGTTAAATTGAGCTGAGCCCAGCAAAGCCAGAGGTCAGATTTCTGAAAAAGAAATAAATATTTGTTGTTTAATTTGTTGAGGTTATAGCAGTTACTGTGGTATCAGAACAGAAATAGCTGAAACTTTGCAAATATGGCTTAAAATTTTTATTAACCCTTTATAGAATAAGTGGACAACCACCTGTGAATTCAAAACAGACAAGTTCTGGGGTGGGAGAGACAGCATAGCTGGTAAGGTGCTGGCATACATATGACCCTGTAAGCACAATCAGAAGTGATCCCAGAGCTCAGAGCCAGGAGTAACCTCCTCTGTGAGTCATTATTTGGGAGCTAATTTTTGAAAAAAGAGAAAAGCTACTTGTCTCTCTATCTCTTCCTTTTTTATCTTTTGCTTTTCTCTTAGACAGGTCAGCTATGATGGCTTCTGTATCACAGATGGACAGGAGACACATTTGGGACTAAACGCACCACTTGCCATAGGCAAATGAATGGACTGTAGGAAACCATATTGCAAAGCACACGCTTAGAGCCCAGCTTCTCCCAGCTACATCTAATTGGACCAGAGGCAGATAGCTTACATTAAAAAGCGCTGATCTATTGGCTGAGTTAAAAAAAAACTCAGCCAATCATGTCTTTTCAAAAGATGAACTAAGAATTTCTGAGTCTTTTCTAAGTAGACATGCAGAAACACAGAGCAGGGGGACACGGTGGACTTAGGAATGTCTAGACAACTCTCCAGCACTGGTCTGGGAAGCCCTGCTCTGGACCCCACGCTTGGTCACAGAAGTGCCCGGCCAGCACCATTCCCAAGGAGCTTTAGGGCTGTAGAGATAAGGTGCTTGTTTTGTGTGTGACTGTTTGCAGATTCAGTCTCCGGCACCATATATGATCCCTGAGCACAGAGCCAGGAGTAAATCCTGAGCACTTGTGAGTGTGACAAACAAACTAAAAGTCAACCTCCTCCCCACCCCCAATTTTAAAAAAAGCCAAAACAAAAAGAAGCTTGACCTCCAGGTCCTTCTCATTGTGTGAAGTTCCACTATTCTATGAAGAGCAGTCTCCCAGCTGAGCCCCACATTTAGCAGCTTCACCTAACTCTGTTCCTTGCAAGCTTAGCATCCACCCTAACAATCTTGAGTTCTCTCTCCCTCTCACTTCTGCTTCTCTGACTGCAGCAAACAATTACTTCTAGCCTTGTTTTGATGACCTTCTATGACACTGTCATTTTTGGTTTTAGTGCAAAGAGAATCAATTAAAATAAACACTGCCAACCATGTCCCTTCAAAGTGAAGGGCAGAGATGTTTTGCAGGTTGTTAATTAGCATGCATGGTCACAGAACTCAAGATTCAGTGCTCATGGCAGACACCCTAAACAAGGTGTGAGGACATGGTGGCCTCAAAGAGGAAGCTGCAGAGGCAGAGGGCAGAAAGAGACACCAGGGGATTTGCAGTTAAGCAAGCATCACCAACACATTTCCTGAATTTTGTCACTTTGGAAAGTGACAAAAACAAATGAGGTATATTAATATGCCCCATTTTGAAAACTTTAATCATTCTTAAGAGCAAAATGAGTCACTTGTTTTTTCCACCATTCCTGAACAATAAAGTGAGAACTTTCATGAGGATTTATTGTATGTTTTTATTCTATCACTTAACCAAAGTCCAGGGACCCTGTGGTCCATAGGCAATATGGTGGCCGTCATCATGACTTGTGGGATGGGGCACACAGTGCTTTCTGCCTGACCCACCATACATGGGCAGTAATGATGGACCCCTTAATGAACAATAGGTGGGGGACCAAGGTCTGGACCCATGGAATCCTCACCCAGAGTTTTAGCATGAAAAATGGAAATCTATTTGAAGTGACATAACTTAATGGATTTTTTATTACAATAAATAAATGAACTCTACAAAAAGTAGTATTAGTAACACAATTCTCTTAATATAAAATATGTTTATATTCTAAGACTGACTTTAAAAACATAATACTGAGAAGTTGATATCTAAAGGTTGAGTGCTCTATGATTTTATGTTAAATTCATGAAATGACTAAATTATGGAGAGAATTAGGGATCGATAGACATCAGAGTGGGTGATTAGGGACAGTGATTATCTGAAATAGTATGAAGGACTTCTTTGTGGTATGTTAAGAACTGTGGTAAGATAGAGTAGGTCTATCATAATTGCAATGGTAGTTACACAAACCTTTTTTAGGATTAAAATGGCATAAAACTCTACATACATGTTACCAATGTCATTTTCCTGGTTTTGGTTTTATACTAAATGTCCTCAGGCGAATAAATGAGGCTCATTGTTGTTACTGTTTTTGGCATATCCAATACACCACGGGTAGTTTGCCAGGCTCTGCCGTGTGAGCAGGGTACTCTCAGTAGCTTGCCAGGCTCTCCCAGAGGGATGGAGGCTTTTAGGTGGCCTCCAATTGCCCTTAGAGGTGTTCCCATGGTTCATACCACATTTAAACCCCAACAAAGATGGTGTGGAAATGATGAAAAATGGGTGTTAAGTGTCTTATGGTGTGTCGCACGGCCTTGAAGTGGCCTCGTGGTTCTGAAAGCAGCCTGGAGCATAGCGGTGGCTGGGTAGTGGAGGTAGTGGAGGTCAGCCAATGAGGTATTTATCTGGTGCGGGTAGGGTGGGTACTCTGGGTTTGATCCCTGGAATAATGGAGATTGGAGGAGGCAGACAGAAGATCTAATTTCCAGATCTCATTGAGCCTGGAGTCCAAGGTCACGAAGTTCAAGATGCCGCTCTGTCTAAAGAAGGTCTTTGATTCTGTTGAGACTGAAGTGGTCATTGAAGCCCTAGCCAAACAGGGCGTTCAAACTCAGTACATCAAGATCCTCTGTGAGCTGTATTACGGATTCACCACCAGGATCTCACCATTCTACAAGGAAGTGATCATCAACATAAAGAGAAGTGTTTGGCAGGGCGATACCATTTCACTGAAACTCTTCAGTGCCACCCTCGAGAACATCATACAACTGGAATGGGAAGGATAGGGAGTGAAGATGACAGTCGACAATTACACCATCTTTGCTTCGATGATAACATAATTTTAATAACACCAAACATTAGCCAAGCAGCACAAATGCTGGCTAACTTCGACCTCGAGTGTGGAAAGGTCGCACTGCAGCTGAATCTCACCAAAACAATATTCATTAAAAACTAACTAGTCCCTGATGTTCCATTTGCTCTCAATGGAATGAACATCTCCAAATGCAGCAGCTTTGTGTACCTGGGTCGAGAACTCAACATGAGGAATGACTTGGGGCCAGAACTGAATAGGAGGAAGAGAGCAACATGTAACGCCTTCAAGAGCGTTGAATAAGTGGTTAAGAGGATGAAGAACCTCCATCTCTGGGTACATCTTTTTGACTCCACTGTTCTTCCTGCACTAACATACGCTTCAGAGACCTGGGCCCTATGAGAACAGGACAAGAACACTATTCAGTTATCCCAAAGAGGAATCAAAAGAGCTATGCTTGGAGTATCACATTTCACTTAAGTGAGAGAAGGAATCTGGAGTTCTGACCTCCATTGACTGTCAAGAATCAGGGACGCTGTCTTGTTTGCCAAGGCGTCGAAAATCAAATGGGCAGGATACATAATGCTATTTAGAGATGACCCGCTGGACTAGAGCTGTTACTGACTGGATTTCACAGAACATCAAAAGACCGTGTGGCTACCCACCTATGAGATGGTCAGACTTCTTTGTCAAAACCCTGAACAAATGGTTTAAGGCTCTTCGTGTTTCTAGATTGAGCAGATACCATTGGGCTACACTAGCACGAGACAGGGATGAACGGCAACGTTACTGGCGCCCGCTTGAGTGTAGGATGACATTACTTTGTCCTCTCCCCCCTTGGCACAAGTAGCTTGTTCCGGTTTTCCCCGGAGTTTAGGCTTACCCCAGTCACACCCATCAAGGTGTTCCCGAATCTCTCCCATCCCTTTGTTTAGCTAATAATCACTTCTCCATGCTCTCTTCCCCAAAAGAGTTAATCCGCGGCTTTCCCTTAATCTGACTCTGCTAATTTGAAAGGTCAGACCTTCCTAGGATACTGAATTTATATTATATAAGTTAATATTGCCTTTCTCCTCTTCTTGTGCCTTTTGAATAATTTACTTTAAAGCTATGTCTGTTTTGTATAGACACAAGAAGACAATATTATGTTTTTATAACTTGGGAATTAATTGGCCTCGAATATTATTCCCTCCCGGGCATCTGCTTTCTCCACTTAAGCCTCAGTTGCCCTCAGTTCCTAGCACCCCAAAAGCAGGGTCCCGACGACGAGGGACGGAAAGGATCTAGGGCAAGCGGTGAGTTATGTGCTACCCTGGCATCGAGATGGGCCTGGCCAAAGTGCCTAATTCTTAACTATAAGTTAAGAGCTTGATCATAGACAAATGCTGTCATGATCCAATAGTAATTATGAGACTAGGACCCTGCCAGGGATAGGAAAGACTGATCTGGCCTGAGCACTGTAGTCTGAGATTGAGATGGCCCCAGGAGAGCAATTCTATAAGCTTTAATGCATCTCTTATTGCGTCCATACAAAATAATTAATATTATGAATTCTTATATGTTTGCTGGCTGAGGAGAAGAGAAACACATTCATGGGACTCCACTCTTGGATGGATCCTCCTGCTGAAAGAGAATTAGTCCTAGGAGAAGCATCCCCTAAGGGAGAGGAACCTTACCCTATTGATGGTGACCACACCTATGTGTATGCCCCAACCCCCTCATGCTGTGGAGATTTAACGAGGCTGTAAGAGTGGGTTGGGGGGCCAGATCCACGGGGGCCAGATCAAGAGATCCAGAGAGATATCCAGAGCCGGGAGAGAAGCAGGGAGAGAGAACAAAATAAACTGATCGAGCAACCAGTTTGGCCTTCTTCCTTCCGTCGCCTGCCCTTGACCGACAGCACACACAGTGGTTCCGGGGCACCGAACTCGGGCGGTGAGACAGAGCCTCCCGGAGAGCCCACAAGTGTGCGCGCCCCTCGGCGAACCTTAGTTTTTTACACTCGAGCAAATAAAAGATCAACAGGATACAAGTGATACTAAATGTCCTCAAATCTAATAGTTTTGGGGAAACTGGGTAACATCTTTGTGCTTTCTTTGCAATGTTTAGTGACTATTATTACTTCAAAATTAAAATGTTTTCATAAAAGAAATAAGCATGCTGTGATTAAGAAAGGTAAAAGACAAGTTACAGGCTGGGGAAATTCTTTTGCAATACAATTATCTGACAGAGGGCTCACATCCAAATATATAAAGAATGCCTACAAATCAATAAGACAGATAACTCAATAAAAAATGGGCAAAAGAGGACATCCAAATGTCCAAAGAGCATTTGAAAATGTACTCAACATCATTAGTCATCAGGAAAATGCAAATTTAAACCACAATAAGATATCACTGTGTACCCATTAGAATGGCTAAAATTAAAAAGACTGACAATATCAAGTTTAATGAGGGTATAGAATAATTAGAATGTTCATGTATTGCAGATGGGATATAAATTGGATCAGCCTCTTTGGAAAACTCTGTACACCGAGTTCTCTCAGAAGCAAACTCTGTGATAAAAAGATTAGAACACAGAAAGTTTATTGGAAGTACATTGGGGACCAACTTTGAGAAGGAAAAGGAAAAGGAAGAGCAGGAAGAAGGTTTGGACAGAGCAGGGAGAATGCTCTGCTACAAGACAGTTTCAGGATAGAACTCAGAAGGAGCCCTACAGTGGGGATGGCCATTCAGGTTTGTCCTAAACTGGGACTGAGTTTTAGACCACAGTGCTGATTGTAGCGGTGGGGCTGACCTGGGAAGGAGGGACCTTGACAAGAACACCTTTCCTCAGTCATTTCCTTGGCTGTTTCCTGCAAATTGCTGAATCCAAGTACCTGACATCCCAGAAGCTCTCGCAGTGGGTAAGAAAATGGTGCTCCAGTTCTGAAGGAACACACTAGGAGCAACATCAGCTCTCCACCACAGTCCACCTGACTTGGAATCACTATTCCCATAAAGTTTAAAGAGTGACTTGGCCAAGAGCTGGATGGCACTCTTTTTTTGCTTTTTGGGTCACACTCGGTGATGCACAGGGGTTACTCCTGGCTCTGTGCTCAGGAATTACTCCTGGCGGTGTTCAGGGGACCATATGGGATGCTGGGAATCGAACCCAGATCAGCTGTGTGCAAAGCAAATACCCTACCCGCTGTGCTATTGCTCCAGCCCCTGGATGACACTCTTTATTGGCAAACCATAATCTCTCCTTTTTGAGTAGACATTGTTGACTAAAAGACCAATCCTTTTTTTTAATTAAATTATTCTTTTATTGAATCACCATGTGGAAAGTTACAAAGCTTTCAGGTTTGTCTCAGTCATACAATGTTTGAACACCCATCCCTTCACCCATGCACACATTCCACCACCAAGAGTCACAGTATACCTCCCCCCCACCCCCACCTCCCCAGCCCCCCACCCCGCCTGTATAACTGATAAATTTCACTTTACTTTCACTTTACTTTGATTACATTCAATATTTCAACAAAAAAACTCACTATTATTGTTTGGATTTTCTCCCCCCTAAAGTTGGACCTGCTGAAAAGGAAGCATTTGATAATTTGTTTTCCATTGCTGAGAATGAAGAGCTATGAGGTCAAGTGGCCACATTAGCAGCCACACGGTTTTGGATTTCTGTATTTTAGTATTTAAGTAACTAAGTCCAAAGAAATATTTTCCAGAAATTGCATCCTTGCAAGTAAAAGACCAATCTTAAAAGAGTATATACTGCCTCATTTCATTTCTATCCTTAAGGACAGACACAACTGACTTTAGGTATTTAAAGTAAGAATAGCCTTTACCTTTGGTGAACATAGATGTCTATTGTTGGCAGTTTTCTGAGGTGGTGGTTATGTTTTATTTTGTGGACACTGGTTATACTGATGTGTTCTTGTCTCACTCATTTAAATAAATATGCATAAACATTATTAAGCTGTATCAGAGCTACTGAGAGTATCCCACCTTCACGGCAGAGCCTGGCAAGCTACCCGTGCGTATTGGATATGCCAAAAACAGTAACAATAAGTCTCTCAATGAGAGACGTTACTGGTGCCCGCTTGAACAAATAGAATAAAATCAGAACTATGTGTTTAGACATCTTACTTTTAAAATTTTGTCTCAGTAAAAAATCCTCAAAAAAATAGGCTATGTGAGCAAAAGAGAAAATAAAAGTCTACATTTTTTTTTTAAAAAAGGACATCCTATATAATTCCTAAATATGTAATATACCCATCCACACCTTCAGCCATTTTGAAGAGTCAAAGACTTTAGGGCATCAATACTCTGAAAATTCCATTTCTGGTTGATAAGTTCTGTGAAGTCACAGTGTCATGAATTTACCCGACCTGATTCTCTTTTTAGGGTGTTGGGGTTTCTGTTCAACTATGCCCTTTCTATCCACAGCACTCTATTCTCTGAACTTCCTGGCATCCTTTTCATAGCCGGAACAAGCTGCGTTCTACAATCAGAAACATGCTCCAGCAACCTTGCCCACACCTCTAAATCTTCTCCTGCAGCTGCTGTCCTTCTGTCTTTTCTGTTGGAAGCATTTGATGTCACTGTTCCTCAGTTCTTTTCAATTGCCCTGTCACTTCCCCTTCCCCCTCCCCTCTACCATTCTGTGTTAGAGTGATTTAGCAGGACTAAAGAATCAGCTATTTAAAGGGGCCAGCTTCTTTTAAAACAGGATCCCTTTTTCTCCATACACAAAATTAGCGCAGTGAACACCACTGTGTAAGTTACATTTGGCCTTGTTCCCATGGAGAATGTGACAGACAATGATCTATCCTTGCTGGGGATAGACAGGTGAGACAGGAGCATTCACTTCATGTTATCCCACCAACCTCATCTGTAAAACAGAGAGCCAATGGGAAATAATGGGATGGCTATGGCAAATTGCCAAAAGATGAAAAGCACTAAAGCATCCCCTGGCATGGTGAGTGCCTGAAAGCCAGCTCGGATCAGAACCCGGATGTTCAAGGTGTATGTGCAGAACACATCCATGAAAGCACGCCCAGCAGGAAACTGCCTCCTGTGCAAACAGATGCTCCTCGCTAGGGGAAGATGGGAATGCATCCCCAACAGGAAATGATCTGTGGGAGAGAGGCAAAACAGAAAGAGAGATTTAAGTTACATAGAGAGAATTTCTTTCAAGATGGAGTGGTATCAATTATTAAAGCTGTACATGATGAGTAGGCAGGATAATATCAAGGAGTTCTAAATTATTTACACATTATTGCTCTCTGTCTACGGGTGTCTGCCATCCCTCATCTTCTACTGGGGGAATCTGCAGAATGTGCTTGGCTCAGAATAATTTCTAATAAAGTTTCTCCCTCTAAGGTCTTGACGCTTCCTATTCATTTGAAATAATCAGCTTCTTGAATTCCCTATCACAAAGATTCTGCTTTCATGAGTCTAAAGTTGCCGAATATAACTTCTATTTTATGATGCATGAGATGGAAGAGATATTTCCAAGGGGTGTGTTATCTTTGAATGTGCAATCAACTCTGACATTTCTGAAAAAAAGTCCTGATGTAGTGGCAAAAATGATATTAGGAAGCTTTCACCTTCCAAATGCACCTACTGGCTTCTTCTGCTTTATCATCACTAGTGCTTCATAAATCCAGCTGGCCGAAATATACCCAAAGTATAGGATTGCATCAATAAGCTAAGTACTGCTTCATCACGCCTGTACAAGTCTTGGACTTGAAGCATATCAGTGGAAAGGGGACTGAGAAGCTGCACAAAATAATAGATGGGGGAGAGAATTTGTGAACTGTTATGAAGAGGATTTTGGCAAGACATGATTTATCTCAGGAAAAACTGTGGAACACGTTTTCAATGTTTGCTGTGAGTAAAGAGGATCAGAGGCAGGGAAGCCCTGGGCTAGGTTAGTCATTATGGACCTTTCTTGGGCATCTCAAATTCACTGAAACTTGTCTTGATTCTACCTCCCATGAGATGAGTGTGTAAGGGTTCCCACCGAAGGTGAGGTATCTAGTATAGGTTCTGGAAGAATCCATTACATGCATGATTTAAAAAATAATAATAATAAAATTCCCCCCCTCCCCAGATCTTCAGATCCCTGACTGTAAAAAATAAACTCAACCTGGGATGTTGAGTAGTTTGGAGTGGTGAATTGTTTCATTCAAAAAAAGAACATTAAGAGTGGGTTTCCCCTTTGATTCCTGTATCCTGATAAAGAGAACATATATACTTCATTATGATCCTAAAACTCTTGTATTCAGATACTTAACTTGGTTGGCAACTCTTGGATGAAAAAGGAAATGAGGAATTTAAGTGAGATAAAAAGAAAAACGTAGGAGACTGGAGCAATAGCCAGCAGGTAGGGTGTTTGCCTTGCACACGGCCAACTAGGTTCAATTCCCAGCATCCTGTAAGGTCCCCTGAGTACAGCCAGAAGTAATTCCTGAGTGCATGAGCCAGGAGTAACCTCTGTGCATTGCAGGGTGTGACCCAAAAAGCAAAAAACAAAAAACAAACAAACAAACAAAAAACATAATAATGAGCCATCTAAAGCATTTACTATTTATTTTCTTTTTGCAACCCTACTCCTACTCTCTCATCTCTGGGTGTCAAACTTCTCAACAATTTGACACTTTGATCCCTCACAACAGGATTATTGATTCAGAGAGGGGTCTTCATGTTATTGGGAGATAACTCAGATTGACCTGGTCATGGCTTTGAAAATCTAAGCCTCCTCCCATCCTGCCAGCCAGGTGGTCCTGTGCAGGGCCCTGTGGGCTGGTCTTGGTGTTCTCCCGGGTGGTGTGGCTCTTGGTGCCTTCCAGAGGGGTGTTGTTAGAAGTTGCAAGCAAAGTAACACACAAGATGGTTGAAGTGTTCCACAGACTTGGTTCTCACTTTTTTTTTTTTTGCTTTTTGGGTCACACCTGTCGATGCACAGGGGTTACTCCTGGCTCTGTACTCAGGAATTACTCCTGGAGGTACTCAGGTGACCAGATGGGATACTGGGAATCAAACCTGGGTTGGCCGCATGCAAGGGAAATGCCCTACCTACTGTGTTATTGCTCTAGCCCGGTTCTCACATCTTAACCCCCCCCCACACACACACACACACTTTGTCATTAAATTCCAGACTCAGAAGAGCCCTATTCCAATGAATTGGCTAAAAATAAAATGACTTCGTTAATGAATACAGTTGTTTACCTTGTTCTGCTCAGGGAAGACCCTCTCTCATGGTCTTGTCACCCCTTCTCCCCTTCTCCCCACCCCTTCTACCTCACCCCCACCCGCATCCCAGCCCTTCAGAGCGCCATCGCCTTCAAGTCCTGTCCCTTCACACCTATTCTCACAGACCACTCATTTTGGGCTTGTATTATTGAATGCGTTCTAGATCCTCGGTATGTTTTTTTCACAGTGTCTTTGTTCCTAATTCTATATTCTGGATCATTCCTAGCCCCAGTGGTTACTTTTTATGGGAACTCTCAGTGTGGCCTTTGTAGGAGACATCTTTCATGTTCCTGTTGGACAGCAAATCGGCTGTCCCTGGAAAAAGTGGTCTTTTCACTCATTTGCTCAGTTCCCCTCCCACTGGAGATCTAAGGGAGAGTTGAGTGTCTCTGTCCTGGTTCTCTGATGGAGAATTGCATCTGCAGAGGTGGTTTCCTCCCAGATCCCTGCCCTCACCCTTTCTTCCCTACAGAAAGAAACTTTACTCTTCAGCAAGAGGCCCCTGAGTGGCTTTCCTTTCCCTCCTCCCTTCCCTCTGCGTCTAAACACAGCAGCCCGGAAGCATGTCTGAGTGTGTGGGGGTTGTGGAAACTCTCGGGACACGAGTCCTTGTTTCATGGGTGTGGTTCTCAGGGGCAAAGGTGGGTGCAGGCAAGGAGCTGGAGAGGAGGGAATACAGAGGCCCTAGCTCTACTTTGTGTCCTTCTGATTGATTTTATTCTATTATTTTTGGAGGTCACACCTAGAGATGCTCAGGAGTTACTTCTGGGGAGGTGCTCAGGAATGATCCCTAAAACTGCTTGGGGGACCATATGCAGTGCTGGGAATCGAACCAGGGTGGACCACATGAAAATTGAGTGTCATAACCTCTTAACTACTTCTTTGGGCCCAGATAAATTTGGGGATTTTGAGGAGATCACAATGGGAAGTCCTTGGGGGTTCTGTGCTTGGGGTAGCTCTGAGCAGTTTTTGGGGGTCCAGACAGTGCCAAGAATAGAACTGGGATCAGCTGCAAGCAAGGCATGCACCTTGCAATTTCTATACTATCTCTCAAGTCCAACCTTTATTCAGTTTTATATATATATATATATTTTTTTTTTTTTTTGCAAGGTGGGGTGTGGGGGTAGTGAATTTGAGTCACAGCAAACAATACTCAGTAACTATTTATGGTTCTGTGCTCAGGAGTGACTCCTGGCGGTGCTCAGAGGATCATATGCAGAGCCAGGGGTTGAATTTACCTCCTCTACCATTACCCCCTGAACTGGAGCGATAGCACAGCAGTTAGGATGTTTGCCTTGCACTCGGCTAACCCGAGTTCATTTCCTTCATCCCTCTCTGAGAGCCCAGCAAGCTACTGAGAGTATCCCACCCACATAGCAGGGCCTGGCAAGCTCCCCGTGGTGTATTCGATATGCCAAAAACAGTAACAACAAGTCTCACAATGGAGATGTTACCGATGCCCGCTCGAGCAAATCAATGAACAATGAGATGACAGTGTTATAGCGCTACTATTACCCCAAACATTCTAGCTTTTAAATGGCTGCTCTCTAGCCTGTTGACACTCTGGCCAGCACCATCTCCCAGGCAAATAGTATAAAAAGTCTACCTTTCTCATTAGTAACCAGGATGGCTGACACAGTGCACTGTTAATGTGCTACACTTAATATTGTGTGGCATTTCATCCTTGTTCTGAAGCAATAAAAAAAAGTGGGTTCTTTCATTCTCCCTGTTCATAGATGAAGACACAGACCCAGGAAGTGAGGGGGAGGGAGAAGGCTCTGGGGGCTCAGGGGTAGTCAGCGCTGACCCAGAATTAAAATGCTTGCCCGGGGCCCACTGAGAACACTCATGCCTATTCTCTGCCTGTGCTTCCAGGCCTGTCTTAGTTGTTACATGACCAGGAAAGCAGCACCAACGCTCTCAAGTGGAGCATGCACATTGATGGAGCCAACCTTGACAGGGGCTGTCAAAATTGAAGAGCCGTTTGCTCCTGTTGGGCTGATCTGTGCTTGCAAGTCAAAGGTCTGAACCCAGACACTCCAGATCATCTCTGCTTCACCGCAACATGCAAGATAGCAAGACTTCTTTGGAATGGGCTCAATTTTTGAGTGTTCATACATTTTTTTCCCTTCATCAAGCAGAACCTGGTCCAGTTTTTCTGTCCCATTTATTTTGGAGGCTCTCTTCCCTGTGAGCAAGTCAATAGCTAGGGTTGAACCTGGCTGGCATGATCCCTTCATTCCTCTGTCTACCACATCTGACTCCTGTGCCTCTGAAGTGTCTTGACCACCCTGGGTCTCTACAAGATGCCAGCTGTATCCCTTTCTGCAATAGCAGAACCTGGAGCATGGCAAACATCCCGGGAAGGTTTGTGAAATGAGTGACTCTCTGAACAAATGAATGAGTGAAGTAAAGAATGAAACTTTCCATAGGTGGACCCATAGCATTCTGACAGAGCTGATGTCATAATCCCTTTGGAGAGGAACTGCTTGCCTGGTATCAGAAAAGAGGAAGGAATATTTCCTGATCCAGATTCTTTTGAGTTTGGGGAGAGCTCTCATTCATCCCCCACACACTTAGTTAAATCCCACCTGCTAGGTAGGTAAGAGGCAGTCAGGTTGAGTTCTGGGCCAGTCCTCTCCCAACTCACTATTTCCATGGAGGGGTTTGGAAGCAAGCTGGTATTGTCCATTGTTTTGTTAGAATCAATGTGACACCATCGTGTTCCTTGGGGCACTGTGTCAGATGCTGTTATAGTTGTAGAGATAGAAAACTTCCATTTCCAACTCTGGATGGAAAAATAAGGCCTTATCGAGAGGTCTAATAGGGCATGCTATTTATAAACCGATGCGGCTTATCACCAACAAGAATGTTATCTTCACTAAATGATGCTTTTAAAGATTTCCTTATTCATTTCAGAAAATATTTTGCTAGACCTGCTTGAGCAGTTATTTCTGACTAGGTTCAACTTTCATTTCCAGAATGTCATGGCTTTTTGTTCCTCCCTGTGACCCACTGTCTAGCCTGACTCATCTCTTCTAGAACCTTCTCTGTCCTTCCCTCAAACCACTGGAAGTGATTTACTAAGTGTCATTTTCCAGCCAACTTCCAGATGCTGGCTAGAAAGACAATTTACAGGAACAAAATGTGCTCAAGTTATCACTGAATCATAGTCCAAAATTTATTAAAGAATCAGCTATTGGAATTAACAATGCTTTCTCTTTATGGAAGCTGTGGTTTGAGTGGAGATTGCTCAGGAAAGCTCTTTAAAGTCATGTCATCAATTTTGCAATTGTGTATCTCACAGTGATTCAATTTTAAAAAATTAAAAGTAAAAAAAATTAAGTCATGTTATCAAGAATGAAGCTGGATTAGAAGGAAAATGAAGGATCAAGCAGTAAAACATCTATAAGGTACAAAAGAAGGTGTGTGGGTAAGGGTAAGAGGAGAATTATGAGGGAAAGGAAAATACTTCCCCTCCCTTTTTGTTATTGCAGTTCTAATCTGGGGCACAGCTCATCTTAGTCAGGATTTTGTGATCTTTAAGCCAGAAATGACTGGAGTTCAGCATTTGATCCACGATGAGCAATTTAAAACCAGCTTGATGTACCAACTGGAATAGCAGTTTTCTCCTTATCATTGCTGGCTACCTTCAGTAAACATGTTGCTACCAGTACTCACTGAAAACAAATCTGAAAGGACCTTTAGATTCACTTGCTAGACACATTTTTGGTCTAACTGTGATGATAACATCATATTACTAGAACCAAAATGTACCAATTACACAATGTACCAATTACCAATTAATTAGAACCAATGATCCCAGGAGCCATTTTGATTTCTTAAACCTCATGTAATATTGATTGCTCTGTTTTGACCTAACATGTAAAATTTGTAGTTTAACAAGCAGGAAGCAACTTAATTTCTATGCCATCAGAAAATTTTATGTTTAACTACCTTATAATTATTTCAGCTATAGAGAGCACCAATATTTCCTGAGGGCATTTTTGAAGGAGAGAGAAGCACAGAACAACCATATCTTAATCCACGAAAGTTCTGAAAATTCAAAATTCAGTTGCATCCCATCCTTTTCAGGAGTAACAGGCAGAAGAGCGAGTAAAACAAAGCATATAAACAAGTATAAAGACCCATTTATGAAAGGGATACTGACGATCACTTTCATAAAAATTCTTCTGCCCCTAGAGCAAAGGATCTCAATTGGATATTAGAAAGAAAAACATACAAGCTAATTTAAAAGAAAACACAAGCTAATTTAAAAGAAAACATAGAAGCTAAATTAAAAGAAGAGGTAAATGACTAGCTAATGCCTCTCCTAACATCCCTAGATGTTAATTTTTACCATTTTGTTTGGTTGGGGAGGGGGGTTGTATTTTTATCACAACCTATCACCAGAGTGCCCGCTTCCCTCCACCAGTACCCCTCCTACCCACCCTGCCATGTAAGCTCAATTCTTCGACAAAATCATCAGTCCCAATGACTTAAACTGTAAATCAATTAGTTGAGAATACAACAAGGATATAAAGGTGTATCTTTAACGAGTAGAATTTGGAGGTGATATGACCAGTTCTGTGGAGAAGAAAACTTCAGGAAGCTATTGGAGAAGAGATTTGGGGTCCAGCCTGGTATTTGGCTCTGGAGTTCAGCTTGCCTCAGCTAGTTATGTTCTCCCGAAAGTGTCATCTAGCATGGAGCTAAGGTGGAGCTGCTCCCCAGGGAGATTAGAGCCTGCGGTTGGCGCATGGGCACCGAGAGACACCCGAGCTGACCTTTCATCTATCTCTGTTCAAGGTTCTTCTCTCTTTCCAGTGGTCCCATTTCTGCTCATCTCTTAGCTATTGCGTTTTTTCAAACAAGCCTGGCACCTGGACAACTTTAAGTTGCATTTCCCTTACCTTCCCCTGAAATCATCAGCATTTTGTGTCCTCTCCTACCTTCTTCTACTCTACAACAGGCTTTGGTTCCCAGGCTCTCTCGTATCTTCTTACGTCCTAGAAACTTAGCTGGCTGCTGACTTTGCCAGGGGAGGCCCCTTTTTCTCCTAGCTTCTGGATTTCTCTGCACGCATGGGAGGAACCCTTCTGTCCGTGGTATAAGTGTTTGGGACAAGCCTGGCCCTCAATCCAGCAGCCCCCCAGTCCTCCAGTTTCATTGCTCAAGGAGACCGACAGTGGTGCTGCTGGCCTAGAAAAAGAGGAATCGAATGATATTTCTGATGCGTGATTTGGTTGTAACTTGAGCCCTGTAGACACATGTTGGGGTCTCGGTAGCCAGCCTGAGACTTTGACCAAATCCCAGATCCCCTGCCCCTGAAAGAAAGAGCCGGCCCTGTTTACAGGGGCCTAGGGGCTTGCTTCAGCACTCCACACACATAGGCACTCTAGTTGAAGGTGAGGGATGTAATAGTTACCATCTGCCTGAGCTGATACACCTGGCCCTGAGAGCGGGAGATGTAAATCATTAACATCTGTATTGAGCCTAACAAGGTAAAAGTGATACATGTGGATCACCCTGAAATGTGTGTATAAAAACTCCTGTGTGAGAGCTAATAAATGGATTGCTGATTGACCACCAGCTTTCCCCCTCCCCACGCCCGCGTGGTTCTTTCTCCACGGTGGTGGGAGTCCGAGGGTGCGTGGAGGGCCAGGGCAGAGGCTTCTCCCCTTCCCACTCCCTCTCCTATAGGGAGTAAGTCCGGCGACTGGGGGATGGTAGTCCAGTGTGCCGGGGTCGACTGGCCAGGACCCCGACAGACACAGCTAGACGAGCTACAGTTCTGCATCTAGACCAAGCATACTGGTTCTTATTCAGGTAGACTCAGAAATCCTACAAAACATGCGGATTTTGTTTTAAAACTTTTAATTGAAATACTGGGATTAACAAGACTGTTAATTATACTTTTCATGCATATGTCATTCTAACACCACACCTGTCATCAGAAAGCCTGCTTTTCTCCACAAGTACCACTCCTAGCCACCCTCCCATGTGAGCTCAGTTCTTTAGATAAGATCGTCCCAATGACTTAAATTGTAAATCAATTAGTTGAGTAAAGAATATTTTTCAAGAGCTGTTTCTCTTTTTATAGGTATATACATAAAAATAATGATGTAATGATTCTATTTTAATATGTTTAAAAATTAGCATGAAATAGATAAATTTAAGAGTGAGGGAAGGACAATTTTAAAAATAAGTTAAGGGGAAATCTGAATATGTCAGGCCGGAGCGATAGTACAGCAGGTAGAACATTTGCCTTGCATGCAGCTAACCTGGGTTCAATCGTTGGTACCCCACATGGTCCCCTGAGTCCTACCAGGAATGATTCCTGAGCACAGAGCCAGGAGCAAGTCCTGAGCACTGCCTGGTGTGGCCCCCAAACAAATAAACAAACCAGCAAATCTGGATACGCTGGTAGAAGTATGAAAGTGTGTTTCCTCTTAAGATGATGATGCTTTGGACTGGAGCACAGCGGGTAGAGCATTTGCCTTGCATGCAGCCGACCTGAGTTCGATTCCCAGCATCTCATATGGTCCCCCACACACCGCCAGGAGTAATTCCTGAGTGCATGAGCCAGGAATAACCCCTGTGCATTGCTGGGTGTGACTCAAAAAGAAAAAGAAGATGATAATGCTTTATGTTAGAAAATATATATTATAAATAATGATTAGGTTTCTGCATTAATAAGTAAAATATATTGATAAAAATTTGAGCCCACACAGTGGATGCTCTCATAATATCAGCATTCTGCTGCAGAGAGTGGATCAGCCTACCCACTAGGGGCCTCTGTGCTCCTCTCATTCTACCCCCTAGGCATCTAGCAGAGCAAACCTGTTAGAGATACCAGTGCCAGGCACACGGGATGCAACTGGAACACGTTTCCCAAGAACCGTGTTGTCTTTTTTTCAGAAAACAATGGGGACTTCCTTAAAGCTATAGTAGAGTCTCTTTCCCATCAATCACAGTGGCTAAGTTAAGCATTCAATAAATTGGCTCTATGTATTTATAAAAATCACTCTTTTTTTTTCATTTCACTCATTTCATTTCTTTTGAAATGTTTGTTTTATTTTATTTTATTGAATCACCTTGGGATAGTTACGAAGCTTTCATGTTTGAGTTTCAGTCTTACAATGATTGAACACCCATCCCTCCACCAATGCACATTTTCCACCAGCAATGTCCCCAGTATCCGCCCCCCTTCCCAGCCCTCCCCCTGCCTCTATGGCAGACAATTTCCCCCATACTCTCTCTCTCTCTACTATAAAAATCGCTCTTTATGAGTCTAAATAAAAGCTTAAAAAATCAGTCAGATCAGCACTGAGAAGTGGAAAATATCCCCTCATGGGCTACTACACTCCAATGTTTGTAGAACTCATCAGCAGATACTGACCAGGTACCTCCTCTGCGTAGGAGCCTGAGCCATAGGGATATAGGGATACAGTTATGAATGAGGAAAATCCATACCTATTCTCACAGGTTATATAGTCAGTTTCAAGAAGAGAAAATTATAGGCACTGTTTTTAAAAAACACAGAAGGTCAAGTGGTCACAGTGTTTCATGCCCTAAATCAATCTATGCTAACTATACATTTATCATCTCATTTCTTATTTTTCCTACTAGATTTTAAATTCCTTGAGGGCACAATATATTTCCTTTGGGTGCTTTTGTGCTTTTCTTGCACCTGATTCTTCACTTCTGGGTCTTTATGTTAAAGGAGATAATGCTTTATGTTAAAGGAGATTTGCTGATGCATAGCAAATGTTCATTGAATGGCACAGGCCCATATTCATGACCTTGCTTGACCCAAACATTAACCCTAAAAGGAACCTGCGATTATTGAAGCCATTTGATATTGTTCTTACCAGCATCTGTGGCCCAATAGGACCTGACCCCAATTTCAATTCCTTCTACCTCCCTCTCCTCTCTCCTTGCTTGCAACTCTCAACCTTCCTGTGGTAGGGTCCAATATCCAAAGACCACACATAGCAGTGAGCTTTGTAGTATAAAGTTTTATTCTGCACAATACAAGCAAGCATTGGGTTCAGAAAGCTAAGAAAGCTGAGAAGGCTGAGAAGGCAGACTGGTCAGGGCCGGCCCCTCTAGTAGGAGAGCGACCCCCTCCTTTGTTCTTGCACCTCTTATATCCCTGATTTCTGCACATTGCCCATTTCTTGGTGGTCTAGCTAACTTCCTGGTGACCTTTTACAGGCTGCCTTCAGCTGGTTTGTATTGGGCAAGTGCGTGTCAAACTCCTATTGGTGGTTATCATCCGAGGGTTCATGTCTCATCTCCCTCTGAGAATTCGCCCACTGCAGGTTTCCACATCCTGCTATGTGTCAGGGTTTCTAGCTAACTCTGTAATCCTGATATAATGCCTCAAGGCCATGGTCATGGATGTACAAATTTTCCACTAAGCAAGCTTTGGGTGCAGAATGACTGCCGCTTAAAAATGGGGGTGCTTATGCTATGCTGAATGATACCTATTTTTTCTGGCAGTTGTGGAGAGGGTCCCATGTCTCTTGCTTTCAGCAGGTCATTCCAGATCCAATTCCAGCATGTGCTTTCCTTTTCCAATACCTGGAAGGCTAGTCGCCCAGGTTTCCATGTAAATCGTCGCTCCACTCGCTCAGATGCTTGATGCTTCCACTCCGAAGAGGGATTTCCTAACTTCTCTGCTACCCCTCATGTGCAACGGCTCATCTCACCCTCCTCCAGCTCTCTCTACAGCACTGGAATACCATGCTGTTTCAATGGTAGTGCTCCTTAATATCTGAACGACAGCTTTACTGGCGAGGGATTTTGTCTTACAGGGCCAAAGTTGGATCCCGAGCCCTGAGCCCCTGCTGAACCCCAAGCAGATCTCAACAAATATTTGTTAGAGAAATGGGTCTTCATTCTATGGATGAGGCACTTCGAAGTGCAGAAGAATTCGGAACCAAATTCAATGCCACACAGTTTGAAAGTGCCAGAGATGGGACTTGAAACCACATTGTGCCAAAACCAATGTCCTTAACCCGTGTGTGTGTGTGTGTGTGTGTGTGTGTGTGCGCACGTGCACATGTGCATGCGCACACACACACATATGCACATGCATCTCCTGTATGCTCTTGGATTCTTCATGAAAAAGCACTATTCATTTTATATCTTGTACTTTAAATGCTTAATGAGCCTGACACACGAAGGGGATTGCATAAATGCCAGGTAAGAAACAGACAGCTGGCTAATGGAAGATTTGACAGGTGGAGAGAGCCATGGTTCTGAGGAAGACCCAGTGGCAATAAGGGCACGGGACTTAATGAAAATATTTGGTATAGCATGGTTCCACTCCACAGCCTGGAAATGCCTGAGTGAGTGGCTAGCTATCACCTAAGGCGCTTCAGCAGTGTGAAAAGGAAAGTCTATTAAGTCCAAGCACTGTAAGGGTTTCCTTTTAGCAGCTGAGTTGTGGACCCATATCTTGTCTTCATGCTAATTTAAATGCCTGAAGTGCTTTGTTAGTCTTTCAAAGACTTCATTATGATGAGCCAGAGTCACGGTAAAAAATGTGCTAGTCTTTAAACTCAAGGCAGATGGGAAATTGATAGCGCTCTGAAATGGCCACAGAACTCAACACTGCTTCTCGATGGCTGCTAGATTACATATGTTAAAACTGATGGACAGAGTCTGCAGTGAACGAGGCAATGAATTTGGAAGCATGTAATCAACAAAAGTATTAGTTTTTAATAAATATTTAGGACTATATACATATTTTTTAATATAAAGAACTCTTAAGGGCAAATAACGGTTTGGTAGAAAGCCGCAGGAAGATAGCCCATTGCTGGATTTCTCAGACCTTACCACCATGTTCCTTCTAATGTTTTGGTTCTATTTCTCATTCCTAATTTTTTTCTTGCTCCTTTCCTTGTACAGGAAGGAGTAAAATCAGAACCCTCCCTGGGGGTTAGTTTGCCAACACAGATACTCTGGGTCGGACCCTAAGGCTACCAGGGCTCTGGTTGTATAGAAGGGGATGCCTCCTTTCTCCCCGTGCCTACCATAGACATTGGGTCATTTACACTGTATCCTTTCCATAGGCTTAAATGCTTGACATCCTTCCTTGCACCCACTTCATTTGCTGTCTTTTCTCCTCATTCCTCCTCCTGCAGCCCTCCACCCAAACACATTGTTGTGGATTCTCATTAACTCTGAAGCACAGGTGGAAAAAAAAAATCTGCCTGACTGGAGGGTATTACACCAGGGAAGTAACATTTCAAAGCATAATTACTTGTCTCTCTAAACTTGCTTTCTAAATTAAACCAGTGTGCTTTACAACATCCCAAACACTTTTTTCTTTCTATGGGAAGTCAGAGTAAGTCTCTGACTCTAAGTTTTTGAAGAGGGAGGAAAAGCATCTTTCTCTGACCCGTCCAGGGTTCCTTAGGGTCCTGACTCAGTAGACTGAGGGACAGAAAGAGACTGGGAGTGCTGGTTCTGAGCCAGAGTGACTGAGCCCAGATCGGGCCTGAGGTGAGAGGGGTATGTTTTCCTTTTTGTTTACACTTTATATTCCACATCTGAGAAATGATTTCCTATGAAGAATTCCTTATTTTCTCCTATATTGCTTTCTTAAAATCTTTTGCTATGCATCTCTCTGTCATTATTCCTAATCATGAAATTGATTTCTGTGGATAGTTTGAGCAAAGAATCAGATTTCATGCCTTCTATATGAAAAAATTATCAAAACTCCATTTACTAAATAACGCATCCTTCTTTCACTGGTATGCAAAACCTATTGACACAAATCCAGTTTTCACTTATATACAAGAATCTGTTTTGAGGCTCTCTGGTCTGTATATTCTTGTAACCATGCCTTAATGCCTTTATTTCTGTTCCTTTATAACATATCTTGCCAGGGGAAATTCTGACCCTTTGCTCCTATTATGTTCTGCAGTGGCAGCACATTTTGTTTTCAAAGATGAACATACACACATTTGTCTTGGGGTGGGGAAACTTCCCCAGTGATGTTCCCATGGCCCGAGGGCCCCTCCTGGCCCTGCTCAGCAAACCTGCTCAGTAGTTAATGCGAGGGACGGACTGAGTGAGGTGATGCTTGGGCCCTGTGGTGCATCCACAGTGCTTGGCGTCTCCAGGGCTGCACCCAGTGGTACTTGGGGGGGATGGTCATGTGGCTTCAGGGGGAGAATGTGGTACCCAGGAATGGAACCAGGGATGGCCAAATGCAAAGCATGCACCTTAACCCCTGTACTATAAGTCCAGGCCCCTTGGCTTAAACATGATCGTTAATTTTTAGGAAAAACCCAATTGGGAGTTTAACTGGACTTACACTGGTGTTGTATATACTCTTTCTTTTTTCTTGTCTTTTTTTTTCTTTTTGGGTCACACGCAGCAATGCTCAGGGGTTACTCCTGGCTCTGCACTCAGGAACTACTCCTGGTGGTGCTTGAGGGAGACCATATGGGATCCTGGGGATTGAACCCAAGTCTTGGCCGAGTCCAAGGCAAACGCCCTACCCACTGCACTATCACTCCGGCTCCTGTATATACTCTTACAAAAGGTTTATGGTAGATATTGAGTCTTCTTAGTCAACAGTATAGAATAACGCTTCCTTTATTTGGATCTTTTCTAATGTCTTTCAGGAAACTTCTATGGATATAATTTTTTTGAAACAACACCTGTACAATCATTTAAATTTTTTTAGATATGCCTTTTTGTGTTATTATAAATTTCTTTAAAAAATAGTGACTGTTGAATCGAATCTGTACCCATGATATTCTTCAAAGAAATGGATCAAGCAATCTTAAAATTCATATGGAACAGCAAACGTCCAAGGATAACTAAAACAATTCTTGGGAAAAAGATGATGGGAGGCATCACCCTCCCTAACCTCAAACTTTACTACAAAGCAGTAACAATTAAAACAGCATGGTACTGGAACAAAGGCAGAGCCATAGACCAATGGAACAGGGTGGAATATCCTTACACACAATCCCAAATGTATGATCATCTAATCTTTGATAAGGGAGCAAGAGATGTGAAGTGGAGCAAGGAAAGCCTCTTTAACAAATGGTGCTGGCACAACTGGACAACCACATGCAAAAAAATGGGCTTAGACCTTGACCTGACACCATGCACAAAAGTCAGATCAAAATGGATTAAAGAACTCAGCATTCGACCACAAACCATAAGGTACATTGAAGACAAGGTCGGCAAAACCCTCCACGATATTGAAGATAAAGGTCTCTTCAAAGGCGACACGGAACTAAGCAATCTAGTAAAAACAGAGATCAACAAATGGGACTACATTAAACTAAAAAGCTTCTGCACCGCAAAAGATACAGTGACCAGAATACAAAGATTATCCACAGAATGGGAAAGGATATTTACACAATACCCATCAGATAAGGGGTTGATATCAATGGTATATAAAGCACTGGTTGAACTCTACAAGAAGAAAACATCCTACCCCATCAAAAAATGGGGCGAAGAAATGAACAGAAACTTTACCAAGGAAGAAATACGAATGGCCAAAAGGCAGATGAAAAAGTGCTCTACATCACTAATCATCAGAGAGATGCAGATCAAAACAACCATGAGATACCACCTCACACCACAGAGACTAGCGCACATCCAAAAGAACAAAAGCAACCGCTGTTGGAGAGGATGTGGGGAGAAAGGGACCCTTCTACACTGCTGGTGGGAATGCCGACTGGTTCAGCCCTTCTGGAAAACAATATGGACGATTCTCAAAAAATTAGAAATTGAGCTCCCATTTGACCCAGCAATACCACTGCTGGGAATATATCCCAAAGAGGCAAAAAAGTATAATCGAAATGGCATCTGCACATATATGTTCATCGCAGCACTGTTTACAATAGCCAAAATCTGGAAAAAACCCGAATGCCCTAGAACGGACGACTAGTTGAGGAAACTTTGGTACATCTATACAATGGAATACTATGCAGCTGTTAGAAAAAAGGAGGTCATGAATTTTGTATTTAAGTGGATCGGCATGAAAAGTTTCATGCTGAGTGAAATGAGTCAGAAAGAGAGAGACAGACATAGAAAGATTGCATTCATCTATGGTATATAGAATAACAGAGTGGGAGACTAACACCCAAGAATTGTAGAAATAAGTACCAGGAGGTTGACTCCGTGGCTTGGAGGCTGGCCTCACATTCTGGGGAAAGGGCAACTCAGAGAAGGGATCACCAACTATAATGTAGTCGAAGGCCATGCGGGGGAAGGGAGTTGCGGGCTGAATGAGGGCTAGAGACTGAGCACAGTGGCCACTCAACACCTTTATTGCAAACTACAACAGCTAATTAGAGGGAGAGAACAGAAGGGAATGCCCTGCCACAGTGACAGGGTGGGGTGGGGGGAGATGGGATTGGGGAGGATGGGAGGGATGCTGGGTTTACTGGTGTTGGAGTATGGGCACTGGTGAAGGGATGGGTTCCCGAACTTTGTATGAGGGAAGCATAAGCACAAATGTGTATAAATCCGTAACTGTACCCTCATGGTGATTCATTAATTAAAAATAAATAAATTTATTATAAAAAATAGTGACTGTTACATAAAAATTCAATTGATTTTTAAATATTGATTTTGTATACAACAACCTTGCTTCTAAGTTTAGTAATTTATCTACAGATTCTTTTGGGATTTATTTGTGAACAATTGTGCACCTGAAAACAATGACAGCTGTATATTTGTTTCAAATAAGATAATAAGCCCTTCACCCACTTGGTATCAATTCTAATAAGATCTCTAGTATCACTAGTCTGTAGTTGAAAGGGAGTGATAAAAGTAGATCTTTAATATTTTTCCTGATCTTAAATATTTTACTACTAAGTATGTTGGTTATTAAGATTTGTCCTAGGGATATATCTTTATATTCAAGGAAAATTAAAGTTATGCTTTTTATTAAACTGGACTGTATACTGTATTTAATCAAGTAATCCATTAAATTATAACATAATAACAAACTGTTAACTTCAATTTATTTACTTTTCAACTCTAGAATTTTTAAATAATTATTTTTATTTTTATTTCTCCATTACATTCCCAACTTGCTCATTATTAGTATATTGCCTTTATAGTTTCTTTTAATTCTTTAAGTATATTTATAGGGATTTTATTATTTATGTATTGTTGTTATTTGGGGATCACACCCTTTGGTGCTCAGGGGCTACTTCCAGGGCAGTTCTCAGGGGATCAGGTAAGCTGGGATCAAACCCAGTCCTACTACATGCAAAGCATACATTGCAGTCAGTGATCTATCTTTCCATCCCTTATAGTAACTGATTTAAAGTCTTACTCTGCTAAATCCAACATCTCTGTCCATTTGGAACCAATTTTTTATTGAGTTCTCTTTTTTCTGAGGATAGCTGATACTTTCCTTTTTCCTTGAGAATCTAATAAAATTTGAAACTTGGATATTATACATAAAAGCAATTCTGAAAATAGTTTTTTTCCAATTTGTAATATAATTTAATTGTCTGAACTAATATATTTCCCATATGGTATGAAACTGCTAATGTCTCTGATCAGATTGGTGGTTTTTTTTTTAAGAAAAAAAAAAACAAGCTTCTGGCTCCTTAGAGGCTTTTATGTCTGTGTAGTTTTGCACTGAGACAATATTAGTGCAGAAAATATACTCAGGCACATCAGTCAGTAAGATTATCACCTTTTGCTCCTTAGAACATTGACAGGCCTCCTTCAGATTTTAGATTATTTCCCTATCACTGCTTACAGCAGTCTTCTTTGTTCACATGTATTAGCATAGTTTAGTTGTCATATAAAATGTGTGAAGACTTCATTATTTCAGCCCTTCCATACCTTTTCTTGCTTCCAAGATCTCTTTAAATTACTAGCAGTTTGTTCTACCAGCTCTAAATAAAGCCTGACACTTTCTATCAGTGAAACTGCAGGGCTTTGCTGGAGTTCTGAGGGAACACCCCCAAACTGAAATCTACAGTCTTACCTATTATGGCACCTGTTATTCACAAATAAATGCGTCTAATGTTGTTGCCTGACTTTGGAGATTTCCCTGGGCCCTGAAAATTATTGCTTTTAATAATTTTTTTCAGTTTTATTGTTGTGTTCTATGTGAACAAATCACTCCATTTTTTTTATTACTTACCAGTTCTAGGAACAGGACTTTAGATATTTTCTTCCTAGTATATACTGTAATAATTTATCTATTTCTTCACCAAAGGGACTCTAGGCAATTAACTTATGTGAATGTTCTTTTGGAAAGAGGGATAGAGACTTGCCAAAACCTAATGAATTTGAATTGCTGATCATACCAAAAGACCCACTGTCTCACAGTCCACCTGGTATATTAGGGGTCATTGGAAGCCAGATAATAAATGACATCTTAGTGTGTAGTGAGCTGACAGTTTGTGGATTCATTTGGGGATCATTCTCCAATCCCTGTGTGTATAATTGGAATTGATGGTGCAAAAACTGTCATAAAAGGGAAGGCCAAGCGGAAACTCACCTCCAGCCACGTTTCAACAGAGGTGGCAGAGAACAAGTCACCACTTAAAACTTAAAAAGAACAGGGATGACATTTAATTAACCAGCATGGCCTCTAAGAAAACCACATCAACTGGAAGAATGAGTCAACTTCTATAAAGTATGAACCCTAATAATTGCAATAACTAATAATTACAGTTGCTGCAATTATGTGGGGTACCCTGCTAAGGCAGACTGTTTATTGAGTTCTCAGAAGCATGGCACTGGGTCAATGATTTTATGAGCATGTTTTCTTCTATTTTGATCAGAAAAGAGGATTAGAATGAATTCATATTTATATGGAATGAACAATGAACATAATCATTTATAGCCTTGCCCTAGGGCTATGTTAACTTTCCTCTGTAATAATATATTCCAAAGAAATGTGGACTGTCTAGACACCTCGTGGATCAACAACATTGATCTATTGCATTATGCTGAGCAGGAAAATAAGCAAGAGAGTACAAGCACTGAAGTCCATGTAAGTTTTGGGGCTCTGCACAGTGGGAAGAACAAAACATGATTCAGGAACCTGTACCTCCAGTAAAATTTTTTAAGGTGAAATGGTTAAGGATGTGCTGAAATAGCTTAACTGAAGTCAAAGAAAAATGATGTCATTCTACATCCTCTACCACTGAGTTTGGAACATGATAGGCCATGTGGGTTTAGAGCAAGCACTTTCTGCATCTTGGAAGATTGCTCTGCCCATCTGCTAGGTGACATAGAGGTAGCCAGCTTTGTGTGTGTGATCCTAGCAGGAAAGAAATCTGCAACAAGTCTAGACTCTGGTGCCAGCACACAGTCAAATAGGGCCCCTGGGGTATGGAAGGTATCAGTGGCAGAAAGAGATGCAGGATAGACCTTAAGGAAATCTGTGAGAGCATCACAACACAGCCCTGTGGGGTTCTACAGCATAAAAATATACCTACATTTCAAATTCTGTTGCTGGCTCAGAATTTGGCACTAATGGAGAACACTTGTTTACTTGAAGCACCAAATAATCTTGAACTTGGAGTGATCCAATCTGAGCCAAAGTCTACCAGCTCTGTCAGCTCACACTTTTTTTGACAGGCCAGGAGATGTCAAGAATAAAATTAAAAGTGTAAACAACTAATGGACAGTTGTTTACACTTCCATGTCACCAACTACCTCATGGGTGCATCCAGCTCAGACCTCAGTCATGAGATGAGAAAAAAAGCCTAAACCTGGAATGCAGTACTATGTTAAAGAAAGATAAAAACAGATGAGACTGTGTTATAGCCGCAGTAAGGGTGACCTTGGAAAAAGACGAAAAGAGAATTTCAAAGTAAACAGTGGGGCAAGTCATACACATGTGCATCCACTTGTAATGGAAGAAGTAGCATGAGGCAAGAATAAATATAAATATTTAGAGGTAAGAATAAGAATAAATAGTGTCTGAAGATCAGGTTGGTTGATCAGACTTCAGAGAGAAAGAGAAAGATCAGAGACAAGGCAGTGTTAGATAGAAGTTTAAGATGGACACATGGGAGTGGGAAAAATCTGTGAAGATTTTCATATACTTTCACACTCACCATAAAGCACCCAACAGAATAAAATTATTGAGCTAAAGTGATTTATCTGAGTAATAAAATCACTGAAATGATTCCTTGAGGGACTAGTAGACAATCTTTATCATTGACACTCCAGATCTGGAACGATGTGCACATGAATACAAGTCTGGAAACCAATAGAGCTGTCAGGGGACCCATTTCACAGCCAAGGATTGATGGAAATGGGTCCCTGACTTCAAAATCTGCTGATTGTGTCATCCTACACCAAACAGTAGTAGGGAGCCTCGTTGAACACAGGAATGGTTCACAGACAACAAAGCTGAAAATATAAGCCAACACCAATCCAACCATTGTTGTCTCTGAACATACACATTGATAGCAATCACCAACATTTTGGCCTTCAGTGCTGTACTCTTTTTTTATTTTTTAAATTTATTTTCCTAAAGTTGTTCACAATAATGGATTACAGCCAATATATTTTTTAAATTTTTATTAGAGAATCACTGTGATGTACAGTTACAAATTTATGAACTTTTGTGTTTGCATTTCACTCATACAGTGATCGTTTACCCATCCCTCCACCAGTGCCCATTCACCTCCACCAATGTTCCCAGTATCCCTCTCACCACCCCCATCCCATCCCCCACCACCCCTCCCTGCCTCTGTGGTAGGGCATTCCCCTTTGTTCTCTCTCCTTTTGGGTGTTGTAGTTTGCAATAGAGGTATTGAGTGGCCATCATGTTAGGTCTATAGTCTACTTTCATACAGCCAATATTTTGACACCAATCTCACCACCATTATACCTTCCCACCACCATTATTTTGAATTTTCTCACCACCACTCAATCCTTCCCAAAAGGCAGATGCCAGATAATGTATTTTGTGTTGCTTGTTATGAATAGCATAAAATGTCATGTGGCTACGTGCTCCTGGAATTCTAAAATTTTAGATAATTAGGGTCTGGAGAAATCTCTGCAGAGAGCTGCGCGGTTCCGAGATTCTTTTTTTGGGTCTCTGGATCATGGCCCTTAGGAGTTTAAATAGTGGCCAGAGGCAGTTCATGGGCATGACTTCCAGGGTCCCATGGGGGTGAGGAGATGGGAAGGACCTGCCCATCCTCTATCCTGTGAGGCCTGGAGTTTGCCATCACTAATCCCAAGCACCTAGGCTTTCCATTGTGTTCTGGAAGTTGGCAGCTGCTGGGATTCTTAGGGGGCAGGTGGAGGGAAAATGCCTGCTTCCATCTGAGGCACTCCAGTGAAATTGTCCTGGCTTAAAGTCCAGAAACATCTCTGCAGTGAGCTGCTTGGTTCTGAGAGTCTTTTGTGTGTCTCTCAGTGTTCTATTCTTTTTTTTTTTTAATTTTATTGAATCACCGTGAGATAGTTACAAGCTTTCATGTTTGGGTTACAATCTCACAATGATCAAACACCCATCCCTCCACCAGTGCACATTCCTCACCACCAATATCCCCAGTATACCCCCCCTTTCCCACCCTCCCCCTGCCTCCATGGCAGATAATATTCCCTATACTCTCTACTTTTGGGCATTATGGCTTGCAACACAGACACTGAGAGGTCATCATGTTTGGTCCATTATCTACTTTCAGCACGCATCTCCCATCCCGACTGATTTCTCTATACTTATTAGAGGAGATCAACTCACCACTCAGTGGGAGATTAAATGCTATGGAGGAGTTCTTCTATATAGGAAGGGTCAACAGCTTTGCTGACAGAGAACACCTATTCTGACCAAGAAGAGTTTGCTATATCCACCTGAATACCTTGGTTTGCTCTTTTGTCCTTAAAAAAACATGGAATTCTTGTCAGTCCTTTGATTCAGGGGCTTACCAATACAATATAGAAATCCATATAGCATAAATGGCTGGGAGGCCCACTTAGCAGAAAAGATATGTAGAAATGGGCTCTTGATCATGGAGAACTCGAATTGTATCATATACTGCCCCATGCAATGGCAGGAAGGACTTAGTAAAAGCACAGCAAAAGCACCAGTTTAGAGCCAATTTTTTACAAGAATAGGTGCCATTCTCTAGGCTACAGACCTCATTATGTTTCCAACAGTTAACACAGATGTATCTCAGAAAAGGGGTGGAAGTACTAGCTACTCTGTTTGTCATTGCACCAACTGAGGTTTTTGAGCTTTACATTCCCACAACTCTGAGCACCACAGAGGCAGAGGTCCTGGTCTCTAAAGAAAATGTCGTATTGACTCCAATCTATGGTTTCTTCTAAAACATATGGTGCATCTCCTATCCAAGGTCTTGTTGGATAAAGAAAAAATTATCTCTGCAGAGTCATTAGGGGCTGGAGTGATAGCACAGCGGGCAGGGCGTCCACCTTGCACATGGCCCACCTAGGTTCGGTTCCTCCATGCCTCTCAGAGAGCAGGGCAAGCCACCCGAGGTGTATTCGATATGCCAAAAACAGTAACAAGTCTCACAATGGAGACATTACTGGTGCCCGCTTGAGCAAATCGATGAGCAACGGGATGACAGTGACAGTGACAGAGTCATTAGATCTCTTGAAGAAGGTTAGACTACTATTATTGAATGAAGTCCAGAAAGAATACATGTAAAAATCAGCTATCTGCTTAGACATCTCCTATATGCTGGCATCTAATTTTCATTGTGAATAGGCATATTGCAGGAGCCTGGCCCAGAAAGGTTTAACCCCAGTGTATTTTTTACTATATTAAAATTTGTAATATATTTTGATATTACAGTAATATAGGCTCAGTAGCATAGGCTAGATCACAGCAACAAGTAATCTACTGAGAAGTACAAAAGAGATGTAATGAGGAAAATTTAGAATGGACAGTGGAAGAGGGTGAAGATGAGACCAGCTGTAGTTTTGTGATCAACTGTAGTAACAAGAGAAAGATGTTATCCCATTAATCTCTCAAGTTTCCCATTGAAAGAGGAAAGACCATAGAAAATGAAGGAGTTTCTCCAGGGACATAGAACCCAGATCTATGTTGGAATTTAGTCAAATATTTTGCCTATTGAGAGGAACATAATTTTTCTCCTTGATTATGTCAGTGTACTGACTCAGTGTTACTGATTTCCTAGTAGTAAACCAACCTTGCTTTCCTGGAGAAATCCTGCATCTGGTCTTGATGTATTATTGTGTTTACATATTGCTTGATTCAATTTGCTGATTACTCAGGCTTTTGTTGTAGTTATTGTTAGGGAGGATGTATGTCAGAGATGAAATCCAATGTGTCCTTTATGCAAAGCTACATGCCTGGCCCATTATAAATTTTTATATCTAGGCTTAGGAGAGATATTGCTCTGTCATTTTCTTTTTCTTGTATGTGTGTGAGTGTGTGTGTCTGTCTGCCTGTGTCTATCTATGTTTGTCTATGTCTTTATCAGCTTTTGGTATCAGGGTTTTGTTGACATCATGAAAAGCAGTTGGAAGTTCTCTCTTATTCTTTATTCTGAAAGTATATAAAGGATTGATATTCTTTGTTTAAAAGTGTTTGGACTTTAAGTGTCCCATAGATAGTACAGTGGACAAGGCACTTGCCTTTCATGTGGTGGGCTGGTGTTTTATCCCCAGCACCGCCTATGGTCCTCCAGCCCTGCCATGAGTGACCTGAGTAAAGAGGCAAGAGTAAGCGCTGAGCACCACTGGATGTGCCCCCAAACAAAAACAAAAACAAAAAAAATGTTTGCATTCACCTGTGAAACCATGTAACATAGAATTTTCCTTGTGTTAAGAATTTTTTGATTAATTTGGATTTAATAGATGAGGTTATTCATATTTGTATTCCTTCAGGTGTTAGTTTTATTTAATTGCATAATTCAAATTTTGTCTACATTTGGTTCATTGGACTTACCTAAATAAGAAAATCTATTGGCACAATAGATTTTTGTATTCTGCTGATTTGGGTTTAGTTTGTTGTTCTATTGCTAGCATTTTAGGTAAAAATAATATTGGCATTTAAATTTCTTTATATTGTTTACTTATTGACCTTTTACAATTCTGTGGGAAATGTGGCATGCTCTTTGGCTCCAGATACTGTTAATTTGTCTGTTTTCTCTTTATTTAGTTATTCTGTCTTGCTCTGAATTTATCAGTTTCATAAATCTTTTGAAAGGAAATGACCCTGGGCTATGTGGATTTTCCTAATTGTTTGTAGGCTTATTGTTTTTATTGATTTGCACAATATGCTGATATGGGTTTAGTTTGTTCTTCTCTTGCTAACATTTTAGGTAAAAACTTATATCATTGATTTTATATCTCTTTTTCTTAAACATAAGCATTTAATGCTATAAAATTCTCTAAATATTACTGTATTGCATCCCACAACATTTGACATTTGCACTCTCATTTTCATTCAGTTAAAAATATTTTCTAATTTTCCTTATTATTTCCCCTTTGCCCCTTAAGTTATTTAGAACATTTTTTGATGAATTCTCAAATAATGGAGGATTTCAATACATTTAAAAAATTGACTTCTAATTTATGTTGTGGCAAGAGAACATTTGTACAATCATTTAAAATGTGTTGAGAATTGCTTTGTAATGCTAGTCACCTGACATATATTATTCCAGGAACCCTTACCGATAATTGTTGGAGTATTTTATAGATACAATTTTGATTAAGTTGGTTGATTGGTTATTTAAACCTTTCATATCATGAATCAACAAAATTTTATGTGAAGAGCTATTTTCAGTTTTGCAGGCCATAAACTCTGTAGCAACATCTGACTTCTATCTCTGCAGCACAAAATAGCCACAGAAACAGCATATAAACAAATAAGATGGTCAGGGTTGGTCAACAGGCTGTGGTTTGTCAACTCTGGTTCTATGTTATTGCTTATTTTTAATTTATTTGTCTTTTCAAATACTGGGAGAGGAGTATTTAAAAGTCAAGCCATAATTGCAGATTTGTTTAATTCTTAACTTAGTTATGTTTACTTTTTTAAAATTTCTGCTTTCTTAATGATTGACAGCCATTCTGACATATTCCTTTTATTCTTGCATTGCATTTCAGCTTAACATTTATTTTTCTTAGGTTAATAAAGCCAAGCCACATCAACTTTCTTATAATTAGTGTTTTTATGATATAATTTTCCATTCCTCTTTCAAAGTTTTTGTATGTGGAAGAATAAAAGGTCCTATTAGACTAGACATAAAATGAAACCTCAGCCAAATAAAGGCTATTGTGATATAAGCAGAGTTGCCATCATATAATAAAATATTTAATGATTTTCCCCAAATATCATAAATTAGGCAAGGTTGTTTGTTCTCATTTGTGTTCTGTATTGTACTAGAGATCATACGTATAACAAACAGGAAAGATTTTTAAAAAGCAGCAGGATGGACAGGTGAGAATTAAACATATTTACTCACAGAGAAGGGAGATATATATAGAGAGAGTATGCTTCTAAAAGCATCTACCAAAACTGCTAAATCAAATAAGTGAGTTGAGTAGCAATGAGTACCAGGAATTTTGCTCCATGGCTTGGAAGGCAGCCTCACATGCTGGGGGAAAAGGCAGCTCAGGTAGAGAAGGGTACACCAACTAAAGTGTGGTGGAGGATCCACTCGGGATGGAAGAGGCAGGTTGAAAGCAGACTGTAGATTGAACACAATAGCCACCCAATATCTCTATTGCAAACCACAACACCCAAAAGGAGAGAGAGAACAAAAGTGAATGCCCTATCACAGGGGCGGGGTGGAGTGGGGGGGGGGAGAAGGGAGGGTTGGAGGGACCCTGGGGCCATTGGTGAAGGGAAATGGGCACTAGTGGAGGGATGGGTGTTCTAGTATTGTATGACTATAACACAAGCATGAAACTCTGTAACTGTATCCTCATGGTGACTCATTAATAAATAAAAAAATTTTTTTAAAGAATATACAGGATACAAAGGCAATATTTAAGACTTAATTGAACTTCTATGTACTAGGAATAAAAATTAATAAATAAAATAAAATTCTACATTCACAACATAGAATATTGAGGGATACATTCATTGAAAAATCCACATACTGAAAACTATAAACTATGAAATAATGCTAAAAAATGGAAAGGACAGTAATACATGGAAATATCTTGATCATGGAGGAGAAGGTCTACTCTCTTTCTCATTAGGTTGAGCTTAGCCTAGTCTATACTGCAGCAATTCCATTCCCAAAGACATACCCAGAGAAAGTGACCATGTCCAGGGCCTGGAGAGATGCTTAACAGTCTGGGATGAATACACAGAACTGAGTTCAACCTCCAGAACTGTATGGTCTCCCAATTATCACTGGGTGTAGCCCTGGTGGTCCCCAGCGCCTCTGGGGAGACACACAAACAAAACAAAATTAAAAAACAACAAAAATCTGTCCACATGTACACTGTATACGAACATTCCTGACTACTTTAGTTATGATTTCCAAAATCTGGAAATAAGTCTTAACAATCTCTCAACAGAATAGACTATAAATTTGTAAATGTAATCTGCCTAGCAACCAGAAATAAATTAATAAAACCTGCAAGAAAATGGATGAATCTCAAAAATATTAAATGGAACAAAAGAAGTCAGATGTCAAAGAACACAAACCGTACCTTGATTTAATTAGATAGAATCCAATCTCATCTCTGATGGTAAAAGTCCAATAGCAGCTGACTCTGTAGGAAGGATTGGCTGGGAAGAGACATTTTGAGATAATGGAAATATTTTATGTCTTGGTTACAGCTTGCGCAAACTATATATATGGTCACTGTCACTGTCAATATATATATACACATACATATGTATATATTTGTTTATCAAAAATCACCATGCACTTAAGATATATGCTTATCTCAGTAGGTAAATTTTAGCTTTATTTTTAACAAGAAACAAAAAAATAATGAATATCTGTTGTACATCTGGCACTGAGCCAGGTGCCAGGGATCTAGCTATAACTGACAATATCCTTGCCCTTGTAAAGGTTAATTCTAGTTTCAACATCAGATATATAAATAAAATTCTGCTATGCCTATCTGAATCTGCAAACACTGGAATCCCCGCTTATGCTGACAAAATGGCTCACGAGCCCGGTTCCCCCCCTTCCCCACTTACCATCTTGCTGCCTTGGTAGCAGGTGTTTTCAAGCTATGAAGAAAAGCCAGTCCACCTGATTGGGAAGTGGTGTGTTGGCACTCAAGGTTTCCCATAGGCTGAAATGTGCTAACTGAACTGAAAATGAGCCCTGAAAGAAAACCCTTCTGGGCCATATTTCATTTCTACATAAAGCAGGATTCATTCAATTACATGCCTTTAGTGGGATTCTTGGGGACAGGCTTGGGCAGATGGTGCAGGGGAGGCAGCCACGAGGCTGTGGCTTAACCTGTGATCTTGTCAGTTGGCTGATGCTACATCTCATGGGTGCTTTTCCAAGAACAGTAGGCAGACTCCTAGGGAACAGGAGGACTAGGACTCGGATGGAAGTTGAAACTGAGAGCCACATCCTAACAACACCACCCATCCTATCCTGGGTCTTGGTTCCCCTTCCCTCCCTGTTTGCTCTCTGGAGTGTATGTCCAAACCAGACTTTGACTGAGATGGTAAGAAATGGACTGGAGAACATAAGCAGTTGTGAATGCTTCTCTCACTGCCTTTATTGGTCTCTGAAGACACTCCATGATATAAAATTAAAATATCAGGGTTCCAAGATAATAGTATGAATGTGTTGGGCTGAAGGATCCTGAGGTACTCAGGGAAGTTGCTGGTGGGAATGAATGAGAAAATAGTTTCGAAGATTTTTCTAAGAGTAATGGTGTCAGATATCTTTGCTTCTACTGAGAATTGGACCTTTATTTTATAGGGGCTGCCCTCAACAGTGCTCAGTGAGATGTGTGGTACCAGGAGTAAACTCCAGGGCCTTGCATATACTATATATGTGCTTTACTTAAACTACCTCTCTGCCCCTAAATTTGCCAAATTTTTATTAGCATTAACGTTTTTATCATTTAAAATTTTATAAATTTTTATTGTGATAAAGGCAATAATCTATTTAAAAACCATTGTCATTGTGATATTGTATTTATTGCATGTTACTTAAAATTAAACCCAAATTTAATATTAGGCTAACAGCTAGTATTTACATGATCTGTATTTTATAAAGCATAGTGTGGTAATAATCACAGCTAGTTCTTCTGCTTTCTTTTTTTCCATTTGGGTTCCCCTAACAGTAGACTCTCAGAAAAGAATTCCAGGATAGGGATTTCTTTGGAGAATAGAAAATAAATGAGTAGAAAGTAAGTGTATGAGATAGGGAGAGAAAAATCAGCCAATAAAAATGCATTTGAACCCAGAGGTTGAGTTCTTGCCTTGCATTTGGAAAGCCCTGGATTTGATTTCTGGTGACAGAAAAAAAATGCATTGGGGGCTGGTGATACCTGGGAATCACGAGTCTATCTAGTTATCTGACTTGCAAGGAGAAACAACTACCATTAACCATTTGTTGAGAACTGTTCCTTTGTGGTGGGGGTAGGGGACATTCTCAGGCTTCTTGGTCCATCTCTTCAGCAGCAAACCTGAGCCAAGATCGAGAAAAAGCATACTGGAAGAAACGAAGGTGCTCATAGTTGGGTGCTCCTGAAATGAGCTGAGTGTCACTGTGCTGGATGCTTTCTGTGCATTTTGGACTCAACAGTCACCCCAAGTTTACGCCTTGGACTTATGGCCATGTGTTAAATAGATTGCAATGTGAAAAGAGGCAGGGTTTTTTGTTCATTTTAAATCATGAGGACATGCTGAAGGAGACTGGCATTTAATTTTTTTAATGACATTTTGTTGTTTGCAATACTATTGATAATAGTTTCTCATGCATATAATTCCAACACCACTCTCATCATCAGTGCACCGATCTCCTTTCACCAAGAGCCCTAACACCTCTCCCTTACAACATCCCCAACTCAATTGTGTGGATCAGTTCTCCCATTATGTTCCTTTTGTTAATTTTTTTTCTTTTTTGGGCCACACCCTGTGATGCACAGGGGTTACTCCTGGCTCTGCACTCAGGAATCATGCCTGGCGGTGCTCAGGGGACCATATGGGATGCTGGGAATTGAACTCGGGTCGGCTGCATGCAAGGCAATGCCCTACCCGCTGTGCTATCGCTCCAGCCCCCATTATGTTCTGTTTGGCCCTTGGTTTCTACCTTGTTGTGTATCTTTAAGTCCCACATATGATTGAGATTACTCTGTATCTGTCCCTTTCTGGAGCTTGGCACTTTGGACTCCAAAACTCATGCAGACCTATGCTCTTTTGTTTTGCATTTTTCAATTCCTGGAACTATGCAATAAACAAGAGGCATTTTCTTGACTTCTGTTTGGCAAAGAAGGAAATGGAGGCTCCCAGGCAGCCACTGTCATGCCCCTTGCAGGCTGTGAAGACACTGCCTGTGCCTTGCTCCCCTACCAAGGACTGTGGCTTTCTTTTTTGGCTCCAGTCTTTAGAGACTTTTACTTATAACTCTCCTGAAATGGGCTTCCCCCCAAATCCGCTCTCCCATACAGAGCTGTTTCCAGCTAATTGCCCAGACAGACTCTTTCATCAGCCTTGGAGAATCTAGTTGATTTACTTGATTTCCATGTCTAAGCTTTCATTTGGTTGTTTCCCTAATCAAACAAATTAAATCTCCAGCCTTTGAAGGTGGAACTCTCAGAGAGGTCATAGAACATGTTCAGTAGAAAAATTACAGAGAATTCCAAGAACAGGTGTTTAGAAAGAGATATTTTAGTCAGATTTGATTGCAACCCCCACACCACTTATTCCCTGTAAGAAAGCTTAGATTTAAAAGGACCAGCTAGGTCCCAGCAAGTGCTTGCAGCCATGTTTCCAGACTGTGAACTAAGCCTTTGCTCCATGCTGCCCCAGGAAGGGAAATGATGCAATTTCCAACATAAATCTCCCTGGACTTAATTACTAAAATACAGAAATCCTAAACTGCGCGGCCAATACCAGTTATCAGTTATCAGTTATGCAGGAGGATGTGGGGGGGTTGGGGGTGGGGGGTGGGAGGTATACTGGGGTTTTTTTTGGTGGTGGAATATGGGCATTGGTGAAAGGACGGGTGTTTGAGCATTGTATAATTGAGAAATAAGCCTGAGAACTTTGTAACTTTCCACATGGTGATTCAATAAAATAAATTAAAAATAAAAGGACCAGCTAAATTAACTAGAGCATTTAGTACCACTCCTTTCTCTGTTTCTTATATCCAAAGATCTGTGAGGAAATGAACTGACCATGATGGTATACAGTGATGGTATAGTGCTGAGTCCCTGCCTTTCCTGGTCTGACAGAAGTCAGGGTGGAGCCCAGCAGGGACAAGAGAACCAAGTGATTCCTGTTCAACAGAAGGCCTTTGTGGCAGGGAACCTTGGCTCCAGAGAGTCTCGGTTGTCTATAATTGAGATCTTCCTAGATCTGCATTGCACCCCTTCAGTTCTTCTTAACTGTCCCAGTCCTGTCCCAGTCCTGGTTATTTGCATACTGTTCTGAAGACATGTCCCACCTACTCCTGCTCCTCCTTCACAATTTCTGTTTCTTCTTGGTGTCCCCTTTTTGGAGGACTCACTGATAGGATTGGTACACTGAGTGGGGTTTAGAAAAGATCACTTGACACATTGCTGGCAAAAAGAGAACACCAGCTTGGCAAAATGAGAAATGAGGAACATGCCTCAGATCTGGTAGTGTGGCTCTATCATAGAGGTCAAGGGATGACTTGGTGGTCCTGATGTGGGAGCTGAACATTGTCAATTGCAGTGGTTCAGGGACTTGGAAGATAGGAGGCAAACAATGATAGCGATTATTGCTGCAATGGTATTGATGCCCTGTGGAGGAATAATTAGAAAGTGAGGGCTGTTAAATAATTCAAGACTAAATGTGAGAGCCAGATGGCTTCTTTGGACAGTTACAAATAATCCCTTACCATCTCTTGCAGTAGAGGAAGGCTTATACTTGAAAAGAGGGTTCTAGATTTAATTGTTTCTTGAAACCCCAGAGATACTTTTATGCTTAGCTAAGGATTGTTCTGCTAAAGTCAGAGCCCTGACTGGGAAAATATGGGTCTCTGATGTCTTGCCCCAGATGTCTGGGTAGAGGCCAAACATTTCTAGCTACATAAACTTGCCTAATTTTTCAGAAGTTTCCAAGCAGTGCACACCTCCCTATTAATAGCTGGCACATGCCCCTTTAGGTGAGACATTAAAGAGGCCCTCTTTCCACCAACAAATGGATGCTCCCTCAGTTGCCACCTGCACCTCATTGCCTGGCTGCCAGGCTCAAGACAAGAGCTAAATCTCAGCATAACCCTCAGGGGCATGATAGACTTTAAAGCACAACAAATAACATATCCAGCAGTAGGGTGGGGACACTATATACCTGGAAACCCACTGTTAACAACTATGTGAATCATGATGTCTAAATAAAAAAATTTAAAAAAATATTTAAAAGCACAAACAAAATTGATCAAGAAGTCTGGAAGTTTAGCAAGTTTCTGCTAGCACAAGAAAAAGCAATATTTTGGAGACTGGATTTTCAGGATTTTTGATAAAGAGATGGACTAGAAAAGAGTCTTCGCAAGAATTCATGTACTTGCGAAAGTTTCTTCTGTCAAAATACCCAAGGTATAGGGCTAATTTACAGCTAAAGTGGCTCTTAGAAGCATAAAGAAATAATAGCCAACACTGAGAGAAGTAGACATTGCTATGAGTAGAGATCACAGATAGTTAAGAAAAGAAATGAAAGGGTTGGTAGATTAAGGAGGAGCAGAATAAACCGGAGTCATGTTTCATGTACAACCAAATATATCAGAAGATTATAACTGTATAGCTGGATCCAGAGGACGTGAAGACTATCAAGAATGCACTTGGAAGGTATGTGAGGGGATGAGATGGGGTTACTGATAGTGACAGAAAACAGAGTTGGAGGTCACAGAATTCAAGGAACAGCCCTTAGGCACTACAAACCAGAGGATGCAATTTTCATAATGACTGACAGTGTCAAGGGAGTAGCTAAGGGAACTTGACCTGGGAACCGGGAAGATGTCAATAGATAAACAAAAACTGAAAGTGCTGCTTTCATTTACTTGACCATAGATGGTCATTTTTGACTGTTCAGAAGAGGGTGAAAAAGAGAAAAGCCTGAAGACAATCACTTCAATCAAAGACCATGATCAGTTGCTCAGTTACTAGACCCAAGTTCATTTTCTGACTTGAAGCCCATTGAGAAAAGAGATTGTGGGTTATAGGAGAAAGGTCCTGCTATACTCTGGAGAGTATACAGCAATGATTCCCTCCTCAACCTTTCTTCTAAAAGACCAAGGGTCACTTACTTGAGTGCTGGTGTACTGGAAGAGAATACTCAGACATTTCAAGAGGCTGGGAACAGAGTCTGAATTGGCACTAACTGTCAGAGACCCATCATATTCTCATAAGCTCTTAATGAATGGAGACCTAATTAGTCTGATTTAAGACTTGGGCCCATGGACCCAGGGGCCAGAGAGATAGCATAAGGGTAAAGTGCATGCCTTGTATGTCACTGACCCTGGATCGATCTCTATGAGTGCTTGGTCTTCTGAGCATCACCAGGCATAGCTCTGAGGCCTTGCTGGGGTGATCCAAGGAGTCCTTGGCACAGGACCCAAGCAGCATTGCATCCTCGGCCCTTACCATTGAACAGTTGGGTCTGGTCAGCGGAGAATTGCCAAGGGAGTGTGGGGGTGAGGGTGGGGGTCTTGACCTCCCAAACACTACTTGAGACTCCCCTCCCCATTCCAAAAAAGAATCAGTGGGCCCAAACGGTTGAGGGAACTCATACATTCAATTTCTGGCCTGTAAAAGCTAGCATAGTGAAAAATGTCAAGAAGCTTCTGAGGAAAACAAAACAGTATGACATCCAAAATTTTTATTTTATTTTTTTTTGGGAAGGGAAGGAAGTACCACTTAAAATTAAAGAATGTAAAGATGGTGGTTTTTTTAATTCCCATCTAATATATCAATGTATCACCAACTAGATGGTTCAGGGAGTATTACTATAGATTTCACAGTTAAACCAGTGATGTTCCTGAATGTAATACTATCTCATACTGGGGCTGGAGAGATAGCACAGTGAGTAGGGCATTTGCCGTGCATGCAGCCGACCCGGGTTCAAATCCCAGCATCCCATATGGTTCCCTGAGCACGGCCAGGGGTAATTCCTGAGTGCAAAGCCAGGAGTAACCCCTGTGCATCGCCAGGTGTGACCCAAAAAGCAAAAAAAATACTATTTCATACATAGTGTCTTTGCTACAGGGTCTCCACAAGTGATTTGACTTGTGGTTTGGGCCACAATGACTGCTGATTTGGTCACTGTCACTGTCACTGTCATTCCGTTGCTCATTGGTTTGCTCGGGTGGGCACCAATAATGTCTCTCATTGTGAGACTTATTGTTACTGTTTTTGGCATATCAAATACACTATGGCTAGCTTGCCAGGCTCTGCCATGCGGGCGCAATACTCTTGTAGCTTGCCAGGCTCTCCGAGAGGGGCGGAGGAATCGAACATGGGTCGGCCGCATGCAAGGCGAACACCCTACCGCTGTGCTATTGCTCCAGCCCACTGATTTGGTATCTACATTATTTATATTCCAATCAAAAAGTAGATCAAGATATTTATATTTACATGTAATAGACAATAATACTTAGTTTTGCCTCAGGGCTATGTGTACTCTCTCACTCACTGAACATAACTGAGTAGATGTGAACTACTTAGGAAGGAGGAGAAAAGAGCATGAGTCCCACATTTACCGTCACTCTTAATTACCCCCTGGGGAACTTTATACTTCTCAATCACATAGTTTGTGGACTTTGTAGCTTAGTTGTTGTCTCCAATAAGAGTACTATTTTGTCATATCATCTTGTGTTCCATTGAAATACAACTTGGGGCTTTCCACCTGAGCTCTGTGAACTGTTGGTATCCAAGGAAAGAAGAGGGAGCATTCTAGCTGGAGTAATTGTCACTGCTTAGCAGGAGGAGAGAGGTTAGGGACAGAAAGGAGCATATGTGAGAGGCACTGGAGACAATAGTGATCTTTCATAGTCTGCAGGTGGCAGGGAGTGTGGGCTCATCTAGGAATGAAACCGGAGTCATACCACTGGATTTACCATTCAGAATTACCCAGGATGAGGGGAATTTAGAGCAGGGAGTGAAGAAGGGAAATAGTGATCAACTGCAGAGGTGAGGCTGTCAATAGTTGGTCAGAGAAGACACTGTAAATAGGGATGCATCTAGGCAGCCTCCAGGTGTGCATCCTTTACTCTACCTTGTGGTCTTGACCTCCATGGGTTGCTCCAATCAGTGGCGCAGTAAGACAGGAGCCTGCCATGCCTGCCCTGTGTGGGAGGTGGAGGGGTTGGGGCTCTTAGTAGAAAATCTTAGGACTAGGGCTTCCAAGTGGCCCAGTGAAACATTTTAAGCATTTTACTATAATCTTAACCTCCTTCTTCCTACATCTTTTCCCTTTCTCCCTGCACAGTTGCCGGGTTCCCTGTCTTTCCTCATTCTCTCTCTCCTGTATCCCTCACAAATGTTTTCCTCCTGCAAGCTATGTTGGCTTGCCTCTGGTTCTCAGGAGATCCAATGTGGCACTTAAATTATTCAAGATAATAAGACCAATATAGCTAAGATTTGCATGGAACCATAAAAATGCTTAACAATTCTGAAGGAAAAATGAAGATGTGAAACATTGCATTGCCTGGCTATAAAGCTATAAAGCTATAGACCTCAAAACTCTGATACTGGTACTGGGGTAAAAGTGGACACACAAAACAATGGAATAGAAATGAAAGCCCTTCATATGTATAGACAGTTAATTTATTACAAAGGAGCTGGATATGTGGAGCAGACAAGAAAAGTCTCTTCAACAAATGGTGCTAGGAAAATTGGACAGCTGTGTGCAAAAATACGAATCAAGATCTCTGTCTCACAGCAAACACAAGTTAATTCAAAATTCATTAAAGATATTGATATTAGGTTTAAATCAATAAAATATCCTGAAGAAAACTTAGTAGAACTCTCCAGGATATTGGTTTCTTTAATGATTCAATGTCAATGGCAAAGAAAATAAAAACAAACAAATGTAACTACATTAAACAAATTAAACCTTGTGCACCATGTAGCAAAGTTGATACTAAAATAACAAAGAAACTAAAATTTAAAAAATTAAGCAAAAATGAGGGTCCTGAGAGATAGCTCAACAGCCTACAATACATACAGGAGGCCTGAGTCTGATCTCCAGCACTGCATGGTCCTTCTGAGGTCTGTTGGGAGTGACCTCTGAGTTCTGAGATGGGAGTTGCATGAGTTCTTCTAGGTTTGGTCTCCAAAATGTAAAAAAATCAATAATAGTCAATAATAGTTAATTATATAAGACTTAAAACAATAGTAATAGGGTAAAATAAACACCATAGCAATTGGACAAAGATCTTTGCACATCATACATTTGATAAAGGGATAATTGCTAAGACATATAAGTACTAAAGAAAACTCAATATCTAATAAAATCAAACACTCCCAATCCAAAATCAATCATTCTCCAATCCAAAAATCAATCATCCCACTCCAAAAATAATGAGAAGAGCCGAGCAGGTGTTTCCTCAAAGAAAACATATAGATGGCCAACAGGCATATAAAAATGTTTATCATCACCTATTATCAGAAAAATGTAAATCAAGACAGCAAGGAGATATTACCTAATATCAGTTAGGATGGCCTATTTTGAAATTTCTAGAAATAATTGGTGCAGTGGAGATGTGGAGGTAAGGAGCCCCTTGTTAACTGCTATTAGGGTTGTTTTCTATGGAAAACAGTTTAGAGACTTCTCAAAAAATAAAAATAGAACTTCCATATGACCCAGCAATTCCATACCTTGGCATCTATCCCAGGAACCAAAATCCAAAAAAAAAAACATTAATTTCAAAAGACATTTGCACAGCATGTTCATGATTTGTATTAGTCAAGATATAGAAACAACTGAAGCACCCAGTGGCAGATGAGTAGATAAAGTGCCTACGGCATATATATAATGATATACTACTTGGCTACGAGAAAAGATGAAATCTTGCATTTCATGCAATCTGGATGAGCTGGAGGGTGTCCTGCTAAGCAAAGTGAGTCAAGAAGAGAGCAACAAATTTTACTCCTATGTGGAGTACAGAGAGAGAGAGAGAGAGAGACAGAGACAGAGAGAGACACAGAGACAGAGACAGAGAGACAGAGACAGAGACAGAGAGACACAGAGAGAGAGTAAAGAAATATAAACAACAGCCAGGGAAATCAAACCTTGAGTTCTACTCACAGAACTGATTCTACCAAATAGGGTGGAGGGTGGGGAAATGAGAAGGAACCTAAGACCAGTGTGTGTGGGGTGGGGGGGATAATGGCATGCTGGTCGCAAGCCTGGTGTAGTAATATCACATGCCTAAAATATTAGTACTATTATCAATCATGATACCTTAGTGGAAAAAAAAACAAAGAAAAAGTTTTAAGTGTTGTACAGGAAACCTCAGAAAATTATTAACAAAATTTTTCCTGTTTGAAAAAAAAATCTATGGCTCTGTGGAGAATCAATTGGATAGGGTGTTTAGCTATCCACTTTCTGGATGTTTTCAGGAGCGAAAGGAAACAAAAATAAGTGTCAAGGAGCAAATTTTTTATCCAAAGCAATTTTCGAGCACGTCTGTAATCCTAAATTGTATTAATTTGTGTGAAAGCTCTTATACTTGTCAGATCCAATTATTCTTCTCTGCCCTGATTGGGCAGTTGCCCTAGTGCATGGCAAAGGACAGTCCTTGAACGTTGGTCCTTAATCTTTGAATCTCTTCTCCTTCCTGTCCTTCTGGGATCACCGAGGGCTGAGCTCCTCTTGATTTTCACAGGAAGCTGGGATGGAGCATGATCATACTGCACTTGACAGCTGGTCCTGGGGGACAGCAGTTCACCTTTCCCCAGCTTACTTCCCGTTCCTTCTTCTAGGTGAAGGAAAAGGCCTACCAACAGCCTCTGCGGGCAGTCGGATCGTTTGCCACTTCTATTTTCTGTGCAGGAAAGTGAAATAAAACCATCTCCTAAATTATTGAACCTAGAAAGGTCACACCAAAAAAGTGACATCCCCTGTCCTTGGAGACCAAAGAGGAAATGGCTGAGAAAGCACTGAGGCTAAAAATAGCACAGAAAGGGGCCAGAGAGATAGTAGAACAGGTAAGGCACTTGCCTTGCACGCTGCTAACCTGGACTCAGTATCTGGGACCCATCTGGAGTTAACAGTAAGCCCTGAGCACCACCGGATGTGGCTGCAAAACAACAAAAACAATAAATAAGGCAGAAGAAGAGGACTCAGGCACAGTGAGGAAAAAAAGTCAGTGAAAGCCACCTCTCCCCCTCACGCCACCTCGCTGTCTTGAAAACTGGCTGAAAACATTTTATGTTATTGTTATTTTTATTTTCAGGGGACTGTTTCTTAGGGGACTTTGTGACTCCTGGCTCTGTGCTCAACAATTGCTGAGGAATCTTGAGATCCTGGGCATGGAGCCAGGGTCAGTGACATGCAAGGCGAGCACCTCACCTGCTATACTATTGATAGGGACCAAAGGGAACAGGCAGAGCAAGATCAGGGACAAAGACCTGAGTAAATCACAAGCATGGACTGTCCGGGGGATGGGAGCATGGGCCTGCATGGTGCCTTACAACCTGGCTGGCAATAGGCCCTGTCAGAACCTGGACTCTAGAGGACAATCATCTTGGTATACTTTCCTGCCGGGACCCAATGCCTGGGAACGGCCAGAAACCAATGCCTGGGAACAGCCAGAAACCTATGCCTGGGAACCAATATGTCAGTACAAACTGACCTGTAACTAAGGAACAACCGCTTCTTGGGAAAGGTTGCAGAACAATGCCCAGAGAAACTGCCATCAGGGCCCACATCCAGTTTTGTTAAATGTTTGCATTCTTTGCTATTCTCCCATTCTGCCCACTTCCTCATATAATCAATTATAAAAAACTAGCTTAGGAGAAATAAAATTGGAGCTTGCTCCCATTCTTGTGTTTGCCAGTGTCTGTCTCTTTCTTCTTGTGTCTGTCTCCTTTTCACTCATGCACCCTCTCCCGGCTACCCATGTTGACCAAGTCCCGCTGGACGGGAACACTTTTGCCTATTCGTAATGGCCCACATTCTTAGAACATAATCAAGAAATGCTTACCCACCCACCTTTGTTAAAAAGGTATTAAAGGGGATGGTCAGCCTTTCTCCTTTATCCTGCTTGAGGAGACCCTTCCCATAATCTGGAAGCTTCTCAGCGTTCCTTCCCCCCACTCCTTTCTTTCTTTAAAGTGTTTTGCTAAATTCAGCTATTTGCTCTCTTGTCCCTTGCTTTAAATTTGACTGCTTTTCATTCAGGTCAGGACCATGGCCTGAATGAAAGTGTGCGCCCATCACAACACTATTCTTAGACCCCCACAAGGCTGAATTTTCTTCTCCCCAATCAATAAGTGAAAAAGAAATGGTCTCTGACTCGGCTGACTCACAATGATGCTCTCAAAACCTGAGTCATGCCAGGAAGGAAGGGAATGAGGAGAATGGATTTAGATGGCCTTTATGACAATGATAATGGTTGCATTTGCTAAGTGTCTTCCATAAGTCAGCTGCTCTTCCCCCAAGGACACTACAGGATCATTGTCCTTTCTCCCACTGGACAAAAGCAGTAGCCTTGGTGAAATTGAAAGATTTCTATTTGTTCCCCTTTAAAAGGAGGATTGGAGATTGGAAAGATAGTACAACATATAAAATGCTTGCCTTGCATATGGCTTACCCAGGTTTGATCGCTGGCAGCCCGTATAGTCCCCCTAAGCACAAAGCCTGGAGTAAGCTCTGAGGATCACTGTGTGTGGCCCCCAAACCAAAGAAACAAACAAACCAAAAGAGGTGGATTTCTAGGGGAAGGGCTGAGTCTTTTTATTTTAAATCTGGAAAGGAAGCAGTGGGCTAAATAGGGCTCAAGAGGTATTGTAAACCAATAAGTATGTAAATTTGTATCTCTATTAAAATAGTGTTGGACATTTGCTTTGTCCTATCATTATATCTGTGTGCTTTAAATCTCTCTTCCTGGGCAGTAACTAGATCTTGATATTAATAGCCTCTGCCACTTATGTTACACTTGACATATAACTGTCTGCAATTCCATGAGGTTTAAAAGCCAGCTTTTCTTAACCTCTTTTGAGGACTTTGAGACTCAGCAGGGATAAAATCACATACTTAAGAATGGGGAAAACTTAAATCTGAATTGACATTTTTTATCTTTGCATCTATTTTCTTTTTCTCCCCAACATAGAATCCTATTATTGGAAGCTTTTAATTTGCCATTATGGTTTAACACAGCTAAACATAAGTCCTACATCTGCCTTATAATAAAGTCCCATAAATACCTATGATTTTTTTGTGGTTCTTGTGTGTGTGTGTGTGTGTGTGTGTGTGTGTGTGAATGAATGACTAAGGAAGGAAAGTAATGAATGAAACTCTCCATAAAATGACTTAATAGGATTTTGCCTTTGGGCAATTTCCCTTTCAGAGCAGGAGAGAACATAGTCTAGAAATTCTGCCACTCACATTTCATAGAAGTGAGTGTACTCCAACACCATAGTTTGCAGTTTCTAGTTAAAAAGTGTTTGTGTTTGGTCCTTTCGGCAGCCATAAATCTCAGTAATCAGTGCCTAATGGTTTGAGGGATATCTCTGAGCAAGTCTCCCATTAATTGAAAGAAGAATGTTGTCATCTGCTACAGAGATTTCTCATTATGTTTCATCAAATTCAAAACAGATCCCTGTTTGAAATTCTTTTATGGACAGTGTAATTACCCCACATCCTATGGTGTGTGGAAGTAGCACTCACAATTAGCATCTCTGTCATGAGTGGGGAGTGATCCGTGCTAAATAGGAGCTGGGCCAGATGGGGCTGGCTGAGACCCTCTCCTCACCCCCTCAGCTCCATTCAATTAAGCTATTCCAACGTGTGTGCGAAAGACATAAATCCATCTTTTGCTTCTGTGTGTATTAAAGAAATGCTACCGCTTCCAGTAATTAAAAGTCAAGTGCTTCTGTGACAGTGATTCAGGGTCGATGCCAGTGATGCCAAAGAATTCCAGAGAAGGGGATTCCGGGTGAGATGTCACAAGCCTTGGCAGGCTGGGAGGAAAAAGGAGCTCAGATAAAATCCACCAGTCCAGACTCTGGGTGGGAAAGGGCAGCATCCCAGCAAACCCCAGCTTGAATTTCCTCAGAGCATATGGTCCATACTCTGCTTAGGTACCAGTCATCCCAGGCTCTGCTGTGAGTGGAACCCGGGGCTGGGCAGTCACATGAGCTGTGATAGTCTTGATCCCCAGTTTCCTCCTAACTGTAATAGCTATCTCGAATTTTACTTTGTTTGATTGTTTGTTTTTGTCTTTGGATCACACCCAGTCATGCTGGGGGGTTCTCTTGGCTCTGCACTCAGGGATCACTTCTGAATAGCTTGGGGGAACTGTATGAAGTGCCTGGGATCATACTTGGTTTGGATGTGCTCAAGGCAAGCACACACACTGCTGTACTATCATCTAACTCCCCCATCAAATTTTTCCTTTGATGTCAATTTTTATCCCTTCCCACCTTCCCCCCTCCCCACCACACACACACACACACACACACACACACTCAAATTGTATTGCTTTCCTTCTTCCTTACTCTACTGTCAACCACAGTTCTTAAGTTGCTTATCAGTCATTTTGGTAAAAAGTTTTACTGATATGACTTCTCATATATTTTATATTATATTTTGCATTATGTATACATAATATGAATTCCACTTCTATAATATCTCTGCATGTACATACATAAATACATTATAAGCTTGGCTCCTCATTATGGGTGGGAGTTTCATGCCTGATTAGAGAATTTTCCATACTTCCTCCTTATTACCTGGCAAAATACAGGTCACAATAGATACATTAATGTAGATTTTTAAGAGAGAAAAAAGTAAAGGAATTTCACCTACAATTCTATTTTCAGAATCAACCACTATAAATATCTTGGTGTATTTTTTCCTCTCTTTTCCACTTACAAAATTTTGGAAAAAAGTTTGCTATGAAATACAAGGAAAATGCTTAAAACTTTCATATGCATATGTCCAACTTAAAGGAAAAAAGACAAATGATATGCAATTTCCTATTTTACTCAGCAACACTAAATCGTATCCTTTAGTCTGTAGACCACACAGGTTGCAATGTTATCGGATGCAAGAAAAAATATTCTCCTTTTTTTCTTTTCTTTTTTTTATTATTTTTTTGAATTTATTTATTTTTAATTAGTGAATCACAGTGAGGGTACAGTTACAGATTTATACACTTTTGTGCTTATGCTTCCCTCATACAAAGTTCGGGTACCCATCCCTCCACCAGTGCCCATTCTCCACCACCAGTAAACCCAGCAACCCTCCCACCCTCCCCAATCCCATCTCCCCCCACCCCACCCTGCCACTGTGGCAGGGCATCCTTCTGTTCTCTCTCTCTAATTAGTTGTTGAGGTTTGCAATAAAGGTGTTGAGTGGCCATTGTGCTCAGTCTCTAGCCCTCATTCAGCCCGCAATATTCTGGAATAGGTGGGAAGATAAGGGAAAGGGTGGAGCAGTGATCACATCCTTCTTTTGTGTTCTGTTGTTGAAGCCACCCCAGGCAGTGTTCCCCTCTCCTACTCTGCTCTTCATCAGATCCACTCAGGAGTATAGTCTTCATATCATCACAATCACAAGTTGCTTATTATTTCACTTTTTTAAATTTTCACTGAACTTGCAGATAAGGACAGATGTAACACTCTGTGGTGGAGGAATGTCAAGTGATCCTGGATTCCTCTGAGCGCACATAAATTGGCTAGATGGGAAATTTGAAGTCGCAAAGAAGAGGTAGTTTAGGGGCTTGAGAAATAGTACAGGTATTAAGGCGCTTGTCTTGCACACAACTGATCCATATGGTGTATCCCTAGCACCCCATATGGTCTTCAGAGCTTCAGTAGCATTGATTGCAGAATCCGGAGTAAGCCTTGAGCACCATGAGGTGTAGCCCCAAAATAAGCAAACAAAAGCACTGTCTGTAGCACTGTCATCCCCTTGTTCATCGATTTGCTCGAGTGGGCACCAGTAACCTCTCCATTGTGAGACTTGTTACTACTTTTGGCATATCGAATACACCATGGGTAGTTTGCCAGGCTCTGCCATGTGGACGGGATACTCTTGGTAGCTTGCCGGGCTCTCCGAGAGGGATGGAGGAATCAAACCTGAGTTGGCTGCATGCAAGGCAAATGCCCCACCCGCTGTGCTATCGCTCTAATCCAGCCTCAAAACAAGCGAACAAAAGCACTAAAATTTATTAAGCCTAAAACTAGGAAGGACTCTCACATGGGCAGACTTTGGAGGGAGCGAACAAGCTGTAGTGCAGCTATTGTCTAGGGGTTTTATAGGTTCTCTTCACAGTAGTACTAGCTTGGACCACTATTCTATGATTAATGATGCTTTCTGTTTCTTAGTTGCCAGACTGAGTTAGAGAACCCCAACATCTCTAGGTAGGATTTTGAGAGAAATATCCGATATTTCATTAGTCTGCCATGAGGACCTGGGAAAATTTTATGTACCCTGACAGCTGACAAAAGAAAAGTGAAAAGTCCTCTTTCAATAATTTAAGAAACATTGAAACATTTCTACCATCTTCCTTTTTCTCCTTTAAGGTTGTTGGTAATATTTTGTTTTATGAATTTAGCACAAGCTGATATGACCTTATAGTTGAATTTTTTTCACTATTTCCCTATAATCATCAGTTTCACATGTAAGTTTCATTCTTCTTATTTTTTTTCTTTGGGGTTTTTATTTTGGTGCCATTTCCTAAGGTTAGGCATAATAGGTCAAAGAATGTGATTTTGGTGCATAACATAGTTAAGACTTCCCTAAAATTGAGGTGATTTTTTCCCCTCACAGTAATTTATTGGATCACTTTTTTGGTTCTTGTGATCATTGTTGGTGTGCACACACACAGTGCTCAGGGGTCATATGGTACCAAGGATCCGACCCAGAGCCTCATGCATGCAAGTCACGTGCTCTACCATTTGAGCCATATTTTGTTGTTTTTGATTGCTTAGGCACCACCTAGTAATGCTCAGAAGCTATTCCTGGCTTTGGGCTTCCGAAAATGCTGAGGGGAAACATATGCAGTGCATAATCAAACAGGTTGACTGAGTGCAAAACAGCACCTTATCTCCTGTACAATCTTCATGGCCTCTTGAGCCGCATTTTTATATGCTCAAGAAGAGTAACGTATAACAGAAGTTGTTATAAAGAGAAGGAAGTTTAGTTTCAATGATTCTTTGCAAATAATATATAGATATTCCTAAAACTTATGAGAATGTCAGAAGGAGCATGAAAAAAGTAGGTACATCTTTACTTTTTAAAAGGAGATTGCTCACATCCTATGCTAGTCTATAAACTAACCTATTTCTAGTCCTAATTAATTCCCAGGGCATCCAATGGACTCATTCCAAAATGAATTTATTGGCCATGAAGTATGTTATGATGTGGGACGTCCAGCACTTTGGTCCTCAAATATTTCACATTTATTCAGAACCAGTGGATGTGTTCTTTGTGGATTGGTTAGATAGTCTAATATGAGAGTATAAAACAAACCGCTTTGGCCCAGATATTAGTGTAACATGGAACTTTGGATAGCCAAATACTAGAACTCATTTAATAAAAGGGTGAAGGTGAGGAGGGGTCATTTTCTAGGAATCTGAACTTGTTTCCCACTAGCAACTTCACCTAAATAACAAAACACTCCACATATGTATTGCTATTTGCAAGACTGAGCTGATGATTTCCTTAGCATGTGTGGAACATAGGCATGTGTTCTTGAAGTTTGTAAGAACTGCAGACTAAAGGACATGTCTGGATTTTTAAAGCTATGGGTCTGATGTTTATGATGTAGAATATAATTTGCCATTAGAAAAAAATTATAATAATGACATCTTTTACATTACATTTAATAGTTTATAGATACTGTATAATTATACACATATAAATGGATATGTGATTTCACTTGATCCTCACAACCATTTGTGGTTAGAAACATTATTAACCCATGTTAGAGATGTAGAAGAGGAAAAAGAGACAGAGAAACCAAGTGAAACATTTCAGATTCATGTAGCTCATGCATGGAACAGCCAGATCTTGAACCCCAGGCTTGGATGCTTTCTATGCCAACACACTTGGCCTGCTTCTTGACACAATATTTAGGGAATTATTTTGCCCATGATTATTAATATGACTATGATTTGGGATAAATATCTGCCTTCCTAACACAGGATTTACAGCAAACTTTTAAAATGGAAAAGAATCTAGAAATGAATGATGTGAACTAAATATTTCTAAGCTTGTCTTTTGATCCCTCAGGTTCCTTTCCAGGATGCTTGATGCTTTTCCACTGGCCCAGCTCCAAGTATACTGAATCAGATTCCCCAGAGTTGGCATCTAAGAATGCGTATTAAAGAAGAAAAAAAAACTAGCACCAGAGAAGACAAAGAACATGGAAATGTGAACCAATTTCTTATGTAAGAAAACAGGAAGACTTAACAACATAAAGATGTCATTTTCCCCTGAGCCAACCTTTATGCTAAGACCTCAAAACAATACTTTAAGGACAAAGATTGAAAGTGATTAGCTAAGGCAAAAGTTTTCTTGGAAAAACTAACAAGCATGAACAGGCCAGAATTTCTGAAAAAGGAGAGTAGCGAAGGGGCGGGGTTGGGAGAGGTTTAGCTTGTGGGGTGTTGTAATAGGACGTGAGGAAGCCAGTTCCTTCCCTCCATCTTGCAGCTTTGGTACCTTCACACACAGGTCCCAAATGAGCACCAAGTCTTCTCCTCACATCAGGAAAAAAATATTTTAAAACTTTATTTAAACACCATGACTTACAAAGTTGTTCACAATTCAGTTGTTTCAGGTATTCGATATTCCAATACCAGTCCCACCACCAATGTGCCCTTACCTTCACCAATGTCCCCAGTTTCCTACCAAACTCTCCAAGCTTTCTTCCTTATCAGGCACTAATTATATACTTTATATTGCTAATTACAATCTGTATCTCATAATGGTGTTGCTAAAATCATGACCTGAAGATTTACTGAGCTGTTTGATGGGATTGGGCCTTCTGTGTTACTGTTTTCACTCATTGAGTTTAGTGGGCTTCTACTCTCAATTTTCCTCTCTAACTGTCTTGTTTCTCCTGGGCTGTCAGTTCTGTGAAGTGTGGAGGTGTTGTGTAGCACAGGTGTGGCTATCTTTTCAAGGGCTTTGGAGCTGGGATGATCAACTGCAGGTACCTCTCTGGCTTCTCAGAGGTCACTTTTTGAAGCTGAATGGATTCTGGGCCAAGATCTCTGAACTCTAGGTGGGTCGGGGGTACCCTAGAGTCCCTGCCCTGACAAAGACCTGCACTCCACCCACCCACATCCAGCCCCTGCTACTGCCAGAGAATCAGCATCAAACTTTTGAGGAGAAAAAAGTTCAGCTGGGGCCTAGAGAGATAGATGAAGAGGTAGATTACAAGGCTCGCACTTGCAAGATCCTGTGCTTGATCTTCAGCCCTGCATGCCCACACCCAACCAGGCACCCTGAGTGTGTTCCAGTTGGACTCAGAGCACTGCCAGACTGATCCTTACTGCTGACCTGGGTTGTACCAAGTACTACCAAGCATGGACTCTACAAAAAAAGTAGTCCGAGTGTGAAGTCTAGTGCAAAGATTTAAGAAGTGTCTCTAAGATACGGAAGAGATTGACCCTTCACCCTCAAACTCCCTCAACATAATCTCCTTAGGCTGAGTCTCAGATTTTAGAGGACCCAGGTCTGAGTCAGTATTTAGCTCTCATAAAGAAGATGGTGTCTCTGAGACCTTTGGGGTAGTCATTTACCCAGCTGGAATAGAGAGAGAGAGAGGGAGAGAGAGAGAGAGAGGTATGGAGGGAGGGAGGGAGGGAGGGAGGGAGGGAGGGAGGGAGGGAGGGAGGGAGGGAGGGAGGGGGAAAGAGAGAGAGAGAGAGAAAGAGAGAGAGAGAGATTCCATTTAAGCCACTCCACAGTGCCCACGCCCCCATGCAGTGGGAGAGGCTCTGATTGGAAGCCTGTTCTCAGGGGCCTGTGCCACAGCAGTTTCTATAGAGATGAGAGTCTCCTTCCTAGGGAAGCTCAGCAAGCAGGATATACAAAAACCCCAGCAACTGGTGGAGGGCTTTCCTTCCCTTTCATTCTGAGCGTTTTCTATGCTTTTTGAAATCAAAAGCCCCCTCACTAAAACTACAGTTTAGTGTCGAAGAACACAGAAAAGGCCTGCGGGTGTCCCTGGTGCTGCAAATTTGGAAATCAGATTTGAAGACTGCTGGTAGACTCGGGAGGGGGAGAAGGGAGGGAGTCACTGGCTGTGCTACAGGCCAGCTAGCCAGCTACAGCTGAATCCATATTGCAGCTCGCTGATCCATGCCCTCTGCCAATCCAAGAGGCGCTCTCCCACAGACAAAATTAAGGAGCTATTGACTATGCCACCTCATCCTGGGCTTCCTTTTCACTGGAAGCAAATACCAGGCATTGTAGCAGGAAGAGTGCAAGAACTCAGAGGGTGAAAGTTCGGGAACTGGGCGGTATAGCCAGCCCACTTTCTTGACACAAAAGACTCCATTTAGCTGATGTCTAATATTTCTGCTAGCCAACTCAGCACAAACATCTCTTCTTAAGCTACGGCTTCTGCCTAGGTATGGGATTACTGAGGATGTAAGCAACAAAGGGTTTGTTTTCACCTATGAAGCTCCAAACCGGCCAGATCAGGGGCCTGCCAAGCTCAGATGTCATTTGTTTCTGAGCTGGCCCTGTCCCTCTCCCTGTGCACCCTTGTGCCCCTTCATAATCAGCAATGACTGTCATCCTCCAACCTTCATTTCGGTCCGGGGGAGGAAGTAAGGGAGAAGTGGGTGGGTTCAAACTCAGAAGCAAGACTTACTTTTCCTGGAAACCTGCAGCAGGTTTCTGCTTCTACTTCATTAGCCAGAACTGGCTCCAAAGGAGGCTGGCATATGTGGGTTGGTTTTGTTGTTTTTACCAATGACCACCATGAACACAAAAGTCGTTCTATTTTAAGGCTAGGAAAATATGTGTAGGCAAATAGCTAGTGGCATTCACACATATTTCTGTACTAGAATTGGGCCTTGCGACTCTGGCCATGCTCTATTTTTCTTCTTGCATCCTGTTGGTTTCAAAGTTGATCTGCCTCCTGAGGGATGGGTTCCAAGACTTATGCTATTATCATCCACTCTCTGAGCTAGAATAGAATCTGTGATATTGCATGTAAGGACTCAACATTGGTGTCCAGGCCATGTGGGATGCTCTCTATATTGCTTAAAGGCTATCTAACATGTTCTGAGCTCACCTGTCACAGGAAAGTCTGGTTTTATAAAACCAGGAAGAAGGGGCTGGAGTGATAGCACAGCAGGTAGGGCGTTTGCCTTGCACACGGCCGACCCAGGTTCGATTCTTAGCATTCCCATATGGTCCCCTGAGCACCACCAGGAGTAATTCCTGAGTGCAGAATCAGGACTGACCCCTGTGCATCTCCAGGTATGACCCCCCCCAAAAAAAAAAAACAGGAAGAAGATGAACCAGTAGTCTTATTTTCAAGTTTGTGAACAAACTTAATTTATCAAAATGACATCAAGCAGAGCCCATAAATTTATTTATTCTGACACCATGATATTTTACAGTTTATAATAGGATTTCAGATCTACAATGTCCCCACTTTCAATTCCACCACCCCATGTCCCCATTCCTCCACCACTGACCCTCTTTTCCCCACCCCCAATACTTACTCCTTACAGATACATTTTTTTAAGTTTTATTGCTGCATTTTGAGTTCACTGCTTATAGTAATTGGGTCTAATAGTTTGGATATGTACAGTTATTCCACTTCTCTACTGTCCAGGAGTCTGAGGCCCCTGATCCTTGCAAACATTTTTCTCCCATTTAGTAAGGTGCCTTTCAATTTTAGTCTGCATTTCTTTTTCTATGCAAAAACTTTTTTATTTGATGCAGTCCCAGATATTTATTTTTGGTTTTGATGTTTTACCTAATGGAAGCAAACCATTAAAAACAGCTCTGAGGTCCAAATCTTGGAGCATCCCACCTATATTTTCCTCAATAAATTTTATGAAATCTAATCTAAGGGTATTAAATCTACTTTGAATTGAATTTTCTGTAAGGTATGAAATATGTTTACTTGCCTTGTATTCCTTCCTTCCTTCCTTCCTTCCTTCCTTCCTTCCTTCCTTCCTTCCTTCCTTCCTTCCTTCCTTCCTTCCTTCCTTCCTTCCTTCACTTCCTTCTTTCTCAGGTGGTTATCCAGCTTTCCCTCACCATTTATTGAAGAGGTTATCTTTACGTCACTTAATGGACCTGGATCCTTTGTCATAAATTTATTGTTCATATGTCTGAGAGTTTATCACTGGGTACTAAATTGGATCCATGACTTGGTTTATTAAAAATATTTAATTTGGACTCCTTTATCAATTTCAGGGACTAGAAGATTCTAAAAATAACTTTAGACTTAGTTCCAAGTTCTAAAATAGAGCAAATAAAGTTCATATTTATTTTGAAAGGGTTGTTATCTAAGCCTGGGGTGCCAGCACATATGGAAATTTCTAGGCAATCTGCTGTTGGACATCAGCTGCAGTGCCTTGTCCAACTACATTTTTGTAGGATAATGGGCAATACTGTGCCTCCAAGTGGCATGAACCCAAATTACAGGCCCAAAGTCTTGTAGGGACCAATGAGCAAAAGAAAAGTGTGCATCATAAATTCAAATGTTATGTTATTTTATAGGTCCAAGGATCTTTCTAATTCTTTCACATGAATGTTTGAATCTTACACTGTCTTGTGAAAAATGGCTAGCATTTTATTTACAGATGAATATGCAAAGAATGCTATTTCCTGTCACTTGCAGGTCTGAGATATTAGCTTTGATTTGAAAATTAATATGATTGTCTATGTTTAGTCATAACTTTGCCCCTTTAAGTTAGAAAAGAATAGCTTTGAAGAGGAGCAATTTAAACCTGAAGGAATCAATGTTGAGAATTTCAAGCACTACTGAAGACAAATAGAGGAGAATTTTCCAGTTTGTGCCATCAATATTGGAGGCAGTCTCCTATTTCTCTCCTAGCAGAAATGGAGTTAGAAATAAACATTTCAAAGTCTAGAAGAAGAGAAGATGCAATTCCTGAAATTTCCTTCATATCCATGAGCTGATGTGTTTTAATCTTTGTAAAGTAAAATGACTTTTATTTTGAAATCAGAGTTAAAACTTGCAAGGCAAATGACCCTGGCTAAAGCTTGCAGTGTAAATGGCATTTACTGTAATTTGTGCTAGGCTGGAATAATTAACTGACAGACAGTCTTTTTGCTGGACTCTGGCAGAATGGAGGAGACATTCAGAATACCATGATGAAAGAGGCTTATATTAGACAAACCTGACACCATTTCTTGACACACCGTTAGCCTACAGATCTGTGTCCTGAGAAGTAAACCAAACATGTGTAACTGTTTTTCTTTCAGTCATCTTTTTACTATGACCTAGGAAGAATACATACGAGTATCTGACTTTAACAATAGTACAAAGAAACTTCAATGAGGATTTCAACAAGATGTGTAGAAACAACCCAAAGCAGAAATGAATGCATATGCCACTTTGATATGTGTGCCATTCTCTGTGATGTGAAGTGGTATCTCATGGTTGTTTTGATCTGCATCTCCCTGACGATTAGTGATGCAGAGCATTTTTTCATGTGTCTTTTGGCTATTTGTATCTCTTCCTTGGAAAACTTTCTGTTCATTTCTTCGCCCCATTTTCTGATGGGGTTGGATGTTTTCTTCTTGTAGAGTTCAACCAGTGCTTTATATGCCCTTGATATCAAACACTTATTGGATGGGTATTGGGTGAATATCCTTTCCCATTCTGTAGATTGCCTTTGTATTCTGGTCACAGTGTCTTTTGCAGTGCAGAAGCTTCTTAGTTAATGTAGTCCCATTTGTTTATCTTTGTTTCCACTTGGTTGGTCAGTTTCGTGTCATCTTTGAAGATACCTTTAGCTTCAATACAGTGGAGGGTTTTGCCGACCTTGTCTTCTATGTACCTTATGGATTGTGGTCTGATGTTGAGGTCTTTAATCCATGTTAATCTAATTTTTGTGCATGGTGTCAGGTCGAGGTCTAAGCCCATTCTTTTGCATGTGGTTGTCCAGTTATGCCAGCACCATTTGTTAAAGAGACTTTTCTTGCTCCACTTCACATTTCTTGTTCCCTTATCAAAGATTAGGTAATCATACATTTGAGGTTGTGTGTAGGGATATTCCACCCTGTTCCACTGGTCTGCGGCTCTGCCTTTGGTTCCAGTACCATGCTGTTTTAATTGTTACCACTTTGCAGTAAAGTTTAAGGTTGGGGAGGGTGATGCCTCCCATCATCTTTTTCCCAAGAATTGTTTTAGCTATCCGTGGGCGTTTGTTGTTCCATATGAATTTCAGGATTGTTTGATCCATTTCTTTGAAGAATGTCATGGGTATCCTTATAGGGATCGTGTTGAATCTGTATAATGCTTTGGGGAGTATTGTCATTTTGACAATGTTGATTCTCCCTATCCATGAGCAGGGGATATGTTTCCATTTCCTCATGTCCTCTTTTATTTCATGGAGTAGCAAAACCCCAAAATCTTTAATGGTTCCCATTCATTCTCTCAGGACAATCTCCAAACTCCTTCAGAAAGTATAGCAAGCTTTTGCAACACGGTCAGCTGACAGCTTCCTCGATAGGCTGAGAGGCTATGCTCACTCTAGCAATAAGTACACACCATCCTCCTCACTCTGCTCTTCTAGTTTCAATTTATGCTTCACAGTTCAACAGTCAGAAGCTTTTCCTGAGGAGAGTTTTGGGATACCCACGGTTTGGGGTATCCCACAGCATAAGTGGCTAGTTATTTATTTATTACTTTATTTAATAAAGCATTATATGAGTGCCTTAAGGTCCTGAAAATACCCAGCCATACAGATTTTAAGAGTCCAATAAATCATACATAAACCTACCTTAGCAGAAAATTGCAGAGATTTGGGATACATGCTAAGGCGCTGAATCACCCTCCCAAGGCCTAGGGGAAAAAAGAGAGCTTCTAATAGCTATTTTAAGAAGAAGAAATTATCACTGTATCACTGTATCATCGATTTGCTCAAGTGGACACCAGTAACGTCTCCATTTGTCCCTGTCACATTCAGGGTCAGGGGAATGAGGCCCGTTATTGTTACTGTTTTTGGCATATTGAATATGCATGGGTAGCTTACCATGCTCTGCCGTGCAAGATTCTGCATTGCTCTCTTCCAAGAGCTTTGTTTTATAGTCTCTGGATCTTGGCCGTTGATGAGATTACATGGCGTCAAGGGCAGTTTGTGGGTGTGACTGCCAAGCTACTGGAAAACTGGGGATCTCGGTGGAGGAGTCCCAGTCCTGATCCAATAATTCCTTTTAACCTCTTTCTGTTACTTATCACCCACACTAATCAAAAGAAGGAATCACTTTCTTTGAGTAATTTTTTTAAATTGTTACATGCCATGCTCTTGCTTTCCTACTTTTAAATACCACTCAGAAAAATAAAAGTGATATTCAATAGCCGTGAATTGTCCACATTTAAAACAATGCTGTGTCTGATTCATGAGACTATCTAGGTAATGAAGAAATGTAGTGTACTTTTTACTAGAGTCTCAGGTTGAACGATTTTGGTTATAATTACTGATGAGCCATTTACTTAGAGCTGCAGGGCCTTTCACAGGCCCTTTGACAACCTCTATTCCGTCACCTGCAAACTTATAACAACAGTGCCTACCATATATGGTTGTTACACAGATTGAGGCAACCAATATGGTTCTGAAAAGGGCTTAGAATGGGAGTCATGCAGTCTTCAATAAGAGCAGAGTACAATTGTTACCTGTGTAACAATTGCCCTCAACAATTCTTTTGTGGAAGAGATACAAAAACTAGTCAACATTGTGGACATTTCTCAGTTCATGATTTGCCTCATTCTCCCCACCTTTATTCAGAACCTCAGAGTAATATCTTACAGTCTAAAAGATGTTACATTTGGACAAAATGTAGATGGCTTAAGATATAGAAATAATCCAAATGCCCAACTACAGATGAATGGATCAAGAAATTATAGCATATATACAATGGAATACTATGCAGCTCTAATAAAGAACAAAATCATGCTGCTTATGGAACCAGAGGATTTCAAGCTAAATGAAGTCAGAACGAAAGAGATAGATACAGAACCATCTCTCTCATATGTGGGACTTAAACATACACAGCAAGGAGGCAACAAAAGTTCAAAGGCAAGATAATGGGAGGACAGATCTACACAACTGAGTTTGTTGAAGGAGGTGTTGAAAGGTAAAGTAACTGAGGACCTTGGGGGAAGAGTATGGTTACACTGGTGACAGGTGTGGTGTTGTAATTATATACATAGAAGACAACCATTAACAATATTGTAAATCACAGTACTTCAATTAATAAAAATTTTTAAAAATGTAGGTGGCTCAAATCCAACAACAATTAATCAACTCAGATAATTTTCTCAATTGTTCTGGTTAATTATCTATCATATAGACTAAAATCATCCCAAGTCATATTTCCCATTCTTTTCATATTTAATTATTCCTCAAGATTTAAAAATTCTCAAGGCCATTTTATTACTTTTTACCTCGTTCCACTACCACTTCTGCACATCACAAATTTTTATTCTTATTATATAACCTCTTATTTCATTCACATCTCATTAGTCAGGTCATTCTAGAATATTTCCTGAATTCATACTCTTTGTTCAGAAATCTTCAATGGTGTCTAATTGTTTTTTGGGAATCAATCCAAAATTTCATAGTCTGCATGTAAGTCCCATCACAATCTTACCTGCAACTCATTCTTTCTATTCATTGTTTTGGGGGGGGCGGTGGCACATTTTCAGTGTTCAGGGCTTATTCCTGGCTCTGTGCACAGAGATCACTCCTGGAAGTCCTCAGAGGGCCATATGTGGTGCATTTAATGTAGTGCATGGATTCAACATTGAACTTCTGCATGCAAGACAAGTGCCTTCACCCCTGTTCTATTGTTACAGCCCTCGATTCAATTTTTAAAATCTTCTAGACAAAAATCTATGTTCACATGTTTGCCCAATCTACAGCATTAATTGATAAAGGGACTGGTACTCAGGCCAAGACATAAATCCTTCCTTCTCTAAACCCAGCTGTAAAAATGAGCACTAGACATTATACTAACAGGAATGAGACAGAATCCAAATACTCATGAGCAAAGGAAATGAAAGCTAGCAAGATGCTCCTCCTCAGCTGAAGCTTCCCAAGTGACTCCATGGAAAGAGCCATGCCCAAGTGTACCACCTTATAAAAAAAAACCCAGTGTTCTTGCCCAGCACAAAAGTAGGGTCCTCTCATTGTCCTGAATCAACTAAGAGGATTTGTAATTCCTTCTGGAGTGGAAAGAGTGAACAGAAGTTTCAGTGTCTCCCTTCACCTGGAATGCAGACTTCATACTACTTCCCACCTCTTTGCTTTTGCTCATAACATTGCTTCTGCCTTGACTATCCTCCCCACTCTGGCCTGATGAAATTCTGTTCATCCTTCAAAATTCAAAATAGCATTTTGTGTTCTGACTTCAAACTCATATTTTCTATATTCTAACTATGATGGCTGCAATTCTAATTTGATCATATTGTCTGCCGTGAATTTTCAGCTATGTAAACTTCCAGTCTATTTTTACTTCTAACTTTATTGGCATCTCCTTAAAACCTTAGATCAAGTCATTATACAAGTTTGGTGTTATTAATTAAGATTTGATCCTATGGTGCAACTTTCAAATACAAACTAGGATTATTACGTATATGCTAGTGAATTAAATGCCTTATACAGTACCTTATGTGTTAAAGATTTCAATGTGTGAAAGATCAAAAGATTTGGATTACATACCAGGATTTTCTTTGTAAATTTTTTTAAATTTATTTTCATTTTTTTATTGAATCACCATGACATACAAGCTTTCATGTTCGAGTTACAATCACACAATGATCAAACACCCATACCTCCACCAGTGCACATTCCCCACCACTAATATCCCCAGTATACTCCCCCTTTCCCACGCTCTCACTGCCTCCATGGCAGACAATATTCCCCATACTCTCTCTCTACTTTTGGGCATTATGGTTTGCAATATAGATACTGAGAGGTTATCATGTTTGGTCCTTTATCTACTTTCAGTACACAGCTCCCATCCCGACCGATTCCTCCAACCATCATTTTCTTAGTGATCCCTTCAGTATTCCAGCTGCCTTCTCCCCTCCGCTCATGAGGCAGGCTTCCAGCTATGGGGCAGGCTTCCAGGTATGGGGCAATCTTCCTGGCCCTTGTATCTACTGCCCTTGGGCATACCAGGATTTTTAATGCTACCATAAGAAGGCAAAAAATAAGCAAAACACACCCAAATACCCATTAATAAGGTAATAGATAATAAAATGTCATGTATAAATTTAAAAACTGATGAATAAAAATAGTAAATTCTATTGATGTCTTATCAACATTTTAAAAACATAATGCTCATGAAAAGAGCAAATTTTAGAACCATAATATAACTTATCACTTATATAAATTTTTACATATATATAATGCATTATGTTCATAAATACATGCATAAAAATTGATGGGAAAAATGACTTCAACCCATTTACATTCATATTCATCATCTAAAAGAAGAGATTCTTCAAACATTCTTTCAGATTTTACCAAATGAAATAGACGTAGAACAAGTGCTTGTTTCGTTGTTCTTTGTGGTTCTCATTGTTTTTAAAGCTTCTCAAAGTGAAGAGAAACAAGCAAAAGGATGCCATTTGCTCGAGCCCCCCTGTCCTCGGGCTGGCATGTGATCATTCTTACTCTTGCAGAACCCCAAAAATCAAAAAAGAGGTTAAACTGTGCTAAGGAGAAGACATGATTTGAGATTGTTGTAAACGCAAGCTCACTAAATGCTTTGAGCTAGTCTTTTTTGTTGTTGTTTTCTGGGTTTTTTATTTTGTTTTGTTTTTATTAGTGATATCCCAGTAAATAAAAAGAGGGTAATGGGAAGGCAGAGAGGGAAAAAAATCCTTTCGTGTTGCCTGGTAACTATAAAATGAGATGACTCCATGTTGTTTTGCAACCTCTTATAAAGTATGTCTCATTTTTTGTACCCCTTTTGGATGGGTACTGTTTCCAGCTTATAGGTCTATATGTCTTATACACTCTATGCACTAATAATAGCAAGATATAACAATTTTAAAGAGCTTGCTCTGTGCCAGGCATTATGCTAGGCTCTTTTGCTTACAATACAATACTTCTAGCTGCAAATCTAAAATTCCATTCCAGTAGAGTTAAACATAGGAAAAAGTGTTGAATGACAATAATCATGAATCCAGAACTTGGCAGACTTAAGTAACAGTTTCTGCAAAGGCCCAAGGGTATCAGCCAACTCACAAGTTTCCTTCTTTTTAGCCCTTCGGTTCACAGATGACACTAGAAGAAAGTCACAAAGTTTGGGCTGTGGACTTCCACATTTGCATCCAATAGACGTGACCTGAAGTGCATCAGGTCAGCCCATCCCTAATCAATAATTGTGGAGGAGATGGAGTTCTGAAACAGACAGATAGGTAGATAGATGAGGCCCCAGAAATGAGATCTCAGCAAATAATCGACCCAAGATGTGGTTTAATTAGTTGCTCTGTCACTAGCCCTTAATAAGTAAAAGGCATGAAAGCACTTTGTGATCACAGAAACTATGACTCTGAGAAATACTCTCATTTTGGGCCCTTTAAATTTGGTCTTGTTTTGAAAAGATGCACGAAGACCACTGATGTGGATTTGAAAGGGGACAGCCCTGTCGTGACCTAAGGCTGAGGCCTCATGCTCTGTGTCAGCAAAGGTTACATTTGGAAAGCCGATGAATGAACAACCTCAAGTCACTGTCACACAGAGATCAGGGGCCTTTGGAGACAAGACACGTGGAGTCACCAGTAGAATTAGGCCCCAGAAAAACTTCATGACCTGTCATCAGGATATTTCAGATATTTTATAGAATCAGCCAAACACTAGGCAGGAAAACCTGGTGAGGCAGGAACTCATTCCTTTGGAATCCCCTCCCCCACAAGGAAAAGTGTGTGTGTGTGTGTGTGTGTGTGTGTGTGTGTGTGTGTGTGTGTGTGTGTTGGGGGGGAAGCACATTAACACAACAGAAGAAAGGGACAGATTGTCTCTCCAGAATGACACCTGTCAGAAATACTGAAAAGTAGAATAATTGTGCAAAATGAGAAAGGTATTATGCACTGGTCTGAGGAGAATTGCAGAAAGGCTTATAATGAGAAGAATGAACAGAGGGACCATGTAGGTTCCACAAATACTCATCATATGAGTGTTCTGGTGGGGCCAGCAAACCACTACCCATCCCACCCCACCCTTTGCTCAGAACCCCCAAGAAGACTATTCTCAGGACAGAAGTTCTTTGCACACAGTAAAGAGGGATGGCAGAGCAGGTAACTGGTGCTCTTTTTCTTCTGTCTCTTTCTCTCTCATTCTTTCTCCTTTCTTTGTTTCTTCCATTTTCTTTCTTTCTGTCTTTACCTCTTTCTTTCTCTCTCTCTCTCTTTCTTTCTTTCTTTCTTTCTTTCTTTCTTTCTTTCTTTCTTTCTTTCTTTCTTTCTTTCTTTCTTTCTTTCTTTCTTTCTTTCTTTCTTTCTTTCTTTCTTTCCTTCTTTCTTCTTGCTTTGGGCCACATGCAGTGGCATTTTGGGCATACCCCTGGCTCTGTGCACAGGGATCACCCCTGAGGGACTCTGAAGACCATATGGGATGCCTGGGATTGAACCCAGATCAGCCACTTGAAAGGCAATCGCCCTGCCTACTGTTCTGATGTGACACAGCTCCTGTGCCACAAGTGACTTTCTTGCTCCCTTTCCTACTGGAGCCAGAGGCCTTTCCTCATTACATTACTAATGGCAGTAGCCTTCCCTCTTCTCAAGCTCAGGGACTGCAGTGCTGTCTCAGGTGACACAGAAACACCAAACTTCTCAGCAGACAGAACTTCGATAGTGCATTTGGAACAGAATTCCAACTGCAGGTCACTTTGTTCTCTACAGGAATACAGATGCACTTGGGGGACTGTGTCTACAAGCCAGTTTCACTACATAAAGGTGAATCTTGTCTCCACCGCTCCCCCACCTCGAAGACTCTGCATTCCATAGGAGGAGGGCAGCGAAGTGACAGGGAAAAGTGTAGGGGGTGTTCCAGAGAAAGAAGGCTATTCCTCTGTATGGTGTTGGCTGTGGTCCAAGATGTCAGTTATAAGCAGGAGAACCACAGGTCTGGGTCCTATGCCCCCAGTCAGGGACTAAACAATTTGCTCTGCCTCAGAGATACATGGGTCTATTATGACCAAGCATTGGAAGGAAAGGAAATGGGCAGAATTTAGGAAAGAGAAGGAGCTAAGAAGGGACTAAGAGGATACCCTAGGTGAAAGGCACGGCAGAGCCATCCCCCTGAGCAATTTGGCAGCTCTGAGCGGGCAGTCAGAGCAGTAGGAGTCACCGGAAGAGGCTGGGATTGAGGCTCAGGCTGGAATTTTCCTCCCTACCAACAAAAATAGGGTAAAGTTTGTGGTCACTCATATTGATCTTTTATTGTTAGTACTCGCTCCCTGTCCCTGTCCCTGACCACACTCCACACCCCTGTACACACACACACACACACACACACACACATACACACATACAATTATTTAGGACATGTTAGACTAAGCAGAAAAGAAATTAAGCTGCTAAGCATTAAGGCTGAAAGAAGGGCGCTGCTCACCCTAATCCTGCTACTTGTTCTTTATAACCATTCTTTAAGTTCCGGGAGCATACAAAGCACCTGCATAACTTGATTTAAAATAAATAAAATGGTGGATTCCATTTCCCCAGCAAATGGGTATGAGCCCCGGTTCATGCATCACAGTCCCCAGCATTTCCCCTGTAAAGGGAGTAAAGGGTCTAGAGGCAAGGACTTCCTAACAAAGGCTGCATGCAGAGGAAAGAATTCAAAACACAGCACCTGCATTCAGCCACGTTCTGCTGAGCCACCCAGAAAACACCCAGAACACTAGCGCAAAGAGGTGCAGTGCAACCATTAGGTGACAAGAAGTGACATTTCAAGCTTGAGGTCAGGTGCTGGGCCTTGGAGGAGTGAATGTGCATTTCATAAAGGTAGGAAGTTCTTTGTCTTGCCCATTGCTGTCTCTGGAATGTCGAGATTATTGTCTGGCACCTTAGAGATCCCCAACAATTATTTGTTGAACTATGATTGCAAGAATAAGCATGTATGGCCCCTCTATGTCCCTGCTCCCCACTGCCCTCCTTATTGCGAAGATTCTAGAAGGAACAGCCAGAATCAGTCAGTGAATCATCCTCACTGAACTAACTCTTCCTCTCAGAACAGCAATTTTCTTATGGCTTCCTTTTTGTTGTTGCGTGGTTAATCCTGGACTCCCTGGACTATGGTAGACAATTTCCCCTATACTCTCTCTCTACTTTGGGGCATTATGGTTTGCAATATAAATACTGAGAAGCTATCTCGTTTGGTCCTTTATTCATTTTCAGCACATATTTCCCATCCCAAATGATCCCTCCAACCATCATTGACTCAGTGATCCCTTCTCTGTTCCAGCTGCCTTCTCCCCCAGCTCATGAGGCAGGTTTCCAACTATGGACCAATATTCCTGGCACTTGTATCTACTGTCCTTGGGTGTCAGTCTCATATTATTTTATATTCCACAAATGAGTACAGTCATTCTATGTCTGTCCCTCTCTTTCTGACTCATTTCACTTAACATGATACTCTCCATGACTATCCACTTATAAGCAAATTTCATGACTTCATCTTTCCTAAGAGCTGCATAGTACTCCATTGTGTGGATGTATCAAAGTTTCTTTAACCAGTCGTCTGTTCTCGGGCGCTCGGGTTGTTTCCAGATTCTGGATATTGTGAATAGTACTGTAATAAACGTACAGGTGCAGATGTCATTTCTATTGTGCTTTTTTTGCACCCTCAGGATATATTCCCAGAAGTGATATTGCAGAGTCATATGAAAGTTCAATTTCTAGTTTTTATAAAGAATGTCCATATTGTTTTCCAAAAGATTGGACCAAAGAAACAGTGACCAAAATTAAGAGAGATCCCACGTAATGGGAAAGAATATTTACCCAATACCCATCTGATAAGGGGTTAATATATATGATATACAAGACACTAGTAGAATTGTACAAGAAAAATACTTCCAAACCTATCAAAAAATGCAGGGAAGAAATGAACAGAAACTTCCTCAAAAAATAAACACAAATGGCTAAAAGGCACATGGAAAAATGCTCTACATTGCTAATCATCAGGGAGACGCAAATCAAAACAATAATGAGACATCATCTCACACAGAGAGACTGGCATATATCATAAAGAACAAGAACAAACAGTGCTGGTGTGGATGTGAAGAGAAAGGGACTCTCTTTATTGTTGGTGGGAATGCTGACTGGAAATAACTTTTTTTAAAAAATTGAATCACATAACTCAGGGAAGGGACCACCAAGTAAAATGTGGTTGGAGGTCATGTGGGGGAAGGGTGATGCGGGCCGAATACAGACTAGAGACTAAACACAATGGCCACTCAACACCTTTATTGCAAACCACAACACCTAATCAGAGAGAGAGAACAAAAGAGAATTCCCTGCCATAGTGGCAGTGTGGGGTGGGGGGAGACGGGACTGGGGAGGGGGGGAGGGATGTTGGGTTTACTGGTGGTGGAGAATGGGCACTGGTGAAGGGATGGGTTATAGAACTTTGTATGGGGGAAACATGAGCACAAAGATGTATGGATCTGTAACTGTACCCTCACGATGACTCTCTAATTAAAAATAAACTAATAAAAAAAATTGAATCACAGCAAGATACACAGTTACAAGTTGTTCATGATTGGGTTTCAGTCATATAATGTTCCAACCTCCATCTCTTCACCAGTGTACATTTCCCACCACCAATAACTTAAGAGGGCTATTTGGCTTTGTCTTATTAATATTGTTAAGAGTTGGGGATCCAGAAAAGTATGAACATATGCCTTTTAGGAGATTTGGGGTTTTGGATGCTGGTAGATTTCCCATCAGCAGTAGCTTGTTTATTTAGTGGCCCCACCAGCCACTTCTTAAGGTGCTCCTGAGAACATTCACTCTCAGTGGCACAACACAAAGGGATGGAGACTAGTTACTGTCTGAGGGTTTCTAAAATCCCATGCTTCACTGTACCCCTAGTTAACCTCAGGTGACAAAGACAGACAGACATGCACAATAAATATGTTGATTTCTCTTTCTCTTCATTCTCTCAGTTCTTCAGAGAGTTTCATCTATTTCCCCCAGTTTTATCAATTACATCATTCTGGTTCCTTTAGAAAGTCTCACAATGGATCAAAGCCTTTGGGCAATTTCTTAGATGTTAGCTGCATCGCAACAAAAAATATTGATGGAGCAATTTCTGTCCAAATCCTCTGATCAAGCTGTGATATAAACCCTATGTGTTAGTCTAGCCTGCTTTTATTGCCTTGTGACTAGAATTCGCTTTGGGAATCCAGAGTGCCCTGGCGTGGCTTTTGAGAATTGTGCAGCAGTTTCAGTTCTGGCCCAGAGAGTTTACGAGTTTTTGGCAGAATCGAATTTCACTTCAAGAAAAAGTTTTTTGAATTTATCTTATAAAGCATGTTTTAAAACTTTCTGGTGGTGATAGATAAATAGCTGTAATTAAAGATAAATCAGAGCATCTTTTTTTTTTCCAGTCACACCTGGTGATGCTCAGGGGTTCCTCCTGGCTCTGCACTCAGGGAATACTCCTGGCAGTGCTCGGGGGACCATATGGGATGCCGAGGATTAAACCTTGGTTGTCTGTGTGCAAAGCAAATACCCTACCAACTATGCTATCATTCCAGCCCTATGAGGCATATTTTATCTCTTTCTAGCGACCTGTTTGAAGGAGTGAGATTTAAAAAAAAAAAAATTGTTTACAAGGCAGGTGGGGAGAAGAAGAAAGAAAAAAATTCCATAGTAGCTATCCGAAAACTAAGGTTTGGGCAGCATTGTGGACCAGGCAGGTGTTTCTAGGGCAGTCAAGCACTCCTGCTTTATTTCCGTCTCAGCTCCATTTCCAGGCAAGGGAGAGGTGACTGGGAAAGGGAGGCATCTCCTCTATGGTATGCCCTTTCCCCTCACCTTGTGCCTAAGATCTCTTGGACTCCCGGATCTGACTGGAACCTGGGTTCTGAGCAGAGGCAATCTCTGCTGACCCTGGCTTGCACATAAATAAAGGGTCTTTGCTTGATGTACATAGGAAGGAAACACAGGCATCTCAATAGGTCAAATGAGCACTTGGGGTTTCCTCCAAAGGCAATAGGACTAAAGAGTGGATCAATTCCTCCTATAATAAAAATGAAAAACAAGCAAACAGAGCCATCCCACTCAACCCTGAGTTAGATGAAGTATCAAGAAGCGTTTTCTTGTGTGAGCTACTGGACCACCTCCTTCCCCCCACAGGAATCCAAGTGCTCCTGGAAGGGGCATGCCTGCCTCTCTGGAAAGGGGAGATAAATGTTTTCACTATGCAGGTTTGTTCCTGGCAGTGGCACCCTGCAATTTCTTTCTGGATACAATTTTTTATTTTGGGGAGCAGCAGAATGATTTGATTTCAAAGACAGAGCAGAAAACTGTGAGGTAAACCTTGGAGGTGAGGTTCTTAATGTAAAGTCCCTGACCTCCAGTTGGTGGACACCAGAGGTCTGTGAACTCCCCAGAATTGCATGGACAATTTTGTATTTGTGGATGTTAGGAGGGAACATTCACAGCTGCCATGTTAATGGCAGGTTAGGATGGGGGTGGATACTGGGGATATTGATGGTAAAAAATGTGCACTGGTGGAGGGATGGCTATTCAATCATTGTATGACTGAAACGCAAACATTAACGCTTTGTAACTGTATCTCACAATGATTCAATATATATGTGTGTGTGTGTGTGTGTGTGTGTGTGTGTGTGTGTGTGTGTGTGTGTGTAAAGTCATTTCAACTAAGGAAAACATTCTCAAATACTCTATCCTTCTTAATCATCTGACTTTTGGGGGGTCATATCCTGCAGTGCTCAGGTGGGAGGATGATGAGGTGCAAGGACAGAATCTGAGGTAACTGCATGCAGTGCGCTTGCTTAGACCCTTTGACTCATCTCTTCATTATCTGACTTTTATTTCTCAACATAAGACAGTATTGAGCTGTTATAATTGACCACATGTTTAGGAAATAACATCCTTTCTTTATTATCCAGGCTAATTGCCTTAGAATAGCCTTGTTATTCTAAACAATAAAGAGGTAAAGAAAGCAGTATAAAATACTTGGAAAAATATTTAATGGGCTATGGAGATTTTCACACCGGGGAATTTTATGGTTCCCATGCCCCAGGGATAAATTTCTATATTCATTTAAGTTATACTCTAGGAATACTAATAAACTTCATCCACCAAAATGGGTATGATAGGTTTTGAAAACTATGCTATTTGGACTGAATTATGGTGGTCAGCTCAGAACGAGGGAGAAAAATATGGACCTGTCTGTGATATTCAAAGGCAGATACTTCATTCCCTCTCACATAGGCATAAAGTCCCATATGGGAATTCACTTTGTGGGTCAAATCAGTGAAAAATTTCCTTGGGAATACCTTTTAAGAGACACAGAGATTGCATACATCGTATTGTTCATGCTACATTGGCCTGGACAACCGAAGCTCAGAAGCGATGTTGTTGATCGTCTGGAGGAAAATCACTCTCTTCTACTCTCATAGGTTTGGAGGCCAGAATTAAACTAACAAAAACCAGATTAGAATAAAAAACTTAAAAAATAAATTTATGTTTTTCTTGGTGGGTTTTTTATGGGGGGGCAGGGGCCACATGTTTTTGGTGAGGTTGCTCCAGGAAGTGCTCAGAGCACCCAGGATTCCTACATGCAAAGCTCTCTCTCTCTCTCTCTCTCTCTCTCTCTCTCTCTCTCTCTCTCTCTCTCTCTTCTCACCCTGACATGACTTTTCACCAATATTTTACAGACCTAGGTGTTCAAGAAAAAGAAATGAAACTCTAGGGAACTTGGGCTTTAAGGGACAATAAATTGTGGGGATGCACCTAAGAAATGGTTGGGGGATTAATGGAAGAGATAACAAAGAGATAAAGGTATTTTAGGAAGGTTTGTGCTCACAAACTTGTTTGAGTGACTACTGTTTGTGAACACAAACCTTCCTAAAATGCCTTTGATAACCTAGTGATAAAAGTGTGCTCTTCCTCCTGATATGATGGATATGGGAGCACAATGTCCTTACAAAGGAGTATTTATACACTACTTTTAGGCAGAGAAGAGGATGCAGATAAGTCATTCTGCATTTGTTTGTTATTTGAGGCTTTGGGGGGTGTTTTTTTTTGTTTGCTTGTTTTTCATTTCTTTTGGCTTTGAGACCACTGGCGTTGGAGCTCAGGGCTTAATCTTGGCTCTCAGCTCAGGGATCACTCCTGAAAGGACTCAGGGAACCATATGTGGTGACAGAGATTGAGTCCAAGACAGCTGCATGCAAGGTAGGTGTCTACCCACTATGCTATTTCTCTGGCCCAACCTGTTTATTCTTAATTATCATGAATTCAAAGTGATCCTATGCCAAGGTGTCATACTTTGGGGTGATGTATCCTGATCTATAAGATGACCTTTCAGGTTTCAATAGGGAAAAGTTAAACATCTCTTGATTTTGAGTGGAGATATAAAATCTCTCTTGCCACAAAGCATGTTGATAAGGTAGAAAAATTAGACTTTGTTCATCCAGCACTCAAAGTCCCCACCCACAAAAATACTAAAAAGAAGAAATTGCTAATAATCAAGTCCATACTTTGAATAAGTCAATTAAAGAAGTCAGGACTGGGGCTGGAGCGATAGTACAGCGGGTAGGGCGTTTGCCTTGCACACGGCCGACCCGAGTTCGAATCCCAGCATCCCATATGGTCCCCTAAGCACTGCCAGGGGTAATTCCTGAGTGCAAAGCCAGGAGTAACCCCTGTGCATCGCCGGGTGTGACCCAAAAAGCAAAAAAAAAAAAAAAAAAAAAGAAGTCAGGACTTTGGGGGCACCCACACCCTTTTTGGTGGGACGAACGCTAGATTCCAGAGTGTTGCTGAGTCACCTTCTGGAATCTACCTGCTGATTGCTGGAAACAGGAATCCTAAAGTGACAAAGAACACCTGGGTAAAAATGCGCTGTGATCACGTGTACTCTATGGAGGCTTCCCTCAACTCTCAGAGCTCTGACTGTAAATGTGGCCAACCTTTCTTCTCATCCACTGTGGTGGGAACTCTGAGAATTATCACTGAAACTGTAAGCTTAATTAGTTTTCCTATTTAGATAATTTTGAGAAATCCTCTCTTTAAAAACATCACTGTGCTCATTTTGAGAAATTTCGTTACTCTAGTGCACATGTATATGGCAGGGTATGAAATAACCCCAGCCCTCCTTGTAGCTGCTGGAGTCCAGTTTCCTGAAGTATCAATGTTGCAAGGCTTGCCAGCTGGCTATTTTGAATTAGACCCTTATTCAAATAAATGGGATTTTTACTTTAATATGTTTGAAATATAAGACAGGCTCTCTATGTTGATATCTATATAAGAGGGTAGTTATAAATATTTTCATTGGCGTATTACTTAGTGATAAGTGTATTTCTAGTTCAAGTGAGTAATTTGTTCTATTTCTACAGAAAAGTGAATCTTATGTTCTCACACATAAGTACTGAAATAATCCAATTTAACTATTAGAGCAGGTGCAATATGGCTTTTCCCTATCTGTAACCTGTTTCACACTTGAAAACCACTAAGAAAAGCCCCTTATTTTTGTGTGTTCATGTACAGGAAGCAGACATTAAGGATTATGCCTCATAAGACTGAGCTCAAAGACTTGACTGGAGATCTTAGGACAGAATGACACGAAGTTTATTTGAACATTCTGATTTCTGGAATGCAGTCTGAACTAAGATATTTTCAATTGTGATTTGGCGAATTCTATAAGGTTTCTGGATAATGAGTTACTTAGTGTTGCATGCAAAAGAATGGATGAGGACACACATGAATTTTGGAATGAGCGGCTTGCTGCACAGATGCCTCCAGATTTTGCAATAGGCCACTCCAGACGGAAGCAGGTACTGTCCCTCCACCTGTCCCCTAGGAATCTCAGCAGCCACCATCTTCTAGAATTCAGCGAAAGCCCCAAGTACATGGTAGCAGTGGCAGAAAACACTAGGACTCACCAGACAGGGGAGAAACTATTCCTTCTCCTTACCCCCCAACCCAATGGGACTCTGAGATGACGGCCACAAACTGTCACCGGCTACTTAAGCTCCCATATGGCAATGATCCAGAGACACACAAACGAATCTCAGAACTGAGCAGCTCCCTGCAGAGATCTCTCCAAACCCTAATTATTAAAATTCTAGAATTCCTAGAGCATGTAACTGCTGTCGTGGCTGCGTGAGATTGTATTATATCCATACCAAGCAGTACAAAACAAATTGTCTAGCACTGCCTTTTTGGCAGGTTTGAGTGGTGGTGGGACTGGTGTTGAAAAATTGAATGTAATCAAAGTAGAGAGAGAGTATTGTGAAAATTGCCTGCCACACAGGCAGGGGAAAGGGTGGAATGGGGGGTGGGGAATACTGGGGATTTTGGTGTGGAAAATGTGCTTTGGTGAAGGGCATTTGGTGATTGTATGATCGAAGTTCAAATATGGAAGCTTTGTAACTGCATCTCATGGTGAATCAATAAAAGGGGGGATCGTAAAAGAATGGATGAGAGCATATGTGAATAAAGATAAGGGGAAATGAGTAGGTTCAAATAGTGGCACTGAGAAGGAATAACATGCATCTTCACAACATCTTTTGCCTGTTGGAAATAATAGGATGATCTTTCAATATAAGTCCTTAGATTTCCAAATTATTGTACATGAATACTCCTTTCAGCATAATTCACAATAGGTAAAACTTGTGGGTCCACCAATTAGTGGGTAAGCAAATATGATCTTTCTATACAATGGAATATAATTTGGCATTTAAAAGAAATTAAATACTGGAGGCTGGAAAGATAGTACTGGCTGGCATTGCATCCAACTGACTCAGGTTCAATCCCCAGAACCAGGAGTGATCCTTGAGCAGAGCCAGGAGTAAGTTTTGAGCACTATCTTTTGTGCCTACCAAAAACAGGAAATACTGTGTATGCTATAACATAACCTCAAAATTTGTATGCTCCCTGGGTAGTGAAAGAAGTCAGAGCAAGAGAACCCATATTTTATTATTCTTTTCAATGAAATACCCATGGAGACCAGAAGTGGGTCCTGTGCCTATAGCTGAGGGATACCACTGTAACAGGACACAGCTTTCTTCTTGGGGCTATGGAAATAATATAAAATTGAATTATAAGTGATGACTGCAACCTACTGGAGGTCATTAGAAAATTGAATTAGAAAATCTGGGGGATAGCTAAGGAGTAGAATGTGTGCCCAACCCCTGCCTTCCACCTCCACCACCTCCAGCATCTCCATCTCCAACTGTGAGAAAGGAGGAATACTTAAGAATAATATGGCCCCTATTTTAAAAAGTCATTGAATTGTAGATTTTAAATGTGTGATTTTATGGGTTGAACATGGGACCTCAATAAAGCTGTTAGCAAAATAAATTGCTGTCTGACAATAATCTCCTTTATCATCATCATTACTATTGCTCGTGAGGCTGTTATTGTTCAAGGACTTCATGCATGAGGGCATGTTCCTTGTGGCATTACATAAAATTGCCTTTCCCCTTTGTTTTCTTTCTTCACAGGAGAGAGGCCATGGATTCCTGGATATCTCAGGGCCCTTGAACTGAGGTCAGAAAGGGGAATGGCCTCTCCCAGAACCAACCCATTCTCCCAAGAGTGCCACCTCTTCTCCCCAGCTGTGAGTCTGTGAGTCCAACACTATTTCTCTACACTCAGAGGGCGATTATAGGTTGATAGATGTTGGGGGTTTCTAGGTTTCAAGGACAAAAAACACTCTGCAGTGAGAGGAAGAGTGACTTAGAGCAAGTGTGAGTGATTGTTGGGAAATGACATCAGTAATCATACAGGTCTGATATTGATGCAAAGAGGGGGTAATAATTCAGCCTGGAGGGGAACTTTCACCTCTCCACTGACATTATTTTCTTGAGGCAGGTGGTTTTGAATTGCCATGAATAGACTATATTTGCATAATGGCTTTCCTCCATTTATTTTCTCCCTATTACCCCCAACAAATTGCTTTAGGATAACATAGCTATTTCCAGCAGACTCCTCCCCCTGGGAACCATTCCAAGCAGAGGTAATCTTCGAGCTTTTGCTTCTTCAAAGCATAACGTGGAGTTCGGGGCTCCTGTTACAAATCTTTGGCTGCCCAAGGCTGAGAAACCCGGCACCAGACAAGCTGGGATTAGAGAAAACTCCCTTCCTTGTGTTATGGTGAGAAAACGGCCAGGAGTGTGAGCAAAACTCAATCTTGTAACTTCTGAAAGCTTGGTGAAATCTCCATGGTCTGATTTTGAAGTAACAACAGTTTTCCCAAAAATGGCACTGCTACACACTTAATTTAGTTATTCCATAGTTCGCTAGAGGTGACTAAAGCAGGTGCACCCAAAGAATACATTCTACCATCTTTTTGTTTGTGGAAACCTATGTCCAAGGGAATGCATTAGGGACCTTTCTATATCAAGCCAGAGCCCATCTCAGCACATTGGCTTTTTATAAAATTGAAGATGGCTATCAAATATATTTCTTTCTTTCTTTTACATTATTTTATTAACTGAGGTAACATTGATTAATGGGAGAGCAAATGTTTACAAATTTTAGGGGTACAATGTCGTCACTCCAATCTCACCACCAAAATGCATTGTCCATAGACTCCTTCCCATCCATTCCCTATTCCCATTTGTAACCTCAATGGGAAACTGTCTTCAGAGTTTGCTCTCACTAGACATTTTCTACTTCTTTCCTTACTTGGTTTCTTTACATACCACATATGAGTGAGATCATGCAGCATTATTTTTCTCTTTCTTATTTCATTTACCATGAACTTATCAGAGGCTCCTAGAGTTATTTGCCCCCCTTTTCAGAAAACATAACAAAACAAAACAAAAACACAGCATTCTCTTGGAAATTTACCTTTTAGTTTATGTAGGTAGTTTTTGGGTCACATCTGGCTGTGCTCACTTTGCTCAGGGATCATTTCTGGTGGTTCTCAGGGAACCACATATAGTGCCAGGGATCAAACCTAGATAACTTGCATGCAAGACAAATCTTGGAGTGATAGCACAGTGGGTAGGGTGTTTGCCTTGCACGTGGCTGACCTGGGTTACATTCCTCCATCCCTCTCGGAGAGGCCGACAAGCTACCGAGAATATCCTGCCTGCACAACAGAGCCTGGCAATCTACCCATGGCATATTCGAGATGCCAAAAACAGTAACAACAAGTCTCACTTTGGAGACATTACTGGTGTCCACTCGAGCAAATTGATGAACAATGGGGATGACAGTGTTACAGTGCAACAGTGCTTAAAACTGAGTGGTATTTATTTATGTAAATAAATCCCATCTTTATTCACTCATCTGTTTCTGGGTACTTGGATTGTTTCAGGCATTGTCTACTTAAGTACCACTGCGACACATATATCCTTTTGAGTTAGTGTGTTTTGTTATCTTGAGATAGATTCCTTAGAGTAGAACTGCAAATTCATATGGTTCTTGTTTTAATTTTTGTGAGCACTCTACCCTGTTTTTTTCATGGAGACTGGGTCCATTCGCATTTCCACCAATAGTGCCTGTCTGAGGGCTCCTTTTTCTCTGTTTCCCCACCAGCACTTGCTGTTCCTCGCCTTTGCTGTTGTTGTTGTTGTTGTTGTTGCAGGTCGTTCCTACTGGGGTCAAACACATTTCTTCTTAAACTTCACCTTGGCTAAGCATTTCCAATTGCATCAACCATTCTTTAGAATAATGTTCATCTTGGCAGGGAGAATGCTTCTATTTTCTCTCTTACAGTATGTCAGCCTCTTTGAGGAATGCTCTGAGAGATAACAGGGTGTGGCAATCCTCCTCCTCCTCAGTAACAATGACAGTTATTCATGGGAAACATAAGCTGTACTGAGAAATCATCCTGTGAGGGCTGGGAGAGAAAGCTACTATTTGTGGATCTTTACCACGAGCAGCCTCTGGAGTGATTTATAAGCATTATCCTACCAAGTGGGATGGAAAGAGAAAGAGGACTTTCTGCTCACTTATAGGAGCTAACTTGGAGATCACAACTATAACTAAAACTATGCATAAATCTTCCCATTCCAGAAAGCACCCTGAACAGTCTTTTTCATTTGAAAGCTTATTAAAACAAAAAAAATTTTAAAGGGGGAAAAAAGATAAATTAAAAATGACTAGCCCCATACTAGGAGGGAGCAAATGAAAGTAGCTTGGCTGGAGTTTACTAAGCACAGTTACATCTAACAATGAGTAACAAGTAATACAACTCTGACGTTAACTTCTAATCTACTTCACTGGGGAATCAATGAAAACCTTCCCACGGGAGGCAAGAAAGCAGCCTAGTCCTTTCATCATCCCAAGTCTCCCCCTCCCCCACTCTCTTCAGGGACACATGACTCTCAGGTTAGAACACCAGTCTGAGGTGTCAGGATGGCTTTAATTAAACCAACAGTTGGGAACTCACAGGCATTATGTCTGCAGTTGCTTCAAGTTCACTCCTCTTGTGCAACCTTGAGGAGTTGCATTTGGAGCACATTTGTGTCTCTTTAATGAGCATTCCATCCCAGCTGCACTTTGTGATCTGTGCTCCCTCCGGCATTAGCTGTAGCTATGAGGACTGTTGCAAGTGGGGAGAGAGGAGGTTGCTGGCCTAGGTTCACCCGGATCAGGGCCTTTCTGGTGCTCAGAAGAAAACTCAGCGCTCAGTAGGATTCTTCATAATTCATGTTGAAGGAGTGTGGGAGACTTCTGTGTATTTATGGACTTGATTAGGTCAGGATAAGCAGGCTTTCAGAAGTGGTCTGTCAAATATCAGGATGCAATCAAGACCACTGATTCAAGAGCACTTGACTTTTACTCTCAACAGCACTGGACAAGTCAACATTGCATTGCCTTGTGGCACTGGAGTACTTTGTATGCATTCATGTGTAACAGACTGGAAGACATTTAATATCCCCAAGTAGGAAACTTAGTTAAGTGGTGCTAACACATTGGAGAATGTGAATTTCTCAGTGAATGAGTAGTGAGGAGGGGGGCAGCAGCAGGCGTGTTCCAGCTGTGCAACGACCAGACCAAGGCTCCATGCCTTTGTTGTTTTGTGCTCAGGCCCATTGCCACATGCTCTCCCAGGCAGTGAGTGCACATGCAAAGCAGTAAGGGAGAAAGAGGAAGTCTGGTTCCAGAAGGCTTTCCCCCTTATGTTTGTTCTTTTATCTGAAAATAAAATCTTTTCTAGAACTCCCACAGCCGACTTCACCCATATAGCTCATTTGTCAGAATTGGGTCTATGGCCATCATTCTCTGCAAGGGAAGGTGGGCAAGTGAGTAGCTCAGAAAAGAGAATGGATTATTCTAATTGTTGGAAAGAAATCAAGATCTATTGGAGGGAGTAAAGAAAACTACATTGCCTCCTCCAGACTACAAGATGTGAAGTGGAGAATCCTTAGTAGCCACTGAGCTAATTGTGGAACATGGAACATACAGAATCACTTTCTAGGACCTGATTCTGAGAATGGAAAGACCTGTGTGAAAAGCTAAATGTTATTCTTAAACTCCTTCCATGTCAAATCAACACAAAATATGGCTTCTACAAAGTTAAAAATAAATGTGAACTTGGGTTTCTAATATTGGTTTAGGGAACACAACCAGCTATGCTCAGGCCTTACTCTTGGCTCTGTACTCAGGGGTCACTCCACAGGCTTAGGGGACCATATGGGGTACCAGAGACCAAAGCTGAGCTGGCTGTGTATAAGGCAAATATCTTACCTGCTGTACTATTGTTCTAACCCAATTGGAAATTTTTAAAGGAAACTGTTCAGAGTAGAAGACTATCATGAAGACACTGCTAGCCATTACTTCCCTGTAACAGACCTGCAGAGGTCAACACACAGCAAGAGCTCTCTCTGTGGTGAGCACATAGAGTATCTTCAATGTTACCTCCATCAATATTCCCCCTGTTTTTATCTGGGAGAAGAAAATCTTTTGGACTTCATTTTAATAGTTCATTCTAACAAGTAATTCATTGTCAAGATCTCTGCTTGGTGTTATTTTCTTTCATCTTCTAGCTTATGACCACTGCCTGCTGGTGTTTTGCCAAAAACATATAATTTAAAAAATATTTTGTACTTGGACCAGCGGGACGCTGGTGGTATCTCGAGCCGGAGCCGATATCAGCGCAAGAGCTTTGGTTCCAGAAACTGCTTCCAGACACTCTACTAGACTATCAACTAAGCCAGAGCCCCACGCCGGCTGATGACGGGAAATAACCATCCTCTTCGGTTTTTTTTCCCTTTGTCAGACAGCGTGGCGATTACTAAACAGGCGTGAACTCGGTGGCGCGGGGCAAGGGGGAAAAAGAAAAGTTATGTAACAAACAGCAGGACTTAATATCTCTATATGCTTAGTAATGGAGAATTATCAAATGCCTCATTGGCAATAGGACTGTCTTTTTCTTTTTGGGGGGAAACCCCAGCAACGGTAGTGAGTTGTGTGTTGAAACATGGAATGTAATCGAGATAAGCGCAAATGAAGTGAAACCTATCACGTATAAGGGTGGGGACTAGGGAGGTGGGAGGGGGCGGCAGATAGACTGGGGGGGTTGGGAATGTAAGATGGGCACTGGTGAAGGAAGGGGTATTTGAATATTGTATAACTGACATAATCCTGAGAACTTTGTAACCCTCCACTTGGTGATTCAATAAAAAAAAATAATAATAATAAAAAAAAAATATTTTGTACTGCTTTGATAGCAACTCTCTAATTAGCCTGTGACCTAAAAAAGAATCCATGGTAGTGTCCCTGCCCTCACCTAGCAGAGTCACGGCTATTTCCTAGGTGGCACGAGCTGATCCCAGAGTTGATCCCGTGGGCCACAGCCTCTCTGCCGCAGCGGCTCCAATTTGCTATTAACCCTCCACGCCCTGCACCGCAGCCTCCAGACACAGCTGCTCCTGGTCCTCAAAGAGAAATGCTGAGTAATGCCAGCTTTTCCACCCCTGACGTTTCACATCTCCCCATAAATCTCGTGGCCTACCTGATGAAGACCTTTGTGCTGGAAGTAATTTTTTAATTGAAGCCAAGTATAAAATGGGATGGTATTATGTCTGGTGGAAATAATTTTATTTTGTCTTTAAAAATATTGTGGGACACTTGATTAACTCTCTGCATATCATGTTTGTTTAGACTAGCAGTCTGGCAAAGGCATGGAGGTTGATCAGGAAGCTTCTTTGTGTTATTGTCTCTGCCCTCTAAGCAGAAAGAGACAATATGTTAGAAATATAATAGAGATCATGTCTGTTTGGGTAACAATTCTAGAGACTAAATAATTTACAAGGAACTTCCCCAAAGCATGATAAACTGAACCCACCTGGCTGTGAATGATGATAGTGCTCTTATGTCTGTTTTTTTAAATAATTATTTTCTAGAAAAATGGCCAAAACCAGTGTGTATACAACCCCTCTCTGACTTTTCCCACCTGATCCTTCCTTAATTGGATCAGTTTAGAAAGTCCAGGCATTTGTAAATTCTTTGCCCACCTCATAGGTAATGTAGGACATTGACCTTCAGAGCAAAGTCAAAGTTAGATACAACTGTTCTTTTTTAAAAGTTACCTAGGGGCTAAGCAATTGATACAGCAGGTAGAGCATTTGCCTAGCATGTGACCCACCCAGGTTCAATCCCTGGCATCCCATATGATCTCCCAAGCACTGCCAAGAGTAATTCCTGAATGCAGAGTCAGGACTAACCCCTGAGCCTTGCCAGATGACCCACCCTCCAAAAAAGTTACCTAGGCTAGTTGATCATGGAGGAGGTAAAGTGGCTTCCTTGCATGCAGTGGGCCTGAGTTTGATCCCAGTTCCCTACCTTCTACCAGGAGTGATCCCTGAGCAAAGAGCCAGAAGTAAGCCTTGAGCCTCACTGGGTGGCCCAGAAAATCAAACAAAACAAAACAAAAAATGTTGCCTTGAAATCAACCTGGCCTAAAAGGAGAAAGAGAATATGGGAAATATTGTCTGCCATAGAGGCAGGGGGGGGTATACTCGGGATATTGGTGGTGGGGAATGTGCACTGGTGGAGGGATGGATGTTTGATCATTGTGAGATTGTAACCCAAATATGAAAACTAGTAACTATCTCATGGTGATTCAATAAAAGTTTTTTAAAAAGAAAGAAAGGAAGAAAGAAAGAAAGAAAGAAAGAAAGAAAGAAAGAAAGAAAGAAAGAAAGAAAGAAAGAAAGAAAGAAAGAAAGAAAGAAAGAAAGAAAGAAAGAAAGAAAGAAAGAAAGAAATCAACCTGGGCTGAGCAGAGGTCCATTTGTAAACTCATCTTAAAAAAAAAAGTCGTATTAACTTTTTTAATTCCGTTGTGGTTAAGCTGGTATCAAGGAAAAGCTGTATTCATTCCTCTGGGAAAAGTGTTTTTAAAATAAATTCTTTACCAAACAGGATTGGGGGGGGCTGAGGGGTTGGATTCTGGGAACCAATGTGATTTGGCTGAATGCTGCTCATTAGTTTAGGCAGCCATCCAGATACTCCTGGTCCCAAGGGACTCCAGGGCAGATCTGATTTTTTTTTTTCAGAGCTGACTTAGCCATTGGAGTCGACCAGGGTAAATCACTCACTGCAGCTGGAGTTTCCATCCCACGCAGAATCAGGAGATGTGGTTAAAAACAGAGAATGAAAATGTCTATTCTGAGTATGGAAAAGAAAGCAATTGTGCTGCATCTGAGAGCCCTCAGGTGTGATCCTGGGATGTTGCTGAAACATCCATTGGAGACTTGTTGCCAGAAACAACTAATGATGCAGAACAGGGCTTGTCGCCTGTCTCAACGGAAATGGAAGCTTGTAGCAAGCAAAGGACTTCCTCAAGAGCCCCGGGGTAAGATATGGTGCTGTCAATGAAAATGTACCCCTCAGATCTCTGCTCCAGAAACTGCTGTCCCTCTGGCTGTAACACTGCACTTGTGCCAGGGCCATACTTACCACCAACAGCTCCCAAGCTCCACTTACAGATGCTAAGACAGGGACATTCCACGTGATGTAAAACTGCTCCAAGGATCATTTTGTCTCAAGAACTCCCTAGAGACTTGGATTTCCCTTCAAACTTGACTGTACTCAGACTTTTCTTATAAAATCTTTTTCTTTCTCCCCTACTTCTTCTTGTGCTCTTACTAATGTTGCTTTTGTGCTGACTGGGAGTTTCGCATGGGTCTAGCTTTGGTGCTTGCATCATATTAACTCACTGTGGGTGATACAGCAGGTTTTTTTTTTAATTTATTTTTTTTTTAATTTTTTATTGTGGAAAGTTACAAAGTTACAAAGTTTTCAGGTTTAAATCTCAGTTATACAATGCTCGAATACCCATCCCTTCACCAGTGCTCATATTCCACCACCAAGAATCCCAGTATAGCTCCACCCCACCCCCTCACACCCCAAACCCCCCCACGCCCCTAGCCCCCCCACCCTAAGCCCCCCCCCGCCTGTGTAACTAATAAATTTCACTTTACTTTCACTTTGATTGCATACAATATTTCAACAAAACTCACTATTATTGTTTGGAGAGTCTCTCCCCGATACAGCAGGTTTTAAGGCTCACACACTCAGCTGCGATGCTCACCAAGGTTGGCACTCCTTTAGTCGGGGTGCTCACACACATGCTGGGATTCACCCTTTTCATCTAGATTCACAAGTTATGGTTATGGTACCTGCCAGGGGTCATGATAGTGTGGACACATACATAAGTTCACCAAGGGCCACACCTGTTGTCTGTGGTATGCACATGTTTTTAGCTGCAGTGCTTGCCAAAGGTTACACACCCTTTTGTGGTGCTTTTGTACATCTAGGCTGAGATGTGGGTGGAAATCACTTGATGCCAAGGCTCACAGATAGGAGAGCTGCCTGGACTGTGCTAGGCACATAAGGGACACCCGTGACAAAAACTTGTTACTTTATGCATGCAAAGACGTTTCTCTGAGCCCTGTGCTAGTCATCTGGGCCTCCAGGAGATGATTTTTTGTGTGTGGGGAGGGGGTCACACCTGCGATGCACAGGGGTTACTACTGGCTCTGCACTCAGGAATTACCCCTAGCGGTGCTCAGGGGACCATATGGGCTGCTGGGAATCAAACCTGAGTCAGTCTCATGCAAGGCAAATGCCCTACCCGCTGTGCTATTTCTCCAGCCCCAGGAAATGATTTATTTATAAATCTTGAATATTTTCTTCTCTGTTATTCTTTTTGGCACAATGCACACACAAATACAGAATGGAAGGCTATGCCATACATTTATAAAGTGCATATCCCAAAGCATTACTCGATTAGTTGGGATTTGCTTTCAATTCTAAAAAACAAAGAATCACAAGTTATAGGAGCCTCATCAGAATAGATAAAGCATATCTATAACTCAATAACAAAAATCAGATAATCCAAATTAAAAATGGGCAAAGGATTAGGATAGACACTTTTTTTTCAAAGCTAATATGTAAATGGCCAACAAACCTTTTGAAAGGGTGAAAAAGACAAAAATATGAAAGCCTTACGAAAATGTGCTCAAAATATTAAATATATATAAAACATTCATTTCTAGACTACAGGAAAGTGGTTGATTTGGTTCTCATGTGCTAAGTTTGTATTCTACAATTTTGGTCCTTCCTCCTCTGCCTTTTGAGACCCTCCCAAGCAGTGTTCAGGAACGCAGGGTTCACTCTAAGTGATGCTAGGTCAGCTAGGCTGGCAGTTCAGTGCTAGATTGTGATGCTGCTCAGGTCCTGCCATGCCAGAAACTGCCAAGGACATCAAGGTCGTGTTCAGGGGGCTTCCTGTGTCACATTCAGAAATAATAGGGGGCTCTGTGGGCATATCCAGGCACCCTGCTTAGGAGGCTAAATGATGCTAGGAATCAAAACCTGGTCGGACACATACAGACATGTACAGACATGTACACCCCAAACATTTTACTCTCAACTGGGGCACCATCCTCATTCTTAAGTGCCTTTTATGAATTCTTCCCATAGCTGCACTTTTGCATGTGCTCCTCTTAGAATAATCAGAGACTTTCTGTGTGTCTATACTGGGTTGGTTGAAAAATGTAGTCTGGGCAACCATGTGCTGAGTAAATACTTTATTACTATATATGATAAAAAAGAAGGTTAGCTCAAAGGGACTACCAGCAGTTTCTTCTACCACTCTGTGTCTCTTTGGCTGTGTGCACTGTCCTTCTCACAGATAACACATATTACCTTTTCTAAGAGAAGTGATTGTAGCATGCAGCTAGTACTATAAAATCAGTCATCTGCTACACGCATTCCCCATGAACAATACTCAGGAAGGGATGGAAGAACACAATGAGATTTACCTTCGGAGAAAAGACTAGGGAATAGAAAACATGAAATAGTAATGGGTCCATCATTTTTCATCTCACCAGCATACCATGGTCTTCTTGAAGACTGTACCTTTTTAATAGATTATTTCTTGCTAATGCAGATTTGGAAACCCAATAATGACAGGTTACAGATTTTGGTAGATTAGATCATGCCCTTGGTTTCATTGACAATACAATTCTCAAAAAATCTGTATGAGCTTTAGATGCACTTGCCTTTTGTCGGTTCCATTTGTAAGTGACAACAACTTTAAGTTCTTATTTAGACCAGCTTTTTGTTTTGCTTTGGTTTGGTTTTAGGCCACATCTGGCAGTATTCACTCCTGACTTTGTGCTTAGAGATCACTCCTGATAGGGCACAGGAGACCATATATGGTGCTGGCAATAGAACCCAGAATTGCCCCGTGCAAGGCAAATACCCTACCTATTAGACTATTGATCCAGCCCCCAAATATGTATTATTAGAGCACTTTTCTCTTCCAGTCTTCTTATTTTAACCAGTATCAGTTTTATCTTAATGACTATTACCTTGAGATTTGATAAACAGTATGCTTGTTGGCATAGGTAACACATGTAATTTACTCTTACACTGCTAATTTAATCCTGCTGTGGTACTGGCACTCACAGTCTAGTAGAGACTTTTTAATAGAAGGTGACTGAAAAAAATGAAGCATGAGTGCATTTTCTTCCAGCACTATTGCTCAATGCATAATTTCTAACCCCTTCAATTTGGAGTGTTGAAATGCCTGACATAATCAGACATGCAAAGCTCTGACTCACTCATTTAATTACAGATAAAAGTCAGGGGGTTCCTTTTGGAACTGTTCTGCAGAGAATTTGGGCATCTTATCCAGTTCCCTGACTTGGGGAACCTTGTTCTGGTTCCACCTGTTATGGTTACCACCAGTATACCACAAGGCTTTTAACTGACCTTTCCCCTAAGGCAACCTTCTTAGAGACTTTCAGTGATCTACCAGGGAGAGAACTAACATCCAACTAACTCCACGCATCCACCTAGGCCAGTATCTATGTCACTCTGGTGCTGCTTCTTCTGCTAGTCTATCCTGACTCAGTTCTATTCTCATTAGCACAGCAGATCTTCAACTAGGGATACAAAGATCAGGCTCTCCATCCTTACATGGGAAACTCTAACATCCCTTACTAACCTTATTTGGCGTAGGTGGAACTTTAAAAGTCTTTCATGATGCAAATAGCACTCCAGCAGTTCTTCCCTTTAATGCAAAACATTGTGGAAATGTGCATTAATGTTTATTTCTGAAATAATAACCCATAGATCCTGACCCCCAAAATGAAGAAACCAAATGTACTGTAGAGTGATATATGAAAATTATTATTTGGGAAATTGGTGGATCTGTTAGATTGTTCTGAAAATTCAAAATAGTTCAATTGCATGAGCCATAAATACAGGGTTTCAGTAATATAGACTAAATATAGACGTATGGAACACAGGCATGCCAGATAAAGGAGCAATGGTTACTTCCTGAAAAACTCAGCTCTCTGTGAACATGACAATATCCATACTAGCCATGAGGATAAATACTCCTAGAAGTTGATGATTTGTTTTGGAGTGTAGACAGTATGGGCCTCTCAAAGAGTACCCCAAACACCCCAATTTAGGTGTTCCTAAAGCAGTTAGACAAAAGCAAAGGTGTACACTGAGTTACTACTGAAGAATTCACCCCTCATGAGTTTTTCTATTCTTTGGGTTTCTCCTGAATCAGCCCCTTGCTTACACTGCACTCAGCCTCTGGGGTAAGCAGCATTTTCTATCCATCCCTCTTTGACTTAAGTAATGTGCTTGGCTGACTTATGCTACTTGCAGAAAGTTGATTCTTAGCCTTCCTTAACTCTGCCTTTGGTGATTTCACATCAGCAGTTTGAAATTGATTGCAGTTGGAGAGTTTACCTGATAGAAATCATCAACTGCTGTAAATTAGGCCCATTCAGGTTAATCGACATTTACGCACTTACCAATCATTAAGTGCCCATGAAGAAAGCCAGAATAAGAATTGTGAGGGAACTTAACAAGCTGTACATGGAAGACCTTGGTGTTAAGGTATAATTTGTGGACAAAGACTATTTGTTCACTAGGTGAACAAATAAATGATGCATCTATTTGGGGAGAAAGTATTCTTGTTATAGGAAAGAGCAACTTCAAAGCACCTTATAGCAGTACTTGGTGCTGAAGGACAGTAAAGAAAGTCATTGTGACTAGGGCAGGGTGAGCAGAGAAGTGAGAGGGGAGAAGACTCCCCATGAGGAGACCCACCATGACAGTGAGGGGAGACAAATCATGAAAGACTTTTCATATGGTCCTAAGAATGTTGGCTCACTCCAAGAAAAATGGGGGCCCATTGGAGAGAATAAAGCAATTAAGTGAAATGAGAATGGCAGGGTGGCATAGAATTTCAAGAATGATTCCTTTTTAATGGATTTTCTATAAAAAAGCAGATTTCAGGGGGCCAAGCCAGCCACTAGAAGCAATTCATAGGGTATTTCAGGGCCAGAGATATAGTTCAGGAAGTAAAGTGCTTGCCTTGCATGAATCTGATCCAGGTTCAGTCCTGAAACCACATATGGTCTCTCACTAGGAATGGTTCCTTAGCATAAAGCTATGAAGAGCTCTAAGCTCCACTCCATGCTGTGCAATCCTTCACCCACCCGACCCCATGAGGCCATTGCTACAATCAAGGTGTAAGATGGCATGCCTATGGTTAGAGGACATAGAAAAATGTTCCCGTTCTGAATATAAAGAAAATTATTATTATTATTATTATTATTATTATTAATTTTATTTTATTAAATCACCGTGTGGAAGATTACAATGCTTTCGGGCTTAGGTCTCAGTTATACAATGCTGAAACAACCATCCCTTCACCAGTGCCCATATACCACCACCAAAAAAAAAACAAAACCCACACAGTACACCTCCCATCCCGCCCCCCCACCCCCTACCTTGTAACTGATAAGTTTCATTTTACATTCTGTTTACTTTGGCTACATTCAATGTTTCAACACAAACCTCACTATTGTTAGGAGTACCCCACTAGATTCAGACCTACTGTGAAGACAAATAAGGTCGCGCGGTAGCGGCCGCGCGGTTTTGAATTTCTGTACTTTAACAAGAAGTCCAGGGAGATTTCTTCCAGATATTAGATAATTGCAGGCTTGAAAACCCAATCTGTGGTTGTCTTAATATGGCGGCCACCACGCCCTTCATCCCCGGAGAGAAAGAGGCAAGAGAGAGAAATACCTTTCCCCTCCTGGGCGGGCACGGGGCCGAGGCTTAGTTCTCAGGCTGGAGACATTCCGCGAGGAGTTGCTCACACCGAAAGAGGTTTTGCTGGGTCTGGATTCACGCTTGTACAGCTGCGGAGAGGCCGCACATGCGTGCGGCCCCCGGGATCACATCTCGGCGGAAGAAAATTATTATTATCAATCAGATTTATCCTAACACCATTCCCATCTTGGTGTTTTGGAATGCCCAATATGGCACCAAACTTTCTGTGCCTGGACACAATCATGAAGAAGCTTGATGACTACTATTAGAGATACAGAGATGTTTCCTATGTTGAAAGGAGCTCATACTCAGTGACCTCTATGAAGATCCTAAAGTGACATAGGGTAATACACAAGTTAGAAAATTCTGGTATAATACGATAACTGAGTCAAGACAAAGAAAGCAAAGTTGGATACCTATTCAAATGATTTTTCATATATAGACATACATCCCATATTCATATGTATCAGGGCACATGGCAGATAAATGGATAGGAGGACAAACGTACAGACAGACAGACAGACAGACAGACAGACAGACAGATAACTGAAACTAATGACTGTACTTCAGTTTAGGTAAGTTACTGTAAAGAAGGTTTGAGAATCAGGAACAAGTAGTTTAAGGGGTGTCGCTGTCCTTGGTGCTGAAATGTTCATTCTTTCAGAATACACTTCTCTCAACGTGTTGTTTCATGCTTGGATGCGAGGGGAAGCAATGTAGCTTGTTTCATGTGAGATAGAGACAGGGTGTTTTGAGAAGGTTAGAGAATAAGGGGTAAATAATTTATTCAGGATATTATAGCTGAAAATATCTCAAGAACTATTTAGCCTGCCCATTACAACAAAAGTTGTAATGGAATCCATTTGCTCAGAGTAGCAGAGACCTGAAACCCAAATGTAACCTTGAATCCTGTGGTATTGTTTTAGTCTTCCTTTTTTATTTATCTAATTTGACATACATTGTTGTATAAATTAAAGTTATACTGTTCTAAACATATTTGACAGAATTTTTTTCACAAATTTAATTATGTGATCTCGTTCACCATCTCAGTGAGTTAGTTTGCTCAAAACATGCTTTGTTCTGTGCATTAATTACGCTGTAATGAATTTCACCTGGAGGCCCCAACATGGACATGATCTCTTTGAGTGTAATGAAGCAGCTGGTTGGTGTCACCCAACTTTCTGAACTTCCACAAATAACTGCCTTTTTATTGCTTTTACAGCTTCTAATTATCCTGTCTTGACTTCTAAAATATTATGGCTTTAAAGGGATTGAATGTTCATTTACATGATATTTTGTCTATATGTGGCACTTGCTCAGTAAAACTGTAGATAAGCCATTAGGCAGAGAGCAATTCATGAGGTTTCAAAGTAAGGGAAAGGGAAGAAGGATAAAGTGTCCAATGAAAAATCACAAAGAAACTCAGTGCTGTAAGGATTCTTTCTATAGGCTGTTTTTACAAAAAGAAGAATAGTAAGAAACTTCTGAAATGGATGATCACCCCAATCAAACCAGTAGTTTTCCCTAAATAAATACAGCCATGCCTAAAAAATAAGATATATATATATACATAGATATATATATATAACATATATGTGTGTTAAGATTTGCATACCTGAGGAAGCCACAATAAATCTTTATTTTAGGGCCAGGGATGTAACTCAGTGGCAGAATGAATTCCTTGATGTAATAAGCCTCTAAATTCAATCCCTGGCACCACAAATGACCACAACCACCATAACAATAATAACAAATTTTAACATCTTCATTTTAAAATCTTCATTTTAAAACTTTGATAGATTGATTAATTGTGAGCTTTCTAACTGGACTGACAGGCATTGATAACCACTAAACTAGTGAATTGCAGAATGTCATTGACTCTTGATCTGTATCTAGAACAAAGCCTTCTGTGCCATGGAGACCTCACGAGTTCTCCTCACTGTAACCTTGGGTGCAGATGGAAGTGGTTCAGTGTCCCTGATCACCAACCTCATCTGGCTTCAGGGCCTCAGAGTCAAGTGCAGGTGTGGCTCATGACCTTCTCTCCAGAGGGGCTAGAAAATTTGTCTTGAGACTCCCACAGCAAACAAAATCCGGGAGAGGAATTTTGAGAGCCTAAACCAGAAATGGACTCAAAGTGGAGGGGTAAAATAACCTCCCTTTTAATACCCACCCATATTAAAGCAATTCCCAAGTATTTCTTATGCAGAAGGTATGGATCTCTAAGGCCATGTCCTGAGGTTGTTACTTCTATGTTACTGTAAGTTGGTAGGGAATCAGGGCGAAGCAGAAGAAGCAAATCTAGAGAAAGTTTCTCAACCTGTCCCCATGCACGACCTCCTTCCTAATTTGCTTTCTCCTTCTGGTCCCTTGTCTTACTAGTTGCTTCATCTCATGCTGTGGGCCCTTGATTTTGTGATTGTTATTTGTGGCCCCCTTGGAATATCATACCAGAAGGGTGATCAGAGTGGGCCACATGGCCTCCAATTGAGAAACTCCAGTCCAGAGAACTATTGGAGTAGAGTATCTTTCCTTCTATACCCTTCACTCACCCACCTAACTGGCACATTTGACTTTTGGCTGAGGACCCATCCCTAAAGAATACATTTTCTGGGGCCGGAGTAATAGTACAATGGGTAGGGAATTTTTCTTGCACGTGGCTGACCTGTGACCTTCCCTAGCATCCCATAAGGTCCCCTGAGAAGCACCAGAGTAATTTCTGAGTGCAGAGCCAGGAGTAACACCTAAGCATCACCAGGTGTGACCAAAAAAATAAAGCCAAAATAGAGAATGAAACACATATGCTAGCACCAGGGAGACTGCTAGAGACCAGGGAGAGTGGTGGAGCACATATCAGCAGGTGCCTTGAGTCTGATCCCCAGCACCACAGACCCTTTCAACCAGCACCATTGGAAGTACCCTCATGGCCCTTGAACACGAGCACTGCCAGGCAGTGCAGGACCTAGCTCGGCCCAGAGTGACCCTTGGCTCTGAGCAAAATGCAGTGGCCATGTTCTTTTTTTTTTAAAGAGAAAGAGAGAGAGAGAGAAATAAATTCATTTGCCATTGTATCTGCCACCCCCACCCCTGCCTCCCTGGACGGGGAGTAAGACAATTTCCTCTTCTAAATGTACTTCAGCAAAGGAAGAAAATGTCCTGGCAACAGCAAGAGCCGCCATTCTTTTCACATTCAGTCCAAAGATAATCTGATGCTGGAGAATTAGTACAGAAGGTTAAACACTTGATTTGCTGTGGCTGAGGAAGCTGAGATCATAGTTTGGATCCCCGCCTCCACCTCCCAGGAGGGATTTCTGAGCATAGAACCAAGAGTAAGCCCTGAGCATCAATGGGTGTCCTCCAAACAAACAAATATATATATATATATATATATATATATATTTAAATTTAAATTAAAAATTAAGCGGAGGGGCTGGACTAATAGCACAGCGGGTAGGGCGTTTGCTTTGCACATGGTCGACCCGGGTTCGATTCCCAGCATCCCATATGGTCCCCTGAGCACGCCAGGAGTAATTCCTGAGTGCAGAGCCAGAAGTAACCCCTGTGCATTGCTGGGTGTGATACAAAAAGCAAAAAAATAAAAAAAAATTAAGCGGAGATTCTCATGAGCTATGGTTTGCTCTCGAGCGCTCCTGTCTGGACATAAAGTTTTAGAAGATGGTTAGGATAAGACCCCTGCCTAAGCCGGCAATTTTCCCTGACACTTGGAGCTTCTATCAACAGAAAGGCTTTTCTGTCGAAGGGCATAGATATTGGTCTCAGGGATTCAGTGGTTAGAGATGCCGCCGGAGGTTCTAGAATGGCTGAGCTGTGTTTCCCAGAAGAGCCTCTGGGGGCCTCCGCCACTCCCTGTGCTGCAGGCAGGAGCTGGTTTAATTGCTGGTAGTTAAGGCAGAATCTGAGTTTCTGGGCATGCCTGGTGGGGGAGGGGCTGGGCGTCTGGCTTTGGAGAAGCTGCCGACTCCGTGGAACCCTGAGCTCCACTGCTTACAGCCTGTTGCCGGGCAGTTTTCAGCACTAGAAATCTGATTAATTCGACCTACACGGTCGGAGATTTGTCTTTTCAAAGGAGTTTAAGATAGAAGAGAAATGGTCTTGACTGAGAACTTATTCTATATCAGACGCAGTGCTAAACACCTTTAATTCCCACAACTTCTCAAGAAAAAAAACTTAACGATGATGATAATAGATTATATGATTTACTCAACGTCTACAAGGAGCATAAAAAGAGCAAATTTAGCCCATTGGTTTCTGACTTTGTCATTTCAAGGAACATGTAGATGGGAACTCTGTTGTGACTGCATCTGCCCTTTAGTGTGCTGGGACATTCCCCCCCCCACCCCACACACCCACTTCTTAAGAATAAAACAAATGTGAGGCTAGGATGTGGTTCAGTGAAAGAGCACTTGCCTTGAATGTATAAAGTCCTGGGTTCACCACCAAGTACTACAAAAATGCATACATCTAGAGGTTAGAAATGAGGATTTCGGATTTTCTTGTCAAAAACAAAAACAAAAAAATCAGGTATGACAACACTGGCCCAAACCTTGCATAAATAAAAAGAGGAATCGTGGCTGAATAGCTAGCTGCTGCCCCTTCTATAAAGGGAATTTCTAATTTCTCTGGGGAAATGTTCTCAGTTGACAGTTTCCTATTGTCTCCTAGTCCATTTTAATCATTTATAGAGCTTGTCCAGCCCTTGTTGGCATTTTGAGATTGTGATATTGCCTCTCGTCATGTACAATAAAATAAAATGTTGCTTGTTGGAGGCCCTATGTTTGATCCTGTGTATCCCAAAAAGGGAAAAAAAATAGAATAAAACATAGAATAAGAGGGTGCACTGGATTATAAAGGTGAGGTGGTAAAAAAGCTCAGTTACAGGAATAATCAGTGTCTTCATATGCAGAGTGAAAGCACATCACTGAAGACCAACTGTAGTCTCCTTTTCAGGCTCTTGGCTATTTGAAGGGAAGAGGTTCAGGGTAGGCAAAGAACCCCAAACATTTCAAGCAGTATAAGATACAGCCACTCACTTTTCCCATTTTTTTCCCCTGAACTTTGCCATAGCCTTTCTTTACGGGTCCTGCCTGATCTTCCAGTTGGATAGGATTCAAACACTAAAAGCTTATAACTTGCAGAGCAGGACGGCATTTGGCTGCCACGCTGGCTGTATAGCCACACTCGCCTGCTTGCTTCTGGTTAATGGTGGGGTGCGGGGGATTTCATCTGCACCTACAGTTTCCTGATTCAGTAGTTTGATAGAGCTGCTACAGAGCTCAGACTCACCTACCACCTGGAACCACAGCCCTTCTTTTGAATAAGTGGAGGGGTCTTCTGGAGAAGAGCAAAGTAAGACGATTTCTTACTTTTCTTTAACCTGAAAGACCGTCCTAGCTAAGCCAAGAATTAGAAGAAGGGTGCTTCAATGTTGAGGTCCAGCTTCTCAAATCCTTAGAGTAAATAGACAAATGTATCACATCAGACACCGTCAGAAAATCACAGTCCACTGCATCTTCCAAGCTGAGGCCTGGAGATATCCAGGCCTTTGCCTTCAAGAATGATAATTAAGCATGCATTAATTGATCAATGAAGCTTACCAGCTCTTCCCCTAATGGCTTGTAAGGCCACCAGCACTTTGTCCCTTTTCAAGGAGCAGGAGACTCTCCTTGAAAGTCTCCACAAACTCTATATGTTTGTGCACTTGTTTTCTCCCCAACTGGTCTTCCAAACCCAACCACCAAATTCCTGAGATTCTTTTTTAAGAAGGATGATGCATGGGGGACCATAGGGAGTGCTGGGGATTAGACAAGGGTTGGCTGCATGCGTGCCAAACATCTTAGCCCCTGTTCTATCTCTCTGGCTCAAGAAACCTGGGATTCTTTACTTCATTAATATCTCAGTAAAAACTGCTCTTGCTGATACCTAAACCTTAGAGCTTCCCAGGGAGGCAATGTGGTAGATTTATTAGAGCAGGGCATGGAGTTATACAGTTCTGGGTCTGTATCCTGGCTTTGCCACTTGCTAGTTAAGTGGGCCAACTGGTCCCCTCTGAAATGGGGTTTCCTCATTCAATCACCAAATAATGCTCCTTCATCTCAGGGTTGCAATGAGAACTCTGGAAAAAAAAAAACAGCTAATGAAAGAGCTTGGCTCCTACATACTGCTTGAAGGGTCTTGTTTACTCTGTCCCCTGCTAACCTCTCTGATTTCACCTCTTCCCATCCCCCTTTCCTACTCCCACTGCTGTTTCTTCAGATAAGAACATTCTTTTCATCCTTAACCATGTATTTGCCTATCTGCTGTTTCTTCTCTCCCTTTACCCTCTAGTCTTTCAGACTGGGTCAAGACCCCATGCTGAACTCTTTTCAAACCATCTGTGTTTTCTCTTCTCAGCACTTACCGCTGCCTCTGACACAACACTACTGTTTATCTATCTCCCTGTACTTTTATGACTGCACAAGACCAAGTCATAAACTTGTTTCAATTATTTTGCCACCTCTTGTATTAGGAGTACCTGGCACAGAGTAGACCCTCAGCAAATACCTGAGGAATGATTACTCTATGATAAAACTCAGCTTGAACTTTCCTGTTTTATGTAGTATATAACTGGGCATATGTAAAGACATTATTTACCATATAAAAATCAACTTAAATTATAACAAAGATCTAAATGTAAAAGCTGAAATTATAAAACCTCTTAGGAAAGATGGAAGGATAAGTCTTTATGGTCTTGAAACTGGACATGAAATATTATAATATGATATTAAAAGCAAGGAAATAAGAAACAGGTAAATTGGGTTTATCAAAATAAAAAAATATTTGTGTTACAAAAGACACCCCCCAGAAAGTGAAAAGACAACCTACAGAATGAAAGTGATTATTTTCAGTTTATATATCTGATAAGAGATATTAAAATAGTCTTACAACAATAAAAAATATATAGACAATTTAAAAATGAGTGAAGGATTTGAATTGACATTTGTCCAAAGAAGACCATGAGTACAGTGCATGAAAAGATGCTCAACATCATTAACCACTTGCTATGTAAAATCAAAACCACAATGAGATACAATAATCTACTACAAAAGGATCTAATTTAAAAAATCTGTTAACAGTCTTCGCTGGCACTGTGACCAAGTCAAAAGCCTCACACAGCTGGTAAGAATGTATAATGGTAGAGTAACTTTGAAAAAGTTTGGCAATTCCTCAAAAAGTGAAACACAGAGTTGCCTTTTGAATAGTATCTCCATTCCTTAGGTATATACATATAAATGAAGTGAAATACATTTAAGTATATAAATATAAAGGACATACTATATGTTCATATAGAATTGAATGCAATTGTTGATAGCAGATTATTTACAATAGCTTAAAATGGTAGTATTCCAGTGTCCATCATTTAATGGGTGAATAAATTCCCTTGCAAAGAGATAGTATTCAACTATAACAAAGATTATAATACTAACATATGCTACAGTGTGGATAAACCTTGATGGGCATAGGAAGACATCAGACACAAAGAACCGGACACGGTGGCTTTCTTTACTGGAAATGTCCAGACCGAGTAAATTCAGAGATGGGAAGTAGACTAGAGGTGGCTTAAGACTAAAATAATTGCAAGGTCAAAGCTAAGGGGTGAGAAGTTTCTTTGGGGAGTAGTAAGGAGTATGTTCAGTTGTGATGATTTCACTTTTCTGAATTGACTAATGATCATTAAACAGTACATTTCAAATGAGTGAACTGTATAATATGCACATTTGTTTCAAGGTTGTTGTTGTTGTTGTTGTTGTTTCAGCATTACAGCTCATTACAGCCCTCATGGGCACAGCTCTGTGGGCTGACTCCTAGACTGAAGTGCAGTGGCAGCAATAATGGGTACAACAGGATTTGACCATGCAAAAACCGCTACCCATCATACAGAGTCCTGAGCTTACAAAGACTCCCTTGCCTTGCTCCTTAGCTATATCAACTAGAGCTATTTTAAAAGAGAAAGAAAGGGGCTGGAGGCTGGAGTGATAGTATAGTGGATAGGGCACATATCTTGCATGTGGCCCACCCGCATTCAATCCATAGCATCCCATGTGGTCTCCTGAGCACTGTCAGAGTGATTCCTAAGTGCAGAGCCAGGGGTAATTCCTGATCTTGTGATCAAAGCCATGGGTGTGACCAAAACACAAAAAGTCAAAGAAAGAGACATCTAAAATCTCCATGTCTACATGTGCAAGGTCCTGAGTATGATTCTTGATACCATGTACCCCTTCCCCGGCACCCCATTGTAGTCTCTTGAGCCTGTCAGGAGTGATTGCTGAGTCAGGAGTAAGGAGTAAGCTCAGAGCACCACTAAGTGTGACAAAAAAAACCCTCAAAAAACAAACAAATAAAAGTGTTTGTAATCCCATATCCCCAAATATTTACAGTTCTGCGGTGAGGCAGCTTTACTGAATCAGCCTCAATGCACCTCTGGCGAGTTTGCTCTATTTAATATATCATTTAATGTATTTGTTCATTTAGGCCATGACTCATTGCTTCTCTGAACTCTATTTTTAGCTGCTACATCTCAGATGGATTTTTCCACATATCAGATGTTCAACTAAGTGTCTAAGGGGACATTTGCACTGGGGTTGGCCATGTAGTCTTATCGCAAACCTTCAAAGTCTGTGGCAAAAAAAAATGCCATTAGTCTCTCCTAAAAGTTTTTAAGATTGAGGTGTGACTCTACAAAGAGGACATGATAAAACTCAATTTTAAATCTATTGTAAGGTCTAATTCTGAGATGCCAGAGGAAGAAAAAGGTATCATTTTATACTTAACATCTGACACCAGAACATGGAAGAATCAGTCTGATGTCTGCAATGGCTGAGGTGGAAAGTGATGGAAGTTAAGGAGACTTTAGAGAGAAGCAGTGATTTTGGGAAAAAAAAGGAAGAAGATTGTCAGAAGAAAGAAAGTAGAGATGGATAATCAGACCCCAAGAAGACAAAATAGGAGCTTGAATTGAGAGAAGGAATCCCAGATGACTCTAATGGAGACTAAGCAAGATAAGGACCACATGACTTCTAAGAAATAATCATCTACAGAGCTAGAGAGATAGTACAGCAGGTAGGGCACTCCCTTGCACCCAGCCAACCTGCGTTTGATCCCCAGCATTCCATATGGAATCCCGAGCCTGCCATAGTAAGCTGGAAGCATCATCAGGTGTGGTCCAAAAATGAAAAAAAAATTAAATAAAGTAAGAAATAATTATGTACTAACCTTGATATTTCTCCTGTGTTTGCAACTGAGTGTGCATATTTAGAGGCAATTGCATAGACATGTTCTAGAATGATATACACAAAACTGTGTCTGGTTTTTAAATTACCAAAGGGTATTCATTTATTCCTTGTGTAGATTTTTTTTAAAAAAGTAAAAGACAAAAGAGGAGAGGCTATACAATTACATGGACCTATTATTAGAGAATTAGAATCATATAGTTAGAAGAAAACAAAAGCCACCTCCAATACTGCTAACTCAGAAATAATGACATTATGCAATATTTCCCACCCAAACCCAGTATGTTGGATTTAAAGTCCAAGCAGCAGAAAGCCTCTTCCAGTAGAGAAAAGAGTACCCCTGCAATGCAGACTAGAGCGAAATGGGAGGGTCACATCCAGTCTGAGCAGCAGAAATCTTGAGGTTCAGGAGCAAACAGTCAGCTGCACAGGCATGGAAAGAAAGCCCAGGGTGGAGGGCAGGGGTAAAGGAGGACATTAGCAAGAGGTACTCAGGAGGCCCAGAGACCACCACTCTGGTCATGAATGATCATACCAGCTTCTGAACCTAGAGGCCAGAAGCCTGAGAGGTCCGTCATACCTGGGTGAGGAAAGGCCCCAGTGGGAAAGGGAGTAACTGAGAGTCTAGAAGCAATGTGGATGCCAATGAAGGACAATGGCACAGTCCTTCATTCTGTGGCTGGTTGCCCAAGCCTTACAGTAAGGGGGCAGCTGAGCCATGCGTCACTCCTGATTGGGAAGTGACCAGATACACAGACATGCGTCGAAACATCTCAGTGCACAGATGCAGTACTTCATGAGAGGAGTGTGGGCAAGGTGTCTCATACCACCTTCCTTGCACGTGCACATGCACACACACACAAAACACAAACACACATATACAAACACACACATACACACATGCACATACACTGAAGAGAGCTTGAACTGCATTGTCAACCCTACTCTGGGCTACAGAGAATGAGGGAGACTGCAGGGTGCCAAGTAGTTACATGATTAAGGGAAAGGCAAGACACCAAGGGGCTGCACTCTAACTGTGGTGGAGAAAACTATTTGTCCTGCTCTCAGCAGATACCAAGATACACAGAAGATTTGTGAAGACCTATTTCCTATCGCTGGGTATGAAACGAGATATCCACATTACCCTTTAAAAAAATTTTTTTTTGCTTTTTGGGTCACACCCAGTGATGCTCAGGGGTTACTCCTGGCTCTGCACTCAGGAATTATTCCTGGCAGTGCTGGGGCACCATATCGGATGCCAGGGATCCAACCTGGGTCAGCCACGTGCAAGGAAAACCCTACCTGCTATCACTCCAGTCCCCCATGTTACTCCTGTGGTCTTTAGATCCATGCATGTTTTAGAGATAAAGAGAGCCAATGGTGGGTTCTGGATTGAATAATTATTTTTTAATTCAATCACTGTGAGATAGAGCATTACAGAGCTGTTCATGATTGGGTTTCAGTCATACAATGTTCCAACACCCATCCCTCCAACAGTGTCCAGTAACAATGTCCCCAGTTTCCCCCCTCCCAGGTTTCTAACCCTCCCCGCCCCCCGCATCCTGCCTCTATGGCAGGCACTTCCCACCCCCCCCCATCTCTCTCTCTGTGTATGTTTCTGTCTCTGTTTTTATCTCTGTCTGTCTGTCTGTCTGTCTCTCTCTCTCCCTTTGGGTATTGTAATTTGCACTACAGATACTGAAAGGTTATCATGTATCAGGTTTACCTACTTTCAACACTCATTTCTTGTCCAGAGTGATCATTTTCAACTATTATTGCTTTGAATATTTAAAGAAAGATGCAGTTAATCTAACATAGCGTTGAAAACCTCTTGAGATAGAACCTGTCATTTCAATAAGACATGTAACTCCCCTCTTGCGGGATCATCCCATATTTAACTTCTTGAGGGAAAGGAAATGTTCATGTTTACATGGGGTACACACAATCATCATCCAATCAACCTTGGTTTTGTTTTTGTGTGCTCAAGGCTTACTCCTGGTCTGTGCTCAAGTACAACTCCTGAAAGTGCTCACAGGTATCCTATGAAGTGCCAGGGATCAAACCAGAGTCAGACACAGGCAAGGCAAGTGTCTTAACCCCTTTACTATCTATCTGACACCCATCCTATTTTTAGATGTATGCCTCCAGGCATCTGAGAAATGTGACAACAATGCAATGTTGGTAATATTAAATCAAGATATCCCATTCTAAGTAGGGAAATATAGTGCATTTCTACATTAGCCCAGATTAGTCCTGACAAGTGTTAATTGCTCGAGAAGATGCATATATGCAATTTTCCTTTAATACTGCTCTGTACAAAACTGCTCAAAAAACAACTACCAATCTGACAACATTTATTTTAATTTGTGAAATATAAACCATATTGCCAAAGAGCTTTCAAAGGCCTTGGAGGAACCAGTAGATATGTAGTCATGGAAGGCTTCTAGTTAGTTAGAAAACTATTCTCCTTCACATTCACTTGTCCCTTTGTCCAGAAACTGAGCAAGGGTGTCTGAGAACGTCTTATTTTCTCCATTCTCAGGGGTCCCCATGGATTCTGAGCATAAATGTATTTACAATATTAACCTAGGAGACAATAATTGCAGTAGCAGCAGAAGCAACAGAAACATTTTTAGAATGGCCACGCTGGGTCCTGAAAGATAGTGTAGGTGTTCGAGCACTTCGATTGCATGTGGCTGACCCCAGTTATAATCCAGCACTGAATGTTGTCCCCTAAGCATTACCAGGAGTGAACCCTGATGGCTGAGCCAGAAGGAAGCCCTGAATACTTCTGGATGTGCTCCCTTCCCCCACCAAAATAAAAGAATGACCATCTTATGCAGGGCATTGCACTTCACATTGTGCAGCCATGCCCCATTAATCATCACAAGTCAGGGAGAGGAAGCTACTCATTTAACAGATGAAGAAACTGAGACTCCAGCAGGGGAAAGGAGGAACACCAATACACCTGACTATTCCTTCCGTTTTGGCTTTGACAGAACAAATGTTAGAAAATTTCTTCTGGGACCCCAGGACAAGCAGGAGAGGTGAGTGATAAATGTAGGATCCGAGGCATGTCATGAAAAAATGGGGCCTTAGTCTTGACACCCAAAAGGTATGAAACACTCATTTCTTTCCAAGACTGCCCAACAGTTTTTGTTAATGCTGGGTTGAGGGTCACTTAAGCCATTTGGTGAGACAGGGAAGAACTGTTTCCCATGCTTATTCAGTAACTTCTCCCTGGTGGTGGGAGCAGCTGGGTTTAGTGGGCTGGAACCCCACAGATCAATACAACCTGAACACGTGGACACGTGATCCTGCTGCTTGTCAGATACATATGGCAGATCAGTCACAGTGCAGAGGTCAAGCAGACTTTGTCTAGTGTCAGGAGGTTCATCCCATGGGAGCAAGGGACTTGTTTTTGGTGGGAACTCATTCATCCAATACAGTTTTAGAGAAGATAAACCCTATATATTTAAATATTTGTTATCAGGCTTTATGTGCCGTGTTGGCACAAGGAATAGAGTCACATCTATGTATATGACCAGAACACACATATAATACATAGCACGCACAGATGTATGCTGTGTGTATATTGAAAGACTTACATGGTTGTTATGCTTTGGTGTGGAATACTCTTTCATAACCAAACGCAGTTTTCTCTGTGCTCTTACGAAAACAATCATAGCATAGTGATTTACGTGTTTTGCAACAACAGCCTTTCTGCTTTGCTTTTATACTCATCAATCTGGCTCTCGATCTCATTCTGTCTCTGTCTCTCTGTGTCTGTCTGTCTGTCTGTCTGTCTGTCTGTCTGTCTGTCTCTCTCTCTCTCTCTCTCTCTCTCTCTCTCTCTCTCTCTCTCTCTGTGATGCCAGGGACTGAACCCAGAGCCTCATGCATGCAAGGCCAGCGTTCTACCACTAACCCATATCCCTGGCTTTCAGCTTTTAATTTCTTTTTTTTTCCTTTTGGTTTTGGGGCCACATTCAGCTGTACTCAGCGACCATTCCTCGTTCAGTGCTTGGGGTTCATGACTAGCTACTCCCTTCCACACAGAAAAGTTTGTACATCAGCCCTTTAAATTGTCTCCACAACTCCCTTCATCTTTTTCTTAAATGAAGCACAGCACCACTGCTGCTGATTTTAAGACAAACAAGCTTGAGTCCCCTTTGTTGATGAGGCTGCCACCTCCCCTGCTGGAGAGCCCTGCTAGCTGGGAACAGAAGTGAAGCTGGCCTGCCAATGTTGACTCCCCACCCCCCTTGCCCCCCTCACAAGTCCCTTCCCCCCTGCCCCACCCCACCTCTGCAGACAGCACTTCCCTTCTTCCCTTCTCTGAAGCTTCTAGGGAGGAGTGGCACTTGCTAAATGCCCTGTGCTAAAAATGCTAAAAATATCCCGAGGTCCTTTAAAAGCCATGGAAACTAACCAAGGAGACATGTTAAATAAAATGAAGGAACTTCTTCCCTCCCTCACCCCCCGCCCCCACCCCCTCTTTTAAAATATTTCCGGGATTCTCTCGCCTCAAAGTTACAGATGTTTCACCAAATTTGACTAGAAGTCTATTCATGCAAAAAATAGCAGCTATATTATAGACTAGGAATTCTGTCACCTCTAATGGACTTTGCAGATTCATGAGAGCCCCTGCCCAAATGCAAATGTGCAAAGTCTGATGTGCAAACACACAGATAAAACTACCCTCCTTGTCATTTTTCTCAATTACATTTCTGATAGGAAAAAAAAAGAAAGAAAGAAATCATCTACTCCTGTTGCCAAAGCAGCGCTAGTCCAGAAAACACAATGCCTTAAAGAAAATGAAAATCCTTTCATAGCCAACAAATAACCATAGGCCCCTATTTGGAATTATCTGGCAACCTCAGGACTAGAGTCCTTTTATTCAAAGTCCCCATAAGCTTGAAGGCAGCACTTGGGGGATAGTACAAGAGGGCAGTCTTGAAAGAAAGCCCACAAGCCCTCACTGAGCTAATCCACAAATGTGCTAAATAAAACCAAAATGCGGAGCCGCCCTGGGGTTGGCCTGTGTGGTCAGATGGGAGGTCTATGTACGCTCTTTTCTGTGACTCTTATCTTTCTGGGCCATGGCAACCAGGCTGGCCCTAGGATTCACTTATCTCATTCTATTGGTCTTATGCTGCATTAATTTAAAACATCTTTTAAAGAAACTGCATGTAAACTGGATACCTCTAGTCTGTCGCCACACACATATTTAGGACAATAACAATGCAAATCATATGCTGCTGATATTTTTCACCAGTATATGTGAAAGTGCTGGATACACAGTGAAAGACTGCTGGTCAAAGATAAGAAGCAATATAGATATAAAGATAAAGATCAGCACAGAAGGCTTATGCTAGCACAGATGATAAGCAGATAAACAGCTATTATATTTGTATGTGAGATATAGTAAGCAAGAGTAATAAGATATTCTTTCTATGGCTGCTATGTACAAACAAAGCAGATTGTGTGTAGGAGATCATTGGGCTTCACCTTCCAAGAGACTGGGAGGGTTTTTTTTTAATCCAGACCTTTGAGGCATCTCCCACTAAATGAGAGTGAATGGTTTTATGCAACAGAAAGTCAAGGTAAAAACAATTCTCCTGGGTTCTTCTAGGTAACTCAGGCAACTCTCAGGAACCCAGTGGATCTGACTTGCTATCTTTACAAGTGCAGGCACAGTGCAGAACCTGTAATATTTATCCCAACACCATTCCTGTGTTCTGTGGCTCTGGACAGCTGTTACCATAATTTTACTGTATTTACTGTTACTGTATTAAACCCCATCATTGCATCACCCTTGCACTCTGTTTCTGGCAATACCAGCCCACTTCCCTTTGAAAAGCTTCACATAATGGTTGGCCTCACATTTTTGCACATAAAAAATTGTCATAAAATTTGTGACAATTATGCAGTGAAACGGTATAGTTGAAAGATGGGGGTCTCGAAAGTACAAAACAGGTAGTTGTAGAAGAGCTGGTGATCTTTTTTTGGTTGTCAGGCTTGTGATCTTAAATCCTATGCCAACTTCTCTGCGAGAGCCTTTAAAACACCCAAATCGGGGTGGGGATGTAGCTCTAAGAGACAGTGCATGTGCTCTGCATGTTGGTGATCCCCAAGAATGGAACCCATTCTGAATACTTCTGGGTGTGGCTCTAAAACGTAAGAAAAACAAATAAATCCAGCCTTTTCTCTTTGTGGTGCAGTGACTGTTTGCACATGGGCAAAGGTAAAAAACCCACCCTCAACCCTGCCCTTGCATTCAATCTTCACTTCTCTCAGGGGAAGAATCTTGTAGCCCATAAAATTGATGGCAGCAATCGCCTGCCTTCAGGAGATTGTCTGGAAATGCCTTTTCAGAAATTATGAGACTGATAGCCATTCGTGTTCTCATTATACATATTATATGGGTCCCTAATTATTCTCCAGGAATAGTTCTCCCCACTGTGGTTAGGGAAGACAACCAAAGAAGATTCTGGCCCTCAGATATAAGAGCCGAAAGGAAGGGAAGCAAGTCATAAAAGCACATAAAAAAGGAGACGTATCGCATGCATTTATGTGTTTTCCTATAATGTTTTTGTATCAAGATGATTTGTTCATATTATTTTCATTGAGCATAATAGATTTTTTTAGCCCCGCTTCACCTTCACATGACCTTGCATTTTATGGTGTCATTACTGTGCGAATTACAGGAGCATGGACTACAAATCAACCCGGGACGAACCTGGATGGCAATGGAGCAGGAAGTTACACATATATGAGAAAGGTGTCTGTCATTGGCGAGTGGAGGGGGGTCATCTGGGAGTTATGACCTGCAGTGGAGGTCCAGACTACCAGGAATTGGTGGCAAGGGAGAAAGACAGCACCACCTTTGGTTTCTAGAACTGTCCTTGGGCCAATAAAGCATTATCCATCCTTGGACCACCTGGGATTCTCAGCAAGCATGGCTACTCAATCCTTTGTGCTTTATTCTTCCCCAACATCCTCGTGTTAATATTGTAGCACTGTCATCCCATTGTTCATCAATTTGCTCAAGCAGGCACCAGGAACGTCTTCACTATGAGATCTGTTGTTACTGTTTTTGACATATCAAATATGCCACGTAGCTTGCCAGGCTCTGCCATGTGGGAGGGATATTCTCGGTAGCTTGCTAGGCTGTCCAAGAGGGATGGAGGAATAGAACCCAGGTCAGCCACGTACAAGGCGCCCTACCCACTGTGTTATCACTCCAGTATGTGTCTATCTGTGTATATGTGTGTATGTGTGTATACACACATATGTATGTACACACACATTACATGGCCAGGCTTGGCCCAAAACCTCATATATATATATATGTTATATATAATGTGTGTACATATACATATAAATATGGGCTTGGGGTGGGATTTGGGGACAAATATGGCCATTTATAGAGCTTAGTCCTGGCTTTGCACTCAGTAATCACCTCTGGCACTTCTCAGGGGAACATTCTGGTCCCGTTCTCTGTGCAAGTGTATACGCTCAGTGGGGTTGATGATCTCATTTCACCCACCCAATAGTTCTTATATAGGAACTATTTTTTATTTATTTGTTTGCTTGCTTATTTGTTTGGGGGCCACATCCAGCAGTGCTCTGGGCTTACTCCTGACTCCGCACTCAGGGATCTCTTCTAGCAGTCTCTTGGGGACCACATGGGGTGCTGGAAATCAAACCAGGGTCAGCAGCATGCATGGCAAGTGTCTTATTTGATGTACTATTGTGCTAGCCCCAGATGGGAGCTATTTTTATTCCACTTTGTCAGAAGCGTAGCCCGAGGAGTAGAAGTGGTATGATTCTCTCCTGAAGTGACTGGGATACAAATGCAGCATAACTCTAGTGAAGTAGAATATTGAACTCTTCCTTCTTTTTCTTTCTTCTTCAACATTTTTTTCTCCCCAAGAACTTTCTCTTGATCTTCAGCTCTCTCCACTACAAGATTTTTAGGGCTGGCACTTAAATTCTCACAGAAAGAAATAAACAGCAGGTAACACTTTCAGAGATGGGGTTTATTACAAGAGAAGATTCTCAGAAGATCTGGAGATTGCCAAGTGGAAAATGCTGGATGGAGAAGGAAAAGGCACAGAAAAATAAGTGGCCTCCTGTGAAGCAGGGCAATGGGCACTGGAGCAGCAAAAACTTAACCTTGCACAGCGGCCCTGAAGCAAAACCTCACAAGAAGGAGTAACTGGGCCAATTTAGCAAAACAGGGTGTCTGCACCATGTGTCCGGCCTTGAGCCTCACTCAACCCCCTAGTCACATACGCCTGAAACGTAGAAACTGTCACGTACAACTTTAGCAAGTCATTCCAACCACAACATATAGCCTTGAAATAGATTAGACTGGGGAAAAAGCAGAAAGGAAGAAGTGATAGGCCAATAGTGTTAAACTCTTTGTGATTGGACCTCCTGTAAGTAAAGACCCTCTATATAAAAAAAAAAAAAATTTTGTCAGTAAAGTGAGCTGTGATCAACTGCGCCCAGAAGGGTTTCTCCGTGCACCTGTCCTCCTTCGCCCCACAGTCAGGTTCCATACCTGGTGTGCAACATGTCCTGGCATGATGGGGATAAGTGTCCCCAATGGCCTCCAATCCTCTTATCTGTTTGAAGAAAAAGAAGAAAGCACAGGATCTCAAATCATCTGTCTCTGAAAGAAAAGACAAAAGATTTGGAACAGATCCACTTCAAAATACTTTCTGAAAAGCTGAGTCCTTTGAAAGTCCCCTGAAAGACACTGAAATATGAGAAATGTATTTCTTTTTTAAAATGGCAAAAGAATGAAAAGACAAGCAGCGCAGCCTGTGAACATCTTCAGTTTCTGTGTGTGTCACCATCTGGGGGTCAGATGTCTTCCTCAACAGCTGATGCTAGGGTGCCAGAAACAGGGAAAAGGGATTAAAAAAAAAAAACTTGCCTGACAAAGGCCTCACGTTGACACCCTAGTAAAAAGGCTGAGAAGCAACAAAATTAAGACGAAGAAATACCTGAGGTCTGAGGGCTCGCTCAAGAAATGGCCTCTGAGGAGTTTTCAGACATCAGCCAGTGAATCCATTTCCTCCCACGAACTGGAGCCTCGAGGACACATTTCAGCTGTGGCTAGTGAGTGCTTATTTTTATGACCATCCAACTATTGATGAACTGAAAAGTCTTTCATTTTCTATTGACACTCTCCTCCTTGCTATTTATTTTGGGTAAACACTGTGAGAACAACACTTCACCACGACATCCACAGAAACGGAATGGGAACCATTATAAACCTCTTTGATTTCTCCTCAAGGAGATTCTCAACTCATAAAGAAGGTGCAGTTCAATTTAGATACGAAGGGGTGGGGAAATGGGGATTTTCAATATTAAAGATTTTAAAAAAGGGATTGACATATATATTTGCTGAGTGGAGATTTACACCTTGGGACTGTTTGGGTTGGCCTTAAGACTTCGGAAGCTACAGCAGTGACAGGTCCTCTGCTCTGACAGAAGGCAGAATTCTCACCAGGCAGGACTGACCACATTCGCTTGTCATTGGTGAGGGCTGAGGGTCTCACTAGTCAGCCCGCACCAGTGGATCCCAAAGTTCCTTCCTGAGCTTTGCTCCCTGCCATACCCTGGACCAGCAGGCACTGCCAAGGATGACCGTGGTTTAGAGAGGTCAAGGGGAAATCTAAAAGGGGAACCCTTGAGGTTTATTTCTCTAAGAGAAGGCACAGGGAGAATGTGGCAGGCAGCACCTGACTTTCAAGCCCGTATTGAAATGGTATAGTTGATGATTAATTATAATTTTCCTTTTGTTATTTCATTTTATTTTATTTTGCTCTTTGGGTCACACACATTGATGTTCAGGGATTACTCCTGACTCTGCATTCAGGAATAACTCCTGGTGGTGCTTGGGGGACATATGGGATGCTGGGAATTGAACTCTGGTCGGTCCCGTGCAAGGCAAACACCAAACCCACTGCACTATCTATCACTCTGGCCCCCACAATTTTATTTTTCATTTAACTTTTGAGAAATACAGACAGATGGGCCAAAAATTTTAAATGTCAACAACAAAAAACCTTAGCCCTTGGTTTTCCCCATCCTTTGTATCTTTCTATAGATATCTCATACACATGCATGTAAGCACACACCTATTCTTCTCTGCACAAATAGTGGCATACTTCACCCTGTGCCTTGCTCTCACCCTGCCCCAACCATTTTATAATGCATTTTAGATCATTTGACATTAGTACATTAAACCCTCTCTTTTCACGGTCAGATAGTATTCCATTAAGAGGATGTATTATTTTTTTATACGATTCACTAATATTGGTTATTGGAAGCTGGACTTGTCACTGAAAGCTGTTGAAAACTTGTTTACTCAGAGATATTTAAAAAAGGAGGCAAGTTCTCATCATCTGGTGCTTTGAATAATACCATGAGACAGGTCCCCTGAGAGTTCCCTTTGAAGAGTGTCAGCGAGACTGCTGGAAACTCAGACTCCTACAGCAGATCATACAGCACTGAGAGGTTGCTAAGAACTCAGCCACTTTTGTAGCATTAAAAAATAATAACATGAAAGCAGTAATAAATATTACTTGATAATAAATTATATGTACACTTATGTGCTTAAACGAGGGTTATCCTAACATTGGCTTTTCAAGCATTATAGTTAATGTATTAAAATAGAAAACACAAGTTGACATCTGTTCTGTGTGGTCGTTGCACTAAACTGGGGTAACACTCCCTTTGCCTTCTGGTGTGTGTTTCAAACGCAGTGGAAAAGGATTAATTGCCTTCCAACTCAGAGCATTAAAGAGTCAAACTGAAGCTGTAGTGGTTAACTTTAAACAACTTTTAAATTCTATTTCATTATACCCTTCAAATCCATTTCCCTCTTTTTCGGAGCTACATTATTTATCTCACTGACATGACATCTATTTTGGTTAGATCTCAGGCTGAGCTCCATCAGCCAGAGTGTGAGAACAAAGGCTGCTGAGCATGTGCTTTAAGGAAAGGGAGATGATGTGACTTTGGAAAGTGGCTGCAGGTAGGGACACTCTCCTCCCCCAGATCCAGGCTGGAGAGTTTGACTTGAAATAAATGACCAAAATGAGCTGTGGGCAGCGCGAAGAGGAAAGGCAGTAAGGAGGGCTCCTCGTAAGCTCACTCTTAGGAGCCTAGGAAGCAACCAAATGGTGTCCAGAGTGTGGAAGACTCCCGGCAAGAGGCCTGGCCATCCACCAGGCCACCTCCTTGGAGGAGACCTGAGTCCAGGCTCCATCTCCTCAGAGTGCAGTTGCACCACCACACACACCCTGGGTACACTGTACATGCTAGTGGAGCTGAGTGATTCAGAGAAGCCTCACTGTGGGAAGGAGAGAAGGAAGCAGTTTCTGGATATTTGCCATGCTTTGTCAAGTGGGGAGGAAAAGCAGAGCATGAAGAGGGGAGTCTGGAGACCCTAGTGAAGCAAAACCTTCAGGACCTCTCACCTGGACACTTCCTTCCAAGACCTGCGTTTTGGTTTGTTTCATTGAGAAACATTGCCTTAAAGACCAAAATTCACAAACTTCAGATCCATAAAAATCTATGTCCACTTCAGTACAAAAGACACATAATTCTTAGTTCACAATACTTCAATTCTTATTTAAAAATTATAGCTGAGGCTGGGAAATAGACAGTGGTTAGGGTGCATGCCTAGAATGCAACCAACCCAGGTTTTATTCCTGGCACCACCAGGTGCAGACCTGGAGGCCCCTAGCCCCCCCTGGAATGGCCCACATATTCCTGGCATGACAGGCCCAAGTGGCACTGCATCTTCTGACCCTTGTGCGAACCCAGTTGACTGAGAATCACCAGTGAGGACCCCAGATCTCCTGAGAACCACTTAGGAGTCTCCTTGGAAAATTACAACAAATATACATTCAACACGTTCTACAACACACAAGTTAGGGGGGCACATATAAAATGTTAAATTGTTAAAACTTGTTTTCCCTAAAGGTGACTATTTGCAATTTTCTATTATACCAAAATTATTAAGTAATTCAATGCTTTATTAAAAAGTCACATTTATTAGGAGCAGTAAAAGAGCCTTCCGATCAGGGGTCTGGAGGTCACTCCCAGAGATAATTGGCCGAGTGTCCATCAGTTCAGGGCTAGAGCCCAGGATGTGGTGTTGCTCAGGCTCTGAGACTTAGGACTTCCAGGACTACCTCGGTAGTGTTCAGAAGTCTCAAGAGACACAGTTGGTGATGCTTGGAGACTATGTGGTGCCTTTGTACCCCTAAAATTTATGAATTTTCCCATGTAACTCATCTCACTGAGCCCTTGAACTGACTAACCTTTTCCTAACTCTTAATACCTATCACTGCTGTGTTTCCCCTCAGCCCACACAGGGAATGAAATTGTCATTTCAGGTTCCTTAGAAACATAAATTCAGCTCAGGGAAGGAAAATGAAGCTACAGGAGCAAGACTGGCTCCCTCTGTGTGAAAGCCCCCACGTTCACGGAAGGATATATGTCGTCAGCTCTTTGGCAAGTTTTTGCAGGAAGTTAATAAAAAGAGTTACAAGAACTGTTCTGATTCTCCTTTTCTTTTTTAAAATGTGCTGTGGGGGCTAATTTCAGGGATCTGGGAGGCCCTCTGTGGTCCTGGGGATTTCAGTGATGAGGCGGGTCAAATCCAGAGTCTCGCACACATTCTGTCACTAGAGCCACAAGCCCAGTCAGAGGGTCTCTTTGTTGCCTGCCTTGGTTCTGTCTCTCAGCAACCTCTGGCCCCCTCAGCCACATGGTCCTGCCTCTACTTTAGCTCCAGGTGTCTAAAGGGCCATGCTGGGTCATATCTCCATCCTCACTAAGGATCTTAGCATTTAAATCTCTGGGATTATAATGAGAACAACTTGCGTTCCATCTCTGTGTGCCAAACCCAGGAAGGCAGACATAGTGTCCAGGAGTCCAAGTCTCCATTCAAGAGTCTAAGAATTAGGACCTTGGGGATTCCCTTTACCTAAGAGCCTGTGGTGGGGGCTGGATCGATAGCACAGCAGGTAGGGCGTTTGCCTTGCATGCGGCCAACCCGGGTTCAAATCCCAGCATCCCATGTGGTCCCCTGAGCACCGCCAGGAGTAATTCCTGAGTGCAGAGCCAGGAGTAACCCCTGTGCATCGCCGGGTGTGACCCAAAAAGTAAAACAAACAAACAAACAAACAAAAAGAGCCTGTGGTGATGGGCTTGTGTACTGCTCTCCCATTCTCTATGCCCTCCTGCTCAGAGCCCAGCCTTTGGAGAGTTCACCTGGCCCCAACTCTCTGCCCTGACCCCAACTCTCTGCCCATGGACAGCCAGCCAATGGCAGGGAGCAATAGTAGCAATGTTGGTTTGGGGTTCTTAATCTTACCCTGTGACCACCAAAGTCCTCAGGACAAAAGGCTGCACTGTGTGGAAGTCACTGTGGTCTTGAGGTTTGCTCAGAGAAGAAACAGAGTTATGCATTCAGAGCTAACTTGAGGCCCATTCTCTTCCCAAATCTCATTAATTTATTAGTCCACTTACTCAGTCTTTTTTCAAGGACTCCTATTCAGCACACATCATGTTCTTTCTACGTGCAAGGAACTGTTTCCTAGGCTGTGGCTACAGATAACAACAAAACAGATAAGACCACTGCATATAGCTATTTATAACGTGATGACATAATTTCTCAGTTCTTTTTATTTTTATTGTAATTTTCACTAAAACATTTCAATAGATAACTATTTTCCAGGCCTTTCTCACTGATAGACCCTTCCAACTTTGTGTGGTGCTATCTCTGGGTTATATCCCATTTGGTTTTTGGTCTCTCTTTGCATAGAACCAAACTCTTCTTAGGGGTGAGAGTTACTATAGGGACTTCTTAGAGTACCATGTGGTGCCAGAAGTTGACTCAAGGCTTCCCGCATGTAAAATATGTGATCCAGCCCTTCGGTCCATCTCCCTACCTACATACCACATTGTCTTGATTGTTGCTGCTTCATGATATGAATGATATCTTATTGCTAGTCCCTGCCCTCAAGTTTCTTCACAACAAGTGCTTTGAGTAGTTTACATTCCTGCTTTTTAATTCTCCTCAATATTTTAAATAAACTTACTGAATTCTGCAAGGAATTCCATTGTGATTTTTCTGTGGAGTGCATTGAAGATAGGTCAATTGACTACGTACTTATATATAGAATGCATATTTTTATATCACTGAATATAGATTTACAAATATATCCAGATTTAACTCAGACAAAAATTTAATTTGAATTAGACATGTACTTCAAAAGATTGCCATAGCTAGGAACTCCATACTTGCCCTCTTAGTTTTGTATTATTGGACATTGGTACCAATCTTCCCAATGGAGGAGGAGAAAATATATAGCACCAGCCTTCAAAAAATGAGGTTCTCCTATACAAAAAAATATTTAGAGCAGTAGCAAGCACCTAATAAGAAATTCACATGTCATTATCCTTCTTGTTTGCACTACTTTAGGCAAAAAGGACAGCAAAGGTTTGAAGGTAAAGGATAATTCTGTATGTTAAAAGAATTAAAAAGGAACATGTGTAAAACACAGGATGGGGGGTACTGGGTTTAAGAGACAGGTATGGGACAGAGCACTGGAAGTCATATTCCTGATGGCCACTGATTGAGCCAGAGTCCTCACTTTATGCTAAATTTATCTCATTACTAGTCTCCTTTACCTGTTAAAATGGAATCACCAGGCATTTAGCATCCTCTTAGCAGCCGTGCCACACCCTGGTTCTAGTTGCCCACCACTCTTCAAACAGACGCCCATGAGATCACTCTCATACTCAAAGGCATTCTGTGGTTGCATATGATCCACAAATCTTCCTCTGTCTCAGTCTGGTGTGCCATCACTGTCATGCTACCTGTGCCAGTCCTCCGTCACTCTCTCCCGCATGGCCACTACGGCCGCCAACATGACCACTTGCTTCAAATGTCCCTGTATCTGAAATGCATGTCCTAAATGCCCCCACTCTGGAATCTTTTGAAATCTATGCACCTTTGAAAGCTCTTTTCCAGTGGTACCTCCTCGGTGAAGCTTTCCCTTAGATTCTGAAGAAGTTGTGCCTTTATCCCATGTCTGAACCCCACTTAGCACTTACTCCGGGGTTTATGTGGTGATTAACCACAATAAAGTCAATCATATTGGCACCTTCAAATTCTGTCCTGCAGGGTCAATCATGGCACCTTTGACTTTTGTCCAGTTGGGTTGGTCACAAAGAATGAGACACACACATAGTACAGAGGAAGGGGATGATTTGACTGACTTTATTTGGATGATCCACCACAAGTTCAGGTGGTTCCTTAGCAGAGGTTCAGAGGATTCCTGAAGTCTTCTTCTCACGGAGAGCCTTAGGGTTGTATTCTACAGAACCATTTCAGGAGACTCGAGGGGAAGAAATGGAATCAAGCCACTGGGTGGGCTCTCTCACAACGCCACCACTTGGCTCTGTTCTGATAGCTGATGGTGGGAGTCTCGGTGACCTCTGTGTATCAAACGCACAATGTAAGTGGCAGGAGAGATAGTGCAATGGGTAAAGCACTTGCTGTCAGGCACGTGGATGACCCCAGTTAGATCTAGACACCACATATGGTAACCCAAGCACTGCCAAGAATGATTCCTGAGCACAGAGTCAGAAGTACGCCCTGAGCACAGCCAAGTGTGGTCTGAAAACAAAAACAGATGAAAGATCAGTGGCTAAAGAAGCTGGAGGCTACAGCAACACTCCAGTCCATGAAAATTATTACTGAACCCAGGGAAAGGGCTGGTCCGGGATGTCTTTCAATGTCTTTCAATTAAAATGAATCCTTTAATTAAGGCTGTAGTACAGAGGCAGATGGGTGGAAAGAAATAATGTCCTGGCTAGAAGCAAATTAAATTATTTCCCTTTATTTACTCTTTTCCTTCCTTGTCCCTTCCTCCTTCTCTTTCCCCCTCCTTCCCTCCCTCTTCCTCCCTCCCTCCTTCCCTCCCTCCCTTTTTTCCTTCCTTCCTTCCTTCCTTCCTTCCTTCCTTCCTTCCTTCCTTCCTTCCTTCCTTCCTTCCTTCCTTCCTTCCTTCCTTCCTTCCTTCCTTCCTTCCTTCCTTCCTTCCTGCCTTCCTGCCTTCCTGCATGCCTTCCTGCATGCCTTCCTTCTTTTCTCCTTTTTTCCTTGTTTCTCATGATGACTATCTCTACTATGTAGTTTCAGCACTTGGCCCAATGCCTCCCAGCTCACCTAGGCACTCTGGCTTTCAATGTCTTCACTTAATTACTGCTATCAACTTTGAAGATTTTTGTAAACTCCACACACCGAATAATGAGGTTAATAAAAGCAGTGAACTCCTCTGCAGTGTACATAGACCACTTCTATTAAAATGTCAAATGTATTATTAGCTCAGATTTAATCATCTTTTCTTGCCGCTTGTAAATTTTTTCTAATGAGCCCATTGACTTTACAGTTGGGGCTCACTTACTCAGTGTAAGATTTTTAATTTCTCCGGACTTGATTAGAATCTGTATTTATAACTTCTAACATTGCTCCTCTGAATAATTTCCCTAGTGAATATGCATCTGGAAATCCACAAATTGGACAAGGCTGAAGCCCCTCATACAAGTGCTGACCAGCTCTGACCACACAAAGACTTTGAGACAGAAACTCCATCAAAAGAGTTTCCTGTCCACTCGGTCCCCAGGCTATCAGGGGACTAAATAAGGCAAAATATTCAAGCATGAGATACTTAAAAAGAGAAGAGCCTTTAAAATTGCACAAATTCATTCAATAAATATTTATTGAGAGTCTGCCGTGGGCCAGACTATACACAAGCAAACCAGGGACACAAATTGAATCATTCAGATCACACTCCCAGACCTCTGGTCTGCAGAAACTTAGATGAAAACAGGGACAGATGGGCATTTAAATGGTTTTTTATATTGTATTTGGAAACATAGCAAAAATTAGCACTAGGTAAGGTTATTTTAGAGAGAACAAATAAGATCAATTAGAATAATCTTCCTAAACAACTGATTACTACTTACAGTGCAAATTAACCCTAGTGTCAAAAGATACTTTTTTTTTCTTTTCTCTGAGATGCAAACTGTCCCTGAAAAATAGCGAATCATGTGGATGGAATTCCTGTGCTAACATCAGGTCAATAAAGTGAAGGCAAACACTATGGGTCTAAAATGGGAATGTAAGGAAATAGAGCACAGATAAATTGGGTGGTTTTCAGGAAGAAAATCAAGGATGATGAGCTGGGTTTAATGAAAACTAAAGAACTAGGCCCTGTCCTCCACGACATATAACCTAGAAAGAAGTTCCATGTGTGAACTAGTGGATGAGAAAACTCTAAAGCTACAGTCACATATTCATAAATATTCATCAAGGCAGAGTTGAGATTTAGGCACATAAGCCCTTGGTCCAATCTGGTAGATAAAGAGGATAAGAAATAAGTTTCAGGGCTTACACAAGGGGTGGGGTCCTAATTAGAGAGATGCTCTTCACATTACCTGTAACATGTATTGAGCACTTACTATGTCAGACACAGTGGTAAGCACTCTTAGTTCCTTGTTTTATTCTTTATTTATATGTGCATTTATTTTATAGAGAACACTCCCATTGGTATGTGATGAACAACTGTACTGTAACTGGCAATGTGAGAGCTGCATGAATGCAGGGTTGAGGATCAAACTCAGGGTCTCACTTACACTAGGAAAATGCACAATACTTGAACAGCATCATTTTTAATATCCTTTGATACTCATTTGAATTACATGCTGTCATCACTCTGTGTTGAGTCAAGAATAGTAACACCCTGAAAGGTTAAGCAAATGCCCCTTGGTCACTTCAGCTGTTAAGTCCAAGCACCAGAATTCAGAGCTTGAAACTCCTGAGCTGCAGGGGTTGCTTAATCCTTCAGATGACTTAAATTTTTCTCTCTGGGATGAGGAGGAAACATTTTTTTAAATAATATTTACCCTGATGTTCACCCTGCCAACTGTGAGCTTCTCTGTGACCATTCAGAGTCTCTGAAAGACTATAGGAAACTAGATTAATCAACTCTGCCTTTCAAAGTCGGGGAGGGAGCTTCTGACAAGAAGCCATCCTAATCACAAATATAATATGATAAGGATAAACACAGAGGCAGAGGCAGAAGTCCTCAGAAAGGGATAATCAGGACCAGAACCACAGTCTAGACATCAGCATGGCCAATTGGCTCAATTCTCGGCACACAAGGGCCAGAAGGATACTGAGCAAGGATGCCACTGGCTAACTTCAGAATCATGAGTCCACTGTGAGGCTAATTGGTTGCAGTTGGCTGCCTTTTAAATAATAGCCATGCCACATCACCAGAGCTTTAGGAATATGGTAGTAAGCAAGAGTTTTTTTTTTAATGCCCTGTTCCTACACTAGCAGATCTCCAAAGAATGGAATCTACCAGTGTATGTGTGGAATGCTTACCCTGGGGACCTTGACTTGGCTGATGCTGAAGTGTCATTTTACCAATATCATTAGCCATGCTTGTCCAAGTTCAGTGCAGGTCTCAGGAAAAGGAGCTGGACCTTAACAATTTACCTTCCAGGGTCTTCCAGTTTTTTTTTTTTTTCATGGAAATTGATGACTCTTACAAGTAATAGAGAATCCTCTATGGGGAAAAGTAAAGGCCAGCTCCCCATTGCCCTCACTCTTTTTTTCAGACCATCTAAAAAGAGAGTTATTTAGAAATCAGAATTTCCCCCTTCATTCATTCAAACCTGAAAACAGAACAATTGTTGCCCTCTTGTATAATATTTTGGGGATATCACTGCAAAGAAAGATGGGACAACAGAGTTACCCTATTTCTGGACTGAGTAAGTTAGATGGGAGGAGTTATGTGGTCACTGACCATGAATATGCAGTTACAAATATTAATTCTTTTATTTTGAAAAACACCTGTTGTGGCTTGCTATTTACACAGTTAGAGGTCACAGCTGATTTTCCAAGAGCGCATTGTTGAGGCTTGATGTCTCTCAGAACAACTTTTGGCAGGGGCTGCAGAAACACTACAGGGGTTTAGGTGCTTGCCTTGCACATAGCTGATTCGATTTGGATCTCTATCACCGAATGTGGTCCCCGGGTCCCCTGAGCACCACACGGGGTCACTTCTGAGCATAGAGCCAGGAATAATAGCCAGGTTTAGTTCCAAACCAAAAAATAAACAAATGATTAAAAACAACGTTCTCTTTGGAAATATTAAAAAAAAAACAAAATTAACAAAGATGTCAGATTTCTGTGTTTGGTTTTGTTTCCTTGTTACTTATTTTTTGCAGTGCACAGGACAGAGGGAATTGAACCCAGGACCTCACAAATGTAAGGCTTATTCTCCCCCATCAAACTACACTTCTAATGTTAGTTTTGAAAATGGTATTTTAAAATGAATTCCAAGCACTACAAATTTGCGATCACCTACTAAATCATTGTAGGTAATGTGGATTAATGGATACAAGCTGAGTTCACAAGTCCCAAATGAAAATGTTTCAGTTGAGGTAGTGAAGCTCAAATTCTGTTTAAGAGGAGTCTCCTGCTTCTCCCAGGTAGCTCCTCTTTCTCACCTTCATTAATTTGAAACTGTTTTTATATGGCTATCTGAGAAAATAAGATTATCTTCAACTGTGTAACAAAAAGATGTGGTTTTGTTGAGCTTGAGTGATAAGTTGGTGTTCTCTGAATATGTGTTTGCAATAATACACACAGAAAAATTCCATCATCCAAAACTCAGCTATTCTGAAATCTGAGGAAAATGGGAGTTGACTCAGGGCCAAATCAAAGTAAAAGAGGCCTCACATAAACTAAAGAAATCTTAAAATTCCAGATACGTATGCTCAGGCACTTGATTGGAGGGGCATGTGTCCTAGCCCCTGCACTCTCTCCCCAGACTCCAAAAAACATGTTGTTGTTAACATTTGAGTGGCCATCGTTGCCTATGGTCCCCTGGACACTGACAGCAGTGATCCCTGGCACACAGCCAGGAGTCATTCCTGAGCACAGTCATGCTGTGACCATCCCAAAACAACAAAACAGGCAATAATAACAAGAGCACTGTAGCACTGTCCTCCTCTTGTTCATCGATTTGCTCAAGCGGGCACCAGTAACATCTCCATTGTGAGACTTGTTGTTACTGTTTTTGGCATATCGAATATGTCACGGGTAGCTTGCCAGGCTTTGCTGTGTGGGCTGGATACTCTCGGTAGCTTGCCGGGCTCTCTGAGAGAGGCGGAGGAATCAAACACGGGTAAGCCGCATGTAAGGCAAATGCCCTACCCGCTGTGCTATTGCTCCAGTCAATAACTGTAAAAAACTAAAGGACGCCGAGGGGCGTGTGCACTCAAGGGCTCTCTGGGCAGCTCTGTCCCACTGCCCGCGTTCGGTGCTCTGGAACCGCTGTGTATGGGCTGGATCAGGACGGCCGTTGGCCAAGGACAGGCGAAGGAAGAACGAGGACCAAGCTGGTTGCTGATTAGCTACAGTTTATTTAATCTTCCATCTTTCTTATCTCCCTCACTCCTAGCTCCATCCTCTCTCTGGATCTACTGCAGCCTGGATTCTCCCTCTTCACTCATCTCTCCCCCTACTTGTCTCTATTCACCTTGCCCTCTAGGCTACACACAGCCAGGTAGCAAAATCAACATAAGAAAGCCCTTCCTGAGGGCCAGGCATTCCAAAGCCCTTTCCTGACTGCCAGCAGGTAAAATACCTCTTAAGGTTTTTCTCCTTTCCTTTGTCCAAGAACTTATTCACATCTGAATACTAGTTATTTCTGTATGGACATAGCAAGAGATACATTGAGGCTTGCAAGGCAGCTTTCCTGGCAACATCTTGCCACAGATTCAGACCACAGCACTCAGGCCAGATTAATCATTCCTAACCCTAGAAGGGTCCGAATCTAGTTGTCACTATTTGTATCATGACAGCATTTGTCCATGACCAAGCTCTTAACTTATAGTTAAAAATTAGGCACTTTGGCCAGGCCCATCTCGATGCCAGGGTAGCACACAACTCACCGCTTGCCCTGGGTTCGTCTCATCCCTCGTCGGGACCCTGCTTTGGGGGGTGCTAGGAAGTAAGGGCAGCTGAGGCTTAGGTCAAGAGAACAGATGCCCAGGAGGAAAATATCATGTGGAGTCAAATGACTCCCAGGTTACAAAAGCATAGCATTTGTTAAGTCTTCCTGTGTCCATACAAAAAGGACATGGCTCTGAATAAACTATGCAAAGGACTCAAGGAGAAGAGAAAAACAGTATTTACAAGTCAACAGAACACTAAGAAAGACACTACAAATAAACACAGAGGAATGTGAGCACTGTGACGGGAGTAACCCAATAAACCTAAACTACCTGAGGCTATGTTATATCCTACAAATCACAATCATGATCACGAAATCCTGTTAATCACTGATTTCTTGGGTAGGCTCAGTAACATCTCATTTCGTCTTTTCCCTGAGATCTTAGAAGTCCATCTTGACTCGGCCCTCCTAATGATGTTGCACTGGGGGCTCTTCAGGGTCAAGGGAATGAGATCCAGCTTGTTACTGGATTTTGCATATGAATACACCATGGGAAGCTTGCAAGGCTGTCTCATGTGAGCAGGAAACTCTCAGAAGATTGCCAGTTTCTCCCAGAGGGAGAAGCAGGCTACATGACATCGCGCAGCTGCAAAGCTTCTGAGAGCTTGCTTTTAAGTCTCTCTCTGGATGTTGGCTATTGATGGGATTACACACACCTGGGTTCCTCTGCCAGTACCTTCATGCATGAAGCCTGTCCGAACTTGTGGAGAGGGGCCTCCAGCATGGCTGTAGCTAGGTTCCGGTGGTCTTCGGCCGCCAGGAGCTCTGCTCGGGGTGGGGAGGGAAGCTGGAGTCCATACCCTCCAAGGGGCCCTGGGGAAGACAGCCAGGCATGTGGGCAAGAGACTCTCTATTATTATCCTACAAATAACAACAATAATAGGATTTTCAAATGAAACTTGGAGTTGTGGAAAACTCTTTCAGTTTCCCAGTAATAAAATACTTCTTTAATAAGAAAGGAGATATTATTGGACTGGAGCAATAGCACAACAGGTAAGGCATTTGCCTAGCCCGCGGCCGACCTGGGTTCAATTCCCAGCATCCCATATGGTCCTCTGAGCGCCGCCAGGGATAATTCCTGAGTGCAAAGCCAGGAGTAGACCCTGTGCATCGCCAGATGTGACCTAAAAAGAAAAAAAAAAGGAGATATTATTAACAAATTGTTCTTTTGCTATTATACAATACAATTGTCAAAATAGAATGATTTGTAGAACTCAGTGAGTTGAACTTTTCTAAACTTCCAAAACATATGACTTCTCAAAATCTTGCACAAATAAAAGAGTCATTCAGAATAAAAGGTAGGACAATGGATTATAATATAACAATGAAATATTCTTCTGTTTGGAGTCTGGAGAAATAGTACAGAGGTGAAGGCACTTGCTTGTGTCTTGCTGACTCCAGCAAGAGCCCCAACACCACAAAGTGTCCAGGACTCACTCCTGACCACATAACCAGGAACAGCTCTGGAGCAGCATGGGAAGTGGCCCAAACTGCCTCCACCCTAAAAAAAAATTTACTTGCTTTCAGATCTCTGTTGAAAGAAAAAAATAAGAATCGACCACTTGTTAAGTTTTAGCAGAGTATGAAAATCTAATATCCACAGTTTCTGAAAAGTCTTAAAAGATCTCTTAAAATGTTAAACATCTCTCCCTTCTTTGACTATCTGTGTCACTTGAATGCAAAGGAAGTTCTTGCAGCATATTGGATGTAAAGGTAAATATGAGGAAGTACAGTGAAAATCACAAAACAGTTACTTTTCTCTCTAAAACTTTTGTTTTGAAAACTACGCATTTGAGGCTGGGGATAGCAGAGCATGTGCAGACCAAGGTTTGATCCCTGGAACCACATGGCCTATCAGGCATGGCTGGGTGTGGCCCTAGAGGCCCTGGTACTGCCTGGCACTGCAGGGCCCAAGCAATACCACATCCTTGGGCCTTAGCATCAAACCACTGGGCCCAGTGGGCCAAGTATTGACAAGTGTGGCGACAGGAGTCCCTTGGACACCACCGGGGAGCACCCCCACCAAAATGAGAAAATGATTTTAATGTAAATATATTGGATAACCTATGTTTACTAGGGCTATGTAAAAGTGAACAAATAATAAAAATTTTAATACATTCCCCTTTTAATGTCTAATACAATAAAGATGAAGAAATAATAAAATTTTTAGTGCATTCCCCTTTTAATGTCTAATACAATAAAGATGAACATGCACAAGAGCACTTCAGGATCCTCAATGATTTTTACAAGTGCAAAAGAAGGGAAAGCAAAAGTTCTGAGAATCTCTGCCTCCTAAGTATTTCTGACTACTACATTAACTACTACTACAAATGAGAGTCCCATTTTTGTTACTGTTACTGTTACATTAGGATCCTCCATGAGCTGTGTTATGGATTCACCACCAGGATCTCACCATTCTACAAGGAAATGATCATTGACGTAAAGAGAAGGGTTTGGCAGGGCGACACCATTTCACTGAAACTCTTCAGTGCCACCCTTGAGAACATCATGCAACAACTGGAATGGGAAGGAATGGGAGTATAGGGAATGAAGATAGACGGTCAGCAACTACACAGCTTCGCTGATGATATCGTTCTAATAACACCAAACACTACAAATGCTGGCCAACTTCGACCGTGAGTGTGGAAAGGTCAGACTACAGCTGAATCTCACAAAAACAATGTTCATGAGAAACAAACTGGTTATCAACATGCCATTTGCTCTGAATGGAACAAACATCTCCAAATGCAGCAGTTGTGTACCTAGGTCAAGAACTCAACGTGACGAACAACCTCGCACCTGAGCTGCACAAGAGGAAGAGAGCGTTGAAGAAGTTGTTAAGAGGACAAAGAACCTCTGGCTCCGGGCACATCTTTTTTTGTTTGTTTGTTTGTTTGTTTTTATTCAATAACTGTGAGAACAGTTACAAAGCTTTCCAGTCTAAGTCTCAGTCATACAATGATCAAACACCCATTCCCTCACAATTGCACACTCTCTACCACTAAGAACCCCAGTATACCCCCATTCCCAACCCTCTCCCACCTCTATGGCAGATGATTTCCACCTTACTCTCTTTCCCCTTTAATCACATTCAATATTTCAACAAAAGATCCATCATTATTATTTGGAATTTTCCCCAACAATCAGACCTGCTAAAAAGGCATCATTAGAAAATTTGTTTTCTATTGCTGATATGAAGAGTATTCTTGATTTCTAATATTTTAGTGATATGTCTGGAGGGATTTCTGCCCAAAGCTGCTGGGTTCCAAGATTGGTTTATGTGCCTCTGGGATCATGGCCATTCAAGAGCCAGGAGCCATTCATGGGCGGCAACTCGGGGGCTTGTTGGGGCGGGGAGGGGGGCCAGTTCTACACCCCCATCATTGCAGTCTTGTACCTGACTGTCCAATAGACTCTGGAAAGGTGGCAGCCACTGCGCCACCAGGGAGAAAAGGCGGAAGGTACAAACACCTCTCCCCACCCAGAATGGCACAATATCAAAGTTTAATGCTCAGTCCAGATGCATTTCTGCCAGAAGATGCTGGGTTCTGAGATTGGTCTGTGTGCCTCTAGAATCATGGCTGTTCAGGAGCCAGGAGCCATCCGTGGGCAGCAACTCGGGGCCTCGTTGGGGTGGGGAGAGGGTCCAGTTCCACCCCCCACCCCTTGAGGACTCGCATGTTGCCACTCTCTCTCTAGTTTGAGGCAGGGTCAGACGCTAGATCATTTGTTTTCCATTGCTCACTTTGCATATCAGGAAAGGTCGTGTGGCCTTTGTGCTTTGGAGGAATAGTCCTGATAGCCACATACCGGAGCCATGCTGGTAGAAGCTCATAGTCACCGGGTTCCATCAAGAGAAGGTGGGGAGATTGCACCTGCTCCATTTGGGGCATTCCGGAGATAGCGGCTCAGTTTGGGGCCCAGAGAATTTTCCGGTGTTGTGGTGCCCACCGGCTTTCTTCACTGCTGAGTGCACCAAGATGGCTCCAGGGGTCTGGGCACATCTTTTGACTCCACTGTTCTTCTTGCACTAACATAAGCCTCAGAGACCTGAGCCCTATGAAAACAGGATGAGAACGCTATTCAGGTCTCCCAAAGAGGAATCGAAAGAGCTATGCTTGGAATATCACGTTTACTCAAGTGAGAGAAGGAATCTGGGGTTCCGAACTCCATTGATGATCGAGAATCAGGGACGCTGTCTCGTTTGCCAAGGCATCAAAAATCAGATGGGCCAGACATGTAATGCGATTTGGAGATGACTGCTGGACTAGAGCTGTTACCATCTGGATTCCACAGGACGTCAAAGGAACGTGTGGCCACCCAGCTATGAGATGGTCAGACTTCTTCGTCAAGATCCTGAATGAACGGTTTGAGGCTCTTCATGTTCCTGGAGAGAGCAGATGATATTGGGCTACACTAGCACATGACAGGGACGAATGGAGATGTTACTGGCATCAGCTGGACCAAATCGATGTCATCCCAAAACGGGGATGACAAGTGATACAAGTGATACTAGTACAAAAATACTTTGATGAGAAGAAGCACAACATTGCAGGGTAGACTAAGGGAAGGTATCTAATGCAAAGCCTGGGGTGGAGGGGTCCCTGGAGTATTTTGGCTCTAAACTAAGACTAATGGAACACTGAAATAGAAAAAAATGCTTCTGCACTATTCTAAAGGAGCGAGAATATGGCTCATTGATGGAAATGATACTTGATAGAACTAGTTTAGGATAGCCTACCATAACATAAGATATTCATTTTTAAAAATATAAGATATGTGCAGGATTAAAAAAATTAACTTATCTCAAGTAAACAGAGTGAAAGGGGACAAAGTTGGAAATGGTCTCTGGCATGCTTTTGCAATTTATAGTAAGTTTAAAAGTGCCAGGGAACCATCAGCACTGTGTCACAAAGGGGATGGATCCAACCAGGGTCACAAGGCAAGTGCCTTAATCCCTGAATACAAGGCAAGCGCCTTTATCCCTGGCCTATCTCTCCAGCCCTTAGACTCGCTTTGAAACATTTTTCATATTTAAAAGAATTCCATGGAGATATTTCAAGTCTGCTTTGAATTTACAAGAAGTTTGGATTTAAAACCATTTATAGAAATACTTCTTCCAGATTGGTATTATCTCATGAACCACAAGTGATTCTTCTCTACAAGCAAAATTAGATTGTCATGTGGAATTCCCCACATCTTTTTCCAATCAAAAAATTTTATTGAGGTATCATGATTTGCAGTAGTATCATATTCATGTTCTAGACTCACAAAGCTACTGCACCACACCCAACATCAGAGCACCAACACCCTTCCACCCCTCTTCCTAGGGCCCTTCTCAACAGCCCACGCCAGTTGACTTCATTAACTCTGTTGGCAGCTTCTCAGGTTTGTTTTCATTGGCCAACATCTATTCCCTAGCCTTGTTTCTTTGTACTCCAAATACGAACAAGTTATTTGGTGTTTGCTCTTCTTATTTCTGACTCAGCCTGACAGCCTCCACTTCCATCCAAATTATAGCAAAAGGCAAGATTCTTCTTTCCTGATAAATGGATAGTATCCAATGGTAATTTTCTGTTCCACAACTTCTTAATCTATTCATCTGTCATTAGGTACTTGGGTCTTTCTCAGATTTGGGGTATTATAAATAGTACTGCAATGAACATAGGTTTATGTGTTATTAATTAATGTTTTTGTGTTCTTACATAGGTGCCCAGGAGCATCTCTACACTTTGGTGTGTTATTATCATGTTTGCCATACAGCCAGTTTCCTGTTTTTACCATTTCTGTTGTGTTTTAGTAGAAACTTCATGCTGCACTCATGAAAATCTTAAAATAAAATACCCTAAAGAGCTACTGGAGATATGACTCAGCATAGAGTATTTGCCTTGCAAGTAGTTGTGTGAGACCTTAGGTTCAATCCCTGGCACCACCAGCAAACAAAACAAAACAAAACAAAAAACCTGGAAACTCATCCAAGTGGGCAGACTTGGCAGATGCCCAGGTAGGTATGTACCCCAAAGATCAGGCCAGGTAACCAGCAACTCTATGGGATATTGCAGCATACTCAAAGCTCTGGGTTTGTCTACTGAATATTCATGAACTGAAAAAGAGCTTCTAAAAATGATTTTTCTCTTTTAAGTAGGAGTTTAGAAGAAGCAGAAACAAATTTTTCTAACTCAGAGGTTAAGCCTAGTATATTGGCATATTGGAACAGAAAGCTACCCACAATTGCATCACTTTGGTCTTTGGACAGCCATTTCCTGGTATTAGAATTAGGATTTATTGTCAAGAAAATACTGCAGTTAAGGTTATATTGGTACATATTGCAAACTATTTCTAAACTATTTCTGAACTATTTAATTCAGAACTATTGTAGAACATGCAGAGAATATTTTTCCACGGAGCATAGCTATAAACTTATGTTCAAAAGCCTGCGTATCTATTGTCTGACCAATATATCTTTTGCATCATACATAGTTTTTGCTTATAGTCAGTATTTTTGTGACTGCTGAGGACTCTGAAGGACAAAATAGAACAACATGGGATGACATCACTATTGCTATTTTTATATCATCTAAAGCAAAACATGGGGCTGGGAAGATAGTCCAGTAGTGAGAGTGAATGCCTTACATGAGCAGAAAAAGGAGTTATATCCCCTGCACTATATTCTCTGGTAGCCCCAGAACCACCAGGCTAAGCCACACTGCATCACTGGGCCCAGGCATTGACTTGTTTTGCCTGGTTGACTGAGTATCAACAGGAGGGCCTCCAAAAGCCCTCAGCAATAAAATAAAATAAAATAAAAATATGGCAAAGCAATAAAACTATTTTAAAACTAAAATAAATGTTGGACACTGCATATACCTTTCATGAGATATTTTAATATTGGGTCAGGAGATGTCGCTCAATGGAAGAACCCATGCTTGGCTCTACATTGATCTGTGACATTAGAAACAAAGTTAAACACTAACCAGGAACTGGGGTTGAACTCAAAGAGCTAGGGCATGTAATGCAAAAGCCCTAGGTAAGATCCTCAACACGTTCCCTGAGCATGGTTTGGTGTGATCAATAAATATACTAACCATTAAAACTTGCTGTGTCCCTAGCAAGTAGTTATGTCTGATATGCAGAATGTATACCATAAATGCTGAATGGGTGATTGAATTCCATGACACAGAAGTAGTGACTGATAGTCACGATTTTCAAAAGAGGAATTGAGACCCAATGAAGTGAAGTACCTTGCCCAATACACACAGTTAATAAAAAGAATAATTGGGCTTTAAAATTAGAAAAGCTGACCAGAAACTGTCACTTCTACTCTAACATAAAGTCAGTGAACTTTTAAAAGATCAATTATATTTAAGTAGTATAAATGTTCTTTGTTTTATTTGGGGGATGGTGGGCACATTAATCAGTGCTCGGAGCTTACTCCTGGCTCTGTGCTTTGGGATCACTCTTGGCAAGGCTCAAGGAACCTTATATGTGCTAAGGATTGAAGTGGGGTTGGACACATGCTAAGAAAGCGCTTTAACCTCTGTACTGTCTCTCCAGTCACCAACCCCCTGATTATGTTTTAGGGTGTGAAGAAGACAGATTCACAAATAATCTGTCTAATTTTCTCACTGTCCACCATCCCAGTGACCATCTCTTTGATGGTAGGGGCGTGGTGGTCCAGTTCTCCAGGAGGGCAGAAGTGTTCAAAGACCAGCGCACTGGCCTTCAGAAGCAAATGACTCAAGCAGTACTTTTCCCCACCCTCCTTGTCCTGTGCCACTACTTCCTGTTGCTGCCAGGATAAAAGTGGAAACGGGGCCAAATCTCCACCTTCTTCCACAATTACCCTTTGCTTTGCTTCCGCTTTGTTTCCCAGATAATTGAGCTCTTTAGAGGTTTGAACTCAAAGGTTTCAAAGGTGGTCGATTTCTGTATCATTTCAGGAGACTTGAGAAAGCCAAGAAATGCAATTCCTGTGTGGATATTGATGACAGATTTCTATGATTGTTAATACTAACATGAGACTATAATTAATCAAAATACTCAATAAAATATCTGATATTAAAAAAAAAAAAAAAAAAAGAAATGCAATTCCATCGTGTTTCTTCAAAGCTGTAATCACAGCTGTAAGAGTCCTCCTGGGCCAGTACTGTGTTCTGGAAAATGGAATCATGGAACTTCAGAGTAGCCAGGCTTCTGAAGTCTGATCCCCAGGGGGAAGGAAGCCAAGTGGATTGCTGGTGATGGCAGTTGGTCTGCCCACCAGCCCACACTCCTTCAGTTCTGGCAGATTCCTTACACATTGTACTGCCTGATGAACTTCTCATGTCGTGTTTTGTCTACCAGCGACCAGCTTCTCACTCCCTAGGTTTGATGGAGAGGGTGGTTCCAGGGTACCCACTCTTGTGGATTTGGTGCCACTTTACAAATCCGCCCCAGAACCGTCCTTTATTCTCCTCTCACGAGTGTGTCAAGTGCCACTTTAACCCCTTTCCAGGATTTTCTGGAGCTGTGCTTCTGCTCTGGAGAATGAGCTCTAGCAGGGAAAGAACCACGCACGTTTTTCTCATTTTACATTAAGAGTGACGATAGTCTCAGGCATGTGAAAAATGCATATCAAAATGTGTTGACTGAATGGCTGTTTAAGTCCAAATAAATAAGTCTTTATTTGCATGCTGATATTACAATGTGGAAAACTGTTTTCTTCTCTAGCTGGTTTCTTCTTTTTCCTATCATTTCTTAAAAGTTCTTTATCATGCAGAGAAAAAAAATCCATCTCAAAGCAACAAATCCAAAAGCAATTCTATAATTCTAAACAGGTCCTTTCAGGAGTGGTACAACTTGAAATATCCATCGAATGGGAAACCAGATACTGCTGACCAGGAGATCTGGGAGAAATTGTCCCTGTTTTTTTAAAGGGCAACTTTGACTATATAGCTATTTTAAATCCCAGTGGTTTCTGATGCTCCTGCCCAGCTCCAATCTATTTAGAGGGTGAATAACCATGTATCTTGACAGAGTTCTGGGAGAAACCCCAAACCAAACAACTTCACAGAAACTCCAACCATATGATCTGCTCCCACCCCAATTCTCCATGTATTCCAGGCCCTTCTGTGGAGGAGGGGGTAAGTTATCCCACTCAAAATTCCAGGCTACTTGGTAGCTCCCCAGATGCCTACATCAGGAATAGCACAACCCCTGCAAGTACCTGAAATATTACGTTCGTTTCCTATTGCTTGTTGTAACATAGTGGCAAATTGGGTGCCTTGTGAAATACAAACTAGTTTAAAACTCTAAATGCAGAGAGTTCCAAAATCAAGCAGAGTTTGATTCCTTCTAGAGAATCTAGGAGAAAATCCAGTTCCTTGCCTTTTTTTCACTCATATCCCTTGCTTCCAGGTCCTGTACCTCCATCCTCAAAGCTGGAGAAGATCTGCAAATCCCAGAAGCTTGTTTTCTGTCCATGGGACATCTCACTGAATGATCACAACCCTGACACTCCTGTTGCCCTCTCACAGGGACATTTGTGATTAATCTGAGACCACCCAAAAATCCAGGATATCTTCCCACCTCGGGATTCTTAATCAGAGGTGCTCCTTTTGCCAGGTAAAGCAGAGGCCTCAGAGACTCAAGGGATTCAAATGTGAACATTTTAGGGGAAGGGAGCACTATACTGCCCCTTCTGTCTGCTTTCTGCCTAGTGGTCCCAGAAAGTGGCCTTCGGGCCCCTAAGGCTAAAAATGCCCCCAGTTGCCAGAGGTTTCTGTGCCACTCTCTCCCTTTGAGTTTTTTTGGTCTTCCCACCTGCCAAAGCCTGCTTCTTCCTCCACATGTCCATGACCCTCATGGTCCTCCCAAGATGTTTTATTCAACCACTTTCCATTCCATCTAGAATGCAACACTGGCTTCCTGCTAACTTGGGCCAGGATCCAACTCCCTGAGTCCTCCTGAGGCACTGAAATGTGCGGCTTGCTGGCAGGTGCTCAGCTGCCACTGGAGAGCTCTGCAGAGGGTATGTGAATCTCTTCTCCTGGACCTGGTGCTACCCAGATTCTTCCTGCAGAGACCCAGACAGTGCCCTTCACCATACCCCAGAGCCAGCGGTTACACTGGTGCACACCACACAGCTCTCCAGGATACACATAATCTGGGGGCTGCCAGTGGCCAAGGAAGGAAGCTGGCCTCCACATATACAGCCTCCTGCCCTGCACACGCTGGTTCTTCCCTGATGGATGTTGTCTGTGACCCAGCTGGTCTCTGCTGGGCCAACTGAGAAGCTCCATCCCCAGCTGTCTCAGTTATTTCCACTGTGATTCTCTGCCCCTCAGGATGCCATCTTCTATGAGTGTCGCTATGACTCACTTGGCACTTGCCCTGATAAGAGGCCGAGCTAACCAGAAAGGCCCAGAAAGGCCTCCTCTGCTCTACCTTTCAGTTACTTCCCTGGGTAGGGTAGGCCTTGCCTTCATCCAGAAGAATCTTATCTCCGCAGCAGCCAAGAAATGCACCAGAACTGTATTTAATAGCCAGATTCTAGGCACAGCTTGGAGCTGTGCTGAAGTGGATGGCTGCTTCGCTCCTGAATTTTTCTATCATCCTTTTTTTTCAAGCACTCAAAACAGCCTGCAAATCTGCCCCAAGTCAATAAACCCTTTCAAAAGTAAAGTCAGGGGCTGGAACAACAGTACAGCAGATAGGGCACTTGCCTTGCACGCAGCCGATCTGGGTTCAATCCCTAGAACCCATGTGGTCCCCCAAGCACCACCAGGAGTAATTCCAGAATGCAAGGTAAAGAGTAACCCCTGAGCATCACAGGGTGGATGACCTCCCACCCACGTCCCCCAAATAAAGTCAAGTCATACTTTTCTGCAGTCATTGAAGCACCATAATCATCATGAAAATTTCATGCAAACATTTTATGTTCTGTTTCTGGAAGCTATGCTTGGAGACCCTTAACTCTTCGTTATGGCTTTAATTCATATCCTTCCCTCACTCAATTACATCAACTGGTGATCAGTCCATTCTTAATCTAAGAGTGTCAAAACCCATGTAAGCATCATCTCATCATCTTTTCATCAAGCCCAGTGTTCTTAGCTAAAGTCAATGTTTATTTCCTTTCATTTGAAGTCTTTAAAAGCTGTTGTTGCTTTCAGAGACAATTTCCTGCAAACACCATTTCTCATGGAGGGGGTTAGCTACAGAGACCATCTCCAGGGTTGGAAGCTATCAATTGGATATGGAAGTCCTTCCTGATCTCTCGAAAAGATGCTTTGTAGTTGCTTACTCTGCCAAGGGCACTTACAATAAAACGCAGCATTTTGAGTATCATAAGCCACACTATGGCTAGAAAGCCAAGGTCACACGCTGTAGCAACAACATTGCAGACTCTGTAACAACTTGAACTCTCTTTCACCTGAAGTCTCCTGTGGTAAAAGTGAAAACCCTTTTGCGATTTCTTTCCATTTGTGAAAATGGGAACAAAGCTGTTTTGTGTAAGTGATGAAAACCACAATTTTAAAAAGCACAGAACAACTATATTACTAGGAGAAGCACAAATGAGTACAACATTTACAAGGAACAAATTTTCAACATATGCTAAAATGATAAGCATGCCTGCTCTTTGACTCGATTTGAGGTACATTTGAAAAGTTTGAAACCCTTACCTAGCATGACAAATCACAACAATTGATAAAGAAAGATTAGCTTAACCTCATAAGAAACTTAATATTTGGACTGCAGAGATCATACAGCAGGGAAGGCACTTGATTTGCATGTGGCCAGCTCAGATTGGTTTCTGACATTGAATAGGGTCCCCTGAGCCCCTCCAGGTGTGGTCCCTGAGCACAGAGCCAGGAGTAAACCCTGAGTAGTGCTGGATCTGTCCCCAAACCAAAAGATTAAAAGGTAATTAAATTTTTTATATAGTTGAACACATCATAGATGGTACTTAGAAACTGAGTACCATATATAGACAACAAAGGTTTATTATCTAGATATTAGAATGCTTTTAAAGCAATAAAAATAGAGGCAAAGTCCCAATAAGAATAAAGAGATATATATTAAAGAAAACTGCAGTGACAAATAAAAATACAAACAAAAATGTTTAGTTTTACTCCCAAAATTTATATAGCTCTATAAACCAAAGACAAATCAACAACATTTTAAAGAAAGATATTTCTTAAAAGGTCTCAATTTATGTATTTTACCTCTTTGATGTGACAGGCAATAATTAAAACAACTTATACAATGGTAGGGAACAGGCAGTGAGGAGGTGGGACTATAAATTGTTAAGACATTCTCTTTGCAGGGTAATGTGGCAAGAGTCATTAAATGTTAAGGTTATGCATTATGCCCAGCCTACCTATTCAGCATCTAGACATCTGCACTTAGGGATTCATATATGCACATGGAAACCCTTTCACGCCCGGTCTCTGCAACATTATTTATTATAGGAAGAAAGAAAGCTCTCCCTAAAAGATTAGTAATGGGAAAAAGGATGCATGAACTTTGGTAAATTTATTCCATTGGCTACTGTGAAGTCGTTTTAAAAATAACATAGATTTTTACAAATTTACATAAAAAGAGCTGTGAGTGAGGGAAGGCCATGAAGCACAATATGTAAATTTGTGTTTATGAATATATGCCTAGAGATATAAATGTCTCTATGTACACAAAACACACATATTACATATCTGTAAGGAATATGCTTAGTAATTATGTATATAATATACATATAGATATACACACATAAATATGCAGATAACTATAGTAACAATAGTCACCTTCAATTAGGGAAGTAAAATTAGGAGTAAGGAAGGAGGAACTTTGTCACCTACATATTTAACAAGGTTTTATTCTATTTTCTTGTTTGTTGGTAGATGTGGTGATAGAAAGGACTTGGTTCACACTGGTAAGAGAAGGGAATTAATCTCCATTAACTGGCTTCCCAGGATGGTTTTTTTCCCCACTGTTCCACCAAAGTTAAAAAACAAAGCACTTTCTGTGTCAAGAATGAGTAAATAGAAAAAGTGAGAATGGTCTATATTAAAAATGGGAGTTCAGAAACAATGTGTTGGCAGGCATATGAGGGGAAAGAAGGACAACTCATTCACTGCTGGTGGAACTATTGCCCGACTTAGCCTTTTTTTAAAAAGAGGTTTGGTGATATCCCCAAAACTGTTAACAGAACTTCCATGTGACTCTGCAGTTCTACTCTTAGGCATCTACCCCAAGAACACAAAAGCGCTAATCCAAAAAGACATATGTACACCTATGTTGTTCACTGCTGTATTTTTACAATGGCCAAGGTTCGGAAGCAACCCAAGTGACTAACAAGACATTGTGGATTGAGAAATACACACAAATTTCATATGTATACAGATTGGAATACTGCTCAGTCATGAGAAAAGACGAAATTTTGCTGGAAGTCAGGCTAAATGAAGTGAGTCAAGAAGAAAAAGACAAACACTAGATAGTCTCGGGGTTGGAGCGATAGCACAGCGCATAGGGCATTTGCCTTGCACACGGCTGATCCGGGTTTGATTCCCAGCGTCCCATATGCTCCCCTGAGCACCACTAGGAGTAATTCTTGAGTGCAGAGCCAGAAGTGACCCCTGTGCATCGCTGGGTGTGAGCCAAAAAGAAAAAACAAACAAACAAACAGAAACACTAGATAGTCTCACTCATATACTCAGTACAGAGAAATAGAGTAAGGCATCAGACAACCCCCAGTGGAAATGACCCCAAGATTAGTCCAGAGAACTGTGATCTGGGGGTGCCAAGAGTGGGAGGAAAAGACTTTGAACTAACGGTGGCAGGATCCTGGCATTCTGGTATGTCCATGGGGTAGTGGCACTGCATGCATGAAACAATAATACTGATACTGCTGTGAAAGAAATAACAGAAATTAATTTTTTATAGTGGCTTTCTCTTTCTCTGGCTATGAAGAATACCACCAAGTTTTTAGAAACTTCCCTCTCACAACCAACCAAAATAGCTATTACTGAGAATGACACCCACTTATTTTATGGGCGTGGAGAATAACTGCATGCATCATGACAGAGCACACAGATTATACTTTTAAAATCTCCAACACTTTGTTTCATGTAAACCTTTTCCCTAATTTTTCTTTATTTTCCTCACATACTGTTAATCTTTCTACAGCTGACTTTAAGTTTGGAAAGTACTACCTAAAACTGAGCAGAGAAAGACCATTTCTTGACACTTAAATTACATACTGTTGCTAAAATTATATTTTAGAGTCATTTTAATTTTATGTAACAACATAATATTAGAGGTTTGTTTCATGCAAAATTTTCATTAAAATTTTAGGTCTTCATCTTTTATTTCTTGCCCCAATCAACACATTTCACTCTGCTTGGTCTTCTTTATTTACTTTAATTCCTCTAGCATGGAGAGAGAGGATTTTGTAGGAAATATCATAAGCTTTGAAGTTTCGTATATATAAATCTTTATAGGTTTTCTGTGATTAGGGGCAAACTATTTAATTTTCTTAATTATCAATTTTTCATCTGTAAAGCAGAAATAAATCATGGTAAAATAAGAAGTCACAGTGATATTAAAAATATTATTAAATGAGTAATAATGAAAGCAATGCAAACAAAAATTAAGGTAAAGCAAAGCCAGGACTTAGAAGTGTACAGTCTTAAAGGCATACATCATAAAAAGAGAACTGAAACTGATTAGGTAAATAAACTTTGAAGAACTTTTTAAAATAAAAATTCAGTAAAATAATCTGCACTCATATGTTCATCACAGCACTATTTACAATAGCCAGAGTCTGGAAAAAACCCGAGTGTCCGAGAACAGATGACTGTTTAAAGAAATTTTGGTACATCTACACAATGGAATACCATGCTGCTGTTAGAGAAGATGAAGTCATGAAATTTGCATACAAGTGGCAACATGGAGAGTATCATGCCATGCTAAGTGAAATGAGTCAGAAAGAGAGGGACAGACATAGAAGAACTGCACTCATTTGTGGAATATAAAGCAATAATGGGAGACAAACACCCAAGGCAGTAGAGATAAGGACCAGGACAATAGCTCCGTGGCTTGGAAGCCGGCCTCACATGCTTGGGGAAAAGGCAGCTCAGATAGAGAAGGGACCACCAAGTGAAGGATGCCTGGAGGGTCCACTCAAGATGGAAGATATGTGCTGAAAGTAGACTATAGACCAAGCATGATGGCCACTTAATACCTGTATTGCAAACAACAACACCCAAAAGGAGAGAGAGTAAAAGAGAATGTGCCTGCCACAGACGCGGGGTGGGGGGGATGGGGTGGGGGTAGTGGAAAGGACACTGGGAACATTGGTGGTGGAGAATAGGCACTGATGGAGGAATGGGTACTCGATCATTGTATGACTGAAATGTAAGCACAAGAGTTTGCAAGTCTGTAACTGTACCTCACAGTGATGCAATTAAAAAACTACAGCAAAATTTAAAAATTAGGCATAAAATGGTATAGATTAAAATTATAATAAAAATAGTATAGATAAAAACAAATAAATGAGAACATTATACAATAAATACAGAATGTCAACTGTGCTTAATTTTGTTAAAAAAATTAACAAAAATCAATAAACCCCTCCCAAGATGGAACAAGAAAAGATATATATACTTATTTATATATATATTTATATATATGTATATATATAAATATATCACCAAGATCCAAAATGCAGAAAGAGAACCCACAGGCTTTAAAGGTATCAAAATGAGATAATTTCTGGGAAGTTTGTGGATCACTAAGCCAATGTACTTAAAGCACCTCGTTAGGTAACAGAACTCATAAAAGTGGAATCAGTGATAAGAATTGAATGAGAAATACTCTCTCCAGGCATGAGGAGGCCTCAGGAGAGCTGGAGTGGGGGTGGGGGTGGTCTGGAAGTTCAGGCCCTTCCCTCTTGCAGTGTCCAGTGTGAAGATAGGCATATTTCCAGCTATATGCATTATATAAACTTACAATGACAAGTATAACCAACAAAGAAGTGGGACAGGGAGCTTAAAGGTTGATAGACCTTTAAAGAAGGTCAGAGAAGACTTGTCTCAGGGAAGTAACATCTGAGATGCCAGGTGCAGGACATGTAGACATTACATAGGTGAAGCTGACTGGTACGGGTCTTGTCACAGGAAAGGCTAGGGCAAAGGACCCACACTGGGAGGAACAAAGCCTGATGGAAAGTCATTGTTCCTGAATCTACACACCTGCAAATAAGAATAGGTGGTGCGGTGGAGGACAGGGGGGGCGGGGGCGGGGAGAAGCTGGAGAAGAACCATGATGAGCAAGGCCAGACTTTTGGGATCTTGGAAGTCTCACTATGGAGTTTGATCTTTTATCCTAATAAGACAATAGGAAGTCAATGTGGCTAGATAATGATTAGCTTAGCAAAGCCTCCCCCACCTCCCCAATGTGTATGAAGTGTGGTTGGATGGATGTAGTACCCATGGGTTATGCTGCCAGATGACTATTACTGCTGTACAGGAGTAATGCTAGCTAGGAATACTGCTTATATGCATACACTAAATGAAAAGCAACTACAGAATGTCCGTCAGTAATGAACTTGTTGAGTAAATGGTAAGTAAAGGCAAATGGCTATCATGAAGTGATCAAAAGGATCAAGCAACATAAACATGTACTGTTAGGAGTTTATCTCCAGGATATTCTGCTAAGTGGTAAAAACACAGTGTTCTTAGAGATAGTACAGAGAGATAGTACAGGAGTTACAGCACTTGTTTGCACATAGTCAACCCTGGTTCCATCCTTGGCATTATATTTGGTGCCCTGAGTCTGGTCAGGAGTGATCCCTGGGTATAGAGGCAAAAAAAACCTTGTGCACCACTAGGTGTGCTCCCACCCCCAACAAAAGCAAAAACAAAATCAAAGTGGAAAATTGCATATATGCGCTGTTTATTTAAGAGCAGTAGGAAGGGCACGTGCCTTGCAGGGACAAGTGGTATCCTTGACACCGACCTACAGACACAGAGTGATCCCAGCACACTGCAACCAAGTGTGAAAACCACATCAGGTTTTCAGACACCGTCACCAGTGTTCAGTCCCCGAACACCGAAACAATACCAAAGAGAAGGAAGAGGGAAATAGAAATTGAAAAAAATCAAATAAAAAAAAAGCTAGAAAGGGAATTCTCTGAACAGAGACTGTCTTGTAGATTTGGCTTTAGAACAGCATAAATATTTTATGTAATTATAAAGTAAAAGTGAAGTTTAAAAAATTAATTCTGAAAGTGAAACAAAGGAATATAATTATGTATAGTTAGTGGAATAATCATATAAAAAGAATTAAAATTATATTAAAGCTTTATTCATTTGGAAATATCTAGTAACTACAAAATTTCCCCAAAGAATTCCTAAACTGCTTTCAATGATCCAATTAATATTGGTAACACTTTTATTGCAATTCTGAGAGCATTTTATATAAATCCTGGGATAAAAAAATTTTGAGAGCCATCATGTTGGCATCTTTGGCAATTGGGAATTTTGGTTTGGTAATGTGATACATTTCTAAGAACAAAAATAACTGCAGTACAATTTGATTTTTATTTTTGGCACAGGGGATTGACTCCAAGACTCACACCTGTGATGAACTCTCCATCTGAGCCATATCCCTGCAAAAAAAAAAATGTTTTAGCTGTATTCGGTGATCATATAATTTGCAAAATATTTTATTTTTATCATGAACAAGTTGAGTATAATTTGTACATATTTGGGGATGGATAAAACGAGAAACTGTCTTCTCTTTTAATTCAATCTTAATATCTCTGAGAACTAGAATTTTTTTGTCCTATGACAAAAGAAATACAAGTATAAGAAAGACATAATACTAAATTATGAGTATTCATAAATGTATTTCATCTTGAAAAAATTTACTTTCTAATCCTTTCTGTTGAAAATATCTAAAACAATGGCCAACACTGTAGCAACAATTTGTACTTGTAAAAGACTATGGTTTCTGCACACTATTTTCTACCTCAGGGGCTCCTTACAAAAGTAAATGACTAATTCCAGAAACTGAGACTACGAAGATATACATGGTGAGCCAGGAACACCCAATATCATCCTATAATATTGATTAAAATATTGATATTAATAATGGCTACAAACTATATCCTTAATAATATACAAATATTAATCACCTTTAGATGATGATCAGTGAATTGCTTTTGAAAATAATAAATGAATAGAAATAATTTTATCTTTCCTTTCCTTTGTAAACTAGACCCAGGCTAGTCCTGTCATAAGTAGTACTTCTGCAACAGAAGTTTTACCACTATAAAATGAAGAAAATGTGATGAAATCATAACATGATTACGTTCCAACTCTAAATGAAATGTGAATTTAGATCATGATCATCACTGCTTGCTAAGACCTTAGAACAGGTTAACTAGATGGAAGAAAACAGTACCACCTAAGTAGACTTGCCAAAAATATCAAACCTTTTTCTGCTCAGATCTTTAGATATAACTGTCCTTATATAGAAGAATTCAAGAGCTAGAACAACATATTAAATAACATAACAGGGTGGAACACAAGTAGAATAATACAGAACATGAAATTTTGCATAGTAAGTTATTCTTACAATTCATTAGGAAGTTATGAGGAAAGAAAATAGAGCAGGAACTCATAGACTAAAAAATGACTTGAGACTAATCAATCTATTGAAGTACAAGAACCTCATTTGAATCTTGATTTAAACAAGCAAATTGCAATACATTTGATTGGCCCACTAGAGATGCAGTGAACTGGTAGAGTCCTTGCTTTGCAGGTGTGAGTTTGCAAGGGGTGTGAGTTTGACCCCTGTTATGAGTACAGTGAGGGGGGAACGGGCACTACAGTTGTGATCCCTTGCACAACAACAAGGATGCAATCTCTAGAATATCCAAACCAAGTGTGTAATCCCCAAACACTGCAATGACAACAACAAAGGAAAGGGAAAAAAGAAAAAATAATCTGCTTGGTGAAAATAGACACGTGGTGTTCTTATATCTTTCATACACATGCTTGAAATTTTCCATAGTAAAAATTTAAATAATAACAAGAACAACTAGGTTCTCTGGAGTGCTCTGGAATGCCCCAAGTACTTTTCTAAATATTTTAAATATATAAATGGTTCCCTTTGTGACAATTTTTGGCTTTATATGGCTACTTATCTCTATTGATAAAAATAATGAAACCATAAGTCATCAGATAAGTAAGCATTTTGCTGAAGATAATATAGTTAATAAATTAGGGTGCTAAGACTCAAAATCAGGCACTCTGACTCTGGAACCCAATTTCCAAGCTATATTTTATTATGTCTCATGAGGCAGTAAGTTAGGGGTTAACATTAACAACATGCATGCTGTATCCTCCTGGGATGAAGGGACAGGTCCAAGATGCATGTAAGGTTTTAGGTGAATCACATTATAGATGAGGATAGTGCTCACAGAAATAGGAAAAAAATGGAGTGGTTTAAGTCTGGAGGGCAAAGATGATTTGGGTTTGGAGCATGTTGAGTTTGAAGTGCTTTTGGGACATCTGAATGATGTCAAGTAACAGCAGACAAATTGGCGTTCATTCTTAGATGTTAGTTTTCCTCCCCAACCCCCTCATCCATCCTCCTTGGAACTTTTCCCCTCAGTCATGGATTGAGGGCAGGGCTACCATTTTAGTTTGTGGTGTTCTAAATATTCTATTCTTCTTCCAGAGATGTTGATCATTCTTCCAGTTTGATGCCTTTGGTTCATTTCTTTTAAGATGCTTTTACCCCATTTTCCAAGAAGCTGGGAGAAAACAATAATGCACCAACCATGTATGAGTTTTGTGTCTCAATGGCTGAATTATGTCCTGACACTTGATATCATGTCCTCTAACAGTCACTCACACAGTTTTAAAGGTATTAATCTTTCTTTTAGGGGTGACTGAGCAGTCAGCAGTACTCATAAAATACACATAGTACAGAGCTTGGGGGTCACTCCTGGTGGTGGTCAGGCTGGGGTGAAACATGCAATACCAGGGGTCAAATCTAGAGTTCCTACTTGCAAAGCCTGTGCTTCAACCTTTTGAACTATCTATCTTCCCATCCCTTAAATTTTTCCTTTACAAATGGAGGCTGAAGAATAAATCATTTGTCCAAAGTTGCAAAGCTGTGCAGTAGCCAGTGAGCAGCTCTAGCCCATGTCCTCCCATTATGTTTCTGTTTCTTAAAGTGTGGGTGATTACTTGGGTGGTTCACGGCCATGGCATTTGATTGTACTGACTCACCCAGAAGCCTCTTCTGTTGTTACTTTTATCCTATCTCTGTTATAACAAGGAGGACAGCTCAGTTAGGTGCCAACTTGTCTTCAACACAACATACTTGTTAAGCTCCCATTTTAACTTAGAGAGGGGACCCCTCTGGCTCATAGCAAATAATGGTATACAGCAAGAATTTTATTATTATCCTAGGGATACCTTCTGTTTATAAGTGACACTTATGATTCTATTTATACAACAATAATTTCATAGAAATACATTTAAGCAAAACAGAGCTGTAGGAAATTATTGTATAATAAAGCTTAACAGTGGTTCAGAGTAATAGGGAAGGAGGGACTGGTCAGGTGAAACATTCATCTAAATGATTGTTGCAAAACAGTGCTCCTCAAGATAGCCCTCTTCAACCAAGAGGGCTTTTGTGCTATGCTCAGAACTCAGTGGAATGGAATGGAAGCAACAGCATGTCTTCTCCTGGCCCAGATAATAATGTTAGCACCCCACTTGGGAATTCTTGGACACCACTTACTGATGAATACAGCATTTCGAGTGCTGTAGATAGAGTAGTAGATTTATTCTTTGATGATCAACTTGACATAATAGAATGAGACCTCAACTGACCATGTCTTACATTGGCAGTGCTCAGCAAAGTGCAGAGTACTTTGCCAAGAAGTTATACAAGTTAACCAAGCCAACGGGCAATTCTGAAAATCTTAGCATATCCAGGGGGTTGGATTTTTTGTTTGTTTTCTACCAATGTGCACACCAGTATTAAAACTTTATCACTTCTCTAATGTCTGTCCAGTTCTTGTCCCCAAACGTCTGGCCACACGTCTTTTGTGCTGGTACAAGGCTTCCTCTTTCTGCCCCCTTTCACTATCACCATCACGCCTTTCTTGGGGCAGAAGTTGCCTTCAGCATGTGTGAGCAATGGTTGTAGACAGGCTGCTTTTAAACATTTTTATGAGTTCTACTAAACATAAACAAAGGCAGTAAAAATTTCCAAAAACTACATATATTAAAGACATCTATATATTTTTTTAAAGACATTGTGACATGGAAGAATTTTGCTTGTGAGCTCCCAAAGGAACTGAAAAAGTACATTATAATCGCTGTAATCCTGCTGGGTAGAGACAGTATCTTCTCTTTATTCTAGGTTACAGCTGATACTATCTGTTCTGTGTCTTACTAAGAAAAGAAATCTGTGTCTAGCATAATGCATCTGTATTCCTCTTATTTCTCATCAGCACCACAAAGCCAGTACTTCGGCCACCATCGGGTCTTGCTGCATGGGGCCCAGAACTTAAAGATCAGTAGGCTCTGATTCAGCATTTGGGGGGTTGGGGGTCCGCTATACTATTAAGGGAAGGTGGTATAATCTACAAGGTCAAAGACAAGACAGGTGGTTCTTCCTGGGCGGGGTGCCCTCGGCACCATCTGCGGTGGTGCTTACAGCTGCTGAGAGCCTGGCCTCACCAGGACGCCAGGCGGACAGAGAGGCATGACTTGTGCGCCTCGGACAAGGTAAAAAACCCGACTCGGAGCGAGGAACCCAGCTGGCCCCTCCGGTTCCCCCGCACCGGCTGCGTGCTCGCAAAGTGGCCCGTGGTGGTGCGGGAGGTGCGGGGTGAGAACGTTTCCTCCCTTGGCGGCTGTGGCTAGGGGGGCTTTCAAGGATACCCCCTGAGCTCTGGACTCAGGGCCCTGCCCAGACCATTGTCCGCACACCTAGTTCTTCCAGCTTCCGGGCCTCGGGCGACATGATTTGCTGCAGATGACATCAGCCCTGGGCCAACGGCTGGAGGAGCGGAGGCAGCCACCGCGTGAGGATGTGCCGGGTGGTCCTTTCCTCCTCCTCTTCCTCCTCCTCCGCCCGGCTCCCTGCCCGGTGCCCGTATAAAAGCGGCGGCTCCTCCCCGCCCTCGCTCACTCTGCGCCTGTCTCCAGCGCGCGATCGCCCACGGGGCGGAGGGGAGGCGGCGCGCGGCGGGCGCCCGGAGGAGGGGGGCACGCAGGGGGCGGAGCGCAGCCGCCACCTTCCCCGCTAATCCTTTCTCCTGCCGCAGAGGAGAGGAGCGGCCGGAGCGCGACACTTCGCCGACGCTTCGCGGGGCCGGCAGGATGGCGACCGTGGTGGTGGAAGCCGCCGAGCCCGAGCCGTCCGGCAGCCTTGCCAACCCGGCGGCGTCCACCTCGCCCAGCCTGTCGCACCGCTTCCTCGACAGCAAGTTCTACCTGCTCGTGGTGGTCGGGGAGATCGTGACCGAGGAGCACCTGCGGCGCGCCATCGGCAACATCGAGCTCGGTAAGCGGCCCCGGAGCCCCTCTAGGGGGAGGCTGGAGGGGAGGGGGGGCACACGCGTGCACGCGACCCCACCCAGGGCGTGACGGACACCTTCTTGCTCCCGCGCGCGCCCCGCACCCCGCGCCTCTCTCGCTCGGCCGCCTCCCGCACTTCCCCCCGCTAGTCTCTTCATTTGGGGAGGAAGAATGAGAGTGGTGAGGTTAGCTTCCCGGGGTTGGGGGGCAGGTAGGGGGACAGTTTCTCCTAATCTTGAGGGACTTGTCACCGGACTGAGCCCTGAGATCCGAGCTGGCCACCGCCCTCGCGGGCTAAATGAAATGCAGGTGTCAGAAGAGCCGAGGCGGGGGGTGGGGTGCAACCGCAAAAAGCAAAAAATAAAAAAGAATTAAAAAAAAAAAGAAAAAGGGGGTAGGTGTATCTGGAGGAACCACTCCTTTCAACCCCCCCCCCCTTTGCCCCCCTCAAAACCGCCGCGGAAAAAAAAAAGTCCTGCAGCAGAATCGCCACGTGCCGGGGGTCCGCGTGGGAATCATCCTTACGAAGGCCACCGCAGCCCCCGAGAACTTGAAGCCATCCCTGGCTTCAAACCTGTCCCCCACCCCCGCCCACTATTTTCCCCCTCACTGCGCGGAATGACTAGGCGAGTCCTGGGGCCACGCCCGCTCCCCGCACCCCGGGGACGGACGCGGCGATGGAGAACCCGCCTGTGCGCGCGGTGCCCAGACGCCGGCCTCCCGCCCTGGGGGCCTCAGCTGCAGCCTGGCGAAAGGACAATGGGACCCCAAGTTGTAGGGTGGGGCTTCTGCTTTTGAGACAGAGAGAGAGAGAAAAAAAAAAGTCTGAGCCTCGGGAGTGACGGCTCGCGGGAGGCGGGGGTGGGGTGTGGGAGGAGATGTCTGCGGGCGCGGGCAGCGCCCCGTCGGCCGGGCGCACGGAGGAGCGCGCTCGGCCGCCGCGGAATAGCGGATCGCCCCAAGCCGGGGCGGGGCAGCGGGGGGCGGCAGCGCGGGGCGCGCCCACCGAGGCCGCCTCGCCGCCCCACCCGACCTGCCGCAGTGCTCCGGTCCACCCGGGCCGCCGCACCTGCCCCCCGCACTGCGGCGCCCCCGCTGCAGGGGTGGGGAGCGGCATGCCCCTCTCCCGTCCTCTCTCCGGCTTTGTTGCACGCCCACCCCCCGGGCGGGTAGCTTTGGCCTTTGCCTTTTTCACGAGACGCGGGATGCTGCTGCCTTTCCCCCTCGTCTCGGCCCTCCCACTCGACCCAGCAGAGGTCGCCGGGGGCCTCCCGCGCCCCGCGCTCTCCGGGCGGCGCTGGAGCCGTTCAGCCCGGGGACACCGGTGGGTGGGCGTGGTGCAGTCCGCACTGCGGTCTCTACGGCAGCCCGAGGCGGACAAAGGGCGTTCACGCAGCCCTCCTTCTCCGCGCCCGCTCCTCCCCCCGACCCCACGGCAAAAGGCCACTGAAAAACCTTGTTTCGGATGGAGAAAATAAAATAAAATAAAATAAAATAAACGCTTGTCATCTGCCTCTGCATTTGAAATCGGCCGCTAGTCCCCAGAACAAAAGACTGTTGGGTGGGGACTGGAGTTGCAGACCTGCTTCTTTTGTTTAACTTTAAAGCACTGATTTTTCCTTTGCAGCTTAAAAAAAAAAAAAAAGTGAGCAGAAAGCAGACATGTTATTTTCTTTGAGGAAAAAAAAAAAGTCAAGAAAGCGATATTTCCGTCTTAAATGGTCTTTAAAAAAAAATAACACCCAGTCATCCTTCGTTTTAAAACTGTGCACCTTTTTAAAAGCTGTTTCAGTTTAGATGCAATTTTCTACTTGGAAATTTCCCAGTTACTGGCTTTGGGTGTGGCTACTGTAGGAATCAATGAGTTTGGGTTTTTTTTTTTCATTTCTTTTTTTAAGATACGATTTGCCAGTAACATAACCAGAAAGACAAAAGATATGAAGGTGTGCTTTTCTATTTATAAAATTTTCATGGCCATCCCATCTGGTGTTAGAAGGACCTTCATCCTCGAGTCTATAAAGATGGGGGTTCAGAGCGGCAGGAAGGATAAAGGGACCTGCTCAAGGTCATGCTGCTGCTGAGTGGCAGAAGTGCCTGATCTGCTCTGCAGCCTCGCCACTTCTCTGGCTCTGTCTGGATGCTAGTGCCCGGCCCCTCTGAGGACCATCCAGCAGCGACTTAATAGAGCTTGCCTTTGTAGGGGCAGACACTTGTGGGCAGTGCCCCTCCCAGCGAGGTAGTTCAACAATCCCCTTGCATCATAATTATCTTCCTGCCTGGTTACTCTGCCCTTGGTTCTTTTAAAGCCTCTCCCTGGTTTTTTCTTCTTTTTTTCCTTGTTTGCTTCTATTTGAGCATCCGTTGCTGCACCCAGAGCAGCTGGTCAAGTGCTCCCTGTCTTTATTCTTTTCCACACTGCGAGCACTTATGATCAAGGCCAGATTGATCTTTGTGACATTTTGTTGTTGTTGCATTGTGCTGGGGATCAAACCCAGGACCTCCCATGTGCAAAGCTAAGTGCCCTCCCAAAGAACCACAGTTCCAAATCTCCTCCTGATTTTTTTTTTTCCGATTAAAGCTTGATTGCTGTCTTCTCTAGCAAGGAAAAGGCACAACCGAAAAATAAGAAGTTGGGTGGGTTTTTACAAAAGGAGCACACCTGTTACCCTGCTTCAGAAACAGAAACTCGAATCCCAGAAGCCCCCCTCTTGTTCCGTGTTTAGTCCTCATGCCTTCCTGATTTTTAATTCTCTAATTTGGTTGGATTTTGCCCACAACACTGAAATGGCTGTATTGATCCCATTAAGAATCAGTGGAGTGAGCAAGCGGGGCCATTTCTGTGCACAAGTAACAGATGCTGTTTATCTCTGGAGATTGTTCTCCTGGGCCCTGGGGTCTCCCATCCAGTTCAAGCTACAGGACTTTGCAGTGCTCAGTGAAAAGATGCCCCTGCCGCTTTTCTATCTGACATGACTTGGTCACGAGTTAGGCAGGTGCTGCTCCCCAGTGCATGACCTACTACTGTTGCCTCAGCCTTTAGGTCCCAGCGGGGTCTTCTCCTGAGGTGGCCCTGATAGCACTGCTGTTGTTGCTGATGTCCCTGGGCCATATTGTGTGAAGCAAGATGGAGACACTGGAGGGGGTGGGGGTTGGGCTTGGAGCGTGGGCTGCAGTCTGGGGAACAGTTCATCAGCTGTTACTCTTGCTGCTTATTTCCCCTCCTGTCCTCACTGAGGCTCTGTGGATTTGGAGACCCTGGTGACTTGGGTTTTTGCAATCCAATTACCCAGGGCTCTCTGGGAAGCCTAGGAAATAAATCTGAAGGAAGATGGTGGTAATGCAATAAATCAGCCGTCCTGAAGCATCCCTGGGAGGCTGCTTAGCAAATGCTTCTTGTGAAAGCAAAGAAAAAGAGATGGTCACTCATTTTCTCAACTGGATTCAAGAAGCATAGTATAGGGACTGGTCTTTTCATCCCCAGTTTGAAACAATGGGTCTTTTCCTTGGCTGGCCCAGCTCTATTTATGCAGGACCTGATGTGGAACCATTGTTGCTGCCACCCACCCTGGCTCCTCCTTTGCCCCTTTCCTAGTTAGCTCTCAGCATGGACTTCAGCCGCCCCCACTTGTAGAACAGCCACCCTCCTCCCGTTCCCTTCGGTACCTCGACTACAGGCATCATACAGAGGGAACCTTACAAACTGGTGTTTTGTAAGAGATGTGTGTTGCTTTATTTTTTTTCTTTAAAGGAACTAAAATACATAAGAATTATTAAGTGCCAGTGTGGTTAGAGAGTGTGACTTTCCTCCGACACTGGGAATCAGCGAGATTCTTTCATTAAAAAAAAAAAAAGATAGTTGTAAACAACATCTATTGCCCTAGATTTTTAGATTTAAATTTAGCTGATTACACTGTAAGAGTTCTTATGTTGTTTTATGTAGTATTTTAAATCAATGTGGCTAAGAGAATTAAGAACTCAGTGAAGACTTAGGGTTTACTTTTTAAAAAACACTTGTTTTTGAGCCACATCTAGCAGTGCTCAGGGATTACTCCTGGCTCTGTGCTCAAGGATCACTCTTGGTGGGGTTCAGGGTACCATATATGGTGCTAAGGATATTGAACCCTAGTGGTCTTATGTGCAAGGCAAGCACCTTATTCGCTGTACTATCACTCTGGCCCGTAGTTTAATTTTCGTAGATAAAAAACAAAAACAAAGGTTAAAGGAAATGTTGGAGAGTATGGTATTTGTCTTTATACTTTCCAAAGTCAAAAGGCAGGTGGGTTTCTGCTTGAACTGCTTAATCGGTACTATCTATAAGGGTTCCATGATCCATGCTGAAATATACACCAGTCATTAAATTGATGATTCAGAGACCAGGACTAGAGCTCGGTGGAAAACATGCCTTGCATGTGTGAGACCTATAGTCAATCACTGCTACCGCAAATAAACAAACAGAAATACTAACTCCCCATTCCTTCTCCCCAGCTTCTACCAACCCTAACCCACCAAAATGATGCTTCGATGTTAATCATCTCTGTGGACTTAAAAAACAAAACAAGTTTTGGGTTTTAGATCAAAAAATAAATTATTAGATGTCACATGTTTATTTGTGAGACACAACCCAAAATCTAGAGTATTTATCATCAATGCTTAGAAATGATGAGCTGTTTGTAAGCTGCTGTCTGCATTAACATAGCATATATGTTTTGAACAGCAAGTTGTTCCGTTTAGATGGAATGAAAAGAGAATTGAAGGTTAGGTCAAGGGGAAAAATAGGAACTCTGTTCTCTGAGAAATAAAGGCTATCTGAATTGAACATTTCCTTTGTTTCACTTCCCTTTATTATTTTAATATGATTTCAGATCAGTTTTGAGCATAGTTTTACCAATAGAATCTCTGGCTATTTAGAGGTTGATCATTTGCAATAAAAAAAATGTATGTTTAAAAGCTTATTTCATGAAGGGAGCCACTGAAATTTGGAGAAAATTAATTTACAAAAATCCAAATAATTGTCAGAGGAGAAGCTATGTCCATTTGCATGTGCAGTGCTTAGTCATTTCATTTTCTTTCCCCATCTACTCTTTCAGTAGCAGAGATTTTTCTCTTTTCAGCAGGAGGTGCTTCCGTTCCTCCATTGCTGGTTTTATTAAGCAGCCCAGCAGAATGCTTGCATGATCAGTGAAGGTGGTGAGATGTGGTCTGGCTCTTCCTCATTGTCCACACTGTGAAGACACCACCCCCCTCCAAGCTCTGCCGAACAACTGCTACCGCAAATAAACAAACAGAAATACTAACTCCCCATTCCTTCTCCCCAGCTTCTACCAACAGAGAACAACTGTCCCTTTTCTCTGTTATACCTTTAAAACTTTGTGTGCTCTTTCGCCTCCCCATTATGCACCACTCTCCCCTGGGGTGGAGAGCCAGCAGAGGTGGAAAGATCCTTTGTTACCTCCCTGCACTCTTCAGCTGTTAACACTGGTCCCTGGGGATGGGAGTCACTTCCTGGGCTTGACAAGGTCTGAAGGTCAAATGGGAGAGTTTTTAGGGGGCTGAGCCATGACCTGGCACACCCAGTTTTCCAGGGTATGACAGGTTACCCTCCTGAATTGGGAATTTAGAAACAGGAGCTTAATTTCCTTTAGTGGATGCAGTTTTTTCTGCCCATACCCCCTGTCCCACTAGCAGCCTTCTAGCATACCAACGGGAAGAGCTTGAGCGGGCATGGCATAGAATTGGACATGGTTTGGGAATCTCCTCACTGGAGACCTGGCAGAGGTGCTTCTGAGAGCTGCTGTAGGACCTCTTTACCAATAGTCCTCTGCCACCTCCAATTCTCTCCCCAGGGAGAGCAGAATGTGGGAAGAATCAAAGAAGACTTTTCTGTGGGGAGATGCTTAAACTTGCTCAAGACAATGTGACTCCTTATTGAGAAATAGTTTTTAGTATTTAAGACTCAGTTGACAGTACAAAGTAATTACAAAACATCTTATTTTTAAAATTCGTGTTGAAAATGGCCAGGTTCCAAAATTTTCCTTTCCAACTAAACTAACCAGTAAATCCTTTGGAACCCTTATTTTATAATTGGCGGTAGTGATTATGCTTTATTAAGAAGTAATTTGACTAAATTTTTGCTCTCATGAAAAGAGAACCCTAATTTTTTCCATTTCTTTGGGAAAATAAAAGTGAGAACTGTTTTTATCAGCCTTTTGCTCATGTGATTTTAAAGGGACTAAGTGGCTTTCTATTGCAGCATATTTTTTCCACTGCTAAATTACAAATCATACAACCGGTTTATGAAATCCAAAGCACACATTTAATTGCATCTGTCATGACAGGTTAATTGAAACCAAGGGGAAAATAGCAAGGAACAATGTCAGAGCAAGTCTTGTATAACCCTAGATAAAGACATTCCAATGATGTATAATTTGGACATTTCTTAAGAACAAAGGCAGACAAATGGGATGAATTTAATTTAAATACATATGTCTCATTATTAACTTACTGACCCAGTTTGACAAGCCAGAAGACAAAGTGAAGCTCAGAGCCAGAGCCCGAAGAATCTAGTCAGCAATTCCCAATTAACCAGCTCAGACAGGCGTTGGGCGATTTTTCACCCTAGATGCGTATATCGTATACATTGAATAAAATATTCTAATGAATTCAGACCTTTCAACCTGTCAAACTTTCTCTGAAAGAAAAAGAATCCATTTGTCATTTCTGCATTGAAAAAGACCTGCAAAATCTCAACATGCCTTTCTTGTTAAAATTTAAATACTCCATTAGCACAAATACAAACTGAGGCTATTAAGGCTTCCAGGGAGACCCATAAAATTCTCCCTTATAATTTAGCCTCTCTTTAGGACTGTTAGCTTTTCCACCACACCTGAATTCTACCTATGGAGTCTATGAGATATTCCATTCTCTAGTTGGTGCACATGTATCTATTTAAAAATATTCCTCATAGTTGAAAGGTATCTGCTTGGCATATAATTTGAAGATATTTTAGATGTACATTCAGTTGAGTTTCTAGTATCTTTTGTGACATATGTAGATTATCCACATTTGTGTATATGTATATTTATAGATTGATTTCTTGTGAGACAGAAATCCTTTCTTGCGTACACTTACAAATGGAAGGAAATGAAAATATGTATTAAGGATTTCAAGAAGGATTTAAATAGCCCATTCCCATTGATAGTCCCATGCCTGTGTGCACAACTAATGATTAGCAAAAATAGTTGACTGGAGCTGTTCAGTCAATAGTTCATCTACTGTGTGATATGCAGAGGTGTGGTTCCCACCTTTAGTAGGGGTGCATGCTGTCAGTGATTGTTGTTCCAGAGGCTTATTCCTGAGGTGAGGTTTCATGCAAGGGTGCAATCATGGCTGCCACAAACTGGCTCTGCCATGAGTAGTTCATTGTGAAATGTGAAAATGCAAACAAACAACCTCTGCCCCCCCCCCCAAAATTTGTGGTCCCCCTCGTTAGTTTTCCCTTGGATTGCTCCCAATTTTCCCTTTTCTGATGCCCTCTGGGTTCTCCTCTAGCCAACCTTCTGGGGTAATAGGAATGAGAAGGGCAGAGTGGGCAGGAGGAAGGAAATAACTAGGCTGGTGGGTATCCCTTCTCCTTGCCCTCCTGTTCTCCTATACCTCCCACCCAGCCCTGGGAACAAAAGCCTGAGCTTTTGTGGGAATGGACAGTTCACCACCCAGTAATTCTGTAGTTTTAGAATTCATAAAAAGTTGCTATATTTCTTTGCCTCTGGATAAGAAAATTCAATAAAGCTAACAATAGTGAATGAAAGAGCTGTCTGCCAAGCTAGTTAGGTGGGGGGAAAAAATGCCCAGGAGGACAGACAGGCCAAATCGCCAAATCTTGAAGATTGAGATCCAGTCTTTTCATCAAAGATCACACAAAGTTTGGATTGATAGTAAGGGACTGAGAGGTCAAGGTCTTCCATGGGGTGGACAAGGGCAGGAGGTCTTGGAGGCACACAAAATGCCTGCGAACTCTGCAAGAACACCACTCGGGCCCCTGCACACCCCTCCCCTCCCCACCACCATCTTCACTCTCACGTGCCAATTTCTTACCACCTCCAAGTAGGCCATGGGAAACTCAGGATTGTCTAGGGGCCTCTTAACGGCTTCAGAGCTCAGAGCTCACCGTCTTCCTGTCCTCTCTCTTCCCTCCCCGGAGCAAAGCCTGTCATTTCCCTAATAACTGTTTTCTTTTACTCTTGGAGAAAATGCTGCATTTATGTTTTATGAGGGGGCAGAAGTTCAGTCCACACTGCTAGTTATCCTTCCCTTGTGGTTGGGTAGAGAGACCTCCCCACTCTTTCATTTTGTGGGCACCCACTACTCATCCCTAAACCCCCAGAAAGGGAGTTCCCACATCCTCCATGAAAGCCTGAGAAATCTTACAGTGATGTTTTCCAAACCACTCTGAAATGACTAACTGGAATTCTGTCAACTCTTTTCATCTCCTTCCTCAGGAATCCGATCATGGGACACAAACCTGATTGAGTGCAACTTGGACCAAGAACTAAAACTTTTTGTGTCTCGACACTCTGCAAGATTCTCCCCTGAAGTCCCAGGTGAGGCTTTGATTTGCATCTGTAATCCATCATCCTCAAAATGGGAAGGAATGAGGCCATTGTTTTTGTTTGTTTGGTTTGGTTTGGGGGCCACACCCAGTGGTGTTCAGGGCTTGCTCCTTGCTCTGTACTCAAGGGTCACACCTGGCAGCATTTGGGGGACACCTGACAAGCCAGCACCAGTCCTTTAACCCCTGTATTATTTCTCAGGCACCTGATAGAGGAGCTTTTGTATTTATTGTTATTATATAGGTTAGCCAGAAGCCACATGTGGGTATTTTGTGAGTTCTTAGAATTTTTAAAGTTCTGGGTTTCTTAAAAAATCACACTGTACTCTGGTCTCCATGGATTGCAGACTACCTAGATGTTAATTTTATTCAGTGATGAATTCATGTTAAAAAAAGATGTTAATTTTATTCAGTTATGAATTCCAATTGAATGGCCCCAGAATTCCACAACCTCCTTTCCATCCCAGAGAAAGGAAACATCTATATTTAAGAATGAAATTGAGGGCTGGAGCGATAGCACAGCAGGTAGGGCATTTGCCTTGCACTCGGCCAACCTGGGTTCAATCTCCAGCATCCGATATGGTTCCCTGAGCACCGCCAGGGGTAATTCCTGAGTACAGAGCCAGGAGTAACCCCTGAGCATTGCTGGGTGTGACCCAAAGAGCAAAAAAAAAAAAGAATGAAATAGATATTTTCATGATGACATGATCAACCCCTTTCCGTAGTGTGGCTACAAGGGTCTCACATTCCAAACTGTGATGAAAAAAGCTTTTCTTTCAGAGATGGAGAAGAATGCTGCCACCTATTTAAAGGTAAGGGCACCAACACTTGTCATCTGTGGAAATACGACTCTTGATCACATTCTCATTGGACAGGAACAGACTGATCTGTGCCTATAGACCTGAGGGTGCTACCAAACTCACCCTCACCCCGCGCTAGCCCCTCCTCTGTTAGCAGTAAACACTCCTTCTTCTCTGGAGTTATGTTAGAGGATTATGAGACAGGGTTGCTGGCCCATAAAAACACACTGAATGTGGGATAAGTTTCTCAGACTCTGGCATTAATTCGTTATAGATACTGCCTTGCTTTTTTATTTCTTGGATGCCACTTGGACTTTTTGTAAAAGAAAATATATATAGGGAAACTCCTTTTGTAATATGCATGATTTTGTTGTGTGATTGCTGATTTTGTTGGCATTGATGTGAAATCAGGCATGCCTTTTAGAACAGATGACAGCATATGGATTTCATTAGTCTTGTGCACTTTGAGATCTGAAACCACTTATGGAATGTCATCGCCTTAGTGAGTCAGGCTCTGCTGCAGCTGTGTACCCAGATTCCCAGGTCTTCTCTTGGTGTCTGATTCTAGAATAAAACTCCATACATTTCAAGCTGTCATTGAGTAAATGTGCTAAGAAAAACTTGCTAAGAACTGCTTATTAAAGTTGTGGGGTCGGAAAGACAGTACAGAGAGTAGGGTGCTTGCCTTGTACCCGGCCAGCTTGGTGTTAACATTCCTAACACCCCATATGGCCCTCCAGCACAGCCAGGAACCATCCCTGAGCACAGAACCAACAGTATTCCCTGAACAAAGCTGGGTTTGGCTCATTAAAAAAAAAAAATAAGAAGAAGAAGAAGAAGAGTTGCATTTGCTACAAAGACACACAAAAGACCAGCTCTTAAGTAACTTTACCTTTTTTAGTGATTTAGACTAATTTGGTCAGTACATGATCAGATAACACAAAGCTACTGTCCATGGTTGCTGCTTTTGTTAATTCTGTTTTTTTGTTTTTTTTTTTGCTTTTTGGGTCATACCCGGCCACATGCACAGGGGTTACTCCTGGCTCTGCATTAAGGAATTACTCCAGGTGGTGCACAGGGGACTATATGGGATGCTGGGAATCGAACCTGGGTCAGCCACGTGCAAGGCAAATGCCCTCTCTGCTGTGCTATCACTCCAGCCCCCCTGTTGTATTTTCATCTTTTGCATCTATCTGTAACTTTCAACATCATCTCATACACACAAAATAAGAGAAGCAATTTTCTTCAACCAGTACATTCCAAAATGGAAAACCAAGCCTTTGTCCTTTCTATGTAGGTTGTTCTGACTGTTTTTGTAAGAGTACTTTTATTGATTTTTGTCATCAAATCCTGTGATTCCCAAGTGTGTTCATTCATACTTGAACTGATTTTATAAAGTTGCCCCTGTGTTTTGCAAAATAAAAGACATAAGAATTGCTGACAAATTAACCTTTTTTGGGTCAAAGACCTGCTATTTATTTTGTGGGGAAAGGCAAGTTCCACTTAAACAGCGAGGAGGTAAGTTCCACTCAAAATGTCACTTTAGCTCATTAAACTACCAACCCCATTGTTCATGCTGATATAGTAAGCATCTCCTGCATAACTTATACGATGCTGTACCTGATACTGTATTGAGCTTACGTGTGTGCTTTTGGTAGCTCCCAACCACCTCACACTGTGGCCAGTCCAGGTCGATTGGATAGTCTGATCTTTCCTGCAGGCCTGGAGTGTACCATGCAGGGCTGGGCATTCTTGGGAACCAGGCATGTAGAACAGAGCTGAAGGTGTGATTCCCCACATGGGGAGACTGGGGGCAGGGTTGTGTGTGCATGAAATTTTCTAAACACAACCACAGTAGGTTATGTCAGATGAAGTTCAAAGTGTCAGAGAAGAGCCAAGTTGTGCTAGAGGACCAGGATGTGAAAGTGGGGTGAGGAGAGACCCCCAGGATGACCATTAAGTTTGGGTCCACAGCTGCCACATGCTTTTCCTGAATCAACTAGAAACATTTAGGGGAAATTTTGAAGCCTAATTTTTGTTGTTTGTTTTTGGTTTGGGGGCCACACCTGGTTGTGCTCAGGGTTGAATCCTGGCTCTTCACTCAGGGATCACACCTGATGAGCTCAGGTGACCATGTGGTGTGCCCGGGATCAAAACTGGATCTTTCAAGTGCAGGGCAAGCCCCCTGCCTGCTGTACTATTGCCCCAGCCCCTGAAGCCTGTTTTTAAGAGGGCCCGAGCCTAGGGCGTCTCTTCCCTATTCACTGGGCATCGCAGAAGGTAACGTGTCTCTCAGGCTCCCTGAGAGGCAGTGGAACGAATGTCTGCTTTTAGGATTTCAAGACTTGAAGTTAATTCTAAGGTAAGGAAGAAAATGAAGAAAGAATTGCCTTAAGGAATGATTCTGCTCATGTTAACTGAAGAACTTAAGCAGCACCTGGGGTGTTCCAGGTCCTGAAGAGAGGGTAAAGGCTGCTGGCATGGCGAGGAACCTGGAAGTCCCTTCTTTGATGTATATCACCCCCTAACCCCCCTCGCCTCCCTACCCTATACACACACACCCGGAGAGAAGAGATTGCAGCAATCCCAGAAACCCATTAGAGTGCTAGCACCCAGCATCAAACCCAGGTGGATTTCTGTTTTGTTTTTCACACTAACAGGGTATAGTAAAATATTCACTGTCTTTCTTTATACATATAGTTCAGGGCTAGTGTCATACTTATGGTTTGTTTTAGGGCCATACCTGACAGTGCTCAGGGCTTGCTCCTGGCTCTGTGCTCAGGAATCACTCTTGGGAATTGGGTACCGTATGGGGTGTCAGGGATTGATCCCGGATAAGCTCCATGCAAGGCAAGTGCCTTCCCCGTTGTACTATCTTTCCAGCTCCTCATGTGATGCTTAGAGGTATTTTTATAATACCATGTTATTTTACCTTTGTTGGTTTCTGTTGCTGTTAAAAGTAGAACCCAGGACCTCATCCAGAATAGGCTGACTGAGCACATCGAATTTTCTTTCTTGTTTTTTTCCTTTTTCTTTTTTTTAGAGGGAGGGGGACCCTCCAGGTGATTCTTGGAAAACCAAGCAGGCATCCTGGGGGATTCCCTTGGCTCCTGCCCCACCCCTCAGTGCTGTCTCCAGTAGGGCCTCAGTAGTGGGGGGTGAACTGGGATTAGCTGCATGCAAGGCATGCACCCCTCACTGTCTCTCTGGACTCTGTTGTTTTTAAAACTGGGAGATGAATTCTCAAAGACTGGTGATATTACAAAAGCAGCTCACAGATTGTGGAGGCAGCACAGCCAGATCTGTTCCCTTGTCCTCACAGACCCCTTGTACTTGCTTGTAAAATCTGGTTTTGAGATTCAGTTGGGCTCTTTCTGCGAGTATTATTCAAGAGCCCTCTGAAAGGTTAAGTTGTTTTGAATCCATATTCTTTGAATAGGACCCTGTAACATGAGTGCCTTCTCTGTATAAAATGGGTGTAGGATAGTAGGAATGATGGTGGGAGGGGCTCCCAGTTCCCCACACCGTGAGCCTGGGGACTGCTAGTCCTCCCCCACGGGCATGCACTGGGTCTTGGAATGGTCTCAGGAACAATCTTTCCCTCTCACCTTGTTTCAAAAAACACTGTCACAAAAATGTCACTTGCATAGCCATATGACTAGATATCTCTATAGGTATATAGAAATATAGGGGACCTCCCAAGCAGTGTTTTGGGGGCGACTCCTGGAAGTGTTTGACCAACTAGAATAGAAGGCTCAATGCTTGAGGACAGCCACCTGATGTACTCAAGCCCAGTGATGTTGGGGGGCTTTGGGAGCCATACCCAGCAGTGCTCAGGAACTTCTGGGGCTGCACATGGTGGTTCTTAGGGACTCATGGCATGCTGGGCATCAAACTTGGGGACTTAGGCCAGAGAGATAGTACAGTGAGTAAGACTCTTGGTTATACATGCCCAACCCAAGTTTGTTTCCCGGGACGGCATATGGTCCACCAGGAGTGATCCTTGAGCACAGCTGGGTGTGGCCCAAAAATCAAACAAAAAAATATTAGGGACTTGCACATGCAAAACATATGACTCAGACTTTTAAGCCATTTCCCCATATTATATTATGTATCATAAATGTAATATATATTACAGTATGTTTTTATACTTTAAGTATTGAAAGGAAAATCCTTTCAGTAAGCCTTAACACAGAATGAGAACTAGACTGATGCTGCGTAGAGTTTCTTTGTTCCTCCATTTCTCCATTCATTACCTCTTGTAAGTTTAGGTCTGTCTATAACAATAGAGAAGAAGATCTCAGGTTCCAGGAAAGCTCCATCATCATCCATGTCTGACAGAGATCATGTGAAAACAACCAAAAATGCAAACCATTCACACAGGGGACCCAAGATTGAAAGTTCATTTCAAATTTCTTTTTTCCATTGTTTTCCCATTTCTATCTACCTATTAAAATAATTTAAAATGTTTTATGGTCCAGACTCTTGCCAACATCATAGTATGATATCACATCTGCTGACGCTGGAGCCAAACTGTCTGTGTTTTTGTTGTACTCTGACATTTATTTGCTCTCCGAGCTTACTTAACTATTCAATACTGTAGCTTTATTTCTTATAAGAGGGGATCATCCTTTACAGCTCACAAGGTCTTCATGAAGACCAGACATATGAATGCATGCAAAGATGTTGAAGCATTATTTGTCACATGGTAAAACAATAAATGTAAGCTAGTACTAATATTATCGCCCTTGAAGAAGCAGAGGAGGTCAGGAGAATCATTATGGGCTAGAGGTGACATCAGTGGTGGAGAGTCTTGGGCACTTGGTGGTTGGATACAGTAACTGTGTCCATTAATACCATAAATTTTAAAACTATTGAAACCGGGGCTGGAGCAATAGCATAGCGGGTAGGGTGTTTGCCTTACACTCGGCCAACCCAGGTTCGATTCCCGGCATCCTATATGGTCCCCTGAGCACCGCCAGCCGTGGCTCCTGAGTGCAGAGCCAGGAGTGACCCCTGTGCATTGCCAGGTATGACCCAAAAAAACTAAAAAAAAAAAACAACAAAAACAAACAAACAAAACTATTGAAACCATGTTACCTAAACTTTAGTGACAAAGTTCAGATAAGGGGCTGAATGATAGAGCAGCGGTAGGGTACTTGCCTTGCATGTGGCCTACTTAGGTTTGATCCCTGGCATCCTATAGGGTTCCCTGAATACCACCAGAATAATTCATGAGTGCAGAGCCAGGAGTAACCCCTGAGCATCACCAGGGGTAGTCCCAAAACAGCAAACCAAATAAATAAATAAATTAAATAAATAAAACAAAATAATAAAAAAGAATCAAGTAAGAACGTAAGAAAAAGAATGCTTGATATTTGTTAGGAAAAAATCAGTTAGAAACTCCATAGCTGTGTAGATTTTGTGATTATTGTTATCTAGAAGAAATCATCATACTCCTAGAGATACTTGCTAGCCTCTTGTACTGCTTTTAAAGTTTGTGATAAAGGTGTTTCTGGGAGAAACAGGGGTGTCAGTTTTCTCTGAAGGCATATAGCTGCTCCTTCTGTGTAGGAGGCAGCAACAATCTGTGCCTGAGCCCAGGAAGGATGTTCAGGATATGAAAGCCAACAGAAGCTGGGCATTCGGGGCCTGGCATCCCTTGTAGAGCCTCTGTGGTGTTGCCTGAAATGCAATGCAAAATGGTTCTATTCTGGTCCTTGTGAAGAGATGTGTTTGTGGGTGACATCACCTGCCCCCCTGCTGTGATAATCCAGCCACCGAGATGTATCCACTCCCTTCAGTCCTTGGTTCTCTCATCTTTGTTCTCCAATAAACAAGTGACTATGCCCTTGGTCAGGTTTAAGGAACTGAGATTTCCTGGTAGGGTTTATTTTCTTAGTCAACTGAATAAGTAGATCTTGGCATGTTTACATTCTGTTGCTGGTTTTGTAACTCCTAGACTACATTCACAAAAACCTTCAATGCAATTGATTTTGTAATATGCGTGTTTAAGGGTGGTACTGTTGAAGAACCCATGCCTTTTCCTTCCTAAAAGGTAAACAAATCACAGCCAAGCAGAGTAAGATTTGTGCTAAGTGACTGCTAAAAAAGACCTTGCCTCAAGACTGATTTTTGACAGAGAATGAAAATCAAATCCTTTGAATTTAAGTCATGCGAATCCTCGACTCCTTTTGACATTAACGAGGCAAGGTCTTATAATATTTGCCCATGGAATAAGAAAATGCAAAAATGTTTTTAAAAGAGAACTAAGAATATTTTTAGTTGTCCTCTTTCTCTGTCTAGACTTGTGTGTTTAGTCTGTCCTTGTGCAGAATTATAGCCTAATTGAAGGTGCCTACAATGCAGCTACTGCCCGATGACAGGGAGTAATGAATGTGTTTTCAGCCTGGTGCCCCACCTTTAAACAACAGAGCACAAAATATATGTTCACTTGCATTCTAGACGCCGCCTTAACCCTCAGGGGCCCTGCAATTTCAGAGGGAGAGTAGCGCTTTCTCTCCTGTGTGCGCATGCGCGCAGGCACAGCCGCCTCCCCCGACCCCCAAATGGGTCCCCCTCTCCCATGCGCTTGCTCCCAGGCACAACCCCTTCCCGTGTTCTGGGGTCTCCTTTTCTCATTGCATCATCCAAAGTGACAGGAGGAGCCCTGGTATTAGAAGAAAGTGACACAGAGCCCTATTTTTGCTGGAGTAACAAACCTCCGTCTCTATGTCTGGAGGTCACTGTTGCCTGGCTCAGGAAGGGGACTCCCATTTTCATGGAAATCACTTGCTTCTCAGGCAGCCCTCTGAACCCACCGAGTGCTCCCATTCATGAACTGTCTGAACAGCTGCCTGGCCACCCCCAGACGCACTCCTTTGACACAGCGAAGGGGCAAAGTTTCCAAGAACTAGATTTGGTAGTGTTTGCACATAAATCGGGTTTCTCTGCATGGCTTATATTTTGCTTAATCTTGACATTTGGGGGCTTTTTAAACACATCATATCTACATCTACATCTGTGTCCATAGATCCTTCCATCCTGTTGTGGTGTTTTTTTTTTTTCTTTCTGGTGCAGATGTGACCAGTGGAAAAGAATAAAATGGTGTTTCTTTGCCATGTTCAAATGACTTCATCCCTCAAGGTTGTTACTGATGGCTCATTGAGACAGTTCTAGAAATACCTATTCATCTCACTTTTTCTTTAGACTAGAAAGGATGTTTTGCTGGGCTGACTGTAATGGCTCTCAAGAGGTTCCTAATGGGCACTGTGGAACCACTAGGCAGAGATGCAGGCAGGCAGGAAGGGAGCAGGAAATTGGTGGCCTGGGCCCAGTAGCCATTTGGGTGACTGTCAATAACCCCGCCATTAAATCCAACTAAGTGCATTTCAGCACAGTCGCTAACACTGCTAACCAGGGACAGTGTTTCCGGCTGAATGCCAGGGCTTTGATTTTCATCTCTAGACTCCAGAGAAAGTGCCTGGTCTTCACTCTGTGTGTGTGTGTCCACACCCCTGCACCACTGAAAAAAAATTTAATCTAATTATTATAGTTTAGGTTTTATGATTATGTTTGCATTCATGTTTGTACACAGTGACCTTACCACCACCAGTATGCCCAAGATCCAGCACCAAGTGCCCTTGCGTTATTTTCAGTCCACCTCATGCCCACCCAACCCCTTCAACCTGGGATGCTCAGGTCTGTAATTCAGTGTCCAGGGATTATTATCAATGGACATTGTCTAAACCCTTGTTTTGTTTCTCTACATACCAGAGATGAATGAAATCATCCATACTTTTTCTCTCTCTGACTTATTTGACTCAACAGATTACTTTCCAGTTTGATATTTTATCTGCCCTTCTTTTTCACTGCCTAGTTATGGGCTTGCTATTTGCTTGGGGGCATTTTGCTTGGTATCTTTTTGTTTTGTTTTGTTTTGTTTTTGGGTCAAACCCGACGATGCACAGGGTTTACTCCTGGCTCAGGCACTCAGGAATTACTCTTGGCAGTGCTCAGGGGACCATATGGGATGCTGGGAATCAAACCCGGGTCGGCTGTGTGCAAGGCAAATGCCCTACCCGCTGTGCTATCGCTCCAGTCCCTAATTTTCTTCTTAAAAAAATTTTCAACTGATATTTTTGAGGCTGGAGTGATAGCACAGCGGTTGGGCATTCACCTTTCATGCAGCCGACCTGAGTTTGATTCCTCCGCCCCTCTCGGAGAGCCCGGCAAGCTACTAAGAGTATCGAGCCTGCGCGGCAGAGCCTGGCAAGCTACCCCTGCATATTGGATGTGCCAAAACCAGTAACAATAAGTCTCTCAATGAGAGACATTACTGGTGCCCACTCGAACAAATCGATGAGCAACAGGATGACAGCGACAGTGATATTTTTGAGTGCAAAAAAATTGTAAAAGGATGTATGGAAGATTATAGTATTTCATCATTTAGAAATTGGTCAGAAAAGTTAAATTATTCATAACTTAAAAATATAGTAACAAAGCATGTTTTCATGGTTTACAAACTGTGTGTGAGATAGAGAGAAAGAGAGAGAGAGAGAGAGAGAGAGAGAGGAGAGTAGATTTACTGAAATTGCTAATGAGGAGACAAGAGTGAGAATGACCATCATAACAAATGTTGCATTTTGATTGTTCAACCACAGATGTAGTCATGATGACAAAGGTTACCCAGGTACCAGCACCCCACCCCCAGCTGCAACGCAGGGCTAATTAAACGCTACCCAGGCAACCATCAAGTATCCCCAAACATCATACTCCAGGGCTTACAGCTTTTGTTTTCTCCACCGTGGTGGAGGGAAGGGTGATTTCTTTTGCGTGTGAAGTCAGATTTCCTTGGTCCTAGAGAAGTGTGAGAAAGTAAGAAGTGCCCTGTGGAGAAGTAAATTTCAGCATGAACCATAGGCACATAAATAGATGAGACAGATATAATGTTATTTTAATGAACTGGTGCAACCTATGTTAAAGATTTCCCTGTCATCAGGACTGGTGAAGTTGCTGCTTGTAGAAAATTCAAAAAGCGAGTCTATACACCGTTTACAATGAAAATGATCTAATTAAAAATGCATGTTACAGGTCAAGGGTCACTGGTGTTTCACTGCCAGGGCTACCCTCAGAAGCTGCACCACACCTCATTTAAAGACTTAACTGAGGGGCTGGAGCAATAGCACAGCGGGTAGGGCGTTTGCCTTGCACGCGGCCGACCCGGGTTCTAATCCCAGCATCCCATATGGTCCCCTGAGCACCGCCAAGGGTAATTCCTGAGTGAAGAGCCAGGAGTAACCCCTGTGCATCGCTGGGTGTGACCCAAAAACCAAAAAAAAAAAAAAAAAAAGACTTAACTGAGATTACCTCTAAAATTACCTTTGGGGGCTAAACATTTGTAGGACGAAGAGAAAACATAAATCTCCTAAACACTCTCTTTATTTGGAAAAATTCTCTTTAAAAATCTGGTCTTTGGTGGTCTTTGTTAACTGTTGGAAACCAGAGAAAAATGTATTATTTTGTGAACCACATTCACAGAGCTCATGTTTTCCCTTTACTGGAGACTTGGAGAAAGGAAAAAAAAAATACAGCTAATTCCCAGAGGGAGCACCACATTTAGAGTGCAGTTTACCCCAAAGACAATGCTTCATGGACCTGTTCCTGTTGAATTCGTGAAATGGCAGTCAATGGCAGTGTACCATTTGGAGACGTGAACTTGATAACAGTACAACTAAGGGTGGAGCAGGGGGAAGTGGCTTGGTGGTAGAGCACTGGCCTTGCATGAGTGAGTGAGGCACAGGGAAAAAAAATAAGTAAAGGGCCACATGCTAAATAAGTTCACAGAGCCACATGCTTTCCATGCTGGAGCACAGATTTGGGTCCCCAGCCCTTCATGGTCTTCCAGCACCTCCAGGAATGACCCCCTAAGCAACGAACCAAAGTACTGCAAGGTATGGCCCAAAGATGGAAAAATGAAACTTAACCTAAACAACCCCTTAAACTACGGATATATGACTTCTTCATGTAGGTCAGTCACCTTCTGTTGCTGCTTGGCCCTGGATTCAGCTTGAGCATTTCATCTCTACTTACTAAACTCTCTCCTGGAACTTTTGGTATGTGTGACAGACTAGCTAACAGGAATAAATGCCGCTTGATGGTACTTCTTCCTCTTCTTTTCAACGTAATGCCTACTGTTCTACCTGGGATTCCTGTATGTTTTGAAGCTCAGATATTAAGAGTTTTGGTGATGCAATGGAATGGGGCATGGTGTTCATGGCCAGAAGTCCTGGAGGCCCTACAAGTAGCACAGATACTCCGGAGGTAGCACAAAATGACATGCATGTATGCACGCATGCATGGGGATCAAGAGAGCTTAGGATATCATCTTTCCATACAATATGTTCCATGTTTTTAGAAGGCTCCCTGGGATAGGCCAATCAATCCGTCATTATATATTAATATCATTCAACCTGTAGTTACCACAGACACAGTTCTAGAATTCGCTCTGTGACCATAAGAAATGCATAGTTGGCCTCAGGGTGGTTTATAATCTAGCATGAAAGTGAGATAACTAACAAAACAAGTGAGTGTGTAGTGTGTGTCAATTGAGAGTACTGTAAGACTATCCTGTACATTCTGTGGGTTATTTAAAAACACGTAATGTGGGGCTGGAGCGATAGCACAGCGGGTAGGGCGTTTGCCTTGCATGCGGCCAACTCAGGTTCAATTCCCAGCATCCCATATGGCCCCCCAAGCACCACCAGGAATAATTCCTGAGTGCAGAGCCAGGAGTAACCCCTGAGCATCACTGGGTGTGACCCAAAAAGCAAAAAATAAAACAAAAAAGCAAAAAAAAGCACGTAATGCATATATGCTTAACAATGCACTAAAACCACATTATCCTAGGACTAGCTAGAGAAATAGTACAGCAGGTATAGTGCTTGCCTTGCACTGAAGTAACTGATGTGAGTTTGATCCCTGGTACTACATATGGTCCCCTGAGCCCACCAGGAGTGACCCCTGAGTGCAGAGCCAGGAGTAAGCCCTAAGCACAGCAGGTGTTGCACAAAGCCCCAAATAATAATAACAATCTAAAATAAAATCACATTATCTTTACAAATTGAGGCTTTAATACCAAAAAAAAAAAAAAGAGAGAGAGAGAGAGAAATCTTCCTGCACTGTATTTCCTTGTAACCAAGGAATTTGAAATCTAAAGTGAACTAAAGTTGGGAGCTAAAATTTCAACTTATCCCTTTAATTTCATGGGGAAAAGATAGAATTGATATTTTGTGGCTTCACCCACTGTTGGAAAACAGGAGGAAAGCAGTTTTGAACAGAACCTGTAGGCTTGATTGCATGATGTTCATCTTTGAGTGCTGGAAATTGGCCATTGGCAGGCCCTGAGGCCTCTCGGGAGAGCTTGTGGAAGGGAAAGGATTTATGAAAATAAATCTGAAGTCATTGATGCGCTGCCTGGAGCTAGAACAGACCCCAGGAGGTGGCTGACTCTGCAGGGTATAGCAGGGGCAGGAGGGTGGGGGCAGCATTCCTGGGCCATCATGCTTGGAGAATCCCAGAAGCCCGACCAAGCCTGACTACAGGCTTCAGTTGGGGAAGCACCCGAGACAATTGTTGCCCATGTAACCCGCTGTGAGGCCTTTTCTCTTTTGCAAAATAAGGGATTAGACTTCATTTCAGTCTCTGTATCTTCATTCTGGCAGGCATGAATACACTTGACCCCTGAACAGTGAGTGCAGTGGTGAAGGGCGTCAGGCAGTCAGAAATCTGTGTGTAGCTTTCTGCATCCCCAAATTCAACTGCTAAAATCCTACTGTTGATCCAACGCAGTAGATATGCATGTGTTTTGTCTGTTCTTGTGGCTTTAACTATACTTTATACTGTAAAGGAAGCTAGAGAAAACACTACATTCTTAAGAAAATTACAAGATGGCTCAGTGACTTAAAGCTTAAAAAAATTTCCCCTTTATTTTTCCTAGCCATTTCAACCCCCACCCCCAAACACACACACACACACACACACACACACACACACACACACACACACATACACACACACACACACACACACACACACACACACATACACACTTTCTCCTGGGGATCTAGGTTTTCAGAGAATCTAATTTGGGAAAGAATGGACTCAATGATTTCGGAGTTCCTTTCCACTGTTTATATTCTATGGACTTTTCTCAACTGTATCCTCTCTGTAATGTAGAAGCCAACTCATCCTTTTCTCTGTTCAATATGGGTTTTTAACTCAAGTTTTAAAATATCAGTAGAAGAATTTTTTACTGAAAGTCTGCCCATCCCATCTGCTAGGATTATTAATTTTAGGGGAAGATGCACAACTTTTCAACATGTGGGCTGATTTCCAGTTGGGAATTCTTGACCTTTGACTTTTCCCATATGTCTTTACCTCATAGACAGACCAAACAAGACAAAACATGATAGTATTTTCACAGTGTCAAACACCTGCATGGAAAGTATTTCAAAAGTTGAATTCATGAGTATTTTTTTTATCTACATAAGGCCAACTAATAAACAGATGCATTTTTTCCCCATTAACATGAGGATTTCCATATTGATGTCTGAGACTATGCTAAGTGTCAGATTATTGCTTATTCATAATTCCTTGGAAAGAGGCTGAAAATGGAACCTTATGCATGAGTTCCGGGGCTCATCTGTAGGATGAGTGTGGTTAAAGTACCAGGGATCTCATTTGTTATGGATGATTGAGGAAGGGCTGCATTTTAATAAGGATGATCAGTGATGCAGAGCTTGTCATGTGAACCATCAATTAACACTACTTAATTTAACAAGTAGGTACATGCAAATATGAACACCCTTGGGAAGCAATACTCAAATCGAGTTATTACTGAGAGTGTATGAGTTGCATGCAGGTAACCATTATCAGAAAGCTATGATTATCCAGAGGAAAGAGTGCTTTTTATGGTAATACATCATATGATAGATTATTGGTACTTAATAACTTAAGGTTATTTCAGTTTTACTTATCCCTAATTTGATAGTGTTTGCAAAAATGTTTATTCCTTCCTACAGGAAAATATTAATTAACAGAGTTCTAAAATCTGAATAAAATAATCTGTATAGAACATTTATAATAGTGTACATAGAATGAGAAGAATAATGATTTATATGTCAGAAAGTGGCCAATAATTCCTGCGAGATGATTGTTCTGGGAGGTTTAGAATCCAGTGATAAATTTCTTTCTTTTATAACAGCATCTCAAATTTAGATAAAACTGACTTAGAATTCCTAAATCAAACATATACCTTAGCCTAGATAGGCAAGAACTAGATAAAGCATGAACTGAGATTTATGTTATTCTTTGCAAATAGAATGATATTTTCAAGGTTTTTTTTGCATAGTTGGAATAAATATGGATATGTTATTGCTCTTGATATGAACACCAGTGGCAACAATATTATCAACATAGGGTGTGTTGATTAGAAGCAAGTTCCTATATGGATAAGAACACAAACACACATTGGGTTGACCAAATGACCACCTCAGTACTGATGTATGATTATGTTTCTGTGTAGGATGATGGATAACCCCCAATATTATTGTGACTCTGAGAAAGTGTCATAGATTATAGATTGTGTGAAAGAACTCCCAAATGCCGTAGAATTGGAAGTGTGCAGAAAGCAAATGCCAGTCTTTGAGATAATTTTTTTTAAATTATGGTATACATACACAATGGAATATTATACAGCTGTAAGAAAAGTTGGTATCATGCAGTTTGCTACAGTGTGGCTGGAACTGGAGAATATCCTATTAAGTGAAATAAGTCAGAAGAAGTAGAAGAAATACCAGATGATCTCACTGTAGAACATTAAAAGACAGAAGAAAGGGATAGACAGTATTGAAAAATGACAAATCTTTGGCTTTGGATTACAACACTCACATTACTTAGCAGGGGAGAGAGGGAGTGGAAGAGAATGAGTATTGTCCAGAGGTGACATAAGGACAGTGGTGGAAGGTTTGGAGCATTTTGGTAGTGGTGGGGTGCAATAACTTGGTATTTGATACTATGAAGTTAAACACTATTTTAACCATATCCTCTAAATTACACTGTAGCACTGTAGCACTATCGTCCGTTGTTCATCCATTTGCTTGAGGGGGCACCAGTAACATCTCCATTGTGAGACTTGTGTTTTCTGTTTTTGGCATATTGAATACACCATGGGTAGCTTGCCAGGCTCTGCTATGCAGGCGGGATACTCTCGGTAGCTTGCCGGATTCTCCAAGAGGGATGGAGAAATTGAACTCAGGTCAGCCGAGTACAAGGCAAACGCCCTACCCTCTGTGCTATCACTCCAGTCCATCACCTAAACTATAATGTAAATTTTTAAAATAAAAGGATAAAATGAAACCAAACCAACAAAACAGCTCAAGTGTTTGCAGAATTATGCATGAACTCACTGCACTATTGTCTCTATAGTAGGTGCAACCTCACATGCAAGATCGAGTCATGTTTGCTTCTACTCCCTGTCAACCTTATGTACGAAGATAATGTTTCTTTAGTGAACAATTATTTTCTACATGGCACCATCTCTCTCCTAATGAGCTACTAAACAACAACAGAAAAACCCCAACCTAGCGGTAAAAGAAATGAGAAGTGTGATTATTCTTTAAAGGTTAAATTTATGCCTCCAGTGGCACAGAGTATGTCTAGATCCTAGGGACAGATAGGTTGTATGACTAAAATTGTGTAGACATTTACACACACATAGGTTGTTTATATACTGGGTATGACTTTGCTTTTATAATATTAAAAAAGTCTTTCCCTTTTAAAAAAGCAGAAAAACATCCAAATAAAGATTGGCCAATGAAAAAATGACTTTTCATGTAGGTTTACCTCTTTTGCTTTGTTTTCTTGTTTGTATCACTCATGCCTTTCCCCCCATTAAATGTCACTTATTTCCTATGTGTTTTTTTCTCCATCCCCCTTTCCTGATGTTCACTCTCTGCCTTCTAATCACAATTTTATTTTCTAGAAATACTATTAGGTTTGGGTCGCTTAAAAATATCTAAGGAAACCAGTGCCTGCTTTTAAATAAAAAGCATTGCATTATGTATTAGTAATGCATATTATTATTCTTCGTCTTATTTTTGTTTTATTGCTTTATGCAGAGAATAGCGACTGTTTGGAGTCTTTGGAATAACATTCCATCACAGAAATATAAATGAAGTAATTTGGCAAATTTTCCTACTCTGGGGTTGTCTAGAAATATGACTCCATCATCAGATGGAAATTGCTATTGCTGGAATCCTTTAGCCAAATAAATGGATTTTCTATGCTTTATAAGCAAATTAAAAATGTGAAGCTCGTTATCATTCCCCACTCCCAACAAAAGCTCCAAATTAAGGCTTAAAAAGAAGAGAAAGAAAAGCTAAACACTTGATTTAAATAAGAAAAATGGAAACCAAAGAGCTTGAATCAGTAATTAAAAGGCAATTTTTTTGTTTGTTTTGTTGTCAGACCAGCAGTGTTCAGGGGCTATTCCCAGCTCTTAGTTCAGGGGCCACACCTGGTGGTACTTGAGGGAACATTCAGGTGCCAGGATCGAATCTGGGTCTCCTGCATGTGAAACATGTGTTCTAGCTCTTTAAGTAATCTCAGCACCTAAGGCTAGATTTCCAGCCCCTACAATTTCTTTTCTTTTTTTTTTTCTTTTTTTGCTTTTTGGGTCACACCTGGCTTTGCACACGGGTTTACTCCTGGCTTATTCACTCAGGAATTACTCCTGGCAGTGCTCGGGGGACCTTATGGGATGCTGGGAATTGAACTTGGGTCAGCTGCATGCAAGTCAAACGCACTACCCGCTGTGTTATCAGCCTAGCCCCTATAATTCCTTTCTAAATTAAAGTTATTTTTTATTGAAGTAATGTTACATTATAACAATATGCTTCAGGTAGATGTCATTATAAATAATTTGTATATGCTCTATTAATGTCGCTGGTAAAAGTCCAAATCTAGAGTCAGGATGTAGCTCAGTGTTAAAGAGCTTGCCTTGCCCAAGTTTTGATTCCTGGCACCACAAAAAGAGAAAAAGGAAAAAATAAAACACCCAAAATGAGTTCCGTTCTGTTTATTATCATAAAATTCCTCTAGTCATCCACACTCCTTCTCCCTTCTTTTCTGGTAATCACTGATCTTGTTGTTTCGTTTTGTTTTATATTTGTTTGGGGGCTATACCTGGAGATGCTCAGGGCTTACACCTGGCTCTACATTCAGGGATCACTTCTAGCAGTGCTTAGGGAACATGTGGAGTGCCGGGGATCAAACCTAGGTCAGCCACACACAAGGCAGAAGATCTATTCACTGTGCTATCTCTCTAGCCCTAGTAATCACTAATTTTGTTTTGAAATCTAAAAGTTTAGTTTTGAGGAGCTGGAACAATAGTACAACAGGTAGGACATTTGCCTTGCATGTGGTCAACCTGAGTTTGATCCCCAGACTCCCCTATGATCTCCAGAGCCTTCCAGGAGTGATCCCTGAGTCCAGAGCCAGGTGTAAGCCCTGAACACCACTGGGTGTGGCCCCCAAACAAAACCAAAACTTATTTTTGAGGGTTGTGATATAATATAGCAATTAGGGCATGTCCCTGCCATGTACCCAACCTAGGTTCTATTCCCAGCACCAGATGGTCCCCTGAGCATCACTGGGTACAGCCTCAGAAATCTCCAGCACCACTAAGTGTGGGCCTGGAGGGCTCCAATGCCTTGGGAATGACCTCAGTATTCTCGGCAGTGTCTAAACCTCCTGTCCTGGCATTGAACTGATGACTTGTCCTGTCTGACGAGATTCACCCATAGGGCCCCAGGTCTCCTTAGTACTGGTTGGTAGATCTCGCACTCCCCAAAATAAAATAATCTTCTAAAGTTTATTTTTGTTTCATTTAGTTTATTACCTTGTCTGGTTTCTCTGTGTGCCATAGATGAGTGAAAATTTAGTGGGTGTTTGTCTTTTTTTCCTGCTGACTTAAACTCTCAAAACATAATTATCCTTCTAAGTGAATAGCAGAAATTCTTCTTTAAAAAATTGCATACTTATATATATCAAGATAGACAAGTAGTAATCGATTGTGGATATGTACTGTTTTTTATCCACTCATCATTTGATAGGCATCACCCTAGTTCCTTGGCTACTGTAATAATGATGCATGCACGGGGTGTATATATTTCTTCAAACAAATGTTTGGTAGATAGTGATATTACTGTGTTGTGTGGAATTCTAGATATTTTTTTTTGAATTTCCAGTTTTGCTTGGAGCCTACTCCAGTTTGGTGCTTGAGGGTGACTCCCAGTGGTGCTTGGTGAGGCCAGACACAGTGAAAGATCGAACCCAAGGCTCCCACATACAAAGCATGAGCTCCAGAATTCCTCCCTTTAACTTTTGTGAGGAACCTCTTTGTTGCATCTAGAATGGCAGCCCCATAGACTTTACCACATGGTCACCACATTCTCAGCTCGCCACATCTATGTTGACACTTGTTTTTTATCTCTTGGATACTCACCCTGCTCATAGATGTGCAGTGAAAATTCATTTTGATTTGGATTTCCTTAATAAGAAAAGAAGATGAACTTTTTTTTTTGTTTTTGGGTCAGAAGTTCCCATCCATCAATGACTGGATAAAGAAACTGCAGTCAGTGCGTGTGCGTGCATGTGCGTGCGTGTGTGTGCGTGCGTGTGTGTGCGTGCGTGTGTGTGCGTGTGTGTGTGTGTGTATGCGTGCACGCGCGCGCAAGCACGTGTGCGTGCACAAGCACGCGCACCTGTGTCCATTGGAATATTTCTCTTCAGTGGAATACTTCCCATTAAAAAATATCCGGGAGTAGGTGGTGAGAGATATTACAGCAGGTACGGTGCTCACCTCACACACAGCCAACCCAGGTTGAATTCCCCACATCCCCTATGGTTCTAAGTAGTGATCCCTGAGTGCAGAGCCAGGAGTAAGCCCTGAGCACCACCAGCGTGACTCAAAAACAAACAAAAACAAAACAAAGATCCAGTGTACCCTTTAGAACAATATGGATGGAAGTTGAGGTCACTATGCTAAATGCATTTAAGAAGCGAAAGAGTCACTGCATGGTCCTACTCATATGTGATATATAATTTGTTATGGAAAATGAAAAGGCAAAACAATAAAACTGACTCCCTAAGTTTTCACTCAATTAATTAATTAACAGAAGAAATGTGTGTGCTTAGAAAACAGTTGCCTTGCATATCTGAATCCCTGCATTCTATCTCTAGCACTCAAGAAAATTATAAATTTGAGTAAGGAAATTCTTAGGCTCTTCTGTTCTACCACCATAATCTTACTCATTTGAACTCAAAGTAATGATAAAATGATGTCTGCTTCATTTACGAGCATCTGTAATGCTTATGGAATGTGATGCTGTTTTAGCCTTGGGTGAGCTTTCGTTTCACATTTGTAAGAGAATTGCATGTCATTTATACAGAACATGCTCTTTGGTAAGGTTGTTCTGTTTCATAGTAAACAGCTTCTTGTTCTCAATGTATGTAATGCATACATAGTTCATACCGAAAGCCAGTAGTTTACTGGTTTTATTGCCTTTAAAAAACATTTCTAAAATGAAAGTGTTACTTTTTAAAAAATGTAGACAGTCTTTGTTAAAGATTAATGCTGTTAACCTGCCACTCAAGGAAATGCAGAAGAAAAGTTGGCCAGGCAGCAAAAGCTGATTCACCTCAATGTCATGTTAGAGTGACCTGTAATATTTGCAGTTCTATTAAATTGCAGTATTTAACCATGACTTGTTCAAGTTTATGGTTCTTTTCTTGCATGAGCAGCCTCTATATATCACTTGGTTCCTACAGCCAAGTATTTCCATTGCTCTTTGTCTAACTAGGATTTCTCAATTCAAAAGTTTCTGTAAATCCCTCTCATCTTCATAGCATTGTTGAAAATCCCTCCCACAACCTCCTGCCTCTGCAAGAAGGACCACAGTCATTCTTATTGTCGCCATCTAAGACACTAAGTTAATTGTCATATGAATTATAGCTTTCTCTTTTACAGGGGGCCTTTGCATATTTGTGGGTGAGTGTTTTCTGGGCATGTTATCTTTGGTCACACTACAGCTTGATTGGATTGAATGAGAAAAATGGGATTCTATTTAGTTACTGGGAGTTGAAAAGTGTGCATTAGAAAAAAAATCAAGCCTTTATCCATGGCCAAGGTAGTCCTTTGATTGTTGCTGCTTTAGGTATTGTCCCAGCAAGACTCCACCACTGCCTTTGAGGGTCTGATTGTGTCCTCCAGAAGGGGCCCACGGGGAGGGCTTACTGGCACCTCACAGCCACCTCCATTGCCTGGCATATTAAGCCAGTAATTATAGCAGACATTACATTTGTCCGAGCTTCCTCGCAGTGATGTCATTGCATGTCAAACAGGGGATTAGCATGGAGAGAGAAGTCCTACTGACATTTTCATTAAGGAGAATTTGGTTTTATTTCGTTGTGGTAAGAGGAGCTGTTGTCTTCCTTCATAGGAGAATAATTTTTTAAAGAGGGAGGAAAAAAGTCCTGTGAACATCGAAGCAGACATGCGCTGCCCTCATGAATGGAGCTGGGCCGGGGAGCGCCACTCTATCAATTAGTGAAAGGGTCTGGGACACAAAGCATGCCTGGGAAATCTGCTCTTTTCCCCCACAAAGGCAGAGTGACATTCTTCTCCCAGCCCACAATGGCCTCGGCGCGGCTGCAGAGAATGTCCCTGATAAAGGAGAGCGAAAGAGGTGGCCTTGGCGGGCTGGAGAGTGAGAGCCCAGCACAGTTGACTCTGAAATGTCTCCCCTTTTGCCATGGTGGCATTGATGGAGCATGTCTTCAAGTGACACTGACTTCTCAGGTTCCAGCTCTTAGTCCAATCAGTTCCCATAAAAAAAAGAAAAATAAATCTGGCAAGAAACCTGAAGTCAAAGGTTCTCTGAGCCTAACGCTATGTATGGAGGAATGTAAGTTTAAGCAACCATTCCCAACACCTTCAAAAAAATTTTTACAGGGGGGATAAAAGAGCGTGATCAGGCTTGGGAAACAGGGCTCCGTGTCATCTCTTGGGAGCCCCTCCCCATAACTCTGCATTGGAAAAGCTGGGGTCATTTGCCAGCTCTGGCTTTGGCTCAACTCTGAAAACTTGGGCAAGAGAATTGCTCTGAGACTGTTTACTTACCCATATGCTGGAGTTAACTGGCAACTGTGCCTACTACACACAGTTAGTAGAGGGTTGTACATGAGGCCTTTGACTCTTGTTTCTTTTCCCTAAATTTTCCCCTTTCAGAAATAGCCTAGTGTTCTGAGACCACTCCATTACTTCAGCAAGCAAATATGGCAATCCCCTCTTTGCCATCTGTGCCCCCACTTTTGTCAGGGCTTAGAAAATACCAACACACTTATTTTGCTAGTTTATATCCCATCCCAGTGGCATGGGCTTTGGAGCAAATGAGTGTTCCTGGACCATACAGACGTTGGAACTGCAATCTTTTTGAATTTTGCCAAAGCACTTGGAAGAATAAAAAAGTTCCCGTGAATGTTTCTTGGGAGATTTTCAACTCCTTATAATGTTTCTCAGTTCTCTATATTTGGACATAAGAATTTTTCTTAGCATCCAGTTTCTTGGGAACAGAGTTGTCCTAGGAAGAAGCTTGAGTTTGGTCCATATCGGGCACTATCTCACTGCGGGGCGATCATTTCCCATCGAAGTTACACTGGGCTCTTTCCATTTTCATTCTTGTTTTACCTTGAAAGGCAGCCAGTGAGTCTTCGTTCATTTTCTTCTGTTGTTTCAGGTACAGCTACCTAACCAGTCTCTGCTTTCAATAATGAGGTTTTGTGGTTAGGTGTGAAGGGGTGGGGAGCAGTCCTTTGGGACCCCAGAGCTACTCCCTGGGGTTCTTGGGCCGGGTGGCACTCAGGATCACACCCACTGGTATGGATGAGGAGGGCATGCATGGTGGCTTCATTGGCCCAAAGCAGGCACTCCAGCCCTCTGAGTTATCTCCTTGGCTAAGAAGGGCATCTTAGAAATGAGACTGAATCACACATGGTTTGGAGGTGTGGCACAACTCCTAAGGTCTCCACTCCAGTTCTCCAGACTTCTGTGTTTGGTCTGGGGCACCACATTCTGTTTAAGTGTTCTAGAAAGGACTGGACCTTCTTGTCCATTGCCCTAGTGTGGACTGTGGGGAAGGGGAAGCCATGGACACTTGCTGAGGTGCCGCCTGCAATGTGGGATGCTTTGCTGTGGAGAGATCCCTGCACATGTGCTTTCCTTGGGTTTCCCCCACATCCTCTCCCAAGCTTCAGAATATTGCTGTTTCTGCTAGAATATTGCTAGAACTGTTTCCTCCCAGGTCTAGCGCTTCTTGGATTTTGGGAAATCCAGAAAAATTCTCTGATCATAAGTTACCTGACTGTAAATGAGATTCATGGGCAACACCTTACAGGAAATTATCCATTGCTTTGGGAAACTGAAATCACAATAGAGAGAGGTCGGGACATGCTTTTCCAGGGTGGCTGAGGCCATCAGCTAGTCATCATCCAGTTGGGTCCCCTTCTCAGTACCTCAGCGTGTCTGTCCAAGATCTCAGCGTGGTGCTGCCATCAAAGCTTCTCTGTATCTATGGGTTTGACTAATTTTCCTCTGGGATCCTTTAGAATCTGTTCTCCACCTACCCTCTAGCCCCCATGAATGCATAGCCTCGGAGCTGATCACGGAATTCTTTATCAGTTGCTTTTCATCAAGGGCAATTATTTTCCTCTATCCTCTGGAAAGTCTGCCTAAATCAGTCTGGTCTGTTTTTCTCTCTCTTCTCAGCTACTGACCATCTGTTTTCCCTTCTAATTCAGCTATCTTCTTAAGTTGTTTCTCATCCTTCCCTGATTATAAACTACAAACATCAATTTTGTCTACCAAACCCAAGTCAGCTGACAAGTAAAATCTCGTCCAGGGGTTCCTAAAATGAATAAATAATATAGAAATCACTGTGTATCTGTGTGGGAGATGGGGATTACAAACATTTTATTTAACACAAGTTTAGTTCTGAGTGTTTTATGTTTGGTTGTTGCGATGGTAGGGAGATCCAGATTTCTGCCCCTTTCACACAGTGGAAGTGCCTACCAGCTATGGTTATTGTCAGCATATCAGTAGGGTTTCTGGAGTATTACATCTGTGTTTGCATCAGAATGTTCAAGGGCTGAGCAACAATTCTCAGGACCCGGAGTCAGTTTGCCCCCAAGTCAGTTCATTTTGTTTACTGGCAGCTATTCCATTTTATTCCCTGGGTGGTAGTAGATCATTTGGTGATAGAGGAAGACACATCTTTACCTAGAAGCAGGCAGCAGAATTTCCCCTTACTTACCTGCCTATACCAAGACCGCATTGATTTAAATCTTACACAACCAGAATATGCCAGGGTGTAGGAAAAATTATGGTTTCAAGATAGCTCTTTCTAAAAGTGCCTTTTATAAAAATAAACAGTAAGTCTTCCCTTCTTGAGTCACGTGGTTGTTATATTTGGGTTTTCAGTGATTAGGAATCCTTCAAACAAGGCACATGGAATTATGCCACAAAGTGGCACAGAAATAAATTTGAGATGATTCAGTGCTAAACTTCTTTCTCTTAAGGATGCTGAATATGAGTCCAAGTTTTTATTTTGTCCACTTAGGTGAAATAACTTTAAAAACATTTAAATGTGAGCAAAGATTCTGAATCATAGGATCCATGCATAACATAAATAAGTCCAGTTAACTCTTTTGTTTCCAAAACTTTAATCAGCATGGGATCCTACTAAATCTGTGAGCTGGAGCAATTGCTCAAGGTGCCAGACTGCAGGCTTTTCATGCTAGAATCCCAGGTTCCATCTCTGGTACCATGTAATCCCTTGAGCACTGAGCCTCTAAGATTTAGATGTGGCCTCAAAGTTAAACAAAAAAGGCAAGTAAAAAAGGCAAGTAAAAAGTATTAACTCTGCTCCCTATCTTGGGAACACGAAGAGTTACCTTTTAAATTCTGTTTTTGTTTGGGGGCCATAATCAAAAGTGCTCTGTTGGGTCCCCAAGCAGTGCTGGGGATCAAACTTGGGGTTTCTACATGCTAAGTATGCCCTCCAACCTACCCTTTGAGACATCTCCTGTATCCCATAAACTTCAAACTATATATCTGTGTCACATATATCTATGTGACATATATCTGTGTGACAAACTGAGAGGGAAAAACTTCAAGTTCTCAACATAGGAAATGATGCAATAAATATGTATTTACCAATATTCGACCTATATGATAGTGCATGTACTTGAAAAGTCTCTACTGATGGTTAATGTTGGATGAAAGGAGCAAGACAAATGAAGGTATCTTTCAATTTGGTAACAGTTTAGTTAAAAATAATTTGTGTACTGTCTAGATAGATAAGTACATCCCAATGTTACTGTGAGCTCTCATTCAGATGATGAAGAAGTTATTTTAATTTTCATTCTTGTCATATTCTGCATGTTTTTAATTTTGTACAGTTGGCTCAGACTATTTTATAGTCAAGAAAAAGTAGAAGCATTTCAAAACTGGTTAAGCTTAGCACTGGGGACATGAGTCACTTGCTCCTGCTGTGTTTCTCCTGGAAATGAGATTCAGTAGTAAGCTTTACATGTGGGGAAAATAGAACTCACTGGAGTTGGAGATTGGAAGGCTTTGTTGAATACTAACTTCCATAACTTCAAACTAGGAGGCAGTGGATTAAAGATAGGGCACAAAGAAACAGAGATGTCAGTTTGAGTGAAGGAGGTTCAAGTACGTACAGAGAATAGTCAACAGAGAAGAACATTCACAAGCCTCTTATCTCCAGCTCTGTGAACCCCCAGGGTCAAGCTGTGCTCCCTCACATTTAATCTGTATCAGAGCCCAGGGCGCTGGCCCCAGCCCACAGAGGCTCACATTCTCTTTCTGGCTGCTTTGCTAATACTTTCTGTGATGAGCTTTGGGCAAGTCACCAAACTTTCTCAACTCGTGAATTTTCTATCAGTGCTGGAGATTTGTTCTTTTCATGGCAATTTGGCACATTCTGAGGCAATTTGGAGCTGTCAAGGTGAAGTGTGGGTTTCTTGTGGTGTCTGGCCAATACTGAGACACATTGACATGCCCTTGGGCTCATGTCCTTGAGTCGGAAACCTCTGATGTCATCTGGTTCTATCGTTAAGCATTATTTTTAAATCTCCCTTCCCTGTATTGTTGCTGCTGCTGCGGTGACTGGAGATTATATACTAGGATGCATTGCTTACGTCTGTGCTTGCCGAGGGGGATACTCTTAAGTTGGGTGCCTGTGCATGTTTTAGTTGTGTTCATTGTATGCGTGCACATATTTGGCCGCATTGTCCTAGGAAGGCACCCTTTTTTGTGGCACTGGGGATCCCAGAGCTGCTCAGAAGCTTGAAATCATGTGGAGGTAGGAACCGGGATCAAACTCTTGACCTTACCAGTCCTAAGAATACAAGGCAGCACTTGTGCCACTGAGCTGTACCCCAGGGCCCTTGGTCTTGTCATCTTTGAATAAAAATCACCATGATAAAAGTTTCTGGGAAGGACTATGGCTGAGGTTAAGGAAGACTGTTAAATTTTCTCTTAGAGATCAGAAGATGAAAACAGAGGTAAGTCGCGGCATAGAAACAAAGCTAGTAGATACTTTAACCACCTATTTTTTGCCCTACATAAATATTTGAGTTTTTCATTATCAGGTTTATTTTCACCATGCCCATTGGTGGAGGTGATTCAGAATAGAGATGTCAAGGGTAGCCAGCCTACACACCATGTGCCTGGTGCATAAGAAAAGACAAGTTCAGTGAATCTCATTGTTTTACCCTAGAAACCAAATTCTATTCAGAGCTACATTGTCCAGCCATATTTTATAAAATACTTGTGCTTTAGCCACAGTATAAAAACAACTGGGTTTGTATATAGGCAACATTAAAAGTAAAGTCTTTCGAAGCAATACCAATCCTTCTGAATTATATTACTACCCATTTCTTCTAATAGAATATAGTATTCTATTAAAACTACCGGTTGCGGGGCCAGAGCAATAGTACAGCGGGGTAGGGTGTTTGCCTTGCATGCGGCCAACCCGGGTTCGATCATCGGCACTCTATATGGTCCCCTGAGCACCGCCAGGAGTGATTACTGAGTGCAGAGCCAGGAGTAACTTCTGAGCATCGCTGGGTGTAGCCCAAAAAGAAAAAAAAAGACAACCTACTGGTTGCAGCTCACTACTTGGTTTTGATGACACCCTGGAGTACTACCAATATCATTCTGAAGAACACTGGTACTGGACTTTTTGAAAGGTACCCAGAATGAGGAGAAAAGCAATTCAAATATCCTGGGATCTGTGAAGTATCATTTAGGCAATCTTTGCAGAGAGACAGGAAAGGGAAATATTTAGTAGGCTAAGCTGCCTGTTTAGGGAACAATAGGAGGAACATGTTACAGAGGAGATTGACACATATCCCATCATTTTCATGTTGGAAGAATGCATCTGAAAAGAGGTGAAATTGTGCTTCTGGAAGCAATCACTCACACCTCTGCCGATGAATGAATTTATCACCACACTGACAGCTGGGGAAGAGCACAAGAGATGAGCTCTTAGTGGGCTTGATTTTGAATCTAGTGCCCATGGTGTTCTTTCCTTTTTCTACAGGTGATGAGTTGGATGGGTAGGTGTTTGGGCCAAACCCAGTGGTGCTCAGGGGACCATGTCAGAGCAGGGTCTGCATCAGGCTTCCTGTATGTAAGACATACATGATCAGCATTTTGAGCTCTGTCTCCAGCTGTCGGCAGGTTTTTAGTGACCTGTGATGCTGAGTTGAAATAGATCAAAGCCCGGAGATGAGAGCCTGGTGCAGGATGTGTTACTTGCTTTAGCACCAGCTGAGGTCCTTGAAATCACTCACACATTGAAAGGGAACAGGGAGACAAAGTGACCTTCCCCTTCCCAGCTGAGCTGCCTGGGCCCCAGGGAAGTTTGGTACTTTCGTGTGAGGCACCTGTTCAGTGCCCCGAATCACAGGACCCAAAGCTGGAACATGCCCCACAACGACTTTCTCCATTGAGCTGAAAGAAAGTTGCATAGAATCTCGTCTGTCTAGAAACTCCTTATATGGAGAGGTTCTGAGACTGTATTTTATGTTTGGTTTGAAAGAGGATCAAGGTTTTAAAAAAAGAGAAAGTGAAGACAGAAAAGCCTAAGGCATTGCTCTCATGTTATGGGGAGGCTTGTGACACAATTAAAAAGACGGAGTGCTGAATCCTCTGTGCATACAGCACATCCATCTTGGCGCCGTCCCGGCCGGCCTTCCCCTGCAGCTCTGGCACCCAGGACCCAGGCAGCCCTCCCTGATGAGACACTGTTTCCCCTTGTCTCCCACTGTGGCTGCAGAGAGGCTGCAGGGCTGGAAAACGCTGCCCTGTGCTTCTGTAAATGGGTGGTTTTTATTATTGCTGGAACACAGCCCCCCAGTCCTAAATCCTAAAGTGCTGACTGGGCATGAACAAGGGAGACAGGACAAGCCTGAACCATGACAGTTCGCTGGCCCTTACCACCTTGGCTGCATGCCTGAAGTAGTGAGTGACAGCAGTGGGGACCTCGCCCGTGCCCACTGTGTGACCCCCCTCTCCCCTCTGCTAACTTGCTGCACTGGAGGGTGAATTGGAGCTCTTTGAAAGCCATGTAAAAGGGGGCTTAACATTCTTCTACCAGGATGGAAAGATGGTTCAAGTCGTAGAACAAAAGTCCAGTGCTTGAGGTACTGGCTTTGATCCCCAGCACTGCAAAGTCCCTGAGTACATTGAGTGTGGTCCTTAAATTTAAAAAATACATGAAAAGGGATAATTTTTCTCCACAGGATGAGAATTGAGGGAGTCTGCTTTTGGTGATCTGGACCTTCCCCTTCAGCCCCAGAACCCAGGACTTGAGTAGCCCTCCGGGGTTATAGATTGTGACGTGTAGGCTGTCTACCTGTGCTGGGACCTGCTTTCTCCCCATCCTTATTCTTACATCAGGGGACAGCTGCAGGATTTCTACAAAATCTTTCTGTGTTCAACTTTATGATGACTTGAAGCCTCTTGATGGACAGACAGGAGGTGAAGAAACTGTACCTAGGTGTTTCTTAGACAGAGTATTGGAGCTCATAAAATTAGCCTTGAGGAACCGGAGAGATAGTATAGTGAGTAGGATGCTTGCCTTGAATGTGATCAATCCAGGTTTGATCCCTGGCACCACTTATGGCACCATGAGCAGGACCAGGAGTGATCCCCTGATCACGGAGCCAAGAGTAAGGCCTAAGCACAATTGGGTATGGCATACCCCCTCTCCATCCCTACACTAAAAAAGAGACATTTCAGAGAAAAAATATCTTCCTTAAATGGAATAAATGAAAGTCCCGAGGTTTCAATGATGAAAGTATCTCTAATCCATAGTAAATTCACATAGCACATTGTGTTCAGACAAAAGAACTAAGATGAAAGCAGAACTCTTTTGGATCACATTTATATGGGTTAAGTCTATACTAAAACATCTTCAGTTGCTTTTATTCTTTGCTTCATTTCTTTGGGAATAGGATGGGGAGTGGATTGAAGCAGAGAATAAACAGAATTGTTTTTAATTTATTAGTTTTTAAAATGGAATCACAACAGCTACAAAGTTGTTCGTGGTTGGGTTTCAGTCATACAATGTTCCAACACACATCCCTTCACCAGTGTACATTTCCCACCACCAATGTCCCCAGTTTCCACCCCCACGCCCCACCTCTGTGGCAGGCACTTTTCTTCTTTCTCTCTTAGCAGATAATTTTTTAAGTGCTTTGAAGACAAATTATAATCATTCGGAGCTTAACTTGACAGTTCAACCTTCAGAAATAGTGTGGGGGGAGTTTTTTTTTTTTATTGGGAGGCTGTAGGGGTGCCCTCCTACAGTCTGGCTAAACAGGACAAATGGTTTAATTCTAGCAAAGAAATACTTGGACCCAGCAGTGCTGGGGACCAGGGTCACACCCAAAAGTGCTTGGGACCATATAGGACCAGGGAGTAAGAATAGGTACCAGGCATGATCTTTCCCTTTGAGCTGTGTCCCTAGCCATGATTTTCTGGTCTTTGCTTGTGAAATTCATAGTGAACTTTGGTTTAAAGCCTAGATAACAATATATTATTTCCTTTTATATTATTGTTGGCATTCTAATATAGAATCCATCTGAGTGCTCTGTGTGTGTTTGTGTGTGTGTGTTTGTGTGTGCATGCGCACACACAGCTTCCATAAAAGACCCAAATATGGATATTTTTCTTCTGAGAAAAGAAAAATCTTTATACATAGCCTAAATAAGCTATGGAGTTTCACCAAGATTTCCAGAAAAGAAAATGCAAACTGAGAATTTAGTAACAAAAGAATTCATGCCTTTTGTTACAGATGCTAAATATAAGAGAAAATGTTTCGTGCAATCCCAGAGCAAACAAATACATATTCAATTCAGGGCTCCGGGGAAGGCAGTGTAGTGAGACATGGTCTGGATACCAAGGAACAGAATCCAACCTTCTAAACACCTCTTCAAGGTCCTACTCACAAGTACCCACTGGATTATGTCACCAGACCCTCTGGCTTCATTGGAGCAGATGTGTTGGGATCCTATGCCACTTGATGGCCCCAGATATGGTTTTTTTGTTTGTTTGTTTGTTTGTTTGTGTTTTGCTTTTTTTAGGTCAGACCCGGCAATGCTCAAGGGTTACTCCTGGCTCTGCACTCAGGAATTACTTCTTTCAGTGCTCAGGGATGCTGGGGATCAAATCTGGGTTGGTGTGTGTAAGGCAAACCCACTACCTGCTGTATTGTCACTTCAGCCCCCAGCTATGGGTTTTTAATTCATGTATTTTTTGAACAATGGACAGGAAATATCCCAAGGAATTCTCAGGGGACGGGTGGGTCACTCCCAGGGATACTAGGCTGATAGGACCACACTGTTCCATGGATGATATGATGATGGGGTACCACTGGGGAATTAACTTGAGCCCTGCATATGCCTTGCTCCCTGAGCTGTCTCCCCGACCTAGTGTGTTTTTAGGATACACCTCATCTTTTTTTAAAAGTTGAATCACTGCAAATTACAATACTTCAAAGATCTATGATTGTGTTTCCAGTGTATATTGTTCCAACACCAGGAAGTATCTCATCTTGAACCTGAGCATCTTGCTGTCAGTTGTTTGTTTCTAAGTCTACCAGCTCTTCTTTATTCACTTTTCCCCGCCTTTTTTGGGGGTGGATCACACCCAATGATGCAAAGGGGTTATTCCTGGCTCTGCACTCAGGAAGCACTCCTTGCGGTGCTCAAGGGACCATATGGGATGCTGGGAATCAAACATGGGTCAGCCGCGTGCAAGGCAAATGCCCTAACCACTGTGCTATCGCTCCAGCCCCTTCTGTATTCACTTTTTAGGGCTGCTCTAACCAAGTCTGCTATGCTCATTGACCCAGAGACCCATCCATTTACACTTCTAGAGGTCAGAAGTTCCTGATTCAAGGTGTTGGTTCCTCCTGAAGGATCTCAGATACTCTGTCTTACACACCCCTCCTGGCCTGTAGTGCATATGCATAGTCCTTGGCATGTGTTGGCTGGTTGCACTCTGCACTGACATAGCTGCCTCTGTGCTCCTGGTGGGCTTACCCCAGTCTGTGTCTGTTTCGCCTTGAAAGGTACCATTGGATTGAGACCTGCCCTGATCTGAGACAGTCTCATAGTAATTAGTGCTGTCTGCAAAGATGCTGCTTCCAAATGGAGTCACACTCTAAAGTGCCCAGTGGATATAAATTTGGGGAATCAACCCCAGTAGCTCCTGTCTATTTTTTTCTTTCAATTCAGCACGAGATTCAGAATGCCTAAATGCCTAAACACATGAGCTTCCCCCCGAGAATGAGAACATCCCCGGATGGAGTGGGCACGCCATCCGGGGTGATAAACCTAGAGGGAGCTCCATGGGATCAAGGTCCTGAGTTTGACTGCTCTGATACAGGCATGGCTAATTAGGGGTTCCCCCCACCCCATATGACTGGAATCTAGACTGAATATATTCAAGTTGAGACGACTTGTTAAAGAACTTCTGAACACCCCAATTCTGTGCTTGGTTCAGTCAGATGGTGCTTTTGGGGAGGAGGGGTTGGGAGAGGGAAATAAGTTGAGTAATGCTTCTGTGCGGGAGTCCAGGCCAGGCATCCTTTAGAAAGCACAAGAAGGGGCTGTCTGGGGGAGAAACCCTAGAATACGCTGCTTCTTCTTTTAAGGAAAACACAAGTCCTCTTTTCTCTTGGCCATTTGAGCACAGGACACTAGCGCCTCTCGTGTCCCTGCCTATCTCTGGAATGAGCCTTGAATCACGCTCTGTCCCTGCAGATCACGTTCTGGACAGCTGGGGGAAAAAGAGTGGGGGTTCTGCAGAGGATGAAGCCCCCCCCTCCACTCAGTGAATCACTATGTTTTAAGGCTTCCCCAGGGGTCTGTGAAAAAGGAGGACATCGGGCTCACCAGAAAATGATAACAACCCCACTGGGAAAATGTGCCACTCCGGGTATGAAATGATGAGCTACCTTGTGATTTCTCACCACAACCTTTTTATTTCTTTGCCACAAGGAGAATACTAATCCTCAGAGGAGCACAACAGCAGAGAATGATAGGAAACCTTGAAGGAATTTCATCTTTGGCAGCAACCCACATGCTTGCAAAAAAAAAAAAAAAGATTCTGTTTCCATTGTTGTGCACCTGTCATCACTCTGAATGAGTTCTTTTTCCTCCCCTGATGGATGGTGGTCTTAAAAGCTTGTTGTTTTTTATTAGCAAAGTGAAATGGGGAGCCAGTGAGATGGCTTTGTCATTCTGATAGAGTATAACATATGAATCAGTGTAATTATTCAATGTTTGCGCAATCAGCAAGATTTTGAAGGGGAATGTTACACAACTCAGAAGTGGCCCAATTTCACCTGACAATATTCTGTTCAGCTGCCTAGCATCTTCTCCAAAAAGCAATAATGCTTTGATAGTTTTCCTTCAGGCACAAGGCAAGGGTGTTGGGAATAGGATTGTTCTAAACCACTAGCTCATTACGAGAATACCCAGTGGGCACTGAGAGTGGACGACCCTCCATCAGCTAACTTTATCCCTGTTGTTTCAGAAATATCATTTATTTCTGTTGCGGGAAGCAGGTTGGGTTTGTGGGGTCCAAGTGAGTGCAGCAAGAAGAGACCTGCCAGCTCCATTAGCGTCTATTCAGGAGTTGAGCCAGACCTAAAAATGTGGACTAGCCTGGGAGTCCTAGTAGAAAGGGCTGGCTAAAGAGATAGGCCAATCAAATGCTTCCTTGACAGTGGTACTGTCTTTTCTTTTTTGGGGGGAAACCCTAGCAACAATAGTGAGTTATGTGTTGAAACATGGAATGTAACCAAGATAAAGCGTAAACGAAGTGAAACTTATCACAAGGGAGGGGACTGGGGGGGTGGGAGGGGGCGGGAGGTATAATGGGTGGTTGGTGATGGAATATGGGCACGGGTGAAGGGAAGGGTGTTTGAGTATTGTATAACTGACATAATCCTGAGAACTATGTAACCCTCCACATGGTGATTCAATAAAATTTAAATTAAAAAAAAAAAAGAGATAGGCCAGATTAGGACTAGTGCAGAGGGATTTGGGAAAATACGATGTTAGCCTTGCACTCTTTTTCTTTTTCTTTTTGGGTCACACCCAGCGATGCTCAGGGGTTACTCCTGGCTTTGCACTCAGGAATTACTCCTGGCGGTGCTGGGGGACCATATGGGATGCCGGGGATCGTACCCGGGTCGGCCATGTGCAAGGCAAACGCCCTACCCCCTGTGCTATCGCTCCGGCCCCTCACTCTTCTTTTGAAGGAGAGCTCTCAGAAACAAGGCACTTACTCTGTTGAGCTTTTTCAGAAACGCTGGCAATACCAGTTGCAGGGAGAGATGGAATTTTTCACTAACTCATTTAAATCAATTTATTCAGCCCAGCATGACACCACACATTTGCACAGGGCCCCAGGGCTGGCTCTTACTGCCATCCTGTTCATCAAAAGTGAACCAGATTGATTTTTTGCATTTACGCTTTTTCTTTTCTTTTCTTTTCTTTTCATTTTTTTTTTTTTTGAAGTCAGGCTACCTTTCTAAGGATTTCTGTGGTGATTCATATTCTAGGGAACAATCCTAACCTTTCTCCCAGAGAGTGGTGGTTCTGGAAAGGGGTTAAGTTTCCCTTCCCTCCATGAAACCAGCCTGACTGACCTCTATTGTTGGTGAGAATATTTAGAATTTCTTGCGCTTCCTGAGTGCCTCCCACATCCAGGCACTGCTCTAAACTTGGCCTGAATCACAAATGTAATCCTCCCAGCTTCCCAAGAAGGTAATATTCTCTCCTATTTAACCATAAGAAAATTGAGGCCCAGAGTGGTTAACTAGCCTCATAGCCAGTAAACAGTGGGGATGGAGTTCAGACCCTAGCAACCTAGCACCAAAGTCCCACAAACAGTTCTGAAGAATTGTGTTATCATTGGAAATGACCTTTAATTAAAGACAAACAAACAAACAAAAAAACTCTTCTATGCCTAGGCAGAGCTTCCTGTAGATGTGGGGCAAATGGATTCCAACTTTTTGAAAAAGCATGTACTTTTGCCATGCAGCATTGACCCTTTCTGGGGCACCACAAAGCTTTTCAAAAAGCAGACCCTGAGTGGCCACAGAATGTGCCAAAGGATACACTCAACACACTGCAGATGGAAGAATGCTTGTGGTCAAAATCCTCATTTGAAAAAAATTAAAACTGGCCAGGAAAATAACTCAGTCATCTGGAATACGTGCCTTGCATGTGCAGGGACCCAAGTTTCAATCCCCAGCACTGCATACCATCCCTACCCGCCAAAAGCACTACCAGATCTAGCCCAGGAACCCCGTGAGCATTGCCAGCTATGGCCGCGCAACCCCCCCCCCCCCGCCGCTGGCCCTCAGCACTGCAACATTGCCATGCCTGAGCATTGAGCAATCTACAGTGACCCAAGTGTCACTGGAAGTAGTCTCCAGGTGCCCTAAGCACTGCTTGGGAGGCCCTGACAAATTACACTTTTTTAAAAATCAGGGGCCAATGGGGCTGGAGTGATAGCACAGTGGGTAGGGAGTTTGCCTTGCACGCGGCCAGCCCACGTTTGATTCCCAGCATCCCATATGGTCCCCTGAGCACTGACGGTAGTAATTCCTGAGTGCAGAGCCAGGAATAACCCCCGTGCATTGCCAGGCATGGCCCAAAAAGCAAAAATAATAAAAGCAGGGGCCAGAGCCATATGGTCCCCCCTCTCCCTAAATCCCACCAGGAGTGATCCCTGAGCACTTCATAGTGATCCCAATCACCCCCCACCCCAAACAAATGAAAAAATTAGAAAACCAGTCTTGGGCCCTGGGGTGTGACTCAGTGTAGTGCCTTGCACTGTTCATTCCCCAGCACACCCCTTTCCTCAATGATTCCCAACACAGTAACAAGTACACAATCTCCTACAACTATGATTAAAATGATCAAGAAATGAAAAGTCTATGGGCCAGGGAGATAGTATAGGGGTTGAGATGCCTGCCTAGCATGCTCCTAACCTCGGTTCCATCTCCAGTGCTGTTCATGGTTCCCAGACCCAGTCCCCCTTTTCCTCCTCCTCCCAAACTCCATAAAAGCAAGAATAACCTACATTTCACACTTCAAACCCCATTTTTGGTCACACTGCTTCAGTGAACCTGTCTTGGTCACTGTGCTGAAACACTGAAGAACATCCAGCCTGATAGCTTACTTACCAGTGCTCTATACTCCAGCTTATCTGGATCACTGGGTGAATCCTCTTTAGTGATTAAAAAAAGCAAAGGGGAGATGACTGAGAAGAAGGGCAGGCTCGTACCTTAGCTACTCAGTCTCTGAAAGCCCCGAGGAAGGCCCCAGAGAGCACCCCAATGGGGGATTCGTTTTTTCCATTCCCCTTGACCTATCTGCTTCTGCAGCTGAAGACCAGGACGAGCCGGGCAGTGCCCACAATGTCAAAGAGAAGAGGGGACAATTAAGTAGACTGGAGTCTTGTACCAGATCAAGTGAGAAGGTAACATGGGGATGGAGAGGCATCTCTGCAGAGTGAAGCTCAGGGCAGCAGGCTCCCCAACTCTAGGGTACAAAGGTGGGGAGATTGGCTCAGAAAATCAGCTTCCCTCAATATAAGAATGAGTAGTTCTAAAGATGCCACCCAGTTTATCACAAGTTATTTACAGCAATGAAAAATAAGTCTTAGGGTGGTTCTAAGGGGGGTATGAAGATTTTGAAAACTACGAGATAGTTTGTAAAGTAAGTGGTTATTTTTGTTTGTTTTTGGCAATGCATTTTTGGAACAAAGGAATAATTCTAGTGTTATTTACCAGCTGTTGAAGTTTTAGTTTGTGGATTTTTTTTTTCATTGCATCTAAGCTTCAGCTTAGAATTCAGCTTCTTAAAGACCTTTCTCCTCCCATCTCCTGGAGATTCAGAGGACACCCCTTATTCCCCCTTCTCTGCTCCATGCCAACCAGGGAGCATGTAGGAGGGAGGACTGTGGCACGAGGCCTTCTACATTCTTCTTTCTTCAAATGAACAGCAATTTCATGTTTCTAGCCAAATGATGTGCCCATTCCAGAAAAATGTGCTAGTTAGGCTGGAGATGTGGTTGACGCAATCTGATGTTTGCATCTTCAAAACTGACACTAGCTTCTCTGTAGACTCTCAACACATGTTGAGAAACACTACCTAGGATTAGAAGTGTTGATGGGCCAGAGAGATGGTACAGATGTAAGGCACCTGCCTTGCACAGAGCCCAACCCCTTTCCAATCCCTCTCACTACATATGGTCCTCTGAGCACAGAGCCAGGAATAAACCTTGAATATAGCTAGGTGTGACTGACCTCAGAGCAAAACAAGAAAAACTACAAAAAAGGAAGTAGTGATTTGTTGCATTTGTGGTTGAAGATTGTTAGCACATTAGTAAGTGAAAGTGAGATTTTAGATGTTTGAGACCCCTTGTGAAGACCCCCTCCCCCTGAGGACCCTCTGGACTGGGTCTGTTTGTTCAGTGGGAGGCCTCTGTGCTCTGGACTTTGATTCAGAGCCTTGGAGACAAGTGGATTGGGTCAGAAAATGGGGCAGGATGTGGTTGGGTAGGAGTGGGGAATAGAAGCAAAGTTAATTCTTGTAGCTCTAGATATTCTCTATCCCTTGAGCCAGAAGGAAGTAGGGCAAATGAGATTCAATAAGAATTCAAATTTATTCCTCAAAGCCAACTTCTCTCTGTGTGTTTTCTTTTCCCTCCTGAATATTGATGTTGTCACTTGAGTACGCCATGGGGAAGAAAATCCCAGGAGGATTAGATTTATTTTACTGTGTGTGTGTGTGTGTGTGTGTGTGTTTGTGTGTGTATCACATGGATTTCATGCTCCAGCTGAGGTGCTAAACATACACTTCCACTTCCACATATTTCTTTAAATTGAGCCGATATTTATTCCCTCTAATTCTTACTTTAAAATGCATATCCTGGGGCTGAGAAGCTAGTTCAGGGTTAAAGAAGTTAGGATACAGGCCTTTTGTGCTCCAGATCCCAGTCCAATCTCTGGTGCCACACATGGCCCCTGAGTATCACTGAGTATCTTGGAGACTCCCTGCACTACTGGGTGTGGCCCTGGAGGTAATTCCAGCACCACAGGGTCTGGGCGTTATTGCCTCATCCGTCTTACACTAAGGCTTACTGAGAATCACCAGGAATGGTCCCAGGGCCCCCTGAGCATGGTTTAGCAAGCCCCTTCCAAAAAAAAAAAAAGATGCTTTGAATTTGAATTTAAGTGTGCAACATAAGCAGATGCTTCAAACATCATAAAACATTAATGTTGAGTCAATATTAACTTTTTTTAGTTCCCCACATGCAATGTCTGCTATTTTTATTCCAGTTACTGATTCAGCATCCATTTAATGTTTTATATCAATATTACTGTTTGCACTTTATATAAATTGAATGTACTTTCTATTCTCACGGTCTAAAGTTTTTGTAGGTGATTGGCATTTCATTCTACGTATCATTAACCAGTGACAAAGCCAAAGTGGACTCAAACATTCTGGAACAACCTGTTCTGCTAAGTTACCAGTGAGGAGCTTAAGCCCAGAGAGAACTGAATACAGGCTGATTTTTTTTTTTTTTTACCTCCTTTCAGTCTTCTATGTATTGATTACCAAGTGACACACTCTGTGCCCTCCCCTGCAAGCTGTGGTCAGTGTTTAATAAAGTAAGCTGCAGAGGTGAGTGAGTGGGCATTGGTTATGCTTTGTGTTTACAATGCTTTGGATTAATGTGGGGAAGTCCCAGAAGACAGATAATAAGTGAAAAAAACAGGACTACAAAACTGTTTCCAGGGGCTGGAGCAATAGCACAGCGGGTAGGGCATTTGCCTTGCACTCGGCCAACCCAGGTTCGATTCCCAGCATCCTATATGGTCCCCCGAGCACCACCAGAAGTAATTCCTGAGTGCATGAGCCAGGAGTAACCCCTGTGCATCGCCAGGTGTGACTCAAAAGGCAAAACAAACAAACAAACAAACAAACAAACAAACAAAAAAACCCTGTTTCCAGTCATGCCCGTAACTCTTGGAAAAAATGTCTGTGTGGAGGACCAGAGCTATAGTACAGAGGGTAAATCCAGTGGATGCGGCTGACTGGATTTGATTCCTAGCACCCCATATGATCCCTTGGGCTTGCCAGGAGTGATCCCTGAGTGCAGAGTCAGGAGTGAACCCTGAGCATCACTGAGTGGCTCAAAAACAAACCCCTCAAAAGTATGTGTGGAAATGAAAAGAAATCAAATGGAAGAAGATCAATCTTGATTGTTTCTGGCTTAAGTTGATTATTAGTGAGCCCTAGCTGTTCAGTTTGGGGCACCTCAGCTGTCCATGGTGATGGTGGTGGTTTCAGGGACAGGGGGTGGGGCGCATTTATTTTCATTATTTGTTCAGGGTTTAGAAAACCAATCTCTAGGGGTCAGAAAAGGGTATGGTCTTGCCTGTAGGGGGCATCCCAACCAGCAGGCTTGGGTTGTTCTAAACCCAGGCTCCTGGTACCATTTTCCCATAGTTTCAAAACCTCTTTCTTTGCTTTTCAGATAGAAAATGTCCAGTGTCAGGATGGACATTTACTCATTATCTTAGAAATGTCTTCTATTATTCTTTTATTTGTGTAGGGCCCACACCCCGCTGTTGTATGGCATGCGGTGCCAGGTTTGAATTCAGGACCTTGTGTTTGCCAGGCGTCACATCCTCCACCCGCACTGCCCCCCCTTCACCCTCTTGCACCTTCTCCAAAACTAGGAAATAGTATCTGTAGAATGTTATTAAGTGGAATGTAGATTTCATCTCTAATTTCCTAATGTCCAGGTTCCAGGGTGCAGCTCAGGGCCCACAGAGCAGTGTTCGTTCCAGGACAATGCATACAGGTTATCCTGACTTGACATTTTATCTACTTAAAAACAAGGCACTTCTTTTCTCCAGTGAGTGATCCTGCAAAGTAATTACCTCTCACTCCTTAAAATGGGAGTCTCTTTTTTCCTACAAGCCCTGCAGCTTGAACCCCTTCTTTCCCTTTCCTGCCCAGAGCATTCTGTTGGCCAACAGAAGCTCTGTAAAAGAGGGAAAAAAAGATTCAAGAACAAAGAAAGCCTTTTGAAAATTCCATGATATCTTACTGTCATTTCTTATAAATTAACCAGGCTTTAAAAAAAACAGAGCTTTGCTTTCAAAACTACTATTTTGATGGAGAACATGGTACAACTAAAGCCTTTGAAAGCAGTGGTGTTGCTGTATGAACCTTGGGCTGGGCAGTGGGGGCGCTGGCCACCACAGGAAGCAGAGCCGGGTTCCACCAGAACCCCCTACCCCACCCCCAAGGAAGCCGAGACCACCTGCAGCATGAGAAGAAAGCCTGTCCGGAGTCCCAAGAGTCCTCCTAAAAAAAACAAGATTTATTTAGTCCGGAAATTGCACTAGGGCTGTGTCTAGCGTCTGGCTCTGTGAATTCCAACCAGACGATAGACAAGTATTTGCTGAGCTACCTTGCATTTTCCTCAAATACGAGTTTGCTGACTCTTCTTTATGCACAGATTTGTCTTTCTGTCCTTCCCATTCATACTCATGAGGCCACACGTTGGCTTTGCTCTGTAACCTGGCAACCGGAGGCCCATCTCAGCCCTGTTCTCACACAGGGGACTGGGGAAGGGAGGATGGCATCTTTGCTAGAAACACAGGGGACCCCATGCACACCACAAGTATGTGGGGACTGACCACAATGGACTTGACAAGACTTTCTCACAAAGTTGAATCACGTGAGGAGGGGATGTGGTCTTTGTTCTGGCCACACGCTGGAAACGTTTGTGAGAAGTGATAGTGGTTTTTATTTCTATGGGTTCCCATCTTCCATGATCATTTTACTCAAAAGTGAAGTAAGAACAAGAACAACTGAGGCCTAAAGTCAGAGTATGGTGCATGCAAGGCAATGTAGTATAAGGGATTGAGACAGTCCTGGCAGAACCTCACAGCCTCCCCCCCACCAATAGGTTGCGGAAGGTAGGGTGAATAAGCAATACATAAGATGGGCAATTCAGGAGTATAGAACCTGGAAGATGTGAGACTCTGCTTCTCCTTCTTTATTCTCTGGGTTCCCCTCAGTCCATGGTTAGACTAGGGACCCCTTGCTGTTTGTTAGAGAGCAGAGGGGGGACTTAGGATCACAAAAGAAAATAGAAAGGATGACATCTCAACTCTCAGTTGCGGGACCTTGCAGGCAGTGCTCCCTGCTGAAGTCTCAAACTTTATATTTGATGATTTTCATTTAAAAAAATCTCTTTGGGGCCAGAGACATAGTCCAGGGCCAAAGGTACTTACCTTGCATGCAACTGACCTCAGTTTCATCCCTGGAGCCACATGGTTCCCTGAGCACTGCTGGGAGGTGGTCCAGCACCACCGAGTGTGGTCCCCAAATAAAAAATAAAATTAAAATGCATTTAAAACAATATCTTTTCCAGGACCAGAGATGTGAGCTCAGTGCTAGAGCACATGCTTTGAATATAGGAGTTCGTAGGTTCAATATCCAATACCCAAACAAATGTAAAAAGTAAATTAAAAAATGTTTCCTTAGGTTGACGATATGACATTCAAAGAACAAAAGTTCTTTCCTGGAGAGTGACTGGCCACCACAGTCATATCTGGTGGTGCTTGGTGGATCCTATGTAGTGCAGGGTCTGAGCCTCGACTCTCTGACCTATCTCTCCAGTTCCAAAGAACAATTTCTCACCAAATCTTGCAGGTTAGACCTATTGTTAAGAAGCAGATCTTTGGGGAAGGAGCAGGAAGAAGTGGGAACAGAGAGATATTTAAAAAGGTTAAGGCCCTTGCCAGCATGCTGCTATGGCCATCACCCTGATCTGAATTTGGCACCACTGATGGTCCCTTGAACTCACCAGGATGACCCCTAAGTGCAGGGCTAGGAGTGGCCCCTGAGAACCAACTCATATACCCAACCCCCCACCCACCCCAAATGTAAACAAGGGGCTAGAGATGTGCCTCAGTGATAAAAATATGCCTTGCATGTCTGAGCCTTGGGTTCAATTCCAGACATCACAATAAATAAATAAATCAATAAGCAGATCTTAATGAATATGTCCCGTAAATCTTTCATGTATTGAGTAAAAGCAAAAAGCAGGGAATATTGGTGTGACATTATTGCTTTGATTCTTTGATCTGTGTTTATCTTGGGGGATTTGATCTTTGTTTTTCCTGTCTCTTATTCCTAGCTCTCTTGCTAGTGTCTGCAACCGTATGTACGACACGGAATGATTCTCTAGAAACTCTGTGTGCAGGAAGTGACCCTTGAGTGGAGGGAGAGGGCAGTAGCCCAGGAGTTAGAATGTCCGGCTTGGTGCCCGGGTGCAATGCCACACAGACCCAGTAACTCTCCCCCTTGTGTGTGTTAGACTGACTTAATTTTGGGCCAATTGACTGTTTTTGGTCCCTCTCCAGCTTGCTGTTAACAGCTTTATTTTTTGCCTCCCTATTTGTAAACAGACACAGAGGTAATGTCTACACAACATGAATGGAAGTTTGACAACTTTTAAGTTAATTTGGCTGGTACAGATGGCCACGGGCGGGCGAGAGTCCGAGGGATGTGTTGGAGGTGTGAGGCTCCTGGTCTCAGCTGTGCCCAGCTTCTTGCCCCGCCCAGCTGGTGAACGTGGCCAGCATAGGCTTTCTTGAACACGCTACTTGGGACCCCTGGTAATTGGAGAGGCGCCTGCCGAATGAGGCCTCCGGGCTCAACTCTTGGCTCACTTTCTGTGACTGGGCCTGTGGCACGTGGAAACTGCTTCCATATGCCCTCCTGAGTCTCTGTACTTTGGGATTTTTTTGCTTCAAGGGTTTCCGGTGGTTTCTTAGCTTTCCCACTTTCATCCATAGGTGCTCACCAGGTACCCTGGCAGTGCCTGTGCATCTCAGAATAACCTGAGAACTTTCACACTCGCGGCCTTCTGTCTGCAAGACATCTTTCCTGACAAATTCAGGAGCACTGCGAAGCTTAGAATGTCAGCAGGATGCTCTGGAACCTACATCGTTCTAGGCTCCTGGTTCGACTTTCTTTTCAGGACCACAGCCATGGATAGCTAGACATTTGGAAAGTTGGAAGAGAATCCATGACTTGGTGGGCTGTGAACCATCACTAGCCCTTGATTATTCTTGATTATACTCACATCTGTTATGCCCTAACTGGTTTATAAACAAAATCTGCCCCCATGACAAGATTGTTAGACCACTCTAATGTGGCAATCTTGCTCCCCTAAAGTATACCAAAGTATAGTAAGGAGTCAGTTTGTGAAAGGGCTGATAGTGTAGGACGAGGAGTCCTGAAGGCACAGCCATGTGTTTGTTTTGTTTGGGGCCCACACGGAGCTTATGCCTGGCTCTGCAGTCAGGGATCACTCCTGGTACAGCTCGAGGAACCATATGGGGTATAGGGGATGGAGCCCAGGTCAGCTGCCTACAAAGCAGGTGACCTAACCAACTATACTATCTCTCCAGCCCCGAGGCATGCACAGCTCTTGAGCTCTGCTCTGACATCACAGAAGTGGCCACTAAGAATCTGATTTAACGAGTGTATGTGGGTTTGAAATCATACATGGTGATTTTGTCTGTCGTTGGAAATTTTGGAAAGTTATCGTAACAATGAAGATATGTCATGGATTAAATGCTGATCTGTGAAAAGGAAAGAATGTTAGGTCTGCTGAAAGATGGGGATATTCTGACACAAAGAGAGTTACGGTCACAAAACCCCAGAGTATGGACAGCAGCAGCATGCTCTGGCAACTGTTTTTGAAACCTCCCAGATAACTTTCTTTTACTGCTTTCTACTCACTCTTCAGCAGAACATTTCATAGAACTAGGAGGCAGGTGAGGGATCCTCGTCAATGCACATTTGGCTCCTTAGGCTTATGCCTGTCCTCTCCATCTCTGCTTCCAACTACCCTGCTTGGGAAATGCTGGTTTTTCTTCTTAGGGAGTGGCTAAACCTGGCAGTTGCAGGCCTGGCCATGACCTCAAACTTTCCTTGCCTCTCTCAAGTTGCCTCTTGAGTATTCAACTTAGAAGATAGAATAGAAATGTGTCTGGCTATATGAGTCATTTATGTGTGGTCAAAAATAGGGAAGGTAAACAACTGAGGAGACAAGAGGGGGAGGTGGGACATGGTAAAATCCTATGTGAGTCATAGAGATAGTACAGGGAGGAAGGAGAACCACAGATGCCCCCCCCAACCCCACCAGGGGTCACTCATGGCCCAAACCACACCCTCCCACCCACCACCCTCCAAAAAAAAAAACCTCTCAAGAATAACTGGTAACCCACTCATTGATCAGCCCAGCCAGATCATAAAGGCCATTTGAGGGGTCAAAGAAAGGGTAAATGGGACAGAGATGCCTAGATGTGATTTAAAAAAATGTAAATTACCCGTTTCTGATCCTAAAGAGCAGGCTTCAGTCTCAGTGTTCTGACTATTCTGACTGTACAACATTTTCCAACATGGTCCTCAAAGATGACTTTTAAATCATTTTTACCAATCCTAGGTATAAGAATTGTTATTGTTCCCATTTTGTATACCAGGAAACCCAGTTCTGGTAAGATTTAGGGTCAGACATGGTCTTCTGGGTTTCAATGCTATTGCTTTGCCGTTTCGTGTTTAATAGAGGAAATGGTTTCAACATAACACAGTGACATGGAGTGAGATCAAAGTCCTCGAATTACTTCTGAGTATAGAGCAGGGATGCTAGGGATGTTCTAATCCATACCCCTCCTTTCCTTCCCTCCATATTCAGACAAGGGAGCTCTGCCTCCGATTGATGCACGGTAGCACCGTCATCCCATTGTTCATCAATTTGCTGGAGCGGGCACCAGTAATGTCTCCATTGTGACTTGTTGCTACTGTTTTTGGCATATCGAATATGCCATGGGTAGCTTGCCAGGCTCTGCCGTGCGGGTGAGATACTCCCGGTAGCTTGCCGGGCTCTCTGAGAGGGACAGAGAAATCAAACCCGGATTGGCTGCGTGCAAGACATGCCCTACCGCTGTGCTATCATTCCAGTCCTGTAGATAGACAGATGGGGAAATTGGGGCCCAGGAAGACATCGTGAGTCAGGCCTGGCACATTCTGAACCAGAACTTAGGCTATTTCCAGCTTCTAATTGGTGCGAGTTCATCTGTGTTGGGGCAATGGACCAAAAGCTCCCCCCATTCACCCTTCTTCTAGGTACTCAACACCCACTCTAAGTCAGTGCTCAGAAAGTGCATGTGAAGCAGATAGACACTGGGTTTTGTTGTAATCATGTGGCAGACCTCTCTCTCTCTCTCTCTCTCTCTCTCTCTCTCTCTCTCTCTCTCTCTCTCTCTCTCTCTCTTGACCTAGTTTTCCCACCCAAATATATGATTTTTCAATTTGGATGGAGAGGCATGTTTGTAAAAGTCCCGAGACAACCAGCTGAGAGGCTCTGCATGTGTAGAAGCTGCCCACCCTGCTCGGTATTCATGGAGTCCCTTTTCTGTGGAACTGTGGGTTAATCAAAGGCCTTTGTTTGAGTTGCTTTAAACATGGATCTCCAATTTATGATTTAGCTCGCTGCTTTATAAACTGATTTGAAATGCAAATAACAGCAAAACACAGGTCAACCGCTGCAGCTGTGAGGTTTCAGACAATCAGAGCTAAGGGACAAGATAGAGTTGGGCTACTGGGGGTGGGGGCGGAGGTGGGGGGCCTGGCTGCCCAGTGAGGGCCATGTGGGGACTCATTGCCGAGGGTAGGGCCTTTTGAGTACATATAGGAATCAAACCAGGACATACATGGTTTGATTCCTCAGTTTCTGACAGTGGAAAAAGATGACTAGAAGGTGGTATCTATATGATCAGGTTCAAGGCCACTCATTGATGGAACATGCCAAAGAAGCATTATCTATGCAGCTCTTCCAGGAGTTGCTTCTGTCTGTGGGAAATGACAGTATCAGGACATGTCTATACAGAGCACTTTCCACAATGCCCAGCATGCAGAAAGCAGGCATAAAAACTCACTCTTATTTTTTCCACTTCAACTTATATTACAGTACTTATAATAGAGTATGTTAGTAGGGGATAGCATGCAAATCTGCAAATGTGGAAAAACTAAATAAATCTTAACCTCATCGTCACTCAACTCTCTAGGAGATTCCAGTCATTCGAGAGAATAAGAAGTGTTTGAGACTGGGTTTCCTTCAAGCCAGACTTCCTTCAAGACAGTCTCCATGGCTGAATGGGGAACATTTCCAGTGGTGCTTTAGCTATGTGATTTTTAGATGACCAATTGAGAGGATCGTCAGTGTGATGGGTAAGAATGAGGTCCTAAAAGGCACTTGAGCTGTTTCTGTCCTGGAACCCTTCTATATTAGAGCAGTTGAGGAGGAAGTTTTAATGTGTGCAAGTATTAATGTGTGTAAGATGGATCTTAAGACCACCAGGGTATCTCTGAGAGTGGGAGAGGAATTCTAGGTCCAATTTATACAAATGTGGGTAATTGGATTTGCAAGGGTTCATTGTTATAAGAAGTTAGGTGTTTGGAAAGTTTGTCCAGTTCTAATTAGTATACTATGTATAATTAGATCCTTGTGTTGATACCAAATTCCTTATGAACAAACTTTATGGAATCCTCATTTCAACCTTCAAAATGTGGGTCCTGCTGTTTCCATTGACCAGTTGGGATACTGAGGGCCAGAGAGACTAAATCACTTGAAGGAACAGTAATGAGTTTGAACTTAGATCTTTCTGTCTCTGTGGCATCTTTTCCTGCCTCCAGGAAATACAAATTCTTATGCCAATAAGACCAAAAAAAGAATCTGTCTTTGACCCAATGCTATAGGAAGACAATCCTTCCTTGAATAATGATGCTAAGGAATTAGTCAAAACAATTGCATTGCCACTTTACTGTGCCTATATTTGGACTTATTTCTCAGGAATCCCTAAAAGCAGCAACAATTTTATGTGCCTACTGTCTGAAACCTCCTGAAAAGGCATGGGCTATATTAAAACAGTAGCACAATGAGCAGGATCACTGGGCACCTATTTCATGTGGGCTGACAAGGAATTAATATCACTGCCTCTCAGTATCTGTATTGTAAACCATTATTCCTAAAGGAGAGGGAGAGAGAGAGACAGACAGAGAGAGAGAATATGACAGAGACAAAGTCAGAGAGAGAGAGAGAGAGAGAGAGAGAGAGAGAGAGAGAGAGAGAGAGAGAGAGAGAGAAAGAAATTACTTGCTATACAGTCAGAGTGGGAGGTGGGGTGGGCATGCTGGCAGGAGGGATATGGGGGATATTGGGAAATGTAAGAAAAAATAGGCCATCTCCTAGTGTGGCTGGTTATTGAAAATATTTGTTCTAAATGGACCTATTTTGTTCCATTGTTGATAACACCATCCTATCAGTGATTTTTGTTTATGCCTTGAAGTAAGAAGTGCTTTCTAGACTAATGGTTATTAACAGTTGGCATTGATGGATTTTAGAGGGAGCCCTCTAGGCAATAAATGATAGAAATAAATAAAGAAACATTTATGAAGACTCAGCAGGGACTTCAGGAGCTTTTGTATTTTGTACCAAGTTCACATGAGATTTGAGTCCACTTTTACGGGGAATGGTGTTCTACAAATGGTGTGAGATCCAGACCTTTCTTGTAATTGCTTGAACCTGAAAAGTGGGGCACTTACAGTGTCTGTATATGGTGAAATCATGTGCCACCAATCATGGTCACAGAGGGGACTCCCTCAGAATTACATCCCAGTGACTCTTTACTTATTTCATGCTGCTGTCTAGAACCAAAAATCAGTAACTGTCTGCTTTCAATAGAGAGAGAAAAAATACATTTTTAAATTTGATGTTCCAATTTTCACAGTGAGCATCAATTAGAATAGAGCAGCAGGAGGGAAGAGTTACTGCGGATGAGGGACATAGAAAAGGGGGTGGGTAGCCAGTTGTATGTAGGAAACTAAAAATACCCTATACGCAAACAAAAACTTCCTACATCCTCTTCCCAGCTATTTTTGAAAAGCCTCTGAAAAGTCAAATAACATCTTTAATCAAGAGCTGTTGTGCTAGTTCTTCTACTACAAAATGATACTGTTCTTTGGACTTCTATTTACTTTGCCAGGCTAGAGACAGTTGCAGTTATTTCTACCACTATGACTATTGTCTAAGAACTGAGTGCAGGCAGGAATAACCTGGCTGATTACACTGTTTAGACAGAAGAAGGTCTACGAATGTTTCTGTGACCCCATTCTGTGGTTACCTCAGTCCATTCAGTAGTTGTTCGTGAAGGACTCTTACTCTAGAATAAATCACCTCCAAGGTGCTGTGGCAAGAGTCAGGCTGCTTCTGGTTCTTAAGACAGGTAAATAGATATCAGAAAAACTTGGAGGAAATTTCTTTAATTCTCAGAAAGTGGTGAGTGGACCAGCTGAATTCTTTCTGCCCTGTCTACCTCAGTCAGGGAACAGAATCTTCTGTGTGACTGGCTTGCCACAAGTTATTGTGGAATATTTGTCACATTCTTTGTCCCATGTTATTTATTTTTATTTTTGACCACACATGGCATTACACAGGACTTTCTCCTGGCTCTGTGCTCTGGGATCACTCCTGGCAGGGCTTAGGGAACTATGTGGGATGCAGGAGATCAAATCCAGGTCAGAAGCATGCAAGACAAGTGCCCTACCCACTATACTATCACTCCACCCCCACTGTGTCAGCTATCTATTTATTTATTTGCCTTTTGGATCACACCTGGAGATGCTCAGGGGTTACTCCTGGTTCTGCACTCAGGAATTACTCCTGGCGGTGCTCAGGGGACCATATGGGATGCTGGGGATCGAACCCGGGTCTGCCACATGCAAGGCAAATGCCCTACCTGTTGAACTATCACTCCAGTCCCAACTGTACCATTTTTTAGGAAAAAAAAAAAAGACTGAGCAAGGAGTGACCCTTCCTTTGGCCATTGATCTTGGTGTGACAGCAGAACTGGGTAAGCTCCTGAGTGAGTCCTTGAGTAACTGTACATTAAGTTTGGTTACAAAACTTGCAACATTTGGGATATTAGGGTTTCTTCCTCCAACAGCTGAGGTTGATCTAAAACACTTTCTGATGTCCAGAACTTTCTTGGCTTTACATGTGATCTCACTGTTCCCAACAGCCTCAGTGCCCTGTGTCACTGACTGTCCTCCTGGTCTGAGGTCTGCTGCGCTGTCATCTGTCATGCGGGCTCTGTAGTCACCTCAGGGTCTGTGGTTCCACTGATCTTAGTCCATTTAGCTCTCCTTTGTTCTCTGGCCACGTTCATATGGACAAGAACTTCCACTTACCTGCCTTCCACCTGGCACCAGTGAGGAGTTCGAGAGAGGTTGCCCTAAATCCAGGCATGAGCAGAGGGTCAGAGGGGACATCACCTGACCCACACCCCTATCTTTGAAGTGTACCTCACTGCGCCCACACTCCCTGCCACCCCCAGCCATTTCCACGATCTTGGTGCCTTGCCACCTCTCTTGGAGACAAGATTTCAAAGGATCACTGGGATTTAACTGCATTCCCTGGTCCTTCCCTCTCCTCCCCATCCATGCCCACTGCAGTATTGTGACCAGGATGGATTGAGTGAGTCTTGCCTCAGCACTGAGAGTTGGGTATTTCACAGGCCAGACAGATCTCAGAACCCATCCATGCTCGGGCGCCCCCACCCCTACCCCCTGTGCTTTAGGGGCCCTGAACTCACCACTTCTGGCTTTGATTTTGGTGTCTCCACTAGCAAGAATCTCAGGGTGCTTAGTGGATAGCTCCATGGCTGCCCCACCGCCACTGAGGAGTTCCAACCCCGCCAGTGTTCTTGGGCAGTGGGGCCTGTGGCTCAGTGCAGGGCCTGAGAATGCAACTCTGCAGTGCTGGGGAGACCCAAGTCACCCCATCAGTGCTGAGGGCCTCCAGGGCTGCACCAGTGATGCTCTGGGGACCATGCGGTGCCAGGAATCAAATCCAGGTTGGTCACATGCTAGTCCTGTGCCCTACCTATTTCCTGTCCTATTTACTGGCTCCTGTTGTTGTGATGGGCTAGAGTGATAGCACAGTGGGGAGGGCACGGGTTTGCCTTGCCCGTGGCCGACCCGGGTTTGATTCCCCTGTCCCTCTCAGAGAGCCCGGCAAGCTACCGAGAGTATCCTGCCCACACAGCAGAGCCTGGCAAGCTATCCATGGCATATTTGATATGCCAAAAACAGTAACAACAAGTGTCACAATGAAGTTTTACTGGGGCTCGCTCGAGCACATCGATGAACAACAGGATGAACAACAGTGCTATGGTGCAGTGCTACAGTTGTTGTGACATGCAGGGGCTCACACACACACACCCAGCGGTGGGGCTTGTCCATTGAGTTCTTGTACCTGTAGGGGGTTGGCACTCTCAGCTGGGGTGTTCACCAAAGCTTTCTCTCCTTCAGTGCAATGCACTGGGGCTCACTCTCTTAGTGGAGATGTACATTCTGGTCGTTGCATTTGCCACAATCTGCGGTGGAGCTGACAGATCTGCTCACTACTACTGGCTGTGGTACTTGTACATCTTTTCGTTACAGTGCTCACTGGGCAGATTTCCCCCGGACCTCTCCCTCCAACACACACACACATCTGGATCAGTGTGGCCAAAAATTGCTTATGGAATGTGGGATAGCTGAGCTGCCAGGTTTGTGCTCAGTCCTTGGAGGACACTGGGGGTTGAGTTTATGTTTATACATTAGGCACTCTGCACCCCTGTACTGTCCCCACCTTTCCCCCACTGCCCAGGCCCAATTTTTTGTTGTTGTTTTGGGAGCCACATCCAGTGGTGCTCAAGGCCTATTGCCAGCTCTGTGCTCAAGGATCACTCCTAGTCGGCTTGGGGGACCAGATAGGGTGTTGGGGATTGAACCTGCGACAACCATGTGCAAGGTAAGCACCTTTTCTTACCTTGCACATTATCATTCCTGCCTTCCCAGTACCAGTTTTAAACAAACTGTTCTCAGGACTTTATGAGTGAGTAGAATTCATGACTTGTAGTTTGCAGCTGAAAATATCTGACTGCATCTTTTCATCTAAATCAGTCTCACATCCTGTTTGCCTCATTCATACAGGCTTTTAAAATAAAAGGTATTCTGCAGCCACTACTTAATCAGTATTACTGGATCCTTTGAGACCACCCCAAGGACAGTCTCTGTGAAGGAAGGTTTTATTGACACTGGTGAATCAGTTAAACTCCCCACAGCCGCCTACAGGAAGCTGAAGGTTCCCTCTTGAATTCTGGTTTCTGACTTGGGAGTGGGTCTCACCGCAGACCATACGGTGTGGCTCAGGATGGGGTTGTGACTGCAGGAGTGAGCACCAGCTGCCCCAGGCCAAGGGAGCTCTCAAACGACTCTCCAGAGGTGGTGAGGCTTCTCCTTGAGCTGAACAGAAGCAAACTAGTAAGCAGGAAGGGACAAATCTCTGGCACAAGTGCCCAGCATGTGTGGAGGCCGGATTTGACAACCAGAGGGGAAGTGCATGCGGGATGGAAGAGGGGAAAGTGCAGGGCGAATGAACTGTGTCCCTGCACCCTGTGTCTCAGCATGTCTCGGGAGTGGTGGCTTTTCTGACTGTGCTTCTGTGGGGGACGGACACTGCTGGGAGTCCCGAGAGGTAAGGCAATACGTAGACCATTTCCAGCTACTGAAAGAGGGAATCTGGGGCTGGAGTGATAGCACAGCGGGTAGGGCGTTTGCCTTGCACGTGGCCGACCCGGGTTCAAATCCCAGCATCCCATATGGTCCCCTGAGCACCGCCAGGAGTAATTCCTGAGTGCAGAGCCAGGAGTAACCCCTGTGCATCGCCAGGTGTGACCCAAAAACCAAAAAACAAACAAAAAAAAAAGAAAGAGGGAATCTGCTACTTGATTCATGCGGAGGGAGCATCCCTGGGCCATCTGCACTGGTAGGTGCACATGATTTCAGATGATGCACTTGATTTCAACCCCAAAAGATTCAACGTGGCCGTGTTCTTCTTCCTGAGGTGCAGTGATCACTGACAGTGCTTTGTCCTGAGAAATCACTTCAGAGCACCTAGCAGTGTCATGTTCTCCCAGGCTTCTTGAAAACAAGGCCCTTAACTCCTTGATGTGTCTGCAGCTACAAGGCCCTGTGATCCTGGGAGGCCTGACAAGTCCTCCACAAAGAAATCCAATAGAGACTTGTCTTCATAAATGTTCTCTGATAAGGTGGAGTGGGAATTGCAAGCCCCAGGCAGCTCTAACTGGAAGGAGTCCAGAGCCAAAACTGAGTTTAAAACTCATTCACAGCTTTGAGCTGGTAATGCCGAAAGGGTTGTGTGATGGCGTAAAGCTACTAACAGAGGAAAGAAAGAAACAAGTGCCTTTAGTTGACAAATGATAGGCTGAACAGGGCAGGGCAGCCCAGGACCAACGTGCAAGAAGGTTCTGAGCACATATAAGTAGACTCACTGTACTTCAGTAGATTTGGTTGTATTCAATGCATTTTGACATAGGATGGCATAGGATGACTTAATTTATGATGGGTTTATTGGGATGTGATCCATCCCACTAAATCAAGGAAGAAATACACTGGTTTCCATCCATTTCCTGCCTCCCTAGGTCTGAGAGAAGATGCTTTGGCAAAACCTAAAATTGTATGGGAGAGAAAATTCTCCTCCACAATCTCATTCAGCTGAAATCTTCTCTGATTGCGGCAAGGAAGCTGTTTCCAGAGCCTGACCAGCATAGTGCTTTAGAGGGAAGCTACCCCATTGGTCCTGGAACCTCTGCTGGCAAAGAGGTCAGGTTTATGGAGCTTTTGCCTGCAGGTGCGGCTGGGGGGAATCAGCGGTCCCTTTCTCCAGTGTGGTCTGTGGCTTGCAATTGTTCCTGACACTCTACCTCTGATAAACATGGAGAGTTTAAAACAGGATTGAGGAGAGACCACTGCAGACACTTGTATGGCCTCTGATGGTCACTGCATGCATCTGGCCTTCCACACTCCAATTCCATAATCTGGGCTGCCACAAAGTGTTTTAATTTCTACCTTTGGAAAAGGTTCCCTCGGGGAGATAGGGATAGTACAGCATGTAAGGCACTTACTTGCCTTGAATAATGCTGACCCCAGTTTGATCACCTGCACCCCATATGTTCCCTCGAGCCCTGCCAAGAATGTGGAGTGTGGACTCAGGAATAAATCCAGAGGACAGCCAGGTATCCTCAAAGGACAAAACAAGGGGCCAGAATCACATCGGGTACTGGGCACCAAACCTGAGTTGGCCATGTACAAAGCCAGTGCTTTACCCATTTGCTCCGTACAAGACCAACTCGGGTTTGGTTCCCAGCACCCCATATGGTCCCCCGAGCCCCACCAGGAGTAATCCCTAAGCAAAGAGTCAGAAGTCAGCCCTGATCAATATTGGGTATGGTCAAAATAGTAAGGGAAGGGAACAAAAAGGAAGGAGTGAGAGGGGAAGAAAAGGGGAAGAGGAGAGGAGGGGGAAGGGGAAGGGAGACATTGTTTCTGAATTGAACATAGAAGAGGGTAGAAGTTGCAAGATCATTGTCCCTCACTTCTGCATCTTGGGATTTAGAAATTTTTCCTTTGTGGCCCTCTGCTGGTTCAGAATGCATTGTGAATGCATTGAAATTGCCCCCTAGCCAGATTTGATCAAATTGTGTTAGAAACAAATCGCTGCCAAATTTCATACATTCTTTTCCTATATTAATTTTTAAAAAATCTGTAGGTGTAATTCTTCAGCCAACATTGACCAGAGTAGAGCAAGTGTGGTTTTCAAACATTCAAGGACACCCCATGGACAGTGAGTGACCTTGACCTCACTGTAATTGTGAAAACACTGGAATTGCCTGAAAAATCAGAGTGAAATCTTGCTAATGGCACCCTATTTTAATTCCATAAGGAATCACAAGGTGTGGCTAAATGACCAGAGATAGAATTCAGTTTATTTATGAAACACACACACACACACACACACACACACACACAGCACCTGACACTTTGAGATGCAGACCAGTGTGAGCTGAATATTTGACAGAAACTTTGAGGACTATACCAGAAGTGGAAGTTCATGTAGGGTGGGCAGAGAGGGCATGTAACTGAGGGCCAAAGAAGGAAAGTGAAAGAGGATTTGGGGGTTGGCCCTCATGTGCTGAGTTTCAGCCCCAGGAGGGCTAAGGTGCTAGATAAGTAAGAATTGGATATCTTTTCTTTTCTTTTCTTTTCTTTTCTTTTCTTTTCTTTTTCTTCTCTTCTTTTCTTTTCTTTCAATATTCATTTTTAAAATTAAAGCACTGTGATGTACAAAGTTATTCATAGTTGAGTTTTAGACATATAACTCTGCAGCACCGAATCCCACCATCAGTGTCAACTTCCTTCTGCCAGTATTCCCAGGTTTTCTTCCTTATCTGTCCATCCCTCCCACCCTTTCAACCTGTTCTCTTGACAGGCACCTTTTTAACTTTGGTTGTAAAGTTTGGATCTCTTGATACTAGTGTTTTGATAGCAGAGTCTGTGGTTTGGATATTTGGCTCTATCATTCCGTAATTCCATCCTCGTGCCTTAATCTCCTGACCTGGCCCCCATGGCTACTCATCTGTCTCTTCTCCCCTCTTTTCCTTGCTTTCTTTCCTTCTTCTCCCTGTACTCTGGCTCCAAGGTTGATCTGGGCATCCCCGTTTTAAAACATTGCATTTTCTCATCCAGTTATTCTAAACTCCACATATAAATGATAGTGGAACCCAAGGGGCAGACAAGAGTGTGGCGTATTAATGCACTGGGCTGGTGGAATCAGCCCTCTCCTCCATCTGCAGTGGAATGAGGCGGTGTATAAGTAAACAAAGCCAAAATGTAGCGCCCTAAGGCTTTAGGTTTTATACTGAACATTTTATAAAAACTAAACTTAAAAGTGTGCCTGTCCAGGAGGCAGGTGGCAGAGTGGAGAGAAGTGGGGACACTGGTGGAGGGAAGATGATGTTGCAACTGGTGGGATTGATGTTGGAATATTGTGTGCCCTGAATACATTGTACAATCATGAATCACTATTCAATCATGGTGCCTCAATATTTAAATTTAAGGGGCTGGAGCGATAGCACAGCGGGTAGGGCGTTTGCCTTGCACGCGGCCGACCCGGGTTCGAATCCCAGCATCCCATATGGTCCCCTGAGCACCGCCAGGGGTGATTCCTGAGTGAAGAGCCAGGCGTGACCTCTGTGCATCGCCGGGTGTGACCCCAAAACCAAAAAAAATATTTAAATTTAAAAAATAATAATGTAGAAGGAATTGTGGGGAAAGACATGGGTTGGGGTGTGTGAGAGGAGATAACTCAAAGGACTGGATTGCAAAGTTTCCATATGGAAGTATCCTTGGCATTCATGGCCCCTGCCAACACTTCCTGGAGTGATATTTCCACCCACTGCACTGCTGGTTGTGTCCCCCAAACCAAAATGAAACCCAACGGTATAACTGGTAGTTGGAAAGATAGTTCAGGGGTCAGGGATCTGAATTCTACCTCTAGATCTGCCTAGTCTCCACAAGCAACACCGAGTGTGGTCCTGGAGGCTCCTGATCACTGCTGGAGTGACTCTGGTGGCCCCCGGAAGCAATGGGTTTGAGCAGTACCACATCCTCAGACTCGCCATTGGACTCACAGCCTGGTTGACTTTGGGATCACTGGGAGTCACCACTGGCTTTCTGGGTGTTGCTTTGCAGATGCTCCTACCTCCCAAAAAAGATCTGAGCAGATTTACTGATCCCAGCTGGGTCATAGGACCTGAATGTCCACCTTTCTACTGTTTGTTATGTTTGTTTGTTATGGTGGGCGCAGGTAAACTGCTTCATCTCAGACAGCCTACAGTGCCCCCGCCTCAAGCCTCCAGCACAGGATGGTTGACCTCTAGAAGACCCTTTCCTGGCAGGTGACCACATACACTGCTGTCCCCCAACCTGACGTCACTGAGGACATCAAATCGGTCCCCTTCTCCCTGCTTCGGGGCTCAGGGTGTCCAGGGATTGGTAATTACAGAAACACCACCGGATATTTGCTGTGTCACCTGTCTTCTATTTCTTCTCAATTGCCAGCATACCAGAAGCACTAATTTGATTTTCCTTTCGAAGGCTGCCGGTTTCGAGAGTGACTCATTCGATGATCTGGTTCTGAATGGTTAAAGAAAGGAGGGCAAAAGAACAATGCTTTTCCTGCCTTTGATCAATGGCAGGCATTTGACGGCAAATTAAATGTCAGATAAAACTGTCAAATGATTCCAAGGATCAATAATGACTGGAAAAAAATGGCCCACGCCTGTAATGAGCTCTCTCTCACGCCCGAGGGAAATAACTCTAGCAGAGTTCAGACCTCAGCACAGTCATGCATAAAAGCAGTGTGAGTAAATTTAAATCAAGCTGCTTCTTGTGTCAATTTGGATCAATAGTGTATTCCTCAGCTTCACTTCTATGTCTCCAAGAAGGGACCAAGGAACCAAGTCACCAGGGAAATGGCAGAAATGCAGACTTGGTCCGTCCCTGTCCCTGAAACCTTACGTTGTTATTGAACCCCTCAGGGTACCAGGCTGTAATGCATTTGGAGAACTGCCGTCCTTTTCCTCCATCTGACAGAGGCTTCCCAGAGAGAAGTTAAAATTGTTGCCTATCAACTAAGTGAGAGGTGGATCACCTGTGTGGTTGTGCTGGGGGCTGAATTTGAAGAGCAGGTCTGAATGTTTAATGTCTCTAGAATATTCTGCTCTGATTCTCTGCTTTGGTGGAGGCCGTTTAAGTTGAAAATCAGGACAGCAGCCATAGACTGACTGGGTCTGGGGTGAGGGAAGGGGGTGTGACACCCCATGTCTGGTGCATTTGCTCCATCACCTTCACCAGCTTTTTTCCTGCTTTGCCATTCCTTCCCAACTGCAGCCTTTTTGGGGAGCCCTCAGAGATAAGAGCTCCTCTGTCTTGCACGTGGAATCCTGGAGTTGCCGGGTACACAGCCAGGTGTGTGTGGCACCAAGCTGAAGCCTGCCATGCTGGTGAGCATCACTAAAGATGTTGGGAGCACTGTGGCCAGGAGTGTGGCCATCCATGAGCACGTGTGTGAAAACCTGTCAGGTTCACACCCGTTCTCTGAAACCTACTCTGATCTCAAGAAAGTTAAGCCTAATTGTTGAACCACAAGAAAGTGATATTTGGAGGCTAGAACATAGGTGCTCTGGGCAGTCTCACTGTTTAACTTAATACTTGGCACATGGCAAGTGTCCCTGAAAACAAAAATAGCTCCCAACATACCCCAAGTGCTGGCAACATTCTAGAATAAATCAAAGGAAATTGTGTCTCAGATAAAACTTATTTTTAAAAAGTAAAGATTTGGACCTGCAAACACCTAAGAAGATCTGAGAAGTTTTGAGGAGCAGTGACAAGTGGTGAGAAGACAATCAGGAATCAAATTTTGCGTTAGATTTCAAAGTTCATTCAACAGGCCACGTTCTCTCTGTGACACGAGACAAGATCCATGGCCAGTGCACAGCTCTCATCATCCGCTTTCCCTTCCTCTGTGAAAATGGAGAAATAGAACCGCTGGTCTTTGCGATGCACTGATGAGGTTATATGTACAAAAACAACAAGATTTCATAAACCATGAGGTAGGACTCAAAGAAAAGGCAGGGATGCTCTTATTTTAGCGCCTTCCTCCAGATAGAGCTATCTAATTTATTTATAGGAGTTGGCTTTGGGCAGACAGAAGTACTCGGAGAATGGGACTGGACAGAAGAAAAATCACAAGGAGAAGATTTAGAAGGAGGGTGATCCATGGAAGAATCAAACTCATCATCACCCAGCATCTCATTTCCTTATAAGCTCTGCTCCCAAGGAGACCTTGTGAAATGCAGAAGGAGGCAGCTTCTGCCACTGGAGGGTCTTCCTAGGAAAAGCACTGGCATCACTGAATAGAATAAAGGGGCTTTATTGTCAGTAAAACAAGTTAAAACGAGAAGGATATTCACCAGCAGGGGCTGGAGAACAGCTTCAAAGCGAGGGAGTCAGTGGTCTGGTTTTATGCCCAGTAGAAAGAAAGAGAGTGATGTAACAGGATTTACATATTCTAGTAGTTTTTCAGGAAGCTCATGCATATTCATGAGGGAGGATGGTGAGCATGTGCAGTTGAGGAATAAATATACAAAGAATTTATATTGTGGGTACAGAAAATGGCAGAGATGGTTGGAGAGGGGGGCTGTAATTAAATGTGGCCATGAAGACCAGGGAGGCTAGAGGTCGAAATGGTCCTACTGTGTAGTCTTGGGTGGGGGCCTGTGGCCTTATCACTGCAGAAGTGTTCTTAAACTTTCATCTTGGCCCGATCAAAACTGCTCTCCCAAGTGCAACAGGGCAGCTTGTCCCAGAGAGAGATTGTCACACCCTTCAAAATGTACACCAGGCCCAGACTGTTTCAGCTTTCCAAACCCCAGCGATTCCTTCTTAATTTTCAGGAGATAGGGAAGAGACAAAAAGAAAGTTGCAAAAACCTTTGACAGCAGCTATGCCTCCTCTTGACCCCAAGGCCAATTTTGCATCTGCTTATAGAGAACTTTGTTTAAATCAGGAGAGAACCACGGAAGAAGGGGTTTGCTTGTGCGTGTAGCCAGGCAGGCATCTAAAGGTCAGGGAAAGCCAAAGGTGGCAGGGATTCCAATAGATGCTTAGGGTAGAAGGCTTTGCAGACACAGGGCAAACTACACCTAAGCAACAGCCACACCCCTCCCCAGGGGAAAATAACAGAGTCCAGGAAATGATGAGAAAAATAAGACAGACACCAATTCTGTAGCAACTAAATTCTCCACAGCACAAAGATATCCAAGGTGAGATTTTTTGGGGGGTCACAACCAGCGATGCACAGGGCTTACTCCTGGCTCACTCAGGAATTACTCCCTGGTGGTGCTCAGGGGACCATATGGGATGCTGGGAATCGAACCCAGGTCGGCCATATGCAAGGCAAATGTCCTACCCATTGTGCTATCACTCTAGCCCCTCCAGACTTTTTTTTTAAAATGTTAATTCCTAAGCAATGATTAGCTTATTTAAATAGAAAAAGGGTTATTTGTGAAATGTCCTGAACTTGATGAGAATAGAATTCGAGTTGTCACTCTAGAAAAGCAAACACTGCTGAGAGAGAGAGAGAGAGAGAGAGAGAGAGAAGGGGAGGGGGAGAGAGTGAGTGAGGGAGAGAGAGAGGAAAGAGAGGGAAAGAGGGGGAGGAGGAGAGAGGAAGGGGAGAGAGAGTGGGAGGGAGAGAGAAAGGGTGGGAGGAAGAAAGAGAGAGAGAGAGAGAGAGAGAGAGAGAGAGAGAGATGTGCTGTGCTGACTCATACCCTGGGGTGAAGCACACTCAGAAACAAAATGATTCTGATAGAAAAGCAAAACTGTTTCCAGGAATTTCAAGGGAGAGCTGGGAGCAAGCTGGGCTCTGATGGATGCACAGAAAACAAGACATAACCTCTGGGCCTGTGTGGGAGGCTGACTGCCTGCTGAGGGCAGTGACTCAGTGGCCCTGGCTGCCTGAGGCTGGCACAGGAGACTGGGCATCACAGATTAAAAACCTTTATTTTGGACAAGATTGGATCTGAGCAGAGGGACGTGAGAAGAATGGCAGAGTGTTGGCTGTGCGTGGCCATTTGAACAGCCCAGCAAGGCCTTGGATAAGATATTTGAGCTCCAGTCTTGGGTGGGTGGAGAGGATCAAGTGTTTGTGTTCACTTCTTCCCGGGAGGGTGCTGAGGTTAAGCAAGGAACCATCTAGCACAGAAGGCTTTGTGTGTTCCTTCAGGAACCAGGCAGTGCTCAGGAGCTGTAGAGAAGATGAGTCTTATCACACTAGCAGACTCAACAAGGTTTGCAGCATGGGACTGGAGCGATAGCACAGCGGGTAGGGCGTTTGCCTTGCATGCGGCTGACCCGGGTTCAATTCCCAGCATCCCATATGGTCCCCTGAGCACCGCCAGGAGTTAATTCCTGAGTGCATGAGCCAGGAGTAACCCCTGTGCATCGCTGGGTGTGACCAAAAAAATAAAAAAAAGAGAGAGCGCCACCAAGGCTTTGGTTACAGTAGTACAGGGATGTGTACTTGCAGCCACAGAGGGGAACATGTGGAGTCAGTCTTACCCAGGACAGAGAGAGTGGCGGATTCCACACAGGTGTCAGGGTGAGACAGTACAGAGACAGATCCGGAAGGAAGAGGAAGGGAGTCAGTCTCCCCCTGATTGTGATAATGAGCCAAAAGGGGTGGAGGAACCAGGCTTCCCTTCACAATGCAACCAGACTTTCCTTCGCAGAACTACTGTGTGTACCCAGGAAGGTTTCACTGCTGTGTCTGTGTGTCGCACTCTGATGAGGAGGTAGATGCATCCCACTTTCCTATAGTCTCCCCAGAGTAGGTTTTCTCTGGGCCCAGGTTGGTTCACAGGGAAGACGCTTCCGCGACACGACCCAAGATCAGCTGGCGGGGCTGTGCCAACTTCCCCCTCGAGTCCCTGTTCCCTTGGCCCCCAGCCTGGTCCTGTTCAGCCTGCAGAGGCCTGAGAGTGCCCGTGAGTTGAGTCAGATGTGCGCGGGCGGCTGCCCTGGGGGTAGGAGTTTGAAATAGCTGGCGGGGAGTCTGGGGCAGCTCCTGAGACCACTGGGCTTTGGGGCCCTGAGATCCGCAGGTACCAAGTCTCCGAGTCTGTGTTTGTGACCTGCTGGGGCCAGGGACTGCTTGTTTCTCCTGCTTGGCGCTCACATTTCTTCTCAGTTCTGGGGTGATTTTTTTTTTAATCCCCACTGTCCAGTCTTGCCCCTTCTCCCCCATTCCCCCACGGATCCCTCTTGCAGGGGACCCTGGGAAAGATGTTTGCTGATGACAGCCTTGCACAGGGTGGCACTTGTGCCTTGTGGCCCATGGGGAGCCCTGCTCGTGCTTGCTTAGAGATGAGGTGTGAGATGGGGGAGTCTAGGGGGAACCATCTCTGACTCTTGGGAGCAGTGCCTGGTGCTGTTTGTGAGGCCTCCTGACTTGCTGGAACCTCCCCTCCCTCGGGGAAGGGAGCCTGGGGGCCGCCTCTGCCCAGCTGGGCGGGGCTGCTCTGTGGCCGGAGTGAGCTGGATTCTTTCCAGGGCGGGGAGAGAAAGAGGATGCTTGGGGACACTGCTGAGGCAGGGCCCCCTCCTCCCCTCCCATGTCTCCCATTTTTGTAGGGCATAATTCTGTCGGATCCTGCAGAAAAGAGCACTTGGATGTTATTCCAAATCAAAAACTATTATTGAAAACTGCAGGGAGAGGGGGCTGATAATTGCTTAGTTCCTCATTCACCACCTTTTGTCTCTTACTTTTATGCCTCTAGTTAAATTTGGGGGTTGGAGGTGAGAGGCGTTCCCCTCAAAACTCCACTTTGGGGCTGGAGGGATAGCTCAGGGGTCAAGGTGCAGCACCATATTATTCTCAGAGCACTGCCAGGAGTGTCCCCTGAGCACCCCACCCAGTGTAGCCCCAACCTCTACCACCTCATAAGAATTTACTTTAGTGAAGATCAATGTTGAATTCATATTTCTCTTCCTGCTTTTTTCCCTTCACCCCTATTTCTTCCTATGAAAACAGAATTTGTAGGCAGGGGGGAGGGAGGGAGGGGCACATACCAGGTGGTGCTCAGAGGTTACTCATGACTTTGTGCTCAGGGATGACTCCTCACAGTGTTCAGGGGATCGTATGTGGTGCTGGGGATCAAACCTGGGTCATCCCTGTGCAAGAGAAGCACTCTACCCATTGTTCTATCTCTCTGGCCCAGAAAACAGGCCTTTAGACCAGGACGGTGCATGCTTTTGACATTTCCCAGCCTCCCAAGGTTTTACTCTTTCCTTCTGCATTTGCCTTTCCAGCTCTGGAATTGTCTCTGAGGATCAATAATGTTTGCTCTGCCATCAGGGACTTTTATTTTATTTTTTTTTATGGAGCATCACAATATTGAATCCTTTCCCAGAAAGAACTCTCTCTGGCGTGCAGGCCAGCAGGCTCAGTGGGCGAGACTCAGGCATGGGCGGGAGCAGGTGCAGCAAGGGGCATAGATGGGGTGTATGGGGGGAGGGGCACTCTTTCTTGCTGTAGCTTCCATCCTCATTACCCGTCCATCCGTGTCATGTCTCAGGCTTGTTCTTCTCCGCACTGAATAGTTCTAGAAAATTTATTCTTTAATTTCCACTTCTAAATGATGTTTTCTATGTCTGATTTTTATTTTGGTTTTTGGGGCCATACCCAGTGGTGCTCAGGGATTACTCCTAACTCTGCACTCAGGCATCATTCCTGGCGGTGTGTTGGACCATATGGGATGTTGGGAATCAAATTCAAGTTGGCCATGTACAAGACTAATGTCCTACCTGTTGTACTATCTCTCTAGTCCCCTTATTTATTTTTTGGCAAAGACATTGTAGAAAGAGTGTGTTGGGTTAAGATTGTGAACGGAAATTAAAATTAAATATTCACCCAGAGAAACTCTGGTGTGAGTTACGGTGTGACTGTCCTGGTCAAAGGATTTAGTGTTATCAACTATTCGTCACATTTAGGGCTCCCCATCCCTGTGTTGTTGACTTGGATGGAGCCTCTGTATTCTCTTCCTCTGCTCTGGGATGTTTTTATTTTGGGGCGATGCTTAGGCCACACCCAGCTGTGCTCAGGACTTACCCTGGCTCTGTGCTCAGAGATCACTCGTGGTGGAACTCAGGACCATATGTGGTTATGAGGGTGTCAGACCAGGGCCAGCCAGGTACAAGGCAAGTGCCCTACCTGCTGTATTATCTAGCTCCTGCTGTAAATTGTTTGAATAAGCAACTGGCTGACTGGGTGGAGAAAACCAGGGTCACTGCTCTGGCCACAGCAGAGATGTTACAGTCTCCTGGGTAACTGAATTCTGTGCTCCAGTGTGGGATTGTATGGGGGAGATTTGTCAGAGGCATGTAGGGAAAGTTTGAGCATAATGGAGTTTGGGTGTCTTGGGTTTAACAGCTGCCTTGGTAGTGAGTGAATTCAGTGAGTGAATTCAGCCTTGATTGGCCTCTTAAACCAGGAGAGTATGCATGTGTTTCATGCATGTTTCATGCATAAATCAATATCTAACTCTGCATAGAAGAGATCCCATAACCTCCTGCAAAAACATATACCTGGAAAATAGCATTTTGCCTTAAAAGATTTTAATGTCACTTGGATATAGTAAAACCCAAACCTCTGGAACAGTCTAACCTTAAAAGGCACGTAGATTTTATGAATCTGTCAAATGTTCAGAAAAGGGAAAAAAAAGTTCCAGGGAACAGGCTTATTGAAGTTTCAAGCATAGCCTTTGGGAGGGAACAGACAAAAGTCCCGTTGTCTCTAGGGACCTGTGCTCCTGCAAAAGGAGACTGCCATTCTCCTCGGGTCTAAGGTGGAGTGGACCTTCTTTTGTCGTAAGATAGTGTCTCCCATCTGTCTACACCCTCCAGCTGAGCCTTCATAGGGATGCCGGGTTTGATAGGGATGGGGCGGGGGGTGGCTCTCCAAGCCTGTTCCTTCCTGGAGGAACCAGTGATGTGATCCTCCCATCTCGAGACCCTGCCTTGGCTGCCCTGCCACCCTTGTGGGGAGAGGGAGCGATTCATCAGGGCTGCCCTTGGCGCCCTCCCTGAGAGCTATCTCAGACTGCAGACCGCCATGCTAGAGAGAGGCTGCAGCGGGGTCTTTCTTTGCTGAGCTTCTTTTCTGAAGCCTCTGAATGCGACCTTTGCTGGTGAGGGGGTGGGGGGAAGCCTGTCTCTCAGAATGCCTGGCCTGTTTCCCAGTGTGAAACATTCTTCAAATATGCCACTTGGTAAGCGCCCAGCAGCCGAGCCCAGAGCCGCCTGCCACCAGGAGAGCTGGCATCCATGCTGGGTGCTGTGGGTGGGGGCACTCCAGCGCGTCCCACTAGCCCTGGCTTTGCCAGCTGCTGGGGAGGCCCCACCCCTGGTTCCGTCTGGGGCAAGAATGTTTCAAGAGTCAACTGGGATGCTCGCTGGAAGCTTCTTTCTCTTTCAATCCGCTCCTTCATGCAAGAGCAAGCTGGTCCAAAGGCTTTTGTAAAGGAGCCGCCCTGCGGCCTGGGTGCATGTCTGTGTCACTGCTGTCAGGATTTCCAAAGATGGACAAAAGAGCGGCCTTAGTTGAATTCCTGGGCAAACAAGTCTGCAAGTTGACTGGCAAGGAGTCAAGGTAAACGGCTGCTGTCACATGACATAAGTTTTGTTTGCAAGTGATGACAACAGGCATTTCCCCAGGATGGTAGGAAGAACCAGGGAGCGCCTTAGTGACCAGCACTCAGGCTCCTGGGTGCAGGGGATAGAGCTCAGTCACTGAGTATGTGCTTTGAGGAAGTGATTCCTGAGTTTCATCCTGGCACACATCAAAAACTGACACCCAACCCAAAGCCATTTGGGCTGCACATTGTTGTTGCTTAGAGATGCCTTTTGAAAGGTCCCTAGTCGGGGGGCATTGTGCAGATCACTCAGGGAAGAGAGAGTCTCTGGTCCCTTTACCATCTCATGAGGAGGGAACCATTTTGGTGCTCCTGGTTCGCTTCTACTTTTGTGGATCCCTGATGTCTGGTCATGACTAATGTAGTTAGATCTGGACATTCTGCTGCCTGTTGCTCTGCCAGTTGGAAACAGTCACATACAAAGCATTATTAAGAAGATGACCTTCATTTCTCCTTAGACTTTAGCTATGCTCGTGGCTATCTCAGCGGCATACTTTTGAATCTCATAAAGTCTTTGTTTCAAGGAAGTCACCAATGGAATGACCTGGAATGAAAATGGTTTTCTGTTTTACCAGTTATTATCTTATCTTAATCACTGGCTTCTTCAATTTGATGGTTCTTCCTTCCTTCCTTCCTTCCTTCCTTCCTTCCTTCCTTCCTTCCTTCCTTCCTTCCTTCCTTCCTTCCTTCCTTCCTTCCTTCCTTCCTTCCTTCCTTCCTTCCTCCCTCTTTCTTTCTTTCTTTTTCTTTCTTTCTTTCTTTCTTTCTTTCTTTCTTTCTTTCTTTCTTTCTTTCTTTCTTTCTTTCTTTCTTTCTTTCTTTCTTTCTTTCTTTCTTTCTTTCTTTCTTTCTTTCTTTCTTTCTTTCTTTCTTTCTTTCTTTCTTTTTTGCTTTAGTTTTAAATGTACTTAATTGTCCAAAGCAAGACCAGCCAAGGCAGAGCAGTAGAGCAGTGTTGAGTAAGTTGTAGACTGTAGCATTCAAGCAAACAAACTATTTTTTTTATGGCTTGGGTAAATTCTTTTTCTTGAGGCTCAAGGATTTGCTGCTGCAACTGTGTGATGCGGTTTCTTCATTTTTACGCATGTGGAATTACCTTTTCTTACTTTTCTCATCCTTAGGCGGGGGCATCCTGCCCATTTTTGTCTGTTTACTTCTCCTAATGCTTTCTGACTTCTTTATGTTTTCATTCCTCTGGATTTTCCCCTAGCATCCAGAGTCTATGCTTTATCTGTTTTTCTAAATCCTGGCCTTGGAGACTAGCAGTAGAGATCAGTGAAGCAGAGGATTCTATAACCAGAGTCCAGGTCCTGACTGACCATTTGCTAGTTGTGTGACATTGGGCCCATCAGTTGTCTTCTTTAGATTTTATTTTCCTCTGCAGGATAAGGGGCCCATCACAGTACTTATGTCAGGGGTCTGGAGAATAAATGAATGCTTATGTGAAGTGTTTAAACCAATGCCTGACCCCAGGGTGTTTATTTTGGATTTCTTCCTCATCTGCCCAAGGGGTTTAATGCTAAATATTCACTGTTAGGAAAGAGAAGACAATAAGGATTGGGCTTGTTAGTGGCAAGGGTGATATTTCAACATGTTGTTGCTGTAATACTTTTGGTCCCAGAGGATATGAAGAATAAAAGCCCTTAACACTATACCTTAGACCTATACCCTAGATCACTTTCTCTCTTTTCAACCTTGTAATGGAGATACAATTTGCATGTCATAAAATCCACCCATTTAGAACACAGATGCAAAATTTATTTGTATATTACATTATTGATATTTTAATGTTTTGATAAATATAAATATCTTATCACCACTTTTGCTATTTATTTTATTTTATTTTGCTTTTTGGGTCACATCCAGAGATGCACAGGGGTCACTCCTAGCTCTGCACTCAGGAATTACCCCTGGCGGTGCTCAGGGGACCATATGGGATGCTGGGAATCGAACCTGGGTCGGCCTCTCGCAAGGCAACGCCCTACCCGCTGTGCTATCTCTCCAGCCCCACTTTTGCTATTTTTAAATGGGCACTTCAGGGGCATTTATGATACAGTGCAATCATCACCCCTAGTCCGCCACTTTTATGCCCTTCCAAACAGAAACTTTGTACCCAGTAAGCAATAGCTCAGCATTCCTGCTCGCTCTGGTTTTTATTTAGTTCTAATCTATTTTCTGACTTTGTAAAATTACCTACTGAAGGTATTTCATGTAAGTGGAATTATAGTATATGTTATTTCGTGTCTGGCTTATTTCACTTACCATGATTTTTTTTCAGGGGGTGTCCATTTGGCAACAAACACACTTCATTTTTTTTAAATCACAGAATAATGGTTCATTGCATGATCTACCATGTTTTGTTTATCCAATCCCAGAGTGACACTTAGACTCTGTGTCACTTCGTGACACAGAGAGACAATCTCTCCATTTTGGCTGTTGTGAACAATGCTGCAATAAATATTAGCTTCAAAATACTACTCGATCCCCTGCTTTTAATCTTTCTAGTTGTGGAATTGTCAGGTCACATAGTAATTCTACTTATGATTTTTGAAAAATCACCCAATTTTCCCTAGAAGTTGCTTTTTTGGTCATTCTCTCCTCTTGCATTTCTCTCCTTTGGGATTTGTCTCCTTCAGATTCTATTTCACTTCCTCTTATCCCCCAAGTTTTAGTGACTTTCAAGGGGCAGATATATCATCACACCTACCCTCCCAAACAGCTCTCTTCTCTGTCCCTCACCAGCTTGCAGAATATAAATGACCCACTCCAACCAGGCATTAACTTAATTACTTCCATTTCCTTGTCCAGGAAGGAAGAACCTTTGTAGCAGGTCAACCAGAGTCTTCATCTACTTTAACTAGAAGTGGTTTCATCCATAGTGTATCCCTTACAGATAAAAATAAATAAATAAATAAAAAATAAACTTGCAGGAAGTCCCAGGCCTGGAGCACTGTGTAGATAGCCCACCTCATCCTGACACCTTGTTCTCTCTTTTCCTTATCAACTTTGCCTGTCCTTTGGGGTGATTTGGCCGCCCCATCTAGTGGGAGAGCTGTTCCTCGTATTTTCATTTGTTCACAGTTTCCCCACTTTCCTATGAGCAAGTGAACTAATTAATGGATACCCCAACAGACTGAAAGCCCGCCTCAGACAGCTATTCTGGTTGTGGGGCTAATTGTTCGCCGGGGTTTCTGGATGTCATTCATTTTACAATAAGGCTCCTAATTAATCTCGGCAGCGTTCTCACCAGAAGAAAGGCTGATAGGGAGAAACATCCCCAATTACCATGAGAAAGGAAATGTCAAGAGCCCTTGTCGAGTTTTCCTGGCATCCACCCCTGTCTCAGATGGGAGCCGCCATTAATGCTCAGAGGCTGTCTGGGGACCAACCCTGAAAACCCAGAGGGTTGTGAGAGCGCCAGGAGACCTGAGCCCCCCGACCCAGCTTCGGGGAACCGACAGCTCCTGTTTCCCAGCCCAGCTGCGTTTCCCAAGAGCCTCTGGACCGTCTGGGTGCAGGGGCCCAAGCTCACAGCAGGCAGGGCTGATCTAATCCGGAAAAGCTAAAGGGTTCCTCTTTTGTCTGTGTTTTTGTGCCTGCAGGACAAAAGATCCTTCACCACCGAAGTGACGTCTTAGAAACCGTGGTCCTGATCAACCCTTCCGATGAAGCAGTCAGCACTGAGGTAAGCCTTGCCACGGCAACCCAGCTATTCGGAGGGTCTGGGTCAAGTGAGGGAGACAGTGCAGGGAGAGAGCGGTTTGGGGTGCAGGGGTGCAGGGATGCTTTCTTAATTCCAGAGAGTGGTTGGCTATCTGCATCTGTACCTCCCCTTTTGAGAAGGGCACCAGCTGGAAGTAGAGTGCTTTGTCAAAGCCAGGGACTGTGAAATCTGGGGTACATTTGGGGGCATGCCAGTGACATGGAGTCTGATTGGAACCTAGCAGGAAGATGAACTCTGGCCCAGTCTTGGGGCATGGAGGAGCCTCTGGTTGGAGGAGATTGGCATCTCCATGCAGTACCCCCTTGAGGGGAGAGTCACAGCTGGGGTGTCTGAGGGCCATGTGTGATTCTGCCACATTAGCCAGGTGGCCCCCAGCAAGAGACTTCCTGTCTTCTGGCCTCTGTGAAATGGAGATTCTAACAGTTGTTTACATTTACTGTTCCACTTAGAAATGGCGGGTTGCAGTGATAGCACAGTGGTAGGGCATTTGCCTTGCACATGGCCCACCCGGGTTTGATTCCTTCGCCCCTCTTGGATTGCCGAGCAAACTACCGAGAGTATCTCGCCCGCACAGCAGAGCCTGGCAAGCTACCCGTGGCATATTCAATATGCCAAAAACAGTAACAAGTCTCACAATGGAGACGGTACTGGTGCCCACTTCAGCAAATGGATGAACAACAGGACAATGACAGTGCTACAGTGACAGTGCTTAGAAATAGCAACTGCTTACAACAGAGCATGGTGAAATTTAAATGCTGACTCTTGTTCTTACGAATATTTTTATATTAATACAGTTATTTGCACACTTGCCTATATCTCCCCCCTGAGATGTGGGCTTTCTAATTTAGGATACATTTCTCTGTTTGGGGGAAATGCCCTGTACACCCTTGCATGGAATGTGTTCTTACTTGCTTTCCCCCCGATCTGGAGAAGTCCGTGTCATTTTTGTAGCATGTGTTTCTCTCTTTCCCTTCCTTTATTTCCTAAATAAACTTGTTTTGCTTTAAAAAATAAAAAAGAAAGAAAGGAAAAAAGAAAGAAAGGAAAAGAGAAAGAAAGACATCAAAGAAAGAAAGAAAAGATATCTCCGATGGCCAATCTCCTGAATTGTAGGAAGATAAATTCTTGTTTCATTCCTAGCTTCTTAAACTGTGAGTGGCAATCCCATATAAGTTTGTATAACTGAATGCTGGAGACACACAAAATAATCTTCAAAACATGTTTTCAAATAAATTTCTGTGTGATATAAAGGAAAGAAAGAAGGAAGGCAGGCAGGAAGGCAGGAAGGCAGGCAGGAAGGCAGGAAGGAAGGAAGGCAGGAAGGAAGGAAGGAAGGAAGGAAGGAAGGAAGGAAGGAAGGGAGGGAGGGAGGGAGGGAGGGAGGGAGGGAGGGAGGGAGGGAAGAAAGGAGGAAGGGAGGAAGGAAGGGAGGAAGGGAAGGAGGAAGGGAGGAAGGAAGGGAGGAAGGCAGAAAGGAAAGAAGGAAGGAAGAAAGGAAGGAAGGGAAGAAGGAAGAAAAAAGGAAGGAAGAGAGGAAGGAAGAAAAGGAAGGAAGGAAGGAAGGAAGGAAGGAAGGAAGGAAGGAAGGAAGGAAGGAAGGAAGGAAGGAAGGAAGGAAGGAAGGAAGGAAGGAAGGAAGGAAGGAAGGAAGGAAGGAAGGAAGGAAGGGATGCTGGGGTGGGGCCTTGGGTTTAGGAGGCAGAGGGTGTGGTTCCTCTCCTGACAGCTGCAGTAGAGTTACCATTCCCATCAAGGGAGTCTCACAGGATGTCAGTCTCCCAGTGCTTGTCCAGAGTGACAGTGCAGTGGCTCTGTCCACAGACACGGTGCATCTAAAATGAAATTAGGCTCACAGGTACTTCCCATCAGGTTGCATCTTTCTTTTTACTTTATGGGATTCAGTCTCCTCTCTCTTCTCTTCTCTCTTTCATACTTCTTAAGTACAACTCTTTTACTTCAGTAAAATAAAAGGAATGTGGCTCAGACCCAGAGGGAGTACTTGCTGTTTGACAAATTGGCACCAAGAAGCTTGTTTGACAGAGGGTCGTCCTCACCTTCCATTTTGTCTCACTGTCTGTGAAATATGATCATCTGAGTGCGCCTGAATTTCAGAGCCTCTGGAAGGCCTGAGCTTGGCTGAAGCTAGAGCCAAGGAGTGGACATGGCTCCACACCCTATGGTGTTTCTCGCAGGTCAGCACCTCTGAGCCTGAGCTATTTCTTGGCCCCAGGAGTCCTTGGAGGCTGGCATGGTGTCCTCTGCCCATGTGGGCACATCTGTGACGATAGCCTGTTTTTTAAAATGGAGAGATGGTTCCCAGACCATAAAACCCTTCCTCCCGTGGTGTGATACTAATGAGTTTTTATTTTTGTTATTTTTCATTTGGGGGAGAGTTGTTTGGATCCATAGTTTACAGAACTCAGGGCTTACTCCTGGCTCTGTGCTCAGGGATCACTCCTGGTTGTGCTCAGGAGACCCTATGTGGTGCCAGCAACCAAACCTGGTCAGTCTGTGCCAGGCAAGCGCCCTAGGCCCTGTTCTATCTCTCCGACTCTCATGGATTTTTATATTCACAAAGTTGTGCAACTGTCCTTACCAATTCCAGAACCTGTCTGTCACCCCCCTCTCTTCCCTCCAAGATGATTCGCAATTTGCAGTTGCTCTTTACTCTCACCACCTCTGGCAACAACCTATTTATTTTTCACCTCTATGAATTCACCTGTTTCCCTGTATTTCAGATAATAGAATCATGCAGTAGGAGGTCCTCTGTGTCTGGTTTAGTTCATTTAGTATGTTTTCCATATTATAACATATATCAGGACTCCATTCCTTTTTAATACTATTCTCTTGTTTGGAGAGATTACATGCTGTTTTCCTGTTTATCAGATGATGGACATCTGGAGTGCTGCCCCCACTGAACTCTGGTTGCGGAGCTTGTTTTGCTCCGGTGATCAATCCTTTCTTCCTGCTTCAGACCAGCACAGCTGCCTTGACAATCTCGAGGCTGAGGCTGAGGCCACTGATGTGACTGGCCCTCTCCCTGTGACTCACAAAAGCAGGGAGTCAGTACAGCCAGAATAAACTTGGACGCTGGATGTACGTCCAGGCAGAGTACCTGGGGTAGCTGTGAGAAACAGAACAGGAAAGCATAAGGCGTTTCTTTAAGGACCCCAGGTTCTCTTGTGCTGCAGCTGGGGTTGGAGCAGGTTACTTTGGTACATTCCTCAATCATATTGTGGGGTTCTTGGGGAACAACGGGTCCTAGGCCTGCCTACTCTTCCATCTTCATCTTCCCCCAAGCCTAGCCTCATGGCCAGCACTCAGTTTGGGTTGACAGAATTGCGCTCCTAAGGAATACCTTGGTGCTAACTTAGATCGGCAGGCTAGGTTGGCTTCCTGCCACTGAAAGTTCCCAGCATTCCACAGTGAGAGTCATGTATGAGACTATGTAAAAGACGCCCATTCAAAGGGGAGCCTTTGTTTCTGTTTAGCATGAAGCCCCTTGCTGATTCCACTGGAGACTGCACATAAAGCGGCGTGTTAGGTGCATGGCTCTGGGCGAAATAGGGGATTCTAGCCGAGAGGGGCTGATTGGTTTGGGACCCCACTTGGAAACCTGTTTCCTGAGCAGCTGGGGGACCTTGACTGGACCTCGTGACTGTGTGATATCCACAAGCCTCAGCTGCGGACCCAGCTGTGGAACCCATGACTGCCAGCTGCAGGGACTGCTTTGCAACAGACAAGGAAACAAGGGGCGAATGTCAGAAAGTCAGTGACCACTGCTGTCTCAGCTGTAGCCAAAATTGAACAGGGGCAGGCACGGCAAGCTGAAGACCACGGTCAGCTCTGCCCAACTCTCCAGGGGACACGAACCTAGGATGCAGAGGCTCATTGGTGACAAACGTCTCACTCCAAGGGCTGGTCCCGGGGCTGCCAGACTGCCAGTGGCTCATGTCCTGCGCCTTCTGCTTTGTTCCAGGTGCGCTTAATGATCACAGACGCGGCCCGACACAAGCTGCTTGTGCTGACCGGCCAGTGCTTTGAAAATACCGGGGAGCTCATTCTCCAGTCCGGCTCTTTCTCCTTCCAGAACTTCATCGAGATTTTCACCGATCAAGAGGTGAGCTCGTGTGGGGGGGATGCCTGGCTTGACAAGGGGCCTGGTCATGGCTGTAGTCAGAGGCTGCACTTTGAAAGTGCTTCGGGGAGATCGAAAGGAAGGGAATGTCACACCTCCTTTGAAATGAGCAAATCCATGTGATCCGAAGGTATTTTCGTTCTGTGGCTCAGCAGCGAAAGAATGTAGAGCACTCATCTAGAATTAATTGGAACCATTCTTAATGGGCCTTTGATACAGATGGAAGGAGGGTTAGAATAGCCAATGTTTTCCAGATGGCAAAAAATAATGGAGAAACTTGAAATAACACAGCCCAAAAGAAAACCAAGGTTTCCTGTTTTCTGAAAGAATAGTCCAAAAGATCTTTTGGACTTCTGGTTTGGTTTAATGGCCCTGATCTCTTTCAGTCTTGTGCTTACTTTTCCTGGTCTAATTATTTCTGATTTCTGTTTCTTTGGGTGCCTGGGTCCAGTGTTTGAACTTGGACTGTTTGAATAATCCAAGAAAGAGGGTTTCAGAAAAGGGAGGGATGGAGGAGTGTGGACACTCTGAGAACCCAAGGGAAAGAGGATCCAAGTACCTGATTATGGATTATGCATGGATTATGCATGTTTCTCATAGAGATCTTATTCAAGAAAGATGCCTGTGAAGGATTAGAAACGATGTTAGTGGTATTTGTTAAAAGGAGATTGATAATTTTAATGTGGTTATTTCTGCTTGAAAATTTAGCTTGGCTGGAAAACTTCTCTTTACCACAATACCTTGTCTCTTTGATTTGATTTCTTAATAGCAGAATAGGGACAGTCTGGGGCTGTCCCAGAGTGGGTGGGGCTGCCCTGAGCTGAGAACAGATTTCATTATTTCAATCTTTTTTTAATTAATTTTTTTATTGAATCATCATGAGATACACAGTTACAAGGTTGATTATGATTGGGTTTCAGCCATACGCCACTGTTCCAACACCCACCCCTTCACCAGTGTACATTGTTCATGACCAATGTCCCCGGTTTCCCTCCTGCCAAACCCCACTTTCCCAAACCTGCTCTGTGGCTCTATGGCAGGCACTTTTCTCTCTCTCTCTCTCTCTCTCTCTCTCTCTCTCTCTCTCTCTCTCCTTTCAGGCATAATGGGTACTGAAAGGTTATCATATTTGATTATATTGATCTCTTTACCTACTTTCAGCACTCAGCTCTTGTTCAGAGTGATCATTTCCAGTTATCATTGTCACAGTTATCATTGTCCCTTTTCTATCCCAACTGTCCCCACCTCACCACCACTTGTGGCAAGCTTCCAAGAGTGAACCAGTCCCCCGAACCCTTGTTTTAACTGTCGCTGGGTATTAGTCTCATACTATGTATTTTTATACCCCTCAGATGTAGTCATTCTATGTCTGCCCCTCTCCTTCTGACTCATTTCACTCAGCATACTCTCCATGTCCATCCATTATAAGTGAATTTCATGACTTCATTTTTCCTGGTAGTTGCAGAGTATTCCGTTGTTTAGGTGTACCTCAGTTTCTCTATCCAGTCATGAAGAACAGATTTCTTAATGGTGAGGTTGAGAGAAGTGCAGACAAGGCTGTTCTGTGTCTATTTAAAACCCTCTTCCCAGTTTCCCAGGAGGGCAACCTCTGGTCCTTTGGGTGCTATGGGGCGGGGGCGAGCATCTGTCTCACTGCATTTCTTCTGCCTTAGTGTTGCTCCTCTGACTGAGGGCCCTGTGGGCTGTGCACCACAGCACAGGCTGTACAGCCACCGACCAGCTCCCTAGATGCTTCTGTGGAAAGACTGCTCGGATGACATGACCCAGGGCTGCAGCAGTCCCCAGGGTTGGGCAGGAGGGGATCCAATACTGAAAACCTCTCATGTAGGTTCAGTGCCCCAGCTTTTAGAAGGTGTGTCAGCTGGGTCCTGAGACCCATAACTCCAACTCCCCACAGCAGTAAGGACGGGTCCTAGGATCATCACCTCTTCAGAAGGAAGGTCTTGGCCCTATCATTTTCCAAAGCTCTTGACCTGGCATCTATTTCTTCCCAAGACTGTGAGAGCTTAGGCTGCAGGTTTCCTATCTTGCACCCACCCTAGTTCAGGTGCATTGACATTCGCAGCCTGGAGCTCTGGCTCTTACTCTGCTGCTCTGAAATGGGGGTGTCATCTCTGTGAGCTCAGAATCTTTGGAAGTTTGTCTTTCCAGGTTGCTGCTGTGCTCAGGGGTAGTTGTGTCATAGCCTGAAGAACACACACACACACACACACACACACACACACACACACACACACACACACACACGCATGCACACACACGGTAGTGTGGTCAGCACCTTGCCCCCAGCAAGGAAGAATGAGTGCTGCCAAAACCTAGAAGCAGTCCAATGACCCAGGGAGTGGAGTGTCCAGCTCCATGCCTCACTGCTTGGGGCCTGGAGGCCTCACCCACATTCCTGTGCAGGGCTGCCCTTGGATCCCAGCTGCTAGCTCCTACCCCATGTTATTGGTTTGTCTTTTGGGCAGTAGAACTGGAAAAGGACCTATGGGATGAAAATGGTTTATTGCGACCAACCCATTCAAATAAGGAGGTATTACATAAGGAGGTTCATTCATTTGGACCCCAAAATAATTCTCCTTGTCTCTTTAAATAAGGCAGAGCATTTGGAGTATTGTTGCTTGAACCATTTTTTATTTTTGCTTTTTTTCGGGGGAGGGGGAGGGTCACACCCAGCAATGCACAGGGGTTACTCCTGGCTCTGCACTCAGGAATTACTCCTGGCGGTTCTCAGGGGACCATATGGGCTGTTGGGAATTGAACCCGGGTCGGCCGTGTGCAAGGCAAACACCCTACCTGCTGTGCTATTGCTCCAGCCCCCAACTGCTTGAACCATTTTTACTAGCCCATAGATGTGGAACTGTAGCACAATGTGCATATATTAAGCATTTATGATGAATTACAGGAAAGAAAGAAATGCCTACATCTGAGAAAGTGGGCTCTGAGGGAGGATGGATGCCCAAGCTGGGTGCTGGAGGGGCTCACATCTTCACCTGTACTCAGGTGGCTGTCCAGCCCAAACACCAGATCATCATCCCCTTGGCCTACCCAGAAATCCCTGCCCAGTGCTTTGGAGAAAGTACTGTTGCACTGTTTGGGGCAGTTGTGCGATAGCTTCTAGAATACACACACGTAGAAGACTCTCCAGAGAGCTGGAGAGAGAGTGCGGTGGGTAAGGCACTTGCCTTGCATGCAACCAGTCCCAGTTTCATTGCCTGGCACCATGTCTGAACCCAGCTAGGGTGTGATCCCTAAGTGCAGAGAGCTCGAAGTACATCCTGAACACAGCCAGGCATGCCCCCCCACAACTGACAAATCAAAACAATCTGCAGAATTTTATGTAACAGCCCAGATTGGTAGCACCTGGGAGGCTGGGAAGAATTTAGAATGGTCAGACTGTAGCTTGAATTCACTCTTGTCTTCTTGCACCAGCTATCTCATCCTTGATTTCTTTTCTCGTACTTAAAATTATAGTGATTGACCATTTGTTTCCAATACTGTATAAATATCAGTAGTCAGCTTCACCCCTCTGTGCATATGTAAGCCTCACGGCACACACAGACACTCCCCACCCCCCTGTTCGAGTCACCCTTATCAGATTGATTTATTCAGCTTGCCGCCCCACCACCCTCCCCTTCCACTCTGGTATTTTTATCGTCTCAGAGTTATTTTTGTTGTTATCTGTGTGTGTTTGCTTCAGCTATTCATATTCCACATGTGAGAAACTATTTATTAATTGTCTTTCATTCAGTAATTGTCTTTTGTTTTCTGACTTACTTTGCTTACCATAATTACTTCAGATTTCTTCCACAATGTTGCAGAAGGCAGGAGGCCATTATTTTTGTTTATTTTGTTTTGTGTTTTATTTACAACAGAGTCGTATTCTACTGAGTATATGTACCACTTCTTTATCCATTCATTTACAGATAGACATGTAGTCTTTGTTCATATTTTAGTTATTATAAAGGATGTTGCTATAAAAAAATAGCATGCATATATTTTTTCTTGAAAGTGGTACTTTCTTGAATACTTTAGAATTTTAAGCTAATCACAATTAATCTTGTCTAATAAACAAGACAAGATTGTTGCAGATTAATACCCTTAGAAAAAAATGAGGTGGGGGGTGGGTCCTGGGCCACGCCTGGCTGGCAGTGCTCAGGGCTTTTCCTGCTGGCTTTGTCCTCAAGGATCCTTCCTGGTGGGCTCGGGGGACCCTATGAGATGCCGGGGGTCTGAACCCGGCTCATCCACATGCAAGGCAAATATATACCCACTATACTCTGCCTCCAGCCCCTCCTTAGTAATATTTCTTTTATTTTTTTTTTAAGGATCTTCTTAAAGTCTTGGTTTTGTTTGTTTGTTTTTGTTTTGTCTTGCTGCGGCACGGGAGCAGGGTGTTTGGGCCATATCCAGCAGTGCTCAGGGATTACTCCTGGCGATGCTCAGGAAACCATGGTTTACCACACATCAAACTGGGACTGACTACATGCAAGTCAAGTGAAAGCGCCTTACCTGATGTACTATTTCTCTAGCCCATAAAAAAAAAAAGGACATTTATACAAATGAAATTATGCCTTTCCCAGCATTCTTTAAAGAAAATCTCTTAATACACTGGTATTCATTTTGAATTGTTTTCCTAAGATTTATTACTTAAAATTTATCCTCAGGGCCAGGTATAATGGGCAGAGCACTTGCCTTGCACGCTGCCAACCTGGGTTCAATCCGTATAAGGTCCCCCATGCTCCACCAGGAAACCAGGAATGATCACTGAGGGCAAAGCCAGGAGTAAGCCTGGAGCCAGTGCCAGGTATGCCCCCTGGCCAAAAAAAAAAAAAAAAGAAAAAAAGAAAAAGAAAAGAAAAAAACTTAAAAATAAGACTAGAGATTAATTTTTTTTGTGGACAAAATTTATTTAATCTCTATAGACTTTTGCTTTTAGTTTGTTTGCTTGGGGGCCATAGTCAAACATCACATATCCAGCTGTGCTCAGGGCTTACTCCTGACTCTGTGCTCAGTGCTTACTCCTGGCTCTGTGCTCAGAGATCACTCCTGGGGGCTCAGAGATCATATGGGTTGCTCAGGATTGAACCTGGGTTGACCATATGCAAGGCAAGTGCCTTCCTTACCTGCTATACTACCTCTTTGGCCCCTAAATTGGACTTTTTAATATCATGAGATAACAGCAGTTTTTGCTATCTTGGAACAAGGTCTGTTAAAAGCATTATAGTTACTCCGTTTTAATTTTTTTATGTGAGGGTGATCCTCACCCTGCAATGCCTGAGGGGTTATTGGGGCCATACCGTGTCAAAACCAAGGCTACCAAATACTCCACCCTTTGAGTCATCTCCTCTGCTCTTGTAATGAAGGGTGGGGGTGAGCAGGGACGCTGCACCCAATGGAACTGAAAATTCTAGTGCCTTTTCCGACAGCGTGGGCCAGACTAGCATTCACATTTAGCAGTGCTTAAGGAAATCATACCAATGCCAGAGATAAAGCTAATAGCCTCATACATTTTAGGATTTTGCTCTACCACTTAAGCTATCTTTCCCATCCCTGTAATTATTTTTGATAATTACTATATATGGGCTGGAGTGATAGCATAGCGGGTAGGGCATTTGCCTTGCATGCGGTCAGCCCAGGTTTGATTCCTCTGCCCCTCTCAGAGAGCCCAGCAAGCTACCGAGAGTACCTCGCCTGCACGGCTGAGCCTGGGAAGCTACCCGTGGCATATTTGATATGCCAAAAACAGTAGCAACAAGTCTCAAAATAGAGATGTTACTGATGCCCGCTTGAGCAAGTCGATGAGCAACGGGATGATAGTGACAAGTGACAAGAAACAATTACTACATACAGGCAGGAGCGATAGCACAGTGGGGTAGGGCGTTTGCCTTGCACTCGGCCAACCCACGTTCAATTTTTCTGTCCCTCTCAGAGAGCCCGGCAAGCTACTGAGAGTATCTTTCCCACATGGCAGAGCCTGGCAAGCTCCCCGTGGCGTATTCGATATGCCAAAAACAGTAACAAGAAGTCTCTCAATGGAGATGTTACTGGTGCCCGCTTGAGCAAATTGATGAACAACAGATGACACTGCTACAGACAATGCTATATTGTTTTTCATTTAAATGGTACTTTTAACCACTTTTATTCTTTCAATCCATGGTTATTAGGTACTTTTTCATTTCTGTTTGTATTATGTTTCTTTTAACAAAAGAATTTCTTTCAGTGTTACCCCAGTCTTCCTCCTCAGTAACCTTAACATTCAGATATCTTTATGATAAGATTTATAAATGGGGATGTTCTCTTGATTTCTCTTTCCTCTAATTTATTGTTTATAGAAGTGCAAGAAATGTTTGCATCTTCATTTGATATCCTGCTACTCCACGTCATTGTTATTTCTAGTAGTTTTTTTTTGTGGAATCTTTTGGGTGTTCTCTGCTATCGTGCCAGCTGCAGTACTTCATCCTTTCCAGTTTAGAGATTTATTTTAAATTTTACTTCCTTCCTTACTTCTCTAGAACTTTACAGTTTTTAATTTGTAAGCTTTGGAGAAAGAATGTCTCATCCAAAATGGATTGAGTTCTTGGTCTAGATTAAACCTTTTATTTTGTGAAGGAGGTGGGAGGGGCTGATATTGTTTGGGTCTCCCAAGCTATGCTCAGGGAGCCTGGGGACCACTCCTGGCAGTACTCGGGCAACCAGGCTAGGGGTTCAGTGGCAGGACCCAAGGATGTGGTGCTGATGAAGCCCTGAGGTACTCGGACCACTGAGGTCACCCTGATGATGCTTGGAGGCCACGTGTGCCCGGAAGTTAACTCAGGTGTGTACATGCCTTGGCTCTAATCCTTTATGCTGCCCCCATCACTAATTACAGTCTTGAGAGCTCTCATCACTGTTGTTGCCCTGGAAAGGGAATTAACAGAATGACTCAGCAGTGGAGGGAACCTACAGACCCGTTTCACTCTTTATTCCTTTTTTTCCAGACTCTGAGACATTATTGGTCCCTCTGGAGATACCAGAAACATAATATGGGTAAAACAAAAATGATACTTTTTTTTCCCCCCGCTAAGAACAACTAAGAAATATGCCGACTGAGAAATAAAATTGTCTACGCACTCTGAGTTCCAGGCTTTGGAGCCTCCTTCAGCTACAAATTCTGAGTTTATAGATCAAACAATAACTTGCTAACCCATCCCTTCCTGAAATGGGAAAATGGTGGAATCACCAGCTCCTCAGGACATTTTCCAGTTTCTTTGTTGAAGAACTTTTCCTTATTTGTTCCATTGGATCTTTAAGCAAGAAATTGTGTCCTTTTCCCACCCGATTCCCTTCACCAAGCTACCATTTCCTGCTCTATTACTTCTTTTCAGCACTACCCACTGATTTATATTTTTTTGAGGGGGGGAGAGTTGGTTTGTTTTTGTTTGTTTTGTAAAACAAGGTATTTAAAGTTTTTGTATTCCCTCATCACTGTCCTTTGCACTTGGGGGACAGGCAGGGTATGGAGAAATTAAGTTCAATCCTAGTCATCATGCTCAGTGCTTTGTGATCAGATATTTGGGCCTCTGAGTCCAGAACTCAGAATGCTGAGTTAACTGAAGGTATTATCAGAGCATAGGAGAAAAATTTACTGATCTATAGAGAAAAATGTCCTTGAAGATAAAGGGACCTATTTAGAGGTTAAGGCCTAAGTGGAGAAGCGAGCAAGATGACTTGTTTACCTTTCCCTTTGTGCCTTTTGTCTAAAATGTCAAGACTCCCAGTGAACACCACATTGCAGACATCATTGTTTAGTTAGGATTGTGAGAGTCATACTTGTATGGTTTTCATCACAATCTTCTATTAAGTCTCAAAGTAACTTTTATTTATTTAACTTATTTTATTTTTTTTGGCTTTTTTGGGGTCACACCTGGCTGCACAGGGGTTACTCCTGACTCTGCACTCAGGAATCACTCCTGGCAGTGCTCAGGGGACCATATGGAATGCCAGGGATCAAACCTGGGTTGGCTGCATGCAAGGCAAATACCTGCCCCGCTGTGCTATCGCTCCAGTCCCCTCAAAGTAACTTTTAGCCATTACTATCCAAAGTGAAATGTCACTGTGCAGTGTTAGTAGACTTTGAGGGATTAATATAACATGCATGAGTGAGGGGACTCTCTTTAAGAAAAATAAAACAAAATTATTATTATTTTTTTATTAGTTTATTTTTAATTAGGGAGTCATCGTGAGGGTACAGTTACAGATCCATACATCTTTGTGCTCATGTTTCCCCCATTTAAAGTTCGATAACCCATCCCTTCACCAGTGCCCATTCTCCACCACCAGTAAACCCAACATCCCTCCCCCCCCTCCCCAGTCCCATCTCCCCCCACCCCACCCTGCCACTATGGCAGGGAATTCCCTTTTGTTCTCTCTCTCTGATTAGGTGTTGTGGTTTGCAATAAAGGTGTTGAGTGGCCATTGTGTTCAGTCTCTAGTCTGTATTCGGCCCGCATCACTCTTTCCCCTCATGACCTCCAACCACATTTTACTTGGTGGTCCCTTCCCTGAGTTATCCAAAATGAGAGACCAGCCTCCAAGCCATGGAAACAATCTCCTGGTATTTATTTCTACTATTCTTGGGCGTTAGTCTTATAGTCTATTATTCTATATTCCACAGATGAGTGCAATCTTTCTATGTCTGTCTCTCTCTTTCTGACTCATTTTGCTTAGCATGATACTTTCCATGTTGATCCACTTATATGTAAACGTCATGACCTCATTTTTTCTAACAGCTGCATAGTATTCCATTGTATAGATGTACCAGAGTTTCTTCAACCAGTCATCTGTTCTAGGGCACTCGGGTTTTTTCCAGATTCTGGCTATTGTAAACAGTGCTGCGGTGAACATATAAGTGCATATGTCACTTCGACTATACTTTTTGGCTTTTCTGGGATATATTCCCAGCAGTGGTATTGCTGGGTCAAATGGGAGCTCAACCTCTAGTTTTTTGAGAATCGTCCATACTGTTTTCCAAAAGGGCTGAACTAGCCGGCATTCCCACCAGCAGTGTAGAAGGGTCCCTTTCTCCCCACATCCTCTCCAACAGCGGTTGCTTTTGTTCTTTTGGATGTGTGCTAGTCTCTGTGGTGTGAGGTGGTATCTCATGGTTGTTTTGATCTGCATCTCTCTGACGATTAGTGATGTAGAGCACTTTTTCATGTGCCTTTTGGCCATTCGTATCTCTTCCTTGGTAAAGTTTCTGTTCATTTCTTCGCCCCATTTTTTGATGGGGTTGGATGTTTTCTTCTTGTAGAGTTCAACCAGTGCTTTATATACCCTTGATATCAACCCCTTATCTGATGGGTATTGTGTAAATATCCTTTCCCATTCTGTAGATAGTCTTTGTATTCTGGTCGCTGTATCTTTTGCAGTGCAGAAGCTTTTTAGTTTAATGTAGTCCCATTTGTTGATCTCTGTTTTTACTAGATTGCTTAGTTCCGTGTCATCTTTGAAGATACCTTTATCTTCAATATCCTGGAGGGTTTTGCCGACCTTGTCTTCAATGTACCTTATGGTTTGTGGTCTGATGTTGAGGTCTTTAATCCATTTTGATCTGACTTTTGTGCATGGTGTCAGGTCAAGTTCTAAGCCCATTTTTTTGCATGTGGTTGTCCAGTTGTGCCAGCACCATTTGTTAAAGAGACTTTCCTTGCTCCACTTCACATCTCTTGCTCCTTTATCAAAGATTAGATGATCATACATTTGAGGTTGTGTGTGGGGATATTCCACCCTGTTCCATTGGTCTGCAGCTCTGCCTTTGTTACAGTACCATGCTGTTTTAATTGTTACCGCTTTATAGTAGAGTTTAAGGTTGGGGAGGGTGATGCCTCCCATCATCTTTTTCCCAAGAATTGTTTTAGCTATCCGTGGGCGAAAAACAAAATTATTAATGCACAGTTACGTACAGGGCTCTGGGCCATGCTAGTGCAAAATTTTGGCATTGGATTTCCACTTTTTGGTAGGTCCATTTGACTGACTACATTCCCTGAGTCCTTTCCATGGCTGCTATTAAGCCACATCTCCCAGTCCTGTAGCTAGTTACCCAGCTGGTTATTGGACCATAGGCTGGTAGAGCCTTTCTGGTAGAGTTGACTTTGACGTTATCTTCCCATTGTCAAGAGATTTGGTAAATGTCTTAATTGTGTCATCCTGCATTTTGCCATGCTCTGCAATTTTATGCTGTCCACAGATTTGATAAACATGTGTCTTTACAATGTTCATCCAAGTCAATTAAGCAACTGGGCACAAATGAGCTCCAGGGAAGCCCTTCCTAGACTGCTTTAGGCTGACACTAAGCAGCAACATTTATATGGCTGGCTACAAATCCAGCTAATTCTGCTATCACAGTGTTCGGAGATCCTGTTAAATGTCTTGCTAAAACCCAGGGATAAGCTGTCTGCTCCGTTTCCTCATTAGCCAAGCAAGAAACCTAATCAAAAAAAGAAATGTAGTTATGTAGGCCTCAGTTGAGAAATTTAAGTCTTATTTTATTAGTATTATCTGCAGTTAAGTCATTAATTTCCTAGCTCTTCCTTCCTCTTCCATCATGCCTGCATTTAATTAGAAAGAGGAAGAAATAGAGTAAGACTGTCCATGCTCTGAGCATCTTCCTTCAGCCACGCCTCCCATCCATCTCTGTGAGAAAAATAGTGCTCATATTTGCTTTGTTTGGTCACCGTCTCTGTGGAAGAGGGAGTGGGAGCTCCAGTCACTTCCCAAGTGCCCACTGGAGCAGACAGGCAGGTTGAATTGCCTGAGATCAGCGCAGTTTAGCAAACACCCACTGAGCCTGACAATGTGTTACAGAAACAAGGTCAACTGCAAAGCGGAAAGATTTCTATGAGCTTCCGGCTATTCAGGGATATTGGATACAGTGGATTCTAACAACTGCCTACTACTATGATGCTGATTTCCAAACATTTTGAAAGGTAGCCTCAGTGGTCATGTGTAAGGTCCCATCATAAGTTTCCTTGCTATTGCTCTCTTGGTTCTCTTCCTTCTCATTCATTCATTGAGTATGTATTGATTGCCACCTTGGGCTGAGTAGTTTCATAGGACCCAGTCTTTATCCACAAGGCTGTGTGTGTGTGTGTGTGTGTGTGTGTGTGTGTGTGTGTGTGTGTGTGTGTGTATTCAGGAAGCAGGATCTGGAGAAAAGCTTCATTTCCAACCCTGTGGAACTCCAAAGCTTCAGTGGTTGTTTTTGTTCCTCCTCCCCCCAACCCCATTCCACCTGTCCCCTCCATGACAGGCTCCCTTTAGCCCTAGTCTCTGTGTTCTTATCTCCCTTGCACAGTACACTGGCATTTCTCCAAAGGGATCAGATTTTCCCTCTCAAAAGGAATTTGTCCAGAACTCTGGCTTTATTATCTACTTTTCTTAGAACATCCCTGGTACAGAATTCTGTACATCATTTTTTTTTTTTCAGTTTGTAATCTTCAATTCACAGGAACTCTCTGGGTACAGATGAAAAGGTAGAAAGTAAGATAGTGTAGTCTTAGGATAGGATGTTTTTCTTTGTGAACTTTGTGACTGCATATATCACATACAAAGTGACAGCGATTGAACACTGCATACCCTTCATGCCTGCTCTCAGGGCAGATTGTCAAATATGTAGCACCGTAGCACTGTTGTCCCATTGTTCATCGATTTGCTCAAGTAGGCACCAGTAATGTGTCCATTGTGAGACTTGTTGCTACTGTTTTTGGCATATGGAATACGCCAGGGGTAGCTTGCTAGGCTCTGCCACGTGGGCGGGATACTCTTGGTAGCTTGCCTGGCTCTCCGAGAGGGACAGAGGAATTGAACCCGGACTGGCTGCATGCAAGGCAAACGCCCTACCCTCTGTGCTATAGCATGTGCTATAGCACCTCAAGTCAAATATGTAAGTGGACTAAATTTTAAAGTTTTTTCTCTTAAAAGAGCCAACAGTCTGAGTTATCCTAAGTTCTCCTCCACTACTCTTTATAAAGCATGAATAGTTTATGGGAAATTAGGGTTGAGAGTAATAAAGATGAGAGGCTATATCGTGGGGCCACTTCTGGGGTAAGAACTCATGTATAGTGCTCATATTTGCTTTGTTTGATCAGCAAATAATCTGACTGCCCCAGGCGTGAAACCATTTGCTTTTTTAACGTTCTTAGCTTCCAAAATTGTTGATTCTTAATCCTCTAATAGTAAATGGTCTAGGTAAATGGGAGTAAAATAAAGTCACGGACATTATTTTGCTATTTTGTGATTCTTCACATAAGGTATAAGATGAATAGACTTTTAAAATGGCTCTTTTACCACAAATTTATGTAGGACAGTTTGGATTCTTAAAAACACACACACACACACACACACACACACACACACACACACACACATCTACCAGTAGCCTCAGAATGTTGAATGTTGGTATCCAGGAGTTAAGGAGACAAAGAAAACCATTCTAATACTAGAGGCTGAAGGTTCAGACATGCTGGCTCAGGGATGCCTGAACCAATTGAAATCTTTTTTCCTTCCCCCTTTTATCATTTACGATCAAGGACACAGAGCTCTTTTCATTTGGAACTCTGGACTGATTTATGAACTTTGCTACAAATAATTAAGACTAGAATTGGTCATGATTTGCCCTCACTATTTACTAAGCTAAGATTATGAAATAGAAAGCTATCATCTGAAATGAAAAGTCAAAACTATTTTCCCAATGTCTTTTTTGGGACTTGATTTCCTCTTCCATGCTCCCATACTGTGGACACACTAAACAATGTGTTGAAAAACACTCAGCCAGGTTTGATCTTAGCCACTCACTCCTGGCTTATTCAGAGAAGCAGACTTATGAGTGAGTAGAATGTCTGGTGATGGGTTTGAACATGAGCCAGTTGGGTACAAATTTGGTCTCTTGCTTATGTAATTACCCAGTTGCTTAAATCATTATGGCTTCAACTAAAGTATTTATATTCGCTGTTGGATGAGCCACTCATGTTTGACATAATGGAAGCTGATAAAAGAGCCAATATATATTTTTTGCAATAATGTACAATCCATAACTTCCTTTCTCCCAGGGGAAAAGTAAAATTGCACTAAACTTTTTTTCCTTTGTGCCCATCAGATTCTAAACATAGACAACAATAAGTGCACTGTATCTAAATTCCCTGTGTCAACCAGAACTTTTTGTCAACCCTTGTGGAATAAAAAATACAACATTTTATAAATGACTCACACAGCCTCCCCTGTGATAATATTTTCTAAAGTTCATTTCTGCATTATCAGTACTATGGATAGTAGTATTTTGGGTGCCTCCCCAGTGCTATTGTAGTGTTCAAGGGAATCATATAATGCTATGGATAAAATCTAGGACTCTCCCATTCAGAGAATGTACAACTAACTTTGTGTTACCACTCCCATTTTTTTTTTTAATTTTTAAATTTATTTATTTTTAATTAGAGAATCACCGTGAGGGTACAGTTACAGATTTATACACTTTTGTGCTTATACTTCCCTCATACAAAGTTCGGGAACCCGTCCCTTCACCAGTGCCCATTCTCCACCACCCGTAAACCCAGCGTCCCTCCCACCCTCCCCAATCCCATCTCCCCCCCACCCCACCCTGCCACTGTGGCAAGGCATTCCCTTCTGTTCTCTCTCTCTAATTAGCTGTTGTGGTTTGCAATAAAGGTGTTGAGTGGCCGCTGTGCTCAGTCTCTAGCCCTCATTCAGCCTGCAACTCCCTTCCCCCACATGGCCTTCGACTACAATGTAGTTGGTGATCGCTTCTCTGAGTTGACCTTTCCCCGGAACGTGGGGCCAGCCTCGAAGCCATGGAGTCAATCTCCTGGTACTTATTTCTACAGTTCTTGGGTGTTAGTCTCCCACTCTGTTATTCTATATACCATAGATGAGTGCAATCTTTCTATGTCTGTCTCTCTCTTTCTGACTCATTTCACTCAGCATGAAACTTTTCATGCCCATCCACTTAACTACAAAATTCTTGACCTCCTTTTTTCTAACAGCTGCATAGTATTCCATTGTATAGATGTACCAAAGTTTCCTCAACCAGTCATCCGTTCTGGGGCATTCGGGTTTTTTCCAGATTCTGGCTATTGTAAACAGTGCTGCGATGAACATACATGTGCAGATGTTGTTTTGATTGTACTTTTTTGCCTCTCTGGGATATATTCCCAGCAGTGGTATTGCTGGGTCAAATGGGAATTCAATATCTAATTTTTTGAGAGTCGTCCAAATTGTTTTCCAGAAGGGCTGAACCAGTCGGCATTCCCACCAGCACCACTCCCATTTTTTTAAATAGTAAACTTTTATTTTATTTATTTCACTGCCATCACTGTCATCCTGTTGCTCATTGATTTGCTCACGCGGGCACCAGTAATGTCTCCATTGTGAGACTCATTGTTACTGTTTTTTGGCATATCTAGTATGCCACGGGTAATTTGCCAGGCTCTGCCGTGTGGTTGAGATACTCTCAGTAGCTTGCTGGACTCTCCAAGAGGGGTGGAGGAATTGAACCTGGGTTGGCTGCATGCAAGGCAAATGCCCTACCCACTTGTATCACTGTGAGATACAGTTACAGACTTACAAACTTTTATGCTTAAGTTTCAGTCATACAATGATCAAGTACCCATCCCTCTGCCAGTTCCCACTCTCCACCACCAATGATCCCAGTATCCCTCCCACTACCCCCCATCACCCCCCACCTCCTGCCTCTGTGGCAGGTGCATTTCCTTTTACTCTCTCTCCTTTTGGGTGTTGTGGTTTGCAATACAGGTATCAAGTGGCCATCATGTTCGGGCTATAGTCTACTTTCAGCACACATCTCCCATCCTGAGTGGGCTCTCTAAGCATCCTTTACTTGGTGGTCTCTTCTCTATCTGAGCTGCCTTTTCCCCCAGCATGTGAGGCCATTCTTGAAGTAATTCTTAGCTGCTGTGGCATATGCCCTGCTCATGCATGTGGTTGCGGGTCTCAGAACTGGAGCAGAATTCTAGAGTTTCTGTGGGGTGGAGGAGAGGTGTTAGTGCTGGTTCTGGGTAAAGGAGGCGTTGTTTGATGAGGAGACAGTAGTAGTGGGGTTTTCGACAGATGCTCTTCAACTACTAGTATAGAGATATGTAGCCTCTGTGAAATCCACAACCTAGTAGTAGAGAAAGGTCAGGATCAGTGATGGCAGTCACTTAAATCTCTTTCCATTCTTTTTTTTTTAATTAATCCCAGATTGGAGAATTACTGAGCACCACCCATCCTGCCAACAAAGCCAGCTTAACCTTGTTCTGTCCCGAAGAAGGGGACTGGAAGAACTCCAATCTTGACAGACACAATCTCCAAGACTTCATCAATATTAAACTCAACTCAGCTTCAATTTTGCCAGAAATGGAAGGACTTTCTGAGTTCACAGAGTACCTCTCTGAGTCAGTGGAGGTCCCATCACCCTTTGACATCCTGGAGCCGCCTACATCAGGAGGGTTCCTCAAGCTCTCCAAGCCCTGCTGCTACATTTTCCCAGGAGGCAGGGGTGATTCTGCGCTGTTCGCTGTGAATGGATTCAATATGCTCATCAATGGGGGATCAGAAAGAAAATCCTGCTTCTGGAAGCTCATTCGACACTTGGACCGAGTCGACTCCATCCTGCTCACCCACATTGGGGATGACAATTTGCCTGGCATCAACAGCATGCTGCAGCGGAAGATCGCAGAGCTCGAGGAAGAGCAGTCCCAGGGCTCCACCACCAATAGTGACTGGATGAAAAACCTCATCTCCCCTGACTTAGGAGTTGTGTTTCTCAATGTCCCCGAAAATCTGAAAAACCCAGAGCCGAACATCAAGATGAAGAGGAGCATCGAAGAAGCCTGCTTCACTCTCCAGTACCTAAACAAATTATCCATGAAGCCTGAACCTCTGTTCAGAAGCGTTGGCAACTCGATTGATCCCGTCATCCTTTTCCAGAAGATGGGAGTGGGTAAACTTGAGATGTACGTCCTTAACCCAGTCAAGAGCAGCAAGGAGATGCAGTATTTTATGCAACAGTGGACTGGTACCAACAAAGACAAGGCCGAACTAATCCTGCCGAATGGTCAAGAAATTGATCTCCCAATTTCCTACTTAACTTCTGTCTCATCTTTGATTGTGTGGCATCCTGCCAACCCTGCAGAGAAAATCATCCGCGTTCTGTTTCCCGGAAACAGCACACAATATAACATCCTAGAAGGACTGGAAAAGCTCAAACATTTAGACTTTCTGAAACAGCCACTGGCCACCCAGAAGGACCTTACTGGCCAGGTGGCCAGTCCTGCTGTGAAACAAATCAAGCTGAAACAGAGAACAGATAGCCGAGAAAGCCTGAAGCCCGCTGCAAAACCACTGGCCAGCAAGACTGTGAGAAAGGAGTCTAAAGAAGAAAGCGCTGAGGTCACCAAGGCAAATCATGTGGAGAAGCCGCCCAAAGCCGAAAGCAAAGAAAAGGTCATAGTGAAAAAAGACAAGCCAATGAAAACAGAGGCCAAGGCTCCAGGCATAGAGAAGGAGGCTGGCAAAGAAGAGCAATCTCCAGGGAAAGCCGAGGGTGCTGAGAAACCAGCCACAGACACTAAACCCAAGGTGGTCAAGGAGAAGACAGTGAAGAAAGAAATCAAGGCCAAATCGGAAGACAAGAAAGAGGAAAAGGAAAAGCCAAAGAAAGAAGTGGCTAAAAAGGAGGACAAAACCCCAATTAAGAAAGAAGAAAAACCGAAAAAGGACGAGGTGAAAAAGGAAGTCAAGAAAGAAATCAAGAAGGAAGAGAAAAAAGAAACCAAGAAAGAGGTAAAGAAGGAGACACCATTGAAGGAGGCCAAGAAGGAAGTGAAGAAGGAGGAGAAGAAGGACGTTAAAAAGGAAGAGAAAGAACCTAAGAAAGAGGTTAAGAAAATCGTTAAAGACACAAAGAAATCATCCACTCCTCTCTCTGATGCGAAAAAGCCAGCAGCATTAAAACCAAAAGTACCCAAGAAGGAAGAGTCTGTCAAGAAAGAGTCTCCGGCCGCCGGGAAGCTGAAGGAAAAAGGGAAAGTTAAAGTCATTAAGAAGGAAAGCAAGACCACAGAGGCAGCTGCTGCAGCCGCTGGTGCTGCGGCCACCACAGCGGCCGTGGCAGCGGCAGCTGCAGCGGCCACCCCTGGCCCCACCAAAGAGCTTGAGGCCGAGAGGTCCCTCATGTCGTCCCCTGAGGATCTCACCAAGGACTTTGAAGAGCTCAAAGCTGAAGAGGTGGATGTAGCCAAAGACATCAAGCCTCAGCTGGAACTGATTGAAGACGAAGAAAAACGGAAGGAGACGGAGCCAGTCGAAGCATATGTCATCCAGAAAGAGACCGAAGTCATCAAAGGTCCCGCCGAGTCCCCTGACGAGGGCATCACCACCACAGAAGGGGAGGGGGAATGTGAGCAGACCCCCGAGGAGCTGGAGCCAGTTGAGAAGCAGAGGGTGGACGACATTGAGAAATATGAAGATGAGGGAGCGGGTTTCGAAGAGTCCTCAGAGACGGGAGACTATGAAGAGAAGGCAGAAACTGAGGAGGCTGAGGAGCCCGAGGAGGATGGAGAAGAAAATGGATATGTGAGCACGTCTAAGCATAGCGTCCTGGAGGAGGAGGACAGCACCAAGGCCGAGGCTGATGTGCACCTGAAGAAGAAGAGGGAGTCCGTGGCCAGCGGGGATGACCGAGCGGAAGAAGACATGGATGAGGCCATAGAAAAAGGAGAGGCTGAACCTTCGGAGGAGGAGGGTGATGAAGAGGACAAAGCTGAAGATATCAGAGAGGAAGACTATGAGGCTGAGAAAGTTGAAGCCGAGGATTACGTGATGGCCGTGGTTGACAAAGCTGCAGAGGCGGGTGGTGCGGAGGATCAGTATGGGTTCCTGAGCACCTCCACCAAGCAAGTGGGGGCCCAGTCTCCTGGCCAAGCGCCTGCCTCTTCAATTCATGATGAGACTTTACCTGGAGGCTCAGAGAGCGAGGCTACAGCGTCTGATGAGGAGAATAGAGAAGACCAGCCGGAAGAATTCACCGCCACCTCTGGCTACACTCAGTCCACTATTGAGATATCCAGTGAGCCCACCCCCATGGATGAGATGTCTACTCCCCGGGATGTCATGAGCGATGAGACCAACAATGAGGAGACAGAGTCACCCTCTCAAGAGTTTGCTAACATCACCAAATACGAATCTTCACTGTATCCTCAGGAATACTCCAAACATGCTGTTACATCCCTCAATGGACTCTCTGAAGGGTCAAAAACAGACGCCACTGACGGGAAGGACTATAATGCTTCCGCCTCCACTATCTCGCCACCATCATCCATGGAGGAAGATAAATTCAGCAGATCTGTTCTGAAAGATGCATACTGCTCTGAAGAGAAGGAGGTGAAAGCCAGCACCACGTTGAACATCAAGGATGCTGTCTCGACAGTTTCTCCTGACACACGCAGTCCATCCAAGAGCCCTTCCCTGAGTCCGTCTCCTCCATCACCCATAGAGAAGACCCCCCTGGGTGAACGTAGCGTCAACTTTTCGCTGACACCCAATGAAATTAAAGTCTCAGCAGAAGCCCAAGCTGTACCCGCGTCTCCTGAAGTAACCCAGGAAGTGGTGGAAGAACACTGTGCTAGTCCTGAGGAAAAAACCCTGGAGGTGGTATCTCCTTCTCAGTCTGTTACTGGCAGTGCTGGCCACACACCTTACTACCAGTCGCCCACTGAGGAGAAAGCCAGTCAGCTCCCCACGGAAGTCAACACAAAGACCACGGCAGCCTCGGAGAGTTTTGAATTTAATGATGCCAAAGATGAGCACGAGAGGGCTTCCATAAGCCCCATGGATGAGCCCGTGCCTGACTCAGAGTCTCCCATTGAAAAGGTTTTGTCTCCCTTACGAAGCCCTCCCCTCATCGGATCAGAGTCTGCCTATGAAAGTTTCCTAAGTGCTGATGACAAGGCTCCCGGCGGATGTGTGGAGAGCCCCTTTGAAGGAAAGAATGAGAAACCCGGCTTTTCAGACCAAATAAGTCCAGTCTCTGATGTGAATTCCACTGGTCTTTTCCAAGGTCAACAGAAAGGGAAAAGCACAGACTTTATACCAATAAAGGAGGACTTTGGGCAAGAAAAGAAAGCGGATGATGTTGATGCTGCGAGTTCTCAGTCAGGACTGGCTTTAGATGAGAGGAAGTTAGGAGGAGAGGTTTCCCCGACACAGATAGATGTCAGTCAGTTTGGATCTTTTAAAGAGGACACTAAGATGTCCATTTCTGAAGGCACTGTCTCAGACAAGTCAGCAACACCTGTTGACGAGGGGGTAGCAGAAGACACCTACTCTCACATGGAGGGCGTAGCCTCTGTCTCCACTGCATCTGTGGCCACGAGCTCATTTCCAGAACCCACCACCGATGACGTGTCTCCTTCGCTGCACGCAGAGGTGGGTTCCCCGCATTCCACCGAAGTCGATGACTCCCTTTCAGTGTCGGTCGTGCAAACACCCACCACATTCCAGGAAACAGAAATGTCTCCATCAAAAGAAGAATGCCCAAGACCGATGTCCATTTCTCCACCAGACTTCTCTCCTAAAACAGCCAAATCCAGGACCCCAGTGCAAGATCACAGGTCTGAACAATCCTCCATGTCTGTTGAATTTGGCCAAGAATCTCCAGAGCACTCCCTGGCGATAGACTTCAGCCGGCAGTCTCCAGACCACCCTGCAGTGGGTGCGAGTGTGCTTCATATCACTGAAAACGGGCCGACCGAGGTGGACTACAGTCCTTCCGACATGCAGGACTCCAGCCTCGCACATAAGATGCCACCACTGGAAGAGCCCTCCTCCTACACCCAAGATAACGATCTCTCTGAGCTCATCTCAGTATCTCAGGTCGAGGCTTCCCCGTCCACCTCTTCTGCACACACCCCTTCTCAGATAGCGTCTCCTCTCCAAGAAGAGGCTCTCTCCGATGTACCTCCCCGAGATATATCCTTATATGCCTCACTCACCTCTGAAAAAGGGCAAAATCTGGAAGGAGAGAAGCTCTCCCCCAAGTCTGATATCTCTCCACTCACTCCCAGAGAGTCCTCTCCTTTATATTCACCTGGTTTTTCAGATTCTACCTCTGCTGTCAAAGAGAATGTATCAGCTTGCCACACTTCCTCTCTTCCACCTATGGACGCAGCATCCTCAGAGCCCTATGGCTTCCGTGCCTCAATGTTATTTGATACAATGCAACACCATCTAGCCTTGAACCGAGACTTCAACACCTCTGGCACAGAGAAGGACAATGGAGGGAAGACTCCTGGCGACTTCAACTATGCCTATCAAAAGCCTGAGAAAGCTAGCAGGTCTCCTGGTGAGGAAGGGTATGACTATGACTCTTACGAGAAGACCGTGAGGGCGCCTGATGCCAGTGGCTACTATTATGAGAAGACGGACAGAACCAAGACCCCATGTGACGGCGGCTACACCTATGAGACCATTGAGAAGACCACCAAGACTCCCGAAGAAGGGGGCTATGCCTGTGAGATAATTGAGAAGACCACGCGGCCCCCCGAGGAGGGGGGTTATTCTTATGAGATCAGTGAGAAGACCATCCGGACCCCCGAAGTGAGTGGCTACAGCTACGAAAAGACGGAGAGGACCAGAAGGCTTCTGGATGACATCAGCAATGGCTACGATGACACTGAGGACAGTGGTCACACCCTGGGGGATTGCAGCTACTCCTATGAGACCACAGAGAAAATCTCCAGTTTCCCCGAGTCTGAAAGCTACTCCTACGAGAAGTCGACAAAAACCACCCGAACCCCTGAAATGTCTACCTACTGTTATGAGACCTCAGAGAAGATCACCCGCACCCCACAGTCGTCTACCTATTCCTACGAGACTTCTGACCAGTGCTACCCTGCCGACAAGAAGTCCCCCTCCGAGGCTCGCCAGGAAGTCGACTTATGCCTTGTGTCCTCCTGCGAGTACAAGCACCCCAAGACCGAGCTCTCCCCCTCCTTCATTAACCCCAATCCTCTCGAGTGGTTTGCCAGTGAAGAGCAACCTGAAGAAGGAGAGAAACCCCTCACTCAGTCCGGGGGCGCTCCACCACCTCCAGGAGGAAAGTCACAGGGGCGGCAGTGTGACGAGACACCCCCCACGTCTGTCAGCGAGTCAGCCCCCTCCCAGACCGACTCAGATGTGCCCCCTGAGACAGAGGAGTGCCCTTCCATCACAGCCGATGCGAACATCGATTCTGAGGATGAGTCTGAAACCATTCCCACAGACAAAACCGTCACCTACAAACACATGGATCCCCCGCCAGCCCCCATGCCAGACCGCAGCCCTTCTCCACGCCACCCTGACGTGTCTATGATGGACCCCGAGGCCTTGGCCATCGAGCAGAACCTGGGCAAAGCACTGAAGAAAGACCTAAAGGAGAAGACCAAGACCAAAAAGCCAGGGACCAAGACCAAGTCCTCGTCTCCTGTCAAGAAGGGTGACGGGAAGTCCAAGCCCTCTGCTGCTTCCCCAAAGCCAGCAGGCTTGAAGGAGTCCTTAGATAAGGTGTCTAGAGTGGCTTCTCCCAAGAAGAAAGAATCTGTGGAGAAGGCCACAAAAGCCACGACCACGCCTGAGGTTAAAGCAGCACGTGGGGAAGAGAAGGACAAGGAGACCAAGAATGCCGCCAACGCCTCCACATCCAAATCCGTAAAGACAGCCACGGCAGGTAGGTGACAGCGCAGGCACCCTGACATGCTCCACACTTCCACTTTCCCATAGCTGTCATGCTGCCATTATACTCGCACAGTGCCCTTTCCCTTCTCTTGACTGTTCCTTTCTGCCAAAAGGTTTAGGCCTGAGCCTCAGTGGCCTGGAGATGTAGTCAAAGCAGGTAGTCAAAGCATTTCCCATGCACCAGATCCCATTTCTGAGTGTGCTCCTTTCTACCACATAGCAACTGATTTGGCTTATCCTAAACTCTCTCAGAACCTCGAATGTGCAGAGCAGACTTCTCTGGATGACTATGCAAGACTGGCATAGGCCATGTGGTCCCAGAATCAAGCGAAGGTATCCCAGGTCAGACACTTCCAGAGACAGAAAGAACCAGCAGAGGCCCAAGATTCCATGTTTTAAAGTAGCTATAGAATTTTGAAGTAAAAAATTACTCAAATACTTGGGCCAAGGACATAGCTCAGAGGTAGAGCACTTGCCTTGCATGTGTGAGGACCTGGGTTCAATCCCCAGCCCCTCAAAAGAAGAAAGAAAGAAGGAAAGAAAGAGAAAAAGAAAGAAAAGAAAGAAAGAAAGAAAGAAAGAAAGAAAGAAAGAAAGAAAGAAAGAAAGAAAGAAAGAGAGAAAGAAAGGAAGAAAGAAAGCAGGAAAGAAAGAAAGGAGGAAAGAAAGAAAGAAAACTTTAAAAGTTTGCACTGTAGCACTGTCGTCCTGTTGTTCATCGATTTGCTCAATCGGGCACCAGTAACATCTCCATTGTGAGACTTGTTACTGTTTTTGGCATATTGAATACACCACAGGTAGCTTGCCAGACTCTGCCATGCAGGTGGGATATTCTCGGTAGCTTGCCGGGCTCTCCAAGAGGGACGGAGGAATCGAACCTAGGTCGGCCTCATGCAAGGCAAACACCCTACCCTCTGGAGAAATCACCAGGCTGGGTTAAACATTAAAAGCATTGTTCTATTTTCTTATCAGCATATAAATACCATAATTTCAGTTGACCGGTGAATACCCACATAAAACAAGAGAAAAGTATTAAATCCTCTTCTTATCCTTCTCTGACCTTAAGGCCTCATTTCAGATTAGGATTTCACTTGTGAGGATCAGAGGCTCCCTGACTTTTGATTGCAACTACCTTGTTCCCAATTCCTATATTTCGAAAATTCTCAGCAAGGCCCTGGTGTTTTGATGAGCCAGGCCTCTGATGACCAGCTTGCTGTCGTTGCTTCAAACCAATCTATGGGATTTACATTCATTCTATTTGCTTTACACTCAATCTGGGATTTCCCATCACAGTTTACAAAATATAAAATGATTCAGGTACCAAGCAGAAATTAATTTAAATTTTCCTGATTTACTAGGGAAAATCAGATCTGACAGATGAATTTCTGGGGAAGCTGAAATACAGTGTATATTTGGGAAGTTGCAAAATTTTTACTCTATTAGAGTTGCAAATTTTTACTTTAAGCAACGTAAACTGCAATTTCAATTCTTCATTTATTTCTACATGCAAGAAAGAAAACAAACTTGTTCATGCTTAGAATTAGTGGGAAACCACCAGATTATGGACAGCCAATGTGGACTTAGGAGGAGACATGAAATCCATTCAAACATTAAAAACCAACTGAAACTTGCCAGAACATAGATGCACTAGCTCACCCAGTGAATTTTTTACTTAAACTTGCTTTGACAGTTTAATTTAAAGACATAGTTTTGAGGGTGTTTCTTTGGGAAGAGGTTTAGCTATGCCTCTCAAGGTACTCTGACACTGCTTGGGGGACCATGCAATGCTGTGAATGAGGCAAACACTATAATCTTTAGGCTATCTCTCTCACACCTACAGAGAATGTAAAGTCAGAGTTGTAAGGCTGCATTCATTTGAATTTACTTTGAAGATGCATTTCAATAGATTTTTAGAAAGAAAAAAATATATTGTTAAAAATTGATTGTTAAAACAAACCTGGATTGATTCTGGCAGCTTCTCTTATTTGTGTTTTTATCAACTCATTTACTTGGTGTTGATGGTAGTGATTCAGTGTGTGAGAGAAAATTTCAGTTTTAATTATTACAATAACAGTAATTCACAAACTTCTGCTATAAATTGGAATTATTTGTGGTGACCCTTTATGTGGATATTCTGAAGGCCTTCAGGTCACATTCATGAAATGGTTGGTTGGTTACACTATTCCTAAATTGAGTCCATTTATTTAAATAAGAGTTTGATTATATACATATATGTATATGTATATAGATGTATGTATATGTATATATATGTGTGTGTATATATATATATGTATATATATATATATATATAGGCGGGGGGCACACTTGTTTAGGGTTTACTCAGGGTTTACTCCTGGCTCTGCATTCAGGAATCACTCTTGGCAGTGCTTGGGGAGCCATATGGGATGCCAGGGACCAAACCTGGATCATCTGCATGCAAGGCAATTGCCCCCTTCCCTCCCCCCCACCCCTGACACACACACACAAACACACACACACACACACACACACACACACACACACACACACACACACACACTGTACCATCATCCCGATCATCCCGATCCTAGTTTGATTGATTCTTACCACTCCTTGTCTCCCCCTCAGAAATAAAACTGGGTGGTTGATGGAGTTTACTACTGGTTTCGACTCTGAGGTGACAGTATTTAAACAGCCCATGGAGAAAGAGGCTTAACTATATAGGATCCAGACATTACAGCAATGGTTCCAAACCAGCCGTAGATTAGAAACATCTGAGTTCCTTTATAAGCTGGAAAGGGGATGGGGATGTATCTTAAGGGTAGACTACAAGTCTTGCATGGATAAGATTCTGGGTTTAATCTTCAGCACCACCAAGTATAGAAAGCTAGTGGTGCCCAGACCCGTACTCTAGTCAGGTTAAGTACATACAATTTTGTAGTGTTGGATTTGGGCATCAGTAGTTACCATGCTGATGATTCTAAGCAGGCAGCCAGGGTGAAAAACCATTCATTGCCTTCGAATGCTAGTTTTTATTACTGCTAGTTTAAACTCTCCAACTGGAACATGTCAGAAAGCCAGCTCATCAGACAAGGTGCCAGGAAAGTTTTGGGGTTAATTTGACTCTCCTTTGCCCAGGCTTTCCCACTGAGGTTGGGAATTCTTTATGCCAAGTCCCTTTTCTCCACTGTGGTCTGCACTGATTGACCAGGGAAAACCTCCTTTTTCTACCCTTCGTCTTGCCAAAGTTTGCCTTGCCTGAAGAGAGATGGCTCGCTTCGGCAGAGAACTGTGTGAAACAGAGAGTATAGTGTTTCATCGGTTTTTGAGTAAGGTTGAGGTCCAGAGGACCTTGGAAATCATATGCGGTTAAGAGCTGAACCATTTTCTAGACCAAATGTTGGGGTTTAATATTCAACTCTGAACCAAATTGCTCTCAAATGAGATCCCACTGTGGATTATGAAGCCTGCCTAAGATTGTGTGGTTTGTTAAATGCAGGGGCTTCCTTTGGTGTTTTCAAATCTCTTTCTTAGATCACTTTTCAAAGATGCACATTAGCAGTTCTGTTAGGATGAGTAAGATAATACAGTTTCATTTTTTCCCCCCAGAAAGGCCTTGAAACTCTTCATCCTAGCTAACGAGTTGCCCACAGAGGAGGATAACTCTGTGTTTCTCCTTGAAGGTGGAAAACAGCGGTGTTATCTATCTCAAGTTGCGGGTCCTCCTGGGGCATAAGTAGGGCAGGGAAAGAGGGCAGAGGGGTCTCTTCACATGCTCATGACCCTGCCTTTCTCCTTCTATTTTCTAAAGGACCAGGAACCACCAAGACGGCCAAGCCCTCAGCCGTGCCTCCAGGTCCCCCTGTGTATTTGGACCTGTGCTATATTCCCAACCACAGCAATAGTAAGAATGTTGATGCTGAGTTTTTCAAGAGAGTGAGGTCGTCCTACTACGTGGTGAGTGGGAACGACCCCGCCGCAGAGGAGCCCAGCCGGGCTGTCCTGGACGCCTTGCTGGAAGGCAGGGCTCAGTGGGGCAGCAACATGCAGGTAAGATCCCTGGACTGTGTCCCTGTGACAGTGCAACTGCATCCAGGAGAGAGGGAAGGAATCTGGGTTAAAGAGGCACTGTTGGCATCATTGACATCTGGTACCCCTCAGCTCTGTCACACACGAAATATCGTGAGCACAGAGTGGAGTCCACATACGGAAGAGTCCGGTGTCTTCCACTCTCTACCTTTCCCAGCTCCCATCACATACCAAGAGAATGCATATCTGAGTCATATTCCCATTGAGAGCTGCTATGGGATGGTCTTTACTTTCGGGGGCCTAAAGAACAGACCTAGGAATACAGGTAGTTAGCAAGTCAGCTTTCCCTGTGAAGTTAAATTCCACGGGGGCTGAAAATGGTCCCCAACAGGCCCATACCAGACTCCCCAACATTTATGACTGGCCACAGACTATCCAGTTATTTTGGTTGTGATCTTTGCATCTATTAGACTGATTGTATGATATCACATAAACTTGCTTATTTAATGAGATCGAAATCAAATGAGAAGTACCAAATGTAATGACCTCTTAATGAAAACTAGATGGAATTTTAACAATTTCATTCACTACCCACACACCCATATTGATCCTCCATTTCCAGCTATATGCATGCATTAAAGATTCATCTTATTTTCTCAGAATTAAAATATTAGTCATCTATGATCAAAATATGTGGAGCTATAGGAATTGCTATTAAATCTTGGATTAATTGCTGAATATTTAATGCAAAATTTACCAGTTGTGCTTAAACAAATGCATAGAAATTCTACATTACCTCAAGCTCTTTTTTTTTACTCTGAAGCATTAAAAAATTGCTAGTAAGTAGAGATGAAAAATTAATCTATCATTAGATTTTTTGGTTCTAATCTTCAGCTCCCCAGAAAAACTTAACCGTCTGGTTTCTGGAAAGTGTTCAAAAGTTCTTTGAATTTCTTGAGAACAGGAGACAATATCGTCTTTTTTCCAATTATTGCTTCTTTTGTTTATTTATTTTTTGCATTGGATTTCTGGCTCTGCCTTCATCAATGAATGTCTCTGTCCCTGCAGGTGACACTGATCCCAACTCATGACTCAGAAGTGATGAGGGAGTGGTACCAGGAGACGCACGAGAAACAGCAGGACCTCAACATCATGGTTCTTGCGAGCAGCAGCACCGTGGTTATGCAAGATGAATCCTTCCCTGCATGCAAGATTGAACTGTAACCGCCAAGGTCCGCCACACCACAGGATTTGAACTTTGTCTCCAGAAATTCTTCAATTTGAAACCACCTTTTCTAAAACATCAATTCATCTAAATAAGTTGCTGAACTGTTACCTGCCAAATGCTATGCTGTGTCACGGTGATGGAAGTCACTAATATTTTCTCACTTTTTGCCGATTGCTAAGGGAAGTAACAGTATTCCCAAAGTAGGGTTCAAGTTACTGCAAAATTACCTACCACAGTTCATCTCTGCTGAACATTTGGAAACCATGCACTAGCCAACCCAACTGATTTTTGCTAGGTAGAGGCATTTGTCTTAGAGAGAGAGAGCGAGCAAGGAAGAGAGAGAGCGAATGCGTGCGCATCAAGAGAAGAGAATGCAGGAGAGAGGAGAGAATGAGAAAGAAAAAGGATGCAAAAGAAGGGCGATGGAATGATAGAGAGTGCTGGTGAGACACCCAGAGAGAATAAGAGACAGCAGGTGGGGTGAGGGGAAGAGCGTAACCCATGGTGAGGTCTGCATTTTCTCAGGCATCTCTATTTTGTAGTCTGCAGAGGCAGAATTTTCAACTTGTGTCAGTCTGAGTCATCAAAAAGGGTCTTAATTTTCTAAAGCAAGTTGGTGGAAGACAATAAAAAGAACATTAGCGGGCATGTGAGATTTTCTCGCCTTAATTAAGCTCCTTCAAGTTTGAAGGCTGCACACTGACATAACTTAGTGAGTGTAGACTGGGTACACAAGTGGTTTGAACCCCAATTCAGTACTCCCAGACTCTTCAGACAGCGAGTAGATTGATCTAAGGCATGCTCCCAGCGTTCGTACGCCCAGTTAGTCCACTGATCCAATTTACCTGCATGCGGAAACACCCAAGTCCACCCTGATTAACAAGCCAATACCAAAGCAGTTGGGAGTACATATGGTAGACAATTTGCCTTAGAAAGCGACTTGAATGTACAAAGAAACTTGATGCACTTATTTTTTAATGTGAGACCGCAAGTTTATAAAACATCCGTGTAGGATTATAGACACTCCAGTTAAAGGAGCAAGTGTGTGCACGAGTGTGGGGGTACTAGAAGCTGAGCTGACTGGTGCAAGTTTGAGGCCAAGTCACAAGTGTCCCATACCGCTTCCGTGCACCTGCACCCCTCAGCCAAACAAGTTGAGCTTTTTTGTAGCTTCTTTACTACTGCACATTCAAGGTTGAAATGGCATCTATGGTCAGAACTGGGCAAACAGTGAATCTTACGGTGGAAGAATTTCTCAGCAAATGTACAGTATTTACCTTTTTCTGTCTTACATTGGCTTTTTTTTTTTAATTTTCAACTAATTTCTGCCTAATTATGGGAACAAGTGTACAGAAGAATTTTTTTAAGCTATGTGAGAACTTTTCATAGATGAACTTTATAACAAATGTTTTCATTTACAGGCAAATACAAGGAAAAACTCAAGTGACAGTCTTTTTTTTTTTAAGTATCGTAAGACAAGAACAAAAAATAATGTTGTTTGACGTTCTGGTGAGATTTAAGCCTGATATTGCAGTAATAATATTTATTAAAAACCCATAACTACCAGGAATAGTGATACCTCCCACCCCTTGATGCCATAACATAACTATCTTGAGTACATGTTCTTTGAGAGTGGTGGACAAAGACATGCTAGGCTACTTACTTGTACAGGCCAAGTCCATCACCTAATGGTTCATACTTCTTCCAAGATCTTCATCCATGAGGTAAAAGAGTCAAGATGAGCTCAATGAACACTAGCAAAAATTTTGCTTTGGGGTATTCTTTTCTGGGGAAAAAAAAAAACACGTAAAAGAAATAATGAATGGAAAGCAAATGAATTCCCGACTCCTACAGTTTATCATGTAGAATTCAGAGATCATTTCCGGCATTGAATGATGAACCTGGGAAGTGAGCTAACAATTAAAACTGCCATCACGTTTCAAGATGCAGATCAGTGCACCCGTGTTCAGATGTGGCAAACCTCTCAGTGACGACTGTGCCGTGCTATGTCATTTCCTGCAGACTCTAAGATCTATGGAGTTTAGTGAACAATGACCTCATTTTATTTTCTATGTCAGTTATTTATTTTGAAGTTAACATTTTTGTTTATTTTTGTCTGATAAATGTGTGTTTTGCACTGCTAACTACTATGAGGGTTTAAACAATGCTTCTTCAAGGTCTCTTCGCTGTGGACCTGTGCAGTCTACTTAATGCTGTGAATTACATTTTTCAAATGTTTAATTTTTTAAAAAAATAATATTCTATTTTTTTTAGGCTTCTCTAGGAATGCAGCTTTTATTTATTACCCCATTTTGTTTGAGTTCTTAGTAACAACACATTGGTTAAGGGTACAAAACAATTAAACAATGGAAACTCATTGTATCAAAACCGAATTTCATTGACTATAAATACATCTACTTCAAACTTATTTTCTGAGACAACCTAAGATGCTCAATCTAATTAGTGAATGACACATTGTTGAGTTGGTTCCCGAATAATGTATGGGAGGAGAAACAGATTTCTACCTTCTTGCCAAATCAGACCTCTGGTTGAGTTTTCCTTGATCGAAGTTGAAATTGTTCTCCAGTTTCCCAAATTAAATTTATTTACCATGCATTATTTTGTTTTTTAAAAATACGTAAGCATTTCTTTTTTATTTTTGCTATGGTTTTATTGGGAAGCTGTCACTTTCTAGCTGTCTCTTTTTTCCTGTAAAATATATTAGTACATTCTCCATCCATTGTTCTCAGTTATGGCCACAGAACCTGAGCATACCCCAAACACCAATATTTGCATTACAGGTCGCTCCTGTCCTTCCAAACATCTTTTCTACCTGTGTGACTAACCTAATTTTGCTAGTTCTATTAAGTACACAATTAGTTTTGTAACAACCATCACAATGTACCATGTACATTCATGGTGAGAGCTAAAGATTGACACAGACTTCTAATTCATACAATTACTTGGTTCAATTGTGTAGACTGAATATTTGAGTGGAAGGAATTGACAGTGCTTAAACGATGGGATTCCATCAAGATAGCATTCATGATCATGACTTTTTTAGTAGTATTCTTAAAATTCTACAGAGACAAAAGGTTAGGATGATCCTCCGTTTTCAATTTTAATGAATTCTATCCCCTTCTCAAAACCCAACCCTGTGCATGCTTTCTCAGTCTTGTGGTGGGACTGAATACAATGACTGAATCTCTTCTCTCCCCGCCCCCCTGCCCCCGCCCCAACCCAACCCCCTCTCTAATGCCATTTTCCATGGATTAAAAAAAGAAAAAAAATTTTTTTCTCCTTAACCTTACATATCCTAGTGAATGGTTTTTCCCAGTGTATATGGATGTTTTATGTGTCTCCAATAGCTTATGCAGTTTAGGAGCTGTCCAATACTCATTTAATAAGATTTAATCATTTGCTCATGGAAATTTTACCACCTACCATTTCCCCTCCATCATCAAATCTGAGCTCTCAGGAGCTGCTCTTACAATTCTGAAATGACTTTATTTTCTTTTTGCCTCTCTTTAGTCACCTGTCACAGGAGGTTCTTGCTCAGTAATGATATTGTGAGTTAGAGAAATAGCTTTTTCTTTTCTTTTTTGGCGCTTGAGATTTAGAAGAAAAGATCCTGTTTCCATTGGAAAGGAACTGTAAGCTTGTCTTCTAACCAACTGAACAACACACCGAAAGCAGCCTAGGAATGAGTATTTCTTTGAAAGCAATTAGGTTATTCACCTGGTATTAAAAACTACGATTTAATAAAAAGAATCTGTGACTTCATTCATTTAAAAGGCAGCATCAAAAACCGAAAAGGAAGGGGGAAAAATAAGTAGCTTCTCTGCAGCCAATTGGAGCTCCTCGAAATAGGAGCCATGGAGAGGAGGCGTGAAAACTTGGCTGCCCTTTGGCCCTCGGCCAGCGCCTGGCTAGAGCCTGGCCGGAGCCCAGCAGAGCCCAGTGGGCCCATGGGCCTGTAGCTCTGTCTCTGTGGCCCTGGGAAGACGTGGTCTGAGCCCCCGCTGAGAAGCACCTCCGACTCCTCTCTCTTGTTCTGAATGGTGTTTGTGTCAGTCTGCAGCTGTGTATGGTATTACGTCTTATAATCCTGCATCACTTCTATCCTATCCAGTCATATCTAATGTAGAAAATTAGTTTCCAGTGAAAGTAATATGTAGTGCTTTTATGATATTTGTGTGCAATATCCCCTCTTCCATTGAGGATATTTGATGTAAAAGAAAAAAAAAACTCAGTTCCACAATAAAATACAAAAGTGGCAAAAGTTCATGTGTGTGCTGTGCTGTCATTCATCTTGTGTTTGTTGAACTCACCCAGAGTTAAGATTGGCCACCCGGAGGGAGAGGGAGCAGGCAGCCAGGATTCACTCCTGCCTCAAGGGTAGCCTGGATCCAGAGCTTCCTGGCTTCTGGCAAAGCTGAGGGGACCTGCTACTGATTTCTACAGCTGCTACCTCTTGATTTGGGGGGCTTAAGGACAAAAACTGGGGTAAGAGATGCTATGTCTTGAAAAGTAAAAGTAAAATAGTCCAGGGCAGTTGAAGGAGGCTGTTTAGAGGATTAAGTTAAAGCACAATACAAATTCCCCAAAGCTTTTGTTCCAGCTCTATCAAACCTGACTGCATGACCGAAGCCACTATATTCATTTGGAGTTCCATTTCTCTCCCTTGCAAATGAGAGAATTTGATTAGATGATTGAACTGGATGGTTTCTCTCCAGGCTGATTTCCTGAGGCACACCATAGCTGCCCCTCTGGGTTGTTTAGACCCAATACTTCACCTCCCCTTGCTGCTTTACTCTGCTTAAGAATAAGCACGATATGAGGCTGCAGCAATAGCACAGCGGGTAGGGCATTTGCCTTGGGCGTGGCCGACCTGGGTTCGATTCCCAGCATCCCATATGATCCCCTGAGCATCACCAGGAGTAATTTCTGAGTACAGAGCTAGGAGTAACCCCTGTGCATCGCCAGGTGTGACCCAAAAAGGAAAAAAAAAGCATGACATGATTACTCTCCTATTGGGTTTGATTCACATGCAAATTAAACATGTTAAGTAGAAATAATTATTAATAACCAAAAGTACCTGGCAAAACGAAAGACTTCCTGAGTCTTTCAGGTATTTATTGTACCTTTTATATTCAGTAGTGGGTGATATTGTGGGGACTTAAAGGTAAGCAAAATGTATAAGCTGCCCTAATGGGGTTCCAAAAATTTCAAGGGTTCAAGTCATAATAGAAAAAGTACTACTGGTGTCTGAGACCTTATGTAAAAGCTAGAAAGAAACTGGCTTATGCATAGGCTCAGAGGAGACAAGGATCAGCATGTCTGGGAGCTCAGAGTGCTTTACATGGCATCATATGGGTCCCTGGTACCTCAGTTCCCCACATCTTCTTCTTCCCTGCCTGCCTTCAAAGGTTGGCCCCAAGGACCATGGCAGCCTGTTAAGTCACATATACTGGTTATATTGAGGACATGCATGTGTGTCAGGATCGGACCCAGGCCTCATACACACTGAGTCATATCCTTGACCTCAGAGACTCCTTTTGATATTTATATCATGCTTAAGAGACTATTTCTACTACAAGTTTCTGAAGAGTCTAAAATTTCTCAGAGAATGGAAGGGTTCATGAAGGCTCAGGGTATAAAATCACCACCAGGAGGTTAGAATTACATCTGTCAGACTCAATTTAAATAAGTTATTTTCTGTTCCACTGCCAAAGTTTCGTTCTAGAAACCCTGCCTTCCTTTCTGAAACTCCAAATGAATGAATGACCATCCTGGTTTGCTGGTTGCCCGGACTGTCCTGGTTTTGGTACTGAGAGTCCCAGGAGAACCCCGAGCCCCAGAGACACCTGGTGGTTGGTCAACCCACATCTCTGGTTCTTACCTCCCTATGCCCAGCGATGACGAGTCAGAGACGATGCCCCTCCAACTGTTCTGTGTCTGTAAATTGGAAGAAACTTTGCTTCCATTTCTTTTTTCATGTCTCCTGGGCAAATAAGCAAAGGTGTGACACATAGTAGGTGTTAATAACTACCCGTTGAACAATATATTTAGTTTCCAAATGGCACGTATGGTATTGTTGGAAAGAGAATTTGGAATCAAATTTCTGTTCAAACATGGCATTTGCCTCTTATTGTGTGGCCCAAGTTTGCCTCTTATTGTGTGGGACAAGTCACAGACATCTCAATTTCTTAGTGTTTCCTCTCAGAAAAATGAAAGCAGTAATTTCTGCCAGGTAAGGTGGGTAGAATTAAATGGAGAATCACAAAAAAAGCTGTTAAATATATTTTGAGTGGACTGGAGATGCAGCTCATACATGCTTGCCTTGAATGCATGCCCTGGGGTTGATCCCTTGGTGCTGCAAATAACAATACTATTAATAATAATAAACCCTCTCTATATAATTTTTAAAATAGTTAATATGGGTACATAATTGCATCAGGAGTCAGAGCTTGGCAAACAGTAACACCACCCTGCATTTAGTGGCCATATTTGCTCTAGTCCACATGCCACAAGGCATACTGGCTTCTGATGGTGATTTAAGGATTGAAATTTTGAATGCTGCAAAACCAAAGCATCACAGAAACTAAAAAAAAAAAAAAAAAAGCAAACGACATTCTCCTACTTCATACATCAAGGACTCAATATCCCTGTTATCATCCCTCTGGAGCCTTCCCTAGTTTTTTCATCTAGTGTTAAAAGCCTCCAACTGATTTTATTTTCAGATGTGTTTTGTAAGAATAAATTGTTTGTTCTGTGAACATGTCCCTTACACTCACTATCATAACAGCATAGCACAGCCCACTTCTAATTGTTTGGTTTTAAACAAAGATCCCATGGTAAACTGTCACCACCTCAGGGTCATTGCTACCATTTTTTTGTTTGGATTTCCTCGTTACCACAGAGGTAATGACTTCCTCTCGGCAGCACAGAATGTTGGTCAAGCTAAGAAGTTGGATCTAGAATAAAAGGCAATTTCCCTAACACAACTATGTAAGAAAATTCTTCTCTCCTCATTTTCTAAAGTTAATTTTTTTAACGGAATAATTTTCATAGTTTAAAAAATTTTAAAAATTCAATTTTTTAATTTGTCACTGTCACTGTCACTGTCATCCTGTTGCTTATCGATTTGTTTGAGCAGGCACCAGTAACGTCTCTCATTGTGAGATTTATTGTTACTGTTTTTGGCATATCCAATACGCCATGGGTAGCTTGTCAGGCTCTGCCGTGTGGGCGCAATACTCTCTGTAGCTTGCCGAGCTCTCTGAGAGGGGCGGAGGAATCGAACCCGGGATGGCTGCGTGAAAGGCCTACCGATGTGCTATTGCTCCAAAATTTAAAATCAGAGTTTACAGCTCATCCCTGCAGTATTAGGCCCATACTGCAGGGCTAAGTATCACTGGGCCTGGCCCCAGATTCCCCACGTACCAACCTGTGGATACTCCCACCCTTCAAAATAGTAGTAAAGACTTCATCTGTGAAGGCTAACAACCATTCCATGAAGAAACAGTCCCGCCAGGCACGCTTTAACTCACAAAAGCCCTCGGAGCCCCTCCCAAACTTGTCCCTTCCTCTCTCGAGCCCCACAAGGGATGGGTCACCTTCACTTCTGGTTTCATTGGCTCATACAAGGTCACATCCTAAACAGATGTTTAGGAACTCAGGGGTCCTGGTGCCCCCTGACAGCAAAATCATATAAATCACCATCTATTTCTTTCTACAAGTGGACTTTGTTTAGAAAGAATAACGCCTTCACAAAGCACTAAGTATTTCAGGTTCCTATTCAGTTCAACAAGAAAAAAACTGTGGCTAACGGTTGTTGGAGAAATTGCATTTGTAAGGCTGCCACATGAGCCAACATTATTGTTTGGTGTCATTAACATCTCTGCAGAACTCTCTGTGCCCGGCGCCGCCACCCAGGCCGGGACTCTCCCCTCTGCACCACTGACATCCAGTCCAGCAAGTTCCCTGGCAAGGGTTGCTACGCCCATGCCCTGTGAAAGGCTCAGGGGCCTCTACACACCAGATGCTATTTCATTCAGAGTGCACGAAAATGACTTTAATGAATATTTCCCAGGTCTTTGACCATTTCTTGTCAAAATCTACATGGCCCCTTCACCCACCGCACATGCCATCCATGGTCCTAGAATGTAGGAACAAAATTGTGGTGCCAACCAAGGCCACACAGTTCCTAGAGGAGTGCGAAGGGTTTGTATCTCACCATTATCTTTCGCCACTGTCCCTCGTTCCTATTTTTTGGGGCCCAGGTGACTGTGGGGTATTGGCACCAGAAGATTAATCCAAATGATTCATTTCAGTTCAGTTTAAAAATAAGTTGGGGGAACATCTACTCTGCACGAGTCTCCATGGAGAAGAGGACTACTAGCCTGAGTCAGACCCATGGTGACTGAGCCCAGCACAAAGAGATTGATCGTGACCATTTCCCTTCATTAGGGCTTCTCCTGTTAGGACCCACTGAGCTGGAGAACCGCCATGACAGGCTTTGTTAGGACAGGCCTTCTGAGTAACTTACAAGGGCCTCTACCAGGAACAAGAAAAGGAGAGAAAACAGATGATTTTGTTCAAGCTTACATCTCTGGAATAAGATTAGATTTCTGGAGTGCAACTGTTAGGGAGGGGGCTGGATGTCGTGGGCCAAAAAAAGGTATAAGAACTTGCTGAATTTAGTGCTCGGGGTCCTTGTTGAAGCCTGCTGGGCAGACACTTGGACCCCCACTAGCTGGAAGCAATAAACCTCTCTATGTGATTTGCATCATTGGCTCTGTTCTCTGTCCTTGAGGGGGGACACTCCAACACTCCCATCTCTGGGCTTGAAGTGCTCTTCCGTTAGCCACCCACATCAGGTGGTCTCTGTCCTAAAACACCATGCCCCCATGAGAATTCCCAGCTCTGGTGATAGGTGCCTTACGTGGCTGCCTTGTAGCCTTCAGCAGAATCAAAGTCCTTTAAGAGTGGGATCTAATGGTCTGTGGAAACTCCATAGTACTTGGTATGTGCCCCGCACACAGGATAGACAAATGCACGCTTGACCACAGAATCAAGGCAGCTGCACAGACTGTGGGAGTTACCCGGAAAATACGGGGGTGATAGGCAGTGCTAAATGGAAGACATTTAAGTGGGAAAAAAAGGATCGTTGTAGTTGATGTGCAGCAGAGTGAAAGCCAATTCTCCAGGTCCAGTGAATGCGCAGCTAGTCTGTAAGGAAAGTACCCTTGTGGTCTGTATCCATGAGAAAGGAGCGTAGGGGATAGCAGCTTGGTTGGTGGCAAACAGAAAGTCTCTTTCTAAAAGGGAAGGGGGTCTTGAATGAGAGGGTAGACCTGGAAGAAATCAGGGATCATGCAAGATAGAAAGGGAAGGATTGATGGTTTGGGGACTGGAGTCAGGTCACAAGAAAAGAGCCTAATCTTTTATTATTTTTTTAATTTACTTTTTTATTCATGGCAGAGCCTGGCAAGCTACACCAGCAGAGCCTGGCAAGCTACCCGTGGTGTATTCGATATGGCCAAAACAGTAACAAGTCTCACAATGCAGATGTTACTGGTGCCCACTCGAGCAAATCAATGAAGAACGGGGACAACAGTGTGACAGTGCGACTTTTTTAACTAAAACACTGATTTACAAAGTTGTTTCAGACATTTAGCGTTCCAACACCACCTCATCCTGGCTGCCACGGAACTGAAAGCAGTTACTTCAGCCACATCTGTCAGATCTTGAGTGGGAGAGCACCCTATACCTGAGAGGAGAAATGGAGGGAAGACGCGCCCCCCTCCCCCACCACCAAAGGGGAGTGCTCTGAAGGAGACAAGGCACAAGTGGAGGAGCCCCAGGAGCTGGGCAGCGACCCCCTGCTGGCAGCAGCACCCTCAGGGGCTCAAGTGGCCTCTGGGGAGGCCTGGAAACAGTGCATGGACCGTGAGGACCCATGAAGGCCCCGTTTGGAGATGCAGTGCTAGCCAGATGCTTCCTGTGTCAGGATCATTAGATTACTGAGCCAAGAGTGTCTTCCGATTGCTGTGGAACCTTCCTCTTGATCCAGTAGGGAGTGGCGGGGGGGGGGGGCGGGGGACAAACCTACCCTTGATCACTCAGAATGTTAGAAATGATTTTGGATACGACCTCCCCTGCGAGTGGGCTCTGCCAGTGTCGGGACCATGCTGGATGAGGATGGCGGGTCGGGATGGAGGCAATGCAGAGCGGTGCCGGGCTTCGGCGCTTCATTCAAAAATGGAACAAACTCAGAAAGAGAGAGGGACAGACAGAATGGTTGCACTGTTTCTGGGACATAGAACACTGTATGACACCACTATGCACAGACAACAAAAATGAGGGCTAGGAGGACTGGCTCATGGTTGGAAGCTTGTCACCAATGGAGATGAGAGAGGACAGAGAAGGGACCACTACAACAATGATAGTTGGAAATGACCATTCTGGACAAAAGTGGAGGGCTAAAAGTAGGCTAGGTAAAGGGATATACATGATAACCTTACAGTTATGGATGGCAAGCCATAAGGCCCAAAAGGAAAGAGAGGGAGAGAGGGAGAAGAGAGGGAGAAAGTGGGAGAGAGAGAGGGAGAGAGGAAGGGAGAAGAGAGGGAGAAAGTGGGAGAGAGGGAGAAAGTGGGAGAGAGAGAGAGGGAGAGAGAGGCAGAGAGAGGGAGAGAGAGGGAGAGAGAGGGAGAGAGCGAGTGAGAGAGAACAAGAGAGAGAGAGAGAGAGGTGTCTGCCATAGAGGCAGACTGGGGATGGAGGGGCGTGTAAGGAGGGAAACTGGAAACCGGGGACATTGGTGCTGGGAAATGTACACAGGAAAAGGGAAGGGTATTGGAACATTGTATGACTGAAACTCAATCACAGACAACTTTGTAACTGTGTATCTCACAGTGATTTAATTAAAAAAAAAAAGTATGAAAAGTATCTCCCTGATCAGGCTGTTTGAAATATCTGGCACACACGAAACCCTCATTACTGTTAATGGTATTTATAATTATATATTATAAATCACTTGAACGGCAGAGTCTGGCAAGCTCCCCGTGGTGTACTTGATATGCCAACAACAGTAACAATAACAGGTCTCATTCCCCTGACCCTGAAAGAAGTCTACAGTTGTTGGGAAAGATGAGTAAGGAGAGGCTGCTAGAATCTCAGGGCTGGGACAAATGGAGATGTTACTGGCGCCAGCTCGAGTAAATCGATGAACAGGAGGACAGAGATACAGTGATAATAAATCACTTAACAGAGCACTGAAAATGTGTTACTTAAAACCCTAACTAAAATGATGTGCTATTTCCTCCCCTCCCATCATAGAGTAAGAGCACACCACAAGAAATCCCAGAGTTTTTATTTCCATACATTGACAAAAGAGCACGATTCTGAGTGCAAGCACACCCCTGTACTGAGGCAAAATCACAGAGCAAGCAAGAGCTGTTCTCCCGGCCCCTTCCCCGAACTCACACAGAGAGTCCAGTCACTCTGGTCACCAGTGAACTGCTGGTGCTGGCCCTGCTCTCATTTTCTCCAATTTCTCCGTCACATGTGGGCATGAGTTGTATGTGCACCCGAGTGTGAACAGGCCCCCGTCTACACGAGTCTTGTTTGACGTACTGGATGAAGGTGCCGAGACAAGGCTTAAGTTACTCAGCATTACAGACGCTAAGGCTAACTCGCTCAAAAGCTTTTATTTACAAAATGCCACTGTAGGTTCTGAAATGTAAAAGCCACCGGGGTCAAAGGGATTTTGTCCGTCCTGTACTAACTCCCAGGTCAGGTCTGGAAGGGAGAGAGCCGGGATGAGGGCAAAGGTGAGGTACGTGGGTGGGGCATGTGGGCACTGCACCCTAGCTCCGGGGGAGGACTTGTATTAAGGAGGAGTTGAAAAGGGACACAGGCGCCTGGACGAGCAGTTCCTCTCTGCTGGGCACCACTCAGAAACCTGTGCGTGGCCTGAGAGATGGCCTGAAGACCTGGAGTGTCTGCTTTGCAGATGGGACATCCAGGTTTGATGCCAACACCACACAGTCCCCTAGCACCACTGGCGGCAGCTCCTGACCACTGCTGGGTTTTGACCCCAAATGAACAAAAAAACCCCTGTGCTCAAGTGCCACCCATAGCCTCTCCCAGCACCCCGTCCATACGTTGTTGACAAAAGGGCATGATTTTTTTTTTCTTTTTGGGTCACACCCAGCAATGCACAGGGGTCACTCCTGGCTCATGCACTCAGGAATCACCCTTGGTGGTGCGAAGGGGACCATATGGGATGCTGGGATTTGAACCCGGGTCGGCCACGTGCAAGGCAAACGCCCTACCCGCTGTGCTATCACTCCAGCCCCAAAAGGGCATGATTTTGAATGAAAGCACACCACTGCACTGAGAGGCAAAATCAGGAACCTTCCATGCTCACAAAGGCCCTGTCTCCCATGAATGCCACCAGCGTCCCTGAGAGCTCCTAATTTAAGCTAGTTAGCTGGTGGTTTCAGTCTGACAACTTGCCATTTTCTGCAGCCCTCCTTGGCATCTGGACAGGTGGCCTGGAGCCTTCATATGTAGAACACCCTGGATTTTATTTTCACTTTGGGGCCAGACGTGATGGCGCTCACATTCCTGGCTCTGTGCTGAGGGGTGGGGTCAGAGCGGGTGGGCATATGTGGTGTCGGGAACTGAGCTGGAGCTGGCCCCATGCCAGGCAAGCACCTTAACCCCTGTACTCTCTCTCTCTCTCTCTCTTTTTTTTAAGCTTTTTGGGTCACACCCGGCGATACTCAGGGGTTACTCCTAGCTCTGCACTCAGGAATTACTCCTGGTGGTGCTCAGGGGACCATATGGAATGCGGGAATTGAATCCGGGTCGACCGCGTGCAAGGCAAAACACCCTCCCTGATGTACTATCGCTCCAGCCCCACCCCTGTACTCTCTTGGGACCCCCACCCTGGTGCTTGTAGAAAAGGTGGGAGTCACTGTGAAAGTCCTTGGGCAGGGTCTGCGCCCGGTTAGGCAGACACCTTCGAAGCCCTGCGCGCCTGGTGCTCCTGCTTCGCCTTCTCCCTCTGCTCCTGCTCCCTCTGGATCAGCTGCACCTGCTCCTGCCGCCACTGTTGCAGCCTCTGCTCGTAGGCCCGGATGTCCTCCGCCTCGCAGCTGGGCAGCTGTGCTCGCACCAGCTCGCTCGTCAGGGTCAAGAGACTTCCAGACTCAACTTTGCCTGAAGCCTGGAGCTTCGACCGCAAGGCCTGTGGGCAACAAAGCAGGGGAAAGTGTGTGAGGGAGCAGCTGGGATAAAGGGAGGAAGAGAGACAGTCACTTGCACAAACCCCCCAGTCAGAGCGCGGGGGGGAAAGCCCTTTTGCGGGGCCCCTCGAGGTTTTGCCCCTCACCCCTTTTTCTTTTATCTTTTTTTCTTTCAGACCAGTCACTGTGCTAAGCTGCCTGTGTGGTTTCTCCCTTTTCACTCACAGCATGGTGCATGATTTCTGCTGTCATTTCTTGCTTTCAACCACGAAATTGGCAGGACTGAGACAAATGCCAGCTTCTCCTTGCGTGGTCCACCCCAACAGGCAGCAATGGCCAAGCACCAAGAAACAAACAGGGCAGAAGCAGCCGACACAAGGGAGCATGTCGATCCCATCTTTGCCTTTACATTAACCAAGATGATGCCGGTGGACGGAGTGGGTGACTTTCAACAGATGGAAACTGTTTAGAGGGTCTCTAACTAATGGCACTCTAACAGCTCCCAGGGGCGCTGCGCTATGTGGCGCTCCCACCTGCTGTGCTCTGTCGCAGGTCAGCCTTTACAGGCTCACTGCCTGCAGCTCCAGCTGAAACAGGCCCTGGGTTGCTGATACTGTACTCCTGGAGAAGTGCTGAAAACGCTAATCTACTTAAGTGCACTAAGATGTGGAGAGGATCGGAGAATAACCACTTAGGGTCCCAGTTGTAACTTCTACCACGCTCCCAGACAAGGTGAGGCGCCGGTCCAGGTGAGGCATCCTGTCACCCAGGGATGGGAATGGTCAAGGCCTGCAGCTTCCAGGAAAAGCCAGAGGCCGCATGTGATGGGTCGGCCACAGGAAGCAACAGAAATGTAAGCTAGATGTTATTTCTTTTGGTTCTCACTCTCCGATGCTGAGGCCCCGGAGACAGCCTGAATACCAGAGGAAGTTAGTTAATGTGTCTAAGTCTCATCAGTCACAAAGTGACTGACTTCTCTGTCCTGTAACATACAGAACCAGCCACCAGAGCTAATAGGGTGACAGGAAGTGGTGCCTCATACAGTCAGTCCTCAATGTCTGTCTCTTCATCTTTAAGAAATAATGCAGATGTGGGGCTGGAGTGGTAGCACAGCGGGTAGGGCGTTTGCCTTGCATGCAGCTGACCCAAGTTTAATTCCCAGCATCCCATATGGTCCCCCGAGCACTGCCAGGAGTAATTCCTGAGTGCATGAGCCAGGAGTAACCCCTGAGCATCGCCGGGTGTGACCCAAAAAGAAAAAAAAAATAACGCACATGTGGAAGAGGGTGGGCTGAGAATTCATACAGGTTCACATTTCTAGCCTCTGAGGTTCAATGTGTGAGAAACAAGAGAAAATGGTGGTGAATGACCATCTGAAGAATTAGGTGGTGCTTTTCTTGTGTTTGTCTTTGCAAATTTACAAAGTCAGACAAAGGAGAGGATGCATGTCAATTCTCAGCCGAGGCCTGCCGTGGACACTCCACACGGCTTGGGAACACCGACTAACCTTCCTCGGCTTTCAGATGATAACAGAGGGAAGCTGGGTAAGGCCTTTGAGAAGCACCGGGAGAAACTCGGAGTCCCAGGGCCGACCCTGTCAGATGGGGATGGAGATTTCCCACAGCTGCCCCAATGTAACTAGTGAGAAGAGCCAAATGTGACCACCTGGCAAAACTGGGAACATCTCTCTGGGGACATCAAATGGCACAGCGGGCCAGCCGGCAAGGTTTCTCTTCTTCTAAAGAATCCCCCTTCAGGCTGCCTTTTGTTTCTGTCATTTTTTATTCAAGCCACATCCAAGTGGTGCTCAGGGCTTACTCCTGTCCTGGCTCTGCCCTCAGGGATCACAGGCAGGGTTCGGGGGACCATATGGGACACCAGGGATGGAATCCGGGTTGGCTTCCTGCAAGGCAAGTGCCCTCCCCGCTGTTACTATGGCTCCAGTTCCTGCCCTTTTTTTCTGTTGCGGCAGTGAGCAGAGGAGAAACAGGCAGGAAGAGGCACAGGGTTTACACTTTGAACATAGCGCCTCTTGCCTGATCTGACCACAGAGCACTGTGGGCTGCAGAGCTGATGGCTACGAAGGGCACCTTACCCAGAGTGCTCGAGACTCAGTGCTCAGGGCTCAAGAAACAGCCACTTTGTCTCCACCTTCAGTGGAGCATAGGAGAGTACTTCTCATGGCCCACATGCACAGAGGAGCAAGGAAGACGCGCGCCTCTTAGCTCCAGCAGCCTCGAGTCTGGCTCTGCAAGCCAGAGTTTTACAGCGGGCACTCAGGCGAGCTATTTCCCCTCCATCAGCACCCGTCAGGGGTGACTGGGTAATGACAGGCCGCCGCGGTGAACAAAACGGTGACTGATGTGTGCAGGTATCAAGAGGAGCATAAAAATTCCATTTGTTTCTTTTAAGACCGCCTCGTGCCTGAGGCCATAAAAATGTCACTCTTGGTGTCAGTGCCGAATGCCTTTATGTGTGACAGTGATGTGTGACAGGACTGCTTGTCTGTCGCCACAGCTGTGGAGCGTGCTGGTTGCATGTAGAGCTGAAGAGGGTCTCCATGACGTTTCGACCCACCTGGAATCGTTCCTGGTACCGGGGAAGCTTGGACTGCTCTGTTTCCTCTATGTCCAGCTGCTCTGTCCACACTTCCGGCCCCTGCCTGGCAGCTCCCTCCTCGGGCTGTTCCTCAGAAGGCTCGGCGGCTGGCGCCGTGAGGGCTGCCAGCACTCGGTCCAGCACATCCAGCTGCAGACAGACAGAGGGGTAGAGACTGAACACGCAGTGCCCCCAAAGACCGCTGCGAGGGGGCCTGGACACAGGGCAGCGGCAAATGCCACAGTGAGCCAATCATGTGGAGAGCTCCGTCAGCACAAGAGACAACAGCGAGGTATCTCCTGAGCCTGGAGTGACAGGAAAGCGGGTAGGGCCCTTACCCTGCACGTGGGCAACCTGGGTTTGATCCCCAGCATTCCTTATGGTCTCCTGAGCTTGCTGGGAGTGATTCCCAAGTGCAAAGTCAGGAGAAAGCCCTGAGCATCACCGCTGAGTATGGTCCCTCACTTCCCCCCTCTAGAACAAAAACAAAACCACCCATCAGGAGCAGGGATGCCGCTTCAGTGGGAGAGAGCATGTCTCATTTCTGTAGGTTCCAGCCCCCGCACCAAAATTTAGTCCACAACAAATGGCACAAATAAGAAAGCTCAGGGTTCTTTGTAAAAGTGAACCAAGGGCTTCACTTGGGACCACTTGGGTAGAAATCCAAGGGACATGGTACTGAAGGCCATCCCCTTCCATGTCTTCTTCCTCAATGGGCTAGAAGTGGGAAAAAGTGAGAACCAAGAGGCAGTACAGAGGGTAGGGTGTTTGGTGTTTGCCCTGCACATGGCTGACCTGGGTTGGATCCCCTGCATCCCATAGGGCCCCCTGAGCACTGCAAGGAGTAATTCCTGAGGGCAGGGACAGAATTAAGCCCTGAAAATCGCTGGGTGCGGCCCAACCCTTCTCACTACCTGCCCCACTCCACCTCCCTTCCCCCCGCCCCAAAAAAGGGGGAAGAAGTAGAAAGTGAAAATAAAACAGCCAACCACAGTCTACAAGCGGGTCACTCTGAGCATCTGCAGGGCTGCTGTAGCTCTGACTCCAGGCCCGGCACGCGCGTGGCGTTCATTTCAACAAAAAGACTGCTGTGACTTCGCAAGTTAACAAGAAAACGGGGCTCTATCAGTTTGGCTCCTTCTCCCCTTACCAATTCCAGGCTGAGGGCCACTTTCTTCACCTCCCGGAGGGCCTAATCATCAGCGGTGTGCTAGAAATCACCTCAAGGGCAGCATTAGCACCTGCTGGTCAGATACATTCTACATCACCCGAGAAGAAAATCCAGAGAATTTCAGGGCCATGCTTCCACTAGCCCATGCCGGCCCTACGGGCTGTTCTTGCTGACAGGTGAGCCATGTTCTTCTCAAGCTGGAACTCAGGAGAATGCAAATCTGGAAGGGATGTTTTCCCAGCAATGGATTGTATGGAAATTTTGTGTTTTCCATCACTGAACAGGGACATCAGCGAGGTTAAAACGGTGACAAGCATTTAGAATGGCATATCCTTTGTTATATAACCGAGTTAGAATGGCAGGCAGGGCGCAGAGGGGTGCCCTGGACATGAATTTGCTAGGCACCCAACTCACACCCCTCGCCACTGAATCTACAGAGGGGTGAGCTCTAGTGATTGTGGCCAAGGCAGAGAAAACTTTAAGCAGCTCATACTTAAAGGGACACCCCAGCCAGCAAATAAATACCTGGTGCTCTAGGTCTCACTTGGCTACATGGGAGCATGGGTAGGAGAAGACACTAGGGATCGGGGGTGGGGGGGACCTATGGCTTGTCACCCAGCAGGAGGACACAAGGCGTTGGTCTCCTGAGCGGAGCAAGCTCCCAGCATGACGGGCCTGGGCTCACGCAGAGTGGGGAAGCAGAGAGCCTGACGCCCGAGGGAGGATGGCTTTCTTGCGCAGAGAATCGAGCCCCTCAGAACCACTAAAGGCACCTGATCCGGATCTCCTCAGTACCCCACATTCACCACAGAGTGGGTCTGTGGTGGTGCCCAGAAGAGGCCGTGCTGCCCCCACTCCCCGCCCCCCACACACAGTCGCCTTTCTGAGGGGGCTCCTGAGGGGACAGTTGCTGGACACTCTCCCGGGACTCCACGAGGGAACAGAAACGCCATGAAAAATGTCCCTGATCTCATGTCCTCTGTTGGGTTCCCTGTGGATGGTGGCGAGGGGTGAGGGGAACGGGAGGGGCAGTGGGCAGGGCGGGATTTTCTTGAACTCGGTCTGAATTTCTGGGAGCTGGAGAGTTTTCCTCCTGGGTGGGGAGCTAGAAGAAGATCAACATTCACCTCATCCTCTAGGGCTGTTTTTTTCCCTTCCTGTCGGAAAAAGGGAGGATGTGGTTTGTCATGCCTCAAGAGCACCCCACAGAAATAACAGGCGAGGGGAGCGGGAAGGTGTGTGTGGGGGGGGAGTGATGGTGACTGGAAGCTGCACCGGGCAGGCCCAAGGAGGCGGCCGGGGCTTACCGCTTCTTTACACAGCTTCCCGCCATCGTCGGGGGAGGCGGCGACGTCCTCCAGCACCCGCAGGGCCCGGTCCAGGTAGCCTGGCCGCCACAGCAGAGGCATGTTGTGGTACACGGCGCGGATCCCTTGCTGCAGCTCCACCTTCCCTGTGTCGGAGAGAACACGCGAGAAGGCTCAGTCATGGCTGTACTGGGCACCTGAGGCACAGAACATTCTGGTGGCAGCTCGAGAAACAGAGAAGAACATGTCCAACTGGGAGGCTGATCCCGCTTAGGGACCGTCTAGATGGATGACGAATGTGGCCACAGTTTTACTACGTACACTTGATCTTTCATTTGGGGGCTTGGGGGCCACACCCACTGGTGTTCAGGGGCCACTTACAGTGGCACTCGAGGGACCATGCAGTACTGGGGTTTACACCTGAGCCTTCTGTGGACAAAGCATGGGCTAGCCAAGGTTAGGTATTTTCTGGGAGCCCACACACAATTTTTTTTGGCAGGGGTGGGGTGGGGAGGTGCACACCTGGCTATGCTCAGGACTTACTTCTTGGGTTTGAGCACAGGGATCATATCTGGCTGTGCTTGGGGGGGTCATATGGGGTGCCGGGGTTCCAACCCAGGTCAGCAGCATGGAAGGCTAAGTGCTTTATCTACTGTACTATCACTCCTGGCCCTGCACACACTTTTTACTGTTAAACTGTATGAAGGCTTTCCCTTCCCTTTCACTGAGGCCAGGGAGCTTTCTCGACGATGTGAGGAGGCTCTCAGGGCTGACGCTGTTTATCCCCAAGTGGGGATACTTTTGCCAAATAAGTCAAAGAATTGGAACACTAATTTTGCTTCAAGAACAAGATCTTCTACAGAAAAAGCAAGGCATTCTACATCTTTGCTCCTGTGACAATCTTCTCAATGTCTGACAACTGACTTTGCCAGGAAATGTTGAACATGTTTCAAAATTGCTCCCAAATACCCTGTATGAAAAGGGGTGGGGGGGAGGAAATCTCCCGCTGCTCTCCTTTCCTTTATCTGAGCTTCACTGCGTCTTAAATCAGAAAATCCTCATCGTCCTTTTGGCTCTCAGGACATGAATGCTCCTCTGGGTACAGGCTTCCCCGACTCTCCGGAAGAAAGTTCTTATTTGAATGGATACATGAGTAATCTGGGGGTCTGGGGACACTCAAACTCTCCCCCCTGTGTATTTATGGTAATAGCACTCTTCAAAGCATCTCCACCCGGACCACAATATGTGGATGCTAGCAGCAGGGTCCTGGGGTCCAGAAGGGGGTGCCTCCGTGTTCTGGGGGACAGAAGCCCTCTCCGTACCTCTATGACCTAAGTCACCTCTGCGGCCGGCTCTTAAAGCCACCTTCACTTACCTCCCTCCCTCTGCCGGGAAGGAGGATTTGGAAGGCTGTGGAAACCATAAATAGCCCAGGCTTATCAGGTGACAGCTAATTTTGGCCTTGCAGAGGCTCTGGGCTTGGCGGCAGTCAAAGCTCTGGGAAACTGCTCCCGTCAGGGGCCCAGGAGGACACAGAATGAGCTGCCTCGCCACGGCCGCCCAGCCCAGCGCCAGGCTCTGCTCAGGACCCACCAGCAGCTAGGTCTCCTTCGTCCTGACAACTGGAACTGCTCATGCTGAGAAGACCAGGATGCTGAAGGCAAAGGCAAAGCCTTCTCAGTTGAGAGCAAATCAAGCCAGTCCAAGGGAAGAAAATGACTTTCAACAAAGTCTGATGAATTCTGGGCTTTCTGAGTCAGTTTATGTCAGAATCAGCATCTACCAATGCAACACAACATGGGGGAGGGGGTGTAGATAACTTCAATGAACAGGCAAACAGACTTGGGTGATTTTTCTGGAAGCAACTGTAAGTAGAAGTCATGGATGACCAAGAGCAAGTGCTTTCTCAAAGATGGATCTACTTAAGAGAAAGGAAGGAACAATGATGAAACATCAGCTCATGTCAGGACACACTTTACTCCCACTTAGGTTGGACGTTATCTGCACAGCTTTCTCACCCATCTCATCTCATACAATCAGGGCCCAAAGAGAGAGTGACAGACACCGCGGGGCACTACCACTGGGTGCCAAAGGGTTGCTCTCTGGTCATCCAAAGCACGGTCATCACTTCCCTCGCCCTACCTTGGTACTCCCTCAATGCCGGGAAAATGAGTTCAGCCTCAACTTGTCATTTCTTTCCTCTTGCCAGGGAGGTCTTGGTTAACACCGGGGAAAATAGTACTGGCCAATTTCACCAGAGGGGGACCAGAAGTTTCTTTCCTTCCTCTGTCTCCTGCGTTGAGGACCACCAGGTCTAACTAAACCAGTGGTGATCATTTTTTAGAAATCCCTTTATGGTCTTAGGTTATAACTTAAGGACTTTAAAACATTCATTTTAATGCCCAAAGAGAGAGCTGTGCTGGAATGTCACTAGCACATTTGAATCAGATTGTCATTTTGCTCTGAGGTAGAGGAACAGAACGGTTCAACAAAGAAGGTCTGTATATCTAAGGCTCACGTGGCTTACCGAGGAGGGCAAAGCCATACAGCTGGGAACTCAACCCCACCGAGTTCTTCTGCTTCAGGCCTGGGAGCAGGAGGGAGGCGCCAAAGTTCCGCTCCTCTTCCCACTGCAACAGAGCACAGGGGACAGTGGTTTGGACAAGCGATCAGCACTACGCAAACGTGTGTCTTTTGCTAGGAAGAAAACACTAAGCTTAAAAAAGAAGTGTTAAGTCAAAAAAAAAAAAAAAGCAAAACAACAAAGCTCTTTTAAAAATGTATTTATGTTTTATGAAAAGTGCAGGAAAGAAATACCCTGCATGAGAACACATTCCTGGGATGGGTATTTATGAGCAATTTTGGTTTTCTTCTTCTTTAGGATTTTGCAAATTTTGGCCCAGAAATAAGATTCCTCTTACAATAAGAACAGCCAAATCAAACAGAAACACAGAGAACACTGGGCCCAGCCTGGCTGAGCCCATCAATGAATGAACAGAGGCCTTGCAACCCAAGGCACTGGGTCCCGCCTTTCACCCCCACTGTTCTGACCGGCTGGCGCGAATTTCCACATTTTATCCAATTCAGCAGTGACAAGCTCCCTTCGACTTCACAGTGTTAAAGGAAATACAACTATTAGGTTGCTTTTAGATAAATTTGTGCCTCTCGAGAAGAAATCAGGCAATCAAAACCACTTAAGTGGTTGTTTCGTTCAACCCAGGGAGTGAGGAAAAAAAAAATTACAGTTCAGTGCCTTTGAATCCTTTTGAGACGTGGAAATATAAAAAGGCAAAAATGTAGGGATTGCTAAGCTTGCTGCAGAGTAATCACAGCAGCGAGGGGGGGGAGCGGGGGGGGGGGAGAGAATGACTCACAGGAAAGAGGGCCCCAGAGGAGGAACAGGGCAGGACACTCTTCAGGGCGCCGTGATCCACCAGGTGCCATGGGAGTCTGCTTGCACCCTGGCTGATTCTGGCTCGAAATTCTGAACAAAAAGTTCCAGTTGGCCTGCTCTGGGCCCTGCGTCACAGGTCCGGAAGGAAGAGGAGCGTGAAGGAGGCGGGCAGGTGAGAGCGGCAGCCATGCGTGAGAGAGGCACCCCAGGGCTAATGGGCAGGCAAGCCTCTGGACTTTTGTGTACTCAACTCTAAGTAAGTATAATTTCTAAACCTTTTGAGAGGGAAAAAAAAAATAAAGACCTTCAAGGGAAAACAAAGTCTCCCCAGGTACTTGTGCAGTATGGATCAGCAGGGGAGCCGGTAATGAAGGCGCGGGTCATGCCACTTTCAAAGCAAAATCACTCCCAAGTACGATAGATAGCCCCCCACCCCCCACCCCCCGCACAGACACTACACAAAGTGCATAATAAATCAGGAGCTCTAAGTGTTATGTTTTTCTTTCTTCAGGGAAAAATGATCTATGGTCTGAACATACATTAGGAGGTAAAAGGCGCATAGGCAGTGTCCTTGAGGGGGCTGGGGCCTCGGCCGGCTGGGCTGGTGATGGAAATGGGAGCATTTGCAAAAGGACTTGAAAGAAAGGCAGAAGGAATGGGAAACTGAAGTCTGAAAAGATTTTTGGCTTTTGATGGTTGTCTAGGAATAATGAGACCACCGCTGCTTCTAGAAAATGCTGATGATAGGTTCACAGAAACTATTAGGCCTCGGGGCTGGAGCAATAGCACAGCGGGTAGGGCGTTTGCCTTACACGTGGCCGACCTGGGTTCGGTTCCCAGCATCCCATATGGTCCCCTGAGCACTGCCAGGGGTGATTCCTGAGTGCAGAGCCAGGAGTAACCCCTGTGCATTGCCGGGTGTGACCCAAAAAGCAAAAAAACAAAACAAAACAAAACAAAACAAACCAAGCCCCCCCCCCCCAAACTATAAGGCCTCTTCCCAGCCTTAGGCTTCTGCAGTACATACTACTATGATAGGGCAAAATCAGGCGCAATTCTACCTATGTGCTCAAGGCTCCCCTTTCCTGAGTTTGCCCCTTCTTCCATTCCTGCAGGCAAATCCTCCCCTCCCACCTCTCCCTTGTCCCCTTCACAGTCCCCCTACCTCTTTCTCACTCCACTTCAAATTAATTTCTGGTTCCATTTCCCTCCTTCACACACTAAATTCAATTTTTTAAAAAAAGTTTTGAGCCACACCCAGCGATGCTCAGGGGCTACTGGCTCTGCACTCAGGAATAACTCCTGGTAATGCTTGGGGGACCCAGGATGGCTGTGTGCAAGGCAAATGCCCTACCGAATGCATCATCTCAATGGACTTTTTAAAAGTCCACATCTTACCTACCTCCTCAGAAACACTTAAAAAATACATATATATACATATATATTTACAAGTTCCACAATTGCAAACTTTTCTTTTTTTGGCAAGAGAGGCTCTCTCTCCCAAGCAGTGCTCAGGGGTGTAGGGGCCCCTCCAGAGATGATTTTCATTAACTGGCTGGCAGTTTAACCTGAGGATCCAAGGACACGCTGCTGCCCTTGCCCTTTGGTGTGCTAGAGACCCCTGTGCCATCCTGGACATGCTTGGGTGCCCCCAGGACCACACCTGATGGCTGGGGAACCATGGGGTGCTCAGGGACTGAACTAGGGTTAGCCCAAGCTAGGTAAGTCCTTTATCCTACACTCTTTCTCTTCTCCTGGATTTTTTTCTTTGGGCTTTCTGGCTCAGGTGCAAACAATTATAGAAGGGTGTTCGAATCATAATTGTGGTTCAGAGTTTTCTACTGAGGTTCCTATATCCTCCATGGTATCTCTCTCTCTCTCTCTCTCTCTCTCTCTCTCTCTCTCTCTCTCTCTCTCTTTGGAAAATAGAGTACCCTTTTATTATTCTCCCCCACATCTTATTGGTTTGTTGTTAGCTTTTAAATTTTTTTTTTAGGCATGTTACTAATTGCTTATAAGTGAATGCAAGCAATTAGTCACATGCCTTAAAAAAAAGACAACAAGTGTGAGACAAGTCTCATAGTGGAGATGTTACTGGTGCCCGCTTGAGCAAATTGATGAACAATGGGATGACAGTGCTACAGTGCTACTAATTGCTTATAAGTGGATGGACATGGAGAGTATTATGCTAAGTGAAATGAGTCAGAAGACTGTTCTCCTGAGAGCTGCAGTGCCCACTGCAAACACAAGGTGACCCTCTGTCCAGGTTCCCGACCCAGAAACTCAGGTGCTCAGATCTGATTCCAGTTTCCTGCTTCTCTACACACTGGCCTCCTCACCAGGTCATTTGCCTCTTGCTGTCCTCCCTGCCTCCCTCAGGCCTATGCCCCCTGGCGACTGTAGTGTCAGCACCTTCTGGCCCCCACCCCACCATTCTCTCTTGCTTGAAGAACGAGCAGCGCCCACGCATCCTGAGCACGGCCATCCTGTCGCGCCTGACCTATCCTGATTTCATTCACAGGCAACGCACCCCTGGCCCTGCCATCCTCTCTGCCTCTGCTTGAAATCTTGCCTGCTGTTTTTCCGGTGTGGACCCAACAGCTTAGCATCTCCTACATTCTGCCTCATGGTCGTCCCCCATGCTCCCCACCATGCTCTTGGGTTCCTTCTGCCGCCCTCAGCTGTGCTCAGGGCCATGGGGCTCTGTCCCTGCTGGTTCTTCCTTCTGACCCTCTCCCCCTCTTCCAGCAGTTCATGTTCAGCTTTGAACATGAACCTGAGAAACAGGGTTAACACACAGACACATCTTCCACAATAGAGGCTTTTCACAGATGACTTCTTTCCAGTCTCATTACAGTCATGGTCTTACCCTGGTATTGGTTCTGCTTGATGTGTCTTTGATTTCCCTGACTGTAAGCAGGAGAAGTTCACTGGCTGTTGTCAAACTAGCACCAAGCTGGTACAATATGGGATGAGACCGGCGCTCAACAGGGAGCTAATGAGTTAATGCATACAAGGTACACCAAAGGCTAAAATAGTCCAAAGGAAAAAAAATCACATAAATGGGGTCAAGCACAGGTCCAGGTAGTTAATAGGTAGGTTGAAGTGGGGAAGGGAGAGAGAGGGAGAAGCCACACACAGGAAAGAAATAAGGTCAGAAGAGGTCACAGCTGGGGCTGGAGTGACAGTACAGCATCATCGAGTGAGACCCAAAAAGACAAAGAATAAAATAAGATTTAAAAAATCAAGAAGTCACAGTTGGGAAAAGCTTGAGAAGTAATGGGCTAGCATAGCACACTAAATAAGAAAATAAGAATAAAAATAGAATGTAGGCTAGATTAGCAGATAGTTTCAGTTTCCTCCCAAAACTCTGATTTTTTTGGTATCACACTGGAGTTAAGAGCAATCTCTAGGGCTAGACTGTCTTTTCAAGATGGCAAATAATAGCTGGGTGGCTATTAACTCAGGCCTCATCACACAGTGCTGTTATGAAGAATAAATGCATATGTGGACTTAAACTCTACACCCTCAGATATATGGCACCAGGCTTAGACACAAGGCCTGTCATGAGCTGGAATTTCTGGTGTTCCACATTCCCTGGCGTGGTTCTGTCTGTTTTGCTGTCTGAGCCTTGGTCTGTGTCGTCTATGCTCTGCTGTCTGTGATCCACCGTGTGGGCACCACACAGGGGTGCAATCCTGGGTAAGCACTGCAGTTAAAATTAGCGTGAGTGCCATGGCCAGAAACCACGGACCCTGGTGAGCAACACCAATAAAGAAGACAGGGTGAGGGTGGAGGGAAAAACCCCACTGAAGCACTCCTCCCCCCCCCGCAAAAAAAAGCCTTGAACTATTAAGAATATTACCTAGTATGAGTATTATTTGAATATTATTTTTATTTTGTTACAATTTATGACTATATATAAGACAAAATCAACAATGGTGAAATACCCGATCTCAGACCTGATATCGAGCAGGGCCAGGCTGATGGTCTCATTCTGTTCGGGACTGACCCAGAGTAATTAAGGTTAAGGCGAATAACTGGCATTAGGTTGTAATTGATGGAGCGTATTGCAGCCTGCACAAGCCAAGCTGTGAGGCTTGGGGATGCCCACTTGTGTGTGTCCGGTCCACTCCATCAACCAATAACACCTTAGCTTGAGGCCATCCTTGGCTGCCCTGCTGCATCTCCGCTCTGCCAGGTCCAGCCCTCAAGTTAGCAACTCCCCTCCATGGTGCATTCAGTCTAGCTCAATCTTCACAACGTTCGGAAAAATCTTCATTGGGATTCTCTCACCCTCCCGCTCTGCTTTGTTAGAAACCAGAAGCTGAGCTGCATGGAATGAGCACTGTCCCTGGGTAGACAGGGCCACACACTCGCATGTTGGGTCCTTCTTCCAGGTCCCAAGCACTGGGCTTCCCTTGGTTCCTCACCTGCACTGAGCTCATCATTGTTTGCCTTTGCAAAGGTTCGAGTACCACATTTTTGTTTGTTTGTTTTGCTTGTTTTTAGGCCACACTTGGTGGTGCTCAGGGATCATTCCCAGCTTGATATGTGGGAATTCACGTTGTGCTGGGGACTGAACCCAGGCCCATGAATGCATAGCAGGCATCCAGTCCTTTCAGCTATTTTCCCTGGCTGTAAGATTAAGGATTGGTTATTGTTGTTTCGTTTCTGCAGTGCCGGGGACGGTACTCAGAGCCTTACAGTTGCAGAGCAAATGCTCTACTGCGGTACCATCTCCTTGCCCCGCGGAAGAACCCCCTGGTAGATCACTTACACTGAAGTCCTTCTTCTTTGCCAGGCATTGGTACAAGACATGGAGGGAGAGAAGCTGGGTAGAAGGTGCGTCAAAGGCTTCTTGTCTCATGATCTCAAATACCACGGATAAAGCATCTGGCAAAAGACAATCAAAGAGAAAATGAGAGGAAATTAGCAGGAGGTAACATCATCAAATCTGTATTTAGTTGTAAATGTTTTCTAAAGAGTGGGGCATGATAGAAAGCCAAGCAGAATTAAGAAATAAACTCTGGGCAACAGTGTTAGTTTTTCCACACAAGTGGGTATCCCCAAGCCTCACAGCTTGGCTTGTGCAGGCTGCACTACACTACATCAAATGCGAGGCACTCACATACTCAAGGACCGGGATGATATCATGTCATTTCACTCAGCTCCCATGATCATCTTTGTAATTATAACATACCATTTTACCATATCTATTTCAGTGTATTTTTTGAACAGGCCAACAGGATAATATACATGGAAATATCTCAGGAATGGGGAAGCCAAGTTAAGGTGCCAAGTTGATCTGCGAGGAGAGCTAAGGTGGGCTGGAACGATAGCATAGCAGGTAGGGCGTTTGCCTTGTATGCAGCCAACCCAGGTTCAAATCTCAGCATCCCATATGGTCCCCCAAGGACCGCCAGGAGTAATTCTTGAGTGCAGAGCCAGGAGTAACCCCTGTGCATCGCCAGGTGTGACCCAAAATGAGAAAAAAAAAAAAGGAGAGCTAAGGCTTCCAGGAAAGAGGAAATATATATATATATATATATATATATATATATATATATATACACACACACACATATATAATACATATAAATATATATTTAAAAATATATATTTTAAATATATATATCCCTCCACCAGTACACATTCCCCACCACCAATATCCCCAGTATACCCCCCCTTTCCCACCCTCCTCCTGTCTCTATGGCAGACAACATTCCCATACTCTCTTCTCTACTTTTGGGCATTATGGCTTGCAACACAGACACGGAGAGGCCATCATGTTTGGTCCATTATCTACTTTCAGCATGCATCTCCCATCCCAACTGGTTCCTCCAGCCATTATTTTCTTAGTGATCCCTTCTCTATTCCATCTGCCTTCTCCCTTACACTCATGAAGCAGTCTTCCAGCTATGGGGCAATCCCCCTGGCCCTTGTATCTACTGTCCTTGGGTGTCAGCCTCATGTGATGTTATTCTATACTCCACAAATGAGTGCAGTCCTTCTATGTCTGTCCCTCTCTTTCTGACTCATTTCACTTAGCATGATACTCTCCATGTCTACCCATTTATAAGCAAATTTCATGACTTCATCTCTCCTAACAGCTGCATAGTATTCCATTGTGTAGATGTACTAAAGTTTCTTTAACCAGTCATCTGTTTAGGGCACTCGATTGTTTCCATATTTTGGCTATTGTGAACAGTGCTGCAATGAATATATAGGCACAGATGTCATTTCTACTGTGCTTTTTTGCATGGAAAGAGGAAATATTCTCTAAGTCGCCCTGATGGGCAGAGCAGGGCCAGGCTGACTGTCTCAGTCTATGTCCCGGTCTCCTTGTTATGCTAGAAGCGAATTTAAATTCCAGATATGATTTTGAAGTTGGAGAGTGGATAACTGTTTAAAGAACAAGCAGGATGGGCTAAAAAGACTTGAAAGAAGAGAATGGAAAAGGCTCTGTCATAAGTTATAAAGCCTCAGAATATAACCTGATATTCATTTCCACACAAATACCGGTCATAGAATTTTCCCTCAATATTCCACAAGATAGCTGGAACCCAAGAAAACCAAGTTCAAATAAATCTCTTCCTTTAATATCTGTGGTTAAATTAATGCATGTTCAGATGGGTAAAATACTGGGCCTGGATATAACATGGAAACAACAAAAGTCTCAGGCTGTCAAGATAGCTGCACAGGCTCATAATTACGGAAGATCAAAAGAAAACTGCGATGGTTCCTTGCCAGCTGGTCTTACACATGTTGTCACAATTTAAAATGAGGCCACAGGCAAGAATTTCTATATTCCTTTTGCAGTTGAGGAAATCGATACCCAAGCAGACTAGAAGACTCTTGTATTCAGAAACAAAACAAAGAATAGAAAAAAGATGAAAGCAAACAAACAAACATAAACAAAAAATCAAAAAGCCCACACCAATATTGCAAAAGAACCGCCAAGGGATGGGGAGAGAGCACAAGAGTCAGGCTCCATCCCTGGCACCCTGTGGGCTCCCGAGCACTTGCACTGCTGGGTCTCGAGGCCCTGGCTGGTACTGACCGCGACCACAGTCACAGCCAGCGAAGGATCACTGGGAGGGGCCCCAGGGGCGTCTGAGGACCAACTAGGGGGAGGGCCTGATAAGTAACCAAAAGGACACAAATACAGCCAAAAATGAAGTTAAAAAAAGTCTGTTTTGCTAGCTGTTCACTACTGAATCCAAAATTACACATGAAACATAAGCTGAATTGACTTCCTCCTTTATTTTCAATCTGTATTCTAGTCAGCTTGGGAAGCAAAATGAAGTTGATGGGAGAGAAATAATTTATGTCTTCTCCATAGTTTTTTATGTCCTGTGACATTTCCTAGCATAACAATGGAAAGTATGCCAGTTTCACCCTGACCTGCGCCATATTAACTGGCCCGTGACGCAGCTCCTGGACGTCTTCTTGCTGCTCTGCCACCCCCAGTGAGGCTAGTCTCCAGTGGACATCACTGGACCTACCCTGGAACAGGAGGCTTGGCTCCAGCAGCCTGCACGCCCGATGCTCCTCACAGTTACACTGCCTGTCATTCAGGAAGATGGGCAGAGGGGGGGGAGGACAGCAACACTCAGCCTACTCCCTCAGTACCTTCCAGGGGGTCAAACTACAAAGACCCCCAGCACAAGAACACTAGAAAACCAATGGGGAAACCACATAGAAGGTAATCAAAGTTCAACGAACAAAAATGGTATCACTGAAGACATAAAGAACACAAATAGCCCAGTAAATTCTTAGACAGTGACTTCAGTGACACTGTGAGAAGGATGTTTAATGAGTCTAAGAAACGATGGCATAGGGAGTCAACAAAGGGCAAGAAAATATGAGTTGAAATGAGGAAACGACTACAATTAGAAATGAAGAGCGTGATAGGTGCTATAAAAATCCTAATAGATGCTCTGAACAACAGAGCAACCGTAGCTAAGCATAAGAAACTCCAAGATGAGAAGGAGAACACTGCCAGGAAACAAGAGAAGGTGGAAAATAGTCTGAAAATAGGGGTAGAGCGATAGCATAGCAGGTAGGGCGTCTGTCTTGCATGCGGCCAACCCGGGTTTGAATCCCAGCATCCCATATGGTCCCCTGAGCACCGCCAGGAGTAATTCCTGAGTGCAAAGCCAGGAGTAACCCCTGTGCATCGCCAGGTGTGACCCAAAAAGCAAAAAAAAAAAAGTCTGAAAATAAGTGAACAGTGTACCAGAACAAGAGGAACAATATAAGAATCACAGGAATCCCTGAAAAGTGGGAAGGCAAATCTGATGAAGAAATAAAAGTTAGAGAAATCATCTATAAGAATTTTCCAGATTGAGAATACAAGAATGAGATCCAAGAGGACTAAAGTGTCCCAGAAAAACATAGACTCAACTAGGAAAATTCCAAGACACATTACATCCAAAATGACAAAAGCCAAAGATAAAGACAGAATATTATAAGCAGCAAAAACAAAAAAGTAAGTTACATATAAAGGAAAGTCCGTAATATTCATAGTAGATCTATTAAAGGAGACTCCACAGCTAGAAGAAAATGGAAGGATACTATAAGATAACATTGGTTTGTCGTTTCTCCCTGGTCATAGGGATCTTAGGTTTATTGGGTTGCACCAATCACAGTGCTCCTGAGGCACTCCCATTCCTCTATGTTAACCTTTAACTTCTCTGTGCTCTGCTTCCCCAACTGGTTAATCATCTTTTCCCCCTGAGCAGTACCTGTGACTTGTAAAGTCAAATTCTTCAGAAATCTCTGATTTTTTATTTGTAAGTGAAATGTTGCTTTTTAAACACAGGAAGACAGTTAATGCTATGCTTTTGTAACTTGGGAGTTAACTGACTGAATAATATTCACACATGGACAAATGTTTTCTTGACTTAAGCCTCAGCTGCCCTTAGTTCCTAGCACACCCAAAGCAGGGTCCCAACTAGGAACTGGTTGGACCCAGGTCAAGCTGTGGCATCGAAATGGCCCAGGCCAAGTGCCATAATACTTAACTGTAAGTTAAGAGCATAGTCATGGGCAAATTCTGTCATGATCCAAAGAATAACAACTGGATTAGGACCCTGCTAGGGTTAGGAAAGACTAATCTGGCCTGAGCACTGTAGTCTGGGATCTATCTCTAGATGTCCCCAGGAGAGCCACCCTACAAGTTTAATGTATCTCTTACTGTGTCCATACAAAATAACTAGAAAGATTATTTAGAAGTAAATATAAGATGGTTGTTGGACTAAGGAAAGGAGAAACACACCCCTAGGTGGTATTTTGCCCTTGAGCAGATGTCCTGGTTGCAGGAGGCCTTACCTTATCTTAGAAGAGCTTCCCTTGGAAGGAAGGGCTTTTATATGTTGATTGTGCTACCTCACCTGTGTGTGGTTGCTACCTGGAAGGCTTGGAGTGGGGAGACTAGCTTGGGAGACAGGAGGAGACGGGAATGGGGATCTTAGTGAGACTGGAACAGGCCCATGGGGAGAATGAAATAAGCCACACAGCCCTGTTCCCTCCTTCATGTGTCTGCTGGCAGTGGAAGCTCAGACAGGGTATTCTGTTTAACTAAACACATCACCCCTTGCCTAAAGAGACACAAGCAAATAAGCTCGAGAAACTCAGAAGGAGAAGAAAAATAAGTAGGTATAATTTTCCCATGGGGCTAATGGTATGGTTAACCACTATGTATCTGTTTCTACATATTTAAAATACGTATTTTAAAAGGACAACAGAAAAGGTGTCAATAAGGAATCAGAGGGGAAAGGGACCGCCACCCCCACTCCCACCCCGTCTTGGGAAGTGCAGCCCCATGTAGAAAAGGATGTGCATTTCATTTCTCACCTTTGTAATTTTCTTTCTTGATGAAAGCATCCAAGAGTAAATTGAATGTAAAGTTATCTGGAAAAATTCCATACTGAACCTGTAAGAAAAATAAAAATGTAAGGAAGAGTAGGGAAACACAGCCACTGGGCCTCTGGGCCTCCGTGTTATCCAGGACACAGAACCACACCACCATGAGCTTGCAAGTATCTGCCTGATTTCACAGTATCTGTGACGGTGACAGAGACACTGTGACTCAGGAGGTTTGGGAGCTGCAACTGTTTATTCGGGGTGAGAAAGTTGTGAGTGGGTGTCTGACAGAGAAACACTGAAATGTGGAAAACAACTCAGTTCAAAGGCCTCCCCGAGGCTACGAGCACCAAATCGAGCCAACTCCTCACACCTCGCACTGGCTCAGTGGTTCTTTTCATCAGGTATGAAGATCAGTGCAAGAACAGACCCCATAAGGAAGCACACAGCTTCGAACTCTGCAGTAGTGCCTCATCCTTAAGCTTTTCCCAACCTCCCTGGGATATAGCACTGTATGAAATATACGGCATGAACATATATTCTAGCAAATATATATTCGTGCCTATCATGTGTTGCAAAATGATTTGCATAGTCCAACACCACAGGATTATCATTTTTTGTTGGGGTGACAATAATAGTGAGAACATTTAAGGTCTAATCTCTAAGTAACTTTTAAGGACACAGTACTGTTAGCTACTACAGGAATGATGCTGTACATTAGCTCTTTAGAACATATTCCTCTTGCAAACTGGAAGACAGGACCCACTGGCCATTATGTCTCCAAACCCCTCCTGCCTCCAGGTCCTGCACCCATTCTTCTATTGTTTCTATGTACTCAGGTTTTTTTTTCCTTCCCCCAGATTCCATATATAAGTGAGTGCATACAGTATTTGTCTTTCTCTAGCTCTCACTTAGTGTACTCACATTACAGCAAATGAGTTGTCCTTTTTTTTTTTTTTTTTGCTTTTTGGGTCTCACCCAGCGATGCTCAGGGGTTACTCCTGGCGGTGCTTGGGGGACCATATGGGATGCCGGGGATCGAACCCGGGTCGGCCGTGTGCAAGGCAAACGCCCTACCCGCCGTGCTATCGCTCCGGCCCCAAGTTGTCCTTTTTTAATAGCTGAAAATAGTCCATTATGTTTTCAGCTAGCACGTTTTCTTTATGTGCTCATCCATCCATGTGCACATAGATTGTTCCTATGATTTGGCTACTTTGAATAATGCTGCAATGACCATGGTGGGTACAGATAGGTACTCAATATAATCATTTCACTTCCTTCACATATTACTGGGAAGTTGTAGCTAAATTACATGAGCGCTCCACCTTAATCTGTGGGGAAATCCACTAGTCTTTGGGAGGTACTCCCACCAAGAGTACATAGGAGTTCCCTTTCTGTTAGATCTTTACCAGTTCTTGTTATATTTCTTGTCTCTTAGGTTGGTTTTGAAAGACTGAAGAAATATGCCCACTGACCACAACTAATCAAGTTCTTAAGCTGTTTTGTTCACAGCAGCTGAACACTTACTCACTTACTAACCATAATCTCTCAAAATATGGCTCCTTCAGCACCTCACTAAGAATTCTCTGTAAGTGTGTTTAACAATGCAGATTACTAAGCCTCCAACTCACAGGACAAAAATGTCTGGGAAGGAGACGCAGAGAGCTAGTGTCACTGAGTCTCCCATGTGATGCTCATGCACAATCAAGTTTGACTAGACAGTGGGTGCATTTTATGATATAGAGAATGAATGCATTTTTGTTTTTAAATCTTTACATCAGTAGAATTAGTCTGATTCCTCTCAACTGCCCTGTTCTTCCCACCACACCTTCCCCCACCACTAGAAATAGCTGACGACCTTTTTTTTTTTATCAAAGCATATCACCCCTTTGGGAACTGCTGACAGTCTTGACCACTAGTAGCAAATCACTGCTAAATTGCCAGGAGGCCGTGTGGGATGCCTCTGATGTGAAAAACAGCTGGTACAATCTCAAAGCAGGCATCCAAATGATCACTAATCTCCAGGGGCAGGGTAAAAACAAAGTATTTTGGTGTTATGAATCATTAAAGCTGAAAGAGCCCTAAGAAATGGACTGGTGAGTGATTTTCAACCTAGCCACAAATGATAATCAGTCTGAAAATTAAAAAACATACCAATGACAGCTGACCAGGCAGATCACAAGGACTTGGGGCAGGGGAGAGTGAAATTACTCTGCATGAAATTATTATGGTAGTTATGTGTCAGACACCAACATTACAGTGAACCCTAATGTAAATCCTGCATCTGAGTGACAATAATGTGTCACTGTAGGCTCGTCAATGATAACCGTGCAGGTGGGGCATGATGCTAATGGGGGAGATGGCGGGACCAGGCATGTGTGGGGGCAGGGAACAGATGGGAAATCTCTGTACCTTCTGCTCTATTTTGCTGTGAATCCAAAACTGTTCTAAAAAAATGAAGTCCACATTAAAAACAACAAAGCTATTAAAAATACCAAATGCCTGCTCCAAGAAGATCAATTATATCGGAATTTGGGGGTAGAGAAGAATATTTGTAAGTCTTAAAAATTTCTCATATGATTCTAACATACAAGGTCCAATAACATTACAGGAATGATACAATTTCACTAAAATTCTGTGAAAGTCCTTTTACAGATCAAATTTACATTGCAGTTTGAGACTCACAGTGATCAGTTTTTAATAACCTTTTCATATTATTTCACACTACTTCACACTATGAACATAATGCTCAACGTTCTTCAGAGTAATATTTTATTTATTTGTTTATATTTTGCTTTTTGGGTCACACCCGGCGATGCACAGGGGTCACTCCTGGCACTGTACTCAGGAATTACTCCTGGCGGTGCTCAGGGGACCATATGGGATGCTGGGAATCAAACCTGGGTCGGCTACGTGCAAGGCAAAAGCCCTACCCGCTGAGCTATCATTCTAGCCCCAAGAATAATCCTTGGAGAAAGCCCTAATCATAGGAGTCTTTGAAGGCTTGAGGTGTTAGGGAATTCGAAGACATGTTTGGAGTAATCTAAGAACATAGTCCTGAAAATGTCTGAGTACTGGAAAGGACATTCCTGCAAAATGGACACATTCCCTAAACCTCACTGAAGAGAGTCTGGCCAGAAACCCCAGGCTTCAGGCTCGGGAATGCAGTGCTGCTTCTCAGAGCAGAGTTCTTCGGTTTGATTCCCCTTTACATTCACAGTCTGCTTCTGAGTCACTATGCTCGTAGTACCAGTAGACTCAGCGATTATTTTTAGTGGGTAGGCTAATTTGATTTCAGCTTCACTCCAGCAGTTGCATAAAAACCACTCACCTTATTTACAAGGGTATACAAGGCTTTGTCCAGTGCACCATACTTTAGGCACTGCCTAATCCAGGTGTGGATAGTCCAGTCTCTCAGGTACCAGCAGTTGGGGCTATGTCGAAATCTAAACAAAACATGAGGGAAAAAGTGGAGTTAGTTCTTAAATGTCACTGCTAAAACATCAATTCTAGGGGCAGAAAGATAGTACAGAGGGTAGGGCATTTGCCTTGCATGTGGCTAACCTGGGTTTGATCCCTGGCATCCCATATGGTTCTCCAAGCCCCACAAGGAGTGATCCCTGAGCAAAGAGACAGAAGTAACCTCTGGGCATTGCCAAATGTGGCACCAAACCAAACCAAAACCAAATCCACCACTACAGCTAAAATACAACTTCCATTAACAGGTCCTTCTCTCATTTACTTACATATGTGCAGTCTATGTGACTGAGAGTCCTAAGTCAGCAGTCAACAAAAGCCTAAGGATAAAACTTATTAACTCGAAGGCCAGAGCAATAGAACAAAGAGCAGGGTGCTTGACCTGGGTTGGTCCCCAGCATATATGGTCCTCGGCGCATATGGTCCTCCAAGCCTCATGAGGAGGGATCTCTGAATGCAGAGATTAAGCCCTGAGTAAGCCCTGAGTACGGCCAAGTGTGGCCCCCAAGCAGACAAACAAATCACAATATCACAAAATACAAACAAAACACATTAGCTATCAAATTTAAGGGGGAAGAAAAAGAAAACCAATAATAAATAACAAAAATAGCACAGCACTTTACTCTTTATTCAATATGACCTAATTCAATATCCTGACTTAATATGAGGCTGTTGAAAAGGATTGTAGAGAAACTTCTACGAGTCAGTGTTAGGTCAATACATATTTCGATAAGGGAGAGCTAAGAAGCTGAAGTTGGCAGGCGAGCAGCCTAAACTCAAGAGTAGAGCATAAGCCTGTCGGAGTTCAATCCCAGCAGTATGTGTCTGCATGCTTCCACCCCAGCAAAGCACTACTGGAGGGTGGCTTCTATTAAAAAAAAAAAAAGGACATTTACATCAAAACATGAAGCAAAACATGGCAACTCTAGAGAGAAATCAGCTTTGATTTATATGGGCACTTCTTGTGATACTTAGCAGAAATTGGACATTCTTCATGGAACTGAAAGAAAAGGAAAACAAAGGACGAGGAAATGGGGTAAAATTTAACCTTTAGCAGGATGACTGCTCTGCCTTTTCATAGCTTCATAGCTCTTCAGTCCATCTTGCTGCTCTTGCTTCTGACTGCTCCCCAGCTGGTTTTACAGGGCCCCACAGCTGGGGGCTGGACAGTATTCTCACAGGCAACAGTGCTTGGAAAGGATTCCTCAAGGCTGCACGTCCCTAGAGTTCATACCTGCTCGTGGGGACACCTGGGATGACAGCTGCTTTTTCCTAGCTTTGGGGGTCTCCACCATAAGAAGGCACAAGGACACAGGGCACAGGGCTCTGGAAAGGCTGTAAAAAGGGGCTTTTATCACCCTGCCCCCACCTTTTATTGCTGTTTTTCCTCAGACAGCATCATCCTGTTAGCTAAAGTCCTCACTGTCAATTTAACCATTTACAAACATCACACTATGTTTATCATAGGCAGGTAAGACAAATATTTGGGGGCAAAAGGACTGATTTTGCACCTGATCTGAGAGTTGGGCTATGGATTAATATAGCTCATTTTTTTAAGAGGCTGGTTATTCAATCTGCCACTTACAAGAGAGTTTCCTGCTGAGCAGGTTCGCTGCCAAAGCAAAAAGCTGAGAAAAAGAGGAAGTAAGAAGCAGTGTTTAATTTAGACTATTAGTGCTCTGGAGAGGGGGTTGATAAAAATAAGATCTGAAGATGTTTGAAAGACTTAGTCATCTTGTCCTGCCCACTCTTCTGAATGTCCTGCACATTAGCTTTCTCTGGAAAAGGTCACCCTCTTTATGTTTTCTTACAGAATCAACTCTTTAAAAAGTAAAAAGATAAAAATGTCAAATCATATTCAGAAGAGAATGACCTGGCCAGAGGAAAGCATTGGAGAGGTTGCCTGAGAGACAACACTTAATTTCTGCATAACATATTCATACATACGTGTGTGTGTGTGTGTGTGTGTTTGTGTTTGGCTTTTGGGTTTTTTGGTTTTTTTGGGGGGGTAATACCAAGCAGTGCTCTGGGCACCATATGAAGTACCAGGGATCAAACCTGGGTGGTCTGCATGCAAGGCAAGTACCCTACCCGCAGAACTATTGCTCCATCTCCCAGACCTTTTATATTTCATATGCTCTCCTTCACATTTTAATTTTTAAATGAAAGCATATTCCTTACTTTTTATTGGGGGGGGGGAGGTAGGGGGCACACCCAGCAGTGCTCAGGGATTACTTCTGGCTCTTTGCTCTGGAATTATACTTAGTGGGGTTTGTGGGCCAGGAATAAGACCTAGGTTGGCCACATAAAAGGCAAGTGCCCAACTTACAGTACAATCTTTTCAGTCCATTCATCACATTTTCACTTCTATTTATTAATTTGTTTTTTGAGTGCCAGGCCCAATGGTGTTTGGCAGGGACTGCTCGAACGGGGGTTTGAGGGAATCATATGCGGGTGTTGGGGATTGAATGAGGGTCAGCCACATAACAAGGCAAGTACCTCAACCCCTGTACTACCTCTCCAGTGCTCTCTTACACTTTAAAATCAAGAATTCCACTTCTTGAGCTCCTTCCCTTGTTACTCTGAAAAACTAGAGAGTTAAGTAAAGTAAAATGACCAAAGAAATTTTTATGTTACAAAAGTCAAGAGAAGTTCCTGGTGTCCTGCCTCAGTGACTATGGTACTTTCCTGCCTTTAGTCTGCATGTACGCTGGGTGGGAAGGCGTGGCATTGAACTTGCTCGGCACTGATGCCTCCCAGTCTGGCCTGATTCACAGAAGGTTTCCGGCAAATACAAAAAATAAATAAAAGGGCTTCAAACACCACGAGCATCAGATGCACTGGTCATCTGAAATCTAAGGCTGCAGGGAGGGTTGTGACTTCCTGTCTGGGACATCCAGAATCTCATGTCCAAACAATTTCACATTCAAACAAAATGTCTACAAACACAGTTTTAAAGGCAGTCTTAGGAGGAAGACAGGAAGTGCTCAAGACACAAAAGGCACCCTAGGTGCTAGAATTGCTTTTGGGATCAGCAGTGGTTAAAGGTTAGTTCATTTTTTCCTTTAGAAACAATACACAAGATGGAATTTAAAACATCATCTGTCCCCTTTATCAAAGATTAATTAATTAATGTATTTATTTTGGTTTGGGAGCCAAACCCAGCAGTTCTCAGGGCTTACTCCTGGCTCTGAGCTCAGGTACCCAGAGAATCACATGGATCACTTTTGTTTGATCCAACCTGGGGGCACACATGCAAAGCAAGTGCCCTACCCAATGCACTGTCACTCTGACTCTCTCCCACCCCAATTATTTTAAATGCAATCCTCATTTTCTTTTTTCCATTTTTTTTTTTTTTTTTGCTTTTTGGGTCACACCCGGTGATGTACAGGGGTTACTCCTGGCTGTGCTCGGGGACCATATGGTACGCTGGGAATTGAGCCTGGTTGACTGCATGCAAGGCAAATGTCCTACCCGCTGTACTATCAATCCAGGCCCATAATCCTCATTTTCAATCTAATCTACTGCCTTATAAACATCACTAATGACAACTAAAATGTTTGGCATTTCTTTATGACAGTCTTTAAAATAAAAACACAACGATCAAATCCAACCAATACCCCTTTTGTCTATTCATAATCATGATCATGAAAAGCACATCATTTTCAGACTTTAAGTGTGAAACCAGAGGTTGGAGAACCCAGCTAATATGACTTCAAAGCTCAAATGAAAATTTGTTGAAAGCCATTTAGGTTGTCAACATAAAGATGAACAGCGAAGTCTTATTTTCTCAAAAGTTTCTCCTCCAATTATTTTTTAGAAGACTGAAAGGCAAGTCACCTAAGACTTCACACACCTATCATCCATCTCCATATCTAATCCATACGTATAGGTATAAACAGCATCTCAAAGGGCAAGTAACTCTGGGAGAGAGATTTTGTTACAGAAATCTCACTAAGAAAGAGATTGGCTTTGGAGAGGTGAGAGGGAGGAAACCCCATATGCATGCAAACTCAACCTTGGGCCTTGAGCACAGTTCACAAGAGTTTTTAACTTGTGAGTTTCAGGCTACACTGCTTCTAGGGGGATCACTTTTCATTTAACATATGCAATGCTTGCTAATGTACAGAACACCTAGTTCAATCAGTGATTAGTACAATTTATTTTAAATTCCATACAAACATTTGCTAATTGTTTCTGTGTCCCTGTTCCTATTCAAGCAACCTGAGCAGATCTGCCCCTTTGCTCTGTTCTGGTTGGAACTTTCTGATTTATGACTCATTCATCTTTGCCCAGCTGCTAGAATGGGCCACTCAGGTCCTGCCTCTCATTTCCTCACTTCTGTTTGACTCTCAAATGCTTTCCCATCTGGGACTGGGATTCTTGGAATGATCTCCACTCTTGAAGATCCAATCAAACAGACACACAGTCACACCTAGAACAGTTTCAGCTAAGTGACATCATTAAATCAACTTAGGGTAAAGATAAAAACACACCAGATAATTTGAAATATGCTGTCCAAAGTATAATCCTACATTCCCCAGCCATGTACCATATGAACTCTTTAAAAATTCCCTATTAGTGTGAAAGAAATGAGCTTACAAAGTGAGTAGTTACCTAGACTATAAAACAGTTCTACATACTGAGGAGTTAGTAGGGTTCACATTTGGATGGTGAGGTAGAGAATTCCTGTTTTCCTAAGTAGGTCAGACTGAGAAACCAAGACCCTTTTCTTAACTGCCAGTGGGAAGGGAGGTGGGGAAGCGTCTGGCAGGGCTTCTTGCCTGGACGGTTCTGCAGATGGCCGGATGGGTACACTCCCTATCAGCCAGGAGAAAGGCCCAGAGAAGAACACAGTCAACACACTGATTTTCCAATCTACCCGCAAACAGACGGGCTTTTCCACCCACCTGGCAGATGACAGCTGCCTCAGGAGCAGCCCCCTCAGCACTCGGGCCGCAGCTGTTTGCTCACCTCCAAAGACGCTGGATTACCGTGCAGGCCCGCAGGCGGCCATAGAAGGCCAACGGTGTGGGCATGGAAAAGACAAACAGATGCGACCTGAAAATCCCAACAGTGCCAGGGCTCAGGAAGGTAAGAGGCCCTCTGAGCTCCAGCTATGAAACGGGGAAACGGCCAACAATTCAAAGGAAGGGCATGTTTTGGAGAAGGGAGTGGGGGAAGAGGGAAGAGGAGAGAATGAAAATGTGAGTTCTCAGGTTCTGGCCCTACTTCTCAAAGCTGGCACCCTTGGCTGCAGGGATCTCTCTCCACAGTGTCTGTGGGCACTCTGGATGAAGACTGACCTTGCAAATCCTGGGCAATCAAAAGGCAGGGAAGGGAGGCTGCTGCTTCCCTGAATGAGCTATCTCTAGGACTCTTCAGGGCATTTACCTGCACTAATGCTCACCAAGGACGGATGGAACCAGGATGGAAGGAACAGAGAGTCAAGGCTAAGAAATTACATTTGTTCGTGTGTTTGGGAGAGCCGTGTGTGTGTGTGTGTGTGTGTGTGTGTGCGCGCGCGCGCGAGCGCGCGTGTGCTGTGGGGGGAGGACGTGGGGAGTTGGAGTCTCCAACACCTTAGATTTTAAAATGGGAAAAGAGCTTTATCAAAACAGTCCAGAGGAAGACAGAAACCTGATTTTTTGTTGGGATTATACAGAAGGGACTTCACAGTGTATGACAAAGCCATGCAGGATTTCCTATTTGTGTCCAGTCTCATCACATGGTTAAAAAAAAAAAGACACAGCCTTTCTTCATGGAATTCAAATAAAGGCTCGCGCAGCATGGAGAAGGTGGCAATGCTCTTCAGCTCTGTCAGGGGCACCAATCAAAGCGTTCTCAAAGGAGCATGGCTCCCGCACAGAGGCCAGAGTCCAGCTTACCCGGTGCTCCTGCTCGCCACCACTTGCCACAGCCCTGGCTCCTGCATTTGAATGCACAAGCTTTCCACAGTGCTGCTGATTATGGGAGCCACCAGCGTAAAACACAAGCATGCTGCTTTCCCTCCTCCCCGGGGTACTCTGTATCCTGGGCAACAGGCTTCACAGATGGAAACCTTGGCCCCGGTGGAGGGTGGAGGGCAGACTCAGAGATGAGTGAGAGGCCTGGAGGATGGAGAGGGAGGTTAAGGGGAAGGAAAGCCAAGAAGAAAATACTGCTGGCTGCAGAGCCGGCAGTGCCTGCAGTGAGAGATGGGAACCGTTATCGAAGAAGCAAAGTATGTAACTGCAAAGGGTATGCGCCCTTTCCTAAGAGAGAACCACAGAGCAAGAGGGTGTGGCATACGTCTGAAACCAGAATCTGGTTTAATCAATGCCGCCACGTTCTCCTTAGAAAAACCTCATGCCCCTCCACCCCATTTGATCCTGGTGCTCACTGCACTGCACACAAAATGTACAACCCTCAACAACCACAACGGCAGCATAAGTGATAAGCTAATTTCAAGAAATAAAAAGCAGAAAGGGTACAGAACTTAATATAGGAGTTGACAGTAAAGATGACAGTACTGGATATTCAAGTCTCTCTCCTGCTGGTGATCCCAGACTTTTACTCTTCTAGGGGCACATCAGTTAATTTTATGATTTAACAAGAATCCCCGCCTCCCCCACATACACACTCTGTGATGCAGCCTGAGCAAGAAACCTCACCCATGAATTCATTCTTTACCTCAGGAAGCAACAAAAAAAAGCTATTAATGAAAAGGTATCCTATTTTTCTTTTTTCAGTTTTGTAATAAATACAGGTGTAGCAAATACACACAAATATACACCTATACACAAATATAGGTGTAAACAATAAAATCCATACTTCTCAGCACATGGGTCCTCAGGTTTTGACAAACACTCTCAGCTACACTGCCATCACAATAATCAAGATACAAGAACTGTTCTTTCACTCCTGAAAAGCAAGGGCTTGGGGTCGATTGCACCAGTGAAAGAAAATTTTATGTAGTCACTTCATGAGGGTCTTCTAATTTCAAACTTATTAATTTCTTAAGAAGAAATGATAATACGGTAATAAAAACACTACTTTTACATCTTGGTTACTTTATCAATTATACTGTGTCAAAGAAAATCCGGGAAAAAAAACGCAGGGACCGGAGTGATAGTAAGAAGGCAGGGAGCTAGCCTTGCATACAGCTGACCCAGGTTCAAACCCCGGCACCCCTATCGTCCTCTGAACACCACCAGGAATGATCCCTGAGGGCAGAGCCAGAAGTAAGCCCTGAGCATCACTGGGTCTGTCTCCAAACAAAACAAATACCAACCCAACTAAAATAAATAAATTAAATTAAAATGCAGGCTGCAAGTCTTTTTCTACAAGTCCTATACGCAGTCATTAGGCCTTTTTCGTACCCCGATTTGCCATTTCAAAAAGGAGGGTAAGTAAGTGGATTTTTGGCAAAAAATAGCGCAGGCATGGAATTTTGCGAATGTGAAGTGCTAAATAAATGCAGCATAATAACACATTTTCCGAAGTGAAGATGGATATAGAGGGAGTTGTGGGATGATAAAGTCTAAATTTATCAGCTGCTGGCTTCAAAACGGTGTCATTAGCATTTCCTGGGAGCAGGGGGTTAAGTGCGGTATGGGAGAAGCTCATGAGGTGGACTCACATGGTCCCCAGCCCTCTTCATGGAACAGAAAGTACGCGGTGACAGAGGAACGTACATCACCCCTTCTCGAACTCTGACGGGGGCTGTCACTCTGCCAGCCTGACACCCCCACCATCTAGAGCAGCTAATGCAAATCCTTCCACTTGCAACTCCTCTTTGCTGAGAAACACAGCAAGGTCAAGGCACTGTCAGAAACACTTAGGAATCATTATAAAGGGGGGGGGGCGGGAGTGTGGTGTCTGTTTTGTTTTGGGCCCATACTCACCAGTGCTCGGGGGCTACTCACAGCTGCCATGCAGTGCTGGGGATCAAATTCAGGCCGCCTATGTGCAAAGCACACACCCAGCCCATTTACCTAACTCTCTGGATCATAAGGTTGATTCTGAATTAATTTCTGGTTGGTGCGTACTCACGAACACTTCACTGTTGCCAAATTTTTCATTATCCCCACATTCAGTTATGTGACCCCATATGGGGTCGTGACCCAAACAGTTTAAGAAGCTAAGTTCAGGAGCTAGTGTTCCTATTGATGAAATCCGTGTCTTCTCTGTGCCAGGTGATCTGTACCATCCCTGCTGGTCTACCCAAGTTTCTCTAACTCCAAACCATCTTCTAAAAATAAAAAGATGGGCTGAGAAGAGCTCAAAGGGGGCCAGGTTTCTCATGTAGGAGGTCTAGGTTTGATTCTCTGCACATGGTCCTATAAGCGCTGACAGAAGAAACCCCTGACCTCTTCCTCCTATATAAAGGCAAAGTGCCAGACAAGATGGGTCAACTGCTCTTTATGAGGAGCCAGGAATGTTATATTTATCCCCTTCCCAAACACAATACACATAGGAAACACAGGAGAATTATCTGCGGGGAGAATGGGAGACGAAAAGCATTTTACAGTAATCACCAAAAAGCTCTTTGCAAAGGTCCAAAGAGCAGGGAAGAGCTGCTGAGTGGCTGATAGCTGAGCAAGTCCAAGAGAATGCACTAGAAGCGTCTGGTGAGCTTCTCCAGCCATTGGAAAGCTGGACATGCAGCGGTTTCTCACCTCCCAGGCACCAAAGGGCAATTCAGACCAAGTATGGAGGGCCTTCAGCTAGCAACAGCAGGACGTTGAGAAAAACTGGACCCAGGAACCAGTCCCATTATTACTTTTTTCTGAGTTTCTAATCCATATATCACTGGGTAAGGTTAAGGCATAAAAACACGCTGGATAGATTTTACCTGTTTGTGAGCAGAAGTAGCTTCCTAACTTCTGTCATCTAGAGATACAGCACAAAGAAACCAATTCTGTTTATAAAAAGGCTATGAAGTGAGAACTGGCACATTTTGGGCAGAGAAGAAGGGGTTATTTCAGATTTTGTGAGGTAATTTACAAGCAAGCAATGAGCCAGTTTAAAAAAGGCAAAGACTTCCTCATGCCTTCTCATTTGGCTAAGAACTTCAAGCAGAATTACAAAGCCATGAGTTATACAATGACTACTACAAGGAAAATCAGAAGTATTAATTAATCACCAGTAGGCTGTGCCGTGGAATCATTCTCAGAAATGGACAAGGGGTGAAGGGGGGGGAGGAAAAAACAAAGGCTCAGAAATTCCACAGTATCCCAGGCCTAGTGAAGTTGTTAGGATTAAGTCAGCCACAATGGGTGTGTGAGCAAGGCAAGGAATGGGGGCCACAGCACCCATGAAAGCAGGGAGGAACTCAACTGGTGTCCAAGCAGATTTATATGTGTAGTCTCTGAGATTATGAATTTCTTAGGGGTATTTTCTAGAGAAGAGAAGTTCAGCACTAAGCTGTATTTCTTCATTAGGTCCATTTTTTTTTTAATAAGAAAAGCATCTCAATGTTTTAAACATCCTGCTTCTCTGTTGCATGGAAAAGCTGAATCCCAAGGGATTTTCCATTTATAGCAAAAGGTAAGACAGGACTTACTTCCAGTTATACAAATCAGCTTCATAAGTCGATTCTATTTCTGTAACTCTGTTGGGTCCCCAATTAATAAGCCTTTAAGCTCTTAAAAGGGACAGGCTTTCTATCTTGCAGGTGCTTAATGATTTGGCAAGAGTGACAGGCTTATTAAGATTGTATAAATACCAATAATGTATGTGGTAACTCTCGAATGTTATTTATAATCGAAATAGTAATCCACTCCAGTTTTGAAGTGTCATCCTTCCTATAAACTAAGAAAGCCTGGGTATGCCATTTTTTTTTTACGTCTGCACCCTACTGTCTTCTTAGCATTATACATAAAAGGATACAAGTTTCTGGAATGCAGTAAGTACAGGGAACAGACAAACTGGTAGAATGAAACTAAAAAGATAACGACTGAAGTCAGAGCACATGGATTCAAAGAACTCCCCTAGTCAGGGCTGGAGCGATAGCACAGCGGGTAGGGCATTTGCCTTGCACGTGGCCGACCCGGGTTCGATTCCCAGCATCCCATATGGTCCCCTGAGCACCGCCAGGAGTACTTCCTGAGTGCAAAGCCAGGAGGTAACCCCTGTGCATTGCCAGGTGTGACCCAAAAAGCAAAAAAAAAAAAAAAAAGAACTCCCCTAGTAAATTCTAAATACAGAAACCAACTTAGCTCCCTTTCTACACAGGAAGAGTCTCATTAGAGTCATCTAGGCCAAGTAAATTTGGGATGGAGGAAGAAAATTTTATTGAGTATAAGTGAAAGAAAAATAAATAAAATGAGAACATCTCTATTATTTCAATACTGTTTTTCAAGTACGGGGAAGTTCTATTCTTCTTGTGAAACTGTCTAGTTTTACTGTTACTTTATAAATAATCCTGGTGTCCAATGAGATGAAATAATTCACTTGAGATTAGCACAGTTAGCAGCTGAGCCTAAAGTGTTTATTTTTACTTTTTTACCATTTCATTATTTTGTCTTGATTTTTGGATCGGGGACCACTCCTGGTGGTTCTCAGTGAGCATTCCGAGAAGCTCTGGGGATCAAACCTGGGTTTCCTGCTTGCAAAGCACTCACTCCAGCCCTTGGAGTCCTCCCTCTAGTCTGCCTCTCAATTCTTTTATATGCAAATCCTTTTATAAAAGCATCTTTGCAGTTTCACAAAGATGTCCAATATACTTTCAGAAACATTTGGGCTATGAAAAACTTGTAGCTGCCCCGAACTCTCTGACTGTGGAAGTCATATGATCAACTTCAAGGTTTCAGTTCTTCTAAGTGTGGAGAGAAGAGGTAGGCTGCCTGGACTATAACCTCAAGTGTCTATAGGGGCCACTGTGTAGGAAGAACCAAGTAAGACAATACCTTAAAGCTGCATGTATTATAATCTCACAAAGTAGTTGCCTAGTTATACTGTTTTTGAAAACCGAGTATATAGGCCAAACAAAACACACTGGAATTCTGGACTAGGCCAGACTCCTGAAACACCTTCCAGCACTCAAGCATAATTAACTCTAACAAAGAATAAGTCTGTATCCACTCATTAAAACATCAATCACTTACATGTTTCTAATAAACGAGAAAAGTAGTGATAGGAATAAGTGAATAGTGACTCTGAGATAAGCAAGCTGTCATTCATTCAGCCCATAGCTGACTGTACCCTAGTCTACAAACCTCTATCTGAAAACAAAAGTGATCTCCATTTTCACTCCCTCCAGACAGTCAACACAGATTGTTATGGACACAGAGATCTGCTAACTGGCATCTAACATTGCAAAACAAAATGACACACTCATCAAAGTTAAACTTAAGGACTTTAAACTAGATTTTAACTGAGGTTCAAGTCTTGTAGGGAATCAAATTTTTAGCAATTGATCCCTCCATTAGTAACATACTTTTTACTCAAGTGGGTACTTCATACATGCAATTTAATGTGTCAGAAGTTCAAAATAATGTTTCCATGAGGCACAAATGGTTTTGGAGGTTGCTACTTTATCTGTCAAATAAATGATGCTTCAGCAATCTTAGCCATCTAGATTTCATGAGCTGCTATAAATTACTTAATTTTGGCATCGAATCCCTGTTTTCTGGCAATTCACAGAGTGGGCAGGAGTGGCGAGGCCTGATGGGTAATGTCATAGACATACTAGTAGAGTATGTGCCAGTTTCCAAAACCACAAAAAGACATAACCTATTTTGACTGTGTCACGGGTGCTATCACTTGAACCCCGGGCCTCACAAGGTAAAGCTTGTGTTCTGCCATGAGCTCTTTGCCTAGGCTTCCAAATTTACTTTTTTTGTAACTAAACAGATAAGACTTAGATTTATCTGTCAATCCAATTGGCTTTCAAGAAGACAGGTAAGCCTTGCATCCTCAAATCCAGAGTTCTGATTCTGTTTGTTTAGAAAGAAAATCACCAATCTTCTGTGGAGGTTAGAGAGAGATGCAACCTTCGTGCTTCAGCTCTTCTTCAGAAGACTTCTCATCAGGCCTCTTCTCTGTTTCCCCCACATTTCCACTCTGGGAATCAAATCTGCTTTTCATTTGTGAGCCTGTCTAGGATCGCAGCTTTCTTGCTTCCTGATATCCTCTCAGGACAGCTGAAGTTCTAGATTTCTTGTTCGACTGTGTAAGTCTGTTAACACTTTTGCAGCTGTTTACTCTCTTCTAATTTTTTTTTTTGCTATTTTTTCCCGTTCTCTTGATTTTGTAGGCTTAAAAAAAAACTATTTTTACCACTTTTTGGTTGTATTTGTGGAGTTTTGGAAAAGAACGTAGGAAAGCACATATGTTCAATAGGCAACATCAAATTCAAATGTGTTTGCTGGATACATGAACTAGTAAACATTCATAATAATATGACAGCAATGATGATAAAACATTATAATATATTTCAGCAGAATGAAATATTTTGAGTAAGAGATTTAACCTTTCTGGATTCCAATTTCAATAAATTATACAACAAAAGGCTAGAACAGAGCTTTAATGATTTCCAATTCTAGCATCCTTTAACAAAAACTAAAAACTATATAATAGGACTATATTTAGAATTATTTGCTCAATCTAAAATATATTATAGATTACACAATGTGCACTTAATATTATATTAAGACCCCACTAGATAAATAGTATGCCAACTGTTAAGAATTACTGTTATTGCTATGACAAAATTTCTAAATAATAATACAACCTCTTCCTCCCCACCGCTAGGAATAAAAATGATAATCATGTGCTCTAGCACTATTTATGACTACTATGAGCTATGAAAGAGCTAAATCAAATTAGGTAAATTCTCTCTTTTAAAAAGATGATTAAATCCAACAACAGTTTCTTAATTTGAAGGGTGAACCTTCAGTCACACTCACAGGACCTTCTCTGCTGAATGATTTCGTTTGTTGTTTTTTTGGCCACACTCAGAGCTCAGGGCTTACTCCTGGCTCTATGCTCAGAGATCACTCCTGCTGGGCCTCAGGGGACCAGATGTGGTTCAGGATCAAACAGGGATTAGCTATAAAATGCCCTACTTTCTGTACTATCACTCTGGGCCCTGGACGATTTTGTTTTAATGAAATACTGTATCTCTATCTAATGGACTTAGAAGTTACGGGGATGGATCCCACAGAATATGGAAACCATACAACAGGAATATCTCACCTAGGTTGATGCCCAATTAGACACAAAGGCAATGTGACAAGTTCCTACCCCAGGACTACACAGACTCTGAGGAATTAGGGAGCACAAACCAAGCCACAGTCCAGCCTTCTGGCCTATCTATGAAGTGAGTGGAGAAAAGTGAAAGCAAGGAGGAAGGATGGAAGAATGGTCAGGGAAAAGGTTAATGCAAGAATCACTCCCACTTCTTATCCTTAGTGTGCATACACCATTTCCCACTCTCAGAATTCTATACACACAAGCTCTTGCTTTCTGTGAAGGAGACAGGAAAAGTCAGACTGTAGTAAACTCAGCCCCACATCAACACAGGGAACAAGGATCTCCTCCTCTGCACACTATGGAGATCCACTTAGAGTTCCAACACAGCAATGTAGCACAGAATAGCACCCACTTCTTCCAGGAAATGGGACCCAACTTCTTGTTCCCTGAACTAACACATAGGAAGTGACATTCCCCACAAGCCATGTAATTAGGCACAAATTATTCTGAAAATAATAAGGGGATGAAAAGACTCAAAGGCTTGAGTTAAAAATTCTACTTCAGTGAATCTAAATTCATTCAAAATCATGCCTATTGTGTGACATGTTTAATGGCCCTCTGGTTACCATTGTTCTTTCCTTCAGACATGCCTGCTGCCAAGAAATGTGAAGCCATTTTCAATCACTAAATCAAAGCATTATGAAGGCTTTAGTAGCTCTAGACACAAGGGTTCACCTTTCATATTTAAAATTGCTAATTTTTTAACATACAGTCAACCTACATATATACATCTGAGAAAGGTGAGCAGATGGGACAACCAAAGGTCTGAACGCACATATATTAAGCAAGGAGCCACCTATCTGAGATGTAAGTACTTACTGAGTTTATCACTGCCCACGGCCCAGGCCTCAACAATTCTTTTCCCTTCAGGCCCTCAGGGTGACAAGTCTTAAAAATGATTTCATTTATTTATGAGAATAACTACATCCACAATAAAGATATTAAAGATTTCACAGATGAGGAACCTGAACTTCAGGAATTTGAGCTTTGCCTAAGGTCACAGAGTTAATATGAAATGAGGATTTAAATCCAGATGGTATGAACCTAGAGGTCATGGTCACTGAGCTATATAGGACCCAATGTTAAAATCAAGTGGCTTCAGGAATGAAGTCTCTACTAATTTTCTATCAAATACTGAGCTTTCTTCAAAGGAACAGAAAATGTCTAATGAAGACAAACTCTGAAGTCCTGAGAGCAGAACGAGTTGCCAAGGGCAGAGGGGGTCAGCCAAAAGGTTCAATGGACTGTGGTCAAGGGATCTTGGCACTCTGGTGGTGGGGTGTGGTTTAGAAACACTAAGCCTACATTTTAGCAAACCAAAGTTACCTCCGTAAAATATAGATATTTTTTAAAAGGGGGGAGCGTTTTACTTGTTGAGAGCATCAATATAGAAAAGCTATATCCACAAATATTATCCCCTCGAAGAAGGGGTAGTTGGCTAGACACTTTACAATATGTTAGCTCTAAAGTGAGAGATAAAACTGGGCCCAAGAGGTTCTCAATGAGCTGGAGTGTGAAGAAGCCAGGGTCTAACAGAGACAGGAAAAGTCAGACTGTAGTAATGCTTGCTGAATATTTGGGTTTGATTCCTGGCAACACATGGTTTCTTGCACATCACCAGGAGCAACTCCTGAGCAGAGAGTAACTTCTGAGCATGGAGCCCAGAAAAGCCTCCAAAGTGAGAGATAAAAGCATTTGGCTTGAATCATACTGAATAAAAGGCCTTTGTGTTTCTTTCCCATATTATAAAGGGATGCTCAGCAAGCTACCTCACTCCTAGACTTTCTACTATCATTCACTAGTGTCAATCAAATGTCATCATTTGCTACAACATCCTTTCAATGAATATATGAAACTAATTATACAACATGCATCTCCCTGTGTACATGTAATATATTCCATGCATTATAGAATTATACATTTAGTTCTCCTACAGATTTATACATGTTCACACATAAGAAAATGTAATCAGTTGGAAGATGTGCCTCATTCTTAAGAAGCAGAGCTATAGTTGTTACCTGAGCTTAAATACATACAGATCATCATCATCATCCATCATCATCATCATCATCATCATCATCATCATCATCATCATCATCATCATCATCATCATCATCACCATCCCGTTGATCCTTGAATTTCTTGAGCGGTTTCAGTAACATATCCATTTGTCCTAGCCCTGAGATTTTAGAAGCCTCTCTTTATTATTCCTTTCCAATGGTGCTGCATTGGAGGCTCTTTCAGGGTCAGGGGAATGAGACCCATCATTCTTACTGGTTTTGGCATATGAATACGGCCATGGGGAGTTTGTGAGGCTCTCCCATGTGGGCAGGAAATTCTCGTAGCTTGCCAGGCCCTCCCAGAGGGAGAATTAGGCCATAAGATGTCGCGTGGCCGCAAAGTGGCCACACGCTTCCAAGAGCTTAGTTTTAAAGTCTCTGGATGTTAGCTGTTGGTGGGATTACACAGCACCAGGGGCAGTCCCTGGGTGTGACTGCCTAGCTACTGGAAGATGGGGAATCTGGGCGGAAGAGGCCTAGTCCCGATCCGAACAGGCTTGGAGGTCTCAGCCCCGGGTCCCACACACCTGGGTTCCTCTGCCGGTTCCTTCATGCGTGAGGCTCATCGGAACGTGTGGAGATGGGCCTTGAGCATGGCTATGGCTAGGCTCCGGAGGTCTTCGGCCTCAGAAGTTCTGCTCGGGGTTGAAGGGAAACTGAAGCCCACCCACTCCGAGGGGCCCAGGGGAAGACAGCCAGGTGTGGGAGTAAGAGACTCTCTGCCACATACAGGTATAAATTTTAAAATAAATGAAATATAATTTAAGAAGGGGGATGGGTAGAAGAAAGAATCCTTGCTGGCTTGGTGGTAAGGCTACCGTATTGTCGAATAGTGCAGAGGTGAAAAGGGCCTCCACACTATCCTTTCAATCCTGGCACATTAAAAACAAAGTGAGCTTAAAATGATGATGCAAATTTGACCAAAAGCTTTTAGATGATTTCATCATGCAAATCATGATACAAGCTGCATCCTGATGGATTCCCCTTTTCCTTTTCACCCAGGCACCAAAGTCATTTAACACTGTTGTGATAAGGTGCAGAAGTATACAGGATATGGGTGAGAAAGAGAAGAAAGAGTTCAGAAGAAAGTCCCACTCTGAAGAAAAAGAATTAGTTGATGTGTTCTGATTTTAGGTATCTGCCTAAGTGAATTCTCAAAACAATGAATCACTCTGTTGTGCTCATTTACTTAGTGGCTCAATGCCAACTTATGCTGTTATCAGGTCTCAAAAATAGGAGGGAAACGTTATGAGCCTCCTTAAAGCTAATGCATTCACCCATCCATCACGAGAGGATATTATTCATCTTACAAGACATTATGGGATATTCCTATACAAAATAACTAGACATGTTGTTCTTGACATTCAGAACTTAAATAGCTCATCAGATGATTTCCTAAAGAACAACAAATACAAGAATAAGTAAAAGAGAAATGCAATAAGTAAAAGAGAAACTGGCATGAAAGAAAGGAGAGCTGATAAGTTCAGCTATGATTCCCACCCTTCATTCACTTCTATTTATCATGGTAATGACTTCTGGTGGAAGTCTGGTAATGACTTCTGTATCTTATTATGAATAGCTATGTGCCTTTAGGAAAACTCGTTAACTCCTCTGTGTTATAGTTTCTAACTCTGTAAATTAGATGATCTTAAACAGCTCAACCTAATCTATAATATAAATCTGTCACTGGAGGTCTACAAATGAGACTTATTTTCTCTATGCAAAAATGCTTGCAGCTATTTTTTTCCCTTTGGACAATTAAGTTTTCCTTTTTGTCTCTCACCAGAGGACTCTAAGTGACTGCTACCCCTAGTCCATTTACCCACAAGCCTGAACTATTGTATCTGAACTGGGTGTTGGTGCCAGGGCTCCCATGGAAACCCATGAGTGTGCAGTTTATGGGTGGTTTGTTTCCAAAGACCAAAATATCCTATTCCAGGTTGTAGAGGCAAGAAAGAGTAAAAACTAAATTCGTACAACATGCCTAATCCACTAATATTTTATTATTCTTACTATAGCACAGCGGGTAGGGTGTTTGCCTTGTATGTGGCCGACCTGGGTTCAATTCCTCCTCCCCTCTCAGAGAGCCCAAAAAGCTACCAAGAGTATCCTTCCCACACGAAAGAGGCTGGCAAGTTACCCGTGGCGTATTTGATATGCCAAAAACAGTAACAACAAGTTTCACAACGGAGATGTTACTGGTGTCCGTTCAAGCAAATCGATGAACAACGGGACGACAGTGACACAGTGATACAGTGATGCCTTTAGAATGGATTGGAATGGAGATAGCAAAAAAATTTTAAAAATTGCTGTCTCAGCTGAGATGGAATTTTGTGACTACTCAGAGGAAAATGGCATCTTACCTAAGAACTTGACCTAAAAGATGATTCAAGGCTTGAAAAGTGACTGTGAGTCACTGACGACAGAGAATTTCCAGAGATCAAAAGCCCAAGAAAAACAGAAAAGACACCAAAGAATTGACAAAGAAATCCCACGCATCTAAGTGAATGAATTTGCTGTTCCAAGATGCACAAAGATCTCGTGAGTAGGGGGGAAAAATAATCTAATGAGTGATGATAGAAAGCTGCTATTCTCTGACTTTTGTTTTCAGAGCGTTTGTCAAGTCATTAAATGTTATGTGTTTGGGAAGTCAAGTATTTCTCATGGTCTAGGCTGAAAGCAAATGATTTCACCTTATAATTTCAACAGTCAAAGTCCTGGAGTCAAAACATCTGTAATGAAATGCCCATTAAATCTACATCTCCAGCCCAAATGTCTCACACAGCTATAGATAAATTCAGTTGCCTCCCAGACATTTCCAAGTGGGCCTCCCACAGGCTTTAAAAACACACCTTGGGGGCAGAGCAATAATACAGCAGGGGTAGGGTGCTTGCCTTGCATGTGACCGACCCGGGTTAGATCCCCAGCATCCCATATGGTCCCCCAAGCACTGCCAGGAGTAATTCCTGAGTGCAAAGCCAGGAGTAACCCCTGAGCATCGCTGGGTGTGAGCCAAAAAGCAAAACAAAATAAAACAACCCCCCCCAAAACAAAGCAAAAACTCAATCACACACACTTTATTAACAAAGCATATTATATCTGCTCTACCTCCCTCACTCCATCATGAGTTTTAGCCTCTCTATTCATTTCCCATTGTCTATGATGACTGAAAATCATTAAGATCACAGGTCAGAAAGGTAGATTTGAGTTGATTTTTTTTAAATGATTATTATTTTTCATATTTGGGCCATACCAGCTGTACCGAGGGTTCACTCCTGGCTCTGCACTCAGGGATCACTCCTGGTGGGGCTCAGGGGACGACATGAGATGCCAAGGATCAAACCTTTGCAAGGCAAGTACCCCATCTCTCCAGTCCTAATATTGGTAAATTCATAATCTTCTTTAACATGAGAGGCAAAAGGCAATTAATTATGTCTTTTAACTTACACACTAAAATTTGTGGTTAGGCAGAACTTAATTTTCTAGGCTTAAGGTTATCTGTCTTCCCTGTTCCTAGAACTGTACTATTTTCTTTCTATGGAATCTTTCTATTATTGATAACTTAGAATTCATTATTAAGGTTACGTATAAATGAGTATCATTATTTTTTCATTTTCAGGTTACTTTTTGTTTATTTAGGCTTTGAGGCCACACCCAGAAGTGCTCAGGGACCTTGTCGTGCTGAGAATCAAACCCAGGACTCCACACAGTAAGGCAAATGCTCTACCAATGAGCCACATCACTAACCCCACTTTTGCATCATTTTATTTAGATTACTGCATTCTGCCCATATTTATTTTAAAATTGTTATATGAGCAAATCTAATTTAGTCTTTCACATAATTTTATGTATCAAAATAATAGAAAACATTTGTCTATTATATTTTATATACTTGGCTTGCTTTTGTTTTTAAATTTAAATCCTTACTTGCAATTTATTCTGCTACAAGGTGAGATGAATGCTTTACAAATCTCTCCCCCATTTTTGTTTCTGAAGTTATATATCTAGTCTTCTAGCCATTGATTTTTTTTTTTTATCTTCATTACTATATGACTTCTCCTTTCCACCGACAGAACTGTAATTTTAAGATAATCACATTTACTTTCAGTTGTTGAGTCCTGGAGCAAACAAGACCTCACTTAAATAATATATTTTGAAGAAAAAGCTTACTATATATAATCAGAAAGGAAAGATGGCATCTCCCTTTCCGTATTCTATACCCATTGAAAAAACAAACTATTTTTCTTTTTGTGCTAAAAACAATAGAAAGAAAAAAATGATTAAGTATTGTAAAAACACTACATACTAAACTATAGTATATATAAAATAATCTAGTCTCACATAGAAATAGTCAAGTAGTCAAAATGTTGCCACAAGTAATTATAGGTGGTTCAAAATATACATGGAATGCTGAGCTGTGTTTCCAAGGCAACAAAATGCCAAGTTTCATATTACTTTCTGCAATAATTAACTAAACCATTTACATTTAAGTGGCACCTTCCACATGCTTCTCGAGATTGCTACATTGGTGTGATTAAAATGCTGATCAGGGAACCGATTTAAGAAAAATTCTCAACTGCTATACAAAAAAATCCCCAAAGCAAAAAATGTTTAATGTGCTGCTTTTCTGTACTATGTTATGAACAGAATAAAAAACATAACTGATATGTTCTTCAGTATAGATATCTCTGCTACTCACATTGTATTAAGTATTATGAGACAATACCTAATATAATATTTGTACCATGAAGTAAAATAGAGTAGTCATAATTATCCACGTTTTCTTCTTAGTCAATTGCCCATTACCTTATTACCAACAGGCCACCAAGGTTTTAAGGGAAACACAATCTTGAGACTTTGCTAAGGCCAATTTCAGTCTGTTGGGTCGTGGCCACTACATTAGGGAGGGTTCTAAGGCTGAGTAAGAGGAGCTAAAATGAGTCTTTGATCAGAGAGTAATATCCATCAAGACAACAATCAAAAAGAAAAAAGAAAAAGGAAGGAAGGAAAGAAAATCTGGTATACTGCAGTTAGGGAAGTCAAACTGTTCTGTTACTACATAAAATAGTTTGGCAGTCTCTCAGAAAATAAAAGAGAATTATTATATCACCTGGCAGCGCTTGCCCACAGAAATAAACACAGGTATTCAAACAAATCCATGGACACACATGTGTATAACAACATTACTCACAATAGCCAAAGGATGGAAGCAAATTGAACACGGATAAAGGGATAACTACTGGTAGTATGTCATGCAAGGGAATACTGCTCCCTCATACAACAAAATGAAGGACTGATATTTGCTACAATCTGGGTGAACCTGAAAACATTATTCTGCGTGAGACATTAAAAGTCACATATGGAATGAGTCTACTGACATGAAATATCTGGAATAGGCAAATCCATGTAACAGGAAGTAGACTGCGGTTGACAGTGATTGAGAAGAGGCTGTAATGAGAAACAAGCATGGACTTTCTTGGTGGTGGGGTGTGTGTGTAGGGGGAGGGTTTAAAATGTTATGCAACTAGATAGAGTTTTACAAATTATGAATATAACCAATGTCACAAAACATGTCATTATGAATTTCATCTAAAGGATAGGTGTAGAACTGTGATCCTAGATATGTTAAAGATCTGACCACCAGTACCTATGAACATGTCTTTATTTGGAAACAGAGTATTTGCAGATATAATCAAGAGAAAGTCTCACATACCCAGAATGCCACGTGTTGATGAAGTGATTATGGTGATTATGACAACACCACAATCTTTACAGAAGGAATAGCCCTTAGACCCCTGGATTACAGATTTTTGGCAAAAATAAAAAGTGATAGGAAACCTTTCTGTTTCAAACTGCAATGAAGCTGCTGCAGTTTGTTACAGCAGTCTGAAACTAGACTTGAAAAAAAAAAGTTGGGTAGGAGGCTTAAAGAAGGAAGGGTGAGAAGCATGAAGAGCCAATATGAGATGCAGGAGATAATGAGAATCCAGACACGAAATTCAGAATACTTTGAGGGGAAGGTTGGAAAAAATTATTTGATTTGATCACTTAAGATGACAAGATTCCTGGAAAAATGAACTGTAGATGCTCCTTTATTTAATAGGCAACCATTGGGTATTTACTGCCAACAGGGCATTTTAAAGTCCATTTTAGTTATGGACTGGACAAAATCTACTCCAAATGTAGGCAATCTTTTTATTTTTTAAATTTTGTATTAGTGAATCACCGTGAGGTATAGTTACAGACTTGCAAATTTTTGTGCTTGCATTTCAATCATATAATGGTCAAGTGCCTATCCCTCCACCAGTGCCCGTTTTCTACCACCAATGGTCCCAGCATCCTTCCCACCACCCCAACCCCACCTCTGTGGCATGGCATTCCCTTTTGCTCTGGGTGTTGTGGTTTGCAGTAGAGGATTAAGTGGTCATTATGTTTGGTCTATAGTCTACTTTCAGCCGGCATCTCCCATCTCTAACGGGCCCTCCTAGCACCCTTTACTTGGTGGTCCCTTCTCTGTCTGAGCTGCCTTTCTCCCTAGCATGTGAGACCGGCTTCTAAGCTTTGGAGTAATCCCCCTGGTACTTATCTCTACTGTTCTTGGGTGTTAGTCTTCCATTCTGCTACTTTATATTCCACAAATGAGTGCAACCTTTCTATGTCTATCCCTCTCTCATTTCACTTAACATGTGATACTTTCCATGTTGATCCACCTATACGCAAATTTCATGACTTCATCTTTTCTAACAGCTGCATAGTATTCCATTGTATAGATGGAACCAAAGTTTCTTTAACCAGTCATCTGTTCTCGGGCACTCTTTTTTTTTTTTTCCTGATTCTGGCTATTGTAAACAGTACTGCAATGAACATGTAAGTGCAGATGTCATTTCTACTATACTTTTTTTGCATCTTTGCAATATATTCTCAGAAGTGGTATTGCTGGGTCAAATGGGAGCTCAATTTCTAATTTTTTAAAAAGCGTCCATACTGTTTTCCAAAAGGGCCGAACCAGTCGGCATTCCCACCAGCAGTGAAGGACAGCCCCTTTCTACCCATATCTGCACCAATACCGGTTGCTTTTGCTCTGTTGGATGTGTGCCAGTCTCTGTGGCATGTGATGGTATTTCATTGTTGTTTTGATCTGCATCTCCCTGATGATTAGTGATGAGGAGCATTTTTTCTTTTAGCCATTTGGATTTCTTCTTTGAGAAAGTTTCTGTTCATTTTATCACCTCAATTTCTGATGGGGCTGGATGTTTTCTTCTTGTAGAGTTCAACCAGTGCCTTGTAAATTCTTGATATCAACCCCTTATCAGATGGGTATTGGGTAATATCATTTTTCATTCTGTAGACTGTCTTTGTATTCTGGTCACCGTATCTTTTGAGGTGCAGAAGCTTCTTAGTAGTTTAAGGTAGTCCCACTTGTTTATCTGTTTCCACTTGCTTGGCCAAAGGTGTGTCATAAGGTATCATTAAAGATACCTTTAGCTTCAATGTCATGGAGGGTTTTGCCAACCTTGTCTTCAATGTACCTTATGGACTCTGGTCTGATGTTGAGATCTTTAGTCCATTTTGATCTGACTTTTGTGCATGGTGTTAGGTAGAGGTCTGAGCCTTTTTTTTTTTTTTGCATGTAGCTGTCCAGTTTTGCCAGCACCAAATGTAGGCAATCTTACAAGGGGATCTTTTAGAGCGGGGTCACACACGACCAATGGAGGCCCAGCAATAGCAACTCAGGCAAGCCGGAGTATAGGTTAGTGACTGCTGGCCAGAGGAATCAGATCAGAAAAGGCAGTGTGGAGTCTGGACTCTGAGTGTTGGCAGACTTTTACGAGAAAAGGAATGACTCCCAAGAGCAAGAGCAGGGCCCGGTTTGCAGAGGAAATACACTTAATATTTGTCAAGCAAAGAGGAATGAGTCCAGACAGATAATTCCACAAGTGTAGGGTTTATGTTAGGGGTTAGTGCTATCTGGATGGCCAATTAGGTTGGAACCAAATTATATAAACAGTCTGGGCTATCCTTAAAGGATGTGGCATCAAGAACAGAACTGAGCCTGTGGGAGCTGGCAAGACTGGATAATCATTTTATTTCTCCTCTAACTTCTAATCGAGCAAATGGCAGTGGACCTAGTGATGACTGTCAGGACCTATGAGTCACAAAGTTTTATCACCTCAATAAAGAATGCTTGCCCAAAATGATGTCTCATATAGTTATAAAGTAAGTGTACGATGATGTTCATTTCTCTATTCTGAAATTGGGACTTGGACATTCAAGAAGCCATGGATATAATTTATAAAACACACGCAATATCTAGCATCTTTTTTCAGTTTGCTTAATTTATTGGCGATTGCCAGAGGTGCTCAGGGGCTACTCCCATCTCTGCTTGGTGGTCGCTCCCAGCAGAGCTGGGGGACCCTGAGATGTAGGGTCTTCTGCATGCAAGTCATGTGCCTAGCCAATTGAGATATCTCTCTGGCTCAATACCAACTGTCTTCTTGAAAGAAAAAGTCTGGTTCTGTTACATAAACCAAGAATACGATCTCCAGTAGATCTGCAAGACACTAGTGAATTGAACTAAGGTTTAATAATCAGACTACAAAAGTATAAGCTGGGAATAGATCAGAAATTTGTTAATGGTGCTTGCTATTCTTTGGAGGTCTACTATAAATAAAAATTGAATACAGATGTCATAAATGAAAATTGGAAAAAAGGCTGGAGCATAATCTAGGATAATCTACCATAGGGTAAAAACAGGGGAAGACACAAGGATAAAAAGGGAGAAATCACAAAGATGCTGGGATAGTAAGTGTAAATAAAGAAGAGAAACAGAATGAGTGGCAGTCAGGGAGTGTGTAGGGCCATGTGGGTGGGAGTTCTTTTATTTCCGAAGAACTGGGAAGACACTGGGTGGTGAGGATGTCACCCATTGTGCTCTGTCCTGTGTGTGCAATGCATGCAATCCTAGTCTGGCCCACAGCTAACATGCAAATGAAGTGCATGTGTGGCAGCTTCCCCCGAGGATCAGGAAATGCAGCTGCCATGCCCCAGACTGGCCCAATGCCCACAGGATACAGGAGCTAAGCAGCTACCTTTCCAAGGTTTGCCTTTGAAAGCAAGCAAAATCCACCCCACCTCCCCAAGTCAAACTGTACTTTCTCATAACTCTCAATATCTGCTGCTCACTCCATTCGGAGCCATCAGTAGCAACAAAAACACTACTGAACTAGAGAAGCAGCAATACAGAAGGAATCAATAATGTGCTATGGGCTACTAGGACCCATGAATGTTTCCTCCCTTTAAATGTAGCACATTGGATTTTACAGTGAATTGGCATCCAAGGCTTCCCGAAACAGGGCTTAGTGCTCTAAGGAAAGCCTGACAGGGGGCAGTCCTCCTTGGTACCTCCAGGAGGCTCTGACCCTCCCGGAGCATTCTGCATGAATGAGCAGCGTGATTTCCACACAACTTTCACTTTGATCTTAGAGATGAGAAAACAAAGGTTAGCCAGGCTAATGGAGCTGAGTAAAATGAGACTACAGCTATATGCTACAACACAAGAACTTACAGCTCCGGTCCAGGTTGAAACCACACACACCACCTCCGGCAATGATATTCTGTGTCCACAATGGAACTTATTTGAGTGGCATAAAAAACTTCACCCTTTCTTGCTGAATTCAACAATTTATGAACAAAGGAAGACAATGTATAAAAAAATCAAGACTCTAAAGGGCATTTGACTTGCTTATAGTCTTCATCCCTAAATACTTATTGAGGCTCAGTCACACTACAGTCCTGGTGAGGTGCTGGGAATATCAAATCAAGTAAGATGCGATCATTATCCTTAAAAAGTTCACTTTAGGTTGGTGGTTCTCCAGAAATACATTCTATCCAAAAATTTTAAAAGGCCTACAGTCAAAAATCAAACTTATTGCTGCCAAACGTGCAAATATCAAAACAAATGGAAAAGGATCTGGTTTATCTTGCAGTAAGAAGATACCAAGATTTTCTTTTTTAAAAAAGGTGCTCAGTATGCAGCTTTTCCAAATAAAGTGAATCATGTGAATCACTACAAAATACTTGGCAAAAGAAGATCTGACAATAGAGTCCAAATCAAATGATCACTATCTGTGGAGAAAAGCTATACTTAGAGAGAAAGGACAGAAAGAACTCAGGGACATTCAAAACCACTCTCACAGTGATTCCCAACCTCAGTCAACATGGACACCAAACCAGCCACAGCAGTCTCTTGACTCGGTTTCACTGGACGTTTGGTCCTATCCAGGAGATAAGATTAACTGGGCTTCCACAGTGGCCAATCACTGTATCACTGTACCAATGTCATCCCGTTGCTCATCGATTTGCTCAAGCGGGCACCACTAACGTCTCCATTGTGAGACTTGTTACTGTTTTTGGCATATCGAATACGCCATGGGTAGTTTGCCAGGCTCTGCCATATGGACGAGATACTCTCGGTAGCTTGCTGGGCTCTCCAAGAAGGACAGAGGAATCGAACCCAGGTCAACCTGCGTTTGCTGCATGCAAGGCAAATGCCCTACCCACTGTGCTATCACTCCATCCCTAGTGGCCAATAAACATCCTTAAAACAAAATGTCTATGAAGCCAGAGAGGTAGTGCAATGGGAAGGGAGTTTGCCTTGCATGTAGCAGACCCATGCACATCATATGATCCCTTGAGTCCTGCCAGAAGTAATTTCTGAGCACAGAACCAGGAATAAACAGTGAACGCCACTGGGTGAGACCCACAAAACCCAACCCCCAACCTTCCCAAAAGAGTCTAAACATGAGTATCTTAAAATAAAATTTTAAAAATTGGAATCATAGAAGATGATGAACCAAAAGTATATTGAAATATAACTTTAATCTCAAAATCATGCTTTTTTTTTCAATCTTCGAGCCCAGAGGCTCGAAGACTAATAAGTCAGCACAAGTACTAGGCTACTTTAGCCTTTCACCTTTACAAGATATTCTTATTCTCCTTGCACCATGAGTGAGCATGAAGAGGAAGCAAAGAGTTCTCTCACTACTGGGGAAGGTGATAGGAACACAAGAGAAATATAAAAACATACTTTCAGGAAGACAAAACATAACACAGTTTCATGAGGATTTAAATGCAACTTGCTTAAATGTTTGCAGAGCTTACCTATCAGGCTTTTAGCCTGGGTGGAGTGGGACCTAAGACTCCTTTCAGGTTTCAAAGAAGAACGGCAATTTCAAAAGACCGAGGACCAAAACCCTCACTAGCTGCTTGAACCTTGGGAATGTTTCTTTTCTGGTGTCCTTCATAATCTACAAGATCTGGGGCTGAGGAGATAACTAAAATGGTCAGAGCACACGCCTTGCATCTGAGAGGCCTCGAGTTTAACCCCTGGCACTGCAGGGCTCTGAATCTCTCAATACCACCAGCTGTGGTCCTGGAGACATAGAGAACAATAACTATAAAAAGCCAAAATAAAAATCTTCTGCTTGTTAAATAGCCAGTAGGAAACTGAATGGAAAAGTCATTATTACAAGAAAATATCTGCAGTACAGAAATATGACAAGAATAATAAGACTCTGGGGCCAGAGTGATAGTGCAGCAGGTAGGTCTGCCTTGAGACCCAGGCATCCCATATGGTCCCATGAGTCCTGCTAGGAGTGACATTTGAAAGGAGAGCCAGGAGTAGGTCCTGATGACCACTGGGTGTTGGCCAACACAAACAAACAAACAAACAAACAAACAAACAAACAAACAAACAAGAGTAATGAGAATCTGATCTCACTATAAGAGAAGGGAATCACCAAGTAGGGGTACTAACAAGACTAAAATGAAATCTGAAACGACAGACAGGAATTGGAGTAGCATTAGATAGAAAATGGTCTTGAATATATACATGTATATGGATGTATATATGTGTATATACACACATATATGTATATATACATACATACACATATATACATACATATATATATTTATATTTGGCTGGAGGAATGGAGCGATTTTGTTCACTGAAAAAGCCAGGAATAGGGGGGCTGGAGTGATAGCACAGCGGGTAGGGCGTTTACCTTGCACGCAGCCGACCCGGGTTCGATTCCCAGCATCCCATATGGTCCCTTGAGCACCGCCAGGAGTAATTCCTGGGTGCAGAGCCAGGAGTAACCCCTGTGCATTGCCGGGTGTGACCCAAAAAGCAAAAAAAAAAAAAAAAAAGCCAGGAACAATCACACCTCTAAAAAGAAACAATACTTCAGTCATAATGGCAGGGATAGGAAAGTATAAGATGGAAATAAATCTTTTTGTGCTAGAAAAATAAGAAAATGCTCCAAGAATAATGGGAACATACATAGCAAATCATGTTAGAGACAGAGAGGGTCTCTTAACTGACCAAATCTGGGACATCTGGAGCATTAAAATAAAGTAATGGACTATAGCTCATTAGTAAAGTTATGAGTATTTATTATAAAAATAAATGAATTAATAAAAGGAAAGAACACGTTGGGGCAAGAGTGATAATACAGGAATAAATCTTGAGTGAAAATCCAGGGGTAACCCCAAGCATTGCCAGGTATGGCTCAAAAACCAAATAACTAAATAACTTTTTTTTTAAATGAAAGGACAATGTTCTTTTTTATAGCAGAACACTAAGTAAATAAAATATAGGTGCAATGTTAGTGAGATAAACATGAAAGGATGCTAATATCAGTGGGTATAAGTTTGATGAGGTACAAGAGTACCAAGGGAAAATAAAGACTATATAGTAGGTGGACCTGGTAGAAAGCTAAGATGATAAAAAATGACACGAATGTTACAGGAACAAGCCATCAACATGGGCCTCCTTAGAAAGAAGCACAGAGAACCTCACTTCTGTTCTACTCTTGCCACAAACCCTCTTCACTGTAGGAAGCATCCAGGAGACCTAAATTGAGGGACATGCTACAGAATAACTGACTTGCACTGTTAAGAGATGTGAAGGTCAGGCTGGAGAGATAGTACAGTGGGGAGGGTGCCTGCCTTGTGTGAGGCCAACTTGGGTTTCATCCCTGGCATCCAAAATGGTCTTTCAATCATATCCAAGAGTAATTTCTGAGCACAGAGCCAGGAGTTACCCCTGAATATCACCATGCATTGCCTCCAAAACACAACGAAAGTGAAAGTCAAGGCTGGAGCGACAGCAGGCCACTTCTGGCTATGTTGCAGCCAAGTGTGTATGAGCATCACAAAAAGGGGTGTGACTTGCAGCAAGCACCATAATGAAGACCTGTGCGGTGCCACAGCTAGAAGTGTGACTCTTGTCAAGCAAGTAAGCATGGCAGCGATATCCCCCATCGAGCAACACACCCATAATCTGAGCCTCAACTGGGTGCAAACACTGCAACTAAAGGAGTGAAAGCCCCAATGAGCACTGTGGCCAAGTACCTGATATACATGCGTCAGTGAGAACCACAGCTCAGAAGTGTTGGAGTTCCTAGCCCGGCATGTGGAACCCCCTATCACCAAACAACATAAACAACAACAAAGTGGAGGGGAAGTGAATAAAATCAATAATTACATATATTATATGTACATATAAATATATATGTATATATACATATATATAAAAAGACTGAAAATCTATCCCATCCCTATGAAAGAAAAATAAAAATGTAAGAAAGAAATAGACTGTGTGATTGTGTGATTCTGGTCTGGATCCTGGATCAGGAAAAACATGCATCTGTAAAGAACATTTATGAAGTGATTAACAACTTTGAGTATGGACTGTATATGAGACCATACTATTGTAGCACAGTTAAATGTTCTGATTTTATCCACTGTGTTGTAGTTACTGTAAAAGCATGACCTTAATAAAAGGGTAAATGATCAGTATCAATAAATAATATCCATGCAAGGTGGACGGCTATCAGTTAACAAGGTCATCTTTCTTTTCCTGGAACCTGTGTTATAAAAGGAAGGCATGCCAGCCACCTGCTGTGGCCAGCATTTGTTACAAGGCCACTGACAATTATATCTCTGCTCCTCCTGGGATACACAATGGTCAGCCAATGGACTGCATGCCAAGTGACAAAACTCAGATAGCTAAGGAGTTCTAATTTTGGTCTAACTTTTCTCCCCTCCAACAAAATAGATCAGTATGGATAGTTGGACCAATACCACGGAATTATTTTCCCTCACCCCCCAAAATGAAAGGACAGGGATGTGGATGAGAGAACAGGTGAGAGGCAGGCAACCAAAAGTTCTTGGACCATATTTGGCCAGCAGCCTGCTTTTGTATAACTGGTGAGCTAAGAATAGCTCCATATTTTTACAGCGTTTTATACAGAAATCAAAGCCATATTGCACCTGATCATTGTTACCCTCACAGTGGGGGTAGTTATCTATTCCAAATCCATAAACATATTTGTCTTGTCAAATTAGACTCAGACCCAAGCTGAGCTAGTCCTGGCTGTAGATTTTTCAGAGAAATAAGGAAAAACTGCCCAAATACAAAAAAGGTGAAAATGGACTTCTTTGTGGTAGGAGATTAAAACACAAAGCATTTTAAATATTCAGAAAAGTATAAACTACAATAATTGTCTATTCAACTACTTAACACTCTTACACTTTATACATATAGTCATGTAAATACTATAGTGCTGCTTTATATGTTTTCATATTACATAATAATATCATGTTATAAATAGTCTTCCTCATCTTTTTTGCTTGTATTTTTGAGACAACCATGCCAATATAGTTTTAGTTTATCCTTTCTCTCTACTGTATGATATTCTATTGAGACCATGACATTGTCCATTTTCCTATGGATGAATATTAGATTGTTTCTAGGGCTTTTGGGTTTTTTGGGTGTGAGGCACACCAGGTGGTGCTCAGCACTTACGCCTGGCTCTGTGGTTAGGGGTCACTACTGGAGGTGCTTGTCGGGGCTTACAGGCTGCTGGGAGCCCACCTGGTTGTCCAAATGCAAGGCAGGCATCCTATACACTGTATTCTCTCTGGCTCCACTTCTAGGTTTTTACTAGTACAAACAAAGCTACAACATATATTTTTAGAATAATGTTTCTGAACCTGCCAGGATTTAAAATCGTATTTTCTGTCTTGGGCTGGAGCGATAGCACAGTGGGTAGGGCATTTGCCTTGCACGCAGCCGACCCGTGTTCAATTCCTCCATCACTCTCGGAGAGCCCAGCAAGCTACCCAGAGTATCCTGCCTGCATGACAGAGCCTGGCAAGCTACCTGTGGCGTATTTGATATGCCAAAAACAGTAACAACAAGCTCACTCACCATGGAGACATTACTGGTGCTTGCTCAAGCAAATCGATGAGCAATGGGATGACAGTGACAGTGACATTTTCTATCTTACAACTCTGTAAATATTTGTTTTGGGAGTTACAATGTTACTACATGGCAGTATCACTAAAACGAAATCAAGAATTGCCTGTTTTTCAAGAAATACACCTAGAAGCAGAATGCTAAGAATACCGGGCCCATTCTCACTTTTCCTTCAGATTATCAAGTAAATCAGTGTGACTCCTCTTCTTTGTCACAATGATTACTGTCAAGACCTTTCATTTCTGCACCTGATAAGTATGAAAATATGTCTTTAAATTTCCTTCACTCCAGTCTGAATCTATTCTATAACTAGAATGAGCATCATTTCATATACTTAAGTTCATTTTGCGCTTAGAGTCTGTAAATTGTTAGTTCATATCCTCCATTTTCTTAATGGTGTATAGATATGTTCTAGGTAGTAATTTTTAAGTTAAATACATTGTAAATTGTGTGTGTGTGTTTGTCTGTGTGTGTACATGTGTGTGTGTGTGTGTGTGTGTGTGTGTGTGTGGTGCCAGGGGTGGGACCCAGGACCTCACACGTGCTACATAAGTGCTCACAGAAGTCACACCCTGATCCTGTATCATAAGTCTTTCTTGTCTCTTAAATTGTTCATGGCTCCTTTTGTGGAAGAGAACTTTTAAACTTTAACACATTAAAATCTATAAATCTTTTCTTACATTTTTGTCATAAGTATATTCTATGTCATCAACACTCTCCTATATATCAAATAACTTTAGACTTTTCTTTTTCCATTTTAATCCACCTTTAAAAAAATGTACATGTATGTATGTGATGATGTAGGAATTGATTTTTTCCCCCATAGAGTTCAGCAATTGTCTGAGCACCATTTATTAACTAACCCGACTGTCTCCCTTGCAGTGTGATGCATCCAGATGCATGTGGATACTTCAGGCTCTCTCTGTCCTGTTCTATTTGTCTAAGATGTCTTACTTTCACCTTTATAGCTCTGGCAGACCAGCCTTGTATCTAGTTTTCTTAAAACTGTCTTAGTTTTTCTTGGTCCTTTTACTCATTCATCTTAGTTTTGGACAATTTTCTGGGGTTCTAGCAACAATTCTGGTGAGTTAGGGTTGGAATTGCAATTGTAGGCGAAATCTGAGAGTTAGTGTCATATTTTAAACCAAAAAAGAAAGATGGAGTGAGATGCTTGGCAGAAAACAAGCTAAAATGGGAATGATTTTTTTCTTATGAGCTGATACATATATAGACACAGATATAAAAATAAGGGCTGGAGCGATAGCACAGCGGGTAGGGCATTCGCCTTGCACATGGCCGACCCGGGTTTGGTTTCTCCACTCCGCTTGAAGAGCCTGGCAAGCTACCCGTGATGTACTGGATATGCCAAAAACAGTAACAACAAGTCTCACAATGGAGACATTATTGGTGCCCACTTGAGCAAATCGATGAGCAATGGGATGACAGTGACAGTGACATATGTGTGTGTATATATATATTATATATATAATATACATATATAATATATATGATTATTTCTTTTGTAAAGAAAAAAACTTAATTGAATATTTTAACCTTCCTGCAGTACAAGTCAGCATTGTTTTTCAGATACCATGTAGATGATACAATTAGGTATTTTTAGTTCCTGCAGTTCGGAGAAACACAGTAAAATAAATGGTGGGAGAAGACGCTGACAACATTAAACATCTTTAGCCAATCTAAACTGCCCTGTGGACTATAGTTATCATTGCTAAAATCTCTAAAATGTTCTCATTTTCTTCTATTTCAAGTGTCTAAATGTTTTTCTGTCATACTCAAGCTCTCAAAACAGACTTCTCTTCTTGTTTCTAAACTACCTTTTGCTGACTGTGAACCCTAACATCTTGGCAGATCAATTTGGTTGTTCAAATTTCTCTCTTCCATGGCAGATGGGAAGCAGATGGCTTTCTGCTGCCCCCTTCTGGTTTCAGGCCATTGTCCCTCTAGCCAACGTGGGTCTACTGTATGGAAGAGACCTTAAACTAGCAAGCTGTTAGGGTCAGGAAACATCCCCTACCCTCACCCCAGGCCCCCAACCCTGCCTCTACTGGTAACCACCCCACCCCACCCAATGTAAACTCTTTTCTATCTGTGTGTTTAACTCCTAATGTTCATAAGGAACTCTTTCTCCCTAGTTCTTGGTCATTACAATCTTTGTCTTGGTGATCTTGGGGTCAGAGTATTAAATATGATGTCAGGCCTTTGAAACCTAAATTTGAGTATGATGTACACTTTCCCCAAGGAGAAAAAGTCTGGGTAATGAACTAGTTCCCATTCTCTAAAACGTTGCCATCTAGCAGAGACCGTCCAAAAGCTAAAATGTACTGAGTCCTGGCCCTTTTTGTCCCCAAACAGTTGTTTTAATGTGTCAATTCCCTTGTCATGTAACTATCCTATGAAACACAGAGGGCTGCTGGAATCACCTTTTCATGGATGGGGACACTGAGGAGCAAAGGTGGCAGGAACCAGAATCACACAACTACGATGATGGCTTACCTGGGATCAAATCTAGACAGACTAGCTGGAGAGGCCAGGCTCTTATCTGTTACATTTTACTACTTAAGGAAAAAAAAAGAAAAAAACTATTTTTGATTATTCAAAGACAGAATCTAGAAAAGAATATGATGCTGCTGAGTCATCCCAGATAGGCTGGTCTGAGCTGAGAATCCTGGGGCTTTCTGGGAACAGGGTGTGTGTGTGTGTGTGTGTGTGTGTGTGTGTGTGTGTGTGTGTGTGTGTGTGTGTGTGTGTGTGTGTGTGTGTGTGTGTGTGTGTATTGATGGGGATTTCTCCTTCTGCCTGTAGGTGCAGCAGCCCCACCCACGCCCCATCCCCTCCATCAGAGATACGCTCCAGCCCCACAACTGAACCTCACCAAGCTACCAAGCCACTAAATCACTCATTCCAGCACCACAGGTCCTGGGGCGCACAGCCCTTCAAATCTAACAATACTGACAGCCCAGTAAGTGCACAGAAAATATGATGGGAAAGTTGCATAGAAGTCCACCAAGCCCAAAGAGTGAAAACAGTTAACACAGAAAACTCAACCAGCACCAACCAGCTCAGTAACTCTTCAGGCAATGACTTTAGTAACTCCATTATGAAATATAACAATTATCGCACATTGTCTTTTGTTGATTTTTTTTAAAAAAGATAATTGCCTTTTTGTTGTAATGAGCAAAAAATATGAAGTAAACCTGTCTGTGCATGCTAAGGGGCAGACTTGGGTAGTGTGTGGAAAACTGGGGATACCAGTAGAGGGAAGATGACGCTGGTGGTGGAATTGGCTTTGGAATATTATTTATTTATTTATTTATTTATTGCTTTTTTGGGTCACACCCGGTGATGCACAGGGGTTACTTTTGGCTCAGCACTCAGGAATTACTCCTGGCAATACTGGGGGACCATATGGGATGCTGGGAATCGAACCTGGGTCGGCTGCTTGCAAGGCAAACGCCCTACCCGCTGTGCTACGCTCCAGCCCCAGCTTTGGAACATTTAATGCCTATAAAAACTGTATTATGAACAACTTTGTAAATCCCAGTGTCAGTAAAATTATTTTAAACAAAGACATCGAAACACACACACACACACACACACACACACACACACACACACACATACACACACACAATGCAACTATACCCTGAACAAATCAAAGAAAATTCCATAGAAGGTGTTCAGAGAGATCACATTCAATGGTGGAATTCAGGGCAATTTCTGGATGTAGAAGAATTTGGAACAGGCCAGAAGACAGTGTGTATCTCACTAGGTGACTGGAGGGGAGGGCAAAGGTAAGGAAGTACAGGGCACATTCAGGGGAGAGCAATCCATCTGGCTAGACTGATAATACTATGTTTTAACATGCCACACATATAATCTTTCATCACTGCTATTTTTACTTCAGAAAATGGAGAGATGCAGTAATTTATAACTATGAGATCCATAAAGCTTTCATTTTAACAATTTCAATGTTCTTCCTAACAAAACTCTGCCTTGAGTTTATCAATCAAGGTGGATTACTGATGTTGAGTTTCATCTAGTGGTAGCATCCACCACTGAGTCATGCAACAACCAATGCATAAGTACACTGTTCACTCACTATAACAGCATGGAGTTGAAGACGGCGTCTAAGTCCTAGTCTTGTCCTTTACTAGCTATAAAATCATCATTCCATTTGTCTTAAAATCAACAATGTTATTTAAACAGAACAGGACAGATTTTAAAATCAGTCTCAAGAGAAACATAATTGGAAATCTGTTGTGAAAATGATAACATACGATATCATTAAAGAGAAATCTGACCAAGAATTATTGGCTATCCCAGTATCCTCCTGTCTAGATACATGACATCTGGAAAAACTCAAAGATTTATGTGCCAATGGCCTGAAAACTCATGATGAAAATCAACTCAACTTTTTTTCCCTCAAGGTCTTTTTGAAGTTTCCATTTAAGGGTAAGATATCTTACCCTTAAATATCTTACAACTACTGAAAAGCTTTTAAAATTATCTTTAAATCAAACTTTCCTACATTCAAAACCCTCCTGAAGCCTCTGATAAAGTAAGCTGATGTATTTAGTTATGCCTTTCTCTTTGTCCTACAGCTATAATTCTGGGTAATTTAATTATGACTTTCCATCAAGGAAAATTGCCAGGAAGATCTTTAGAATTGGAAACTAACTTAGGGTATATCTTTTACTAAGAGATTCCAAGAGCTTTTAAAAAATTAATGTAAGATTTTTAGAGCTATTAAAAATAGACATACCTTAGCCCTCTCCTTTTAAATTACATGTATAGGCGAAGCAGCAAAGCAAGTGCTGTGGGTCTTTCAGAAGAAGATAATAGAAAAAAGTGAAACACACATGGCATAAAGATTATTCTCCTAGAAAACAAGGGTGATCACCCAAATTCTCATAACCAATGAATTAACAAAACATATTTATAACTAAGACGTGAAATGAAGTTTGGCACCCAATCCAGCAAGAGATGAAGTGACTCTCTGTCCTTTTGCTACTGAATTTTTCATTTCTTATGTTTTCCTTTGATATTCATGATGATTTTTTCATTGATGCACAAGCCCAGTGATCCACTGCTGAGTCTTACTTTTTTCCATTTTGGAATTGCTGGCACTGACACACCAGGCTCTCTCTCTCAAGAGAGAGCCCGTGCCTCTGGCTGGGCTAGATGACAAAAACGAGACCAGACTCAGTGGTTCGGGAGAGGTTTCACCCACACGGGGACTGAGCCTGGATGTCCAACGCCATCCGCTCCCCACCCATAAAGCCCTCCTCGCCTGTGGGCCCAGGGCCGCCACCCCCCAAAACCACCTGCCCTTGAACAGGCTTGGATGAGCCTCACACATGAAGGAACTGGCAGAGGAACCCAGGTGTGTGGGACCCGGAGCTGAGATTTCCAAGCCTGCTCAGATCGGGACTGGGCCTCTTCCACCCAGATCCCCCATTTTCCAGTAGCTAGGCAGTCACAGCCACAAACTGCCCTCCCGGGTGCCGTGTAATCCCATCAATGGCCAACATCCAGAGACTATAAAACCAAGCTCCCGGGTATCTTACAGCCTAGATCTCCCTCTCGGAGAACCTGTCTAACTACCTAGAGTTTCCTGCCCGCACAAGAGAGCCTGGCAAGCTCCCCATGGTATATTCATATGCCAAATACAATAACAATGATGGGTCACATTCTCCTGACCCTGAAAGAGCCTCTGATGCGGCACCATCGGGAAGGACGAGTAAAGAGAGGCTGCTAAGATCTCAGGGCTAGGATGAATGGAGCCATTACTGGGCCTGCTCGAGCAAACTTGCAATCAACAGGATGATAGTGATAGTGATAGTGATTCATGATGATTGTTGAAACTTTGATTCCACTCTGTAAATGAAGTCTAAGAAAGGCCAGAACTTTATGCTTCACAGTATGGGTCTTCTTTCTGATGACTATGCTTAGTATTAATATGAGTGACACTTGGGCTGGAGCGATAGCACAGTGGGTAGGGCGTTTGCCTTGCACGTGGCCAACCCGGGTTCGATCCCTCCATCCCTCTCGGAGAGCCCAGCAAGCTACCGAAAGTATCCTGCCCGCACGGTGAAGTCTGGCAAGCTACCTGTGGCATATCTGATATGCCATAAACAGTAACAACAAGTCACATAATGGAGATGTTATTGGTGCCTGCTCCAGCAAATCGCTGAGCAACGGGATGACAGTGACAGTGACAGTGACAGTGATTATGCATTATCGCCTCTGCATGTTTCCAGGTGCTATTTTCAATTTCATTAATTTGTACCACTTTGTTATAAGGTATGTACATATTTATTGAGTCCATACTTTCTGATTTGTTACCTAAAATGACTTAGGAAAAACAGACTTGTATAAAGAGATATAATGACTACTCTGGCTAATAAGGCTTTCGTTGTTTTATTTTTAGTGGGGGGTGTCACACTCTGATGCTCAGGGTTTCTTTCCGGCACTGCGCTCAGGAATTACTCCTGACAGTGCTATGGGAACTCTGTGGGCATAGAACCCAGGTCGGCCACATACAAGGTAAGTGCCCTACCTCCTATACTATTGCTCCGGCCCTGGCTGAAAACGCTTTAAACTTTAAATTAGGCCTCCTTCTGTAGCCTGGACTTCTGTCATGGGCTCTAGGACATCATAGATTTCCTCGGCCTCATTTTCACAGATTCTGAAAGCAGAACTTCAAAATCACCCACTGTAAAACATTCCAGCTGGTACCAAGAGAACAGTTAAGAGTCTAATACAGGCATGATTTGGCTATATATTTTCCAAAGATCTGTGGCTAGTTCTTCCTAACAGTTCAATTGTGCTCAGCAGGCAAAAAATGTAATGCAGCAAACTTAGAAAAATGTATATACATATGATGAAAAAGCAACAAAACCCCACCCATTTGCCATCTTCCAATTCAATAAATACTTCAATCTATGACCTCGCCATTTTCTCATTAAGGAGTGATTATTAGTCCATTTTGAACCCCTGCTTGTTTCCTATCTTTATATCCAACTGCCCTGCTGAATTATTCCCCCTTCCTGTGCAAAACATTTCTCTCTTCATTTCTAGTACCAATCACTTCAAAGGCAGACCTTTATCCCCATGTCCACAATTTCTCTGCAACATTTGCCACTTTCAATCCAAAGTTTATTGTTACTTCTCGAAAAACTTTTATGATACATTCTTCTCACAAATCTACTGATCATTAAAAATGATAAAACATGTTTAATAAGTGATACAGATCTATGATAATAAAATTTGAAAGGTACAAGATAAAATTCAGTGATGTCATACAGATTTAAAAAAAAATTCTAGGTTCCATCATTCCAGAGACATACACTGTCTAGACACATACACAGATATGCCAAAGCATATAAATACACATAATTATAGACATGGAAACCACTGTGGCAACAGAAAATACTATATACCTTGTATTTTTGCACTTAATGTTATAAAATCTTTCATATGAAATACAAATAGAGGTATCTAATTTCTTCTAATCACCACTTATGTAGCTGTAGAACAATTTCTATTGTATATAGTATTCCACTTATAATTCCACTTATATAGCTGTAGAAAAATTTGACTAGGCTCTATGGTGGCACAGTACTCTACTTTTTGTAATGACTATGATTTCACATGTATGTAAATTTACTAGGGAGCTAAATTCCACACTATCGAGTTATTGGGTCAGAGGCTATAAATTTGTAATTTTGATAGAAAATGTGAAAGTTCTCTCTATAGAAGTTGTATCTGTCTACAAGCAATGCACAATGTCAAATCTTAAACTCTTTGCCTTACCAACATTCTACTTCCTCTGCCTACCTAGATCCTCACTGCTGCAAACAGGTTCTATGCTTTCAGTTAGGGAGCTCCTCAGCCCCCCACATACTGGTTCTCACCAAACTGTACCACCTCGGCTGACTGTTCCCTTTAGCAGTGGCTCCTGTTTTTTCTATCAGTTGGTCTTTGAGGTTACCGAAAAGGCTACCACCTCTTCTATGAATCTTTGCTGTTAATGAACACCCTGCAGGCTGCCACAAATGTGTTTTCCCTAAAACATATTTTCTTACATAAGTACAACCAAGTTCTCCATTTATACTTTAGTTTTGTGTTCATTTTGAATTGTTCTGTATTTATAGTTAGTCCTAAGTGACTTATAATCTTTTAACCACTGCGATTATACGCTTTTGAACACATCACTAGCAAATTAAAAAAATACTTTTCCTACACCTTTCATTAAATTTGGAACCTCCTTTATAAACAGTCAATAATCATTTCTCTTACACACAGAGAGCCTGTCTTCTTATAGTATAATATTCTGTCAGTAAGTTTAAATTTGCCTTCAATGGGAATAGAAAGATCACTAACTTTCACAAAATCAATCTCCCTTTCTATTCCTCATAATCTTCCCTCTCATTTCTAAATATATCCCAGGCATGCAGACATATTACTTGATTGATCTTGGTGCTCAGTGCTTGACATTAATAATGTATATACGTACATATGTGCACACACAGTGATTCCAAAATTGATAGGAAGTGCAAAGAACCTACACTAGACAAAATGTCTTTGTCAAACAAGAACTAAACTGAAAGACTTGCACTTATAAATTTTAAGACATAAATTACAGCCATCTTGAAAATATGTTATTAACATCAAGAGAGATGATGGAACAGAAATAAATGAACAAAACCAATGATGAATGATTCTAAAATGATGAAACTTGTAAGTTACAGGGAAAAAAGTGTGTGTTGAGTTTGGCAAAGATTTCTAAACACCAACCTATGCATGATTCATTAAAAAAAGAGAGAGAGAGAAAGAGATTATAATAAAAACTCCTCTCTGAAAAATACTTAAGTGAATTAAAAGACCAAAAAGACTATTTTTCAGAAAAGAAAGTTCTCGAAACTCAGTAGGAAGAAAACAAACTCAATTTAGAAAGTGGGTAAAAGACAGTCACTTCTCCACAGGAGAGACGGATGTAGGCTAAGAGCATGAAAAGATGCTCAGCACACATGTTTGCAGCAGCAGGCACTGCCGTGGATCCCGAGGATCAAAGTCTCCAAGGGGACAAATTCATAACCTAGAGAAATAGTTACTACCTAAGGTGGAAGGTTAGAACCAAAGCTTTCAAGGGAAAATTCCATTGATAGAAATTTTGACCTCCCACGGCTCTGAGGACCTGGATCCAGGCTGAAATGGCAAACCCATGGTGGGGAGAAGTGTCATGCAGGAAGGCAGGAAGACACCTGGTTCTCTTCCTAACTCTCACCAGAGTGCCACTGGGCCACTGTGGAGGACGCCCCTGCCCGTCTGCTCTTCTCTACTGCAGAGCCCTTAGCAGTGAGAAATTCCCTCTCAGGCCTGTAGCAAGAATCAGCCACTGCAAATGAAAGAAAGCAATGCACAACTATGGCGATGTTTCAAAAACAAGCTCTAACAGTCATTTCCCTGCCCCGGATTCTTCATTCTTCTTAACAGTGTTCAAACTTACTGCGACCCAGACATTGTAACAGAAAAAAAAAAAAAAATTTGTTTGCTGAGGTTTGGGAGCCACACCTGGCAGTGCTCAGGGCTCACTCCTGGCAGGCTCAAGAGGCCACGTGGGGTGTCAGGGATTGAACCCGGGTCAGCCAGGTGCAAGACAACCTATTGTACTTTATCACTCTAGACCCTAATAGAAAAATAACTTTAATTTAAATGTTCTCACTTGTATAAAGAACATTTATAGCAGTAAATGTTCTTTATTTATGCTATAAATACTATAAAACAACCGTGATCTAAGGCTTAAACTGAAAACAAAAAACAAAAAACGGTATTCACTCCCAATGAACACCCACCTTCCTGGGGTAGGACACTCGCCTTCTAAGGAACTAACAGTTGGGGATATTTTGGCTTCTTGAGAAGTGAGGCTGCTCTGGGCCTCCCTCCTTAAGGCTGGCTGCCAACTGGAGACCCGCAGCCGTGCAGGCTGCCATCTGCCTGGCCCCAGCTGTTCCTGACCTGCCCTCCGCCTCCAACCAGGGAAGCCTGGTATCTGCGAGGTCGGTGAAGCAAGTGATGCAAGATGCTTGAGGCCGAGGTACAGAGTGGACGAATGTGCTGGCGGCACAGCCTGCCTTGCAGCCTTGCCCAACCCTCTCATTCGAGGGGAGGGCAGGCACACACACTCCATGGCGACAGAAACAGATGTTTCTAGACTCTAGACACACACACCTTCCCAAGGAGCTGCAACGGTCTTTGCTCACTGTATGACAGTGAATTCAGCACGGTCCCCACATTCCTGCTTAAAGCCAAAAGCCCGCTTTTGATAACATCATATTTTTAAGGAGATAATATGTTATCTACATTAGACGTTTCTATTACTTCTCTTTCAGGAATGACCCCTATGGTGCAGATTAAAAGATCCCTTCTGACCACAGTCTGAGAGTGACAGGAGGTTTAATCTCATGATTCTCTTAAAGGCTGTGGTCCCCAAATGATAGAAAATTCTGAATAAAAATCAGCCTTTTAAAATGCAATTTGCGAACATCCTCCATGATAAACCGAGGGATGCCACTGGGAGAGAAGGGAATTTCATGACTCCATTTGAATTCTGATAATTCAATCAAGTATTCCTATGGGAACTGGGTTAAAACTTGCTATAACCATGAAAATAATGGCTTTTACTCATGCCACCATTTTACCAGAGTCAGGCAGTTTTATCCCCTGAAAATGGAGACACAGACCCTGCATCAGGGCTCAGCTATGGGCCCGGGGACGCACACATCCACCTCCACTGGACTTGGAGACTCCGGAGCTCAGAACTGCAGGCTAGGCAGCCCCAACAAGACACGTGCTCCCCATAACAACACAGGCAATTTCTCTGGAGAAGCTCACTATAAAACATTAACCTCAAGCTGGCAGATGCCAGAAGATTGCTCGGGGGATAAAATAGAGTAAGGTAGTTCTTTTTCCTGTTTGAATTTTTTTTTTTTTTTTGCTTTTTGGGTCACACCTGGCAATGCACAAGGGTTACTCCTGGCTCTGCACTCAGAAATCACCCCTGGCGGTGCTCAGGGGACCATATGGAATGCTGGGAATAGGACCCGGGTCGGCCGTGTGCAAGGCAAGTGCCCTACCCACTGTGCTATCACTCCAGCCCCCTTTTCTGTTTGATTTTTGGGCCACATCTGGAGATGCTCAGGGCTTACTCCTGGTTCTGTACTCAGAAAAACTCCTGGCGGGACTCAGGAGACCAAACGGAGTACAGGGGCTCAAACCCAGATGGGCTTTGTGAAAGGCAAGCACCTGCCGTACCTGCTGCACTCTCTCCAGCCCCTACTCCCCCAACAGATAACGTTTTTTTTTTGTTTTTTGGTTTTTTTTTGCTTTTTGGGTCACACCTGGCGATACACAGGGGTTAGTCCTGGCTCTGCACTCAGGAATCACTCCTGGCGGTGCTCAGGGGACCATATGGGATACTGGGAATCGAACCCGGGTCGGCCGAGTGCAAGGCAAATGCCCTACCCGCTGTGCTATTGCTCCAGCCCCCCAGATAACGGTTTTTAAAAAAGAAAAAGCAGACTACAGATGTACCATAACTATAAAGGGTTCTTCTCATGCCTTAGTTGGCTTTTTCCTCTGCTATGCCACACTCTATTCTTAAGACTCAATGGAATCCTGTTCTGCCATGGTTACTGTAAAAAAAAAAAAACCAAAACTATGGCTTGATCCAGGATCCTCCCTGGTAATATCTTATACTGGGAAATGCAGAATCTTCCCGCAGTTTCCATTATTCCTGGGGCTTCCCTTCTCTGCTCTGGGTCCCGCCCCCAGGTGGGATGTGCTTGGTAAATCTCTATTCCTTTGTTTCTGCATCAGTAAAATAGAGATGACAATTTAACTCAGGAATGTCATAATTTCTAGTGCTACAATAACAGAGAGCCATTTTTTGCCTCAAATATTAACGATGGCACGATAGCACAGGGAGTCAGGCACTTGCCTTGCATGTGGCTGACCTGCGTTCCATTCCTAGCATGATGTATGATCATCTGAGCACTGCCAGGAGAGATCCCTTAGCACAGAGCCAGGAGTAGCCCCTGCATACCCCTTCTCCCAAATGCTGAGAGGGGGACTGCACATAGATGAAAGAACTCAACCCTATGCCCAAGGTAAAAAAAAAAAAAAAAAACAGTTTTCACTTCATTATGCCACACTTGGTGATGTTCAAGGGTCATTCCTAGTGGTGCTGGGTGGGGATCAACTCGGGTTTCAAGGGAGGCAAAGCAAGAACCTTCCCTCTGGACTATCTCTCCAACCCATAACTCAACTCCTTAGACGTGGATGCGGAGCTAATAAACCAACAATGCATCAAACAGCAATCAACTGGGCTGGAGTGATAGCACAGCAGATAGGGAATTTGCCTTGCACGCAGCAGACCCAGGTTCCATTCCCAGCATCCCCTATGGCCCCTCAAGCACCACCACGGGTAATTCCTGAGTGCAGAGCCAGGAGTGACCCCTCTGCATCGCCGGGTGTGACACCTCCCACAAAAAAAACCAGCAATCAACTTCTTAGGCTCACCCAAAAGGTGACCATAGGAGGGCCCCACTTTCATATGTTCCTCTCAGGTCCCAAAGCCTTCTCTGCAGTTCCTGCAGAGTAAGGTCTCGCCCGCCCTCACCCCCAGAACTGAGCCTGTATGGGGAAAAGAGCCCAAATGAAGTGTTCCTGCCCACCCATCCCTGTTCAGGGACCTTACAGGAATCTCCATAAGCATCTCAGGGCCTGTTCAAATCTGCTCACTTTTGCCAGTGCCTTCTTCCTTCCAGCACTGAAATTTCAGACAGGTTGTATCTCTGTTTACATTGGGAAAACAGAACATATAACCTCTCAAATGCATGCAGTCTTACTCTAAGGTCTAAACTTAAATAAGAAAAGGAGGCCTTGGTTAAAAAACAAAGACTCAGAAAACTTCAAAGGGGCTAGGGGAAGAAACAAGAATAAAGAGCACACACAGACATAAAGGCCTTTTTCAGAGGTAATCTCACAGCAGGGTTCTTAACTAATCCTTTTTTGTGGCTGAACACTCTGGTAGTCTGAGGAACCCTCACAGAATGTTTTAAACACATGAAATAAAAAACAGGGAATCGAAAAGGAAACCAGGGGCAGTGAAACACAAGGATCAAAGTATGACTGCCTGGGCTGTGGGCTCTGGTGCTTCTTTATCAATGCATGAAGTCACACTGGCTAGCAGCTGGCAAGCAAAGGAAGGAGTACATCTGAACATCACACACGGTGATGCACACGATTTGTCACAGAGTCAGTCTGTGGCAACCCTAATGAGAGATGAGAAACCAATGGTTCTCACTGAGGAGGCGGCTGCAGATGCTCCATGTCACACTATGACCTGTTGCCTACATTCATGACCAAGGAAGTGCCAACTATGAGCGGTTCATGGAAATAAGAACGTTATTCCTGTCAGAATCTCCTCTGAACTCTCTCTAGACCCCAGTACACAAAGCAGCTGGCGGTGCAGCTTCTATGGTTGGTTCCAGCAGAAGCAGAGTCTGTGGAGCTGATGCTGGTCCCCCCTTCACAGCAAGGCCCCAGCCCCGCCCCCGGGGCCCCTCCCTGCCAAGGCCTTCTGGGAAGACAGCCGGCAACCACACGCAGGGGGCCAGTACCCAGCCGGTGGCTTGCATCATTCTTAGGCTGGTGTTCCCCACCCTGGGCATCATGACCCAAAGCTGATGAAGTGCCTGCTTATTACATCCTATGCTTCATTAATTTTATTTTTCACTGTTCTGTTCTCCTATTTACATTATTGAAAAAAAAGTTATACCAGTTATGTTCCGTAGCTTGTACATATTTTTATTTTACTTCAATGTAAACCTTTTTTTAAACCAAATTTAATAATTTTATTTTTTTCCTGGCTTGTTGTCCCCTTAGATGTAAAGGGTATTACCAGGATTTATTTTTAATTGCCAAAGAACATAATTCCAGATATTGGCTGTTTTTAGTTGACAGCATCATTTGGAAGCATCATTTCTGTTTCCTTAGTGTTTTTTCTTTCTATTGATCAGAAGCAAAAAAAAGGGTGTGTGTGTGTGTGGAGGGGGAAGCACAGGAGGGTTGTTCGGCAATTTGTGCCCCCTCCTGTCATCTTAATAGTGGTCTTTCAAACTCTCCATCCTGGGGAATCCTCAGTAGTGAAGCCCCTAAATTGATAAAGCGGTGAACCTCGGTGTGTCCAAGACTTACGTCCCTCATGGGAAGACAGGAAGACAACAGCTGGCAGAGCAGTTGGCCTTGGAACTGCTTAGCTTAGGACTGCTTAGGAACACCTGAGTCCATCCATGTAGCTGTCACTACATGGGTCCCAATCTCTGTGGCTCTAATTTGCTTTCCATAAACATTGGAGGAGACAGACCTGCATCTCACAGTCTCTGCTTTTTCCTTTTGGTTTCTGGGCCATACCTGGTGGTGCTCAGGGTTTACTCCTGGCTCTGGGCTCTGGGATCACTCCTAGTGGGGACTCACAGGACCATATGCTGGGGCTTGAACTCGTGTCAACTGTTCACTATCTTTCTGGTCCCTGTTGTGTTTTGGTGAAGGGGGTCACCCTGAGTGGTGGTCAGGAGGCCTGGAGCCCCCACTGGTGATTCTCTGCCAACCATGGTTCACATTGGTTCAGTGTGAGGGTCTGAGCAGGGTTCAGGGGCCTCCAGTAGTACATGGTCACATGATGCCAAGGACCAGGGGGCATAAAGGCAAGCACTTTGACCTTCATACAATCTCTCCAGCCCTGAAGCTGAGCTTCTTAAACTGTGAGACGCTACTTAACTAAATGTGGGGGTTGAGAAAAATCTGGCAATGGTAAAGGGTTTCTAAATGCATGACAACAAAAATATAATGTGAACTCAACTGTGTAGTGAATTCAAGGTGTTTCTGGCAGCACGTGGCTATATAGCCATTTTTGGGCAAAAAGAGGAAGCCCTGTTTCAAACGATCCACAGGGAAGGAAGAAATACATTTTATGAAAGTTGAAACACAACTAGACAACAAGCAGAGAATTAAGCATGGAAAGTCTTCAAGGTAGGACTTAGTGTGATCGGCTGAATATTAAGAGGAGTGGGACACTCATCACTGTCTGCCCAGCACCTCGGACAGAGCCCGGGCATGCATTGGGGGCTAAACAGATGTGGAATCACCAAGTTCTATTACACGTACAGCAGAGCAGGACACTGTTTTTCCTAGGACTATGGTGGCACTGTGCCTCCACAGGGCTGAATTCTAAGAGAGTCTCTCGGGGCTAGGGAGACACTATAGGGGTTACAGCGGTTAGGGTGTGTGGCCTCTGCGGTGACTGGGTGGAGGCCTTGAGCCTCCAGAACGGTGGCCCTGGCGGTCCTCAGCAGAGCAGCTCCTGAGCTGTTTTTTCTCCTCCTAGCACTGAACCATCGACCAGGTTGGCTGAGTGACTCTGGGCCCCTGTCTCCCGGTGCCGCCACCCCCCAGCCCCCCAACCCCCACCTCCCAAATGCTTGGGAGTGTCATTCTCTCCTCCTCCTCCCCAATCCCAAAGTTCTACTTAGACATTAGAACCAATTTCTGTGTTTTTCCATAAACAAAGCAAAAGATTAAGAACTGAGCAGATGTCAGCCCAGCTAGACGATTCACCATCAGCAAAAATAACTATCAAAGAGTGTCAAGGAACAGTACGTAAAGATTACTGTACCCATCTTGCTCCCATCAAGGGATTTGTTCATGGTTGGCTGAACTGCGAGTAGGAGGGCACTAGCAATTATGATTTCAGGACCTGGAATATTAAGTTCAAGATACTGGTAAAGGTAACCTTTGATGTAGAATAAATGATTTTGGGGAACAGGGATGTGGCGCAGCAGCAGAGCACTTGCATTGCACGTGGGAGGTTTTGGGTTCAATCCCCAGTACTATAAAAGTAAATACATTAAATTAAAAAATAAGTGAAATAAATGATTTTTTGATGGAGAATCTAATCTACTTGAGATTCATATTTTAATAGAAAACACAAAAAAGGTGGCAGAATTTACCCAACTCAGAAAAAAAAAGGAACCTTGTTATTTAGCAAAAGCAAGTAAAAGAAAATTAAATGAATTTTTACTAATATAAAGAAAACCTTTTAAAAATGCAACTAAATAGAAAAAGCTGCAAGTGTTCTTGCACAAAGCAAAGATCTAATGGGAAATTTGGATGCAATGCTTATTTGAAACACTTCACATTTGAATTTGTGTTTATTTTTGGAATCTAGGAATTAGAAAGTCAAATAAAAAATTTTTAAAGCATAAAGAATCACAATTAAAATTAGTTCTGAGGGACGGAACCATTTTAAAAGCTATCTGACTGCTAGACAAAGCAACTAAAAGGATTAATCAAAAATTATTTGACCAAGAATTTTGTAGTCAAGTGGATGGGCATGAAAAGTTTCATGCTGAGTGAAATGAGTCAGAAAGAGAGAGACAGACATAGAAAGATTGCACTCATCTATGGTATATAGAATAACAGAGTGGGAGACTAACACCCAAGAACTGTAGAAATAAGTACCAGGAGGTTGACTCCATGGCTTCGAGGCTGGCCTCACGTTCCGGGGAAAGGTCAACTCAGAGAAGCGATCACCAACTACATTGTAGTCGAAGGCCATGTGGGGGAAGGGAGTTGCGGGCTGAATGAGGGCTAGAGACTGAGCACAGCGGCCACTCAACACCTTTATTGCAAACCACAACAGCTAATTAGAGAGAGAAAACAGAAGGGAATGCCTTGCCACAGTGGCAGGGTGGGGTGGGGGGGAGATGGGATTGGGGAGGGTGGGAGGGACACTGGGTTTACGGGTGGTGGAGAATGGGCACTGGTGAAGGGATGGGTTCCCAAACTTTGTATGAGGGAAGTATGAGCACAAAAGTGTATAAATCTGTAACTGTACCCTCACGGTGATTCTCTAATTAAAAATAAATAAATTAAAAAAAAAAATTATTTGACCAATCTCTTATTTAACAAGCTTGATGCTGTGCCAATGTCTTGCTACTATTTAGGGTATATACTAAACATGCTTCCTTTTCCACCCGAGTGACTGTACTTCACAGTAGGATTGCTCCCAGCCATAAGAATAAAGTAAATGTGGCAACACAGGAAAAATGTTTCAAGTATAGTGTTAATTGAAAACGGATGCCAAGTAGCATATTAGTGTAGTGCCATCTGAATAAAAGAGAGAAGAGATTGCTATATTCATTTTTCACCAATCACAGGAAAAAAAATCCAAAGTTGAGAAATTATTCTGAAGGCCACACTGTAAAAACAGGCCTCTCTCTTATTTTTTTCGTTTTGGGTCATATACAGCGATACTCAGGGGTTACTCCTGGCTCTGCACTCAAGAATTACCCCGGGCGGAGCTTGGGGGACCATATGGGATGCCAGGGATTGAATCCGGGTCAGCCTCATGCAAGGCAAACACCATTACTCCTGTATTATCGCTCCAAAACAGGCCTCTCAATTACTAAAGGCTGAATGTCAACAGGTAAAAGTTTCAATGGAAAGTAACTAATAGCTATCAATTATAAATGTCTATACTTATAAGAACTATGTACAAAACAGCATATAAAAGGTTATCACTTTTATATTGTATATAGTACAAAGACAAACCAAACAACCAAAAGACCCTTCAATAGAATACTGACTTAAATAATATATTCATAATATGAAATATAATACCATTCATAGTATGACTATTATAGTTATAAAAAATTGGGAATTTCTATACACTGTCATCAATGTAGCTCTAAAACACACACTTAACATATAAACTGGAGGAGTACATAGCCAATGAAATAGAAAACTTACTTATAAAGGTAATATTCAGCATGGTCTATCTCTTCTCGAGATGAAATGTTGTCCACAAACTAAAAAACATAAAAGGAATCTTTACACACAAATGTCACATCTTGGGCCTAATTTATACAAAAACCTTAGGAAAAACACCAAGTTCCCTTTTTTAAAAATTTTCGGACCACAATTGGTGATGCTTATGGATAACTCCTGGCTCTGCACTCAGGAATTACTCCTGATAAGCTACATGGAAAACAAACACCCTCCCCACTATACTATCTCTCCAGCCCTGCAAATTCCCATTTTAAAGAGCAGTGTTTATAAGGTGCTCCTTCTTAAAACCCCTTCACAGTAGTGCAAAAAATGTTGATGACCCTTTTCTTCTATGTATAGAATGACCTTGGTTATAAAACTTGAAAATCAGTAACAAGCCCTGCTCAGAAGAGAAAGGGTTTTCTGGTATATTTATAACTAGCTATCAACATTGCCCTTGACTTTTAAACCTGAAATATTTCTTTTGTTCCAAGCTCCTAATACAAAGGTAACATGGCTGAAAGGATGAAGAATCTAACGGCTGAAAAAACATGGCTCAAGAGATGGAAACTTAAATTGAGAGAACTCAGTCTGGGAACCATTAACCCTTCTCTGATTTAAACTCTGCTCTGGACTAGTCAACCTGTGATTCTTCTGCTAAGTCTCTCTCACACAATAAACTTCCTGCATTTGCTTTTTAGCTCTAAAACAAATAAATCGAAAGAAAGGACTATTTGCAGAATGGACTTTAACCTCAAGCAGAGACTCAGAGGTTAAAAAGAACATGTTATGAATATAATTAAAATCTCATAAAGAGTGAAAAGAAAAGCAATAAACTTTCTAAAGAACGTGGAAGAGCTATAAATTCAGAAATCTCAGTAAAGGTCCGAAAAACATCAAGTTCATGCATGCAATGTGATGTTGTGAGCTAGCTCGCCCGCTCATTTGCTGCGTGGCACAAACAGATGGCATCGCTCCTCTGCATCTTAGCTGCTCCATCTGCACAGAGAGAATTAAAGCACCTGCCATGACATATCTGGGCTCCTATGAGAAAATGGTTTCACTTCAAGTGGCAGTTTTTAAGAATCCATCCATGCGGTTAAGCGAGGACTTACTGTGGTTTCTTTTCTTTTCCCTTCTAGATGGATTACTGCCTTGAATTTGGTGATGTCATTCATTTTTATAAAAAGCTTTCCTAACTTAGGTTTCTCATCCTAGCATCCCGTCAGCCCATTTGGCCAGACATTCCCCATACCAGGACTGAGGCGGGGAAAGTCAGTAGTCTAATTTGCTAGTGAGGTCACAGTAAAGATCGGAACAGACCTGTCTGAAGGAGACAACTTTGGAAAGACACTTTGATATCTGGAGAATTGGGTTTGGAATCCTCTTTTTTCCTGGTTATCAAGCACTCTGACTTTGTCATGTAAGCTGGCTACAATTTAAGTCACATGGCCAAGATGAAAATCAAGAGAAGGTATTTTACAAAATGAGTACAATCTTTGGCACAGAAGGTTTTATTCAGTTTAACACTAACATCAATGTAGATGTTTATAGACTTTCTTAGCTACTGAAACCACTTTCTTTTTGTTTTTGTTTGGGGGCCATACCCAGTGGTGCTCACGGCTTACTCCTGGCTCTGCATTCAGGAATCACTCCTGGAGGGTTCAGGGGACTAAATGGGGTGCCAGGGATCAAATCCAAGTTGGTTGCATGAAAGGCAAGCGCCCTATTCACTGTCCTATCTGTCTGGCTGCAGAAACCAATTTCAATATTAAGTAAATACTATTACTTTGAGAGTGATCCATCTTTTGAAAAAGCATGGTCCCGTAGAGCAGAATATCATATCCTGAAAAAACTAAATTAGTTAAGTTAGATAAACAATAGTGATCACTGACACAGTAGTTGGTCAGTTTATTATCTTAGGTTAGCCAAGGAAATCTGTGACATCACCATAAAATATCTATTAAAAAATATTTCCTGGATAAATGTTTCCTATGCAAAATATATATGTCTCATCTACATAAAGAACCTCCCTTTTTGGAAAACAAATACATTTAAATGATCTTACCCGGGATATCGTTAAAGAACTAACAGGCAACTTTCTGTCATATGTTTTATCCATTAAGGCTGCTAGATCAGCTGTGAAGACAAAGAAAGAGAGAGAAGGGGAAAGAAACCTGGTTAAATATACATATTTTTAAAAAATCTCACAGATACAGTTCCTACCAGATGGCTACCAATATTATGAAGTTGGTATTAAGACAGATGGTTTTTCTTGCTCTTTTAAGAAATCATTACTACATGATTTCTTAATCATGCAAAGGAACGTTAATAACATTTTAAAATCATTGAAGTAAGGATTATCAAAAAAATCCTAGCATCCATCAAACTAAGAAAATGGATCAAGAAGATACTTCTGGAAGGACATTCAGGAAAGCATTATTGAAAGGCACTAAGGAAATTCACTGCAACTTGGACTGGAACTGGAACTGCGCTTTAAGTGAAGTAAGTCAGAAAAACAAATACTGGATGTTCTCACTGATCTGTCTTATACAGAGTAACATTTCTAGGGAATGTAATTCTCAGATTACAATGTTACCTCATAGTCCCAAAGGATCTGAAATCCAAGGCAACATTCTCCCCAAAATAATTATTTCGCATCTCCTTATTGTGTCTCAAACTAACAATATACCCTTCCCCCGAGTATCTTATTTTTCTCAAGTACAAAAAGAAGCAATCACCAATCATACAAACTTCAGTCCAGACTGTTAACATCATTGCCCATTACTGTGCCTTCCGGTTTTGTTTTTAACAAATGATGAACCTTATTAGACAAACAAAAATGGCAAAGACCTCGAGTGCCTCTCTCCTCCCAGGAACTTCTCCTTTGCTAGGCTCTCCTGAGCAGCAAGACTTCCCAAGTCAACCCTGATTTAAAAAAAAAAAGAAAAGAAAGAAAAGATTCTGCTCATCTTTTTTCTCAACCAGTGAATGGGGGGGGGAAGTCCAAAACATTTTCTCTGCCTGTGACTGTCTACACAAGCTAATATGTGTTTATTTCTTTGACTCTTCTACCAGAAGTAAAGCCCAGGAAGTTGAGGGCTGAAGGTACAGACAGACATTCTAGTTCTCAAGCAGTCCCATCAAAGGCATTTAATACCTATCTAAAATAAATACAGGAGGAAAAGCAAAGAAGTGTGACAGGGAAGGATGCCCAAGTTTCCTTATTCCCTGGTGAAAAAAAATCAGTGCCAAGGTAATCAGTATCAAGAAAAGACAGAGGCATTCAGTGCACAACTATCTGGTAAAGATGTAGTGCTATGCATTTAACCATTTCTCTCTCTCTCTTATCCTAAGGAACACAAAGATTCAAAAGCTATTGGGGGAGAGAAACTTTGCAAAACTGTTAAGACCTGACAGGGTATAAAAGAATGAAGCTTTTCTTGTGACTAACTTCAATGGACTGAGATGAGATGATTAAAGAATGTTAAAAAAAAAAAAAGAAAGTTATGCACACAGGTCTCTAAAACAGTCTCATATGATAATGCAAATTAATCTTGCTAAATCCATTGGATTACAGAATGACTGGACAGCATGACAAAGCTACGTAATCTTTATGATTACTTTATAATGCTATATCTATATCTGTGATGACAGGTAATATAAAGAATCACTTTCTGTTACTCAAAATTTAAACTTTTCTTTGAAAAAGGTAGAATCAGGCTTTACTGGCCCAAATCAAATGGCCCTCCAGACTCCATTCACTTGTGGAATTCACATTATGCACAGTATAGAACTAAGCCCTGGGTTGAACTGATTTTTCTGACCACCTCTGCAGCATGTCAACTCAAGATTCCATGTTAAGCCTTCACACCAAGATATCATCAGTCAAGTGAAACTGGTTGACTCACCCCACCACCACCAACCCTGCCGTCAAGCCCCCCCACCCAAAAGGCAACAGCGTGCAGATCCAGTGTTGGGCCCAGAGCATTTGCATACTGCAAGTCAAAGAAAGGGTGGCTGCTGAGTATGCTACGTGACCAAGCACCTCCCCTGGTATCCCTGGAGTGATGAATGAGGCAGAAAACAGCACAGGACAGGGACGGCCAGGCAAGCTGAGGCAGCTGCGGTCCACAGGGGGCTGCCACCACAGGCTTCTGGACCTGCGCTTTGCCAGTCAAAATCCAGTTGCATGGTTCAGCCAGGGGCCCAGCAGATGCCCAGGGTTTGTTCACAAGGGTGTGCCTCGGATTGCTGTTGCTAGGAGGATTAAACTGGAGGGTGCAGGTGAAGTTCGTAGCACCAGACCCCGGCACACTGCAGTGGAGGAAGACTGCTTTCTAACTTTCCTGTCAGAGGCTTGGCTTTCACATGTCCCTAGGCCCCTGAACTGCAGTGCAGGTACACTGTAATAAATAGCACTGCTGATGTTAACCAAGATTTCCATAGCAACAAATTGCCTTCATCCTGGAAGCTGGAGCCCCAGAGTCCTCCCCAAAGGCTTTAACGACAACAATAACACACATTAAACAGATTGCAGAGGCAGTGGGGCAGCGTTCCCTGGGCGTTTCTATCCTCTGCAGTATTGGCAGGGCTGAAATCACGAAAGCACAAGGCCGCCCCGCACCCACATCCACACCCAGGTGTCTTCCCCGCACCCCCCCCCCAACGCACTCCACTCCACGCCCTCCAATGGGGACGCTCCGAGTCAATGCCTCATATGGCCGCTCCTCCCTCCCCCAATCAGGGAGCCCGCACCAGCCCCAGCAGCCAATCACAGCGCTCCACATGCCAGACTGGGAAGGTGTCCAGACAACGCAGACCAAGGGCTTGACTAGCAGAGCAGCGACCTCTGCAAGGGCAGCACTGCCACCTACTGCCCAATCTGGGGGATGCAGCCAGACCACTTGCTCCAAGTATTAAGATATTTGTTATTAAATAAAATTTAGGAAAAATACGGTAGTACTGGTCCTAAGGGCTGAAGTCAGCTTAAATTACATTGTGCTACTCTGTGTGTGTGGCAGGGAGAGGGGGGGATTGGGGGGAGGGAAAAAAGCAAGTGGGGTAAGGGGAGAGGGAACCTTAGTTTATCCTTCCAAGCTGTTTGGGTTTCAAAACTTCTTGTCTTCCATTTGGGCAATATCAAGGGTTTGTTCAGCCCTCCTATTTCTGGAGTAACTATTCTGTTAGAATTTTGTGGATTAGGGATTATCACCCCTAATTTATAAATTTGGTTTGGGGTCACAGCCAGCAGTGCTCGGTGAATACTCCACTCCTGGGAGTATCCAGGGCTGAACAAGGTATCAAGTTTGGGTTGTCCACGTGCAAAGCCAACAAAGAATCTAAAATTTCTAAAGCATATTAGAAAAGTATTCCTGATGCTTGCCCAAGTGTACATAGAAAAGCTAGAGTTCAGTTTTGTTTTGTTTTGTTTTTTCATAGTTAAAAAGGGCTGAATCCCACGTCTGCCACGTGAAGACGCCAGATCAACTGCTATTCCACTTTGGTGGTCCAAGAGCCACAAACCCTCAAAACAATATTTTAAAAGGAGGCGGGGCTTGAGCCATAGTATAACAGGTAGGGCGTTTGCCTTGCCCACTGCCAACCTAGGCTTGATTCCCAGCATCACATATGGTCCCAATCACTGCAGGAGTAAGCCCTGAGCACTATCAGGCTGGCTAATAGATGACTCCTCATCTTTCATATCAGATCAAATATCACCTCATCTGAAAGATCTTCAACAACTCTCCCAGTTTTAAAAGCAATTCTGGTACTGGAGAAATAGTATAGTAGGTAAAGTGCCAACCCAAGCTCAATCCCCAGCACCACATATGGACCTCTGAGCATGACCAACGAGTGACCCCTGGGCAAAGCCAGGTATGGCTTAAAAACAAAAATAAAAGTCCCAGGGATGGGTCCCAGGAATATGGCTCAGTAGTAGAGCACTACCTTGTAGGCATACAGTCTCAAGTTCAATCTCAAGTACTACCCAATCTCACTGAGATTCCAGCTGCAGTGCCACTAAGATCCCCAACCTAACATGCCTGAACTGAAGCATGCAAACATACTGCGACCAAATATGCAACCTGTGGATATTGTAAAAGGAAGTGAGGGGGAAAGTATATATGTACATACAAACACACATATATAGACACATAAAAATGTATAGTCACTAGGGGCTGGAGCGATAGCACAGCGAGTAGGGCATTTGCCTTGCACGCGGCCGACCTGGGTTCGATTCCCAGCATCCCATATGGTCCCCTGAGCAACGCCAAGGGTAATTCCTGAATGCAGAGCCAGGAATAACCCCTGTGCATCGCCGGGTGTGACCCAAAAAGAAAAAAAAAATGTATAGTCACTAGTGTATCACTTCGTTTCTTTCTTAGTTTTTGGAAGGATATTTATTACTCAAGAAGTATTGTGTAAGGAGGGGCCAGAGAGAATAGCATAGTGGGTAGGGCCCTTTCCTTGCATGCAGCCAATCAAGTTCAATGCCCAACATCCAATACGATCCCTGAGTACCCAGGAGTGATACTGAGTGCAGAGACAGAAATAATCCCTGGGTATTCCAGGGTGTGGCCCCAAAACAAAACAAACAAAAAAGCCTTGTATGTTTTGTTTAAAGGAGTTAAAGAGCAGGTCTGACTTTAGGGGAGAGACTCTCCAAACAATAATAGTGAGTTTTGTTGAAATATTGTATGCAATCAAAGTGAAAGTAAAGTGAAATTTATTAGTTACACAGGCGGGGGGGGGGGGCTTAGGGTGGGGGGCCTAGGGGCGTGGGGGGGGTCTAGGGGCGTGGGGGGGGTTGGGGTGTGAGAGGGCAGGGTGGAGCTATACTGGGATTCTTGGTGGTGGAATATGAGCACTGGTGAAGGGATGGGTATTCGAGCATTGTATAACTGAGATTTAAACCTGAAAACTTTGTAACTTTGTAACTTTCCACAATAAAAAATTTAAAAAAAAAAAAAAAAAGGAGTTAAAGGGCTGAAATGCATGCTCTGCATGGAAAGGCCCAGGGTTTGATTTCCAAGCATGGCTGGATGGTTCCAGGGGGCTCCCTCAGCACCGTCAACCACACTGCTGATCCAAGCGTGTGCTAAAAAGCATCTTAGGGTGCTTAAAAAAAAAAAAAGCATCTTAGGGTGCTAAAAACAGATCCATTAGGTCAAAAAACATTTAGTGTTCTTCATTTATAATTGAGAACTAAGTATTGATAGGACTAACATACTGTTCATTATTTGCCAGATCGATGTAGTGGTGTTATCTGTATGTGTGTGCCTCCTATGTCATGTTAATCAGTATTTTGGCACCTTGGTAGGGTCTGTAGGACTCTGCACACACATCATCTTTCTATCTTTCTGCCGAGTGTCAGGCAAATTACTTTGAGAGGCACTTGAATATGATGCTTAAAGCATGCAGTTTGTGTTTTTAAAAACTCAGTCAGATGAGCTTTTCATTTAGTCATCAACATAACTCTGAGAGATGATAGTATTCCCATGTACAATGTTAAAAAGAAGACTCAGAGATTTTGTATTTTGCTTACACTCACCTGTCTTATAATGGCGTTTTGATTTGGACATATCCCTTGGCAGTTATTTAACATAGTCTAACCCTTTATCCATCATGCCAAGAATGAGTGATGCTCATGCTTCATTAAAGCTGACATAATCATAGTCAACTGTGTGGGGAAAATACCAAGACAGAATTCTGATTGGTAAAAGCGATGTGCATGATTACCTTACGTATTTCTTTGCTGCTGAAAGGTTAAAATTGTCTCAGATTTAGAATACTTGGGGCTTGGCAAGATGGTGTCGGAGCTAAGGCACTTGCCTTGCTTGCGGCTGATCTTGGATCTATCCTGGGCACTGGTTGGGTTGTTCCTCGAGCATCACTGGGAGTAGCCCCTGGGCACTGCAAGTTTGGTCCAACTTATTACCCCCAACTGATAAAATATTGGGGACTCCATGCCAGGCTGTTTTCACTCAGGGCCCCCAGACGGGTGCGGATGAGAACTCTCCCCACCCCAAGATATATACCTCTCGGAGAGCCTGGCAAGCTACCGAGAGTATCCTGCCTGCATGGGCAGAGCCTGGCAAGCTACCGAGAGTATCCTGCCTGCATGGGCAGAGCCTGGCAAGCTCCCCATGACGTATTCGATATGCCAAAAACAGTAACAATAAGTCTCATTCCCCTGACCCTGAAAGAGCCTCCGATCGTTGGGAAATTGAGTAAGGAGAGGCTGCTAAAATCTCAGGGCTGGGAGGAATAGAGACGTTACTGGTGCTTGCTCAGTAAATTGATGAACAACAAACAATGGGATGACAGTGATACAGTGATACAGTGATACAGTGAATTTATAAATACCAGGACTGAGGTTAAGGGACAAAGCTTCTGAAAGTGGGAGGGCTGGAGATATCAGCATCTCAAATACAGACATATCACCATACTGCATAAAGAGAGTACAAAGGAAATAGCAATTCTGACTGCATTGGAACGCAGGATGAATAGTGGGTGATAGAGGCAGGACTACAGTATTCAATAAATAGCAGTTAATACTGTTTTTTTTTCTCTATGACTTCTAATCTTACTAGAGATAAGGAAACAAATATCTGCAGGTAATAGTTATTCCTGCAGATTATATTTATGTGGTGAACAACTTCTGCTTATTCAGAAATCCATGACAATGTCACCTTATATTTTCTTCAGAACAACAGTTGCTTATATTATACCAAAGTTTCAAATAGAGGGGCCAATAGTATAGCCGGAAGGGCATTTGCCTTACACACTGCATCCCATATGATCCCTGGGGAACCACCAGGAGTAATTCCTGAGTGCTGAGTCGGGAGTAACACCTGAGCATTGCCAGGAGTGACCCAAAACACCAAAAAAAAATTTTTTTTAAGTTCCAAATAGACTGGTTTGCTCTCCTAATCTCCCCTTCATAGCTATGAAACTATTATCAAAAGCGTTCTCAAAACCCCATTTTATTTTTCGCTCTGTACTTTCAAAGCACTTTTCCTAAAATTCATACTTATATGTATTAAAATGAATTTTGCATTCTAAAGGATTTAATGTTGGCTTCTTCACTAGACCAAAAGGAGGCCCATTCAAGGTTTTTTGTTTGTTTGTTTTTGCTGTCACAGTGACTACAGGATGATGTTCTGGCAACAGGAAAATAGAAAGGGAAATTAGATAGATAACCTGTAACATAGAGATTGCCGACTACATCAAGACATTGTCTCTATTGGGAAGGAGTTCTTGGTTTGGAAGGGAGATACAAATAAGGAGAGCAGAAGTTACCAAGCTTATCTGACCTACTACCTCCTTTGAAGGAAAAAAGAAAACGAAAACAATAACAACAACAATTAACCTCTGAAGGGAACAGAGGGCCAGAGAGGTAGTACAGTGTGAGGTGGGGGTGGGGATGGGGGGAGGGCCTTATCTTGCACAAAGCAGACTTGGGTTCAATCTCCAGCACCACATAGGGTCACCTAAACACTGCCAGGTGAGGCAGGAAACAAACAAAAGAAAAAGAAAGCAACTACCTCCAGTTGTACCCAAGGCTACTACTGCCCTTCGGGATGTGTCCAGTCAACCTCAAGGGGAAGTATTGACCACTTGGAAAAACAGTGGCTTAGAGGACAGCAAAGAACCGTTGGAGATGAACTGGAATTAGGACTTTTCAATGTGAACTTATTCAGAAGTGTATTCAGAGTTTTCCCAACTGTCCACTGGAAGGGACGGGAAGAATAAACTCCACAGTGGTAAGAGGATTCCAAGAACACAGATCTTGGTTTCCAAGGCAGGAAAGGACTCCTTGGAGAAAGAATTGACCCGGGGACAAAAGCAGGAAAGATACACAATGACCCTGAAGGGTTGGGAGCTACCTTAAAAGGGTCATGAGAGGAATCTAAGATAATAGGAACATGAAAACAATTACGCATGGTAATGAGTGACTGAAAGGAAAAAGAGAGAAAGCCATAATAACATTGACAATAAGTAGAAATCAAAGATGAAACAGAACGATGGGAGAGCTCACGCTTACTGTTGAGTATTGAGAACTAGCTAGTAAACGCGAAGGTATTAATGGAGTAGGCAAATTCTATTTTGGTTTAAATGGCATTTAGAAATGATCATTTTGCATAATAAAGATCAGTGGCTACTACAACAAGGGAGAAAGAGATAAAAAAAATGGGAACATTCGTAAGGTCAGAGCCATAGCACAGTGGGAAGGACCTTTGCCTTGCATGTTGCGGACCAGTCCCCAGCATCCATTATGGTCCCCTGAGCATCGCCAGGAGTGATTCCTGTGGACGTTGGCAGTAAGCCCCGAGCACTACCAGGTGTGGCCCCCAGAGCCCCCTCCCACAAAAATTAACCATCAATGAGAGCATACAGACACGAAGTTATCTTCAGATATCCCGTGACAATATTCTACCAGAGTTCGATGCATTGAATCAAGTTATAAGAAAATACAAGAGAAAACCCCAAAGCAAATATTCTATTAAAAAATACAATACTTGGCTTAAAAGAAAATGTCAGTTATATACACTAAAGTGTTCAGGATAAAGAACTTTCATAAAAAGCAACAATCTCTCAAATGTTCATAAAACCTGTATGTGCATGCAGAGAATAAGAAGACAAAACCAAATGGTGCATGGCTAGAGAGGGTGCTCTATGGGCTGAGCTATGCTTTGCAAGCTGCAGGCCTGGACTGGCTCACAGGCACTTACTGGCCCCCTAAGCACCACTAGTAGTGAACCCTGAGCACAGAACCAGTAGTAGCCCCTTATCACTGCTGGGTGTGGCGCAAAAATAAACCCAAATAGTCCAAACAATGATAATAGGCAAATCTGGACAAAATGCTCTTCACATTACTCTTGACAATTTTTTTAAAATTATGAAATTTAAAAGTACTTCAAAAGTTAAAATTAAAATTTGCCACTGGCAAAGGCAACACAATCAAAAATAAAACAAATGGGACTACAACAAAATTAAAGAGTTTCTGTGTGGCAAAAGAAACACAAGCTAAAACTCAAAGACAGATAAATGAATGGGAGGAAGTCTTGGCAGTCAAAACATCCGATAAAAATTTATATTGAGGATATATAAAGTACTCACAATGATAAACAACAAGGAAATCCCAAAAAACCCACCAAGAAATGGGAAGAGGAAATGACACTTCCATGAAGAAGACCAATGGATGGTCAATAGACACATGAGGAAAGATCCTCATTATCACTTGTTATTAGGGAAATCCAAATCAAGTCAACAACAAGGCACTGGAATGTCTAAACCCCAATAACGAACATTATCCCTGTTCATTGTTTTGTGGTTGAAACTGCGAGCCTTGTGATAAAGCATTTGTCACTGTGCCACACTCACATGCACCTGCATTTCTATATGTTGTTCAAGTGACTGTACATTTTAGTATAATCGAGTAGTTACTTTTTTTTAGGTTTTACGCAGCAGCTTGGCTTTTGCTGACTCCTGCCCATACACCTGTTCCAGTACTCACAAAGGAACTATGGCCTCACAATCACATTATCAAGGGAGAAAATGATATCTTTTATTCCTCTTCCTACTCCAAAAGAATGTCCTCCCACCTAGCTATGAGAAGAATCTATAACACAGGGGGACTTATTCACTTAATGTAAGGCTGCAGAAATTACAAAAGCTTGCATCAGAATATTTAAATATTCATATTAACATAGAAGAAGTACAGAAAGAAGCCCAGGGGAAAATAATTAGATCAGAACTGGAATAAAGCCAAAGTTACATTGGTCCTATAAGACAATTACTAATTTTCTGACAAATCAGTATATCAGATATTATATACATTAAAATATATAATATGTATAGATGTAATATACACACAAACATTAAATTGTACACTTTTTTTACTAAAAAAAGTTATCTGTGTAATATGATACAAGGAACAGAAAAAAAAAAGTATAATTAGAAAGTTTCTGCCTGAGAAGATGTTAGCTAAATATCTTCCCTAAATGGCTTAAGTAAAATTATAATACTACTTTCCAATCTAGCACTTAATGAAAGAGAAAGAATCAAAAGGGGTTCTGAAGATAAAATAAATGATAATTAAAGTATTAAAACAATAATATCCCAATAAAACTTGTGGAAAGTAATAATAGGATGAAGATATACTTTACATACATTTGTATATCTGCACATACACATATATGCAGATAATGTAAAATAAAGACAGGCTATAGAACAATGAGCTGTATGATAAAAATGGTCAAAAAGCAAGGAAAGAATTACATAGCTTAGGGAGATTAATTAACAAGGCAGAAAAAGAAATTTGCAGGGTAGCAAAAAATGATTTTTCCATATTTTCCCACGGGTGAAAATTCCTCTGAAGATTTAAAATGTGGGCAGGTGATGGCTCCAAGGGCTGAGCACATGCAGGAGCCCCAGGTCAATCCCAGAACTGCACTGTCCGCAGTAGGACCATGAATGCCCACTTCATTACATGGCTGGGTGTGGTCCCCAAAGTGGGTAATCATAAAAACATTTCTCACACACACACACACACACACACACACACACACACACACACACACACACAGAGGATGAGAAACATAAAATAACTGAAAATGACACAGTGCTAGCCCAGTAGGTACCTACCAAGGTGACACACTTCTTTTTCTCTTGCCTCCCATCGTTGGCTGTCCACATATGCCGCGGAGAGTAGGCATCTTTTACCTGAGGAAAAAGACAATGATCTCAATAGGCCTGGCCTCATAACTGGTTCAGTTTTTATGTCTTTTGTAGTTAACTGATTTGTAATAGTTTCAGTTTAATGGAATACGAAATAAGCTAATAGGAGACAGTAACCAATACTGCATAAGTCATTCGTTTAAGAAGAAATGTATTCAACCTTTAACATGTACTAGATGCAGGAAACAAAACTTTTTACATTATAGTAAAATGCTGATAATCTCCTTCTTATAGGAGTTGTTTAAGTTATAGCCTTGGTGAGCTCCCAAATTCCTTCTTAGATCTTAAATTTTTGTGAACTATTGCACACTGAAGAACTAATGCTACGTAATCATGAGTTAGTTCTAAAAACTGTTTCCAAAGAACGAAAAATTTTTTAAAAATTAAAAAAAAAAAAAAGGAAGACAAACTGGCTCTGAGTATCACCTGGTGTGGCCCCAAAACAAAAAAAACAAACAAAAAAGCCAAACCTAAAACTGTTTCCATCTGAATTGGGTCATAGATTTATTTCTACGACACATAAAATGAAGAGTGATTGTTTTACCCAGTGGTGTAGCAAGTCTGCCATAGCATATCCAAAACTGATGTACCCTATAGGATGGCAAATTTGTTCTCCAAGTACCTGCCACAATGCCTAAACTATGGCAGAGCTTAAATAACATGAGCTCACAAGGAGTAAATTAAAAAGACTAAACAGCAACTAAACTAGGAATAAATAACCCTTACATCTCAAAAATTAAAAAAGATAGTCTAAGGGCTGGAGCGATAAGGGCATTTGCCTTGTACGCGGCCAACCTGGATTCAATTCCCAGCATCTCATATGGTCTCGCCAGGAGTAATTCCTGAGTGCAGAGCCAGAAGTAACCCCTGTGCATTGCTGGGTGTGACCCCAAAAGCAAAAAATAAAATAAAATAAAAAATTAAAAAGATAGTCTAAATGAAAAATGGGGAAAGGATTTGAACAGCCATATGCCAAGTGTATGTGGGTGTACACATACCCTCCAATGGCTGTCAAATACATGGAAAGATATTTCAAAAGAGCTTGCCATTAAGAAAATGCAAAATACATTGACATAACACTAGGCTAAATAGATAGTAACAGTTTTTGATAAGGAAGTAGAGAAACCAGAACCCTCACTATTGCAAGCGACAGTGTAAATAGCGTGGCCACGCTAGACGGTTGAGCAGGTCCTAAAAATATTAACATGGAGTTTCCTAAGTAGATGCCTACGAGAAGCGAAATCAGATCTTCATGTAGAAACTTGTATACAAATGTTTATAGCATTTCGGGTTCACAAATCCAGTGCAGAAACAATGCAAATATCTATTAAGTGGTGAATGGATAAACAAAATGTGAAACTTTCTTACAATCGAATGCAATTTTACTCAGCAATGAAATAAAATGAGTATTGATATGTTCTACAACATAAATCTGAAAAGACTGCATATTTATATAAAATGTCCACAATAGACAAATCTACAGAGAAAGAAAATAGATTAGAAGAGGCCTACATCTGGAGAATAGGATGCAAAAAAAAGCTTGGGAGTAAATGGGATGTAACTGATAATGATTCAGGGTTTCTTTTCAGGAGAGGAAAAAATTGGTTATGGTAATGGCAGCATAACCCTTTGAATATACCAAAAAAAACACAATGAACTGAATATTATAAATGAATGACTATATAGGTGAATTATATCTCAATAAAGTTATTGAGAGAAAAGGAATGACAGATAATTCCTAATGGCAGAACATAAATCAAATATAACTTGGAGGAATGGGGGCTGATTAAACACAATTTGTTACCATGCTTTTTCCATCTCCCACATAGGCAAATATAAACTTATAAACAAACAGATCTTTCCTTTACCTTATACACAATGAGACTTTACAACAATATTTCTGGATTTCAGATCTAAAGTTGAAGCAATGCTGAAAATATAAAAAAGGCTTCCACAGGTAGTCTCAAAACAGAAAAGAAGAATCCAAAAACACTAACTCTGAAAAAGTACCTACATTTTAAATGGATTACATACCACAAAGAGACATTATATTATTTTTGATACTATATTGTCAAAATAGATATTTGAAACTTAGAATACATTTATTCACAGAAATGTTATAAATTGTTGGTTACATTCCTAGATCTGACCTGAAGAATGAATAAAAAAGTCAGTGATACTGAGCTGGAGAGATAATATAGCAGGTAAGACCCTTGCCTTGCATATGGCTGACCCAAGTTCAATCCCTGGCACCACATACATTCCTCCCAGCCCCATCAGGAGTGATTGAGCCAGCAGTAAGTGATGGGTATTGCCAGGTATGCTACCCACCAAAAAAAAAAAAAAAAAGTCAGAGATGCTATGCAAGGTGTATCTGCATGCCAAGTCAAGAGTGAGGAGACTTGAGTCTTACTATGAGAGAATCCTATACACATAGAGAAGCATTCAGCTATATCCCTAAAAATTCTATAATACTGCAAACTAAGTGAAGAAACTGTCACTATCATCCCGTTGCTCATCGATTTGTTTGAGTGGGCACCAGTAACGTCTCTCATTGAGAGACTTATTGTTACTGTTTTTGGCATATACAATACTCGAGGGCTCGATACTCTCAGTAGCTTGCTGGGCTCTCTGAGAGGGGCGGAGGAATCGAACTTCGGTCGGCCGGGTGAAAGGCAAATGCCCAACCGCTGTGCTATAGCTCCAGCCCAAGTGAAGAAACTAGTGAAAAAATAGGTGGGAAGAAAGAGGACTACTAATTCTGTAATTATGAATCAAGAAGCTAAAGTGGGCAATATTTAAGGTCCATACATGTATGAAGAGTCTCTGATACAGTCAAAAGAAGAAATTCAATTATCCCATTCATAAACTATAGCAACATCTGTTTTGGGGGATTTTTTTCTATTTGGCAGGGGGTAGAGAGGACCACACATGGCTGTACTCAGGACTAGTTACTCCTAGCTCTGTGCTCTGGGATCACTCCTGACAGAGCTCAGGGAACTATATGGGATGCTGGGGATTTGAACCTGGTCGGCTGAGTGCAAAGCAAGCACCTGGATTTAATCCATAGCAATGCTCAGGCCTTATTCCTGGCTTTGTGCTCAGGAATAACTTCTGATGGTGCTTGGGGAACCATATGTGTTACCCTGGAATCCAATTGGGGTCTATCTACCACATGCAAGGCCTTACCTCATGTACCATTCTCCCTCAACTTTAATTTTAACTAACTTAAATAACCATCTGCAGCTAGTCTACCACAATAGAGTAGTATGAGTGTAATCTTTTGAAAGTTCACCAGTTCAAACTAATACCAAAATACTAACTTAAAATGCTTTCACACATGGTGACTCAATAAAAAATTTAAAAAAAAAATGCTTTCAAAGCATCCTTAGCTAATTTTCATTTCCTATCTAAATTTCATCCTTTGTTAAGATGAAACACTCTAAGCAGTCATTACTACTCTGAGAGACAATACAGGACCTTACTTAAATTAAAGAGCATTTGCTAACACCCATACTTAAGCATGCTAGTAATAGCTACAGCAACTCTTACTAGGTGTCACTAAATATGCACACCACTTTTACCTAACATGTGATATTAAATGTTTTATCCAGCTAGGTCAACTAGTTAATCATTAGAAAACTTTTGGTGGTCAAAAATGAGGTTTCCTTTTGTTATTTAATGGCGTTTCTAAATAAGCATGTGTAAGTGGGTATTTATTTTCTTATATGGGCTGAAAGAAGGTAGGCTAGGAAGAGGTGACAATAGGTACTGGAAACAGCAATTGCACGTAAATCATATAATGAGTGAGAGCAGCCAGAATCTAGCTTTTATAAATGTTTCCCCAAATGCCTTCATCAGCAGAGCCTTGAAATAACAAGAATTGAGTGAGTTGTCATTCAACTCAAGACATCAACATACTTTGTAAGCAACTAAAAGCATTAACTGTCCACACACACGTATATACTACAGAAAAGAAAGGTCAATCCAAAGTGGTGTCCAAGGTCATAGTTAAGCGAAGTACTTTATTAAGAATTTACAAACCGTCTTCACAACGTGAAGACCAGAGATCTGTCCCAGGATGAGGTGATGAGTTCTATTAACGCCCCTCAAGGAAACCTCAGCAGGGAAGACAAATGTCATGCCCCCCAGGGGTGAAATTTGGGGCTCTTCAATGAGAGAAAAAAGGATTTCCCAAACACAAATCCTGCAAATCACACGCAAGAACCCTGATGCCACTACCTCCCTCTGTTCTTCACAACTGCAGAGGGGAGGATACTCGGATCTTAGTAAAGGGAATCGGTCAGAGACCTCATCTCCCCTTTGCATGCTACCAAGAACCCCAAAGACCTAAGCAAGCAGATCCTAGCAACATCTCCTTTCCTCTTGCAAGACCAGCGCATCCTTCACTCAAGGAATAAGTTATCGGGGGTCTAAGAAGAAGCCACTGACCTGCCCAGGAGAGCTGGGGCAGCGCACCTTTCCGCGCCAGGAGGATCCCGCACCGCGCCATGGGGGCTGCCATCTTGGAGCGTGCTAAGCGGAAGGCCGGCCCGTGGGCGGGGCCTCGGAAGGGGCGTGGCTACGGGGACCGACGCTCCGCCCCCTCCCGGGCCCGGGGACCTGGCGCGCCGGCAGCAGCATGGCTGCCGCCATTCGGCCCCCGGGGCCGGTGCTGCTGCAAACGCTGCGGAGATCCACGTATCCCGGGGTGGAAGGCTTAGGCTCTGCCTGCTGCCGCTGCCCGCTCGGAGGTACCGCAGCCTGGCCTCGGGCTTTGAAGGAGGGGAGGGATGGGACGCGAGGGAGGTTAGTTAGCCCGCGGCTGTCACTCCTAGAGAAATAACTGCCCCGAATCAACAACTCCCTGGCCTGGGCTTGCAGGCTGTGACCTTGTCCTCTGGTCGCGCGCGAGGCTGTCTCTGGGTGTCGTGGTTGCCTGTGCGCCTGGGAGTCAGGGGACAGGCGGACTGGCGGGGGGCTCTTCCCTGCCCCCTGGCCCCCGTGGGAGGAGACGTTTCCGGGAGCAGCGGTGCCTCCAGTCTGCAGTGCTGCAGAGCCGGGGAGCGAGGGCCCAGCCTCACTGCAGAGAGCAGTCTGGAAAATCTGGAGCCGGTTTCCCGCTTAGAAAGGCGCCCGCCGTCGATTTATGAAAGCAGCTGCATTTGAAAGTGCGGGGGAGGCCTGGTCACATCTTTAACTTTGTGCATCTCCTCAAGACTCTCTCCCGCCGGCTCAGTTGTGATCTGGGACTGAAGGCGCGTCTTCAAGTTACCTACCTAGAAACCCTCTGAGAGGGACATAGTTCACACATGACAGGACTGGGAATCTCAGGGGTCACTGGAAAAAAAAAAATAACAGGTTTTTCCTAATTGGATTAGTCTGTAGGCTTCTGCCAAGATAAACCAAAGTTAGAAGTGCCTACTTTGCGTTTAAAGAATAGCCTTGTATGTACCTTTGTCATCTCATAACCTTCACTATGCAAGTGTATTTATATTCCAGAACCCAAATTTCTGCTAACCATTTTCCCAGCTAATTGTGTGTTCCTTCCACACACAAATAAAACGTGTTGCATTCTTTCATGGTTTCAAAAACCAAAGGTCTTTGTTCCCATTGGGGCTATCCTATATAGAGCAATAAACATCTAAATGAATGTCTGAAGGGGTGTTTTATACTAGATTAATCAGAGTCAGTCAGGTTGTCTGCTCATGTTTTCTGCTAAGTATAAAACAGTAAGTGATTTTATTTCTCCTTTGTTTAATTTTTAGCTAAAAGATATCTACTTACAGATAATATTGTGAAATTAAAAGAATTTCAGCACAAGAAGGTAGCTATTGGACATAAACTACCAGGCACTAAAGGTAATAAAATCTATTGATTTTGTTGTTGTTGTTTTGCTTCCTCTGTCTTTATTCCTCTCCAATTTCTTCTCTGTGACTTCATGGCTTAGAAGAAAATTGTGACCAATTAGCCTTAGATTCCTGGTCAACCCTTTTTGTTCACCTTTCCCTTTCCCAAGAAACCAGAGAACCACTGATACTAGAGCTGTGCCCAGTCATCTTTAGGTCTCTACCACTCAAAATAAGGAGTGAAAATCTGCACCAAAGGAGAGGTTGATACAAATTCCAAATCTCAAGTCCTAAACTACTATATGTGCAATAAAATCTGAGAAGAAATGCTCCAAATGCCTGACTTTCAAACTTTTTGATGCAGCCCCTGGTAAAAAATATATTTTGCATTGCCTTTTCAGCACACATATATGTCTATATGTAAATGAAATGCATGCAAGCAAAACAGTGCTGTATGTTGATGCATTTTTTATTTTTATACTTTGTACTCAGTGCTAGAAAAAGTCAATAGGCTCAAAGATTTATTTTGAAAGGTAACAAAACATTAGTAATTGTTGAGGCTGATGATGGGCCTATAGAAGATCATGCATTATTCTCTTTTGGGATGTGTTTGAACATTTGTATTATAAAAAAATTAAAAATTAATACCTACCCTACCCTATGTAGTGATTTCTTGTAGCAGCTGAAATTTTTTCTTTAATTAGGCCACCATGATTTTTTTTTTTTTATCACCATGAATTTTTGTTTTAGTTTTGTTTTGGGGCCACACCTTGTGGTGATCAGGACTTACTCCTGGTGGACTCAGGGACCATATGAGATGCCAGGGGAGGACCCAGGTCTGCCTCATTCAAGGCAAGTGCATGACCTGTTGTGCTTTCTCTGCAGCCCCTGTTGGGAAATCTTTCATTAGTTCTCTCTCTACTATCTTCCCCTCAAACTCAGTAATTCAACTCTCTGGGTGTGGGGGGCCACACCCAGCAGTGCTCAGGGTTTACTCTGGCTCTGGGCTCTGTGATCAGGATTCATCTCCTGGTACTGGAGATCGAACTGGGATTGAGTGTGTGCAAAGCAAGTGCCTTACCACTGTATTACCTCTTCAGCCTAGTATTCCAATTTTTTTTTTTTTATGAGAACGGCACAACTTCCCATTCTTTTAATTAGTCTTTTATTTTGTCTCTATTGATTTTTTTCAGTTCTCCTTCCTTTTTGTCAAATATTTTGGAGCACCTAGTTAACACTTTGTAACATTCGTAGTTCAGCTCTACAGAAATGGTCTTTCCTCTAGGACTCCATTAGTTATAGGGCTACACCCTATCTACCATGAGAGGTAATCTTTTTTTTTTTTTTTTTTTTCTTTTTGGGTCCCACCTGGCGATGCACAGGGGTTACTCCTGGCTCTGTACTCAGGAACCACTCCTGGCAGTGCTCAGGGGACCATATGGGATGCTGGGAATCGAACCCGGGTCAGCCGCATGCAAGGCAAACGCCCTACCCGCTGTGCTATCGCTCCAGCCCCGAGAGGTAATCTTAAGAATAGGGGAATTACTTTCTCATTATGTGACCAATACAGAGTTTGGTTTTGGTTTTTTTGGTTTTGGTTTTGTTTGGGTTTGGTTTCTTTGGTATGTGTGTATTGGGGTCACATCTGGTAGTGCTCAGGGGTTACTCCTCACTCTGTCGTCTCGGATCACAGCTTGGGGGACCATATAGGGATCAAACCCAGTCAGCCATGTGTAAGGCAAGTGCCCTACCTGCTGTGTTCTCACTCCGGCCCAGCTGTAACAAATTTTTAACCTTGAGAAGCAGTTTCCTTCTCGAGGATAAAGACCATTGTTATTTTAGGGATTGAATTAAAATTTATAATAGGATTGAAACCTCTCAGATTATATAATAGCAGTTGGGAAAGAGGGTGGGAGATGAGTAGGGGTCACTTTGTTAGTTTGATAGTTGGTGGTGAGAATGGTGAAGCTCACATACCCTTACAGGGGGGTGAAACTGTATTTCCAAATATTTACAGTCTTGTAAACCAATAGCAAATCAATTTAAAACAAAAAAGTGAGGCAAAAAAAAATTTATCTCCAGTTAAGTTGACTCAAACTAGATGTTATTTCAGTCTTTTCTTTCTATCGTAGATCATTTGGAGCACTGTGAGATTTGGAGTGTTAGGTCTCCTGAGTAACTGTTATTACCAATTATCATAATCTTCCCAGATTATGGGATGGTAAGACGTATATTCTAAAGGACAACTAATATAGTGAGTGATCATTTATTCCATTGATAGTCATAAAATTCTGTCAACATTTCATCATTATCAGTCCCCCCAGTGATACTCCATTGTAACCATATCATCTACAAACATCCCCCTTGCTTCCTAACTCTGCTTTACCCTTTCTGGAACCTATCATGATTTTCTATTACTTTGGCTAGTCATAGGTCTCCTTTCATCTCCTTTCATGCCCAGCTCTTTGTTGTTGCTCATGCCAATTCCTACCCCAAGAACGTCTCCCGCTGAGTTTTGCCAGTGTTATCCAACCCCACCCTACCTTTCTGCCTCCACCAAGCCCTATTGGTTTCTGTCACCCTATTTTCTTTCCTCTCATCTTTGTCATGAGTTACATGCTTCCTGCTCCATCACTGTTTTCAAATAGCTTTGCATAAATATATCTTGTTCTGAATAGACTTTAAGCTTGTTTACGGAAGTAACCACTATCTTTGGTATCTTCCACAGAGAAGATACCTTTGCATGTGAATATGTATATAATCAGTGCTTAAATGTTGACAGATTTGTTTTAAAATGCTAATCACGGGGCTGGAGCGATAGCACAGGGGGTAGGGCGTTTGCCTTGCACGTGGCCCCGGTTCTAATCCCAGCATCCCATATGGTCCCCTGAGCACCACCAGGGGTAATTCCTGAGTGAAGAGCCAGGAGTAACCCCTGTGCATAGCCGGGTGTGACCCAAAAAAAAAAAAATGCTAATCACAAGGATTGAATTTATTTATTTATTTTTTTGGCTTTTTGGGTCACACCCAGCAATGCACAAGGGTTACTCCTGGCTCATGCACTCAGGAATTACTCCTGGCGGTGCTCAGGGGACCATATGGGATGCTGAGAATCGAACCTGGGTCTGCTGCGTGCAAGGCAAATGCCCTATCCACTGTGCTATTGCTCCAGCCCCAACAATTGAATTTTGTGTTTATTGTTGTTGTTGTTTGGCAATACCCAGGGCTTACTCACGGCTCTTCACCACTCAGGAATCACTCCTGGCAGGGCTCAAGGAATCATATGGGATGCCAGGGATTGAACCCAGATTGCCTGCATGCTACCCTACTGTGCTATCTCTCCAGCCCCATATTAAAATTTCTAATTCTATGGATAGGGGTGGGGGGAGGGCAGTGATTTTGGCCACCCCTTGCACTGCTTAGGCTACTCCTGGCTCTGTGCTCTGGGGACCATATGCTGTGCCAAAGATTAAACCAGGATCCGCTGCATGTCCAATACTTGCCTTATTTCCTGTCCTATCTCTTCATCCCTGAAAAATTGAATTCTTAAAGTTTATTAAAAAGGATTAAGTACAAGCTATAAAGTAATCTCATTAAAATCTTTTAAGTTTGAAAATAGTTTAGAAATATTTAACTAAAGAACTGGAGAGGTAGTATAGCAGGCAGGATACTCGGTTTGCATGTGGCTGACCCCGGTTTAATCCCCCAAACCTTCTGTGTTCCCCTGAGCACCACTGGGTGTGACTCAAACTCCTACCCCGCCCCCCCCCTTTTTTTTTCATAATTGGAGAAGTCATTTTAAATCAGACAGGTGATGGAAAGAACAAAAGTAAGAACCGTGACGTCTGTGATGTACTAGCAGTCACAGTTACTATTTGCCAGGCTCCATGCCCTGAGGTAAAAATTATGATATGCTTCTGCAAATAAAGGGCTAGAGCACCTACCACATCATCTCAGGCCTAGTGTCTTTCCTTCTGTTGAGCTAAGGCAGTGTCGGCCTCAGCTTCCAGGTGGTTTGTCCGTATGTTGTGCCTCTCCTTGAAGCCGCTTTCCTTTTAGGTGCTGAATCTTGAAACTTAGAGACTTGGGAGCTTCCAGTACTGAGATCAGCCCTGCCTCCATGGTGCCTGTTTGGTGCCCGCCTTGTGTTTCACCCTCCATTCTTGCAAGAACATAATCTCTTCCCAGTGCCAGGAAGCAACATTTCCTTGTGGTGTTGAACTGAGAATTTAAGGGACAGAGATGAACCCCTTGATATGGGAACACAAATCCCTTTGAAAGATGGTTTTCCAAAGAGGGTCCACTGCTGTGTAGGTCAGTGCTCCTCCTGTACTCCTCCACACTCTGACTGTGGCCCTCCTCCCCACCTTGTTGGTTTCCATGATTTTTATCTGTGCCCCCCTTGGAATAGTCTCAGGACCCACAAGGGGTCCAGTGGCCCCCAGTAGGGAAAGACTGGTTAGCAAGCTGTTTCTCTATTTCTCTGTGCACCATGGAGGGCTGTACATGCTAGATGATAACTGAGCAGAGAGACTCAGTGGAATCAAAGTGGCAGGACCAGAGGAAAGAAACACTATAGGATTACATGGTGGGTAAACCCACCTTCAATTCACATTTTCTTTTTTTTTTTTTTTTCCTGCTTGAGGCCCTGCCAATGGATAATTTGGATCACTTGATTGCATTTTATTCCTTTCTCTCAAGTTACCTGTGAAGAGATAAAGGGTTTGTGGGGTAAATTCATGAAGGTAGTTCTCTAACTTCAGCATGCATACAGATCACCCTGTTAGTCAAAGCTTTGTGCCCTCACCCCAGAGATTCTGTGTGAAGAAACCCTGAGTGGGGCCTATTGAGTGTGCGCCCTATGGAGTGCCCTTGAGTGCGCATCCTGTCCCCAATACTCGGCCTCTCTGACACTCTGCTCATGACAAAACCAGCCAGCAAAGGCTGTTCGCTCGTCCTCTGTGAGATGCCAAGCTCTAGTGTCCTCCTCTCTCTGAGCTCAGTCCTGGCAGCCCTCACCAGCCTGAGCAATGGCCGTCATACTGTACTTTGTTTCAGAAACCTTCTTGAGAAACCTGGAGAAGAAACTGACCCAGAACAATCTCATCTTGAAGGAGGAACTGAGAACCTTGCTGCATCTGTGTGAGACCCGGGATGATGTGGAACTGGCCAAAAATGTCATCTACAGGTAAGATCTTACCTCAGAATTCTGCCAGCCTTTTTCTCTCCTCACGCCGTCCCTTTTTCTCAGCTCGCTGATCTGCTTCTAAGATTTTAGCTATTACCTCTGCACAAAGGATAGTGAAATATCTTATCTAAGTCCCTGTTCTTATCTCCTAATATTTGTTCTTTAGCATTTGTTGGCTTCCAACTATATGCCAGGGGTTGAGAATAGGAACACAGTTGCCTGAGGAAATCACCCCTATTCACTAATCCCTGTACTCGTGTCCTGGGTCTTCACACTCACCCACATTATTCCCCTTGCAGTGCTCCATGCCTCACTGAACAGTCACACAAATGTCTGGGAACTTTCCTCCCCTCATCTTATTTGCTCTCCTCCCCATCAGGATGAACCCTGCACCTTCCACACTGCGTCTCATCCCTAAGCATTTTTTCCCCATGCCCATTGGAGCAGTGCTAACTGTTCTCACCCCACTTCAGTAGGCAGTGTGCCTTTCTGATGCACTGGAGGGTCTCCCACATCCAAAACAACGTTTTTGGCACAAATTATAGTCTGCACCTAGGAAACCCAGCAAAGGTTTTGCCAACTCAGGAGCAGTATGGCACCAAAACAATACACTTCATTTCTGATGTGATAGTCATTGATTTTTTATTTATTTATTTATTTATTTTGCTTTTTGGGTCACCCCCCGCGATGCACAGGGGTTACTCCTGGCTCATGCACTCAGGAATTACTCCTGGCGGTGCTCAGGGAACCATATGGGATGCTGGGAATAGAACCTGGGTCGGCCGCGTGCAAGACAAACGCCCTACCTGCTGTGCTATCACTCCAGCTCCCATTGATTCTTTTTACCATTCTTTAAAGGATAACTTTTATACGTGGGCCTACTGGTACATGTTCTGGAAGAATATATACCAAAAACTGACTTATCTGCTAGGAAATAAAAATTTTGTTGTTGTTGTCTAGATGTATATTTTTCTTCTCAGTCTTATCCATAGTGAACATTGGCAGTTCTATCGTGTAAAAAATGTCACGTGAGAGGCTAGAGTGATAGCATGGTGGGTAGGGCACTTGCCCTGCATGTGGCGCACCCAGCTCCAATCCCCAGCTACATGAGGTCCCCTTAGCACTGCCAGGAGTGATCCCTGAGCAGAGACCCAGAAGTTAAGCCCTGAGCACCACAGGGTACAGGGAAGGAAGGAAGGAAGGGAGGGAGGGAGGGAGGGAGGGAGGGAGGGAGGGAAATGTTATTTTCTCAATTTGCACAACAAACCACTTCAGACTTTAGTGACTGTCTACATTTCTCACAAATGTCCCCCCCTGCCTGGAAGCCACTCACTCATCTCTTGCCAGCTTGTGGCTGACTAGAAGCAGGCAGGCTAGGAAGCCGTTTTCCCCTCAACAGTTTTTTTTTTTATGCTAAGATTTTGTGGCTTTAATAGTTACAATGATTTCATTTTAATTAATTTTGAAATTTTAAATAATTTCAAACATAATTTTATAATAATCTTCATATCATTGTCATTTATTTTGGAATCATATTTGGTGATGCCAAGTTGATCTTTTGTTTTGTTTTGGAGCCACAGCTAGTGGTGGTCAGGGCTTACTCCTGGCTCTGTGTTCCGGGATCACTCCCTGCCAGGCTTAGGGACTGTACCTGGTATCAGGGATCGGACCTGAGTTGGCTGTGTGCAAAGTAAGCACCTTACCCACGGTATTATCTCTCTGGCCAGGTGAATTTTTAATTTTTTTACACACACACAGCTGGTGCTCTGCTGCCAAACCTCATCTCGAGCCCAGGAGTCATATCTTAGTGGCTGAAATCATATCTACAATTCCACTTAAAATCCGTATTTTAATTGTGGCCTTACTGATGAACGTTTAAATTATTTAGAAAAATTTTTAGAAAATTATTTAGAATATTTGTAAAATTTTCATCAGTATAAATGCTACTCTGTGGCTAAAACTTGCTCTTTTTGGCGGGGTAACCCAGGGCCTTATCCGTGTCCGGCATGTGCTCTACTCTCTGCTCCCAAAACCGATTATCTATTTCCTTTTGGAAATTGGAAACTCTGAAAGCTTGTCAGTGCAAGTCGCCAGATATATTTTCTGAAAGAGAAGTGCTGATCCCTTGTCCAACTGTATCAGTAAAGCTGGTTCAGTTATTTCCAGTTCACAACATTGAATTGCTTGGAGACCCTCTGTTCCGTTTTATTGTCAGTTTTGTTTTTACTACCCAAAGTGTTCAGATGCTTGAGTAGCTAAACAATATACAGTTCCAAAGTCCCTACTCTTCATTTTTGTCATTCCAAACCTTCATTCCAAACCTGACTCATAATTGTTTTATGATACTTCTAGGTCTCTGCCTGGTCCTAGCTCTGCCCTGTCCTCGTGGGCAGCTCGCTGTACTCGGGCTAGTGTGGTGATGGCTGGGTTCCTGCCTAGACAGTCTGTCCTCTTCCTCCCTGAGACAGGCATCTCTGGCGGGGGAAGAGGGCTAATAAACCAACACGAGCTCCGTATTGAGCAAAACTGAGGAGCAACCGAATCCCCACATCATCTTGATCTTGTACTGTGGTCTGTTTACAGAGGGGGTTTTGAGCCCCTAACTTGAGCATTTCTTGTCAAGGAAAAGTGATGCTATCTCTGTGACTCCTAGTAATTTCCCTGTAGAAATGCCATTTAAATTGGGAAAACTGATTTTTTCACTCTTGATTTTCAGCTGTTGTGTTTCTCATGCATGCACATATTGGCTGAACTATATTGAGTTTAAAAGTTGTTTCGCTCAACATACTCTTAAGTTTTATGAGTAACTCAGTGCCATTGTGCCATTCAGTGTGTTGTCTCATTGAGTCCTCTCAACAACCCTTTGGAGTTCTTTCCTGCATTTTACAGATGATGAAACTGCGACCTAAAGTAGTTCATTTATTCATTCATTGTTGTAGCGCAAGTAAGTAGAAGGACTAGAACTTGAATAGTCAATTAGGGTTTTTTTTTCTTGATTTTTTGGTTTGGTTTTGTTTTGGTGCCACACCCGGTGGTACTCAGGGCTTCCTCCTGGCTCTGTACTCAGGGATTACTCCTGATTGATTGTTCGCTCCCTGGCATATGGGATGCCAGGGATCGAACATGGGTTGGCCAGGCTCGCACCCTAGCTGCAGTACTATCTCTTCAGCTCCTTGAATAGTCAGCTTGGAACCAAAATATAAGAGTTTTTACTGTGTTCCTTTTAAATAATTAATTCTCCTCCTACCCAAACTTGACCCGAGAATGGGCAGATAAAAGTTATCTATGTTTAAGACGACGCTTTGATGTAATATTTCAGAAATGTTACCATAAGGCAATGAATTTTTAAAAATAATTTCTATCGCTGATTTATGCTGTGTCTTTGAAGGCACACATCCCACCTCCTTCAGGCCAGGATGTGGCTCCTCGGGTCACGCCTGTTCTCAGTACATGCACAGCCCTGAGTTCTTCTCACTGCCTGGGCCCCCGAACTCCATGTTGACTCAAAAGCACAGTCAGGCCTGAACATCAGTGGGGAGCCTCCAGATTAAACAAAAAGCAGACACCATTATTGGCTGGAGCAGTAGCATGGCAGGTAGGGCATTTATTTGCCTTGGATGTGGCCTACCCGGTTCTATTCCTCCGTCCCTCTCAGAGAGCCCGGCAAGCTACTGAGAGTATCCCGCCCACACGGGAGAGCCTGGCAAGCTACCTGTGGCGGATTCAATATGCCAAAAACAGTAACAACAAGTCTCACAATGGAGGCGTTACTGGTGCCTACTCGAGCAAATCGATCAACAGGATGACAGTGATACAGTATATTTGTTTAGAATCAACAATCCCTGTGCCATTGTGCCTTCTCTTGGTGCCTTCAGCAGAAGCTTCAGACGCTTTCTATTTTTAAAAGGTGGGATTGTTCCCAAGGTATTTGAGATTCAGCCACAGAAAGGCTGAATCATGCTAACCATCTGATTTACATAGAATCCTGAGCGCCTTACTTTGTCTCCAGATTGTTTTCTCGGTGTCTCAAGCAGAAAGAGTTGGTGACTGAGAGTGAATTTACACTAGATGACAGACTGCGCGTGGAAACCTACAGCCACATTGGAAGACATTATCATCTTTAACGTTAGCCTTTTCCCAGAATTTCAGAACTGCTGCTAACTTGTTTAACTAGGTGATTGGAGCTCACATACGCCTTTCCTCACGATGAGGCAAACAGACTGTGCTAAATGGTAAAATACGTCTGTTGGTTGTCTGCCATTCGTGGTGGGGATGAAGCCAGCCACAAGGAGGACAAAGTCTCTTCCCCCCTCCTTCCCTTTGTTCCCTCTGGGTGGGCCCGTCCTCAGAGACAGCGCCGTTCCACATGGCTGCGCTCTTGGGAGTCCCTGCTCTTTGCGACGTAGCTCTCACATTCAGGCCTAGCAGGGCATTGATGAATGGAGGCAGCAGCCATGTATGTTTCCCCCTGTCACTTCCCAGGTTACTTGAGCGTCTACTGGCCCCCGTGTATGTATTTGAATGCCCAGTGTGCTCCCATGGTCCACGCATCCTCAGCCTGTCTGCATTTCTTCCCTCTTCCCCTCAGACTGAAGGGCCTCGTTCTTGACTGCATCCTGAGCACCTGCTGGAGTATGTACCCTAGTCTGCTCTTTTACCTGTGTCCCCCCCCCCCCCCCCCCCGTTGGCTCATTGGATCGTTTTGATTACCAGGTACCACGCAGAGAACAGAAATCTCACTTTGGGGGAATATAAATTTGGACCACTTTTCATGAGGTTGTGCTACGAATTGGATCTTGAGGAATCTGCAGTGGAGCTCATCAAAGACCAGGTTACCATTTGCTGATTGCGTTTCCTGCCATGGTGATTCCCTTGGGCCCAGGATGGGGGTTTAGTGGTGTTAGGAAAGGCAGTTCGCCTGTGCACATTCTTCCTGGGTTAGATTTTTAGAGAAAGGCAGCTGGGCCGATGAAATGAGCTGCTCCCACAGTTCCCTTGGAGTGAGGACCTAGGAAGTGGTAGAGGTCAGAGTGTGTCAAGGAGGTTTGAAAGGGGGATAAGCACATTGTTCTGGGTGCCTGCCTCCCTACCTTGAACGTTCAGGAGCCTGTAGTGGGGGATGGATTAAGACAGGTTAGGACTTCCTTTCTTAATCTGTCTTTCACACATGCTCTCCTGGTTTTGCAGTTTTATTTCTGATTGAAGACAACTTTGTAAAATGCTTTTCCATTTTTTTTTTCCTTTTTGGGTCACACCCGGCAATGCACAGGGGTTACTCCTGGCTCTGCACTCAGGAATCACCCCTGGCGGTGCTCAGAGGACCATATGGGATGCTGGGAATCGAACCCGGGTCGGCCGCGTGCAAGGCAAACGCCTTACCCGCTGTGCTATCGCTCCAGCCCCTGCTTTTCCATTTTTATATTATTTTCACATATTCTAATTTCTTTTCCTGTGTTGTCATCCGTTGTTCATCGATTTGCTTGAGCGGGTGCCAGTAACGTCTTCATTTGTCGTTGTCACGTGCTAGTGTAGCCCAGTGGCGTCTGCTTGCTCCAGGAACACGAAGAGCACGTTGTTGTTACTGTTTTCCCCATTTCATCCTGTATACAAAAGCAAGAATAATTCCTGTGGCCATGTTTTTAATTCGGAGAGGTTTTGGTGCCACACACTGTGGTGCCCAGGGGCTCCTGGTGGGGGTTGCACCCAGAGTTGCTCAGGACACCGGGCGGTGCTGGGCACGGAGCGTTCACAGCCTGCTCTCTGCTCTTCGTGCCCTTTCCCAGGCCCCTGATGTGGTTATTGATTGCAGGTTTACTCTATCCCTAACTTGTGCTTTAGTTCTTTATATTTTTCCTTTGTGTCTGTTTATAAAATTCTTATATTTTCTTTACATCTTTTTATATTTTTGTATCTTTATATCTGTTTCCCACAACAGCCCTGGTGAGGTAGATACTATTATAATTTCCAGTTTATACATGAGACCAGTGAAACTCAGATATTATAAATTGATCTGTATCCAAAAATGTTTGTTATAGTTGGGGGTCAGAGATGGTCACAAGGGATTTTTGTGGTTCCCCAAGTGCTGGAGATTGAACCCAGGTCCTCTTACATGCAAGGTTATTGCTTACATGCAAACTGGCCTCATTTTAGTGACTTTACAAGCTCTATAACTTGTTGCCCTTCTCTTTCTCATCCGGGGTGTCCAAGGTGTGGCTGTTAACCCCTGATCTGCCCCTTATTTCAGACTCCCAGGTATTAGAAAGGTGATCATAATTTATTGGCAGAGAAAAGGAGGTTTCTGGACAGTGAGGTCAGTTTGATCCCATTTTGTTTGCTTGTTTGTCATTGTTTTGGGTCCACACGCAGCGATACTCTGGGGTTACTCCTGGCTCTGCACTCAGGATTAATTCCTGGTGGTGATCAGGAGAACATCTGGGATGCTGGGGATCAAACCCAGATCCTCCATGCAAGGCAAAACCCTACCCACTATACCATCACTCCACCCACCCCCCACACACACAGTTTATTTTCTCAAAGAAAATGCTGCATGTTTTCAGTTGATTGTGTATGAGTATAAATCTGGATGGACTAAACCACTACATAGCTTTACAGGATAGAATTACAGAACATTTTCTCTTTTTTTCACTTTATACACTTTTCTATTACAATAAAAAAAATTTAATGTTGTAATTAAAAACAGTTATGGTATGGGGTCCAGAGAGATATAGCACAGGAGATAAGTTATGCCTTGCATGCAGCCATCCCCATTCAATTCTAGTGCCATGTGGTCCTCTGAGAACCATTGCATGTCGCCCTGGAGACCCCTGAGCCCCACCAAGGTAGCCCAGGAGATTCCTGTCACTTCAGAGCCCAGGCAGCACGTAGTCCCTAGCCCCCGCCTTGTTGGCCAAGAACCACCAGAAGGGGCCACTGGGTCCCCTGAGCACTGCTTGGGAGGGCCAACTCCCCCCCCAGTTTCCCCATAATAAATTATAACATTGTGACAATAAAAACAAAAAAGGTAAAAGAAAGATAAGAACAAACATAAAAGGAAATTTATAGTTCTGTTTGTTATTTTAAATAGACCTGTGCATGAAAATATTTCTGTAAGAGGGGTTTTCTGCAAATATCAGAATAAACTGAACTACAGTCAAGTGACAAAGCCTAATTCCTGATTCCATCCTAACTTCTTGTGTCCACTTCTCAAAGCTGTATAGAGCTGCCAGCTTGGTGGCCACAAGTTACATGTTCTGTGGAATCCATGGACTATGGTTGGTTCGAGCTGATGGGGGCTCTGAGTGAGATATGCATGGTGAATTTCAAATAGTAGGCATAAAAAAGAGAACACAGAGCGACTTATTAATCTGTGTATTGGTTCCACGTTTAAATTGTACTTGGGGTTTAGTGAGTTAAATATACTATTAAATCTGATTTCAGGTTATTTTCCTTTACTTTTTTTCCTGTGAGGCTAGTTGAAAAATGAGAATTCTACACTTGACCACCCTTGTGAATTGCAGTGTCTTCCCACTAGACTGGCTGCTCTGGTATCTCCCCTTCATGCTCAAAATAGACCTCAGCCCCAGACCCTGACCCGGGTGACCTCAGTGTGTCCTGACAGCGGATACTGCCATCTGCCCCCGTTCACTCCGCTCTGGCCCTTCTGGTTCTTTCTGGGACCTGCCACAGGCTGGATTGGCTACAGCCTCTTCATTGAGACTCACTCCTCGACTTCAGCGGGGTCTCTTCTCTTCTCTGAGAGCTGTTCCTGACCGATTCCATTCCCCACTCTATCCTTTTATCCTGCTTCATTCTTCTTCATAGCCCATATTGAAACTTAAAATTCTGTTTCAGTTGTTTTCTTTTGTGTCATATGCTTGCTTATCAAAACTTCAAATTTTTTTTCTCAATTTTTTTTTCTTTTGTGTCATTTGCTTGTTCATTTTCTCTCCAACCACCAGAATGGAAACTTTCCCAGTTTTAAGCCCCATTCATATTTCTTGTTTTTCATTTTTTAATGTGCAACACCTAAAATAGCATCTGCATTGTGGGCTCTCAAAAAAGGAAAAGTTAAAGCTGAGGGATGTGGCTCAAGTGGTAACAGAAATGGCGTTGCATATGTAAGGCCCTGTATTCAATCCCTGACCCAGCACACTTCCCTGAGTACCACTGGATCTGGTGCGGGTGGCTCCTAAGAACCTCTGGTCTGAGCGATACAGGGCTCAGCACTGCCAGGAGTGGCCCGTGGCCCTTGAGTGCTGCTAGCTCTGGCCCCACAAGGTAACTAAAGGAATACTCGACTAAGGCATATCACTGTGGGATTGAATATCACAGAACATTACCACAGCATACAAAGCATTGAGGACAAAAATGTCAAGAACATTTAAAAAAAAATGTTTTGGTGCATATACTGCCCGAGCACGTGTGCTGCTTGTGTTCACGTGGCCAAGCACATGTGGCACCCGCATCTCCCCTCTTGAGATGTGTACTTTGAGGCTTTCATATCTAAAGCTGGGGTGTGTGGAGGGGCTCTCTCTGCCCTTGGAGAAACCCAGGTTCTCTCTTGAGCACGTGACTCTCCACTCTCTCCCCCTTTCTCTTCCTCCTTCCCTTCAAAACCTCCAAATAAAATCTGTTTTACTTAAAAATAAATAATTAAAATTTAAAGATGTCTTTGTGCACGAGTCACTACATAGCAGTTTTCATAGGTATGTAATTTTTATAATTGACGATTAGTAGCCATAATGATTGTTATTTAGCAGCTTATTGTAAAAGTGAATAATCAAGTCTCATTTGTTGCATGTGCATTAGCATGGGCTGAGACCCTCCTTCCTTAGTCTTCCTTAGTCTCCCATACCTCTCATTGCAGGCAGACTTGCCCCCCACAGGTCGTGGCCCCACAGAAGGGGAATTGGCATGTTTCTGTTCTCTGTGTGACAGATACATGCTTCATGAAGGTGCTCTTCACGGTGTTTATGAGATTGCTTTCTCTATTGGTGGCTTCTTTTGGGGGGAGGATGGGTGGGAGCGGGTTGCAGCCATGTGGAGCAGTGTCCAGGGCTTATGCCTGTATGTGTGCGTGGGCATTACTCCTGATGGTGCTTGGGGTACTGTATGCGGTGCTGGGGATTGAACCTGGGTTTGCCACATGCAGACTTTAACTCCTGCACTATCTCTTCGCACGGAAGAGCCTGGCAAGCTCTTCGTGGCGTATTCGATATGCCAAATACAGTAACAAATAACAAGTCTCATTCCCCTGACCCTGAGAAGAGCCTCCAATCTTTGGGAAAAACAAGTAAGGAGAGGCTGCTAGAATCTCAGGGCTGGGACAAATGGAGATGTTGCTGGCTCCCACTCCAGTAAATCGATGATCAACAACGGGATGACAGTGATACAGTGATACTATCTCTTCTATCCCTTTATGGCAAAAAGCACCAGAGTCAAGAATCCAGACAGTATTTTCAATTTTTTAAAAATGAAAGCTTTGGATAGGACAGTGGGGAGGGTGCTTGCCTTCCATGCAGCCGACCTGTGCTCAAGCCCCAGCACCCCAAATGGTCTCCCGAGCATGTTCAGGAATAATTTCTGAGTGCAGAGCCAGGAGTAAGCCCTGAGCACTGCTGGGTGTGTCCCCAAAACCAATACATGAAATAAAAGCTTTGGCATGACAGATTTATCAGGGAATTCAGGAAGGCAAAAGTAATGAAGTATGAGTGAAAATAAGTCATTGGCAGATCAGATATAGCATGCATACTTGCTTAATAGTTTTAACTTTTAACCAAACTGTTTTATTTCTACCTTAGCATTTACAGGGTTTCTTCTCAGATGTCACGTCTTTCAATATTTTGATGGATATGTTATTTGTCAAAGGCAAATACAAAAGTAAGTATTTCATTTTAAATTTGTGTTGAAGATTCTGCCATCTTTGCTGGTATAGCAGTTACCCAAAAATAATGGGTCATGGAAAAATATTCCCTGTATTTTTGTTGAGTGACTGAATATTGGAAACCCCATTCTTTAAGTGTGAAAGACACAATTGTGTAGCATGTCACACCTTAAATGAAGCACCCCAGATTTTACTTCTGCTAAAATCATATCAGGTGTTTGTTTTGTTTTGTTTTCTGTTGTGGGATCATACGCAGTGATGCTCAGGGCTGACTCCTGGCTCTGCACTCAGGAATCACTCTTCATTTTTGGCAGGTGCATTGGAAGTGTTGATTCAGATGAAAAACCAAGATGTTAAGTTCTGCAAAGATACCTATGTCCTTGCTTTTGCAATTTGCTACAAACTGGTAAGATTATCTCTCCTTAACTTTTAGAGCATTGTGGGTAATATTTTATATTTATTATTATTATTATTTTTTAACTCTTCAGGAAAATTGATTTCTTCTGATGTCTATTTTCCATCTGGTGCAGATACATTCTGTTTTGCTTTTGGGCTACACCAAAAGCTCAGGGGTTCCTCCTGGCTCTGGACTCAGGAATCTCTCCTGGCCACACTTGGGGAACTCTATGGGGTATGGTCCCATATGGGGGACTACTTGGGATAGAACCTGTGTCATCACATGCAAGGCAAGCCCCCAATCCACTATACCTTTGCTTCAGCTCAACAGATTCATTTTAGAAAAATCAAGGTAGCCATGTCAGTTTATCACGGGAAAAGCAAAGTTATCTCTAACCCTTTATAAAATAGAAGGTCAAAACACACATTGTAAACATCAATTGGGCATTCTCATACACAGTTTCCTTAAGTGTACACACTCAAGTGGAGAGAATTTAGTTCTGCTACTTAAAAAGGTCCAGGAGATTTCCTTTGCCTGTGCTGTGAAAAACTGGTTTCACTCACTGGAGACTGAAACTGAAACATTGAAACAGCCATTACAATTAGAATATGCAATGATTCTATAGCATTTGAAGTAGGAATTAATCATGCTATAATAGATATAGATATAGACAAACCATATGCTTATTACATAGTGTTTGGTACTGCTGTCATAATCCATCTATATGATGTACCAAGCAAGATAATTTGACTTAATCATTGCTGTCTGTTAGTTTATATAACAAGGACATTCAAATTTGTTTTGTTTTGTTTTGTTTTGTTTTGAGGCTACATCTGGCAGGGCTCAAGGCTTATTTTTTGTTTGTTTGGTTTTGTTTTGGGGCCACACCTGGTGTACTCAGGGCTGACTCCTGACTGCACTCCTGGCAGGCCCAGGGAACAGTTATGGGATGCTTAGGATTGAACTCAGGCTGGCCACGAGCAAGGCAAGAGCCCTGCCCACTATACTATCACTCCAGCCCCACATGATGTACTCTTGGCTCTGTGCTCAAGTATCACTCTAGGCAGAGCTTGGGGGCTCATATATGGCACCGGTGATGAAACTCTGGTAAGCCAAATGCAAGACAAGCACTCTAGCACTGTACTTGGAATTCTTTTATGATTTACATTTAAATTGGTGTTTATGTTTTGAAATATTTCACATATGGGACTATTTGCAGATTGGAAATCCCCTCAGGAGGAATTTTTTAGTGTTGCTGAACTTTCCTCTGTTATTTAATGTAGTAGCAGACTGACTCTCCTACACAGGTAACCAGCCTGCCCAGATATTTTTTTAAAAACTGTAATTTTGCTGGTAAAACCATCCCAAGTTGAAAACTTGACATAGAGCTTTAAAGATAAATTTCAGGGGCTGGAGCGATAGCACAGCAGGTAGGGCATTTGCCTTGCACGCAGCCGACCCAGGTTCGATTCCCAGCATCCCATATAGTTCACAGGGGTAATTCCTGAGTGCAGAGCCAGGAGTAACCCCTGTGCATCGCCGGGTGTTACCCAAAAAAGCAAAAAAACAAATAAAGATGAATTTCATTTAGACCTGCACTGCTAATATAAAGATAAAACACTTATTTTAGTCTTCATAGGAGGCTTAATCACTTGTTTGTTTGTTTGTTCTGGCATTAGATTTGGCTTGGGGGCCATATCCAGCAGTGCTCAGTACTAACTACTGATTCTGAGATCAGGGATCACTTCTGGCAGAGGACCATATTTGGTGCTGGGGATTGAACCGGGATGGGCCGTGTGCAAGGCATGGGACTGGCACTATACTACTTTTTCCAGTCCCCAATGAGGTTTAATCTTAAATAAATTTGAGCTATGTCCTGGGAACTTCTTGGAAAAGGACGTCTGAAATACAGACACTATTAATCACTATTGAATTTAGAGGATCATTTGTTGCGCAATCCCGTCTCATTCCAGAATAACCCGGAGTCCTTGAAGATCTGCACCACGTTAAGAGAAGAAGCCCTCATCAAAGGAGAAGTCCTTTCTCAGAGAGCTTCCTGCTTTGCCGTGGCGTTAGCTCTGAATCAGGTAGGAGTTGGGGCAGTGAAACTGGGAGTGGGCAGCACAGGGCTACTTCTGTGGATTTATTCTTGCTCTTTTTATTCATTTTGGCCTTCTGTGCCTCTCTAAGTTCCCAGGAGGAGAACGGTGCCGTTGGTGTCCTGGCAGTTTACATCTGTACCTGTGATACCAAAGAGTGCTTTTATTCACATTGCGGGATCCTTCAAGCATTGCTAATTTAGATGGGGTGTGCTAAGAGTCTCTCGGGGAAGTGGCACTTTGAGGGAAAACTTTCAAGTAATTAAGATGAAAATGTTAATAGTTTGTGGGCTGTCATAGTCTGAGTAAATAGCTTATGCTCTGCAGAGACTAAGTAGAACAAGGACTGCTGGGTGAACCCCTACGTGATTGGGGTGGGGGACATCTTACACTTGGACGTTTGAGCCAGATCCCGTTCTTCTGAAGTAGCTTCCCGGCCATCTTTTTGGTCCCCTCTCACCAGACAGGTGGAGCAGCCCAGGCCCTGCAAGTGCGTCTCCCAGGACAGTTGCAGCTGTCCAAGGAACACCCCCTCTCCCAAAGTTCCCCGTTCATGTCCTGTTCGGAGGACTGCAAAGAGTGTGATCCTTACCATGATTAATAAGTAGTAAAAGGAAATTTTGTGGCAACAAGAATAATAACTAAGCCAGCTTACTTACACCTTACACAGCTTTTCAGGTATGGCTGGAGGCGTTTTGTTTATCATTAATCAGCAATGGAAACACCAGCAGATCCAGTTCCACTACTGCTGATAATTCTTTTTTTGTTTTTGCTTTTGGGGGCACACCCTGCGATGCACAGGGGTCACTCCTAGCTCTGCACTCAGGAATTACCCCTGGCGGTGCTCAGGGGACCATATGGGATGCTGGGAATCGAACCCGGGTCAGCCGCATGCAAGGCAAATGCCCTACCCGCTGTGCTCTCACTCCAGCCCCTGCTGAGAGTTCTTACACACAGACTTAGAGGGCACAAGGGCACTGGCCTCTGCAGTTTCCTAAGCTTCTCTCTGACCAGGGAGGTTACGTGGTCCTCTTTCTTGCCATAGGCTGGGGGAGATAAGTGACAGGATTCTTAGGGGTGTCTTTCTGCTTTTTTTTTTTTGTAGCTCCAGTAGATTTTTCCTTCATGTGTGTTTAAGGCATGCCATTTATGCCTCTCTCTAGACCAGTGTTAAATGAGAATTACTGTTATTTCTGGGAATCTCTTGGTGTAGAGAAGAAGATAAAAAGCCCTCGTGGTGTTTGTGCCTGGAATTCAACAATGTCTCATAGTAATATTTCCACTGGCTTTCTTTTGTCTTTTTTGATTAAGATTATGGTTGTGTGATATGCACCTTTTGCTGTTGTTGCCATTGTGGTGGGGGCTTTGGAGGAGGGGCTGGGGGTGCAGGGACTCTCACATGAGAGACATGGGCCCCACCTCTTGGGCTATTTCCCTGACCCCAGGAAGTTGGTGTGACACTTCTCACTGTGGCCCCGGCCTCTGGCTGTTTCTGGGCTCTCTCAGAGTGACAGTGCGCCCTCTCAATCCTGTCACTGGCTCCTTCTTCGGGTTTTTGGTCATGCTTTGTAGAAGTCGATGTGGAGGTCTCGTTCTGTTCAGCAGGGAGAACCCTTCGTAGGGCGCAGCCGAAAGAACAGACGCAGAGCCCGGAGGAGGGAGAAAAGGCATTTATTCTATGGCAGTTACAGTATTTATACCTCCCTGTTGGGAGGAGGTGGTGCTGGGACCCCCAACAGAAATGCAGGGTGTGGCACGGGATTTAGCTAGTAATAAACAAATGCTGATAGGATAAGATCAGTAAGATTAGGAGTGGCTACCTTTGCTAGGTGTGGCTCGGGGTTAGCTAGTGATTAAACAAATAGTGACAGGATAAGATCAGTAAGGTAAAATGGCTCCCTACAGTGCTTCTCCCTCTTCTGTGATCTGAGCTTCCGCCTGTTGTAACTCCAGTTACATCAGGGGTGGGATTTGTATTTCTGCTTTTCTTTCTTTATTTGCACATCTTAAAAACTGGAATTCAGGCCGCTTACTAAAATACTCAGCAATATGCCACCATAAAAAGCATTTGATAAGATCCTCATTTTTTTTTTCCCACCCACCAATCCTCAAGATCCTCATTTTTGATTGAACAACAACAATCTTTTTCTTGCTGATTTCAGATCCTGGGCTGCTATACACAGTCCTATCCTGACCTCGACGAATGATTGCTAGAATAGCAGACAATAGTCATCTGATTTGGGTTATGACTTGTTTTTCTTTTTTTCTTTCTAGAACCAGGTGGCAAAAGCTGCATCCATTTTTTCTCATATTATGAAGTCAGAAAGCATAATCTGCACTAATTTAAATGTAAGTCACCTTTCTTATGGCTGAAACATACTGAAGTGATGTCTTGTTTTTTTTTTTTTTTTTTTTTTTTTTGTGTGTGTGTGTGTGTGTGTGTGTGTGTGTGTGAGCAAGGACTTTTGCTCTCCCAAGGTCTATATGCACTCACCCATTTATCAACCTCTGTGTGAAAGAAAGTTACCTTATAGCCCCTGGGAGAATTATCAACTCAGCCTATGCTTCCTGGAGTTTATGAATAGGGCAAAGATGTCGATATCACTGATATAGGATGTAGCTAAGTGCTGCAGGTCTAGCATTTCTGTAGTGTCACTGTAGAAAGTGTCACTATAGGAAATCTCTGAAGTGGGGAAGGGAAAGAATGGAGGTGAACTCTAGAGTGTGCTCTGAGACTGGAGAGAAGCCTGCCTGTTAATCGCCTCCCTCTGTGGTCCTAACTTGAACCTACAGTATATAAAATAGTGCCTGATGTGTTCAGTACGTGGTGGATGTTTTCACACTGATGTTTCTCACCATGACCTATCTGCCCAACAGAACACTTATTCACCGATTTCATCTGAGACTAGTGGGGAAAAAAGGGACTCTCTTTTCTTCCTTTTCTTCGCATCAGTGACATTTCTTTTCTTTAATGGTATTATAGCCCCCACTCAGCCAGCATTTAATTTTTTTGGTTGTTTGTTTATTTGTGTGTGGGGGGGAGGGTATGGGGGTAGGAGTTGGGTCACATCCTGTCATACTCAGGACTTTCTCAAATGTCCTTATTCAGTGCCAGGGATGGCACTGGGTCAGCCCCATGCAAGGCAAACACCTCACACCCTGTACTGTCCCTCTGACCCCAGCCAGCATCTTTTGAGGTCTTGCTTGCATGATGAGTACAGTGGTGTTGTAAGGTTGCAAAAGAAAACTTCCCGACTCTCAAGAACTGAGAGTTGCTAAGTCATCGCAGGGTTGGGATGAGGAAAGAGTTATCAAAGAGCAGACATATGAACATGAAGCTGAGTTGATGCTGCATTGGGGGTAAGGACAAGAGGAGGACAAGAGGGAGTTTATCTGCAGCAACAAACTGAGGACACTGGAGCCTGGAGGTCACAGTCCAGCATGGTCCTAGTGGAGCACAGGGCTGGGTGATCAAAGGGACAGAGCTGGAAGACCATTCTTCATTGGGAGATTAATTTTGCTGAGGGTTCTGTGGGCAGGACACTTTGTCACCACCTCTTACAACTCTTGAACCCTTAGGCAAGTCCTCTGTGAACTTCAGTTTCCTTTGATCTGAAACTGCAGTAGCCATCATCACTGTCCTGTCTTTCATTAGGAGAATTGAAAGAATAACATATACATAAAGAAGCTGGCACCATTTCTGGCATGCATACAGAATATTCCCGTGAATGTTTGCTAGTACTCAAGTTCGCTTGAAAAAAAAGTACATTAATTCAAAAGGATTTTTCATAATTCTTAGAACCCAGTGACTAGAAATTAAGCCTTACACCAACCTGCCCTGGTTTCAGTTCAGCACACAGTGAATATCTTTAAATATTTCACCCAGATCAATGTCCAAATGACTTTCAAGAAAAGGATTAGATGTATATGGCAGAATTCAGAGAAGAAGCTCCTCTGAGAGATCTGAAATAAGAATACCTTACATTTGATTTCATGTGTACCGTTCAGAGGGCTCTGAAATGAGGAAAAGAGGGAGATAGGGTAACAGAGAGCCTGGAAATAAATGAGTGTGAAAGGAAGGAAGCGGAATACCAGAAAATGGAGAACATGCCATTTACCAGGTGCATCACCTGGAGGTGAGCTGAGTTTCAAAGTCATCATTTAAGAATCACGGTATATAAGAGGCCTGAGAGATAGGTGAGTGGGTAGGGCACTTGCCTTGCACAGGGCCAATACAGGTTCAATCCTTAGCATCCTATTAGTCCCCTTAGCGCCACCAGGAGAAATTCCTGAATATAGACCAGGAGTAACCCCTGAGCATCCCTAGATGTGGCCCAAAACCAAAAAACAAACAAACAAAAAAAGAATCACAGTGAAAAAAACCTGGTAATGAAGCTGATAAGAACTAATAAATCCACAAAATGGGGAAGAAGTGCATTCAGAAATAGGCTTTATTCAGGTAATTATGGTGCAACAGAGGAAGCATGGGAAAAAGATGGAAGCACATAGTGCCCACGTGTTGATTCCAAGAGGGCCAAGAGCCCTGCCTGACACTGCTCCTCAAGACTGCAGGTCAGGGGCTGGGGCGATAGCACAGCAGGTAGGGCGTTTGCCTTGCACGTGGCCGACCCAGGTTCGATTCCCAGCATCCCGTATGGTCCCCTGAGCACCGCCAGGAGTAATTCTTGAGTGCAGAGCCAGGAGTAACCCCTGTGCATCACCAGGCGTGACCCAAAAAGCAAAAAAAAAAAAAGACTGCAGGTCAGAGGCATGGTTGGCCAGAAAAACCTTGAGAGTTAGAGCAGGTGCGGGGGGCCGAGGGAACAATGCTCAGTGTTTTAGAACGTCAGGTCATCTGAGCCGAAGATGCCAGTGAGCCCAGCCGAGTAGGAAGCTTGGTCTTTTAGCAGATACCATCCATGTGTTATCTCCTTTTCTCCTACTTACTGGATAGGCACAATGCTTAATTTCCAAGGAGACAGTTTCTGGTAGATTCTGAGAGTGGTGCCGCAGGGCAGATGTAAAATTGATGGGATTGCAAGCGGTTTATCACATCAGGCCAGAAAGGAAATATGAATGGGGTTAGAGAGATGGTGCAGGGAGGATGGTGCTTGCCTTGAAGCTGGCCCCAGTTCAGTCCCCAACACTGTATATGGTCCTTCCGCTGAGCACTGCCAGGAGTGATCCCTCAGCACAAGGTCAGGAAGAAGCCCTGAGCACTGCCGCATGTGGCCCCCTAACCAAGGAAATGAATATGGGAAAGTAGAATGAGGGGTGCTATATAAATCCCCAGTAGCTTTTTATAGCATTGAGATGAGCTGGAGCGATAGCACGGCGGGTAGGGCGTCTGCCTTGCATGCAGCCAACCCAGGTTTGATTCCTCTGCCCCTCTTGGAGAGCCGGGCAAGCTACCGAGAGTATCTCGCCTGCCCGGCAGAGCCTGGCAAGCTACCTGTGGCATATTCGATATGCCAAAAGCAGTAACAGCAAGTCTCAAAATGGAGACCATTACTGGTGCCCACTCGAGCAAATCAATGAGCAACGGGGTGACAGTGACATTGAGATGAGGATCAGTATGGATCAGTCGTAAGAAATCAAAGAGCAGGAGAGCAGCAGGATTTTAATTCGCCTACGGTATTTTATATGCATCGTTTCATTTTATTTTTCTTTTACACCCTGTCAGAACACTTTTCCTTCATGTTACCAATGTGGAAATTGAAGATTCAAAGATTCTGTACAGTCCACAGGTCCTCGCAGCTAACTAAATTGCAGTTAGAATTTTGACACTCGCAAATCTACCTAACTCCAGAGCCTAGGGTTTCCCCATTATGCCAGCCTGACAGATAAGGGCTACTTGTCTCCTTTCTCCAGGATGGGCACTCGCTCGTCCTCCTGAATAAGAGAATAGACAGAAGCCTGTGTGTCAAAAGGGAAGGTGCCATTACTGTAAGTGTTTGTGGCCCTTGAATTTTGATTCTTCATCTGTCCCGGTCCTTGCTGTCTCTCCCAGTTTGGAGAAGGGAGACGTGATTATTTTTCCCCCAGAGAAAGTGCTTGTTGGAAGAAATGATCCTGCGGAGGCAGCTGCCTACTGACAGTAGGAGAGGTCCATCCGAGTTGGCGAGCACGTGCTGTGATGGGGCAGCAGAAAGCCCCCCTGTGCTCCGAGACCTCAGAAGGAGAGGTGACCGAAAGCTGGGGCTGGAGTAGGCCTGCGGGGCAGACACTGGGGGGTGGGCTTGAATTGATCTTGAGGACAAATAGCTTCTGCATGAATTTGGGTCACGGGATTATCTGCAGCCGGGAACTCAAAGGTAATTTCAGTGCTCAAAAGTTCATACTCAGGAAATTCTTCCAAATGCCTGATCTCAACTTTCTCATATTTCAGGACACAGTCTTTTTTACATCCTGCTCCGGGTGGGTGAAAGAGAGTGATTGCCATCCTCGCAGTCTCGGGTTTAATCATCTCTCTGGTTCCACATCTCCATTATTAGTGCAGGTCTTTGGAAAACGGCTTAACGGGCCCCAGCTTCTCCAAGACTGAGTCATCGACTTGGAATCCTTCAGGGCAATTTGTTAATTATTAAGAAATGGAAACCTGACAAATGGGCTGAGTACAGAGTCTGCTCACTATTAGCAGAAATAAATGGAGATTTTTTTCCCCAGATCTACATAAATATTAATGCTTTATACTCAACTCTTTTCCTGTTGCCAAATGGAATTTGAATTCACCCTCTCCCCAACCACCACCACCACCACCACCACTTAATTTTCTTTTCATCAGAGTTGTTCCAGCTGCCAACAGTACCCCCATGGGCTTGGTTTCCCATTTTCCTGGCTAATACTTGCTACCCAGGGCTTTGATTCAGCAGATGATCTCATTGAGGCTCATGTATTTTGACTTTCCATCTGAATTTAAATCTATCATTCTCAAAAGAGTTATGTTCTCCTCTTTAGCAATGCTACTTAATACCAAAGGATTATTTCCAACTTCCTTAGTATGTCTGAAAGTAGCAAAGATCAACACTTGATAACTTTGCCCTGATTCTATTTCTAATCATTTCTCTAGAAATATGCTGTGTCTCCAAAATGGGAACCCATTTTGGAGTTGATTTACCTTGTGGAGGAATTGACAAGTCGGTAGTTTTACTGCCTTTTACCATTCATTTATGGGTTCCCCCCGCTTGTTTTGGGCTACACCCAGCAATGCTCAGGGCTTACTTCTGGCTCTGAACTCAGAGATCACTCCTGGAAGGCTGGGGGATCTTAGGTAGTACTAGGGATTAAACCCAAGGCAGCTGTGTGCCAAGCAAGAAGTTTACCTGCTGTGCTATGGCTACAGCCCCTACCATTTGTTTATTAACAGGAGTGAATGTTCAGTGCCTCTTTTTGTTGTTCACTAAGGTCACACTGAAGACCTAATACATGCTGGGAGTTCTCTGACTCCACAGACAGAAAAGGAGACAGAACTCAGTTCTCACAAATCCCTTTAGCATCTCATCCATTTGTGTATGTAAGTGTGTGTGCGTGTTAATTTTACATAACCATTTAATCTTAAATGTTAAAAAATGCATTTGGGTACTAGAGAGATAATACAGGGGTGAATGCATTTGCCTTACCCAGCAAGTGGCCAACCCCTGTTTGATCCCTGGCATTAGTCCCCAGAGCACAGAACCAGGAGGAAGCTTGGACCATCACCAGGTGTGACCCCAAAACCAAAACAAATAGCAAGAGTCTAATACAAGTAAGAGACTTTATTTCCTTTCATTTAGAAAACCAGAGGTAGTCAGTCCAGATTTCGGGTGGCACCCCATAATATCTTTCTTCAGAGACAGTTCCCCAGAATTTCCACCCCATCATCTAAAGCACCTAAATGTGCAGCTTCCACCCAGTAATCTCTCTTCTGACAAGAAGGAGGCAAAGCAGAGCAGGGCAGAGAAGTCAGTCTCTTTTAAGGATGCTTTTCCAAATTTGTTCTTACGTGGTGTTGGCCAGAACTTAATACTATGGCGGTACCTCATTGCAAAGACACCTTAGCAATACAGTCTTTCAGTTCTGTGTCTGACTACATCAGTTAAAGTTTGGAGTTCATCTATGGGGAGATGGGGAGAATGATACTGGTTGACTATTAGCAATCTCTGCCACACTACAGTGTTCTGCTTCAATTATAGCAAACTTAAAAAGAAAAGAAATACGGATTTATGCACATCAGAGCTCCTGTTCCTTTTTGTAGTCAAAGCTATCCAGACTTAGGACATTTTTTCAGGTCTCAGAATCCCACAGGAGCAGAAAGTATTTGTTATTTTAATAGTTTTTCTTATCAAATTCCTCTGCTCCTTGCTAATTCACTCTTGCCAGCCTTTTGTTTGAAATCTGTAAGATTAAAAGCTTTGTACTCTATGCTGATTTAGCTTTCTTTCTTGAAACTTTGGTTTGAGATAAGCTTCTCATTTTAATTTTTTTCCCTTTTCCCTTTCATCAGTAACTGCCTCATTATGAAATCCTTCCTGAATCAAAGATGGTTGCTAGAGGCAGAAAGAGAAGGTGGGAAAACTTAGGAAGACAAGTTAGAATTTTCCAGAAGCACATCATTAATAATTTCCGACTAATATGATATTCCAGGAGATTCATCTCTGAAAATTTCTAGAAGGAGACTTTCAGCTCCCCTTCTCATTAATTATTGTTGCTGGTCTTCTAGATGCCAGGCTAGGAAATGTCATGTTTAGTAAGTTAGACTTGTGTGTATCCCCAGGAGGACAGACCACTGCCATTCAAATAGAGTTCGGCCTGGGGGCTGTACCTGGCTCTGCACAGGGATCACTCCTGGTGGGGTGCTGAGGACTGAATCTTGGTCATCCGCAAGCAAGCCCAGTCTTCTGTACTGTCACTCCGGCCTAGAGTTTGGTTTTTATCAACAAGGGTGTCGAGAACTTTTTAGAGTTAGAGATACTTGGTTTTTTGGTTGGTTTTTAGGTCACAGCCTATTTTGCTTGGGGCTTATTCGCTGGCACTGTGCTTGAGGATCACTCCCGGCAGGGCTCCTACAGGGTGCCTGGGATTAGACCCATGCTGGTCGTGTGCAGGGCAAACACCACACCTACCTTCTCTTCTCTCTCTCTCTCTGGCACCAAAGTTTATTTTTGTTGGGCCTCACCCAGCAGTGCTCAGGGGCTGTGCCTGGCTCTCTGCTTGGGAGTGACCCCTGGTGGTATTCAGGGAACCACATGTGATACTGAGGATTTGATCCAGTGGCGGCCAATACAGCTGCACATGAGGCACCCTGTGCTGTTTAGAGATGATGGAGATTTTACCTACCTCCAAGCTAACAGGTGAGCTCCTCCTGGGTTCTCACATTATTTTTAAAAAGCTAAACCTTACAAAGATAAAGATTACCAAAAAGTATAAAGTTTTCTTTCCTGAATTCCCAATGTGATGAGAAAATTTTCGTTGTATAGTAATTGGCCAGGAAGGGTCAAAATTTATGGAGAAATGAATTTGGGAGATCATCTATGAAATTTTAAGCAATGGTTGAGGTTTGCTGGTAGATTTTGATTTTTAATTCTTATTTTCTTTAAACGTTTGTACTTTTAACATTGTAGTAGTGAACATTGGTAATGAGGAAAAATGGGTTAATTTTCTGTTCATGGTAGTCATGTCTGATGTACCATTTTGATTTTTTTTTTTTGGGGGGGTCACACCCAGCGATGCTCAGGGGTTACTCCTGGCTTTGCACTCAGGAATTACTCCTGGCAGTGCTTGGGGGACCATATGGGATGCCGGGGGTCGAACCCGGGTCAGCCGCGTGCAAGGCAAACGCCCTACCCACTGTGCTATCGCTCCGGCCCCTGATGTACCATTTTGAAAGCAGGGTGAAATATCCAGTTTTCAAAGTTTCTCATTAGCCATGGTGGAAATAGAAGTGCCTTGCAGAGACTTTAACCAGCTCCCACTTTATGTCTGCAGGAGTCTGTGTATCTGTAATTTCCTGGCCTAAAAGAGTAAGTAAAATAAGTAAAGGTATCATTTGTCTCAGAGTTAGTCTTAGGAGATTTTTTGACTGTCATTTCCTGAGTCTGGGAAGAAAATGACAGTGATGTTTACTGAGCACTTCCTCTCTGCTAGTATCTTACTCACTGCTCACAGTCATGTAAACTGAGAGCTATAAAGGTGTTTTCCTTATTTTACCAATGAGATCATTAAAAAGGATTAAGTGCCTACCTAGAGACACATAGCTGCTAATCAGCATGTCAGGATTCAGCCCAAATACGCAGAATACAAGAGACCCAAGTTGCCTCCATCACTTCCTGAAGAGAGTTTTGGCTGGTTGGTATACATTTGAAGCATTCATGCTGTTAGACTAGTACAAGGGAAATGAAAGTGGGCTGGATGCCTATGAACGTAGATTATCTAATAAGGTGCCTATCTCAGGGCCGAACAGCATCTTAGTCATGGTTTTGCTTGTTCTTTCCTTCTGTTCAGATCATGATCCACGTCCAGTCCAATATGTTGGAAACGCTGATAGAAATCCTAAAGGAAGCTGCAGAGGGAAATTTATCAAAATTTGTGAAAAGGCAGAAGTTCTCAGAAGAAGTGGTGAGTGGTGGTCTTAGAAATCACTGAAAGGGTGCTCTTAAAAATATCTACTCATTGTTCTTTGAGGTACCCTAGTTTACAGGAGAATTAAAGTCATCCTTTTACAGATGCAGAGTTACCACACCCATCCCTCCTATTTCAGGATCGCCCCTCCTCACCACACATCACTTTCCCACAGTCTCTGTTCCCGGTTCTGTTGCTTCTGTCTCAGGATTTGTTTTCATAGAGGGCTCTCTCATCCCTCGCTTTGTTTCTTTATGCTCCATATATGAGCGAGATCATCTGTCTTCTTCCCTCCCTCCCTCTATCCCTCCCTACCTCCTTTCCTCCCTTCCTTCTTTCCTTCCTTCCTTCCTTCCTTCCTTCCTTCCTTCCTTCCTTCCTTCCTTCCTTCCTTCCTTCCTTCCTTCCTTCCTTTCTTTTCTTCCTTCCTTCCTTCTTTCTTTTCTTCCTTCCTCTCTTCCTTCCTTTTTTCTTCCTTCTTCCCTTCCTTCCTTTCTTCCTTCCTTCTTTCCTTTCTGCCTTCCTCCCTTCCTTCCTCCCTTCCTCCTTCCCTTCCTCCCTTCCTTCCTCCCTTCCTCTCTTCCCTTCCTCCTTTCTTCCCTCCCTCCCTCCCTCCCTCCCTTCCTTCCTTCCTTCCTTCCTTCCTTCCTTCCTTCCTTCCTTCCTTCTTAGATCAGCAGCACACAAGACAAGCACTCTACCCACTATACTGTGGCCCTTTCTTCTCTGCATTCTTAGCTCTAGTCCAGCTCCTTAAAGAGATCACAGATTTGGCAAACTCTCTCCTGGTCCTGTGGGGAGGGCAAAGGTTTGTTTCTTCCGACACTGCAGAGCCTCTGACATTCTTTCTTCTTACTCACTCTTTCCCTGGTGGGGTTCTCACACATCCTAGCCACACATGAAAGCCTAGTAAAATATAGACCTAGTTTCTATAGTCAAAATTGTGCTTTGAGCTTCTGAAGACCAACTAAAAGAAGTACAACCATGCTTTGTGAAATTTGAAAACCAGAGGCGGAAGGGGTAGTTTCAGGGATCAGTCACTTGCCTTGCACGTGACCAATTCAGGTTCGATCCCAGCACCCACTGTGGTTCCCCAAGCCCACTAGGAATGATCCTTGAGCACAGAGTCAGGAGTAAGCCCTGAGCATCCCCATCAGGGCCCAAACACATCCCCTTTCCTCCCCCCCCCCAAAAAAAAAATTTGAAAGCCTACTTAAATAAAAGTGAAGACTGAGAAATACTTTTAAAAAAAATTGAAAGCGAGGGGCTGGAGCGATAGTACAGCAGGTAGGACATTTGGCACCTTGCATACGGCCAACCAGGGTTTGATTCCCGGCATCCCATATGGTCCCCCCAGCACCACCAGGAGTAATTTCTGAGTGCAGAGTCAGGAGTAACCCCTGAGCATTGCTGGGTGTGACCCAAAAAGCATTAAAAAAAATGTTAAAATAAAATAAAACAAAATAAAAAAAATTGAAAGCCAGATGAAAGAAATGAGCCTGTATATCATAGCAATGACTTAAGTACACAGAGAGGAATTACTGCAGTTCAGCCTTAGACATGGAAGGCTGTGTACATCTCTGCGGTAGATGGCTTGGGGGGCAGGTGTGGAGACATTGTCAGGGATTGGCTGTGATCATATGGTTAATAACGATCCCCATCAGCCATTTCAATTAATCAGGCAGTGTTGGTGGGTCTGTCCTCCCTCCCCCTCCCTCTTTCCCTTGCCTTTTTCAGTGCAGGTCTCAGCTCGGTCAGAGACACAGGTTGGCAGTAAGCAGGAAACTGCTTTCTCCTCCCCTGTGGAATGGCGCCATCTCAGCCCTCACTCACTGTCCCTCTGCTGTCTCAAAAAGGGGCACATCAGCAACTAGTTGGATGTGATTAAAGCTAAAGCTTCTTTCAGTTCAGGTCTTAGCCTGTATAGTAGCGATAAGGCCTTTAGAATTAAGTTTCAGCAATAGGGGAACTGGAAACATAAACAGACTTTAAAGTGTATATTCTTGTGTTCAGGTACTGCTCACGAGAATCTGGGTTCATTTTAACAGCACTGGTGTTGATCAGTTTTTCTTAGACCTGGTCTATTAATACGCTGCGCAGTTATGTGACTAATACAGGCAAACCCCACATTGAAATATACTGATTGTCTTTTTCTTAATTTTTTTCCCCAAAGACTCTGAAAACTTGGAATAATTCAAGAATTACTTAGACCAGAAAGATAATCCAAAGGGCCTGTGCACATGCTTTGCATGCAGGTTCCATCTCTGGCGCTGCACGGTCGACTGAGCACTGAGCCAGGAATAGCCTCTAAGCAGTGCTGGGTGTGACCCAAAAGCCAGCAAACAAACAAAAAAGGGCAGATTGACTTAGAAATCTCTAGGCCGGTGTATTTTCCTGTCTGTTCCTCTTGGCCTCTCAGGGAAATGCATGTTGAGAAATGAATTGATTTAGCGAGACCTCAGGAGCTCTTGAGCTAGTTCTGTGTTTGTAGAGTCTGATATTAAAAACTCTGCCTTTACAAATGCTGTGTTTCATGTTTATACCAACAGTGACTAGTGGGGATGACTAAATTACTATAGGTGTCGGTATACCATTAAAGGAGTGTGCAAAAAGAATTGTTGGTTATTTTCAGCAATTATATTGAAACCACTCAAATAGGTATCACATCATTTTTTTTTTTGAAAACTCAGTTAACAAACAATTCAGTCTTTTCCACTTAACCTTCTAATGGCTCTGACATTATTTAATGGTTTTGAGGGTTGTAAGGAACCTGATACAGCATATGCAGTTGGATCGAGGTTACCGCCAGCCCTTATTTAACCTCTCAAGCACACCTCAGAACATCTCATCCATCTTTTCTTTACATTTCCGAATCTAAACCATTATTCTCTCACATCGGGGCTATGATGGGGTCCTCTACTCAGTGTCCACAACCTTCCATTCCCTGCCAAGCTTTTCAAACTTAAATTGGATCCTGTCCCAATTTAGATCTTCACATGATTTTTTGGGTTTTGGCCTGCACCTGGAAATGCTTAGGGATTACTCCTAACTTTGCACTTAGGAATTATTCCTGGCAGTACTCGGGGTACCCTATGGGATGCCGGGAATTGAACCCAGGTCAACCACGATACTATCGCTCCGACCCACACATGACTTTTCAAATACATTTTCAAACTCTTATTGTGGACCTTAGGTGATTAGGCCCTGCCTCTATTGTGGACTTTAGGTGATTAGGCCCTGCCTCCTGCTATAATCACTCATTTGAACAAATTTGATTCCTTGATTCCATTGCTGAGTGACCTTTTCCTGATAAGTTTCACCGTATAGTGCACCCTTTGCACTGTCCTTTCAGACAAGGTAATGACTTTTATCTACTAATTCTGTTTTATATTGTTTGTGGGCCACATCCCATGGTGCTCAGGGCAGGCTGCATCCCAGGCAAGTGCCTTACCTGCTGTGCTATCACCCTGGCCCTCGTGTATTAATTTTGAATTGTGTATGCAGTATGTGGAATCCCTTCTAGTCAGTCAGGCATACCTTTGTGGGCCCTGGCACTGCTGGTTTTCACCACTTTTCAGTGTGCCTAATGCATTCTTAATGCATCTGAAGCTCTGCTTCTTGGCAGATAGAAGAGCAAAGAGGAAAGCTTGCTGAGACATAATGATCTCCTCCTCTTGTTTTCTTCCAGCTGGCCAAAGTGAGGGAGAAAGTGAAGGACGTGCCTGCCCTTCTGGCCAGTTTTGATGAGCTCTATGGGAAACTGCACGAGAGTGGCCAAGTGACCGCCTGCAGTTTGGATGATCTGCTCTGCCACATCCCCAGGGACAGGAATGCCCGCACGGTCCTGTTCAATAAGAGGACAGTCAGCCGCCGCACCTTCCAGCCACTCAACCATTCCCTGTGGGCTGAGTGACCCGGGGTTCCACCACCCACAGGTGGGAAGTGGGGTGGAGGGGACGAGTTTCCCGAGGAATCAGACGTCCGACTCCCGTGACAGGCCCCTTGATTTCATCCTCGTGTGTCCGAGTCTGTGGAATGCCTGCGTGTGGACCTGAGAAATCAATGTGATCGAGACGCTGAAGATGTAGAACGAAGCCAGCAGAAAGCTCGGCTCCCAGACTGGAGGCTTCCCAGTGCAACTGCTGAAGACTCTTGAAGAAACGCGTCATGGTCCAGGCCAGCATCCCCTGCAAGCCTGGGACCAGTGAGTCCCAGTGGAGAAGAACTTCTCTGATCGGTTAACTCTGATTTTCAAGGGAGAAGTTACTTGCATTACCAGTTGAGTTTGGGAGATCCAAATCTCTAGTCCACCATGTTAGGGAAGAACCCAGGATCTTTTTTTCCCCCTACCTCTGTCACCATTTATCTGACACTCTAAACGAGATACTTGAACCTTCACTTTCCTACCATGAATTAACAGTTCCTACATTTTGTGATTATAAAACGCAAAATGAATCTGCGTCTTCATTTGAAATCTTCATAGAAGGTTCAGCAGGGTCAAATTTTCTCTAGAATGACAGAAATAAAGAGGCTCATGAGAGAACTTCTTGCGGTGACATTTTGTTTTCTCAGCAGCACAAACAAAACCAACATTTAGCCCTCAAAACGGATAAGTGAACCTAAATGCTAAAGATGACTGCTTTGGTGATGGACAAGCCATGTCCTTCTCATATGCCAAGAAAAAGTCCATCAGTATTTTCTCTGTGGTTGCTAAATACTTTGTCCTATAGCTCAAAGCATTTTTAAATGATTTTTCTCTTTTTGCGCATTGGACATTTTACTGTTCTATAACAGTAAGTGTGTCATAGGGCCAAAGAGAATACAGCCTGCCCTGTATGTGGCAGACCCAGGTTAGATTCCCGGCATCCCGTAACATCCGCCAAGCATGCCGGGTGTGCTCCCTACCCGCCCCCCCCCCGGCAAATAAAATAAAATAAGTGTCAGGGGAGTGGGTCAAATCTTGCTCATGCTAACCCTACATTAGGCGGTCAGAAATAGACCCTGGGGAGTCTCACATCCAGACCAGGAGGAAAGCACATCCACTGCCTCCCTCCGTTGTGCCTCTTGTTTGTCATGTGTGTTCGCTGTGCTGCAGCCTCTGGGCAGCTTCCTAGACACGACCAACACTCCTCGAGTGCTGCTTCCAAACCTCTGGCTGACCTCAACTTCATTCTTGTTCTGAGGCAAGAATCATTTCTAGAATCAGCCAATTTTAGATGAGGAGGGATCTTCTGAGCCTCCTCATGTAATCCCCTCATCCTTCCAGGCCAAGGAACTGAGGTGTCCAAGTAATGCAGCCAGTTTGGTGGGCGAGGTAGAGGATATAGGGGAGCCGAGATGGAAATCCGTGTTCCTAGTCTCATCAGAGCATGCTGCACCCCTCCTGAGAAGAGAAAGGAGACTTAAGAGAATGCCGGGTGCTCCCGTGGCTTCATGTTTCACTTTGTGTAACAGGGGACAGCCACCCCTGCCTGTGGGATGAATGAGCAAATGTGGAGCAAGCCAGAACTGGGCAAGGCCCGGCATCAGTGCTGTATAGCAGTGCTGTGTAGTAGTATGACTATTGCTAACATTCGAAATGTTCACTCTTGGTTGGAGAATGATTAATGAATTATTCCTCTTGCTCAGAAATAGCAAAACAATTCATTACCACCATTCTCTCTCTCTCTCTCTCTCACTCACACACACACACACACACACACACACACACACACACACACACACACACACACACCCTGGCTGTAATCACATGTCAGAGACAACAGAAGAGAACCTTTCCCAGGGACCCACCTCATGGCCTTGTACTTGCAAGACTGGCACTGTGCTCATGAGCCACCGCCCAGCCTGTAGAGGCATTTCTTTTGCATTACCCCATTTAAAGAAAATTCCTGTGCCTTCTTAGAATCTTGTTTCTCGTGTGTCTGTTGGTCTGAGGGAAAAAAAAAAAAGATTGTATTTCTTAGCTTCAAAGTTTCAGGGAATAATAGGGCATATTTCCTGTCCCCCAACTTATGTCTTATCTTCTCCAACATTCACAAAGAGAGTTCAAGTGGCTATTATGTCCTGGGTGAAAGTGCTGCTGGTTGTTAGCTAACAACCTTTCATTTGCTAAAAAGAAAGAAAAAGAAGAAAAGAAGTTTGTGAGCAATAAATAGAATGACCTTTGCCAGCCCCCACTGCTCTGGGCAGGCAGCATTCAGGTTTGCTGGCTCTGCTCGCTGACCCCGGAAGCTGCTGCACGGGGCTCTGAGTGCCCAAGTGGCTAATGTGCAGGGTGTGGACCCCAAGCAGTACCATTCTGAAGATGAGAAGATTACTTTCCTAAAGCACACCCACTGTAGATTATGGCGAGTATGGTTTCCAATTTGGACATTGCTTTGAAAATTTGTTTCTTTGCAACGGATGATTTGCTTAACATATCTACTTATTCTTCACTAAATTGCCTAAATTATGTGTCTATTGTGTAGATATGTGATTTTCAGAACATCTTACTCCCCCATTTGTTACATGCCTTTATCAGTTGTTGGCCCAGAATCCCAAAATCTTATGGTAAATATAGCATCTTCTGAGAGAGACCTGGAACATTGTCTTCTTGAGAAAGTTGCTTCCTTAATACTATCAGGATATCTGTATTGGGGTACCTCTTGCTGTTTCAGAATTCCTCCAGCATGTGGCGTCTCGAGCACAGCCACAATGGTTTTGTTAGTGTGGCTCGTCATCTTGGACTCAATTAAGCTCAGCCAGGTGGTTCTTCTGCAGCTTCTCTGTCAGTTATAGGCAGACGGTGGCATGGCCTGGACCTACCTCCCAGGCGTCCTTAATTTACACTTATTTTATTTTTTATTTTGTTTTTTGGGGGGATTTTGGGCCACACCCGGTGGTGCTCAGGGCTTACCCCTGGCTCTGTGCTCAGGGATCATTCCTGGTAGACCATATGGGATCTAACTAACCAGGGTTGGCTATATGCAAGGCAAGCACCCTACCTGCTGTCTTGTCCCTCCAGCCTGTCTCATTTCACACTTCTGGCAGGTGAGGCTGGGACCCCAACCTGCAGTCGCAGCCCAAACTCACCAGAGCCCTGCTTCCTCCAAGCCAGGGATGCAGGAGCCTGTGTCCCTAGAAGAAAAGCCAGAAGCTGCTGTCTCTCCTGCGACCTTGTCCCAGGAGTTTCAGAATGGACAGTCCGCAGTCACAGCCCCATCCTCACTCAGAGGGAGGGCACACACACACCATCTTTCAGGGAAAGGAATGTCAAAGGTTGTGAATGCCTTTCTAACTGCTCCACGTTTGTTTTCCCAGCCTGCCCTTTGACCCTCCTGGCCACTGCTCCTTCCCTAGCTAAGGCCGCCATCCCTGGCCATTCTGCTCTCCTCTGTAATGCAGCCAGAGTGAGGTTGCTTAAAACTAATTTTTCTTCCCTCCACCCTAAACTTCTGCAGGGCTCCTCATTTTCCTGGATAAAGCTCAGATTCTCCAGTTGCTTCAAAGGTCCTTCGTAACTGAGTCCAACATGGTCTATCCAGCCATTCCTGGCTACTATTCCATATTTCTTCTTCCCCCTCCTGCTCATTTTTTTTGTTTTTGTTTGGGGTCCACACACAGAGGTGCTCAGGGTTTACACCTGCCTCTGTATTCCTGATAGGATTCCAGGTATCACATGTGGTGTTGTGGATCAAAACAAGGTCCTGCTGCACGTATGACAAATGCTTTAGCCTCTGTGCTGTCTCCCTGGCCTTGCATTTTATTTTTTTTTAATGATAGGTGCTACTCCTGGGCATGCTCAGAGGCTACCTGGACCAATACCTGTTGATGATTGCTTTCCAGGAGTGCGAGGGGATGAGGTGGGCCCGCAGTGCTGGGGGTAGAACATAAGGCCACACACATGCTAGACGTGTGCTCTAGTAGAATCTTTGAACTAAGTCATCATCATATTACCGGGAAATTAATAATGGTGAATTTAAGATTTACCTCCCGTGCAAGGGTGGTTTGGACTTAACCATGGCCCCTGGATCCTCTGCTGCAAGGCAAGGGGAGGGGGAGGACGGGGAGGGGCCCCAGCTCCTGAGCAAGTATTTGCTCTGCAGACCAACCCAGCAGACCTTCCTCTGCTGGCGTCTGTGCCTCTGACCAGTCCCAGGCCTCCCCTGCAGTCAGGTGAATCAAGGGTTAGGGGGCTCCTGGTCTTGGTTTAAAAACACTGGGGCTGGAGCGATAGCAGAACGGGTAGGGCGTTTGCCTTGCACGCAGCCGACCCAGGTTCGATTCCCAGCATCCCATAAGGTCCCCTGAGCACCACCAGGAGTAATTCCTTACTGCAGAGCCAGGAGTAACCCCTGTGCATCGCCAGGTGTGACCCAAAAAAGAAAAAAGAAGAAAAAACACAAATACACGTAATATCACTGTCACTGACATCCTGTTGCTCATCAATTTGCTCGAGCGGGCACCAATAACGTCTCCATTTTGAGACTTGTTACTGTTTTTGGCATATCGAGTACGCCACAGTTAGCTTGCCAGGCTCTGCCGTGCTGACGAGATACTCTTGGTAGCTTGCTAGGCTCTCTAAGAGGGATGGAGGAATCGAACCTGGGTCAGCCACATGCAAGGCAAACACTACCGCTGTGCTATTGCTCCAGCCCAACATATAATATGTTCATATATATGTACATGTACATATATATATATATATATATTTGAGAGCTATGGCAAACAGCAGAAAGCCTGATGAAAATATGATTCACATTTCCTTTCAAACATTTCTTACAAATTTGACTTGGGAAAATTAAACTCAGTAGGTTAGTCATTTTAAAAATCACAATGGCCAAAAGCAATGATCATTAAAATTTGATATGCAGTATAAGAGGGTGGGGAGCCAAATCAATGTGGCATCCCAATGAGATCATTTCCAAAAAACGAAAATAAAAAGCACTTTTTTTTGTTTGTGTTTGTGCTTTTTTGTTGTTGGGTGGGGTGGCACATCCAGTGGTATTCCCAGCCCAGTGCTTGGGAATTGCTGTCAGCGGTGCTCAGGAGAGCCATGCAGTACTGAGGCTCAAACCCAGGCCTCCAGCATGCAAGCTCTTTGAGCTGTCTCTTGGGCTAGAAAACAAAAACTTCTTAAATGAAAGAAAGACTGGAGTGCATAGAAAATGGATCTAGGAATGAAGCTGGCTTCAATGGCATCACCTCCAGGGGGTATCCTCTGACCCTAAATCAACCAGTAATGTTCTATTTCTAACAAGCACTTTTTTTCTAAATATGGGGTAAAAACACAAAAGGCCTTTTGAAATGCATTTTTTTTTTTTTTTGCTTGCACAGGGGTTGCTCCTGGCTTTGCACTCAGGAATTACTCCTGGCGGTGCTCCGGGGACCATATGGGATGCTGGGAATCGAACCTTGGTCAGCCGTGTGCAAGGCAAACGCCCTACCTGCTGTGCTATCACTCCAGCCCCAAAATGCCCTCTGTTTTTAACCAGAGCTTACATTCTGTGAGAACACCAACACTCTGTGACTAGCTGGCAGCAATGCTGAGCACAGGTGCCCCTGTCCTGCCATGGCACATGCAGTGAGGGGCACACTAGAAGTGCCCCGACTCTTAACTGATTCTTCCTCCTCTCCCAGTGTGCACAAGGCAGCCAAGCCCTGGAGGAGAGGAACGCCCAGGGGGACCTGGGTTGGTCAGTGCATTAGCACACTGGCTCAGAGCCCCTCTTATTTTCTACTTTCAACTCCATGAGGGCCCTCTGCCCCAGTATTTCCGGAGAGTCAATGTGAGACAGAAGGGATTAACGCAGGGCACAGGACCGCGCAGGAAAGATTCGAGACGCTGCTGAACTGCATCCCTAACTCTCCTACCCGCCTTGCCCAGTTTTCCCTGCTTCCAAGGGCTGTTGGCCGCATTTCACAGAACTGACACTGGGGAAAGAAGTTACCACGCCTAGCTGCAGATCAGTGCCACAGCTGAAACACTCCGAAGCTGGCTGCCTCCAGATAGAGCCTGATAAATCAGGCTCTGAGAAGTAAGTGTCCCAGAGCCCTGAACAGGCCTGGAAGGCATCAAGGCATAGGTGCATGTCAGCTGCTGGTCTGCCCGCAAACGCATCACCACAGGATGATGGTCCTGGATCCTCTCGCCTGCCCTCTCAGTCAGGACCAGCTGCTCATGAGAGCCCAGAGCTGCCCTCTCTCCCAGCCAGCAAGAGTACCCTGCTGACTTCCCAGCCTCTCACAAAGGAAGGAGCATCCTCTGTGAACAGCTGCCTCAGCTCTTGAACAGAATTTCAAATTGGTTCTGAATCTATGTCCGCGAGTCACATTCCCGGCAACTAAGAAGCATCATTTCCTGGTGCATCCCGTTGTAGTCAGGGGAACACATTAAACTATTTGAGTTCAAGAAAACTGCACTGTAGCACTGCACTGTTGTCCCGCTGTTCATTGATTTGCTTGAGCGGCACCAGTAACGTCTCCATTGTGAGACTTGTTATTACTGTTTTTGGCATACTGAATATGCCACAGGGAGCTTGCCAGGCTCTGCTGTGAGCACAGGATACTGTCGGTAGCTTGCTGGGCTCTTCGAGAGGGATGGAGGAATCGAACCTAGGTCAGCCGCGTGCAAGGCAAACGCCCTACCCGCTGTGCTATCGCTCCAGCCCTTCGAGAAAATTAAGGCACTTTTCTGTCATATCGCTGTAAGCAATTGTCTATTGGCTATGTGTCAGGAAGCATTTTCGGAGTGCTGGTTTTATCAAAGGGCAGCATGTCCTCATGTGTGTCCAAAGAGGATGCTTTGGAATGCTGTCTCTGAGAAGCCAGGAGAGACCCAGGAAACTCAACAAGAGATTTTTCAGGCTGAAGAGTTTGTCTGTACAAAACCACAGAGAGCAAAGGAAAATTCATTTCCCATTTTGATGCTTATACTTTCTGGATGAGATTTATTCAGTGTTAATTTAACAGGGCTTTGCAGCCTAGGGTTCATACATTAAGAGAAAGGAACAGTAACATAGAACAAGACTTTCCATCTGGCAGGCCCTGTGCAAAGGACTTTGTCTTGTCTGACTGGTTTGGAGCCACACCTGGTGGTGCTCAGGACTTACTACTGGCTCTGCACTTAGGAAATAATCCTGGCAGGCTGGGGATCACAGCTGGGTCAGCCACATGCAAGGCAACCGCCCTACCCGCTGTACTGTCACTCCAACCCCCATGCAAAAGACTTTGTGTGTAGTATCTTGGGCTGGAGCGATAGCACAGCGGGTAGGGTGTTTGCCTTGCACGCGGCCGACCCGGGCTCAGTTCCTCCGCCTCTCTCGGAGAACCCTGCAAGCTATTGAGAGTATCCTGCCTACGCGGCAAAGCCTAGCAAGCTACCCATGGCATATTCGATATGCCAAAAACAGTAACAAGTCTCACAATGGAGACATTACTGGTGCCCACTTGAGCAAATCGATGAGCAATGGGATGACAGTGACAGTGGAAGTATAGCATCTTACTTCATTCTCAGGACCTTCCCCCCCCACACACACACCCCTCCTTCCCCCATGAGACTTCACAGATGAGGGAGCTGAAGAGATTATGCCTCGGGGAGGTTAACTTACTCATTCATGGATGTAAATCTAGAAAGTGGGGGAGCACTGAAGGGCTGATGCATACCTCACATTTTTATTTGTGTTTTGTTTCAGGAGTTACTTGGGGACTATAAGGTGCTGGGGATGAAACCCAGGGCCTGGAGCCTACAAGGTTTATGCTTTGTTGTTTAAGTCACACCATTGTCCAGAACTCAATGATTTTTCATTCTATCTTTGTGTTGCCTGCCTAAAGGGTGGCATGCGAGAGCGTGTCCATGCATACACACACACACACACACACACACACACACACACACAAACACACTCATGCTTCCAGGTGTACACAATGTTATATGTGCACTTTTCAGGAGAGGTGATTTATTCTGTTGATTCCTAGAACCTTCAAGAGTCTCTGAGAAAAATGGTAAATATATATGTAAAACACACATACACATATGTGTATGTTACATATTTACATAACATATACATATATGCACGTCATTGTCACTGTCACTGTCATCCCATTGCTCATTGATTTGCTCAAGCGGGCACCAGTAATGTCTCTATTGTGAGACTTGTTGTTACTGTTTTGGGCATACAGAATACACCACGGGTAGCTTGTCAGGCTCTGCCGTGCAGGTGGGATACTCTTGGTAGCTTGCCGGGCTCTCCAAGAGGGATGGAGGAATCGAACCCGGATTGGCCACGTGAAAGGCAAACACCCTATTCTTATACCGAAAAAAAAGTATCAGTTATGATGTAGAGATTTTGAAGCTATTATACACTTATTAGAAATATAGTTTTGGCAGCTTTTCAAAAGTTATCAGATGATCCAGCAGTTGCAGTTCTAGATATTTCCAAATATTTCTAGACATATTTCCAAAGACAGAAAAATTTTATCAATAGTACACATAACTACAAAAAAGTAAAAACTATTTAGGAGAAATAACATGCAGTATATCCAGGATTTTATACAGAATGCTACCGGGCAATAAAAAGAATGAAATATTGGTACACACTACACATGGATGAAATTTGAAAACAGTATCTTATACACATACACGTATAAAATATGAGTGTGTTTGTTAACTCCTGAAGGGCTTCAAGCCTCACTTTATCACCTGTTTCCAACAGAACTTGCAGCAGACAGCAGAGGGCGCCCAAAGTCACTAGTTTTCAAAGAGACCAGTTTCTAAAAGCATGTTCCTTTTCTAGACTTGAGAGACAGCTGTGGTCTGCGCTGCTGACTGCACAGAGAAGACGACCACCACTAGGCCAGGGGGAGAGAGGAAGCCTGGCCCTTCCCCAGCAGCGAGCCAGTACTGCAAGCAAAGGAGAGAGAAAACAGCGAGGCTGCTAGTCTGCACATCGCAAACCCCGACTGGAGAGTGCGTGAGCCTCCTGGATGTGCTGTCAGAAAACACCCAGCTCAGCTGAAGAGGAAGAGAAAAGGATGCTGGGCCAGAGGGATGGTACATGCTGAGACACTGGCCTTGCACTTGGCTGGCCCGGGTTTGATCCCCAGCACCACATGTGGCCCCCTGAGTTCCCTCTGGAGTGATCTCTGAGTTCAGATCCAGGAGTAAGCCAGGAGCATTGTTGAGTGTGGCCCAAAAACCATAGAAGGAAAAAAGAATGGAGGAAGGGAGGGAGGAAGGGAGGGAAGAGAGAAAGAAAGAAAGAAAGAAAGAAAGAAAGAAAGAAAGAAAGAAAGAAAGAAAGAAAGAAAGAAAGAAAGAAAGAAAGAAAGAAAGAAAGAAAGAAAGAAAGAAAGAAAGAAAGAAAGAAAGAGAGAGAGAGGGAGGGAGGGATGGAGGAAAGAAGGCAGAGAGAAAGAGAAAGAGAGAAAAGAGGGAAAGAGAAAGAAAGAAAGAATGAGCAAGAGAAAAGGTGCTCATTTATCTTGCTTTGGAAAGATTTTTCTCCTAAATGAAGGGGGAAAAAAACTACAATGAATTGAACCTTTATTTACTAAAATTGCACTGGTTTGAGAAAGGGAATTGGGATCTTAATTACTTCTGCTGCCTTTTTACCCAACTCACTTGTCAAAGCTGAGTCTGGGAGGGTCTGACTTCTTCCTTCTAAGTGAGGATTTTGGTATCCTAATGTGTTTATTTTTAGAAATAGGTTAAAGACCAGATCTTTATCACTACAAACCTTTAATGCGCACATGTCACAGAGTAGTATTGCTGCCATGGGGACAGGGCTAAGGGTCTGTCATGGGGACAGGCTGGGGATCTCTTTTATTTACCAATCCATAAAAGAGCCCAGTGTCTGGAGGAGGACAGAAGCCCTTCTTGGATGCCCAAGATGATTTGTTCATGAGCATTCAGTGGGTAAACTTTGAGAACCCCTCAAAACATGGCGGAGTCTATGCGGCTGGATCACCTACAACAATGAATGGACACAAAAGAAGGAAACCAGCAATCATGCTACATGCATCCTTACTGAGCTAGTATGGTGTTGGCATACCCACTCGTGGAGAATAAGGGATTGGTGGGAAGCTTGGGGGGAAATCCTATAATAAATACAATTTCCTACACACACGTCCTGTGGATTATCTCATGTAAAATGAAAAACAGTATCAACAAAATACCACTTCATTGACAGCTGTCTGATTGACTTTAGAAGTCCAGAGTTGAATAGCCAGGACTCTGTCTATGTTCACTTGGAAACTTCTACTCCCTTCTGGGTGGTGTGGAGAGATGGTCACATGCATGCATGTCTACTAAGGAGTCTCCTGCAAGGCAAGGAAGATGTCAGTGGCATGAAATTCAATTGTGCAGGGTCCATCTTGGCCAAAAGGAGAATCCAGTAGTCTACACTTGTATCACTTATCATACCATTGCTCATCAATTTGCTCGAGCGGGTGCCAGCAACATCTCCATTCATCCCTGTCATGTGCTAGTGTAGCCCAATGGCATCTGCTCTCTCCAGAAACATGAAGAGCCTCAAACTGTTTGTTCAAGATCTTGACAAAGAAGTCTGACTATCTCATAGATGGGTGGCCACGAGTTCTTTTGATATGCCGTGGAATCCAGTCAGTAACAACTCTAGTCCAGCGGTAATCTCCAAATCGCATTACGTGTCCGGCCCATCTGATTTCAACACCTTGGCAAATGAGACAGCGTCCCTGATTCTCGATTGTCAACAGAGGTCAGAACTTTGGATTCCTTCTCTCACTTGAGTGAAACGTGATATTCCAAGCATAGCTCTTTCGATTCCTCTTTGGGAGACCCGAGTAGCATTCTCATCCTGTTTTCATAGGGTCCAGGTCTCTGAGACACATGTTAGTGCAGGAAGAATGGTGGAGTCGAAAAGATGTGCCCAGAGCTGGAGGCTCTTTATCCTCTTAATAACTTCTTCGATGCTCTTGAAGGCATTCCATGCCACTCTCTTCCTTTTGCGCAGCGCAGGTGCCAGGTCATTGGTCGTGTTGAGTTCTCGACCCAGGTACACATAACTGCTGCATTCGGAGATGTTCGTTCTGTTGAGAGCAAATGGAACGTCAGGAACTAGTCTGTTTCTCATGAACATTGTCTTTATGAGATTCAGCTGCAGTCTGATCTTTCCACAGACAGTTGAAGTCGGCCAGTATTCATGCCACTTGGCTAATGTTTGGTGTTATTAGAACGATGTCATCAGTGAAGCGGAGGTGGTGTAGTTGCTGACCATCTATCTTCACTCCCATTCCTTCCCATTCTAGTCATCGCATGATGTTCTCGAGGGTGTCACTGAAGAGTTTCAGTGAAATGTTATTGCCCTACCAAACCCCTCTCTTTACATCGATGATCACTTCCTTGTAGAATGGTGAGATCCTGGTGGTGAATCCATAATACAGGTCATGGAGGATCCTGATGTACTGAGTTTGAACGCCCAGTTTGGCTAGGGCTTCGATAACCACTTCAGTCTCAACAGAATCAAAAGCCTTTAAATCAATGAGTGTTAGACAGAGCAGCATCTTGAACTCATGCGAAACCTCAATGAGCTTGGTCACCATGTGGATATGGTCAATCATGCTGAATCCTTTTCAGAACCCAGCTTGCTCACATGGTTGTCCTTCATCTAGTGTTCTGTCAATCCTATTCAAGATGACTCGAGTGAATAACTTTTAGACGACGGACAACAGGTAGATCAGGCGATAGTTGCCGATATCGTGGATGTCTCCCTTCTTGTATAACAGAACAGTCCTGCTGGTTTTCCATTGGGACAGAATCTTGCATTCGAACAGGTAATGTGTGAAGAGCTGAGCCAGTGTATTGATGAGTACTGGCAGCAGATTCTTCAGGTGTTTGGGTCTGACCTTGTCTGGACTGGTAAAGAAGCTGTACACTTCTTTACCAACAAAATGGCATGTCAGATTTCGGAAAGGAGAATGCTGGGAACAACATACCTATTCTGTGGAATTTGGTATGTGAGCAGGTGGATGTGGCTATCGAAGAGATCTGAGTAGAAGTCGTGGATAACCTTTTCCATGTCTCTTCTGGAAGATGTGATAGACCCATCAGGACATCGGAGGGCAGTCATCTTGGTCTTATAGTTGGTGAAGAATAGGCGGGTGTTGCGAATATTTTTCTCGGCTCCTGCCACAGCAGCTAACACTGCTGTTCTTCTCTCTTTGAGGTCTTCCTTTATAACTTCTCTGCACAGCTTTGCGAGCTTGGACATTAGCTTGTGATTGCCTGAGGCTCGCACCAGACCACATTGGTGAATAAGCTCAAGGGATTCTGAAGACAGGGGTCTGTTTGTGGCTTTCTCACTCTCGGTGTTCCTCACACAATCGTGGAAGTGCTAAACCAGTCGATCTTATTCCTTGTTGATGTTGTCAATGACGGCATCTTCCCATATTGCTGCAATAGTGCCAAAGAGCTCCCAGTTGGTGGGAGTTCTGGGAGTTCTTTTCTTAAACTTTATAGCCCTTTCTCCCTGCGAAGTAGAATTTCGCATGAAGAAGACAGTGGTCTGATCTTGTTTGGAATTTTGGGACAACAACAATATCAGTCAGGCAAAACCGTCGATTGAATATGATGTGGTCAATTTTGTTGTGGAACTGACCACTGGGAGACTCCCGTGTCCAGCATTTAGATTCGGCCTCCTGGAACTGCAAGTTACCATGAATGGTCTTGGTCAACATGATGAACTCAGACAGTCTCTCACCCTGTTTGTTCCATTCTAGGCCATGGGTCCCAATGTGGAGTTCTTTGGGCGAACATCTCGGTCCTATCTTGGTGTCAATATCACCTTGTAGAAGGTGTGGTCTCTTTATAGAACTTCTCCAGCTCCATGTAAAACTTCTCAATTTCTTCTTCATCATAGTTGGATTTTGGTGCGTAGACAACGAAGATAGAAACTGACAGTAATGAGCCACATCTATTCAAATGTAAGCTTCCGATTCGGGTTTTTAGGCATTCGAAGTACGTGGCCAAGTATGTGTTGATGAGGACCCTGACACCACCAATGTCTCTACTGTCGCACGTTCCAAGGAACATTTCTCCAGTATCGAAAACAGTGTGATGTGATCGATGCCTTCTCAACTCCATCAGTCTAATGACATTGTACTTGATCTTCTGCGCTTGCACTATCAGGTCCTCGATGGATGCTTCTGATGCCAGCATACATGCGTTTAAAGTGCAGACAGTCATTTTAGTCCTTCTTTGTTTTGGCAGCCTAGTTTGGCCCTGAGATTTTAGCAGCCTCTCCTTGCTTGTCCTTCTCAATGCTGCCATATTGGGGGCTTTCCCAGGGTCTGGGGAATGAGGCCCATTATTGTTACTATTTTTGGCATATCAAATATGCCACGGGTAGCTTGCCAGGCTCTGCCATGCAGGTGGCATGTTGTAATGAGTGGCATCTTGTTTTCAATAGTCAACAAGAAAATTAATTAATGTGGATAGTAGATCCAGACTCTGAAACTACCAACAGATTCCACATTTGTTTCTTCTTAGAGCTGAAATACTGAACCTGGTGGCTCCGCAGAGATTAAGTACAATCCCAAAGTATAAATGTTTGATTTGCTGGGACTCTGGATTTCTTTCTAAAATCTCTTCTCTGCTACCAAAACATCCCAGTCCCACATTTCAATTTGCAAGTGTAGAGGTGACTTACAAATTATTGATTATCATACTCTGTTGGAATCTTTTTATATGCAAAACTCCTGGGGAGACACAGAGGGGGAAACCAAGAATAACTAGTTTCCTGTTGCTTCCACCAGATAGAAGCCTGACAATTTTGAAGATTGTGAGCCAAATAAGTCCTGTGTGTGCCCCCACCTTTGCTTGAAAGTGTTCTGGTCTCATGGATAGAAAGAATTTTGTCTTCGATTCACATTTCGATAAACCAATGTCTTATTATTTTTTCCCTCCATGAATTCTAGTTCCTCTTTCTTCTTTCTCTGTTCTTCTATTTTGTATCTTCCCCATCATTTTCTTAACACTTCTCCCTTAGAAAAAATACATTTTAGGTCCCTTTTTTGGGTTCTTTGGTGACGGAGTTTGGCTTCCTGTGTTCTTACTCTCTCACTCACTGACTCAGAGTGGGGACAGCTTTACTGGAACTTAGAGCACTTCAGAGGTTGATTTTTCAGTCCCATCTTCCCCTTAGTCCAGAGTTTCAAGAGAAATTTGTGTGCGTGCGTGTGTATGTGTGTGTGTGTGTGTGTGCGCGCGCACGTATGTGTGTGAGAGAGAGAGGGGGGGGAGGGGGAAAGAGAGAGAGAGAGATCACACATCTCATCAGGACCATTACAGGAAAAGAACAGATCACCCTGCTCAGCTTGAGTCTGTTGACAACACACATAGGTAAAATCCAAACTCTTTTGAAACCACCATTTCATTCCAGATCTCAGACCTTCAAAGTACACAGAAGAAATAGATTCTGCTCTCTGGTGAGTGAAAATAGAGATTTTTAAAATCTCCTCTCCTATCATAGTGTTGGATGATAGCAATGAGTGTTGCCATGACTGGATGTGTTCCAGGAAAACCCATCAGGACCAATCAAGTCTCAGGTGATTGATGAACCAATGGTGACAGCAGCACCATGATAGAACTCAGCCTTTACCCCACACTCCCCTCTGGGCTCTGGTGGCTCTGACTTCGAGACATCTAACCTTCATGTAAATGTGTGGCATGGCTTTCCTGGCAACCTGTGGCTCAGTAAGTAATGACTAGGAAATGAAATCCCTCATTGTGGCCACCAGGTTCCCTCTGAGCAGGTTTCCATAACTTAGGGAGATCTTCACTGCTGACTCTCCACCCAGTTTTCTCATCTCTAGGGCTTGGGTGGTAATTCAAAAAGAAGAGAAAGGAGAAGTGCTTGTGTGGGTGGGTGCAAGATCCCAGGAATAGGCAGAGAATTCTTTTAGCGGGGAAGGAAGTATTCCACCCCTTCTGTTTGTCCCCAAAGCTACTGCGTACCCAATATATCAAAATGCTATCAATTATTGCACTGATGAAAGCTCTTTCTGTGCAAAACTCTAGAGAGTTATATACAAGATATATCAATGTTCTAGAAAGGCTCAAGAGCACTGCTTGAAAAGGGACTAGAAGTGACATGGGGATGGTGGTTGAGGTCGGCACTTCGATGATATAGTGACATTGTAGATCAGTTCCATAAACTTTAATACTGTAGTAATTGTTACCTACATGCTAATTAAAAAAATTTTTAAATACCACTTGATTAGGAATTCCTTAAGGAAACTCAACAGCATTTGCTACTTTGGGCCCTGGTATACCTCATCTTAGGAATTTCCTCACCCAAGAACATGACCAAGGGTCTAAGTGGAGGCAAAAATCCAAAGCTCCTTCCTCCATTGAAAACCCTTTTTCCTAATTCAGCCCACCTCATTTTGCAGACAAATGGGGGCTCTGAAAAGTGATCCTGACACCTACTGGAGAGTGAAAACACAGATGTTATTCCCTCTCTCAAAACCTCCAGACACTCCTTGTCACAGTGAGAATCACCTCCAAAGTCTACAAAGTAGAAAATCTATTCCCACTGAACTCCCCAACCCCATCCTCATGCCCTTCCCTTGTTCTCATCATTCCTACTGCAGAAGCCCCTATATGTAGACCTGAAGACCTCCAACATGCGTCTGCTTCTGGGCCATTGGCCTGTCCATTGCCAGTGACTGCCTCCTTAATCAGATGTTCTTTCCTCAGAGACACCTTCCCTGACGACTTGTTATAAATCATACCTCTTCTCTATGCCAGCCCTGGAGTCAACGAAGGAAAAACACTCCCTACTGAATTTCGTACGTATTTGTCATTTGTCAAATCTGTCTTTAGCCTAAGGACCAAATCACACATGCCTGTTGTTGTCAATAAATTTTATTAGGACCTCATTGATATGGTTCATCTCCTTTGTTTACACATCATTTTTGGCTGCTTTCACAATAGCTGCAGAGCTGGGAAGCTGCATTATATAGTGCACAAAAGATTTGTTGAGTGGCTCTACACAGAAAAGCTTGCTCTTCGCTCTGAATACTCCTTGAAGACAGGGTGTTTTCTTCTCACTGTTCTAACACTGGCACTCGAACTATAGCTTGGCCCTTAGAGGGTGCTTGGAAATACTGGTTAAATGATGGAACAGATGAATGAATGCATAGTCACATACACCTTAAAAATGCTTTTTCAAATTTTAGTCGTTGAGGACCTTTTGTGCCATCCCCACTCTTCATGAAAAGACACCCCAATGAAGACAGAGCAACACACTCAAAAGTACTGTAAAGCACAGCCTGTGACAGGTGAGGGCCAGATGTTTTGGGACCTGGAAGTAAAATGACCAGACATGACAGTCCCAGACAATGAGCCAAATAAAAGTTTCTCTGTGTGGTGAGACATGTTAAGGGCCAGGAGCAGACCATGACATGGTCAGGCAACTGCAGTTTTCTTCAAGGAACAAAGTAGTTGTCCAAAGCTGGGGTTTGAGTAATTGCTGTCCTGGTCTTTTTGACTTGTGTTCCCTTGGTGTCATTCAACATAAATAATGCTGCTCCAGATCAAAACAACAACGAGATACCACCTCACACCACAGAGACTAGCACACATCCAAAAGAACAAAAGCAACCGCTGTTGGAGAGGATGTGGGGAGAAAGGGACCCTTCTTCACTGCTGGTGGGAATGCCGACTGGTTCAGCCCTTCTGGAAAACAATATGGACAATTCTCAAAAAATTAGATATTGAACTCCCATTTGACCCAGCAATACCACTGCTGGGAATATATCCCAGAGAGGCAAAAAAGTACAATCGAAACAACATCTGCACATGTATGTTCATCGCAGCACTGTTTACAATAGCCAGAATCTGGAAAAAACCCGAATGCCCCAGAACGGATGACTGGTTGAGGAAACTTTGGTACATCTATACAATGGAATACTATGCAGCTGTCAGAAAAAAGGAGGTCATGAATTTTGTAGTTAAGTGGATGGGCATGAAAAGTTTCATGCTGAGTGAAATGAGTCAGAAAGAGAGAGACAGACATAGAAAGATTGCACTCATCTATCTATGGTATATAGAATAACAGAGTGGGAGACTAACACCCAACTGTAGAAATAAGTACCAGGAGGTTTGACTCCATGGCTTCGAGGCTGGCCTCACATTCTGGGGAAAGGGCAACTCAGAGAAGGGATCACCAACTATAATGTAGTCGAAGGCCATGTGGGGGAAGGGAGTTGCGGGCTGAATGAGGGCTAGAGACTGAGCACAGTGGCCACTCAACACCTTTATTGCAAACCACAACAGCTAATTAGAGAGAGAGAACAGAAGGGAATGCCCTGCCACAGTGGCAGGGTGGGGTGGGGGGGGAGATGGGATTGGGGAGGGTGGGAGGGAGGCTGGGTTTACTGGTGGTGGAGAATGGGCACTGGTGAAGGGATGGGTTCCCAAACTTTGTATGAGGGAAGTATAAGCACAAAAGTGTATAAATCTGTAATTGTACCCTCACGGTGATTCTCTAATTAAAAATAAATAAATTTTTTAAAAAAGTAAAAAAAAATAATGCTGCTCCATAAAAAGAGTGTCCTCCCCCCACCTTTTTCCTTGTTGTCTTCAGTGCAACTCCTATAACACAAAAGGTGGTGGCTGAAGAGGTAATACAGCAGGGAAAGTGCTTGCCTAGCACGTGACTGACCTGAGTTCGATTCCTGGCACCCTGTCTGGTCCCTGAACCTACCAGGAGTCATCCCTGAGCTCAGAACCTGGAAGAAGTTCTGAGAAACTCTGAGTGTTGCCCAAAAGCTCCAAATAAATAAACGCAAAATGTGGTTTCAGCAGGAAGAGTTGTAAACTTCCAGTAAATGGAAGTTTCCCAACTTTGACACCAGTGCTATTTGGGGCCAGAGTACTCTGTAGTGAGAAGATTTACCTAAACATATAGGGGGGTAGGAGAATGTTTGATCTCTCCCCTCGGGAAACTAGTAGCACTCCCCCAGTGCAACAAGAAAAACCTTTTCTCAGGGGCTAGAGAGATAATACAGCAAGCGAGAAATTTGACTCTCAGCACCCCATAAGGTCTCCCAAGCACTTCCCGCCAGGAGTGATACCTGAGTGCAGAGCCAGAAGTAAGTCCTGAGTACCACCAGGTGTGACCCCTGAAGAAACAAATAAAACAAAAACCCTGTGTCCAGATGTTACCTACTGGCTCCTGGGGGAGGGCAAAGTCACTCCTGTTAATAGTTACTGCATGCGACAATCCCAGTAAAACATGCTGGAGATGAAATGTGTTAGCAACCATAAATGCTGGGTAGAGGGAGCTCCAAAGCTTCCTAAAGGAATCAAGCCTCTGTTTTCTCTGGTCTTGGTTTGCTCTTGAATAAGGCTGCCAGTTTCTTCTCATCTCCAGTGAATCACCAACATCATTATGATGTTACTCTGGAACTTGAAGAAGAACCCTTAGCTACATCTTCACTTGGCTGCCCAAGTGTCATTTTATCTCAAGATTCTTGGAGTTGGTGCTACACTGAAATGTGCCAAATGAAACAGGCATGCGGCCAAAAGGCTCTTATTCAGCGATAAAAGGGAATAAGCTATTGATAAATGCAGCCACAGGGATGACTCTCAAAGGCATGGTGTGGAGGGAAAGAAGATAGTCTGAAAAGGTTGCATTCTGCCTGATTCCAGTAAATGACTTTCTGGGAAAGGCAAAACAGTGGAGTGAGGACAGATAAGCGAATACCCAGAGCTCATGGCAAGGACTGTGTCACCATAAAGGACCAGGAGGAGAGTTTTGGGAAATGATAAAACTGTTACATACCTTGACTGTTTATGGTGGTAGGACAAGAATCTATGCATATAACAAAACTCATAAAATTGCACTCCAACAAATATTACTGTTATATTATGTGAATTAGGAAAAAAAAACACAAAAATTTTTCTGAAGAATAGATGGGATTTGGATACTGAGATAATTTCTTTTTTTTAAAATTTTTTTCTACTTCTTTTTTAAAATTTATTTATTTTTTTATAATTTATTGATTTTTTAATTAGTGAGTCACAGTGAGGGTACAGTTACAGATTCACACATTTTCGTGCTTGTTTTACCGTCATGCAATGTTTGAGAGCCCATCCCTCCACCAGTGTCCATTCTCCACCACTTATGAACCCAGTATCCCTCCCACCCCCATCCCATCCCCCCCACCCCACTCCGCCTCTGTGGCAGAGCATTCCAACTTGTTTTCTCTCTCTCCTTTTGGGTGTCGTGGTTTGCAATAGGGGTATTGAGTGGCCATCATGTACATTCTCTAGTCTACTTTCATACTGAGATATTTTCGTCCAACCACACCAAACATTTCATAAGCCATACTTTAAAGCAATGAAGCAAGCCACGAGGCCTTGACAGGAGTGCTCCACGGAGATTCTGGAACTATATGATGATTATTCGCTTCCTTGCTTCAATTCCTCTTTCACTTTCCAGAGAACAAGGTGATCTTCACTTCCCAATCCAGGATTACCAAATTTCAACTCTGCACTAACTCGAGCAGAAGAGAAAAAATGTTCTCAGAACTTGAGGCGCAAAGGCAGTGCAGGTGCCAGCATGCCATGGGGCATACACAAGGACTTAGCACTGTACCAACAGAACCCTGATATTGGAAAGGGCTTACTCACATGGTAAATGAGGCTCTAAAGGAATGTGGGGCTCATTTTCTAAGGCTCCAGGCAAGAGAAGGAAATGAGAGCCTAATGAAGCGGTGGCGACAGCTCTACAAGAGACTTATATCCTGTTTTGTTACTCATATAAAATATACACATGTGATTATGTCTATATATATAATCTGTATTTGGGGGGGGATCCCCTTTGATTTGCTGACCAGGGCCATACACATACTTGGTTATGGAGCTCTCTGCAGGGTGCGTTCTTTAGGGATGGTGCTAGAACATCTTTTGGCTGAAGCACTCATACACACTTGGCTAGGAGCAGATCACATACTATGTCATGGTGTTGGGGGGGGAGTGGTGATGGTCCCAAATAGAAGATCTGCTGGGATAGCCCTCAGCCCAATGAGCAGCGAGTGGGGTGTCACTTTTAACCTCCACTTACGAGGCAGCTGATCTTGCTTCTAAGTCCTCAGAGGCCATTTCTGGGGAAGTTTTACTCAGCCTGTATATCTAATTGATGATGGGGCCTTTTAACAAGGTAATAGTAATCTCTCTTTGAATCTACAAGCATCTAGTTCAAGCTAAGGATAATTAGCATTCCTCCGCCTTTATTAATGGGGGAGTATATTATAGACTTTGGTTTATATAGTACATAGGTATGAAGGAAATTGTTCACTTGCTTACACTCTTAAGAGACAATTGCAGATCTATCAGAAATAAGAAGAATGCTATGGCTTCTCAGAGAGCTAAATATATGACAATGAGAGATTCCTAAGGAAATTCCACCAGATGTTCATGCCATAGGAGTTGCACAATGTGCAAATGTCACAGAGGCAAATCTTAATGTTTTTCTTTGCACCATCATCAACTGACGGTCATTAGCCTTATGTAGCCAATGTCCTCATGGGTTGGTGATGCTTTTTCTCCTTAGTTGATTGCAGTAAAAGCAGCAGCCCTCCTGTTTCCCACAGGATATGGGTCCCTGGGGGCTGGCAAAAGTAAATATGTCAAGAAGAGCCAGTATGATTCTAGATCATGGTAAAAATGAAGCTTTGACCTTCCCAAAGCATTTATATCTTTCATCTGAGATGGATCCCACTATCTCCTCTTCCACCATAATGTATCCAAATTGACTTTGAATCCCAGAACTTCCAGAGATGCACCTCAATGGATGCACTCTGTAGTTCTGAACTAGATACTAAAAACTGTACACAAAGCTTTCCCTAACCAACTCAATTCTGTGGGCTGTATGTACTCTATGCCTCATAATTCCTTCTAAAAATGAATAGCTCTTAGGTGCACCCAAACCACTTATAAGGCAGCTGATCACAGCAACATCAGATTTTACACCCCACTTCCCCCCAGTACCCTAAAAAAGTGGCTTTGAGGGCCAGAGGATAGTAAACAAGGCAGGGTGTTTGCCTTGTTTGCAGCCAACCTGGGTTCAATCTGTGGCACTACACAATCTTTGAAATTCCACCACCAGGAATGATCCCTCAGCATAGAGACAGGAGTTAGCCCTATAATTGCTAGGTGTGGTCCCCCAAAATGGGGGAGGGCCCTATTTGAGGAATCCAGGATGTTGGGAGTATCCTGCTTTCAGCACCAGACTGCAGTGCCTTGGTCTGAGCACTCTACAGATAAGCTGCTGGATGAACAGTGTGTCCTTGGGGTCATTTACATGGAATTGAAATCATAATGACTCACTTCAACCTTCATGCAGACAATTACTGTGACCATACATGCATTCTGCCTCTAAACTTCAAGAAAAGAAATTTAGTGTTTACTTCTAGTACAGTACACATCGAGGCCAAGCCATTAGTGGTTCTTATTTGTTTTCTTTACTATTTCATATGCAGGGGGGGAGTTGGGAAGAGAGGTTAAGAAGCACAACGTTTACTTTTGCATAGTCCACTTCTTCCTCGGGTTTCTTTCACTTTGTGTTTGTCTTTCATGAATCCAGCTGCTTCAGGGAGTCTTCAGATCCAGCAGGGGGCAGGAGGAAAGGGCAGGCTCATCTGGCACCATTCTTACCCACTGAGCTCCCACCTCTGAGTTAAAAATCTCTCTCCTCTTCATTTTCATCAATAAAGCTGACAAACTACCACACCTCCTTTCTAAAGCTCAATCTCTCGTGGCAGACATGTTTCAGCATTATTGATGTTATTGGCATGCTTAAATGAAATAAATAGCCTCGCTAGCTGCAAACACAGGGAAGAAAATAAAATTTACTGATTTTCACTCTTCCCAAGACAAATGTGTGAGTGCCCTAGCCAATTTGCTTGCAACACGTTGAAAGTAATTTCATGGTAATTTTACTATAGAAAAGACAGGAGGGACAAAGAAGGTAAAATCCTGAGAACTTCTCCTTTATCTCAACTGTCTGTTTCTCCTTATACTTGGAGTGACGGGAACAGAGAGCGAAGATGGAAATGGTATGATTGAAACACAGACAAAATCTCACCCGTGGTCAAGACTTTCAGGGGAAATTTAGACCACAGCCTCAGCTTCCCAGTGCTCACTACCCTTTGGAGAAGTTCTGTTTTTAAAAAAAAAATCAAAAAAAGAAAAAAAAAGCAACATTTGGAAGATTCAAGTAGGATATTTTCTAAGAAGTGAGTGAAATACTCTCCATCAAGGGTGTTGCTCTATAGAATACCTCAGTTCCCAGAGGAGAGACAATTTCACATGTATAACTGTCACAGAGAAGACAAGGTGGGAGAGTACTTGAAAGGGACCTTGCCTGAGACAATGAGATCAGCAGTGAAACATTGCCAACATTGAACTGGAGAGATTCAGGGGTTAAGGCACCTGCACCCAACCACGGTTCCATCTCCAAAAACCTCATGACCCCTTGAACATAGCTAGGAGGCCTCTTCTACCTCCAGATGTGACCTTGCTATTCCCAACCTTTGTAGGGCCCAAATATCCAACAAAATAACCTTATATAGCCAATGTTCTCGTGGGCTGGTGATGCTTTTTCTCCTTAGTTGAGTGCAGTAAAAACAGCAGCCCTCCTGTTTCCCACAGGATATCTGTCCCTAGGGGCTGGCAAAAGTAAATGTGTCAAGAAGAGCCAGTCTGACTCTAGGTCATGGTAAAAATCAAGCTTTGACCCTTCCCGTAGCATTTATATCTTTCATCTGAGATGAATCTCCCTATCCCCTCTCCAGACCCTTCTATCCAACCAAATTTAGCCATAAGGTCAGCCTAAAATTGCCCAGAAGGACACCCAGAGCACTATTTTGAAGGCCCCCGAAAAAATATTCTCCAACATTATGGGGGTCCACCAATGTGCATCATCTGCATGATTGCATCACCCTGAGTCTTTTCCTACTCCAACCATCTGACACCTGTCTCTGGTCTAATCCTTCTATGTAAACAGCTGCCTTCGTCTTGTCATGCCTTGCCTTTATTAACTCCTAGGCCTTCAAAAATGTCAGTGACACTTTAGCATGGCAAGAATTTGTCTGGCTCTGACATTCAATCTCCTGTTTGTACTAGAAATCTGTCACTCCAGGCAATATAGACTGCACCTTTATTTTTGCTCCCCTCTCCACTTTTCCCTGTGGTGGTCTCCATTCTCTCAGGGAGCATCCCCCCCACACACACTCCCCATTCTCAAGCACTAATGCTAGTTTACTTTTCTGGGAGAATTGGAATTAGCTGGATTTGGGTTAAATTGTGGCACTATTCGCTAGGTCACTGTGTGACTCTGGACAATTGTATTATGTTATCCGAACCTTAGCTTTTTCATCTACAAATGAAAATGTCCACATCTGCATAGTACTAGGTGCTGAGTCAAAGCTCATTTATTTTCTTTACATATCTTTTCAACTCCTATGCAAACTCCTAAAATCCTAAATTAATTTCTATCAAATGGAGCATGCATAGGATTTACATCTGGGAATAAAGTTTAGAAGTAGTAAAACTGTCATTTACAAACAGACCAGGTCAAGACTGTAGACACCATCAGACCATAGGCACTTTCAGAATGAAGCTCAGATGCTAAAGTACGTGGGATAATTCTGCCAGTGAAACAGAAAATTTCAATTTCAAGGCTGTGGAACCCAACACAAGTACTTGGAACAGAGCCAATCAGACCATAGATGGGAAATTATAGGATTGCCATGACTCACTGTTAGAGTTTAAAGAGTTACTGAATAAGGTATTTTTATAATTCCCCCAAATTTACAAAAGATGCCAAAAAACAGATTCAGTTTCATGATACTTTAATTTTTATCCTTTAAAAAAAAACGCAATGCAAATGTCAGATGTATGTTTATCATGCCTCAGCCACTTTGAAAATAGCCACCCTCCCGGGGCTGGAGCGATAGCACAGTGGGTAGGGCCTTTGCCTTGCATGTGGCCAACCCGGGTTTGAATCTCAGCATCCCATATGGTCCCCTGAGCACCACCAAGGGTAATTCCTGAGTGCAGAGCCAGGAGTGACCCCTGTTCATCGCTGGGTGTGACCCAAAAAGCCAAAAAAAAGAAAAGAAAATAGTCACCCTCCCCGCCCCACCACCACCACACACACACACACACCCTTCCCTTAATGAGGCAGACGGAAACTGACTTTCTTAGAATTGAATTTTCACATTTTTTTCACAGGTTTACAGTGCTATAGATTTTCAGGGATATAGCTTCACACCGTTGTGTGTCAGCCACCGTAGTTCCAGTATCATCTCAGTCTCTCAAATGACCCCTCTTGATGGCAGTAAATCTCAGGGTCTGAAGAGTATAGCTGTGACTTTCATCCTAGTGCAAAAAATAGAGGATCTAAGCCCATCTGGTTCCCTGTCTTTTGAAAAGTGGGGCTAGAAAACACAGAAGAAATCAGCCGTAGCAAAGAGTAGATTCCACATGCCTTACAGGAGAGTCAAACAAGATAGACAAAGCTATGTATGTGCTAGAATGAAGAAGTTCAGAATATTCCCCTTAGTAAATGGGATAAATCAGAGAGAAGACTGAATAAGGAGAAGCAGGAAGCTGAGAGAAAGAGATAGAGAGAGCAGTGGGTCTCTGGGACAGGCCAGTTCCTCAAGCCAACTGTCTCTGGAGCTATCTCAGTTCCTATAATAAAATCCCCTGCCTATGGCTGCTAATTGCAGTATTATGTATAAACTAAAGAGCATAAATTGACTGTAGAAAGGCTGAGAAATAGCTCACTACTAAATCATCCCACAACTCATTCTGGATATAGATCTCCTAGTCTATAAGTCAAACCAATAGGACCCCCAAGAAAACTGATTTTCAATGAGGTATCAGAGACAGAAGCACACGACCTTCAAGGCCAGAACATTTTCTCTTTTTTTTAAAATTTATTTATTTATTTTTAATTAGTGAATCACCGTGAGGGCACATTTACAGATTTATACACTTTTGTGCTTATGCTTCCCTCATACAAAGTTCGGGAACCCATCCCTTCACCAGTGCCCATTCTCCACCACCAGTAAACCCAGCATCCCTCCCACCCTCCCCAATCCCATCTCCCCCCACCCCACCCTGCCACTGTGGCAGGGCATTCCCTTCTGTTCTCTCTCTCTAATTAGCTGTTGTGGTTTGCAATAAAGGTGTTGAGTGGCCACTGTGCTCAGTCTCTAGCCCTCATTCAGCCCGCAACTCCCTTCCCCCACATGGCCTTCGACTACATTATAGTTGGTGATCCCTTCTCTGAGTTGCCCTTTCCCCAGAATGTGAGGCCAGCCTCGAAGCCATGGAGTCAAACCTCCTGGTACTTATTTCTACAGTTCTTGGGTGTTAGTCTCCCACTCTGTTATTCTATATACCATAGATGAGTGCAATCTTTCTATGTCTGTCTCTCTCTTTCTGACTCATTTCACTCAGCATGAAACTTTTCATGCCCATCCACTTAACTACAAAATTCATGACCTCCTTTTTTCTAACAGCTGCATAGTATTCCATTGTATAGATGTACCAAAGTTTCCTCAACCAGTCATCCGTTCTGGGGCATTCGGGTTTTTTCCAGATTCTGGCTATTATAAACAGTGCTGCGATGAACATACATGTGCAGATGTTGTTTCGATTATACTTTTTTGCCTCTCTGGGATATATTCCCAGCAGTGGTATTGCTGGGTCAAATGGGAGTTCAATATCTAATTTTTTGAGAATCGTCCATATTGTTTTCCAGAAGGGCTGAACCAGTCGGCATTCCCACCAGCAGTGAAGAAGGGTCCCTTTCTCCCCACATCCTCTCCAACAGCGGTTGCTTTTGTTCTTTTGGATGTGTGCTAGTCTCTGTGGTGTGAGGTGGTATCTCGTGGTTGTTTTGATCTGCATCTCTCTGATGATTAGTGATGCAGAGCACTTTTTCATGTGCCTTTTGGCCATTCGTATCTCTTCCTTGGTAAAGTTTCTGTTCATTTCTTCGCCCCATTTTTTGATGGGGTTGGATGTTTTCTTCTTGTAGAGTTCAACCAGTGCTTTATATACCATTGATATCAACCCCTTATCTGATGGGTATTGTGTAAATATCCTTTCCCATTCTGTGGATAGTCTTTGGATTCTGGTCACTGTATCTTTTGCGGTGCAGAAGCTTTTTAGTTTAATATAGTCCCATTTGTTGATCTCTGTTTTTACTAGATTGCTTAGTTCTGTGTCACCTTTGAAGATACCTTTATCTTCAATATCGTGGAGGGTTTTGCCGACCTTGTCTTCAACCTTGTCTACATACCTTATGATTTTTAAAGCCAGAACATTTTCTAAGAGCATAGGGAGAAAGGAGCCTCTTCTTCACCTTTTGAGGGTACCATCTGTTACTTCAGAAATGTTTCTACACCTTGGAGAACCTGAGTCACCCGTGAAGGGCTGCCAGGGTGAGCTGGGAGAGGGAATACTCTTTAGCCGTAAGAAGACATGACTTGCTTGGTGTCTACCCCCTGGGGCCCCAAGCAAGAGACCTCGTTTCCTCCCTTGTGAGAAAGGATTACCGCAGTGACTTCTGGAATTAATAATAGATGAACTTTTATAATAGATATTATATTATGTCTATATAATATAGATAGATAATAATAGATGTTCTAAGTGGATTTCTTTCAGTCACAGTTGTGGAGAAAACAGAATAGATGGAAAAGAGAACTTTGGCTCAGCACTCAGGAAACCTGCATTTCAATGCTGGTCTCACCGACAGCAGACCCAGAAAATGGGGAGTCGATTTATTTATTTGTTTTGACTTTTAAACTATGCCTGATGATGCTCAGCATTTTCTTCTGTTTCTATGCTTAGGGATCACTTCTGGCAGTGCTCACAGGACCCTGTGCAATTCCAGAATTGAATCTACATAGACCTGCAAAGCAAGCACTGCTGTACTACCCTCCCTGGCTCCCAAATAGGGGGGCTTGGTTTGTATATTCAGGTCACTTTCATTCCAATGCCATGGCACTATGATCTCAAAGCCTCTTAATGGCTTTTAAAAAAAATCCCTTGTTTTTAGTTCTGACCCTTGTTTTCTATGGCCCAATCTGCTCCAGCATCCTGAGTGTTTCGTTCCTCTGATGTCTCACAGAGTTGAGGGAGCTGGCAAGATAGCCCAGGATCTCCCAGGGAAACTCTAATGTGCCTACTCTTGAGACCCTTCTTTCAATGAATTATTGCTTCAAAGATTGATTATACCTGCACATCAAAAGAGTGTCTCATCTATCAGACATGAGTTCTTGTTAAACAGACTTGTAAAATTGGCTCATAAATCAGAATTCCCGTATGGGAACTTCTGTGTATAGTTTGTCTCTTTTGCTTCATTCTCTTTTTCTGTGTTTTCAAGGCTAACCAATGTGTTGGCTGACTGATCTAAATCTTCTTTCTAATACAACAATACATTCACTTGCCTCTCCCACCCCTGCCCCAAATTTTACATAATTGCCAGTTATTTGTAAGTTCTCTCTATTCATCCCCCTACTGAGATGGAATCGGCAGCTTTTAAACCTTATTTATTTGTTCATTTAAAAAATATTTACTAGAGATATGTTGTGTACTTGTCACATCTGGGGTCCTGGGGATACTGTGGGGAACAAAATGAATATATCCCACTTTCTCATAAAGTTCATCCTTTAATCAATGTTGTGTCTTATTTTTACATTCTTGGAGAGAAAGCGTGAACACTTTCCTAATCCTTGCCTATTTTGGAAAGTACAAAAAAGCTCTAATTTTGAGTCAGCTCTAATATCAGCTCTAATATCTAATATCAGCTCTAATATCTGAGTAACATCCTAGCTCTGCCTCTGACTAGCTGTATGTCAAAAGACGAGCTGAGAAACTGCTCTAAACTTTTGTTGTCTTAGACGTTAAATTGCTATTTAAATAGGGAGCCTGATGGGTCATGAAGATTAAATAATGTAACTAAGTAATGTCTTAGCAGGGAACTTGGAAGTAACAAGCACCAAGTTCATTAAAGTAGGTATTTAATAATGTAATAAATGTGATATATAATAATCCCCTACCATATTTCCCATTTAAATTTGTTACTTAAAAATTGGGACCTTGTCTATATCTCCTAATATCTTAGTAGAAAATCAATAAATGTATGTTAATTCAACTAATTACGGTTATACTTGGCTTACTTAAGATCCTTTCCTTAATTAACCTATGTTTTTTGTCAGTGACAATAATTACAGAGTAGAACTCTGTAGTCAATATAAAGCATGTCTTATAATAGCTCCACACTTAATTTTCTGTGTCTCAAATCTAAATTCCCACAGAATAGCAATAATTTGTATCTGTAGTTTTGACTAAATTCTTTATAAATACACAAATAACTTTATTACTGAAAAATAGAGAAATTTAAACTCTAGTTAAATGAACACTTGCATTGTGTGAACTTCTATAAGAAACCACACAGCTTTTTCACTTAAACAGAAGACACAGACAGAGACTTTGAGGTGAACCTTAAAATAATTTCCTGACTATTTTTGAGTACAGATGCGCCAATGATCTTGGAATTCCCATTGTTTTAAATAAAATAATGAAGTCATTGTGCAAATATTGGATTCAGGAGAGCTGAGTAATGCTTCTGTATCCTGTCCTCTCAAGCTGTTCCTTGAGCCTTACTCTATCACAAAATTTTTTTTAGAGGAGCCATAATTCCTCTCAAAATGAGGGTAAGGGACCACTAATAATGCCTTTGTCTTCAAGCTGTTTTCTATATCTCATGCCCATGGTGTTTAGTTACACACTAGCTTATAGATTTGCATCAGGAAACAAAAAACAAAAACAAAAACAAATTTAGAGTGGAGAGAGTGGAGGGGCTAAAGTGCCTACCTTGCATGCAATCAGTCCGCAACACCACATATGGCCCGGGGTGATCTCAGGAGTGATCCTTGAGCACTACCAGAAGCAGCTCTGAGTATGGCCAAGTGTGACCCAATCCACTGCCTCACTAAACAGATAAATAAATAAAATAAAAAATAAAAGTTAACAGAGTTTGACAAATGTTTGCAAATTGTTTAGTAAAATTTGATACAAGTTGATAAAACTTGATGCTGTTAATAAAAACATTAAGTCAAATTTTGCTAGTGATGACTCATACACTTATAATAAGGCAGAAATTCATAACCTGGCTTTCCTTGAAAAATCAATGACACTTGCTATAGGTGGTAGGTGGGACCATCGTGATTGGTACCAGGACCACTGAGTTGGGATTTTACAATTGGGAAGAGGGATTGGGCTTGTTTTTGAATATGGTGGGTAAGTAGGAATTTATAGTTAGAATAGAATGGGGTCAGTTTGTGGAAAATTACTCAGAGGAAACATCAGGAGAAATGGTTTTTTCCCCCTAAACCAATCTAGCTGGATTCTTACTGAAGGTGGCCAGCGGCCAGAGAGTTGACAGCACCAGAGGGATGGTTGAGAGTGAAGACCACGGGCAGATAGGAAGAGTGATCAGATAAGGAGTTTTCTAGCTAAGTGCTCTAGGCAGGGTTTTTGCTAAAACTGGATTTTACACGTAAGTGCTTAGTTAGTCTGGGAGAAGGTTCAGAAGCTTGAGTCAGGTCTGGTCAAGCAAAGAATCTGTGTCAGCCTCCCAGAGTTGTGGGGTCTTTGGTGGATCCCTGAGTGAACTAAGCCTGGAAGGAAAGCAGCTGGAATGGGCTGTCCCCATGTAGGAATTGGAGTCAGTGGGGAGTGAAGAGAAATAAACAAGGAATCACAGAATGCATTTACTGATCGAGGAGAATGCACTTTGTAACAACGTTAAAGGAGGTGGCTGGAGATGTTGAAGATAGAGACTGGACAAGCCAAGGAAAGATCTGATGTGTTGAGTGCCCAGCCAGGGATGGGTGGTCAGTCTGCTGTGGTTTCACAGGCCTGGTAAAGTCAGTGTGGCTATGGTAGGGAGGTCAGCTCCCCATGCCAAAGTTGAGAGCCAGGCCCAAATATGCCACGGACACTCCTGGTTCTTCATGGTAAGCCATTGGAGAGTTCAGAGACCAACCTGGGATGAGAATGGATCTGCATTTTGAGGTTTTGTTAGCTTATAGTTTCTTTTCCCTGAGATATGGTGATTTAGCACAGTGTTAATATTAGTGTTTTAGAAATGCAATGTCATTGCCCTACACCTGTCAGCAGAGTGTCACCATTGTTCTGTCACTGACTCTAGGTCCTTTCCCATTGCCCCGGCTCCTCCCACTCCTGCCCTTAGCAGTTCTGAATGCTGATGTATAGGGTCAACTATCATTATTATTATTATTATTATTATTATTATTATTATTATTATTATTGCTTTTTGGGTCACACCCGGCATTACACAGGGGTTATTCCTGGCTCTGCACTCAGGAATTACTCCTGGTGGTGCTCGGGGGACTATATCGGATGCTGGGAATCAAACCCGGGTTGGCCATGTGCAAGGCAAACGCCCTATCTGGTGTGCTACCGCTCCAGCCTCTCACTGATTCTTTTACTGTGTTTCTTTATATTCCATAGGCATGCGAGACCATCCAGTATTTGTTCTTTTCCTTCTGACTCATTTTGCTCAGTCTGATGCTCTCCAGGTCCTCCAAATTGCAACAGACCACAGGATCTCCACCGCTAAGTAGTACACAACTTCTTTATCTACTCATCTTCTTTTGCCTGATCTGCACTTCTAATGATGGTCCACCTGTTCAGGGCCAGGATGGGTTGGATTGCGGTCAGATCAAAAGCAGAGAGCCCAGACCAGAGGCCTCACTGCTCTCTGTGAGAAATGCAGGGATTTCTACCTTGGCTGACGACAGTGACACCCTCCAGAAGAAAGGAGATGGAGGGTTCATGGGCCTGGATAGCTCTGTTGAATATGTGTTTTTTTTTAGCATGATGAAAAGGAATATTTTGAGCTCGATGTTGTCCTCAAGAAATGTACTAATGCTCTGAAACAATTAATATCTAACTGTCATAAGTGTCTAGGATTTGACTTGTACCTTTTGTGGGTCTGCCTGCAGTACAGGAGAGGAGAAAACACAACAGTCGTGAGCACAGGCGTGTGGCAAGGCTGATGGATTTCCCTGCCAAGAAAACTCCTGCTCTTCATGATTAGCAGAGGCTGAGTCATGCAATCAACAGGCCTGTTTATGTACAACTGTCTTAAAATAGGCTGGAGGGAACGAGGGAAGGAGGAGGAAATCACCGCCTCCCTCCGTGTTCTGACTAATTTCCTCCTTGGAGCTTTCGGTGCAGAGGGATCTATTATTAAAGGTGTATCAGGTTATCCTGGGAGATGAAGTTTGGGCTGCGCCCATGTGTGTTTCACTGCTTTTCGTATTTTGCTTTTAGTTATGGGCAGAACAGAACTTAGACAAAACAAATCTTATAAACAAAATCAAGTTTATAGAACTGAGATTAGTGAAAAGGATCAGAGAGTAATGGCTTCGCTTAAAAACAAAGGAGAAGTAAAAACCCCACCAGAGTAAACTTTATGCTTGCAGCAATGATAAAGGGTTTGAGATAAATATCTTGGTAAAAGGCCATCTGCAAAAAAAAGTCTGGTCTTTGAGGCCGAAATTGGGTCTGTTCTCTGGATAATGAACAAATCTCATAAAGCAGCATTTTTTTGGACTTGAACCTAATAAAGAGAAACTCTCCCTCCTTTTCCTCCTACTATGACCCTGTTTCCTCTCCTAAAATCATGCAGTCTGTGGTCTGTGCAGGCCATAAGATGCCTGAGGTAAGAAGAAGTGAGAAGACTTAGAGGGGGGATACTACTTAAGAGCTGAACAAAAGTTGAGGGTCAACCCAACTGGAAACTTTTCACAGGCAAAGTGGACAAGGGAATAGATTGTTTATGTTTTTCTTGCCGGTCTTCCAGGATTGAAACTAGGGCCACCAAATACAAGGAAGGCACCCCAGCCCTTTGTGCCATCTCTCCAGCTGACATCATTTTTAGAGCAAATAATCATTCATGTCTAGGGACCAGAATGCTTATCATAAGATCCTTGATTTTATATGATTTTAAGCATGTCCATCAAGCTTGGATCCAGAAGATAGAAGATATTCCTGCAAAATGATTCAAATAGGTGTCATTTAAGTACTGCAGAAATATGGGTAAGATTTTAAAACATTTTAGAAGCATAGAAAGAAAAAGAAAAAAACTCTTTGATCACTTCCTCTACCTCCTCACTCATGCGATGTAGTCATGGTTACTCGTGGTCTCTAGCTGGTCAGAGTTTTTCTCGACACGGGCATACTTACACATAATAGACTACATAACAGTGATGGATACCATAGAGTGCATATGTTAATTCAGGTGTGAGTCTGCAGGTATAATATGGTTGCAAACCACAGTTCCAGGTGCTGTACTTTAAAAGCTGCCTTTGTGTTTTTTAATACTTGCATCATTATTTAGGTAAGGCCCTACTGCTAAGCATTCAGAAAATTGTTTCAACTAAGAAAAGTTCTAGGGCTGGAGATAGCTAGCACGGAGGGAGCATAATCCCCACGTTCACCCCCACCCTGCTATATCCCCAGCACCAAGTATGGTCCCCTGTGCACTGCTAGGAGTGACCCCTGAGTATGGCTGGGTGTCAGCCAGCTCCTTACCTCCCTCACACACAAAAAAAGCTTTTAAAAAGGAATATGAAAGAACAGAAATAAAATCTTTACGAAATGATAGAAGAGGAGTATAGCTATACAGGGGTCTAATTTACCCAAAACCCTTTAAACCAACTCTGGACATGAACCCAGAGTGATTTGCATTTACAGAAAATATCTGCCTGGGCATCCAAGACCCACTGAAGGCTGCAAGGCACTGAGCCACCTGCCTGATTCCCAGCATTCCCTGGCAAGCCCTGAAGGGTCACTATCCATGAGTGGCTGGAAACACCCTCAGAGGGAGCTGAAGCTCTTAATTAACTTCTTTATTGAATCACCGTGAGACAGAGCATCACAAAATTGTTCATCATTGGGTCTCAGTCATACAACGTTCCAACACCCATCCCTTCATCAGTGCAATGTCCCGGCACCCAGTTTCCCTCCCACCCCTTCAAGCCAGCGCCCCCCAACCCCAGCCTGCCAGAGGCAGGCACCTCTCTGAGACCAAGTTTTTTGGTGAGGAAAATAACGCAAAGAAAGGAGGTAAGAAAGTGACACAAGCAAAAGAATAAGAAAGGACAGAGGGAGCAGCTGACCTTGCTGGGCCCTGCCAAGCTCGGGAAGAGTCAGGAGGAACCTGGGTCGGTGTTCAAACCCCTGGAATGCAGATCCCAGAACCAGCCTTTCAAAAGATATTTTTGTGGCCAAAATAAGATGGAAAGGAGAAGCCAGAAGTGTTCACATAGGAAGGACACTGTGAAATTTTGATTAAGTCTTGGCAGGTGATTCAACGCTGATGGCTGTGATTCAAATTGGAACAACAACAACAACAAAATACAAGACAGGCTGTAGAGTCATTTTTTCTTTAACTTTTTAAAAAAATTTTGGGCCACACCCGGAGGCATTTAGAGCTTTCTTCTGGCTCTGTGTTTAGTGTGCTTGGGGGACCATATGGGTGCCAGGGATCAAACCCAGGTTGCTTGCAAGCAAGGCAAGCACCCTACCACTGTGCAATTAACCTCCACAGGGACTGATTTTTAATATTGTTGTTTGGGGTGAAGGATGAAGGACGCAGAAATGATGCATTTTAGTTCCAGGAAAAATGGCAAAGGCAATCTTACCTGGTCGGGGACTTCATGTTTCCATCATCAGCTTCTCTCCTTTAAAAGAGTGTTCTCATCGCTAATACTCTGGGCCCCAATGGAAACCCCAAAATTTCTTTATAGTGGAAGGTTTGGGGCAGGTATTGGAGTATACAAGGGTGGGGGTGATTAGAGGTCTAATCTTGAAGTTTTATCTCTAGAGTATGCAAATCACTCTTTTTACTTGGGGTGGGGATTCTAATACATGACAAATAGCAAAGCCTCCAAAAATTCTTTTTCACATTTTTTTATTTTCATTTTTATTTTTAGCAGTGCTGGGGCTCCAACCCAAGGCCTGGCATGTGTAAGGCAAGAACTCTCACATCATGCACATCCTCAGCCTCCCCCCAAATATTCTTTATTTACACCCTACCTAACATGAAGAGAAAGTTCATTATTCATCTCAACCTTTCTCTCCTTTTATGTGGAGTGGCTTGGGGAAGTGAGGAAGTGAAACCCTCACTGGCCACACGCATTCCTGACGCCGCTGACCACTGACCTTCTGCAGTTGTTTCCTCCTCATCAAGCCTTGCTCTGAGTGCTGCTGGTGAGGATAAGCTCTGATAAGGCACCTCTGGTTAGAGTCTGGTCGGTCCCAAGCACTGGGCTGCCTTCCTTGTGTCAGGAAACAAAGACCAAGCCAAAGAAGCAATTTCTCTGTACAGCATTGCTCATCAGTGGAGGAAGTGTTCTGAAGGAGACACTGATCTTTGCAGACCCCGAGGCTTCTAGAGAAGTTCATCTACTTTGGCAATATGTAGGTGTATTATATACCATATCATTATGTAGAAAATATATGAAATATATAAATTTTTCGTGAGCAAGACATGTTATTTCAGTCTGTTAGTTTTTCTCACGTGATAAAGCAAGTGTTCTTCAAAGGTTGAGAGACCACACCAGTGATTCTGAAAAGGGGGCTACACACAGCCATTTCAGCCTTTCTGTCGCTGTACCAGGAAATATCAGGACTCACTGCTAAGGGGAGGGGGTGCCTCCAGGGACCTTTTTCAGGAAACCAAAACTATTCCATGAAATTTAAATAAAATGAGATTTAGTTCAACAGTTGGGTTCTATATCATTTCAGAAGGGCTGGAGGAGTGCCTTTTGGACCAGGCCTGCAGAGATGATCTTCAGAATGGGGTCAGGAATGGTCTTCCCCGTGAGTGACTATCTAGAGGTGAGGAGTCTAGAGATCAAGACTAGAACACTGGCACCATTACTTTCAAGTTCATCTTACAGAACTGGGATCTAGAAATAAGGAGCAGCCTGTCACCGTCCTGTTAGTGCTTCTTAATGTGTAAGAACTAGTGGTTTGCAACCATGTCATGAGTACAGAAACGTGACATTCTATCCATCTCCATGCCATTGTGTTGCTGCCAGAAGCTTCCCCACCTCACTGCTATTCCACTCTACCTTCCAAATAAAGTTCAAACACCATCCATTGGCAGGACCAAATCTGCATCCAGATCTCTAATTGCAAGAGAATCTGAAAGTGATTGTTTTCAGTTGTGTAGTATTGAAAGGCACACAAGAGACCAGAATGGATGCTAAGGACTGTGTCTGATTTAAAGGGGAAGACTTGAGTGTAAGGGGCTTATTCTCCCTTTGCTCAGATGAAGAGAGAAGGGGTGCAGGACTACTGACAATATGTTCTCTTTTGGTTAGGTGGGGGGTGAGTGGGGTAGAGAAGGGAGCCATGCTTTTGATCCCTGCCTGGAAAATCAAAAAATGAGACACAATCTAACTGCAGGGGCACAGGTGTGTTTTGCACTATATTGGGATGGCCTGCTCTCTGAGTTCGGAATTCATAGGAAGAATGAAAATGGTAGCAGGAGGGTTTCCAATTGACCTCTTGGTCCACACCAGAGAGCGCCGCTGTAAAATTGATTCATATCTATGTAAGTGGGCTCTCTGGAGCAGGGAGGGGCTTCAGCACAAAGAAGCTAGAGATGAGCCTTGAAGTTATTAAGGGAAGAGCTAGAAGCATAGGGCAGGGAAGAATTAGCAAGCATATCAAAAACTGACAAATATTTTCCCTAAGGGAAGGACTTAGACTCTGCCAGGCCCGGGGAGTGTGCTCCAGGCTCATGTCACCTCTAGAAAAGTACAAATGGCCATGCTTCCTTAAATCTCTCTCACTTGCTTCATGAGTCACAAACTCGGTACAAGGACAGAAGGAGAAGATGCAGTGTGATGCAAGTGATTACTGTGAACTGAATGCTAGGCCCTCTTCATTCATATATTGAAAGCCTCAGATCCCTAACATAACTGTAATTGAGACAGGGCTTTTAAGGTTGAACAAGGTTATAAAGACGTAGCCCTGATGGAATAGAGTTAGTCCCCTTCTAAGAAGGGGAACCTTGGCAGGGCATTCAAAGCAAGACATTGTCTGCATGTCAGGAAGATGGTCTGCACCAGGAACAGGGTTAGCCATAAAATTGGACTTCCAGATCTGTGTAAAATAAATTCTGTTGTTGGAACCTTCACTGGGATTTTTCTACGGCAGCCTGAGCAAACTAACTCAATGAGAAGCTGAGTAAATCATCTCTGTCATACAGTAATTTGAAGCTGGAGGGAGGAAGGATTCCTCAGATATCCTACCAAGCCTAGCATTCCAACAACTATATAAAAATGGGTATTTTGCTTATTAGATTGAGATCATAACTTGTTATTTTTTTCTTCCAAGACAATAAACAGAAGTGGCATGGCATTTATTGAGATTTCTTTTAAAGACTAGAGAAAAACTAGCCCATAGACTAGAATTAAAGAGAGTGTGGGGACAAAAGATAAAGCAGTCTGCTGAGTACATCCTGAGATTTGTTCATATTTAACATATTGACAGGAAACTAGCCTCTGGAATCAAAATACCATGTTTTATAGTAAAGAGAAGCTACATTTTAGAAGGAGACAGAAACCTACATCCAAAAGGAGGTAAAAAAAAATTCTGAGCCCCTTGGAAATGGCTGTGGTTGACTAAGAATACCAGTCCCAACAGGATGGGCACTTTGATGGAGATAAAGAAAAAGGAGAGTAGAGTGGGGGCAGATTGAGGTTGGGGAGACTTAATCAAGTCCTACCTAGGGACTGGAATTCTTGGCCCAAAATCCCGGAACGCTCACATTCCTATGGAGAAATATCCCTCCCCTGGTTGAGAGGACACCCACCTGTCTTAGTGGAGAAACGCTCTTTAGGATTGCTTAATTACCACTGTTGTGATTTTATTCTCATCTTTGGGTCAATTGTATCCCTAGGTAGCAATTTGAGAAAGAGATAAAAATGATGGGGATGATGTTGAACTGAAACTATTTCAACTTCACAGTTTTATTTCTCATTGGAAATTAATACTCTGAACACGTTAGTCATTCTGACTTCTCATAATGGGGTGGGAGAGGGACGTACCAGTTTGCTAACACAAGTCTTGGAGGCTTCCAGATAACAATTAATTAATAAGTATTCTGGTTTGCTTATATGTTTCTGTGAGTTTGGTTAATGTGAGTCTCAATGAGGGAGTAGACTGTTCTCATGTCTATTAAATATCAAACAATGGGTTGATATGATTCAATTTGATGAATATACAAGTTGTAGTAAACAACCAAGGTGCATCCCTTATTGTTAATCTTTTAGAAACTAACTTGCTGTTCTTTTGCAGGCATGGATTATGAGATCCCCTTTTATTTCCAACTGTACCAGTGACCTTTATAGAAAAAGGGGGAATTCAAGTTTCTCAACACTCAAGGAGTCCCTGAAAATCACAGCTTTTTTGTTGAAGTTGCTTAATGGATCCCAATCTAATTTCCCCCATTGTTCATGAAAATTTTGTTGTTGCAAGCAATTTCTTAACTTGTTAAACTTATTTATCAGATGATAAGTAAATTACCTTAGGTGTAGAATACAGTTATAAGCTATGTGGAAATATCGATTGTATATATGACAAGAAATTACCATTTCATTCCAGTTACTGCAAGAAAAAATGGGGAGATTGTGCCCATTCGCCACTTCTATTCGGAGTTTTTCAGCCTCTCTGTCTCCTTTCCCAAGCATGATAATTCTCATTACAAAAATAGAACAGCTCTAAAGGAGGCCGGAGGGTGTTTAATTGGGATGAGGACACATGGCTGACATTCTTGACCTTCTTCTAACAGGAAATTAGGATAGGTCAATGCCCCCTTTGTAGAAAGAAGTCAAATCCAAAAGGTAATGAAAAACCCAGATTTTATAAAAGAAGTTGACCCTGGCAAAGGCAAACTTATGGTATCTTTTGCATTGCTTGTATTTAATTATTTTAATTGACTCAACAAAGAAAAAACATTCTTTTAGAATTTATATTTCGAATGTGTTTATATATCAAAGTTAGAATTTTAAAAAGATATTAACTAACAATGTAAAATTTGGTACATCCACTAAAATATACTTGTAGTTTATGTCAATCAGTTCCCAGGAAAAGATAAATGGCACCAAAAAACAAGGAAATAATTCTGAACTCTAAGTAGCATGAACGCTCAGCAGAGTAGAGTGGGCTGGGGGATTCATAAATCATAAAATCTTAGCAATGTTGAAATAAGAGAACAGTAGTCTAATTTACATACCATACAACCTATCCACTAGAGTGGTTTAATTATTTTTAACCAATTGGCAGTTGTGCAATCCCCACCACTCCCAATTTGAGAACTTTCCATTGCATCACAGAATTTTATTTATACCTGCTTGCCATAAATCTGCCCTCTGCCCTTTGCCCTCTGCATTTGGTCACCAAGAATTTATTTTCTAATTATATAAATTTTCTATAAATGCAAGATGTATATTGTTGTATGTCTGGCTTTTTAAGTTAATAAAATTTTAGATATTAAAATTAATACTGCAATGAAAATTCTGAATTGGTATTTGTTTGATTTTACTTTATTTCACAGTGAAATTGATGAGTTTGTGGTAAGTTTGTTGAACTTTTTAAGAAACTGCCAAGATTTTCCCAAAGTGACTAGTAGTTTACATCTTTGTCAGCATTGTATGACATTCTCAATCTCCACCATGTCTTCAATGCATCTTATACTTTAAAAAAAAATTTTACCCATTCTAATGATCAGAGAAATGGTAATAGATGATTGTTTTAATTTTGCAATTTTCTGATGAGTAAAGATATGAAGCACATTTTCATGTGATCATGTCTATGTCTTCTATATCTGCTATATGTTCCTTGATAAATTGTTATTTCTATATCTTTTGTGAAATGTCAACTGATTATTTTGCATATTTTTTGTTGGGGCATTTGTATTATTGTTATTAACTTGTAAGAGTTCCTCATATGTGCTAAAAAACAGTCTTTTATAGGACTCACAAAGATTTTTCTCTCAATATGACTTATTTTTAAATTTTCTTAATGGGGTTTTGGGGGACCCTCAAGCAGCGCTAAGGATTCCTGAGACAACTCCTGGTTATCTTAGCCAACCAGACGCAAGTGGTTCAATGCAAGGGGCCACGGACATGGTGCTGTGGCCTGGAGTGTCAAGAATGACTTGGCCCATCTAAACAGCCACAGCTCCTACAAAACTGTTTGACAAATAGAAGAGAAAGAACTTGTGTTGAATAAAGGGTGAAATAAAATCTATAAAATGACATAAAGTTACTATTAGGGAATTGTTGTAGTGAATCTAACAATAAGTTACTATTATCAAGAGAATAGAAGAGTAGACAGGAAGACACAGTTACAAATCAAGGCTCATAATTCTTTCTGGGGATAATGCCAGAAAAAAATAGAGACGTGTTTGGGGAATCTTGATTCTCTAGATGAGATATTTTGCTCTCTATCTTTGGCTTTTCTCTTCTGGAGTCGTGGGATTGAGTGGGTCAATGCAATGTAAAGCGAAGAGGGAAAACCAAGCTCACAGCCAGCAAGATATTAAGAAAAGAATAACATGGACCAGATGGAGTCAGGATCCTCAGACCTTTTACATCTCTGCCCCACCCCACTGCCGAAAGCAGCTAATCTGCTGCCTCATGACATTTGCTATCTTTCTTTTTTTTTCTTTTTTCCTTTAAAATGGGAATAAGGGGCTAGGGTTATAGTACAGCAGGGAGGGCATTTGCCTTGCATATGGCCTACCAGGGTTCGGTCCTCGGCATCCCATATGGTCCTCTGAGCACCACCAGGAGTAATTCCTGAGTGTGGAGCCAGAAATAACTCCTGAGCATCACTGGGTGTGGCCAAAAAAGTGCTTCCCCCAGCAAAAAAAAAAATAACTAAAATAATTAAAAAAAAAAAACCCACAAAAAAATGGGAATAAGAGGTTGACGAGATAGCACAAGAGACAGAGCACATGTGGAGCACATGCAAGGCCCTGTGATCTTGGTCACTATAGGTTCCATTGAACACCCCTGGGTGGCGTCCTGGTGAGTCCAACCATCTCTGGCATGGTTTAACCTCCCCCCCTCCATTATAAAATGAAATGGGAATGGAAGCCCCCACAGGCTTCCAAACCAGCAGCAAAAATGCTGACCAAGCTCACCCCTAAGCTCCTCCAGTTTATATTGGGGCCTGTGGGGTTATAAAAAAATGAAAAGTTTCAGGAGAGAGATATCTGGAGATATGAGTGACTGGAATCCATGATGGTCCACTGGACCACCAGGAGTCACAACCCAACCCCTGGCCCTGGCCCAAGGAGGGGAGTGAAATCCACTAGAGAAAGACTTTCCGGAGTCACAAACAGCTGAAGCCTCACCCCACAGACAATGCAACACCAGAAACAATAAAAAATGAAGGAATTTAGTCACATCAACAGATGGTGACAGAAGTCCAGGAAGAGCCTCAACTACATTAATTTTTTTTTAACTGCCTGAAGAAGGCTTTAGAACAATAATCCCCTTGATGTTTAATGAACTGGGAAAAACAAAAACATTTGAACAGTGAATCAATAAACTGAAAGAATCTGGTGGAAAAAAATGAAAAAATTCATTTAAATGGCAGTGAAAGAGCTAAAGACAGTAGCAAATCTCAGCAACAGAATGGAAGAAGCTGAAAACCAAGTCTGTGACCTTAATGAAAAGATGTACAGCTCCATCAATAAAGAAGAAGTAGGAAAGAGAGTTAGAGAAAAATGAAAAGACTTTAAAGGAGATTGTTGATAATACCAGGATAATAATCTCAGAATAACAGACATTCCATAAGGAGAAGACAGAGGGTAAGTAGAGGAACAGCTTGTTGAATAACTGAAAACTCCCACAATTTGAACTGGGAGATGGGTGCAGTGAGTAGCAAGCACATAGGGCCAATCAGAGTAAACCTAAACAAAACAACACCAAAATATATTGAAATTAAAATAGCAGAACCAAAGACAGAGATGAACTTAAAGCAGTAAAACAAAATTAAAAATAAGCAAAACCTCATATATCAGGGGAAGAAACATAAGATTCACAGCATACCTTTCAATGAAACTTTACAAGCTATGGGAAAATGGAATGACATGTACAAAGTATTAAGTTAAAGGAACCTCCACCCAAGAATCTTCTATTCTGCAAACTTATCACTCATATTTGAAGGACTGATAAAGAAAATATCAAAGAACAGCCAAGAACATTTATTGCATCTAAACCAGCTCTGCTAGGCATATTTAATGGTCTTCTATTTTTTAAAAAAGATAAAAATGGCTAAAGCAACCAAAATCCTCATAGATAAATAGTAATATGCTCCTTTGAGTCAATAATTTCTCTAAATGTCAATGGGCTGAACTCCCCAATTAAAATTTCCAGTGTCTGGATGGACTAGGAAACAAAATTCAATTTTGGACTTTTTACAAGACATACTCGAAGTTTCATGATAAACATAGGCCCAGAGTGAACTATTGAAAAACAAAAATACAAGCTAATGGTAGACTGAAAATAACACTTGGATGGCCAAGCCTGCATCAGACAAAATAGAGTTTAAACAAAAGAAATCAACAAGAGATAGAATGGATATCACATAGTGCTTAAGAGATCAAGTGGGCTTAACTCAGCAATATATATGCACCAAATGAAGGGGAAGATAACTTTATAAAGCAACTTCTAATAGATCTGAGGAGCTATATTACAGCAATATATAGTAGTGGGAGAGGAACACCTACTCTCACCATTGGACAGATCAACCAGATAGAACAAAAAGTAAGGAAGCAAGAATGAAGAACTGGAATAATTGAGATTAATAGACATATACAGGATCCAACATCTCCAAAATGTTGAATACACATTCTTCTCCAGTGCATATGGAACATTCTTCAGGATAGATCACATGCTGAGGAACAATCTGAAAACCCATAAGGTCATGAAAATAGAACTAAAATCATTTGTGTTTTTGATCGCAGTGCCATGAAGGTAGAAATTAACTATAGACATTAACAATGTGAATAGGAGTTGGAGTGATAAGACAGGAGATAAGATACTTGTCTAGAAATCAGCTGACCAGGGTCCAATTCCTAGCACCCCATATGGCCTCCTGAGCCCTCAGGATTGATCCTTGTGTGCAGAACCAGGAATAAACTAAGAGCATGGCCAGTTGTGGTCCCAAAACCAAGAAAAATGGGAATAAAGAAAATGTAAGAAAATTTATTTGTTGAAACCGCAAGAGATTAAAAAATGGGAACAATAATTATACTTGACAAGAGGTTGTGAAGGTCAGGTACGTGTTGAATGTGACTGCTGTACAATATAAGGAACCCAGTGAACTCTGCCCAAAGATCCAGAGAAGTTCAGGGGCAAAGTGCAGCTGAGTGTAATGAGAACTTGCTAGCATGAAGAGCCAGGGGGCCAGAGGTGAAGACAATTTATTTGTGGCAAAATTCTTCATTCCTGCAATAAACCTAGCCTGATAGTAAGGGAAAAAATACTATCCAGTGTCATCAGAGATATAATTTGGGGAATAGAATTCAGGGAAAGCTCTCTGGAAAAAAGATACCGTATCATTTCATGCTTTTATCTTAAATTTTTAGAGATGTGGGAGATACAAGACTCCAGCTGAAAGATAAATGGTATCATGGAACAAAAGGGAGAGGAAGAGATTAGCTGAAATCTAAGCAACTGTCATTATAAAAGGAAAAAGTGGGAAGAATTTTCCTCATCAGTCAAATGAACAGGTTAGTACAGATAACCTTAGAGACTGTGTTTTGCTTATGATTCCACCATGAAGAAAGCCATTTCACAGAAGTAAGACTATTCGCCAGTTTTTCCAGAAGAGATTTTAAGAGGGCTGATAAGATAGAATTCCAAAATAATTCCCTTAAGAAGAGAAAGTACTTTGAAAGAAGCAAAAAATTAGAAATAAATAATGCTTACCTTAGACACAATCCAGTACTTTAAAATTAAACATATGCAGAGGAGGGGGACCAAAACAAAAGTACTAAGGAAAAATTTAATTCTGTAGGTAGAATATTCTTCTTATAGGAATTCAGAGAAAGCCAGTGTTTTGAAATGTGGTGCTGGGGATAGGTAGCTTACAGATTGCAAAACCAAACAGAGAAATTAAATTTTAAAAGACCTGGAGAGCTGCAAAGGGATTATGAGAATTTGGGAAAGCAAGAAGAGAGAGAGAGAGAGAGAGAGAGAGAGAGAGAGAGAGAGAGAGAGAGAGAGAGAGGGAGAGAGAGAAAGAGAGAGAGAGAGAGAGAGAGAGAGAGAGAGAGAGAGAGAGAGAGAGAGAGAGAGAGAGAGAGACCATTAAAGGTCCCAGAAGGTCCCAGGCTCCCAGGGACTGGGAGGAATACCATGACTCACAAAGGTCACAAAAGAATACTGTCATCAAAGAAAGTATCCAAAGTGTCTGGGTGGAGAAGCAAAGACTACCTCCCCACCCCCGCCCGTCTGTAGTCTTCTGAGGCTGGATTAACAGACATGTTAAAATCAGTCAGATTTCTAGAAGGAAATGCCAATGTTTCATAGCATATGTGCAGAGAATTCACATGACTATAAGTACTAAAATAACATAGGGCAGACTTGGAAAATGCATCCTATGTTACAGGACCTAGGGTGTCAAGGAGAGGGGGGAACATATAATGCAAGAAGAGGATAACCTCATCTTCATGCTGAGAGTGAAGAGCTGAGTTTTTCATGAGGCCAGATTCCCTGAAACACATCCTAGGGTAGTACTCTCCCAAGGCCGTTTTTGTAGAGTTAAAGGCAGACTGGGCAAAGTCTTTATTTGCAAGTTGAATGGAGCTAGACATTGTCATGTTAAGTGAAATGGGAGTGGGAGAAGGATAAATACTGGATGACCATTCTCTCCTGTTGTTCATAGAAAAACAAAGCCAAAGAACTGCAGTATCTAAAGATAACAACCTCTTAGTCTTTGGCTACAGAGCACATTACCAAGCACAGGGGGTGTGGGTGGGTGATTGTTCTAGAAATGGCAATAGGGCAGTGATGGAGGGTCTTGGACATGCTGGTGGTGGTGTGGTGAGGGGGAAGGGCAGTAGTTTTGTATACCATGAACATGAAAACTATTATAACTTGGTTACCTCTACTGTCTTAAATGTTTTTTTAAAAAGGGTCCAGAGAGATAGTACAGGGATTAACGCTTTGCACTCAGCCAACCTTGGGTTCAATCCTTGGTATTGCATATGGGACTATGAGTCCCATCAGGAGGGATCCCTGAACACAGAGTCAGGAGTAAGCCCTGAACATCTTCAGGTATGGCAGTCAAAAATAAAAAAACGAAAGTAAATGAAAGAAAAAAGAGCAAGGTACTGAGAAAAGGATAAAAAACTTTTCAGTTTCGAAAAACTTTGCTGCTCTTTACTTAAAAAAAAAAAAAAAGCATCAGAGAAGCAATGGGCTTCCTCCCCAACCTCCATCCCAGACCCACAAGGTCTTGTCTGCCGTAAGTTTCCCATACCTAAGTAATGCTTACTGGACAAGCCCTATTCTGTGAGGGTTCTGAGAAGTCTTCCTGACCCTTTGAGCTAGGCTGACTTCATAAGAGACTGGCAAATTTCTTAGTTCTCTGGATCTGCAAACCTACTTGCCGGTACCCACCAGGCACTTATTTGTGGCCTATGTAATGGTCCTGAATGAGCTTTCTAATGAATGCTTCAATATTTGCATATGATTCTCCTTAAAAATATAACAGCCAGACTATGTCATCACGCCTGTGCTGAACCTTTGCCACACAGGCTTCGTGTTCTGTTCTCACTGGTTGGCACGGGGCCTTGGAAGGCTGCCCTGGGTCATAAGCAGGGCCCTTTGCCCTCTGGTTTCCTGCTGGGATTCTGACAAATACTGTATATTACTGTGAGGTATTTTGGAAAGATACCTGATTACATTTATTCTTTGTGAGAAGATAGGCAAGTGAATGATATTTGTATATTTAGTTATCACAGCAGTGTGCTGAATTTGAGAAATTTCTGAGTATTTCAAACTGTCAGAGGGAAAATTAAGAAACACCTTTCCCGGGGCCGGAGTGATAGCACAGCGGGTAGGGCGTTTGCCTTGCACGCGGCCGACCCGGGTTCGATCCCCGGCATCCCATATGGTCCCCCAAGCACCGCCAGGAGTAATTCCTGAGTGCAAAGCCAGGAGTAACCCCTGAGCATCGCTGGGTGTGACCCAAAAAGCAAAAAAAAAAAAAAAAAAGCAAAAAAAAAAAAGAAACACCTTTCCCTTATTTTGGAACCAGAAGCTCCAAAGGGACATCATGTTAAATCAAATCGTTTTACTTTTTAGCTCTCTAAACACACTGCAACCAGCCTTCAGAGTGTGATGATCCTTCCAGAACATGATCATTTGCTCACAGAGGAATCACAGTGAAGGGTACTGTGACCTTGACAATGGCCCCTTCCTTGAGATCTTACTATCTCTGTATTCCTCTTCTTTCCATGTAGTATTTAGTCATGAAAATCTTGGTAACCAAAATCTTGAAGAGTTGAAAAGCACGAGGAAGACAATCCATTCTCTCTAGACTCATACAAAGGTATTTCCGAATGAGATAAATATTTTCATTGCAAAAATAAAATATTATAACAACTTTAAGAAGACATAGGCGAAGTAAACTGTAAAGGCACTCCCTTTACTTTATCCTTAATCCTATCACCTCAGTCCCACATGCAGGAATTATTGCTTAAACTTTTTTTATTTTTTATTTTTTTGTCTTTTTTGGGTCACACCCAACGATGCCCAGGGGTTACTCCTGGCTCTTAACTTACCAATTACTCCTGGTGATGCCCCTCAGGGAACTTTGAGGAATGCAAGGGATCGAAACTGTGGCAGCTTCGAGCAAGGTAAACACCTTACCTGCTGTACTATCGCTCGGGCCCCAATATATTTTTAAATTAATTTATTTTTAAACCATACCTGGAGGTGTTCAGAGGCTACTTCCAGCTTGGTACTGGGGATTACTCCTGGTGCTATTTGGGGCCGTACCTGGTGCTGAGGATCAGACCCAGGGCTCTTGCATGCAAACCAGGAACTCTGAGCCATCTCCCAAATTACTTAACATGTTTTAAAAAGAAATGAAGGAACAGAACAAGTTTCCTTTATATGTGTTTAGACTGTGGGGGTGGGGTGGGGAGAACATTAGTGAAAAAGTAATTAGCTTCTATTGTGCTCACTTTAAAGTAATAGAAAGGGTTAGCACTGATCCAAAAAGGATTTAAGTGAAGGGGGAAAAAAAGACTTAAAAAGTGATTAGCAGAAAAGAGTGAGATAAGATGGAAAAAAATTTTTTTGAGAAAAAAGTTTATTCGTAGATAAGAATTCAATTTGCTGAGGGGAAATTAAAAAAGAGATTCTGTTCTACCAAGTTTTAAGAATTGAAACTTCCAGAGAGAAGTAGAGATAGAATGTGGTTCACAGGCCATGGGAAATGGCTCACTCTAAGGAATGTGGCCAGTTACAGCAGGACAGTTAACACGGGTCCCCATGGCTGCTGGAGTCAGGAGGAGAAAGGATGGTGACACTTGGTTTTGGATACTCCCTTAAAATCTCAGGCCTAACGCATTTAGCATAGAGGGATTGGAGTCAATGTTGATAAGAATAAAATCATCTCTTCTAAAATGTAGAAGAGACTGTTAATGACAGCAAGAGTACATTGCCCTCATTTTAATACTTGAGGGTGATGAATATAATTAGAGGCTAAGAAATAACAAGGTTATTTACCAAGAAGGTCATTTTTATTTGTTTATTAGGTTTTTGTTTATGGTCACAACTGCTACCACAGTCTATGATGAGAACTTCTAGCTTTTTCAAATTTCTTTTATTATTTTTTGTCCCAAATGAAATAGCCACTGTATCCTTGGAGATTATTGTGTTGGGATTAGGGATTTGCCTGCAAACACCCTAAAAGCTTAGATGCTGGGCAAGTTTTCACAGGACCGATGATGGACTTGAGTTCATGTAGGAAAGAGAGAAAAATCCTCCCTAAGGGGAAGTGGGAAGAAAAATGAGGAACAAAATGTAAGAAAGAGGTAGGCTAGCGATGTTTATGTTCAGTAACTTTGCGTTATCGGTTTCTGAGTGTGGTGTGAAAACATTTAATAGACGATGATTTGAATAGGAAGTGGTTAAGAGAAAAGAATGAATTCTCCAAAATAGGGCAAAGTTGCTTTTGTTATTGTTGTTAAGAAGTTACTTGTTGAACTAGGGTGGTTTTAAAGGTATAGGATTAATAAGATAAAAAAATTAGTATCTGGGAAGACATAGCACTTCTTCCTTTTTTTGAACAAAATTATTTTGGTTGTTTTCCCAAAAGAGCATATTGCCCAATAGAATATATTGATCCTTTTTAAAAATTATTTTGAAATCAGGCTTTGAAAAGTCAGCAACCTATATTTTTCTATTTTTTGTGGGGGGGGATCACATCCGGCAATGCATAGGGGTTACTCCTGGCTCTGCACTCAGGAATTACTCCTGGCAATGCTCAGGGGACCATATGGGAGGCTGGGACTCAAACCCGGGTTGGTTGCATGCAAGGCAAATGCTCTACCCACTGTGCTATTGTTTCAGCCCAGAAACCTATATTTTTCTAATTATCCATGGATGTCCAGTTGTTAAACTACTAAAATGGAAAAGACCTTAGTGTGGACATTTCTTGTAGTGGGCAGACCAAAGCCAGTAAGTAGCAAAGGGAGTTTGTAATAGTACTTAATAATGTTAACTAGTGGTTACATGATAAACAGCATATAGCAGAACTCACAAGTTCACATTCAAGTTCTAAGTAACTACCTATATGCAGACACTCAAAAGACCAAGTTTAATCAAGCTATTTCCTACAAAACATATGCCTATTACCTGCACACTTTTTTTTAAAAAGTGGAGGTATCACTATTTTTTTCATTTTTATTTCAGCTTGTTAAATTCCAATGATCTGTAAGTATAATATTACTTTGATTATAAAGAATAAAATGGTCCCATTCTAAGGTGGGGAAAAGACCCAGAGAATATAGATGATAAGGAGAACTCTAGTTCTATGCTCTTCTCTCCTTCCCTTCTTTATTTCCCTCTTTACTCTGCCCTTCTCCTGGCAACTTTCCTCTTTTCTTTCTCTGCTCAACTGGTCCCAGATGGTTGTGAATTGTCCACCTTTTCTCTCCCATCTTTAGCATGGCCAGGCTCACTTTCTCTTCTTAGTCTGCTCAGAACCCATGTCCTGGAGTAAATGCCTCACCTGCGAGTTTCCATGCTTGCCTGTGCTGTTTCTTCTTAGATCCTTCTCCTCCACTTGTAAGCACTGGACCTTTTGCTCCTTTTCTTTATTGCTCTGTGAGCCCCATGTCACCCCAGAGCTTTGCAGACACAGACACCTCTGTGAAAGGCACACACTGCCTAGGGTTATGCCATTTCCCTTTGACCTGGGTCTCCTTCAACATTTATTGAATGAGTAAATGAACAAATGAATCAAGTGCTCACACTTCAGGATTACATATTATGTAATCACAACTTGTTGTGTTTTCCTAGTAGCACTGTAGCACTGTCATCCCGTTGTTCATCTATTTGCTAGAGCAGGCACCAGTAACGTCTCCATTGTGACACTTGTTACTGTTTTTGGCATATCGAATATGCCTCGGGTAGCTTGCCAGGTTCTGCCATGCAGGCGAGATACTCCCAGTAGCTTTCTGGGCTCTCGGAGAGGGACGGAAAAATCAAACCTGGGTCAACTGCGTGCAAGGCAAACGCCCTACCAGCTGTGCTATTGCTCCAGTCCTAGTAACTAGTTATAATTTGTCTTCAGGACATCAAGCAGCAGAATTAACTGGGTCTGAAGTTTGGACCAGAATTTCCTAGTATAAATCAGTGTTGGGCTATCATGAAGGAAATTGTAGTGAAACTAATAAACCGAAAAGAATTCCCCCTCATTTGCTTCTTGTGGATTAGCTGAAAATTCTAGTGGCAGATGTGTCTCAGAGGACCAAGAAGAAGCCCATCTCCAGATGAATGGATTTGTCTACTTTGAATACAAATATAAGTACAAAGTCAACATTGAAGAGCAGATGACCAAGTTGGTTGGCATTCCATTAAACATTCATTCCAACTAGAGAAATGTATAATGTGCAAAGAAAATGGTTTGTGGTTTATATTTTTGTGATCTTAGGAAGATTCCCAGGAGGCTCCTTTATTTTCATCCTCTCACCAGGAACCTGAGCGTTTGTGTTGGATCTTTAGCCAGATTGCAGAAATTGGTGTTAATGTTTCTGATTTGATTTCATCATGGTCTACCCATACAATAGTCTCTCACAGTTACTGCTTCCTTCAGGAGGAACTCTCTTCAATCCAGGCTTATGCTTACCTATTTTAAAAAAAGAGGGTGGAAATACTTCTGAATTAAAAGCCTAAAGTATTACATCATCTAGTGTTCAAATTCTTTCCCATACGAACTGGATCATATCCATTAGCACAGGTATCATATTCCTGTTGGGGCTTACTGCAAATTCTTAAGATATCAACATCAAGAAAACTCACATTGTGCTTCTAATTGGAAGCAGAAGGGAATAAACTGTATTTCTTGTATGAAAAAGTGAGATTTCCCTTTCAAAGCCCATGGGAAAATTTTTGGCTTACAGGGTTTTGCTGCCACAACCAGAGAAGTTAAAATGTTCTTAGGTATGTAAAACTCATTCCCAATTATCAAACTCTGTACAAACTGCAGGATTAATTTCTCTCTGTGAGTTTCAGTGTAACATAATTAAGTTGTTCTCTGCATTCTTTAGTCAAAATAGTTCATCAGAACAGTATCTCCACTGTAGCCTAAGGCACACATGAGCAGAGCGGAGTTTCTAAGAGGCTCTGGATGGGAAGGTCAGAGAGAGAGAAAGGTCAGTCTATTTTAAATGGTCACTAAGTCGCTCAGATTCTAATCCCATAGGTTACTCCATGGGATTGCTCTATTATGAAGGAAGTCATGTGATTGTCCAGTAAATATTTTGTTTTGCTCATTTCAACCCTAACTTTTGGGTTCTGGGACTTACTGGATTTAGCAGAAGCTGAACGGAGGTAGCTTACAAGTAAATTATTTCCTTTTGCAGTATAAATAACCCAACTGGTAGTGGTTTGGCAGCTGGCCATACTCACTTACAAAGGTACAAGCCAAGATTTGTTCTTTCCTGGGTTAAGATTTTCCCAGAAGCACATTTAGGATCAACTGTATCCTTCCCTTATTAAGGCTTGAGATACAGAAGGAGGAATGGAAAAGGAGGAAGCTTGTCTGTCAGCAAGATTACTAAATATTCCATTCCAGAAAGCCAACTGGCACCTGATCAGCCAGAGTTGAAAGGCCACAGGACACCTGGATCAGGTGCTTCCTTCTTTGTCTCCACTGTATAGAAGTCATATTGTCAGATAATTTCCAATGGGAACTGACCAATCAGCTTTCCAAATGCCTATACAAATCACCCACTGAGCATCAGGTAGTGCCAAGAATAGTCCATAATGCAAAAATATCTGCCCCACTTTCAGTCTCCAGTGCCTGAAAAACCATCACTAAAGATTTTTGTCTAAGCATTGAAAACTGGGTTTCAAAGTCAGAGGTCTTGGATTGTGTCATTCTTCGAGCAAGTCACCTAACTTCTGTGGGCACCAATTTATTATCCACAAAAATCTAGATAATAATGCCATCTTTCAGGTTGTTAGGATTAAAGGAAATTATACATGCTTTCAAATTTTGATAAATATGAAGATTGTCTTGGACATTAAAATTGTAGATTCTTGAGCTCTTTCTAAAGAGAACTTATTTGCAAATACAAAGGTTATAGAAGTATAAATAATCACCCTTCCCATCCTGGGATTCCTGGACAGGTCAACAATTTAAATTGGGATATATCAGGAAAGGGAGTAGGTGTCAATAAATTCATTACATTGACTATCTTATATGACCTAAACCTTTACACATATGATAATATTTAGAATTAGATGACCTCATTGGCATTCCAATTTTTCAGATGAGTAGATGTGGCTGAGAAAAAAAGATTTTTGTATATAAAACCCAGCTAATAAACAACAGTATTGCAAATATGCTTTATTTTCTTCTGAAGCCCAACTTCTTCCTGTTGAGCTAGAATTAGTTCATTGATTAGTCATAGATTCTTTCTAAATGACCAGAGACCAGACTTTGAGAAGAGCAAAAATATAAATAAGATCAGTAGCGTTAGAAACACCCTGAGAAATTGCTAGAAATACAGATTTTGGGGCGCTATCCCATACTTCTAGATCAGAATCTCTGAAAGTGGGGCTCAGAAAAGTGGGTCCTAATAAGTCTTTGGGTAATTCCTGTGCACCATCACCTCTTGCCCTTCTGCTATCTAGTCCACCAGAAACCCAAAATAGAAGGTTCTTATTTCCCATTTGTTAGGTTATTGAAGAGGAAAATGCCCCAAACATTTCTATATCAACTAGTGATAATCATGGTCCCACTGTAGGCCTCAGGCATTGAGTATGGACATGTGTGTGTTTATATGCCAGGATGCTGGAAGAGTGGAAGACTGGGGTCACCAAGGACAGGAGACACCAAGGAATGGGAGGTGACTGAGGTAAAGGTGAACAATCTCAGGGCACTCACTTTCACCTCCCCTTGCTGTTTGTCCATCTCACTATGTGGTAAGAGGCAGGGTAGTACTGTAGCCCACATAACCTTTATCAAGAAAATAGTAGCAGAAGAATCTTCTATAAATCAAGGAATGTTAAATGTCTGACTTAAATCATCTTTCTCAGGTGAAAGCAGACATAGGGTAAGTTCAACAAATAAAAGATCATCAATTATCACATTTTGTTAATAATAAATGGAAATAAAATGGGCTCTGAAAAATGTTTATCTTTTCTTTTTGTTTTAACTCCCTGCACCCTCCATGCCCCCACCAACGTATGTCTTTGAGGTTATCATGTGTTCAAGTTCAAAAAATTTCCCCTCAGAAACTTCCTTGAGATTATAATAAGAGTGAATGTGAAAATGAATAACCAAAAGGCAGGAGGTGTAAAAGAAAATTAGAAATAAATATGCTTAGAAATGGTAGAACTAAAATTGCAGGTTTTTTTCCAAATAATTATTAGGTAATGAATTGAGAATTAACCATAGACCCATAAGAGCTTTTAGGAGATTATTGAATGTGACAGAAATGGGTTGTTCCAATTAATTTTTTCACAGTTTTGAATCATGGTTTTGAACAAGTGAATGCATTCTCATGGTTCAAAATTTAAAAAATGCAAAAGAACATGTAAGAGAAAGGCTTCCTCTTGCCCCTCCTATCCTCATAGGCTGCCAAGATCAAAAAGTTATTTTAGATCTTCCTAGGAGGTTTATACTTATAAACACCTTATCCGGGCCTGGGGAGATAGCACAAAGGGTAGGCATTTGCCTTGTATACTGATGACCTGGGTTCGATCCCTGGCATCACATATGGTTCCCCAAATACCTCCAGGAATTATTTCTAGGTGCAGACCAGGAGAAGACCCTGAGCATCACCAGGTGTGGACCAAAACACAACAACAAATTAAATGTCTTATTCACATAAATGCCAGCATCATATATAGTCTTCTGCCTCCTTTAAAAAAATCTACTAGCATTTCAATCCAATAAAAATAAGCTTCACATATAAACATGAGATAGAGTTAGCTGTGTGCCTTCTAAAGCAGCATTCCCAGAATAATGAATCGTTCAGTATAGCTTTGCTTCTATGATGTAGCTGTGACCTCATTTGCTTCATTTCCCCCTTCTTTTTTGTTTTTTTTGGGGGGGTGGGAAGGGAGCTCCCAAGTGGTGTTCAGGAGGCCCAGTGGCCAAACTACTGATTCTTGGCCATCTGGGCTGCAGTTCAGCCTAAGGGCCCACAGATGTGGTGACGCTCTGGCCCCGCAGTCCTGGAGATACCTGAGTCACTCTGGTAGCTCTGGGGTCCTCCAGGACCACACCACACCCAGTAGTGCTCAGGGGTTTCCCTCAGGAGATGCTGGTGTGAGGGGGGGTGGGCTGGAAGGACATGGCGCCACATATCAAACCTGGGTCATTGTATGCTGAGCATACACCCCGACCTCTGCACTGTCTCTAAGTCCCATAAGCTTCATTCTATTTCTACCCTAACAGTGTTAAATGGAAGCAGGTACTAATGAACTGGGAACTTTGGGGAATGCACTTGGGCCAGGTGGCCAAACAGGAAGGGACTTTCACATGCCAGTGCTAGATCAAGATTTCTACAGATGCAGAAACATCTCTATTTCTCCAGGTCTTATTCTAGCTCAGTGGGAGTCTTAGAGAACACTTATAACTGCCTGCCTAAAGCAAGACTCCAAAGAGTCAAGTAGATTCCTGTTGATGGACGAGTCCCATATATATCACACATAAGAAAGATCTCGGAGAAAATCAATCACTATCTAGAAGGCAATTCTTTGTCTACTTGGTGAATGTAGAACTTCAGCTGGAGGTGCTGGGTAGTGGTATTTCCAGCTTTGGTTATGTCCTTTGGTAAGAAAATTCTATTTGCTTAGCTTTAAAGAATTATATATATATATATATATATATATATATATATAGTTATTTACGCCTAGCATGTGCTGAGGATTTTACTCCCATTAGGTCACATTCAATTCTCACAAAATGCTATGAAGTACCTCTTGTTTAGATAATAACGGATTAAAAAAAAACTGAGGTTAACAATGGGTAAGCTAACTAGCTAACGGTTAGTTGACGGTCACTCCTAACTAGTTCTTTCCACTCTGTATGATCTTGTGCCAAACTTCTTAAATAGCCCATTTACTCTTCATGCAGGTTAGACTCTTAGGTCACAGTTCTCTACCATCCCCTTCCTGAGGACACAGCCCAATACCACAGCAACCATTCATCCAGTATCACTGACTCTGAACTCCACGTGGGAGATATGGGGAGCCAGGAAGGCCACAGCCTCAAAAAAGAGATTTCTACTGCTCTCCCTCTTGGTCCACCATGAGTCTCCCTAAGGAAATGTCTGGCAGAGGTTTGGGGGGTCGTTTGGAGGGGTGGTTAGGACAGGTGAAAGTTTGCCATGAGCTTGCTAGCCTCCCACCAGCCTCACAAGGCTGTATCCACTTGCTCTGCAGCAGAATTGATGCCTACAGCCTATGTTCTGAGTGCCCAGAGCCTCAGGCTGCAGGGAGTAGTTGTTCTTTGCAGGAATAGGAAAGTCAGTCCTGACCTCCACTCAGGTTTCTCAGGACAGAGAGAGTGAATGAATGAGTGAGCTCTCACATGGGAGGAGGAGGAAGAGGACTGCTGGGGGAAGGGAGAGCACTTCTCCAGAAGAGAGTGCCTGTTTGCTTTTGCCAAGTTGGTTTAATAAGTTTTTTGCCCCCAACTATTCCCATTTGGGACTTTCTGTGTAGACAGGAGTCTGTTGCTAGGATGTTTCTAAAGGAAAAGGACTTTGGACCTTTGGTGATCTTCTTTCATATTCTTGTTTTTAAGGGGCTACACCTGGCACTACTCAGGGCTTACTCCTGGCTCTGCACCCAGGGATCACTCTTAGCAGGGCTCAGGAAATCATATTTGGGGTCAGGGATCAAACTCTGATCAGCTGCATGCAAGGCAAGTGCCCTACCCACTGTACTATTGCTCCAGCTCCATTACTTTATGTTCTTTTTTTTTTGGGGGGGGGGGGTTTGGGTCACACCTGGCGATGCACAGGGGTTACTCCTGGCTCATGCACTCAGGAATTACTCCTGGCGGTGCTCAGGGGACCATATGGGATGCTGGGAATCGAACCCAGGTCAGCCGCGTGCAAGGCAAATGCCCTACCCGCTGTGCTATTGCTCCAGCCCCACTTTATGTTCTTATTTTGACCTTTTGCTCCTGTTGAAGTTTCTTCTCACCAGTCCAACCTTCTCTGGGATGGCACTTTATTTAGAGTCTTATCTGCTTCATTTCCTCTATCCTCAAAGGGGACCCATCCTTCATGCTTTGCTTTATAACCTCATATACTCACTGCCATAGGCCCCTCTCTACCTGTTTGCTTCAGCTGCATGGATGTCAGAGACATAGAGATAAAGGGGTTTCCACAGAAGGCACTCATCTAGGGATGAGAAAGACATTGCAAGTAATATCTACGTAGGCTGCTTTCATGGAGATGAGCATCCAGCCATCCCCCAGGGTGCAGGAAATGATTATGAAGGCTAACATTTATTGAGCACTTACCACATGCCAGGAACTGCTCTAATTTTTTTAAACACTGATTTAATCATCTTAATAAGCCACTGAGGAGGGACTCTTATTTATGGCATTTTAGGATGAGAAAACATTCACAGAAAGATTATGTAACTGGCCTCAGTGCCACAAAGTTAGCATAACATTTTCTTTTTTTTTCCATGACATTTTCTTTTTTTTTTAATTAATAGTTTATTTTTAATTAGTGAGTCAACGTGAGGGTACAGTTACAGATTTATACATTTTTGTGCTCATGTTTCTCCCTTACAAAGTTTAATAACCCGTCCCTTCACCAGTGCCCATTCTCCACCACCAGTAAACCCAACATCCCTCCCCCCCTCCCCAGTCCCGTCTCCCCCCACCCCACACTGCCACTATGGCAGGGTATTCCCTTTTGTTCTCTCTCTCTGATTAGGTGTTGTGGTTTGCAATAAAGGTGTTGAGTGGCCATTGTGTTCAGTCTCTAGTCTATATTCGGCCAGCATCATCTTTCCCCCACATGACCTCCAACCACATTTTACTTGGTGTTCCCTTCTCTGAGTTGCCCAGAATGAGAGACCAGCCTCCAAGCCATGGTGACAACCTCCTGGTACTTATTTCTACTATTATTGGGTGTTAGTCTTATAGTCTATTATTCTATATTCCACAGATGAGTGCAATCTTTCTATGTCTGTCTCTCTCTTTCTGACTCATTTCACTTAGCATAATACTTTCCATGCTGATCCACTTCCATGACATTTTCTTAAAAAATCCCATTCAGTGGACAACTTGACCAAGTTCTGTGGCACCTTGCCACGACTCTTACAAATTATGTTGTTTCATCTGATGCTCAGTGATGTGATAGCTGGTCAGAGAGGCTTCCATGGAAAGAATAAAGCATAAATGTTTCACAGGGTGATCAGTGTCTCCTTGACGGAGGGGTTGGAAAAGAGTTAACACGGTGCAATAAGTCGGTTTCCAAACTGATAACTCATTCTGCTTAGGGTATGGTGATGTTGGATGCAGCCTCACTTTTCTCTCCCTGCCTTTCTACTGGGAAAAACCCTGTTTTAGAGTAGTCAAAGATTATATTCCTAAACTCCCAATTTGCTCTCTGAAATATGAGGGTTGTCACAGGGGAATGAGTCTGCATGATTCAGAATGACCTACAACTGCCACAAGAAAAATTACCCCAGCCCAGACTCACAAATTCCCATTTCCTGGTGTCATTTATCTGAAGAGCAGTCATACATAGATCCTAAAGGACTTTCCTTCAAAGAGGGAATTTCCCTGAAACCCTTCAGTGAGCAAGATGAACCAGAACCCAAATTTCACATGGATGGGACCCATGTGGGAAGACTCGGGAGGCATTTCAGAAAGGTGTTGGTTTGGGTGGTGGTGCAGACTAGTCATGCTAATCACTGGAGCTCCTGTGGGCATGTCTGTCCTTCCCTTGTGCTGGTTTGGGTTTTCCTGATACTTTCCTCTTATCTACCTTCTCTTTTTAATTTAGTTAGAGTTGATTTCTGTAATTTGGGATCAGAAGAGACTTGTCTAGGATTGTCAGAAAGCTGGCAAACACTTCTTACTCAGGTTTCAATGATATCTTTGAAATTTTGATAGATGGAAACAATTTCTTCAAAGTCAGACTGACAGGTTAATTAGCTGGAAATTAAGGTTCCATTGAAATTGAAGGCTACTTGTGAGTGAAAACTAAGAAAGGCACTCTCTCTCATCACTCTCTCCTCTCTTTCACTTCCTCTTCCTTTCACTCTCTCTCATTCTTTTTTTCACTCTTCATTTCCTCCCTCTCCTTTTCTTCAATAATTTAAATTCTTTGCCAGGGAGCAAGGTTAAGTCCAGTGTGACTGGCTGAAGCTGGAAGTGAATGTGAAGTCGACCACTAGATCATAGCGAAGATTTCAAGAACACATCACTGGTGGCTAAGCCAGACTTACTGAAATAAAAATCTACATTAGAATCTAAGAAATGGCATTTGAAATTAATCCTTTCAGTTCTGTTACATATTACTTTTTTAGTATGTGTAACTTTATGTGTGTTTAGTGATAATTTTCTTAGTAAATTATGATTCTTCAAGCATTTATTAGTCGTTGCCTTAATTTCCTAGGGCTATGACCCCAAACAAGGTAACACAAAATGATAAGTGTGTTTTTCAATAATCTGAAAAATGGCATCTGAAATATAGTGCTTAGTGAGTTCAAGCTCCCTCTGGAACTCACAGGGAGAATCTTTTTTGCCTCTTCTAGTTCACAGGATGGCCAGCTTTAGTGTGCTTCAGTTTGCAGCTGCCTCATTCCAACCTCTGTGTCCACTGGCATGTGACACTCTCCTAAGTGTTCCTGTCTCTGCTTCCCTCTTCTTATAAGGACCCCATTCATTGATTTAGGGCCCACGGTGATCTAGTAAGCGTGATATAATCTAACAATATGTGATTTAACATAATTTTATCTAGAAAGCTTGTTTGGAGGTTCTAACAGGGGAGCTCAGCTACTCATATAACCTCGACCGAAGACTGGTCTGTCTCTATTCGGGGAAGGCTGTCCTCTTCAACTGAGCATGCAGCTTCGGGAGGGACACACATGGAGTGGTGAGGGAGGAAGGGGACACAGCCTAGCCAGCCAGATCAGCTGAGTCAACTCTGGCGATCAATGGGGTGACAGACGTTGCAGCCAGATCACTGGAGCCCATAGCACAGCGGGTAGGGCGTTTGCTTTGCATGCGGCCGACCCTGGTTCAATTCCTCTGTCCCTCTTGGAGAGCCTGGCAAGCTACCAAGAGTATCCCGCCCACCCAGCAGAGCCTGGCAAGCTACCCGTGGTGTGTTCAATATGCCAAAAACAATAACAAGTCTCACAATGGAGATGTTACTGGTGCTGCTCCAGCAAATCAATGAACAACAGGATGACAGTGCTATGACAGTGCTATATCTAGAAAGACAATTCACAGATACCTCACTACTAGGGGTGAGGACTTGGACATATCATCTGACTTCCCTTCTGCTTAAACCCACAACACTTCTACAACAGAGATCTTCCATGTCATCAGAAAGAGTATCAATTAGAACCTAATTAGGAAAACAAAGCCTTCTAAATGTTTTAGAATAGTGAGAAGTTAATGTAAAAAAGTGGGTTCCATGGGTTTCAGAAAAGATTATGAAGAGCCATCAATAGTTAAGGCAACCCAGAGTTTCAAGGGTGAGATTCCTGCCACTGTTAGAAGCATTCCGTGAGATCTATAGCAGTATCCCATCTGGGGCAGTGCTAGATTCGTGAAAGAGACTTTCAAAAGAGATGCCCGGGGAAAGAGTGGCACCTTTACTCTCACCCCTCAGCCTCCTCCTCTCTTTTTATCTCCCAGTTTCTCATTGTTCTCCCACAACCAGGATGCCAGGGAGCTGCAGATACATGACCACAGAGATTAGCCCTTGTGAAGTGGGCAAGGGGCAGGCAGAGGAAGGTTAAACAGACACCCATAGTCTGGCATTTCTAGGATGTCTCCATGGGCTCAATGATTTTTCGAAAAGTGTCTACTAATGCACATTCACACTTACCTAGAAGTGAGTATTTAAACTTAGCACTGTAACACTGTCGTCCTGTTGTTCATGGATTTGCTGGAGCAGACACCAGTAACGTCTCCATTGTGAGAGTTGTTACTGTTTTTGGCATATTGAATATGCCATGGATAGCTTGCCAGGCTCTGCTGTGCGGGTGGGCTACTCTCGGTAGCTTGCCGGGCTCTCTGAGAGGGATGGAGGAATTGAATCCATGTCAGCCACGTTCAAGGCAAACGCCCTACCCACAGTGCTATCATTCCAGCCCGCTTAAACTTAATAAATGATATTTTTACCCTCATTTAAAAGGTGCTACCAGTGCAGTGTAAGAAGTTTGGAAACCAGGAGAGACAGATCTTTAGCTATGCAAGGTGTCACAGGGGTTAAAGTTTACTTTTTCTCAGGCCAGTCTGTTGTCTTAAGTTTGCATCTACACAACTTTCAAGGATCAGATTTCAAATGAAACAACCCATCAGCACAGCCACATTCAGACCAGAGAAGAGAGCATTGCCCTAAGTCCATTAGAGCCCAAAGCTGTAGAAAGGAGAGGTTGGCTGGCATTCATTCCAGCAAGTGAGCCAGTGCCAGATGTTTGACCCTGGTCCTCTGCCTTTGGAACACAGTAACGGAAGCTCAAGTCAGTAAAAGGCACAGACAATCTCTATGTTCTCGTCATCAGAATCTCCTTTGTATTTTATGTTCCTCTCACTAGTTCCACTCAAAGTTGTGACAGAAAGCTCCCATAGGTACTATAGAAGGGTTAGGAGGCACTTACAACTTTGTGGTGCCTCTGAGAGCATTTCCAGACCCTCATTTTTCCAAAGGAGAGAGGAGTTGTCCCCCATGGTGTTTTCTGCTTGGTCACTTCTTAGGTACACAATGCAGATTTGTTGATGTATAATTTACCACTTGTTAGTTATACATCAATTTCAGCTTTGAAAAATGACAGCTGGATTTGTTTTTCTTTCTTTATATTTCCTGGGGTTTGGGGCCACACTTGTTAGTGTTTTGGGACTAGTTCTGGCTCTGTGCTCAGGAGTCTCCAGGTAGCGTCCAAGGTATTTTACACAGTGCCAGGGATTGAATGAGGGTCAGCTGTGTGCATACTGTGTCATTTGTTTTTCTACAACAAATGCTGCTCCAACATCCCACTTCAAAGGGACAACATCACCTTATTGTCAGCTTCACATCTATACTTTCTTTTTCCCTAGACAGTGGCTCCTGGTACATGTGCCTCCAAAGATTCGGCATTCGTGTGTGTGTGTGTGTGTGTGTGTGTGTGTGTGTGTGTGTGTGTGTGTGTGTGTGTGTGTGTGTGCATGCGAGTGCGAGCGCGCATGCTGTGGGCTGGGCCTGTGCTAGTTGGTGTGCCCTTTCGGCATAATCCAGACTTTGTAAGTCAGACCCTGTCTCACAAACACCAGTCTGACTTGAGATCTTGAACAATAATGACCCTGATAAGAACCATGCTCCTCTTTTATTTTCAAAATATTACAGGTTTACCTCCTCCTTGCAAAGCAATCTTCAGACCTTAAAACTAGGCCTCTTTGGGGGCTGGAGCGATAGCACATCGGGTAGGGTGTTTGCCTTGCACTCAGCCGGCCCATGTTCGATTCCCAGCATCCCATATGGTCCCCCGAGTACCGCCAGGACTAATTCCTGAGTGCATGAGCCAGGAGTAACCCCTGTGCATTGCCGGGTGCGGCACAAAAAGAAAAAAAAATAGGCCTCTTTAGAATCTTCTTCCTGGTGCCTGCAGTTCCTCCTGTGCATTGGGGAAAGAGAGACAGAGACAGAGAGACAGAGTAGCAACACTGAAGCATATAAAACCGTGGGTAACTATGTCTTCCTTGAAGGTAAAAAAACAAGGCCTATCTGCTCAGTCCTTATTTGTGGAGTGAAAGGGATAAAATCCTCTTTGTTTCTTTCCCAAAATCTATAGTCAGGAGATAAACATACATACAAATAAAGGAGCAACAATTAATATTGCAAGAGCCCCTTTTGCTGCATATTAATTCATCCCAGATTAAGAATCAGGTCACATCTGGATTCCAAAGCTGAAATGAATGTGAGCCCAAAGAAGTCAGCGTGTTTGGGGCAGGGGGCACTTACACTAATAGAAATGGCATTCATAGCAAGGCAGGAGCCTAGAGCCAGGTTCAGTGTTCCAAGATTCAGATTCTTGGATTCTGAACAGGGAAAAGAATCACCGAGACTCTGACTTGCCTCCCAGTTTAGGAAAAAAGAAAAGACAAATCTGAAAGAAGTAACAGAGCTCACGATATCCCTTGCAAATATTGACGAAGCTACATCCGACTACATACGTACAATAGGATAGAGTTTGCTTAAAATAATAATAATCTGCTCAAAAACTGAGAAGTTATCAGGGCAGGCTGGGCATCCTGACCTGGGAGTCCCTTTTGGCATTGCAGGCCTGGTTCTTAGGCCTGATGGTGCTGGGCATTCGAGGGACCATGTGGTACTGAGGGCCTCATGTTTACTGGGCATGTGCTCAAGCACAGGAGCTATTCACTGCCCTGTTTTGTGGGAAGTAGTTCTTTCCATTACCAAGTGCTTCATTGTCTGAAGACCACTTTGTATTTTATCCACTGGCCTTGGCTTTGCCTTTTCAGGGTAGTAAATAGGGCATCATGGTACTCAAACATTGTTGATACACTGTTAAAATGCACATCTGGGCCTCGGAGTTGTCCGCTTTCCACAACTGGAAGTGCTTAGCCCTCATCACAGGCAATTCTGGAACTGGAGTAAAAGTATCTTTGAATTCGAACTTCCCGACTTCATCCTGCAGCATGACTATTGGTTCTACTTCCACCATTCTAACAACTGCTAATAAGAACAATGTTTTCTAACACTGACCGGAGTTGTCATTCTAAATACTGTGTGTGTGTGTGTGTGTGTGTGTGTGTGTGTGTAGTTTAATTGCCACACCATCTGGTATGTGGTAGATTCGACTTCCATTCTCATTATAAAGATGAGGGAATTGTGATCACAGTGCTAGTGATTCGCACAACTGAGATTGACAGTCTCTGTGCTTAATACTTAAGTTTGTCATTCCCAAAGGTTAGTGTGTAATCGCCTCCCCACTGGAAAGACATTGACAGGGTAAGTCACTGTAGTCACTCTGCAGCCTGCAGACCTGATCTCAGTCTTACAATTCTGGCTGTGCCATCAGCCATGTGCCGGCAGATACCACACCACAGTGAGAGGCTGCACTAGCTCTTCTCGGAAATTGCCATCTCTCCATTTTCAGTTTTTGGTGACCTTTGCTTTTTTTAAAATTTATTTCAAAATATGTTGGCAGCAATTCGATATGACTTTGGTTAGTTCTCTCCATATATTGTTTTAGAATCGATCGAACCCTGAAGAATGCAGCCTTCTACAAAGGCTCCCTGTTTTCTTACTGGTGAGACCCCTGTCTTGCACTTCAATTATGTCTTCACTCACTATATTCTGCTTCTCAGGTGTAAAGACCTTTCTCTTTCATAGAGGAAATGAGAGCAAAATGAGGGCTGTGAAGAAATTCTGTTTCTCCCCACCATCCATTAGCCTTAGGATCTGAGTCTCAGAACAGACCCATTTTTGCTCTGGTCCTAGCCAGTGAAAGATCATTCTGATATCTCCAGATGTTTCAGCAACTTTGATTCTCCCCCTCCCCCCACCCATTGATTTTTGCCTTCTACCTTGATCTCTGCTCCTCCCCTTTTATACCTATATTCTTTTTCTCCTTAGTAATGTACTTTTTTTGATCCCTTCTGTGTGTGATCTCTTGGAATCAGATTTTTACTGAAGGGGCCCATTAGCTACTCATCAGTTCCCTTACATGTCTCTCTCTTTCCTGTCACACCAGGATAATTTTTTTAAAAAAAACATACTTTCAGATTTATTTTTTTGAAAATCATTTCTCCTTTTACAGGCTCTAACTGTGTCAGCATTTGTACCTTTTATGACCTTTTGAGATCTCAGATATTCTTCCTCATGCTCTGCTTTTCTCTGTGCTCTCACAAGATTGGCATGGCATGTCATTTTCAGTTGAGAGTGTATGAGAGTCATGCCAGAATGATAGTACAGGAGTTGCTTTTTATGTAGCCAACTCTGGTTCAATCCCCAATGCTGCCTGTGGTCCCTTGCACACATTGTTGGGAGTAGTCTCAAAACACTGCCAGGTATTGCCCCCAAACAAAAAACAAACAAATAAAAGAGTGTATGAGTGGGGCCAGAGAAATAGTACAGTAGAGAGAGTGCTTGCCTTACACACAGCAGCCGCAAATTTGATCCACCCAGTTCCTCATATGGTTTATGATCCCATCAGGATTGATTCTTGAGCACAGAGCCAGGAGTAATCCCTGAGCTCCATTAGGTATGGCCCCCAAACAAAAAACAGGTGTATGTCACACTACAATATATGGCTATTAGACTGAGACCAGCAAAAACAGACCATGGTTAACTTAAATGAAAATGGGATTTGTTGGGAAGGTTATCAGGAAGGACCTGGATGGATGGGAAGACTTGGAACGAGATTCTGAAGTAGACAGAATCTGGGTGGCCCCAGGACCAGGAGTTTACTCCACAGGAGTTGTCCTGTCCTTATGTCAATCTATTTAAGATTTTTAAAAGTCTCTGCAAGGGGCGTTTGACTGGTTAACAACGGAAGGCAGAGAACCCACAGATTTCATGCAACTGGGTGGGGGTAATCATCTAGAGAGAATACAATCAGGATACAATTCCCCAACCTAGGGTGAATTCATGATGAAATATCAAAGAACAACAAATATTTGCTAGCTACAGTTTCCCATTTCCACATCTTCTTTTTTCCTCAACATTAAGCTTTGCTCAGCATTGCTTTTATGAGCCATCTGCTTCTGAAAAAGAGAGTTTTAGCGAGGGGCATTAGGAATTTATGAGATGCTCTGCTTTTAGCAGGATGGGATGGGACTTCCCACGGGTGCCTGATGAGTGGAAGTTCCAGGAACACCAGTAATCTTCGTGCCAATTGCAACAAAATCTCTGCCATTCTGTTTACCTGTGCTACCCAGTCTTTCAGCCAGAAATATCAATAAATGAATGCATTTACCTCATTAAGATATTGATTTTTTAAACAATCATATTTATTCTGTAGAACTAAGAGCTTATTCTGTACAACTTAAGAATCATAAAATATTGTTCCTAAATCTTTCCCATTATTTCCTCCTAAAAATAATTATCCCCTTGATAATATTAATACTTTCTTCCACAAGGACATTGACCCTGAACTTACTGATCTTGTTTCATATTTTTCTTTTGCATACCTACAAAATAATTGTAGTCATAGTTTTTTTAGGATTTTTATCTTCATCTCTGACATTTCAGGAATGCTGTTTGTTCACATACTATTAAATATATTTCTTTAGGAAGAAGGCAGCTGGGATGGAGAAGGGATGACTAAGTCAATTATGGCTGGTGGGAGATGTGTGCTAAATGTAGATACAGGACCAAACATGATCAGACCTCTCAGTATCTTGCAAACCATAATGCCCAAAAGTAAAGAGAGACTAAGAAGCAAATTGTCTCCCATAGAGGCAGGGGTTGGAATAGGGTGAGGGTGGCAGAAGGGATACTGGGGACATGGGTGGTGGAAAATGTGTGCTGGTGGAGGGATGGGTGTTCATTGTATGACTGAAACTCAATCATGAAATCTTTGTAACTATATCTCATGGTGATTCAATTATTGTTGCTTTAAAGCTTTACAAGTGATCATTGATTTTTGCCAAAAACTGCTCCTAACTCCTGGTATGCCAGTCATGTAAGTTAGCTATTATATGTCCCTCATCTTCCAGGGACCTGTTCCTTTAAAGACAGTATGTTTGGTATGAAGAAAAAAGAAGTAAATGCGATAGTTAGTTTTTCCATCTCCTATCTAGATTCTAGTTTTGTCTGACTTTACCATTTGCAGTCATGTGATACACAAACATGAGGCTGCTGACTTAGCCAGGCTCTCCTTTGCAAATTCGCTCCAGATAAGCCAGTCCTAAGTCCACCAGGCAACTTAGCCATAATCATCTCTGTACCATCAATTGACATAAGTGCCACAACGTTCCTGGAAAGCTATATATAGGCTATAGATATTGAAGGAGAAGAAAGCAATTCTTAGAATCACTGACACAAAGACAAAGTCTTAGGAGATGATGATAGTGGTTGAAAGGAGAATAAGGAAATAGGACATAACAATAGAAAAAGGCTCCTTGATAAAAAATTTCTGTCAATGAGTCTTTTCCATGTCCTCCTGGAGCTCTCCCCACTGACAAGCCAGAGACAGTTGAAGTAGGATATTATCTTCCAAAACTTTTTGACCTCCAGGGATTGCACTGAAACTGATGCAGGGCTCATGGAATCCTAAATGTCACCTGCAGGTGTAATCTACTCCATAGAGACATTGGTTGTTATTAGAGAAGTTGGTGGCTTCTGAGAAATCATAGTTGCTCAAATTAGTCCAAGCCCCTTTAGGATTTTACACAATCTGTCAGTCGTGTGGCCTTTGAGTTTCAGAGACATACTAATCTGGAAATTTGAACTTTGCCCATGACTGAGTTTCCCTTTCCTTTTAGCTGCCTTTTGTGAAGTCGCAGGATCTGTCTGCATGAAATAGCCAAGCAGTCTGTCACAAGGAGATTACTAGACTCTAGCACTTAGAGGCGAACTAGTTTTCTGGGGTATTTAGATTTGAAGAGAGCAGAAGGTGACACAAAATCTGTGCATGAGTGTGCTGAGCCAAAGAGAGGAAATCACATTGATAGTTCAGGAGCTCAAAACAGCACAAGAAGAGAGGAGAAAAGGTAGGCTCAAGTCAGGACCATTTTGCCCTGTGTGAGACTGGGAATTTTTTTTTATTTCACTAACTCTCTGGAGCTTGGGTATGGCAGGCTGGTCATAGGCACTAGGCATCTTGAACAAGAGTCAGTGAGTTTGAGCCCCTTTAGGATTTTACACAATCTGTCAGTGGTGTGGCCCTTTAGTTTCAGAGACGTACTCATCTGGAAATTAATCAAAGAAACAAGCAGACTTCATTCTCTTAACTTGATTAGCAAAGTGCGTGTCTAGAGGCCTTCTTTTAGAATCCAAGTCAGATGTTCCCTGTGAATAGAAGGTTAAAAATCAGAGCGGTAGGTGATTTGTCATACAAGGTACCCAAACTATCAGACATGTTTGCATTTATGCAGGACAGTGTTGGGAATGAATATGTAAGGAGTTGGGAGACATTATTGGAGTTTGATTTAGTTCCATTTTTTTTTAATCTGGGGATGGGTCTGAGGCCTCTGGAAAGCCCAGAGTCTTCAAGCCTCTTGTTGGCTCCTCTCCATTTCAAAGTTGAATTCATAAACTCCCTCATTCATGAAGGAGTATTTTGAAAGACGCAGAGATGAGCTTTATAAAAGAGGTTTGCAATGAGCAATGATGGTAGTAAAGAACAACACAAACAAAGATACTACCTGAGCAGTAGCTCCATGATTAGAAACTTCTTATTTCCTGACCTACAATAATAGATAAAGGAAAAATAGTATTTATTATTGTTTGGGTTGGTTCATTTAAAGGTGATCTATGACAGCAATAAATATCCAATAAATTAAATACTGATTTAGCTTATATTGACTGTAAGGGAATACAGTTCAGATTTCCAGCTGAATTCTGTTTTCATCTATGTACAAAAGAAAATAATGAATGTTCCTTTCCAGGGAAAAAAAGGAGAAAGAATTTATCACCAAGTCTTAAAAGGATATTGGGAAAATAATGATTTATATATATTCTCCACACCCAGACATGTAACAGTAATTCTAATCCTGAACATCTATCCCAAGAACACAAAAACAGTAAGTTGAAGACATAGGTACATCTAGGTTCATTGCAGAACTATTCACAATAGCCAAACTCCAAAAACTAGAGCTGGATCTAGTGCCCCTTGACATATGAGTGGATGAAGAGCTGTGGGATATATACACAATAGAATACTACTCAGTTATGAGAAAAAATGAAGTCTTGCCTTTCACAACACTGGATTGAACTGGAAAGAGACTTACATGGGGTTAGTCCTTTTAGCCTTGCCTTAGGGAACATAGTTTACCTTAAAGCAATGTCCTTTCTGTATGGACACAGGAAGACAATATTGTGCTTGTAACTTGGGAGTTGATTGACTCCAATAATATTTACTCCTGGGCATCTGCTTTCTTAACTCAAGTTGCCCTCAGTTCCTAGCACCCCAGAAGCAAGATCCCGACGAGGGACAGGACGGATCCAGGGCAAGCGGTGAGTTATGTTCTACCCTGGCATCAAGATAGGCCAGGCCAAAGTGCCACAGTACTCAACTATAAATTGAGGGCATGATCATGGACAATGCTGTCATGATTCAAAAGTAATGACGAGATTAGGATCATGCTGGGGTTAGGAAGACTAACTTGGCCTGAGGACTGTGGGCTGGATTATATAGTGAATGTCCTCAGGAAGAACCAAACTTTAAGGTTATATCTCTTACTGTGCTCATACAGAATGACATTGCTAGAAATATTAGAAGTAGATTTACTATAACTATTTAAGCAGATTACTAGCTCACACCCTGATACACCCTTGTTTGGACCCCCACCCTTGAGTGGCTCTCCTTAGATGAGATTTCCTTAGATGAGATTTTGTTAATCTCCTAGAGAAATGGTTTTACCCTTCTTTGTTAATGTTCAACCCACCTTTGTGTCACCACCCTACGTAATTTTCTATATAAACTAAGACTGTGGGGCACTGAGAGGAGCTAGAGGAGACAGAAGAAGGGGGCAGAAGAAGAAGACAGAGGAAGAAGACAGAAGAAGAAGACAGAAGACACAGAGAGGCAGAGACAGAGAGGCAGAGACAGAGAGACAGACACAGAGAGGCAGACACAGAGAGGCAGACTCAGAGAGCACAGTGGCATACACATAAGCAGAGCACAAGGTGAAAGAAGTGAGAGTGAACAGGGCAGAAAGGGGGATAGAGGAAGATCCAGAGAGAGATCGAGAACCGGGAGAGAAGCAGAGAGAGAGAGAACGAAATAAACTGATCGAGCGACCAGTTTGGCCTTCTTCCTTCCTTTGCCTGCCTCATCATCACCATCAACCTCCCCAGTGCAATGTGCCTCTTTCTTTTTCTTTTTTGTGTTTTTACACAACTTACTAAGGAAAATAAATTAGAGACACGTAAATCAACGTCAAATAATCTCAGTCATACTTAGTGTAGTATGAAACCAAGCAAGGAGACAGATAATTCCCCAGGAAAACAAATACAGAGCCTCTGAGAACATAACTGAAATTAGTTATGGTGAGGAGGTTGGGTTAGTTATGGAAGAGACTGTGGTAGTGTGATATAGGCACTTAAGTGGTGGGTGTAGTATATTATCACTAAAACATGTAGACTTTTACTCTCTTTTTAATTTTTTCCTTGAGCTAAGGGACTTAAAATCAGTGCTCTAGGGATTTGAGGACCACTTCTAGCAACAGTTGGCTGTGTAGGCCTGACATTCAGTGCTAGGGCCCCATGATGCAGTGCTGTTCAGCAGTGCTGGGTCCAACAGGACCCACCCATAGGTGCTGAGGGCAGGGCTAATATGATGGTCTGGATTGAATTTGGATCCGAGTACATGTAAAGCATGTGCTAAAACCTCTTGAACTATCTACCCAGTCTCTAAACACTTAGACTTCTATGAAGGAGTATTTACCTCAATACATTTAAACTATTTTAAGAAAAGAGAGTGAAGTCACAGTCAGAGGGGGTTTGAGTCTGGGTAATAGACTCTCTTCCTCAAGGTGTCTGTGAACAGGGAGGGATCTTGGTCTGATGTAGCTGCAGCCCAACCCTCTCATGTCTCATGGCCTTGGCATGAGAAGCACCTGCAACTGACAGCAGCTTGCTTCACTGGAGGATGCAGAAAAGTGATGCACTCACCTCCTGGCTGCAATCTTATGAGAGACCCTAGAAACCAAAGAACTCAGATAAGCAGCTCCATAATTCATGCCTAAATAAATGCATAAAGGAAAATAATGCTTATAAATGTCTCAGGCTGCTGCATTTGCAGGAGATTGGTGACAAATAACCTGTGGAACAGGTGGTGAAGAACCAGGTTTTGAAGAACCTACTAAGCTCTGATGTCGGCCTGGCTCTTGAGGCAAGTTACTTCTTTTAAGCAATTCGTTTTTTATGTCTTTACCGTATTTATGGATAATAAGTCCATATTAACACACTGTCTTCTAATCTACAGAATGGGAAAGGATATTGACCCAATACCCATCTGATAAGGGGTTGATATCAAGGGTATAGAAGGCACTGGTTGAACTCTACAAGAAGAAAACATCCAACCTCATCAGAAAATGGGGCAAAGAAATGAACAGAAACTTTCCTAAGGAAAAGATATGAATAGCCAAAAGGTACATGCTTTTGGTTTTTTTCATTAGTGATGAAAAAATGCTCTTCATCACTAATCATCAGGGAGATGCAGATCAAAACAACTATGAGATCCGGAGCTGCTGAGCTCAAAACAGACCCTCTGCTCCTAAAGACTATGATCCCAGAGGTCTTCTAACCCATTTTGGCACCCAGAGTGGCTTCTTACAGAAAAGCATCTAGACTGTGAACTGAGTTAAAATATTAGAAATCCAAAAGGTGAGCTCATAGAGTCTTCATTCTCAGCAATGAAAATAAATTATTAAATGATGCCTTTTCAGCAGGCCTGATTGTTGGAGGAAAATTCCAAACAATAATAGTGAGTTCTCCATTGAAATATTGAATATATTCAAAGTATAGAGAGAATAAAGTGAATATCATTAGCTACTTAGATGGGGGCTGGGTGGGAGGGGGGTATTTTGGGGTTCTTGGTGGTGGAACATGTGCACTGGTAAAGGGATGGGGGTTCAATCATTATATGACTGAGACTTAAACCTGAAAGCTTTGTATTTTTTTCACAGTGATTCAATAAAATAAAAGCTTAAAAATAAAATAAAATAAAATTTAAAAAAAAACCACCAACCAATTATGAGATACCACCTCACACCACAGAGACTGGCACACATCCAAAAGAACAAAAGCAACCACTGTTGGTGATGATGTGTGGAGAAAGGGACTTTTCTACACTGCTGGTGGGAATGCCAACGGTTCAGCCCTTTTGGAAAACAATATAGATGCTTCTCAAAAAATTAGAAATTCAGTTCCCATTTGACCCAGAAATACCACTTCTGGGAATATATCTCGAGAAGCAAAAAAGTATATTCAACATGACATCTGCACTTATATGTTCATCACGGCACTGTTTACAATAGCCAGAATCTGGAAAAAATCCAAGTGCCCGAGAACAGATGACTGGCTAAAGAAACTTTGGTACATCTATACAATGGAATAGCATTCTCATCCTATCCTAACAGAATGAGAACACTATTCAGTTATCCCAAAGAGGAATTGAAAGAGCTATGCTATGAGTATCACATGTCACTCAAGTGAGAGAAGGAATCTGAAGTTCTGACCTCCATCAACAGTCAAGAATCAGGGACGCTGTTTCGTTTGCCAAGACATCAAAAATCAGATGGGCTGGACATGTAATGCGATTCAGAGACACCTCTGGACTAGAGCTGTTACCTACTGGATTCCTCGGGACGTCAAAAGACTGTGTGGCCACTCACCAACAAGATGGTCAGACTTCTTCGTCAAAATCCTGAATAAATGGTTTGAGGCTTTTCCTGTTCCTGGAGCGAGCAGATATCATTGGGCTGCTCTAGCACACGACAGGGACAGATGGAGATGTTACTGGCGCAAGCTTGAGCAAATCGAAGATCAATGGGAAGACAACTGATACAAGTGATACAATGGAATACTATGCAGCTGTTAGAAAAGATGAAGTCATGAACTTTGCATATAAGTGGATCAACATGGAAAGTATCATGCTAAGTGAAATAAGTCAGAAAAGAGAGAGACAGACATAGAAAGATTGCGCTCATCTGTGGAATATAAATAACAGAGTAAGAATATAAAATAACCCAAGAATAGTAGAAATAAGTACCAGGAGGTTGGTTCCATGGCTTGGAAGCCGGCCTCATATGCTGGGGGAAAAGGCAGCTCAGATAGAGAAGAGTAAACCAAGTAAAATGTGGTTGGAGAACCCGCTCGAGAAAGGAGATGCGTGCTGAAAGTAGACTGTAGATTGAACACAATGGCCACTCAATACCCCCTATTGCAAACTACAACACCCAAAAGGAGAGAGAGAACAAAAGGAAATGCTCTGCCACAGAGACAGGGTGGGGTGGGAGGGATACTGGGTTCATTGGTGGTGGAGAATGAGCACTGGTGGAGGGATGGGTTCTCAAACCTTTTATGAGGGGAACACAAGCACAAAAATGTGTAACTGTATCCTCATGGTGATTCACTAATTAAAAAATAAATAAATTATATAAAAACCCCACTGTCTTCTTACACTTTTCCAAGGCTATTTAGTATGTCATTGAGTACCAGTTATGTTCCATTATCTTCATATAACTTTAAACTGAGCAGGTGTTTTACTTATTTGGATAACACACATGCATATATTTCAGTTCATCTCATTTTAGTGACTCTCGGGCTATTTTGACCTTCAAAATCATTAAGAAAAACATGTACATTGGAATTCATCCAACCAGCAATCCATTAGCCATCTATAGATTTGAAAAAAAAAGTACCCAAAGCACTTAGCCATAATATGCATCATACTTTCTGATATTATCTATTCCAGTAAATTCCTTCTCGTGAAAATACTGGCCTCACCCCCAGTTGATTTCAGAACCATAGGGGTCACAACATGTAGTTTGAAAACCACTGCTGTCTATGCTATTCCATAGCCTGGGGTAGAATTCAGGTGTTCACCTTGCGTAACAAAAAAACCCTAAAAGCCTGTGTGCTAGCTTGCTAAATTGCTCTTCCATTAACAGTTAAAAAAAAAAATCTCTCCAATGTGCTGGAAGCAACATAAATCTGGGACTTTCTCAGAAGTCAGCATTAATGTGTGGTAATTTGGTGCTGAAGCTGGAACGCCAGAGAGTGCACCTGGCTCTGTCATTCCGCCTGATTGTCTGTCACAGTTGGAAAGGAACTTTCTCTCCAGAGGCCCTCAGATGGGACTTATGTGAAGAGAATGCAAATGATCCTCAGCCCTGGCCAAGGGATCTGTCTCCCTGGAGCTGAGCAGGTTCCAGGGCGTCAGGCACATGCAGGCATCATTGTGATCCACCATGTGGAGGAAACAAAGAGAATTCAGTAGTAAGAGCAGCCCAGGATTCCCTCCTAACCCAGAGTCATCATTCCCAAGGCATGATCTCGCTTTGTGCTCTGGTCAGTGCAGGGCATTGGGAGAGAAATCCACATGGTATAAGTCTATGGGTTAGGCCCTTCTCTTGGAACCTTCTCAGTTGCTCAACGGAGTGTTTAATTTGCTTTGTACCTTTCTAGGCCTTGTCTCATATTAATCCCACAGTTCTAGGAGATTGATGTTGTATGATTTCTGGTCTTATTGATGAAAAAGAAGGAAGTGCAGAGAGGGAGCACAAAGAGAGAATGATCTTTCACAACATGGGATTTGGTAGTAGGATGATACTGCCATATGTACACTTGACTCTTCCCTCCAACTTCTCTAAATTTTGCTAAATAAATGTCTCTTGTTTCAGTTTGTTTGTACCACACCTGGCGATGCTCGTGGCTTAATCCTGGTTCCCTGTGCAGGGGTCACTCCTGGTGGGGCTCACAGGACTATATGTGGTTCTGAAGATCAGGCCCAGGTTAATCAAATGCAATACAAGAATCCTACCTGCTATATGATTGCTCTGGCCCCAATAAATGTTCTTAATATTGGCATAAGTTCCTTTAGTCCATCTCCAGAGGTTTTGAAGAGTAATTTTTGCTTGTTTTTTCACTAATTTCTCAAGGGCTGAGTACTCATTGAGTTGCTACTACCATTTTTCAATGCTCCCTACCCTCTACTTTCTCTGGAGTTTTTGTTAACCCTATATTTAGTTAACATATAATTTGTATGGTTATTTTATTATTTATTTTGCAGTCTGTCCTGCAGATCAAACTTTATACATGCAAGACATATCATCAACCTCTGAAACACATGTGGCATGTCATCAACCTCTGAAACACATGCCTGACCCAAAGAAGTTTAGTGTTTGGGGTGGAGTGGGGATTCCTAAGCAATGCTCAGGGAGCCCTGGTACTCTCCATGCAATACTTAGTGCAACTGTGTAGTCTGATGGTTCAGTGCTCTGAAGGCCATGTCCTACCAGGGCGAAAATGCAGGGCCAAGTGCATACAAAGCATATGTGACAGTTCTTGAGTTCTGTTCCTAGCTCCAAGATGTTTATGCTTGAATAATAAAATTTCGCCCAGGGCCCACTGAAGTTCTTGTTCTGTTCTGTTCACAAAGTAACCTGAGCGCTTCTTACAGACAGGAAGCCCAGGAGGAAGAGAGCCTGGCTACAACTGATCTCAATTTTGTCTGAAAAGTTGCTGAAGGTGGTGGCATGGTGACCGGGCCCTTTTCTCAGAGAGCAAGCTGCCTGGATAAGTCTGAGCAGATGAACAGATAAACCTGAGATCAAAAGTAAAGTGTTCCTGCAGGAAGGCAGGGGATTATCTGCATGGGGGCACAGGGAGCTTTTGGAAAGAAAAGCCCTTTTGAAATCCACAAACTCACCTGTGTCTTCAGAAAGGTGCTTAGAGACTTCTGAGAGATTAGACCTTGTCAGCTGCCCTGACTTCCAGTGATGCATCATTATACCAGGAGAATGTTTATCAAGTGTCCCCTGGGAAGCTGACATTGCAATTATCTCTTTCTAAGTCTCTGCATAACCTGGCTTTGGTTTTGACTTTTTATTCCTGTAAAGACTTAGCTTCCACAGGGGGATTTCATATTCCTTTCATTTTCTGACCTTTTCTTTTCTTTTCTTTTAAGGAGTGATAAGAGGCAATTGACTCAGCGCTGTATGTATGTAGTCTTAACAAAACTACAGTTGGGGATCTTAAATATTATTCTCACTTGGGTAAGCTGCCATGCTAAGTATAGCTCTTTTCTTTTTCAAAAATTATTGCCATTATTATTTTTCTGGGAGGGAGGTTCCAAACAATGCACAGGAGACCTGGAGATCCCACCAGAGTTTATTCTTGGCCACCGAGGCCTGGAGTTCAATGCAAGAGCCTGAAGAAAAGAGGCTGCTCAGGGTCGGTGGTGCTGGGGTACCCAGGCCATTCTATTGATGCTCAGGGGCCTCCAAAGCCACATCCGGGGTGCATTCAGGTCTGCATCTAATATGCCCCAGGACTGTGGATGCTGAGTCCCCAACCTCAAACCCAGGTGAGGGACATGCTAGGCATGTGCCCTGTTACTGTACTATTTCCTGTGTACCCCAAGTAGAGTTCTTCTCTTTAATGGATTGGCTGCGGGCTGGGATGGGGAGCTCTCCTTCAACTAAGGCAAATAACAGTGATGCTCTCTGCCAGTCAAGAATGATGGATAGCCTTTAGCACACCAGCACTTCATCTGACACGGGATGGAGACCAGTTTCATTACTCCTTCTTCTAGAAGAAGGAAAATTATTTACCAGTGCCCTTTGTTTGACAAATGGCTAACCTGAATAAAGCATTCTCATAATCCTTTCTGATGTCTCTGAATAGATCTGCCCATATCTGTCCAGGGGCTATTTGTTTACTAAGATCCGCCTCATGAAAAGACTTGCAACGCATATTTGAAACACCAGTGTGAAACGCATCTTCAGGCACCACCAGTAGTTCTAAGCGTCTCCTTCCCCTTGCCTGTGATCTCAGGCATGTCCTTCTACGCACCCTCACCCTCCCTGCCCCAGCGTGTTCTGAATAGCAAGGACTTTGGCTGGACTTCTTGTTTGGGTCAAGTTCAGAGAACGTACTTGTGTTTCTTTCATCATCTAATAAAGATGGAGGGTGGAGGTCAGGGGAAGCAGGTCTTTGAGATGAAGGGCAAGTTGAGATCTTTGATTCAAAGACTGTGTGTGGCTCCATCACTTTCTCTCCTGTAGAAATTGAATTTCTCCCGAACTTCCCATCGCAAATCACTCTGGTACGACGTGACAATGAGGCAGATTCACAAGGACCTTTCCCACATCACACGACAAACACAGCCCCGGCCCCCGCCCAGCTCCGGGAAACGTAAGAGAAACTTTTGGGCTTCCACTTCCCTTCCATTTGTTTGAAGGATCAAGAGAACACAGCTCCGTTTTCAACAAAAAATTAAAAAGGAAAATCATGAAAAGAGCCAACCTTCTCTTTTTTTCTCTCTCTTAATATATTGTTGCATCCAGGGAAGAGGAAACAGTGAGCGCCACTGATACTGGGCCCCCAGGGACCCTATAAGGGTCACTCCCCAGCAATCAAATGAGCTTGTCTTCCTCCTCTTGCAGAGCAAGTGTGTAATGGGGCTGAAAGTTACTCTTGGCTTAGCTTTGCTGTGCAGAAAAAATAAAAATGAAATGAAATGAAATGAACAACCACAGAGAATCGGGCTGTGTTCACACCTGGCTTTTCAGTGGGAAGGAAGATTTTTAGCTGTAAGGCTTTGGAGATCTGGAGAAAGATATGAAACACCATTAGCCATGTGCCTGTCAGCTTGTAAGGCCCTCTCAGAACTGTGTGTCCCTAACAGGCGGGGACAAATTCCTTCCACAGGCATTTGTTTTTTTTTTTTTTGTTTCTTCTTAAGGTTCTGCTGTGGTGCCAGGGCCTAATTCACTTTGGAACTTAAAATAAGGCATTGCATTGCCTTTGCCTTGTTGAAAATTAATGTGTGCCCTGCATAAAATTTTCCAGATAACTAGACTCTCACCCTCTGGGAACTGAATGGTTGAAAATGAAAGTGTTTGGGGAATGCATTTAGCTAATAAATATAGGAGAAAGGATGAAATGTTCTTTGACCATGCAAAGTCATTACCATGAACAGGAATTATTTTACTGGACACATCAGAGGATATATCCTCAGGCTCCATGAAGAGGAAAAGAATTCTTTGCAGCCTCAACTTATGGACTCAGAGTTGTAGCCTTTTGCCACTGGCTTTCTGACTTTGTAACCTTGTGCTCAATTGCCCTCACCTCTGCCCGCCCCCGCCCCACCAGGATCTGTGTCTCAGAAGCTCCATTGTCTTTCTCAAACTCAATTATTAACTTGATCACTAATGCAAACCAGAACAAAACAGAGAAACCAAGAGGTTTATTTCTACATATATTACTTTAAATGCATTCTTCTGTCAATGAAAGAAAAAGCATGGGTTTGTGATAGCTATAAAAATTGGATTCATACCCTCTTTCATTCTGTGAGAAGAATGGACTTTATAGGATTTTATTTTGTACATAAAAATGCATTTATCTTAATATAATTTTCCTTCTGTAGAACAAGTTGACTGGACTTTCAAACAGATGCTGAACTATTTTGAGTTTCTTTGCTGCCTCCTTAGTTTAGTCCAGTATTATCTCTCATGGATGATTAAAATGCCTCTAAACAATCTCCCAGCATCAACCTGGCCTCCTTCCAACCCATCTTCCATGCTACAGTTAAAATGAACTTAAAAAAATGTAAATCTTATTCCACATGGCTTTCATGTCCCCTTATCTTGCATTAATCTTCTTCCCTGCCAAATTTTGCTGCACTACTTTTTCTCCTTGGACCTGCTCACCACATCACCTAGTACACGCTCTTCTCTCAGCCCAGAATGCTTTTCTCATTGTTTCCCCATAGCTTGATCCTTTGATCCATTAGTTGTCCAGTGCCACTTCTTCAGAGAGAGACTTTCCTGATCACTCTACTCAAAGTAGGTATTTAGTATTATTCTTTACTTAGAGTAGTGGTAGTGAACACACATTATAAAAGCTTTGACCTACATATTAGCACCTATTGAATAGCATCTCTCATCAAGACACTCAATAATCAGGTAGACAAAACCTTGCCTGCTCACTCAGTTCTCTGTCACGAGCCACTCTGGTACTAGAAAAATGGAGAGATAAATGAATTAGCGAGAGCGGCATGGACTCAAACACATAAACAGAACGTGCCAAAGCTGATCTCACTCCTGTCACTGCTGAGTATCAAAATGCCAGCAAGGCTGGGGTTGGGTTGCCACTGTTCCGCTTGGTGAGAAGATAATTCTGTTAAGCTCTTTTCGTCTTTAGGACCCATTGTTTCTGTGCCACAGAAAGTAGATGCATACTCTGGGTCAATGCTAATCCTTCTGCTCATCAGACCTCAGCCAGCCTCTGATGCAGCGGGAGAGTTAGGAAGTATGTGTCCTACTGGCACCAATTCCCACAGCATATTACCTCAAAACCAGAGGCTTCATAACGCAGGAGAGGAGATGGGATCATGATCTCAGGCTCTACTGGTCATAGGACAGTCACACATCCCAGAAGCTGCCATCTCTTGAGAGAATTATTCCACATGAAGAGTTTTCCATTTGATAGTACAGCCACTGGGTGAAACACTTGTTTAGGTGACTAGCCCTCAACAGGGAAAATTCAGGGGTGCACGCACAGGAGTGGAGACAGACATGGTTGCATATGTCTCCCCTCATAGTGGGGAACTTTGAAATACCCATTGTTAAGGGACTTTTGTCATGTTAATGGCACAGAGCAGAGTGTAGCTACCCAACCTCGATGGTGTAGTCTGCTATTCACCCAAGCAACATGGCACCAAGATGGCACTACCTCTTGGAACCGCCATCAGGAATGGAGTCTGACATTGACTAGAACCTCAGTGAGCAATGAATGACTGTCCATGCCAATAGGCTGAAGTGCTGCAGGAGGAAAACTCTGGAGGCTGTGGAGCCAAGCCACCCAATCTCGAAAGGAAGGGCTGCACCAAGCTGTTGGGTTATACCAAACTCAGTCATCTGCTTCCTGCCACAAGTTCTTCCAGAGTCAGCTGTGCCCTCGGGTGCTGTTGGGGCATGCCCTTCGCAAGGCAGCACACATCTGACAGCGGAGCAGAGAAGCAAACGCCTGGACAGATCTGCTCAATGTGGCCCGACCCTGATGGGTCAACCTTGACCCCAGAGCTACCGCCATGTTGGCCTGGACCTGGTTGGTTTTTTTTCCCTCAATCTTTGTCCTTCTTCCTCTCCATTAGTGCTTGCCCCTAATCAATACCTTGCACTGAAACTTGTAGTTGCATCTTCTTGAGAACCAGGTTGCTATAGGATAAATGTTTTGGAGGTACAGAAGGAACATACTTTTTTTTTTTTTGCTTTTTGAATCACACCTGGTGATGCTCAGGGATTACTCTCAGGAATCACTCTTGGTGGTGCTTGGGGGACCATATGGGATGCTGGGAATTGAACCCGGGTTGGCCGCGTGCAAGGCAAACACCCTACCCGCTGTGCTATCTCTCCAGCCCCCAGAACATACTTTCTTGGTAATCAGGAACAAAGTATTTCACTCCCCTGAAATGCCATTTTCTCATCAGTTAAAGTGAGGGTGGTTGGAGGCTTAAACGAGACTATCAGTTGCCCCATAGTGCTGGGATATAAAAGGATGCTTCCTCAAATGGAAATCCCCATGTCAACCCAGCTTTGTGAGTTCTCTGTTGCAGAGGACTGAGTGCTCAGTTTTCTGACCATTTTGAAGAAGATAATCCTGGCTAATTCCAGCGAATAGGGCATTTGCCTATGAGGCCGACCCAGGTTCAATTCCTTTGCCCTTCTTGGAGAGCCTGGCAAGCTACCGAGAGTATCTCGCCTGCACAGCAGAGCCTGGCAAGCAAACCCATGGCATATCTGATATGCCAAAAACAGTAACAAGTCTCATGATGGAGACGTTACTGGTGCCCGCTCGAGAAAATCGATGAGCAACAGGAAGACAGTGATACAGAATTCTTAAATAGCATAAGCCATGAGCCAGACACATTCAGACAAAGATTGTAATTCTATTATGTGTCTTGCATATATCAGTTCATTTAATGCCTCTAACAACTGAGTGAGGAAGTTTCCATGCCTATTTCTGCTTTACACAGAAGGAAACTGGAAGCATACAGGAAAAACTGAGGTATAGAGAGTTTTACAAACAGGTTTTGCAAGTCCCTAAAATGAGAAGTGTGAGAACTGGACTACCAATCCAGGAATCTGTCCAGAGTCTGTGCTCTTGTATATTACTCTTGGTTGAATCTATTTACAAAGAACTCACATCAAAATACAATCCTGCCTGTAATCTTCCACTTGACATGACGACCTACTAGAATGAAGTTTTCTTCCCAGGAAGAGGATGAAGATGTTCTAGAATCTTTTTTAAATTCCAGAGGGAGGGAGAACCCAACACCAGCAAGCCCTAGAGCTGAATCCCAACCAACGAGGTTCTGGCCCTTCCCCACACCAACACTGGCAGAGGGCATAAGGGTGGAAAGGACATAAATAGCCAAGGGAAGCTTCCCTGCAAAGTGTCATATACCTGCAAATAACTCTGTTTGCTTTTTAAAACACATGTTTATTTGCTTAAATTAACAAAATATGGGTTACATGTTATTTCCAGGTAAGCTGCCTTTTCACTGAAGTAGAAAGCAATATTCACAACTTGAATGGCTACACACTTGCAGCTTTAGTTTTTAAATAGCAAGCCAGAATTCTGTAAAAAAATAAAAATTTGGTATAGTGTCCAAATACGTGAGGGATTTTAAATGTTAGCTCTGTTACATTTTGTTCCAGCAAAGTAGACAATGATCATAATTCAAAACACAATGTTAATATTTTATTAAATGCCTTCCAGCTTAATAAATACAGGGTGTACTTGGGGTTTTCTCATGCAGCTACTCATAGACAAATATACCAATTACCCTTGAGAGGTTATCAAAGGTCAGCCTCCGTCTCATGGCCAATCGGAAGTTGAATTTTTTAAAAGGAGAGAATGAAAGAGGAATTGAAAGGCAACAAGCGGAGGTAATTACAAGCCTGAATAAAAATGAAAAATATGCTCTTTGGCTGGTCCGCTGGTCAACTCAAAGTGACAGTGGTATGGTCAAAAGCAGGGAAAGCACTGGGTAAGTGACCTAGTGTCACTTTTAAGAGTGTTACAATAAAAGTAACACTGTCACACTGTCTTGGAGCTTAGATAAAAGTCACACTGCCCTGGAGCTTAGACTGCAGGTAACCTTGAATGTCTCCAGTCCTTAGTTCTATGACAATGGTCCTGATAGGACCTCCTAGTCTGGATAGCTACTGTACTAGGCAAGGCTGATCCTTAGCTCTAACATCTGCAGTGAGTGTCCACACAATTTGTTACCCAAACTGGAACACTTCTGAAGGCTAAAGTGACCACAGGTCTAAGCCAGGACTGCCCCCAGCAAAACCAGCATGTTGGTTTCCTAGATCTAAAATCTCACATGGTCAGAGTCAAACACTAAACACAGGCTTTAGTATACACTCCCTAATAACTTTTTATTGCTCTTCCCAGACCTGAATCCTCCCTCCAAATGGAATTTTACCTGGAATGCTAATATATCAAACAGATATTTGAACTCCTCTGAATGAGGCAACCATAAATCCCAAAGGTTTCTCCTCCCCCAACAACTCTAGATGGGCCTCGGAGGGACCGCAACACATAATCTGAAAACCACTATTCTAGAACATACTCTTTCCATCTCTACATTAACTGGTCCCACAGCAGACATTCTTCCGTGATTCATTTGGGTCAGAAATCAGCAGAGCCTGCTCATCCGGGCTCCTAATCCAGCTTGGCATACCAGAACAAGCAGAAGCCCAGAGCCCCTCCGAGAGGCCCTCTACACGGCGCTGCTGAAAGAATGGATGTGTCACAGGAACTCCAGGGTAGAGACTCACAGAGCTCTGCCAGGCCCTGGGGAGATCTCAGGGAATACCCCAACACATTTGATTAAAAGTGAATGAAAGGCAAGTTGCCTCAGTGAGGCCTTGCAGTAGGTCCTCGGCCTTCAGTTGTGTTTGTAACAGTAGAGTCCCACCAATCAGCCTTCAGCATCCCCACTGTGGGTGCTCTCACTTCAAAGCATGGTGGCAGCAGTTGGGGAGTGAGTTTAAAGGAAAGGGGAATATGCAAGGGCAAGGTAGCAGGCAAGAGACATCCCTCCAGGACTGGAAAAGCTTGCCGATGAGTGAAGAAACTTGGAAAAGCTGATATGATGGGGGCAGAGTGGCCCAGAAAGGCAGCATGTCAGAGAGGGGCCAAGCATTGAAATAAATGGACTGGGAACTTGGAGAGAAAAGGAAGCAAAAAAACGGTACCTATAGCACTACAGGAGTCGGAGCTACTAAGCAGGGTGGATTTTCCATGAACACAGGCACAGTACCAGGGCATTACCATGGGGCTCCCATGGAGAGGGGGCATCAATCAGAACTTCTTTGTTCAGTGCCAGTGTCCAAAAAAGCCTGCCTGCTGGCCTCAACCCACTCTGGTTCCCACCACTCTTTGGGATTACAATTCAAGCATCTAGGAAGAAAGAGGAGCATTTGAAATATGAGTGACCATCAACATCACTGGCATCATCTTCTATACAAGAACTTTAGAATGAATGTGTGTGTGTGTGTGTGTGTACAGTGTGTGTGTGTGTGTGTGTGTGTCCTCCGGAAACTCCATAGAACAGTCAATGTTGCTGTATGATTCCCAGGCTTAATGTTCTCTGCCTTAAAGTGTCTGAAACCAGGAGGAGAAATGTTTATGGAGTTCCCAGAAGGGGGTCCTGTGGGATTACTATTCTAGCCCACCCAAGTTTTCTCAACACCTACCACACCAAAGACTCCTCTAGGGAAACTGAGAAAATACCGATGCCGGGGCTTCACACTGGACCAAAGTAACTCAGAATCTCAGGGGCTGAGCCCCCAGCACTGATAGAATTTTCCAGGCTCCTGAGAGGCAGCTCTGAGAAGACGGCCTGAGTGATTAGCTGGTGGCTGTCATCCTCGGACCCACCTCACGCCAGGCAGTTATTTTGTGGGTCTCTGAGAGAGGAGTGGGGGAGAGAATTCATTCTGCTCCAGTCACAAGCATTGTTGGGCATCTGAAAATAACCCCCAAATCCATACCCAACCCAGGCAGCTAAGACCCAACAAGGCAGAATCTGGCAGGAATCTTAAATATAACCTAATTCTTCCTAGCCAAAATTATTCCTGTTCTCAAATTTTCTTTCTATAGCCTCTGCCTGAACATGTTCCTTTTAAGATATCTCGCCTTCCTGCTGTTTCTGGCATGTTTGATTATGGAATAAAGGCGATTTTTATATATACAACTACTAATATGTTCATCTACCTGGAAAGATATTGGAACTTTCACAGATTCACCTAAATAGTCATTAACAAGATAACACATCAAGCACCATATTCTTGCAACTATTATTAAAGGAAAATAGAATCTCTAAATAAACACCTTCATATCAGCTTATAATAGAAACCTAAAAAATATCTACAGCTTGTTAGCTGGGAGATGTTAACCAACACTGAAGTAGCCCTTGGGTGTGTGGAACACAAGGGCCCCAGGAATGAAGGGAGAAGCTTCTACATTGCTGGTGACCACCCCTGCACCTTAACCGGAGCCATCTGCAAGGGCGAGAGGCTCACTCACTCCTATCCAACAAAGGCGAGTTTGGGCAGAAAGCTGTATTTGCACTGCCTCATTCCCATTTTCCAAATGTAATTTTAAGACTGTCCACTTAGATACCTAAAAGCACTGCTTGCTTCTCCATTTTCCTCTCCAGTAATTCTTTTAAACTCTCATCTCTGTGCTTGAAGTACAAATAATCAGGGAAGGAGGGGCCCCTCCGGGTGTCCTGCAGGCGCCTGAGGCTGACAGATTCATCCCTGGGATCCAGGTCTCCCTCCTGGCCGCCCTCTGCCCCACCACTGTCCTTGCTCTTCTCCCGACCTCCATTCTGCTCATCCTCCTTCTCCTCCTCGCTGGCTTCCCCAGGTGCCCCGGGGGCCTGCTCAACCTTGGCGGACAGACCCTGGGGCGCCAGGGCCAGGCCTTCCTGTTCAACGTCATAGCAGTGATCTTCCTCCTCTTCTTCCTCATGGCAGGAGCTGCCCCTGGCGCTCTCCTGATCAGACTGGAATGCTGGCCCCTTCCCTGGGCGCTTCTGGGAAAGGTCGAAGGGCTCCTCCTGCTCTAGACTCCTCAGGACCCCCGTCTGTCCCAGGGCAAGTCGTCCCCTTCCAAAACCTGTGAAGACAAAAGCAGCATTCAGACCCCAGAAAAAACAGGCTTCTGGGAGGCAGCCAGGGCCACTGAAGGTAGCTTGATTTCACATTTGAAAAATAGGCCACTTCCTGGTTAAGATGTATTATCACCCATGATATGTCTGTGATACACAGGTGATACATCGATTTCAGGTGAACTGGCTATACTCAAAGCAAATAGGTACAGAGGACAGGAGTGCTAATACAGGGATCAGGGCACACACAAGACATGTGCTGACTCTCCTTCCACCCCTAGCACCACATGGTCCTTGGAGCACGGCCAGGTGCAGCCCTAGAAGCCCCTGGGCACTGCTGGGTGATCCAGGTATCAGTGACATCATGGCATCCTCGGGTCCTTGCACTGAACCTCCGGCCCAGCTGGTTTGGAGGAGACCCCAGACCTCTTGAGTACCACTGGTGGACTTGAAAATACGTATTTGTAACAAAAATTAAGATAAGCTGCTGGAGAAACAACACAGCAGGTAGGGCATTTATCTTGCACATGGCTGACCTGGGTTCAATCCCCATCATCCCAGATTGTCCCTTGAGCCCCACTGGGAGTAATTCCTGAGTGCCAAGCATGGCTGGTTGTGGCCCTCCTCCCAGCTCTAACCTAGCAATGACACTGCTGAGAATTTAAACTGAGAAACCTAACAGGCCAGGGCAATACTGAATCTGTAAAATTTGTAAATTTTGCAATATTGTAAATTCTGTAAAAATTTGTAAAATCTGGAAAATCTGTCTGCCTACCAGGTTTTAGGTAGTGAAAGAGAATCATTCCTGTCTCTCAACTGATGAGAGATTCAGTCACATAAATAATAAACATTTCATCCAATGAACCATCTAGAAGGGACACTGAAACCAGTCAATGACCATAAAAAGGTTGTCTTTATGTACTGAAGAAAAACTATCCATTTCTAGCATAGACATTTATCTCTGGCTCTGTTTCTATGGCAAAAATGTCTGGAAGGATATACACACAAATCTCAAAATAAAACTTTTTCACTTTTAAGTATTTTTTGGTTCTGTTTTCACAGTGAGAAAGCATAGACCTTATTATAAAATAATAATATTTTTTCATCCTGAATAAAACAACCCCAAAATGGAGGTTGTTATGGGCATAGCCTGGCACTTCCTGTGGCATACTCGATATGCCAAAAACAGTGACGATAGGTCTCATTCCCCTGACCCTGAAAGAGCCTCCAATCATTGGGAAAGACAAGTAAGGAGAGGTTGCTAAAATCTAGGGCTGGCTGCCACACAGGTGGAGTGGAGTGGGGGTAGGATGGGGTGGGGGTGGTGGGAGGGATGTTTGGACCATTTGTGGTGGAGAATGGGCACTGGTGGAGGGATGGGTACTCAACCACTGTATAACTGAAATGCAAGTCTGTAAGTCTGTAACTGTACCTCACGGTGATTCACTAATAAAAAATAAATAAATAAATAAATAAAAATAAAATCTCAGTGTGGGAGGAATAGAGACATTACTGGTGCCCGCTCCAGTAAATTGATGAACAACTGGATAACAGTGATACAGTGATATTTTCATCCTGAATAAAACAACTCCCAAACCAGATAGTCCCTTTGGGGGCCAATGCACCCTGGGGTCCTCAGAGCAGAGGGCAGGGAGGCCACAAGAAGTCCGGGAAAGATTCATTTTCCTCCATCCCTCATGTGTGGCCACCAGGGCCCTCTGTGGGGCAACACAGGTCCTTTAGCAGCCACCACACACTGCTAGTGCCCCCCTGATTTTTGTCTTGAAGGTCTCTGCCCATCGTAAACCAACAGTGCATGGGAATCCCTGAAAAATGAAGTGTAGTTTCCTGGTGGGTTCCTGTGAGTGTAGAAGACACAGAAAGGGGTGCTCTGGTGCTCTCAAACATCACAGCTCTGTGGGAGAGCCCCCTTTCTGTGTGAGACCCACCGGGAGCTCTGCTATCCCCTTAGCCTGGACAACAGGGTCACACCACGGCAGGGAAGACTTCTGGAGCCAGGCTGTGATTTGGGGCCATTTCAAACATCAGAGTGAAACAAAAATCTCTAATTCCTGTGGTACATGAAACTTTGGGGGGTTTTTGCTTGCTTTGTTTTGGAGCATACCTGGCAGTGCTCAGGGCTTACTCCTGGCTCTGTCACTCAGAAATTACTCCCGGTGGTCACAGGGTACCATATAGGGTGCCAAGGATCAAATCCAGGTTGGCAACATGAAGAAACATTAAGATTTTTGAATGTCAGTTTAAAGTTAGAGAATTAAAGGCAATTCTCTGCTGATCAGGGATGCACTTCCTTTCCCAGAGATGGCAAAAGTGTTCGGTGCCTTTTAGGAGCTGAGGGTCCATCTGGGCTCTGTCCTGGAGACCCAATTAGGCTTTCAGTTGTGGGCTCTCTCCTCGGTTCCTGTATGCCTCTGAACCCAATGACTGAGCAAACATCACCTTTTCTGGAAAAATCCACACCAAGCTTGGGCGGGGGGGGGGGGCGCAAAAGGTGTCAATAAACAATGTAGTTCAGGCAACTACAGAGGCGAAGACTAAGTCAGGAGTCTGGAGAATAAAAAGAATAACAGCAAAACCTCCTGTGATAATTTTAAAACTAATTTTTCAGTGCTTTAGCACAAAATCCAGGCCTTGTTTTATGACAAACACCCTTCCCCGTTACCAAGGAGTCACCAAGAACTCTGTGGGCGTTGTGAGAAATCTGAAAGCCATAATCACGCTCTGTGGTGTGTGTGTGTGTGTGTGTGTGTGTGTGTGTGTGTGTGTGTGTGTGTGTGTGTGTGTGTGTCTTATTTATGAATAACTGGGCCTACTTAGTTGCCTCTTTTGCCAGGCGTGAGAAAAGCAGCAAGCCTAAATCAATCACCTGGATTTTAACTTGGTATATTAAGATAGATTTTGAGGGTTTTTTTTAATGTCTTTTTGAAAAAATGGACTGGAGTGATAGCACAGCAGGTAAGGTGTTTGCCTTGCATGCGGTCGACCCGGGTTCGATTCCTCCATCCCTCTCGGAGAGCCCGGCAAACTACCGAGAGTATCTCGCCCACATGGCAGAGCCTGGCAAGCTACCACTGCCAAAAACAGTAACAAGTCTCACAATGAAGACATTACCGGTGCCCACTCGAGCAAATCGATGAATAACCATACAACAGTGCTACAATGCTGTTGTATGCAATGGTTCAGTTCAGAAATTCTCAGGGTGAAAGCCCACTTCTACCTTTAGACTTGCTCTGTGCTTCTGGGCCTGGACAAAAGCACATTTAATTGCCTGGGTCAGGGACTGCCTGGTTGGGTAATTAAGGACCAATAATGCTAAATCCAATAGAACTGGAACATAAATTCTTCACCACTAGGGATGCTAGGACTGAGATGTTATAGAAAGGGAGCACTTTTCACAAGTTTGTTATGACTTTGAGGAGCCACAGGCCCTGCACACAGGCCAATGAGGCCTCCCCAAGCAGGACCACTGGCCTTCGTAAAAGGGCTAGAGGAGAAGGCATGGATTATATAATACAGCAGTAGGGGTCTTGCCCTGTATGGGGTCATACCGGGTTCAACCACTGTATGCACATGTGGTCTCCCAACCCCCATTAGGAGTGATCTCTGAGCACAGAGCAAAGAGTAAGTCCTGAACATCACTGGCTGTGGCCCAAAAACCAATAGGTAAATAAAGGGGTAGAGGAGTCACACCTCCAACAGAAGTAGCTCTGTGGGCAGCGGAGTTTGCAGTCTGCCTTTGCTTTCTTTTTAAGAAAGAGCAAGTGCACGCTCACTGACATAGTTCAAGCAAGCAGAGAGCAACCACAAGGGCTTCAGAGTCTGGAAAGCCAGTGTCAAACCAGCACTGTCATTTCTCAATTGAGCAACTCTGGGCAAAGGAATGTTCTGAAGTCTCAGCTTCCTCATTGGCAAAATGAAGTTCCTCCAATCCGGAGTTGCTGAGAAGATTTAAGAAAATAAGGCAACAGGGGCCACAGAAATAGTAAAAGGGTTAAGGTGAATGTCTCAGACACAACCAACCTGGATTCAGCTCCTGGGACTCCCTATGGTTCCTCAAGTCCACCCAGGACTGATCCCTAAGTGCAGAGCCAGGAGTAAGTCCTGAACACTGCTAGGTCTGGCCCAAATACAAAAATAAGTTTCGTTTTTTTATTTTTGTCACACCTGGCGGTGCTTGATGGTTACTTCTGGCTCTGCACTCAGGAATTATTCCTGGACCGTATGGGATGCTGGGGGTCAAACCTGGATCGGCCACATGCAAGGCAAACACTCTACCTTCTGTTCTATCGCTCTGGCCCCCAAAAATAATTTTTTTAAATTCAAATAAAAAATCATAAGGCAATGGATTTCATCTGAACTCTAGAATTGACTGTCCCTGTTGCCATCATATCCCTGTCAGCTCAGTCTCACTTAGATATCTAGTTTCCTCTATGACAATTAGGTTTGCTATAGCAACTGTGCCATCTGACTCCTGCTTCACACCTGTGGTCTTGAAAATAATGCTCTCTGCTTCCACAGTACAAATGACCCACCACCCCAGGGACAGCTCACTGAAAGCCCATCAAGGTTCCAATGGGTTTGCAACCAGGGAGAGTGTTACCTTGAGCATGCAGGCCCCGTTCCATGACACCGTGCTTGACCTTCATGTGGCGTGTCAGGTTGCCCTTCAGCGTGAACTTGCTGGGGCAGTAGAGGCATTTGAAGGGTTTGCTGTCAGAGTGCAGATGCATGTGGCCCATGAGGTTGTGCATGCGGTTGAACTCCTTTCCACACAGCTGGTAGAGACAGAAACAGAGAACGTCAGGGACTCAGGTAAGGAACTCCGCCCCACGCAGAGTTCTGCATGGGGGAACAAACATGTCGTGGTCTTGGTACCTTCTACTCTGCAATGTGGCATTTGATGTGGCACCCCAGACCAGGATCCCTGTGAATACCAGGACTTGTCTGGGGGGAATGGACGACCAGAATTCCCCTGCCTGCTGCACACCGAAAGGGAAACAGTGCAAGCACATAACGAACACTTCTTTAGAAATATCCTTCAGAGAAGAGCAACTTTGAAGATCAGTAAAGATCTAAAAATAGCCATTCATAGCCTGCTTCACTCTAGTCATCAGGATCCAACTAGTTGATGAATAATTTGTACTAATATTTCCTAGATAAAAAAGGATTGATATTTTATAAATTAGGCATGTGCAATAAGGAAGCCATTGTCCTAAGTGTGCCTTGAACCAATCCTAGGTGCATGCTTTTGTCATTTCCATTGAACAGAGAGACTAAATGAGATATTAAGGCACTAGATGAAGGCAGAAGCTAGCGGGTGCTGGAGCAGGACAGAAATTCAGACCCTCAGCCATCAGAGGCTCCACACTCAACCAGCACCCCGTCCTATGTGCCCCCAATAGAACTCTTCCATTGGATGCCATTAGGCATTGCTTACTCAATTTTTTTCAATTTGTCACTTCTTGGGATGGATTTGAACATTAAAAGGAAAGAAAGAATGGAAAGGCAGGATGGGTCTTCTGCCTGGATCAAGATTGGAAGGACTGCAACATTCTCTTGAGCATTCTTAAAATAGACCTGTTCGACTCATTTTTTTCTAGTTCATTTTTCCTATTTCCAACAGTGAAAGAGGTGGCTGGACCACCACAGTGGGTTCCCACTATCTTGGGAAAAGCAGGACAATCTTTGCTAAAGCAGAAGATATGAAACAGAAGCATGGGGGTACTGTGGAGGTGCTTTCCCCTCTTTCCTGGTCCCCAGGCCCCTGCAGGGCATGGTTTGCAAAATGAAACCCTTCCTTGGCTGAACTGGGTGGAGAGTGTGAAGAACTGGGACAGCATTCTCCATGCCTCCTCATACTCGAAGGCTCTGGCCCTAAGGGAAAGAAATTGGGGTGAGATGCCGTGGAGGTAGAACTCAGGGATGGGGTATCTGGAAGCTGGAACCAGTTTTATGTTTTCAGAGAGAGCTTTCCTATTCAGGGCCCGGGTTGGGGATTCTGGCTGAATGTTTATTAATAATGTGATGTTATCTTCAGGAAGCTCAGGAGGTGAGAGTTGAACGGACTCTGGAACTGACAGAGACCTAACAGTGTCCTTCGGAGACCAGCCTTGAAGAACTGGGTAGTAAGAGAAAACCAGCTGGGAATTACACGTGTCACAGACAATCCATGAATGGATGGTTCTCTATTTTTAAGTGATTCATACTTGGGGCTTTTAAGAACTTTTCTGCTTTTTTTAACTTCCTTACTACAAAGAATGAATTCAGCCTACAGTAGTCTTAAGAGTATTTGTACCCACATCCACTGCAAGAAAAGAGAACCCAAATGGGGGAGAGGCTGAGTGAACTGTTCTAATTTATGACTTTCTCAGAAATCTGACATCAAGGATGGATGCTCGAGTTCTTTGCTTCTAAATAGAGGTATTATTCGGTTCTACCAACCCTCCGTGAGTCTTTAATATAGCTCAGTGTGGGTTTTTCTACTCTAATATTTCCCTGTCTCCATTCACTCATCCTGAGCTTTCTGCGACATGTTAGTGGCACATGGGCCATTAAGACATTAAAATTATATTGTCCCCTAAAGCCATAGTTTTCAGGGAACATTAAGTCATTCCCTGCAGGAATGATGTCAACTATACTACCATGTGTGACCAAAGAAGGAGAGAGATAAGGAGATGGAGAAGAAAGAAGAAGGGAGAGGGAATAAGGAGGAGGAGGAATAAGAAGGAAGGAGGAAGAAAGAAGAAGAAGAAGAAGAAGAAGAAGAAGAAGAAGAAGAAGAAGAAGAAGAAGAAGAAGAAGAAGAAGAAGAAGAAGAGAAGGAGGAGGAGGAGAAGGAGGAGGAGGAGGAGGAGGAGGAGGAGGAGGAGGAGGAAGAGGAGGAGGAGATGTATGTATTGCTGGAGACTTTTATTTTCATATGACCTAGCTATCCTCCATGGCTTATAGTGGTATTTTGGACCAGTCAGTGAAGCACTTCTCTGGGAATAGGTGCAGCTATTCCAACTCAGAAAGCTTTGTGGGACACTGGATGGTGTCCCAGTTAATCTTCATAAATGCAAGGACTACCTTCCTTTTCCATTGTAGGCACCATCAGTATTAAGCCTCAGGTTAGACACATGGATCGTTACTGGATCATTAAGTAGTTGGGTAGAGGAATACACAAATAAGTCAGAAAATATCACTACCCTGCACAAAAAATAATTGAAAATTTTGGAAGTTGGTCACCATAGATTCTTTTACTTTCCTCCACTAAACCTCTGCAAGAGATTTATAGACTCAAGTCTTGCGTCACATCAGGAAAAAGACCACAGACTCAAGACTCTGGGTACATGGACACCATTCCCTTCTCAGTGGGGGGAATTGTCTCCCTCTCAGCCTCTGACCCTTAAATTTTTTTGTTCCTTATTCAGAACACTTGGTCTCTTCATCTGTCATGGAAGGTTGTGTTCATCTGACAATACCCATTGAGAGAGAGAGAGAGAGAGAGAGAGAGAGAGAGAGAGAAGGAGAGAAGGGGGGATAGTGTTTCCATAAAATCCCGAGTGGGACCTCTTGGTCATCATGAGGGCAGCTGGGGCTGAGAATGAGGATGGGTCAGTTGGAGGTGGTGCCCTGGCCTGGAGTTGGGAGAGGCGAGCTCCAAGCAGAGTCACTGTTATGGAGAAGAGGGATTGGACTGAAAAATGGGCTGGGAAGAAATAGCCAACGTCTGCTTTCTTCTCTTGGATCAAAGGATGTCTAGCTAAGAGCTAGACCAAATCAAGACGTACTGATTCATCTCCTGCCAAGGTTGCAGAGATTGAAACAGGGGTGGGTATAGGCACCGGAAATCGCTGTCATGGGGAGAACTCCGCTCTCATCTCACAGGTGTCCTTGCAACCTACCCACTCCTGCATGAACTCTCATTTGCCCTCTTGAGCAGTACCATTGTGTCTCTGACACCAGAGCTTGGCGGCTTTTCCTACCCTCTGGACCCATGTGGATACTCGCTCTTTATAGACATCACATCTGGCAGAGATGGAGAGGCCCAATTCTGACAGAGCTCTGCTTGCTGTGGGCCTTTGGAGCTCAGACAGGAGGCACTTAGGGGCCACTGGGACTATACCTGGTGGAGCCTGGGGCTCGGCCGGCCGTGCTGGGGATTGTGCTCAGGGCCTTGTCCATGCTAGGCATGTGCCTCTACCACTTCAGGTAAATCTCAACCATGATTAGAAGATGGGGGAAAATATCTTGAAATCTTCTGTATAAATGGGTGGCACATGGAACAGAGAAAGAGCTTAACTGGCTCAGCATAGAGTTTATGGGAGACTTATGTGAGATCCTTGGCACCCTCTAGTCCTCTGAGCACCCCTGGGGTGTCATCCAAAAAAAATTAAAATTAAAATGGGTCGCACAGATCATTCAGGTTTGAAATGGTACCACAGAGAGGAGAGAGAGAGAGGCTGGGAGGAAGAAAAACACCTCTCAGGGGTTCTCTTCTGTAGTTGCAGTCGTTTCTCTTCTGATCATTGTGATTCTTGGGGAAAATCAAATAAGACCCTTTGTGCTCACGGCTCGGCAAATAGTGAGGGCTCCATAACTGTGAGCTAGATACAGTCATTATGTACACAGCGGGTCCCTTGACATTACAGAAAGCTCTTTGAAGATGATGGTGTGGTCTCTTTAAACCCAATTATTTGGAGAGGATATAACAGGAAGGACCCTGGGAAGACTCTGATGCAGAAACTCCTGCCAGGCACAGGGAGGAGCAATAAAAACAGGAGCAATTTTGCCTACGCAGCACTGAGAAATAAGAATGAGCAGAACAGAGCTTAGGAAGATATCCTCTGGCATCCCAAGGCTCAGTCGGCTCTTTGTAAGAAAAACGATCTTATTTATACAGGACCCACACCTGACAGTTGCTGGGAGACCATGCAGTACCAGGGCTCAAACATTCCCTCTGCCCCTTGGCCACCTGCCCTGCCCTCTTGCAGCCCTTTAAATGGCTGTCTGATGTGCTGGTCACTCCAGGCCTCCGCTATAGCTTCAAATCTGTCCTCAGGCCTCTTTCCCTCCCTGGTGCAGGGCTGGAGCCACCTCAGGCCACTTTCCGTGAGTGCCTGGCACACTGCAGAGAGCCGGAGGCCAGAGCACTAAGTGGGCTGTGTGGAGGGGGGTGGGTGGCAGCAGGCAGTGCTGGGTCAGGGCCAGAGCTTCACAAACGCCAAGAGAAGGACCGCCACAGGGAGCCAGCCCGCCCGGAGGGGGCCTGAGGCCTGAGATGCACCAGGAAGCCTGTGCTTTCCTATTCGGAGAGAAAAGGTCAAAGAGCTGCGGCCTGCAGCCCTGCGGAACGGCCTCCACTCGGCTGCCCTTCCCTTCCATTCTTCTCGCTGCTCTCTTTTCATAAGAAGGGTGTTCCTTTCCTCAAAGGGAGAGAGAGGGAGGGAGGGAGAGAGAGGGACTGTAAACTGTCCAAAAGGACCGTGAGAAAACAGGAAGCTTCGAAAAGTACAAGAGAAAGCAAGATGAAATCTATTTGCAGGCGGGCCCCTGGGGACATGTGAGGCATTGTTAGGCAGGCAGTTCATACAGCTATATCCTTCCTTCTGCTGAGGAGAGCTTTGCTGCCAAAAGGCAGCTATCTGGTCACTGCCTTAACCCCCTCCACGCCAGCCTAGAGACTCTGAGCCCAAACCCTGGATTCCCAAAGGTCCCCACTGGGTCTCTCTCCGTGGGAGGTGTCCAAGAGCTGGAAGGGAATACTGAACCCCAAGGAGCAGCAGACGTAGTGGGGAGCCTTTGCAGGGAGACCTCACCCGCCCTCGGCCTTCAGCGTCTGCTCCAGTCCAGGCTACAGATGACCTGGTGATTCATAACTCAGGCAGCTCCGGCTTCACCCATCTCAAAGGAGAATTTGTCCCGGAAATTCTGGATGGCTGCTTTTCCTGGACAGGTTTCCCAAAGACAGCAGCTGGTTCTTTGCTCTGAAAGAGAGCGGCTGCTGCAAGGAGCAGCATCCACAGCAACCCCTGCATGCTTACGCAGACCAGGGGAAGCAGATTCCTAAGATGAGGCTGTAGAGGCACAGCTCTTTGGAGAAATTCCAGCTGGTTCCAACAAGGTGTCCAGAAGTTAAGCTTGTAGCAAGAGATCCCAGAAGGGAAGTCTCATTTTGAAGAGAGAAAGAAAGAAAGAAAGAAAGAAAGAAAGAAAGAAAGAAAGAAAGAAAGAAAGAAAGAAAGAAAGAAAGAAAGAAAGAAAGAAAGAAAGAAAGAAAGAAAGAAAGAAAGAAAGAAAGAAAGAAAGAAAGAAAGAAAGAAAGAAAGGAAGGAAGGAAGGAAGGGAGAAAGAGAGAAAGGGAGAAAGAGAGAAAGAAAGAAGAAAAGAACTAAAGGAAGCAAAAGAAAAAGGAAGAAAAAGAAAGTGAAAGGAAAGGGAAAGAAAGGGAAGAAAGAAGAAAAGAGAAAGGAAGAAAAGAAAGTGAAAGAAAAAGACAGAGAGGAAGAGAAAGAAAAGAAAAAGGGAAAGAGAAGAAAAGAAAAGAAAAGAAAAGAAAAGAAAAGAAAAGAAAAGAAAAGAAAAGAAAAGAAAAGAAAAGAAAAGAAAAGAAAGAGCCAAAGTCGAATAGAACATGTTTCTCCTGTTTTTCCATCCTAGTGTTCATGCCTGAGCCCACAGTGAGAGTGTTTCTTCTTAATGTGGACGGCTATTTCCACAGACCACCAGGGGAGAATCAATCATTCGTGTTTCAACAGAGGGAAGGGTTTAAGGTTAGGATTTTCAGTGGTGGAAATCCCAAGATCTGTGAAATAAAGAAGCATTCTTTTTGGCAAGTTGACGGGTAAAGGACAACTAACTCTGGGAGAGGCCAGGAGCAAAGCTCTCGTTTCTCTGATCCCATGACAAAGTGTGAACCTAACAGTCTGGCCTCTTCTCTGACATCACAAAACAAATATCTGTTCTTCACTGGTAGCAAAGAGTCCTCCATCTGCCTCTCAACTTTTGGACCCTCAAGCCACCAGCACCCAGGGCCTGATTTCCAAGAACTCTGCCCCAACACAGATGAAAAGCAACATGTCCAGGAATTGAGAGCCACAAGACAGCTCAGCCTGAGGAGGGAACTGGAGCTGGTCTCCAAAAGATTCTAGAACTCCTAGCAAAGCAGAAGATGCTTTCTTCAGGGAAAGCTGAGGAAGTATGCTTCTGGCACTTTTCAGGAGGCTCTTGATCAAGGGGCCTGTTCTTCACAGAGAACAGAAAGAAGACCTTGGTGGAAATACTCCTTGATACCCTATTTTCAGTTCTAAGGATACATATACTCGCCTAGTATGGCTCTCTGGAGAAATTCCAGCTGGCTTCAAGAAATGAGTATCCAGAAGTCAAGCTTGAAGAAGTGGCTATTTAGGGACACATCCCATTCCAAAGCTAGGCTCACCCTGATGGAGAGGATGACAGAGCTGTATGGCAAGGCCATTCACTTACAGGATCTGATCGTGTGGCCTGACATCCAGCACCTACCCAACCTCAAGGAGAGTTTCTGAACAGGAAAGTTGACTAGCGGGCACCCGGGGAACGGGTGCAGGGCATGAGGAGCCTGAAAGATGGTGCCAAGATGACTCACATCTCCACTGACCCAGGAGCAATGCCATGGACACTTGCACGTGGTACAGGCGAGAACCCTCACAAGCCTCAGATCTTACCTGGTCCCAGATATTCTGCTGAATCCCCCCCTTCACTGAGGCTCTTGAAGGTAGAGAAGCAGACACTGGCCCTGTACCCCCGAATCACACATAGCCTGCAGACCCACTTACTGTATTGGCGTTGCCTCTGATACCTCCCCTGGATTCAGGCACATTTCTACCTGGTTTCATCGCTACCACTGAACTGAATCACAGAGACAATGGAGGGAGATGGCTGGTTTGGGCATGTAGGGGACCGTCAACTATGCCAACTGCTCCCTTCATAGCTAAACAGCTTGAGGTGTTCGGCCACCAGTTGACAAGTTAAAAAATACAGCTCATTATTGGCACTTGGGTGGTAGGTGTGGCACTTGAACACTGTGTGCATTAGCACTATTGTCAGTCACTATGCCTCAATTACAACAGAAATTAGAACTGATGCACCAAGCACAAGAGTAAAGCCAACAGGGAGCGAGAGTGTTGCCTCCTCCATAGGAGACAGTCCATGGGTAGCCAGGCTCCACGGGGAGGGCCCCAGGACTCCACACAGCGGGAAGGAACCAAAGAGGAGGACCCAAAGAGAGGAGCGAAGAGCTGGTTTGTAAGTCCTGGGAACCTGACCTGGGTACCACACAGGGCCACTCACTCTGCAGGGACCTGAGTTTGGCTTAATGTTCTCTTTTCACTATCCTAAAATGCTCCAGAACCACTGAACAAGCCCCCACACTCTAGTTCCTTTGCTGAATTCATTTTGCATCAAGCCCCGGGGTTGCTGAGGCGCAATCTGCAAGCAGCTTCCTCCCCACTCAGCTGGGATGCTTCAAGGTGGACATAAATTGGCTCTTGACCCGCTGGAAATGTGAAGGAAAGGAGGGGAAATACAAGTAGGTGGCAGGAAGAGGGCTGGAGGGAGCAGGGCCCCCTCCTCCATTTCCGGAGATGCCCCCAGGTCTGGGGAAGCTCTGGTGCCTGACCCCGCTCACCCCATCCTGGTGTGGCCAACACAGGAAAGAAGTCAGCATCGCAGGGGGTTCCTACAAGGGGAGGGGGCATGCTGCAGAAACACAGCAGCTGAGGTGGCCCTACGAAGCTGGGGACCCTATTTTAGAAATGGGAATCAGTGGTTTCTCCCCTTTTCTCCCCCAGGCACCCCACCAGACAAGCGGACACAGCAAAGTGTCTTCAAATGCCTACATGCAGTCATTTCCGTCTCCTACCCTCAGCCACTTTTCCAGGCCAGGCTGACACTTGTTAGCTGGTGTCTTGAATGATGTCACTCACCCCCACTCCACCCCGGCACACACACACACACACACACACACACACACACACACACACACACACCTCCTTGGGATGAGTCTTCCTCATCTCAGAAGTAGGAGAGGGAAGCAGGAGGTGGAAAGGGAGCAGCCTTGGGGAGCCCGGGTACTTGGGGGTGATCGCAGTCTGTCATGGGCTTCACTACACTTCTGCTCCACACACCATGCTCACACATGCTCTCGTCCTGGGTCATGGATCCTGGGTCCCAGTGAGCCCAATGGATGGGCAGATCTGAAGGAGGCAGAACCACCTCTGGGCTCCATGAAGGATGAAGGAGAGACGCAAGGATGGCTGTGCTCAGAGCCACCCGCATCTCAGGGTTCTCCATGCCTGGGACTCTCTCATCCCCCTGGGGAGACCTGTCCCCTGTGTTGCCCCTCAGCTCAAGGAAAGAGTGGAAAAGGAGAGAAACCCTAGAAGTATCTCTAGTTTTCCTTTCTGAGTTCTTTAACCTACAAGGGGCATGGGTTCGCTACCCCCCATCTCTCCTTTCCAGAGCCTATTCCTCTTAACCATCAGCATCCTCTGCAACCTCCTTCCCTAAGTAGGGGTGCCCTATGGGGAACTGCCCTTGCCAGTTCCCCCTCGCCTGTGCATTGGACACACCATGAGGCAATCAGAGCAGCTTCCTCCTCAAGCTGGCTGAGGGCTGGCAGCATCAGGAGTGACAACGACAGGGACAAAAAAACAGCTCTGACTGGCTGAGGATCTACTCTGAGCCTCAGTAACAACCCCCTTCCCCACCCCCCCCGCCCCCGCCCAGTCCCCACTCCTGCTATGAAACAGCAGAAAGTCCTCTGGAGGGGGACCGGAGCGATAGTATAGAAAGTCAATCCTTGGCATCCCATATGGTCCCCTGAGCACCACAAAGAGTGCTGAGTGCAGAGCCGGGAGTGACCCCTGAGAATGGCAGGACGTGTCCCAACAACTGAACAAAGTTCTGGAGGTGCGTCTGTAACAGACATATCCATGGACCTTAGGCCTCCCCTCCCACACGCCTGCCCAGACCAGGGCCCACCTTGCATTTGAAAGGCTTCACGTCCGAGTGAACGATCATGTGCGCCTTGAGGGTCTGTTTCTGTACGAAGCTCTTGTAGCAGAGGTGACACTGGTAGGCCCGGATGTTGGTGTGGATCAGCACATGCCTCTTCATGTTTGCCAACAGGGTGAACTCTCGCCCACAGATGCCACACTTGTGCTCCTTCACGCCCTGGGGAGAGGTACAAAGGCAGAGCACCAGGGTTAGCAGGTCCCATGCTTTCCTTAGGACGGGACCTTCATTTTTCTATATCTAAGTGAAGAGTCTGAGGGTCAAGTTAAATTCCATATGGTGTAGCTTTAGCTTTGTTCAGTTGCTAAATTCTTGAAAAGCTTTAATTGCATAATTTTGTTTCTTCTGAGAACCATTAACTAGCCAGACTGTTGAAGGAAAAGGATGTTACTGATGAGCTAGAACTCAGGGTTTGCTCGCTTTTCCGAGCAAACTCAATTTTACAACTGAGGGTTCTACAACTGAGTTGTAGAATTGAGCCTGGGCTCAATTCTACAACTGAGGGTTCCCTGAAACCCCTGGGAGCACCCCTCGAGGACTGTATCATGCCCTCTGCACTTATGGGTGATGTCCCTGAACATAAAACAAAACCAGGAACACTTTGATTAGTCCTGGGAACAGTTCTACAGTGACAGTGCTCAGGGATTCATTGGATTGGGGTGAAAGCACTGTGGAATAAAATATGAAATGAGTTTATAATCTGGCATTCAATATAATAAAAAAAACTACCTAGATAGTCATTTCCCCCATATGAAAACCAATATTCTTTTGCATGCTTATCAGCTGAGTTGAAAATCTCAGAACAATTCAATAAGTTATAGCCAGGGTATGATGACGGAGACAATTCCCTAGGAGAGGCGGGTGAGAGAATCATTGTGAGCTCTGTGTAGTTGGCTACAGGAACTCCTGGATGCCAGCTTTCCTCCAGAGAAATACAACTGAGGACAGAGGAGAGGGAAGAAGGAGCTGTCCTAGTTTATCTCCCCATGGCTTTATGCTTATGGGGAGATCATATGCAAGAAGGACTTGCAAATGCACTGGTGCCTCCAAAGGAAAATATTTCTTAGAACTTACAGCAGGTATAGAGAAATAGCTAACCTTCTAATGGGTAAGCAGCTTTTTTTACAAGACATCTCAACCCAGAATGATACCATGGAATTATAACTTTGGGACTTAAAAACCTAAAAAACCATAGAGAACCATGGTATCGAATGGAAGGTTATGGGCTGGGGAGGTACCTTGCAGGGCTGGAGCACATGCTTCGCAGAGACACTGAGGTCAATCCCTGGCACCAGTTACATGCCTCCCACCCATAGTACTATCTGGCCTGAACAGCACCCAGCACCGTATCAGGCAGGAAAGTTCCACTCCTCTGTTGGCACTCACAGATGTCTGTCTGTCCAGCCAATTACTGACTGTGTTTCCTCAGACAATGCTCCTGATTTTTCCTGGTGAAGACCCACTCCTCTCAAGATGAAGTGTGGGGGAGGGAGGTGTCACGAACACCTGGGATTCTTTCCAGCTGGAAGTATCTAGGTGATTGCAGATAAGCATGGATTTATGCTAATGGGGAGATCTAAAATTTAATGGTCTCCTAAGAAAACTAATTGTTAAGATGCATTTTTAAGTCAATCAGCAAATTGAAAATCATGAACTATGCAAAAACTCTTTTCCTGATGAGTTTTTCCATTTATTTCAGTCTATTCTTCCTCTGAAGATTGGCCTTGGCAAGGACTCAGTTGACTTGAGAACCAAGGACAATAAAGAAAAAGCATCTACTCATCACTGCTTCTGGAATTCTCTGAGGAGAAGCCTGCATCTAGAGTGCAATTCGCATGGGGACTGACTGGCTGGAACACAAGTGTTTGCAAGTCAGGACATCTCTTTGGGAGACGAAGGAAGCTGCTGTGTCTCAGAGGGAAACAGAGAAATCACAGAGTAGAAGCATGTAGGGAGTTAAGGGTGAGGGGACCAAAGTGACCAAGGGGAAGTCTGGAAAATAGGGTGCAACAGCTCAGTGCTTGCACCTCTCCCTTGCTTGCGTCTGCCAACTGTGAATCTGGAGTGATACTGGCAGGAATAAACCAGGGCAAAGCAGGGAAGGCACCTGTCACATCAGATGTCTGCCACATACTCCAGGTCTATTGTCACTTTATTCCAATATATGTTCTTCAAGTGACACTTATTTAAGCCACATGGATGCTTTTCCATTGAAATTTCATTTTTTGATGGTTTTAGAGAACATTCTAACATACAGCTTTGATTCCTTTCCCAGACCCCTAGCAGCCCCTTAACTCAGGGAACAGTGGCCCTGGTTGGTGCCTATCATCGAGGTTCTTTCTTATTCCCTAGTGCAGCAGGACCTTCCTCTCCGGATGCTGGGTATCCTCAGGTGATTTAGAGGCAGGCAGGAGCTATTTGTACAGAGCCAGGAATTGCAGTGTTTTTTTCTAGCCTAACAAATTAGCCCTATTATGGCAAAGCAGAAATGTCATCTTGGCTGGGTAAAGTGAGTCTCCAGTGACCTTTCAGAGTTGAAAAATGTTTTAGAAACTCTGGCTTGCTAGATGTCTCTGCTGTGAAGAAAGCCATTCAAGGTGAGGGTTTAAGGGTAAATGTGAGTGAGCAAAATTCTCCTCTCAGAAGCTCCAAGTCAACCCAAACATCTCCTCTGAGATGTCTCTGGGGCTTTTTTGAAGTTTAACCTCAACAAGTTTGACCTCAACTTTGGTTGTAAACTAGGCTGAACTGAGACCTGTGAGCCTGTACTTTTTCCTTCTTGAATACTTGATCTCAGGGGAGAGAAAATACAAATTCAATAAAGAAAGATGCTGTATTGCTCAGACCTCTTACAGGGCACTGAACAGGGAGGTGGGGGGCTTAACAAAGAAGCACAAACCCTGCTGTATCTGGACAGCCTCTGGCCAGCGTCAGAGCCACCTGCTTGTAAAGTATGCATCACAGTTGAGGGAGAAAAATCACCCCAAAGGTAGCAGCAGCCAAAGAGAGAATTCTCTAGAACGTTCTAGAATCTGGTTGTCTATCCCAGGTAATGAGCTAGTGCCACAGGAATGCTATGGCCCTGCAGGGAGTTTCCAGAAAACTGAATTTGAGGACACAGATGGGGACTAAGATGCCACAGTCCGACCACCATGGACTCGTTCATCTTTCCCCACTGTCTTCTCCAAACTCTGTGATGATCCAAGATACAGATCATCAGACTTTCAGCATCTCCAGATCAAGCCCGGGCGAGCCCGGGAAGGTGAGATGGAAAAAGGTGCCCCATTCTTCAGTTCCCAGAGAAAGCATTGAGACTCGAGGATAGGAAGGCTCTGACCTCAGGAGTCATCACTCCTTGTCATTGTAGGGGGTTGCCAGTGGGCCTCCCCAGAGCCCACACCCATCCTCCCACCCCACCCCCAGCCTACCTTGTGCGTGAGCGAGTGCTGCTTGAGGTGGTGTGGCTGCACGAACTCCATGCCGCACTCGGAGCAGATGTAGGGCCGGATGTCCTTGTGCTTCATCATGTGGTTCTGCAGCTGGCTGGGATACTGGAAGGTCTTGTCGCACTCGGAGCAGTTGTACTGGATGGGGCCGCGGTGCGTGGTGAGGTGGCGCTTGAGCTGGGCCAGCGTGGGGAAGTCGAGGCCGCACTCCACGCAGATGTTGTCGCGCCCGCTGGCGTGCTTAGCCTCGTGCGCCTTGAGTTCGCTGGGGTAGGCGAAGCCGCGGCCGCACACGCGGCAGTTGTGTGGCTTCACCTCGCTGTGCTGCATCATGTGGCGCTTCAGGTGGCTGGTCTGCGTGAAGGCCTTGTGGCAGACCTGGCACTTGTGGGGCCGCGTGCCCTGGTGCGTGAGCATGTGCGTGTGCAGGTGGCTGAGCTGCTTGAAGAGCTTCCCGCAGCGCGCGCAGGCGTGCGGCTTGATGCCGCTGTGGCCCAGGATGTGCGTGACCAGGTTGTACTTGGACGTGTAGGACTTCTCGCACGTGGGGCACTGCCAGCGCTTCTGCGCACCGCCCACGTCCACGTAGTAGCTGTCGTCGATCTGCACGTTCACGTCCACGCGCTCCACCTTCTGCTTGGCCTCATCGCTCTCGCGCGCCTCCGCCGGCCGGGGCGCACGCGGCTCGGGCGCGGCCTTGGGCAGGAAGGCGTGGCGGCCGAAGGGGTACGGGGAGGACGTGGGCACGAAGAAGGGGAACAGGAGGCCCGCGGGGACTTTGGGGTAGTAGGGGTAGGGGCTGGGCAGGAAGGGTGGGGCCGTGGGCTGGGGCCACACGGCGCTGGGCTTCACCGGCTCCTGCTTCACCGGCTTGCCCCCCAGGGGCTCCAGAGTGCGGTAGAACTGGAAGCCCACGTTGCACAGGTCGATCATCTGAGAGTCGTACTTGGGGCGCTGGGGCTGCGGGAAGAGCAGCTGGAGGTTGGGGGTGGCCTGGGGTTTGCTGTCGTCGGTCTGCGGGGCCTGGCTGCCTTCCTCGGCAGTCGGGGCGCACGGCATCTTCGTGGGCATGCTCTTCCGTTTCCGAGACCCTCCCCCTTCAAAGGCCCCCGGGAAGCCGTCTAGGTCTCCGGGAGGAGGTTCATAGCGAAACTGGGAGAAAGGGCCCCGAAGGGCTTCTGGGAAGGGGTGTCTTGGGGGTGCTTTTCCTCGAGAGACCGCTGGCTGCAGACAGTGCGGGAAAGAGGGGCCCCGCTTCACGCCCACGTTGAAATGCGTGTCTTCGTCCTTGACTATCTTCATTTCCTTCTGCATCCTTGGCAATTGCCCTTTCAAAGAGAAGAGAACTTACTATTTTCTCTGTGTGCTTTTAATTATTTTTTAAAACCTGTTTTTAATTTTTATTATCTATTATTTTTTATTATCTACTTATTCACTTGGGGGCCACACCCTAGGGGACTACTCTTGGCTCTGCACTCAAGGAACTACTCCCGGCAGTGCTCAGGGGCCCATATGGGGTGCCGGATTGGGGCCGGATCAAACCCGGACTGGCTTCATGCAAGACCAACTTCCTATCCACGGTACTCTCCCTCTGCTTGTGTGTGTGTGTTTAAATTCCCCTTTCTCTGAATGGCTTTCAGTAGATCCATGAAGAGTAATGCTCCTGTCATACAGACCCTCCATTATCCCGCGGATCTTCCAAGAATCACTGATAGCCTCAACCCCTTGAAAACCCAGTTATTAATGTGGAAAGCTCTGTCCTTCCAGAAGGGGACCCCACGACAGAATCAAACTGGGCTCCAGTACTTCAATATTGACGTTCAGTCATAGACCTTGGATATAGGGGGGTGTTGCGGGGCAGGGGTATTAGTAGATAAGTCTGAGACTTTTTGGCCTTGATCTCTGTTTAAGAAGAGAATGCCAAGACCTAGAGAGACAGGGGATGTCCTCAGTCCTTCAACCTCTCCATATAGGAGGCAGAACTGAATCCATCCAGTGGGAGATGGAAGTTCAGGTGCTAATGGTGAGTGAAAGATATCACTTAGGGTAATTTCTCTCTAAAGGAGCTGATTGCTGCTGAGTCTCCCTCTCCTGGCCCTTTGCTGCTGGACAACAGGGATATCCAGGGATATCCAACATGAATGCTGAAGTCAAAGTCAAATCTCACATTTCAGAGTAAGGTGTATCAAGTTCAATGTCATTAAGAAAATATATAACCCAGCGTTACAAAGTCATCTGTGCAAGTAGTATTTCTATCGAAAGCAACTGAAAGTGCAAAATTCCAAGATTAGAAGGCTCTGACTCTGCGTTGGCTTCACTCCCTGAGTTCAGAGCATCCTCTTAGCCATAACCATGGCCAGCCTGTCTGGGAAGCTGGTGGCCAGTTGCCTTCTCTATGTGGATTCTTGCCCCTTTTCTATCTCCCTCATATGCATACCAGGGGACAGGATCAAGTAACAACTCCACTTTTTCAGTGGGCTTCCTTTTTAACACCAATCTGCTGAGTTTTGAGAGGTTCCCACAAAGCCTGTCGACCTGGCCAGGTGTAAGGCGTGGCCTCAGACCACTGGAGAGAGATGGACTGAGGTCTGGCCCTCGACTACTTTGGGGCTCTCTTCTACACCACTGAGCTGTGTAGAGTGAGGAGTGCAAGGATTAAAGGGCTAATGGTGATTAAGGATTTTTTTCTATTCCTTGGTGAGGCAAACACATTTTGTGTTTAGTTTTGTTTGAGGGGGCGCAGGACATACCAAGCTCAAGACTTACTTCTCTGGTATTTCATTTTTCTCATGTCTGTTTTATAAACCTATAAGGGGGTAAGAGCCTATTTGACTTAAGGATCCACAGCAGAGCTGATCCATATACAAATTGGCTTTGCCCATCTCATTTTGATCTGGTTGAAAGAGGGACAGAGGAATAGAACCCTGGTCAGCCGCGTGCAAGGCAAATGCCCTACCCGCTGCGCTATAGGGAGTATCCTAGAAAAGCGACAGCACAGCGGGTAGGGCTTTTGCCTTGCACGAGGCCGACCTGGGTTGGATTCCTTCGTCTCTCTTGGAGAGCCCGGCAAGCTACCAAGAGTATTCCACCCGCACGACAGAACCTGGCAAGCTACCCCTGGCATATTCAATATGCCAAAAACAGCAACAACAAGTCTCACAGTGGAGATGTTACTGGTGTCCGCTCAAACAAATCTATGAATAATGGGACGACAGTGCTATGACAGTGCTACGGTGCTGGTTGAAAGAGGCAATAATTCCTGCTCCCTATTAAGTTGGTTGGGAACTGGTTAAGAGAAAGAGAGCACGTGTCAGAACATAGACCAGGATTTACTGATATGGGTTTTTTTTTTTGCATTAAGTTGCTAAGAATATATTTAAAACTGCATGGTTAATAATATTTTTGTGTGTTATATGTTGGGAAACTACTAATTTGAAAGGCATAATTTCACTTGGAAGTGTAAGGTTTTTGGTTTTATATATGCATCACTCTTGCCTTTATTTAGTACTTTTTGCTTTTATCTGTGGCATAGTCTACCAATTGATTTACTTTCATGCACTTGGAGTTACACTTGCTCTATAATGCTAAGTTCAAACAAGTATTTATTTTCAGTGTTTGCAACAAAACATTGTTAATGAGATGATGTGCTTTTATAAAGCATAAGTGGCAGAATTCTCAAATGCAGATATTTACACATCTACATTTCAATTTCCTCTCCATTTTGATATGATAAAACTCCCCAACCTTTGTTTTCTCCTTGTGCTTATGTCTATTCCATCCTTAAAATAGTAGTCTGCCTGTTTTAGAATAAAATCAGTAATCAGGAGCTTTAAAAAGATATTGTGATCCATTCCTCTCTATTTCTCCAGTCCCTTGAAACAGTCATGTCTTTATGCCTTAAGAACTTTTTTTTACTATACTTATTTTATTTAATTTTTAATTTTTTAATTGAATCACTGTGAGATACGCAATATAAAGCTTTCATGATTGAGTTTCATTTGTACACTGTCCCAATACCCACACTGTTCGAATCCCCATCCCTCCACCAGTGTACATTTCCCATCACCAATGTCCCATGAAATCTTCTTTAAGATCTTAAGGACGCTGCCCATCCTGGCAGGGGTCTAAGAGAATTGGACCCCCTGGACTTCTGAATAGAGAACTCAGCAGTGGCTTCTACTGGCTATTGATATCCCAGTCATGCAAACACAGGGTGCTAAAATCCCACAACATAAATAACACAGACTCTCAAAAACCAAAATGGAGATGGGAAGAGCTGAAAGGAAGAGCTAGAAAAAAGTATGTGGTCTTCAGGAAGTAACTTATCTTGAAATCAGTCAACAGCCTCTGCAAAAATATTGAGATTCCTAGAAAATCTCAGTAAGTGCCATGCCTGGGCTCCCCTCTTTCTATAAACATAAGTCCAGAGTTATCCATAATAGATATGGGTGCAAGAGAGGCCTGGAGGAACAGTCATTTACTCTGAAGGCAGGGCTGAGGGCAGGGGGACCACTGGGGATCCTCTGTGATGGCTCACAGAAAACCAGCAGGTGGTAATTCCCCGCCAGGATGAGCTGAAACAGCAGGCAAAAAGGAAGAACTGAAATTGTGAACACAGCTATGGGAGAGTGGAAAGAACTCTCATTTACAGGCTGAAAATCTGGGTTTGAACGCTGTCTTTGTGTTAACAGCTGTGGGACTTGAGTACGTTTATTTTGGATCTTGATTTTCTTGTTCATGAAATATGGCTTGGGCTAGTCCCATTGGGCTGCTGGAGACTTTTAAAAGTATGTATGTGAAAGTATTATATATCAGGATAATATGGTGTCACCAGGGCAAAAAACAGTGGATGAAAGAGGAACATTGTGGAGATCAGTAGGTTGATGTCAGCTGATGCTGTCTCTGTTGTCCATGCTGAAGTTTGGGGTTCACCACTGGCATCTGGACTTTGTAAGTCCAAAATCAAGATGATACCCACTTATTCTGAGCTAGTCTTATCACAGGGATTGTGAATCGGTAAAATTACTTACAATGAGTAAGGTGAGGCCAAATGGATGTTCTCATTCAGTATGGAATTAAACTTTTTTTTAAAGGTAATCCCCTGTCCCTTCTCTAGGTCCTCCTTCCTATAGGGAGATAACCTTGAACTCACATTTGTAATAGCTCATTGTGGTGAGTGGCCATGAACTCAGCTGCTCTGTGGAAAACTGAGGGATTACCTCTAGGTTTTTGCTGTCCTTGTTTGTCTTTTTATCAGGGATCACTTTCCCAGAGACAGGAGGCCCTGTTGGTTCAAGCCTGAGGAAGTGCTGGATCAATTCTGGCAAACTGTCTCCTGAGATTCCTGCTAGATAGTAAAGGGGAAGAACTATCCTGCCTCTCAGAAGCACATGCCGTAATTCTGGTCCCCAGCACTGTGCCAGGCTCAGACCTTGGTGCTGCTCAGTAAGCCACTGGCAGCATAAGAGAAGGAATCCGCTGTTCTTGTTTTGAAGGTCTGTGTGTTGACTTTCAAGATATATCACTGCAACTTATTTTGTTAGGACTGTTGGTGACTCATGAGTCAACCTCATCAGATCATCAGCACACTTGTGACCTCTTAGGAGTAGTTGTTTCAACCGGAAGAACTGAATACACAATGTCGAGCATGCACTACGGCTTACCCTAGCTTCCCAGGCACCAATCTCAGCACCCTCAAAGATTTGGGTGAACCCTGAATCCTGGCTGCACTAACGCCAGCGAACCATCCCCCAGAGTGCCACAAGGTTCTATAACTCACTCAGAAAACAGGGACTTGAAAAATCCAATAGGCCACAGTGGGCAGAAACAGGGGTAGAGAGTGGGGCAGAAGAAAAAGAATAGCACAGCATTGTAGCACTGTCCTCCTGTTGTTCTTTGATTTGCTCAAGCAGGCACCAGTAACGTCTCCATTTGTGAGACTTGTTGGTACTGTTTTTGGCATATTGAATTCGCCACAGTAGCTTGCCAGGCTCTGCCATGTGGGTGGAATACTTTTGGTAGCTTGCCAGGCTCTCCGAGAGGGATGGGGAAATTGAACCCGGGTCAGCCGCATACAAGGCAAATGCCCTATCCACTGTGCTATCACTCCAGCCTGGATAAAGAATACGAAGCATAAACCTATATCAACAGTTGTCTTGTTTTCTTTCACCCAGAAAAAATGTTTGCAAGGCTAGCAGCAGGCCACCCTTTCTACTAATGTGGGGAAGGAGGAGCTTTAGAATAATTATACATTTTATTGCTGTGGTCAGAGAATGTTCTAAGTTCCTTTGGCTTTCTTTCATGTGTATCCAGTCACTAAAGCAAATAGGTCAAGAAGCAAACATTAGGTGGAGGAGGGAAGTATTGGTTTGGTCTCTCTCAGAAGAAGAGACTCAGGATGCCTTCTTTAACATGCATTGTCCATAGGACGAGTTGGCTATCAGAGTATGGGGGGTGGTGCATTTTAGAAACAAACACTAATGCTCCTCTTTAAACTCCAGTTAGAAAAGTTGGGAACACTGGTCAAGAGCCGTTGACACTGGTGGCGGGATCAGTGCTGGACTAATTGTGTGTCTAAAACCCAACTATGAATAATTTGGAGATCACGGTGATTTAATAAAAGAAAAGAAAACAAAATGCTCACCAAGCTGAAACCGCTTAGTTTTTTGGGGGGGAGGGAAATGTTTCTAATAATAATGCCCTTTAATTGGGAATTCACCACTTGCACTCAAATATAAATATTCCCCAGACAAAATTACTGGTATTTTGTGGTTCTCATTGAAAATGAAGGTCATTCCAGTTGAGGTTGTTAGAAGTGCAGTGAGTCAGCATTCTTCAGGCGGGTCTCTTGTCTCCACTCACGGAGTTCCGTGCACCCTGAAATTCCTCAAAGCAGTCTCACATGTGAAAAAAAAAAAAGCATATTCCTTCTTCCCTGAATATTACCAGTGTTTTTATTGCAAACACATCATGTTTTACTCGTGAAGATATCAGCTTCCCTTTTAGTTTGAGAGTGGCACTTTATTAGAAGGGTCTGCCCTGGAGCACTGCTCCCCACAAAGGGGGCTGCAGAAGTGGGGAGGGGGGAGTTGAAGAATAAGAAGCAGAGCTAGGAGAGGCGAAAGGGGACCAGCTGTGGGTGGACAAAAGGAAGTAAGTCACTATTGGAAATGTATGAACAGACTGGTCACATGTCACATATCTCTGCTCATCAAAAGGGGTCTGTCTGATTTATTAGAAGACCCCTCTGAAATGGGATTTAATTGCATCGCTGAGTTCTTTCCAAATATGTGTTAACAGAAGGAGCTTTGAGACTTAGATTAAACATTCTATTATCTTTTTCTTTAGGGGTCACATCTGGTGATGGTCAGGGGTCACTCCTGGCTCTGCACTCAGGAATTACTCCAGGGACCATATGGGATGCCAGGGATTGAACCCAGGTCAGCCACATGTGAGGCAAATGTCCTATTTGTTGTACTATTGCTGGAGCCCCAGATTAAACATTCTAACAGTGCAGTATCATAGCCTTAATATCTTGGCACTAGTACAGTTGAGTTTTTCATCTGCAGGTATTTGACAGCTAATGGTTGAGACTTTCATTCCTGTGACTGGTTGACTAACAAGGTGTCCTAGACATCTGACAGGTAGAGCAATCCGTGCTACAGACAGGAAAGTCCTACCTTACCACTTCTGGCATTAGTAGCGGAAGCCAGAAGAGGTAATAGCTCTGGTTGTTAAGACACCAAAACCCTTCTGGACATCCTTGCAGTGCCAATTTAATTTGTAAATCCAGATTCCTCCCAAAGAAAATGTAACTGTCAGTCCATGGCATGAATTGAATGTCCTAGGGCACCAGAAATTACTAATTGGTCATGAGACCCATTCACACATGAAATAGTCAATTAAATGTGTTTTTTGAAGCTCTACTAGGCATAACATAAGGTCTAAAATTTAGTTTTGTATTGCTTACAGTGGGCAATATAAGTATTTATAAAAATCATTTATAAAAATACTTTTTAAAGGCCCTTTCTGTTTTGTTTTTTAAAGTTCTAGGGTCACACTCAGAAATGCTCAGGAAATACTCCCAACTTTGTGCTCAGAGGTTGCTCCTGGCAGTACTCAGGGGTTAATATACTGCTGAGGTTCTAACTATGGGGTCTGATGCATACAAAGCAAGTGCTTTAACCCCTGTACTATCTCTTGGGTTTCAAGAAAAATTTTAATCTTTCGTGTCTTTTATTTTTTTCAGTGTCAGGAATAGGATTTAGAACTTTATACATATAAGGCAAGTGCTCTACCACTGAGCTACATCTCTGGCCCCAACAACCCCTTTTTAAATGTTTTTAATGGTTGGGGAAGGGGAGGGTTGGGCCATACCTGGCGTATTCAGGGATTATTTTTGGCTCAAGGCTCAGAGATAACTCTTGGCAGTGCTCAGTGAACCATATACAGTGCCGTGAATTAAGCCCTGGTCAGTCACGTGCAAAGCAACTGACTCACCTGTTGTATTATCTCTCTAGCCCTGAAGAGTTCCTTTTTAAAAAATTCAGCTACTAACTCTCTCAGATTAAATAGATGCAAAACTTTATTTAGAATGTGCTTAACACCTAGGTCTAGTTTCTAGAAAGCCACAGTGAAAGAATGTTGTTACTTGAGCACTGGAACAGCTGCTCATGTGTTGGGGTTATCTGTCCTCGTGACCCATTTAAAGGAAGGAAATGAACTGGAGATATGACTTAGCAGTTTTTTTCACAATCTTTAGAGCTAATGTAGCTCTTCTGAATGGAGCTACAACTGGAATGTTTTTCTCCAACTTTTTTAGGGAAAAAACATTTTTATAATGTACAGTTTTTTGGAAGATAGATTTGTTTTGTTTTTTGCTCTATGTTTAGAGGTCAAGGAAAATGTACATATCACTTGGTAGCTAAGCAAATATACACATGTGCATGTATGTTGCATGTTAGAAATTTTTATTTTGTCCATTTGGGGGAATGATTATTTGCTTTGGTAGGCCTCTGGAATGATAAATAATCTCAGAGAACATATAGGAAATATCCAACAGCAGTCAAGGCAATGAAATTCTACTTTCTAATGAATTAATATCTATGGAGTGTATCCAATAATATGAATATGGTATATAAGATGTTTTAAGAATTTTATAATATTAATGCCTACTCTATTTAAGGGGAGACTAAGTATGGCAGATGCCTGGTTGTTGTTACTTAGCTTTAGGTTTTTCATATGTATGTATTCTATTCAGTAAAATACTGCAGAGTAAGGATAATACATTAAATAATATTTCAAGGTCTTTTAATCCTTGGTTATCCATTGCCAGTCAGTAAACAATCTCCTAATTTCTCCAACACCTCTTGTTTATTTTGGGGCCACATCTGGATGTTTTCAGGGCTTACTCCTGAAAGCTTACTCTCTTCACTCAGGAGTCACTCCTAGCAGTGCTCAGGGGACCATGTGGGATACCAGGGATCAAGCCCAGGACAAGGGCTCTACCTACCATTATCCCTCTGACCCCAAGCACTTATTAAAATATAAAGTAATCCCCTATGAGTGGACAAGTGTATTCTGGTCATTAGAAAATATACTCCTACCCCTTGTGAATCAATAGGCTTCTGAAGTCTGATTAGCTGAGCACTCTAACACATAACTCTCATGCATCATCTAGTTGAGGGGGCAACTTCTCAGTTATGGTTCTCACCAGGAACAGCTCTGCTCTGAAGCCTATCTGAGAGCCAGCTGTCTCCTTTCTTTGATATGCGTGCCAGATTTTCCCAAGATCCTACAGGGTGGGAGGTAGAAAGAACCATCTCTGGAGGCTTTGACTTAAGAGTGAAACTCTCTTTTCCATCAGAGCTAGAAGAAAATGCGTCACTTCTTTGAAGTCTCTCACATTTGTTTGATATCTCCCTTTTTGATATAGTGCCACGTTGCCAGGGACTTTGTGTGTTCGTGGGTGTGTGTTGGGGTGGGGTGTCTTATAGTTCTCACAGAATCTGATTACAAAGTTAGAAACTAAACATGGTGCCTTTTATGTGGATGGAATTTAATAATTACTTGGGGGGTTATTTGTTAGAAACTGTTGAGCTTGCTCTTGTTGCAACATCTCACACAGAATTTGTGTGTTACCCATAAGAAGGAATAACTGTCCCATTCCATCCCAAGCTGGCTTTACACCTGTAAGCTGCCAAGAACAACTCCACTGAAGGAGATGTTTTAGCTAAGGTATAGCAAAGACTAGCGTAGTATTCTTTATAAATTGTGACCCATCATGGCTCGGGATCCCTGGCTAGTGTTGGACATATTTGTTTGACCTGAATAGTGGAATATCTCAGTACACTATAAAAATGACTGTGTGTGAGAAGCCTGGCTGGTCTTTGCCATGCAGATCTCCTGTCTCACCTTTGACCTGATCACCTAGGCCTAATCCTTGACATTGTAGATTGCTGCCTCTGGCCCAGCCTAGTGTTTGAGATGTAGATTCCAGGTGCCTGCCCAGCCTTGTATTTGGGATGTAAATTTAAGTGCTTATCCCCCAAGAAAATTTTGGTTTGTATCTTCTTTCCAGAGGCCAAAATTACTGGACTGCAGATGTAAGGAAACAAGGCATGTTTTGCTGCCTCAAAGTTCTTTCTGTAACTTCTCTTGATGCCATTGATGACATCACTGTATTGCTCCATTTTGAGGTACCATGATCAATAAAAGGAGATTTCTGAGCTCTCAAAAAAAAAAAAAATGACTGTGTGAGAGCTATGGAAATGCTCGTGTGGATGAGCTTCTGAAAAAAGTATGTCACCATAATAGAACATATTCTAGCAAACAGTGACCCAGAAGGGCAGATCACAACCATTTCTCATATTCAACAACTTCAAGTTCTCCCATGATCCTCCTAACAGATGCCTATTCCAATTCCTGCTGTTTCTGCCTTCCAATAAGTGATCACTCTTCATCCTGGATACCTTTAATCCTTTTACACGTTTTAGTTTAAGATTTTATTACTGATCTACTTTATATGGACTATTCCTACTGATTTTGTTTGCTTACAACTTTCTTGGAAAAAATATGTATTGATATGATATATACCTAGTACCCAATGCTCACACACCTTATCTATGGAAAGAAAAATAAATTCTGGTAATACCAGTGACCTTCAGGAAGAATGACTGTATGACTGGGGGAAGAGCTGGGAGCCCAGTTGCTGAGTCACCAACTTCAGGAGTCCTGTTCCCATTGTAGTGTATAGGGGTGCGTGGGTAGTTTTCAGTTCCCTGGTGGAGAGGTAATTGTATACCTTTTCCACCTGGCCACATGTGGTGCCCAGGATTGGACTTGGGTTGGTCATATGCAAGACTTTTCATTTCTTCAAATATTTGTATCAAGAAATGAAAACTCATACTTGTTTTCAAGCAATATTCAATCTGGATTAGGCTTGGCATCGCTTTCCCTTTGAGCACTGAAGAATTCTCTTCAAGCATTTCTTAGCTGGCTTGATTTTTAGGTCCAACTTTTACTTAAGTTCCCCCTGGTTTGGAATCTGGGCATGCAGCTTTACAACCCAGACTCATGATGTAAAAGCATCTTCAGAGACTCAGACTGGAGTCAGAGTGGCACTCATTAAGCAAACTGCTTTGGGTACCTCCCCTGTGCCCTCTCTAAGCTTAGGCCAAGAATAGCAGTGTTTATTACACCAAGTGTCAGCTTCAGACAACCACCACTGGGAGAACAGAATAACAGATGTTATTCTCTATGCCACATAATAAAAAATCTCCAGTAATATTTTGGCTAAATAGGGAAAAATTAGAAGAAGAACACTTGGGGCTGGAGCAATAGCACAGCGGGTAGGGCATTTGCCTTGTATTCGGCCAACCCAGGTTCGATTCCCAGCATCCCATATGGTCCCCTGAGCACTGCCAGGAGTAATTCCTGAGTGCAGAGCCAGGAGTAGCCCCTGTGCATCGCCAGGTGTGACCCAAAAGGAAAAAAAAAGTAGAACATTTGTCTAATTTTTTTCTCCAAGATATTGTTTATCTTCTCTCTTATCATTAAAACTTTTATTTGAACCAAATCACCTCCCCGACATGGGGATAACTACTGTGGTGATCTTGGGGAAAAGGACGCAGGGTGGAAGGAAAGAGTAGAGGGGTGACAGGATGACACTAGAACTGTTGTGATGAATGTGGTAGGTGTCTGAATAGTCAGTGCATTGGGTAGGGTGCTTAGTTGACTTGCATGCAGCCAACCCAGGTTCAATCCTTAGCACCACATATGGTCCCCTTAAACTCCACCAAGAGCGATCCCTGAGCACTGAGCCATGAGTAAGCTCTAAGCACCACCCCAAAAACTCTCTCTCTCCCTCTCCCTGTCCCTCCATCCCTCTATCTCTCCCTCTCCCTCCCTCCCTCTCTCTCTCTCTGTGGGGTGTGTGTGTGTGTGTGTGTGTGTGTGTGTGTGTGTGTGTGTGTGTGTAGAGGCATGAAGCTCGCCATATAGTACAAACCACAGGTAAAGTAGCCTTTTTAAAAAAATATCTCAGAACAGCATGAGAAATATGAATGAATTCCGTGAATGTGAGGGAAGTGCAAAAACTATCCCCCTTCCCCAACCTGTGCCCCAGAGAGTGGTGTCAGTGTGTTCTGTAGAATAGACAAAGATGGTGATTTAACAAGTGGGCTAACTTTTGATTGAATCCATGAAGAAGGTCAGGTGTAAGCTGGGGAGACAGTGCAATGAAATGAACGCACACTTTACAGGCAGGCAGCCCAGGTTTGATTCCCTGGCACGAAACAGTTCTCAGAGCACTGCATGGTTGCCCCTGTTCACAGAGCCAGAAGTAACCCTGAGTAATACTGGGTGTGGTCCCCCAAAATGGAAAGAAAAGAAAGAAGGAACAACAGAAAGAGGAAGGAAAGAAAGAAATAGGAAAAGAAAACAGTATCTATGTTAAAACCACATTCAGGGGCAGATAAGTCTGGTTTGAGGAGTCACTGTAATTACTGCAAATAAATCAGTTTGTTTTCTTTGTTCTACCCATCCCTAATTCTTCCTTAGCACCTCACTTGGTGCTGAAGGAACTTGGGGCAGTAGGGTAAATCCTTTTAACTGGGGCATATTTTCAGGTTCTCCCCAAAAGATCCTACAATAATGAGGTTGCTTAGAAGTTGCTTTCAGGCTGAAAGATAAGTCCAGACCTTCTTCTGGCACTGCGGAATCCTAAACTGTCAAGTCACAATACAACCTCAGCCCTGAAGGACTCAGTCCCCCTCCTCTCAACAACCTGCATGCTTTCCGGGTGCTCTCTTTGGGGGTGGCTTTCCCCAGAGAATTGAAGCAATCTGCCTCCACACAGCACTGGACCCTGTCTTATTGTACAGTGACCTTCACTTAATGGACATTTATAAGCACTATGTTTTTGAGTTACAATTATTTTTCTAGGGTAAAATTATTTTATTCCATTTTTAAACAGTAGCATTTGTTTTTGATAAACAATATTTGATAGATAAAGCCCTAATGGAAAAAAAAACACTTTGAATTTCTTTTCTATTATCTTCTCCCCTCCTAACAGCCAGAATGCATCTTTGGAGGGTTGTTTGTTTGAGGCTACTTTTCCAAAGAAGATAAGTTGTTTTTAGAATGATTTTTCTTGCTTTTTAAGCACAGATGTACTCTTCAAGGAGCCCAGTGGTCTGCTGTGGGTTGTGTAGTGTTTGGGGCCCCACAACCCAGAACTTCATTCCCAGGGGCACATAGGGGCTCAAATTCCCTGAGGCAGCCCACCTCATCCATCTTTCTCTGCAAGGTTCTTGGTACCTTAGATGTAGTAATAATCTAAGATTTGTTTTTTTGTCTCAATCTAGTGGCAATAGTTTTCTTTACCTCCTCTCTAATAAGTGCTTTTCCATCTAGCCCAAATGTTATATGCTGTAACACTGTATCACTGTAATCCCGTTGCTCATCCATTTGCTCGAGCGGGCACCAGTAACGTCTCCATTGTGAGATTTGTTGTTACTGTTTTTGGCATATCGAATACACCACAGCTAGCTTGCCAGGCTCTGCCGTGCGGGCGACATACTCTAGGTAGCTTGCAGGGCTCTCCAAGAGGGACGGAGGAATTAAACCTGGGTTGGCCGTGTGCAAGGCAAACACCCTACCCACTGTGCTATAAGGGAAAAAATAGGAAAGGGTCCAGAAACAATTTTTTAACACCTTCTATCTTAACTATTCACAGTTGGGTAGTTGTTACAAAATTGATCATGGTCAGAAGTACCCTTTTCTCCCCTTTTATGACTATAGTTTAGGGGTCAGCTCCTTCATGACTAGGTTCTTTTCAGTAAATTTCATCTACTCTTCCGGATCTTTCTACATCTTCCCTCAAAAGCCCTTGAATCTGGAATACAGAACTTGTCTCCTAAAAGGCCATCATTCCCTTAAATCATAAAATATTTCCCCCCTTCTCCATAATTTTTCTTGTGCTAACAATGTGCTTAGCAAAGACTCTCGCTTTTCAATATCCTTTCAGTGAGGGGCTGCCACATGCCCCAGTTGTGGCCAGTGAGAGGGACATAAAAGGCACTAGGTATTTGTAATAAAGCTTATGCATTGTTAATACAGAAACCACCTGCACTACACTTTCCTATCCTTTTTTTCTACCCTAATGTGACTATGGAGCTGGCTGTAGAACAGGGTACCTGGTTAATAGCACACTTCTCACTCCACTTCTCACTCCATCTGGTAGCAAGGGCTGTATCAGTGGGTACATCCTCTATCAAGTGGTGCTGAGTACCTGATTATGTGAGAATGTAGTGCTTTCCTTGGCTCAGAAAGTGCATGCAAAGTTTTGTGGCTTGTAGCTAAACACAATCCTGAAGCAAAAATACAGTGCAAATGAAATGAAAATTCCTCTCCCCAACTTCCAAAGTTCTTGACAAAGCAGGTTCAACTATTTCCCATTCCTTCTAAAATCCTCTCAACCTCAGTCAGACCAGTCTTCTATCATTCCCTACACTGGAAAAACACATTCCCTCTATCTTTGCCTTTGTTTAGCATGGTAGACAATCCAGGAATCTAAGTCCTCATAAAATTCTCATAAATGTTCAGCTTCTTTGTGGAAGCCTTTCCTCCCTACTCTTATACCCAACGATCTCTCCGTTCTTTCAAATGCTATTGCCTCTTCCCACTGAGCCCAGGGTAATACAGCATTTCCCTCTATTGCACTCTTACTGTTTCATGATTAGGTTTTGTTTCCCCAACCAGCGTATAACGTTCCTTTAGTTCTGAATTCATTCTCTCATTGTATTTTGCATAGTAAGGATCACCATATGAAACTGCTCAATACAAGACTTACATGTTATCTGTGGCTGTCTTAGGATTCGCTTATTATGAATTATTATTGTTATTATTGCTTTTTGGGTCACACCCAGAGATGTACAGGGGTTACTCCTGGCTCATGCACTCAGGAATTGAACCTGGGTCCACCGCGTGCAAGCAAACACCCTACTCGCTGTGCTATCTATCGCTCCAACCCCACTATGCATTATTTTGTCTGTCTTTTGAAACATGTTTATGGGTTGAAGAGCACACACAAATGTCAGTTTTATTTCTAGCTGGTAAGGAATACCAGGTCAAAATTAGTAGAAATTAACCTGCTATGGAAAGAAATCTGAAACATCACACTTGCTTTGACCATCCTGTTGGATCGCACATGGTTGGTAGAGAATTTATTAGGATTTGAGATCAACCTCCAGACCCTTACATAGAAGGTTTTGATGTCAAAAGGATGTGAGATGAGGACTTTTGTCACCCAGTTTTTGCTCTCAGAATATATCTTAGAAACACTACAAAGGCTAGTTAAAAGGTTTCACTTGGATGTTTTTAGCTGTTTCATTGAGTTGAAGAGTTTGAAGGCTGCAATAGTGGAGCCCAATATGAAAGTCTCCTTAGGGAAAGAAAGGAAAGAAGGAAGAAATTGCTGCTGTTGACTAATCTCCTATGTTTAATACTCTCCTATGAAATGGGAAAAAACACCCAGCTTATATTTTGGGTTGTTCTTTGTCCTTCCTCAGGTATCTCAACTGTGAAAATCACCAAATTCACAAATGAAGGCTATTACAACTTTTTAATTTTCTGCATTAATTTTTATTTGTTTAGATATCAATACATTCATAGTAGCAAATTTAATTGGGGGGCACTCAGTTGTGCTCAGGGCTTACTCTTGGTTCTGTGTTCAGGGATCATTCTTGGAAATGCTCATAGGAATATAAATAGTGCCAGGGATTGAACCAGGTTGGCTAAATGCAAGGCAAGTGCCTTAGCCCCTATATACTATTTCTCTGGCCCCAGATCCTTATTTTCTTTCTCTAGCACACGTACATTACAGCTCTCACAAACCACATGCAATTCTTTTTTATCAAAATTAATACAATCTTTGCATATTTTTATTAAGGAAAATGGGGATTTAGTCATTATAGAAATATAATATAGGGGTAACCCAAGGAATTAAAAGTATAAATACTAGAGATGATAAATTTATTGGTAACTAGACAGAGACCGCATGTTAATTATCATGCTCTGACTTGGAAAAATCATTTTCAATAAAAATTATAACTTCCATGAGATTCAGCAACTTCACTTCTAGCTACATAATCAATTGTGAAAAAATCCAATATTTTTAAAAAGATATCTGTACTCCATGCTCATTGCAGCCTTAGTCACAGTAGCCAAGGCATGGGAATAGCTTAAGCATCTGTCAACAGGTGTATGGATCAAGAAAATGTGTCTGTTTGTATATCCGTAACTATATACACAATGGAATATTATTCAGCCTTACAAAAGAATAAAGAGTAAATTCCTGTTGCTTGTAACAACTTGGATGAACCTCAAAGACATCATGTTAAGTGACATGACCAGACAAAGACAATATTACATGGTAACACACGTGGAAGAGTAGAAAGTGATAGCCAGGGGCTGCAGTTGGGGCAATTGAGACAGGTCTGTAAAAGGTTACAGCATTTCTGGGCCAGATAAATTTTAAAGGAGTGAGTATGTGTTTTGCAAGCAGGGGGTTCTGGGTTCAATCCTAGCACCATATAATAATCTCTAAGCACTACCTACCCAAAGCAAAATAAAAAGTTACAAATTTTCAGTTATAAGATGAAAAAGATCTGAGAGTTTAATGTATAATCTAGTGACTATAATTGATAATACTATATGATATTATTAAACTTTGCTAGTAGAGTGTATGTTGTATGTTCTCAAATATGAAGGAGGAAATATATGGGGTGATAGATCTTTTTGTTAACTACATGAAGATACCCTATACCTCAATAAAGCTGAGTAAAAATATGAGATATTCTTAAAAGACAAAATTTTCATGCGTAACTCCTTATAATGTGAGAACAATTTTTCTTTTTCTGAATAACAACCCTAGTCTTGGTATTGCAATGACTTTGCTATTTAATATTTTTATTTCAGGTTTAAATTTTTGATTAGCAAAACAAGTGACAGGAATTGCAAACAAATTGTTTTCTTTTGCATTTTTCATAGGAAAGACCTTAGGAGTAGATGTCTACAGAATCCATTTGTAAATTCCTATGTGTTGTTTGGAATCCTCAGAGCTATCTCAGAATTGCTTGATATCAACACCACCAGACAGTCTTGAGGAAAATAGACAGAGTATTTTTGCTCCAACAAAACAAAACTAATGAATAGCAACTGAAACTGGCAGGCCTGGAAGGGTTCCTTAGATCTTCAAGGGTTCCGGGCTGCAGGAGTAACCAACAGGCAATACTCTCTGGAATATCTGTTACTTCTCATAAGTGAGACCCATTGAGAAGAATCTCTTGGGAGGTGTCTAAGATATCGTATGTCTTTGCTCAGAGCATTTGCCACCTAGTTGAGGAAATGAGCTGAGATTTTTGGCTCACAGAATCTCAGTGGGAGAAGACCTAAACAATCTTAAGTATAAGCCAAGGCCGAGGAGGTATTTTATGTGGTAGCGCAAAACAATCTTAAGTGTAAGTCAGGGCCTAGGAGGAATTTTATGTGGTAGCTCACACATAAGATAGCATGTGTGAGCATGAGCATGGCCTTGAGTTTAGTCTCTAGAACTGCGCCATCCTAAGTACCACCAAACACTGCAAGAGTGTTGCATGGGACTATCTGGTCTGAACCACTGAGTCAGGTATGGTGGGGAAGGACCTAATCACCACCATCCACCCCAGAACCACTGGTAGTCATCATAAAACAATTAAAAGATTAAAAAGTAAGATATTATAATTCTCTGAATAGTTTAGAGTCTTAGTCTCCACGTTTATGAAATGAGACTAATAAATGCCTACTTCAGCAGTGGGCTTAATGAGAAAGTATCTTGCCGCAGGACTGTACATGATCTGTCCTTACAATTATTATTACAAGTCAGCACATTGCATTCAATAAAGGATTCTGACAAGAAGATATAACTTCTGGGAAGTTTGGAGGAAGTTGGTCATTTCATAGAAGTGAGAGGAAAAGGTGGACACTAGTTGCATTCTGGAACTAACCACTCAGGGTAAGGTATAGTCTGTGAGGTAATTTCTGTTGCAGTGGTTGATCTGGACTGTCCAATAAGAATCTCATGTTTATTCTGCTTGTAGAACAGGGGATCAGGGAGCACAGTAACAGCAATAGTCTTGAACCAGGAGCAAGGCCTCCAAACATGGCCTTGACACTCTCCCTGGGAGTCAGCAGAGCTTACCATTGTAGAAATTTTAAAAGTATGACCACAACGGTGATATTCTACCCACCCTAAAGTTGCAAAAATCAAATGACCCATTTATCCATCCTTCAACTCATTCTTTTATCATCCTTTATTTTCTTGGTAATAAGGCCAGAAAATACCTCATTTATTCATTCATATACTCTGTTGTATTCAATAAGATAGAAAATTCAAAAAAAAGCAGATTTTTTTATTATTGTACTCTCCTAGCCAAGTGTCCCTCTCAAACTAGATTAACACATTAGAATCACATGGGAAAAGAAGTTTTAAACATAACATCTGAGCATTTATTCCTTCCACATTGGAAAAAAAGAGAGAGAGTACATGCAATGCTTCAAATCCTCCCCATGCTAAATTCCATCAGGGCCTCTGAAGTTGGAGCACAGGCATCAGTGTTTTTTAAGAGCTCTGTAAGTAGTCCTCATGGTCACTATCACTATCACTATCACTATCATCCCATTGATCCTCAATTTGCTTGAGCAGACCCAGTAACATCTCCATTCGTCCTAGCCCTGAGATTTTAGCAGCCCCTCTTTATTTGTCCTTCACAACAGTGCCGCATTAGAGGCTCTTTCAGGGTCAGAAGAATGAGACCCATCATTGTTACTGTATTTGGCATATGAATACACCACGGGGAGCTTGCCAGGCTCTCCCGTGTGGGTAAGAAAACTCTCAGTAGCTTGCCAGGTTCTCCGACGGGGAGAACTAGGCTATAAGATGTCTTCTGGGAGCTTGGTTTTATAGTCTCTGGATGTTGGCTGTTGATGGGATTACACAGCACTGGGGGCAGTTCGTGGGTGTGACTGCCTAGCTACTGGAAAATGGGGGATCTGAGTGGAAGAGGCCCAGTCCCAATTGGAGCAGGCTTGGAGATCTCAGCCCCAGGTCCCACACACCTGGGTTCTTCTGCCGGTTCCTTCACACATGAGGCCCATCCAAACGTGTGGAGAGGGGCCTTGAGAATGGCTGTGGCTGGGTCCCAGAGGTCATCAGCTGCCAGGGCTCTGCTCAGGATGGGGAGAGAAACTCAACCCACTTTCTCTGAGGGGCCCCGGTGAAGACAGCCAGGCATCGGGGCAAGAGATTCTACCATGGTCACCCAAGGTTAAGAATTACTTTAGGGAGGTTCCTGATAAAGCTTTCTTGAACATAAATAACTGAGTCATATAACAGAGGCGATGTGGGTGGGGCCAAGATCGTGAATAGACTCTGATAGAAGAAGCCTGGTGACTTATCCCTCCTTTCCTTATCCCTCCTTTTCCTTTACACCATCCTTTACACCATCCTTCCCACCTCCTTCCATCTACAATAGTAAGGAGCTATGGAGGTGTGAGGCAGATTCTTTTTCTACTAAGACTGGGATCCAGGTAATCTGGGAAGGGAAGCATCTTGGATCCAGTCTATGTACCACATCGTGGTGGCAGGGAGTGTGGGTGAGGAGTACCAGGGCATTATTTGTGTACTAAAACTCATGAATTTTAAATTTCTAAGTCCTCCCCATCCCTTTGTTTCCTCCAAATCTTCCACCCTACTCAACCTTTCCTCCCAGTCTTACCCACTACTCTAGCCACCTGTTAAGAGACTAGGTTAAAGATTTGACATACTCCTAGGTATGTCTTGTCTTGGTTTTTGTAACCTACCAAGGCTGGCAATGAGGAAGAGTCTGAGAAGGTTATCTCTCTTTCATAACTACAATGCTTCTTAAAGGTTGAGCTGTGGGATTTTTTTTTCTCACTTCTCTCTTGGAAATCACCTCATTTTCTGATTGGACTCTAATATAAGACTTCTTCTTTACATTGAGAAGCATTTCCCACTCTACTTAGTAAGCAAAGTAGAACTACCTTCTTTTTTTCTTCCTTTCTTTTTTTTTTTTAAGATTTATTAATGGCATTCAATGCCATTTGTCAAGGTTGGTTTTCCTTGAAAAAAATTTAAGCTTCTAACAATAAACAGCTAAATGCAAGACTCTCTTGTGCTTTGATTGATGGTTCACACCTTTTAGAATATCTAGCTCATATTTTTAGAAAGAAGCAGCTGGCATTCTTGACATTTAATTCCAACAAAATGCCTCATTCAATTCTCCCTCTCCCAGATAGGGTACACAGACTATCGGAATATTGTCATATTCAATGACACTCATCCAAATGTCTACATTAAGTGTGTAGGAAATGTGAAGTATGCTCTTAAAATACCTGGAAACTGTGCTAATGGCATTGAAATGGCCAATCTTAAGAAAACATGTCAGTGGCAGGAATGGGTAGCAGTTTTAGTCACCATTGATATCTGCAGGAGGGAACCTTTGAATCTGGGGTTGAACAGGTTTCTGTTACTGGGTCAGGATGCAATTTAGGCAGTGGGTTTTGCGGAAAAGCAGTGGTAATAATAATAGTTATTATTAACATTGGACTTATTGTATGCAAGTTTTTACATGGGCTAGCTCCTTTTATTAATATTATTATTATGATTGTATACATATGGAGTTTGAGGCACGTAAGGATAAGTGATTTGTCTAAGCCAAGTTGTCTGAAAGAAGCAGCTCTTGGCCACCCACGGCAAATTTTCACCATCGAGTCAGAAAGCCCACATTTTGGGCTTTGCGAGATCTACAATCTTTTTGGCAAGGACTCAACCCTGCTGTGGTCATGTAAGCCTATGGCTGACTGTGTTCCAGTAGAATTTATTTACACAAATGTGGGAGTAGGGGGAAGAGGCTGGGTAGCCTGGATTGGACCTTGGAGCTGTAGTTTGCTAAATCCTGCTCTTCATCCGTAACAGCCAACTCTTTTTGGAAACTTACTGCTGGACTCTTCTTTCAGTAACCCCTTTCAAGATTTACACATGAGCTGTTGCAAATACTCAGTGGCCTGTTGGATAAATAATCAAGCTTTGAAAATGCATCGCATTCCTCAGTGCCAGCAACACTGACTCTGCTGATGAGAAAGGGCTTTGGATGAGAGGGATTAAAACCACACAAAGACCCTTCAGAGGAAAGTCTCTGAGTGCACCTTAGCGCTCAAAAATCTATACATGGGCCTGCTGGAGGAGGGGCATGATTTCTGGAGCGTGAACTCCACGCCATACCCTGAAGAGTGATTCTCCCTGCTCTTTCCCTTCTGTGTTTCAGAGTGGTACTCCAAGACACACAACACCAACCAGGAAAAACATGTAGAAGAAAACATCGCATATACCATTTCATTCCCACATAATTCTACAAGATAGGCACTTATCCATTTAATGGATGATAAATAGATCAGAAAGGAAATGACTTGTCTGAACTCAGAGAGCAAGTGAGAGGTTGCATAAGTGCTTCCTCCAAGACAGGTCCTACATCTCTGCCTGTTCTCCTTCACTTCAACCCCTCTGCCTCCTTGGCATGGAATGCATACCTCGTCCCACTTCCTAGCTCACTTGCTAAGTAGGTTTGGAAGGTCAGTTAAATGTGAAATTCTGTTTACTTATGCTCTGTGGAAAAAGAAGAATAGGGAATCTTGGTGTACCCTCCAAGTTCTGCACAATTACTGTAATAATCAGACCCGATGGAGGATGTGAAAGATCCTAGTAAAGGGAGGAAACTTGGTGAGATGCAGGGGGCACTCTGTGTGACAGGCTCCAACAGCTGTGGTGGGGCAGGCCCGCTCACCTCCTAGCCACTAAAATAGTTCCTCTACACCCAGGGGACCCTGGCCACTGAATCACTCAGATGGTTCATGTCTAGGGAGGAATTGCCCCTCTCCCAAAATCCCCTGCTATCAGCCTAAGGCTCTGGAATCTGGAAAAGGTTACAGAATACTGATTCAATTCCCAGTCACATCAGTGACTCTTAAAAGCACATACAGAAGTGACATCACTGTCGCTGTACTCTTTGTTCCTCCAGAGAGATTGTCTTCCTCTGCTCCTCTAGTTTCAGAATGAGCTCTTTCTCCTTGGGATGAGGATAGAGCTCTACTGCATTCTCCCAGATCTCAGCCTCTACAGGCTAGATTTTAGCATCGTGCTGGGGAACACTGGTCAGCTTTGCGCAAAGCTCCGACTCATTCCTGTGTCTTTGCCTCCAGCTGTGACCTTTCAAAAGCTTAGACTAAAAGTTGAGAACTAGGGAGGTCTAATTCACTTGATTACATAAGGGGGACTCTTCCATATAAGACAAATGATAAAATAAAAACAAAAAGGTAACCTAGAAATTTAAAAATGAAAAGGTAACCTGCAACTTGCAGTGTAGAAATGTCTTTTTAAGAATCCATTAGCATCTACAAATCACAAAAGTGACTAAAGCAGAAAATTGAACAAAGCCATACGAGCACTATGTATAAGATAATTTAATGACAATGGAAGGAATGAAGAATTTTTGGCTACTTTCAAGTAACACGAGACACACAATTCTCATGTAATAGTAATATCATACTTGCAGCATGGTGTTGAGACAAAACATAAGGATCTTTTCTAGAGTATTTAAGTTTTGGGTGTGGGTTGTGCCTGTGTGCATACTCACACACAGTATTTCATAATTTATCTATAAATTTAGAACTGCCTGAAACAGTTTGGATAACTGAAGAGAAAGGTAGTTGGAGGCAAGGATTAGACTGAATTGTAGATCTCAAATGTATGGAAACAGCGTATAAACATATAGCTAAGATTCCGATTCCGAGAACTTAGACAAAGGGAAGAAAATCTATGTAGGCAGAAAGTTGGAAACATCACACTGATGTTGTATAACAGTATCTAGGATTAGATGTACAAAGTCTGAGTCTCTTCTGTGGTAAAATCACACAAAAGGGAAAAAAATCCATTTATGAAATGAAAAGATTCTGTAGCAAATGACAGTTCATGAATAGAGGGCAACCAAAGTGTGAAGGTCATTTATAAATTAAAATAATAGTGTGCAGAAATGGGTGACTCTAAATTAAATGAGAATTGTGTGACAAACTGATGAGGTAGCAGGAAAAAAAGTGAATTAACTCATTGACATGTCTTTCTGAGAGTGAAAGCTAAAGACCAAATCCAGAAGATTCTGAGAAAATAACTGTTTTCTTGGAAGGGTTGATGGTAGAAAAAAGAGTTCTTCTAAGAGTTTTTTCATAATCTATTTTCTGTTTCCTGGAACCTGTTGACTTTTCCTGACTATGAGTTATCTTTGTCTAAGCATCTCTCAAACTACAGTGTCTCCACAATGCCTCCCTCAGAAATAAGTCAGTTCTGCTAGATCATTTACCACCTCTGGCATTCTTATAAAAAGGGCACAGCCCCTTCATAGCTTTCTTCTTTATGCTGATTGAAAATAGTAAAGTTAATTTTAGAATAAAATTAATTTAAACAAATAACAAAACAACCACAAAAAGTAATTTTAAAAGGTTCTATTGAGTCTCACCTGGTTAGTAGTAACATATTTGCATCCACTGATGACAAACAGATGGGAATATGAAAAACCTCAATCTAAGGTTTAGGAAATTACTATAATTTCTAAAACATTCGGATCTCAGAGTAACAGCTATGGCATAGGAATTAATGGGAAATTTGACAGGAGTGAAGACTGCTCCTGCTGTAGGATTTCTTTGGGAGAATCAAGCAAGCATGCTTGAGGTAAGAGAGAACCTGAGCTAAGAGAAATGAATTTAGTCCCAATTCACACCATGTGAATTTCATATAAAGGAAACAGTGTGTGGACTATTGTAGAATAGTCCATATGTGGCCACCTTACAACTGATTGCACCAGAGGTGACTCAGCTCTGGTGCAGTCTAGGCTACTGGCCAGTACAAAGCCCACACAGTGTCATGTTTTGTAGAAGAACAAGAAGAAATGCAGCTGAGATTAGCTGGCTGTGAATCAAGATGAATTCAAAGACTGAGCTAACACCAAAATTAGATGAGATGAGCGGCTCGGCTCCACACAATCTATTTTTAATGACCTTCACTAATAAAAATTTTCTATCTTTGTAAAATTAAATGCTGAGATGTTTAGAGAATGCCATGAAATAATAATAGCAACTGTTAGTATTTTGGCTTCTTTTAAGTCTTTTATTACAAGCATCATATATTTTCCTTTACAGACTCTTTTCTCATCTTTGCAATAAACAAAGAGCACCACAGCACACAACTCTGTACATAAATCTTGGTTGAATCACTATAATTTCCTTGGATTAAATTCTCCAGAAATAGAATTGCTAAATAAAAGGATATAATTTTTCAGATCATGATTTAACTTGCTAAATTGATTTTCAAAAAGGCAAACCTGACTCAAATTACTCATGTTTTTAAATGTATCTTTTTACCTTCTAGGAATTCTTTCACTTTCTACCTGAAATAAATTAAGCTCTTAAACTTCATCCAATAATGAAATAGGACTAAAAATCAATTTTGTGCTGACTTAGACTGAGCTATTCTCAACTTAAACGCTTTTATGCCCATTATAACAGATAGCTCCCACAAAAAAACTCATGAAATGACTAGGATGTTTCAAATATAAAAAAAGAGTTTCAAAAATCATCCTCTTCAGATTTCTTTAATGTTTCCATGCAAAAGAAAGTATTGGAAAGATATGGAAGTTTTAAAGATTTAATACCCAAGTAAGTGGAACCTCAGACCATGTATTTCTTCCTACTGGGTTGCCTTGACTAGACCATCTCTGTCAGCCTTTGCCCTTTCTCTGCATCCACTGGGAGGAATATCTTGAGCTTTCTCCCTGTAACAGAGATCTGCAGATAGCAGGAAATCTGAATTAAAACTCACAAAACCAGAGACAGAAGAGACTGAGTCCTCTTTTCATTTGTTCGGCTTTTGAGCCATACCTGGTTGTGACTCAGGACCTACTCCTGGCTCTGCTCTCAGGAATCACTCCTGGTGGTGCTCTGGGGACCAGTATGGGATGATGGGAATCAAACTCAGGTCGGCTGCATGCAAGGCAAGCACACTACCCACTGTACTATTGCTCTAGCCCCAACAAAATCCTCTTAAAGGTAACATTTTATTGGTTCTGGTAGTTCAGTGTTTCCCAATCTTTATCCCACAGTGGCCTCCTTCCAAACTTGTTTCATTCCTGTGCCTCAACCCTAACTCACCGGCTGGCCCTCTAATCTCATGCCATGGCCCTGCAATTCTGCAATTTTCAACTCTGACTCCCTTGTAACATCCTGGGAACCCATAAAAGACCATATGATCCTCAGTTAAGAAATGTTATGGAGATGATGACCTCAAAAGAAATCCCTAAGTACATAGGGATGACAGTGAGCCAGTGGAGCTAAGAGTCAGGTATAAACATGTTGTAAACTTTATAATCTAAACACATATCTTCTAATGGAAACTTATTACATAGCTAAGATATGGCGCAGACTTAATATCTCTTACTACCAAATTGCTCTGACCACAGGGACTACTACATGCTAAACTGTAGTGGGACACAGGACAAATCTTTTTCTCCTGATAATTCTCACCTGTCTATGTGATTTAGTAGTAAGAGTGAGTACTGTGAATACATAGGGGAAAAAAATCACAGGGAAAGCCCTCAAAGCTCATCCCACCCTAAAGACTCAGACATTCTTTGCAGATTTGCAATATCTGGTTGTTGCACTATGTGATTGCATACAGTATCTAGAAGTTAAAACAACTCTCAGCTTATGTTTGCTGGTCAACCAAAGCTTCACTGTGGCTTCTGGCCAGCTGTTGCCTTGTTTTCTCCCAGGGTTCATATTTATTTAGGAACATCTCAGTGGTGTTTTTTTCCTTTTGTGTGTATGTTATTTTAAATTCAGATAAATCATTGCTTAAAATGCCTGACATTTAAGAAAATCTGGCACTAGATTGCTAATGCTAAAGCCGATTACGGCATGTGTAGAAAGTGGCATCATTTAGCATGTTGAGTGTGCCAAATCTTCCTTAAAATTAACATTTGTGCCATATGTTGGTACCCTAAACTCAGTACTCCTTTGGCGGATGAAAAATGCAAAAGGAAAATATTCTCAAACTGAGTCCTGCTCTCTTTCTTTGCAGACACCGTTTAATGCAGACATTAGCAACTGTCTCTGGGAGCGGAATGAGTGACTCTTCTGCCACAGGAAGTGAGAGAGAGAAATCAGGTCCCCAGAGGCCTGAGAGCCATAAACTCTGAGCTTGTTAGGAAAGATGGTCTGCAGGTATCTCTCCCTCCAGCCTTGATCTTGTTTCCTCACAGTACTATTAATTCCTTCTCAATGCCATGAATACTGACTAGAGGTAAGAGTCCAGCCCCCTCATGAGATCTAGAGGTCAAGGAGTGAACAGAAGAGGAGCAGAGATCTCATCAAACTGGGGGAAAGTGTCACGTCAGAAATTCAGACAGTGCCAGGAAACTGAGGAAGACAAGGGAGACCTGTCCTCAGGTCCCTGTTGTGGGTCCCATCTATAGAGCCTCTTGACCTTTGAGGTCATATTCTTTCTGAGTCCCTTCCTCTGCCCATGCTTATCTTTGTGGCATGTAGGCTTGGTGATATGAAGAAGAAGCAGCTTGTGGCTGGGCACCTGCAGCCGTGTGTTTGCACTGTGCTTTGCAGTACAATTCACCAGGCCCCCTGGCTCTTATTTGGCTTGGGGAACTTGGAGTTCTCCTTTATTCGTGGAGTAAATAATCGTGATTCTAAACCTGGATCAAGGGGAGGACCAGAAGGTAAAATCGTGTGACCACCAAACATAAAAGATATTTAAAAGATGATGAGTATTTGTTGCCTGGAGCTGCATTCCACTGAAGTAATCTATAAGAATGGAATGTTCTTTTATAAAATAATTTGATTTCATTAAATTATTGTTAGTATAGGTTAGATAATATTATTTACAATAGTATTATCATTTATGTTTTTTCTTATATCACATTTTTAAATTCAACCTTCGTGTACGTGTCATGATCTGCAATTATTTGATTTCTTTTTTCTTTTGTTTTGTTTATTTTATTATGGTCTATGTAACATGGTTATAATAGTGCTAGTGTTTATGTGTTTGGTATACAAAGTCACTGCTCCCCACCACCACCAAAGCACCCGGACCCTCTGCCACAATCCTTATGTAACCATGTAACCTGTAGTCCACTTCTAAATTCCTCCTCCACTACTCCCCCCAGCTTGGTAGTCTCAGTTTTGTAATGCAAGGCCAAATGTTGTCATCGTTTGATACTGTCTAGTCCCTTGCTTTGTTTCTCTGTCTGCCACAGATGAGTGAGATCATCCGGTATTTGTCCTTTTCCCTCTGACTTATTTCCTTTAACAATGTGCCCTCCACTTCCATCCACAATGCCGATGGCTTTGATGTACAAAGTTACTGTACCTTACCGCCACCAAGTGCCCAAGACCCTCCCACCAATATGAAAATTGCACTTTCTTGTTGCTCAAGTCAACTTTCCCATCTGTACTATGGGACATGTACAGTATTTAAGGAGGGGGGCAGGCATTTGAAATAAGTAATGACAAAGTATGCAATTTTAAGTTTCAGAGAATTAATTTAGGGTATTTAACAATGCTATAGAAGGACCTATATTTCCAGTGTTTTGCACATGGGCTTATAATCTCTGGTTGCTTTGATGGTTCAGAGTTCTTCTCTGCAATATGGTACTTACAAACCACAAAATGTGGTTAAATTGGAAAATCAAAACATGCTACACACATAATATACACACTAAATCTCAAAAATTTAGTTTATAAAATGAAATATCCCATAAATAGTCTATTGATTGAGATGTTTTTATTTGGTTATATAGGTGATCCAATTTCATTTCATCCATTTCTTTTTACTTTTTAAATTATGTATACTAGAAAATATCAAGCCATATTTGTGTGTCTCCCATTATATCATGTTTTCTTTGGTCCACATTGGGTTAGAGATTGTGTATTACAATGGAGTCTGTCAAATTGTTGTGTAACCAAGTTCTGGGCAGTGGGAGGGGGCGCATTGGAGAGCATTGGGTAAGGTAATTTATTCCACTCTTTCTTTCATAAGAGGCTGGATACTAATTATATCATCCTATTGTCAAGCTAATTTTCAAATATATATGGAAAAAATACATTTCTAACTTTCCACATGGTTTGGTCTAATACAAGTAAGTGAATCCCACAAGTAGGTCTTATGTCCACTTAAACAAGTATTTTATTTTTGGTTTTGGTTTTGGTTTGATTTCATGATCATGCCCAGTGCGGGGGTGGGGAGGGCAGTCCTGGTGGTGATGTGGGGTCATAAAGTGCTGAGGATTGAACCCAGTCCTCCTGCATGCAAACTATGTCTCCAGCCCTGTACAAGTGTTTTAAACCAAGCTCTAGGACCTTAAATCTTTCCTCCCCATCAAACCTCACAGCCTATCCAAAATTAAGCCGTACCTTCTATTATAAAATATCTCAGAATCCTATATTTATCCATATTATAATATCTATCACCTTATCCAAGTAACTACGATCACATGTGAGTGGTTCTATTTGCCTTCTACATCACTCTTGCTCCCATGCCCATAATTTATTCTTCATAAGGTAGCCATAGTAGCTGCTCAATAGACAAACAGGACCATGTCGTTCTTCGCTGAAAGGTCTCCAATAGCTTCCCACTGATTTCAGGAAAAAGTTCAAATTACAAACATGACTTCAAGCTCAACATTCATTTCTCCAGCTGCATCTTGTCCACATTTCCCAAGTTCTCTGCATTTTACTCTTAGAGGCTTCCTTTCTGTTTCTCACCTATACTATTCAGTCCCCATCTTTAGAGCTTCCATTCATGCTAATCTGTAGCATAGAACAGTGTTCCCTTCCCTCCACTTCCCTCTACCTAGTTGATACATATTTATTCAGATCCCAGTTTAAGCGCCTTCTTCCTCTGGACCTTCTGACCTGACAGGGGAGCTATCAGAGTTCTGATAATACCTAATCAGGGAGGACATTTCACTTATTCATATGATTTTTCACATGATATTGGATTTCTCTTGTAGACTGCTCCATGAGAGCACCAATGCTATCAATCCATATTTTCCTTTATCCTAGCACAATGTCTGGCATATACTAGACCCTCAGTTAACCCAAAGACAAAGAAGAAAGTCAAGATGGGTGTTATCAATCTTCTTCTTCTTCTTGCCTGCCTCTTCTTCCTTGACTCTCTTTAGTGGAAGAGGAAACACCCCTTGTCCCAGCTCACTAATTTACTCCTGGGCAGACCACCTGAGTGCCCCCAGGTAATGGATTAGCAAATTTTATGGCTTTTGTTTTCTATGTCCAAAATCTAATCTCTTCTTACCACCTCTATTGTCCCTACCCTAGTGCAAGTCCTTACCCTGGTCCAAGTCACAATGTTGTTTTAGGAACTTTGGGGTTTTTTTGTTTGTTTGTTTTTGCTTTTTGGGTCACACCCAGCGATGGTCAAGGGTCACTCCTGGCTCTGTACTCAGGAATTACCCCTGGCCATGCTCAGGGGACCATATGGGATGCTGGGAATTGAACCCAGGTCGGCCACGTGCAAGGCAAACGCCCAACCCGCTGTGCTATCACTCCAACTCCTAGGAACTTTGGTTTTTACTCTAAAATAGGTGTAAAATCACCTCTTAATGACCTTTGAGTCTTCTCCTTACTTTCCCCCATAGCTCCCTTTGGTCTCCTCAATACAGGGGTTAAGCTGATTTTGTCAAAATGCCAAGTCAGATCTTGTTATTCTCTGTTCACAACCTTCCAACTATCTTCCATCTACTTCAGAGTAAAATCCAAGTCCACCCAGGAGGTGACAGGCCATCCAGAACATAGCAGCTCTCTGGCCTCATACCCAGTCACAGTCCCTCTCCCCCTCAATGATTCTGTTGCAGCCCCATTGATCTCTGATCTTTCTACCATCTACCACGCATTCTCAATCTTAAGATTTTACACCTGTTCCTTCAGAATTCACATGACTGTATTTTGCTTCCTTCAAGATATTGCTCCATGTCGCTTTTTTAATGTGGCTCCTCTAAAACACATCCTAGCACTTCCTATTAACTTTCCTTCCCATGCTTTCTTTTCTTTCAGGATCTTCTAACAAACTAGATAATGCACATGTCTCTTTTATTCATTGTTCATGTCCCTCTCCTAGAATGCAAGCTCCACAAGTACAGAAATGTTTGTCTTTTGTTTCCTGATATATCCTTAGTATCTGCCAGAAACTTTTTGCCCCATAAATATTTGTTGAATGAAAAGCCAAGACTCTGAAATGCATCTGAAAAAATAGGATCCGAAAAAAATGCATCCAAAAAACTTGTGCGCCTGAAACCAGCCAACCCTTGTGAACATGCAGACTTGCCTGTGTGGTCAGCAAAGTGGACTTGGCTCCACTCTGGAGCAATTCAGGAGACCTGGACTCTCCCTAAGTCCAGGTCAGCTTCCCAGCCTCCTGCCTTAGTTCTGTCCAAGGGGCCCAAGGCAGCAGTTTGATTCCAGAGAGCATCTAAATAGCTACTCTCAACTTCCTCCTTTCCTCCCTCTCCTCCACCCCCGCCACACACAAATATACCTCACAGCAACGTCCCTTTCCAAGGACACAACTCAGGCTATTTCTAAAACCGAGATTCTGATCCAAAACAGGAGCCAACGCAGAGTGCATCTCCATGTGCACAGGAAAAGACAGGAGGTCTCTGAGCAATTTCCTGGCCCTCTATTTTTCCATTCCAGTAAGGGAGGCCTTCTTTAGCTCTCTCAGGAATCTCTCTCTGAATCAAGTCATTGCCTTTAATGGTGCATACCATTTGTTACCGCCTCAGCTGGTTTCTTTGTTCTTTTATTTTCATTTAAGTGATCAATGCTCATGATCTATGATAAAAATTTTGACAACCATTTCTTCCAGGTGCTGACTGCTAGTTAACACACTTATAATGCTAATGGAGAGTTTCCATCCTAAATAGACCTGCTACTGAATAATGAATGATACTTAAATTGTGCTCTTTGTCTTCAAAGAGTTTTGCCAACATTAGTGTAAACAGCACTTAGGTTCATGTTTTATGGCTGGGAAACCAGTGGGGTTAAACAACTCGCCTAAGGATATGGGGAGAGATAATTGGACAAAATATTTTGTCTTTTCTTAAGTAAATAATAAAAATAAAGTAAATTTAAAACATTCAGTTCCCTAACAACTGTCTTTATCAGCAAATTAGTTTTCAGTTCTTTCCATGTCCTATACAGGTTCTCCTGGTGATGTAATTTCTGGTCTCCAGATATTGTTTTGCATTCCTTTTCTCCCTTCTCTAATTACCCTTCCTCCTCTTCTTACTTGTTTTTATCCAATTTTGGTTTCTGGGTGCCAAAGGGAACACACCATATGCACAATCTAACAATAACATGATCTCTCTACTCTCTCTTAGGTAATAAACATGTTGTTATTAACGGGAAAACCTTGAGGTCACATTTCTAGGAATGGCAAAACCATTGATGGTGTATCTTTCTAGCCATTCAATTTTACAGAAGGGGTTTGTAATTTAAAACATTGGGGTGTTTGAACTTAGTCTTGTACTAAGCCCCTCCCCCATGGGGAGTTCTTTTCCCTTCTCTTCTACTTTACAATAAACTCTTACTTTCTGAAAGAAATAAAAAGTATCACACAGGTAAACAAATATGAACATACTATGGAGCAAATTGCAAAAGACCAGGGCAGGTTAAAACTTGAAATTTTCATGTAGCAGTCACTTACAATTTTTCTGACTTTTCTCTACCATCCTGGGTACTTAGATTAGAAAATTCTGAGAGGAACTGACTTAACTTGGCACTTTTTTCTAGGCTCTAGAGACATCAAATAGTAGAATAGATTTTTCTAAGTCCTAGAATCAGTTTTGTTATTTTATTGCTCCTTTGAACAAGTTGTCTTTTTTTTTTTTTCTGGAGATTTCCCTTGAAGGCAATCCCTAAATTCTCACTATCCATTGGCCACAACTAGCTAAGGAAAGCATGACCTTTCTTTCCTATTCAACAAACAAAAGCAATACGCAAGGAAACCTATTGCAATGTGAGATTGGTATTTTTGGAAAAAAAAAAAGACTGGCATGTGTTCAAAGATGAAACATCTGTCACATAATAATTCCTATATTAAATGTGCTTAGACATTTGAAAGACTATAAAATAACAACAAGAGCAAAAACAACAACAACAAAATGCTATAATTTGAATTTGGCCTTAACCTATCCACACACCAGGTCTATGTGCATATGTCTTTTTTTTTTTTTTTTGGCTTTTTGGGTCACACCCAGCACTGCACAGCGGTCACTCCTGGCTCTGCACTCAGGAACTACTCCTGGCTGTGCTCAGGGGACCATATGGGACGCTGGGATTCAAATCCGCGTCGGCCGCATGCAAGGCAAACACCCTACCCACTGTGCTATCATTCCAGCCCTCTATGTGCATATGTCTTAAAGCATAGCTTTTGTGTGTAACATGTTTGTAGCACACACACACCCCTTATACGAAAGGAAGGATCTCAGGAGGTAAAGTCTGAAACCTGGTTTACAAACCCAGTTCCTCTCCTTCTATTCCAACTTCTATGATCCGCTACTACCCAATTCCTACAGGTTAACCACTATTACTTTCCTAAGCCTCCATTTTCTCAGCAACACTAATAGGATATTAACACCTTGTTCATGAAATATTTCTAGCCCTCTTTCTGAACAGATCATGGTCTCATATCTCTCTAGTCTCTTTATATGGAAGATTGGCCATGAGATTGCTTCAACCCACGGAATGAGCACAAGTGGCTGGTGTCATTTCTTATGCAATTTTTAAGATGTGTCCATGTCCATGAGTCCATGAAGTGTTCTTTCCCTCTGTTATAGCAACCTGAAACATTTCAGCAATAGCTATTCTGTTGTTCTAGGACCGACATCATAAAAGCTTGACTCAAAGCCACAGTTAATCCGTGTAATGGATAAGTAATAGAAGTGAGACATGGGTCCTTGCTTTCTTTTGGTTGGTTGTTTTGGTCATAGAGATTTGGAGTTGTTTATGGTTAAAGCATATCTTAGTTTGTCCTGATTCATGTCATGAATCTGGAGAAAGAATAAAGCTAGATACCTAATTAAATAACATAAACTTAAGTACCAAAAAGTGTTCTTTGCTTCTTCTCCAAATCTCTCAGCTTTATGATCCTTCCTAACCTTTATCAACCCTGAGCTATGATGCTCCAGAGAGTTGTCCTCAATCTAAGAATGAAAATAAACTTTATTTTAAGATCTTTCAAAATATTTCCTAGCATCCTTTTAAAAATGAGAGAGAGAGGCTGGAGTGATAGTAGAGTGCGTAGGGCGTTTGCCTTGCATGCAGCCAACCTGGCTTCTATCCTTGGCATTCCATATGGTCCCCTGAGCACCACCAGGAGCAATTCCTGAATACAGAGCCAGGAGAAAACTTGAGCATCACTGGTTGTGGCACAAAAAGGAAAAAAAATTTAAATGAGAGAACTCCAGAGTGAAGAATAGTTAAGAATTCCTAGGGTGAAAAGAGAAGCTTCTTTTTGTAATTTATAAAAGAAAAAGAAGCTTAGTGCCTTATCAAGTAAATCAGGCAGATAGTAAAATTAATTAAACTCTGAAAATAACCAAGAATACTGCCCTCTATACATCATCCTCCTATACTGACTGGGGTGAATTGCAGACACCTCAACAGATCAGGAAGAAGCAATCTTCGAACTACTTAGTACTAGCATTCCTGAGTTTTTCAACCTGAATGATGAAGATAATCAGACCTTAAGCTTTTAGACTTTTACCCATTGGCTCCCTTAAGACACCTCAGGGCCAGTGGTTAGGGTACATGTTAAACAACTGGGGTTTGCTTCCAAGCACCAGCAGTTGTAGCCCTGGAGGCCTCCAGCACCATCAGAGTGTATAGGTATCCCCAGCACTGCAGGGGGGCAAGTAGCATGGCATCCCCAGGCCCTTGCATCAAAGTGCTGCCCTGGTTGGTCAAGAATTGCTGGTGATACCTCAAGATTTCTGAGCACTTTTTAGAAAGGACCTCAGAATAACCTCTTCTCTCCTCTATCTGATCCATGTGGTGGGTCATGGGTTTGAGTGGGAGACACATGGTCCTACTGACCCTCTGCTTTGGCCAAATCCCTTGGTGTTAATCTCTTACCTACCTATTTAATTAAGCCATCAATCTAGTATCTTTACAAGATTTGTAAATCTATTTTGGAGGAAAACAGTATCTTCCTTCCTAAAATTGTTCTAGATGGCCATGTCATTGAGTTTTATTCCAGGTGCAAACAATCATAGATTATTCACTTAGAAGGTGTTCAATGCTTGGGGTCTGCTTACTGGAAGATTTGAGAAGGAACAAAGGAATAGTAGGATAAAGTATAGTAGGATAAAGTAATGAAATACAGATGAAATCTTTGATGTGAAGGTAGGTAGGCTATTTTCCAGGACTTCCAGATGGAGACGATGCATGCATGAAAGTAAGCAAAGTAACAAATAACACACATTCAAAATATTTGTATTAAGTGTCTACGGAGGGGCTGGAACTGTACTGGCTTTTGAGGGACAGTGATTGGAGGACAAGCATGGCCCTGGCTTTCAAGTGAATCAACTGCTCTTGCCTTTCTGTGTGATGAATTGCAGGACTTCAGCATTTCTTCCCACCTCCATCCGCTAGATGACATAGTGTCCAGTAGTTATTGTGACAACTGAACAACAACCATCCTCTTTCCAGATACTTCCATGGAGGACTAACCTGCCATAACTGAGACAACTGAACTTAAATATGATAATTACCCAAGATGATAGAATAGAGAACTATCAGAATCAGAAAGGAAGCTAGTGAAGACAGGAGTCAAAAGAAACTTATTCTGTGACCTGTCCCCTCTCTTCCCCTGAGATGGCACCCACTATCTATGCATACCCTGTCATATGGTCTTGGAACTAGCATCAGATCTGAAATGCCTGAGTTTTCAATAGACATGGAATGAGAAAGTTGGTTTAGGGGTGAATATAATCATGCAAAGAAAGAAGAAAAAGAAATAAGAAGTGAAGTTGGTTCAAAAGAATTCTTAGACATCCCTTAGGAGTAAACTAGTTGACCTAGTAGAGATTGACAAGAGGCCTATCAAGCTGAATCATGTTCTCTTGGAGGGGATTTATGGAGTGAAGTCTCAGGCATATTTTTGGTAACGCAAGGTCCCTGTCCTCTTTTTCAGGTTGCATGTGATTTAAAAAATAATAACCCACCTCATGGGGATTATGGTATTTCCTAAAATAAGAAATTATCTGATACCAATAAAAATTGGCATTCAATAAATGGTAATAGTAGCATTTGGTATTCCTAACTTTCACTGGTGAGATACTCTCATTGTTGTTAAGAGGAAAAAGGAAAACCTAACAGATCACAGCTGGGAAGCTAGAAAAAATAGTGAGGAAAAATTCATCACTTCACTCCAAGTTCCTCAGGACTTTAACTTTTACTTCAGGTCTGACCTTTGAGGGAGAATTTCTGCAGTTGTTGTAGCTCTGAAAATGTGCCTCAGAAAATCTAGTTCTTCTGTGCACTGGCTAGACGGAGAAGATGGATCAGGGGTTTCCATCAAACAATATGGACAGGGGCAGACTGAAACTATGGAGGAGTGGTTTCTGGTCAGAATGCATAAAGGAATACTTACTGACATGGCTGAAGAAACCCAGCATGTCACAAAGAAAAGTGTGTTTGAGGGTCGAATAACCTATATTTAAGTATATTCAAGGAACTGACTCCTAAAAGGACTTGTTTCTTCTGAAGACTTGTTAGATACAATCCCAGTGGGCAGAAGCAGGGCCAAACAGAAGCATTCATCTTCATTAGCTGTAATATTAATTTGCTGAGAGCTTCTGGAAGGCTTGAACTAGGCTTGAGATGCTGTAAAGCCCATAGCACTGGCATCAGCTCTTGCCCACATGGGGCAGCCAAGAACCAGTAGCTGTTAGAATTCTTACTTGCCTGGACTTGGAAAAAGTAGCTGATTTTGGGGGCTGGTTACCTCTAATTTTTGCCCATCTGTTTGAGGCTTTTGTTACAAACAAAACAAAAAATTATTCAGAATTGAATCTCAGAGTGGCCCATCTTTACTTTCATTGTAGGGGCCACACTTGATGGTGCTAAGGAACCCTCCGGATCACACCCAGCAGTACTGCTTGGGAGAAAGGCATGCAGTGCTCTTGAGCCCCTGGGACCCATATCCCTAGATCCTTGTCCCATTTTTAAGTCTAGCAAGGGATGTTTTTTCCCTCCCTATCTCTACCACCTCACTTGCAAACACCGAAATCAATCAATCCATCTGTTTTTATTCAGCATAAAATTGTTTATATAACAAGCTAAATATCTGCCCACGGGTGATCTGGAAATGAAATTTTAAGCTATATAAACATTGAGCTTCTATGAAAGGTCTTATCTTAACTTCCTTCAACCCTCCTATAACTGTGGTCCTCATGATTTTCATTTGTGACTATTGCTTTCTTCTCCTATAAAGGTGGTGAACTGGTCTTATTTCCTCTTAGAATTTCTAATAAGGAATAGAGTCTGCATGGCACATTAGTTCCAAGACCAAACTCTTTCTGCAGACGTATGCCCTGACGCAACTAACACATATAACTGATGGACTTGTAAAGTCTACCGTGCCAGAAAAAGAAAAACCTGAAAAAAACCTGGAAAAGAAACCTCATTACCTCCCTAGTCTTTATTTGCAGACAGGAATATCCCCATTGTACCATTTGCATAAAAGCAACTGACCCAACTGTCTCCTGTGACGGAAGAACATGCAAATGAGAATTTACACATCTAGATTGGCCCTTATTCCTATTTCACATTCTTATTTATTCATTAATTCATTCCAAAAAGGACTCCCAAGTTCCATCTATGTATCTAGTGACAAATGGTACCCAAAAAATCGGCAACAATTATATTTGCTAGGTGTATTCTGTGTGACAAGAGCATGTTAAAGACATTCCTGTACATTCCTTTATGTGACTGCATCCTCAGAGATAATTGTAGTTTTTTTCCCCATATTTACTGAAGAATCTAGGCCACACATAAGATAAGAAAATTTACACATACAGTAATAAAGGTAGGAATTAGAAGCCACAAGTTTTTTTTTCTAGATATCCGTCAAATATTCAAACTTTCCCTAGGAAGCAGTTTAAAGATGGAAACCTTATTGCCACCGAAAGACCTAGATTATTCAAAAGACCCTTTTGCTATTTATTAGTGAACCCAGATTTAGTCCACTATAGTGGTTTACAGTTTCTCATAATAAAGATTATATTTTGTTAATTTTCATGACATAATCAAATTAAAAACACACACATTTATAATATACTTTGAAAATATTATTTATTCAATATGCAGGTGTTTAGCACTTGTATCTAAATATTGACTCCTTGATGTAACTTCATATGCTCCCAAATCCACAGAGCTACAGACCTTTAACCAAATTATTTATCTTCCCTGAACCTCAGTATCCATATCTTTAAAAGTGGGGCTAATAAGAGCTTTTTCAAAGGACCTCCAAGAGAATTTATGTGAGACCAGTAAAAACTCGGAGGGCATGTGTCCAAGAGAGTCGGTGACAAAAATAGTTCCACTATAGCAGGAGAGAGCAGACATGCATGAGTAAACAAGTAATCAGGGATTTCTACGGCTTAGCTCTGGAATGGAACTAATGGTGTTTAAGGCTAAGAGTATATGCAAATGGCCCTCAATGTCACCTTAGACACACAGTGGAAACACCATGCACTTAGAACCTATCAGTGATTGTGTGTGGGTTTATGTGGTTGGCCAGGCTCCAAACGATTACAGGAACCCAAAGATTAACCCATCCTTGGCTGTGTGCCGTAAGACTATATAGCTGGGGTACCTTTGCATACAGTCGTGATGGACGATTTTTGATTTGGTTTTAAGTCATGTTTATTGGATGACTACCATGGAGAGGAGGTTATACAATAGCCCTGGTTTTAATATTTAATGATATTTTGTGCAAAGGTAATTTAAAGCGCATTTATCATGCAAATTGAAACTTGCTCTCTAACTCAACTGGCTCAGCATTCCCCCACCCGGCCCCCACTCCTGCATAAATGTCACAGTCTTATAATTTACAATCTGCATTCGTCACATTTGCAGGATAATTGACTCTCAGGGATGGAATCTCAGGAGTCTCCTTCAATAATACTGGCTTGGAGACAGCAGAAATTACTCCAGCTACTTCTTTCGGGTTTAGGATTAAAAACAAACAAACAAAAAAAAACCAAGCATCACCTCAATACTTTCAGTTTATGGTTAATGAGAACAAGAAAACTTAGATGTCTCTCCTCATTCCCACCCCCAAGGAAAGCTCAGTGCCCAAGAGCAGGGAGAGTTCAGATGAATAGTTAAAAGGATTAACAGGGACTGGACTTCACAATGAAGCAGATGCTGTGATGCCTCACTGTTACATGAATGATTACAACAAACCCGGAAGGGATGCAGCTCTTTACACCTGGGCTGCTGGTGAGGAAATGACAACTCCCATGAGGCGAGCAGGCACAAGACGGAAAACAAGAGGGCTAGGACTTGATCTTAAGCAGTGGTTGATGGTCATCGGTGGAGAACATCATGGTACACTGAACTGCAATTTAGAGGTATCCTTTGATGAATTGGTTCATCCCCCTCGTTTAATCAACAGCCCATGATCTCAAGCAGCGGGTAGCCAACCTAGACTCAAACTTTCTCTCTGCTTCCTCTCCTTCATTAATTGCTTTGACTGAGTACATAAGGGCATATAGTGAGAATTTTTCCCTTAGCCCTTCTCACCAAGCCATCCCATTCTCCTGACCAAAAAAAATTCTATTCACAAACTTAGCATGTCCTGGAGATATTCTTACACATAGCAAAAATACAAGTTGTGTGTGTGTATGTGTGTGTGTGTGTGTGCGTGTTTAACATAAAATAATAGTCACCTAAGTCCTGGCAGATTCTTGCTTTAAAAAACAAAACAAAAAAAACGGGGCTGGAGCTATAGCACAGCAGGTAGGGTGTTTGCCTCGCACGCAGCCAACCAGGTTTCAATTCCCAGCATCCCATATGGTCCCCCGAGCACTGCCATTAGTAATTCATGAGTGTAAAGCCAGGAGTAACCCTTGTGCATTGCCAGGTGTGACCCAAAAAGCAAATAGTAATAACAATAATAATAATAATAAAAAGACACCTAATTTTGTAAGTCAGAGATCTTTCTGTTGTCAGAACATAGCATCACTTTATTCTTATATTTTTCCAACTTTTTAGCATTTTGGTATGGCTTTTTTTGTATATATCAAATAATTTATTGACATTTTAAAATTCGTACAGAAAAATTTTATTAACTTTTTAAAATGATGAATATTTTCAAGCATAACAATAAATAGAATTTTAAAATCACCACAATATACTAAATGATACAATTAAGTTTTTTTGATACAATTAAGTTTGGGGGTAAAAGATATATGCTATACATGCTTAATCACTGTATCACTGTCACTGTCATCGATTTACTCGAGTGGGCACCAGTAACGTCTCCGTTTGTCCCAACCCTGAGATTTTTGCACCTCTCCTTACTCATCTTTTCAACAATTGGAGGCTCTTTTCAGGGTCAGGAGAATGAGACTGTTGTTGTTACTATATTTGGCATATCAAATATGCCACGGGGAGCTTGCCAGGCTCTTCCATGGGGGCAGGACACATCATCATACATATGCATCTCAGAGAGCCCAGCAAGCTACCAAGAGTATCCTGCCCGCCTGCCCTCATATGCTTAATACTCTCCAGAAATTATTTTCACCACTCTATGTTTGAAAACTTTTATTTGCTTATCACATGAAGTACATATTCTCAGTATAATAAAATGTTAAAGAATTTATATATATTTAACATGATTCCCTCATATTTATCAGTTTACTTGATGATATTATGTATTTCTAAATATTTTTACTTGAGAGTTATAAAAATCAAAAAAGAGACTAATAATTGTACAATGTAATCACCTGGCTGAAAAATTATATAAATATATGTCAAAGAATACCGCTATCACTCAAATAATTTGAGTACTTCTTTTTCTAGCTTTTTTTTAACAAGATATCTCTGCATCAAGAAAGGTAAAGAGGAAGATAAAGGTATGGTATATTTTATATCATATAATATACATTTATATGAGTTTTAAAAATGCATACATACTTGCAACAATTGCCAAAATTGAATTTGGGAATAATTTTATCACCCACTCCTCAACAAAGTTCCACAACGTTCATTAGAATTCACCTCCAGCCCCAGCCAACTACAAATCTACTTTCTCTCTCTCGTTTTGTGCTTTTCAGAAAATTTCATAGACACAAAATCATTCACTATTGTTTGGCTCCTTTAATGGTGCTAGGTCTGGTTTTCTTTCACTTATCCTGATGCTTTTGAGATTCCTACTGCATATAATAATAGTTACTCTATATTCCTCAGTACTAATCTGTTCTAAACTATGCTGGCTCATTTTGACCTCATTTATGGAGTTTGGGTTTTGTTGGGTTTTTTTTTTTTTTGAGTTTGGGTTTAATAGACATTTTTCTATTTTATTTAATACTAAGGCTTTCTAAGTAAAACTGGAAAACATTCCCTCCTCTGAGATTCCAAGAATAAAGGTTTTTTCCTCCCTAATTTTTTTTTCTTTGTTGAGCCATGGGATGGGGAAGTGGCAGGGGGAGATTACCAGTTGTGTTCTCTCTCTCTCTCTCTCTCTCTCTCTCTCTCTCTCTCTCTCTCTCTCTCTCTTTCCAGTCCTCTGCACCATCTTTCCTAAACCCTGGAATCTACAGTCCTGCCCCACCAGCCCTGGAGCCAGGAAGGCAATCAGGACCCTCCATGCCTGGAGACCACCTAGGAACCCCCAAGGAGATGGCACCGTGAGGGACTGGGGTGTCCACAGGCCACACTGAAGGAGACACGAGCTTGGTTACTGTACCACTGGATGTCTCCTGAGCTTCAGGAAAGACAATGGTCAGAATCATGCCTCCTTGCCCAGCTCTCAGAAGCACCCAGAAGGAGACCACATTTTGGATCCACGGCGGAACCATGGTGCAGAACTTTTTATCCGTTCCTCCCCTGAAGGTTCAGTATCCAGGTCCCCATTCTGAACTGTACTCCTTAGTCCCGGGGAAGTGCTCAATAGTTCCGTCTTTCAGGATAATTCTGCATGTCGTTCATAGCTTCTAAACTGAAAAAGGCGGGGCTGGAGCGATAGCGCAGCGGGTAGGGCGTCTGCCTTGCATGCGGCCAACCCGGGTTCGAATCCCAGCATCCCATATGGTCCCCTGAGCACCGCCAGGAGTAATTCCTGAGTGTAGAGCCAGGAGTAACCCCTGTGCATTGCCGGGTGTGACCCAAAAAGAAAAAAAAAAAAAAAAAAAACTGAAAAAGGCCTCGAGGGCTGAAGATGATGGTAAGGAGGCCCCGCTGGGCTGTGGGGAGGAAAAACAGCCCAAACTGAAAAATGCAGTAAGAAACAAAGTGGGGGCCTCAGGCAATCAACATCCACCAAAGAGCATTGGAAACGTGAGGTTCTTCATCTCCCCGCACTTCCCGTGGAAGAGGGCCAGAGGGCCCCCGCTGGAGGGGGAAAAGCCACATCTCCAAGCAAACCTCGAAGCCCAGCAGAGGCCATTCCGGTCCTCTCCCTCGCTTTCTTCCGGCCCTGCTTCCTCTCCCCACCCCTCCAACAATAGCCCCCTCTTGATTTCTGTTTCAAGGGAGAACGGTGAGTCCCCAGCGCAAAGGAAACTCGAAGGATTCTTTCCGCGGAATTTCAAACTAGAAAGAGTGAGGCCTGTGTCCAGACCTCTGTCCCTTGGCAGTGGGGAAGGGTGGCCGGGCCCCTCCCTTGTGTTCCCCAAGGGAGATACAAAGCAGTTTTCTCGTTCTCTTTCTTGTGTTTTCCCAGGAAGAATTTAGCAGGGGGCCTATTCTCCTCTGAAAACTCCAAGTATCTATCTCTCTATCTCTCTCTCTCTCTCACTCTCTCTCTCTTTCTCTCTCAGGCTTGATGTGTGTGTGTGTGTGTGTGTGTGTGTGTATGTGACTTCTAAGTTTGTTTTTCCACACTGTTGAAAATAAAAACAACTGGATACCTTTTTTCAAGTTCTGGCCCCAAAATACTTAATCACTGCCCATTCCCCACTCTCCCAACTTCCTTACCCTGACCCAAAAGAGCTTATTTAAGAGGCAACGCCCTCCCCAGATTCCTTAGATCTAAGAATGTCCCTAGGCGATCCTGGAGACCAGTGCTTGAACACCCTTGAAAAATAAGACACCAGACCTGTCCCCCCGCCCCACCCTGAGACTGTCAGAATTCCTTAGTTTGGAGTTAGCTTGTTGGGTGGGTCCACAGGGGCACCAGCCAGAATGCTGCTCCGAGCTGAAGAGAACAGACACTTGAGTGCGTGGTCACGCTGCTCATTGAGGGGAAATTATGTCATCTGAGACAAGGTCAGAGTGAGCCAATGGGCTTGTAACTATTTGGTTCCAGGACCCACCTTCTGATATCAGTCCATGTGTACTGAGGTCAGCAGCCCAAGGTGCTGTTCAAACTGAACATGAATCATGGGCGCTTAGGACAAGAGGCTGCTCCTGACTCAGCATGTGCAAGCAGCTCCCAGGTTGTGGGGTCCTGGATTCCACTGGAGAAGTACCACCTTTAAGGATACTTAATGAAAGAAATACTACTTATACATGATACTTCCTCTCAAACGAGTAACCTGATCTGGAGGATTCACTTACACTGGCTCACAAGGTGGTTATCTTGTGTATGGGGCAGCTGGCAACGATGGGGTCTGGTTGACTGGGGGTGAGTAAAGCTTCTTAGTTGGGAGGTTTGGGGGTGAGTAAAGTTTCTTAGTTGGGAGGTTTGGGTGAAGTGATGGATGTAGCAGTGCAGCAAGCAGTGAGTTGGGTGTCACTCCCCCACTCATACTGTCATGTTGTGGCTGGTGCTGTTGAGGTTATCTCCTTGTCCCCTTTAATATCCTGGTCATCACAGAAGGGAGGCAGAGTGGAACATAATATATCAGAGAAAAATAAGAGAAAGGTTGAGAATTGCCCTTATGTGCCCTGGTGTTCAGTACTAAAGAAACGGGCTTTATCAATGTGAACAAAAAGCTTTTTGTTCACATTGATAAAACATTCTTAGATTCTTAGTTTCTGCTGTAAGTCACAGAAGCCTTCAACCACAGTGTCATTCATCTCAGAAGATACCGTTCCATGTCTCCGCTCGGTATGTTCTCGGTGACCATCCGCCCTGCCTAATTATGTAAAGGAAAGAGCATTGTGCTCAGCAGAGACATCACATTTCCCTCCCTGCATTCACCCCATGGTGTTTGTGTAAGTTCAGCCCAAGTGGCGTCCCTTTAACTTGGATTTACAGCCCTGCCTATAAAATACCAGACAGCTCTGAGCATTTCCTACAAGGCTGAATCCTGGCTTCCAGCTCTTTGAGTCAAGGAAAAACAAATGACCATTCTCTCTCTCGCCAAAAACAATTCGCTAACCCATCATCTCTCAGAAAACAAATGGAAAATAAAATGCAACAACAGTCTTTTCTGTGTATCTGATGAATGTTTATCTCCCACAAGCAAGTGGGTGGGGTTCTTGCCAAGATGACACATGAATATATGTGTAGCAGTTCCACGCACACAGAAATGGCCAAAACCATCATTCCAGGCAATTGGGCGGGGAACACATTTGTCTAAGTGGCAGCTTGGTATTGTCCAGAGCGCCCCCCCCCAAAAAAAAAAAAACCTTGACTAACTCTTCTATTAACTGCTGTATTTGGCAAAATAGAGAGAGAGCATTCTTTTTCTGCAGCCCACTTGTTTATTAAGTTATCTATTTAGTAAATATTTATTCACTATGTGTCTGTTAAATGCCAGGCACAATTCTAGGCCCCAGGTATAGAGCCGTGACTATATGAAATTCCAGCCTGCATGGTGCTGCTTCTTCAATGTGCTTACATATTCTCAGAACTTCTGATGAAGACACAATTATTCTCCTAAAGAAATACTGTTGTGTTATCTAAGCGTATTCAATTCTTATATAGTCAGAAAGAACATCTGTTAGTCGGCTAGCTGTTTCTGAGACAAATATTTTTGCCTTAGAGACCTGAGTTTGCTGCTGTTCTATATTATTAGCCATTAAACATATGAAGAAACTACAGGGGTGTTGTAGGTAGAAATGAAAGCAGAAAAATCAGAATCTTTTTGTCTATACGTGATATAATTCTCTTATTGTTAAAGTAGATTTAACATGAGCCATGACTGCTATTTTCTTTCAAACACCATTATCAGTAGCGTCTTCACAGCAGGCATTGTAAAAAGGCAAAAGCAAAAACAAATTTTAATGAAATCAAACCCATAAATATATATTTTTAAGTGAGTAGAGGGACCTGGAGAGATGATACATGGGTTAAGGCATTGCCTTCTACCCTAGTCTAATCTCCAGTACTACATAAGCTCCTCTGAGTACCACCAAGAGCGATCCCCAAGCACAGAGCCAGGAGTAAGCCCTGAGCAACACTGGGTGTGGCCAGATGTTTACACACACACACACACAACCAAAATAAAGTTAACAGAAAACAATGTAGTATCTATATTCTTCTTGATGAAGAATAAATTACAATCTACTATATGATACAAATCAGATAAAAATACTAAATATAAAAGTGATATTCAGATAGAGGTTATGGATCTAAATAATTGACCTTTTAATGATTTATATGTTGTTATAAAATACTGATCAGTCTCATCAAATGATTTAACTAGCTAGCATATTCCTTACCTATAGTAATAATTTCCAGACTACCAACTAATATATTCTGTGCTGAATAGGAATTCCTATTTAAAAGCAGTGTTCTTGGAAAGTATATTTAATGTCAGTAGAATCCTAAAGAAGAGGGAATAAGACCTGGACCCTCTGTTTCAGAGAATCAGAATCTTTGAATCATCTCAGGAAGAAGTGGAGTGTAAAGTGACTTTTCCATACCCACACACACAAAGCACCTTGAGAATCACTGGTTTGGTGCAACCCCATCATTTTACAAAAAACTGAACTGCAAACACGCAAAGAAACCTGTCGAGTAACACATACAGAGAATGACAGAGAGGTTGGATTAGAACAAAAGTGTTCCAACTCCCAGTCTGCTCTTAGTTCTGTTGATCTTTACACCATCTTAAGACAGACACCTCGAGCATCTTCACGGAGAACAAATCACCTTCAACCTGCTCTCCCAAGCTTAAGTTACCCAAACAACATTCTGCTGAATCCAAATCTCCTATTCTAAGAATAGCACTTCACAGGTTTGGGTTATTGTTGATAGATCTTTAGTTGTGATTTGCTGTTGTCTGTTTTGCTTTTGGGAAGAGGAGAAGGAAGTTGAACACCCAACTTAAAGGATCATTCTTACTTGGCAAGCAAGCCAGCACGTAAGTTTTAAAGCTGAGAGGAAAACAGTTGAAATTGCCACACACAGTTTCACACAATGCCATGATGGTCATGTTCTATATATCCGTGTGAAGGTATGCTACTCACTTCTGAAACGGTTGAGGAGAGAGCTTGCCTAGTACACTTAGCCCTCTGGGAGGGGAAAGCATGTCATTCCCAATTGCCATAATGGTTACCTAAGAGAATTGCCAGTCCTTTATGACGAGGGAAAAGGTCACCAATAAAACAGAGCTCGAGAGTTAGGGGAAGTGGGTGAAAGGGAGAACGGAACATCTACATTCTAAATTCAGTCCCTTCAAATGTTCATCTACTATATAACCACAGCCCTTCAAATATTCAACGAAGTTGAAAACTTGATCCCAAGACGACCTTTCCCCTGCACTGATCTCTGCTGAACGCAGCTGACATTTTAATGAGGCTTCATCTGGCATTCAGCCGTTAGCAGAGATGAACATCAAAAAGCGCTGCCTTTCTTTCTTTTACTTGAATGCGGTGTTCATGATATTTTCACTCAATGTGTACCCAACTGGAAAGCTCTGAGAAACTTTTTGTTTTGATAAACACTTGCTAGAGTATTGATGGAAAATAATGTCACTAATTGTACCAGACATAGTCACTACATTTAAAAAGTATCCCTAAGTATTAATATAGAACTCTTTAAGAATTAAGACTGACATTGATTGACTCCTACTACCTGTCAAACATTGTACTAATTGCTTTACAGAAATAGTGTTATCTAGTTCTCACAACTCTCTTATGTGGATGCATTTTTACATTTGGAGAAAATGAGGCTTAGAGAGGTTAAGTGCCTAACCCAAAACCACAATGAGTGACAGTCAAATTCAAGTTTGTCTAACAAAGCCTGTGCTTTTAACACTCGGCCTGTCCTAATTTGATTCCTATCCGAGCACGCAGGCCTAGAGGACCCATCCTACGTTAACATGAAGACAACAAATTTTTCATTGACTTCTAAGGAAAGTTTAGGCAGAACGTAATGAGTGCAACCTTGCTCCAAGTTCAGTGTTGCTCCTGGAGTTGCCCAGTGCTCTCCCAAATGAACCTCTGATGATCCCAGAGAAGTATCTCACACTGTGAGCTTGCACGAATGCCCACTCATGCCTTGAAGTGGAATCAAGACAAACTGAGTCATGGCACCTAGACTCAGCAATAGATCATTTTCCTTCAGGCAGCTGAAAAATCCTCCCTCCCACCCTGCCTGCAATACCCAACAGATAACGTCATAGCAGTGTCTTAACATTCCACGTACTGAAAGGTATATATTCACTATGTGAAAATACAAAACATGTCTATTTTCGTTTAAGAAAAGAACATATCCCAAGCGCCTGATCCCTCGGTCCCTGGAGGAGCCCAGGCCAGAGGGGCGGCGGCTGCTGCTGCACCATCCACATATCCACCTTTGCCACCCTTGTGTGTAGGCGTGAGGGGCAGGTTGTCCTTTCTTTTAAATATTGTCCTGCATCTGATGTTGTTATTCCACAATCAGAAGGAGAGAGTATTCTACAATGTTATTTTAATTAGTCACAAAATTAAATAACATTATCCAGGAGAAATGAAACTGAAAGGAGGTAGTGAAGCTCGCAGCCCCAAGTCTTTTACCAGGGCTACAATTGCTAATAAAAAACGCAAAGTGCTGAAGTTGATTGGTCTGGTTAGTTACCTTCGGACCTGAAGGTCTGTGAAGTGGGGTGGTTAGGGGAAGGGGAAGGGGAGCTGGATTACTACTTTCAACAGTGAGCGTAATTTTGCATCCACCAGCAAGCAAATGCTAATCTGTTCCTTCACTCACTTTAGGGTGCTCCCTGGGAAAGTGCCTTGGAAAGAAGAAGTCTGACTAATAAAATTAGTCCCACATAGCAGTCTAATTCAGTCATATTTTCTTGAACTTTATTAAGGCAAAGTCTCCTCCATTTCAAATATGTTAATTACTTGATCGTGGTTAATGCATAGCCTGGCCAATTAATTTATAAATGGGAGACCAGCTATTTCTATCACATTCCTTACTTCTCAAGTGACTTACATTAATAAATTTTATATAAATAAATAAAAATATATAGTTGTGGTCTTTTCCTTCCACCCATTCAGTACCTCTCTGAAATAAATGATTAATATTAACAAATTAGGACTGTCTTTCTGAGCAACCTCACCGGCCTGTTTTTGACAATGTGATCTTGGCTCTGGGCTTGACAATGGGTCCTTGATAATATTATCCTTTCTGAAAGATTTCACTAAAGCAAGTTGCACTTTTATTAAGTTCTATAATCTTGACTAGCCAACTGCATTTTGTTTGGTGCTGGGGACACCAGGCACTGGATGAATATTTTTCAATCATATCTGTAGCTTCGTTTGTTACTCCAACTGACCGGAGCGATCAATCTCAACCGTCCTATTCTAGATGTTCTCCAAATCTAAAGTTCTAAGTCCCAAATATTCACCTACATGTCTGTGCATAGCAAATCACATCTTGCAACGACAGTCGATAATACATTCATACTCGTGCTCCATTTGGAACGTGAACACAGCCAGCAAACCCCATACACCGTACAAGTCAAAGTGGCATTGCCTTCTTTTCCTCTCCTGCCTCCTACCTGATGCAGGAAAATAGAAACTCACATTCCCCTCTATTGAGGGTAGAGGCGCCGAATGGAAAGAAAAGAATGAAAAAAGAGCACCTCAATCTAGACAACGTGTAACAAAAGCCCCAGAGCAAACCACAGTTCTCAGCCCTCTCTGATAAGGTTTCAAGACACAGCGCTGAGGAAGAGTGAATTCTGCAGTGATCCATCCCACACTCTGTGGCTCCAGATTAACCCCGCCACGTTACCCCTGCCAACCTTCAGATTGAACACAATGTCCTCCTTCACCCTAGTGCAATTCATTTTCTAGTTCTGCCAGCCTTGGCTCTGCAAAGATCAGTATTCTATTTAAGAAAAAAGAGAGAAAGGGAAAGAAAAGGTAGAAGCTTACATTCTGGGCCATCCATCAGTCATAGCCCCGGATTAAGGATGACACCCAGTCAATAATGCTGTGGAAGATGCCCCGGCAGTACCCATCACAGGGACGTGGAAATGGAAGGAGAAACAATTGCATGGCAAACTTACCAGTTCCTGAGGCTGAATGGCTGCAGCGACCCCCGTGCCTTACCTGATCCCCTGCTGTCTGCCTCTCTCCCTCTCTCTCCCTCCTTCTCTTGTGTACAGATTGCAGGGGACTTAAAGAACTCGCAGGGACAGTGTTTCAAATGACTTAAGAAAGAGAACAGGAACAATACTTCGTTCTCTTTTTCTCAGATGAGTACCTTCGGGAAGAAGGAAGGAAGGGAGGGGAGAGGGAGGAAGTCAACAACCCTTTGCTTTCCTGAAAAAAAATAAGGAAACAGAAGATAGACATCTCATTTTCTCTTAAACAAAATGTTGGAAGGGGCAAAAAAAAAAATCTTTGAAAAAAGGAATTCCTTAAATATATTCTCTGCCCTGGGAGCTTGAAAGAGATGAAAAGGTTTACTGGCCTGGCCTGTCCAAACAAATGGTATTCCAGAAAGGCAGAGGCAGGCTCTCCTGAGCTTGCAGCCTCGGGGACAGGTCTGCAGAGCCGACCGGGAACAAATCATGTGGCTTGCTGAGCAGGAGCACAGGTTTGGTGCGCTGTGCTAACCGAGGTCGACCAGCAGCCTGTGAGGCCGAGTGGCCGGGACATTTAATTTACCCCTTTCTAGGCTGGAGAAAACACCCGAGTGGCTGCATTCCTCAAACCTGACTCTAGATCCCCAGAGTTCCTCCTGCATGGAGTAGTACAGTTATGCTCTGGCCAGACTGTGCTGGGTGCCATGAAGAAAATCAAGCTTCCATCTTTGCTGATATTTTTTTAAGCATGCAACTTGCTGCACAGTTGTTTCTACGGTTATTACAGAATTTAAAAAAATATTTTCTATTCTCTACTGTCCTAATGCTGCTTGGCTTTAGTCACCTCTGGACAGAGTGGACAATGAGAGTCTAATCTGTCTTCAAATTAGGCTTCAAATTGAATCCGCAGAATAGAGTCTTAGACAAGCTGGACAGGGTTTTGCAAAAGGGAAGGAGAGTTTGAAGAGAAGAGCGAGAAAGTGGCAAGCGTTTCCTTCACCAGGTCAGGGGTACTGGGGAACACAGTGGGGCTGGAAGGAGCCCTTGGTACGGTTCATGGTATTTAGAAAAAGCCAGGTTTAAAATTCTCTGCTTGTACTGTGTGCCTGTATTTTCCATTCATCTGGATAAGAACATTTTCACTACCAACAGGAACTAGCAGTTTTGTGGGTCTCTGTGGTGGCAAAAAGTAAAACCACCTCTAAGGTACTTCCTTGTTTCATCAACTGTGGCAAAAAGGGGTGGAGTATTGTACCTGGTTAAGGAGTCTTGAGAGCAAATTCACAAAACTCTTTTTTTTTTTTTGGCAGGGCGAGTGGTGAGGAGGGGGTAATCCAATTTTCTCCAAGATCACTCTTTTACCCCAACTCTCTTCTTCCCCCGTCAATTATCAACTGTCAGTCTATCTCTTTGTCATCTGCCTGTGTATAGCAGAGTACTATACGGTAGTAGGCTGCAAGACCCAGAATGGAGTTTTTATCTTGCACTTGGTACTGCACTGAGGCCAGCACAGCACAGAGCACTGGATTCCTGTCGTAGGTGCCCAACGCAATCTGTTAATGGTCATTCCCTTCAGGGGCTAATCCCAGAGCCCTCCTCCACTTCTCCTGCACCAACTCAGCCTGTGCTCTTTGCCCTCTGCTGGCCTTCCTCTGCATCCTGCCTTTGTAGAAATGGGAAGGAACACGCAACCCTAAGAGCCAGAGAAGAGCCTGAGAGACTGGACTGGGGAAGGATGAGCATGGGGAACACGTTCTCTTAAAGGAGCAGCAAGCTTGGGCTCCTTTACCTTTGGAACAGCTGGGAGGGTAAAAAAAATCACTCTTCTGGAGTGAAAATGAAAAGTGAGAGTGTGAGAGTGGGGTTTGTGAGGGGTGTGGGGAGAGGCTGAGTGAGGGTTCCTGTGGCCTCAGTCCTGGACGAAGCCTGGGAGGTGAAGGCACAAGAAGCCCAGACTGCAGACTCCTCCAGGAGTTAATGTCTGAGTCTCTGAAGCCTCAGGCAGGCCTGGGGCCGCCTCCCCCTGATTGGTTCCTCCTGCAGGCCCAGGGCCAGGCCAGGACTGAGCCCTGGGAACCCTGAGCATCCCGAGGATTCCCTTCCAAGCCTGCAGAAGGTGGGGGCTGTCAGGGGAAGGCCTGTGGTTGCCTCCCAGCAGGCCAGGGGTCCCCAGCAGCCTGCAAGGGGCCCAGCACCCCCAGCTTCTCAGCTGAGGTGAACATAGCAGCTCCAGTCAGACCCTGGCATCCTCTCTGCCCTCTGAAACCCAGAAAAGCCATGTGCCATGTGGAACCTTTCCCAGGATCCCAACAAAGATGCTCAGCCCCCACATGCCAGGCCAGTGCTCCACGCAGACTTCACAGTGCTCCCACCCAAAGTCACAGTGCCAGGCTGTGGCCCTCCCCACACTGCCAGCATCTGCCAAGTCTCCCTGAGGCTGGAGAAATTGCTCCTGGGCATCTGCTGGCTCAAAGGCCTCCAGCACCCCTGAGGCTAAGGAGAGACTGAGTCCTAACCCCGCTCGTCCTGCTGGGAACTTGCAGCTCTGCTCTGGTTCCTCTGATCATGAGTGAAGCAAAGGGAGACAGGTTTGGGGTGCAGAAGGCTGAGGCCAGGCAGGTGTGGAAATGGAATAAGGCCAGGCAGCTCAGCCCTCAAGCCAGCCCCTCTTTAAGCCAGCTATTATAGAAATCATTTGAGTGAAAAGGAGAGAGATGGGGGAAAAGAAAAAACCCCTGGGACTTGACTGGGGCACAAGGAGTAGAACTAATATAGGAAACTCAGTGAACAACCCCAAGACTCAGAAGCAGGAACCCAGCAGTGTGGAGCAATGGTGTGTGTACTATAGGGCGACCGTTTTTTTTTTAATTTTAATTTTTTCATTGAATCACCATGTGGAAGATTACAATGCTATCAGGCTTAAGTCTCAGTTATACAATGCTGAAACAACCATCCCTTCACCAGTGCCCATATCCCACCACCAAAAAAAAAAAAAAAACACAGTACACCTCCCATCCTGCCCCCCCCGCACCTCCCTCCCGCACCTCCCCCCGCCTTGTAACTGATAAATTTCACTTTACTTTCTATTTACTTTGCTTACATTCAATATTTCAACACAAACCTCACTATTATTGTTAGGAGTTCCCCACTAGAGTCAGACCTGTTGTGAAGAGATATGAGGTCGCACGGCCGCTACCGCTACTGCTACCGCGGCCGCACAGTTTTGGATTTCTGTACTTTAGCAACTAAGTCCAGGGAGATTTCTTCCAGGTATTGGATCATTGCAAGCTTGTAAACCCCATCTGTGGTCGTCATAATATGGCAGTCACCATGCCCTTCACCCCCAGCAAGGAAGAGGCGAGAGAGAGCAATACCTTTCCCCCTCCTGGGCAGGCATGGAGCCGCGGCTTAGTTCTCAGTCTGGAGACATTCTGTGAGGAGCTGCACATGCCGAAAAACTTAGCTGGCGTCTGGAGTCACTCTCGTGCAGCTGCGGAGAGGCCTCACACACGTGCGGCCCCCGGGATCACATCTTGGTGGCAGGCGGGGCCGGTGCCACCCACCTTCCCAAGAGCACCCTCGCGTCCTATTGCTGCAGTTTTGTAAATCCCATCTGTGGTCCTCATAATATGGAGGGAGACTATTTATGAAGCATCCTGGCTGTGGGTCTCCAGTGGTGCCCACTCTCAGCCTTCGAGAACCATCTCTCCACCTCACTGTTAGGTTTAACCCCTGATCACGCAGTGGAGGGAGGGTTGAAATAGAACATATGCTCAGAAAAGTGCCCATGGAATCAAAGTGCTCAGGTAAGTTTTTTCAACGTGAACATGTAACAGCAACCAGATCCGGAACCAAAGGCGGCGTGAGGTCCCACTGCCTGTAGCTTTCTGGGGTTGCCACAGCTCTGACTTCTCACACCTGTCTTGTATACTTATTTTCTGGATCCAAAATCACATAACAGAGGACTGCACTCTGCTGTGGGTATTCCTGCACCACTGTCGTATGAGTGAGATCCCCTCTCCTACGGCTCTGGGCCCCCTCCAGAGCTATGGCTCCTTTGTTCTTATTGATTTATTTACCTTTGGTATTTCATTTCCATACATTCCTTCCAAAGGTACTTATTTGGATCATTTCTGGTTAGGTATTTTTTGTGGTTTTCTTTCTTCTTTCTTTCTTTCTTTCTTTCTTTCTTTCTTTCTTTCTTTCTTTCTTTCTTTCTTTCTTTCTTTCTTTCTTTCTTTCTTTCTTTCTTTCTTTCTTTCTTTCTTTCTTTGCTTTTGTTATATCTTAGGCCACACTTAGCAATACTCAGGGCTTAATTCTGGCTGTGCCCTCAGAGGTCTTTCCTGGCAGGGCTTGGGGAATACAGTTGCTGGGATCGAACCCCAATCATCTGCATGCAAGACAAGGACCTTACCCACTGTACCATTACTCTGACCCAGGATCATTTCAAGTTGAAGCCCTGACAGTTGGACTAACAGGAATTGCCTTAGTACTATAGGACTCAACTCTCTCCAGGAAGACGGTTCACCCTATGCACAAACTTTTTGCTTGATTCCTGTTTTGTTCTTCTCTTTCCTTTATTGTTGCAATCACAAGGGCCCGCACATTTAGATATGACGCTCACACACTCAGTCATGCTATTTGCTCACTGTGCTGCATATAACACAGCTGGCTGTAGTGCTCGCCAGGGGTCGCTGTGGCGCTCACAGGCTGTTAATGGTGAGCGAGGTGTCTCGAGCAGCAGAGCCACCAAGACACAGGCAAGACACTGGCATGTGAACACACTAGCAAGGGGCTCTCAACCTCACACTTACATGGAACATTTTGCCTCTGAGTCAAACCTCCGGCCCACTGTTTGGCTGGTTGTCTTTCTTCTTTCTGCCATTCTCTCCCTTTCACTTTCACTGTTCTTCTTTTTTCACTCCTTCCTTCCTTCCTTCCTTCCTTCCTTCCTTCCTTCCTTCCTTCCTTCCTTCCTTCCTTCATTCCTCCCTCCCTCCCTCCCTCTCTTCCTTCCTTCCTTCCTTCCTTCCTTCCTTCCTTCCTTCCTTCCTTCCTTCCTTCCTTCCTTCCTTCCTTCCTTCCTCCCTCCCTCCCTCTCTTCCTTCCTTCCTTCCTTCCTTCCTTCCTTCCTTCCTTCCTTCCTTCCTTCCTTCCTTCCTTCCTCCCTCCCTCCCTCCCTCTCTTCCTTCCTTTTTTTCCTTTCCTCTTTCTCTCCCTCCCTCGCTTCCTTCTTTCTTTCATTTTTGTTTCTTGCTTTCTTTCTCTTCCTTTCACTTTTTTCTCTCCTTTCTTTGTCCTTTCTTTCCTTCTTTCTTTCCTTCTTTCCTTCTTTATTTCTTCTCCCTTTCTTTCTGTCCCTTTTTTGTTTTCTTTCTCTTTCTTTGTCCTTCCTTCTTTACTTCTTTCTCTCTTTCTTTCTTTCTCAACTAACTGTGGCCAGGACTCACTCCTGGCAGTGCTTGAGGAACTTTCAGTTGCTAGAGATCAGGCCTGGGCCAAGGCCTGGCACGCACTAAGCCCCTCTTTCCCCCTGCTTTACTTCTTTTGGTGTCTTCTTTTTCTCACATGGGATGCATGGCACAGATTTTTGTAATATTTAAAGAAAAAAAAAGAACATTAAGGCATAAGAAGTGGATCGGAGGGGACCCAGAGACAATGGTGAAGGGAAGCAGACACTTCTCTTTGTTGTGCTGGGGAGAAGATGAAGGAGGGTGTGTGTGTGCCATGAACAGTATAGCAAACTATGGCACTTCAAATAAAAATAAAGATTTTTTTTAAGTTCCTAAACTTAAAAAACTTTTTGACCATTGACTTTCAGGAGTTGGTGAAGTCCTTGGAGATATTGGGAGAATTCCTGAGTCCTTCAGACTTGGCCAGGAGCCTCTGTCTCCACTTCCTGCTGCAGCCTTGAGATTCTCACTCCCACAGCTCCGAGTCACAGTTCTGTTCCTCCAGCTCTGAGTCCCTTCAGATCTATGGAAAGTGAGTGTTAACCCCCCTCCGACTGGCCTCTCACGACAGGCTACATTTCATTATATTAATGTGCAGAAGGGATAGCCAAGTTTCTGGGCCTGACACTCCTCCGAAACTTCCTTTGTTTCTTTTTGCCAAGCCCCAACATCCTCCCCGTCCCCTCTCCAAACATGAGGACATAATTTCTTTCTTCCCTTGGAGGCCTTTTGCAGCATAGCGTGAGGAGAGGAAGGATTCACATCAAAGACATCATTAGAGGACATCTATTTTACACAGCCAGCTTCTTCTTTGGTGGGTAGGAATAGCAACAGTACACCTATGTTTTATAGTTTGGGGGATCTGGGCCACTACTCTAAATACTGGTGTGTCATACCTCAGCCACCACAGTGACCCATGAAGTCCTTCTGGTAGTGTCCTACTCTGCTCCTTATTGTTATTAATAGTAGGGGAAAATCAGAGGCTTGGAAGGATTCATACTCCTTCCACATCATTACACAGTTAGTAATGTGTAATGTTAGTTAGTTCTAACATTACACAGTTAGTTCTTCAACCCAGACTCAGAGCCTCCAATTTTTACTATCAACTAATTTTTATTTGCCCTATCTTCTGGAAAAACACTGCCTGCCAGACTAAGAAACTCAATAGACAAGCCCTAAATTAGGTAGAAATGTTTCGTGAAACAAGACAAAAACGTATGACACCAAGGTTCACCAGACAACCATTGTTTGAGTGTGTTTTGTAGACCAGAAGACTTGGTGCTGGTGTGGATCACACGTAACTGACTTTTACCGTCTGGTACAGAAGAGACATGAAATGCATCAAACTGAATGTACCTGAATATCTAAACAAGTACAGTATCCCTAATTCTGAAGAGGAAATCTGAGAGTACGAGGAGGTTATGATCAGCTACCAAACCTGGACCAAGAGAAGATGTTGACCAAGAGAAGTCTTCCTGAGACCAGTAGATTAGGCAGGAGCCAGGCAAAGCCAAGGAGGTGGGAGATGGCAGTGGCACCTTCTCTGCTGCAGCATGGGGGGCCCAGAGAGCTCAGCCAGCAGTGACAGGAGTGACTTAGGGGAAGAGAGGATAGAAGATGTTGGTTCCCCCGACCCAGTGCGTGCTCCGAGGGAAACCTCTTGGCAGGTGCCCAGAATACTTAGTTGTCTGAGAAAGACGCCCCTGCAGAGAGCCAGGGGCTCCTGCATCTGATATGTCTGTGCTCTCCTGGCATTAGCTCACACAGCCTGTGGACGTGGTTCTGACAGCAACCACTCAGTCTATCCAAGACAACCTGCTAAGCTGTTCCTGAACACCCAGACCACAGAGACTCTGACACTAAATACTTGTTTTTTTACATCACTGGGTTCCAGGCTAATTTCTTATACCTCAAATACACTCAGAACCTGGGAAGCTGCTAATTTTCAACTAACCTTAATGTTTTCAAACCAAATATTATAACTGAATGTTTGCCAAGTGTAACTGAAATGCACCAAAGCTGCTACACCCACCTCCATGTGTAAGCCACCAAGGGCACCAACTTTAGTAAATTCACAGACTCATTCTATCCGGTCTGGAGTCCCTGATCTGATGTGTCCTTTTTAAGCAAATTTATCAGACAGATTTTATTTATTGACTTTCTCCACACTACTCTCACTTGCTCCTGTCCCTCCACTTTCTTCTCCTCAGATACCTGAGTTCTCTTCTTCATGCCCACTGGTTTCTCTATTTAGTTTATCTGCTCATCAATTTTCTGTTCTTCTACACATAGGTGAAATCATTCAATACTTACATTTTCCCTTCTGACTGATTTCACTTTGAATAATTCCTTTGAGATCCTTCTGCTTTTTTCCAAAGGCAAGATTTCAGCTTTGGGGGGTTGCGGGTGGGTTGTTATTTGGGCCAAACACAAGCTGACTCAGGCTAATCCTGGTTCTGTGCTTAGGAATGACCACTGGCAGTGTCTTCAGAACCATATGTGGTGCCAGGCATAGAACCAGGGTTGAGTATATGCATGGTAAGGGCCATAACACCTGTCCTGTCTAAAATTTCAGCTTTCTTAAATCTCAGCTTTCTTATAGCTGCATAGTATTCTATTATGTAAATGTACCACATCTTCTTTATTCAATTATCTATGGACAGATTTTTATTGCTTTCATATTTCATATACTTCAAACAGTACTGCAATAAATATTGTGGTGACTATAAGCTTTTGTGTCCATATTTTCATATTCTTTAGATAGCAATCCAAAGCAGGGATTACTGAATCCTTTGATGATTCTCGCATTCGCTTAATGAGGAAGCACGGTCTCCTAGGATGCTTATACTCAGTACCACAACAGTGCAGGGAAAGCTCCCTTTTCTCAGTCTTTCCAACACTTATCATCACAGTTTGATGTAAAACATTTTCACAGGTGTGAAGCAATAATCTTATTGTGATTCAATTGACATTTTCCTGATGATCAGTGTTGATGAACATTTTGAATATGCTTATTGACCAGCTGTGTATCTTTTTTTTCTTGCCACACCCAGCGGTGCTCAGGAGTTACTCCTTGTTCTATGCTCGGGGTTCACTCTTGGTGGACTCAGGGGACCATATAGGATGCTGGGGGTCCAACATGGGTCAGCCACATGCAAGGCAAGCGCCTTACCCTCTGTGCTGTGGCTCTGGCCCCTATGTATCCTTTTCATGTTTAGGCAACCAAGTCTTCTGTCCACTTAGTAGCTGATTTTTTGCAGATATGTCAACTCTTTAACTAGTTTGGGTATGAATCCCTTACCAGAAATATGAAATATGAACAAATATCTTCTTTCGTATGGTAAGCTGCCTTTTTGTTTTGTTCTGTTTTTATTTTTGTTCTGCTTTTCTCTTCTGTTTTTGCTGTAAAAAGCTTTGTAATTTGAAGTAATCCCAATGGTTTGTGGTTTGCTGTTGGAGTTGATTTCCCCCAAAAGATCTCTAACACTGTGCTGTCTTGGAATATTTTTATTATGCTATCTTCTATAACTTTTAAAGTTTTGTCTCTTACACAAAGATCTCTAATCCATTCCAAATTGATTTTTGTATGTCAGGATAGAATGTGGTCCAGTTTCATTCTCCTGCATATGGCTGCTCAGTTTTCCCACCACCATTTGTAGATGTGATTCTACTTTATCCACTGTATAATCTTAGAGTCCTGATTTTAAATTAAACATCAATAAGTGGCTTCTATTCCACTAATCTTTGTGTGTAGGAATATTGGGATGTATTGAAATGTTGGAATATTGAACTAATAAAAGACTATTAGAATAGTCTTTCTCTATTCCAATACCATGCAGTTTTAATTTCTTTGTAATAAAATTTGAGGTCAGATAACTTAATTACTCCATCTTTATTTTTCATCAGTATGCTCAGAGCAATTTGAGGTCTTTTATGATTTTTTTATAAACTTTAGTATTTTTTATTCTAGTTCCTTTTAAAGTGTCATTTGGGGCTGGAGCTATAGTACAGTGGGTAGGATACTTGCTCTGCACATGGCTGGCTCAGGTTACGTCTCTGGCACCCCACAGAGTCCCCTGATGAGATGCACCAGGAGTAGTCCCTGAGCATGAAGCCAGAAGGAAGCTATGAGTACTGCTAAGATTGGCCAAAAAAACAAAATAATACTAAAAATTAATAATATTCATTTCCTTTGTTAAATGTTTTGCTAGGTATTTAATTGTTTTGGAAATTAAGAAAGACAAATTGTATTCTCAGTTTCTTTGTCTTACTCATTATTTGCACACAAGAATGCAAAATGTGTTTATATATTGATTTGGTAGCCAGTCACTTGCCCATTGATTTTTTATAGAGTCTTTAGGGTTTTTCCTACAGTAGCATATCATCTTCAAATGATAGTAGTTTCACTTCTTTTTTAACCTAGATTTTTTTTTATTTCTTGCTATTATTTACTTTCCCTAAGATCACTAATGTTAAGTTATAACAGGGTAGTTTTTGTATTGGTCCTGATTTTAGAAAAAAGCTTTCGGTTTCTTGTAGCTATTTTTAATGTTAGTTATGGATTTAAACTACATCATTTTTATTGTCCTGGGATAATGTTTTCATTTTATTGAAATTTCTTATCATAAATGGTGCTAAATCTATGAATGCTTTCTTAATATCTACTAATATTTTCATATGAATTTTGTCTTTTCCTCCTTAATCAATAGTGTGTTGCATTGATTGGTCTGAATATGTTGGCTGAACTTCCCTTGCATACCTAGAGTAAAGTTTACTTTGTCTTTCAGTCTAATCCTGTTGATGAATCGTTGAATTTAATTTGCTAGTATTTTGCTTGGATCTATATTCTTCAGCAAAATTGAACTATGACATTTTCTTTTTGTGTCTGATGTCCTTGTCTGGTTTAACATCATACAAAGAAGGACGTATTCCTTCTTCCTCCATACTTTTTGGTAGGGACTGAGTAAAATAAACTTAAGTTCTTCTTTGAATGTTGTTAACAATTGATAGATTATATATTATCAGGGATAAAAAGATCAGTTGCTAATCCATTTTATGTTGTGCAAGATCTATAATTAGTGTGGTGAGTTGTTAGGTGTTAAAACTACTTTGTTCTCTGTGAAAGAAAAAATTAACAGAAACCATTTACCAAACAAACAAGTCTTACTTGAAAACTAATAAAAACAACAGAATTCAAGTTCATGGGAATCTGAAGTTTTCTGGATCATGGAGACATCTCCATTATCTGGAAATCACCTGGCACACGGAATTTTGTTAACAGTACTTCTAGAGTGAGTGGATGAGTGAGAGTCAGTGAGAGAATGAGTGAGTTTGAGGAAATGAGTGAATGAGTGAGTGAAAGAGTAAGAAAGGGTGAATTCAAAGGAAGATTTCATTGGGAGGATAGAGAGGTTTCTATCCACTAGGGTATCTCCCTTTAACCCAGGCTTCTCCCAAGATGTCCTCCTCTGAGAACCTTTGGAGCAAACTGAAATTCCTTGAGCAAAGCAAGTTGAAATCCAATAAGACCTTTGAATCGTACATGTGCATCCTGATCCCTGTCCTGGTTAATGGGCCCCAAGGCCTGGGAGTGGATCTCAGAACTCTTCTTTGGTCCTGATTTTTTCTGCCAAATGGGATGGTCTCCAGCCTTAACTGCAGACAAGTGATGAGTGTGTCCAGGTTGTTTTTCTTAACATCCACCTGAAGGAAGGAAGGAAGAAAGGAGGCAAGTCACCGTGGGGATGTGCTATGAAGCTGACCAACCAGGGCCTTGGAGCCATGTGGCCACAGAAGCCGAGTCTGACACCTGACCTAATGGCAGAGAGGTTCAGAGCCAGCCCGTGAAGAGAAGGCGCCTGGCTAGTATTTTTTTTTTTTTTTTTTGCTTTTTGGGTCACACCCACAATGCACAGGGGTTACTCCGGGTCGGCTGGCCGAGTGCAAGGCAAACGCCCTACCCCACGCTGTGCTATTGCTCCAACCCCTGGTTAGACACTCTTAAGGAGAGAGGTGGAAAGAATGAAAGGAAAGAAGAGACCAAACCAAGCTGGCCTGGGCTCTGGTCACTTCTGCTTCCTCCCCGCGCCCAGCCCCCTCCAGCCAGTCCTCAAACAACCCTGGGGACGTTGGCCAAAAGAAAAGTTAAAAGCTTTCTTTTGGAAAAAGAGCAGTTTGCTTAGACTGCAACTGTTTACCTTCGGTCGGACAGCGATTGGCGGCGAGTTCAAACACAGGAAAAGGCCTCTGCTTACAGGAAGAGCTGCAGACGCCCAGGGCTGTGGGGATGCGCGGGCCTGTGCTTCCACACGCCCCTATCCTGCACTCAGGCCACAGCCTGGAGCCCGACCGCAGACCATTCAGGCAGGCAGGCAGCCCTGGCCAGGGACATGCAGCTATTCTTCTGATGGTCCTTTCCGCCCCTCCACCCCCCCCCCACTCCATCCCCGCACATGCCCTCAGGATTAAGGATCATAAGGTAGAGAGGAGGGATACTGAAAAAGAGCAAAAACCCACATCCTTACTTCCAGTCTAATGTGGAGCTGCTTGCTGCAAGTGGGTAAAGGACCAAACATGGTATGATGGCCTCTGAGTGCCTGTATTGCAAACTGTAAAGCCCAACAGTAGAGAAAGAAGAAAAGTGCAGAGGCAGCTTAAGGGGATGTGAGAGGGATACTGGGGACATCGGTGGTGGGAAATGTACACTTCAGTGCTGAGAAATGTACACTGGTGGAGGGACGGGTGCTGGAACATTGTAAGACTGAAACCTGACAGTGAACAGCTTTATAACTGTGTATCTGACTGTGATTCAATTTTAAAAATAAGATAAAAATCAATAATTTAGAAAATGCCTGAAAATAAACAACAGGCTTTAGGTTTCCATGTGTGTGGGTGTAGCTGGGACAAGAAGGGGTTAAAATTTGATTCACATCAAGTAGAACATCCTCCTTGAACTAAAGTGGTACCCTTTACCCCAACTCAGGTGGGGAAAACTGGCTTTTTGGCAGCTAACTCCAGAGCTCTGCAATGTAAGAGGGCCAAGGAAGGACCCAGCAAGAGACGTCCCCGCTTTGGAAAGGAAAGAGCAAGGAGGACTATCAGGAAACACAACTTATCAAGGAATCAAAATCTTCTGGGCCTTCCCCATTTCTCCCAATTTCGTTCCTCTGATTCCATTTCAGAAACTCCCCTGGCTCCAATAAGCACTAGACTTTCTGGTCAGGCTGCTCGTGGTTTTACCAGGAAGATCCCACTTCTCTCTTTTCCTGAGTTAAGAATTATTTGCATCACAATCCTCTTGCACAAATCACCTGCAAAGGACCTTGCCCAAACAAAAGGGACCGATGGGCTCCTCATCTCTCAGCAGCCCTCTCCAGGGTCCCTGACACCCCCTCACATGTACCTGTGCCCAGATTCTTCAAAGGCAGCTTTGCCTCCACTGAGGAATTTTCCTAACACTTGAAGAACCGTTAGCTAAACTTCTGCTGCCATATTTTACTTGCAATGGAGCGGGTCTGTAATGACATTGTTGGGGTCTTTCCAAGTTTTTTCTCTTTAATTTCAATTTTTAGAGCAGAGTGTTAGCATCTTCGGTCCTGAGAATTTATATATATACATATATATATATATATGTATATATATATATATTTAATGTGGGTTTTACTCTTCTTTCTAAATCTGTGAATGTATGTCTCTCTCCAAATTTGGACACTTTTCCTCCTTTCTTTTTTCAAATATTCCTTTTGCAGACTTGTTTTATTCTCTTCTCCAGTTGCACGTGTCTGAGACTTTCAATGTCACACACAAAGGTACCTGAGAATCTGCTTGAGTTTGATTTGGGTTTTTTGGGGGGCTGATTTTTTTTAAATCTCTTTTCTTCCTGTTCCACATATTAGATAGTTTCTATTGAGCTACTTTAAAGTTCACTGAGTTCCCCCCACTCCTTGGCCTCATCTCTATTTTACTGTTAAGCTCAACCAGTAAAACTTTAAATACTCCTTTTTTTTTAGTACTAGAATTTTCACCTGGTTCTTTTTGAAATACAATTTTTGTTTCTTTTTTTTTACAATTTTTGTTTCTTTATTGAGCTTTCCTATGTTATTTTTTTTCATATTAAGCACAAATTTTCCCTTATGTTTCTAAGTATAGTTATAGCAACCACTTACATTACAAGTTCAATTACTGGTGACTTGAAGACTATCCCACACATCTGAGACCAGGGTTTAATTATAAATCTAGGGAGAGTTTGCAGACAGCAGCATTTGGGCACAATCTTTCTGTCTTTGTGCCTCTCTGTGTCTGTCTCTGTCTGTCCCTCTCTGTCTAATTTAGTTTTCTCTGTCTCACTCTCAGTCTCTCTTCTTCATATTACTGTTTTCCAATCACCCAGATTGCACCAACTATATAGCCTGCTTTCAGGATAAAAAGCAGGCTAAAAAAATCCATGTGATCCTCACACAGGCTGCTTCTAAATCAAAAAAAGGCATATAACTCAAGTGCAGACCTCCCCACTTTTAGTCATCTTCTAAAGCTCTCAGTTAATTGTTTTTTCCAACATTTTAAGATATTTTCTATAGGACAGTCTGTTTTGTATGATTTTATTTAAAAGAGACAGAAAGTAAGAATAAAGCTCACCACATTACAGACAGCCACCCACTTTAAAAAAAAAAAAAGAGACAGAAAGTGGAATTTCTTTTCTTTTAGATCTTGACTAATTAGCTATTTGATGATGTTCTATGACATTGCTAGTTCTGCTTCTTAGCAAATGCTTTTTCTCAGTTCTGTTATTCCATTTCAGAAAGATTGTACCTTAAAGCAAAAACTATTTCATTTGCTCATAGTTCTGAAATTCAGCACCCTGGACTGGCTGTAAAGTTCTGCTGGTGTTGCCTGTGATATACATGTGATGGAAGTCATCTTATGGCTTGATTTGGTCATGTGCTCTGAGACATCCTCTCTTAATTCATTTGGTGCACACATTTGGCTGGAAAAATACATGTCTGCTCTCATCCTCACAGAGGCTGCTTCTGAATGAATGTCCCAAGTTCCATTAAAGTGGAAGCTGCAAGCTTCATTGTACTTGACCATATATATGTCACCTATACCATAATATGATGATTAAAGCAGGTCATAAGACCAGTCTACATTTAAGACAATGTGGATAAACTTGTGTATGGTAGTATAGGGATAAGAGGAATGTGTGGTCATTTCTAATCCACCACATTAATATAAAAAATAATGTAATAATGATGGTAGCATATGTAATAATGATGGTAGTGATCTTATTGGAATGTGCTCTATTTTTCTGATCGATTACCATACTCACATGGGAAACATTTATCTGAGAAAGAGTGGAATACTTTTCTTAATCATGGTTTATTTCTAGAGAAACCAAGGAATTGAGGGTTTGAGCAGATTTAGCATCATTGGAGAGGCTGTGACAAATAAAGTGAAGATGCATAATATGTAAAAAGTGGAGGATGATAGAATACAAAAGAATAAGAAGTGTGGAAAATGATGGGCATTTGAAATTTTAAACAGGAAGTTTAAGAGAAACCTCATTGAAAAGATGAGGTTAGAGTAAACATAAAAGAAATGATAGACTACTTTGGGAAGAGGCTTTCTTTCTGTGGAAAAAAATGAGTACCTATCCTAGCATATGAGACTGTGAATGTATGATTACATTTTCATACATTTCAAGTTCATAAATTTCAAGTTTAACATACTAAATCCTAAAGGCTAAAAGTGGTCATGTCTTAAGACTGTCTTATGAACTCTTTCTTTCATGTCATACCAGATTTTTGTTTTTTTTTAAGAGCGTAATATGTGCTACATAATGACTTTGATTCTGTATACCCTTGGCATATATAAAGTGCCTCACCTGAGTAAGAATTTTACAAATATGAAGCAAATAAAAAGTATGAAATGTTTTGTTTTCTCTGATACAAAAAATCAATTATAGCTACTACTTCCAGTTATTGATCATCAGGAAATTTGGATTAGCCTTTCTACTAGCACTGTCGACCTGTTGTTCATCCATTTCCTTGAGTGGGCACCAGTAACGTCTCCATTGTGAGACTTTTTGTTATTATTTTTGGCATATTGAATACGCCATGGGTAGCTTGTCAGGCTCTGCCATGTGGGCGGGATACTCTCTGTAGCTTGCCTGGCTCTCCGAGAGGCACGAAGGAATCAAACCCAGGTTGGCCACATGCAAGGCAAACGCCCTACCCACTGTGCTATTCATCATCATCTTCATTATCATCATCATCATCATCATCATCATCATCATCATCATCCCATTGATCGCTGAATTTCTTGAGCAGTCTCAGTAACATCTCCATTCGTCCTAGCCCTGAGATTTTAGAAGTCTTTCTTTACTCGTCTTTTCCAATGGTGCCGCATTGGAGGCTCTTTCAGGGTCAGGGGAATGAGACCCATCATTTTACTGGTTTTAGCATATGAATATGCCATGGGGAGATTGCGAGGCTCTCCCATGTGGGCAGGAAACTCTCGGTAGCTTGCCAGGTTCTCCCAGAGGGAGAACTAGGCTAAAAGATGTCGCACGGTTGCTTTCGTTTATGGGAGCTTGGTTTTATAGTCTCTAGATGTTGGCCATTGGTGGGATTACAGGTGCCGGGAATAGTCCCTGGGTGTGACCACCTAAACTACTGGAAAATGGGGAATCTGGGTGAAAGAGGCCCAGTCCCAATCTGAGCAGGCTTGGAGGTCTCAGCCCCAGGTCCCACACACCTGGGTTCCTCTGCCAGTTCCTTCATGCATGAGGCTCATCCGAACTTGTGGAGAGGGGCCTTGAGAATGGCTGTGGCTAGGCTCTGGAGGTCTTCAGCCGTGGGAACTATGCTCTGGGCGGGGAGGGAAACTGGTACCCACTGTGCTACTAAGTAATCTAAAATACTAGACAGAGTATTTTTTTCAAATCTTCCTAAAAGCTCCAAAATGTAGGTTAAAAAAGATATAGCAGCAAGTAAGGCACTTGCCCTGCACTCAGTGACCCAGGTTTGATCCCCAGCACCTCATATGGTCCCCTGAGGTCACCAAGAGTGATCCCTGCCATGTGTAGTCTCCAAACCAAAAAAGCAAAACCAAAAAGGTATTACAACATTAACAGTGAATAACTTTGAAGCCAAAATCTAGAAGATGAGAGCAAAAAGAATAAGACCAATATTCAAACCTGATTTTTCTCTAAGTGCATTTGTCAACCTTAATAAAATGTCTGTAAAACATTTTTGGAAGTATAGTTTTGGAAGATTTCTTGGGCCAAAGGGGAAAAGACAAGATATACACTCTTATTTTTAAAATTGGAATACCCAAGAGGGGCCTTCGGGTGTGGTGAATCACAAGTAACCAATTCCTGCAAAGAATTTCGGTATAGCTTTATGCATTCTAAATAGTCAAGAAAACATTATCTTGAACTTGGCTTGAGATGGATTTGAAGCAGTAGCCCTCTTTTTGGGAGGTACTGTCAGGCTAACCCTCAAATAAATTTTACAAATAACTTTTAAAATGCAATGTCTAACATTGTGTCAAGTATAGCTAGTACATGGAAACAAAATGCATTGAGCGAAAACCAACGGAAATAACAGACAACTCAAATAGGCCTAAAAGCATTGGAGATAACATCCGTTGAAATCAGTCATAAATTGTAAAAGCATCTTGCATGTTTAAAGAAGAGACAGAGACTAGGCTAAACAAATATTCTACAATATAATAGCTTAAAATATTCATAACTAATCAAAGACATTAATCTGTAGATTCATGACCCCACATAGTGTTTTTCAGCATCTTCAGACATATCAAAATAAAACTATAGCGAGCTAAATATTAAAAAATAGGTTATTGCCATATATTTAAAGTAGGTATAAGGTGAAATAAATAAGAAAATAAACAAGACTCCCAATATGTAAAATTAAAGTGAAAACTAACATCTAAAAATAAGTAATAGGGGGGTCAAAGCAATAGTACAGGGCTGGAGTGATAGCACAGTGGGTAGGGCGTTTGCCTTGCACACAGCCGACATGGGTTTGATTCCCAGCATCCCATATGGTCCCCTGAGCACCGTCAAGGGTGATTCCTGAGTGTATGAGCCAGGAGTAACCCCTATGCATCACCAGGTATGACCCAAAAAGCAAAAAAAAAAAAATAGTACAGTGGATAGGGTAACTGCTTTACACATGGCCAGCCTGAGTTTAATTCTGGGCACCAAATATGGTACCCTGAGCCCTGCCAGAGTGATTCCTAAGCACAGAGCCAGGAGTAAGCTCTGAACATAGCTGGGTGTGGCCAAAACACCCACAAAAGCAAAATCTGTATTAGACATTAGAACATATTAAAGCAACATTGTCAAAATGCTCAAAAAAAAAAAACTGTTATAGAATTCCATTCCCTGAAAACAGATAAGAACAGATAATAAAATAATAAGTAAATAATGAAAACAGTAATTAAATAGGTAATAAAAGTTAATAGATGTTTTATGAGAGTGGAAAATTACAGTGATGTATTTCAGAAAGAATTGAAATGATACCATTGGAAAGCCTGAGATGCAAGAAAAAATAAAGAGAATAAAGAAGTGATAAAGAAATACCCATGTAATATAGAATTTGCATAGAATTAAAATGTTGACAATAATAAGAAATAATCTGAGACGTGCATAAATGAAAATAAAGTAATTTGTTTGGTTTTTGAATCACACCTCACAGTGCTTGGAGGATCATGTGGCACCTGGGATTGAACATGGGAGCATTCTGCATGCAAAACATTTGATTCAGTCAGATGAGCTCTCTCTCTTACCCAAATTAGTGTGTTTTGATGTTTTTTAATTGAATAGTCCAATGATAAAACTTGGTACTCATCTTAGAAAGAAATAAGCAAAAACATCAAGCTAAAGAATAAATAGTAAAAAGCAAATAAGTGTTAGAATAGCCACTAAAGTAATAATTATTGTAACTTTACAAATAAATAAAGGGGAAACAGTTTAAAAATCATACTCAATTCAAAAGAAGTCAGGAAACAGAAACATAGAAGAAGGTAGAATGTATCAAAATAATGAATAAGATGGTGTTTCAAAATTCAATAAACAGTGATTACACTAAATGAAAATGGGTTAGCCTTGCTACTGCATTAGCACTGAACTGAGAGTTGGAGGCCTGGATTAAAGTCCAGGTTTAATTGTTAGCCATAGAATTTTGAGCGGTTCTTTGAATTAGAGTTCCCCTGGGAAATGAGGACTTCCGGTAGGTTAAAGAGAAACCTTCAAGTCCTTACAGAGGTAGAGACAACTCTCATGATTTCAATTTGTAGGCAACCTTGTCCTTAAGATGACCACCTCTATTGCTGAGGGCTGTCACATTCCTAGAAGGAAGGGACGCCCTCTGCTGTGATGAAACTGAATTCGCTTCAGCCTGGTCAGCACGGGACAAGGCATTTGAAAAGGAAATGCATAAGAGAGTGGGTGGAAGTGAAGTGAAAGGTAATATAATACTCCTTTAAATAACTTCACTCTTATCCAAATCTCCAATATCGCCTTACTTTGTGTTAATAAATGAAAAATCCAACTCACAGGTCTCCAAAAAAAAAAAAAAGAAAAAGAAATATCTGTGCTCCTTTGTTCACTGTTCACAATAGCCAAGATTTGGGAAACAGCCCAAATGTCCTAGAACAGATGGCTGGATAAAGAAACGGTAATGGTATATATGCACAATGGAATACTATTTGGCTATAAGGAAAAAAATGAAATCATGTCATTGTGGCTTCATGGATGGAACTCGAGGTTATCTTGCTGAGTGAAGTCAGAGAAAGAGAGATAGATACAGAGCGATCTCTCATATGTGGGATACAGAGTAACAAATGGTCAAAAGCAGGAGAACATGAGAGTTGTTATACAGAGCTGAGTTTACCTAGGGAAGGGAACTTGGGGCATTGGTGAAGGGAAGGTACACTCTGGTGGATAATATAATTGTAACATTATATAGTATAACTGCAACATTTTATATATAACAGTTTTGTAGTGTTGTCTCAATAAAAATAAAAAAGAAAGATGTGCAAGATTTCCAAAGTTATTTATGTGCATTCTTCCTGTAACTTTAGATTTATCAACAATTGACCTGTATAATGACGCTGATGTCCTCACTTATTCCACATATAAGATGTTTATGCACCATAATCAGGGCTAAATTAGTACCAAGAGGGAAAAGTAATCCTATCTTATGGAGTGATTGATCCTTATGCCATCATCTCATCCCTGGCTTTAGGAGTATTATAATATAATACAGGTTGTATGTTGCCAACTAATCATTTGGACAATTAAAAAGACTCCTGCCCAAAAATATATTACAAGTTGAATAGAATATGAGTACTTCAAGCTTAGGCAAAGAACAAAACACTTTTATTGCTAATGTTTTTCCTACTCCTTCAACCATGTCACAAAGTAAAAACAATGAGAAATCAATCAAATCTACAAAAAAGTCCAATAAGAATATTAAACACTATCAAGAAGACTTGTTTGAAATAGAGATTTATACTCTGTCATTAAACCACAGCTAATATCAGCCCAGGATAAAGTGGAGCCATTGTAACTAGCAGAAAACCTTAAAATGTGCCTTATGGCATTTTTCCTCTTAAAAGAATTCCATTTAATTTATTATACTTTGCCCTCCCCTTGTTTCTGTTGATGTGGTTGTAGTGACAGGTTCACACTCCTTTAGTTTAGGTACTTATACACCTTCTGTATATAGTGCTTTTGGTGGGAGTGGGGGGGGGACATTTGGTGCTCACACAATTCTTGCCTGGGTCACACCTCCTGGGCACTCTGCTTGCCCATCTTTTTAGTAGCAGTGCTCATGGGGTGGAGAGTGGGGGGTCACATCCATTTATTGTGGGACAAAAAAAATATCTTTTTGTCACTGGTGGAGAGAAGCCAGCTCTCTGATGATGGGTGAGGTATTGGAATGATGTATGCATGAAAAATATGCTTACGGGTATTGTAAATCTTGGTACCTCCATAAAAATTGTTTTAAGAAGATTAAAATCTCTTCTTGCTTATGTTTTATAATATTAAAAATTATGATAGTTTATACATAATTAATAAGCAAGGAAGCAAATAGACACTTTTTTTTTAAGATATGCTCAAATCAGGTATGGCAAAACTTTGAAGACCCAAATGTGGTTAACAACTTGATTCCTGGACTGACCTCAATAGTGGCATGACTCCAAGGGACCCTGGGAAGTGAGTAGTCACAGGCTTTGGACAGGAACAATTGGCCACTGTCGTGTGATGGATCTGAAGAGAGACTGACTTCTCCAGCCCAGGCACTGTGACTTACTGAAGGGCCCCGAGCAACAGTAGAATTCCCAAAATAGTATTTATAATATAGTCGACATTGGAATCAGGCACTTTCTAAAAGACCTGCCTTTTAGCAGGAGTCTACCCTCCCCTCTGTCCTCTCTCATCTTCCTGGTCCAGTGTAAGCCATTTATGAGCATCTCAGGGTATGACTGAGCATCTTAATGTGAGTCACTTTCTCATTCTGGTGATTTGTAAGAGAATCTTACAATTCCTCTTCTATATATCAGGACAGCAAATTCAGCAGATAGGCCGAGAGTCACCCAGTAGCTTCTTTTCCCCATAGTCCTCACAGCTTCCCAACCCATCTCTTGTCCCCTCCATACTACTTGCTACACGCAGGCAGCATTGGGCAGAGGAACTGGGCTGCTGCTCCTGATGGTGCTGCAGAATGAGTTGCAGCAGACTTGAATGATCACCCCTTGTTGTCCCAGTCCCCTGCTTAACTCAAGAAAGTTGAAACCTGCCCCCAAGATGCTCAGAGGGCTTGACTTGGCCCCTATTTCCAAACTAACTCAGACAGAACCTATTTTACTTGTGCCCCCATGATTTCAACTTGCTGAACATTACCTGTTTGAATTTTGGGGTGTTTCTGTTTTGTTTGAGGTCCACACCCAGTAGTACTGAGGGTTTATGCCTAACTCTGTGCTCAGGGATCACTCCTGGCAGTGTTTTGGGGACCAGATTTGGTGTGGTTATCAAACTCAGGTTGGTCACATGCAAAGCAAGTGATTTAAATTCCGTACTATCTCTCCACCTCCTTATTCTTAATTTCAGACTTTTCTCTGTGTTTCTATGCAGCACTTGTATATTTTTCATGCTTTGTGCTCCGTCGAGCATGCCTCTGTGCTTGTATTAGAGCAGGGAGAAGTATGTCTGTGATTACTTTGCCTTCCCAGCTCAGCATCCGTTTCTTGATGAGCTGAAGCCCAGAGAGATCAGCAGAGCTTCACAGGTGCAGAAGCAAGGTATGCAGAGAGCCAGGGCTTAGACCAGAAAATACTGCTCTCTCCATTTCACTACAGTGAGTCATGAGGTTTTCATCTGCTCTGTCTATGGATGTAAAGTCAGTTATTAAGATTCTGTAGCCTGGGATACCAGTATCACAGCACAGCTTTTGTGTTTCAAACTCAATCAGCTCCAAGGAAGCAGTGGACTGTTTTGTGGCCTTTGTGAAACCTTCGTGCTAAACTCCCCAAGAATACCAGGACTGATTTGGTTGAAAATAGCCATTTTCCCTGCCATGATTCTTCTCTACACAATAGAAATCTCACTTCAGATTAGTCCAATCATTCGCCATCCAATTATGTAGCCAATATGGTGACTCTGTGACCCAATTCTAGTCAGTTAGACATGAAAGTGAGAGTGCAGGGGGCTGCATGGCCAGGAAATATTCCCTCATCCTGGGTGAGAAAGATAAGAACACAAAAACACCCTTTTGTTTCCCTGGTCTATGGAAATCTATAGATGTGACTCTGGGGATTTCCCCAGAGATGATTTAAGCTTGAGCTGCATCCCATGAGGGAAGAGACAAGAAACATTACTCACAGAATTACAAAACATTAAGGTGACCAAAGCAGGATTCTATCTTCAGGGGGAGTTACATTCATGAGAAATATTGCAGCACTAGTAGCATATGAAATAAGTCTCATTTAAGTAAGATGAATTTTTGGCATTTGTTTTGTTTTCTTTCTTTCTACAATTCCCAGTGTCCAGGGTATACCCCCAAAGAATTAAACCAGAATCTCTGGAGGAAAGACTTAGATTTAAGCACTATCTAAAACTCCCATGTGGTCACTATGTAGAGGGACTGAAGCCAGGAATGCAGAGCTCTGGGAAAAGGAGCATTGGCACTAAGAATTAGGGCATATAGGGATTTGGTATGCATCCTGGGAAGGAGGTATCAGCACCCATAAAACCCATATTATTCCAGGATCATCTGTACTTTGAAAGTACCAAAGGCATATTCAAGCTTTGAGGGTCATCAGGAAGATGGACTAGCAACTTGGAGATCCTGGTCAGGCAGTTTCCAGACAGCTGTATATGAGAATCACATGAGGAGTGTTTTAAAAAATGACGATGAAGAAGCCTGGAAGATGCCTGAGTGACTTCAAGCACTCAATCTGGCAGGTCGTGGATTCAGATGAGATCAGGCGTGTTCAGGGCAGTATGGCCATAGGCAAGTGGTGGGTTCAAACCCCAGTGCCACCACGTGTGCTGAGGTGCTTAGAACTGTCCTGCTGTTTGCAATCCCCAGCAAGAAAAACTCTGGACGGTTCAGCAGCTCAAAGTGTTTGCCCAGCAAGCACGAGACTGTGCTGCCTGCAAACACCTGAGTTCCTCCCGGCAGCTCTGCTATTAAAAATCCATATAAGAGGGGCCGGAGAGATAGCACAGCAGGTAGGGCGTTTGCCTTGCACGCGGCTGACCCGGGTTCGATCCTCAGCATCCCATATGGTCCCCCAAGCACTGCCAGGAGTAATTCCTGAGTGCAAAGCCAGGAGTAACCCCTGAGCATCGCTGGGTGTGACCCAAAAAAAGCAAAAAAAAAAAAATCCACACAAGAAAGGGCTTGGAAAATGACTCCATGGCTTAGGAAGTACTCAGGAAAAAAATGAGGTCCTGAGTTTAATCCGCAGTGCAGAGCACGCACAGAGAGGCCATTCTGACTAACCTACGGGGTGCAAGGGAAAGGGGATTAAAAAATGCCAACACATAGGCCTTCTGCTTTATTATGCTAAGCTGTGTTTGGGGTAAAACCTGCCCTGTTACAGAAACAAATCTGAGGAGGATGCTAGATCCAGGTCTTCCATCAATAAACATGTCTTGTACACTTGAACCAGATACATCAAATCTTCAATTTAGTGCACGTAATACCTGCATGGAGTGCCCTATTCATTTCATTGAATATCTACTCTATTCATTTCCTGTGGGCACCGTACCAATTTACCACGAACTTGATGACTTAAAAAAAGAAAAGTGAGGCTGGAGTGAAACACAGAGGGTAGGGCTTTGTCTTGCACTCGGCCTACCCGGGTTCGACTCCTAGCATCCCATATGAGCCAGGAGTGATGCCTGTGCATCGCCAGGTGTGACCCAAAAGGCAAAAAAAAGAAGAGAAAAGAAGAGAAAAGAAAAGAAAAGAAAAGAAAAGAAAAGAAAAGAAAAGAAAAGAAAAGAAAAGAAAAGAAAAGAAAAGAAAAGAAAAGAAAAGAAAAGAAAAGGAAAGAAAAGAATAGGGGCCTGGGTGATATACAGCCAGTAGGGCATCTGCTTTGTACACCAGCAGACCCAAGTTTGATCCTCAGCATCCTTTTAGGCCCCCCCAAGCACCTCCAAGAGTAATTCCTGAGTGCAGAGACAGTAACCCTTGGAACATCACCAGGTGTGACACAAAAAGTCCCCACCCCCCAAAAAAATATATAGAAATTTACTAACTCTCTGCCTGGATATCAGGTATGAAAAACTTCAGTATCACTAGGCTAAATAGAAGGTTTCATTAGGGTCACACTTCTGAGGATTTATGGGAAAATTTGTTTCTTGCCTCTTTGGGTACAAGAAAGATGCCTGTGGATTATGACATTCACGGTTGTCAACAAAGACATTGAAACATATTCATTTTCAAACAATTAATAAATAATTAATTATAAGGAGTAATAAATATTAATTATAAGTAGTAATAAAAAAAATCCTGGTAAATTTGCTGGGGTTGAGGACTATCTGCTCAAAAGAAATCCTTCCATCTTCTTCTCTTCCTTTAGAGTTCTTGCTTTGTTCGGTCTTCTTTGAGTGTCCTTGCGCTTCAAATTGTAAATCATGACTGGTCTTTCTTTGTGTGATTCCCAATGACACACTGGGAATGAGAACTCTAGAATGAAATAAGAAGTGATCATTAAAAATAAGCAAAATCTAAAGAGATACTACAGTTGTTAATAGTACAGCATTTGCCTTACACACAGTTGACATGGGTTCTATCCCCAGTACCACATGCAGTGCCCTGAGCCCACCAGGAGGAGTTCCTAAATGCAGATCCAAGAGTAAGCCCTGAGCATCACCAGATGTGGTGGTCCTGGAGGGGGAGGAAGGGAAGATTTGAGAAGTTATTTCACAGAAAAAGATATAGAAATAGCAGACACACACTTGTGAAGATGGTCAACACCACCAAACACCAAGGAAATGCAAACTGAAGTCATCATGAGATACTGCTTCATACCTAGAGAATGCCTGAAATGAGAAAAGTGAAACTATGAAGAACTGGAAAAGAGAGGGAGCAAATAATCTCTGATACATTGTTGAAAGGTGCATTTTAAGCCAACGACATTTCAAAACAATAGGATCTGACTCCATGTTAGAGCTCATGCCTTGCATGTGTTTCTGTGTTCGATCCCATGTCACCACATGGGATTAGTGACTTCATGTTGCCCTTATACTAACAAAATATAGTAGAATGCTTGAGTTAATGCTACTATTTGAAGAAGCACTATACAAAATCTTTGCAATATATCTGAATCTGGTCGTAACAAAAAGCAATGCAGCGGGTATAATTAGTAACTCTATTTTAGCATTGGACAAACTGAAGTTTCTAGAAATTAAGTGATGAAGCCTGAGTAGACTGGTGACAGTATCTTAAGCATAAAGCAAAACTAAGATGAAATCGGATTTTTGTCAGGCTTCTTCAAATTGGTCATAAAATTGGATGAGCATAATACTCAAGAAAAGATACTAAATTTTCACAGCTGCTAGCTCCATTTTTATACATCGCATAGTAGAAAGTAAGATCTTTATGGGATTAAATTGAATATAAAAGGTTTGGGCTTTAGCTCTGCGTCCACAGTATACCATTTTAAAATGAAATCCCTTTCCCTTGGTTTCCTCGACTGTGAAATGGAGATCTAATCCCTGCCCTCTCCACCTTCAAAGTCTAATATGAGGACACAAAGAACGCTGTATTTGAAAGCCCTCTATAAACTATACAGCTTCATGCTGTTGCAAGATCATTTGAATGAGCAAGAAAGTCATGGTGGAGACACCACACTAGTTTGATTTCCTTCTTGGCATCTCTTGTCAATTGAAAGGATGCGCAGGTACTCTATTTGCTTTCTAGATCGCATGAATGAGCCAGCTAGCTAGTGTTTATTGATTCTCACCATGTGTCCAGTGCTGAACTATGGTAATTACAAAAAGATTTTTCATATCTTGTCTTCCAGGGTTTACAGTGTAGCTAAAGGGAAAAAACAACAGGATTAAATATGAAGTAATTAGAATACAATTGATAGCTGTACAGAGAGTAGAAAAATCCATTGGGAAGTGTATCTTAGGAAAAAGAAGATCTTTTACATGGAAACTCTTTTTAAACATTTCTGAAGAAATTGTCAGAGAGGATGGGAACTTGGTAAAGTCCATCATTGTTACAAATTCCAAGGAAATGCTGCAATAGAATGTTTATGATGAAATGGGCAATTCCAAAAGCAAAGAGGCAACAAGCCATACTGTGAGAGAGAGAGAGAGAGAGAGTCCCTCTCTGTTAGCATTCCATAAGCAGAAACAAAGAAGGAATGCCCCAGAAAAAGAAGTACAATTTTGAAAGGATGTAGAAAAAAGAAAGTACAAGATAATAAAAAAGAAACTAAAATGCACATTTTTCTGACCAAATTCTGACAAAATATTAAACCTTGTCATTGCTAAAATGGAAAGAAATATATTGGGGTCAACTATCACTAAGGATTGAATTCCTTACCCTAAATTAGCCAGCCCCTACTTCCTTTCTAATTTTTCCATTTGTATCTTTCTGTGTCTTATGCCCTTCCTCCCAAGAAACACTTTCCCTCTTTTCTAGGCTTGATTCCTGGACAGAAATTCACTCAACATCTATTCATTTGCACATAATTAAACAGTCTTTATTCATTAACTCAGTTTCTTGGATATAAATAATAGGCTTTGTTGTACATTTGTGGATCTAATTTCCCTCATGTTAGTTAGCCCTCCAAAGATAAAATGTCTCTTCTTTTGTTTTTTCCCCTTCATTAGGGCAGTACAAGAAAAAAATAAATTAAAACTAAATGTGACGAGAGAAGAAGGCAGAGACATGCTTTAATGAGGCCACATGGAATAGTGGCTTTAGAATGTGGTTACAAAACTGAATTGGGCTTCCTGTGTCCCCTTCAAGATTCTTCATTTGTGAAAGTGAATAAAATATCTCCTTAGAGGTTCTGATCAGGAGTAAATACATTAACATATGTAGATTACAAAGTGCATGCATACAACAGGCACTAAATATATTTATTTTCTTCTTCCTGATGAAAAGCATCATAATTAATATTCTGGTAAAAGGTTAATCCTTGGACCCTTTTACTATCTTGAGTCCAAAATAAAGGTGAGATTCTCTCTGGCACGACTTTTGAGTATTCATACAGATACCAATTTACATTCATCTTCAATTCCCAAGCAAAACCTCATCTCTTTGTAAAGTGTTCAGAAAGTGAAAAATATTTGTTCTAATTAATCCTTTGTGGTGAGGAACAATTAAAATATGCTCAAATTCCACTAGGGGCTAGGTACAAACATAGTAAATTTTGTTCATTATAAGAAGAGTGCCCTTTTAAGCATAGAAGTTAGTGAAAACTATGATGAATCAGGTAGAAAGAACCCACATAGTAAGTGGATTCTCCAAAATCAGAAATCTAACCCAGCACTCTTCTGGATGTTATCCTGCCTCCTGTTCTGTTTGACTCGGGTCTCCAATTCTCCCGCTTGCTCTCTCTGTCCATCGCTCAGTGTCCGGCAGTCACTGTCTACCTCCACATAACCTGACTATGGGTGTTCTCACCACTAAGAGGATTGAGCTTTTTTGTGGACATCTAGGCTAAGCAAAAAAAAGAATCAGCCTTCAGTTCAACTCTTCATTTCCACCAGAGCTGAAGACTAAACTGTGATATGGAGTTACTGAACCCCCATTTACAGATGAGAAAAACATTGCCCAAGGTCACCCAGCAGAGGCAGAACCCAGAACGCTCCTCTGCCTCCTGTCTCTCAGCTGTCCTGCTCTTTGCCCTCTACTGGCCTCCCTCTGCATCCTGCCTTTGTAGAAATGGGAAGGAACACGCAACCCTAAGAGCCAGAGAAGAGCCTAAGAGACTGGACTGGGGAAGGATGAGCATGGGGAACACGTTCTCTTAAAGGAGCAGCAAGCTTGGGCTCCTTTACCTTTGGAACAGCTGGGAGGGTAAAAAAAAATCACTCTTCTGGAGTGAAAATGAAAAGTGAGAGTATGAGAGTGGGGTTTGTGAGGGGTGTGGGGAGAGGCTGAGTGAGGGTTTCTGTGGCCTCAGTCCTGGACGAAGCCTGGGAGGTGAAGGCACAAGAAGCCCAGACTGCAGACTCCTCCAGGAGTTAATGTCTGAGTCTCTGAAGCCTCAGGCAGGCCTGGGGCCGCCTCCCCCTGATTGGTTCCTCCTGCAGGCCCAGGGCCAGTCCAGGACTGAGCCCCGGGAGTCCCTGAGCATCCCAAGGATTCCTTTCCAAGCCTGCAGAAGGTGGGGGCTGTCAGGGGAAGGCCTGTGGTTGCCTCCCAGCAGGCCAGGGGTCCCCCAGCAGCCTGCAAGGGGCCCAGCACCCCCAGCTTCTCAGCTGAGGTGAACACAGCAGCTTCAGTCAGGGTCCTGGCATCCTCCCCACCCTCTGAAACCCAGAAAGGCCATGTGCCATGTGGAACTTTTCTCAGGACCCCAACAAAGATGCTCAGCCCCCACATGCCAGGCCAGCGCTCCACACAGACCTCACAGTGCTCCCACCTAAAGTCACAGGCCAGGCTGTGGACCTTCCCGCACTGCCAGCATCTGCCAAGTCTCCCCAAGGTTGGAGAAATTGCTCCTGGGTGTCTGCTGGCTCGAAGGCCTCCAGCAGCCCCGAGACTGAGGAGAGACTGAGTCCTAACCCCACTCGTCCTGCTGGGAACATGCAGCTCTTCCCAGGTTCCTCTGATCATGAGTGAAGCAAAGGGAGACAGGTTTGGGTTGCAGAAGGCTGAGGCCAGGCAGGTGTGGAAATGGAATAAGGCCAGGCAGCTCAGCCCTCATAGTTGCTCTATGTTGTTGGCAATTTCATTTGAAGAAGAGCCTGAGGTCTGAAAGCCCCGTGGTGGAATCAAGTTGTCCAGGTAAAGACATAAAGAGCTCCAGACTCCACACCCCTAACCCTTAAACTCTGCTGGAAATGGCTGCCCTCGGATTCTTCCTTTCTGTTTCCAACGTCAGCCCCTTTACCGCCTAGCAGAGCAAACTCAATCCCAAACGTGTTTAACACCAGACTACTATAGCTGCTCTTTGTTTTCAATTTTTTTTTTAGAGCTAACTATGTTGCTAAAGCAAAACATATGTAAAAACACCCATCATGATCAGTTCTAGGGGCAGAGACAGAACTTGATCAAGAATTGGAATCTGAAAGCCCCTTTCATCGTCTTCCCCCTCAAGTCTGCTCCTGATCCTTCCTGATCTTCAACCATTAGAATTCATTCGCCTGTTTCCCAACTGATGTCAAACATAGAATCATACAGTGCACACATACTCTAATTATAGACCTTTTTTTATAACATTTTTGTTATTCAACCTTTTATCTGAGATTGGACAACATAATACACAGTTGTGGTTGGTTGACTCTTGTGTTCATCACTGTGAAAATATTCTGCTTCTTAAATTTGCTGGATTTGCATCTCTATCCTACTCAAGAGGGCATTTGGGCTGGCCTGGTTTGTGGCCACCTACTTGCATGGTGTTGCTATGAACATTCTTGCACAGCCCATTTCATGGTGTGTTTGGTTTTAGGGGCTTTCAGACCCAGCTGTTCTCGGGGTTCACTCCTGGCTCTATACTCAGGGAATCATTCCTGGCATGACTTGGGGACCAGATGCAGTTCTGGTATCGAACCTGAATTAGCTGCATACAAAGCAATTGCCTTACCCTCTATACTATCTCTCCAGCTTCCCCACATCCTTCCCCCAGTTCATATTTTCAACGTTGGACACAGTACTGTCCCTTATTGCTCTGAATACCAGGAATATGATTTGCTCCCTAGATCCACATTTTTTGAGCCTTATTTTTATTTTATGAGGGAACCTGCTTCCTTCTCAAATAATATATAGCATTTTTTTAAAAATTAACCCTGTTTAACACATTGACACCAACTCATATCACCAGTGGCTCACACTTCAGTGTGGTTTAATTAAACAAATTGCAGCAATTACAATGTTGTGGATGTTTACTCACCTCTGGATGGCCACAGCACCATGTCCTACACAAAGCCAAGTGCTACAACATCCATCCATTTGAAATTAATTATTTGAGATGACTCTCCAACACACACACACCACAATTTCTTCTCCTTCTCATCTTATTTAAACAAAATACCATAACTCCCTTAACTTTTTTAAAACAATTTTGCTTTGAAATTCCCAGGGTAAAGTATTTTTGGAAAATTTTGTACCCGTTCACACATTTTCCAGCTGACATCTAACAGTTTTTATCCTTAGTTTAAATAAATGCAGAGTCAAATTTCTGCCATACTGTAAATTGTTTAATACTTTAAATATTTTTAAACTTTGAAACTACAAGCTGAGCTCACAAAATTTATAGAAGTCTAAACATGAAATTTAAATTTGAATATGAACTTTAAACATGAAACTTAAACACGATGTAACATCATGTTACATCACTGGCAAAGTTGGCCTCATTGAAAAATTAGCAAAATCAGGCTTACTTTCATTCAGATTAGGCTTTGATTTTTATTTTGTCATCCCAAATAAGCATGGAACTAATGCTTAAATCACATCCCCTGACAAACATTACATCTGATTTCTAATGCTAGGGCGGGTGGATGGATGGATGGATGGATGGATGGATGGATGGATGGATGGATGGATGGATGGATGGATGGATGGATGGATGGGTGGATGGGTGGGTGGATGGATGGGTGGGTGGATGGATGGATGGATGGATGGGTGGATGGGTGGATAGGTGGACAATGGCTAATGAGTATATGGATGGGAGGTAGGAGGTGTGAGCATTGGTGCACCTATGACCCTTCCCCCTGAATACAGAAATGAAGTGCTGCACCTTCAGTGTTCCTTCCCAGTAATGCTTTTTCGTTTTTATTTCATGTGACTTCCTCTCAAAAGATATGCATTCCTGATTGGTTATGTGGGTAACTAAAAGTCTTTCTTACTCCAGGGTAGTAATGCTACATAGTAAGATCGGTGAGATATTGAAAGTAAAAGTGAGAGTATAGAAAAGGGATATGAGAAGCTATATTTGCTTCTGCACTTTGAGCCAATTTGCTCTACACTTTCTTTCTGGGACCATGCAAAGGAGAAAGTGATGTTTTGAAGATGCTGGGTCACTTTTCTTTCTCATGTTATTAAGCCAAACTACACTCATTAGTTTCATATTTATGTCAAGTGTAAAAGACATGGGATTCTAGAAACCAGCAAAAGATTATTTTGAGAAAGTGGGCTGTAAAAGATTTCTTAAAAGGACATTTGTCTACCTGGTATTTAGGAAAAACTGTAATTCTCCTTCTGAATTATTCTGTTTTGCTTGTTTGTACTGCTTTCAGGTGTTTTCTACATAGTATTAGAAGCTGTGCTAGCATCCGTTCTTAATTATTTAACTTTCTGTTAATTACCCAAGGTCCATTTTTAATTCACGTTGACTTTTACCTGATGTTTAGCACAACAAACATCTTGGCTCATTTGCCCCCCACAGCTCACCTGGTCTGAGCTCATGAAATGAAAACTAATTTTAAATGAGCAAGGGACTCCAAAGAAAAGACTTTGCTGCCAACACTATTAATAATAATGATAATAATATATGAAGAGCCAACTGATAGTTTGTTGACATCTGGTACCTCTTATGCTCCAGAACAGCTGCAAACCTAAAAATACCCCTGAAGACCTCAGGGAGTGACCCTCTGGAAGGTTCAGACCTTGAAGATTACAAAAGATACAGACATCCCGTTCAGCTTGTCCACGGGACAACAGCACACTCCGGAGTCTCTGAAGACAATAGAAACCTGCCATGAGCAATGTCAAAACCCAGAAGTCAAGGAGAATTAAGAGCATGGTATTGGGAGGTGGTTGCAAGGTATATAGAAAAATCAGGAGGAAATGATTTTCTCTGTGTGTTTGTGTGTGTGTGTGTGTGTGTGTGTGTGAGAGAGAGAGAGAGAGAGAGAGAGAGAGAGAGAGACAGACAGACAGACAGACAGACAGAGACAGAGACAGAGACAGAAACAGGAGACAGAGACAGAGACAGAGACAGAGACAGAGACAGAGATCACTGGCAAAAAAGAGAAGCCAGAGCAAAAGCAAAGCCTAGAAATGTTGATGGTCCTGGAAGAAATTGACTTCCCAAATCATACAGATGAGACTTAAGAGAATCTGAAAGATAATCAAGAAAAGGAGCTGCTGCCCATAGGGTAGGCCAGGGCAGAACAGGACCTTCAGAATTAGCCTTGTGCCCTGAATACTTCACATCACTGTTTACTTATTCATGGCTTTCAAGTAAGGGTCATTTTAGTTACTGAGCGGCATCTTTATCCAAACCAAATTTTAAAGTCAGTGATGATCACTGACCAGTGATCATCAGTCATTGTATGAACAGGCTGGTTTGAAGATAGAAATTAAATTTAATTCAATGAGTTGTAATCTGAGGTTTAAAACAGTCACATTATTTAGTACAGGGTTTGAGTCTACCTATTAGCAGAAGTTGTGATGGACAAGTATTGTAAAAGATGAGCTCACAAGACCTGGGGTATCTCACAAGACCCAGAGATTGGTTTCATATATGATATTTAGTAAAAGCAGGAAATACTGCTATAATTTCTGGTGAGATTTTATTTCTTGAAGGAATAACTTTTAATTATCCCCAAAAGTTCAGTGTTTTGAATCTTCATTTATTCGAAGAGGTGACTGGATAGTCTTTCTTGTATGATGAAGGGATCTATCCAAGAAAGACTTTTTTTTCATTAATCTGGAGAGTTAAAATAACTGTTGTATACTTATATTAACCCAATTTTCTGCTAAATGTGGCTATATGTTTCTAACCATAATGATTGAGAATATGCTGTCCTAGTGTAATGATTGAGAAAGTATGGTGATTTCCTAAGATTTCCTAATCCTTTTGTCTTTTATTACTTTTTATTTTTATTCTATTCACCATTATTTACAATATTATAATGACAGGGTTTCATAACTTTTTTTTTTTTGCTTTGTGGGTCACACCCAGCAATGCTCAGGGGTTATTCCTGGCTCTGTGCTCAGGAATTACTCCTGGTGGTGCTCGGGGGACCAGATGGGATGCCAGGAATTGAACCTGGGTTCACCACAGGCCAGGCAAATGCCCTACCTGCTGTACTGTTGCTCTGGCCCCTAGGTTTCATAACTTCTTAATCCTTTAATCTACCCTTTTTCACATTATAGAAATTTTGACCCATAATTCCGTGGGTTTTCCTTTTGGTGGGAAGGGGTGCTTTTGGTTTTTTGTTTTGTTTTGTTGCTTTTGGGGCCACACCCAGCTATGTAGTGTGCAAGGCAAACGCCCAATCCACTGTACTATCTCTTCAGCCCTTGGGCACTTTTGTTTTTAAATGGTTTTATTGATTGAAAGACTGCTAATAATGGTTTTCCTTGCACATAATTCCAACATCACACCCATCATCACTGTAGCCATCTCTTGGGTCTTTGGCATTAAGTACAAAAAATTCTCACATAATAGCCTTAATGACTAAAAACTCTCACAAACATATGAACTAGCCTCTGGGGAAAATAGCTCACAAGCATATGAACTGGCCTCTGGAAAAAATTATAAGCAGATAACTTTTTACCTCTATAATAATTATATCATTCTTAATAAAAAAATATAGTCATCCTCTAACAGCCAGTGAAAACAAGGTAATATCAATCATCAATTTTCCTGACCGCCTGTTTCAGCCCCTCTGCCAAACTACATCTCTGATCCTTCAAGTTCAGCCAAGTCCTACCTTGTTTGCAAAAGTTCTAAAACAACGGTGGTTGGAAGAACAAAGGGAAGGATCCCAGGAAATTGCTGGGATGAAGAGGAATGATTTCTGTAGCCAACAATCAAGTGGATTGTAGGGAGAAAAACACCTGATCTAACAGAGAGGCTGCAACCAGGAGTTGGATCTATCAATTTAGAAGGTCCAAAGAAGAAAGAAAAAATTCTCAGATCCAGAATAACAAACTGATGAGAAAAGCAGACATGCCAGAGGCAGGTGTTACTGGCTTGGAACATAAAATCAGAGTGTAAACAACACAGAGATGGATGCTGACTGGGCAAGTTGGCACAGTAGGCGTTTCTCTCACTCTGCTTGCAGGGGCCATAGATGGACAGATGTGGGGTTTGCGCTGTGCAGGGGATATTTAAACTTGCTTTCAAACTTCCAGGAACTGAGGGCTCTAACTTAAGATTTGACTGATTTATTTCATTATGAGGTCTTAATAATCAGTTGCATACAATTTTACACTTGCTTGTTCTCGCCTTGTCTCCTAATCTAGATAGGACTCCTTTGATTGCAAGACCTAGAAACCTATTTGACTAACTCAAGTTAAAAGGACCACTAATGACAAAGACTATAGAGCAGGTTTGAACCCAGAAATGCTACACAGCAAAGAAGACTAAGGAAAGATAAAAGCAAGAAGACAGGAGATCTGCTATCATCCCTCTTCACTCTCTCTGATCCCTTCCCTGTTTCTTTCCCTGATGCAAGACACATATTCCACCTATGTTGCCTCTGTTCCTGGCTGTTCCACTGTATTCCACTCTCTTAAACCCCGGAGGGCCCAGAATAGCTACTCAAACCTGATTTTATGATCTCTCACTCACACACCTGTCTCCAATTTATTGAGTTTGAGTTTCCCAAATGCAGGGAACATTTCCCAAATGTAGATTTCCTTTTCAGAGAAATCTAACTGAAAGAACTTTTCTTTTCCAGAAAGTGTCCAAGGCATGGTGACTGTGGGAGGTCGGGGTGTGGGGGGTGTCAGGTGTCTATGCCCAGTGGTCTGTGAGAATAGGCTGAACCCATTGGTTCTGAGCAATGAGTTGGTGCTAGGCAAGACTGGGTGTAGCAGATGATAGCATGTATTTCGAGGAGCTATTCTAAGGACCCAGTAGATCCTAGTGGTGATACATTGAGCTACCTACATAATAAAAGCTCTGAAACAAAGAAATGAAACTTTTTCTTCCAATTGGCAACTCTCCAAAGTACTCACATCCTCCGTTTCCTTACTGGGGTCTTTAGTTCAATCCATGTCAACACCCTCAGGTTGAGTGCAGTTCCAGTGGTTCTGCTGTGTGAGATCTGTGAGACCACAACTAAGTGAGTGATCTCTGGTGCCCCACAGCTAAGTGTGTGTGACCCCTGGTCCTAACAGAAACAACATCAAAGGAAGAGAAGGGGAACCGGTTTTTTTAAAAAATAGGTTTTAAAAGCTAGCTGTATTCTGCATGCAATTTACTTAACAATAGCCTTTAAGTGGTTGATTCATTTGAAAGAAACCGAAACTGAAATGATAGATGATTTATTCAAATGTATACCTTTCTGGTTTAAATTATTCCAGAAAGACAGTACAGAAATTCAATCAAACATCTTAACTTTATGTAAAAATTTGGCAAATAAATTTACATTTTTACATTTATGCATATTTATATGAATGTGGTTTCACATATTATTTTGCATGTAGACATTTATTTAAGAGAAAATTTTGTGGGTGGTGTCATACTTCTCTTCTTTGTAAGTATCTGCCATCAGCAGATTGGGTGGGAGGATTTCTGCCACAGTTGTCATGCTTCCAGCCATTCCACCACTTGGTGACTTGCTTAACATGTCTGGGTACCACAAACTTTGTTCCTTGACAGCCTCAAAGGAGGAAACAGCCCAAACACTGAGAACTTAAATATTGCAACCAATATACTTTAAGCACAGAACTCCTCGTATCTTATGATCTCTTCCTCCCATTTTTTCCTATCTATTTCCAAAAGTCACAACCCTGGGCTGGAGTGATAGTACAATCTATAGGACACTTGTGTGCACATAGCTGGGGTTGATCCCCAGCACTGCTCATGGATCCCCCAAGTGCTGTCAGGAGTGATCCCTGAGCCTAGAAATAAGAGTAGAAGCAGGGGAAGGCAGAGCTGAAAGGCCCTATTAAAATATGAATAATGGATCTCGCTCTCCCATCCTGCTCCAGCAGTTAAAGCCCCCTCAAAGGTTTCCAGCTCATGCAAATCTGTGAAGACAAAGAAGTTTCCCCAGGGGGCTGCCCTGAATCGGGACAGCTAAACTGCTAAAGCCTGCTGAGCAGGCTTCCATTATTGTTGTGTCCCCTTTATTTTAAACTAGAGCCCCTCCCCCGACTGTAGCCTCCATCTATGTTGGAAGTCACCTTTTAACCTGTAATTTGCTATTTACAATGTAGTGTCTTTGTTTTCTGTTTCAATGTAAATTTTTGTGCCAAAGGGCCAGGGTGTTTGTTCATTCGAATAATGTTTGGCTCATATTAGTCAATAATAATTTGTTGAATGAATAAATGAATATGTATTAGGAAAAGCCTTTCCACTCATCTTGGGAGGGTCTTGAAGCCACAACCAAGAAGAGAGTCAAACAAAATTCGAGCAATGGACTCGAATTTGTAGTTTCCTACAAATTGAAGAGCAAAATTGGGGATGGACATGGGGCTCCTTCTTCCCTGCAGAGGAGGCTGCAACAATAATCGAGGAATGAGAAATGTTCACTGCGCTTTCTGAAATACTGTCTTTGGGTCTCTTTCTACTTGCCCCATGCCTTGGAGAGCGCATTCCTGAAACTGCAGGGAATGAGTGTGTCTCCCCGATGCAGTTTAATAGCAGTTGGTGGGTCAGGTAGGTAGGTAGAAAACAAATCTTGAAGCTGGGGTTTGAAAACGCCATCTTTAGTCTCAAAATGATGATCTGAGAAGCCTGACTGGCTGAGTGGTACGCTAGCTTGCCTCCGGGAACTGGCAGTGAGTTTAGCACAGCGCAGGGTGGAGGGCAGAGAGGAGTGGGCTATGGGGGGTGGGAGGGAAGGGCTAGGAGTCTCCCACTCCAAGCAGTTAACTGGAAAATGCTTCAGCAGCGGCCACAGCAGGAAGAGAATGCCTGGGAGGCTGCTCCACGAAGGCCCTGAGCAGAGAGCCGGCTCTGCTGTCAGCGGGGCTGGCCGCACTGAAGAAGAGCAGCCGCTGGAGAGACAGACACCGTCTGGCTTTTGTTTCTTTTCCCTCCAGGACACAGAGGCCTGTGTGCCTTCTCCTTTTGCATGCGAGCCTTTTTCTGAGGACAGTGTGCTGCTGTACTTACGGTGCTGTTCAAGCCAAACAAAGAGCAAAGCAGCCACTGATTTGGGAGAAGACTGTTTTTCACGCAAAAATGAGACTGCTGGGGTTTCTTCCAGCTTTAAAATGTGGGCACGTTGGGGGCACAGTGGGTAGGGCTTTTGCCTTGCACGCGGCTGACCCGGGTTCGATTCCCAGCATCCCATATGGTCCCCTGAGCACGGCCAGGGACAATTCCTGAGTGCAGAGCCAGGAGTGACCCCTGAGCATCGCTGGGTGTGACCCAAAAAGCATAAATTAATTAATTAATTTTTTAAATGTGGGCGCTTTTCAAAGAGAACTAGAGTTCGTGTGCTTACTGGATAGAGCTGCTCTTACCACAAGAGCTAGAGGTTTACATGCCCTGTTTTCTGGGGACCAAGAGTGGGGGACACCAGGGAAGAACCAACAGTGACCCCTGGCTTCCCACCTTTAAAGACTCTCTCCTTGCTCCAGCTCTTCTGAAACGGGGTCTCCAGCCAAACCGTGTTGTGTATGTGGCCTCTGATACAGGCTGGGTTGTAGGGAATGCCTCTTCCCTTCAAGTACAGCTGCAATTAATACCTTTAGTTGGTTTTTATTTTAAAAGATTTATTTTTATTGAATCACTGTGAGATAGACCCTTACAAAGCTCCTCATGATTAGCTTTTAGTCATACAGTATTCCAACACCCATCCCTCCGCGATAAATACATTTTTTAGAAAGATGTTTTGCTAGGAAATGACAAAGCATGAAAACACAAAGCCCTGAAGTAGTACTCAGGCCCCACCTTCTTCAAATGACTCTAACAAAAGGCAGACAAGGCTTAGTGAATTTCAGGTAGCCTTGCACCCCAGGTCATCTCCCTAGGTGACTTCAGCTGCCATAGATCTTCACACTTCCACCACAGTAAACCCAGGGGTTCCTCTTGCCAGGATGCCCCAGGGAAGGGCATGGACTCACACAGGAATTTGACTTCACTTTAATCCCTTCTTGCATGCCAGGCCTTGGACAAGCTCCTTACTATTAAATATATTATCTTATTGATTACTGTTTGTAAGGGACACATCCTGCAATGCTTGACTTAGAGGTGTGGGCCTAATGGTTTGGTGGTCACTTGGGACCACCAAAGCTACCCCCAGTGGTGTTCAGGGGGCCAGGCAATATGAGGCTCAAACCCAGGACCTCACATGTATACCACCACTTGAGACATATCTCTGGTCTTGGACAACATTCTTGGGGGGCGCAGGGGAGTGTGGTACACAGCGTTTACTCCTGGATCTACACTCAGGGATCACTTCTAGTGGGGCTCAGATGGTCATATTTGGTACGGGGATTGAATTCTGGTAGGCCATGTGCAAGGAAAGCAACTTGTCCACTGTACTATCTCTCTGGTCCAATACAGACCTTTCACTTCTCTGATTCTCACTTACTTTACCATGAAACAGAAGTAAGGACTTCCGTACTATTGAGTTGGTGTGCATCACTGTATCACTGTCATCCCGTTGATCATTGATTTACTTGAGCAGGCCCAGTAACGTCTCCATTTGTCCTAGCCAAGAGATTTCAGCAGCCTCTCTTTACTCATCCTTCCCAAAGGTGCCTCATCAGGGGCTCTTTCAGGATCAGGGGAATGAGACCTATCATCGTTACTGTATTTGGTATATGAATACACCATATAGGGAGCTTGCCAGGCTCTTCTGTGCAGGCAGGAAACTCACAGTAGTTTGCCAGGTTCTCCAAGAGGGAGAACTAGGCTAAAAGCTTCTGGGAGCTTGGTTTTATAGTCTCTGGATGTTGGCTGTTGATAGGATTACATGGTGCCTGGGGCAGTTTGTGGGTTAACTGCCTAGCTACTGGAAAATGGGGGATCTGGGCAGAAGAGACCCAGTCCTGATCCAAGAAGGCTTGGAGGTCTCAGCCCCGGGTCCCACACACCTGGGTTCCTCTGCCAGTTCCTTCATGTGTGAGGCTCGTCTAAACATGTGGAGAGGGGCCTTGAGCATGGCTGTGGCTGGGTTCCAGAGGTCTTCAGCTGCCAGGGCTCTGCTTGGGGTGGAGGGAAACTTAACCCACCCCCCTCGAGGGGCCCCACTGAAGACAACCAGGTGTGGGGGCAAGAGACTCTGCCAGAGTGCATACTAAATAAAATTAAATAAAAATTCAGAGCTCTATTTTGTGATCATAGAACTCACTCTGTTGGCTTAAGCATCAAGGCAGCATTCTGTTGAAGACCCCAGTGCCTGGAAAAGTCAGAGAACCCAGTTTCAGAGGCAGAGAAGCTGGAGGACACCCTGCAGCGCTCCCAGCGTTCGTGCCATCATCCTCTGCCTGCCAGTGCTCCTCAGGACTTCTGCCCCTGCAGCTTCTGAGGGTGGGGCTTCCCTCGAGACTCCATCTGCTGTGCCATTGCCTTCCATCCCAATCTCCCACACCCTGAGAGCCACTCCACGCTGTCCACCCCTCTCAACGGTCCCCAAAGGTTTCTCGCTGGTCCTGGCATGAGACAGTCGGTGAGTCACTTTCTGTTTAAGGCAGAGTCAAGTGACTCATGGGTGGAATTCGGGTTTTAAGCTTTTATCTGGACAAGGACAGTATGACTTTGGCAGGAAACACCAGCTTCCCCTTCAACCTCGCAGCTCCCCACTCCCAATTCCAAGTGAGCACCCTACCCCTCCCTATGTGAGTCCCATATCTCTCAGTGATATGATGCATTCCCTTGTCTACTTTTTTTTAATTAGGGGAGGTGGGGGGTCAGAGATTGGGCCACACACTCAGGGCTTACTCCTGGCTCAGTGCACAGGGGTCACCCCTGCAGTGCAGCAGGGATCGTATGTGTTGACCACAAACAAGACAAGCACCTTACCTTCCTGCACCATGGCTCCAGGTCCTTTGTCTGCTTTGTGTAGCGTTGCCTCCAAAACCTGTGCAGGGGTTCTTGGTCCAGGCTATATATTTGGATTCAGGCAAGACAGGGGCTGCAGAACTGAGCTCACCGATCTTGAGTGAGATCGAGTGTAGGTGTTGTTAATAGCTTCCCAGGTTATTTTTATCAGGGGAAACTGTCTTCTAAAATCCCATCAAGGTTTTACTTAACACACTGAAGCTTTGAGCATGGAGTAAAACTTGAAAGTATAATAACAAGAGTAGAAGAAAGTAATATTTTCCCAATTTCTAATAACCATCTGAAAATACGTATTGTTGAGTTAATAATTTTGCAAATAAGGGGAACAATTTTGTTTTCTTGGAGCATTTCAGCTGCTGAGTTAGAAAGTCATGTGAATTCTTCCGAAGTCATTATGTGTTTATTATATGTATGTTCATTATGTGTATGAATTTTAGTAGAGAACAGGGATTAAGCACCCATAGGCCAACAGGACCTGGTTGTTCAGCCTCTCTGAAGTAGGTGGACACTAGCAGCTCTAATTTTTGTGGGGTCTTGAGCCAGTACATAGACCTCTCTGCCTGTCTTTATCTATAAACTCAGGATAACAATAATAGTTACCTCATAGGGATGAAGCAAGGCTTAAAATAAACATGGAAAACAATTAGAAAGAGCTAGACCCAGATTAGGTTCAACTAAGGTTAACTATTGTCATTTGAATTCACTTCCTATTCTTTGAAACACTATTGATGGAAGGATCTAAGAAGGGGGGGCGGGGGGAGACAAAGTGGATCTTAAAAGTGAACATAAAATTTAAAAAAGGCTAACCAGGCTCACCTGCCTGCCTGCTTTGCCAGCCCACCTCTCCAGGGGCCAGTGCTGGAGGCCAGAGCTGCTTAGAGACCCAGGTTGACCTTGAGCAGCAGGTCAATGTTTCATAGTGGTGAACTAAGAACATGTTCTCCAACAGCTAAAACTACCTCTTAGAAATGAAAAGAGGGCCTTGGAGATGGCTCAAATGGGCTGAAGCACATGCTTTGCATGTGGGAGTTCCGGGTTCTATGCCCAGAACCTCATGGTTCCCTGAGCACCAGTGATCACTGCTCTAGGGGTATCCTCAGGGCACTGGTGAGTATAGCCTCAACTCCCCCTTCCAAGAGAAGAGTGATGTGTGCTGGAGCGCAGCGAGGAGAGGGTTCGTCTGGCCTGCCGCTCTGGATCTGTCCATTGCTCCCACGAGTCCTTCTCGTCTGCCAGCAACCACAGCTCTCTTCACCTGGAGTCGGATCTGTGTTCTTGGCCTTGCTGCTTTCCCGTGTTTCCGAGGAAGCATTCCCCCTGCAAAGAGACCTTGTCAGACCACACTCTCAGGAGGGCACATTACCATCCTCATTTTCTGCTTTCACACACCCAGGCTGTGCCCCTGTACACACACACACACACACACACACACACACTCACACACACACGTGTCCATAGCACTCACACCTTTCTGCTTTCTCCTCTGTCACCCATGTCACTGTCACACTCAGTGCTGACTCTCAACAAATACCAAGGGAGTAGTTCAATGAATTGAATACCTGTAGTCTCCACAGATATTTCCTCTGAACCTTCCGGCTCAGAAGAGAAGGCGAGGGCCTGTAGTGATAGTACAGCGGGTAGGGCACCCTTGCACGAGGATGACCTGTGTTTGATTCCCAGCATCCCATATGGTCCCCTGAGAACCACCAGGAATAATTCCTGAGTGCAGAACCAGGAGTAAGCCCTGTGCATCGCCAGGTGTGACTAAATCACTGTCTCTGTATCACTGTCATTGATTTGCTCGAGCAGGCACCAGTAATGTCTCCATTTGTCCCAGCCCTGAGATTTTAGCAGCCTCTCCTTACTCGTCTTTCCCAATGATTGGGGGCTCTTTCAGGGTCAGGGGAATGAGATCTGCTATTGTTACTGTTTTCGGCATATCGAATATATATACATATACATATATATATATTTCCCATTATGATTTTATGGAAAATGGGTAGGGAGTGTCTTATGATGTGTATGATGTATGAATGTGACTCAAAAAGAAAGAAGAAAAAAAAAAGAAGGCGAAGAGACAGGATCTGAGTGACTGAGGAGCAGAGACGTGAGGCACGACCTCTGTCCATTCCCTGAGTGCACATGATCCAGCTGCCTAACACTTTGATGGTAACTAGACGGAAATCGTAACTGTGGGAAGTGGAAAACTTTAAATCTTACCTTTGAGCTTCTCGCTCAGTGAGCACAGAAGTGTTGGTGTGGAGCTCCATCTCGCGCATGGATAGGATCACGGGAAGATTATAAACCAGAGTAAGAACAATTCATGTTATTTTTAAAAATTCTATTTATTTAGAAGCATACAAAATGTCAAAAACAGCTGCAACATTTTCCTTTTTTTTTTTTAGCAATTACAAAGTGGTATTCAGTTAATGGAACAGCAATTATTCCATATAAGCTGCATCAGAGAAAACTGAAGATGAAAAAATCAACATCCCCATACATGATGATTTTGTGCTATTCGTCAACAAGATGTCACTTTAAATTTGCTTTAAATTTTCATGTCAATTTATAACCTCCAAACTGTACCAGGCAAGGTTGATGGTTATTGAAAATAACATCAGGATAGGGCTGTTCAACGACATATTGGTAGTGTGTTAATTATACAAAAGAAGACACTCTGCAGTTTAAAATCAAGTCTAACACAACCTTATATTTTAATTTTTTTCTTTAAAAGGAGTGATTTATATATGGGAGGGGGGTTAATAGACAAGAAAAAAACTGTTTTTGAATTGCCTTAGTCATCATCTTCTTTGTTTTCATCTTCTTCATCCTCCTCTTCTTCCTTCTTTTTCTTGCTCTTTTCAGCTTTGACAGCTCCCTTTCGGGTCGCACCAGGATGTCCTTTGGCTCAGTATGCAGCAATATCCTTTTCATGTTTTTCCTTCAGCTTCGCAGCCTTCTTTTCATGGGACTGCTTGTCACCCACAACAATGTTCTTCCACATCGCTCCTCATTTCTTTGCAACATCACTTCTAGTCAGGCCAGAATACTAGCCTTTGATTTAGGGGGCAATACTCAGAAAAGAACAGGGAAAAGCCGAAGGAGGCCTCTTAGGTGCATTGAAATCTTTTAACTTCTTTTTGTTTGTTTGTTTTCCCTTTAGGAGGGATATAAGTTTTCATTTCTCTTGTACCTTGTCGGTCTTTGCTCTGTCTTCATGTTTTTTTCTTTCTCTGTAGCAGACACAGGTCCCTTCTGAGCACTGCTTAGAAAACTCTGAAAAGTTGATGGAAGCATCTGCATGCTTCTTATTGAGTTCCTCCTAGCAAGTGTACACAAAGAACATGATGTTTTGCCTCTCGGCTTCTTAGCATCTCCTTTGCTCACGCTTAATTCTTTTTCCTCAGTGAGGCACAGACTCGCCCAGTGCCCATCGGCTCTCGCTTGCCCTGGCTTTGTCTCCGTGGAGCTCCATGTACTGCCTCTCTTATCTTTTTGAGACAAAGAAGAAAGCAACTTGGATACTAAAGCTGCCTGTTCCTTCTGAGAAGAGGAAAACTAGATTCTTTTTTTCTTTTTCTTGTTGGTGTGCAGGTTCTTGTTGGTGTACGGTACAAAATAGTCATATATGAGGATGGCAGCTTTTCCATCTTTAGTTTTCTCTGATGCAGCTTACATGAAATTATTGCATTCTGTTTACCAAATACCACTCTGTAATTACTAAAATGTGGGAAATGTGATTTATTTGCATTTTTGTTTATCATGGGGTTCAATGCAACGGGACAACAATGGGACAAGTGATTACAAGTGAAGTGATGGGGTTCAATGCAAGGACCAGAGAATGCACGCGATGCTGTTTGGTCCTTGCAGTGCTGGTGATTCCTGGGTCACCACAGCCGTGATTGGGGGCTCTGGGGCTTCACTGGGAGATATTCTGAGGACCATGTGGTGCTGAGAATCAAACCCAGGTCTGGAGCATGCCACTATATACTGTGTCCCCAGCCCTCATATGCATGTGTACACTATGCCATTCTCTGACTGGCCACTGAGCCGCTTTCCACACCGTGTGATGAAGTCAACCCTGCCCCACTGGTTGAAGCTCGAGGATAGGCAGGCTCTCTCTTGTCCATCCTTTGTTTTGCTGAAGAGGAGAAAGAATCCCAGATACCACTGTGAGAGGATCTCAGGCCCCACAAGGGTCCTATCTCTGCTCCCTGCCATCTCTGCTCTTGCCCATAAATGATTCGGCTCACTTTGATTTGATCCCTCTGTCTGACCTGCCAGGCTGTAAGCAAGGTCACAGGAGCTCAGGGGGCAGCCTGCCCACATGCTATTGAAAGCAAGAACCACCCCACTGACATCAGACAAGGCCTTTCTCTCTGGCAGTGCTTGGTGAGCCAGCCTTTCTCCAATGAGCAAGTCCAGGCAGAATGTTCCCAACGTGGGGGATGTCCCCTTCCTGCAGACTCTTTCTTCTCCCCATGGCCCAAAAACACAACAGGTAGCCCAGTGAAGGAGAATGCAGTGGGTATCCCACAAAGTTGGCACATCTCAGGGCTCCTTTCCCCTACGCCCCTCTGCACAAGGAAGGAGGGAGGGACTCCAATGCCTTGCCCAAGAACACACCAGATCCAGTCCTATCAGGTCACCAAACGTTGAGGAAAGTTTGGTCCCACTCACAGGAGCTCTGGGGTGCTGCTCTGCACACTTGGATGTCAGAGGTGAGGGTGTCGGCTGGTGGGGGAGGGGGAGGGCAGAGCTGGGTTTGTCCGTTCTGCCTTTTCTCCTGCTGACACTCCAATGTGCTGGGAAACTCTTTGCAGGGTCCTGGTCTCCCTAGAAACTTCTTTTCCTTTTTTAATTTTTTTTATTTTTTAAACATTTTTTATTAGTGAATCACCGTGAGGTACAGTTACAGATTTACATACTTTAGCTCTTGTGTTTCAGTCATGCAATGCTTGAGTACCCATCCCTCCACCAGTGCCCGTTCTCCACCACCACCCATGATCCCAGTATCCCTCCCACCCACCTTCATCCACCCCACCCCACCCCCACCTCTGTGGCAGGGCATTCCCTTTTGTTCTCGCTCTCCTTTTGGGTGTTGTGGTTTGCAATAACTCTTTTCAATCCTGATTGTGGATTGTTTAGAACTGTCTTGGGCAATTCCCCCCAGGCGTGTAACTAGTCCAACTTTACTCTCAATTCTATGTGGGCTGGTTTGGGATTTATGTGGGCCGGGGTGTCAAGAAGGTAGAATGTGACTGACTGGTAGGGGAGCTTGGCAGTATCTTCAAATTTTAAGAGAAAGTATCTCACCCTCAACTCTCTCTAAAATTGCTCATCCACTGACCAACAAGTGTTAGGTTGTAGGTTGACTTTATTGCCATTGTTTTGTTTATATGAGAAGGTCACTGACTATTTTCTGTGAAGTTTACCCATGCAGTACTCAGGTGCCCAGGGATCAACTCGGTGATAGCCCACCAACTGGCTGGCAGTTCAGTGTGAAGGGCAGAGAATGCAGTGCTGCTCGGGTCCTGCAGTTCTGGGCTACTCAGGCCACCCAGGGATACCCCAGACAGTACTTGGGGGACCGTGTGGAACTTGGATGAGACCCAAGCCAGATGCATGCAAGGTTCATGCCTCGCTATCTGTCCCATCTCTCTGGCTCCGGAGGGTTACTGATTTAAACACCCAGGGAGCCCACCTCTACCTTTGTCTCTAAAACTGCATTCACAAACATTTCATTTTCCAGGCACCTTCTGCATCTTCATGTCTCTCAAACTGTGAGTTGAATTGTCTTTAACTTTTTGCTCCTTTGGGGTGGGTATTGTTTTTTTTAATTTAATTAGTTTTGGTTTTCAGGCCACATCCGAAGGTGCTCATTAGCTATTCCTGTCTGTGCTCAGGATGGATCCCCAGTGGCACTTAGGGGAACCACATGTAGTGCTGGGGATTCAAACCAGGGTCAGTCACATGGAAGGTAACTGCCTTACCTCCTTTTGTCTCTCTCGGGGCCCCTCAACCTTTGCTCTTTTTTCTACTTGATCATCTTTAAAAGGTTCCCACTAAGACTTAAGCTTTGATGGCTTCTGGTATTGTACTACTCATCAATTTTAGAAATTATTGGCATGGATCTTGTAATATCTAGTGTTCCTCAAAGTGGATGATACTGTTTCCCCCCACCCCCCAGGGAACACAGAAATGACCCAAGGGACAGTTATACCTCAGTTACATGGCAAGGAGGTGTATGGGTGTGGGGGAGCACTTTCCAGAAAGAAAATACATTCCCAAGAGGACACAATACATATTTTTGTATTGGTGATGCTCAGGGGTTACCCCCAGCTCTGTGCTCAGGAATAACTCCTGGTGATGCTTGGAGGACCATATAGGATGCCGGAGATCAAATCCAGGTCAGTCCAGTGCAAGGCAAATGCCCTACTTGCTATGCTATTGCTCCGGCCCCGATACCGTACTTTTGTTTTTTTGAGAAGGGGGTAGGAGGCCAGATAAATTTGGAGACTTCCATCAGGCTTTGCTTTTCTCAAAAGGCATTGCCATGACATCAAAAGTATGTTCCAAACAAAGTATATATCTCTATCACTAAAGTCATGAGAAAAATCACAGAAACTGGAAAGGGAGAAGCTTTGGGGTTTGGATTTAAATAAGCAGAGGTGGCTGGGAGTTCTTAGCTCTCGGGTGGTTAGGGAGCAACTACTATCCAGGGGAACTACCCTGCCCAGTGAAGCGAGGCCCCCTGCTGGTTGCTCACTGAATCTAAGGTGAGCCCGTGCTGAGAAGTCATTTTGGAGACCTATCCCCCGGCCCTTCTCTCCTAACTCCTGGCTGGGCAGGACAGGGTCACTACCCACCATGGGCATCTTCAGTAAGTGCGGGGTTCCTGGGAGGAGGGCTGGAATGAAAACGAACTGACCCCATCATATTCTTCTAATAAAATTACATTGTAAAATACATGCAAACATGAACCATTTTAGATGGGAACTGAAGTTGGATGTTTCTGAGACAGTAAAGGCATGAAAGAGTTCCCGATGGCTTACCATTCAACCACAGTCAGGAGGAAGCAAAATCTCAGCAATCTCAAGATGAAGTGAGAAAGCTTTGAAGAGGCTGTTTATTATCCAGTAAAAGTGGCAACCAGAACCATGGAGAGACTCGGGGTCCTATTAACACAGAAAAGCAAAATCCAGGAGCTTGTGAACTGGAGTGCATGTTCTCCATGTGGAAGCTCTGGATTTGATCCCCAGCACTGTCTAATCCCCAAAGCACTGCTAAAGTGATTCCCCCCAAGAAAAAGAAAATGCTCTATCTGTATTGTGAACCATAATGCCCGTAAGTAGAAAGAAAGAGAGTAAGAGGGAAATTGTCTGCCATAGAGACAGGAGGAGGAGTATAACGGGGGGTGGGGGGGACTGGGGGAGATACTGGGACATTGGTGGTGGAAAATTTACACTGGTTGAGGGATGGGTGTTCGATTATTGTAAGACTGAAACTCGAACATGAAAGTTTTGTAATTGTAGCTCATGGTGATTCAATTAAAAAAAAAAGTTGAATTCTTTAACAGGCAACATTGAGGATCACAGTAGTACGTAAGATTTCAAGGTCTTTCTAACTTGAGCTCCCGGCGCTGCCCCACAGCCATGCCACCCTCGCACAGAAGCTGCTGAGCTGAGTCCCTCCCTGGCCCCAGATTCAGACCTCACAGACATCTTTATAAATGTCTCCCTCCCTGCACCCCAGTCACTGGGGATTCTTTGCATGCAATGATTCCTGGTAACTGAAAAAGCCCAAATGAAACTTGCATAAAGTCATTTAGCCCTTCCTGCAACCCTAAGAGAAAAAAAATCATATTGCCATATTAAAAACTAGGAAACTAAGGCCACAAGCGAGGAAGCAGTAGGGCAAGGCTGACGATGTGTTGCTCCCACATCTTCCCCCGCCCTCTGCTCCTACGTGAGCTATGGAAATTAAATTTCGCTGGGCCCTTTGCTAACTGGCTCCCGCTCATCGATTCTCTAGCAGACAACTGAAGGAAACAAAAGTAGAGAAGGCAAAAAATTTTTCTGTCTGCACTTTGGGCAACATTTCTGGAAAAGACTGTACCTTTTTCATGCCATTGAGTGCCTTTCCTCTGTGTCCCAGCCCAGGCCTGGCAGGCGAGGGTCCCCTTTAACCCTCTGGGCCAAGGACTGGGGGCAACAACCTCCTTTTGGGTCATCTTTGTGTTTACACCAGCATAGCCTGCTCAATGTTTACTTCTTTGATTCCATTTATGATTGGAACACACAAAAAACCAAAACACCCTGTTAATAGATATGGCTCTGTTTTCCCCGATACACCCTGGCTGATACAGTGGTTACTAACTGAGACTAAGGTATCAATGTCCAGGCTATTGGAGTCTGTAATTTCACACTCTGAAGACCACCTTATGTTAACAGTTAAATAGGGAAGTGATTTCTCTGAACTTCCCTATCAAAGAGACATGTTCCCCCAGAGCAGATCACAGAACAGGCTTCTCACTTCGTGTTTCCATGGCTCATAGTCTTGGGTTAACTTTATCTCACCTTGGATATAAGGGGCTCACACCCAAGGGGCTTCCTGGGCACTTGGCCCCACACACTGCTCTGACTCAGCTTTCTGAAGGCCCAGGGCCAGTCCAGGGCTGGATTTGCTATGAAGTGAGGTGTTCTCATGGCACTGCGCTGGTAAGACAACTTGGCCCTACCAGTTACCATGGCAACTAGCTGGCTGGTAGTTGGACGATAGGCTTGGCCGCTGGAGCACAGCGATGTGATCTGTTCCTAGTGCTCTTCGTTTTCTGCCACCCCTAATAACCCCCAGAATGCACTCTGCTTTCATACTTTCATGATAATCCACCACCCCTGCTTGCACTCTCTGAGGCCCCACGTCCACCCCCCTCTCCCTCCCTCCCTCCCTCCACTCTTTCTCCCTCTCTTCCATTCTCGCCCCCTCTCCCCTGACTCCTAACTTTTTGACCATCGGATAGAAGCTAGGTTGTGCCCGTGGTGGTGAATCACATATCCACAGGCCGGTGCTGTCAGCCACCCAGGTCCTTTTTACTCCTCATGAACCGTAAGTCTGCCTTTCTGCAGGGTTTAAAAGAGAGCAGCTATCAGATGTACAAAAATGAAATGCTCTGTCAAAGGGAGCAGAATGTGCAGATCAGTTTTCCTGAAAATCTGAAAAATCTAAAGAAAGAAGTTTTCCAGCTATAGCTTTTAAATAAACCCCTAAATGCCTTCCTAATTGTGCATGCCTCTTGCACCTGGTCTTGAGCCTTTAAAGACTAAATTCAGTCCATTCATGGGTGAAGGTGGATCGTTTCAGTATTCAATGAACAAGTGTTTGGTGGGAAATATGCTAAACTCTTGAGATTTGTACTCCACAGTAGCCTATAATCACAGGAGAGTGACGGTCTGTGCTTCACAGACCGCAGTTGGCCAATTTCTATGATCATTTGTAAAAATAACCAAGCCTTGTTATAAAAATAGGTGTTAAGTGTGGCATCTCCCTCCGCACTCCCTCTGAGCTACCGCCTCCTACAACCCAGCTGTCTCCTAATCCTGGGAGGCTTTTTGTTTCCCCAAAAAGCTTAAGAGACGTCTGTGTTCTTTCTTTTTTCTCTCTCTAAGGAAAGTTCAGCGTCACCAGAGACTAAAATGGATGCCCATATGTCACAGGGAATGAAGCATCATTGTCTAGTCCCTGTCCTCTGAGCTCTTCTTTCCTCTTTCCTTTTCTCTAAGTGGGGAAGCTTATGATCCATGGGAGAGAGTGCAGAAAGATGGATGGGCTGGCCCACGGGAGGCTTCTCCCAGCCCCACTTCCACTGCTGGTCCTACTCAATGTTTGGGTCTCAGGATCTGTGTGCCATTTTCCAGAAATATTCTCCAACTTCCAGCCAAAATCAGAGACTTGAGAACAGTTGTCTCTGTTTGTAGCTCTCAATTCACCTATATCACTGGATAATGTCTGTCTGCCCCTATAATATGGAAGATCTGTGACTATTTATATGGCCCCAAATAAATTTCATTACAACGGTTATAATAGAAGTCTGTGGCAAACAATTTGGAAGATGTTGGATGAAGCCAAATTAAGATAATATCATGAATAAGGGACTTCTTGGGATTTTTACTATGCCCAGTGGGCATAATAATGACCAGAATTTTGAAAACCATACTAACCTTGAATGAAACCTTTGTTCATGATGTTTTGACATTCTTTGACATTTAGAGAACTAATGTATATTATCAAGTGTATATAGTATATTCTGTAGAATAGAGTTTGAAAAGGGCCAATATAATGAATAGCAACTTCTGTCTTCAATATTATAATAAAGTGGCTATTGCCATTAGCACCCCGGTTTCATATGACCTTGAAAGAATAAGTGGAACCACGTTACAAAACTTTAGAATAAAATAATCCCAAGAAAGAGAGATAATGACTAAAGATAAGTTGGAGGCAGATACATCAAAAAGGAAGTAGAGATGAGTAAGAAAACTTCCTTATAAAGTGTGCAGTAATGGAGTTCCAGTGAAAGTAGAACCCAGGCCAGCCTGGATTTTTATCTACCTTAAATTTAAAGATTACTATTGAAAGAGGTTTCACTACAGATGGCTACTCTTAACACAGTCTGGAAAGTGTTGAACTTCAGGTTCCATGGGATTGCGTCATTCAGGGAAATGGCCATATATGCACCATCAAAGTGAGTTAAAGTTATTTAAAACAAATCATTTTTAGCACTTGGTAAATTGTCTTTTTAAATTATTTTTTAAATTTAGTCACCATGAAATCACGAGGTTACTCATGACTGGGTTTCAGGCATACAGTGTTTCAACACCAATCCATCCCTTCATTAGTGTCCACTTCCCTCCACCAATGCCTCTCTGCCCTCTGTCCCCATTTGCCTTTCATGCACCAGTCTGATTTTACAAGAGGCATTTTTTAAAAAAATTTATTGAATCACCATGAGATAGTTACAAGCTTTCATTTTGGGTTATAATCACACAATGATCAAACACCCATCCCTCTACCAGTGAACATTCCCCACCACCAATATCCCCAGTATACCCCCCCTTTCCCATCCTCCCCCTGCCTCCATGGCAGAAAATATTCCCCATACTCTCTCTCTCTACATTTGGGCATTATGGTTTGCAATACAGATACTGAGAGGTTATCATGTTTGGTCCTTTATCTACTTTCAGCACACATCTCTCATCCCAGCTGATTCCTCCAGCCATCATTTTCTTAGTGATTCCTTCTCTGTCCCAGCTGCCTTCTTTTATCCACTCATGAGACAGGCTTCCAGCTATAAAGTAGTCTTTCTGGCCCTTGTATCTATTGTCCTTGGGTGTCAGCCTCATGTGATATTATTTTATAGCCCACAAATGAGAAAACACTTTTACCTTAAATTGACTTTTTAAAAGTAAGACAGGGTAACCAGCAAGAGCTGCTAGATGATATTTTATCCAATTTCCCCGCATCCTTCAATCCCATCTCTCACAACTGACAACATTCTATAAAGCTATTTATGGATTTGTTCCCCACCCCCAAGAAGGAAATATTGGTGCTAATGGTCACAAATTACTCCCTAATGGTTTAAAAATATTTGCAATGATATTTATTTATCATTTAATTTAATTTCTTTAATTATAATTGATTGATAATTTATTTATTTAATTTATTTAATTATTTACAATGATATTTATTTAATAAAGGATTCTCATATAATTCCAATCCATCACCAGTATACCCACCTCCCTCTTCTAAGGACCCCGCATCCTTCAATCCCATCTCTCACCAACTCAATTTTATGGCTCAGTTTTCCCATTATGTTACCTTTGGACCTTTGCTGCTACCTTGCTGTGTGACTTTAAGTCCTATATATGAGAGAGGTCATTCTTTATCCATACCTTTCTTTCTGAGTGAGTTCACTCATCATTATACCCTCTAGTTCCATCTATGTTTTTGTAAACTGCATGATTTTGTTCTTTCTTAGAACTGCACAGTATTCTATTATATATATGTATACCAAAACTTCTTGATCCCTTCACCTGTAGCTGTTCTGAGTTGTTTCCATATTTTGGTTATAGTACTAAGTGTAGTAATGAATATAAGTATGCATACATCTTTTCAAATTAATGCTTTTGTGTTTTGTGAGGAGATGCTAAGAAGTGATAAACCACTCCCTCTAACTCACGGCAAGTGTCTTGGGGGGAAGTCAGACTTCTCTCTTCTTCCTCTTGGGCTCAGTCTGGCTATTCATCCCAAAAGGGGAAGTTGGGGCTGGAGTTGCTGTGTTTGAATTCAGGCTGGACTTCTCCCTCCCACTTTCCATCTTTCTCACCCAAACCAGGAAGCTACCATCAGTGGGACTCAAACCCTACCGGTAGTTTCTAAGGTGCCTTTCTTAGTCATCATAGGCCTTTAGGTTTGGCATCTTTTCTGGGCAGGTTACTCTGGACAGAGTCCCCTTGGTTTAGCTGGCCCTCTCTTTATATAATCTGTCAGCCAGGAGGAAACTGTTACCTCACAGTCGTCCCTCCCATAGACCAAAGTGGGGTCTAGATAGTCCCTCTGCCATGGGCAGATGCCAGAGAAAGGGAGGCAGCCTCACCTCCCCACCTGCCCTGGACCATCCCCAATCTCCAGACTCATCTCTGGTTTGTTCCTAGGTGAGGAAGAGTAGTTTTTGTTCAAGGCTTAGCTCAGGAAAATGATATAACTTTTTTCTGCGGGAGATGGGGAGAATGCAAAAATCTACTTTTCTGTTATGTATTTAGCTCCCCACCAATAGCAAAAGTAGACATGTAGTTAAAGAACAGAAATAGTAGTTGGTTAAATTTAGACTAGGAATGTTTTTTTCAGTTGAGATGAATGTGATAGACTGTAGTTGTTGAGAATTCAAGGATTCAAAAATATTAAAAATCAGGAATTTGCATCCATCTTTGCAAATGATTTTTCTGGCCTTTCCAATTCCTTGAAAATGTTTTTGAGAACATGACAGTCATTAAAACAAACTAAGAAGTAGTTCAACTATTTTTCTCTGTTTCTATCTTATATATTGTCCTGCTGTATGCAATTAAAGCAGATGAATTTTAGACTTATGAAAAAGTCCTAATTCTAGCTTAATTTTTGTTAGTCTTTGAAGCGCATTTTTTTCAACCTTGGAGGATATAGTGGCATATGTTTGTAACATGTATTTCCTGAAACATTTATATTTTAAAGGACTTTTTGAGAATGTCTTCCTTTAGGAAAAAAACTCCATTTAAAAGTATTAAGTATAGACTCAATCATTTTAAAAAAGTTATCTGCTGCAGAATTCATTAAAATGTTAGCATTATTTCTGAACATTATGAGTGAAAAACTTTTCAATATGTTTTTCTGCATAGGTATTTCAATTTATTTATTTTTATTGAGGTAACACTAGTTTTCATGACTGCATTATGTTTTAGAGTACAACTTACATCTCTTAAAATTTATTTTATTTCACACAAGTACCAATATCCCTGGCACAGGCACCCATCACACTGTTTATCCACCCTTCCAAACCTCTCCCCTCTACCATTTTGTTATCTAAACTCTGTGATCACATTCCAAGGGCTTGTTTTCCCTGGATATTTTCTATTACTCTGCATTGTTTCTTTATATCCCATGTAGGACTGAGATCATCCAGTATTTGTCCTTCTTCTGACTTATTTCACTTGACATGACACCCTTCCGTTCCTTCCAGGTTGTCAAAATAAGCAAGATTTTATTTTATTTTTTTTAAGCTGAGTAGTATTGTGTTGTTTATATGTGCCACTTCTTTTCCAACTCATCGGTTATTGGGGACTTGGGCTACTTCTAGGTCTTGGATATTGTAAATATCACTGCAGGGAACATAGGTATGCATATATCTTTTCAGGCTAATGTGTTTATATTCATGGGGTAGATATCTCACCCATAGAATTATTGGACCATAAGGCAGATCTATTTTTAATAGTTTAAAAAAATCTTCATACTGTTTTCCTAGAGACTAGACCAATTTAAATTCCCACCAACAATGTGCAAAGGATTTCTTTTTCTCCACACCACTATTTTCAATATTTTTAATATAGTCATTCTCACAGGTGCAAAGTAATATTTCATTGTCATTATGATTTTAACTTATCTGATAATCAGTGATGTGAAAATTATTGTCGTGTGCCTGTAAGCCATCTTTATGTCTTCATTGTGAAATGTCTTTTCAGTCTTTCTCCCCATTTTTAATGTGTTGTTTGTTTTTTACTGAGTGGTATGAGTTCTTTGTATATCTTGCATATTTATCCTTTATCAGATATGTGATGTGGCAATATGTCTCATTTTCAGCAGGGTGTCTTTTCATTTCAATGACACATTATTCAGTGTATAGTTTTTAAGTTTGATAACATCTGGTTTGTGTACTTTTGCTTTTGTTAGTCTTGCCATTGGGGTTGAGCACTGAGGACATCCCTGAAGCCAACATCATGTTTTCTCTGTCTTCGTCTGTGTATTTTTTGGGTTTGGATCTAACATCCAAGTCTTTTGCCTTTTTCAGTTAACTTCTATGCATGGTATGAGATTATAATCCAGGCTCATTCTTTTGTACATTGATATAAATATCCCAAACCATTTATAAGAGAGTGATGATATATCTTTATAGTTTATTTTCTATTTCATTCAAAATTTGTTTGGGAGGGGGGCAGAGAGATATCTCAAAAATCTAAAGTACATGATTTGCATGAAGGAAGAATCCATGTTTGAACCCTGGTATTTCATTGCCCTTCAAACATTACCAGAAGTAAAAATTCAAACATCACTGGGTGTGATCCCCCCACCCAACCCCCAGAAAGTCATCTCCCTCCCCAGCAAAATTAGTTTGGATTCATGAATTCCCAAGGGAATGCATATTTTTTTAACTTGGACTGGGATAAAGTCAAAGGGAAATGGCCTTTTAGACACCCTATATTAATAATGAACACATCTTTAAAAAGCAACAACGTGGAGGCAACTTTTAACCATGAGAAGAACATCAGGCCCTTTGCCTGGCCTATGCCCAAGGATGAAAAACTTGATGGACTGTGAGTTCCAGGCTCAGGCCTTTTATCTCCTCCTCTAAACTCCAACCTCTCGGGTACATAGGCGTGAGTTTAAGAACCAGGCAGACACAGGGTTCTGGGGTACCTGGATTTGGTCTGGGATAACTGAATTTGGTCTAGGCTAAGTCTATCTGTTTCAGACCCTGAGCAGAGACAGCTTTGCTCCCACCATTTAAAACCCAAGAAAATGAGAGTCACTAGAGTGAGCCTTTTCTGACTATCCCCAGTGAGGACTATGGTGCTCAGCAGGAAGAGGCCCACAGAGTTGAATAAATGAGTTCTCTAAAGTGAGATTCCTAGAGATTATCTTACTTTTTCACTGAGTGAAATTCTCAGACTATCTTAATATGCTTCTTCAATTCCTTTCATTTATCTTCTTAAGATAATATGAAAAAAGTTTTAAAATTATCTCGAGGTCCTTTGCCTCAGCAAGATAAAGGTGGAGTCTGGGAGAGGTTAATGCCTTGTAGTATAATCTTTGTCTTCTCTCCCATCATGGCAACGGTCATCAGCCTCACATCAACAGGATGAGTATAGGTCACCTGGCAGGAGTTATCAGCAATCTTCAGAACAGAGATAAAAGCCGGTGAAACATGCAAAGGCTCCTTTCTAATTAAACAGTTTACTGAAGAAACTTGGTTAAAGTGAAGTTTCCTTACTCAGAGCAGGTGCTATGTGATACCTAAGAAGATGACAAGGTGGGTGATGCCTGAATCCTTGGTCTGTTTCAATGATTGTGTGCTCACAGATAGTATGGAAACCATCTGTAAGATTATCCAAGAGGGGGGGGCTGGAGTGATAGCATAGCGGGTAGGGCGTTTGCCTTGCACTCGGCCGACCCGGGTTCAAATCCCAGCATTCCATATGGTCCCCCGAGCACCGCCAGGAGTAATTCCTGAGTGCAGAGCCAGGAGTAACCCCTGTGCATTGCCGGGTGTGACCCAAAAACAAAAACAAAAAAAAAGATTATCCAAGAGGACTTTAGTCATTATTGATTGTGTTGGGATCCTGTCCCCACCATTCCATTTTTAATCATCTCAGAGACTCACAAATAAATCTAGAAAGAGATCAACAAGCTGCAAAGATGCCTCCATACCCCCTACCAGGCTGAGTCTCATCCAGGGCACACCAGAGGAGGCCAGGTGAGCCCACCACCCATCCAAATAGATCCCTGGTAGCTGAAAATCTCCAAAACCAATCGCTGCCATGCTCAGGGCCAGACGTTGGAAGGTATAATAGCAGTGGTATTTGTGTTGAGATTTTGAATGTAATTAATCATCATGAACAACTTAATAAAAATTTTTTTAAAGTTAAAATTAAATTAAATTTAAAAAGAAGAATCAACTCTGAACCAGACCAGAACAGGAGTCTCACTTCTTTCAGTCCAAGCTACCCTTCTCTGTCTTAACTACCCTCCTTTCAATAGATTTCCTTCTTCCCTTGTTTTCTTACAGGTGGCTCTCAACACAGCAGTCAAAATAATCCTGTTAATATGTGAGTCACAATGGGGAATTCCTCTGCCCAGAATTCTCTGATAATCCCCCATTTTACCTAAAGTAAAAGTCAAAATCTTTATGAGCTACAGGAATCCTCCTGCTTTTTGTTTTTGTTTTAACTTAGGGCCACACCCAGCTGTGCTTGTGTCTTGTTGCAGGCTCTTTGCTCAACATTCAGAACCAGAGGTCCACCTAAGGTTGACTACATGTAAGGCAAGCTCCTCATACCCTGCAATATCTCTCCAGAAATCCTCCACTTTTTAAAAATTGAATCACCATGAGATAAAGCGTTACAAAGCTGTTCATGATTGGGTTTCAGTCACACATTGTTCCAACAGCCATCCCTCCACCAGTGTACATTTCCCAGCACCACTCATTTCCCTCCCGCCACCCTCCAAATCCCCTCCACCCCAGCCTGATCTCTATGGCAGGCACCTCTCCTCTCTGTGTCCCTGTGTCTCTGTCTCTCTCATATTTTGAGCATTGTGGTTTGCAGTACAGATGCTGATCTGCACTTCTATGCTCATTGCCACACTATTCACAAGAGCCAGAATCTAGAAACAATCTGAGTGCGCAAGAACAGATGACTGGATAAATAAACTATGGTATATCTACACAATGGAATACTACACAACTATTAGGAAAAATGAAGTCATGAATTGTCTATAAATGGATGGACAAGGAAAGTATTATGCTGAGTGAAACGAGTCAGAAGAAGGACAGATATAGGATTTCTGTATTATTTGTGGGATATAAAAAAAAATAGTTTAAGACTAATATCCAGAGCCAGGAAAAATAGGGTCCAGAAGGACTGGTCAATGGTTGGAAATTACCATGTCGGGGAGGGAGGGGCGGAGGGTAGTTAAGACAGAGAAGGGTCTAGTATGACAACAATAGTTGGAAATCATCACTCTGGACAAGAACTGAGTGTTGAAAGTAGGTAAAGGGATATGCATGATAATCCTCCGCTTTCTAAAACAGAGATCACACGGGGTAGTGCTCTGGGCAAACACCCAGCTGGTCTCCCCCAGGACAAGCTCTACTCAGGTCCTTGCACAGGCCAGGTATATACCCCATCACTTGAGCTATCGCCTCACTCCCTCTAGTCTGCTCTTCACTCCTCAGTCCCACTCAACCAGCCTCCCTACTCACCAGGCTGTGTTCTGACTCCCCATTGATTTTCCTTCATTCTTCTCAATGTGCCTTTCCTGACCACCTTGTTGAGTATCACACTTCTCCAATTTTCCCCACTTCCATATTTTATTTCCCCTGAGGCATATTTGACTATGCACTATAAAATATACTTTGCATAGCCGTCTTATTTAGTTTATATCCCCACCCCCATCCCCACTCCCAATATACACACTAGAACATGAACTCTAGAAAGACAAACATTTTTGCTGCATTTTTTCATTGCTTTTTTTTTCCATAGGTACAACAGCAGTGTCTGCCAGTAATTAGACACTCACTGACTCCTTATTGAATGACAAGAGAGCTTGGGGCATGGATTAGCCACTTCGAGCTCATGTGCAAGATGATTGAACAGAGAAGGAAGAAACACCTGAAGGACTAAAAGAGTCACAACTATGGCAAATATGATACCTCTTACATGTGGTGCTTACAGAAATCAAAATCAGACCATCAAAAAGCATAATGGTGGTTTCCAGGAGCCAGGGAAAGGGTGAAGGGGCAGAGAGGAAGAGAATTGTTGTTTAATGAATACAGACATTTATTTTTATAAGAGCAAAGAATTTTTGAAGATGATATGGTCACAAAAGCTGCACCACTTTATGAATACTACTGAACTTAGAAATGGTTACTTAAAAGTGAGTAATATGGTAAATTATATGTTATTTTATGTATTTTACCACAATTAAACATTTAAAAATAGAATAACAGATGAGAATATTGCATTCTTAACTCCCACGGTTAGAAACTCAGGTGTGTGGGAGGGGGCGGAGGGGGGAGTGAGGTGCAGTCTGAGGGCAGAATTCTTCTTTCTTTGTGAAACCTAGTCCTTTGCTCAAAATCTTCAACTGATTGGATAAGACCCACCCACATTATGGAACATAGTCATGTTTCAAAAATAACTTCACAATGACCTCTAAACTGGCATTTGACCAAACAACAGGGCAACATAACCTATTCATATTCGCAGGTAAAACTAACCATCTCGGTAAGCTATGGTGGAATCAGGTAGCAAGATGAGAGTTGGGAATAAACAGATGTGATATCTTGGATCAGAAAGCAGTGCTACGGGTTCATTCCCCGGCATCCCATATGGTCCCCCAAGCACTGCCAAGAGTAATTCCTGAGTGCAAAGCCAGGAGTAACCCCCGAGCATCGCTGGGTGCGACCCAAAAAGCAAAAAAAAAAAAAAAAAAAGAAAGAAAGCAGTGCTATTAAGGAGTGATCAAATTTTGTGTATGCTTGTATGTAGTCCTTCGTGTGAGTGCATGTTTTATGACATTGTGGATTCTTTCTTGGACAGTAGCCTAAACATTTTTCCCTAAGACTGACTTAGTTCCTTAAAGCTAAGAGAACTAACCCATTACCCTTAGAATTAAGTTTCAAGCCCCAGATCCAAGGCTTTAAAAAAGAAACAAACCCAAAAACAAAAATACTTTTTAGTTTGCTTTTCTACCCTTCCATGTTCTTCAAAGTGTTTTCTAAACATTTAGCAATGAATACTACCTTCAATGCATTCCAGGATATAATGTGATTACTACTGCTAATCAAACACATTTCAAATATTCTAAAGCCACCAGATTCCAATTCATCAAAGATACAAGTTTTCCTGAGTTTTCTCCCATTTCCAGGTAGAGAAATTGGGAACAAATAAATAGAGCACTGTAGCACTGTCGTCCCATTGTTCATCAATTTGCTCGAGTGGGCACCAGTAACGTCTCCATTGTGAGACTTGTTACTGTTTTTGGCATATTGAATAAGCCACAGGTAGCTTGCCAGGTAACCTAATTTACACAATTTACAAATATTTACTCTGCTCCATTACCAGAGTTTTCTCATTAAATTTAAAAAAAATTTTTTTCTTGGGGCCGAAAATAAATATATCTTGCATTATTTCTTTAAGGTTGGGATTGAATGAAAAACCCCCTCTTCCCATCACTCACTGTCCCCAAGCACCACCTTCCACACATATGCATAATAATGACCTTCAATTCAACAGGACTATTTTCTTTTTTATTAAGAGTATATCGATTTTCAAATTGCCATTTGAAAGAGAGGAAACATGAACTCCATGTGAATTTGTTTTCTTCCTCAATGGAGACATCAGAAATAGTCCTCTTTCTTCTCATGTGCACAATTTTACTCTTAAATAATATCATCGTTTCTAGTCTCTCCTGGTCTTGCTCAGATTGCCCTTTTCTTTTCAGTGTCTGTCCACTCTCATTTAACTCCTCTGATATCTCTTTCCAAGGCTTAGGGATACTTTGTCTTTTCCCACTAATTGAAAGACAACTGATATTTTCAGCTAGGCTGGGTAGGCCCTGGCGCTCGCACTGCAAGCACTCTGCTATAACGAGCTCATCACTTGACTCTGTCCATCCTCTTTGTCTGGTGTGACATCTATCTGTCTGCTCTGGTCTCCACAGTCCCTTTCTGCCACTGCTCCCTTTTCCTGGGTGTCAAGGCCAGGTCTCCCCATTCCCCTAAACTTGTTCTCATGTTGATGGCCAGAGAAGAATCCTCCCAAACAAGGAGAAGCTGCGTCCTGTGGTGTAGATTGCCATGCTGGCAATGCTCCTGTTTCCATTGGGGACCTTAATGTTCTCATTTCTGTGGAAAGATTCAAACCCTGTGCATTGCTGCGGGTGTACACAATGGGACAATCATTGTGGGAAATGGGTAATTTCTCAAAAAGTTAGGAAGAATTTCTCTAGGGTAGAGCAAATACCCAGAGGGCTGAAAATCAGGGACTCAAACAAATACTCGAACACCTACTTTCATAGCAGAATTATGCTCAATATCAGGGGATATAGACAACTCCAGTACCAAATAGCAGAGGAGTGAGTTTATAAAACAAAAGAAACATGGCATATATTACCAGTGGGATATTATTAGGCATGAGAAGACTCCATGTTATATATTACATGTTGTAACATGGATGAAACTTGAAGGCAAGCTAAGTAAAATGAGCTGAACATTTTGAGTAAATTTTGTGTGATTCCATTTTTCTGAGGTATGGAGAATTGGCACATTCACGTAGATAAAAGGTAAAACAGAAGTTACCAGGAGCTGGAGACAAAGGGGTCAAAGTGGTGCTGAATGGGCACAGAGTTCCTGTGTAGAAAGAAGTTCAGGAAATGAATAGCTATTATGGTTGCTCAACAGTGTAAATAAGCTTGATATAATTGATCTGCGCATTTAAGAGTGGTGAAAATGATACATTTTAGGCTACTTTACCATCATTTTAAAAAGCCCCTAAAATCATCGTGGAAGCAGAGATTATGCAGGAGGGTGTGTGGTCAAGAAGGATATCTATTGAGAAGGGAGGTCCCAAGTCATCCCCCTACCCCACCCTATCTCCTGGCAAATACACAGCAACACTGAATAATCGATAAACATTTCAACAGTCTTTGTCAAGTTGAAAAACAAAGAGTAAGCTTTAAGTGCCAAAAATTGAGAAGGACCCTTAGTGTCCAGTGGGAATTTGGGCTTTATGACCCACAAGAATAAGTAACCCTGATGTTAGGTTTTCTTACAGTTTAAGGTCTGGGGTGTGTGGAAAAGGGAAGCAAGAACAGAGACCAAGAGACCTACCTTGTAGGATATCATTGGTTTGTCCTTTCTTCCTTGCCACAAAGAGTTTGGGCATATCTGGTAATAATCTCTAAACATTTTAAGACAACATTGGTATGTCCTGTTCTCCTTGCTACAAGGAGCTTAGGTATATCTGGTCACACCCATCAAAGTGCTCCCAAGTCACTCCCATTCCTTTGTCTATCTGTAACCACTTCTATGCTTTCTTCCCCAACCAGTTAATCAGCTTTGCCCCTAATCAGACTCTGTTAATTTGTAAAGTCAGACCTTTCTAGGACAATGAACTTGTACTATAAGTTAATATTGCCTTGCTTCTCTCCTCATGTCTTTTGAATAGTTTACTTTAAAACAATGTCCTTTTTGTATGGACAAAGAAAGACAGTTGTTAATATGCTTTGGTAACATGGGATTAATTGGCTTTGAATATTATTCACTCCTGGGCATCTGCTTTCTCGACTTAAGCCTCAGCTGCCCTTACTTCCTAGCAACCCCAAAAGCAGGGTCCCGAGGAGGGACGGGATGGACCCAGGGCAAATGGTGAGTTATGTGCTACCCTGGCATAAACATGGGCCTGGTCAAAGTGCCTAATGCTTAACTATATGTTAAGAGCTTGGTCATGGACATGTCATGTCATGATCCAAAAGCAACGGCGAGACTAGGACCCTGCTAGGGATAGGAAAGACTAATCTGGCCTGAGCACTGTAGTCTGAGATCGAGGTGACCCCAGGAGAGCAATTCTATAAGTTTAATGCATCTCTTGCTGTGTCTATACAAAATGATTGATATTATGAATGCTTATATGTTAGTTGGACAAGGAGAGGAGAAACACACCCATGGGATTCCACTCTTGGGTGGGTGTCCTGCTGAAAGAGAATCTGTCCTAGAAGAAGCATCCCCTGAGGGAAAGAACTTTACCCCTATTGATTGTGACCACACCTATGTGTAAGCCCCAACCCTCATTCTTGGGGATTTAACTAGGCTGAAAGAGTGGACTTGGGGCCAGTCCCAGTACCAGATCTAAAGAAGTTAGATCCACATCCAGATCCAGAGGAGAAGGAGAATGAAGTAGCATGGGGGAGGAAGAAGCAGGAGGAGAATCAGAGGAGAATGGAGGTGGGAATGGAATAAACTGCAACTGAGACCAACCAGCCTGGCCCTCGTTCCTTCCTTTGCCTGCCTCATCATCGCCATCAACCTCCCCGGGGTGGGGGAAGTGGCTGGAGACTACCGAACTCGGGCGGCAAGAGAGATAGAGTGCCGCTGCCCTGTGCCTGGTGTGTGCCCGAGGTGCAGTGCCCATGCCCCCCCTTCTTTTTTGTGTGTTTACACACTACCTAAGTGGACTGGAGTCCATAGGCAAAGCTGAGAGTTGGGAAATCTTTTATTGTAGTTCAAGGACTTGGCCTGGAAACAAGTGCCAATCCTTGTGATTAGTGCATGAGTCAGTCTTACAAAATCAGAACCCCTAGGCTGCTCTGCACACAGCTGTGTGGCCAGACTTTTATGCTATGTACACAGAGACAAAGAGACAGAGACACGGACAGAAAGAGATAGGCATAAAAGAGTAGAGAAATTTGCTAATTTGTTCAGCACCTAGAAAGATGAGTTGAAAACTGAGCTAAAAGGCTGTCTCTATAATCCAGGTATGCATAGAACACAAGATGAATCCCACTGCAGATGAGCCCAAGACAAATAAGGACATGCAGTTTGCTCAGAGATAACCAACTGGTGTAAAAGAGAGAGAGAGAGAGAGAGAAATTATACCCAAAGAACCACACATGTTGAGTTAATCATAGAATGATTTTTTTTTTCTTAAATACAATGTTCCTCAGGATGAGAAAAAAAAATCGAGCTCATTAGGCAAGTTAGACATTTGGAAAATAAAGAGTAAAGAGATTTGCAAGACAATACCAAATAAAAAGTCTAATAATGAACATAGTCCTAAAAATAAAATCTCTTGGTGCTAAGGAAAGGAAGCTTCAGGAAAGGTGTAAGAGCCACTGCAATAATAAACTATCAATTGCTCGTCGGACTGGAAGGAGTCTCAGCTCTCCAGGTGGCTTCCACTTAGAAAAGCAAAATAACCCATGAAAACAGACTGTGGAAGAAATACAGACTGTTCAATGAGGAGTGGTAAAAATGGTTTCTCCCTGAAAGCAACTCTAATTTTTTTCAATTGTTCTGTCTGGACAAGGGTTACCACACACCTAGTAAGGAAGAATTACTTTTAAAAGAATAAACTATAAAAAACAGAAATTACTAAAAAAGAATAAAGTATAAAATTCTTCGGGAAGAATTCATCTTCTCCATGAGTGAACGATTGGTCTAATTGGACGTCATGTGTGAAAGAAAGAAGATAGCGTGACCCCAAGCCTGACCCCAAACCTGACCCCACTGAGTCAGAGAAACCTGGGTTTCTCCCACCCCAGAAACCCCAGCTGTGGCAATACCACAAAATTTAGGAAGCTTTTCCTAGAAAAACAAGTGCAGCCATGCCTGGAAGGATCCAGGCTTGTTTACCAGAGTCCCATGAGAGCCATTATCTACCCGAGACCCTTCATGTTCAACTTGTGTGGCACTCAAAGAGGCAAAACTAAGTGTTCTGATGAACTGCAAACCCCAAAACCAGGAAATGTTGGCACGGAGAAGCGTGAGAGAGCAGCCAACCCAGTTTCTTATTCTACAAAAGGGTGATTAAGTGACTTGTCCAGAGTGATATAAACATGGCAGTGCTGGGTTTTTCGACCCGCATCTTCAAAGTACCATTTCGTATAAACTTAAGAGAATTTCCCATAAGGCGCATCTGGATTTATACAGTTCATTCTAGGACCTACCCTCTAAGATCATGAAACTAAGTGTTTATTTCCTGTGGACGGAATTATAAAAAGGGTATTGACGCCATTCACTTGATTTGAAGCCGCACTAATCAGTAGCTGAATCTTAAATGGTTCATGTTCAGAATTGTTAAAAAGATTGAAAACCAATTCCATATTTCCTCCTATTACCCGCCACACATTCAAGTGATAGATTATGCTATTTCTTTCTCGGTTCAAGGTTCCTAATGATTCTCAAAAGAAAGAAATCGCATCTAACAGGAACAATCAGTTTGGGAGTGAATCAGCTGGACAGAGTCTCCTGAGATTCCCAGACTTGGCCATTTGTGTCACAGCCATTCCTTTCCATCCTTTCCTCTGCTTGTGCTCACAGCCTGCTGAATGAAGCTGGAGGGTGCCAGCCCCCCTACATGCTGGTTCTCTTAGAGACCCCAGTGATGGAGCCACAGGAGCTTTCTCTCTACCACCGGAAGTGCTAGCTCCCCCACCCTGTGTCCACCAGCTCCCATTCCATCCTCGTCCCTCAAGCTATAGACTGACTGTGCTCCAACTTCACTGAAAACAATTTAAGGTTTTTCAACATTACCTAACAAAACTGCCCTTTCATTACTCTAAAAAGTCCAAACTTTCTCTCCTTTTCCAAAGGAAGAATGGTTCTTGTCTTGTCTTTTCTGTGCTTGCGAACCTTCTTAGAATATTTCCAATTTCAACATTCTACTCTTCCATTTCATTCTTTTTCTTCTGCTCTTTCTGACTCCTCCTATATCTGAGAGGAGGGGAAAAAACTTTCCTCTCAAGTTAGAAAAATAAATTTTAGTTCATTCTCTCAAACCAAGGCTTTTCTCTATTGTTGCTTTGAGTCTCAGACTTGATAGATACCCATCATTTCCTTAACTCCTTGGATTTAATTTTTATTCCAATAATCTGAAATTATTTTCTAGAAAAAGAAAATCTGGGCCTGACATCTTTCCAACATGGCAACTGCACCTCTGGGTCAAAATCCTGGTTGCCTCAAAAGTAGCAAGAGGGAAGGACACAAGAGCAATGGGTAGAATGGGCCATGTCATTCACCACTCTATCCCTCTTAAAAAGCTTTCCCAGAACCTCTCTAACAACTCCCACCCACAGCTCATCAGCCAAAACAGTGTCACATGACCATCCCACCTATAAAGGCATCTAGGGAAGCGACTTTTGTTTGTTTGCTTGTCTGTTTTGTTGCCTCTTCAATAAAGAAACCAAGGAGAAGACAGTTTTTGAGTTTGCTGAATACAGATCGCTGGCAATTCTGAGAATCTATTTTCTGCCTCAAATAAGATTTCTCCCCACACATAATTCCTTGCATGATTTGAATACTAGAATAGAGAGATCTCTCTCATGCTCTCTCCACTCACAGCAAAGCAAAACCAGCACCATGGGTCTGTGAGGAAACAGATGCCTTGGGAATTGCTTCACTGGGGGTCAAACCTGTCCTCTTGGCAACAAAGGTGATTATTTTTCTTAATTACCATTACTTTGCATCTTGCTAATGGGAGCTGTCAGTGTCTTAATTTAGCTGATGACTTTCCACAATCATTTCAAATTTATTTTGTACCTAATTTACTTAACAGAGCTTTTGCTGTGAAAGTTAATCAGAGGCCCAAAAAACTCTTAATAAGCTCAATATTTTACAGTGAACACTACCCTAAGGAATGCTTTATGAAAATGATGACAAGGCATGGGGTCTGTAGCTTTCTGAATCAATAAGTTACCCACTAATGAATTAAGAAGGTCTTGAACTTATGCAGCACTCCAGGCTGCTTGTCGCAGATGCGCAAATGAGCATTTGTTAGCATAGCGGGTTCTTATAAAATTTCCATTAACACAGCAGCTGGTGTAGGAGAATTCTCCATGGTCTTTTGAAGAATGACTAAAGAGCACACACCATTCAATAATTTACATGATCTTGCTTTTGCTACCATTCCTTCAACTGTTTCTTTCGAGATAAGTCATATGCGTATGTGTGTATATACATATATACATATATATGTATGTATATATAAATAAGCTGTAACAATGGAGGATAGAGGCGGTAGTAATCAAACAAGAAAATCCTGCTACTCTGAGGTCTCCTAACCCATTTTGGCACCAGAGCAGATTCTTGCAGCCATGCATTTTGACTGTGAACTGAACTACAACCTCGTGCAGCCCGGGGAGGGATTTTTTTCCCTCTCCACCCCATTTTTCTGAGCGAAAATGGCGGCAGCGGCAGCAGCCACGCGGTGAGAGCCACCCTCTAAGACCCCTCCACCAGGAGGTAGGACTTTCTTTAGTGACGTAGCCTGTAGGTGATCCTGGGAGGGGAGGTGTTCCCGGCGCGCCTTCCGCCCAGAGATGAACCAAGAGCCGCGGCACGAGAAGCAGAGCCTCCCGCCTACTGACTGTGATCCTGAGGTCTCCTAACCCATTTTGGCACCAGAGCAGATTCTTGCAGCCATCCATTTTGACTGTGAACTGAGCTAAAATATTAGAAACCCAAAACCCAAAACTCAAAGTCTTCACTCTTAGCAATGAAGAGAAATTATTAGATGATGCCTATTCAGCAGGCCTGATTGTTGGGGAAAATTTCCAATCAACAATAGTGAGTTCTGTATGGAAATATGAAATGTACTCAATATATAGAGAGAATAATGGGAATATCATCAGCTACTTAGATGGGGGGTGGGGTGGGAGGGGGGTGTATTGGGGTTCTTGGTGGTGGAACGGGTGCACTGGTGAAGGGATGGTGGTTTAATCAGTATTTGACTGTGACTTAAACCTGAAAGCTTTGTATTTTTTTTTCTTGTTTTCATGGTGGTTCAATAAAATATTTCTTTAAAAAAAAAATCCTGCTACTGGAGTTTCTCTCTCTCTCTCTCTCTCTCTCTCTCTCTCTCTCTCTCTCTCTCTCTCTCCATAAGCAAACTAGGGATGAGTTAATAATGCAGGGGCCCATCTATCGTGATGTAATTTGCAATCAAGACTAAAAATACAAGTGTAGAGGAACACATGCAATCATAAGCAGGGATATCACTTAGAAATGCAAATAACTGACCCCTGAATGTAGAAGTGTGTGTGTGTGTGTGTGCACACACATGACACTTTGATCAGTAACTATTGAAATTGTGTCCTGAAAAAAACAACAGGCACTTTTCTGCTGCCCTACAAGCTCGACCCTGTGTGTGTTTGTGTGTGCACACACATGACACTTTGATCAGTAACTATTGAAATTGTGTCCTGAAAAAAACAATAGGCACTTTTCTGCTGCCCTACAAGCTCGACCCTGGAGGCAACTGAGCTACTTTGGACACGAGCAGCTCCCGGAGAGGGCCCCAGACTGGGATGAGAGCCCCTGGCCCATTTGCCGCCAGAGGGGCAGAGCTTTCTCTCTCAACTCTTCCTTATTGGGCGCAGCAAGGCAACAGCTGGTTTTAGAACACAGAATGCAGGTACCAGTGGGATGTCCAGATGATCCCAGAGGGCAGGTTTGCTGGTCCCGCCCTTTACAGATATTTAAGCACAGCGCCACGCAGGCCTGGCCTTTTCTGCTGCCCTATGAGCTCGACCCCAGCGGCAATTGAGCTACTTTGGACACAAGCTGCTCCCGGAGAGGCCCCCAGACTGGGATGAGAGCCCCTGGCCCATTCGCCGCCAGAGGGGCAGGGTTTTTCTCTCCAGGCTTCTCCATATGAGCACCACAAAAGGGAAGTAAAAGCTTGCAGGGATGCAAATACTGGCAGAATTTTCCCTGGACTTCATACAAAAAAAAAAGAAAAAAGAAAACGCGCGGCCGCTATTGCGGCCGCGTGACCTAATATATCTTTATTGTCAGCAATGTGAAAGGGTTCCTTTTTAGCAGGTCTGACTGTGGGGGTTAACTCCAAACAATAATGCTGAGTTTTTTGTTGAAATATAGAAGGTAGCCCTTTCGCCGCTGCTGCCGCTCGAGCATGATCGAAGAGCCCAAAAGAGCTACTTTGGATACCAGCAGCCCACTGAAATACTTCCAGAAAGTGAACTGAGAGTTTATGCCAGGCTGTGACAGTGGGGAAGGGTATCTCTCTCTAGGTTTTTCCATCTTATGAGCACCATAAAAGGGTAAAAGTTTGCAGTGATGTAATTTCTGGCAGAATTTTCCCTGGATTTTATACAGAAACCCAAAACCACCCGGCCGCTCGCTACTGCAGCCGCGTGACCTAATGTCATCTAATCATTAGCAATATGAAATGTTTCCTTTTTAACGGGTCGGACTTTGGGGGGGGGGGAAATCCTAACAAGAATAGTAAGTCTTTTGTTGAAATATTAAAGGCAATCAAAGTGGTAGCCATCTCTCTAGACTGAACTAAGCCATTACCCCACGCCGGCTGAGGAGAAGAAATATCTTTCTTTCTCGGGAAGAAATGCGGCGTGGCGTTAGCCATAGTATGATGTCCATTAAGCAGACATGAACCTGGTGGTGTGGGAACGGGATATAAGGGAAAAAATTATTATGTACATGGAACAGCAGGACGCTGGTGGAGTCTTGAGCCGGGGCCGATACCAGCGCACTACTTTTGGTTCCAGAAACTGCTTGCATACATGCTGCTAGACTATCAACTAAGCCATAGCCCCACGCCGGCTGATGACAGGAAATAACCATCTTTCTCGGTTTTTTCCCCTTTGTCAGGCAGCGTGGCGTCAATTATACTATGAGGATTACTAAGCAGTCATGAACTCGGTGGCGCAGGAAGAGGGGGAATAAAAAGAAAAGTTATGTAACAAACAGCAGGACTTAATATCTCTACATTCTCAGCAATGGAAAACTAACTATCAAATGCTTCCTTGGCAGTAGGACTATCTTTTTTTGGGGGGGAAACTCCAGCAACAATAGTGAGTTATGTGTTGAAACATGGAATGTAATCAAGATAAGGCGTAAACGATGTGAAACTTATCACTTACAAGGGCGGGGACTGGGGGTTGGGAGGGGGCGGGAGGTATACTGGGGTGGTTGGTGATGGAATATGGGCACTGGTGAAGGGAAGGGTGTTTGAGTATTGTATAACTGACATAACCCTGAGAACAATGTAACCTTCCACATGGTGATTCAATAAAAGAAAATAAAAAAAAAACCAATAGGAACTAAAGGAATATTTAAGAAGCCAGAGAGAGAATATTGGAAGTAAGGTGCTTGCTTTGCATGAGAGCATGAGGCCAACCAAGCTTAGATTCACCAGTACCACATACAGCTCCCCAGGCCCCACCAGGAGTCATCCCTGAGCTCAGAGCCAGAACTAAGCCCTGAGCACCATCAAGTGGGCCAAAAATAGGAAGGAAAGAAGAAAGGGAGGGAGAAAAGGGAGGGAGAGAGGGAACGGAAGAAGGAAAAGAGAAGGAAGGAAGGAAGGAAGGAAGGAAGGAAGGAAGGAAGGAAGGAAGGAAGGAAGGAAGGAAGGAAGGAAGGAAAAAGGAAGGTAGGAAGGAAGGAAGGAAGGAAGGAAGGAAGGAAGGAAGGAAGGAAGGAAGGAAGGAAGGAAGGAAGGAAGGAAGGAAGGAAGGAAGGAAGGGAAGGGAGGGAGGGAGGGAGGGAGGGAGGGAGGGAGGGAGGGAGGGAGGGAGGGAGGGAGGGAGGGAGGGAGGGAGGGAGAAGTGGGCACATGGTATCCAATTAGAAGAGGCATGGGATCGATGTTGTGGATGTACTGCCATTTTTCTGTTTCTTCCAAATAGAGAATGGATAATGGAAACCTTAGATTAAAGGAGCCAGAGAGAACAGTGATATTAGGATGGGTGGAAAGCCCACCTGCCTCAGCCAGATGGCACAGAAGATCAAGAAGTTGCTAAGAAATTGACAAGTGGATCCACAGGAAGTGGATACTGAAGCTTAGAGGCTGAGAAGTGTCAGAAGAGGTGAGGCTTTTGGAATGCTGGGCCTTGGATTCCTCCTCCCTAAAATAACATAAATAATCGTAGATCATCCCAGTTCAAAGAGGTGCAGCGAGGACTAAAGGAATGGGTGTGTGTGAACTTGTTTTCAAGCATACAAACACCGAGTGAACACTCGGAGTCCTTTGAAAGCTAATTTTGGAGGGAGGAGGAGGGAGCAGGTGCTCCTCAGGATGCTAAACTGGGCGGCCCTCAGACAGCCACATGGGGAAGGTGGCCCTGGATATGAATAGCGCAGGCATGCTTCACAGGATGGCAGGAGGCGTCTCACATAACCTACACAGGTTAGGGCCCTCAATTTCCTGAAATCTTCTTACATAAAATACGTTTTTCACAGACAAGACTTTATGAGGAGTAAGGAGCTTAATATTCCAAAAGTTAAGGAACTCACCAAGCCTGCACTGCTCGTTAACAGCAGAGCTGGAACTCAGAGCTCCCGGCACCTAGCCTAAGGCTCCATCTGTCTGGGAAGACCCTCCAGCAGCACAGAAACCCATTAGCCCCATTTTCCTTTTGCTTCAAGTCCCTGCTAGTTAATGAACAAAAAAATGGGAGAAGATATTTTCTCCTCAGCATCAGAGGCCTCACTAAGGATCCTTTCACAGGAAGAATAATAGGCGCCCTACTCCTTTAAATTGGTGTCCTTATTACAAAACCAAATCTATTTCTTTGGGGGGGGGGGGTAAGGCGAGGGCAGGTGGTGACACTCACAGCCTCCCTGTGGACTTCTGTCTGGGGATTTGACAAGATGAAAGTGTCACCATGGACCAGTTGAGCGTCAGCATCGTGATGCAAGGATGAGATCTGTGTTCCACTGCAGCCGGACTCCCTCTGTTTAAGAGCTCCTCTGCTCTTGGCTCTGTGTCTTTATCTTGAAGCCAGCAATGCAGTGACTTGGGTGGTTTTGCTGAAGAGTCTGTCTTCATCAGTTCAGGCTACGATAGCAAAAATAGCAGAGAGGTGGCTTGAACAGTACCAACTTCTCGGTCTGGAGCCCAAAAGCCCAAGGTCAGGTCCTTGATGATGTGGAATCTATCAACAATGTGCTGCCTGACTTGTGACAACTGCCTTCTCCTATATCTTTCACAGCCATGAGAGATTGTCTCTCTCTGTCTCTTCTAGCACAGAGAACCTCTCATGCACAGGGCCTTCATCTTCATAGCCCATGAGCTCAAATCCCAAAAGCTTTGCCTCCAATTACATCACACACACATCAGGAGCTATGCTTCAGTGTTTGAATGTGGAGAGACACAAACATAATGAACTATTCAGGAGTGCCAGGGCCCCCCTCTTACTGATTCTCAGACAACTGGGGAGGCAGTTCAATGCAAGGGTCCAAACATGTGGTGATGCTTGGGTCCTACAGTGTGTGTATTACCCCAGCTATACCCAGCAATATTCTAGGGACTCTGTGATGCTGAGGATTAACTAGGGTCAGTTCCATGACATGCCAGTTACCATAGCCCTGTAGTATCTCTCTAGGTTCTCTTCCTAACCTTGTCTGTTTGATCTAATGTGGACTATCTGATTTTTGTCTCTCTATAGACATGTAAGCGATGACCCATTTTTGGCTTTAATTACACAGTCCATTTTCCTTCTTGCTAAAAAGAGAGCAGAATAAATATGCAATAAAATTAGTAGTTTGTGAAGTGAGCTCTGAAATTCTAATAATAAACTCTAATTAGAACTCTGAGATCTAATAAAGGCTTCTTAGCTGATAAAGATAACTTTCTGCCTCTTTCATAATGTAAATATAACTGAAACAAATTTGTATTATAGATGTTTTATCAGAAAATTACACATACATAATATATAAGTGTACAAATATTTGCAGATTTTTATGAATCTCAGAACATCCTAAAATATGCCTCATAATGCCCTGTAGCCTATACCACACAGTTAAGCTTTAATTATGAATGATTTTTTTCACATGCTAGATTTGAAAACTTGTAGAAGTTGAAGATCATGTACTTCTTTCTAATCCTCTGAAGACCTAACATAATCATAAGCACTTGGAAAATTTTCAATAAGTGGCTTTAATTGGTAGATTTTAACATGAAAATGTAATATTTAAATAATAATAAATCACTGGCTAGGAAATGAAGGTCCAATTGATGAAGAGTTGTGCATACAAACTTGTTAGGAATCAGAGAAAGGGTCACATTTGAGACCCTTCAGCAAAAACTCAAACTTTCTTTTATCTTTTTTTTTCTTTTATTTGGGGTCACACCTGGCAGTGCTCAGAACTTCTCCCAGCTCTGTGCTCAGGAGTGATCCATTTGCGGTGCCAAGGACTAAACAGCGGTTGGTTGCATGCCTTGCCTCCTGTATATTCATCTCTCAGGTCCCTTTTCTTTCTTTTTTTTTAATCATATATCACTCTTCTCCATAACCTCACAGTTCAACCAGAGTTTAGTTCATCTTTGCATAAGTATTTTGAAGTTCGACCAATATAGTCTTATTTTGTTGAAAAAAAAAAAAAGACTAGGGCTGCAGAACTAGTGCAGCAGGTAGAAGGTTGTCTTGTACACAGACGATGTGAGTTTGATTCCCTGAGCCCTGCCAGGAATGATCCCTGGATGCAGAGCCAAGAATCCCAGAGCACATCCAGGTATGGCCCCCAAACAAAAAAATAACCAAACAAACAAACAAATAAATAAGAAAATTTCACCAAACGAAAGTGCAGGAAGCACTCTCATTTTTCAGCCTCCTGGCAAATATTGAAATTTGGTGTCATTTGCTGATGATAATGTTGTGTGAGTGGCTGTGATAAAAGTGAAACACATACTTTACATCACCTTAGTGATCTTGAGCTGCACAGTGTGTGGAGGGCAGGATGGTGGCCACAGTGCATTTAACAAGTCAGCAATAACTAGGGGTGGAACTTGAATAGACATGCCAAACACTTACTATGCATGCTCAGAGGAATGTATGTTCAGCCTGAAAAGTAATAGCAAAGTCTTCTAATATTGTTAAAATTTAAAAATTATATTTATCAAGCTCCTATAGGGTACTGAACTCTACATAAGGTTTGCATGCATTATCTTGATTAAAATCTACCACTCTAGAAGATTAAAAAAAATGCATATATCACTTTTTATGTGCTTTGTAACAACCCAATAGGTTAGATACTAGGATTATATCTGTTTTGCTTAGAAGAAAACTAAGACCAGAGGAGGTTCAGAAGACCCACTCTAAGTCAAATTAGTAAATCGTGGGTTTTACCTGGACTCAAGACAACCAGAAATCATAGTCTTTGTACATGCGCTACCACATTCTCCTCCGTCCCTCTTTCCTTCCCTCCCTCTCTCCCTCCGACCCTCCCTCCCTCCTTTCCTTCCTTCCTCCCTCCCTCCCTGTCTCTCTCTCACTCTCTCTTTCTATCTCTCACTCTCTCTGTCTCTCTTTCTTTTTCTTATGAAGCAAGATAGCTTTTATTGAATGAGATTTACTCAGAAAGGCGTGTGGGGAGAAAAAGAGAGGAAGTACCTGTTCAAGCGAGAACACGGGCTTCTACAGAGAGAGAAAAGCAAGCACACATAGAAACAAGCAAGCAAGATACATATTCAAAGGAGAATATGAACTTTAACAGCAAGCCAAATTTTAATAGACATCTTATAGATGAGGCAAATAAGGCACTGAAACTCTGAGCCACTGATGCAAGTCACATAGTCAGTATAATGAGGCCTGAGCTTGGAATCCAATGAACAATTAGGAGAGATGTTGTGGTTCAGCATTAAAAAGATGTATCTAGGGCTCAGGATGAGGCTCAGTGGTAGAGCACATACCTTGCATGTCTGAAGCACTAGGTTTAATCCCCAGCAGTACATGCATGCACAGGCACACAGATACACATGTGTGCATGCACATATAATACCCCTTATCTAACTTACCTAACAAAGAGATGGGCAGCCCCTTAGGGTTCTGAGTTTCCTATGCCAGAAACATTCTAAGAAAAGAGGCGATCTGACATCTATAATTCACATTTACTATAATTTCCATGGTGATTTATAAGGAGACTCCCTGCCTTATTTTAAATTTGATGGTCTTGTTTCTTCCCTTCTATTTTGGTCATAGTTTTCAAATTAAAAGCAGATTATCTTTCTCTCTCTCTCTCTCTCTCTCTCTCTCTCTCTACTGATGGGTATTATGGTTTGCAATACATATAGTGAGAGGCCATAATTTTTGGTCCTTTATCTACTTTTAGCATACATCTCCCATCCCGAGCAATCCCTCCAATCATCATTGACTTAGTGATACCTTCTGTATCTCAGCTGTCTTCTCCCCCATAGAGACAGGGGAAGTGGGGGGATGAGGTGGGAGGTATACTGGGAACATTGGTGGTAGAAAATGTTCACTGGTAAAGGGATGGGTGTTTGATCATTGTATGACTGAAGCTCAAACATGAAAGTTTTGTAACTGTAGCTCACGGTGATTCAATAATAATAATAAAAATTAAAAAACGTTAAAAAGAATCTTTAGAACTACTGGGATAATGAGATAATGCAAGCCTCTGGCCGTGTGATTCACCTGATAGCCGTTCGGTGAATTTTCCCCACTTGTATGTGTATTTACTAACAATAAATTGTGAAGGGGCCTCGAGCGGTGGCTCTCTCTCTTCAGTAGTCTCCGGCCACTTCCCTCGCCCCAGGGAGGCTGATAGTGACGGGAGGAGGAAGGAGGAAACAAGGGCCAGACTGGTTGGTGTCAGTTGCAGTTTATTCCATTTTCATTTCCATTCTCCTCTGAATCTCCCTTTGACTCTGCCTCCCCCACGCTACTTCATTTTCCTTCTGGATGCCCCTTTCAATCTCCTTCTGGCTCTGGATTCCACAACTCCCTCTTACAGCCTAGTTAAATCCCAAAGCATGAGGGGTTGGGGTAATAATTAGATGTAGGTATGGTCATACAATCAACAGAGGTAAAGTCTTTCCCTTTGGGGAAGCTTCTTCTAGGACAAATTCTCATTCAGCAGGATGACCACCCAACAGCGGAATATCATGGGTGTGTTTCTTCTCTTCTTGTCCAACAAACATATAAACATTCGTAATATTAATCATTTTGTATGGACACAGTAAGAGATACATTAAGCTTATAGAATTGCTCTCCTGGGGTCATCTTAATCTCAGGCTACAGTGCTCAGGTCATATTAGTATTTCCTATCCCTAGCAGGAGTGATAACACAGTGATAGGCTGGAGTGATTGCACAGTGGGTAGGGCGGTTTGCCTTGCACGCGGCCGACCCAGGTTCAATTCCTCCGCCCCTGTCAGAGAACCCGACAAGCTACCGAGAGTATCTTGCACGCACAGCAGAGCCTGGCAAGTTACCCGTGCCATATTCAATATGCCAAAGACAGTAACAACAAGTCTCACAATGGAGAGAGACGTTACTGGTGCCCACTCGAGCAAATCAATGAAGAACGGGATGACAGTGATACAGTGATACAGTGATCCCTAGCAGGGTCCTAATCTCATTGTTACTTTTGGATCATGACAGCATTTGTCCATGACCATGTTTTCAACTTATAGTTGAGTGTCATGGAACTTTGGCCTGGCCCATTTTGATGCCAGGATAGCTCATAGCTTGCCCTGGATCCATTCAGTCTCTCATCGTGACCTTGCTTTTGGAGTGCTAGGAACTAAGGGCAACTGAGGCTTAAGTCGAGAAGGCAGATGCCCGGGAGTGAAAATTATTTGGAGTCAAATAACTCCCAAGTTACAAAAGCATAATTATTAACTGTCTTCCTGTGTCTATACAAAAAAGACATAGCTTTAAAGCAAACTATGCAAAAGGACATAAGAAGGAGAAAAGCAATATTTCATTCACAAGTATAAAATCATAGATTTCTGAGGAATCTGACCTTACAAGTTAACAGAGTATGATTAAGGAAAAGCTGATTAACTGGTTGGGGAAGAGAGCATAGAGAAGAGTTTACAGATAAACACAGAAGAATGGAAGTAACTTAGGAGTACTCTGATGGATGTAACCCGATAAACCTAAGCTCTCTGTGGCAAAGGAGAAAGGACAGACCACTGTTATCCTACACTTACTGTCAAATTTCATTTTGACAAAAAATATTTCTGTTTCTATACTAAATATGCTACCATGGTCAGAGAAATAATACAGCAGGTGGGACACTTGCCTTGTACACCTTGTTTGATCCCAGACATCCCGTGTGCTTCCTGAGCATAGTCAGGAGTGATCCCTGGAAGCAGAGCCAGGAGCAAGCCCTGCATACTGCTGGGTTTGGCCCCAAAACAAAGAGGGAATATACTATCAATTCAAAATCTAAAAATTTATTGTCTAGAAATACTCAAACTAATAAGCAAGTGAATATGCATGAGGATATGAATTACATCATTGTTTATCACACTGAAAAGTTATACAAACAACCCAATGTTCATCAACACAAAATTGCTTAAATAAATTATGCTGTATCTTTATAGCGAGGGGCTATGTATCCATTTAAAATAATGCTAAGTCTATACCAGTGAGATATTTTTCAACCAAACTGTTAAATAATACATATGATATGATTACATGATCCCTTTCCTGTTAAAAAAAAGTGTGTGAATATGCACATTTTTAAAACCCTGGACAATATACACCAAGCTGTTAAACAGCATTTGATGCAGGGAAGAAAGATTGTGTTGGGAAATCTTCATTTTATATATTGAAAGTGCACTAGTAAATTGTTTATCATGAATGTGTACATATTTTACTTTTGTTATTAGACAACAACAACAACAGAGAAGGAAATATTACCCAATAAAAATAAATTAATAAAAAAAATAAATTAAAAGCAGCTTATCTTGACTCACCCACTACTAACCTCTGTCACTGATGTAGGAGTTTATTGCCAAAGGTCTCAACTAGTTGGGGGCATGGAGCCGCATTTGCTGACTTATCAAACTTCACGAATCTGGGGCAGGTGTTCCTTATGCATCCACCTGCTCCTCCCAGGACTCTGATGGGACATCTGTGAAGTGCAGGCATTGTCTCCATGCTGAAGACACAAAGCAGAAGAAGCTTGCAGCAGCCTCTGCACCACCCAGTGTCTCCACACCCTGCAGCCTCCTTACGGAAATGTGCCATCCAGGACAAATCTTCAGCCTTTCCAGGCCTTGGGCTGTTCTCTGACTGTGGCACGACTGTGGCATGCCTGAAACATGCACAGAAATGCCCCCAGCACAGAGGTGAACATGAGTAGGCAAAAACCTTCCCTTCCATGCCTTTTGCTGGAAGCATGGGAGGTATGATTTCCAAGGGTCCCTAACAGTAGCACCCCAGGTCCTGAACCTGCGGCAGGAATGTGATTATGGTTCCATCGGGGGTCCTTCCTCCATTCCCCATCTCACTTCCTCACTTGTCCTTGGGATGATTTCTGAAATAAAGTCTTTGCAGCCAAATCCTAAACTAGAGTCTGCCTTACGGGGAAAGGGCGGGGGGTAGAGGAGTGGGATGGGAGAAGGCATCTGTTCGTCCTGCCTAGCATGTGGGGGTGGGGGTATATGTGTTATTGTTGAGGTGCTGATTCACTAGTGAACCCCACTGGGAAAGTAACTGGCCCCTCCTTGGGTAGGATGGATGCATCACACGGCTGGCTCTTTCAGTGCTTTGGGTTTCATTTTCCACAGACTAGAGATGCCCCCTGGGGGCCCTGCAGGCCTCACAGACTCTGGCACAGAGGTGGAGCATGACGGCTCTGCAGGCCCCCATCTATCTCCTGTGCAGGACAAGAGAGTGCAGCATGCAGGGGGCACGAAAGCACGGCAGGGTGCCTGTAAGGGCCTGACATTACCTCTGATGGTCTCTGTCTTCAGTGGGGAGCTCACAGACTCTGACTCAGTGGGATGCTTTGTCCCAGGATGCAGGATTTCTCCAGCAAGTGCTTTGATTGCCAACTGCCTGCCTCACTGGGAGAAACTTGAAAAAGCTGGACTTCAGGTTTCCAAAAGCACACCATCAAGGCCTGGGGCAGAAAGATCTGGCCGGCAGCCTGACGTCCTTTGATAGCAATGGTCCTGAAACACAGATTCAACAGATCAGGAGCCACAGTGTTCGCCAAGGCCATCGAGGGGTCCCTTCCCACGAGGGTCACAGGGTCAGTCTTAGGGGTTGCTCCCCACTTAATCTCGGTTCTGCGGAAGCACGTTTACAGTACTTCCAGACCATTCCACTGATTTGCACAAGCATTTCAGTTATTCCAGGGTGGGTAGAGCTGTGAGTTCTGTCCCCTTCCAGGTCCCCTAGGGATGGACTGTGGGGGAGGAGGGATCTCAGGAGAGGGCAGAAAGAGCTGTTTGTTATATCCTGAAGGATGTGACTTGTGGGAGATCATGAAGAGCATCTTTAGGCCCTTGTGTTCACAGATAGTAGCACTGTCATCCCATTGTTCATCGATTTGCTCAAGCGGGCACCAGTAACGTCTCCATTTGTGAGACTTGTTGTTACTGTTTTTGGCATATCCAATATGCCACGGGTAGTTTTCCAGGCTCTGCCATGCAAATGGGATACTCTCGATAACTTGCCAGGATTTCTGAAAGGGATGGAGGAATTGAACCGGGGTTGGCCATGTGCAAGGCAAACACCCTACCTGCTGTGCTATCACTCCAGTCCACAGTGGCACAGACTTAAGGAAATATGAGCCTGTCCATGTATGCCTGGAGCACAGAAGGGTGGGAAGGAGGTACTGGAAAACATGAGACTTTGTAGTACCAGAGCAGTTTCTGTGATTTCCCCGCAGGGTGCATGGTGCAGAAGGGGACAGCAGCCACCTCCATTTTGCTCATGGATTGTGCGCCTAGTCCTAAGAGTGTTGCAAACCTCAAGAGTGGGAGAATGTGCAAGAATGCTGGGTCTCCTCTGCCACTCTAAGTTAGGATGGCCAGATTCAGGAAGTCAAATAGAAGATATCCAGTTAAATTTGAATTTCAGAAAAGTAATTGCTGGCCTCTAAAATTAGTATGCAATATTTGAGACACTTATGCTCAGAATTAATCATTATTTATTTAGCATTCCAATTTAGCAGAGAATCCTGTATTTTATCTGGCAGCCATGCTCTGAATAGATCTTTTCCTTGAGAGCAAACAGGGCAATAAAACATCTGGAATGAAAGAAAAGTTCTGTAAGTCCTTTTTGCTTACAGGCTAAAACTAAACGACTGATTGATTTTGTCTCTGTTGAAATGCAGTTCCCATTTACTTCTCCAAAGGATCAAAATTGCCTGAAAAAAAGGGCACAAGCCATCAGACCAACTAAAAGAGAGAAAGAAAATCAAATGAAATAAAGAGATGAAATTCCATAAGCCTGGAACGAATAATGGTGATTGATCTTTCCATCTGTTTCTCAACTCCTTGGCAGACCCAAGCCCAAAGTAAACATTATTTGATATGAGGAAGCTGGTGATTTTTCTGGACCTCATTCCTAAAGTACTTCACTCTGAGGGGTGTTATACCCAGAGAACCATGTGCCAGTGGGGTCCAAAGGGATGACAGGATGCAGCACCTCACACCTGGGGCACCTGATCTGCACCTCAGAGGGGTCTCCCACCAGTACTTCTGTTCTTGCATCTCACTCTCCTCCATAACTTACACCCTGGAAAGCATCATAAATGCCCACTGTGAGTACCAGTATCAACACCAGCAGAAATGATTCTCTGCTCTGTGAGGCTTTGATAGAAGGCACTTAATGTTTTAAATGCCTGTTGCTATTCTAACCCCCCCTTTTTTATGGGGACAAGGGGGTTAATAACATTCTATGGCTTGATTTATTCACATTTTCCAGCTCCTCATATTAATTTTGGTGAGTTAAACATTCCTTATATGACTCCCTTTTTACTACTTTTAATTGAAGTGGCACTCGTTATAACATAACTTTCAGATGGACGGCATCACAAATCAATATCTGTACACACTATATTAAGTTCATCATAAGTACAAGCCCTTTCGTATCCATCAGTGCATGTCAGGGACCCTTCTACACAATTCACCCTTCAGTGCTCCTTCCACCCTTGTTGGTAACCACTAACTTGATCTTACAGTCTAAAAGATTCTTTTGTTTTCTTTAGTTCATTTGTATGTCCATATGCCACATATAAGTGTAAAATTCTGCAGTGTTTGTCTTTCTTCATCAGATTTATTTCTCTAAGCATAGTGCCCTGGAGTTTATCCATGTTGCTGCAAATGGCAGGATTTTATCTCTTTTATATAACTGACTTTATAGAGTGATAGATCCCATATGTGTTATATATAAATATATCCTCTTTATATATTTTACATGAGGGAAGGGGGGGAGGTATACTGTGGTTCTTGGTGGTGGAATATGTGCACTGGTGAAGGGATGGGTGTTCGAGCATTGTATAACTGAGACTTAAATCTGAAAGCTTTGTAACTTTCCACACGGTGATTCAATAAAAGAATAAATTTAAAAAATACACACATATATATTTTACACATATATTCCATGGTCTGGAAATGTATTGCTCTTATTCACTAATCTGTCATTGGGTACTTAGGTTGCTTTCAACTGTTATAAATATACTGCAATGAGTATGAGGGTGCACATCTCTCTTCAGATTTGTGTTCTTAGAGTCTTTGCAGTCACCATTGATTTTAAAAGACTAGATTGCAATACTAACACATATTTCAGAAAAGCTCTTTGTTGCAAGGTAGGTCAGAAAGTTGAAGTTATCCTAGCTGGCCATTTGCCTCTTGAGCCTCTCAGATGTGATGAAGGTCAGGTCCTGCAGTGAGTGCTGGGCTCCACAGAGTACAGGCGTATCATGAGTCTTTCTTTACATAGTAAAGACTCCCCCCTGCCAGGAAATGAAGCATAAATTGTCTAGACCGAAAAGCAAATGGGAGTGCCTGTGGAAACATAAAACAGGGCTTCTAACAGTCCTCCTCTCCAGTGATTGACAAGACTGGCCAGGATGTTGAAGAGAGTAAAGTTGAAGACTATGACACTGCTGTCTGCACATAGGATATGGGTTACACTTACTCAGTCTCTGTGAAAGAGCCACCCAGAGCCAGTAACATTGTTGTCACAAAAGCGGATTTATTCCTGAGCTCGTGAGTTCTTAAATATTATTTGAAAGACTCCCATACAGAACTCCAGATGCTTCTGAAGTTAGCTTACTGCGCAGTTTAACTTGGCCGTTCTAGTTTTCTCCCCAATGTCAAGGTGTCTCTTTACCAACGAACAATGTTCTGTTCCTCCATATCCGGTCCAGATCCACCCCTGCTTCAGGCCCGTTCACTGGGGGCTGAATATTAATAATTAGCATCATGATCACAGCTTCCATTAGAGCTTTATAAAAATCTTTGTTGAGAAGGTTAAATTATTACTCATATTTTACAAGAGAAGGAGACATGCTTGAAAATGGTCCTTCCTCTCAAGACTGGGGTGGGGGTTGGAAGAATCCATGGGATAAGGGGGAAATGATGTTCAATTCTCTGCTCTTAAGCACAGTACCTGCTTTATTTTAACTTCAAGAGCTGCAGACCTATGGCTAACTCTTTGTAACCTATGTAAGGAGGACTCCCTCTACTAGGGAGGGCCAAGCAGGCCAGCTGCTCAGTGCAGGGGCCTGAGGATGCTGCTCAGGCCCCCGTGCCAAGGGACCACCAGAACCACCCAGTGGTGCTCAGGGGCTTCCAGATCCACACCTAGCAGCACTGGGGGCCTCCAGGACTGTGCCCCACGACACTCAGAAGGCCAGGTTGTGCTGGTGACGGAAACCACTTAAACCCACATCAGACATGTGCCCTCATCCCCCATCAAACATCTCCCCCGCCCCTTGTTTGCAATGTTAAATGGGGATGACGGCCCTGCTAGGAGAATGGTGGTGAGCTCATTACCCAAGCAGTGAGCAGATGGCTGCAGAGCTCACAGGCTTACCATCTAGTCGCTCAGCAAATGAACTGATGAAACATATACGAGCTGTGGGCCAGGTGCCTGCCTCCCTCTGACAAACAGCCTTGTAGGAGGTGAATTCGAATATCAAAGGCAGCCAGAGGAGCTTGGTAAAGGGACCTTGCTTTGCACCTGTCCTGCTTCCCCAAGAGGGCGGGTGTAGAGGCCAAGTATAAGCTCAGAGGCCGCAGATATTTCAGTCGAGCTGGCAGGTGGCTTTGTTGGCACCACCTAATGAGGTCTGTGATTCTCTCAGATGCAGGCAGGCTTCTCTGAGTTGGTTCAGAGTGACCTGGTGTCATTGGAGACTCGCTGGCTTGACTATGTGTCAGGAGTAGTTACATCACCCTCGGGTGGGTGGAGAGACGGTGGAGGGAGAAGGGAGGGGTGAGCTAGTAACTCTGATATGGAGCAGAGAAGGCAGAGAGGTAGGGCGCTCTCCTGTTCGCCTTATGAGGGCTCCCTTCACAGATGTCAGAGCTGGCGGGGGGGGGGGGGGCACTGCCAGACACCCCCCCCCCAGCTCAGTCTTAGAACTGCAGCATTTTAAGGTCCAGATCTGCCCCCATTTTCCTGTCTGCCAGCTGCCGGCCTGCCCTGATATTTCATCTGGACGTGGGCATTGCAGGTCTCTTGCGTGTTCAAAGTGCAGCTTCTCAGAACAGAGGCTCTCTGCCCCCCTTCCTGGTAGCCATTCTGCACAAGCAGCAGATTGCGTGCTTCTGTCATCTTCATGGAGGGAAGGAAAGAGGTGTCCACATCGTTATTTTTCTCTTCCTTTCGCCAGCAAATAGCTCTGGGAGTCGGGACCCTTTCCCCTCCCACAACCTCTCCCAGCCTGCATGCTCTCACTGGCCACCCCTTGGCCAGAGATGAACTTTGTAAGCACATACCTCAGGCATCTCTTATTTAATCGCTACTTCCTTGCCTTCTTAGGCCTCTTGGCCAGGTCTAGGCATCTCCATCCCAGAGACTAAGGACACCCAATCACGGTGGAATCCAGGGAGACCATCAACACAGAAGTTGGGCCTCTTTCACTGGGGACAGCTTGGCCCTCCACTCTGGAGAGCTTATGCAGGGCTGTGCCTCTCGTTCTGATACATCACGTCAACAAACACAGTGCTCAGCCAACAAAGAAAGGCACTGACACTAGGGTGTTGTGATTTTTTTGTTGTTGTTTTTATCTCATGGTGGCAAATTTATTTACTTCTTCTGGGGGACCCCACCTAAGCGCCCTATGTCCTATCACTCCAGCCCCTCATCACGGGACTTCAGTGCACATTTTGAAAGGTGACAATATCAATTCCCCTGCCACAATTTATCAGGAACCATGAAGTGACCCACCAAGGAAGTCAGAATAGAGAAACCCTATGGGAAGGTTCCTTGGAATTTCCTACATGGCAAGTGCTCCCCTGTGCATCCAGCCCAAGAGACACCTCAGAGGAAGCTGAACAGTGCGCCTGACCTGAGAACAGAGCCTGAAAGGCCCTCAGGGCAGCCCGGAGTCCAGGGCCTTCCCACCACCTGGCAGAGGTGTGGCCTGATGGCAGGGGGCTTTGTCGGGGGTCTCCACTCACAGGGTCTCTCCAGTTGGTGTCATCGGCTCCATTTGCTCCTAGTTTCCCTCTCGGGGTAGCTGGGAGGGGTGGTGGCCTGGCCCGCCCCTCCTACCTGGCAGGATGGATGGACAGATGGACTGTGGCTGGGGTGTGGGTGAGAATGCAGCTGTATCCCGTGGCTCCTAAGTGGGAAACAGAGATCACTTACAGCAGAGAGAGTTTAACCGGAGAAAGACAAGAATTGGAGTTTAAGCCATTTTCCCCTGGAGGATTATCCCGGGAAATACAAGGGAGAAGCAATGTGGAGGGGCAGGTAAAGGAGGGCAGTTGATCTAAGGGTGTGTTGTGGTATTTTTTTTTTTTAGTTAAGGTAACATTGGTTTATAAGAGTATAAATTGTACTTCAGAAGTACAACGTTACTGTAACATGCCTACCCACCAAAGTGCCAGCATCCCTATACCAAGGTCTATAAGGACCTTTCTTCTTGTGTGTGTGTGTGTGTGTGTGTGTGTGTGTGTGTGTGTGTGTGTGTTTCCGAGGATCAAATCTGGGGCCTCACACACACAAGGCAAGCTCTCCACAACTATGCCACATCCCCACCTTGTAGAATACTTTCTGTCTCCCCTTCCTTCCCAAACTTGCTGCCCTCCAATCTGTCACCGGAGTCTAAGGGTTTGTGCTACCTGGATTTGATCTGTTTCTCGGCTTTGTTTCTTTTTTTTCCGCTTTTTGGGTCACACCCAGCGATGCTCAGGGGTTACTCCTGGCTCTGCACTCAGGAATTACCCCTGGTGGTGCTCAGGGGACCATATGGGATGCTGGGAATTGAACCTGGGTCAGTCACATGCAAGGCAAATGCCCTACCCGTTGTGCTATTGCTCCAGCCCCTTGACTTTGTTTCTTTATATCCCACCTCTGAGTGAGGTCATTTGGAATTTGTCTTTCTTATTCTGACCTATTTTGCTCAGCATGAACTCCTCTAGTACCATCCAGATTGTAGCAAAAGGCAAGGTTTTATCTTTCCTTTTATCTCAGCAGTATTTCATTGTGTAAATACCACAACTTCTTTTTTTTCATTTAACAAATATTTGTTTATTTATTTATTTTTCCCATTTTGGGGGTCACTCCTGGCTCTGCACTCAAGAATTACCCCTGGCATTGCTCAGGGTACCATATGGGATCTGGGAATCAAACCTGGGTTGACTGCATGCAAGGCAAACGCCCTACCCACTGTGCTATCGCTCCAGCCCCCAAATATTTGTTTTTTAATATTAATTTTTTATTTATTGAATTACAGTGAGACAGAGCATTATAAAGCTGTCCATGATTGGGTTTCAGTCATACAATGTTCCAACGCCCACCCTTCCACCAGTGTCATTTCCCAGCACCAATGTTCCCAGTTTCCCTCCCACTGCCCCAAATCACCTCCCATCCCCCAGCCTGCTTCTATGGCAGGCATCTCTCTTCTCTCTCCCTTTTTCTTTCCTTATCCACTCATCTGTCACCAGCACCTTTGTTGTTTAAAGATCTTGGTTAGTTTAAATAGTGCTGCAATGAACATAGCTGTGCACATATCAATTTTTAATTAGTAATTTGTGTTCTTGGGATAGAAACTTAAAGTAAAGTTATAGGATCATATGGTAGTTCTATTTTAATTTTTTGGAAAATTCTGCTTTCCATAGACACTGGACCAATTTACAACCTTCCCAACAGGTAATGGGGGTTTATTTTTCTCCACACCCAGCACTTACCTTCGATCTTTTTAATATATGCCATTCTTACTCCTGTGAGGTGATAGCTTATTGTTGTCCTGGTTTTCATTTCCTTGATAATCAGTGATAATGAGCTTTTTTTTATGTGCCTACTGGCCATCTACATATCATCTTTAGGAAAGTGTCTGTTCAACTTCTTTCCCCTTCCTAACAGTGATGTTTTTCTAAGTTATTGAGTTTTATGATTTCTTTATTTCTCTTGGCTATTAGACTTTTGTCAGATTGTGGTGTGGCACGATTCTGTCACAATCAGCAGGAGGCCCTTCTTTTAGCCATAGTTTCTAGGATGATGCTGAAGCTGTTTAGTTAGATGGAATCTCATTTGTTTATTTTGCTTTTATTTCCCTTGCTAGATTCAAATCCCTGAATACCTCACAGAAGTAATGTCATAGAGGATTCTGCCTCTTTTTTCTGAGAGGCACCTTATTAAGGATATTTCCAGGGCTAGGATAAAGTGTTCCTTATATGAAGGAGGTACTGATTTCAATTCCAACACTGAAAAAAATCTTATATATACATATATAATTTATATATAATATATAGTAACACTGTAGCACTGTCATCCCGTTGCTCATCGATTTGCTCGAGCGGGCACCAGTAACGTCTCCATTGTGAGACTTGTTGTTACTGTTTTTGGCATATTCAATACGGCATGGGTAACTTGCCAGGCTCTGCTAGCTTGCCAGGCTCTCCAAGAGGGATACGCCTCTGATCACCCTCCTGACTTACTGCTGCCTGCTGAACAGGCTTATCCCAAGCTAAACGAGCTCCAAAAGCATAAACAAAGCCCCTGGCAGTGAGTCTCAGGAGCTAAGAAAGTACCTGGCTTTTAAAGGTGAAAATTTGAGGAAAAGTTGATATTACCGGGTCTGCTGAGGGTGATGGAAGAGACAAGACACCAGCCAGAGTCAGTGAGACCAGGGGAGTGGAGGAACAGCAGAAAGAATCTCCTCCCTCGAGGTTAAAAGACTGGTCATTCCTAGAATCCTGGGTCAGGACTCCACAGCAGGAGTTGGACCCAGGGACAAGGAACAGTCTTGTGGGGGTGAAACAATGAAGAAATGCACTAGCTGACAAGCAAAGCCCAGGGGAGAAAGGGGCGAGCATCTGGCCTCTCACCAGCTTCCTCTGCTTCTAACCAGGACCACAACAAGCTGGAAGCAATCTCTAGGGGAGCTGGGAAAATGGAGCTGCCCTTCTCTGCCACTGGCCCAGCGTGTTCTGTCCTACTCAAGGCAACTCTCCCAGTGCCCACTGGCCTAAGCTCTGGCACTCAGAACACGTCTCTGGCTCAGCCTCCTTCCTTCCTTCCTTCCTTCCTTCCTTCCTTCCTTCCTTCCTTCCTTCCTTCCTTCCTTCCTTCCTTCCTTCCTTCCTTCCTTCCTTCCTTCCTTCCTTCCTTCCTTCCTTCCTTCCTTCCTTCCCTCTTTTCTTCCTTCCTTCTTCCCTTCATTCTTCTCTTCCTTCCTTCCTTCTTTCCTTTCTTCCTCTCTTCTTTCCTTCTTTTCTTTCTTTTTTCCTTCCTTCTTTCCACTCTTCCTTCCTTCCTTTCTTTCTCTTTCTCCCTCTCCCTTCTTCCTTCCTTCCTTCCTTCCTTCCTTCCTTCCTTCCTTCCTTCCTTCCTTCCTTCCTTTCTCTATCTTTTTCTTTCTTTCTTTCTTTCTTTCTTTCTTTCTTTCTTTCTTTCTTTCTTTCTTTCTCCCTTCCTCCCTCCCTCCCTCCCTCCCTCTCTTTTTCTCTTTCTTTCTTTCTTTCTTTCTTTCTTTCTTTCTTTCTTTCTTTCTTTCTTTCTTTCTTTCTTTCTTTCTTTCTTTCTTTCTTTCTTTCTTTCTTCTTTCTTTCTTTCTTTCTTTCTTTCTTTCTTTCTTTCTTTCTTTCTTTCTTTCTTTCTTTCTTTCATTCTTTCTTTCTTTCTTTCTTTCTCTCTTCCTTGTTATGTCTTTATGGGCTATACCTGGTAGTGCTCAGAGCTTACTCCTGCCTCTATGCTCAGGGATCTCTCCTGGCAGGGCTTGGGAGGCCACATGTAGTGCTGCAGATCAAACTGGAGCTGGCATCACACAAGGCAAATACTTTACCCACAGTACGATCTCTCTAACACTTTCAGCCCATTTTCAAATGTGTTCTTGTGAGAGATAATCCTTGACTTTTGGCTCTTCCTTCCGGGCTTCACTTTACTCTTTTACTTTTCTCCTTTCATTGTGGTGCTGGCACACTCATGGCTGTGCACCAGATATGAGGCACTCCATTACAGTACTGACAGTGCCAGTCAGCAGAGTTGCCAGGAGCATGTTTGGCACATGTGGATGGCAGTAGGGGTCAAACTCATGGCCTGACACTTGCAAAGCAGATAATTTTAGTCCCTGAGCCCTCCCTGGAGCCCTGGGCTTCTCATTCTTTATTCAAACTTTTATATAGACATTTAAGTCTCATCGATTCCTCTTTTCCTCAATGGCCACCACCTGTTTCCAACCTTTCTTCTGCCAGTTCTCCAAACACAGAAAGAAAAGCATCATGTCCTTTTACTGCTGTGGTTACAGAAGTGATGTCTCAGGCTTCAAATTCCTCCCAATTAAAGGGCTGGAGAGATAGAACAGCAGGGAAGCACTGGTCTTCCTTGCAGCCAACCTTAATTCTATCGCCAGCACCACATATGATCCCCTGAGCTCCACCAGGAATGATCTCTGAGCACAGAATGCGAAATAAGCCCTGAGCACCTCTGGGTGTGGCCCCCCAGACAAACAAGTTCTTCCAAACTTAGTTTCCTCCTCCCTCTGCAGTTTGTATCCACACTCTTTCCCCTACTTTAAAAAAGTATTGCAGATATCTCAACACACACAGCATTTATATGTTTTTAAGGTATTTTTCCAAGTTGCATTTTATCCAATAAAGCGTTTTGAGAGCCCCCTGTGTGGCTGTGAAGGGAGTTACATGAGCATATTTCCTACTTTCAAGAACATTAACAATTATCACCTAAGGTGGAGACACCACACACACACACACACCTTTCAAATAATGATAATGGAATCTAGTGCAGAAAATGATAGAGGTACAAAGTGGAGAAGGAGAGCAAAGGAGGGCATCATTAACCCTAATAGGTAAAAGATTTTGCAAAGCAAAAATATCAAACCAGGGCTCTGGGCACAAAAGAGGCGTTCCCAAGTGAACGTAGAGGAAAGGCAGTTCTGGCAGATGGGTGTCACTGACAACACACACACACACACACACACACACACACACGCACACAAACAGAGAAGGAATTCTCGGATAGTATGGACAGTTCTGAAGAGTTGGGAAAAAAGAAGAGATGGTTTGGAGAACAACAGGAGCTGGTCCTGCAAAGGTCAGTGTGGACCAGACAAAAGTTCATTGAACTGCTAAGGAGTTTGCCTTTTCCCTAAAGTTCAGGAGGGATTATTTGTGTTTCCCTAAATAATTCGGGGGTCAGCTTTGGGAATGAACTTGTGTTTCCCTAGATAATTCGGGAGTCCATTTAAGAAGTGAACTTGTGTTTCTTTGGATAATCCAGGGATCAGTTCAGGAAGTGAATTTATGAGTCGAGGCAGGGAGATTTTGAACTGCAGACCAGGTGGGAGATGGGGAAGGCACTCGGGCGACCATGCTGGGGCAGGGACACCTAACACCCATTCTCCAGTTGATAAGCTCTTGCCTCTCAGCACTCCCAGCATTGCTGGTAGAGTTAACCATGACGCTGTCTTCTAGGACTGACCTGAGTTGCCCCAGAGTGTGTCCAGGCTGAATGATCCTCCTTAACCCGGCAGCCTTCTGGCCCCCACCAGGCTGCAGTGCCCAGAGGCCGGCCACAGGATGATAGGCATCCCCAGTGGACAGTCCCCACTGACAGCGCTTCTCCAGCTTTCAGTAAAAGGCAGTTTGGATTCACTAGGTCCTAGGTGGAAGTGAGAATCTGTATTTCCTGTGTACAACCCGGTGCCTGCCACAGACTCAGCACGCTATCAACCCTATGTGTTGGCTACATAAAACTAGAAGTTCCTGAAACCTAGGAGCACCTCAGTTCCCTGCTTCTTACAATGTCACGTGACCTTGTGTCCTCATCCAGGGGAGAACGCTCCTAGTGAAAGTTCTCCCCAACTAAATTCCTTCCCTTCCATGCTGACACACACCCTTACTGAGTCAGAATGGCAAACGAGCCAGGTTCTGCCCAGGGACACCAAGTGTCAGAACAAGAACCCGAGATGAGTGGAAGAAATCATATGAATGGACACGTTCAGGGTTTGCTGCAGGCCTGGTGAAACTGCTCATTATGAAACATGATTCACTCTATTCTATGGAACTAATTGTTCCAAGATCTCACTAGTTCCACTTCCCTTGCCACTGTTCTAAATAAAAAGCATGCACCTGTGGAATTATGTGCATGCGATTGTGTCCAGATGGAAAGGAGAGAATCCATTGGCATCCCTCTGCCCATAATGAGCAACCTCAGATGAGCCTGTCAAGAGGCTCTGCTACAGGAGTGACTATTTTCCTCAGAGAGGAAGGATGATATTGATGAAGTAGCTAAGTTAAGTCTCTGCTGGCTGGGAAGATTTGAAGAACAGAATGAATTGGAATGAGACCATCTTCCCCAGTAAGGCTTGTTATTTGCTAGGTTTGGCAAAGGGACAATTGGTATTCAAATTATATGCCTATATTTTAGACTGTGCATCTGGGAGCTAATTTAGTGTGTCCAGTTCTCACTAGCCATGTGTTTCTAAGTGTTTAGGGTTGCCTTGTGAATTGGGGAAAGGAATGATTTCATTTTGCTCACATAGTCTGATGGTTCAGCAAGCACATGCAGGCTGGTACAGCTTGCCTGACTCTCTGCCCCCACCAAGTTTGGAAATTTCTCTGTTTCATCTCTCCAATGTATCGTGTTCAGAAAAAGAAGTCTATTAGTTTTCTAAAATGAAGTAAAACCAACAAGCTTGCAGCGCATATTTCTATAGTGATTTACATGTTTCCTTAGCACAGATTCAACCGCAGTGAAATCCATAGAGAGGAAAGGAAGGGGTAGAGGCCAAAGGACATTAGAGTTTCCTTATATAACCAGAGAGACTTCAGAACTGAATGAGACAGGTGGGCCGTGAAGCCTGCTGTGCTGTGGCCTAAGCAAGAGCCTTGGAAAATATTATCTGCTTCTCTCTGGTTCCAAATCCTCCTCCATTTCTCAGATGCTTATATGACTTGGCCCAGTTCCCAGAGTATGAGCTGGACTGGGTTGGGCTCCCCAGCTGGATCTAGCCATGGCTCTTGTCTGACTGTCTCTAGGAAGGCCTTTGACTGGCCTGGCCTCTGGGCCCAGCTACAACAGACTAGATTAGAAAAAGTAAAATAGCCCCCTAAGATCCCCCAGGACTCCAGGACCCAGTATGATCAGCTCTGGTGGGCTGGGCCACCAGAAAAGGAAACAGCCTTGCTTACCTCACTTGAATGGACCCATATGCTGAAAAGTTAATGAGACAGCAGCTCTTAGAAGGCAGAAGATCTGTGCTTTAGCATCTGTATTCCTCTGCCTAGCTGTGAGCCTTTCAACGATGGGCTAAATGCAGGAGCTAGAAATACAGGAGAAAGGAAAAGGTGCTTGCACTCTGCTCCCTTGTTCTTTGCGTCCTGGGCACCCACTACAAATAGCTGACCTTTGGCCTGACTGAAAAACTCTCCTCTTGCCCTCTGTGATGACCATTTGGCAGGAGCTGTGTCTACACAGAATTTCTTTGTCTTCTGGTTGACCCCGGAGCAGGCATCAGTCAAGTTTTTCTTCCTTGTTGCTTTCAAGTCCAGGCAGCCTTGAATGCTCAAGTGTGTCCCGTATTTCTCAGAAGGTCATGAGGAAGAAAGAAGTGAGCACATCCCAGGGGTGGACCCAGGCTTTGCAGTGCTGAGTCCTGCTCCCCTACTGCTGGAGCACTGCCTCTGTGGTAGCCACGGAGGAGCCACTTTCCTCCCAGGTGTGGGACAGCTCTCCAGGAGACTCAGAAAAGTAGATCCTAGAGTGTTTATGGGTCAGTGAGTTGCCACCCACTAGATACTCAAATCCTCCAACACTTTCCCCGCTGCAATGGGAACCGGGCAGAGGGTGCTTGATGAACCTGCCATAATCCCAAAACAGGAAGCAACCCGCTCTGCTCTCTAGTCTCTTGCCACACACAGTTTTTCCTGTAGGGGGCAGTCGTGGGTGGCACAGCCTGGGAGTGGAGGTGTCCTATGCTCGTCCCTCCTCAGCTCTTCTCTGGGGATCAGCAGCCACGCTGCTCCCTGCCCCGTCTCAGCCTGCAACCCTTTCTGAACCGGAGAAAGGAACGTGCGAGCAGCGTAGTAAGCAGAGGAAGACAGAGAGCGCCTCAAACTCAAGCCTGCTTTGGGGGCACTGGGCACACTTAATTGACCAGCACCAGATCCACAGATCAGAAGGCTTGGACTAGCCTAGTTAAAGGAGCCCAAAGCTGTGCCGGATCTATGGCATTTTCTTTTAATCCAATAGTTTAGCTCTTCTTATCATAAAAAAAAAATGACTATGTTCAGAAATCCATTCCTGATACTCACCTGACCCCAAATAACAAGCATAGGTTTCCAGTGGGAGCAGATATTTTGGAAGACCCACTGGTTCAAAATCCAATCAAAACAGTAAAAGCTGGGGGCTGGAGTGATAGCACAGCGGGTAGGGTGTTTACCTTGCACGCAGCCACCCGGGTTCAATTCCCAGCAATCCCATATGGTCCCCTGAGTACTGCCAGGGGTAATTCCCGAGTGCAGAGGCAGGAGTAACCCCTGTGCATCGCCAGGTGTGACCCAAAAAAAGCAAAATAAAATAATACCTTAGCAAAGCAAAATAAAATAAAATAAAGTAAAAAAAAAATAAATAAAAAAATAAGATTAACCCCCAAAAAGTCACAAACAAAAGCATACTTCTCTGTCCTCTATTTATAGGATGTTCAAAATTGATTTATAATCATAGAAGTCAGAATTATGGTTTTTGTAGGGCAAGATAAGGAAAAGAAAGGAGTAGGAAGAAATCTCCTGGAGAAATGAGAATGTTATTTATCTTGTTTGAGGCAATATCATGAGCTGAATGCATTCTGTGGTAGACTGAGTCTCACGCTTACACTCCGGAGAGGCAATTCCTAAATAATAAGGATAATGTTCTTAGCCAGTTGTTAAACCACAGATAGGTTGGAATCAGCCATAGTGGGAATAGTTGAACCATAAAAATCAATAAATGTTACAAATCAGATTTCTGGGTAGTTTTTATCCCCCCAGAGAACCAGCTTACCTTCACATCCCTGAATATATTTGCCAAACTTCATCCAAGTACACACTGGAGATTCATGAAGCGTACTGTGTGTATCATCTGTCTCCATAAAGCAGTATTAGTGAAAATAAAGAGAAGGGGGATTTGGGATAGAGGAAATAGTGTCTTCAGTTGGTGAGCTAATCCATTTGTGAATTTAATGGCCTCATGTGGTTTTCCTTCTTTTCTGAATTTGGTTTTCAAACATCAAGAATGACCAATATGATAGTACGTAGTTACATAGCTGATTCACTAGAGGATATGCGTGAAGCTATTGAGATCATTTTGTTCACATACCACTAATTTCAATACAATAGATATCCTCATTTCCACCCATAACCTTGGAACACACATACATGAGACAGATATAGACACGCGTGTTGTGAGATGGGCATTCAGGTCAGGGGGTGTCCTGGCATTGAAGTGCAGGAAGTCACCAAGCCCAGAAATGTTGGGAGAGATGTGATCTGCAAAGGAGCCCCGTGGCTAGCAGCTCAGCTCGGGACTCCAAAGTCAAACACAAAGCTGGCCCCGACACAGGAGAAGCAAAACAGTGGGAACAAGGGCCCTGGGAAGGCTCAGAGTGAAGAAACGACTGGAGGAGTCCAGAGCCTTTCCCTTGACACCTGCCCTACCAAAGACTCTTCTCTGTACATAGCCCCAAACTAAGGAAGCTTGACAAAGATCACCATGTCATTCTCTTCCCAACTCACTTCCCAGCATCTTGCACCGGCAAGTGGGTGCGCTCTCTCCTTCTCTTTGACTCCTAGCACTCCATTCTGGGGTTGCCCAGGCCTTTTCTTTTAGGTGTGTAATCTCTCTCCTTTCTCTGAAGAAACTCCAGTTCTTTCTTGCATACACAGCATTTCCCCTTAAGTCAAATTATTTTGCTTTATCGTAGGAATGAAATGTTCTTCATTATCTTCTCCTGAATTTTTTTTTTCCCTGCATGAGAGACAAAGACCCTAGGGTGAGATCTGGTTGGGCTTTTTCCTTTTCCTGGGAAGGCTATGACAATGCTTCAGGAAAAGAATCACAGTTCTCCAAAAATCTGGGGGTCAGGGACTAGCTCCCATGCCATGGAGATCAAATTGATGTCCAGGGCAGCTTGACAGCTGCTCTTGTGAGCTGGCAGGACTTTAGTACCCACGCTTCAGGGGCTCATGTAGCCTCTCCACGTCCTGACCTTTCCAAGCACTTATACCTTACTGGCAATCATTCCATCCATTTTTTAAAAAAGTTTAATATGTAAAACCTTAACAAGCTAAACATTGCAAATATTATGTTCATTTAGTTCATAAAATATTAGTCTTAATTGGGTAAATCTCCCACTGTTTTTTGTTTTCTTTTTTATTACTTTTTTATATTGTGGGTTTAAAAAAAATAAAAAGGGCACACTTGTTCTATCCAATTCAAACAATACAAAAAGGCTAAATAGGGGCCGGAGCAATAGCACAGCGGGTAGGGCGTTTGCCTTGCACACGGCCGACCTGGGTTCAATCCCCAGCATCCAATATGGTCCCCCAAGCACCGCCAGGTGTAATTCCTGAGTGCAAAGCCAGGAGTAACCCCTGAGCATCGCTGGATGTGACCCAAAAAGCAAAAAAAAAAAAAAGGCTGAATAAAAATACCTCTCCAGGGGGATTGGAGCGATAGTACAGAGGGTAGGGGTACTTGCCTGGCACACAGTCGACTCAGGTTCGATCCCCAGCATCCCATATGGTCCCCTGAGCACTGCCAGGAGTAATAATTCCTGAGCACATAGCCAGGAATAACCAGCTATGCATCATCACCAGGCGTGGCCCCAAACCCAACAAAACAAAACAAACAAAACTCAAAGAAAACGCCTCTCCCCAGACTCTATTCTGAAAGCCACTCTTTCCTGGTCAACAGGATTCAATGTTGGTTTTACCTGTCACATTTTATTTCTCTATATTAGACATAAGTCAAAAAATATAAATATCTGTAACATATAAATATATAATACAACCACTTTCTTAAATAAAATTATTGTCACATGACTTGATCTGTTTTTAGAATATTCCATGGTCATCTTTCCCTATCAGTGTAGACTAGTTCAATGTCATGCTTTTGGAAAGCTCATGAGATCAATGCGGCCCCTGTTTATCAGTTTCCTATTGCTAACCACGTAGGCCTTTTCTAAATTGTCATCATCATCAAAGGCTCCAGTGAACACCCTTGTATCCGTTGAGTCATTTAAAATTACTGCTCTTGCATATCAAAAATGACTGAATCTCAGTGATGTCATTTTGGACCACACTGTAAATTTCTGTTTCCACAGAAATTTCCATTTCCATCGACTATACCTCTGAAAGAGATTGTTCTGACAAAATGTATGTGTAGTTCTTATTTGGTAACTAGCATTACACTGCCCGCCTCAAAGTTTCTGCCGGTTTATACCATGCTCATTTCCCCATGCCCTTGTCAACACTAAATGTGCTCGGCCCTTCCCTAGAAAATTGCACCACAGTGTTTTGATTTGCTCGCCTTTCTTTATTATTGAGGAGGCAGAACATCTTGTTCCCATAACATTTGGAACATCATTTGATCCTCCTACAATGCTCCATACATACATCCTCTTGTTTCAAGAGAGACAGAGACAGACAAAATCAGAATCAGGTCTATAAAAAAAAGAAAGAAAGAAAGAAAGAAAGAAAGAAAGAAAGAAAGAAAGAAAGAAAGAAAGAAAGAAAGAAAGAAAGAAAGAAAGAAAGAAAGAAAGAAAGAAAGAAAGAAAGAAAGAAAGAAAGAAAGAAAGAAAAAAGAATCGATGTCCTTAAAAGAAGCCCTTTTAGAAAGCTGATATGGATGAATGAGTCTACTGTCTTAGAATTTCTATTTATTCCTATCTGGGGCACGGGGATGTGTATTGTTTTTACACAAAATGAGCGCCTTGGACCTCCTCCTCTGCTTTTGAAGGGGTGGGAGAAGCAGAGAACAGACTGTAGGAGCTGAGTGCGGCGCGGGGGGGGGGGGGGGCTGCCTGCCAGCAGGGGGCCTCCCTGGCTCTGAAAGCCCGCCCCGCCTGAGCTCCATTTTCTCACTCCTAAACAAGCTCCTTCTCTCTTCCTCGTACAGGCAATTGCTGGCTTCTGCTTAGGCAGACTAATTTACTGAATTAAAATCGTTTGGCTTCCACCAAGGCAATTAGTATGCAAATTACCGGTGTATTACCTGCCGAGCCATAAATTACATTGACAAACTTAATATTCACAGATTCAACATACCAGTGTGGGTAATTTTTCTATTTTTCAGTAGTTGCAGACCAGGGCAATTCATTGCCTTATCGAACCATTACACATTAAATCAACAGTTGGAAAACTAAGCATTTTCCAAAGCATTTTGTTATGCATTTACTTCTTTCAGCAATCAGTAAAATGGAACGTTAAACATACAAGGTGTCTGAGTATACTAAATACCTGGTGAATATTTTTTAACTGAAAACAGTACTTTTGTCACTTGAAAAAAAAAGAAATACAACACAACAATGGAAAGCTATACTTTAATACAATCTATTGAATCATCTTCACCATCATTAGAAGCAAATATTTCCTAGTCCAGACTCCTGTAGGGGTGATGCATCATTAGTCCCCAATATATACCTCAAGCTCAGGCCGCTCATGACTGAAAATAATAGGGCAATGGGTTTCAAGCTTCACAAGTTGTCACCAAAATGTGCAGCTATGGCAAAGCATTTAAACTTTGCTCTGGGAATTCATTGAATCCACCATACCCATTTTTCTTTTTCTGTTTTTAAGTCAATAAATTATTGAACATTGAAACTGGGAAATAGGGGCTAGAGTGATAGCACAGCAGGTAGGCCGTTTGCCTTACACGCAGCCAACCTGGGTTCGATTCCCAGCATCCCATATGGTCCCCCTAGCTCCACCAGGAGTAATTCCTGAGTACATGAGCCAGGAGTAACCCCTGTGCATCACCAGGTGTGACCCAAAGAACCAAAAAAAAAAAAAAAAATGTGCAATGAATTCAACTGGAGGTGGCCAGGACAAGTCTAAGCATGTTAACATTGGTTTTCTATCTCAAGAAGCAAAATGGGGGCCGGAGCGATAGCACAGCGGGTAGGGTGTTTGCCTTGCATGCGGCTGACCCGGGTTTGATCCCCGGCATCCCATATGGTCCCCCAAGCACCGCCAGATGACACATGGAATTAACCATTACACCATTTCCGCAAGAGAATATTTTGTGGAATTCCTGAGTGCAAAGCCAGGAGTAACCCCTGAGCATCGCTGGGTGTGACCCAAAAAGCAAAAAAAAAAAAAAAAAAAAAGAAGAAGCAAAATGAAGCCACATTCTGTGCCAGGTCAATGTGCTGGATCCTGCCCCCTGGATAATGGATGGTTATGATACAGTGGGAGTGGAAGGGCAGAATGCTAGGTGAATTTAGTCATTTTAAATCTCATCTATGGAACAAGTAGTCAATAAAATAGATCATGGGATAGTTGGGGGTGGGAGATGGCAGCAGTTAAAGGAATCCCCCACCTGCTCTTTTCTCTCCTCTCCTCTCCCCTCTCCTCCCCTCCCCCTCTCCTCTCTCCTCTCCTCTCCTCCCCTCCCCTCTCCTCTCCTCTCCTCTCCTCTCCTCTCCTCTCCTCTCCTCTTCTCTCCTCTTCCCTTCTCTCTCTTTCTCTCTCTCCCTCGGGCCCCCCCCCCCCCGACACACATACACACACACACACACACACACAGGCAGACTGCAGGATCAGCTAAAGCTCCCCACCCATACAGATGGCCAGGTACAGACATGCCTCACAGGCCCAGACAGGGACAGAATACACACCCAGGAAAGTTCATATTTAAGCAGGGCTTGGATGCCAGGGCAGGAACAGATACTAAGCACAGGAGTCTCATTCATGCACACTGTGGTTGAAGACTCAGAAAGCCAGGACAGGATGACAGAAGTTGCTGGGTACAGATGGGAGGCCCAGCGACGGGTACAGAGCACAGGGGTCTCACCCATACTCACGTCACTGTGGCCAGAGACTAAAGAAAACTAAGACGAGATGTCGGGGAATCATCGGGGTGCAATCCAGAAAAGACCTAGGAACATCATTTCAAACCTGGAAAGTGTACATGGGATATAGACTGACACAGGGACAGGACTTGGCATACAGCTGATGCAAATAGACAGACTAGGACCGGACTGCAATGTCCTACATAGGATGGGAAGTGCCAGGGACAGGACAAGTGACTGTTCATGAGTAAAGGAAAGGCCTGGGAATTTGGGGAGGGGCCCAGACATTGTACTTAATATTTACATTGTAAAAATTGTATTATACTCAGGATGTGCAGTACATTCCAACTTTTAATCTTTTAAGTTTTGTATACAAATCTTTCATACAATTCTCAAAGAACCCCCAACAAGGGAAAAATCCACTTTTGCACTAACACTTAGAGTTTAAGTCTCTCAGTGTCACACTTGCTATGGGAATAGCACAGTGAGCACTAATCACTTAGCATCATGGGGACCCTCCCGGTCCATGATCCATATCAAGCCACTGGGAAGTTATGGGGACTCCAGAATGCCTCCCTCAATTCCATCCTGCACCACACCATGCAAGAAAAACAAAACGCTGCTATGCAGGCAAGTGAAGGACATGTTTATCAATCAAGGAGCAAGGAGAGCTGAAAAAGCTTACTCTAGTCCATTAATAGGAATATACTAAGAGGCAACCCTTCACAGATATGCAAATAACGTCCAACTGCAAGTAAACTGGGCAGCCGATAGTTTACATTTGGTGTTTCCCTTTGGAAAGAATTTGGTTTGCACAGAGAGTATTTACTTTTAAATCAAACAAAATATTCTCTTGTGGAAATGGTGTAATGGTTAATTCCATGTGTCATCTTGATTGGATCATGGGATATCCAGGGAACTAGTTAAAGGTTGTTTCTGTGTGTGTCCATGAGGATACTTTGGGGAGAGATTACATTTGAACTGGGGGGTTGAATAAGAGTAAGGCAGACTGCTTTCCCCAGTGTGGGTGCCTTCCCTCCCAGTTCCACCAAGCTCATGACCAGATCAAAAGCAGGGATTTCAATAGTGCAATAGTGCTTCCACTGGTGCAAAGAGGTTCTGCTGCATGCTGGGTGTCTAGTTTTCAGCATTCAGACTCAGGCTGGAATCCACACTCGAGTTTTCCAGCTCTCGGCAAATAGTCACCACCACCACTGGTTTTCCTGAACAATCAGGTTACAGAAGTAAGTGAGAAGGACCATGATACAAGCAAAAGAAAAGAAATATGAACATGTGCCTCTAGAATTGGCCTCCTAACCTCCACAACCAATCAAAAACTACAGAACTTGGCAAGAGACACCCACAAAAAACATGTTTACACCAACCACAAATAATAGCGTGCCTGTGTGGAAGCTGAAAGCCAATGGTCTTTGGGCTGTTACCACATCAAACTCTACTGTGGACTGTGGTTTGTGGCCTGACTTCCCCTGGAGGTGAGAGGTAGAGGATCACCTTCTTTCCTTAGGAGAAGGAAATATCTCTGTCACCTACCTTGACTCCTGAGATTTTTGTCTACGACCAGTGTAACCTGGAATCATTACCAATGTTTAAATCTTTCCTTAAAGGGAGAGAAAAAAAAAATGTGTTCCTGTGCCTCTGTGTTCATTTCCTCAGGGATTTAGGTCAGTTGCCAGCTTCCTGGATTGCCCACTCCAGGCCTTGTCTGTCCTCAGGAGAACTAAGAGCATCAAAAGTTCCAGGACAGCACGCAGCAGCATCCCTGTTCCCTCCCCACCATGCAAGATGTCAGGGGTTCAGCTCATGACTTCCAATGACAGTGCTCCACACAGCTAGAAAAAGGCAGTGATTCAACAGAACCAATGGGTTGCTAAGGACTTATAAATAATAGGAAAAGAAATCTCCCATTATTTTAATGCACATCAAGAATCAAAGCACTTTTTTTTTTTGCTTTTTGGGTCACACCTGGCAATGCACAGGGGTCACTCCTGGCTCTGCACTCAGGAATTACCCTTGGCGTTTCTCAGGGGACCATATGGGATGCTGGGAATCGAGCCCGGGTCGGCCATGTGCAAGGAAAATGCCTTACCTGCTGTGCTATCACTCCAGCACCAAAGCACATATTTTTTAAAGTTCTAAAGAAATAGTATGTCTTTGTGAATGCTCTAACTGTACATCTATATGAAAGAACTTTCTACAAAAACTAATATTTAGTGGACATAGAGTGATTTTCTCAGATAGGGATTTCTGCCCCTAGATTTTGGCTTTGCTTGTCATTCCTGCCATTGATGGGAGAGTGAGAGTGAGAGGAATATTTTCACTTTCTCTGCTTGGTCCAGGAGTTGGATTACAATCACGTGGTTCTAGAACTGTGGAATCAGCAGATACATATTTTTAGAGGCAACTGGAGAAGTGTATATGGAAAAGAGGTCAAAAGTGATAGGAGCAAGCGTAGGCAACTTGTAGTCACTTCCTTTCCTAGTGTCATCTTACTTTGCAAGTGTTAACCATGTAAGCATTTCATTCCTCCCAGTAGACATTGGGAAACAACGCAGGCAGTGATTCAGCCACATCCTTGAGGCAACCCAGCAAGTTATTACCCAATGCTGAGAATTCAGGTTCCCCTCATAACTTCACATCTATCCTCCTGCCTGGAACCACAGTCATTTCCTCTTTAATCAAGTGTACCTTGTTAGAGATTGTGGAAGTAAACCTTTAGAATTTATATTACCCTTCCAAGAGCAGCATAGTTACTAACTGCACACATTTATGAAAGTAAAATAAATTTTTGTCATTAAAAGGACACTGGAATTTCCCCATCAATAAAAGTTATTACAATCATTCCCTAAGTGAATAAAAGTGATTCTCCAGAAATTGAGCAGGAGCCCTGAGAGATAATATAAGGATTTATATTGCCTTACATATGGCCTATTCCAGTGTGAGCACTGCCAGGGGTCACTTCTAAGCACAGAATCAAAAATAGCCCCATAATATCAAAGGGTATGGGCCTCAGAATGCTAAAACACTAGTCTTCACAGAAATACAATCCAATTGCCCTACTCTTTTAGTGCCATGTAATTCATTAGAGAGACCAAGTAGAGTCATGTATTGACACTAGGACATTTCATGTATTTACACAAGGGGAAACAACATTTATTTTTTAAAACAAGTTATTTATAAAACATACATATATGTTCATACATATGTGCATAATTCATTCATGCATATAAATATACATATATATAGAGAGAGAGAAAGAGAGAATGCCTTGAACTTTAGGGTGTTTATTTACTTGAGAATAAACTGTTCAAATTCCTTCAGATTTTCCCTCAACTTTTGAATAACTAACTGAATTGTGGACTCAGTTTAGAGAAAAAGAATTGTTGCAACATATCCATTGTTACAATTTAGCTGGACTGAGAGAAAAAAAATGGCTATACAGGTCCGACTTTGGGGGGGAGAAACTCCAAACAATAATAGTGACTTTTTGGTTGAAATATTAGATGTAGTGAAAGTAAAGTGAAATGTATTAGTTACACAGGCGGGGTGGGGGACTGGGGAGGTGGGGGGTGGGGGAGAGGTATACTGTGATTCTTGGTGGTGGAATATGTGCACTGGTGAAGGGATGGGTGTTCAAGCATTGTATAACTGAGACTTAAACCTAAAAGCTTTGTAACTTTCCACATGGTGATTCAATAAAAAATTAATTAAAATTTTTTTAAATGGCTATAATTTTGGGGAAACCAGAGAAATGACAGTTCTGTCTTTGTCTTGGAGAAACTGGAAATTGGAAAAAGGAGAAGTCAAGTAAATAAACAATAAGCCCTGTTGTTGCTGACTTCTCTCTGAACCCTGTCCTGCAGGAGTAGGAGTGTTAACTCTAGAGATGGGAGCACCAAGGACAATTCTTCTTCCCCTACATTGGACTCTGGAGATAGAAGTCAAAAAGCATGGTAGCATAGTCCAATGAGCACTCAAGGGCTAACCCCACTTCCTGTGTGGGATGGTTCTTAAACTGAGAGTCAGCCATGAAGCCCTCTGTGGTAGAAAAAGTTGACCAAGAAACAGAGACTGAATTAACCACCAACCCAAGGATTTCGATGGAGAAACCACTCTAGGATCTGCTAGCTGTGAGAGCTGAAAGAAAGCCAAGACAGCAAGAGGGAGGAGACCTGCCTTTCCTGGGAGGTCTCACAAGGCCAATGTACAGGCACAAGTTCACATATCAGCATCTTTGGAGGACAGCAGAACACTCAGAAATTCAAAAGCCATGTATACCCAGGCCATCTCTTCAGAGGCCAATCACGAAAGAGAATGCAAAATCAGAGAATGAGCATGAGGATAAACATTCTATCTTTGCAAGGTCCTGAGGCCAGGTCAATTCCCTGCCTACTTGGATGCTTATCTTGGGATTAGAAGATGGTGGAAGCAAACTTCAGAGACAATTTTCATTCCAGATATTATTTTCTAGAGAAATCATTACAACTATTTTATCAGACTCAACAAGCTAGTATAAGGACTGTAGGAAAATCAAATCAATTGCTATTTGCTGAAGACTTCATTATAGAAAGGTTAAACTCTATGTGCTCTATTCAAACAGTGTTGTCCTACGTGCTAAAGTTCACAAATACCAGTGATAAATGAGTTCTACCTTCTAATCTGCAATTTCCCTAGGATACTAATCATTTGTTCCATATTATTGTTCTCAATTCATACTGAAGGTATATATACACATTAGAAATTCCAGCTTTAAAATCAGATATAAAACCAAGAGTGTAATATGGTTTACTGACAGAACAAATGTATGTCAATAACTTATAAAGAAATGAAATAAAATGCAGATCATGTAAGAAAGCACTACAAATTTATTTAACCCTCATTTTACTTTGTTGTTTTGTAAGATACAATTGTATATTTAGCTTGAATAAAGTTCAACAATTATATTCACATGCCATAAATGTGTTTAGCTCTCCTTGCTAATAGCAGGTGCTATCTGAAATGTAAAAATGGTTTGTACACAAAGGCACCCAACCATGGTGGCTTTTGGAAAAGTAAATGTTGTCCCATAGAACAAATGTGTAAAAGAGAAGGCTTATGCTATCCACTAGAAAGTGGCAACCTTGGTATGAAACTTAGATCATAATTTAGAATGAAAAATTAGAACTCATTCATGCTCCTCTAGCATGGGAAGTGGTGATCATTCAAAACAACATGGATTCCCTAGAACAAATTTTGCCAAACAAACCACTCTTTGCTTTTAGTAGCACTAATGCTAGACTCACTCAAAGCATGCTTTAGAGATACCAAATATGAAGTTTAGCAAAGGATTTGGGAAAGTCTTCATGATAAAATAAGGTGGGGAGATGAGAAGTGGACTGGATGCTGGTGTTTCTGGGAAGAGGAATACTGAGTCTGATTTCATGAATTTGTAACTTGATCAGTATGGGGGTAATAATGACTGAAATAAGAACAGTGATGATTTGGGTTAGACAGATAGTACCGCAGGTGAGGCACTTCTCTTGCACACAGGTTCAATCCTGGGCACCACATATAGTCCCCTGAGCCCCACTAGAAGTGATTCCTAAGCTTAAAGCCCGGAGTAAGCCCTATGTAATAGTGATGGCAATTGGTCATTTAAACAAAATATCCCTAGTCCACAGGGAATTGAGATTGCCTGGTACATTCTTCCTGCCATAGAAGGCTCCTTTTGAACTTCAAGAGAATAATATTTGAGGAAAAGAACACGATACAAAATATATGAGTATTTACACTGAATAACTCTGATTGGTGATTTGAGTATTCTGCATTTCCATTCCCATAAACACTAGCATCAAAAATACAATTACAATATGGAAATCAAAGTAGCATCAAGTTCAATGCACTGCACTAGAGTTAGATCTCTCTAGGCAATTTTCTGCTGCATGAAGCTCATTCTACACATAATATGGGGCCCAGGATATAACATCATTGAGGTAAGAAGCTGATTAAGTGAGATGCAAAAGATGCAAAGCATTTAGCACATTTCTTCGCCCATAATAAGCACTCAACAGATAATAATATATATAGCTTATACACACACAGTGGCTTAGCAGAACCACGTGTGAAAAAGACTTGTGGTTTTTATTGAATTCAAGTTCAGAATGAGCCAATGATCTGATGTGGCTTCTAAAAATAACTAATCTCGACTTTGACTATCCTTGAATGACCATAGTAGGTGGAAACCATAAAACAAAAATTCTTGTTGAATTCAACATGGACAGTCTACAATTGGAGCCCATTATTCTGTTCCCAAGATCTCACCATTGGAAAAGATCTGTGCAAACTGAAGCCCTTCCAAAGCCCAAGACAAGAGGAACATGAAAAAACCAGAGCCTGCCAAGAACTGGACTCGTTCAGTCAAGAGAGAAGTATAAGGGCAGCGTGACAGCTGTTTCAAATATTTTTAGGAGAGTCACATGAGAGAGGAATAAGTATTGTACAATGTAGAGCCAAAAAATACTTTGATTCCCTCCCCACCACCATCACCAAAACAAAAAAAAAAAAATGAAATTCTACGTCAGAAATGCCAAGAATTCAGAAGAGAATCACTGATGAAAAAAAATCAATAATAATGAAACAAAATATTTCCTCCTACTAAAACTAGAGTTATGTAAAACTTCTAGCTCAGCTTGAGCTGGTTTTTGATCACTAAGCTTGGGAGCCCATGTCTGAAATAGCTCTTTCTAGAGATTTCCTCCTGTTTCATGATTTTGAACACATTTTTAGGGATGAAAATTAAATAAAAAAAAGCTCTATTTCAGTAATTGTTTCAGGAATAAAGGGAGATTCAAGTTTACCACCCCATCTTCTCCTTCTCTGCACCTCTACCTGCCTAAACACACAGACTCACGGTCACCGTCTCTCCAATAACCATCGCTTTGAAGTTAAAAAACCATGGTGGTTTGACATAACATTCCTCTCCCACCCCAGCCTCTGTTTAAGCTGTGTTTGTCTTTGCACTTAATTTTAAATACTCAGCCTCCTGGAAGAGTATTATAAAAGTATTTCAGTGGAGAGGTATGCCACTAGTTACCACAAAGCCCAGAGCAATATATAATAATGTCAGTTTAAATGCCTGGTTTCTTGAACACCATCTCACATTCTCATTTTTACGGCTCTGGTTTTCTCTCTATTTTTTAATAAGGTATATTCTCTTTAAAGAAGAAAAGGAAGAAGAATCAGGTGATTTGTATTCTAGTCACAGTTTAAGGTTTTGATGGAGCACACTCTGCTTTCTTTCACCTGATCACTGCATCTAAATGAAGGGAAAAAAAGAAAGAATCCCATTCACAATGCTAATAATACAGAAAACCAGAAATCATTCTGTCTTATAATCAAAACCAGAAAGCTGTTATTGTAACTCGGCACCATTTCCAGAGACTATTAATTCACTGCAGAAATCCTTTCCTAAAATGAAAGTCTAGGCAGAAACATTGTTTCTACTAAAAAACCACTTCTTGGTGGCCTCACTTCCAAAGACATGAATGAAGTTGACTGACAATAGCTGATTGATTTGGATTCTTTGTCCTGGTCACATCGCTTTTTGGGAATAAAAGATTAACTTTAAACAGAAATTAAATAATTAGGTCTATGGCTATCCTAGTGACATTTATTGGAGATGGAAAAATCAGAGTACTTTCTTGAGTTAATACTGTATTTTATTATCAGTATGAACTTCTTGAAATAAATCTAGCAGAATGAGTATTGATTCTGAATATTTAAAGTATTGTTTGAAGTTTCCCTCGGGATATTTTCTTTTAACATTTTTCCACAAAATGTTATTTGGCAGCAAACTTCAAAGGATCCAGCAGTGATTTTCAATTATATTTATTACGAGCTCCATAATCAACCTACATATTAAAAAGAGCAAAGGCAGTAACTTGAAGCACTCAAGAATTGGCATCAAGTTTCAAAGTCACATTTGGCTCTTATAGAGGGTAAGAGACTTGGTGAAGATTTTATCCCAATTTTTTGTTGGATTTGTTTCCATTTTCTACCCATAGTTGCTCAATTTTCAGATAGCATAAAAACTTTGACTGAAAGGCAAAAGTCAAAACTACTTAAGATGTTTTTATTTTTTAAATATTGAAATGGGGGGATCTGGAGAGATAGTACAGAGATTAAGGTGCACATTTTTATATGCATTCCACCCAATTCAATCCCAGACACTACATATGACCCTCCTGAACATCACCTAGTGCAACCCTGGAGGCACCAAGAGTATGACTGTGTGTGGCCCAGGTAATCCCTGGCACCATGAGGACTGGGCAGCATTACACCGTCCTGCCCTTGAACTCAACTATTGGCCTGGTTGCCCCAGAATCCCAGAGAGAGGCCCCTGAGCCACTAGAGCAATGCTTGGAAGGTAAAAAAAAAAAAATTCTTGTCTTGGGCCTTATTCAAATGATTTCCTTATTATTTCTGCTGGGTTGTTGCGATTGTGATGATGATCATGTTTTAGGATTCCTCTCCCTATGTTATTAGATCATTTCTAAAGTTGCATGGAATCACCTTGCTATGAATTTCAGTGATGTTGATTGCTATTGGTCCAGTAAAATATTCACAAAAATGTTTTGGTTATTTTAGGTAAATAATGTCACCCGACCATGAGAGTGGTAAGGAAATAGAATCAGCGAGGCGGTAGGTAACTCTTTTCTCAGCTTTTTAAGTAACCATTTCTGAGTACCATCTCTACATTTAATTGGAAACATCCCTCTTTACCTCAGCCTTCACACTTCAGAGCCTGGTGCCAGCTATGAGTGAATTTCCCAAAGGGGGCTAGAAATTTATTCCACAAAAAGGATGCTGCTTATACCAACGACCACATCAACCAAATACTCGGAAATTCCAACCAGCTACAATGGCATTAGTCAAGGCAAAATGTTATGCTCTTAGCAACCAAGGATGTATTATGGGATGGTGGGGGGCGGGGGTCGTTATGAGAGAACTACAGGCACACACACTTAAGGGAAACCAGGGAGGGAAGGACAGGCTTGAAACTACAAAAGAAAACGAAGGTGGGAAGACAGTACCTTGCTCTGAATTGGCAGACTTAGCAATTGATCTCTCTGTCTCTCTCTCTGTCTCTGTCTCTCTCTGTCTCTCTGTCTCTGTCTCTCTCTCTCTCTTTCTCTGGGGGGAGGGACAGGTTGCTGGAAGGTCATACCTGGAGGTGCTCAAAAGTTAATCTTATTGGTGAATCTTAATGTAGTTCTGAATGTCTCTCAGGGTGGGCTCCTGGCAAGGCAAGAGCCTGACCCCCGTACTGTCTCTGCAGCCCTACTGTCTGCTCTCCTGCACTCCCCACGCAGAGCGAGTCCTCCTATAAGCACCTTCTCCCAGAGTCTCTTTCACCACCTCCCAGTGACTTATAACCACAGCTGCAACAGTTGTCACTGGAGCAGGCCCAGCAACCACGCTCAAACTTTGCCATGTGGTGGCAACCAAATTTCATGGGCTCGTTACAAAATTCATGCAGCCTGGAGATTATCCATGGTTAAGGCTGTGGTTTTGTAGGGTTTTGTTTTTATCCTTTGCCTTGAGGCAACTGCTCAGAGATTGCCACCCCCTCCAAACACACACACCCTAGTCAAGAACACCTCCCTCCAGGGTGGCTGCACTCACCCAGGCTCCAGGTGGCCTGTGTAGGTCTACTGAGAGTTTGTACAACTGAGGTTTGTTGGGTTCCTTTTTCTCCTGGCCGCCTCGTAGTTGGAACAAGGCCTTAACTCTTCATCTGGTTTAATTCGTGGAATATGATACTTAATGCACACCAAGCTGAAATGAGAACATTTTGAACATTCCCAATTATAAGATAATAAGGGCAAGGCCTTAGCGAAATCCAAACATTATTTTTCTACAGCTAAAATTTCAAGATATGATAAAGTATACTAGCCATTCGCAGCAATTTATAAACTATACATATTTTCCAAATGTACATTGTCTGCTTCATTGTGTCATTCCAGACAATGATGTTATTTAAGACAGGCATCTGCAGGTTGAATGAAGAGAGAAATACGTGGCTGAAATAAATTTGCAAAGATTCAAATTAACCAGCAGTCAGTGATTTTCCAGTTGCAAATCAAAGTCCTGGGCTAAAGAAATAATACAGTGGATAAGGTGTTTGCCTTGCATGCCACTGACCCAGGTCTCACCCCAGCATCATAGGTGGTCCCCTGAGCACACCAGGAGTGATCCTTGGGCACAGAGCCAGAAGTAAGCCCTGAGCTCCACCAGATGTGACTCAAAAACAAACAAAAAAAATTCAAAACTACATGGAAAAACCGATCACCTGTGGATTCTTTGCACTCTTATTTCACTCGTGTTGATGGTCAATGTCAGCAACTCTCACAGGAAGAAAGTAAGAGTGAAAAAGAAGGGCAACTGAGAGGTCTGCTGATGTTAATAATTTATTACCACACAGAAATGGACTTCTGGAAAAAAAAGAATGTAGATTGTAAACCAATAATGTAGATGTTGTTTAAATAAATTGCCAATCTTTGATCCAGAAAAAAAAAATACTCGCTTGGGAGAGAGTTCATTCACGGGCTAGAGCCAATGATCTGCAAGTGGGAGGCCCAGTTTTGATCCTCAGTACCACATGGAGAGACCACCAGCACAGAGCCAGGAATAACCTCCCCCAGCGATTCTGGGCTATGAATTTTCCATAAAACAAACAAAAACAGGATTCAACATACCTGCAAAAAAGCTTCCTTTAAATCTGTGTTTCTTGACAACTAATAAACAATCCACTGACAACACAGTACCCTCCTCATCACCAGCCCCTCTGCTGAGAGCCAAGAGCTGACAGAAAACTATGTAAAATCTATAAACAAAGTTAAAGACATAAGGACTAAGAAATTGGTGCTTGAAAATGGAATGATAGTACAGCAGGTAGAACGTTTGCTTTGCACACAGCTGACCTGGATTTGATCCCTGGCATCCCACGTGGTTCCCCAAGCACTGCCAGGAGTAATTCCTGAGTACAGGCCAGGAATAAGCCCTGAGCATCACTGGGTGCGACCAAAAAAGCAAAGCAAAAAAATAAAAGAATGGAAGAAAAAGAAAAGAAAGAAAGAAAGAAAGAAAGAAAGAAAGAAAGAAAGAAAGAAAGAAAGAAAGAAAGAAAGAAAGAAAGAAAGAAAGAAAGAAAGGAAGGAAGGAAGGAAGGAAGGAAGGAAGGAAGGAAGGAAGGAAGGAAGGAAGAAAGAAAGAAAGAAAGAAAGGAAGGAAGGAAGGAAGGAAGGAAGGAAGGAAGGAAGGAAGGAAGGAAGGAAGAAAGAAAGAAAGAAAGAAAGAAAGAAAGAAAGAAAGAAAGAAAGAAAGAAAGAAAGAAAGAAAGAAAGAAAGAAAGAAAGAAAGAAAGAAAGAAAGAAAGAAAGGAAGAAAGAAATGTTTAAATTTCCACTTTTATTACTAATAGCCACCAAATTGCTTTATTTTCACTATCTTTTGCTCAATCTAAAAGGTGCTTTCCTTGGAAAGTCTTTTCTAAATCTTCCTGGTACTTTAGTTCTACTATTAAAAAAAAAAAAATCCAAGGATCCTTTCTTTCCATGGGAACAGAATTAGGTTTTCTTAACATGTGATCCGTTGTTTAATTTTAACTGCTTTAGCCTCTAGGGTTAGCAATACAATATTACAGCAATGCCCTCGGAAGAGTCATTCAGCGCTTTGTTTGTTGTGCCTGAAAGTCAATCTGAGTGAACTTGGCCTGACATGCAACTGGAATCTGATAGCTTCCTTGCCTAGCAAGAGAAAACAATGCTTTTGTTATTGTTGTTTACTATGTACAACAGCTGTGACTAATTCCACAATTACTATTGCAGAGAACAATGATCTTGCCCCATATAGAGACTGCCTCTTTGATACCAGAGGATTTATTTGTAAAATTACCTGTGACAAAAAGAAATAGAACATTTATTTCTAAGAATTGCAACCTAAGACAAAACAAAACATTTCTAAGCTCAAAGTAGGTCTTAGCTTAATTTTTATTTCCAAGAGATGAGATTTAGTGAGGTCAGGGAAATGTGAAAGGTTGCATTTCAGGTCATTAGTGAATCTTCTAGGAGAAGAAAGTTAGCATACACTATTGCTCAGATGGTCTTCTCTTATAGTTCTCCAATGCCTGCCGCCTTGTCACAGGTCACCTGACTCTCTTCAAAGTCTATAGTGATTCCCCTTCTAGGGCGAAGTCTAACCCAAGCTCCATTTCTGTAGTTGTAAGATTTCTGGCCATCTGTTGGTGAATGCAGATTATGCTTTCTCCCTATCATAAACATCACAGATGATCTTTCCTTCCTTAACATGCTTAGCTAAACAACCCAAAAGATGAAGATGGCAACTTTTAGCCCATCATAAAGAAAATGTTCTCATGGTACTATCCTACTTACAAATCTTCCCACATGCAACACCTGTCCAGTTCTGGAAGCACGAGCTTTGTGATCTGAAACAAAAGTCCATACCCATCCTCACTGTGTGAGCTAGGTGGGATGCTAACAGAGGAGGCGCCTACAGTGATCTTCTCTGCCTGCCCCCTACCTCCACTGGCCTGTAATAAAAGCAATCAGCAATTTTTCCAAGAACAAAATAGGTTTTACTTGCAAACCCTGAGGGAAGATGACAGTTTGGAGAACAGGTTCATGGTGAGACTCCTGTCAGCCTGACTCCAAGGCTGACCGTCTCCTAAATAACTTGTGAGGAACCTCCCTCTCAGTTCCGACCGTAAGACACTGCACCACTTCCCATGATGGGAGACATAGGGTATGTTGGGTTCTGTAGTTTGCTGATTTGCACCTTTGAAGCCTTTCTTAGTTCTTCAACAGATTTACATGGGCTTCTGAATATGTTAACGTCCACATGGGAAAACCCATTGTTCAAACACCTGTTACTTCCCCTTCTTCTCACTCCAGGGTCAATATATGAGAGAGGTAAAGGTTTTTTTCAGTTTTTGGACCACACTCAGCAGTGCTCAAGGCTTTTACTCTTGGCTCTGTGCTCAGGGACTCTTGGCAGGGTTCGGGTGACCAAATGCGGTGCCCATGATTGAATCCTAGTTAGCAAGTTCCCTACCCACTCCAACATAAGCGATGAGATTTTTAACTTGGATTATTAGTGCCTTACTTCAGTTACATTAAACCTACCATATGTTTGGCCTCTGTCACTAATTTTGACTTCTCCTGTCTCTAAACCTCTTGGAATCTTGCCCCTGCAGAACTAGTGAAATAGACCAGTTTAAAAGAAACACCTGAATGATTACTAGAAAATTACCATGAAATCCCCACTTCCCTTCAAGTTAGGTTAGCGGTGCCTTTCACAGTTCACAAGCTCTGTTTTCTTCCTCCAATACGAGCATGAAAGCACCTTTACTAGATGCTGAAGAGCATGAGAAAAGGAGCTTTTTTTTTTTTTTGCTTTTTTAAAAATTTTTTTAATTGAGTTACCATGAAAACAGTTACAGGGCTTTTAGGATCAAGTCTCAGTCATACTATACTCAAACACCCATCCCTTCACCAGTGCACATGTTCCACCACCAATAACCCCAGCATACCCCCCCCCAGAAAAGGAGCTTTTAAGTCCATCCATGCCGCTATTAAAGACAAAATGTCATTTATGTTATTGTTGTTATTGTTATTGAGTTGAATATTTTTTATGCATGTTGAACAATGACCCTTTCCTAGAGTGTACCGTGCAAATATATTTCTCATTTACTAGGTTTCCATTTTTGTGGTGATTTCTCTGACTGAATGTTTTACTAGAAATACCTTAGTTTAATGTTTGATTTTTTTCCCTGGCATTATTAGGTAGGATGATGGTGATAAGTCAAGTAAGTCAGATGGAGAAAGATCATTACAAAGTGGTTTCAATCATATATATAATATGGGGGGAGGGGCAGGAAGCAAATGGAACAACAAAAATAATGCTCAGGTTCTGACAAAATAGTGGTGACCAGAGGTTGTGGGGGTCATTATGATAGTGGGGACTGGTAGTAGAACTTCATGGTGGATGGGGTATATTGTAGTTTATACATTTATCGACTTATCAAGGTTGTGAAACTAGACTGCTGAAACTTTTAGTTTTTGTAAAAAAATAGCAAATTATTTTTTTAAAGAACTTACACGACAGCATTTCACAACCTTTTCCCAACTGTGGTCCCTGCTGATCTTGTTTCCTTCCTATGCCCCCTGTCCTGCCCGTTGATCCCCCAACCCCATGCCATAGCTCCCCACTTATGCAGCTTTTGCCTGTGGCCCCACTTTCAATATCCTGGGGGCCCACGGGTGGAGAGATGGTTCCTGGTCGAGAAATGCTGCCCTCGAGCACCAAGTAGGAAGAGAATCTGGCTTAGACCCTGGCACAGGAACGCGCTCAGTGCTGGGACCTCCTTTACTCCACATGTTGACACTCATTTGTGCAGAGCAGAAAGGCTCCTCCCCCAAAGAAAATGGGTGTCCTGGAAAGGAACTATTTCGTTTTAAGAGCAAAAGCACTTCTCAAGCAGTGAATTCTATCCTGCAGGTAGAGAACATCCCGCTGTGTGTACGTGAATTTCACTGTACGTGAATCTCAGGCGAGCTACTACATGAATTTCTGCATGTTAGATTCAGTGAAGAACTAGTACTTTGCTCCTTCCATTTCAAATGCCACACACAGAAAGTGCAAATAAGGATGTAAGGGCCATGACCCCCTTCCACTTCACCACCTATTCCTTGAGGAAATAACTAGTTTGGGGTGCCACCCCTGCCGGCAGAATTCACTGTGCAGGGCATCTCCTGGCAGAGCCCACCCATCCCTCAGGCAGCCTTCACGCTGCATTCCTCAAGTGACCCTCCTGGGGAAGATGAGCAATCGATCTGATTTCCCAAGTTGAGCCACACACTCGATAACAAAGGACCTTCTGGAAACTGACATCTCGCTGTGGGGCATCCTGTCCTGTGGCCTGGTGAGCCTGGCAGTCCCAGAAGCCCAAATCCAATGTCGGGATATCTCAAGGCCAGAGCTGAAAATTTTCCTTGGAGCTTATGTGTCGGATTTGTACCATAAGGATTCCCTGCTTACTAAAGAAATGGCAGGCCAACAGCACTGTGCTGTTGGATGTTTCAGAGGCAAAGGCAGCCACTAAACTCACCCTGGGAACCATGGACTTGCCAGGCAGATGGTAGGGCCATACTGAAGTGGGGTGTCTAATTCACAGCTCATTCATCCCAAGACAAAAATTATTTTCCCTCTGTAGAAAGTAATCCCCATTTCCAAACACTTCTGCCACCATCACATAATCAGGAGAATGTGGGCCTTAGCTAAGAATTGATGTGAGGACCAAGGAGGTTTCTGCTTCCTAAAGCATGACTAGGTTCAGGCAAAGCCAGTGACAGAATCTCCATCTTCTGACTTCCAATTAGAGGTGGCAGACCATACATGGTCTGTTTAATAGTGTCATAACAATATTCCATTTGGACAGGAGCAATAGAACAGTGTGTAGGGCACTTACCTTGCACGGGGTGACCTGGTTCCATCACCAGCACCCTGTATGGTCCCCCAAGTCCCATCAAGAGTGTTTCCTGGTTGTAGAGTCAGGAATAAACCCTGAGTATCTCGTGGTGTGGCTCCAAAACAAGACACAAGAAAACAAAACAAAAATATTCAGCTTGAATTTTTAGTATCTTGCAACAGGAATCTATCTCATCTGTTTTCTCTTGCCAATTGTTTTGCCCCCAGACACCCACACATGAGAGCAAAATGAAAGGGTACACTCTGGGAGAGGGGCGTGGGTGGGGCTCTGATGCCACATTTTCTGCTGGGTCCCTTGGAGGGTATCCTGTGGGCTTCCTCCCAATTCACATTGGCATGTCCTAAACATGCCACTTGAGTGGGCGTGGCCTTTCCGGAGCCTTCTCCAGCTGCCCCCAGAGCAAGCACGCTGGGTGTTTGAAATGGGTTGCAGGGGAGTGAGTGACTCACATGTGGGATGGTAATGAGATTTTGGAATGACTACCTACAGGAAAGCAAAAAAACTGCCCGCCCTTCAGGACTCAAGGAGGCTGAGAATTATCCACTGGTGGAAGAAAATGACAAGAATTCGCAATTCAGACTGATTAAATGTGAGAGAAAAGATCTGATAAAATATTAAAAAGATTTTATAAAAATGGTCATTTGCATTGTGGAGAGATACTCTTTTCTGTCCCCTTTTCTCTCTCTCCCTCTCTGATGGGCTATACACATATGCACGCGCACACACACACACACACACACACACACACACACACACACACCAATGGCCAAGTGTGCTCACACAGTCTATAACCAACATGAGCTGTGCTCCTCTTCTCATGCCTGCAGCCCAAAGGGGATTAGCATAATGACTCAAGTAACCATATTGAATAAAGAGTTCTCCAGGTCTGAAGAAGAGCATCTTGTTCTCAATTGCAAAGCTTTGGCAAACGCCATGCCATTCTGAAATCCTCTGCACATTCTAACAGAGTGAGCAGTGTTTCCGCTGCAGCCAGAAGCAGACTGTGTCATGGAAATATACTAGCGTGAGAGCCCAGAGGGCCAGGGGCTGGCTCAGCCTCTGCACCAGCCAGATGTGTGATCTGAGGCGAGTCCTCTGGCCTCCTAAGACCTTGAAGCTCACGTGGTTACTGAAGGACTTGCCCTAAGGCTCTCCCTGCCCCCCTCCAGCTCTCACAGGGATAAAACGACATTTGGAAGATCTGCCACATCTACAGAGCCTGTCTGTGTCTGTTACCCCAGTCTTCATCACCATTTATCCAACAAATGGATGAACCTGAGCCCAGAGATGCTAAGGGATATTCTTGAGGCTACCACTGACAACAGAGAGGAGAGCAGGGTTCTCTCACCATCCCCACCCCCAAAGCCATAACTCCAGGCTTCTCTGGACAAAAGACCCTTATGCTCCTATTTTCTTTGATTAAAAAAAGCAAAATATTTTTGGTAATTATTAAAAAATCTACATTGTGTGTATGTGTGTGTGGAGGGGTGGGGGCGGGAGGTTCAAGGTTAGTGATTCAAGTATTGCTCTTAGCCAAGGGTCAAAGCTTTCCAAGAGCCTCGTCATAAACAACTGAAAAAGGTCAAGGCTTTGACTTTATTGAAAGCTTAGATCCCCTTCGAAGACCACAATGAAACATGCAGAACCCACATTCAAGAAGCCCCCCATTCAGCCTCACATAATGGGAGTGTCCCTGGGAAAGTCTCTTCGTGAAAAGCAATTCATCAGTCAAGTGATATTTTAAACACACAAAACTCATCTGCATTTGAAAGTGGTCACCATATTATAAATTATTGCACAATTTAAAAACAAAAAGTATTTTCTTTGAAAGCATTTATTAAAGTGACTTGGGTTTATAATATTTTTTAGGCATAATGAATTACAAGTCAATATCTGAATATTCTGCATCATGTTTGCCACCAAAAGTCTGATTTCTACCCTCCAATATACAATTTACCACCCTTTTATCCAATCTACCCTTCCCTTTCCCTTCTCATGACCTCTAATAACCAGTATTTTGTTCCTAGGGTCTAGAAGTTTGTTTTCGTTGTGTTTGCTAATTTATTTTGCTTCTTTATCTTCCATATGAGTGAAATCATATGGAGTTTGCCTTTCTGGCTTGTCTTATTTCACTGATCATAATACCCTTTTGGTCCATCCTCACTGCCACAAATGGCAGGATTGCATCTTTTATTTATAACTTGTAAGGAGCATTACATTGTGAATATACGCCACAGCATTCACTCAGCTGCAATGGGCACTTAGGTTATTTTCAACAACAACAAAATAACATTATCTAAGCCAAAAGTTCTTTACTTGGACTCTTTCCTAGAAAGGGACTCTTGCTCATGAGGCAGAAAGAAGAGACTTCGACCAAAGGATCAGCTTCCGTTGGTGATTCTGTAGGTCACCCTGCAGGATAGAACACTCATTCCCACGGTGGTAGGGAGGGTTGTTGCATGGTATCAGCAGCCCCCAGCCTTACCCCTACTCCAATGATGGCCTAAACTGAAGACAGCTGCCTAATCCAAATTCAGACTCCAATTCTGTGAGGCAGTCTGCATCTGATGATTGCTTAATCATCAATAGGCCACGGTACAAAGTGTGACCCTTTTGTCTCCAGCGGACGGAGACAGCTGTGCATGGCCAGTCCAGCTCTGGGGCTTCTCCGAAAGGGTTTGCTGGCCAGAACCTCTGTTGTTGGCTATATCCCAACTCTGCTTATTCCTTGCCCAGATGCTGCTTCCCATACCCCCCCCCATAAATATACTGTGCCCCAATCTCCACACACATCATCGTTTCTCTGAATCCTGAGCAGTCAGTACTTTCTCAGAAATCAACCTTCCATTTTCTATCATTTTTTTGCAGCAACTGTTGGAGCATGGAATGGGAGGTGGCCCTGTATAAAGGAGACTGGGGTACAGCTGTTGGTGAATGTGGAGCCCTGTGTGCGCATGACTTTGGGATCTGGGAACTGCTTCTTGAAACTAAGCCATGCAAAGAATAAGTGATTTGGCAAAGAATTTGTGTCCAGAGAAAATTATGTCGCATAATAAATTAAGAGGAAATTCCACCACATGCTCAAGAACTTCAGCCAGGGAAAAAGTACAAGCCCTGTGTGACTCATTTCTGGGGGCCACGTTCTCAGGCAGGGGGGAGGGGGTTTGCAGGGATTACTGCAGCAGGATTTCGTGTCTTCCATCTCTCATTAGCAAACAACTGTGATGACTTCAGTTAAGGTGCATTTTCAGCATGAAATCTGTATGCTAAATTTCAAATGTGTGTCCTTCAACCAGTTTACTTTGCTTAAAAAATCTCCTCCTACAGATGCGTGCTGAAAGTAGACTAGAGACTGAACACAATGGCCACTCAACACCCCTATTGCAAACCACAACATCCAATTGGAGAGAGAGAACAAAAGAGAATAACCTGCCACAGAGGCAGGATGGGGTGGGGGGAGATAAGATTGGGGGATGGGAGAGATACTGGGTTTATTGGTGGTGGAGAATGGGCATTGGTGGAGGGATGGGTTCTCAAACATTGTATGAGGGAAACACGAGCACGAAAATGTGTAAATCTGTAACTGTATCCTCACGGTGATTCACTAATTAAAAAATAAATAAATTTTAAAAAAAGAAAGAAAATCTCCTACAGAGAAAGTAAGTTACTCAGTTACAAAATCTGAGTAAGTTTACATAAAGCTATCTCTATTCTAAATTGCAGTAGCAGTATTAAAATCAGGTTTCCAAATGAATGGTATTTCTTCGGATCTACTATCCATAGACAGTCAAATCATTTGAACAATGGGTGATGCCACTAAATTCAAAGATAATATTTGGTACTGGGATCTACCATTACATAACAAGTCTCATTATTCATTTTGAGTAACTGGACTTCTCAGAGATCACTGATTATAGAACAACACTGATCGTGGCATGTGGAAAAGACACTGATAAGAAATATGCCTGGTAAGAGGAGGAGGCAAAGTAGATAGTACAGGGTTTATGGTTTGTGGCCAACCCAGGTTGATCCGGGCACCACATCACCCTCAGAGTATAACAAGGTGTAGCCCTGGAAACTTCTAACACCACCTGTATAGCCCTGTGACCCCCAACACAATGGGACTTGAGCAGCACTGCATCCTTAGGTTCTATTGAACCACTGGCCTGACTGGCTAAAAATTGCCAGGAGTGGCCCCAAGGGGGAAATAGGAAGGGAAGGAGGAAAAGGGAAGGAGAAAGAAAGAAAGAAAGAAAGAAAGAAAGAAAGAAAGAAAGAAAGAAAGAAAGAAAGAAAGAAAGAAAGAAAGAAAGAAAGAAAGAAAGAAAGAAAGAAAGAAAGAAAGAAAGAAAGAAAGAAAGAAAGAAAGAAAGAAAGAAAGAAAGAAGAGAGAAAGAGAGAAAGAAAGAAAGAAAGAAAGAAAGAAAGAAAGAAAGAAAGAAAGAAAGAAAGAAAGAAAGAAAGAAAGAAAGAAAGAAAGAAAGAAAGAAAGAAAGAAAGAAAGAAAGAAAGAAAGAAAGAAAGAAAGAAAGAAAGAAAGAGGGAGGGAGGAAGGGAGAGAGAGGGAGGGAGGGAGAGAGGGAGGGAGAGAGGGAGGGAGAGAAGGAGGGAGGGAGAGAGGGAGGGAGAGAGAGAAAAGGGGAAAGGGAAGGAAGGAAGGAAGGAAGGAAGGAAGGAAGGAAGGAAGGAAGGAAGGAAGGAGAAGGAAGGAAGGGAGGAAGGGAGGAAGGAAGGAAAAAAGGGTTTTCAGAAGAAATAGAATCAGGATTACTTAGGAACCTAGCAAAAAACAGAAATATACTCATATGACAATGATCCAAAAGGAAATATTTGTGGAGGGGTAGATAGCATATGGGAAAACCATAAGGGATGAGGGAGAAATTAAAAAGAAAAGTAAGGCAAATTTGCATCAGGGATGAGATAATTTGCTGTAACTATGTCTTCAATTTAGATGTGATTTGGAGATTGATTTAAGGTAGATTATGCCAGGATAAAATTTATATAAATATCATAATCCTGGTGATTAATTAAATGAAAAGAGAGGAGGTGATTATCAAGATTACAATTAACTGATTTGTTACTGATCTTTAAAGTCTTGAACTTCTGAATTCACCATGTATTTAGTGGTGAATGTGCAAATTAGGCTTAGGTTCAATTATACAAAAAACTCAGTATCACTTAGACTAAGTGCATCTTTCTCTCCATAGAAATACAAAACAGGTGTTCAAAAAGGTTCCATACTCTTTGCTTTGCTTCCGGGCCACAGGCAGTGATGCTCAGGGACTACTCTTGTTATGCACTCAAGAACTACTCCTGGCAGGGCTCAGGGGACCATGTGGACTACTGGGGGATTGAACCCGGGGCCGCCACAGATAAGGCAAGTGCCCTACCTGCTGTACTGTTGGTCTGTTCCTCTTTTTTATAATCTCTAAATAAAACTTATTTTACTTCAAAAAAAAAAAGAAGTTCCATAGTCACAATGACTATGGAACCTGGAGGCTCCATAGTCATTGTGAGTCCAGTGATATTTTTCCTTTTTTGTGTCCCGCTTCCTTAGAAAAAGAACCTCCACCTTCAAAACGGCTTCATTGATCAAAAGAAGTTCTGAAACTCTAACCATCGTATCTGCATTCTTGCCAGAAGGATATGAAAAATGACTCTAAGGTAGAATCATTTTGGTTTTCCCAGAAGGTGCACTTTCAATAACATTCCTTTGACCACCTCAAGAAGTAAGTATGGAACTCTGAGAACTGTGATCTTTCAGGAGTGCTCTTTGCCATCTAGAACGGGGAAAATGGGTCATGGGCCAGCTAACAGTCTCAACATACTTTGTCTGTTAGAAACATATGTTACCCCTAAGTACTTGGTGATATTACTAAACATCCAAGTCAGCACCCAGCATACTAAACACTGCATGAACTATTGAATAATTGACCTAAGATTACTCAGTGTGGAGACGCCAAAAACGAAATTAGAACCTGAAGTGCCACCTAAGCCCTGAGCCCTTCCCCTGGCCTCCTTACTTCCAGGTCTGGGTCCAGAAGTACCTGGTAGACCTAGACAAGAGAGGCAGCAGAAGGTTAAGGTGGGACCTTCTGCTTTACCACCAGCCTTCTCAGACTTGTCCACGAGCAGCAGTGTGAAGAGAACAACAGGAAATGGAAGAGTATCTGCAAAACGGGAGGGAGCTCAGACGTAGGCAGCTCTGCCGGGCCTCCCCAGACATTCTCAGCATGAATGAAGGGAGGACAGGCACCCAAGCACGGGGCCACTGGCTGCAGAAAGGGGAGGCAGCAGGCACCCAGCAGGTTTATGCTGTAGGAAGATATTAAAACGACTTCCACGGGAGCTAATAGGAAATGTATCAATCTTCCTTTCTTTTTTATCCCCCCTTCCCAACATACACACACACACTCATACACTCACATATACACACAGAGAGACACACACACTCACACACTCACACATACACACAGAGAGAGACACACACACTCCTTTTTTTTTTTTAATTGACTTACCATTATTGCCAGGAGTAACCACCAGGCCCTGTGAGCCCCCAAAACTAAACAAAATAAGTCTCTTCTTCTCTCTTCTGGTCTTAATTATCCTCCCCCCACCCTACCCCTTGAGCTCCACCAAGTTGCAAAGGACAAGTGTCCTTAGGAAAGAACATGCTAGATGTCCAGCTCATCCAGAAGCGATGCAAAGGCCTGAATTGCCACATTTTAGTCTGATGCCCAAAATATTGGCTATAAGTTCTCTGGGTTGCTTCAAAACAACTCCGCATTCACCAGATTTTATTTTACTAATAATTATTTGGCTAGCGTTCTCTTTCCAAATACTGCTTTATAGATGTTTTGCAAGGTTCTTGAAATGGGAATAAATTTGATTTATGTGGTGGAACATAACATCAGCAGTTGATTTAATTATGGGATATAAATGCATATGGAAATGTTTAAAAGAAATTTCCATTGTCAATTAGTTTTTTGAAAACAAAGGAGATTCCTAAGTTTAAAGAGATACATGGTAAACTATGAAAGAATATTTTAAGACTAACATTATGAAACTTATTCTTTTTGTTTATTATACTCCCTCCGTTACCTCTCCGCAGATTTTGCTATTAACATGTGTCAGAAGTTTTTTATTGTCTATTTGTTTCACAAATTGAATTACAATCTGATGGATTAGTTTCATTAAAAAGTTACAGGGAATTAAAAAATGCCATAATATTAAAAATAATAAAATATACCTAACTCAAATAAAAATAATAAAGACAAATAGAAAAGGAAGAAAATATTCAAAATACCATAATCTGCTTGCCTCTTCATGTCTGTAATTTGAATGATTTATGACCCATCATAAAATAGCATTTGTATCTTCAATTAATTCATTATCAATTAGCCTTTGGTGTCTTTCAGTTCTCTGAGAATTTATGAGGCAAATGTTCAGAGCATATTCTGACTTCTGTCACTGCGACTTAATAGAACCATTTGTTAGCCTTGTTTTCTCTAAAGAATCCTTTAAGACTTGAGGATATAATTGCTCGCACTTCATTAATTTCCTAATGAGGAAAGTATTATTCTAAGGGTATTGAGATCTCTAGACACTGGTTGTTAAAACATTTCCAATGAGGGTGTGCTACTGTTCTCTTCCCACTTCCTGCCCAGCTTCCAAAACATGAAAATTCAGGCAGCAGTGGTCTTTAGGTGCCATTATTAATATTTGTCAGGTCGTGTGATCCCTGCATTTTAGAGCTTAAAGGAAACCGATAGGTTTGAAGATCTATTTGGTATTCTGAGACCTCTGGGCTGAACTCTTTGATGTTCCTCTGTGTGTCACTGAATTCTTAATCCTAGTCATTGCCTTGACCAAATCCTTGCATGGAATGAATAATTCCTGCTCTACTCAATGGAACATTTCACTTCACTTTTTCAAAGGTAGATTTATGAGAGAAATAGACACCACTTTAGAAAATTTGATCCAAATTTCTCAGCATGTTTTTTAAGTACTTTGAGGTAATAGTCCAAATCTAACTGCCTTTTTCATCCCCATGAGATTCCAAAAGTGTTTAAAACTATTCCTGTACTAACAAACTGCTCCCCCCGCCCCAAATTCATCCAAGGAACCAAATCATCAAAAGTCCTAAACTGATGGAAAATGACATTTAAGTCAGTACCATTTTAAAGAACTTCTCTCTAATGGACTCATTTTCAAGACATAGTGGTATGTGCAAACCATCCCTGAGCTCTGAAAAAGGCATAGATATGATTTTTAGCAAATGCATCACTGAGATAGAAAGACTGGAGAGCCAACTTGGTCACAATAGTGCTATTCTAATTCAAGTCACAAATCCTACTCTAAAGTAGATCTTCTTTCTTGTATTTATAGGATAGAAAGCAGTCTTACAGACTTAAACCTCATGCATTTCTGAGTATTCACCAGTTCTATTCTATTTTGAACACCTTCCACGAATCCTACTCTTTCATTTCTTGATGGAAGTGAGACACAAGGTCGTTGCCATCAGTTCAGAGATACCAGCACCTTGCAGTCCAAACTAGTTTACTCTGGGGGCTGGGGTGATAGCACAGCGGGTAGGGCATTTGCCTTTCACATAGCCGACCCGGGTTCAATTTCCAGCATCCCATATTGTCCCCTGAGCACTGCCAGGAGTAATTCCTGAGTGCAGAGCCAGGAGTAACCCAAATAATAATAATAAAAAAACTCGTTCACTTAAAGAAAAAACAATTCCCATGCATTGTTATCTATCTTAGTCTCCTTCCATGAGAATTGTCCTTAATTCTGCAGTATTCTATAAAGATGTTACTTTATTTTACTTTCTTAACTGGATTTTGTGTTCCCTGAAGTTCTTTTATTTCTTGGAGTGTAGAGGGAGGTGGAACTACACCTAACTGTGCTCAGGGGTCACTCCTGGTAGGCTCAGAGAACCCTATGGGGTGCCAGGGATAGAACCCAGGTCAGTCAAGTGAAAGAAAAGCGTCTTATCCGCTGTACTGTCTCTTCAGCCCCTGAAGTTGTAACTCAAAGTGCCAATCTTTTATGAGGTATCTTATATCAAAGAGTATATAATAAAGACTGAACTTGAATCTCCTCACTCTTTAATGAGTAAAATCCAAGCAAATCACTAAGTATGAGCATACAACCATTGCTTTCTAATTCCCTGGCTCTCGAATTCTACAATTAGTACTAAACCTAACTAATAGGGAAGGAGCCGGAATCTTTGTGAGTGGGTGTGACTGTTGCTTACAGGTTATTTCAATGATCTGTGTGTTCATGGAACATTAGTATTACACACAAACGTACTCCACAGGGAGGATACCCGTCCTCCCACACACACATACACACCAAAGAATCTTTATGACCATGTCTAGCATCTGGAAGAAAGCTCATGCTTTTCCATCTAGCTGCATGAGGTCAGACATTGACCCACCCTTCTGCATAAACTACTCTCTGAGGAGGGATTCTTGTTTCTGAGCAGTGAAATATGCATCTCTCTCTCTCTCTCTCTCTCTCTCTCTCTCTCTCTCTCTCTCTCTCTCTCTCTCTCTCGCTCTCGCTCTCGCTCTCGCTCTCACTCTGGCCTCAAACTTAAGCACCTCTTAACCCACCAACTATTTTTCTGCTGCTCTCTTCACCCAGGAACTAACATTCCACATGACAGTAGAGAGAACTGTTAGGTCATTTGCTGTGTGTGTTGTCAGTGAGGTCACACCAGGAATGGGCATAACTCGATTCATCCTTGATTTCATTACCACTTGAAACTTCCCTGCAAAATAGATGATTCCATATGTCCTAGAGTTCTTACAGGATGAGGCCTTCCAAGTTGCCATGTTGAACTCTACGTACTTTTATACTTTTATCTAAGGGCCACTGACAGTCCAATCGACTCCCATGACTCAACAGACCACCTGGCATTCTGGTTATTGTTACCAAGGGTCTGTGCTAGACACTGCATATGTCTCTTACCTTACAGGAACTGCAAGAGAGGCTTTTGTGTTTCTTCTTTTTAAACTTAAGAGGGAACTGGGATTCAGGAACAGAACTTGCCTAAAACCTCTAATCTAGGAATGGGCCAAGCTGGTATTCAAAATAAGGTTGAGTCCAAAGTCTAAAACACTTTCTAGTGTATCAGAGAAGCAAGTGGACTTAACTTATGGGCCTCATGGGATGTGTTGGTGGGGGAGTGCTGTATACGCGGCCTTCTGAGGTGAAGCCCAGTCTGCGGAGAAGGCTGATACCTTGCTTGCTTGCCTCAGGCTTCACTGCTTGCTAGATTGTCTCCTGAGCATCATGAAATCCTTAGTCACCTAGTTTCCACTCGCCAGAGAGAGGAGGCTAATTTGCTTCCTTTTCTCTTCCCTTTTCATCAAACTTTTCATCAAAGAAAAGTATCCCTTTTTGAAGCTTTTAATCCCATCAAGTGAGTGTTTTCTTCAAATCCCTTTCCTTGGTGCAGATTTTTTCATTCTTGGGCTGCAGAAAAACCAGAAGCAGCTTGATTTCACACATCCCTTTTCACCTGGTTATCTTCCCTTCCCCCAGCTATTATGTTCTCTTATTGCTGGCATCAGCCTGCCAGAGTGAGTGTGTGTGTGTGTGTGTGTGTGTGTGTGTGTGTGTGTGTGTCTCAACACAGATCTATGACCTGGACAAATTGTTTAACTTTTCTGCATGGAAGTTTACGACTGTGGGGGGGGAGGGGCAGGGGGAGGGACAGAAGAAAAGAGAGGAAATGGATACAAGAATAGACTGATTCTTAGCATTACCTGTATATCAGCATCACCTGAGCATTTTATAAACATACCTATTGCTGGTTCCCAGTCCAGACCCAGGGATCAGTTTACCAAAAGCTCCCCAATGATTCTAATATGCATCCATTCAGAGTCACCAGACTCCCACTAAATACTGCTAATATGCACGGCACAAAGTAATATAATGTACTAAATAAATGATCTGCCCTTATGTTCACTTCTGTGCAGGAAGGAAGGAAGGAAGGAAGGAAGGAAGGAAGGAAGGAAGGAAGGAAGGAAGGAAGGAAGGAAGGAAGGAAGGAAGGAAGGAAGGAAGGAAGGAAGGGAGGAAGGAAGGAAGGAAGGAAGGATGGACTAGCACCTTTAAATGCCTACCTGAAATTTTCTCAAAACAGATTTATACTTGCTTTCCCCCAGGAACTATTACATAATTCTGTTGCTGGATTTCTTCCTCCTTTTGCAACATTCAGTGTTCTGATTTGTAAATCTAGTGTTTCTCAAAGAGCTTTTTGTGTACCATCTGTAGCAGAACCGCCTGATGTGATTCTTGAAGAGAAAATGAAGATTCCCAGTGCCACCTGAGACCCACTAGACCAGAACCTGTGGACATGGTGTAGGAATCACAGTTGTCCGTAAGTTCCCAGGGGACAAACACGACTGTGCTCAGGACCCTCCCCCTGACTTAGCTGCAGGGCACATTGCTCAGAGCTTATCACTTTAAAGGAAAGGCTGAGCTATAAGTTTTTATGAACATTAGGAATGCGGAAAGGGGATGTTTATCAGAAAAGGAACTCAGCAGAAATTCCAGCTAGGGCCAGAATAGACCTTTGCTGACCCTTGACTTTCACCTTACTTCAAAATCCTCCTAACCCCAGGGGTGGAGATGCAGCATGCTAATGATGCTTCTGCAAGGCAGACAGAAACATGCTTTGTTCAGGGCACCTGCATACCCAGTTCCCTGTACTTCCCTCCATATGTGGGTGGAACTTCCCCAGACAGGGCCCGGAGAGTCAGATAAGACCTGCTGTCTGGGCAGCCTCTTTTGAGCACAGGATCTCAACACACAATCCCTGGATCTCTCCTCGGTCTGTGTCAAGCTCTATTCAAGCTGAGAGCCGAAAGAGAGCTTGGAGTCTTTAACACCACAAAGCAGCACACTGTAAAGCAGAGAGCTCTCTGCTGTTTAGGAGGATTCGTAGGACATGAGCCATAGCACCAAAGCATTAGCCATCCGTGGGAGCGTCATAAACACTATCTGGTTGCCACTGTTGTCACTGTGCCCCATACAAAGCAGTGGATGGTACAGCATATGCATATACAGTGTCCATCACTACCATTTCTCATGCCCTCCCTGTATGATGGCCATTGTGCTATCGGGATTATGCACTCTGCTGCATATGCACAGGGGCCACGTGTTTGGTTGCTTTTCTCATGGCCCTCCGGAAGTCAAACATGTGGCCCTGAGGACCCCAATGTTAGTGCCATCTGGATGACACGCAGCTATATGGAGTGATGTTAGCGGTGGGACTCACGACCTCATACCTGCAAAGCAAGTGCTCTCTATTGCTGAACCACAGCCCCAAACACGATCACACTATTTCTTAAAGCCGCATACTCCTTCATGTAATGATCTCTGCCCTCGAACTACTCTGTGAGAGAAGAGCCACTGAAATTGTGTTTTTGCTTGGTTAGGGTGCATCCCTCCCTCTTAATCATCTCCATCGAATCTATATAGAGCTTGAGGTCAGGAGCAAAGGGCTGTTCTCTGCTGAGCTTCTTTGTAAACAAGCTTACCTGGAGAACTTCTTCCCTGCTGGAGAAGCCAATTACCCAGTGCTGGGCGGGGAATATTGGTGGCCCCAGTGCTGAGGCTTGAAAATAGAAGTCCCAATTTGCTGAGCTACCCTGACTCAGAACTTCATCCCAATTTCTAGTTGCACATTTCTCCTTCCAAAAATGTGGCCAGTGCCTCATTCATAAAGCCTGGTTCTTATGAATGTGCCCATGGATATAAAATCTTTCTAATATCTTGTGCAAACATCTCATTTCATTTATAAGTCACCTGTTTTACCACATTCGCACTTAAGTAACTTGTTATGACATACGCAGACTTCAATGAGGATGTTGTCTAACAGGTAGATTTCACTACAGGAACTGAGAATTCGCAGATGTTGAGTTAAGTGGCAACAAGATTTGGCTTCATTCTTTCTCTTTACTTCTTTGTTTTAATTTTTGTTTTTTATCTGTTGTGCTCAGGGCTTATTCCCAGCTCGATGCTCTCGCAGTGTTCAGGGACTGTATGTGGTGCTGGGGATCCTAACTGGGATCTGATGGGTAGTGCGCAGGGCAAGTACCTAACCGCCTTGTACTTTGTTTCCAGCCCCAAAATCTTTTTTTTTCCTTCCTCCCTTCCTTCCTCCCTTCGTTCCTTTCTTTTCCTTTCTTTCTTTTTCTTCTTTCTCTTTCTTTCTTTCTTTCTATCTTTCTTTCTCTCTTCCTTTCTTTTTCTTTCTTTCTCTTCTATTTCTCTCTTCCTCTCTTTATTCTCTCTTTCTCTCTTTATTTCTCTTTCTTTCTGTCTTTCTTTCTCTTTCTTTCCCTCTTTATTTCTCTCCTTTATTTCTCTTTCTTTATCTCTTTACTTCTCTCTTTCTCTTTTCTTTCCTCCTTTCTTTCCTTCTGTCTCTCCTTTTCTTTCTTTCTTCCCTTCTTTATTGATGGAGGTACTGTGACTAACAATACTTTCAGTGATGCTTTCCCATGTGCATAATTCCAACATCACACTCATCACCAGTGTATCCACCTCCCTCCCTCCCCCAAGGCCCCCAATGATCCTCCATTTTCTCTTACATGTGGCCTTAGAGACTTCATTTTCTGATGCATCTAGACTATGAGCTGTGCTACAACCTTGTGCGCCCTGGGGAGGGATTTTCCCTCTCCACCCTGTTTTTCTGCGTGGAAAATGGCGGCGGCAACATCCACGTGGTGAGAGCCACCTCCTAAGACTCCCAACCCAGAGGTAATAGTTTGCAGTGATGTAGCTCGTAGGCCATCATGGTAGGGGGCACATTACCAGCACACTCTCTGCCCAGATAAGATCCAGAGCTGCTGCACACAAAACAGACCCTCTGCTCCTAAAGACTATGATCTGAGAGGTCTTCTAACCCATTTTGGCACCCAGAGCTGCTTCTTACAGAAATGCATCTAGACTGTAAACTGAGCTAAAATATCAGAAATCCAAAACTGAGCTCATAGAGTCTTCATTCTTATCATTGAAAAGAAATTATTAAATGATGCCTTTTCAGCAGGCCTGATTGTTGGGGGGAAATTCCAGACAATAATAGTGAGTTCTCTATTGAAATATTGAATGTATTCAATGTATAGAGAAAATAAAGTGCAGATCATTAGCTATTTAGGTGGGGGGTGGGGGGAGGGGGGTATATTGGGGTTCTTGGTGGTGAAACATGCTCACTGGTGAAGGGATGGGGGTTTAATCATTATATGACTGAGACTTAAATTAAAAAAAGAAAAAGACTTCATTTTCTGGAAGTATATTCCCTTCAAGGAGGATTTTTTTTTTTTTTTTTTTTTTTGCTTTTTGGGTCACACCCGGCGATGCACAGGGCTTACTTCTGGCTCTACACTCAGGAATTACCCCTGGCGGTGCCCAGGGGACCATATGGGATGCTGGGAATCGAACCCGGGTCAGCCTCTTGCAAGGCAAATGCCCCACCTGCTGTACTATCGCTCCAGCCCTCAAGGAGGAATATTTTGATGCTCAGGCTTGGCAATGATGTTGAACGAGGAAAGGTTAGTGATGAGTCCAAGGCCTGCTTTCTCTAGATGATTAGTCACTCCATGAGGTTATGTTTTCTGATTCCTAGTGACTCCCCAGTGGATTTTGAGTCACCTTTTTTAGTTGAACAAACTATGATAATTTTCTGAAGGGATTCTCAGTTGTACTCTGTCTGATTCAGCTAGAGAGCCTAGCTCTTTAATGGTACGGTCCACACCCCATAACCAAACACATCGCCATTGGCTCCCCAGGTTCACCCCACCATGGTATCTTGGGTTCAGATCACATGCACTCAATACCCATACAATATAACACAGGTGAGAATGACTCTTTCACCTACACTGAGAGGAAACCTGGTGTAGAGTCCTGGTTCTAATCACACTCTTCCACTGTTCAGAATTCAAATATCTATTCTAGACTACTATAAAGCTCATGAGGAAAAATATTCATTTAACAGTCATCCTTCCTACCCAAAGCTGATCTGTCTCTGTGCCAAGTACTTTGCCAGTGTTCTGATGCATTGTTTCCTTCTAGTCCTTGCATCAAGTTCTGGAGGTGCTACTCTCTATTATTCAGTTTTACAGGAGAAATAGAAGCATTCAGCCACAGTCAGAAAAACAAAACAAAACAAAATTTGTTGTTGTTTTATTTGGTCAGGGGGATCAGAGCTCCCAGTGGTGACCATAATGCTTGGCCAGGCCATTGGATGAGTCGATACAAGGCCCGAGGATGCAGAACTGTGAAGGCCCTTGGTTTTGGGGTCCACTATGGCCATCCTGGTGGTTCTGGGACCTTCCCAGTGGTGTTCTTGGGAGTTATATGGTGCTAAAGATTGAACTGGGCCCTTATGTGTACAAGGCCTGCACCTCTATGCTCTCTCCTGACCTCTAAGGAGGTTTAAAAGGTCTGACTCCAGAGCTTCATGATTTTACCACAACATAGGTTAGGTTGCTTTTATAATAAAATAACGTTTCAATAACTGACATTAATTGAGTGCTAGCTGTATGTCAGACATCTTGGCTGCACTTTACATGACTCATCAGGAAACCATTATTATTATTACCATTGGCAGAGTCAAAGACTGAGCCCCAGAGAGGCTAAATCAATCACCCAACATTACCTAATTAGGAAGAGGCCGATTGGCTTACCAGGGGCCCTCCTGACCAGCTTGTATCCATTTCTCAATCCTCCTATACTCCTATGATTCTTGAGTGACTATCATGAATAATAGAATTAGGACCAGGGATAGCTCAATGGTAGAATCTATGGCTTGCAGGTATGAAGCTGAGAGTTCTATACCTAACAGATTCCCACATGCCACGTGGGATCCTGTCAGCCCTCCATTTGGGATCCTTGGTGCCACAGTAAAGCATTATCTAATACACAACAAACAATTCTGCTGCCCCAACAAGCACTATTACCAAAGTATATGTGGCCCTCAGTGATCATGACAACAAAGAGAAGGAAAGGGGGAACTTTTTAAATAAAAAATTTAGCTTAGGAAAATAGCAGTCTGGGGGTCATTTGCTCACCATCAGAGCATATATTTTGTGCATATGATACCCTTTGTTCAATCCCCTACACCCCAGAGATTCTGTGGCCATGACACAGGAAAAAGTCTTTTTCAGTGATGCCCAGCTATCTTTCTGAGCATGCTCTCACAGGAGTAGGGCTCTGACCTGGGGCTCAGGCAGGGCTGAGACTGGGTGAGGCTAGTTACACCAAACCTGTAGGACAGAGTTGTGAGGAATGAGTGGTCAAAGACCTCCATCCCAATGCTGGTTCAGATGCAATAAAGAAACATGGGGGCCATGAACAGATGAAGAGTGACTGTGCAGAGAGGAACAACCAGATCCAAGACACAAGAATTTAGAGAGCAACACAAATCAGGCAGCATTGGGATCTGAGGTGAGACTGAAGGATGAGAGCGTGGGAGCAAAGGGGGAGAGAAAGCATGGGGGCAGGGCGGGGGAGGACAAATGCTGCCACTGGGCTCATCAGAAGCCTCCTACACTGAGTCAATCCATCCCTGGCTAAATCAAACCCACACGCCTCGTGGACTTTCTTTGTAATGTCTTCCCTGTAGAGATTAAGAATCTATCTTCCTCCCTCGCAGAGCCCACTAACATTTCCCGTTTGCCATTTACCCAATTTCCTCTGACTGGAACAGCCATCCGCTGCATTCATTAAAGATTTTTATTGTGAGAGTGTCTTGACTCTGGTTAGCGTCTTCAATAAAACATGTCTCACTTTGTTCTCTCCCAGTCAATCTCCCTGGACACCCCACATAATCATCCTTTTGTAAACAAAGCCGGCTTTGAAACCACTAGGAGTCCTGCAAGACTGAGAGAGAGGAGAATGAGCTACAGGCTCCCTGGTGGAAGTTGGAGACTGAAAATCTTTCATAACCTTCATTGTGTTCCCTGATTATGAATGTACAGGCTGCATTGTAGAAAATACAACAAACCATCCTGAAAAAAAATCAAAACTATTATTGAGCAGAGAGAAGGAAATGTAATATCCAGTATATTGGATATATCATTTTTAGTATTTCACATCAAATTATGCATCATTTTATTTCCCGTTTTTTTCTCTCGCACTTAACACAGATCAAAAGTGTTTCCCCGTGTCAGATCAATATGCATTGTAGGTATTTTCAGTGATTACAGGCACTTAGAATTCAGGGTTAAATTTTTTGCCTTTTAATAATAGGCTGCTGGTTTTGCTCTGTGGTTGCATATTCAAGCTTTGCCTTATCAGTTTCCTCCCTCTGCATTCTGACATTTAGGACACTGATTCTGAGACTCAGAAGACCCTGCTGACTAGGCACTGGAAAAGATAACACTCTGGGCTTTGTCTTGAATTCTACCACCCACTCCCGAAGCAACCATGGCCAAGTCCACCTTCTGTGTGTGCCATTTTCCACATCTGGCAGGGCACAGCCTCTAATTTACACTTTCAGCATTGGGGCAAATGAGATGATCCCACCTGGCAAGCCATGGCTCTGAACTGCAGAGGAGCGAGTGGAACTCTGAGCCAAACTCCATGCAGGGCATTTTGTCATCTGAGCCCTCCAAGAACAAAGCGAACATTAAGAACCGACATTCTAGGGGCCAGGAAGATGGTCCAGGGATTAGGAACAATGAATTGCATGTGTCTGGTCCTGATTTAGATTCGGGCATGGTGTGGCCCCCTGAGCATCACTGAGGTTGCCCCTGCTGGGCCTAGAGAATCAACAAAGTGGCCCTAGTAGCCCCTGACATTGAAGGGTCCAAACAGCACCTAGCATTGAACTGAGGGCTGGTATGGTGGAGAATTATCAGGGGTAGCCCCCCTAAACCCTTTCTCCCTCAAAAAGACTGTCATTACCTGCTGGCTGAAGAGGAAATTGAGACTCTGGAAGACTAAAGAATTTGGCAGACGCCTAGTAAGTCATGAGATGGGGCTCAAGCACAGCCTGAACTTGGTGTCCTTGGGTGTGGCTGTGGCTTTTACTAGGATAAATCTCTTCCCAAGAATACAGCTCTGGGACCAGGTCCTGCGAGAGAGCACTTGACCAGCTGCTTTGAGATAGCACATCTGCACATTTTGGATGCCAAGAGAAATCTGTACATAAGACTTTCATTGCTGTTGTTTAATATTCAGCAGGAAGTCCTGAGAACAGACGGTAACCCAGGAGAGAAAAATGGCTTTCCAGACACAATTGGGAAATTGCAATGACGCCGGGATCCAGTTTTCAAAAGAAGCCAAGATCCCGACATGAGCGAGGGCCCTGGACTTCATTATCTTTCCTGAGTGTTTTAATCATAAAAGCATGCATTTCTTGAACATCTCTGCTGGTTTTGCTCCTCCCCTGCACAGGAAAATGATATTTTGAGTGTTTGTAGCCACCTCACAGATCTGGATCTATTTTTGTGAACACAGACACAGCCTCCTGTATCCTGTCCCAAGTCTCTCCTCCAGTGTGGCATGGCTGCCTCTCCCCTCCCCTGCAACACACACACATACACACTCACACGTGCAAAGGCCCACGGAAGCCTGGGATAGAGAGCCACTACACCAGCCCACCTCACTGTCCCCCACAATGACTCATGCATCACCAAGAGCAACCAAGATGTCTCAGAGCTCTGCCTTCACCACAGCTATCCCTCAGCTACCTCTACCAGGCCCGGCGCTATGTCCAATCTGTACCCAAGTGATTCACACATTGTTCTGGATGAGGAAGAAACGGGAACGGGAAGGAGGTCAGCTTGGGCCTGCCAGACTAAATCCACACTGTCCAGTGCCACAACGATGATCACATGGCTACCAAACACTTGAAAGTAGCTCTGCTAAATGAAATGAGTCACACAGAGAGGGACAGACATAGAATGACTGCACTCACTTGTGGAATATAAAGTACATAATAGGAGACTAACACCCAGGGATAGTAAAGATAAGGGCCAGGAGTATTGCTCCACAGCTTGGAAGCTGTTCTCACATGCTGGGGGAAAAGGCAGCTGGGATAGAGAAGGGACCACTAAGTAAATGATGATTGGAGAGACCATTCGGGATGGGAAATGTGTGCTGAAAGTATACTATGGACCAAACATGACGGCCGCTTAGTACCTGTACTGCAAACCATAACGCCCAAAATGAGAGAGAGAGAGTAAAAGGGAATGTGCCTGCCACAGAGGTGGGGGTGGGGGGTGGTAGTGGAGGAGTGATGGGAAGAGGGTGGCAGGAGGGATATTGGGAACATCGGTGGTAGAGAATGAGCACTGGTGGAGGGATGGGTACTCAATCATTGCATGACTGAAACGTAATCCCGAAAGGTTGTAAGTCTGTAACTATACCTCATGGTGATCCATTAAATAAATAAATAAATAAATAGCTCATGCCCTGGGCTAGTCCAGATTGAGATGGGCAAGAGATTTAAAATTTAAAATTAAAAATATTTTATATGAAAAAAGAATGAAAACTATCTTAGGAATAATTCTTTGGGGACAGAAGCGAGATTGAATAATAGGTCTAGAGATAACCAAAACATGGCCACTGATGAGAGCCAAGTTTTCTATCACCATCCACAGAGAAATATTGTTTGAACACATTCATGATTCCCTATACAGGACATGTCCCAGGATGGCTCACTCCTCACTAAACTTGTATTTGTCACACTGGAGACAGCCTGCAACTGTATTGTGTTTTGAACCACAGAGGAGGCTCCATAGGGCCAGGAAAGAAATTTTGGGGTTACGCTGCAAGATCCACTCTTCTATTGTTTGATAAATTTGGGGTTCAGTTCTTCCAAGCGGTGCTTAAAGGACCTAAGGCCACTCCTGGCAATACTCAGCCAACCAGGCTGGTGTTCCATACTAAGACTAAGGAGTTGGTGCTGCCTGGTCCTGCTGTGTCATAGTCACCAGAACTATACCTGGTGATAGCCAGGAGTCCCAGTGGTTCATTGCTGAACCCGAATTTGGTACATGCAAGGCCTGCACCAGACCCTTCTCTCCCTGACCCCCTGGATCCAGTCTCAGACCTGGTGCCCTAAGTCTTGCTTGTCTTTCTTCATGGAAAATGGCTCTAAAGTTACTGACTTGAGGGCCAGAGAGATACCATGATGACTGGGCATGTGCCTTGCATGCAGCTGACTACATATCAACCCCCAGTATCCCATATGGTCCCTCAAACCATCCATGAGTGATCCTTGAGTGCAGAACCAGAAGTAAACCCTGAGCAATGCCAGGTATGCCCCACTCCCCACCTTCCCCAAAAAAACTACTGCTTTGAGAAGATATAATGAACGGATTAAGGCATTTGTCTGGCATGTACCCTACCCCAATTTAAGACACAGCACCACATGCAGTGCCCCCCCACAACTGCCAGATGGTCCCTGGAGTTTCCTGAGCATTCGTGGGGTGGCCCAGATATGCCCAGCACTGCAGGGTCTGAGCAACACAGCCTCCTCATGTGCCCACAGTAACCTGCCATCCTGGAGGACCAAGAATAAGCAGGAAGAGTCCCCTGGCTCTCCTGAGCACTGCTTGGGAGATCCCTCCCAGCAAAACACACACACACACACACACACACACACACACACACACACACCCCTCTCCACAGCCCCTTCCACCTCTGACAGGATTCTCAGTGTCCCAGTGCGAACAGCACAGGCCTCTTACCAGTGAGCAGCATGGGGTGCATTAGGCCTCTGGGGCCAGAACCAGCCTGCTCCTTTCTGACCCTGAAGGCAATATCAGGTGGAAGTGATCATGGACTAAAAGTGTCTTATCCTGCCTCACTTGTGGCCACAGAACAAGCAGCTCCCACCAGAAAGAACAGAGATCCTCATCCTGTACTTCCCCCAGGACCAGGCCCCTTTAAGGGGCACTAGGGCCTGGGAACAACCCCTCCTCTCTCCCAGCAGAGGGTGGGGTACATATGGTCTCTATGTATAGGACATCTGCTGTGTATCTAGCCCTAAACGGGAGGGCTGAAGCAAACCCCTCTTCCAGCCCCCTTCCCCTGAGAGACCAGATGGCGCACAATTGGGCTCTGGTGAGAGGCTGAGCCTTTCTTTCCACAGCTAAAGAGACAGCTGAAGGTTGCAAACAATCTCTTTCCAGACTCTTGACTCCTGTCTGGAGCCTCTGAAGCAGTTGGGCGTGGCTCACTGTTATGACTTGGATCTAGGATTTCCTCTCCAGATTCAATTCTTTATGAGAACAAACTCCAAAAATACTCTGCTGAATACAGGACCTAAAGCAAGGACTGGACAGCAGTATCTTTGAAGAGCTCACAGGGGAATTAGCTGCAACTCCAGATTCCTCTTTCCTTTCTTTCTTCCTTTCTTCCTTTCTTCCTTCCTTTCTTCCTCCCTTCCTTCCTTCCTTCCTTCCTTCCTTCCTTCCTTTCTTTCTTTCTTTCTTCCTTTCTTTCTCCCTTCTTTTCTTTAATTTTTTTCTTTCTTTCTTTCCTTTATTTCTCTCTTCCTTCCTTTCCTTTCTTTCTTTCTTTCTTTCTTTCTTCTTTCTTTTCTTCTTTCTTTCTTTCTTTCTTTTCTTTATTTCTCTCTTCCTTTTCCCCTTCCTTCCTTCTTTCCCTCCCTCCCTTTCTACCTTCTTTCCTTCCTTCCTTCCTTCCTTCCTTCCTTCCTTCCTTCCTTCCTTCCTTCCTTCCTTCCTTCCTTCCTTCCTTCCTTCCTTTCTTCCTTCCTTTCCCACCACTTTCTTTCCTTTTTTTGTAGATTATTTCCCTCTCAGACCAAGAGGTCTGTCAGCTGCCTGACTCTTTGAACTTGGAAATTGCCTTTGATGGGGCTGGCTCTGGGTGTGGGTTCCTCTCCTCCTTGGCTCAGTGGTTCCAGTACATTTGTGGCATTTTAAGCGGCTATTTGTAAGCTTTAGTCAAAGTTTCACTTTGTTTTTGGTCTTTTCCCCTCTCAGATGGTCATTGAACACAAGGAACAATGGTCTGTGTGCCCAAGGGCAGATGAAAGGATAGCCAGCAAGTGGTAAACACATACAGAGAAATATTGTTTGAACTTGAAAAAGAAGAAATTTTTGGCACAGCACGTGCTACAGAATGTTCAACATGGATGAGTCTGATGCTAAAGGAAGTAAATCACTGCAAAAAGGCAAATGTTGTATGGTCCACTTATGTGAATGGACTACCTACAGCTGTCAAATCCACTGAGACAGAGAATGGTAATGTCAGCAACTGATGGCAAAAGGGACTAAGGATCAGGGACTAAGGGACTACACAACTAAAGAGTTGTGTAGTGGGTGTAGTTTTAATTCTGAAAGACAAAAGGACTTTTGGAGATTGATTACATCCAATATGAAGGTAGTGACCATGACTGAACTAGTCACTTAAAATGGTTAAGATGGTTAATCATATGTTTAAAATTGCTTTAAACTAGGCTGGAGAAATAGTAAAACACGTATGGTGCTTGCTTTGTATGTGGCCTGGATTTGATCCCCAACACCACATATAGTCTCCCTAGCCCCACCAGGAGTGACCCTTGAACACAGCCAAACATATCTTTTATTCCAAGATACCCCAAAATAGATAAAGGTTTTAAATAAGATTGTTTTAAAGACACAACAGTGGCACTAGATGAGATTGTAGTGGGAAGACTATGGTGGGGAAGTGACTTTCCTGTCTGTGATTTTAGGGGTGCCTGAAAGTCAGAAAAGTCTACCATGCTCAAATCTCTCTACCTCCGTGCATAGGGCATTTAGAGTTGGCCACATTGCATTCATCTGTCTATACTCCCTTCTCTTGTAAGCATTAAATCTGTGTGGGGCAAGATGTAACCTTACCTGAGTGAATTCCTTCATTTTCTATAACCATATTTTCCATTGTGGCTTTGCAATGTTTTAGAGCAAGAATGTAGAAAGTAAGAGAACTAGATCCCAGAAGAAATTGAACGTATTTTAGAATCATCTGTTCTTTCTGCCTATTTGTACACTCATTCACTAAACACTTCTTAAACAGCTCCCATGGGCCAGCCACTGTTTGTCCCTGCAGAGACGACTTCAAGACATTAAAAATGGGCTTCTCCACACTACTCAGTGCTGTTTCGGCAGCTCGTGTATAAATGCCTCTGCCCAGTGACATAAGGCCATTTAGTTGAGACATGAGGTCATTTAATTAAGGCATAAGGTCATTTAGTTCAAGGATTAGTATTAGCTCTTACTGTGAGTACCACATGTGCATTGGAGCATATGGGAGCTTGGATGGATGCAGGCATGTCGTGTGTAACATGACTCTTAGTCTGAGTTCTCCAGAAACAAACCCTGAAATGAGGATTTGAGTTCAAGTCATTTATTTAGACACTGGTCCCCAATAAGTGCTGAAAAGGGGATAAACAAGTGAAAGCAGATTTATTCTTGAGCTCTTATGAGTTCTTGAGAATTGTGAGAGATTTGCAAACAAAACTCAGAAGCTTAAGAAGTTCCAGTTGGTTGTGTAGTTGAAGTAGATGGGTCTAGGTCTCTCCCCAATGTTTAGGTCTCTCCTTTTACCCACATACAACATCACTGGCCCTGCCCTCCTATGCCCTGTCCTGATTACAATGTCCTAGTCCTGTCCCTGAACCTTCTGTCCACCTCTAATGTAGGATGGTCTAGTCTTGTCATGACATCTTTCTCTGACCAGCGTATGGTTCCTAATCTGAAATCTGCCCCTGTGTCCCTTGTTGTGTCTTGCTGCCCTGTCATCTGACACTTGACCTCTCTAGGGCTGTGGCTCCATGCCTGCTGAATGTTTCTTGGTTTACAGCCATAGCCATGTGTGTGGATGCCTTCTTGCCATCCATTTGGGCATAGGTGATGGGGCAAGAAGAGTGTTACCTGGGTGGGGGCTTCCTTTTATTTATTACTGTCTCCCACCATTATCAATTGATAGAATGGAAAGCTTCTCATTGGGAAAGATTTAAAATGATCAATTTATTAGTTTACATGGCAATCATCTTTTCCACTCTCACCATAACAAAATAGATAAGGAACAAAAGTCAATGAGTAGTAATTGCTGGTTACCCATGCAACCCGATGGAACACGGCTTGGAGCAGTAGTTCCCAAATTTACTTGGCCGATCACTTCTTTTCAGGAAAAAAGTTTACTCAGCACCACACCCCATACAAACACACACACACACACACACACACACACACACACACAGAGGTCATCTATGTTCTTAAAACCAACAAGCACAAAGTGTACCTATTTGCATCTGGAGTTTCTACCACACCCCTGAATCCTTCCATTATACCTCACTAGGAGCAGTACCATCCACTTTGGGAACCACTAGAGTCATCCTATAACAGATTGAAGTGGGATGGATTATTTTTCCTCCAACTTTCATTGGCCAAGGACTACTCTAATGGGAAATAATTCCAGCACTTATGGACAAGACCAACCCTCAAGCAGAAGGAGCTGTGCTTGCAGCGGCACTGCTGCCAATCAGGGAATAGAGAGAGCTGAGGGGATTAGACGGGATGGCCCACTTTCTGGATTCTTGGAGTCGGTGTTAAAGTCATCCAACTCACTGTCCCCGAACTTCCCTTTCCCACAAATGGAGGGAAGCATCCCAGGTTCCAAGGGAGCAGTCTCAGCAATAATCTCCACTTTTTTCTCACGCTTTTCCACATCCTTTTATGGGCAACAAGAAGCTAGGATTCTGCCCTACATCAGAAAGCACGACCCCGTCCCGCTGCCTGTTCTGTCAGGATGATAAAGCTGTTTTCCTTAATGTATTGCCTGGCTTGGTGTCAGGATGCCTATCCACAGCCCTGGAACATGGCCCACCTTGACAGGGTGATAGGTAGAAGCACGTACTTCTCTCTTCATGCATCCTTGTTGATAGCTCATCTACTATAGAAGAGTGCTCTGTCCTGAATGTGCATCTGAGTGGAGCACAGGGAGGAATCTAGGCCCTAGAGTTGGGCCCTGTCTTGTCCTCTCTCATCTGCAGAGAGCCTTGCCTTCCTGCTCCTCCACAGCAAGGCGGTCGAGTCTCTCCCACAGAGCCAGGAAAGAGGTCTGCATTTAAAGCCTGAGGAAACACATCAGGAAGTCGACTGAACTATGTAGCAACATTCTCTCTTCCCTGAGTCCCTCCTTATATAGCATCATCATTGTAAATGTGATGCTTCTGAGGCCATCTCACTGGCTCAACATTTATCTCTGAATTCCAAACTGGGTGAGGAGCAATGACATCATTGACCAAGGAATTCCTAGTGTCTATAAACCATCCCAATGCAACATTACATTTCAATGTCCTGCACCAAAGGTGGCTCCAGGGTTCCCTAAAATGGGACCTATTATGTATTGCACCGTCTTCTTGAATATTCACAGAGCTCATTAGTAAAGGCTCTTTGAAGCCCATCAATTACACTTTTTTTAAAATTATCTCAAATTTGTTTAAGTAGTGTTCATCAGTTTGACATATTAAACTGGAAACTTTTCTTTGACTGGAAACTTCTCATGACTGCAGTTGCTGCAAGCAGCTTTGAGGAATGAGATCATTTGTCCCTCCATGGCAGGCACCAGACTCACTCCCTGAGGTTGGGGCTCACTCCCCAAGCTCTGTGTTTCTCAGCTGTGAGGAAGGAGTCCACTGAATGCATGCCCTCTGCCCAGCTCCCTGGAGGCCAAGGGGCCAAGGAATGCTTAGATATCCGGAATGCACGGGATACTTGCCAAGTCAAAACTTATAATCTGACAACCAGTAAGGTCAACTTCTTAGCTGACATCAGAGTACCATCCCTGAACCATCCCCATCTTCTCTGCCTGACAGCACTGAACACATACACCGCTCTGTACCATCTTCCACAAGTCCTCTTCCATGAAGAGCTCTCATAGCTCTTCATCCTCATCTCCATTCAACTGTTCATTCGATTAACCTTTTCTACTTAGTTCTTCCCATCCTATACAGAGAACATCTGTGGACAAAGATTATATTTGATTCATGGTTGATCCCTAATACAGCATCTGATCCCTAACACAGGGTCAGACACTTTATACGCTTTTCAGCTGACTATAAGATCACCCCACCGCCAAGATATAGTATTTATAGTATAAAGTAGACTTGAGAAGTTCCAACCATCAGGCACAGTTTATATTATGGTCCTTAGTAAATGCCTTGGTTATTTGGATTTATTTTCTATATACCGATCTAATAGCCTAGTTCTCCCTCTTGGAGAACCTGACAAGCTACCAATAGTTTATTGCCTGCACGGGAGAGGCTGGCAAGCTCCCTATGGAGTATTCATATGCCAAATACAGTAACAGACTATACATACCTCTCGGAGAGCCCGGCAAGCTACCGAGATTATCCCGCCCACAGGAGCAGAGCCTGGCAAGCTACCCGTGGCGTATTCAATATGCCAAAAACAGTAATGATAGGTCTCATTCCCCTGACCCTGAAAGAGCCTCCAATAATTGGGAAAGACGAGTATTAGGAGAGGCTGCTAAAATCTCAGGGCTAAGAGGAATAGAGACGTTACTGGTGCCTGCTTGAGTAAATCGAACAATGGGATGACAGTGATACAGTGATATGGGGAAGCAATTAGATGCGTGAATAAATTGGTGAATGAAGTGGTTTCTGAGTTTAGTGGCAGAGGGCAGAAGCCATTCCAACTGTCTTACGTGGGGAGGAGTTTAACAACCGAAATTTGTTGTTAATGAAGTCCAGTGACTAGGCTTATGAAAGGAGACTATAAACTTGTTGGTCTCAGAAAAGCAAATAGAAACAAAGACACAGTGACAGGAGCTACTACTTCTACAGTGAAGAAAGAAGACTCAGGAAACTGCCATTTAACTGTTGGTACCAGGACCAAGTATGTGTGCCACCACCCAAGCAGAGCAAAGTGCTTCTCAGTACCCTTGAAGCTCAAAACCAGACAGTACTGATGGATGCTACCGAGGTCTGCAGGGCAGGACCAGCCAGCAGAGAGGTCATGCTCTCTGTCTCATCCCCAGGGACCAAACTTCACCAGTGTCCATTTATTGTGTACACTTTTGGTGGTGGGAGACCAAATTTTTGGATTTAGCTGAACTTTACAGAGATCTGGAAGGTAATCCTTCGTGCACTCCTCTCTCTAGGGTACTCAGACAAGGGATGCAATGCCTCCGAGAGAACCACTAAAATCACCAGAATAGGGTCTTTCACCACATATCAGAAACTAAAGGAGCCGCAAACCCATGGAGAGCTATCAAACAAGCCTGACACAAATTTGCATGCAGGTCAGTTAAACGTTCCAAATGACGGGGAATGGAGGAAGGGTGATGGCTCTGCCGTTGTTGCTGTGGTCTTTGATCTCACGCTGAGGAGTTTGTGAGAATCATGTCTCTGGCCATGTGATGGGTCTTCCTTGAATACATTCTCGATCCACTCTCCTTCGACATCCTGTATTATTCAGAGAAAGAGTCAATGCAGCCCCATTTCTCCGCGCCCGCACCCCCAGAATGACTGACGAAGAGGAGGAAGCTGCTTGGGACACCAGCAGCCCACCAGCAACCTGCAGTATGTGACTTGAGAGTTTCCGCCAGGTCCCCCGTGCAGAAATCTCTCTCTCTCTCCTTCAACTTTTTCCCTGGACTTTAGACAGAAACCCAAAACCGCGCGGCCTAATGTCATCTTAGTATCAGCAATATGTAATGGTTCCTTCTTAATGGGTCGGACTTTTGTGGGTGATCCTAACAAGAATAGTAAGTATTTTGTTGAAATATTGAAGGCAATCAAAATGGTAGCCATCTCTCTAGACTGAACTAAGCTATATCCCCACGCCGGCTGAGAAGAAATATCCTTCTTTCTCGGGAAGAAACGTGGTGTGGTGTCAAACATAGTGTGATGTCCATTAAGCAAACAGACCTGGTGGCGTGGGAATGGGAAATAAGGGGAAAAATTAGGTACATGGACCAGCGGGACGCTGGTGGTATCTCGAGCCGGAGCCGATATCAGCGCAAGACCTTTGGTTCCAGAAACTGCTTGCAGACACTCTACTAGACTATCAACTAAGCCAGAGCCCCACGCCGGCTGATGACGGGAAATAACCATCCTCTTCGGTTTTTTTCCCTTTGTCAGACAGCGTGGCGATTACTAAACAGGCATGAACTTGGTGGCGCGGGGCAAGGGGGAAAAAGAAAAGTTATGTAACAAACAGCAGGACTTAATATCTCTATATTCTTAGTAATGGAGAACTATCAAATGCCTCATTGGCAATAGGACTGTCTTTTTCTTTTTGGGGGGAAACCCCAGCAACGGTAGTGAGTTGTGTGTTGAAACATGGAATGTAATCGAGATAAGCGCGAATGAAGTGAAATTTATCACGTACAAGGGTGGGGACTAGGGAGGTGGGAGGGGGCGGCAGATATACTGGGGGGGTTGGTGATGGAAGATGGGCACTGGTGAAGGGAGGGGTGTTTGAATATTGTATAACTGACATAATCCTGAGAACTTTGTAACCCTCCACTTGGTGATACAATAAAAAAAAAAAAAAAAGAAAGAGTCAATGCAAAATGTGCAAACCCTGCACTGATGAGAGAAGTGAACCCTCCAGGACGTCACACGAGACTAAATGGCCACAGCTGCCTAGTGGTGAAGCTGACAGCAAAGTGGGACCACCATGGCCAGACAGGTTTCCCTCACGTTTGTGTTTTTGTTCTCTAGTGAAAACTGTGGGGGCCCCCTCTATCTCTTTAGGACTAGAGCAATCCTTGCCCAGCTGCTGTTTATACTAGAAGCTTATCGCTTCCAGCTGAGTCTCTCTCCAGAAATTCTTCTTGTCCAAATTATAAGCACTTATTGCAGAGGAGACCCATCCAATAAATACCTGATCTCCAGTCTCCTTACCTCAAAGGAGGACAAGTGAAGAGCCCCCCCAAACTCCAGTTCTCCCCAGGGGATGAGCACAGGCCTGTGTTGCAACTATGGTGTAATTCATCTCCTTCCTCTACCCAGTTCTGCTGCTCTGCTCCCCAAAATTGCCTGCATGCAGAACTCCATTGCAGGCTCTGGCTCCTGGGAAGCACAACCAAACACACACTCTGGAAATCTCCTCTGACTTCTATCAGATGGAGGCAAGAAAGGGCATCATAAAGATAAATAGATAGATAGATAGATAGATAGATAGATAGATAGATAGATAGATAGATAGATAGATAGGTAGGTAGATAGATAGATAGATAGATAGATAGATAGATAGATAGATAGATAGATAGATAGATAGATAGATAGATAGATAGATAGACAGGTAGATAGGTAGGTAGGTAGATAGATAGATAGATAGATAGATAGATAGATAGATAGATAGATAGATAGATAGATAGATAGATAGATAGATAGATTAACAGGACAATGTTATGACTGATACTACTGTTTTAGGAGACATCATGATAAAGCAAGTGGAAGATAGACATGACTGAGACCAAGGATAAATAAGACTAGAGGGAACAAAGGGATAGGTTATTGTCTGGAGAATCAAGTGTTTGCTCCAATTTTGTCATTTAGTTCTAAGATTGTGAAGTAATGGTTCCTAATTTTATTTGAACTGTTGCTTATTACTAATTACTAATTACTTATATGCAAATCATCCCCTTTCAGAAAAAAATATTATTCAGCATCCCCCCCCACCACACCAAAAATCATTCTTCTTTAAGTAAACAGAAATAATTCTTCTTTAAGTAAACAGAAAGTATAACTAACTGTATTTGAAGTACTATTTCCCACCCTCTCCCCCACCCCATTATTCCACTGCCTCTAAAAAGTAGACTAGCCCACTTTGGGCAACACTGCTATAGAGTAATAGTCTCCATCTTGGCCACACAATAGAATAACTATATATATATATATACATACCAATAGGACTGGGGATGTGGCTTGAATAGTAGAACTCATGCGGCCCTGGGTTTAATTCCTGGCACCAGAAGACCCCTTGAGCACCACTGGTTGTGGCCCTGGTAACCCACAAACATAACAGGGAATGGTCCCCAAAACTAACCAAAAAATACTGATGTCTTGAATCTGTATCTTTTGAATTCCATCCTGGCTGTCATTTGGTAATCCGTCTCTCTGAGCTTGGATTCTTCATCAGTTAAAAAAGGTCTCATAGCAAACGTGCAGGGAGTCACCATTTCTAGTTCCTCTTTGAACAAGAAACAGCCTGAAGGAAAATGCTGCTTTTCTGTAGCTAAGGACTTAGCAATAGGGAGTGGAGCGACATTTGCTTACCCCAGGCTAAATAAAATTAGCCCTTCTAAATCCAATTTAATTAATAACATACTATTGAACAACTATTGGGCCAAAGAGGAAATAAAAGAATAAATGAAAAGAGTTCTTGGATACAAATGAGAACAAGGACACAAGCTTTGAGAACACATGGGACATAGAAAAAAAAGTACTGAGAGTTCATACCAATACAAGTTCACGTTGGGAAATAAAAATCAAATAAACAACAACCTTACATCTTAAACTAAAAAAGAACAAATAAAACCCCAAAGTAAGTAAAAATTTAAAATTAGAGTTGAAGAGTTGATTTAGACTTTTAAAAATACAAAAGATGAATGAAACCAAGAGCTGGTTGTTTTTAAAGCACAAATAGCAAACTTTCACTATTCTCAAAGGGAAAAAAAGACGAAAAAAATCTGATCCAAAATAGAAGGGACGAAGTAACTATCAATATCACAGAAATACAAATGATCATAAGACATAACTATGAACAACTTTATGCCACTAACTGAGAGAACATAGAAAAATTGGATAAATGTTTGGAATTATACAAATTCCTAAGACTGAGTCAGGAGGAAGTAGAAAATATGAACATACTAATTACCAATATGCAAATTGAAACAATCATCAAAATCCTCACTTCCCCAAAAAAGCCCAGCACCAGATGGTAGTGAGTCTTCCCACACTTTCAAAGAGCATCTATAAGAGAGAACGGAGGGGGGAGAGAGAGAGAGAGAGAGACAGAGAGACAGAGAGACACAGAGAGAGAGAGAGAGAGAGAGAGAGAGAAAGCCTATCTTAAGCTATTCATGAAAGTTGAAGACAGAGAAGTTTTTCCTAACATTTCTATGCTACCCTTATTACCTCATTACCCTGAGACCAAATACAGATAAGAAACTGGGCCTGAAGAGATAGTACAGCAGGTAAGGCACTGGTCTTGCACATAGTTGACCTGGGTTCAAGTCCTCGCATCACATATGGTCGTTCCCCCCCCTCAGCAGTGATACCTGAGTACAGAGCCAGGAGTAATCCCTGAACACTGTCAGGTATGCCCCTGCAAAAAAAATTAGCACTCTAGCAATGTCGTCCCGTTGCTCACCAGTGATGTCTCCATTGTGAGACTTGTTACTGTTTTTGGCACAGCCGGTAGGGCATTTGCCTTGCACATGGCCAACTTGGGTTCGATTCCCTGTCCCTCTCGAAGAGCCCGGCAAGCTACCAAAAGTATCCCGCCTGCACGGCAGAGCCTGGCAAGCTATCCATGGCATATTCAATATGCCAAAAGCAGTAACAGCAAAAAAAATTAACAACAAAAAATACATACCAACATCCCTAGTGAATACAGATGTGAAGATTTTTAATAAAATCTCAGTTAAAAATCAGATTCAACAATACACCAAGAATCATACACTATGAAAGTGAGATTTATTACAGGGATGCAAAAATGACCATATATGCATTTGTGATATATGACATCAACAAAAGGGAAAATAAATATCATATGATCATGGCCACAATATTTACAATAATCAAACCAAGGAAACAACCAAGTAAATAACAACAGATGAATGAATAAAGAAAATATTTTACAAAATGGAATATTACTCAGATATAATAAAAGGTGAAATATTGCTTTCTACTATAATTTAGATGAAACTAGAGAATATCGTGTTAAGCAAGTAAAATGGAGGACAGATACCAGATCATTTTTCTCATAAGTGGTATATAAATAAAACCAGAAAAGAGACAATGTTAATGAAAACAAATCCTGAGATTCTCCCAAGCAAGAAGGAGCAGAAGAGCAGAGGCAAATGAGAAGAAACTTAGGGACAATGGTATAGGGACATTAGCATTCTAGGATTGTGTGTGGTACATGTAACTGTGTGTCTGATACATTAATATCACCCTGTAATTCATTTTTAAAAAATAATAAGACCATGATCTAAAGATATTTCAAACTTCATTTTCTTACAAATAACACAGAGGAGAAAGAAAGGTTAGTCAGCTTCCCTTGTAAAATAGAGAAAAATTAATGGGTGTCCCATGGTTAGAGACCAACATCTTTGTAACAGTGGCTTCTTAATAGGCTGCTGTTTGTGGGGTGGGGGGGGAGAAGAAGAAGAAGAAGAAATTTCTTGCTGATTTATCTTTTTGACTTTTTCAAAGTTGCTTGAAATCAGGAACTGTGCCTCATTCTTCATCATTGGTCCTTCATGATTGTCGCCTCACTCAATACCTGAATACCTGGCACACAGCAAACACTCAGTAAATGCCTTTGATCATTTAACAGAAGAATAAACCTTGGATATAAAATAACTTGAAATTTTGTAGTCTTGTGTGCAGATCCATCTCCTGAACCCAGATGTGTTCTTTAACGCATTGTTTCCACAACAACTCCATAAAATAGTGCTCTAATGTCTTCCTACTACAAGTGATGATATCTCAGCTAAAAGAGTTATGCCCCAAGGTATAACATCCTCAGGTCAAGGGATCACAGAAGAGCAAATGAAACCTACTAAAAGGCTTCTGTCAGGAGGCAGTGGCCCAGCACTCACGGGGAAAGAGCAGAGACTAGTCAGTCCTGTTCTCCTCAGCCTCTCGGCCAGCTCTCTCTGCCACCATCACTGCCACGGGTCACTTGCCCTGCTGAGCCCAAGGGAGTGGTCCTAGATATAGCATTTCATTTCCTTCCTGCTTCGCAGATGAGGGGTGAAGATTCACACACAAGATGGGTAACTAATCCCAGAACACACAGTTCATGGAAAAGAAAACAGAGATTAAAATGTTTATCAAGTGCTAGTCTGGTGTGAATAGAAACCCAAGGATGCATCAGTCTCAAGTTTTGGAGCAATCACTAGGCATGGAAACAGAACTGAACAGTTCAAGACAATTCTTTACACCAGCCCTGACCCACATGTTCCAGACCCTTGAAGCTCACCCAGCCTGTGACGTTGAGGGTGAAGGTTGGGGTTGCAGGATACAGATTTCAGTAATGAGGCAAGGGAAGGAGTAGGGACATTAATAACAAGTGATGGCTGCCAGAGGGTGAGGGAGAGAAAAGGTATCACCAAAATGGTCAACCCTCTGTATAGTTCAACAGTCTCTGGAGCAAAAACCTGAACCCCCAGTTCCACAGACAGCAGATTGGGGGTGCTGGACTCCTAAATGTCTAGTGTTAAGTCCTGGGCATTTCAACTTGCAGCCCTAGAGCTGCTGGCTGTTACCATGGTTGCACCAATGTCCTAGCCATAGCTTCACAGTGCAACATACAACTAACATCCTGCATGACAGACCTTAGCTTTAGGGATAAACACAGCAGCATCGAACTCTTCTGGGCAGAGATCTCCACACCTACCCAGCACCATCCCTCCTCCATGACAGTTTGCTTCCTGACCCAGACAAGGCCCGAAGACCTACCATCTACCCAGTCACAGCTTTGTCAGGTTGCATGTCTTCACCAAGCTGCTTGGGTCTGGATTGTGTCACAGCAGAAGCAAAAGGTCTTCAGGTAGAGCAACTTGTCCAAACATTGTTAGTCTGCAGGGAACAGCCTAGCATGTGGGTCACTGTGCTGGGTGCTCTGACCTCCCACTGGACAATGGTGCTTAGGCCTGCAGGACACTGAAAAGTTTTGCAGGGAGTTCCTGCCAGATTGTACTTGTAATAGTAGAGGCTGCTGAGGGGGCCTGCCCCATCCTACCATCTGGGTGGATGAGGCTAGGGGGACAAGATGGTTCTCAAGGAAGTCAAAGAAACCCAGCTGATCCTTCTCCAAGTAAAGGAGACAGGGAGCCCAAAACAGAGAGGGTAGTTGTCTACTGCTCTACAAAGAAATAAAGCACCATCCCGGATGAGTCATCATCATCATCATCATCATCCAATTGATTATCGAATTTCTTGAGCAGTCTCAGTAATGTCTCCATTCGCCCTAGCCCTGAGATTTTAGAAGCCTTTCCACTTTCTACTTGTCCTTTCCAATGGTGCCACTTTCAGGGTCAGGGGAATGAGACCCAGCATTGTTACTGTTTTAGGCATATGAATACACCATGGGGAGTTTGGGAGGCTCTCCCATGTGGGCAGGAAGCTCTCAGTAGCTTGCCAGGTTCTCCCAGAGGGAGAAGTAGGCTATAAGATGCTTCCAGGAGCTTGGTAAAGTCTCTGGATGTTGGCCATTGGTGGGATTACACGGCACCGAGGGCAGTTCCTGGGTGTGACCGCCTAGCTACTGGAAAATGGGAAATCTGGGCGGAAGAGGCCCAGTCTCAATCCGAGCAGGCTTGGAGGTCTCAGCCCCAGGTCCCACACACCTGGGTTCCTCTGCCGATTCCTTCATGTGTGAGGCTTGTCCAAACATGTGGAGAAGGGCCTTGAGCATGGCTGTCGCTAGGCTCCGGAGGTCTTCGGCTGCGGGAGCTCTGCTCAGGGTGGGGAGAGAAGCTGGAGCCCATCCCCTCCGAGGGGCCCCGGATGAGTAGAAAAGAAAAAAAAAAATCTCTGAAAGCTGCTAAGATCCTGAAGGGTCCAAAATGCCCTGAGAGCAAGAAAATTGGTTGGGAAAGCAGTAGTAATTTCTCAAGCAAAGGGAGTAGGGAAGGACCATTATCCATCACATGCTAAGCCCGGATCCAGCCACTTTTACATATGCATTTAATACTGGGGATGATTCTAGGAGTGGTGGTTGTCAGCTCTGTTTTATTCAGAGCAAAGTGCAGGGAGTCTAAGCTACTTAACTCCAGATTGTAAAGAAAGTGGCAGAGTTGGGATTTGTACATGGGTAAGAACTGTGGGAGCTTGTCAACAGGCACCCAAGGTCCCAAGGTAAGGAAGTGGTCGAGTATTAATTTTCCCTTCAAGCTATGACATTGCCTCTGAGTTCTGCATCTGGGTGTCCATAAGCCCCGAGGAGTTGTTTATCCCAGAATTCTCCAGTTTCCTCATTGGCAGCTAGAACAAAAACAGTGTCAGCTCTACCATAAATGTATCTGGCACCAGTTCATCTGTAAATTTGTTATATCACCTGGCCTCATGAGCTACCTCAAATAGCTCACTTTTATTTTCCTGAGCCAAGAGGTTTCTCCAAGGGGCCAGAGAGAGAGCACAATGGACGGGAACTCATGCTTTGCATGCAGGAGCCCATTGCTTGCACCAAAGTGCTCTGGCCCTAGTAGTAACATGATGAACAGTAGATTTCAGGGGATCTCTCATCATCACTGATGATCTGGCTGCTGCTACTGCTTTATGTGATCACCACCTCTTTGTCTCTAACCCAGCATCCATCATTAGCATCCAGGATACTCTGGCAGGCTAACTCACTTTCTTGTCAGAAGGATAAAATTTCAGATCCCTTGTAATTTGTGACATATAGCCAGCGCATTCTGGGAGTCTTCTTTTTGCAATTTGAAAGATACTGTGCCTTCTATTCCCGCTGCTGAGATCTCTACCCTGCCGTCATTTCCTGTGGATAGTTTTGATGACTAGTAGCATGGAAGGGGAAAAGTTTCTACAAGTGATTACACTCAATCTGCTGAAAATAAAAGACAATCCCATTGGTCCCAAGAGGTAAGAATAACGGTAGCTCAAGTCTCCATAAAAATGGCTAGGAAATCAAGGATATGTCAACAAAAATAAAGGGAACTGATCAAAATTCTTTGATAAAACACACACGCATATTGAAACGTGAAATATGAAACATTGAAACATGACTGTAGTCAGGGCATTGAACAACATTGTTCAAAGAACTGGAGAGATGGGAAAACAATGGTCCCCCGATGCCCTGAAAATGTGTGTTCTCTAGCCTGTGCCAGGAACACCAAACAGCATTGATTTCACTTAGACTTTCTTTTCCTAGGGATCCATTTTTCTAAATAGGATATGCCTTTCTTCTTCACATGACACCAATAAGTTACCATAGAAATTTGCAAACTGGAGCTTGTTCCAGAGTCTAGCACTATAATAGGGTAAAAGAGCATGTATAAATTTGACCATATTGAAATTTTGGTCCCAAAAATCCTGCTGGGGAAAAAAGTTCGTTATAAAAAAAATTTATAAAATTATGCCCTTTAAATTTTCTCACTATGGGAGTCGTGACCAAATTACAAATAATACATGCTGAAAATAGCACATTCAAGAAAAGAATTTAGTAATGAAACCTGCTTGACAAAATGAATCTGACTCAAGTTTTTCAGTCCAAATTTAGTCTCTGTGCTACCAGGTAACTCAGCATACATGCAAATCTTGTAAATGAATATAATTAGTATTGCTTTCATTAAAAAAGCGGAAGGTTTGCAATTCTTTTCTTTTTATCAGGATCTTTACCTTTATGCCTCAAGGTCACAGAAGGATACACAGTGGAAGAAGCTTTTATTGGCTAGGGAAAGAGGCCTAAATTCATTTCTTTCTCTTAGCCACTTCCCTCTGTACAGTGCCAGAGAAGCCTCAGGCAAAAGAACTAGTTCCTTGTAGTTTTTTAATAATATTTTTTAATATTCCTTGTCATTTATGGAGAGCTGGTGAGTTGATGAGTTCTTGGCAACTTGATAGGTCACAATGTATATATGCAACAAAGCAATACCAAAATCCTTTTCAGGGTAAGGCAGTGACTTCTAAAAGGGCAGCCCGAGGAATGTCCCCACAGAGCAGAAAACTAGCCAAGACTATCGAACTCTTTCTCCTCCAGTTTTCTCATTCACCTGCAGACCATGATAGAATTCATAAGGACAGGAACCAAACCCAGACCCACCACCCTGACCTGGCACCAGAAAACCCTAACATCCCAGTGCAGGACTGCCATCACGGGAATCCATAGTGGGTATTATGGTTCTGGTCCTAGCATCCTCTCTTGGAGACAAAAGAACATGTTTTCATGTCCCTTGATTCTTTTTATGCCAATGAGAAGAGCCTACCAATCTGAGATTACTCCCTACCAACATTTGGATCCGGGACATGCAAATCTGCCTCTGAAGCTGAGGATGCTTTCAGGAGTAAGAGCATTCTAAGGAGCACTATCCTGGAATTGAGGGCAGAGGGACTCACAGAGGTTCAGCCAAATCTGGCAAAGTAGAAGAGCAGAAATCAAAAGTAGTTCTAAAGAGCATACCTGACACTTGTCTTTGATTTTCTTAGGTGAGTGTTGCAGAGGTGGTCCTTGGGAAGATGCAGCTTAGAGTCTAAGAGATGAGAGACTCTTAGTCTTCAGTGGGATCCACATTCAATTATTCCCTCATTTGCATTATAAAGCAGTCAAATGCTATCTGTCTTGTTCTCCCCCTCCCGCCCCCTACAGCTGGTTATGCTCTCCTCCTAGTTAGGACACACAGGATCTGATCTTCTCTTTGGCCCAGTCCCTGTGCAATATTATCACTGTCAACACCTGCATCATACAGGTTGGTAAACACTTTTTAAGGAATCCTCTATTGCATAGTCCCTCCCATTCCCTGGAAACTCAGAAGCCTGCCTCACTCACCAGACTAGGACCAAAATATTAAAAGGTCTGCTATGCTATGTCAATAAGAAAATAATATCATAGAAACAGAAAGCTGTGAAACAGAAAAATTTATTCTTCAAAGGAGAAGTGAGCCATAGATTAGGGGCCCCTACTAAAGGGCTGGAAGGTTCATAGAAGTAAAAAAAAAATAGAAAAGAAAAGACAGGCAAATTCCTTAAAGGAATGATTAATAGATTTAGTGACCCATATTTCCTCCAGATGGCTACTGGCTGATAAGGGATGTTCGAAACCAGGAGGTTTGCTTTGCGCAAGCAAATATTTCAGGAGGCAGTTATTTCCAGCTCTTTGTCACTTGCAGGATATGGGCAGTGTCAGAGGAGCAATGGGTTAATGCTCACACAAGAAAGTCTTTTCAGCCCTTGTAAGAGAATTCTTGGACTTCAGAGGGGAGGCTTACCCCAGGAGACTCCATCGTGGATTATGCACCTCAAATTCATTCACCAATAATATTTTTAGAATTTACTATCAAACTCCTCTTCCCTGTCGACTGGTATAGACTTTATTGAAAAACAATGTGGACATTTCTAAAAAATCTAGGAACTGGGCTTCCATTTGACTCATCCACCCTACTATTCAGAATATAATCCAAGAACCGAAAAACAAAATGAAAAAGAGACATTTGCAACTCTGTGTTCTTTGCACCATTATCCACAATAGACAAAATCTGGAAACAGCCCAAGTGTCCAAGAATAGATGACTGGATAACAAAACTATGGTACATGTATACAATGGAATACTATTGGACCATAAGAGAAGATTAATTCATGCAGTTTGCTGCTACATGAAGAGACCTGGAGAGTACCATGCTAAGTGAAGTTAGTCAGAGGGAGAGACTAACACAGAATGATCTTATCATATGCAGAGTATAAGGAAACATCACTGTCACTGTCACTGTCATCCCATTGCTCATTGACTTGTTCCAGCGGGCACCAGTAACGTTTCCAAGTGTTTTTGGCATATTGAATATGCCACGGGTAGCTTGCCAGGCTCTGCAAGATACTCTTGGTAGCTTTCAGGGCTCTCCGAGAGGGATGGAGGAATCAAACCCGGGTCAGCTGTGTGCAAGGCAAATGCCCTCCCTGATGTGCTACCACTCTGGCCCCATGGAGGAATAATAAATGCCCAAAGACAATGGAAACAAAGAACATGAAATAGGGGGCTGGGGATATATGAAGGGAAGGGGCAATGACTACAGTGGAGGGAAGATCAATCAGGAGGAGGAGGTGGTGCTGAAAGGTGGTAAAGTGTTATGTATAAAACTCTATCCACGGGGCTGGTGCAACAGTGCAGTGGGTAGGGCGTTTGCCTCGCACACGGCCAACCCAGGTTCGATTCCCAGCATCTCATATGGTCCCCTGAGCACCGCCAGGAGTAATTCCTGAGTGCAAAAACAGGAGTAACCCCTGTTCATCACCAGGTGTGACCCAAAAAGAAAAAACAAAAACAAACAAATTAAAAAAAAAACCTCTATCGGCAACAGTACAGTAAACCACAATGCTAACACATATATTTTTAAAAAGTGCCCATCATAGGGGCAGACTGGTGGGTGGGAGGCAAAGAAGGGGGAAATTGATAGAGAGAAGTGAACACTGGTGAAGATATTGGTGTTGGAATATTGTATGCCTAGAACCCAATCATGAATAACTTTGTAATTTCATGGTGACCAAGAGTAAAAATTTTTTAAATTCCTATTCCCATGAAAATTTTCTTCCTGGTCTTATTACTTTTTATAAAAGCTTTATTGTGATATATTTTGCATGCCACATATTTCAGCATTGAAGATACAATTCAATGGGTTTTATTTAAGTTGTTTACAAAGTTGTGCAACCATCACAACACACACCCTGCCCTGGGGCATTATGGTTTGCAATACAGATACTGAAAGGTTATCAAGTATATCCCTTTATCAACTTTCAACACTCAGTTCTTTTTCAAAGTGCTCATTTCCAACTGATGAGAAAGAAGAAAAGTACCTGCCATAGAGGTGGGGTGCGGTGGGGGGGTGGAGGGGGGAGAGCAGCAATAGCAGGAGGAAAACTGGGGACATTGGTGGTGGCAAATGTTTACAGGTGAAGGGATAGGTGTTGGGACATTGTATGACTGAAACCCAATCATGAACAATTTTGAAACCATATATTTCACTATGATTCGATTAAAAAATAAATAAATTTTAAAATATTCTAATTTGTTTTCTGGGACTGGGATGTGGCACAGTAGTCGAGACTTTACCTTGCATGTGTGATGTCTTGGGTTTGATTTCCAGTATCATAATATTAAATCAATCTAATTTTTTAAAGGAAATAAAAGAGTCCATTTTCAGAGGCAGGATTACCTCTCAGGCACCTTCTAAATATGACATAACTCATCCAAGTTTGAGTGTCTGAACAATTTGGGCTCCAAACAATGCATACATATGCTTGCCAGTGTCAAATGCAAATGAGTTTACATTGAAAGTTCACGGTATGTTCCCAGGGGATATTGGAATTACCATTAGCATTCTTCTCTATTCCTTTTCTTTTCAAGGCCCAGGCTCTTGGGCCAGAGAGATGGCTCAAAGAACTAGAGCACATGGTGTGCACTCATGAGCCCTGGGGTTGATCCCTAGCATCACATGCTCCCCACGCTTCACCAGGAGTGAGTGCTAACCACTGAACCACAGTAGCACAGAAAAGGGAAGAAAGAAAAATATCTCTTTGTAGGTTTAAATTCTGTTGAGTATATGCAAAAGAATGTATCCAGGTAAATTTCAAATATGTCTTAATCAGTGTCTACTTCCCCTCCAACATTCCTTAGTAAAGGAGGCTTTAAGGAGCCTGACTAATATGCAATAGTAAATTTATATTCTAGTGTTCCAAGCACATAATGCAATCATAGTTTGCAAATGCAAATTTAAGGGAGACACTAGACTCAGTAAATAGAGATTTATGAGATTGTCTCATTAATATTTCTTGGAAACCAGGTATTACACAAAAGGAGTAAAATGAAAACCTCTATACCATTTTGAACAGACCGCTCACAATGAGTTATGTAAATGTTGCAAATAGGGGAAAATATAACAATGTTTTCCATACTAATAGGAAGGTTCAATCCTGTTTATTATACATTCAGTTCAATTTATTGCATGAGTGTTGTATTCATGCCAGTCATCATTTTTTAGACATAAAATGGAAGCATAAATTGATATTTTTTTCCTGCTTTGAAGTTTTCATTGTGCCAATTGAGAAAACATCCTCAGGGAAGACGCATATGCTCTAGGCAGAGCCCTAATCTTATACTTTCATAAAGCACTAAACCCCTGCTGTTTGCATAGCCAAAAGACAAAAAAACATCTCTATGTACTAACTGCACACTGGGGTGCAAAATCCAAAAGATCATGCTCCCTTCTAAAATATTTTATTATGTTTTATAATACATCTATGTGGAGGAGGATGTTTCATATAGCAAAATACCCCACCAGGAGCAGAACCAAACTAGACCAGTTGCTTAGAGAATAATACCAATGCGTGTGACTCACCCTTCCACACTATTCTTGGTAGCACAATCATATTATCCCAAGAACACTGGTGATTTCTTTGGAATGTGCTTACCCTGAATACCTCGGGGTAGATGTGCCTAAATCAATAAAATGTTCACAGGGAGGATTTTATTTGCCATCTCATATCCTGCAGGAAAATTATAGATATAGACTTCATCAGGTCCTAAGAAATCATCAGTTCAACTTAAACAATTTAGAGAAATCTGAGTTGATAGCAAAATCTTTACATATATAATTACACAGAATTTACCCAGAATGATCTGATTTGTTTTCTGAAAATATATGCTCCAGAAGAAAGTCTCTAGTATTAATTCTCTCTCTTCTTGAAATAGGAAGGGCTTTCCATCCACAAGAACATTGTAGTTAGTCTTCCATGATTTAAGTTCTACATCCCAGGAGGAGCAGAAGTAGATGCCATAAGTAGAGAGCCATCGTAGGAGCAGGTGAGCAGGTGAGGAGAGGTGTCTGTTAATCCTGGGAAAGTCAATGTTGGCTGCCTGTCCCACTCAGCACTTCCACATGGGGACCTCTCCAAAGGAGAGCCTGTGTGGATTCACATACAGAACATCATACATGTTGTGGACTTCATGATTCACATATTTCAATAATTCAGAAATTACCAGAAAGATATGTGACAGATGAGTTCCACAATCCAGGCCTGTTTGGATTGTGATGGGATTCGGTGACGTAAGAAGTCTTACAATGATAGAAACTGTTAGGATCCTCTACAAAGTGAAAAAAGCAAGAACACTGGCTCAGAGTATCAATTTGAGGTTTTTATATCTGCTTTTGCTCCATTTATTCTGGGGTTATACCCAACACGCGCATGGTTTACTCCTGGCTCTGTGCTCAGGATTCACTTTTGGCAGGACTCAAAGTACCTTTTTCAGTGCCAAGGTTCAAACTAGAACCAGCTGCATGCAGCACAAGTGCCTCAACCCCTGTGCTTTTGCTCTGGCCTGAGTTTTTGTATCTTAATCCTGACATATGGCTCTTGTCACATCATTCCTAACCAATGTGATATCTTTAAACTAATATTGAAACTGGAGAGATAGTAGAGCAGGTAAGGTGCTTGCCTTGCATTTGGTCAATCCTGAGTTTGTTTGGCACCACATATGGTTCCCCAAACACCACCAGGAATGATTCATGAGCACAGAGCTAGGAGTAAGACCTAAGCATTGCTGAGTATGCCCTCCACAAACAAACAAAAATAATATCATTGTCCACCAAAATTATTTATAAGAGCTTTTTTTGTTACTTAACTGACTTCAAAGTGTTGATTCGGCTTGACTTGCTCATACCTACTCACATTACTTAAACTTATGTTTTCCACATAAATTACCACAAATCCAACAGAACACTGTGTTCAAGACAGTGGGTACCAATAACAGTAATACCTCCAACTTTCCTGGATGCCTCAACCTTAGACTGTCGGCACGGAATAATCAGATCATGTACAGAAGACAAGAAGTCTTCCCCCTTAATGTGGGAATATCACTGTATCACTGTCACTGTCATCCTGCTGCTCATCGATTTGCTCAAGCAGGCACCAGAAATGTGAGACTTTTTGTTACTGGGCTGGAGCAATAGCACAGCGGGTAGGGCATTTGCCTTGCATATGGCTGACCTGGGTTCAATTCCTCCACCCCCCTCGGAGAGCCCGGCAAGTTACCAAGAGTATCTTGCCCTCACAGCAGAGCCTGGCAAGCTACCCATAGCGTATCCAATATGCCAAAAACAGTAACAACAAGTGGAAATATGTAAATTCTTTTATTTATTAATATTAAATTTACTCTTATCAGAAGAATCAAAGAAACTGAAAAATATAAATAATGTGATAAATGTGTAGAACCTCCACATTTATGGAAAAATTTAGAACAAGACTAAAAGGCTGGATAGCATTTATTTCTAAAACATGTATTTTTATTTTAGATAATCTTCGAAAGATAGTTCCCACTTTAATAACACTATGGTTTACAAAGTTGTTCATAATATAGTTGTTACAGGCATTCAATTTCCCAACACCAATACAGCCCCCAGAGTGACCCTTCCTCCACCATTGTCCCTAACTTCCCAACCACCCTCCAAGCCTGCCCCTCTAGCAGGCACATAATAAATTATTTTATATTGCTTGCTAAAATTAAAAGTTTGGTGGAATTGTCAAAAATACTTCAGTAAAAGAAAATTTGTGAAAATTGTTTTACCTCACCACAGGGTCATTAAGTTCTTGTCTGCCGATTAACTAAGCTGTTTGTCTTCTGTGTAATTGTGTTTATTTGTTGAGTTTAGTTTGTCTGTATGTTACTTTCCCATCTAATTTGGTGTGCTCCTACAGAGACATCACTGTCACTGTCATCCTGTTGCTCATCGATTTGTTCGAGCGGGCACCAGTAACGTCTCTCATTGTGAGACTTATTTGTTACTGTTTTTGGCATATCCAATACGCCACGGGTAGCTTGCCAGGCTCTGCTGTGTGGGCTCGATACTCACGGTAGCTTGCCGGGCTCTCCGAGAGGGGCAGAGGAATCGAACACGGGTCGGCCTTGTGAAAGGCGGATGCCCTACCGCTGTGCTATCGCTCCAGCCCACAGAGACGTAAGTATTGTGTAAATTGGAGATGTGTCATGGCCACATAGGCAGCCACACGGTATAGATATTTCAGGATCTGTCGATGGGCCTATGGGTAAGCTAACATGGCAGCTGTGGGATATGGGTGTGACATTGAGGGCTTTCAGAAGTATGTGGGGGTAAAGGAGAGGCTTCTTACCCCCACTCCAAGGAGACTCCAAAATTCTCAGCCTTAAAAAGCAGTGTACCTGCCACTGGCCAAGCAAGTGAAAACAGAGATAAATGAATGGGACTATCTCAAACTAAGAAGCTTCTGCACCTCAAGAGAAACAGTGACCAAAATACAAAGACAATCTACAGAATGGGAAAGGATATTTATGCAGTACCCATCTGATAAAGGATTGATATCAAGGATATACAATGCACTAGTTGAACTCCACAAGAAGAAAACTGCCAACCATATCAAAAAATGGGGTGATGAAATGAACAGAAACTTTCCCAAAGAAGAAATCAAATGGCTGAGAGGCACATGAGAAAATGTTCAACATCACTAATCATCAGGGAGATGCAGATCAAAACAACCATGAGATATGATCTCACACCACAGAGACTGGCCCACATCCCAAAAAGCAAAAACAACCGGTGTTGGCGTGGATGTGGGGAGAAAGGGACTCTTCTTCACTGCTGGTGGGAATGCCGACTGGTTCAGCCCTTTTGGAAAACAATATGGACGATTCTCAAAAAATTAGAAATTGAGCTTCCATTTGACCCAGCAATACCACTCCTGGGAATATATCCCGGAGAGGCAAAAAGGTATAGTAGAGATGGCATCTGTATTTCTATGTTCATTGCAGCACTGTTTACAATAGCCACAATCTGGAAAAAAACAGAGTACCCCCAAACAGATGACTGGTTAAAGAAACTCTGGCACATCTACACAATGGAATACTATGTAGCTGTCAGAAAACATGAAGTCATGAAATTTGCATATAAATGAATCAACATGGAAAGTATCATCTTGAGTGAAATGAGTCAGAAAGAAAGAGACAGACATAGAAAGATTGCACTCATATGTGGAATATAATGTAACTGAGAAGTACAAGTTGGCAATGATGCAACTTCCGGCAGATATCTCTCTGGACTTAGTTACTAAAATACTAAAATAAAGAAACCCAAAACCGTGCGGCCGCTAAGTGTGGTCACTCGACCTAATACCTCTTCATTCTCAGCAATGGAAAACAAATTATCTAATGCTTCCTTTTCAGCAGGTCCGACTTTAGGGGAGAGACTCTCCAAACAGTAACAGTGAGTTTTGTTGAAATATTGAATGCAATCAAAGTGAAAGTAAAGTGAAATTTATTAGTTACACAGGCGGGGGGGGGGCCAAGCATGGGGGGGCTAGGGGCGTGGGGGGGCTAGGGGTGTAGGGGTGCGGGGTGGAGCTATACTGTGATTCTTGGTGGTGGAATATGTGCACTGGTGAAGGGATGGGTGTTCCAGCATTGTATAACTGAGACTTAAACCTGAAAACTTTGTAACTTTCCACATGGTGACTCAATAAAAAAATTTTTTAAAAAAAGCAGTGTACCTAGAATTTTTGCCATTTGGTGTTTATGCATAGATTAATCATGAGGTAGTGGAATTGGGGTGTTGGTGTGGCTGAAACTGTGGGATGTGAGCGTGGCTTCAGGGCTTCGGCAGGGTGGGGACTCAGTCTGACCCACTCCTAAGGGTGACCCAAGAGTTTTCAGCCAGGAGACCAGTGTCCCCATGAATTTTAGCAATTGGCTTGCATCTCCTGTGAGATTTAGTTGTGAGTTTGCAAAGCAGGGATTTTTACCTTTGGTAGTAGCAAGTCCGTGGTAATGTCTCAATTTGAAAAATCAGAAATAATATCTTAAGTATGCTTTCTAGAAATATTGAGGCATTTCTTTCCCTTCCTGAAACAAAGGAGCAGGATCAGAGAGACAGTTCAAGTGGTAGAGCACATGCCTAGGAAGCATAAGACTTTGTGTTCCACCCCCAGAGATCTCCAAGCACTGCTGAGTCTGGGCCCTACATAAGAAAAGAACAGGACTGAGGAGATGCTCGAAGGGCTGGCAGGTGTATTTAGCATGGGATAGCCCTGGGATGATCCCTAAAAGAAGGGGAAAAGCACTGGTGAAGGGAAGTTGACTCTCGGTGATAATTGGTTTGGGAACACGTAACTCTTGAAACACATGAATTACTTTAGAAATCACAGTGCTTTAACTTAAAAAATTAAAGAAGGATAAATGGAGTGAAAGGGAAAATAAAGATGGAAAGACATTAAGTAAATTTATTAGAGAAAGAATAATAGGCAGATAAAATGTATTTACTTTCAAACTAAAGAAATGGAAATCAAAATTAGATACAAGTCATTCTAAACCATCAAATTAGAAAACATCTGTACAAGACTTGTCACATTCAATGGTGGGTATGAGAAACACTCCTCCTGCCATAAAAACATAGATAACCACTCAGGAGGTCAGTTTGGCCCCTGAATCCTAGCACTCTGCCAAGCTCGTTCCAAACTTGCACTGCAGATACAACTTACATATCTTGACTCTCTTTCCAGCTGAGCTTGGAATTAGAATGTTAGACTCTTAACGAAGCCTTCAGTGCCCAAGACCAACTGATCAGAATTAGAATGTGAGATGAAACAAATGTAATTTGCCATACTGGGATAAAAATATAAAAGCAATTTGTCTTTGTCAAAATTCCCTCATAGAACGTGAGGCTAAGGCTTTTGAGCTCTTTCTAGTTGGAAGTACAACATTAGTAAACATTAGTGAAGGAAAAGAGAAGTGAGGAGGGGAAGTAAGGGGAAGTAGGGAGAGGAAATACACAGTGGCATCTTATTAAGCAATAGAAACTGTTGTCCAAAAAAACATATCTCCAGAGAGCTGCCATGTGTCACCACCTTTCAGAACTGGACAGAGAATAGGGGAAAGATGAACAATTTCTCTGTTGGTTAGTCCCTTGCCATCCACTTCCTCCTGGTGGTCCAAGTGGATGGTACAGGCAGTAGCCATCAACATTTTACCTGGCATCTCACTAGGAGTATCACCACTTCTGGGGCTTCAGTCTGGCTGGAGGACAGACACAAAGTGTCTCCATTCAGTGGACATCTGTAGGAGAGATAGTGATGGCAAGCAAAGCTGTCTAGGACAACTCTGCAGGGGAACAAAAAAAGCAAGACAAGACATATTGGGGGGAAGGGGCGTGTATAAACTGGGTTCTATACAAGTATGATTCCCCTTTATGAAAATACCAATGAAAGCTATGTATGGTATAACTATATTTGCATAGGAAAATCTAAAAGAATATACCTAAAAACATTGACAGAGGTCATATCTAAGTTTTTCTTCAGTTTTCTGTTTTTTTACCACAACATATTTTAATTTCCTGTGTGAAATAAAGGGTAGAAACTAAATTTAGTTGTTAAAAATTATATTTAAATTATAGTTTAATTGGGGGCTGGAGAGATAGCACAGCGGGTAGGGCGTTTGCCTTGCACGCGGCCAACCTGGGTTCAAATCCCAGCATCCCATATGGTCCCCTGAGCACAGCCAGGGGTAATTCCTGAGTGCAGAGCCAAGAGTAACCCCTGTGCATCGCCAGGTGTGACCCAAAAAGCAAAAAAAAAAATTATAGTTTAATTTTTTTAATTATAATATTATTGGGAAACAGGATGTAGCTCAGCAGTAGAATATCTGACTTACAGCTGTGAAGTTGCTGACATTTCAGGGAAACAAACAATATATATCCATACATATGTATTACTTAATAAAAATGATTGTTAAGAATTTTTGTAGTGAGAATGTCCTGACCCATGCCAGGCTGTCTTCACCCGGGCAACTCGAAGGGGGATGGGTTGTCTCCCTCCCCGCCCCAAGCAGAACCCCGACGGCCAAAAACCTCCAGAACCCAACCAGAGCCATGTTTAAGGTCACTCTCCACAAGCTCAAATGAGTCTCATTTATGAGGGAACTGGCAGAAAAACCCAGGTATGTGGGACCGTGACAGAGATCTCCAAGCCTGCTCAAATCTGGACTGGGTCTCCTCCCTCCAGTTCCCCAGTTTTCCAGTAGCTTGGCAGTCACACCCACAAACTGCCCCCCAGCGCCATGTAATCTCACCAAGGGCCTAGATCCAGAGACTATGAAATAAAGCTTCTGTGGTTTTTTTTCTTTTTTTGGCTTTTTTGGTCACACCCGGCAATGCACGGGGTTTACTCTGGCTCATGCACTCAGGAATAACTCCTGGCGGTGCTCAGGGGACCATACGGGATGCTGGGGATCGAACTCGGGTCAACCTCATGCAAGGCAAATGCTTTATCTGCTTTGCTATCACTCCAGCCCCGAAATAAAGCTTCTGGAAGAGAGCAACTCAGGACATCTTGGAGTGGCCGTGCAACCTCTTATACTCTAACCCACTGATATAACAAAAGTAGCACACATTTGTTTTGTTTTAACATACATGCTTATAATCTCTTATATAAGGGTTTAAGTGGATTGAGAATGAAATACAACAATCTTCACACATTTTCCTCTTATGGTGGTAGGAAGGTGCATGGTGGTGAGATTGGTGTTTGAGTATTATCTGTAATGAACTATTATGAACAATTTTATAAAAATAAAATGTATTTTTAAAAAAGAATCCATTACTTTTAGTAAAATATTTTTTAAAAGAGAATTTTGTAGTCTATAACAAATGGCCTATATACCCAAATAGGTATTAAATAACAAACTGGATATAGGAGGGGGCGTGAGAGAGATCACTCGATGCCAAGCATCATATGGGTCCTCAAGCATCACCAGGAGTGACCTCAGAGCACCGTCAGGAAAAGTTGCTGAGCACCCGTGGTGTGACCCCGTAGCAAGACAAAACCAAAATTGGACAAACTGGAAACTTCATAAAAGAACAATTATATTTTAATATATTTTGATTTAATAATTTCATTAAGTTTGAAAGTTTATTAGAGTCACAATTAGGTTATAATGAGAGCCACAAAAGACCACACTGACAAGTGCTTTTGGGTAGCGGTACAGCAGGAAACTGTGCCCTGATGGCAGTCTGTGCCTCTGAGGACAATGCTCAATCCGGTGCTTTAGGCTGACTGTATCCCCTTCAGATCCACATGTGGAAGCCTGAATTCCCAATATGACCATATTTAGAGGAAAACCCTGCAAGCAGGACATTGAAGTGGAATGAAGTGATAAGAACAGCCCCCATCTGATAGGACCGGCATGTTTATATGAGAGAGAGTCTTAGTCTCTCTCTCTCTCTTCCCCCTCTCCCTCTCACTCTCACTCTCTCACTCTCTCAAAAACTAAAGTCTGCAACTCTTTTTTGGGGAGGGGCAGATTTGAGGCCACACCTCACTGTGCTCGGCTTCTGGTTCTGTGCCAAGGGTCACTCCTGGTGGTGCTCAGGGGAACATATGCAGCCCAGGGGATCAAATCAGAGTCTACTACAAGCAAGGTAAATGCCTTAACCTCTCTATACTATCTCTCCAACCCTTGCATCTCCTTATGTCTTTGCATGTGAGGTCCCCGGCCAGAGATCATCCTTCCATGCCTGCAAGACCACACTTCAATCCCTTCCCTCTCCTCCGCCGCCCTCCTCCTCCCAACTCCCCTTATTTCTTTTCCTTTCCTGTTTTCCCTGACAGCTCCTCCTGCAGTGTTTGAACATCTCCTCCCTTCCTGCCCTTTGTGCTGTTGTCTTCATCATGGTGTGATGCTGGAGGCAGTATACATGTCTTGGTGTCAGGGTACCACACTTGCTGGCAGTCCACTAGGGGTCACACTAGGTCATCCTCAGTCACACTAGGGGTCACACCTTTCTGGTATTGGGGACCACAATAACAGTTCTGGGGCTATCACTCAGCATTGTGGGATGCCCTTAGTTAAGTGTGTGACCTAGAGCAAGTCATTTCTTCTCTTCAAACCATAGATTCTCCATCTTTTTTCATGGAACTGTCATGGAACTGCCCAACATCTCATTAAGCAGAAAGCAGAGGGTGGACAAATAACATATGTTCTCACTTTTGTGGTACATGAAGTAAGAAGACAAGGGAATGGAAGATATCAAACATGGCGAACCCTTGCCCCTAGATTATAGAAGTGAAAATGTCATGGAAGAGAGCTATGGGGGAGTGGGGCGAAGGGTGAATTGGCTGATGGTAACATAGAGGCATTGATCAGGGAGCTTGCACACTTAAGGGGTGGAGGAATGAGGTCATTGAAACCATCAAACCATCAAAACCACAAGAGCTGACATTACTATATACAATGTTAACCAAATCATCATCACTGTTACTGTCACTGTCATCCTGTTGCTCATCGATTTGTTCGAGCGGGCACCAGTAACGTCTCTCATTGTAAGACTTATTGTTACTGTTTTTGGCATATCCAGTATGCCACGGGTAGCTTGCCAGGCTCTGCTGTGCGGGAGCAAGACTCTCAGTAGCTTGCCGGGCTCTCCGAGAGGGGCAGAGGAATCAAACTCAGGTTGGCAGCATGAAAGGCGAACACCCTACCACTGTGCTATCGCTCCAGCCCTCAAATTACTATAATAAAATTTTTAAAAATTATTTGCTAAGGCGGGTAGTGAGGAAGAGGGAACCCTGGGTCATTGGGAGAGAGACAATGACACTGATGTGAGTTTGTACAGGAATGCCTGCAATTTTATTATCAACTGCTTTGCAAATCAAGGTGCCAAAGTAAACAAATGTTTAAATAATAAAAAAATAAATTAAAGATCTCTTTCTATGCTGCTGATGCTCTAGTGTCCAGGGGTTTCACACATGCCTACTTGTGCTGCTTGTCCATTTTAAGCTATGCCTGCGAGGGGTCACACATTGGGTTGTGGCAATGATACACATGGCCAAAGTGCCCTATTGAGGATTGCAACTCTTTAGTTGCCATGCTTGCACATTTACTCACCAGGGCTCACACTTAGTTGATTCATCTACATTATGGTCGTGGTGTTTAATTGGTTTTTCTGCAGAGCTAGGGTTCACAGACCAAAGACCTTCCAGGCTCCAATAACAGACCACTGACTGCACTCTGACTGCACTCAGCATGTGTGGAACTCTGGGGATTTGAACTCATGACCATAGAACAAAAGGCAAGTTCTCCAAGTCTCTGCACTATTTCTCTCAGTCCAAGGCTCTCCATCTTTAAAAATTAAATGCTCGGGGACTGGAGAGATAGCTCCATGGGCTGGAGCACATGTTTTGAAGGCAAGAGATCCAGCTTTGATCTCTGGCATTTGTGGTCCCCCAGCATCATTGAGAATGACCCCAGACATAGAGCTGTGAGTAGTACCTGAGCAACACTTGGGTGTGGTCCAAAAATAAAAAATAAAATGAATATTCTGATCGGCTGATACCTGAGGTCCCTTTCAACTTGAATCTCACAAGAGAAATTGAATGATACTAGTCAAAGGAAAAGTTGTGACTTTATGTCACTTGCAAGCAGTGAACACAATAAAGTGTCCGCTGAGGGGCCGGAGCGATAGCACAGCGGGTAGGGTGTTTGCCTTGCACGCGGCCGACCTGGGTTCGATCCCCGGCATCCCATATGGTCCCCCAAGCACCGCCAGGAGTAATTCCTGAGTGCAAAGCCAGGAGTAACCCCTGAGCATCGCTGGGTGTGACCCAAAAAGCAAAAAAAAAAAAATTAAAATTAAAAAAAATAATAATAAAGTGTCCGCTGAGGCCCACTCTTCAGGAGGGAAACTCTTGTTCCCAGCTCTGCAAGTGAGAGGAGATTATCACATGAAGTGACGTAGTGTCACTCCTTCCACAACAACAATGGCAGCAGTTTTCATAGCCATTGAGTACAAAGGTATATCATGACCAAAAGTGACTAAGCATTCACTGAATGCTTTTAATTTCTATTTAAGGCCCAAAGCAACCTCATTCATTTGAAAAATAGCAACATCTTGGAGAGAAGCACATTACTGATCTCACCCATAGACCAGGCTGGATGCTCCAGATTCTTTGGTGGTCTGGTCCTAGACCCACTGGAGCAGTCTCCGAGACTCAAAGACAGCGCATTCTGGGGAAATGGCAGAGGCTGGGGTGCAAAGACATTTTCTGCCTGCGCCCATCTCCAGTTGTCATAGGAACCAACTGGGACAGTGTGCTTGCAATCTCTGAGAAGATTCCTCTTATTTCAAGTGTCAAGCGGTTTCCTGACACCTGTGTACCACCTGTGTACACTTGGGCATCCATGGGGATAGTCTGTGAAATGAGCTGACTGCTTACAGCCAAAGGGCATTCCCCTCTGTAGAATCAAGAAGCAGAAAAAAAGGGTGGCAGGTAGCAGGTTTTCACCTCTGGTTAGTGTCCATCGTGTCTCCTTACCTCCTGAAAGGATCATTCTTTAAATTGACATCACTATGCAATGTGATGTAATATGACATCACTATGTTCATTATGATTTCTCTGTCTGCAAGGCACCCCACAGTTTTTTGTGGTTTTTTGTTTGTTTGTTTGTTTGTTTTTGCTTTTTGGGTTACACCCAGCAATGCTCTGAGTTACTCCTGGCTGTCCCCGCTGTACCGCTGTACTATCGTTCCAACCCCACACTCCGCAGTATTACTATATATATGCATATATATATATATATACATATATATATGAAACTTGTGTGTTTGTGTTTGCAAACTTGTGTTTGCAAGATAGATTTTCCAGTCACTAAGCCCCTGTTTCCTCATGGAGAGAGAGAGAGAGAGAGAGAGAGAGAGAAATTAATGCCAACTGCAATGCACTTTTGTTAATAAGATAATTAGAATGTTATTTATGAGCTCTAAAACACTATGGAAGTGTTTGATGCTATGACTAGTAATATGGAATATTTTCCAAGTTAAAAAATAACACATTTCTCTATCTGAAGAAATCCAGCAACCCAGCTAGAAAACATCTTTTACCAGCTTACAAAAGTGACCTGTTTAATTCACAGCAAAACCCATTGCCTGATCATCAGCCTGTCAAAAGAGCTTTTGTGCATAAGAATGATCTACAGCAGCTTGAAGGTTGATTATAAAACCTCAAGTGTCTGCTTGCCTTGAGCCATTTTAGATGAGCTATTCAAAACACATCCAGGTAATCAGTTGGCTCTAATAGACGGAACAGCAAGCAAGGAAGAGAGCTGATTTCCCCTACTAAAAAGGAGTCAGCCATTGTGTCTACCTTGCCACTGATCTCACATCTAGCTTTGTTCCTATGTAAGCTTGAGACTTAAATTTGGTGCTGTTTATTCTTCCCCTATGTGCGAGAAAAGGCCACATTCGCTACTCTACAAAGAACTTCAAAACCTCACAGGCAGAAATAAAACCCATCTGTTCCCTTAGTTTGCAGTCTTTTCTCAAATGTAAGGGCACACTTGCATTGTTGGGAGGGAATCATTATTTTTTTATTGTGCAGGTAGCAATAAGTGCTTAAAAACAAAATCTTGCTAAATGTGTCATTAAATATTTACTTCAATCTTGACTGTTCTGTCTTGCTGAGAGAACACGCACCTTCCAAATTATTAGCTAATATTCAGTTAAAATCTCAAAGCATCTTAGCATCTTGTCATCTTGTTGACTGCAACTTAGAGGCCTTAGACATGTCCTAGTGATCAGAATGCATGGTCTGTGTGTTTGGAGGGAGGTAGATGGACAATGCCATGTCAGTCCAGACATAGACTAAGTACATACTTACTAATCTCTTGTCATTTCTCTGAGCCTAAATTGCTTCATCTATAAAATAAAACACTTCCTAAGAAAATGAAATGAGAAAATAGAAGTGGAAAAAGTGGTTGTGTGTATGTTAGCATTGTTGCTGTTACCAGACAGTTAAAAGATCTGTTTGTCCTATTACTACCAGTGGCCCCAGTGCAATGACTAACACCAAGTTAGTGGTTAAATAAATAGGTATTTATTTATTTCACAAATAAAACTGTATCACTGTATCACTATCATCCTGTTGCTCATCAATTGCTCAAACGGGCACCAGTAACGTCTCCATTCATCCCTGTCGTGTGCTAGTGTAAGCCCAATGGCATTGTCTCGCTCCAGGAACATGAAGAGCACATTATTGTTACTGCTTTTGTCATATAGAATACATCACAGGTACCTTGCCAGGCTCTGCCATGTGGGAAGATATCCTCGGTAGCTTGCCAGGCTCTCCAAGAGGTATGAAAAATGAGTAGGGAGTGTCTTATGATGTGTCAAGCAGCCTCGTGGTCCAGGAATCTGTTCACTCATATGTGAAGCTCGGCCGAGCATGTGGGAAGCAGCCTGGAGCATTATGGTGGTTAGGTTGTGGAGGTCGGCTGCCGGGGCTGGGTTCCTTGGGGAGGGGAGGGCTCTCACCACCCCCTGGGGTGCCCCAAGTGAAAACAGCCTGGCGCGAAGTCTGGTGGCATGATTATGGGGGCCTCATTTTATGCACCCTTCCAGGAGAAGCAGCCGTGAGTTCACAAATAAAACAACAAGTTATATATTTAAAAAAAAATACAAGCTCTATGTCTTCCTTGGAGATAAATATCACTGTATCACTGTCATCCCATTGCTCATTGATTTGCTCGAGCGGGCACCAATAACTTCTCCATTGTGAGACTTGCTACTGTTTCTGGCATATCAAATATGCCACGGGTAGCTTGTCAGTTTCTGCCATGCAGGTGAGATACTCTTGGTAACTTATTTCCTAGACACAAATGCAGGGGCGAATGTAGACATAATTTTTATAATACCAAAGTGATTCTGGTAATGAGTATTTTTTCTCCTTCTATGTTGCATACCTATATTTTCCAACTCCATTAGGTAAACAAATTTTCTAGAATTTTAGATTTTTATTTTTTCAAAAAGATACTGGGAAAAAATGTTAAATCACAATTTTCATAATGAGAACTTGAAGCACTCTGTACTCTATCTGAAAACAAACAAGATGTCTCAGTAATTTTATCTTTGCACAGGGTAATCTTGCCCTGGGTCTATCTCCCAGTTACTCAAAATGTTAAAATTGCCTGGTTTGTTCTGACTTTTGCATCAATACAGAAACGCATCTCTGAAAAGTCCTAGCTGACCTATTGACTGCAACTCAAAGCTCACTGATTTTCTTCTACCCGATAGAATGTCATTTTTATATAATTTTTATTCTTTGGTCTATTTCCCTGTTTATGAGCTTCTCAGTTGCCCAAGAGACTCAAAGAGTTGTTTTGTTCATCACTGTCTATCCAGAGTCCCACAGAGAGTTCAGCACATTAATGTATAGTGCTGAATGAATGAATGAACCAGGGTCCATGCAGGAAAGTAGACATATGAGAGGCATCCAATCTTGAAGGTGAAGACAGAGGCTGAGACACTAGGGCTCAGCAGACTGGCATATCAATAAGTATCTGTCTGCTGTATTAGAAATAAAAACTGAATTAGTCATGAATGATCTCCCTTTCGATTCAGAGTAATGGAGTAACACAGTCAGCAGCTATGCTTACTAAAAATTAGAGCTAAAACAAACCTTGAAAATCAACCTCTCTCCTGCAGATGGAGAAATTGAAACCAGAGAAATCACACAGCCAGGAATATTGTCCCCACCTGCCAGCTGGGAGCCCTCTCTGTGGCCCTTCCCTGCACCCAGGAGAGCACTGTCACCAGCATTCACATACTGCTGACCCCAAAGGTACTAGCTTCTGACACCTTGGCTTCTGCTAGCACATAGAGTCTGAAATGAATAACTTCCTGTTGAGATACCCTTTTTTTTGTAAATTGTTTACTGCATAAACACAGATTCATACCTAGTTTGACACCAACATTACTTTTATGGAAGAGCATTTTCAAATCTCAAACCAATATGAGACCCACTTTATCCCGTTGACTTATCTTCCATGTGAAATTGCCCTGTATCTGTCAGAGGTAGGTCTGGGTTGAATCATCACGCTTTGGGCATTCAGTAATTGTGTTTAATACACATGATAATGGTTACATGCCTGGAGTGCGTGCTAAGTGCCCTGCTCTAAGCACGCCGCATGTTGAAATTATTCCGTCTTCATAACAACCTTATGAAAAATGGGTAACTGTGTCCATATTTAATGTGCAGAGACAGGAAGAGATTTGTATAACTTGTTTAACTGGAAAGCAATGGAACTGGAATTGGACCCAGAAAATCTGGCTCTGTTAAGCGCATTTATAAGTGCACATTTGGGGAGCAGTGTTTTGTGTGAAGGAAACAGATGTATGTTTGTGCATTCTAACACAGAGTTCTGCAGTCCAGAGACGAGGTCTCTCTCTGCAGAGGGCTGTCGTCACCACAGGCTGCCTCTCCCTGGGTTGATGGCCACTTCCCCGTTAATGGAGTGGAGGAAGAAAGCAGCAAGCACCTTCTCTCTCTCCCTCAACTTTCTATTTTGAAAATGTTCAAACCTACAGGGGATAAAAATGATTTTTAATTAATGGATCTAATAGCTTTTCACCTAGAAATATCCATCATGGACTAGCCACATTTATTTTTATCTTTCTTTATAAACCGAGGGAAATGCTGAGAGTTTCTCCAAGGAATAGTCCTCATATCATAAAGAGAAAATCAGCCAGTAAGAAGCATTAAAGATGGAGGCAGTTGACTTGATAAAACATGGTACCAAAGATTATTTTTAGTGCCCCTCCCTCCGATTGTTAGAATATTTGTCCCACAAATTAAGACAAAAAACAACAACAAAAGTTACTGGCAACTAGTGGGTGGGAAACAGAATGGACTCCTGGCGGGCTACAAAACCCAGTCTTCTCACTTCTCCGTGATCTTTGGGGCAGTGATTGTGTTCTGCCGAATATTTTTTTTTTCAATGTAAAATTGGTGAGGACCTCTGATAATCAATACTTCCAAGATTCCAGAGTGGAACCTAGGCACCACCCTTTTCCAGACAGATCCAGTGTGGAGATGTGTCCTCAGAACCACTGAGTGGAAAGAAGTAGGAAGGCGCAAAAGAGACCATGTGTGGGATGGGGCAGAGGGTTGAATGCCTTTGCTCACACTCCCCTTAGTTCTCCCTCCACCATCCCTGCTGGTCCTGTCACACACTGGAGAATGCCCCAAACTGCCTCTCTGACTTCAGTCGGTCATCTCCAAGAGAAGTCCTCTAGAGCTCCCTTCTTTGCCCTTTACCCCACTGCCAGTTCATTCCTGTTTTCCCTCCAATCTCCAGCAGAAAAATTCAGCCACAGATGATCTGCCTGGGCGCCATTCAGGCTGCTGGCAGCTCCTGCTTGCCTCTCTCTCTCTCTCTCTCTCTCTCTCTCTCTCTCTCTCTCTCTCTCTCTCTCTCTCTCTCTCTCTCTCTCTCTCTCTCTCTCTCTCTCTCTGTCTCTCTGTCTCTCTCTGTCTGTCTCTCTCTCTCCCTCCCTCTCTCTCTCTCTCTGTCTCTGTCTCTCTGTCTCTGTCTCTCTGTCTCTGTGTCTCTCTGTCTCTCTCTCTCTCTTGCCTGCCTATTCAGAGACCAGAATAGGGCCTCTTCTTCTAAGAAACCCTCTACTCTATGCTTGGTCATACTTAATACTGGAAGGACAACCGCTCAACCTGCTCCGCCTGGCTCACTGCTTACAGATGGGGTCAAGAAGGAGGAGCATGAATATAGAGATGAGAGGCCCACTCTGGGGCCAAGAAGACAGCTCTTTTATGGAATGCGCAATCAGAAGCATAATAAAGTCAAGTTCAAGACAAAAGCTAGAATAAATAAAAAGCAATGGGCACACAGCTGCTGCCACATGCTCTGCTGAGTCTCTGTTGAGTTTCAAACAGTCTTGCACCCCCATGTGCCCTGTGCAACCCTCACCACACTGTCATTTGCTGTCTCTGATGCCACAAACTAGCATAGGACTCCCCGCCCCAATCGCTGGAACAACAAACAGAAGCAGGAGTGAATAGGGAAATAAACTAATTTAATTGCAGAACTGAGGCTACAAGAGGTGGAGATGGCTTGGGAAATGTTGGCAGAAAAGGCAGATTAGAAGGAATATAAGGACTGTGGTGGGTGGTCTTGGGTCTTTTGGTGGTGGTAAAAGTATAGCAACTTTATACATAAAAACACCAATATTGGTACTATGCTAACCATGTTACCTCAAGTAAAATTAAAGAAAAATAGCCTGTATACATTTAAACAAATCCCAACCTGGTCAATTCCCTTTATTGTTCCTTTAATGTGTTACTAAGGAGTTATTGGTATCGTCTCACTGCTCTAACACAAATGCTAAATTTATTGCTGGGTTCACATCTCTGCTCTTTTATGGAATTCTTCCAAGAGAGGCTTGAGTACGGGGCTCCTATTATATGTCCCTTGTGGTAGGTTGGCTAGAGCAAACTGCATCAGCAAATGGCAATAAAGCTCACCAAGGCAACAACTGTTACTCACCAGTGTAGTTTGATTTAGAGCAGAATGTTTCCAGATGGATTCTGATGTAACCCTTTTAGTTCCATCTCTCAACAACACTGAAATTGAAAAATCAATTACAGTACCCTGGTTTCATATGTTGCTGACTTTTGCAGTGGATAGGAGGGGAAGGGTAGTATCCAAAATACATAGACACAGAGCTATGTATGCATACATAGATGTGTGTGCATATTGTGTCTGTATCTCTTAAGACTAAAGCACATTTTGTAAATAGCTGCAAAGCAATGGAACTGCCGGCAGAAAGGCAGTAGGTGTGCTTAATCAAGACAAAATGCCAGTAAGTACTATCATAAAAAGACCTTATTTATTTAGGGCTGAGAAACTGCTTAAAACACAAAGTCTTGTCAACAGGGCTTCAATAAAAGCCTGTTTAATGAGGTCAATGGCGTCCCTCGTGCATGCATGCAAGCATCATCCTGTTTCTTTAAGCAAAGGCAGTCGTCAAATCTCATTTGCTGTCTCTCGCTCTCCAGAAGGAGGATCATCTATCAGTCACTGTTACTCAGTGACAAACCACACAGAAAGGAGCTTTAAATTCATCGGTGCGCTCAACCCAGAAATGTCCTGCAAGACCAGCTCCAACAGAAAGAGGGTCTGCAGAAGGCAGTCGGATGATTGTCTGTGGGCTGAATGGCTGTTTATCTTTAAATTAGTCAATGATTACAGACATCACATAGCAGAATTGACTTGCTCTTTCTCAATACTTGGAAATCTCACTCTCTATAGAGGACTGAAAATGGAATGTTGTGAAATTAGCTGAGTTTACTGACACAGTAATTAGATCACTTTCTCCCAAGAAAAACCAATTTTTGAATCACCAAAAAAAAAAAAAAGTGATTGGCTGTTTGGTACACATCTGGCTATAAAGGCAGCCTACAGGGGCTGGAGTGATAGCACAGTGGGTAAAGCATTTGCCTTGCATGAGGCCAACCTGGGTTCGATTCCCAGCATTCCATATAGTCCCCTGCACACCGCCAAGGGTAATTCCTGAGTGCAGAGCCAGGAATGACTCCTGAATATTGCCAGGTGTGACCCAAAAAGCAAAATTATTAAATAAATAAATAAATAAATAAATAAATAAATAAATAAATAAATAAAAGCAGCCCACAGATGCAATAGGCTTCTTGTTATATAAGTAACAGGATAGGAAGAAGCACAATCAGATTACCTTAATTTAATATCTTCAGATGCCCTTCTTTTCAGAAAAAAATCAACATGTCCTTTAAGCAATATTTTATTGCAATGTCAACCTACATTTATTTAAATGACTACCAGTCTAAATTATATCACAGATTAGCTTACCTACCAGATACTTAGAAAAGGTATCAGTTTCTTAGATTGTCCAATTACATACACTGACACTTTCCAAACTTTAATGGATTTGCAAAATCACCTCGGATTCTGGCTAAAAAGCAAGTTCTGACTCAGGAGATCCCAATGGACCTGAGTAGTTTCATTTCTGACCAGTCCAAGTAAACCAAATGCTGTTGGTCTGAATCAAATAGTGGGTATCACTTAAACTATTGTATAAATCTTCCACCAGGAAGCATAAACACAGTTACATAATTTTATATGAGATCTGTTTCCTGAAATATAAGAATGATTAAGTTTAAAGAGAAGTAAGTTTTACAGATGAATTTTAAAACACAGCTATAGTTTCCCCAAATATTAACACCACAAATAGACCCTTTTTTAGAGCTCAAATTGTCCTCTGACGTTGATGAGTATTGGCTTCAAGAAGTGATCCAAAACAGAACACAGACTCACTTGAAGCAAGCTTTAAATCCAATGCCTTTCCCTGACTACACTTTTGAAAACAGGTTGGCTTTTTTTGCAGTTAATGAACATAAGCAAATTGCAATACTCCTTATTTTGAAAAACCTCTTTCTGAGATTATAATTCAAACTCATTTGCTTACCTATAGCCTTTGCTGTGCAAGGTTTATCTAAATACGACACATTTAAGTAAGATGTTGGTTATTATTCAGACTAATTCCCCTTGAAATTTAGAAACCTAATAGAGATTTAACTCCTAAGATAAATGCCAGAAGTTTAGATTAGACTAGCTCACCTTTAATTATACTAGGTCACTGTTCTTAATAACCTTTTCTTCTCAGAGGCTCTTAACACCTCATATTCATCCTCCCACTAACCGTTTTTTTTGAGTTTGGTAAGAAAAGGACTCTTTTTATAGATCTGCGTTTACAAGTCTAACACCTAAAATGATTCTATTTTTCTATAATTTGGGTAAGTAGAAACTAAGTAGGACAAAGAACAATCTTGGATGTGAATCTTACTAAGTTTATCTAAGCTTTCCAGAGCTTTTCAACCAAAAGCTTTATTTATGGACTCAAGACACCAGCATAACTTTCTCCGGGTAAAAGGAACATTTTGATAAGCTAATATTAAATAAAGTCAACTAAATTTACACATCACACACAAATTCATTTGGCACCTATAATTATTCTAATATACTGATATTAGTGATATTACTATATCAACATATAGTTTATAATAAAATTCATTTTAATGATGGCAGTGACAATCATTACAAAAATCAAGAACAATTCTGAGCACTTTAAATATAAGCTACTATTCTTTATATTAATTTTATACTGTAAATGCTATGATATGTTTATTTCACAATAAAAATAAAAACCTGAAATAACTGAGGCTAGAAAATTTGCTCACAGTAAGTGATCCTATGTCTAAATGTTCATGCATCCTTCCCAGGTTGATATGTTGAAATCTAAACCCTGGATGATGATGGAAGTTGTCTGGGCTGGAGGGTCTTAAAAGGTATTTAGGTCATCAGGGTAAAAGAGCCTTTTAATGCCTCCCACCATGTGAGAAACAGGCAGACTATGAACCAGGTGAAGGCTTTCAGAATAAAACCATGTTGGCACCTTATTCTTGGATTTCCCAACTTCCAGAGATGTTAAAAATAAATGTGTTGTTGATAAGCCACTTTGTGGTATTTTATGAGAGCAGCCCAAACAGATTAATGCAGTAGCAGAGCAGATTAAAACCCAGACAGCCTAACTTTTGTGTCCAAGCTCTGTCATGTGTCAGACACCATCCCAACTAACGATCACCAAGATGGAAGTGCAGATGGGGATCACAAATGTGTTGCATTCCCAATAGCACCACCTCCCCTTGAACCCACCAGTAACCGCTTGTTCTACATTCCAACTGAGCTCACATTTAGTCTCAGAATCCCTTTTAACCCAGGGTTTCATGCACCATTCTCAATCAACTGGAGCTGGCATATGAGTCAAAATTTATGGGCCTGCCTGGTTAAGTAAATTCAACCCCAATACTTTTAGACAGTTATTAATAAGTTGATGCACTTGGCAAATGAATCTGAATGCCTATGTTAAAAAAAATAAAACATATTATTTTCCTCCGCCCCTCTCGGAAAGCCCGGCAAGCTACTGAGAGTATCTCACCTGCCTGGCAGAGCCTGGCAAGCTACCCGTGGCATATTCGATATGCCAAAAACAGTAACAACAAGTCTAACAATGGAGATGTTACTGGTGCCCACCTGAACAAATCGATGAGCAACGGGATGACAGTGATACAGTGAACCACACCCAGTAATGTTCCAGGCTTATTCCTGGCTCTATGCTCAGGAATTACTCCTGTCGTACTCAAGGGACCTCTGTGGTACCAAGGATGGAATTCAACTTGGCCACATTCAAGACAAGCGCACTAACTGCTGTACATTTTTGTACATTTTTGCTGGCCCTATTTTTTAATTTTTTTTGTTGTTGTTTGTTTTTGGGGTCACACCTGGCAATGCACAGGGGTTACTCCTGGCTCTGCACTAAGGAATTACTCCTGGTGGTGCTTAGGGGACCATATGGGATGCTGGGATTCGAACCTGGGTTGGCTTCGTGCAAGGCAAACTCCCTACCCGCTGTGATATTGCTCCAGCCCCCCTCAATCTCTGTTTAATAAACTGATCTGATCATTGATTCCATGTTCTGGATTCTATTTTCAAGGCATTCTTGCACTCAAAAACATAAATTTTTCTATATCAATTTTAATAACTTTTTAGCTCAGGGATTTGAGGATGATAAATTTTGAGATCAAATTTTATGATCATTTATGAATTTTGCAATCACAGGAAAGAGGATCTTTTTCAATCATGACTAATGACTAAAAGCAAATAAGGGAAGATTTCATTGCAAAAAATCATATAATTTCTGTACTACAAAGATACTATAGTCAAAGTTAAAAGACTAATGACATGATCTCTGGATATATAAAATCAGGGTTACCACCTACATCTAAATATCTTCACCACTCTTCAAAAACAATCTATAAGAAAGCAAGAAGAAAACATAAACCAATCCTACATCTTCATTGCTAGAAAACCAGCAACATTGCATTCTTTGAATTATCTGTCACTAAAAAAACATACCTCAGTTTATAGCGCACTATATCTAGATATTTCACAAGTTTTGCAAAGACCTAAGGGAAGATGACTAGAAATAAGCATAGAAGAAATAAATCAAGTTTTTAAAACTCACAGGTAGAGAAAGTCCATGTAAGGGTTAAAATATTGAAAGAGGGTCAGAGAGATATACAGGGGTAAAAGTAGCCTTTGCACATGGATGACACATTTTGATCCCCAGCATCACATATAGTCCCCCAGTACCATCAGGTGTGATCCCTGAGTACAAAGCAAGAAGTAATACGTGAGCACTCTGGGTGTGAACCCAAAACCAAAAAAAAAAAAAAATGTGTGCGTATGTGTGGTGGTAGTGGTGGGGTATATAAATAAAGAGAAGTCTGGAAAATAAGAGTATTGACTTCTAGAAAAAAAACTGGGAAAGAAAAGTATAAAGAGAAAAATAGAAACCTTCTTTGGATATCACTCAGAAGATGTAGAAGGAAAACAACTGAGGCCCATAAAACAAAAGAAAACCAAAAAGAATCAAAGAACATACCAGTGGTATTAGTATCAAAGAAGTCTTTGTCCTGAGGGCCTATTCTGTTCATTGTAGGATGTTGGGCAATGCCCTTGACATACACCTTCTAGATACCATTAGTGCACCACCCTCTAGTTACACCAATCACTACTGTTCCCAGGCCTTGAGCAGTGTCAAAGTCACACCCAGGTGGAAACCACTGTTTAAATTAATGACGTGTTGACTTGTTGATTGACCTTTTGTCTGAAGACTTTTCTTTCAATATCTACCTTTGAGGGCCTGGGGTATATTTTAGCAATAGAGCCTTGCATGTGTAAGGCCCTGGGTTCAATCCCTGAAATTGCTGAATAATAAATATCTACCTTTTGTAGTAAAGCAGTAGGAAGAAAAATGAAGAAGGGATAAAAAACAAATTCCACTCCCTTCTTTGTGTAATCTGTTGACAGCCTGCCAAACAATAAGCCTAGTAAAATCTAAATAGGTAAGATACTAAACCCAAATTTTATGCTTCCCATATTACTCATTTAATGTAATTGTATCATGGCTTGATTAATTCTTGTATTTCTAAGTAAATGACTCCAGGATTGTTTCTAATATAGGATATTAACACACAAGCAAAGTGCAATGAACATGTCATTTTACTTAAAACGTTTGGAAATCCACTGTGGACAAAAATTTTGGATTTTTACTTTTCCTTTACCTGGGGATATTTGTTGCATTGATAGTGCTATATAACCAAGACCTACAAAATCTCAGGGGCACATAACGATAAGCACTTATTTAATTTGTACATCTGTGAGTTGACCTGCATCAGCTAATCCAGACAGGTCTCAACTGGAATGGCTCTGTACTGTGTATACCTCATCCTCTTACTACTATCTAGCAACTCTACTGGACATTCATCATCATCATCATCATCATCATCATCATAATCATCAACTCCTTGATTGTCGAATTTCTCTGCATTCATCCTAGCCCTGAGATTTTAGAAGCGTCTTTTTTTTTTCTTTTAGAAGCCATTCTTTACTCGTCCTTTCCAATGGTGCCGCATTGGAGGCTTTTTCAGGGTCAGGGGAAAAAGACCCATCATTCCTCCCCTACTCCCCCCTCCCCTATTGGACATTATCTTCCAAAAACAATGACAGAAGCACAAGAGAAATAGAATCACATAAGATTTAAGCTCATATTTGGCAACTTGTCACTTCTGCTCTATTCTTTTCAACCAAAAATAGAATCACAGGATAGAGGAAATGTATTCTACCCATAGAGATAGGAAAAAGAACCACGCATTCACCTAGCAAAGGATATGGACACAGAGAAGGTTAAGAATTAGAACCAATGCTGCAAATTACCAATTGGAGGGGGTGGGGAAGTGAGGGAGTCTTATTGCACTGTTTCAAAGCCAGGATTTATGAACATAGAATCTTAATGGATAGTAAAATAATCATTTTCAACAATGCTAAAGAAAATTAAACAAGCCACCAACCTCAGAAGGGTTTTATTTCAGCATATCATGTTTTTATTAGAATAGCAGCAATACTAAATCATCTATGTTAAAGCAACTTACTTCTAAAAAACATTTCAATAATAAATGTCAATAAATGACTTTTACAACCATATATGTTACAACTTTTATAGCTATTTTTGGCAAGTGATTTTCAAGTTCGTATAGTCTATACTGTTCTAAAAAAAGAAATTTTCCTGAAACATAACACTTAAAACACATATATGAACCCAACTATGAATAACTTTGTAAATCATGGTGGTTTAATAAAATAAAATTTTGGGGGAAAATACGTACATGATCCACTAGATTTAAATTTCTATATATTGTGGATGCCAGGGGGAAAATAATTGGATGATGATCTCTCATTCATGACTATTTAAATATTCAGTTTCTGAAGTTACATTTTAGCCTGTTTTTATGTTTTATTCAGGACACAATGTTCCAGCAACCATCACAACCCCAAGTCAATGGTTTAAGTTGACATTACATATGCCATTAACATGTTTGTTCCCAGAAAAGCTCAACGAAAATCTGTCAGCAAAAAAAGCCTTACTGCATTCAAAATAAATGATAAAAGAGGCACCAGAAATAACTGATGGCTTTGAGGAAGATGAAGAGATGAAAAAGTAATTTGAAAATGCCTAGCTCTAGCTCTTTGGTAGTTGAAAACAAATTATTCTGATTTTCATATGCCTAGCATTAACAACAAAACAAAGTTCGTGTCATCTTCCCACAGCAATCAGAAAACTGTTCTTTTCATCTCAGTGACTCAGATGCTCACAACGGCATGTGACTATCACCTTATAGTCTAACGTTCCCATCACCATGAACAACAGTGAGATCCCACAAAGCAACACTCCTGGAAACACAGTGAGGAAAGATCAGCACAGAAACTAAGGGATGAAAAAGGAAATAGCATAGCTCATGTTTACAGAATTACTTAACGATACTTTTCATTCCTTCACTTACTAGACAGAGAATGTTCCAGCTGTTGCCCTTGAAAGGTGGTGGACATCTGGATGGGCAAGGATGGGTTTTGAAAATGAAGGGGAGAAGACTGGGCATTGGCTAAGGAGGGAGAGAATGTGAGAGCATCTTTGTCCCTGCAAGTAACAAATGAGGTCGTCTGCTGAGATGGGTCTGTGAGCTTCATTCTATAGAAGACTGAAGGATGCTATGCTAAGGACGGTGCTGTATGAAATAAAGGATGTGTTATTGGGAGAGATTGTGACTGCTGGCAGCAGAGTAAGAGGGCAGGGAAATTAGACAGCAGACCAAAATCTTAAGGTATAGACATAAGCACTTATATTTTACTGAGTTCAGCTTTGAGGACATCTAAGAATAATTTGTGATTAGAGTAATGGCCCCAGAGTCACAGAAGGTATTGAGTCACATTCAGTGAGTTCTTGTAAGAAATGCAAGATAAAGGAAAAATTTTTAAAGACTTCCATAAAAGATTTATTACAAATTTTGTCAGCTTTGGAGGCATAAGTAATGGAATTAAAATGACATTTTGTTCTACATAGATGTGTGTGAAATCAATTCCTCAGCTAACAAACATACACATTGTCTCAGGAATACAAGGGCTCCAGCCCCCTTGGGAACTCCCTCCAGCATCCATTTGCTCCCACAAACAATTCTGATTTTACAGGTCTGCGCCTTATCACTGTAGTTTACATTTTCTACAACTTTATGTGTAATATTGCATACTTGCTTGGCTTATTTCACTTGGCATGATTATTTTGAAATTCCTCTATACTGTTTGCATCAACAGTTTCTTTTAAAAATTGCTTAATCAAATTCCATTATATGAAATTGCTACAATTTGTCTCTCTGTTCACCTATTGGTGGATATTTGAAATACTTTAAGTGTGGAACTCTCAAAAATAATGTCCCTAACATTCTTGTATTAAATCTTCGGGTATGTGCTTTTATTTTTATTTATTTTTGGAGGAGGGGCCTTTTGAGGTCACACCCAGTGATGCCCAGGGGTTACTCCTGGCTCAGCCTCAGGAATTATTCTTGGCAGTGTTCAGGGGACCATATTGGATGCCAGGGATCAAACGCAGGTTGGCTGAGCGCAAGGCAAATGTCCTACCCCCTATAGTATCACTCCGGCCTGGGCACATGCTTTTATTTCTCTGGGATTAACACTAGGATTGGACTGACTGTCTAATACAGTTGGTAAATGAAAGAAATCCAAGAGAGACTACAATCTGGGCACCATAACTAAAGTGTGTGAACATCACAACCAAGTGTCTTTGTCCTTCAGTCATTCAAAAACAATAGCAGCAAAGGGAATATAAAGAGGCTAAATAAATAATTAGGATGGCATTCTGTGAAACAATTTGGGAAGAATTGAAATCCCTGGGTTTTCCAGTATATAGAAACACAATTCTATTTCCATATTGATTTTGTACCTTATAATCTTGCTAATTCACATATTACTTCTGTTGCCTTCCTTTAAAAAGTCCACAGACTGATGATGTGTGAATAAAGACAACTTCTCTGCTTTAAATTAATGAATTTTCTTTCTTTCTCTTGCTTTATTGCAGTAACTAGAACATCTAGTCAAATAGGGGTGTGATTACTCTCACCATTGTTCCTAATCTTGGGAAAAAAATATTTTGTCTTTAAGAAAAATTTTGGCTGCTTAATGTCCACAAGGAATATTGTCCACAAAGATCCTTAATTGGGGTTGGGAAAATTTCCTTTTAATCGCCTATAGTCTGGAATGCTTGCTTGTTCGTTTTGTTTGATTTCAGGCCAGACCTCTTAGTGATCAGAGATTACTCCTGGCTCTGTGCTCAGGAATTACTCATGGTAGGCTCAGGGAATTACATAGAATGCCAGGGATTGAACCCACTTCGGCTGCATGACAGGGCAGCCCTACCTGTTGTACTATCTTTCTAGCCCAGGAATACTAGAATTTTTAATTGTTGTTTTCTATATCAGTATTAGACATAGAGGTCTCTTAAATGCCTCATACATATCCTTTTATATAATTGTATGGTTGCTATTTTGAATTTTTTGAATCTGATTGATAAAAACTGATTAATTTTCAGATGTTTATCATTTATATTCTTGGATATACCTCACTTTGCATCCACATATATATTATGGGGATTTATTTGCCAAGTTTTTGTTAAGAATTTGCTTCTTTGCTCATGAAGGATATTTGTTTAGTCAACTGCTAACAGGAACTGGAGGGAATTTAGTTTTCAGGTATTAGATTAGTGGATTAAGATAAAAACCAAAATGATGGGGCTGGAGTGATAGTACAGTGGGTAGGGCACTTGTCTTGCATGTAGCTGACCATGGTTTGATCCCCAGCATCCCATTTGGCCCCCCAAAACTGCCAGGAGTGATTTCTGAACAGTGAGCCAGTAGTAAACCCTAAGCACCACCAGATGTGACACCCCACCCACACACACACACACACACACACACACACACACACACAAAGATAAGCCAAAATGAAAGTAGCAGCAAAGCCGATAATCATAAAACAAGAATATAAGAAAAAGGCTACAAGAATAAACGCCATCTTTAAAAAAAAAAAAAGAAAAAAGAAATGCCATCTTTTTCAATATTCCAGTTCTCCTCCACCCGTAGCAATGGTGCCCACTGAGGGTCAGATCTGATTCATCACAGGCCAGAGAGAATGGTCTCTCTGCTGCAGAGTCCTGTTCAAATTCTCCTGCCATTTTGAGGATCCAGAGAGTGCCTCCAAGGGAGAGAGAGAAGCAGTCAGGAGTGGAAAAGTGTGCAGTATTGAATCAGGGTAGAGACAAATATCTTGAAGTCCTGTCCTTTGTTCCAATCCTACTAAGGAGGGATGTGTTGGCAGAGGTTCCTTAAGCAGTGACCCCCAAGAAAGCGGTCCCAAAACAAACCTGAGAGATAGTACTGCAACTAGGGCACTGACCTCCCACGGGACTGACCCGGTTGGATCCCTGGCACCACATATGGTGCAGCCTGAGTCCTGCCAAGAATGATCCTTGAACACAGAGCCAGGCTCAAGCTCTGAGCACAACCAGGTGTGGCCTCCAAACTTAAAACAGAAAGACAGAGACCCCAAATAGAGGCACCTGCACTAGGAAAGCCAAAAGCTTAACCAGTTGAAAGGAACCAAGTCCTTAATTGCAGCTCAGAAACTACAGAGCAAGTCTGATCTGAAGCTGGTGGCTTATCCATGAACCTTCCTAGCCAAAGCCTTTGTAATTACCTATTGTTAGGCTTGAAAGATCAAATGCAGAATTCAGGCCAAGAGCCAATTTCCTCTAACTCTTTTTCAGATTTTTTTCTTCCAATGTTTTTGTCGAGTTTTGCTAGGAATGTAAAGCTGATCTCATAGGGAAAAAATGAAAAACAGTCTCTTCTTTCCAATTTTTTGGAGTTGGTATAGAATTTATATTTTCTGAAAGGTTTGTTACAATTTACAAGTAAAAATATCTGAGTGTGGATTTTTTTTTTCTTGGTGCAACATATTTGCCACAAACTCAAATCTCATAGCTAAAGAAATGTTTCGGTAATCTGTTTCTTATTGGTATTTCTGCTTCAAGGATTATGTCCTTTTCATCTGTATTATTAATTTTTTGGCAAAAGAATTTGCTGACGTGGGGCTGGAGCGATAGCACAGGGCGTAGGTGTCTGCCTTGCACACGGCCAACCTGGGTTCGATTCCCAGCATCCCAAATGGTCCCCAAGCACTGCCAAAAGTAATTCCTGAGTGCAGAGCCAGGAGTAACCCCTGTGCATCACTGGGTGTGACCCAAAAAGAAAAAAAAAGAGTAAGGCAGTGGGGATCATGCCCAGTTCAATCAGCTTAGTCAATGGCTGAATAAATAGCAGTACGCCTATACTGAAAAAAAAAGAGTAAGGTAGGATGTGGAAAGTTTTAGTTGGAGTTGGAGTTGTCAGGGAAAGCCACGGATGGTGGGCAGGGGATGGTATCCTGGATTTAAATAAAGTGAAGAAGGAAGCTCTAGAAAAGAACATTTTGTAAAGAGTAAGTACAGTACTTACCCTGAGATAAGACAGAGTGGGCCGTCCTAACAATCCTGGGTAGGAATCTCAACTAACATCAGCAGAAACTAGAAACTACTGTTCTATTTACTTACCTTCATTCATTTATTTATTTATGCATGTTTTGTAATAAGCACTCCTGTGTGAGTGTACAAAAATGAGTTGCTAGAAACTGTCATATACATACACAATACACAGTGAAATACTTCTCAGCTATAAGAAAAGACGAAATCATGCAATTTGCTCCTGCATGGATAGAACTGTAGGGATCATGCTGAATGAGTTAGCCAGAGGACAGGGAGAGATACAGAATGATCTATCGTATGTGAGATGTAAAGTAACGTAGTAAGGGAACAACAAATGGCCAAGGGCAACAGAACCTGAGAACTGGCTTATAGAACTGAGCTTACCAAGGGTTGAGGTGGTAGTCGGGGGAGTTGGTTGGATGGGTCTTGTCGGTTGGGAGGGGACCGTGAAACAATGGTGCTCTAAAGAGGACTCTCTGGTGGAGCTTGTGGTTTGGGAATAATGTACGCATGAAACCCTATCATTAACAGTGTTGTAAATCATGGTGCTTCAAATAAAAAATAAATCGTTTAAAATATGAGTTGCTTGAAAAATGCACAAGTCCAATTGCTTGGGGTGGGGGAGGGGAGGATTCTCTACACAAATAACAGGCAATGGCCGTGATAATGGGAGCAGGTAATGGGGCTTCAAGTTTAATGGGTTCAAGATAATGGGAGGGGGCAATGGGACTTCAAGTTTAAGAGACAGGTTTAAGTTTAAGAGACAAGTTTAAGAGACAGAGTGTGTTCATTCTAAAATGTCTGAACTGCTTGGTCATGTCTGACTGGCCCACTGGGCCCTTTTCACATGAAAGGCAAAGGGGTGTGCTCAGGGGTGGGAGGGGTGAGGGACAACAGGAGTGATGGAAAGGTAAGAAGTAGCTGTTGGGGGAGAAGAGCAATTTTTAAATTTCAAACACCATGATTTATAAGACTGCTAATAGCAGGATTTCATGCATAGTGTTCCAACACACGGTCTCCATCAGAGGGTCCACTTCCCTCCACCACTGTATCCATCCCTCCCAACCATTTTATGTGCCCCCCCACCCTGTAAGTCCAGTTATGTAAACCAGTTTTCAGGAGAAAAACCATTCTAAACAGAATGAAAGGTGTACTAGCATGAGAATAGTTTGGTCCTGCCCTTATGGATTCATAACCAAGTTCTTTGAAAGCTTTTTGGTTGAAATTTCTGTATGATGCCAGGCTATATGACTTGGGGAAGGTATTCCCCTTGAATTCCCCTTAACTGTGGGCCAGACCTGCTAGAGTATATTGAAATAAGGAGAACAGTGGTCCCAGCCAGGGTCATCACAGATAGATATCCAAATCAAGTATCCCCTGGGCCCAGCTGGGACCCGAGGAGATGTGGGGTGAACAGTAGACTCTGCTGAGTGGCACCATAAATGGCCCTGCAAACTCAACTTAGTCCCTGAATTTCTCTGACATGAATAAATTTGAGGCATTGGAATGATCCCTGCAATCTTGCATCAGTCATTTACTGGCTAAATTATCACAGAAAAATTACTAATCTTCCAGGGGGACCTTATCTTTGAATTTGTTAAATAAAGGTAACATCACTGTTAAGTGTTAGGATTACTTTTGGGGGTAGGGGAATATTTTTTTTTAAAGTCCATAGTGGAGGTAGGGGGGGTGAAAGAAGGGAAACTGAGGACATTAGTGGTGGGATGTGTACACTGGTAAAAGAATGACCAAAACCCAATCATGAACAACTTTATCTCACAGGGATTCAATTAAATAAAAACATTCATGGTCTTTTATTTGTTTTTTTTTGTTGTTGTTATTGCTTTTTGTTTGGGGGGGGAATACCCTGTGGAGTTCAAGGCTTACTCCTGGCTCTGAATTTAGGAATCTCTGTTGGGAGGCTCGGGGAACCACAAGGGATGCCAGGGATTAAACCTGGGTCAACCATATGCAAGGCAAGCACCAGAACAGCTGTACTAGTTCTCCCACCCTAATATAGCTCATGTTTCAACAATGGTACTATGTTTTGATGATGACAATTGCAAAGGTTGGGGAGTCAAGATTAAATGACCACTGCTTAGAAACTTCTTAGGATTCCATTCTGCCCTGAGGCTTTGGGGTTCTGGAAAGAGGAGACAACATTAAAACTGAGCATGTTACTTTGGGCCATTTAGTGAAACTCCTTGAACCTCCCTTTCTTCCCCTATGCAACAAACAGCCCTGAGGTATCTGCCCCTGTGCATTTTACAAGATCTTCGGCACTTCCCTTCCAACAGCAGACACAGAAAGCACTTTGCAACAGAGCTGACTGAATATCACTCAGGAGAAGCCATTTTCTCTTACCAGCTCTGCTTTCTGTAGCTCTTGGATCTGAGAAAACAAATTTTCAGCCTCTGTCTAACATCTATAAGATACAGTTATTCAGAGTGCATCACTGGAAGGTTAGAAATGCAGGGAACTTATTAAGGCTGTGCCATGCAGAAGCCCAGGAACGATCTTCTCCTAGGTCCTGGCTTATATAACTCAAGGGACCAAAGGTAAATATCTTTTTCCTACTGTTTTGCTGTATTTACTTCCTGTTGCCTGACTACCTGCTTCCAGCATCAGTAATAGCCTCTGAGCCCTTGAGCATATTTATTTTCCATCTGCTCCCTCCCGGCTAACAACACCATTAATATGCCCCTGAAGATGTGGGTCCTGGAAATTACAGCCCAGAGAAGCACTCAGAGCAGTAGAGGGATCATTTCCTTCCTCCAGTTGTCACACACTGCATGGTGCTAATTCCAGCACTCAGGAGCCTGCAATACCTAATGTAAACCTAAACCTTGTCTGGGTGCAAACAGGCGAAGAGGAAGAGGAACTCTGACCTACAGTGTTTCAAGAGCAAAGAGCTAAGATGTTTCAAGAGCAAAGAGCTAGATGAGATACTTCCTATAAGAAGTATCCCAATGACTGCTCCAGGGCATCATAAGTTCATTTGGGGATGCAAATGGAAGCATTTCCACAATGCTCTTAGATCACCTCAGTACTGAGCTCTCTCCCTTGTATCCTCCTAGAGAGATTCAAACAAGCCTAATTATGTGCTAAGACTCAGACAGCAGAGAATTCCTGAAAAGGAAATCCTACCCCACAAAGCCATCTAAAGCCTTAGCCTTTAAATAAAATTGAAACTTGGAAAGTGTAGGGGTGCAACATGCAAGAAGTGAGAATTGTGAGGTTTTAGACGTTAAAAATTGGAAAGGAGGTGGAGAGATTGTACAGGGCTTAAGGTGCTTGCCTTGCTTATGACCGACCCTGGTTCCATACCTGGAACCATTTAAGATCCTCTAAGCAGCACCAGGAGTGATCCCTGAGCAAAAACCCAGGTGTGTCCCCCAGTCAAACTTGTAGAAGGCCTGGGAGATGGTTCCTGCAGTAGACGTAGCACAATCCTTTTGGAGCAATAGCGCAGTGGGTAGGGTGTTTGCCTTGCACGCGGCCTACCTGGGTTGGAGAACCCGACAAGCTACCAAGAATATCCTGCCCGCACGGCAGAGCCTGGCAAGCTACCTGTGGCATATCGATATGCCAAAAACAGTTAACAACAAGCCTCACAACGGAGACATTACTGGTGCCCGCTCGAGCAAATCGATGAACAACAGGACCACAGTGCTATAGTGTAGTGACAATAAACCAAAATGTATGCTTTGTTTATATAAATCAAAAAAAAAAAAAACAACACTGTACCTCTTTGAGAGGTGGAGGTAGAAAAAAAAGCATGGGAAATAATAAAGCAGGATGACAGGATTCACAACTAGAGTCGCTGAGAATACTAGAGTTTGGAATGGGACATTAGATGTGGGGTCAGGGTAAGCAGAGTTGGAATTCTTGTCAATCATTCCTGATACTGAAAGAAAAGGCAGACAGCTGTTCTCCCGGAGGGGATTGGCTCCAGAGAGATTCAATAAATAGGAAGGATTTGGGAGAGATGTACAAAAAAAGATCCTGAGTATAAGCGTGGTGAGATAACATGGAAGTCCATCTCTGAAGATATTAAAAAATAATAAAGGAGAGCAGCTGTCTTTGAGCCATGGCTTAAGCTCGAGGCTGGACCCCGAGCAGTGAAGGACAAACCACCAGATGCAGATGCAATTCTATGTTCAGCTTTTATCAGTTCAGTTCTTCCAACTGTGATATATAGGTTTTTTTCCTAGAGGTTTTTCTTCTTTTCTGGGTTTACCTGTCCTGCACTTTGGTTTTTAATTTCAGTCCATGTTTCTCAAGTTCTCTTTCAAAATGTTTCAAAATGTTTTCCTGGTGTACAGCAGGTAGGGCACTTGCCTTGCATGTGACCGACCCAGGTTCTCCAAGCCTTGCCAGGAGTGATTTCTGAATGCAGAGCCAGGAGTAAACTCAAGTACCACTAGGTGTGGCCAAAAAAATTCTTTCTTTTAAAGAATTTTTGGGTGGCTCAGCTGAGAGCGCCTGCCTTACAGACATAAGATCACACCTTCATTTCCTGGCACCATCCCTATTGACAAGTGGGATTCTAGACATAAAAAAAAGTGTCCCGGCAGAAGAGGCAGGACAGGGCATAAGGCTTGAATGACACCAATAAGAATAACACTGATTTGAATAGCACTAATTTGCATTTGAGTAACACTAATTTGATCCTTAGCACCTCAGCACAGCATAAGGCTCCCAGAGCACAACCAGTAGTGATCCCTGAGCACAGAGGTAGAAGTAAGCCTTGAGCACCTTTGGATATAGTTGGAAAAAGCACCTCCCTCAACACACAACAAACACACACACACACACACACACACACACACGCACACACATACACACACAGTGTACAATCTACACTGCACTACAATCCAACATGTATGGGAACTACAAGGAAACTGTGACACCCCCACACCCCCAGAGAGCACTACCACCAATTGTGCCACTCTAACCACACCTGGGAGGAGGAGGGGAGGGGAGAGGAGGGGAGGGAAAGGGAGGGGGGAGGGAGAAGGAAAAGTGGAAGGGGGAGGAGGGGAGGGGAGGGAAGAGTTGAGAAGGGGAGAGGAGGGGAGGGGAAGGGAGGGAGGGGAGAGGAGGGGAGGGGAGGGGAGAGGAGGGAAAGGGAGGGGGAGGGGAAGGGAAAAGGGGATGGGGAGGAGGGGAGGGGAGGGAAGAGTTGAGAAGGGGAGAGGAGGGGAGGGGAAGGGAGGGAGGGGAGAGGAGGGGAGGGGAAGGGAGGGAGGGGAGAGGAGAGGAGGGGAGGGGAGGGGAGGGGAGGGGAGAGGAGAGGAGGGGAGGGGAGGGGAGGGGAGGGAGATTTTTCCCTTAGAGCTTCCCAGGCCTCACCTAGCATTTCTTTCTCTCTGGTCATCTGTGCCTGGCACACAAGAGTACTTGGTAGATGGTCCCCTGAACAAGTTTTAACTCTAAGAATTGGGGAACAGCAAAGTAACAAAACAAAGTAATTGTCATAAAAATCTCAGCAGCATCAAAGGAAAAAATAGATTGCATCCTCACTTCCGCAGAAAAAATGGTTGTTAAGAGACCTTGTCTTTAACCCACCTGCACCCCTGGGATGGGTGGGGTGGGATGGGGAGGTGACTCGGATGGGTGGAGCACATGCCTGACATGGGCAAGGCTCTGAGCTCAGGTCCCAGTGACACATAACCAGCACTTTCAAACACCACTGGGTGTCGCTCCTATAAAAATGTCCACTGCACTGAATCAACATGGAAAGTATCATGTTAAGTGAAATGAGTCAGAAAGAGAGGGATAGACATGGAAATATTGCACTCATCTGTGGAATACAAAGTAACAGAATGGGAGACTAACACCCAAGAGTAGTAGAGATAAGGACCAGGAGAAGGGATGGGAGTTTGAGCATTGTATAACTGAGACTTTAACCTGAACGCTTTGTAACTTTCCACATGGTGAATTAATAAAAGAATTTAAAAAAAAAAAAAAAGGGACCAGGAGGTCTGCCCCACAGCTTGGAAACCGGCCTCACATGCTGGGGGAAAAGGCAGCTCAGATAGAAAAGGGAACACCAAGTAAAGGATGTCAGGAGGACCCATTCGGGTTGAAAGCTGCATGCCGAAAGTAGACTATAGACCAAACATGATGGCCACTCAATACCTCTATTGCAAACCACAACACCCAAAATGAGAGAGAACAAAAGGGAATGCCCTGCTGCAGAGGGGGGTGGGGTGGGAGGGGGATGGGGTGGGGGTGGTGGGAGAGATATTGGGAACATTGATGGAGGAGAAAGGGCACTGGTGGAGGATGGGTAAACAATCACTGTATGACTGAAACACAAACACGAAAGTTCGTAAGTTTGTAACTGTACCTCATGATGATTCACTAATAAAAAAAATTTAATAAAATAAAATAATTGAAAGAGAATTACCACTAAATAAAATAAAATAAAATAATTTAAAAGGCCACTGGGTTCGGAGCAATAGTACAGCAGGTAGGAAGCTTGCTTTGTACATTACTGACATGTGTTCAATTCTTGCACCCCATACGGTCCCCTGAGCCAGCCAGGAGTGATCTCTCAGCGAAAAGTCAGGAGGAAGCCCTGAGCACCACTCGGTGTAGCCCCCAATGCAAAAATAAACAAGTTTTTTAAATAAAAAGGTCACAAACAGCTACATGCAAAAAAATGGGCTTAGACCTCCACCTATCACCTTGTACAAAAGTCAGATCAAAATGGATTAAAGACCTCAATATCAGATCAGAATCCCTAAGGTATATTGAAGACAAGGTCGGCAAAACCCTCTACAACATTGAAGCCAATGGTATCTTCAAAGGTGACACACCACTGGCCAAGCAAGTGAAAAAGAGATAAATAAATGGGACTATCTCAAACTAAGAAGTTTCTGCACCTCAAAAGAAACAGTGACCAAAATACAAAGACAATCTACAGAATGGGAAAGGATATTTATGCAGTACCCATCTGATAAAGGATTGATATCAAGGATATACAATGCACTGGCTGAACTCCAAAAGAAGAAAACTGCCAACCATATCAAAAAATGGGGTGATGAAATGAACAGAAACTTTCCCAAAGAAGAAATCCAAATGGCTGAGAGGCACATGAGAAAATGTTCCACATCACTAATCATCAGGGAGATGCAGATCAAAACAGCAATGAGATATCATCTCACACCACAGAGACTGGCCCACATCCCAAAAAGCAAAAACAACCGGTGTTGGCGTGGATGTGGGGAGAAAGGGACTCTCCTTCATTGTTGGTGGGAATGCCAACTGGTCCAGCCCTTTTGGAAAACAATATGGACAATTCTCAAAAAATTAGAAATTGAGCTTCCATTTGACCCAGCAATACCACTCTTGGGAATATATCCCGGAGAGGCAAAAAGGTATAGTAGAGATGACAACTGCATTTCTGTGTTCATTGCAGCACTGTTTACAATAGCCACAATCTGGAAAAAACCAGAGTGCCCAAAATCAGATGACTGGTTAAAGAAACTCTGGCACATCTACACAATGGAATACTATGTAGCTGTCAGGAAACATGAAGTCATGAAATTTGCATATAAGTGGATCAACATGGAAAGTATCATGCTGAGTAAAATGAATCAGAAAGAAAGAGATAGACATAGAAAGATTGCACTCATATGTGGAATATAAAGTAGCTGAGAGGTACAAGCTTGCAATGATGCAATTTATGACAGATATTTCTTTGTACTTAGTTACTTAAATACTAAAATACAGAAATCCAAAATCGTGCGGCCGCTAATGCTGCCACTCGACCTCATATCTCTTCATTCTCAGCAATGGAAAACAAATTATCAAATGCTTCCTTTTCAGCAGGTCCGACTTTAGGGGGGAGAAACTCCAAACAATAATAGTGAGGTTTTTGTTGAAATATTGAATTTAATCAAAGTAAAGTGAAGGTAAAGTGAAATTTATCAGTTACACAGGCGGGGTGGGGGGCTGGGGAGGTGGGGGGGATGGAGGCATTCCACCACCAAGAATCACCACTGTGATTCTTGGTGGTGGAATATGTGCACTGGTGAAGGGATGGGTGTTCGAGCATTGTATGACTGAGACTTAAACCTGAAAGCTCTGTAACTTTCCACATGGTGATTCAATAAAAGAATAAATTAATTAAAAATAAGTAAATAAATAAAAAGGTCACAAAGCAGGGAGTTCACTAATTTTGAGCATTTAAAGCAGCTTATAAATCTATTTTTGCAGACTATCTCAATACAAAGAAGCTTGAATTGCTTGATAATGCACTGTTTTGCTGCCAGCTTTTGAGCAGGAACACACCCTGTACCTTCTGTAATTCGTGCCTTTTATTATTCGGCTAGGTGATCTTTGTCCTCGTAGTACAGAGAGCACTGTGGTCAGGAGTTATGATTGAAGTCTCCTAATCCTGCACCCAGCTTCTTAAACTGTCTCATGACTCTGCATGGTGCCACAAAACTGAAAGTAGGAGCTGCAAAGTATATTTTTAATTGTTTAAAAATAATTACAAAGGACGGGGAGCTTTGCTTTTTATTCATAAACTCCAAACAGATCGAAATGTATGCACATTCTGCAAATGGTAGCAATCACCTCCTCCGAGGGCTCTTCCTACACTCGCAGGAAACCTCGCCTCACTAATCCTACCAGCCTGCTAGAGAGCTGATGAACATGGCGTGGCCAGGAGGGATCAGACAGAGTGAGAGTCCCCTCTGCACCAGAGGCGGGTTCTAAAATAGAACCCTCTGAGAACACTGGCAAGTGGCCTTAGTCTGCCTCTCTTCAGTTTCCGCTCCACAGCTCAAAGACTTTGCTACTTGCCTTGGGCCCTGGAGAGAACATGGAGTTTTATATTTGAGCTTTATTAAAGTCAAAAACACTGTTCCCGGCCCGCGCGCCCCCCCCCACACACACTTTTAAGTATAACCAAGGTAAGACTTTGCAGTTTTGCTGCAAACCCAATTTTCTCATCATGCTTATCAGCCTCTAATTCTGTGATGCTCAAGATATTTGACTTTCTGGTTTATTTGTGTGTAAATCAGCTTAAAAGGGCATCTCAGGATGATTGAAGAGTAGATAAGGTTTTAAAATCGTATTAGGACTCTCTGAGGATAGGCTTCCTTTCTAAAATCCTCTTCCCCTAATTTAGAATCAATTACCTTTCCCCTCTAGCTGATGGTCTGTTTTTCCTCTGGCCTGTCTAACAGAAAGCTTATGTGATGGCTGACAGAAGCTTCTCCCTTGTTGAATTTCTCCTTTACTACATCCATAAGGATTTTATTGGAGAGGAGAGAAAAATCAACTTTCTGATGGCACACAAAATCCTATTCTTCATCCTAACAGCAGTTTCTCCCATTGCTCCAACTATACTATTTTTTTGTTGTTCAATATTCCTTCTTTTGTCCTTGCTGGTAGTCTAAGGAATAAAGCTTTAGCCAGGGCATAGGAAAGAGAGAGAACACCTGGGGCCTGGGGTCAATTCTTGGTTCTTCCATTTGTGGGTACAACATCTAAGTTTACAGTTTTGAGGTAGAAAGTACCTAAAAAGTATTGATGGTGTCTCCAATCTGGAATTCTTACAGGTCAAACAAGATGCACTAATCACACACGTGCTCTTGTAAAGTGACACTCAGAAGAAAAGCCTATCGTGTGAGAGTGAGGAGCCTAGCCCTGCAGTCAGATGCTTGAGTTTGAATTCTAGCCCTGCTAGTAATTAGCTGTGTGATCTCAGGCAAGTGTATTGCCTGCTCTGTGTCTCGTTTTCCTCACACCCTGGTGCAAAGTGCCTGTGTCTTTGTCTCGATTTTCTCACACCCTGACCCTACCGTGCAAAGAAGATGCTGATCTTGACCTACCTACATCCTAGTCATGAGAAATGCTTGTATTGATAACTAGAAAGTATTTGGGACAGTTCCTAGACATATAGTGCCTGATAAAACTGAATTTCATATTAGAACCTTCTTTCTCTGCTCCAAATCTTCAACTCCAACCAATTCTCCTTTCCAAGAAGGTTTCTTCTTCCCATTCTCTCTCCCCCCATCCCCCCTAGTTAGTTCACTGTCATCCACTCTTTGGTCACTGAGCAATGATGTAGCTGCCTTTCCTGTTCTCCCTGATTCTTCTCACCCCTATTGTGCCCAGCACCAAATCCATTCTCTTTTTAAAAATGTTTTTGTTAAAAGGTAACATTTATATTTTAATTTATTTATTAATTGAATCACAATGAGATACACAGTTACAAAGTTGTTCCTGATTGGGTTTCAGTCATACAATGTTCCAACACCCTTCCCTTCACCAGTGTATGTTTCCCACCACCAATGTCCCCAGTTTTCTGCTCACCAGCCCCTGCCTAGCCTGTCTCTATGGCAGGCACTTTCCTTCTCCCCCTCCCTCCCCTTCTCCTCCCTCCTCCCCACTCTCTTGCCCTTCTTTCCCCCCTCTATTCCCTCCTCTCTCCCTCCCTTCTCCCCCTCCTCTCTGTCTCTCTCTGTTTCTCTGTGTCTGTCTGTATCTCTCTCTCTCTCTCTCTCTCTCTCTCTCTCTCTCTCTCTCTCCACTCCCCACCTAAAGTGATAATTTCCAACTGTTATTATCATACTGGTCCCTTCTCTATCCTAACTGCCCTTCACCTCTCACACACTTGTGGCACACTTCCAACCACTGGCCAGTCCTTTTGGCCCATTTTTCCTGGCCTTGGATATTACAAATTCATTCAATTAAAACATCTCTTGGAGCCAACCACTTATACACTTCATTTTCTCGGTGGCTCTCACAGTCATTTTGAAAACTCAGATGACAATATGAGATTTGATAAAGTAAGTTCCCAAACCTTTCCAAATCTCCCTCAAGATTTTGACATAATCATTCTGCAATCGCAAAAACAGTTTCCCATTTCTTGATTGTAATTTGCAACTTCAGGCCTCCATCACATCACTTTCTTTCCTCCCTTCCTGACCAGCCAGTGCACATAGCCAGTGCAAATAATTTGGTCAGGAGCTTCTGCTATCAATGTCTTTGTAAGTCTCCTTTAGTCACCAAAGCCTGTGACCTCAGGTGGCCTTTATTTCTCCTTTGTGCACTACTAAGTAAGCCCAATTAGGGGTGAGAGGGAAAAACTATCATGTAGGAATAAATACATTAGTTTTTTGGTAATTTATGCTTCATTAAAATATTTTTAAAAACAAAGTTTTTCTTCTCTCTCAGAAAACAAGAAATTGCCAGCGCATTTTCTTGTTTGCTAATAAAATCAGATTCACCATGAACCTCATGAGGACGATACAGCCTTTTAGTAACTTTCAAAGTTTTTTTTTTCCCTTCCCACATTCTTCTCTCAGTTTAGCAAAAGCAGGACCCACAGGTGACTCCAATATAGAAATGAGAGGCAGAGGCAGATTCCAGGGTCCAGCACGAGAGCTCGAGTCCAGCTGCAGAGAAAAGTAGGCCCACATTAATCAACAGAGTAGGAAAGAACATGGAGATTGTGTTGGTTTGACTTGCTCTCAAAGGTGGAACTAGAAGACAGGCAAGTAACCTGATTCCAATTCCTTTTTCCTCAGTCCTAGACCTGCTCTTGCTGAGTGTTTTCTGTTTTTGCTTTCATTTTTGTACTTTGCAAAGTGAGCCTCAACTTAAAGACAGTGAAACAAATTTACATCCAAGTCTTGGGGAGAGACAGCGAAAGGATAGGCGTGCCCATTGAGGATGCTGAAGCACACAGTTCAATTGCAGCACTACTGGTTTCCCCCAAACATGGCCAGGTTTAGTGGGAGTGTGACCCCTAAGCAAAAACTAAAGTCTGCAACTCTATGGGAGGGAAGGGCAGACTTGAGGCCACACCTGACTGTGCTCAGCTTCTGGTTCTGTGCCAGGGGTCACTCCTGGTGGTGTCAGGTGAACATATGCAGTGCAGGGGATCAAATCAGAGTCTACTACGAGCAAGGTAAACACCTTAACCTCTCTATACTATCTCTCCAACCCTTGCATCTCCTTATGTCTTTGCATGTGAGGTCCCCGGCCAGAGATCATCCTTTCATGCCTGCAAGACCACACTTCAATCCCTTCCCTCTCCTCCACCGCCCTCCTCCTCTCAACTCCCCTTATTTCTTTTCCTTTCCTGTTTTCCCTGACAGCTCCTCCTGCAGTGTTTGAACATCTCCTCCCTTCCTGCCCTTTGTGCTGTTGTCTTCATCATGGTGTGATGTTGGAGGCAGTATACATGTCCTGGTGTCAGGGTACCACACTTGCTGGCAGTCCACTAGGGGTCACACTAGGTCACCCTCAGTCACACTAGGATGTCACACCTGTTCTGGTGTTGGGGACCACAATAGCAGTTCTGGGGCTATCACTCAGCAATTTGGGATGCCAGAGATCAAATTCAAGTCCTCACAAAGGCCAGAGCCATAGTACAGTGAGTAAGGTGTTTGCCTTGCACTCGACCAACCACAGGTTTGATCCTCAGCATCCCCTATTGTCCCCCAAGCACTGCCAAGAATAATTCCGAGTGCAGAGTCAGGAGTAACATCTGAGCACCTTGCGGTGTGACCCAAAAAGTTAAAAAAAAATTTTTTTTTAAATCAAGGCCTGTGGCTGGAGCAATAGCACAGCAGGTAGGGCATTTGCCTTGCACGCGGCTGACCCGGGTTCAATTTTCAGCATCCCATATTTTTAGCATACCCCAAGCACCACCAAGAGTAATTCCTGAGTGCATGAGCCAAGAGTAACCCCTGTGCATAGCCAGGTGTGACCCAAAAAACCAAAAAGAAAAAAGAAAAAAGTTCAAGGCCTCACACCTGCCAGGTAGATGCTCTACTACTGAACCGCTTCCCTAGGCCTCATTTCTAGCTTTTAAATTTAAAATGTCTCTGTAAGTGTTCTTACTCTGTTCTTAGCTCAGTCATTCTCAGCTCTGGCTGCACAGTAAAGCATGAGGAGAACTTGGCAAAGTCTGATTCTTATCACTGCAGAATCTGATTCACTGAATTTGTGTATGTTGGTCTGTTTGTCTGATTCTAGGTGACCATAGTGTGCATCCAAGTCTGAGAACAGGGACTCCAACAGAGACCTGGAATCCCTGCTTTGCTTTGCGTCTTTCTGGAGATCACATTTTCTTTTCTTTTTTTTTATCTATGAATTTTATTTTATTTATTTTTTATTAGTGAATCACTGTGAGGTACAGTTACAGACTTACAAACTTTCATGCTTGCATTTCAGTCATACAATGGTTGAGTACCCATCCCTCCACCAGTGCCCATTTTCCACCACCAATGGTCCCAGCATCCCTCCCACTACCCCCAGCCTGTCCCCACCCATTCTACTCTGCCTCTGTGGCAGGGCATTCCTTTTTGCTCTCTCTCTTCTTTTGGGTGTTGTGGTTTGCAATAGAGGTATTAAGTGGCCATCATGTTTGATCTAAAGTCTACTTTCAGCGTGTATCTCCCATCCTGAGCGGGTTCTCCTAGCACCCTTTATTTGGTGTTCCCTTCTCTATCTGAACTGCCTTTTCCCTTAGCATGTGAGGCCAGTTTCTAAGCTGTGGAGTAACCCTCCTGGTACTTATCTCTACTGTTCTTGGGTGTTAGTCTCCCATTCTGTTACTTTATATTCCACAAATGAGTCAATATTTCTATGTCTGTCCCTCTCTTTCTGACTCATTTCACGTAACATGATACTTTCCATCTTGATCCACCTATATGCAAATTTCATGATTTCATCTTTTCTAACAGCTGCATAGTATTCCACTGTGTAGGTGTACCAAAGTTTCTTTAGCCAGTTATCTCTTCTCAGGCACAGGTGTTTTTTCCAGATTCTGGCTATTGTAAACAGTGCTGCAATGAATATATAGTGCAGATGTCATTTCTACTATACTATTTTGCATCTCGGGGATATATTTTCAGAAGTGGTATTGCTGGGTCTCACGGCAGAGCCTGGCAAGCTACCCATGCCGTACCCGATATTCCAAAAACAGTAACAATAAGTCTCACAGTGGAGACATTACTGGTGCCCGCTCAAGCAAATCAATGAACAATGGGACGACAATGCTACAGTGCGACAGTGGTATTGCTGGGTCAAATGGGAGCTCAATTTCTAATTTTTTGAGGAACGTCCATACTATTTTCCAAAGGGGCTGAACCAGTCAGCATTCCCACCAGCAGTGAAGGAGAGTCCCTTTCCCCCACCACATCCACGCCAACACTGGTTGCTTTTGTTCTTTTGGATGTGGGCCAATCTCTGTGGTGTGAGATGATATCTCATTATTGTTTTGATCTGCATCTCCCTGATGATTAGTGATAAAGAGCATTTTTTCGTGTGCCTTTTGGCCATTCAGATTTCTTCTTTGAGAAAGTTTCTTTTCATTTTATCGCCCCATTTTCTTATGGGGTAGGATGTTTTCTTTTTGTAGAGTTCAACCATTGCCTTGTAAATTCTTGATTTCAACCCCTTATCAGATAGGTATTGAGTGAATATCCTTTCCCATTCTACATTGTCTTTGAATTCTGGTCACTGTATCTTTTGAGATGCAGAAGCTTCTCAATTTAAGGTAGTCACATCTTGTTCATCTCTGTTTCCACTTGCTTGGCCAGTGGAGTGTTCTCTTTAAAGATAACTAGCTTCAAAGTCATGGAGGATTTTGCCGACCTTGTCTTCAATGTACCTGATGGACTCTGGTCTGATGTTGAGGTCTTTAATCCACTTTGATCTGACTTTTGTGCACGGTGTTAGGTAGAGGTCTGAGCCCATTTTTTGCATGTAGCTGTCCAGTTTTGACAGCACCATTCGTTAAAGAGACTTTCCTTGCTCAACTTCACATTTCTTGCTCCCTTACCAAAGACTAGGTGATCATATATTTGAGGGTGTGTGTAAGGATATTCCACCCTGTTCCATTGGTCTGAAGCTCTGTCTTTGTTCCAGTACCATGCTGTTTTATTTATTTCCACTTTGTAGTAGAGTTTGAGGTTGGGGAAGCTGATGCCTCCCATGTTCTTTTTTCCCAGAATTGTTTTAACTATTCGTGGAGGCTTGTTGTTCCACATGAATTTCAGGAGTGTTTTATCCATTTCTTTGAAGAATGTCATGGGTATCCTTATAGGGATCACATTGAATCTGTATAATGCTTTGGGGAGAATTACCATTTTGACAATGTTAATTCTCCCAATCCAAGAGCAGGGGATATGTTCCCATTTCCTTGTGTCTTCTTTTATTTCATCTTCTTCAGGTCCTTTACCTTTTTAGATAAGCTGATTCTGAAGTACTTGATTTTCTGAGGCATGATTGTGAATGGGATTACTTTTTACCTGTCACTTTCTTCTCTCTCATTATTTGCATATAGGAAAGTAGCAGGCTATAAAATCAATACCCGGGGCCGGAGCGATAGCACAGCGGGTAGGGCGTTTGCCTTGCACGCGGCCGACCCGGGTTCGATACCCGGCACCCCATATGGTCCCCCCAAGCACCGCCAGGAGTAATTCCTGAGTGCAAAGCCAGGAGTAACCCCTGAGCATCGCTGGGTGTGACCCAAAAAGCAAATAAATAAATAAATAAATAAATAAATAAAATAAAATAAAATAAAATCAATACCCAAAAGTCCATGGAGATCACATTTTCTCACACCACATTCCACAGGCAAGAAAGTCCACTTCAAGACCTGGGATCTTGATTTCTCATGCAAAAACAAGGCATCAAAAGAAAAAGGGGGGCGTTGAGGGGAGGAAGAAATAGTACAGGCAATAAGGTACTTGTCTTGCCTGCAGCCAATCCCAGTTAGATCCTCGGCATCCCATATGGTCCCCTGAACACCACCAGGAGTGATTCCTGAGCACAGAGCCAGTAGCCCCTGAGTATCACTAGGTGTAGCCCCAAAACAAACAAACAAAAAAACTTAAAAAAGAAAAAGAAATAAACCCAAAGGATCATATCCTTCTCTGAATGTTCATTTATGTCTCCTCTCATTCCCCACTCATATCAACACCATCACTCATGTGTGCCTCAGTAATTTCTATTGAGATTTCCATTGAGAATCAACTAAAATAAATATCACCATCACCTCCTCCTCAAAGTCTTCCCTGTAGCTAAGTGATCTAAGTAATCCTTTCCCTTCTGGCTGTGACCCATGCATGCTCTACAGAGCCCTGTGTCCCTTCTCAGAGTGACTGGTCAATTTCCTCTCTCTCAGTGAGCTGAGATCCTGGACAGTAGGTGTAGTGGCTTCTTCAATCTGAGTCTCCACGCTGTGACTTATTCCTAGCCCACAGCTGGCATCCAACAACAACTTGTATGAGAGAGCAAACATAAGCTAGAGAAGGAAATTTGAAACTGAGAGGAGACAAAAAAAAAGAAAGAAACTCTCTCTTGTCATTTTTCTTTTTTTTGTCATTTTCTAATATTCCAAGAAGAAAATTGTTTTTATTTAGCATACTTTTGAACACATAAGGTAGAGCAAAAACACCAAAGTCCAAGTCTAAGACAACTATTCGTATTTATTTATTTATTTATTTATTTATTTATTTGCTTTTTGGGTCACAACCGGCGATACTCAGGGGTTACTCCTGGCTTTGCACTCAGGAATCACTCCTAGAGGTGCTCAAGGGACCATATGGGATGCTGGGAATCAAACCCGGGTCAGTCGTGTGCAAGGCAAACGCCCTACCCGCTGTGCTATTGCTCCAACCCCAGCTATTCATTTTTAGAAATAAAAAAGTTATGAGGAAGTTAGTCCAGATACAAAAAAAAAAATCTATGTTGGACTAGAGAGAGTACAGGGCGAAGGTTCAGTTCCTGGCACACAATACCTGTGAGCACTTTGGATACTGTCTAAAGGTCCCTGCGCACTGCCAAGGACAGAAGGCCTCCAGTTATCTCCTTATGTTTAGGCCTTTGGCACTGAACTGCCAGTTTGAATGACTCAGGGTCACCAAGAGGAGCCTGTCCAGGCCTCCTGAGGACTCTCTGGGAGACACAACCCATCTCCAACCACAAAACAAAGGATGTTTCAACTATACTCTGGTCATCTTAGGACACTGTTATTCATTCCCAGCTTCTCTTTTATTAGTGGTGCCTCAGACCTTCCACGATGCACTCTGTTCACGGTGGCTGTTCAAGGCAGAATAATACCCCCAAAGATGTCCCCATTCCAAAGGCTGGGATGAGTGACTTAGTCACTTTCCATGGTGAAAAGGGATTTGCAGATGTGATTTGGTGGAGAATTTTAAAATGTGGCCAGGATCCTGGATTTCCAGGTGAGCCCTCTGCATTCTATGGCTCCCTTCAAGTGAAAGAGGGAGGCAGGAGATGCCGCCAGAATGACAGGCCAACACAAAACAGAGCCAGCCAGGGAAGATGGGAGGAAAACCAAGGTATGCAAGCATCTGGAAGAGGCATGGGAATGAATTCTCCCCCAAGAACTTCTAGAAGGAAGACAATTTGGCAAGCATCTTGAATTTAAGTCTGCTGAGACCCACTCAGGCTTCTGACCATGGGGTTTGTGAAATAATACATTTGCATTGTGTGAAGACAGTGAACATGGTGATCTGTTCTGGAGTTATTGCAAATGAATGGAGAGCTGTAAACATGTTCCCAGAATATACCCACACCTGTCAGAGCATGTTTTCTGCTTTGCATTAACATTCCTCCTGCCACAGTTACTGTGACAAAATCACCAAGTCTTGATAATGACCTTGTGTCATTACTAAACCCTCAATCAAAAATGAGAAAGAATAAGCAACTGTTAACTCCTAGACTAAACATATTCAATCATGAAAAGGAGGTTCCTCCGTGACTAGAGCCCTTGTGGATATAGTAGGATCAAAGCACAAAACAGAGCCTGGGTTTGTGCATAAACAGGTTTGGACACCAGATACAGGTGGGCACCTGGGAAACTCTAGTTTGTTGGCCTCAGTTCTATTATTGTTGTGTCTCCTGATGAAGGACACCAGGCTTTGTTTCACAGCCAGGATCCTGAGGGTTGGGGCAGAGAATGGGAAAGAGGGCTTCACATGTCCTTTTCTAAGGGGCTCATAGAAGCCGTATCATCAGACTAGCTGTATTACCTAAGTTGATCATCATTCATCACCTGATGGGCACTGTGCCGTAAAGGTGAGTGACTCTTGGTCCAGATTCTCTGGTAGAAAAGCCAACATGTATGTGAGCTCATACAGATCTGAGGATGACATACTCGATTTCTTAAAAAAGGCATTCAGGTTCACCTTAAAGTAGCCAGAAGTATTACTGAATCAATAGTCCTCATTTTTCTGAACTTACTCAACAACCTGGAGCGATAGCACAGCGGGTAGGATGTTTGCCTTGCATGCGGCCGACCCAGGTTCAATTCCTCCATCCCTCTCGGAGAGCCTTGGCAAGCTACGGAGAATATCCCACCTGCACAGCAGAGTCTGGCAAGCTACCCGTGGCGTATTTGATATGCCAAAAATAGTAACAAGTCTCACAATAGAGACGTTATTTGTGCCTGCTTGAGCAAATCAATGAACAACAGGATGACAGTGATACAGTGCTACTCAGCAACCAGTATTTTATCAGAGAGTTGATCATATTGGCCTTTCTTTTAACTGCTATCATGTTACTATTATAGTATCATGTACCTGTTCCTTCTCCCCAACTAACCACAGAATCTATTGAGAAAAAATCATAAGAATTTGAAAGAAGAGAACCAAAATGCCAGCTTTATTCCTGAAAATCTGCATGGAGGGTGGAGGCTGGGCCTTGGTGTGGGTCCACAACAGGACCTCTCGCCTCAGGAGCAGAATCACTCAGTCAGAAAGACTCCAGGAGAGGCTTAGATTAACATCCCTGACCTTGACCCACTTGGCCAGTCACAGGAGGATTGTTCCAGGGGAGAGTAGCATTATGAAAGCTCTTCTGCATGAATATATGGGGAGTAAAAGAGTGAATTCTCTGCATCTGATATCCACTTTAAGTGATGACAAAGTGAGCTCTGATTAAGCTAACTAAATAATGATGCTTAGAGACTGCCAAGATCTGCCAAGTAGAATTAAAGGTCCTTACCATGAGATCTTTGAGGGAAGACAGAATGAGTTCTGTGTAACAAGGGTGTACTCAAGGTCCATCCGCCACAAGCATAGTGGAAGCAACAGCCTGGACCTGTGTGTTGAGTGCAGTTTGAGATTCGTTACTAGCAATAGGTGCAGACACATTTGCAAATGGTGCTCCTTGTGCTCAAAAATAAGAGTTTGATGAGAGTTATTCTTTAGAATCCTCATTCACTGTTGGTGGGAGTGTAAATGGGTATAGTCTCTATAGAGAACAGTATGAAGATTTCTCACAATCAAACCTCCCAATGGTCTAGTCATTCCACTTCTAGATACCTATCCCAAGAACACAAAGACACTTGCTTGAAAAGATATATGCATATCTATGTCCATTGCAGCTCTTAGTTCAACCCAAATGCCCAATGACTGGTGAATGGATAAAGAAGCTGTGATGTATATACACACTATAAACTAATCCACTATGAAAGAATGTGAAATCAAAATTGCCTTTTGCTATAATATGGATGGAACGGGAGGAGTTCATGCTGAGCAAAGTAAGTCAGAAGGAGAAAGAAAAAAATCTCACTTATATGTGTTTCAGGAAGAAACAAAGTAAGAGACAATGTTCACTGAACATCAACCCTCAGACTCTAATAGAATTGAAACTATCTTTTCAGGGGTGGGGTAGCCAAACTGGGGTCAGCTGCCCATAAGATAAATGCACTAAGCCCTATGGTATCTCTCTGGTTCCTCTCCCTACATTTTTATGGCATTGTTTTGTTGTGGTTAACTTTGGATTAGATGTCTTCGAAATATTTATTTATAAAAGAATCACTTTAGAATTTTGGTGTTTTGGTTTTATCCCCAGCACCATTCATGGTCCCCAAACACCAACAGGAGTATCCATGCACACAGAACCAGGAGAAAGCTCTGAGCACTGAATGGTGTGGCCACCCAAAAAAGATCTTAATGTTTTATTCATCATTTTGATAATAAAACATGTTTCTCAATATCTTTTTAAACAGAAATTCCCCCATAAAAGACTCATGGCACTTTTCTTTTTACTTCACTGCCACCCAATCCCCTACTTCATGAAGTTTGTAGCAGGCTGATAAGTTCTCTTTTTTTTCTGCCAAAAACTCAACCTCAATCCTTCTACAACATTGTCTTCATAGGAAAGCTTTGGGTTGACTAACAAAATGCCCCCTTAGCAACAAGGTGATTGTGACATGGGAGAGTAACCTCCAATGAGAGAGATGCCTCAGAGTCTGATTGTGACATGCCAATATAAATAGAAGGTCTTCCCCCACTCACCCTAGGCCCTTCTCTCCAGACGTAGCTGATAAGAACATCTACTATGGCCAAGCATACCACCAAAAGGAATAGGTGCACAAGAGACAAAGCAAAACAAATCGTCAAACAAAAATCCAATTCCAGCACCTATGTGGGCTGTCGAAATTATTCACGCTACATAAACAGGGTCCTCAAAGAAGTGATCCCCCAGAATGGCATATCATCGCACACTGTGGATATTCTGAACACCTTGATCAACAATATCTTTGAGTACATTTCTACGGAAGCCTGCAACCTGATGTTTCACAGAGATCGTTGTACGCTCACCCCTGAAGATGTCCAAAAAGCAGTATATTTGCTGTTGCCTGGGAAACTAGCTAAGTATGCAGTGACTTTTGGAAGTGATGCTGTCTACAGATATATCCACTCCTAGCCTCCATGCGCCAGCTTAAATTAAATCTTGGGGAGTGAATCAAAATTACTACCCATTCAGTCACTTCAATATTGAATGTACTTTTCTTTTGTGTAATGCGTTGGTACTTCCTGGTGTGTTCCCTATTTTCAGTTCTAGCGAAGTGTTTTCTTACTGTATTACTTTAAATTTTTTTTGTTATTTAGGTTTTCTTGACAACTTCTCCCTGCACTACTCCTGCCCAGAATTCATTTTTCCTATGAATGTGTAAATCTCATAGACATTTAATACCTATTGTATTGTTAAGGTATTAGTGGTCATATACAGTTATTTAATCTGGACATTTTGACCCTCAGGTCATACTTGAAATTTATGAAGAGAAACATTTTTATTACAAGTATATTTTTTGAGTATCCCCTTCCACAGATGAGAAAATAAGTCACAGAGAAGTAAGTGACTTGCCTGAGATCACCTGTATAAGTGACAGAGCTAGTATTTTGGATACTTATGCTATGAGCATTCTTGTACATTTGTCTTCTGGTAAGAACATATCAAGTTTTCTCTAGATAAAATATCTTACGGTATAATTACTCTATCAGTGATATAGTGGTATGCCCATATTCAGCTGTACCCAATATTACCAGACTGTCTTTTAAGTGTTCAATTTATGTTTGCAGGGGCCGGAGCGATAGCACAGCGGGTAGGGCGTTTGCCTTGCACGCGGCCGACCCGGGTTCGATCCCCGGCATCCCATATGGTCCCCCAAGCACCGCCAGGAGTAGTTCCTGAGTGCAAAGCCAGGAGTAACCCCTGAGCATCGCTGGGTGTGACCCAAAAAGCAAAAAAAAAAAAAAAAACAATTTATGTTTGCAGTAGACACAATTTAGATCCTTCTGGTTACAAGGAGTACATTGTTTAACTTTTTTTAAAAAAAAAATAGGTGTTTCTTGTATGTATCAGTTTGAAATAGACTCTTCTAGCTGCTTCTTAGTATTGTGCTTGTCCTAGGGTTGGTTGACTCAAAATACTTCTTGGAGTTCAAAGAAATATATCTATTAGATTCCACTCATCTGATATATGAGTAGTCAAATTTATGGAGACAAAAAGCAGAATGGTGGTTTTCAGGAGCTAGAGATGACAAAATACAAAGTTATTCTGTAATATTTATATAGTGTCAATTTGAAAAGATGGATAAGTCTTAGATATGGACAGCAGAAAAGAATGCACAACAATGTAAATACTGAAAATGAAAAAAAAATTTTAATTGAAAAAAGAATGTAAATACTGAATGTGACTGAACTTTACCCTTAAAATTGGTTAAAATAGTAACTTTTTGTTATATAATTTAAATTTTTTTCACTTATTTAAATGGGTAGTTTTACTCTCTTGCACTGATAGCATCAGATCTGACGCCATCCTATTTGAGGTAGACCAGACAGAGGGTGTCGATCACCTATTATCAGCCAATCATGATCAGATGCCCATGTCGGTCATTCTGTTGTGGCATGGCATCAGAGGGGCCTCAAAGGTCTGTCTGGAGTCAGAAAATTATAGTCTGTAAGCCAAATCTGAAAGCAGCTCTCTTTTGTATGGCCCCACAAGCTATGAAAAAATATTGTATTTTGTACGTATATTTTTAAAAGAGAAGCATTATGTCTAATCAACAAACTTAGTGTGAACCATAAGTTTAATATAGTAACTTATCTGGCTCTTTAAAAAAAAGTTTCCATGGGGCTAAAGTGATAGCACAGTGGGTAGGGCGTTTGCCTTGCACACAACCGACCGAGGTTCAATTCCCAGCATCCCATATGGTCCCCTGAGAACGATCAGGAGTAATTCCAGAGTTCATGAGCCAGGAGTAACCCCTGTGCATCGCTAGGTGTGATCCAAAAACCAAAAAAAAGTTTCCAACCTCTGGTCTTTCCTCTTTCAGATTGTAATAAGGCACATTTTCTACCCTTTGTTTATGATATCTATAGCTCATATTAAAAGTTCACAAATAGGGGCTGGGGCAATAGCACAGCAGGTAGAGAATTTGCCTTTCACGCAGGCGACCTGGGTTTGATTCCCAGCATCCCATATGGTCCCCTGAGCACCGCCAGGGATTCTTCCTGAATACAGAGCCAGGAATAACCCCTGTGCATCGCTGGGTGTGACCCAAAAAGCAAAAAAAAAAAAAAAAGTTTACAAATACGACCAGAGAGCTAGGATAGTGGGTAAGGTTACCTTGCATACAGCCTACCCACTTTCTATTCCCAACATTACATATGGTCCCCTGAACCCACCCAGGGGGGGCCCCTTGAGCACAGAACTAAGAGTAAGCCCTGTGCACCACTGGGTGTGACTCAAAAACAAACCAAGAAAGTTCATAAGTATGAAAAGGATTCCCACTCCCACCCCCACCTTTTTTTCCTTTATTGTTGTTGGCATAACCAAAGATTGCACACATTATTGTGACTCTAATACTCACTTATATGCTTAGTTGTGGTTTCAGGGGTCACAGAGGGCAGTGCTGATGAAACTGCTGCACTCTGCATGCAGGGCAGTGCCTGAAACTGAACCCAGCATTTTATACCTTCAAGGTAGGTGCTCTCTACAGGCTCAGAATGAATGTTTGGAAAATAAAAATAGAGACTTATGGGGCTAAGCAATAGCACAACATGTAGGGCATTTGCTTTACATGCGGCCAACCCTGGGTCGATTCCCAGCATCCCATTATGGTCCCCTGAGGACCTCCAGGAGTGACTCCTGAGTGCAAATCTAGGAGCAACACTTGAGCATCGCTGGGTGTGACTCAGAAAGAAAAAAAAAGAGAGAGATTTATGGTAGATTAAAACAAGCAGAGATGGCCTTACTTGTTGGGGTTTTCTCTCTTTTTTTTAATTGAATCACGGTAAGTTACAGTTACAAAGCTTTCATGTTTGAGTTTCAATCATAACAGTGATTAAACACCCATCCCTCCACCAGTGCACATTCTCCACCAACAATGTTCCCCAGTATACACCCCCCTTCTCAGCCCTCCCCATACCTCCATGGCAGACAATTTCCCCTATACTCTCTACTTTGGGGCATTATGGTTTGCAATACAGATACTGAGAGGTTATCACATTTGGTCCTTTATCTTTCAGCACACATCTCCCATCCCGAACGATTCCTCCAACCATCTTTGTCTTAGTGATCCTTCTCTATTCCAGCTGAGATGGCCCTACTTGTATCAAACCAGATAGCATTCAGACTAAAGAAAGTAGTAAGAGATAGGGATGGATATTGCATATTTAAAGGATAAAACATAGGAAAAGGGCTTAAATCTTATCAATTTTTATGTACCAAATGGAGGGACATAAAGTTTATAAAGCAACAGCCAATCTACTTGAGGATATATATTGACAGAAACATAAGAATGGAAATTTTTCCTCTTAATTTTTTTATTAATCACTGTGAGGTACAGTTATAAACTTATGAACTTTCATGTTTGCATTTGGTTTACATCCCTCCACCAGTGCCCAAAGAATGGAAAATTTTAAAAACCTACTCTTGTCATTGAAAATGTCAACCAAACAGAAGTTAAGAAGGGAAAAAGAGGGGCTGGAGTGATAGCACAGCGGGTAGGGCGTTTGCCTTGCACGTGGCCGACCCGGGTTCGATTCCCAGCGCCCCATATGGTCCCCTGAGCACTGCCAGGGGTGATTCCTGAGTGCATGAGCCAGGAGTGACCCCTGTGCATCGCCGGGTGTGACCCAAAAAGCAAAAAAAAAAAAAAAAAAAGAAAGAAAGAAAGAAGGGAAAAAGAACCCTAAGTGAGGAATTGGAATAACTTAGATTGATAACATGTTCAGGAGCCTCCACCACCAAAAGCAAAATAAACATTCTTCTCCAGTGCACATGAAACATTCTCCAGTATAGATAGATGATGTGCTAAAATACAATCCAGGTGTCCATAAAATCATGAATATAAAAATTGTACCAAGTATCTTCACAGACCACATTAATATAAAGGCTAAAATCAACTGTGAAAAGTTGATGGAAGCTTCAACATTTAAAAACCAACATATGGGGCTGGAGCGATAGCACAGCGGGTAGGACATTTGCCTTGCACGCGGCCGACCCTGGTTCGAATCTCAGAATCCCATATGGTCCCCTGAGCACCGCCAGGAGTAATTCCTGAGTGCATGAGCCAGGAGTAACCCTGTGCATCGCCAGGTGTGACCCAAAAAGCTAAAAAATAAAAATAAAAAATAAGAAAAATAAAAACCAACATATGTTAAATAACTATTGTGTCCAAAGGAAGTCAAAGAAGAAATTAACAAACGAAAATGAAGACAAACTCTTAGAATCGCTAAGAATCAGAAAAACAATACTATGGGCAGTTTCAAAGCAACTCAGACATATCAGGAAACAAGAAAAAGTTCAAATAGCCTCAGTTCACAGATTAAGAAACTAGCAAAAGTGAACTCCAAAGTATATAGAAAAAGGAAAAAAAAATTTAAATAGAGCAGAAATCAATGATGTTAGAAATCAAGAGAATAGGGCCAGGGAAATAGTACAGTAAGGCATTTTCCTTGCATGTGGCTGACCTAGGTTCAATCTCTGGCACTCATGTGGTCCTCTGAGCCTTCCAAGAATGATCCCTGAGCATAGAGCACAGATTACCTGTGATCTCTGTAAGGAGTAGCTGTGATTACCAGGAGTAAATTGTGATTACCAGTGGGTGTGACTCCAAAACAAAACAATCAAGAATATTAGGGTCAATGAAATGGGAACTGTATTTTTTTTTTCAAAGTATAAACATAATTGATAGCCCTTAGTTAGACTCATGAGGGAAAAAAGAGAAAATACAAATAAATCAGATCAAAGACAAAAGGGAAGAAATTACAACATATATTTCATAAATGCAAAAAATCATAAGAGGTTATCACAAACACTGATGCCACTAAGCTGGAGAACCTAGAAGAAATAATTGAACATTTTATCATACAACTGCCCAAGAGTGAATCAAGAGGAAACAGAAAATCTAAACAGCATTTATGGGTAAGGAAATTGAAACAGTCATAAAAACATTTCCCCCATAACAAAAGTCCAGGTTTAGATAGGTTGAGTAGTGAATTCTACCAGAAGTCAGAGAAAACTTACTACCCATACTTCTCAAGTTCTTTCAAAATATTGAAGAAATGAGACTCTTTTCTAATAGGTTCTATGAAATCAATGTCATCCTAAATGCCCAAAGCAGACAGATATTACTAAAAAATAAAATCATAGGCTAATTTCATTGGTTAAAATTAAGGCAAAGATTCTCACCAGGATATAGACCTCTGAAATGTATTCATGAGTTGAGAGTTGATTCCATTGGCAAAAGTAACAAAAACAATGATAAATAGTGGTACTATATCCAACAAAAAAGGTTTAGCATGGCACAAAATGTGGTTAAAATTAAAAGACAGCTTACTTGGGGCTGGAGTGATAGCACAGCAGGTAGGGCGTTTGCCTGCACGCGGCCAACCGGGGTTCGATTCCCAGCATCCTATATGGTCCCCTGAGCACCACCAGGGGTGATTCTTGAATGCAGAGCCACGTGTGACCCAAAAAGAAAAAAAAAAGACAGCTTACTAAATGGGAAAACTTTTCATACCATATATCATACAAAGGATTAATATCCAAGATATACAAAGCAACCACAAGGTCCTATAACAAAAAGTAAGCAATAGTTCAGTCTAAAAATATGGTGAAGGATATCAACAAACACTTCCTGAAGAAGACATTTGAATGGATAGCAGGCATAGGAAAAAGTATTCATCACTTTTTAGGTAAATGCAAATAAAAACAATGTGATAGTATCTGACACTAGTGAGAGTGGCATTTGTCAAAAATGCTGGAAGCAATCAGGTTTTGCAGGGATATGGAGAAAAAGAAATCCTCACTCGTTGTTAGTGGTTCAGTCTCTATGAGAAACAGTATTGAGATTCTCAAAAAATAAGAACAGAACTCCCTTATGGCTCAGCAAATCCACTTCTGGGCATCCACCCCAAAACAAACAAAAAAAAATTCAAAAAGAGATGCATAAGTCTAATGCACAAAAAAAAATGCACACCTATGTTCATGATTGCACTAAGTACAATAGCAGTGATATGGAAACACTCCAAATGTTTAATCACAGATAAATGGATAAAGAATGTAATGAGAGGTGAAATCTTGCAGCTCATTGCAAAGTGAAAGTAAATGGCCATCATTTGAAATAAGTCAGAAGTAGAAGGATAGCTACTAGATGATCTCACTCATCTGTGGTATAAGGACCAAAAAAAAAAGGAATAAACAATATTAACAATGACAAAGCCTTGGCCTTAGATTACAAACAGATTATGAAGCAGTGAGGGGAGGTGGTGGGGAGTAGAGAGAAACAGACTTGAAGTGATGTAAGGACAGTGGTGGAGAATCTTGGACACTTTGGTGTTGATGAGATGCAGAACTTAGTACATCAAAACCAGAAATGTGGCAAGGGGCCTGAGTTTCTCTGGCGGTTAACTACACTGCTCTGGAGAATTCTTAGTGATTAAAAAGTTACCTCTGGTGAAACCATGACCAGATGGGCATGAATTACTACTACATGTAACAACAGACATTTGTTCTGAAACATCATGGGGGGACATGAAGAAAAGATTCTTTGTTGGGGGGAAGCTAAGCCTTCTAAAGGTAAATAATAGGAAGTCAATAAGCTATTTCTTAAAAGTGATGCACCCAAAACAAAACACAAATAGAACAAAAGGAGGAGTATTTAAGCAAAGATGTAAATGGATTCACGGAATACCTAAGACAAAACTCACAGATGGTTCTCAATGAAGAAATAATAACAAAGTCATTACAAAGCAACAAAAGAAATAGCACAATTGCTTTAAAAAGAGGTATTCTTCAGAAGGAAGAAAATGAAAAAAGCAAATCTGCTTCCATTGTAGGAAACCTGGCCATGGCACTGCAGATTGCTTAGCTGTCCTTGAAAATCAAGATATGGGTCCTGGACATTGTTACCAGTGTGAGTCCACACAGCAGGAAATAACCAAGTGCAAAGCAAATGTAAACTCTGCTCTTGGTGAATTTCCTTCTATAAAAAGTTTAATTTGTGGGGAAACGGGGAACCTGTCCAGAGCTTGTCCTAATAATCCTAATAGATTTTATGCTGATGGGGGTGGCTGCATTCTTTGTGGATCTATGAACATTTTAACAAAGATTGCCCTGCAAGTAAGAACTCAGATCGAACAGCCACAGTTGGTTGCTGGACAAAGGAAATGAGTGCAGACTATGAAGAAACTTTAAATGTGCCCAGCCTACAGAAACCTGAAAACAAGGACAACTAAAGGTTAATTTTTTTTTTTTTTTTTTTTTTGCTTTTTGCTTTTTGGGTAACACCCAGCGATGCTCAGGGGTTACTACCTGGCTTTGCACTCAGGAATTACTCCTGGCAGTGCTTGGGGGACCATATGGGATGCCGGGGATCGAACCCAGGTCGGCCGCATGCAAGGCAAACGCCCTACCCGCTGTGCTATCGCTCCGGCCCCTAAAGGTTAATTTTTTGAGAAGCAATTTTCCTATTGTCATCATTTTATTTTAACCTGAACATGGTTTAGTTTATAAATTGGAGCAAGACTCCTGCAGAGGCTGCAGTATTGTATGAGTGTGGTGAGTTTTCTGAGTTTGCCTATCAAGGATTGTAGTCTGCCACTATAGGTAAAAAGCACTGAAAATAGAGGCCATTTAAATTGGATTCTCTAAAAGAATTTTATCTTCTAGAACTTAGGTATAATTAATTGGTTATATGCCTGATTGTAACAACCATCTTTTCTTTTTCTTTCTTTTTTTTTTCTTCTGTTTTGTTTTCAGATTTTTTTGTTTGGGGGCAGCACCTGGCAATGCTCAGGGGTTGTTCCTGACTCAGAACTCAGGAATCATTCCTGGTGGGGCTCAGAGAAACATATGGGATGCCAGGGATTGAACACCAGTGGACAGCATTCAAGACAAGCAATTTAGTCGCTGTACTATTGCTCAGGCCTCAAAACCATCTTTTCTTTAAAATATTAGGTATTAATGGGACAACACCTTAATTTTTGGTGTTGTCACAGCTTCACAGCTGGGAATGAATCTTTGAGAAATATTCATTGGGAATGAATTTTGCATATATTCTTTTGGTTCAACATAACAATCTAGTATAGCAAATTTAGTTTTATGTTACCACAAAATCTATATTTTAAAATATTGACTGAAAGCTCATTTGATATTTGTTTGGTTGTTTTTTTGTTTTTTGTTTTATTGGTTTTTGTTTTTGTTTGTTTTTTTGATTACCTAATCCTGGGTAGAATTTAGCCATTGTCTGTTATTGTCCTTATAAAATTACCTCTGGGAACACTGTCTTCTATTCATTTGGTGAGATAAAAAAAACCAGGAGCTTTTTTGGGCGCGAAGTGCCATCATCCAGTAAATCATAGAAACCACTGACACCAAGGGAAAGAGGAAGGACACCCGGGCCAGAGCGATAGTACAGTGAGTAGGGCGTTTGCCGTGCACAGGGCTGAACAAGGTTTGATCCTCGGCATCCCATATGGTCTCCCAAGCACTACCAGGAGTAATTCCTGAGTGCAAAGCCAGGAGTAACCCCTTAGCATCGCTGGATGTGACCCAAAAAGCCAAAAAAAAAAAAAAAAAAAAGAGGAGGGGCACCCACTCTATGTTCTCTAGGCCTTTTAGAAAACATGGAGTTGCTCCTTTAGCCACATGCATGCGGATCTACAAGAAAGGTGATATTGAACACAAAGGAAATGGGCACTGTCCAAGGTGGAACACACCACAAATGTTACCATGGCAGAACTGGCAGAGTCTAATGGTACCAAGCCTGCTGTTGGCATCGTCATAAACAAGCAAGGGCAAGATTCTTGCCAAGAGAATTATTGTTCGAACTGAGCACATTAAGCGCTCGAAGAGTCATGACGGCTTCCTAAAATGAGTGAAGGAAAATGACCAGAAAAAGAAGGAAGAGAAAGGGGACTTGAGTTCAAATGAAGCACCAGGGGCTGAAGCGATAGCACAATGGGTAGGGCGTTTGCCTTGCACGCGGCCAGCCCGGGTTCGATCCCCAGAACCCTGTATGGTCCCCTGAGCACCGCCAGGAGTAATTCCTGAGTGAAGACCCAGGAGTAACCCCTGAGCATCCCCGGATGTGACCCAAAACGCAAAACAAACAAACAAATGAAACACCAGCCAGCTCCACCCAGAGAAGCTTCACTGTGAGAACCAGGCTGAGCCCATTCCCTGTGAACTCTTGGCCTGAGAGGTGTTGTTTTAAAAAAATTTTTAAAGACCCCTAGTCTAGGGGCTGGAGTGATAGCACAGCAGGTAGGGCATATGTCTTGCACGCGGCCAACCCGGGTTCAATCCCCAGAATCCCATACGGTCCCCTGAGCACCCCCAGGGGTAATTCCTGAGTACATGAGCCAGGAGTGACCCCTATGCATCTCCGGGTGTGACCCAAAAAGAAAAAAAAAACAAAGACTCCTAGTCTATTACAAAATAAAATAAAACAGGAATTCAGTAATTAATAATAATATAAACTAATACAATTAAAAAGTGAAAATATACATAACTGGGTGATTTTTTTTCCTATGCTCATCTCTACTTTTGTATATGTTTTATTTTTATTTAATTTGGGTTTTTTTTCCAGCAATGTTGGGGTCACCAAAGCTTCGTCTGTGTATTGTTCAGAGGCATAGTCAGTGCCAGAGATCAAACTCAAGGTCTTGCACACATAAATATTGCACTCCAGCCCCTTGTACTACACATCTATTCAGGTGAGCTGCATGCAAGTCTTACCCTCTGGAAAATGTCTCCCTCTGCTCATTGTTAAACTCTTTTGTTGTTGTTGATTGTAATTCTTACTATATTCTAAAAATCAATCCCTTTTCAAATGCATGGTTTATAAATATTTCTCTTCCAATACCCAGAGTATCTTTTTTTAATAAAATATTACTATCATTGCCTCTAGTGTAGCATGCCTATTTCAAATATTTTATTGTTCCTTTGTAAGCAAGTCATTTGAAATGATATTAATATTTTTTTAATATTTTGGAGTTAATAAAAAAGTCAACATACTTTTTTTTTTTTTTTTTGCTTTTTTGGATCACACCTGGTGATGTATAGGGTTTACTCCTGGCTCATGCACTCAGGAATTACTCGGTGCTCAGGGGACCATATGGGATGCTGGGACTCGAACCTGTCAGCAGCATGCAAGGCAAACACCCTATCCACTGTGCTATCACTCCAGCCCCAAGTCAACATACCTTTTAAATTTTTTTAAATCTCATACTAGCATTCAAAAATAGTAAAAATTATCACCAAATAAGTTTGATGTTGGTAATGCCATTTTACCAATTTTTTTGTTGTTGTTTTGTTTTGGATTCTGGTTACCTGAGACAGCTTAAGTGCAAAAACACCATAATACAAATTGGAAGTAGTCCTCTAATATCCCTTTTCAAATATAGAACCCTCAATTTTTAGGTGTTTTAGTGGTCACTTAGGGCAAAAATTGTGTTTCCAACCACTCTTTTGAGATATATCCACATGGTCGAGTTCCGATGAATGGAAAGGTACATGCATCTTCCAGGAATGATCTTAAAAGTCAGATTGGGGACTGGGGTAAGACACTTGCCTAACATATGACCAACCCACCTGTTGGATATCATTGGTTTGTCCTTTCCCCCTTGCCACTAGGAGCTTAGGTCTATCAGTCACACCCATCAAAGTGCTCCCGAGTCACTCCCATTCCTTTGTTTATCTGTAACCATTTCTACCAGTTTATCTGCTCTTCCCTTAATCAAACTCTGTTAATTGGTAAGGTCAGAACTTTCTAGGACACTGAATATTATAACATTGCCTTTCTCTCCTCTTTATGCCTTTTGAATAATTTACTTTAAAGCTATGTCTTTTTTGTATAGACACAAGAAGATAATATTATGTTTTTATAACTTAAGACTTAATTGGCCTCGAATATTATTCCCTCCTGGGCATATGCTTTCTCCACTTAAGCCTCAGTTGCCCTCAGTTCCTAGCACCCCAAAGTAGGGTCCCCGACGTGGGATGGGAAGGATCCAGGGCAAGCGGTGAGTTATGTGCTACCCTGGCATCGAGATGGGCCTGGCCAAAGTGCCTAATTCTTAACTATAAGTTAAGAGCTTGATCATAGACAAATGCTGTCATCATCCAATAGTAATTATGAGACTGGGACCCTGCCAGGGATAGGAAAGACTGATCTGGCCTGAGCACTGTAGTCTGAGATTGAGATGGCCCCAGGAGAGCAATTCTATAAGCTTTAATGCATCTCTTATTGTGTCCATACAAAATAATTAATATTATGAATTCTTATATGTTTGCTGGCTGAGGAGAAGAGAAACACATTCATGGGACTCTGCCCTTGGGTGGATCCTGCTGCTGAAAGAGAATTAAGTCCTAGGAGAAGCATCCCCTGAGGGAAAAGAACCTTACCCTATTGCTGACCACACCTATGTGTATGCCCCAACCCCCTCATGCTGTGGAGATTTAACTAGGCTGTAAGAGTGGGTTGGGGGGCTGGAGAGATAGCACAGCGGGTAGGGCGTTTGCCTTGCACGCGGCCGACCCGGGTTCAAATCCCAGCATCCCATATGGTCCCCTGAGCACGGCCAGGGGTGGTTCCTGAGTGCAGAGCCAGGAGTAACCCCTGTGCATCGCCAGGTGTGACCCAAAAAGCAAAAAAAAAAAAAAAAAAAAAAAAAAAGAGTGGGTTGGGGGCCAGATCCATGGGGGCCAGATCCACGGAGCCAGATCCACGGGGGCCAGATCCACGGGGGCCAGATCCACAGATCGAGAGAGAGACCGAGAGCCGGGAGAGAGGCAGAGAGAGAGAGAATGAAGTAGGATGGGGGAGAAAGAAGCAGGAGGAGAATCAGAGGAGAATGGAGATGGACATGAAATAAACCGATCGAGCAACCAGTTTGGCCTTCTTCCTTCCTTCGCCAGCCTCGCCGCCTGCGCGCCCTTTCTTTTTATTTTTGTGTTTTACACACCCACCCACTTTTGATTCCCAGGAACCCATATGATCCTCTTAGCCATACCTGAGTGTTCCCTGAGCACAGACAGATATAACCCCAACTTCCTTTCCTCCCTCCACTAAAAAAAGAATCAGCAGTGTGCTCTTTTCCCTTCTCATCTTTCCCAGCTACTATGCTGAATATGTGATGGCTAGAATTATAGCTACCATCTTAAACTAGGAGCTGAGACCTGAAAATGAGTAGCCTAAATGTTAGTATACATAATAAAAGTACTTTGATCTCAGATGATTGAGGTGCCATTCCAGCCCAGGACTTGCCTATTTACAAGAGTGGAAAATACATTTCTAAATGATTTAAGCCAAGCTTAATTGGAGTTTCTATCATTCATAGTCAAATCTAATTCTGATTCAGACATCCAGAAGATTATTTCCTGAGACTAACAATGCAGTTAGTCTCAAAATAATTGCATGCTTATTAAATAAAAAACATACTAAGCTAAAAATGGGGGATGATGAATGTCATTTATTTCTCAGATATTGTCATAAAAGGAAATATCATGCTATTTAGTAATCCTTTCCCAGAGATATGTGACACAAGTCGCAAGAGCTAGCCTATGATAACTTACTGGTCATGTAATATGATTTTAAAAGTTACTTAAGATAGTGGAAAAATATTTTTTAAATGGTGTTTTTCAGGCCAAAGAGATAGTAATATAGGGGCTAAGATGCTTTTAAGTAGCTCATGCTGGGGGCTGGAGCAAAGGCATTTGCCTTACACGCAGCTGACCCGGGTTCAATTCCCAGCATCCCATATGGTCCCCTGAGCACTGCCAGGAGTAATTCCTGAGTGCATGAGCCAGGAGTAACCCCTGTGCATCGTCGGGTGTGATCCAAAAAGAAAAAAAAAAAAGGTAGCTCATGCTGGCTCAATCCCCAACATCACATGAATCCAAAGCACAGAGTAACATAGGGTGTACCATAGATAGATAGATAGATAGATAGATAGATAGATAGATAGATAGATAGATAGATAGATAGATAGATAATAAAAAATAGGAATTTTCATGTAAGCCAAAAACATGACTGTGGTTATTTGACACTAATGGTATACAATATGATAAAAAAAAAGATTCACCAAGAAGAAAGATAGTTATATGATAATATAGATCACCCAAGTGATAAAATTCTAGCAAACTTAAGTTTTCTTTTCTGATTTTAGGAACCTACTTTTAAAAAAATACAATCTCATGTGGTATCTGTGCTGTTACTATACTTATAAAGGCATGCTACGCATACTTCTAATTCCAGTATGAACTAATCAGAAATTACTGGAACAGAAAAAGTGCCACAAAGTATAATACCTTGCAGGTGCTATATAGAGTTTATTTGTGCTTCACAAAGCATTGACTGCTTTCTTTTTCAATAGATGCCAAGAAAATAAAGACAGGCCCATTCCTTTTAAAGCTTGCAGTGTTGTAGAACAACAAATTGAAAATTAAATAAATTATTGGAATCCACTGACATACCTTGAGTCACAGCTCTGAGCCGCCCATTATTCAAAGTTCTACACAGCTGTCAACTCAATATGCAGCCCCCAGGAGTATACCTCACCTGAGAGCCTTCTTTGGGATTTTATAGTCAGGAAAACAGGTATAAAATGACTGGGAAACTAGCCAGAGATCACACAGCTACTTATAACAGAAATGGGATTTTAACCCACATGGTTAGACACCGAGCTCAGAATTTAAAGCACAATGTAATGCTGTATCTCAGATGAGAGGGAGGCATGGAGAAAATATCATGGAAGGTGAGAGGCACTTCTAAACCAGGTCAGAAGTGTGTTACAGGAGACAACTGATCTGGATATGTGAGACATCAATAATATGTTCAAAACAAATATGACATTAAACTGTCATTTTAGGATCATTGTAAGTTGAATGGTTCCCAATAAGCAACCAATAAACTAAGGGAGGATATGAACACAACCATGGAATGGACAACCAATAAACTAAGGGAGAATATGAACACAGCCTTGGAACAGACCACCAAGAAAATACAGGAAGAAATGAGAGCAGAACTTTCAAAGCTACGAACAAAAGTGACACAATTAAAGGAATCAGTAGATGAAATAAAAAGCTCATTAGTAGCCCTCAACAGTAGAAAGGCTACAGCCGAAGACAATCAGTGAGCTTGAAGATGAGCTGCACAAAGCTTACAGACAACAACAAATAATGGCAAAAGATCTCAAACTGGCTCAAGGGCGAATAAGAGTCCTAGGAGATGACCTCAAAAGGAACAACATAAGAATCATTGGAGTACCAGAAGCACAGGGAACTAATTCCAATTAAAAAAACACAGTTAACTGTTTTGGGTTTTTTTTTTTTTTTGGCTTTTTGGATCACACCTGGTGATGCACAGGGGTTACTCCTGGCTCTGCACTCAGGAATCACCCCTGGCGATGTTCAGGGGACTACATGGGATGCTGGGAATCGAACCCAGGTCTGCCGTGTGCAAGGCAAACGCCCTACCCGCTGTGCTATGGCAAGCATTATCATCAATGGAGAAAAACTAAGGGCCTTTCCTCTAAGATCAGGGACAAGACAAGGATGCCCACTCTCACCATTTCTCCTTAATATAGTACTGGGAGTATTAGCAATAGCCATTACTAATGGCTATTAATATAATACTGGGAGTATTAGCAATAGGCAAGAAAAAGATATTAAGGGGATTCAGATCGGAAAGGAAGAAAACAAGCTCTCACTATTCGCAGATGATATGATACTATACCTAGAGAAGCCTAAAAGCTCTAGTAAGTAACCCTTTGAAACAATTGACCTGTACAGTAAAGTCACAGGCTATAAAATCAATACCCAAAAATCCATGGCCTTCCTATATGCAAACAATGAGACAGAGGAAAGAGACATGAAAAAAGCAATCCCGTTCACAATCGTGCCCCAGAAAATCAAATACCTTGGAATCAGCTTAACTGATTACTTAAAGAAGTAAAGGACCTCTGCAAAGAAAACTATAAAACGCTACTCCATGAAATAAAAGAGGACATGAGGAAATGGAAACATACCCCCTGCTCATGGATAGGGAGAATAAACATTGTCAAAATGGCAATAATCCCCAAAGCATTATACAGATATTTCGCGATCCCTATAAGGATACCCATGTCATTCTTCAAAGAAATGGATCAAGCAATCCTGAAATTTATATGGAACAATAAACACCCACGGATAGCTAAAACAATTCTTGGGAAAAAGATGATGGGAGGCATCACCCTCCCCAACCTTAAACTCTACTACAAAGCGGTAACAATTAAAACAGCATGGTACTGGAACAAAGGCAGAGCCGAAGACCAATGAAACAGGGTGGAATATCCCTATACACAACCTCAAATGTATGATCATCTAATCTTTGATAAGGGAGCAAGAAATGTAAAGTGGAGCAAGGAAAGCCTCTTTAACAAATGGTGCTGGCACAAATGGACAACCACATGCAAAAGAATGGGCTTAGACCTCGACCTGACACCATGCACAAAAGTCAGATCAAAATGGATTAAAGACCTCAACATCAGACCACAAACCATAAGGTACATTGAAGACAAGGTTAGCAAAACCCTCCACGATATTGCAGATAAAGGTATCTTCAAAGATGACATGCAACTGGCCAACCAAGTGGAAACAGAGATCAACAAATGAGACTACATTAAACTAAAAAGCTTCTGCACCACAAAAGACACAGTGACCAGAATACAAAGACTATCTACAGAATGGGAAAGGATATTTACACAATACCCACCAGATAAAGGGTTGATATCAATGGTATATAAAGCACTGGTTGAACTCTACAAGAAGAAAACATCCAACCCCATCAAAAAATGGGGCGAAGAAATGAACAGAAACTTTCCCAAGGAAGAGATACAAATGGCCAAAAGGCACATGAAAAAGTGCTCTACATCACTAATCATCAGAGAGATGCAGATCAAAACAACCATGAGATACCACCTCACACCACAGAGACTAGCACACATCCAAAAGAACAAAAGCAACCACTGTTGGAGAGGATGTGGGACTCTTCTACACTGCTGGTGGGAATGCCGACTAGTTCAGCCCTTTTGGAAAACAATATGGACGATTCTCAAAAAACTAGAGGTTGAGCTCCCATTTGACTAAGCAATACCACTGCTGGGAATATATCCCAGAAAAGCCAAAAAGTATAGTCAAAATGACATCTGCACTTATATGTTCATCGCAGCACTGTTTACAATAGCCAGAATTTGGAAAAGACCCGAGTGCCCTAGAACAGATGACTGGTTGAAGAAACTTTGGTACATCTATATAATGGAATACTATGCAGCTGTTAGAAAAAATGAGGTCATGAAGTTTGCATATAAGTGGATAAGCATGGAAAGTATCATGCTGAGTGAAATGAGTCAGAAAGAGAGAGACAGACATAGAAAGATTGCACTCATCTGTGGAATATAGAATAATAGACTAGGAGACTAACACCCAAGAATAGTAGAAATAAGTACCAGGAGGTTGACTCCGTGGCTTGGAGGCTGGTCTCTCATTCTGGGCAACTCAGAGAAAGGAACACCAAGTAAAATGTGGTCGGAGGTCATGCGGGGGAAGGGTGATGCTTGCCGAGTGTAGACTAGAGACTGAACACAATGGCCACTCAACACCTTTATTACAAACCACAACACCTAATCAGAGAGAGAGAACAAAAGGGAATACCCTGCCATAGTGGCAGTGTGGGGTGGGGGAAGATGGGACTGGGGAGGGGGGGAGGGATGCTGGGTTTACTGGTGGTAGAGAATGGGCACTGGTGAAGGGATGGGTTCTCGAACTTTGTATGGGGGAAACATGAGCACAAAAATGTATAAATCTGTAACTGTACCCTCACGGTGATTCACTAATTAAAAATAAATTATATAAAAAAAATAGTTAAAGACATCATTGCTAAGAAATTCCCAGAGCTGGAGAATTCGGGCATCCAGATCCAAGGAGCCCAAAGGGTGCCAGCTGAAAGGGACCCCAACAAAAAACTCCAAGGCATATCATAGTCACAATGATGGATGCCTCGGATAGAGACACAATACTGCAAGCAGCAAGGTTAAAGAAGGAAATCACATACAAAGGAGCACTCCTCAGATTTACAGCAGACCTATCAGAGGAAACCCTCCAAGCCCGAAGACAATGGTGGAATATAGTGAAAAAGCTCAATGAAATGAACGTCTCACCAAGATTACTCTATCCAGCTAAACTCTCACTTAAACTCGAAGGAGCATCAGAAATGGGATTGTGGAAATAAGGTGAGAAAGAGGCAAAAATCTGTGAGCTAGTAGCTCAAATTTTTATCCATACCTCTTGGGGAGATACTTTGAAGGACTTTAAATAGGAGAAAGATGTGATTTTATTGATAGGATTTAGAAATATTTCTGCAGCAGAAATTATGAATTGAGAGGCCAGTTTGCATATTATTAGAGTGATTCAGAAAATACTTGATGAGAATCTAAATCTAGTCAGTCGCAAAAGAAATAGGAAGAACTAGATGGGAAAGGCATTTAGAAGACAAAAATCCATGGGAGATATGTGCACTGTACATAGTAACAGAGAAACAGTCAACTGGAAATTCTTAAGGCTCTGAACCAGGTGTTAATTGGTGGAACCAAGATAAGAAAGTCAGTTTGCTTAGTGCTTTCATGTTAAATAACTAAGTACTCCATAGGAGACCATTAGAATAATGCCTCATATGGGATATCATAATAGGATTAGGAGACTTGGAGCAGATGGTTAACTTACTTAAAGCTTAGATAGAAAGGGGAACTTAATTTTTTTGTTTTAGATGTTATTATAGTTTAGGTAACATGGTTATTATAGTATTAACTTTCATGGTTTTGATGAACAAAATTGCTATACCTTCAACACCACAAATTGCCCAAGACTGCTCTGCTACACACTTCATTGAAATTGAATCACTTCTAGTTTGTCTCCTTTCCATCCCCTCCCCACAATTGCTTGAATCTATTTGCAATCAAAGGTCAATGCAATGACCTAATTTGATACTGTCAATGCAATGTTTCACCTAATTTGATACTATCTATTCCCTTATTTTAGTTTGCTATGGATACCACAGATGAGTGACATAATCTTGTATTTGTTCTTTTTCTTTTAACTTAAACTTATTTTTGAAACAATTTTTAAGTAATATGATTTATAATCTTGTTAATAGTAGATCTATTGACCTATAGTGCTTCAACTCCAAAATTCCCAAGAAATGGAGGAATAGGGAGGAAAATGTTGTGACAGACAAGAGCTTGAATTTTTAATACTTGAGATTTGTTTTTTGTTTTCACCTTGTACTAAGCCACACTTTCTGTGTTGACATTTTCTTTGTTTCTGTAGCTGGTGGTTCTGAAAGATATTTATGTGGCACAGTAGGGAGGGGAAAAAAGATGCCCATTGGTATAAGTCAAGATAGAAGCTAGGTCGATGTTAAGGGAGTATGGAAAATAATTTCTGAGCAAAAGAGAGTGGCTTCAGACTTGAGTTTAGAAACTGAGAAATTCCTAGAAGGGGCCAGTCAATTGTCTTGCACACTACTGACCTAGATTCTATTCTGAACACCTCATTATGGTCCCCTGAGCAATGCTAGGAGTGATCCCTGAGCTCAAAGTCAGGGTAATCCCTGAGCACCACTGAGTGTAGGCCCTCTTCTCACCAAAATAAGAAATTCCTCAGAAGCACACAAACCAATTTCAGAACACAGCGGCTGCTGGCAGAAATACCTCTGGACTTAATTACTAAAATACCAGAATTCCAAAACTGCTGTCTCGGCCGTGCAACATCATATGCTCTTCATTATAAGCAATAGAAAACAAGTGATCTAATGATGCCTTTTAGGTAGTTCTGATTGTTGGGGGAAAATTCCAGATAATAATAGTGGGTTTTCTGTCAAAAATTGAATGTAATCAAAGTAAAGAGAGAGTAAAGCGAAAATCATCTGCCACACAGGCAGGGTCAGGGGTGGGGTGGGGGGTATACTGGGGTTCTTGGTTGTGGAACACGTGCACAGGTGAAGGGATGGGTGTTTGATCATTGTATGACTGAGACTTAAACCTGAAATCTTTGTAACTGTTCTCACGGTGATTCAATAATAAAAAAGAAAAAAGAAAAAATCCTATAAGGGCAGTTCTATGATGATTGTTCCCTATGGGCTAGTTTGCATGCACCCTAAAATTGGGCACCCTTTGGAAAAACACAGTACTTATTTTTTTTTTGCTTTTTGGGTCACACCTGGCGATGCACAGGGGTTACTCCTGGCTCTGCACTCAGGAATCACCCCTGGAGGTGCTCAAGGGACTGTATGGGATGCTGGGAATCGAACCTGGGTTGGCCACATGCAAGGCAAATGCCCTACCCGCTGTGCTATTGCTCAAGCCCCAACACAGTACTTTCTATAGGTAATTTTACCAGAAAGATGAATTACAGGAACTTTGAATTACTAAGTTTTTAATTGTAAATAACTTAGGTTTTAGTCTACCTTTTTTTTTTTTTCTTTTTGGGTCACACCTGGCGATGCACAGGGGTTACTCCTGGCTCTGCACTCAGGAATCACCCCTGGCCGTGCTCAGGGGACCATATGGGATGCTGGGATTCGAACCCGGGTCGGCCGCGTGCAAGGCAAACGCCCTACCCGCTGTGCTATCACTCCAGCCCCGGTTTTAGTCTACCTTCATGAGTACTTTAATGGGACATCTCTTTCTTTAAATCCTCACTTCTTTTGACTTCCTCCACAGAGGAGGCAGAGAAATCACTTGACAGCAAATTTATCTATGCAGAATTGCATAGTACTCCCTAATCAAGCCATCCACCTATAATATTATTAATAAAATACCCTTTAGTCTAACATGAGTCATTTTCATTTGGTCAAATAAACAGTACTGCCTTCTGTGGTACCCAGTTTTAAGTTGGTTCCCTTTTGATTTTCCACTCCTGGTCGTTATGCCTTTGTATAGTTCTTTCCCACAGTTTATTAGGGTTAGTCTTTGTGACAAATAGAATGCAGCGTAATGACAGTGTGTGACTTGCAAGGTTTTGTCATAGAAAGCACTGTCCCTGTGGCTAGCGAAGATGACTCAAGTGGCACAGTACACGCCTAGCAAATGTAAATGCCCTGTGTTTGATCGCTGGTACTCCATGCCTTCCAATGGCCCTTCTGGCTGCCAACACACTACTACATATGGTCCTAACCAAAACAAAGTTAAACAAACCAAAAAAACACTTCTTGTTTTCTCTGGGATTACTCACTCTGAGAGACCAGTCACCGTCTCATGAGGTCACCAAAGCAACCACAGAATGATCCTAGGAATCTGACACTCCTGCCAACAGGTAGCATCAACTTCCTTTTGAGTGTTCCACCCTAACATGAACCTTCCAGCTCCAGTCATGCCCTCTGAAGACAACAGCCCTGGGCAATGTCCTAACTGCATATTCACAAGAGACTCCAAACCAGAACCTTTTGACTCAGCCGCTCCTGAATCCCTAACCTCAGATAGGTTATAAAATAAAATTGCATAATTGCAAGTTTGGTGATAATTTAGTAAGCAGCAATATTTAACTCTGAAATATTTTGACTTGCAAAAATATCTATTAGATTACTTGAAGGACCAGAATATATTTTTCACACAATATCTATTAGATTACTTGAAGGACCAGAATATATTTTTCCCACATACTTTATCTTCATCCACAGTCTCTTACTTCCAACTTCCTCAGAACTTCCTTAGTGTTGAATGTGAATGGTGTCTCATTACATTACCTTTGGGAACACCTGACACTGGGTGCTGGTTTCCAGGGAAACCAACTGAAATAGAGATCAGGTTTTTCACTCCCTTCTGCCCACTTGATTTCTGAAGAGGAAAGAAGTGCTAGAGATTCAGTTCAGTTGCCAATAGGCAATGAGTTACTTAGGCCTAATGAAGCCTCCCTAAAAACCCAAAAGGAAAGTGCCTCAGAGAACTTCCAGGTTGGAGAACAAGTGAAAATGTGGGCAGAGTGATACACCTGGAAAGGGCATGGGAGTCCCGTGCCCTCACACCCTGCCCAATATTTATATCTGGGTGTTTCTGAAAAATAGGCTTTGTAATAAATTGGTGACCTACTAAGTCAACAAAAAGTTCCTGAGTTCTGTGAGCCCCGCTAGCAAATTAATTGGACCTAGGGAATATAGACTTATATTCCTGTGGATCAGAAGCATGGGTCTGGGTGTGTATCTGACACTGAGCATCTAAGGCAGAGATTGTGGGCAGCTCTGATTCCTAGTGGGTTGACCAGACATGCAGGCAGTAACCTGGATTTCAATAACGTCTGAAACATAGGGCAGTTTTGGGAATCTGACTCCCTAACCTGCGGAATCTGGTGCCGTCTCCAGGAAGACAGTGTTGTTACTGAAAAGCAGGTCAGCTTGCTCACCACTTGAAGGCTCGTACTTGAAAGTCAAGTGTTGGTACAAGAAAAATCCGTTTTATTCAGTGCTGAGAAGGTGGTGGTCTTGTTCCCCCCACATTCCTCCACCCAAAGAAAAATTAGTCACAGATTAGGGTCTAGGGTTTCCAAAGGCTGGTAGAAGGAGAAGCATAAGCAGAAAAGTGGGACTTCTGGGACACATGCAGTGTCCTGACGACCTCAGTAGTTTGATGAAGTCACTAGGGCATGCAGACCTGTTCTTTGTGAAACTTAAGATAACACCACTCATGTACATTCCCCACCACCAGTGGCCCCAGTTTCCTTCTTGCCAACCCTGCAACCACAAGCAGCAGCAGCAGCAGCAGCCTGCCTCTATTGCAGGCACTTTTCTCCTCTGTCTGTCTGTCTGACTCTCTCTCTCTCTCTCTCTCTCTCTCTCTCTCTCTCTCTCTCTCTCTCTCTCTCTCTCTCTCTCTCTCTCTCCTTTTGGGCATTATGGTTTGCAATACAGGTAGGGTGTTGGGTATTGGAATATTGATATGACTGAAACCCAACCATGAACAGCTTTGTAAGTTTTTTTTTAATAAAAAAAATGAAGAAGAAGAATTAGTCGGAATGCACGTTCCATCAGTCCAAAATACTCTGCTTTAGGCCTCTTGTTCTGACATAACCTTTTAAGTGCCACTTTCCTGTCATAGAAGATGAAGTGTAAGGTCACTTTAATTAGAAAGGTTTCAAGGCAGAAGTCAGCATGAAGAATCGGGGCAAGTGTTTGTTGGAAGGCCTATGTCAAAAAAAAAATAAATAAACAAACTTCTTCACCACAAAAAAGAAAAAAAAACATATGCCTTTGGTGGTCTTTGTGATGCCACTGGAGATCAGATATCGATTGTTTATATTATTCCTCCTGTCCATGATTGGCTCCTAGTTTACCACTAACCAGTTTATAGGACTATTTCTTAACATTAAAAGAAAGGCAGAGGGGCTGGAGCGATAGCACAGCGGGTAGGGCGTTTGCCTTGCACGCGGCCGACCCGGGTTCGAATCCCAGCATCCCATATGGTCCCCCGAGCACCACCAGGAGTAATTCCTTAGTGAAGAGCCAGGAGTAACCCCTGTGCATCGCCGGGTGTGACCCAAAAACCAAAAAAAAAATAAAAATAAAAAAAATAAAAGAAAGGCAGAAACAAGAGGTGAGCAAAATTCCTTGTTGGTGAAGGCAGTCTCCATTCACTCATTGGAACAAAATACAAGAATCCTAACCTTCCCACACATGTGTATCACAATTGGGCCATAGAAGAGCATTTTCAAAATCATCTGCATCCCTGTGAGCAAGATAGCCCACCAAGCTATTCTAAAGTAGAGAGTGTTCTTACAACAAGCTTTATTTTCCACAAATCCAACAGATTTCTGGAACTTTTCAAATTCAGTCACCTTTTTGTACCCACTCAGAGTAATATTTAAAAATATTAAGGTCTCAGTCCAAAACACTCCCACTGTATCATCTAGGTAGCTAAGTAGACTGCAAAGTCTGCTAAATTAATTTCAAAAAGCAGGCAAAAAAATAGACTAGTGGCAAACAACATAATTTCATTCAATTACCTTACTGGAGAGAAGGCAAAATCTGACAGTAATTTGATTTTTGGAGTGGCAAACTATGATAAAATGCTATTATTAGAGGAAAACTAAATGGTGTGTTTTCCAAAGCAGAAAACAAAATGTCTACAACAACATGAGCACATTCAAAATATCTTTTCTGGACCCTAAGGAAAACACTGACATATACAAGGAAAGGTGCTTGAGCAAATCTAAAAGAACTAACTGCTATGTTGTAAAAAGAAAACATTGGGATGTTTCAATTAACACAAGAATAATCACAAGAATCAGAGCACCAGTGACAAATACCAAATTTTGGTGGATCTCAGAAATGAAGTTAGGAAAGGCCTGAGTAATAGTACATGGGGTAGGGCATTTGCCTTGCATGGGGTCAGTCCGGTTTGATCCCTGGTATCCAATATGGTTCCCCAGGGGCCACCAATCTGAACACAGAGCCAAGAGTAACCCCTAAACATCTCTGTGTGTGACCCAAAAACCAAAAGAAAAAAATTATTAGTTGTCATCAAAAATAGCTTTGTATTGAGGTTCATGCTTTGTGTCTCTGTCTTGGCCTAACTAGAATCTCTTAGAAGATAGGGGCTTAAGAATCTGGAAAAAAACCGAGTGCCCTAGAACAGACGACTGGTTGAAGAAACTCTGGTACATCTATACAATGGAATACTATGCAGCTGTTAGAAAAAAATGAGGTCATGACGTTTGCATATAAGTGGATCAGCATGGAAAGTATCATGCTAAGTGAAATGAGTCAGAAAGAGAGAGACAGACATAGAAAGATTGCACTCATCTGTGGTATATAGAATAATAGACTGTAAGACTAACGCCCAAGAATAGTAGAAATAAGTCCCAGGAGGTTGTCTCCATGGCTTGGAGGCTGGTCTCTCATTCTGGGTAACTCAGGGAAGGGACCACCAAGTAAAATGTGGTCGGAAGTCATGTGGGGGAAGGGTGATGGGGGCCAAATACAGACTAGAGACTGAACACAATGGCCACTCAACACCTTTATTGCAAACCACAACACCTAATCAGAGAGAGAGAACAAAAGGGAATACCCTGCCATAATGGCAGCGTGGGGTGGGGGGAGACAGGACTGGGGAGAGTGGGAGGGATGTTGGGTTTACTGGTGGTGGAGAATGGGCACTGGTGAAGGGATGGGTTATCGAACTTTGTATGGGGGAAACATGAGCACAAAAATGTATAAATCTGTAACTGTATCCTCACGATGACTCTCTAATTAAAAATAAACTAATAAAAAATAAATTAAAAAAAAAGAAGATAGGGGCTTAGTACTACACTCAATTCACTCCCCACAGATAGTTTGAGTAAAATATCCGTTGAAAGCAAGACTTGATTGCCATGTATAATCCCAGAGAAGCAGAGAAACATGGAAAGAAAATGCAAGGTAATTCTCTAGCCACACTGTTTACTACTTAATGACAAGCCATTACTTGAATGGCAACCCACCTTTGTCATGTGGGATACGGCTAAACAAGTTACATGGAGAACCATGCCATGGGACAGTTTGGTATAGGGGGAAATGAATAGAAAATGTATCTGCTTAACCCCTTTGACTTCCATTTCCCACTGATCAAAATTTGTTCCAGGAGGAATTTATCCCTCTACCCCCAGACAATGGCCCCCTAAGCAACCTCCAGACAAACTCTGTACCACACCTTGTGACATAGGGCTTTGTGCAAGTCTGGAGATGGTTAAAGGCACTGGAGGTTCTAGTCACTGAGCTGGAAGCACAAAGACAGACCCTTGTGGAGTTCACCACAGCAGCTTTGGCAAAGTCACAAGGCTCCAAGGCTTTAGGTGCAGGTAAGGTTGAAAGAGCACATTCAATACAGTCACTGCTGTTAGCTGCCTGAGATGCAGTCTCCTTTTGGTAGTCTGAAAGACCAACAGGAGACTAGCAGATGCCCATCTACTAAATGTAGTTCTATCCTATTTTACACATCCTTCTAGCCTAGGCAGCTAGCCCCAGCCAGCCCCCACTCAAGGCAGCACAGCGCCGCTGTCTCAGAGCAGGGGCTAAGAGATGAATGATTCTTTTGTCAGTGCTCTTGCAAGGATCCTCTTTTTAAAAACAATCATCAGCTTTTGCTCCTGACTCTTCCAATGATTCATTCTGGCCTCAGAGGTCTCCGCATGCAGCTCTCGCCTGGTTAGCAGCCTAAGTAAATTCATTTGCTTACATTTTATGCAAAGTTTAAGTATTTGACCTTGAAATATAAATAAAGGCATGCTTTGTCAACTAGCACACACTCTGCCTCAAATGGGTAAAGGATAAATAATAAAAATAATTGACTTCATTCAATCTGCCTGCTTCTTCTAAAAGACATAGGATACTTCGGCACCATAAATCACAGTAAGATTTTCTATTTACAGAATTTCAAAAGTGAAATCACTTTAGATATTTTTGTAGTAAGAGTAAAATCTCAGTATTTCTCTAATATGGCAGTTGGCTTTTGTCCTCAGGCTATGGTGGCTGGAAGCACATGATAAGAAACTGACATTCACTGTCATCTGTATTCTTACATTGTTGCACTGCAGAGTGTTTAAATTGAGCTTGCTGCAGCCCTCTTTTCTATTTAACTATATTCCTGTTTCAAGCAAATACAGCTCAGATTTCAAGAGAAAACTCTATTTAAAATGATATTTAACTCCAACATGTATAAAATACTGCAGAGAAACCAAATGCTTATCTTTCTAGAAATATGCGACTCAGGTAAAGGCAATTTAATTCAGGTAAATTAAAGTATATGATCCATTCCTGAGCCAAAACAACTGTTATTTTAAATAAATGTATCTTTGTTTTTAACAAAATAATTAGTTAACAGTCTTATAATTACTATATTCCAAGAGAAGAATTGAGCACATTATTATATTCATCCATGAACTGTAAGAATTTTCAAGTATTGGGGCTGGAGCAATAGTACATCTGAAGGGCATTTGCCTTGCACGAGGCCAACCTAGGTTCAATCCCCAGCATCCCATACGATACCCTGAGCACCGCCAGGAGTAACTCCTGAGTGTGGAGCCAGGAATAACCCCTGAGCATCGATGGGTGTGACCCAAAAAAAGCAAAAAAAAAAAAAAAAAAAAAGAAGAATTTCCAAGTGTTTTCTTAAATTTTCACTTCTGAGACTTTGTCATTCATTCATTCATTCCTGCATAGACATCAATCATATATTTATTATGTACCTAGCACTATGCTAAAAGATATGGATACAGAGATAAAGACAGATACTATTCAGGGGGAAATAAACAAGAGGTGTGTGTGGGAGGTGTGTTTTCACATGAATACATGGAGAAATAAAGCAAGAATATTCTAGTTCCTACATGCCTGCATTCTGGGACAGATTATTCTGATTCAATCCTGACTCTGGGAGAGCCTGAGAGATTTGAGACAAATCACAAAGTTTCACTATATAACTTCTCCAAATTTTAGTTTCCTCATCTGAAAAATGGAGACACCAAAGTTCAGACTAAGGTAAATCCAGTAAAGCACTTAACTCACTAATGGGTACAGTGTAAGCAACAGATTTTCATTATTATTCTTTTTTTTTCCTTTTGTTTTTCTTTCTGGTGGTGGGGGGAGGGGGTTATACCCAATGATGCTCAGGGGTTGGTTACTCCTGACTCTGCACTCAGGAATTATTCCTGGCAGTGCTCAGGGAACCATATGGGATGATTGATCCTGGGTTAGCTCCGTGCAAAGCAAATGCCTTACCTGCTTTAGTCCCTATTATTCATTTTTAATAGATAATAGCATTCCAGATGCTTAAGAAACTCTTAAGATTCTAAAACCCAGATTGGGGACTGAGAAAGCCTTAAGAAGCTCGATGAACTGACTGTTGAGGACTAGCTCAGTCAGAAAGTGTCCAGCTTTGGGGGATGAAACCTGAACAAAGGACCCACCCCATGCCCTTGATAAAAGATGACAGGCGCTGGAGTGATAGCACAGTGGGTAGGGCATTTGCCTTGCATGCAGCCAACCCAGGTTCGAATTCTAGCATCCCATATGGTCCCCTGAGTACCACCAGGAGTAATTCCTGAGTGCAGAGCCAGGAGTAACCTCTGAGCATCGCTGAGTGTGACCCAAAAAGAAAAAAGAAATAATTTTAAAAAATTAAAAAAAATAAAATGCCCTTAACAAGATAATTTTTACTATTGCTATTCAAATGCTTTGGGTTATTATTTGTGTTCTGACAGTGGAGGGCAGATGCATTCCATCCTCAGAAATCTCCAGACCCATATGGAATGCTGGGAATTGAACCCGGGTCAGCTGCATACAAGGCAAATGCCCTATCTACTGTGTTATGATTCCAGCCCTGTTAAGGAGATTTTAGATGGGGCCAGAGAGATAGTACTGGGGGTAAGGCACTTGCCTTGCATATGGCTGACCCTGGTTGGATTTCTGACACTACATAGGTTCCCCAAGCACCACAGGAGTGATCCCTGAGCATAGGACCAGGAATAAGCCCTGAGCATCACAGGGTGTGGTCTAAAAACTAAAAATTAAAAAAAGAGACATATTTTAGCATCCTACTATAATTGAACACATTAATACCCCTTTGGCCAGCCACTCGCATTAGACATTAGACATCTGAGGTAAAGTTCCTAGCTAGAAATCAAGAAGAACCTCTTTTTTTTTTTATTGTCCAGAACCATTTGGCATTCAAATATATGCCCCAATTCTTTGTTTCTGTTTAAAGACCACACCTGGCCATGTTCAGGGGCTATTTTGAGCTGGGTGCTCAGGTATCCCTCTTGGTGACGCTTACGAGACCATCCAGTGTCAGGGATGAAACCTGGGCATCCAGCATCCATAGCATGCACACTAGCCCTTTGACCTAAGTCCCCAGCCCTCTCTCTCCAACAAAGTGTTTTTATCAATAATACTCAAGCAAATATTTGAAAGTTTAAAAATGCTTGCATTCCCAGGACCATAATACACAGTCTCCAATTCAAAGAGTGTTTACATCTCTCCTCCCCTGCTTCTCTCCTCTGCTTCAGACAGGCGAGTTTAGGGAAGTTTAGACTTTACTACTGATCGACCAAGCTTCCTTGCCTCTGTGTCATGGGGAATTTTTAAAGTGTTTATTTGTAAATGATATATATGATATCATATATATATAAATGATACCAGTCTTAAACTGGAATTTTAAAAGTAATATTTTTCAGCTGTTTCATCATATTGAGGAAATTAGAAAGGAATTTCAAACGATGTTGAAAGGAAATATTTTCTTATCTTTAAGGGAGTGAGATTGGGTGGTGTCTCAGGCTCTAGGCTGAGGAAGTTGTAGTCTGCTCAAAGCTAAGGGGAGGGACCAGACCCTACCCTTACTCTGTCTCAAGCCCATTTGAGCTAAGGCATGTGGAGGCTTCACCTCCCCATAGAGTCCCTCCAAAGTTTTGTCATAAATGAAAAGTTTACAAGTTTAAAAAGGGATGGGGGTGGGGGGATTGGAGTAATAGTAGGGCATTTGCCTTGCACAGAGCTGACCCAGCTTCAATCCCTATCATCCCATATGGTCCTCCAAGCAGGAGTAATTCCTGAGTGCAGAACCAGGAGTAACCCCTGAACATCACCAGGTATGACCAAAAAAGGAATAATAAGAAGGCTACTGGGGCGGGAGTGATAGCACAGCAGGCAGGGCGTTTGCTTTGCACACAAGCCGACCTGGGTTCAATCCCTGGCATCCCATATGGTCCCCCGTGCAAAGCCAGGAGTAATCCCTGAGCAACGCTGGATGTGACCCAAAAAGCAAAAAAAAAAAAAGAAGGAGGAGGAGGAGGAAGCTACTGACTGCAAATACCTGAGTGCTACAGTTTTTATGAGACACAGCTTGGCTGTAGAGTCAGATGGAAAGCACAAGTTGTTTTCATGTTTTTAATTAAAATTGTATTGAACTGTAACAGAGATAGAGAAAATGTATAATTCATAAGGGTATTGCTTAATGAATCTTCACAGAATGAGCACAGACATGCAACCACTTTGAATCACTAAGTAGAAACCTAACAATACTCCAAAAGCCATCTTTATGCTCCCTCTGGTTACTAACACCCAAAAGGTAAACACTCTCCTGACTTCTAATTCCACAAATCAGTTTTGCTTCTGAACTTTTTATAAGTAGAATAAACTAACAAGTCCTCTTTTTTTCAGTTTTATTTCCTTCACAGTTTTATTTGTTAGGTTTTTACCCACTGTGCTGACGGCTTTCCATTTCCATGTGGTATTGCAGATTGCCTAAAATGAAAAGAGTGACAATGCCAAGTATCAGTAAGTACGCAGAGCAACTAGAATTCTCTTTCACTGGTAAGAAAATAGAAACTGGTACAACAACATTTAAGAACTTCACTATATACAGTAGAGCTAATCATTTCTATAACATAATATTTCCACTCCTACATGTATGACTTCCCGGCATAGCATGGCAAGCTTCCTGTGGCATATTCGATATGTTAAAAACAGTAAAAACAAGTTTCACAATGGAGACGTTACTGGTGCCCGCTCGAGCAAATCAATGAACAACGGGAAGACAGTGCTACATATATGACCAAAAGAATTTAGTACAACTTGTTTCTAAGAATATGTACCAAAGTACTCCTAACAGGGCCTATAGAGAGAATACGTGGGATAAATTGATTGCTTTGAACATGCTGATCTGGCTTCAGTCTGAGCACCACATATGGTCGGTCCCCTGAGCACAGCCAGGAGTGATCCCTGAGCACAGAGGCAGGTATTAGCCCCAATTTTTTTTTTAAATTCATAACACTCACATTGGAGGACTCAGGGAACCATATGAGGTGTTTGGGATTACACAACCCAGGCTAGCCACATGCAAAGCAAGTGCCTTAACCCACAGTGGTGTCTCTCCTGCCACGACCACCCCCGACCCCTCAACAACATTATTATATTAGCCACAAAAACAACCCAGGCCAATGGAAACAGCATAATATACATCAAGCATAAAGTGAATAATTACATTGTGTTTTATTGAAAAGGCAAGTCTGAAAAGAGAAATGTATAGGAGATTATTCCTCTTACTCATTCGGTGGCCCTGCTTTACTGTATTTGTAATGCCCATTCCCCATGGCACTCACCCAGGGCCAGGGATTGATCTCAGGGTCTTGAACAAGATAGGCAAGTTCTCTACCACAGTGAGCTATGTCCCCAGTTCTTAACTCTGTAATCCTTAATTAAGATCTTTTGCTTTGCTGTTACTCATGCTCCTTATCTATAAATAGGATGCCCATGTCACTAGATCTTTGTAGCAATTTATTAAAACATTTCTCAAGAATCAGGGATGGAGCCTGGATTGGTAGCAGGCACACAATAAGTACCTATCATCATCAAAAATGCACATGTGTTCTTGTATTTCATCTCTGAAATTTGGATGAATCTTATATCATGCCATAATTTAATCATCAGGGTTTTCTTTTCCCCTTTTATACTGTTTCATAAAATAGCATTCTACCTTTTGGTCAATAATAGCTTCAGTTCCATAAAATACGGTAACATCTTTCTCCAACCACAGTATCCAAAGGTGTATTTAATCTTTCCCAACCTGACAAGTCACACAATTGAAAATAAAAAGAGGGGCTGGAGTGATAGCACAGCGGGTAGGGCATTTGCCTTGCATGTGGCCAACCCGGGTTCGATTCCCAGCATCCCATAGGGTCCCCTGAGCACCACCAGGTGTAATTCCTGACTGCAGAGCCAGGAGTAACCTCTGAGCATCGCTGGGTGTGACCCAAAAGGCACACACACACACACACACACACACAAAAAAAAAAGAAGACAAAACAAAACAAAAAAAAATAAAAAGAGTATGATAAACAGGGGCTGGAGCGATAGCACAGCGGGTAGGGCGTTTGCCTTGCACTCGACCGACCCAGGTTCCATCCCCGGCATCCCATATGGTCCCCCAAGCACCGCCAGGAGTAATTCCTGAGTGTAAAGCCAGGAGTAATCCCTGAGCATCGCTGGGTTGTGACCCAAAAAGAAAAAAAAAAAGAGTATGATAAAGATGGTATCTTAAATCCTTATAGGACAATTGAGAACAATTTTCCCCCATTTCACCTAACAATCCCACTTTTAGGACTGTGAACAGAGAAACTGTTACTTGTGAAATAACAGGATTTTTTTTTTTAAGAGGACTCTGACTTTTTCATAGCAAGACCTTGTTTTTCAAAGAAATTAATTTCCCACTCCAAATAACATAACTCTAGAAAGGGCATTTTTTTTTGTTTTAAAAATGTTCCACTTAAACAAAATTCTTTGGTTCTACCATATCATGAGGCATTTATACATAGGTTGAGGTATTTGGTCTAAGTTTTAGTTTCAAAGCAAATTTATTTATTTTATTTTTTTTAAATTTTATTTTATTGAATCACTCTGAGATAGTTATAAGCTTTCATGTTTGGGTTACAATCATAAAATGATCAAGCACCCATCCCTCCACCAGTGCACATTCCCCACCACCAATATCCCCGGTATACTCCCCCTTTGCCACTCTCCCCCTGCCTCCATGGCAGACAATATTCCCCATACTCTCTCTGCTTTTGGGCATTGTGGCTTGCAATACAGACACTGAAAGGTCATCATATTTGGTCCTTTATCTACTTTTGGCACACATCTCCCATCCTGACTGATTCCTCCAGCCATCATTTTCTTAGTGATCCCTTCTTTATTCCATCTGCCTTCTCCCCTCCGCTCTGCTTATGAAGCAGGCTTCCAGCTATGGGGCAATCTTCCTATCCCTTGAATCTACTATCCCTGGGTACCCATCAGCCTCATGTGATGTTATTCTATACTCCACAAATGAGTGCAGTCCTTCTATATCTGTCTCTCTCTTTCTGACTCATTTCACTTATCATGATACTCTCCATGTCTATCCATTTATAAGCAAATTTCATGACCTCATCTCTTCTAACAGCTGCATAGTATTCCATTGTGTAGATGTACCAAAGTTTCTTTAACCAGTCATCTGTTCTAGGGCACTTGGGTTGTTTCCAGATTTTGGCTATTGTGAACAGTGCTGCAATGAACATAAAGGTACAGGTGTCATTTCTACTGTGCTTTTTTGCATCCTCGGGGTATATTCCCGGAAGTGGTATCATGATGTTACCAGCAGGTAGGGTGTTTGCCTTCCACATATGGAAGCACAATTTTTAGTTTTTAAAGGACTGTCCATATTGTCAAAGCAAATTTATATAAACTATCCATGAGCAAATGAATCCCGCAAACATACCTACACACTGGCTGGTCCTAACCCTATCTTCTTGGATGCCCTTTCTCCTTATCTCCTTGTCTATTGAATTCTTGCCTTTCTCCTTAACTTCTTGTGTGTTGATTCCTACTTAAAATTAATCAAGGGACCATAAATTTTAGAGGTAGAGTAAAACAATCCCTGATATACCCAACTCAATCTCTCCTCTATTGGATTTCTCTGACCCTTTAGCTATATTTTCATTCTGGTGTTTATTTGTTAAAATCTTATTTTTAGGAAATATTTATTTCATATTTGTTTTTACTTTTTAAAATTTTTATTAGAGAATCACTGTGATGTACAGTTACAAACATGAACTTTTGTTTGCATTTCACTCATACAGTGAAAACTCATCCCTCCACCAGTGCCCATTCACCTCCACCAATGATCCCAGTACATATTAGCTTTTAAAGTGCTAAAAAAAGGAGAGGGGGTAAAGAGATAGCACAGTGAGTAAAGGCTCTTATCTTACACACAGTCAACCAGTGTTAGATCCCTGGCCACCAAAATTGGTCTCTTTAACATATAATTAATTTCCTGAATCAGGAGTAAGCCCTAAGTACCACCAGATGTGGTCCTAACACACACACACACACACACACACACACACGAAAATAAAAGTCCTAAAGGGAAAAATTATGTCTTTGCTCACCTATCTTCCCCTGACACCTTTTAAAGTATCTTAAATTTATTTATTGTGCTCTTTTAGCTGAACTGTATCAAATATACCTGGCCAATGTATAAGTTCTTCTAGCCAGACACAATAGTTCTTTGTAAGTTTTGTTACCAGATGATCGCTATCAGAGAATCCCAGTAATCACAAATGAATTTGTATCTTAAAAAACATTGAACCTTTCCTGAAAGTTGGTTACCCTCTGCTGCATTACAGTTCCCAGAAAAGGAAGTTTTCATAAATATTAAATAAATACATCTTTACTCTTCTTTACATTACCCTGCTATCTTATTTTCCTCATTTGCCCCCAGTAGTTAGAGTATTTTGCTTTGAGCAAGAAAGAGTTGGCTCTCTTTCCATCTCAAGGTGAAAATAATTACTGCTCTGACTACCAGAAAACTAGCCCCTCTCTCTACTTTCCTTTCCTGCTTCACATCCAAACTCTACAACTTCAGGTTATCACAGGCACTTAGTTTGCTAGTAAAATCTCACTACTAAGAATTACAACTATAGGGGCTGGAGTGATGGCACAGCTGGTAGGGCGTTTGCGTTCCACAAGGCCGACCTGGATTTGATTCCCAGCATCCCATATGGTCCCCTCAGCACCGCCAGGGGTAATTCCTGAGTGCAGAGCCAGGAGAAACCTCTGTGCATCTCTGGGTGTGACCCAAATCACTATATCACTGTCATCCTGTTGCTCTTCAATTTGCTTGAGCGGGCACCAGTAACGTCTCCAAGTGAGACTTGTTGTTACTGTTTTGTTTTGTTTTTTTTTAATTTCTTTTTGCTTTTTGGGTCACACCCAGCAATGCTCAGGGGTTACTTCTGGCTTTGCACTCAGGAATTACTCCTGGCAGTGCTTGGGGGACCATATGGGATGCCGAGGATCGAACCCGGGTCGGCCTCGTGCAAGACAAACGCCCTACCCGCTGTGCTATCGCTCAGGCCCCAAGACTTGTTGTTACTGTTTTTGACATATCAAATACACCACAGGTTAGCTTGCCAGGCTCTGCTGTGCAGGCGGAATACTCTCAGTAGCTTGCCCGCCTCTCCGAGAGGGACGGAGGAATCGAACCCGAGTTGGCCACATGCAAGACAAACGCCCTGCCCACTGTGCTATCACTCCAGCCCAAATAGAAAAAGAAGAAAAAAATGACAACTATGAAAGCACTAACAACTCAAAATAAAATGGAATTAAAAATCAAATAATGTTTTAAAAAAATTAAAAAATCAAATAATGTTTAAATCATCTGTGGGAGAAAGAGGTAGGAGCAAAAGTTATATAACCTCAAACACACATTGTACATTTATCTAAACAACACTTTTGCACAGATTCAACTCCAAATCAGCAATGTTCTTGGTTCCCCACTTCGGAAAAATGTATAGTCACCTATCATGCTGATTATGTCATAGGAACATTTGGGAGACAATTGGGCTCACTCCCCTAAATCCTCTGGTACTGCCAAGGTTTAGGGTTAGCATCTATAACCCTTGGTATTTGCATCCTTTGATTTTACCTTTCTTGTGCTAGCAAATCTCAGCTACCAAGGTCCCCCTTATGTTTCAGAGTGAACACATTTCTTCCATCATTTTATAAAGATGATAAATATCACTGTTCCTCTTCTCCAATATTTTACTCATCCTTCAAGGTCTCAGGCCCACAAAAGTACTTCATTTATCCTGAGTACTTGGAAACCAAGTCTGCTGGATAGGAACCTGGACTCATATTGTCAGTGTCAAAGGCAATAGCAGTACAAGAAGGATCAGGCACAGAGCCAGCAACTACAGAAATGTCCATGACAGCAAAGAGAGAATAAGGGGCTCTGCTCACAGCCTCTGCAGAGACCCAGAGAGAGGCTGACTTGCCCCCTGGATCCTGAGTAGCACCTGTACAAATATTAATGCTTGCCGGGGGCTGGAACAGGTACTGCTGGGACATGGGCAGTAAACTTTATCATAAAAAGCAGTATGAGTGTACACATGGATACCACAAGAAAACATGTCAGGGACTCAATATAATCCTCTGAAGATGCTTCAACATCGCAAAGCACATATTCACAGACTTTGAAATAGAAAAATAAATGTAAAGATCATGACATTTGGTGGAAAAGTATACCCTTTCATTTGAAGCTTCAGACGAGATGATTATTAATGAGAATCATTTTAATTATTTAAAATTTAAACATTAAAGAGGCATTGATAGCGTGCATAAATCAGTATTTTGAATTTTATACAAATAATGAAACCACATTTGGTTTCTTATACATTCTCCAAAAGCTAAAGGAAATGTCAGAAGTAATATCTAAATACCATTGTATAAATTTACATTAAAAATTTAATGTTTATGTATTCAAAAGTGACATGTCTTAAGAATAACATTTTTAGAAAAAAAAGTTCCATGTGAATCATCACTTCTACATATACTAATGTTTATTAGAACAACTTATCAGAGACCAGAGATAGTACAGTGGGTAGAGAGCTTGTTTTGCACATAGCCAACCCAGGTTCAATCCCCCACACCAATCCCTGAATCTCCTGAACCCCACCGGATTGATCCCTAAGCACACAGCCAAGAATAAGCCCTGAGGCCAGGTGTGGCCCCCCACAAAAAACAAAATGAATAAATAAAATAATTTATCAGAAATGCATTACAAAGGTTGTCAGAGCTCATAATACTCCCCATTGAAAGCTCTAATAGAAATGGCATCAGCAGAAAGTCTTGATCAAAATTTAAATTTATTTGAAATTATTTTCAGTCATTTATTTTCCAAGAGCAACTAGTGTTTTAGTTGTAGCAGGTGAAAATAAAATAGGTTAAAGTATATGTATATTTTGAAAAAGTGCTCTGCATCACTAATCATCAGAGAGATGCAGATCAAAACAACTTTGAGATACCACCTCACACCACAGAGACTAGCACACATCCAAAAGAACAAAAGCAACCGCTGTTGGAGAGGATGTGGGGAGAAAGGGACCCTTCTTCACTGCTGGTGGGAATGCCGACTGGTTCAGCCCTTCTGGAAAACAATTTGGACGACTCTCAAAAAATTAGATATTGAATTCCCATTTGACCCAGCAATACCACTGCTGGGAATATATCCCAGAGAGGCAAAAAAGTACAATCGAAACAACATCTGCACATGTATGTTCATCGCAGCACTGTTTACAATAGCCAGAATCTGGAAAAAACCCGAATGCCCCAGAACGGATGACTGGTTGAGGAAACTTTGGTACATCTATACAATGGAATACTATGCAGCTGTTAGAAAAAAGGAGGTCAAGAATTTTGTAGTCAAGTGGATGGGCATGAAAAGTTTCATGCTGAGTGAAATGAGTCAGAAAGAGAGAGACAGACATAGAAAGATTGCACTCATCTATGGTATATAGAATAACAGAGTGGGAGACTAACACCCAAGAACTGTAGAAATAAGTACCAGGAGGTTGACTCCATGGCTTCGAGGCTGGCCTCACGTTCCGGGGAAAGGTCAACTCAGAGAAGCGATCACCAACTACATTGCAGTCGAAGGCCATGTGGGGGAAGGGAGTTGCGGGCTGAATGAGGGCTAGAGACTGAGCACAGCGGCCACTCAACACCTTTATTGCAAACCACAACAGCTAATTAGAGAGAGAAAACAGAAGGGAATGCCTTGCCACAGTGGCAGGGTGGGGTGGGGGGGAGATGGGAATGGGGAGGGTGGGAGGGACACTGGGTTTACGGGTGGTGGAGAATGGGCACTGGTGAAGGGATGGGTTCCCAAACTTTGTATGAGGGAAGTATAAGCACAAAAGTGTATAAATCTGTAACTGTACCCTCACGGTGATTCTCTAATTAAAAATAAATAAATTTAAAAAAAAAGTATATGTATATTTGAAGCATTCTTCTTTTTATTCATTTTTTATTACAGTTTAGGTGACAGCTACAATAGTGTCAGTGTTCATGATATGGTTGTACAAAGTCACTGCACCATCCAACCAGAAAACCCAAGACCCTTCACCACCACCAAAGCACATCAAGACCCTCCAATCACCTCCAGGCTGCTTTTCACTCCCCATGGCGCTCCTCCCCTGCCCCACCCCAACTGCTTGATAATCTCATTTTTGTAATTCAAGGTCAAGGGTTTATCATTGTTTGATACTGTCTATTCCGTTGTTTTGTGTCTCAATGAGGTCATACAGTATTTTTCCTTTTCTCTCTGAAAATATTTAAGTGACCTCTTTAATGAATTTTTGGAAAACAATTCTAGAATAATGATTAATCAAGATATTACATCATAAAGAATTATTACTATATGAAATTATGACACTAAAAATACCTTTTGCATTTATAAAATGATATTAATATTTATGCATCATCTTTATCCTTATCCTTCTTTGTCAGCAACAAAATATTAAAGGAAAGGCTTTATTTATTTTTTTTAATTTTAAGGGTACATATTTCTTCTTTCTTTTCAATTAGGGCCTTGAATTTTGGTTTTGCATTCAACCCCTCAAATTATGTAGTTTTTCCTGTTCAAGGGGGGGGAAAGTGGGATTTAGGGGGTGGGGTGCTTTTTTTGCTGCCAGTACCCAGGGGTGACCCTGGCTTGTGCTCAGAAGTAAACCCTGTTGGTTCTCAAAGGGCCATAAGTGTTGTTCAGGAGCTATATGGAGCTGAACCAGGGTTGGCTGCAAACGAGGCAAGTCTGTAAACCTCTGTACTATTCTCTTCACCAACAAAGAGTGATTCTTATGCTTCCTCTGGCAAGGGGAACAGCTCTATTTCTAAATGGAATCAAGGTTTTTCAAGCAACTTCAAAGCACAGATGCACAGGAGAAAAGAAAAGTTATAACTCAGAAATGTCCAACCAATTCTTACAAACCCACAGTTATGGAAGGTCCTGGAGTAAGATGGAGAGAATCTTAAGGTTAATGATTCCATTACATAGACATCAAAATGGCAACACCAAACTGTAACTGTCTCAAGGTCACAAGTGATCTGAAGGCAGATTTGGGATTAAGTCTGAAGTCTCTTGACTGCACATGGTACAGTATCTTCCATCAGTTCTCTCTTTCTATCTCTAAAATACCTGGAGATCTCTACAGGTACTGCAAACAGAATAATATGAGAAATGACCACCAGAAGGAAGGTGTGTTCCAAGGAGCTGCAAGGAAGGAAACACAGCTGTGGCCTGATCTACATCCTGAGCAGAAAGTCTCCCTCCACCCACCAGCTCCTTTCACCACAACCTCCCAAGAACAGAGCTGAGCTTACAAGATCCTGGGAGAGTCTGTTTCAGAAGACTTCACGACATGCAAAGCAGGAGATCATCACTGTCATTGCTGTCATCCCCGTTGCTCATCGATTTGTTCGAGCGGGCACCAGTTACGTCTCTATTGTGAGACTTGTTACTGTTTTGGGTATATGGAATACGCCACGGGGAGCTTGCCAGGCTCTGCCATGCGGGCGAGATACTCTCAGTAGTTTGCCAGGGTCTCTGAAAGGTGTGGAGGAATCGAACTCGGGTCGGCCATGTGCAAGGCAAACGCCCTATCCCCTGTGCTGTGACTCCAGCCCATGCAAAGCAAGGCAGAGGGAAGAAATGAATTTGAAAGCAAAAGTGCAAGTAGCTGACACACTTCAGGAGCCAGGACTAATAACTTTTAAGTGTCTAAGTGACACCTGAAAGTCTTAGAAGCATTGGCAGCTCTTGGTAACTGAAATAAGGCAGGCAAAACCCCTTAACATTGTTAAAAAGTCACAAAGAACAACAAATTGAACACCCTACCAAGAATACTGTATCCAGCTAAATTACCATTGAGTTAAAAGAATGATACAGAGCTTCATGGATAGGCTACAGCTGAGAGGATTCATGGCCTTGAAACCAGGTTTTCAAGAAGTGTTAAAAGAGCTTCTAGTGTAAAGGACAGGACAAACTTCCCAACATGTGACATTGACTATGGCACTCACTAATGGTGCATATGGTTGTCCTCTGCTAGATTAAGAAAGATATTTTGGTCCTAGCTTGCTAAGGGTTTTTTTTATTCATTTCAATAATAAATCATTGCCTTATTTATATTGGTTAAAATCACCTAGCAGTGAATCATCACAAATTTACTTTCATTGATTTATTTTCTGATAATTCCATTTTCCATTCCTTTAAGTTCTGTTGGAGCAATCAATATGAAATAAATTTGTTAAATGCCTACCAGGTGAGAGCTGGGGACCCAGGGACATTGGTAGAGTGAAGAGGACACTGGTGGTGGATTAGTGTTGGAACATTATATGTAGAAACAACTCTATTATGAGCAACTTTGTAAATCAAAGTGTCTTAATAAAAATTAAAAGAAAAATAAAGGGGGGAAATTATAGCATCATGTTATTTTATCTGTAGATATTTCCATATATGTCCTCAAAGAAAATGTTCCCCGTTTTGAAAAAATGTTGTACCATAAACAAAAAGGAAATCAGAAGAGTTTGCCAAAGGATAGTGCAATCGTCTCTGGAGAAATAAAATGACAAGGCTGAATTTATTGCTCACTGCAGCAGGGTGGAGTTGCAACTCAGGCACATTCTCTCCACGCAGATCAAAGGCTTGACCTTTGATAGTCTTTGAGAGAACCCCAGCGTGTCAGCAATGGAGACTTTCAGGCCTGAAACCAGGCTGAAACCATCAGTAACAGCATGGTTACTCAGGTACAACTATTGTTGATTAAATTGGCACTCAGAGGTGTGTTTACTGGAGTGCATCTGACCCTGTTAAACTGACTTTTATGACAAGGGCTTACTGAGGAAAGTTATTCTTGATCAACAGAATGGGTTTAAAACTAGCTCTTCCGACTACTCGGTATCTTTGCTATAGCAAAATTTAATCTTTTCCTGATTTATGGGAACCTCTATTTTTAGTCTTTCCTCATGGTCCTCATTCAAGCACAACTGCAGGAGAGACCTTCAAGGGTTGTGCAAATCTATGACTTTACAACTAGACTTTCTTTGCAGACTTTATTGGTAGAAATTTTCTTTTCCGTTTGCTTATCTACTGACATCGTTTTATTGTTTTCCTGATTGTTGCTTTGTCTTTGAATCAGTTATAGAAGCAACTATCAGTATACTGGTTGCACAAAAGCATTTAAGACTCAAGAAAAACAAATTTAACAACAGTGAGATGTAAATATAACTGGTATAAACTGGAAAATGTTTTTGGATTATGATGTCAAATTTTCCAGGCCAAACCATGGAAACAATCTCAAAGATTCTCTGTGTCTATATTAGGTAACTAATTGCTTTTTCTAAAAGAATAAAATAAAATTAGACTAGAAAGATATTACAAAGTTTACTTTTATATCACTATTGTCACAATCTATTGGTTTGTGAAAGAACCAACACTGTTAGATATGCAAGAGGTACAATACATAAGGGCAAGACCACGAAGAATATATAGTGATTCTATATATCCTATACTAGAATCACAAGAGAGCATGTTAGAGTCTGGCTCCCACAGAATTCAAGCCCTTGGAATGTCCTAATCATTTAACCGAGTAATTAACTTTGATCCTGGATTAGCACTGAAAGCCTGATTTTTTTTTTCTAGGAAAAAAGAGCCAAAAAAAGTTCAGGAAATAATTCAACTTCAGTGGACCTACAGATACACTCTCTCTGAGTATATGTGACAGTTATTTGCATTTTTCAGGTTTTTTGGTGTCAGGACATTTTTCTTTATTTACATATTCTACACAAAGAGTATCATTAGTTTAGAGCCACATACCCTTACACCATTTATTAAAATGATTGAACTAAAGTTAGCTTGGAAGAATGAAATTACAGTTATGATGAGAAATATGTTGACAAAGATCGACAAGTTTTTGCTATAATAAGTTAGATATTGAATCTTTTTTACTCTGTGGTCCATGAATTTTACATGTAGTTGTCACAATGACTCAATTCTGTCGCTATGGTAAAAAGATAGTCATAGGTGAAATTTTATAACAGCAATAGCGGAGCCGTTTTCCAATCTCACTTTATTTACCAAAAATAAGTAGTAAATCAGGTTTGGACATAATTCATAATTTGTCAACTCTCACTCTGATAGAAGAATAATTAATGCTAGAAATATCATCAAAGTCAGAAAGCAATTTCCCTTAAGCTAAAAGGAAAAGTATGACCAAAAAATAAACAAACAAGGGTCAGAGGACTGGAAGACATGCTGTGCATGCAGGAGGTCCAGGTTCTATCCTAGATGCCTCATGGCACTTTAGTCATCACCCCACCCCCAAGAGTCACCCTTGAGCACAGGCCCAGGTGTTTCCCCTTAGCACCACATGGCCATAATAAACAGAAATATGCAATGGAGAGTGTGATAAATAGAGCAATCTTTTTCTGCTGAGATTGGGCCAGATCTGCCTGCTCCATTTATTCATTGATTTGTCCTGAGAATCTTGGCTAAGTGGTCCACATTGAGTCATTGGCTTCTAGAGAACTCCTGAGAACCTCAATTTAAGATATCCAATGGGTGTGACTTTTTCATTCAGCTCAAGTATTTTCATTTTTCAGAGGAGTAAGACTGATAAAGACCATAAAATGTATGAGTAATGGGCAAAGTCTTACATCATTTAAGCTCATGAATAAGCATTCCAGTAAAACACTCTATACTAGGTAAATTGGAATATTCTATGTAAGGAATGCAAAAGTCAATTGTAGTTTTGTCTGTTTGATTTTTTAACCACTATAATCAATGTTTTTCATTAGCAACAAGGAGAAATTAATGTTATCTGACAACATCAATTTAAAGGCGATCACAACGCAATATCTGTAGATGTTTTAACTTATTAAACTGAGGTCTGTAATTGTTCTGAAGCAACTAAGCTAACATTTAGCTACTGAGTTAATAGACAATAGATCTTAAGGAGTTTCTTCTGCTAGGGAATTAAGAGTATCAGTTTCAGGTATGGACTTGGGAAAAGACAGAATTTTTAGAAACTTTTACTATTTTAATGCTCCTTAAACCAAGACAAATAAAGCTTGTTTTCCCTCATGCCTTCCACAATTTACTGTAGTCTCTCAAATTCGTCTTTTGTTATCTTCTTTCACCATCTGGCACACAGAGACATTTTTACAGTAAGATAAAAAAATTTATCTCTTTTTTCTTATTGAAAGTCTATCTTGATTTTCAAGCAACTTTTAAATTTTACTCTGAGGATCTGGTGTTCTATAGTAAAGAGATTAATGGTAACTATAGTGACTCCTGTAGCAATAAGAAAGCTTTATTTGTCCCTTTGAGAGTTTAGAAAAAGAAAGGGAAATGTTAGAACTGAATGTTCTAACCCTTGAAGCAGCATCAATGGGCAGATTTTTAGATAATTGTTCTTGTTTCTCATGCAATATAGCATAGTCATTCTTTTCCTTACCTTTGTATTTGCTGTATCTGCAGTGATTCTCAATCATAGATTCCAAATCTGTAGAGAACGAGACTTTTTTGGTTATATTTTAACTGGAGAGCCAACGCTTCATTGAGTTTCAGCATATTTACTTCTAAGGCTTTGGAAGTATTTAGGCACACAGTGAATATTTTCTAGAGTGGTAATTTTATATTTCAACATTTTTATTAATAAGTACCTGACTTCAGATTTTATCCAATTTACTTTAAGAGAAAATATATCTCTTCACTGTAGCTGTAGGTTTGCTCTACCTCTTGACTACTTCGTAAAATCTATTTTTTATTTTCATATTCTTTATAATTTGAATGATTTTCCCCCATTTTTTTGTTAAAATAATTGTCTCTGAAATTGCCTTGGTGTAATAGATTTTTAACATTTTTATTGCCTCATAGGACAGTTTTCAACGTCTATATAACTGGATGATTTAAGTCTTTATTTTTGCTTGGTTAGTTTTTGTTTGTTTGTTAGCAATTTATCTGAAAGGCTAAACATTAGTTGAATTCATAGGTATAGTTTTAGGTAAACACGAAGAGAAAATCAAAGTACATTACAAAAGATTAAACTCTGTAGTAAAGCTTCTGCTTATATTCCAAAAGATTAGGAAAATCCTTAATTATGTTCCTTTACTTTGCTCTAGACAAGAGTCTGTTCTCTCCTTCCAACATCCTTTTAACATTGTTGTCGTTGCTCATGTTTTTGTCGTGGCACTCTCAAGGGGCAACATACTTGGCTGGGTGTTTTCATGCACACTGGATCGCTGTGTTCTTCAGGGTTCACACTCTTGGTTGTGGTGCTCGCACAGGCCTGGCTACAGTCACACTTGCTTCAGTGCTGAGGCTCACAATGGCAAAGCTGATGATCACATTTGATCACATGGGAAGGTGTCGCAGAGGAACCAGACAGTCTCAGACCTGCAAGGTAGGCTCTCTCCTCCTGAGCCCAAGCTCAAGCCCCCAAAATTTTAACTTAGACTCTTGGTCTAGAAATTTATCAATATTTGTTTTGAGAAATATCAATATTTGAGTTGAGAATACTCTGCAAAGGAGAATAGCTAATTTTGAAGGTCAGATAAAGTTGAGTGTAAAAAGAGAAGTGAAAGAAAACAGGTTTCAAAAGTTTGCTAAGTCTTCCAGAGACTCGAGTTTAAAAACTTTGTGAGATCTTAGTATTCCAATTAAAGACGTTGACAACTGGTTATTTTGGCATTTTTGTCCCCTCATATTTTTGAAGTTCTTCACTATATTAATTAGAAGATTTGGACATGTCCAAATGCTCAAATTTTAAGTCAAATTTAAGTAAGTATAAGTCAGTTTTTTGTCATTCACACAGAAACATCAAGTGTTAGGATGAAGTGCTAATTAAAGAAAATAAACAAGAAGTGTGAAGGATGTACTAAAAAGAGACCCCTTGGTGCTGGAGCGATAGCACAGTGGGTAGGGTGTTTTCCTTGCACGAGGCCAACCCAGGTTCAATTCCTCTGCCCATCTCGAAGAGCCCAGCAAGCTACCGAGAGTATCCCGTCCGCATGGCAGAGCCTGGCAAGCTACCTGTGGCATATTCGATATGTCAAAAACAGTAACAACATGTCTCACAATGGAATCATTACTGGTGCCCGCTCGAGCAAATCCACGAGCAACAGGATGACAGTGGCAGTGATGAAGATTCCTCAAAATATTAAATTACATATGCATTCCCTTTTGTTATCACATCTGAGCTTGGAGTATATAACTTTTCTTCCTGTAAGGGTATCTATCACTTAGATCCTCTCATATATCCTAAATAATACTATTCTAACTCAAAAATTTTAAACTAAAACTACCATATGACCTAACAATAACTTATAAAACTACAACTACCCCCAAATTTATTCCAACATGGAAGGAAGGAAGGAAGGAAGGAAGGAAGGAAGGAAGGAAGGAAGGAAGGAAGGAAGGAAGGAAGGAAGGAAGGAGGGAGGGAGGGAGGGAGGGAAGGAGGGAGGGAGGGAGGGAAGGAAGGAGGGAAGGAAGGAAGGAGGGAAGGAAGGAAGGAAGGAAGGAGGGAGGGAGGGAGGGAGGGAGGGAAGGAAGGAGGGAAGGAAGGAAGGAGGGAAGGACGGAGGGTAGGAAGGGAGGGAGGAAGGAAGGAAGGAAGGAAGGAAGGAAGGAAGGAAGGAAGGAAGGAAGGAAGGAAGGAAGGAAGGAAGGAAGGAAGGAAGGAAGGAAGGAAGGAAGGAGGGAGGGAAGGAAGGAAGGAAGGAAGGAGGGAGGGAAGGAAGGAAGGAAGGAAGGAAGGAAGGAAGGAAGGAAGGAAGGAAGGAAGGAAGGAAGGAAGGAAGGAAGGAAGGAAGGAAGGAAGGGAGGGAGGGAGGGAGGGAGGAAGGGAGGAAGGGAGGAAGGAAGGAAGGGAGGAAGGGAGGGAGGGAGGGAGGATGGGAGAGAGGGAGGGAGGGACTGAGGGAGGGAGGGAGGGAGGGACTGAGGGAGGGACGGAGGGAAGAAAGACTACTGCTCTATCATGACAAAGAATAAGTCTTTTGGAGGCTGGAGCTATAGCACAGTGGGTAGGGCATTTGCCTTGCATGCAGCCAACCCAGGTTCGATTCCCAGCACCCCATATGGTCCCCCAAGCACCACCAGGAGTAACTCCTGAGTACAGAGCCAAGAGTAACCGCTGTGCATCTCCAGGTGTGACCCCAAAAGAAAAAAAATTATTTTTTATAAAAATAAAATCAAATGGGTAGACCTGAGACATTGTGCTTAATGAAATAAGTCATATATAAAGTAGTATTATATTATTTACTTATATGTGGAATCCAAATAAAAAATCAGATTTAAAATTTTTTTTAAATTAACTTCACTGAAATCATAGAAATAGATTGGTAGTGACCAGATGAGTGGAGGATTGAAGGGATGGGTAAAATGGGTTCAAAGCAAACAAGAAGTACAAACTTCCAGGGCCACAGAGTACAGCTGGTAGGGTGCTTGCCTTGCACACAGCAACCAGGGTTCAATATCTGGCCCCGCATATCGTCCCCCAAGTCCTAACAGAATTATCCCTGAGTGCAGAGCCAGGGTAAGCCCTGAACACCTCCAGGTATGACCCAAAAACAAACAAAAAAGAGGAACAAACTTCCAGTTATAAAATAAATAAGTTTAGGAGATGCAGCATGGAGACTACAAGAAATGAAATGCATTGCTAATTTGAAAGATGAAAAAAATGGTAAGCATATTTACCATGACGATCATTTTCAAATATACAAATATCAATTCTTTGTTAAATGAAGATACTAGGTCCCCTGAGCACTGCCAGGAGTAATTCCTGAGTGCAAAGCCAGGAGTAACCCCTGTTCATCCCCCAGTGTGACCCAAAAAGAAAAAACAAAAATGATACTAAACCTGATACTAAAATAACATTGAATGTCAGTAACACTTCAATAAAACAAATGGGAGAAAAATAAGGAAGTAGAGCATCTTACAGAAAAAGAAAGAGAATTGAGTACAGGGAAAGCCATAAGATACAAGAAAAAATAGACAAGCCACTGCAGTCTACAGTGTGGGTTTTTGAAGCGGTATTTAGGTTTTCCCAAGCAAGGGGAGACTAGGAAGGAGCCAGGAATCAACAACCAGGAGGTCCTTGAAGCTGGAGAATGGAGCAGCTTTCACAAACTAACAAAGGAGTTCCCTCAAGAAGTTTTTGCCCAAGGCAGAGTTTGACCAGCCTTTTCTTCTCAAAGTAATTGCTGGTCTAACAGACCTCCAATCACTAGCCTTCAAAGCTATTATCAGCCTTCTGTAATTCCTGTGGGACAGCCCTTTATACATTCAAAAGAAACAAAACAACAGGGGACCAACAAAATCACTTGAAACAAGATTTAGCAAAAGGCAGGGCAAGTTGCAGGAAAACAAACAGACTAATGGCAAAAACATTCTTGAATGTCATACCTGCAAAACAAAAAGGTCCAATGACCTTACACAAAGACCTGTGTTTAATTATTTACCACATTGTCTAAACCAAATGGCCTAGTTGCTCTAGACAAATGCTAAACAAAGACCTATTTGATAACACGCTGTGGAAAAACAAAATTTATTCAGAAATAAGACTAGTCAGAGATGGGATTATTGTTAATACCCACTCACTATTTTCAGCATATCTGAAAATAGAAAAGTAAAACAATCTCAGGATCACCTGGAATTCTGTCAAAAGAGTGTCATCAAAACAATCTCAGTTTGGAACCTCAAAGTGCTACCATTCAACATCTGAGATCAAAAGCTAATTTATAGCTTGTTACAGTTGCAGAGACACTGGTCCAACAATCTTTTCAAGCAGAACAAATGGTCGATCTTATGTAAGATTTGGAGGATGAATTTCCTGGATTCGAGACCTCTCAGAGGCCTAAGCAGGTTCACAGAATCTGAAGAAGCCTGGTAACCAAGGCGAGACGATTTTAAGTTGGCTGCCACACAAAGCCATTTGATTAGAGTTTTTCCCTGATGGGTTAACCTTCAGATGTTAGGGACTGACAGAATGGTTTCCTTTGTATAAGTGTGTTTATCAAAGTAGGTTCTTATTGTTTGACAGGACAGGTTTGAAGCAATTATGATAGCTTTAAAATAATGTCCTTTCCTGCTTCTGAAATAACCTTTTTTTTTTACATCCAAAAGGAAGAAAAAGAAAGGATGCAAAAGAAAAGTATTGAGATTTACTCATGTTACATAAGACAGTTTAAGCACAGGGGGTAGGGCGCTTGCCTTGCACTCTGCCTACCTGGGTTTGATTCCTCCCTCTCTCTTGATACTCTTGGTAGCCCAGCAAGCTACCAAGAGTATCCCGCCTGCACAGCAGAGCCTGGCAAGCTACCCGTGGTGTATTCGATATGCCAAAAACAGTAACAACAAATCTCACAATGGAAACCTTACTGGTGCCTGCTCAAGCAAATCGATGAACTACGGGATGACAGTGCTTCAGTGCTATGGAGCTACATAAAACAGGTGTCAGAAGGTGGGCAACTGTTTGTTATGAGGAAGATCTCTGTGTTTGGTATGAGGGAGATCTCTGTGTATGTAGTTTATACGTCTGGGACAGTAGGAGAGAAAAGGGAATGTTTCTGGGGGGGAGTTCTGATGAAATGAGAACACATTTTGATCATTTAAATTTTTCATTTTCCAGTAGTATTACTCTTGGTAGTAATAAAGAGTAATAATACTGAGAGTATAATATATATATAATATAATAATACTGAGAGTATCGAGCCCCCGCAGCAGAGCCTGCATATTGGATATGCCAAAAACAGTAACAATAAGTCTCTCAATGAGAGATGTTACTGGTGCCTGCTCAAAGAAATCAATGATCAATGGGATGACAGTGACCAGTAGTATTAACACTTACTTTATACAATAGTCTTTGTGGGTAAGGGGATTTCCTTGTCTACACTCAACAATGTTCAGGAGATACTCCAGGCTCTGTGATCAGGGATCACTCCTGGCAGTGTGTGGGGGAACCAACCAGGGTCAGTTGTATGCAAGACAAGTACCTTACATCCCATGTTCTCTCTCTGGTTTCACATTATTCCTTTTCAGGAAATGCATATTTTGAAGCATGTAAATTTGTTGACAGGGTATTTTGCATTCTGTGTTTTCATCCCACTGCTTGACTTTTCTTCTTTATTTCATCAATCTGGGTAGGTTCTCCTCCAAGAACTTAATCACTTCACTTTAAAAAAAAAAATGTAGGACACTTCTAGTTTTAATTTTATGAAGCCCTCTATTTCCAAAGAAATTGGTTAAAATATTATTTGTAATCAGAGTTAGATTATCATCATAGAACTAACCTTTCAAAAAAATAACTATAAACTTATTTGTAGTTATTGGAAAAAAGGGGTTTTCAATAAGGGGGTTTCCAATAACAAAACAATAACAGTATGATGAACAGCTTGATCTCTAGATTCAGACAGCCAGAGCTTAAGTTCAGGCTCCTCCATTTATGAATTGAGTGACCTAGGGCAAGTTACTCAGCTTCTCCAGGCTTCTGTTCTCGTCTATAAAATGGTGATAATAAATAATAACTACTTTTATGACTACTAAGAGGATTAAATGCAATAAATTACATAGAGAGCTTAGCATAGTTCCTGGCACATAGTAGACATAAGTGAAGTGTATTATTTTGTAATTAATAGAAATAAATATGATTAGACATGTTAAAGTATTTAAGTGTTTAGTCTTTTGCTCCCATTTATTTATGCTATTTCTGCATAAATAAAACTTTCTCTAAATATCTTGAAATTGTTTTCCTAGCATCTCCAACACAAAATTGTACTTATCTCTTCATAGTTTTTAAGATTATGAATATTATATTGTTATATTAATATTATCTTCTAAGAAAGGCTTTCCTTGCAAATGGGAATAGGGGATTAAAGAAGTATCACTGTATCACTGTCATCCCATTGTTCATCGATTTGTTTAAGCAGGCACCAGTAACGTCTCCATTGTGAGACTTGTTGTTACTGTTTTTGGCATATTGAATACGCCACGGGGAGCTTGCCAGGCTCTGCCGTGAAGGTGAGAAACTCTCAGTAGCTTGCTGGGCTCTCCGAGAGGGGCGGAGGAATCGAACCCAGGTCAGCCGTGTGCAAGGCAAATGCCCTACCCATTGTGCTATCGCTCCAGCCCTGTCAGGTCTGATGGTAGTGGGTTATCAGAAATTATTAACGCTAGGATTAAAGAAGATCTGTGTAAAATATTTGGGAAATACGGTAATTTGTACTCCTACAAGAACTTATATTCCAATCAGACTTAATTCATCAAATAGCATAATATGTACGGAAGCAAAGGCAGATGCAACAGAAATAATGGAGTTGTTAACTGGGAAAGAACCTTCTGATTCTGATGAATGGCTCAGAATTATAAGGTCATTGAGACGACTTGCAGAAAAATAAATGATATCTTATAAAAGTGGTTGGCCCATACCATTAGACCTTGGGGAAACAAAAACAACTAATTCTAGTTGAATTATTATATGTTGAATGAATGTATTATAATGTGTTTAACCATTCCCTTTGTAAATCATGTCACTTTCTTCCCAATTTTTAAAATATTATAAAGGATGCTACTACAAATGTCTTTGAAAATGGAACTTTTTCCTTCTGTTGGAGCACCATGTGGCAGTGATAATGCCTCCAGATCCATGAGGTACACTATTGTGGCTTCATATCTCAGATCTGTCATTGGCCAACCATGTGAACATAGCAATTTATTTACCTTTGACATCCATATATAAAATGGAGATGATAAAATACCACTGAATGTTGTTGCTATGAAGATTAAATGAGTTAAAGATTAAATGAGTAAAGCACTTGGAGAAGTGTTGTATGAAGTATGCTGTAGAAACTATTGGTAAAATTTTGTTTTAGTATGGATCTTCAGTTATAAAAGTGAAGTTATAATTTTATGTCAGGTCACTTAAAAATTAATATGTTGCATTCATTAATTTATATTGATAACAGCAAAATCTGAGTGCTCATTTATCCATGTTTCTAGTCATAATTTTATAATTTTTTCCCCTAGACTTCTAAATTTATTAAGAATGATGTGTTAATTTGCGATGTTTAATGTAATTTTATATAATTGCCATTGAAGATATTTTTAGCAATGTTCTTATTTGAATCTTGTTAGTGTCCTTGACTCTTCAGGAATTGAGTATTAGGCATTAACTTCAACTAAAGATGTGCATTTCTATTTTCATTAGCTCATCTGCTGTTTTAAGTAAAAGTAATTCTCCAGTTCATTCTTTTTTTGTTGTCCTTGATTTTCATTTTTTCAAAATTTAATTTTTTATATTGTCATATTCTTTTACTTTTCTTTCAATTTTCCCTCCTCTCTTATTTTCTTACTGTTTGACTGGTTAACATTTAACTTCCTGGAGTTTCCTCATAAAGGGCAGGGATTTTGTTAGTTGTCATTGTATCTACTTGCCTATGCCAATTCTAGCTCACAATGGGCTACCAATAAATATTTGTGGGATACTTGAAAAGGTGAAATAGCAAGTGAACTGACCTCAGTAATCCCCAAGCCACACAAAACTGGGATTACTTAGTAAGGTCACATTTCCATCAATAGCCAAATTACAAAAACCATGAATCTGCATTCCTCAGGCTGTAAGACACTCATTCACCCTCAGGATTCTCCTCCTACAGACCACCTACATGTGGCCTTGCAGCCCTGAAACCAGGCCTCAAGACCATTTATCACTATTGTCAGAGTCCAGCCTGTCATTCCCTCCCTCTGAAAACCAGTGTCTACAAGATACTGAATGGATACTAAATTTTCCCTTAGTTCTTCGAGGCAGAGCTCAGAATAATGCAATGAACACAACTACATAGAATCTGGGGGTAAGAGAACAACAATGCTATGTAGATCATAACTACCGTCTAAAGGAGTTACTTTTAGAACACCTAATGTGGCAGTGGCCAAATCACTCCCACTAACATATCTCCAAGCATCTCCACACTCGGGAATGCTGACCCTGAGACCCTATGGTGGGAGTGGGGTTGGCAGTGTGACACGTGTGTGTGTGTGTGTGTGTGTGTGTGTGTGTGTGTGCTGGCGCACATGAGCCCATGAGAAAGGAAGACGATGAAGAGAGACAGAGCAACCCCAAGAGATCTTTTCCCTCCAAATCTATGTCCTTCCTCATACTGTTATGAGGATGGAGTTAAACAGTGGGCAGTGGGAACTCCCTCCTCTGCAGAATGTAATCAGTTCCCACATGTTCAACAAAGTGGTGATAAAGGCCAATGCATATTTCTCAGATCTGAGTTTATCTGTATTAAGTTACGCCATGTAAAAGGCATGAATGATCTGATCCACACAGTGTAAGCCACTCTGGTATGCTGAATCCTTTTCATAGGTTTTTCTCCATTATAAAGAGACCGGGATTACACAACTTTCTGTGCATGGTCCAGTATAATAGTTGCCTGTAAGCAATTAGGCAAAATTCTTTCTCCTCCCCTCCCCTCCCCTCCCCTCCCCTCCCCTCCCTTCTATTGCCCTCTCCTCCCCTTCCTTCTCTCGCCCTACCTTTTCCTTTCCCCTCCACTCCTTCTTATTCGCCTCTCTTCCCTCCTCCCCTCCCCACTCTTCTCATTCTTCCCCTTCTTTTCTCTTCCCTCCTCTCTCTTCTCTTTCCCTCTTCCTCTTTCCCCAGCTCTCTAGTTCCCCCCCACCTGGTTACCTGCCCCCTAAATAATTAAACAGTATTTTGCAAGAACAGTTCAGCCTAAACCTATATTCCCATGGTAGTTGGGGTCCTTACAAAAATTGTGTTTTGAAGCCCTATATACTCTGTAAGGGTCTGGGAAGATGGGGCCTCTGGTGGGGGTGAGGGTTTACTAAATCAAACTGCAGAGCTATCCCTTGCTATGTGAAGATGTGTAAGTCTGCCACCTTGGAAATGACCCATACCACACGCCCACCATGCCTCAGACTACAGTTCTATGAGACAGAAATTGTTATCTAGTGTGATATTCTTTTTATATTATACCAAATAGACTAAGTCACAGAGATATATTGCCCCCTCTGAATTTGAAAGTACATATGCTCACCAATAAACCCAATTTTCACTTCTAAACTAAACCTGTCCAGTTTTGGAGATTTCAATTTCCTCTAAAAGCAATGAATAAATATTTGCTTTACACTTGAAAGTGAAAAGTCCCATTCTAGATGAGGGATGCAGCTCAGTGGTTGAGTGCAGGCTCTCCATATATCAGACCTCAGATTTGATCTCTGGCAACACACACACACACACACACACACACACACACACGCACGCACGCACGCACACACATGTTAATTCTGATGACTTTCTTAAAGCAAAAGAGGTCAGCTTCAAAGATTAATGATTTCATTGCTAGAAGAGAAAATAGTTGATAATTTTGCTATGACTTAATGCCAAAAAAATAGTTAAAATAAACAAAGCAAAAACAAAACAAACTTGAATTATTAAAAAATGGTTTTAAAAAGTTCTGTGGGCGAGGCATTTGCAGAAAGAATGAAAGTAAAGCATGACATGAAAGTCTTAAACGTATTCTTTATATTAACATTTGATTTTCTTACTAGTTCTTGCACCATGACTCCATTCTCCATCATCTGAGTAAACTAAGTTCTTTGTATTACCTTTATTTCATTTTTTTAACTAGTCACATATAATTTCCAGTATTTCCTTCAAATGTATAGAACCTATAACTGTAAAGGAGCAGTTCATCTATTACTCCTCTGGTACTCCATGGCATCAGTCAATGAGAGACAAGAAAAAAATCACTAGTAGAGAAAGGTCATCATCAATAAGTCCTCAAGGTTGGAATAGCCATTTATATAAGAAAAGAACAGGGAAATTTATGTCTTTTCGAAGTAACATTGTTTTCAAGAGTATCCCCATTTATGTTTTAGGGTTCACACCACGCCCACCATTAAACTTACCAGCGTCTCTCCAAAGCTGTCTATAAGACCCTTTTGGTCCAGTCCTCCCATCCTGTTATTAGAGTCTATAGTTTTGCTTTTATTGGACACTGTCTATTCCTTTGCTTTGTTTCTTTATATCCCACACATGAGTGAAACCATCCAGCATCAGTTCTTTGCCTTCTAACCTATTTTTCTTAACATGATCCCTTCTAGTTCTATCAATGTTATAGCACAAGGCAGGATTTTGTTATAGCGTAATTTCTTACAGTTTTCCACTGTGAATATATACCACAACTTCTTTATCCACTCCACTGTTGTTGAACATGTAGGTAGTTTCAGCTCTTGGCTTTTGTAAATAACATGGCAATGAACATAAGATATACATATATCTTTTCAAATTAGGGTTCTTTTTCCCTTTGGATTAATTCCTTAGAATAGAATGGCCACATTGGCCCTATTAATTTGGGGGAAAGCTTCCCAAGAGTTAGTAATGGTGGTAAGGGGCAACTCCCAGCCAGACAGAGTCCAGTGGGCCTGGAAGTTCAATGTTTGGTCAGATGATGTGATGCTGGTAGGGCCTGGCAGTGGTGGGGACCACCAAGATCACTTAGTAGAGTTTTGGGGACCATTCAGTTTGTGGATTGAACTCAGGGCCCTGAGTAACAATACCTATGCTCTAGCTCTTCAAGCTATCACTCCAGCTATATTTTTAATTTTTTAAGGTCTCACTGTGTTTCAGGGTGACTGCATTCATTTATATTCTCACCAATGATGATTGAGGGTTCCCTTTCTTCACTTCCCTACCAGCTCTGCTACTTCTGTGAGTTGATAGAGATAGATAGATAGATAGATAGATAGATAGATAGATAGATAGATAGATAGATGTGTTATTCTCTTGGTATGAAGTGGTATCTCATCATTGTTTTGATTTCTGTTCCCCTGAGATGATGTTTATTTTAATCAGATAAGAGGTGATAATGCATTTTTGTTTCGTTTTGTTTTGTTTTCACATGTCTATTAGTCATCTCTATGTCTTCTTTGGCAAAATGTCTGCTAAACTATTCTCCGTATTTTTTGTTGTTGTTGTGAATTTGACATGTTCTTTGTGTCTTGAATATTGACCAGATGTATAGTGTGCAGATATTTTCTCTCATTCAGTAGTGTTTTTCTGTTTTCATGCTAGCTTCTTTCACCATGATGTAATCCCATTTGCTTACTTTTGCTTTTATTTTCTTCGCCAATGGAATCAAATCACTCAAGGTACCACTGAAGTCAATATCATAGAGTGTTTATTTTTAAACAGAACATATTGCCATATTGCAGACTAGTGGGCGCCAAAATAGTCGATAAATTTCTTTGAGGCCTGGTTTTCTGATCCAGGGTATCTGGTCCATAAATCTAAAGGCAGATTTCGAATGAAGGGTCTGCCTACCTGCTGTCTTCCTTGAACAGGCTTTCTTGGGGAGGACAAGATAAGAGAAACTGTTACATTCTTTACATTCTCAGTTGCTCACTAGCAGAGAAGTTTTCTAGTTTTAACTTTTAGTCAAGCACCTAACTCCTGTCCTATAGGTTTCATTCCTAGCAAAGACTGCTCCCTGTCCTTGTTCTAGATATTTGTTTTTGATTACTATTTGATCATTCTACCCATTTGTTTTGTAAAAAAAAAAATTTTTTTTTTGAAATATTTTTTACTGAGCTCTATAAAGTATGCTTTGTGTTTTGTATTTATTATGGGAATGTTATATCTATGAATTAATTTTAAAAATATCTCCACAAGATATGCTCTCTTTGTGTTTATCTGTCTCTGAATGCCTTCATTAAAGTTTTTTATGGTTTATGTACCTTGAACAGTTCACATCAATTTCTATGTATTATACAGGTTATTGACATTGTGAACAAAATTTCATTTTTTGTTGCTGTTGTTATGTTTTCTTGTTAGTTTCGCTTTATAAAACTATGCCCAGTCTCACCACATTTAAAACTTAACCTAACTACAGTTTTAGCCTCTCCTAAAAGTGAAAATTTAAACATACCAATCTGGAATTTCTTGGTCAGCATTGGCGAGGTAATCTATATGATAAGATACTACTTTCGCCTGAAGAGAAAGTGGCTTTCACTTACTGCCTATATTACAAAACTTAACACCCAAAAGGAAAGGGAGAGTAAAAGGGAATGTGCCTGCCGGGGAAGGTGGGGGAATACTGGGAACATTGGTGGTAGAGATGGGCACTGGTGGAGAGGAATGAGTACTCAGTCATTGTATGACTGAAACATAATCACGAAAATTTGTAAGTCTGTGATTATATCTCATGGTGGTTCATTAAAAAATACAAAAGAATAAAAGAAAAAAGGAAAAAAGAGAAGGGGGCTTTGCATGAAATAATCTTTCATTTTCTTTAATAACTTGAATCATCTTTTTCTATAAAATCTATAGAAAAAATATAATCGTACAAACCTAAATAGGAATATAAACTTATAGGAGCCTTCTACTTGTATACCTTTCTAGTCACTAAATGGTAGACTGCCTAATTAGTGAATCATTAAATGAAATCTTTTATTTTCAAACTTATTCAGATAAATTTTCTTAACCTTTTTTTGCTATTGTTCAAGGATGATGTGTGTTAGCAGACTTAGCTTATATTTATCGATTTCATTCACCATTTCCAACATTTGCTTTGTGAGTTGAGACTAGAAGAATTTGTGTTTTCTGTTTCTTCGTTTTTGTTTCCCTCACTCCCGATTTCAGTTCTCATTTCTTTTGGAGATCCAGCTGTAATTAAAATAATAAAATAAATTTTAGCCTCCCCTCATTTTCATCCCTTTGTTGTTGTGATGTGTGCGTTGTTGTTGCAATGACCAGGAGTGCCACACAGCTGACTGTGGTGCCCACTGCACCTGGCCGCAGGACTCCCCAGCGTCACGTTCCTTTTTTCAGTTGTGGTGTCTATGAATATTCTGGTCATTCTTGCTGGAGTTGCCATGGGCTCACTTTCAAGCGTCCTTCCTGGTTGCGGTGCTCACATACCTTTCTCAGTTGCGATGTTCACTTCTGGTGCTGGAGCTGACGCAAGCAGAGCTGCTGGCCCTTGCTCAGTCCATACAGCGCCGGCAGGGACTGTACTCACACCTTACACTTGCACACAGGCTAAGTGATCTTCAGTTTTTTTCTAACCACCTTTGCTTTGTTCATGTTTTGAAGGGAAATTTTGCCGGATTTGCTTTACTTCTTTTTTCATTTTATGAGTGAGAAGGGAGCACACCTGGTTGTTATTCAGGGGCTACTGCCAGCTCTGTGCCCAGGGATTCAGTGCTGGGGATGGAACCTGGGACTCTTGCAATCAAAATATTGAGTGATCTATCCAGTCTTAGAGTCAACTCTTTTTTTTTTTCTCTTGTGGGGGAGGGGAAGGAGGTTGGATCAGACAGCAGTACTCAAGGCTTCCTTATGGCTCTTGAACCCAGGGATCATTTCTGAAACGTTCAGGAGATCATATGGGATGTCAAAGATTGAACTTGGGTCAACACATACAAGGCAAATATCCTATCTTTTACTACCTATCTAAACACACTATCCCTCCAGCCCCCTAAAGTGAACTCTTAATTGAAAGTTAGGTCAAGAAAAAGCAACCTGGTGTGAAGTTTTGTTTTTTTTTTCTCTAATTTATTTTTTATTGAATCATCATGTGGAAAGTTACAAAGCTTTCAGGCTTAAGTCTCAGTTACATAATGCTCGAACACCCATCCCCTCACCAGTGCATATATTCCACCACCAAGAACCACGGTAAACCTCCCCCCCCCAGCCCCCTACCCCACCTGTGTAGCTGATAAATTTCACTTTACTTTTACTATGATTACATACAAACAAAAAACTCACTATTATTGTTTGGAGTTCCCCCCACCGCCCAGAGTCGGACCTGCTGGAAAGGAAGCATTTTGACAATTTGTTTTCCATTGCTGAGAATGAAGACATATGAGGTCATGTGGCCACAGTAGTGGCCACGAGGTTGTAGATTTCTGTATTATAGTATTTTAGTGATTAAGTCCAGAGGGCTTTCTGCCAGAGGTTGTATCATTGCTAGCTCGTACCTCTCTGCTACTTTATATTCCACATATTAGTGCAATCTTTCTGTGTCTGTCTCTTTCTTTCTGACTCATTTCACTCAACATGATACTTTCCATGTTGATCCACTTATATGCAAATTTCATGACTTCATGCTTTCTAACAGCTGCATAGTATTCCATTGCGTAGACGTACCAAAGTTTTTTTAGCCAGTCATCTGTTCTCAGGCATTCGGTTTTTTTCCAGATTCTGGCTATTGTAAACTGTGCTGCGATGAACATACAGGTGCAGATGTCATTTTGACTATACTTTTTTTCTTCTCCGGGGTATATTCCCAGCAGTGGTATTGCTGGGTCAAATGGAAGCTCAATTTCTAATTTTTTGAGAATCGACCATATTGTTTTCCAAAAGGGCTGAACCAGTCGACATTCCCACCAGCAGTGTAGGAGGGTTTGGTGTGAAGTTTTATCAATCATCCCTTAGAGCTCCTATTAATATGACTATATGGTCTATTATTGGTTATTGATGTGTGACTTTTTTACTGATGGTCATCTTTCAATGAATTATTAGTTCTAAGGAAATTTCTCTGCTTCCCAAATCTTGAGTAACTTCCCATCACTATCACACCCCTGTGTTACTGTCTATATGGTAGCTACTGCTCTCTAAAACCACCTGACTTATTTGTTGACATGTTCTCTTTCTGGTCCCCTATGCAGAGGCCTCTTCCTGCCATTGCTGCATTCAAATCCTTAACAGCTTTATAATCATTGCCATGTTAAATCATGATCTACTTGGATCTAGCAGTATAACTATCTAAGAACTGTACTAATCCAAAACTGTTTCCTAATTTCTGACTTTTTCTGCAGATTTATTTGCAAATTATCTCTGCAGAAGTAGCCTTTCAGTTAGGAGAGAACATATCTTGGGATGAATTTTCTGTTCCCGAGCTGAAGTTCTGACATGCTCTCCAGTCTGGCTATCATTGGACACAGTAAGACAAGGGATTTATATAGACATTTGTTTATATATGATACATTAAGAGCTTATCCTTGCATTTTAAAAAACAAAATATAAACTATTTTGTTTAATTTTATATGCCTATTTGTAGGCATATAAGAAAATCAAGATAGCTGAACACGATTAAGAAGGGACACTTGGATTCCAGCCCAGAAGCTTTCATTTATTTATCATGTGACCGTGGTCAAGTTATTTATCTTCTTAGATTCCTCCACTTAAAAAAGAGGGATTATAATAGATTTATCAAAGCCTTCCAGCAGCAATTTTAAATTAATCATTTATTATAGAAAGATTTATAAAATTAATATTAAAAAAACTAAATCCTTAAAATGAACCTTGGTATAACTTTATGTATTGCTCTCTCATCAGAATATGATGGTGACTTACTGGGATATTTGTGCCCGAACTTCAAATCATCTCTTCCAACTAAATACTATCAATCAACTGTTTTGGAAATACTCTGCAGTGGAAAATTTTGAGATTGTCTCCCCAGGCCCTGCACTAGGCAGATATTGTAGGAACTTCTCTTTCTTTCCCCTCTCTCTGCAGCCAATAGCAGAGCAGGCCTGATGCTTTCTGACCCTTCTTTCCAGTCAGAGCTTATCACTAAGTAGGAGGCTCAATTAGCCAGTGCCCCTGAGACCCGTCCCCAGGAATTTGGGCTTGAGATAGAAAAGATGAAGAACTGGTCCCTAATGCTTAAAGCAGTCAATAAAATTTAACTGTGAGTATACCAAGCATCTGTGTTCTCCATGGGAAAGATGATGAGCTGACAAGAGGGGGTTTGCGGTACAGGTCCCTAGATAGCCCATATGTCTGTACCTAGAATAGGCTACTCAACTCTTCCTTGAGAAATAGTCCCATTAAGTTCTTTTTGTTGGAGGGGCTGAAGCGATAGCACAACAGGTAGGGTGTTTGCCTTGCACGAAGCCAACTCGGATTTGACTCCCAGCATCCCATATGGTCCCCTGAGCACCATTTGGGGTAATTCCTGAGTACATGAGCCAGGAGTGACCCCTGTGCATCGCCGGGTGTGACCCCCCCTCGCAAAAAAAAAGTTCTTCTTGCTGGAGAGGATCAAATCTGATTTAGTTGTCTTCCCGTATCTCTCTCTCCCCCTAATCTGAATATGATTTCTAACCAAATAAGTTAAAATTTTTAATCTTTTCATCTTTCATTCCCTATCAGGGATAATTGTTTCTCTCATAACCCTGTCCATTACTATGACCTGAATAACACTACTCACATTACCTCTCTCTTTTAAATAGAAAGATTTTAATTCACTTAACTACTAAAAGGTGCAATTTCCTGAGCTCACATTGACTTGTCTAAGATATTCCCACCTATATTCTGTCACTCCTGAGTCTTGCTCCTTAAGGTTTTGTTGCACCAAATACTATAAAAGTGTCCTATAAAAGAGTAATCTGTCGACATGGATCAGCAAGCTAGATCTATATTTCATTGTTGTAGTGGTTGCACTTGAGAGAAGAGCCTCAATTTCATCAACTCAGATTTTAAAGTGAAAGAAAACAATAAAAAAGATGATGCATTATAAAAATAATCCATTGAACCAATAACTGAAATACATTGTGTTAAATGTGAAATCATCAAAATAGCAATGTGATGGCATCTTGCCTTCTCAGTGATCTAATTTCCAATATTATATCTATTTATAACAATGCATGCCATATATTGGAACATTATTCCAAAAAAGGAACACAAATGATATGAACAAAAATATTACAAACCAGCATAGATTTAAAAAGGAAGTGAGTGACGGAAGAGATGGCTCAATCAGCTAAGTGCATGCTTGGCTTGCAGGAGTTCAGTCCCTACCACATGCTCCTGAGAGCAAAGCTGGGCCAACCCCAAGCACACGGGTGGCTCCCAAGCAAATAAAATTTAATCAGATAAAAAGAGATTTGTCCTTTATAATTAAACTTTGGGATGGAAGTTAATGGAATGGCAGGAACATTCAAGGATATAAAATAACATTTAGTTTGTCCACAACTACCATTGACATTTTCCTTTTTTATTTTTCCTGGTGTTAGCAGCTTCTGTTTTCTTCATAATAAAGTTTCCTGGTGGCTTTTCTTTCCCACGTGAATATGCATTCCCTTTCAGCCCCCCCCCCAAATCCAATTCCAAGGTTAGAAAGCTTTCCTTCTACTTTTGAGGGACCAAGACCGAAGTCTCCCATTGTGCAACACCAGTCCATTGAAATGGAGACTGAGCTTTCAGACCTTAAAATTTATTTCTCTAGGACCACGAAGGCAGCACAGGGTTTAGCACACAGCAACCCCAGTTCTATCCTCGGCAGAACGATGTCCTTAAGCATGTCAGGAAATAGCAGTGGAAGCCCCCTGAGCACCACTTGGAAAACCCCTCCCCCCATATTTTTGCTTCTCTGACTGTACAATCATTACTTGTCTGGGAAAAGCAAATCTAAATTATCACTTTAAGATTCAGGCCAACTGGAGGAGAGATAGCACTCATGTTAGAATTCTTTAAATCTTCCCTGACAGTAGTGCTAGAGAAAGCATAACATACCAGAATCACAAATTGGTCTTTTGACAAGTTGCCAGTTGAGTGACTATTAAAGGAAGGGAAGTGAACACTAACAACAGTAGTAGCTGAGAGAAGCAGTTGAAAAATGAACTAAAGTTGCAGAGGAAAAGAAGGATGAAAGCAGCCAGCCCCATATACATGGACCTTCATAGCCCTGAGGAATTAAAGTGCTCAGAGAGAAGGTGTAGAGTGAATATACCGATGTCTTCATAGCAGAGAGACCCCAGGGGTTGGTGGAATGCACTGAATGCTTGGATAGCATAATCCCAGAATTTCTGCACTGTAGCACTGTAGCACTGTCCTCCTGTTGTTCATCGATTTGCTCAAGCAAGCAACAGTAATGCCTCCATTGTGAGACTTGTTACTGTTTTTGGCATATCAAATACACCATGGGGAGCTTGCCAGGTTCTGCCGTACAGGTGCGATACTCTCCGTAGCTTGCTGGGCTACCGAGAGGGACAGAGGAACTGAACCTGGGTCAGCCACATGCAAGGCAAACGCTCTACCTGCTGTGTTATCACTATAGAAAATCTAGAAAAGACTTTTCTGTTTCCCTGATTTGTGTCTGTTTCCAGGGATGATTAACTTGAAAAGATGACATAGGCATCTTGAATTTTTAATTTGTATGTTTTACTATAACAATGATTTTTTTCTTTTGTGGGATTTGGTTCTGGGGTCACACCTGACAGTGGTTAGGGCTAATTCCTGGCTCTGTGCTCAGGGATCACTCCTGCTAGTGCTTGAGGAATCATATGCGGTTTTGGTATCATTCTCAGTCTAGCTCCCTACCCTGCACTACTGTGTGTTTAGAACAATAAACCAAGAGTTGAGAAGGGAACTCAATCAATGATGGACAGCACATACTTTGCATAATGGGGCCCTGAGTTTGATCCCTCTCTGCCAAAAGAAAACTTAATATTATTTTAAAAATTATATATAACTCTTTCTTAACAGGATATCTTTGTTCTGAGAAAGTTGATGGTTCATTTATAGCATAAATGTGTAGAGAATTTTCACAACATATATAATATGAAAGTTAACCAATAGCTTATTTGGGTCAATTTTGGTGTAATTCCCTTTGGGTTCTAATAAAATTAAAACATTGACTCCCAAAAGAGCAATAGAATTGAACCTAAGTTTATTTTTTACTATTTAATTCCTAGTTGCTAACCTACTGATTCAAAATTAAATGCATAGAATTCTTTGTCAAAATTAAAAATGACACCATATATTATCTAAAAGTAAGCGGCCTTAAAATTTGTAGTTCAACCTGCCAGACATATTTTTCTTTCTTCTCTTCTCTGAAATTCCCTTTCTTCTCTTTTCTGAAATTTTTTTTTTTTTTACTTAGACACTGTGATTTACATAGTCGATTACAATGGTTTTCTTTCTTTTTTTTTTTTTCTTTTTGGGTCACACCCAGTGATGCTCAGAGGTTACTCCTGGCTTTGCATTCAGGAATTACTCCTGGCAGTGCTTGGGGGACCATATGGGATGCCGGGGATCGAACCCGGGTCGGCCGCGTGCAAGGCAAATGCCCTACCTGCTGTGCTATCGCTCCGGCCCCTACAATGGTTTTCAAGGTACACAAATACTTCACTCCTACCACCCCTGGGCTTCATTCCTCCACCACTTACCCCAGATTCCTTCACACCTTCCAGTCTGACGTCTTGACAATTACAAATTTAATTTGGGACCCAAGCTTATGCAGTAGTGTTGGATCAGATACTTTACCTCTACACTGTAGAGAAGCCCCAGGCATCTGGACCAAAAAGACTATTTTAATACAGCTAATCCACAAGAACAAAAAGAATTGGAGAAACAACACAGAAGTCCAGAAAGTTTGGCAAATTCTGGTGGGTGGAAAACAATTGTGGGAGTAGAAAGTGACTTTTAAGTGTCAACATAGCAATTCAAATCCATGGGTTAGGGATTGAACCCCAGCTCCTGCAAACCAAGCATGTACTCAGCCTATTGAGTCATCTCTTTAGTCCCTAACTTCCTTTCAATCTATATGACTCGTAGTATTTTTGTTCACATAATTTATGTTCCTTTCTTGGAATAATGTTCTAATATATGACATGCATTGTTTATATATATATATATATATATATATATAGAGAGAGAGAGAGAGAGAGAGAGAGAGAGAGAGAGAACTGTAGCACTGTAGCACTGTTGTCCCATTGTTTATCGATTTGCTCAAGCGGGCACCAGTAATGTCTCCATTGTGAGACTTGTTGTTACTGTTTTTGGCATATTGAATACGCCAAGGGTAGATTGCCAGGTTCTGCTATTCGGGTGTGATACTCTCGGTAGCTTGCCAGGCTCTCTGAGAGGGACAGAGGAATCAAACCTGGGTCGGCTGCATGCAAGGCAAACGCCCTACCCACTGTGCTACAGCTCCAGTTCATAAATAGATATAATATTGGAAATTAGATTGCTGAGAAGGCAAAATGCCATCACATTGCTGTCATCAATCGCCATATACCAGTTGACTTTCTTAACCTGAAAACTAGGAACCTAATCCCTAATGAAGCAAGCCCATTCTCTCCAGGAGGTCCAGAAAAGGGCTCTGGAATAAAGGACCTGTAAAAGGCAAAGTCTGCCTATGTGACAACTAATTGAAAGAGTGTGGGAACCCTTACCTTGAAAGCGGCTAACTACTCTTGTCTCAGCCATAGGGAGATGGGAGGTTTATTATTACAGAGGCCATCAACTGAAAGACTGGAAGTACAACAGAGGCAGGGATGAGGTGCCAAAATAAAATGGGAAAAAGCTTACATTCTCTGTCTTGGTCATATTGTTAATATTAGTAGAACTGGCATTACTATTTCTCTGGCACAAATTATTAATCCTTCCAAGCATGACTACTACTAGCTGGCATTTGCTGATTGCTTACTTCATCCCTGGCAATGTAGTAATTTCATGACTACCTTTCCTTCTTTCAACAACCATTTGGAGGTGAATACCACTGTTATTCTCATCAAACAGATGAATTAAATCATGAACACCTCCGAGGTGAAAAAGTCAGAATTTGAGTTGAGATATGCCTGGAGCTAAAGCTTTGCCTTTAACGTCTGTATTTACTACTTTCTAAAGAAGGACAAGAGAAATCAAAGAGCATTGTGTGGAAGAATAAATAATAAGCTGTTATTATGTGTCATTTCTATATGTGACTTAAAATTTTTTTTTAGAAATTGAAGATAAAAATAAGTCTGTAGATGTGCAGAGAGTATGTTTGCCCTCCTAGATAGAGCTTCTCATAGAGCTGTCTTTTGATACGGTTTACCATGGTGTGAAGTTGGGAGTCCCCACTTCAGTTCCAAGAAAGGGAGACCAGCAAAATCAGCATTTACCTGGAATACTCTAAACCAAAAGACAGCTCCATCTTTCTCTCAAGAGCATACTCCCATTAACCAAATGCAGGGAGATATGCAGAGAAAACAGAGTGTCAGCCAATATTTAGATATAAATACATTATTCTACAATAATCAAACATATATACAAAACTAAGTTATAATAATAAAGCTGTCCAGTGAGCATAGAAACAAAGCCAGAAAACTAGATTCTCGTAATAATTTGTTTCACCAAGCAGGTGCCCAATTCATTCATTCATTTACTCAATAATCATTTATTAAGTATGCACATTATCATCTTATTCTCAATGCTAAGATATCATTGTTAGTAAGAGGCAAGTTCATACTCTGATAGAGTCAACGTTTTATTAAAAGAGATGGACAACCTCCCATGTGTAAATACAAAAGGCAGCAGGGCTCTATCTCTCCCACCGCCCGTGTTCAGTGGTCTCAAGCTGTTTTCCCCACCCCGGGGAGACCGATGGAGATGGGCAGGTGAAGGAAGCAATGAGTGCCAGGCTGGTCGGTGTCAATTGCAGTTTATTCCACTCTCCATTCCCCTTCTGCTTCTGTCTCTCAGCCCTTCTGCTTCCCTCTCTCCCAAGCCCCCCTCACTCTCACTTCTTTCACTTTGTGCTCTGCTTCTGTGTCTTCTCTCTCTCCTTCTCGTACAATCTTAGTTTATATAACAATCACATAGGGTAGTGACACAAAGGTGGGTCGGAACATTAACAAATCAACAAAGAGAGATAAGACCACTCCTCAAGGACAAAATCTCATCTAAGGAGATTACTCCAGATTACTAGGAGATCCACTCAAGGGTGGGATCCAAACAAGAATGTGTCCCTTTCTTCTCTCCTCAACTAGTAATCCACTTACTTCTAGTATTTCTAGCAATGTCATTCTGTATGAGCACAGTAAGAGATATAAACTTAAGGTTTGGTTCTTCCTGGGGACATCTCACTAGACATTCCAGACCACAGTCCTCAGGCCAAGTTAATCTTCCTAACTCCAGCAGGGTCCGAGTCTCGTCGTTACTTTTGGATCATGACAGCATTTGTCCATGATCATGCTCTCAACTTATAGTTGAGTATTGTGGCACTTTGGCCTGGCCCATTTCGATGCCAGGGTAGCTCACAGCTTGCCCTGGGTCCTTTCAGTCCCTTGTCGGGACCCGCTTTTGGAGTGCTAGGAATGAAGGGCAACTGAGTCAAGAAAGCAGATGCCCAAGAGTAAATATTATTCGGAGTCAATCAACTCCCAAGTTACAAGAGCATAATATTAACTATCATCCTGTGTCCATACAGAAAGGACGTTGCTTTAAGGTAAATTATGCAAAAGAGAGAAAAGCAATATTCAAGTTACAATACAAGTTCAATGTCCTATGGGGCTGGAGCAATAGCACAGCGGGTAGGGCGTTTGCCTTGCATGCGGCCAACCCGGGTTCAAATCCTAACATCCCATATGGTCCCCTGAGCACCGCCAGGAGTAATTCCTGAGTGCAAAGCCAGGAGTAACCCCTATGCATCGCCAGGCTGACCCAAAAAGCAAAAAAAACAAGTTCAATGTCCTAGAAGGAACTGATCTTACAAGTTAACAGAATCTGATTAGGGGAAAAGGTGATTAACCAGTTGGGGAGGAGAGCACAGAGAAGAGTTTACAGATAAACAAAGGAACGGGAGTGTCTCCAGAGCACTTAAACCTAAGTTCCCTGTGGCAAGGAAGGACAAACCAATGTTATCCTAAACTCCCATAGAAAATGTTGTTTTCAGGCCCAAGAGTGAAAGTACAGTACAGTGGAGAGGGCATTTGCCTTGCATGTGGCCAACCCAGGTTCGATCCCCAGCATCCCATATGGTCCCCTGAGTACAACCAGGAGTAATTTCTGAGTGCAGTCCAGTAATAACCCCCAAGAATCGCCAGCTGTGAGAAGAGAAAGGAAAGGAAAGGAGAGGGGAGGGGAGGGGAGGGGAGGGGAGGGGAGGGGAGGGGAGGGGAGGGGAGGGGAGGGGAGGGGAGGAGAGGGGAGGAGAGGAGAGGAGAGGAGAGGAGAGGAGAGGAGAGGAGAGGAGAGGAGGAGGGGAGGTGGAGGGAGGGGGAGGGGAGGGGAGAGGAGGGGAGGGGAGGGGAGGGGAGGGGAGGGAGGGAGGGGAGGGGAGGGGAGGGGAGGAGAGGAGAGGGGAGGGGAGGAGAGGGGAGGAGAGGAGAGGAGAGGAGAGGAGAGGAGAGGAGAGGAGAGGAGAGGAGAGGAGAGGAGAGGAGAGAGAGGAGAGGAGAGGAGAGGAGAGGAGAGGGAGGGAGGGGAGGGGAGGGAGGGGAGGGGAGGGGAGGGGAGGGAGGGGAGGGGAGGGGAGGGGAGGGAGGGAGGGGAGGGGAGGGGAGGGGAGGGGAGGGAGGGGAGGAGAGGAGAGAGAGGAGAGGAGAGGAGAGGGAGAGGAGAGGAGAGGAGAGGAGAGGAGAGGAGAGGAGAGGAGAGGAGAGGAGAGGAGAGGAGAGGAGAGGAGAGGAGAGGAGAGGAGAGGAGAGGAGAGGAGAGCTTACCACAAATATGACCTCAGTATGTGTGTGGGAGACAATGACCAGGACCAATGCAGTGGACAGGTAGGGATGAAAATGGAAGCAGACAAGGAACAGACATGTAGTTTTATAGCCACAATAAAGATTTTAATCTAGGAGTTATTTCTAAGCTATTGGAGAAGTTTTGATGAAAGGCAGATCCAAGAAGGCAGGCCTTGGATTAAAGTGAGAGGTACACTTGCATTTTGATTTGGGAGAAGTAAGCCTAGATGCTATGCTAGGAATGTGACATGAGATACAGTTCTGGCTAATAGCAAATGAAGTGTATGCATCTTTATTAAAAGGAACATTCATATACTGCTTCTTATCTTTTCTGCTTCCTAATTGGCTGAAATGTGGGCATAAAATTGGACAATGAAAGATCAGCTTCATATTAAAAGTGGGAAAACAGCAAAATAGAGTAGTCTACATTTGTTTTGTTTTGTTTTGTTTTTGGCCCCAGTCACACCCAGTGATGTTCAAGGGTTACTCCCGACCCTGCACTCAAGAATTACTCCAGGCAGTGCTCAGGGAACCATAGTCTACATCCTTGATTGGCATGAAGCTTTCAGAAATTTCATAGTTACCAGGATATTTGTTTGTTATCACTTGCAGTTGAGTCTGATCCTCACATCCTTCCTTCTCAGTCCTCCACAGATTGAACCAAAACTTCAAAGTTTGACTCGTGTTTTCCCAGTAATATTGATGGAAAATAATGGATTCTATCATCATTTGTTTTTGTTTTGTGGTTGTACCAAGTGGTACTCAAGGATCATCCCTGGTGAGCCCAGGGGATAATATGGGGTGCTACGGATCCAACCCAGGTCAGTTACATGCAAGGCAAGTACCCTACCCACTATAACTCCAGCCCCTATCATCATTTCAATAGGACTTTCATAACTTATCAGTTACTTGCTGTGTGACCCAAACTCCACTTAGTAAGCTTTCCTGGTTTATTCTGTAAAGTCTGTATGTGTCTTTATTTGGTGGATCTAATGTTCTCATTCCTTGACTCTTAATATATGTAGTAGTATTCTCCCCATAGCCCAAAAATGTCGTTGACCTTGATAAAAATTTGTACTTTCTTATCTTAGGGTCCCATAACTTTTCTTTAATTTTTGGTTCCTAGGGCCCAAATTAAACCCAGGGCCTCATATACATGCTATACCACTGAGTTACATCACCAGCAAGAAGTCTATAACTCTTTTCTTTTTCTTTTTGGGTCACACCCAGTGATGCTCAGGGATTACTCCTGGCTTTGCACTCAGAAATCACTCCTGGCAGTGCTCGGGAGACCATCGGGGATGCTGGGAATCGAACCTGGGTCAGCTGCGTGCAAGGCAAACCTGCTATGCTATCACTTTGGTCCCCTGTCTGTCTGTCCTTCTGTCGTCCCATTGTTCATCTATTTGCTCAAGTGGGCAACAGTAATGTCTCCATTGTGAGACTTGTTACTGTTTTGGGCATATCAAATACGCCACAGGTAGCTTGTGAGGCTCTGTCGTGCAGGTGGGATACTCTCGGTAGCTTGCCAGGTTATCTGAGAGGGACGGAGGAATCCAACCCAGGTCCGCTACGTGCAAGGCAAATGCCCTACCTGCTGTGCTATCGCTCCAGCCCCCTTTTATAAATAGCATTATACATATGTATATGTTTTGGGCCACACCCGGCAGTGTTCAGGGCTTACTCCTGGCTCCACGCTCAGGGATCACTTCTAGCAGGCTACAGGGATTTATGTGGTACTGGGATTGAAGCAGGTCAGCCATGTACAAGGCCAACACTCTACCTGCTGTACTATTGCTCCAGCCTTGAGTTTTAATCACTATGTTTTAATACCTAAAGGCATTTTGAAGTTAATCTCCAAAATTGTCACAAAAATCTGATTTTTGAGGGTAAATTCAAACTCTATTATGTTTACTTGAAATGAGAAGTGCCTATGGACTACAACTGTCTTCTTTCAGAATCTTAAATAAATTATTCCAAATAAAAGTATTATGGGGGTGGGACCAATACTCAGCAGTGAATGAACAAGTACCAGTGAATGAACCAGGGTTGGCTGCATGTAAAGCAAGTGCCTTATGCCCTATACTATCCTCCTAAATTTAAAAAAAAAAAATTTCCCCCTTAATACCAGCCTGGAGATTTTTCAGTGAGAAGGTGATTCCTAAAAAATTGGCCAAGTCCAGGGCTGGAGCGATAGCACAGCGGGTAGGGTGTTTGCCTTGCACTCGGCCAACCTGGGTTCAAATCCCAGCATCACATATGGTCCCCTGAGCACCACCAGGAGTAACTCCTGAGTGCATGAGCCAGGAGTAACCCCTGTGCAATGCCAGGTGTGACCCAAAAGGAAAAAAAAAATTGGCCAAGTCCTTATTCGTTAAAGAATATAATGAGAATTCCCACGTCTTTCCAGATATAAAAAAAACGAAAACCAAGACTTCTCATCAGCATTCTATTTTAGAAGCTTGCCTATATGGGGAAGCTGAAGAAAAGATGATTTATCTTCTCTGATTGAATTTCTCTATAGCCACCATATGTGCCTTCTCAAGATATTTAACAAGTTTGGGGGTTCTAGATGTGATTGTTTCCCCCGGCCCCCACAAGCCCTTTTCTTCAATAATCATTTCTCCTCTCAAAACATCCATACTCATTCTAGCAATACCATCTTGTATTGCCCTCTAAGTATCTATCAACTTTTCTGCTATTGTGCTGTTAATATACTTTATCTTATCCCACTGAGACCCGGAAGGTAAAGGTGAGGAAGGCTGACCCAGGGTTTTGCAAGTAGATGAGCCTGTAACAGCACTCACTCGTAGCCCACCTCCACATAGCACATGCTTGCCCCATAGGTTCCACTTGGCACAGCATCTCTGCCTTCAATATGAGGGTGCAGAGGGATGTGTGCTCCCTTAAGTTCTACTGTGTAACACTGACTGATCTTTGACTTTAGCTTGTTTAATTTTTTCCTTTTTTTACTTTAGAATAAATATTTATGCAGATGGTCTGGAGAGATAGTACAGCAGGTAAGAAGCTTGCTTTGCCCGTGGCCAACCAGGGATCCATCCCCAGCATCCCATATTTGCATGGGCACCTCCAGGAATGATCCCTGAGTGCAGAGCCAGGAATAACCCCTGAGCATTGACAGCTATGGCCCCAAAACAAAACATACAAAGAAAAAAATTATGCAGAAATGGAAAATATACCCAAGGCTTTGAAGATAAAAACAAAATTTACTCTAATTTCAGTCTAGGTTATTTCAAAGTACTGGACATTTCTCAGTTTTACTACATGTGCCTTACTGTATTGGGATATAAAGAGAAAACACTACAAGATTAGTTGCAATGTCATCTGCAGACTATGCAAAGAGAGGACAAATAACAGGAAAATGAAAAAAGCCATTGTAATAAATCCTTGCTAATAGGCACAAAGTTTACTGTTGAAGCATGTTATTTTTAACTTACCTTAGAAGATAGAGACAAAATAAGACTTTATTCAATGCAGAACTATTTATGCTAACATTTAAATTTATTTTCATTTAAATTTTATGACAAAATCGATATTTAATTTACCCTAGTCAGTCTCACACTTGATAATCGATATTTTTTCCTTTCAAAAAATGTTGGCCAATAAATCTTAAATACACAAATAAGATGTCATTGTATCTCAATTCAGTTACTTTCAAACTATTAATTAGGTGACTTCCTTATTAATGGCTCAGTCATTTTTTTCTTTACATTGTTTGCTAATCCCTTACATTTGTTTTGTTTTGTAGTCACATCCAGCTATGCTCAGGAGTTACTTCTGGCTCTGCAACCAGGAATACTCCTGGCGGTACTCTGGGGAATTTTATGGGGTGCTGGAGCCATGTACAAGGTCTAAATGCCTTACCCCTGTACCATCACTCAGGCTCCTAATCTTTTACATTTTTAAAGTAATGTTATTTTTCTTTAGCCAATTAAATGCATGTACCATATATTCCCTGATTTGTTCGAGTTAAGACTTCCCATTTCAGGGTTGGAGGGAGAGCAGAGTGGGTAAGGTACTTGACTTGCATGCAGCTGAACCAGGTTCAATCCCTGGCACCCCATACGGTCCCATAAGCCCTGCCTTGAGTGATCCCTGAGTGCAGACAAGAGTTAGGAGTAAGCCCTGAGCAAAGCTGGGTGTGGCCCAAACAACTGACAAACAAAACAATAGATTCCCTATTTCACAATGGAACTTTTCAAATTCAAAAATATCTCATTTGTTGGATAAATATGCTTAGTCTGTATAAATACCCCTGCAGATAAATTAATCTACCATTTAAGGTTTACATTAATTTTTTTCTTAGACTCCACTCTTTTTTATTGATGTACACTATTATTTCAAATTAACCTTAAAACAAAATTACATTTCTTTCAGTTATTTATCTGCTATAGCCTGCTACGTTCAATTTTCTAACTATAAAATGGTCCTTTTCCATCCGAAATTTGGGGAAATAAACCAGTTATCCCTAGAAAAAAACGAGTGTTGTTGCCAGTGGAAATGCTAACAGGTTAAAATAAGCTGGTTTAGTAAAATAATATTAAAAACCAAATTCTGATATTGTCTTTATTTAGCAACCACCACTGCACATTCTCCAAGCTTGATATACAGCACTTGCAAGCAGGAGAGTCAAAACAACTGCTTCTTTACACGTGGGGAAGAATATTATCAGCGCCATCAGCACCTTAGAAAAGAATGATGATCCAGCTATGCAAATTTAAAGTCTTCACATAAAATCCATACATAAACCTAATCTGATGGAGGGAAAACACTTTTATCCGCTCATCACCACTATGAAAATTGAGTGTACAGTCGTCTACCTCTCCCATTTCGAATTCCTTTTTATTTTCTCCTGTTCAGAAAATAAAGACATTTTAATGTCTCATCATGGCTGTTCACGGAGAGAAGGGCCTTTTATTTCCAGGAGCCAGAGACGCCGGTTGTTAGGCGAAGGCACAGCAGGAGACGTCAAATTCGATCACAGGAATCATTTATTTTTGCATACAGACAGATATGTCAAAAGTCTTCAAAAGTCTCCCGTGTACTAGTAAGGGCAGGGAGTTGTCCACCCATCTAGTATGAATAGTATGAAGCGTGGTTTTGGGGGGGGGGGGTATTTATTTTTGACCTTAGAATTATTTGATGGTCGGGCTCCACCGCACGTCGTCCCGCGCTTACAGAGACTGCAGAGCCGGGCTCAGTGCGGGCTGGTCCCGGGGGAGAGAAGCCGAGGGGCCAGCCGGGGTCGGATGCTCCAGCCGGCAGCCACGCTCGCTGGCCGGGGCCGTTTCGGGGCCGTCCGCCGGCGCCGAGCACAGCGGGGCGGCGGCCGCGGCAGCTCCGGCGAGCCGAGGCTCGGGCCAGCTCGCGGGTCGCAGCGGGCGCGACTGTGTGAGTGAGCCCCGCAGCGGGTGGAGGCCCGCGGCAGCGGCGGCGGCGGCAGCAGCTCGGAGGCGGCAGCAGCTCGGAGACGGCCGCAGCGCGCCTCGGCCCCGCAGGCCAGCCAGGCCCGGGCCGCGCTCTGCCGGGCCCCGCCACCGCGTTGCCAAGGCGACCGCCGCGGAACGTTCCCGAGGCGGGCCCCGCCCCCCGGCCAATCGGACGGCCGCTCGCCGCAGCCGGGGATTCTCTTTGTTCCGCAGCCATTACTGGCCCCGGACGGGAGGCAGCGCCGCTTCGGCAAGAGGGCCCGAGCGCCGGAGGCCTCTGGGATGGTGTGGGACCGGGTAGGTGGCGTGTGGGTGCGTGGCCCCGAACTGCCGGGGGGCGGGGGCGGACGCCGGCGGTTCCGAAGCCGCCGGACGGACGGGGCGGCGGCGAGAGGCGCCCGGCGCGCCGCCCCTCAGGTGCCCGCCCGGCCGTTTGGAGCCCGGCGGCAGCGCGGCGCGGTTCCAAGCCCAACAGCTGCCGGCTGCGGCGTCCGGCGCGCCGCCGAGCAGGCCGGGGCGGCGGCGGCTCCGCAGGTGACCGATTCGGGGCCTCTTAACGGGGGCGAGCTAGCTGGCGGCCCGCCTCTGCCCCCGGGGAGCCGCCCCCCAGAGGACCCGTCTTTGTCCCCGCTCGTCGCCCTCTGCCCGGCCGCCCGCGCCCGTGCCCGCCCTCGCCTCTCTCCTCAGCGGCGGATCTCTTATTCCCGGCCGGCCGCTCTGGGGGCGCCCCTGCCGTGGGGGCGGGCGGGGCGGGGCGGGGTGGGGGGGCTCGGGGCCGCCCGATCTGTTTACAGAATTGTAACTTGTCCGGGTTTCGCGTAGGATGGAGAGACAGGGACAGAGAGTGTGAGCAGTGTGTATGGGGAGGGGGGGCCCGGGGGGGGGAGAGAGAGTTGTGTCTGTGTGAGAGAGAGACAGAGACACAGAGACAGAGACGGGGGAGAGAGTTCCGTGTGAGAGGAAGTGGGTGTGTGAGAGTGCATTGTGTGGGGGGTGTGTGAGAGGGAAAGTTGTGTGTGAGAGTGTGTGAGAGTGTTGTGGGCGGTGTGTGTGTGGGTGTGAGAGGGAGAGAAAGTTGTGTGGGTGAGTGGTGTGGGTGTGAGAGAGGGAGGGAAAATTGTGTTTGAGAGCGTGTGAGAATGATGTGTGTGTGTGTGTGTGTGTGTGTGTGTGTGTTTTGCACTGGGAACCCTTTTGTACTTCCCACGCGAGCATGCCAAAGGGAAAAAACTGCTGAGGGAGCCGACCCGCCACCACAGACAACCTGTTTGGGGAATGATTGGTTTTTCCTTCCTTTTCAAAATGATCACCTTGTTTGTTGACCGGTTTGTGGGGGTGGCTGGGGTTTAAATAAAGGCTGGGATTTTTTTCAAGGACTGCTTAAATTTAGGTCTGTGTATCTTCAGAATCACAAGGTAGATCCTTCAGCAGGGATGATGGTAGATGTTTTAAAATGGGAGGCTCGCCATCGATTGACTTTGACAGTTGCACTAAGAAGATTAGTAACAATCTTGCTCTGAAACTGCTGACTACAAGTGATGAGTGCTTACATACTTTTTTTTTTTTGAGGGGGGTGGGGGGTATTGGGATGCAGAGGTGGAAAATGGAAGGTGGTAAACTTGGCAGCACTGAACTGCTCGTTTTTTAGGATAACAAAAGTTCTCTGCTGGATTTGTTTCCCTATTATAAAGCAAAGTTTTTACTTTAGAATGATGAATAAAGTATACTTTGTGATGGAGGGAATGATTCCATCTTCTCGGGTACGATTCTGTTTTCTACTTTCCCCTGCCCTGCACCCTGCACCCTGTTCTTCTCAAAGATTGCAAGCTCCAAGATGAAAACTTGCAACTTTTTGAAGGTGCAGATTTCTTTATTTCACTCCCCTGCCTATGCAGCACATGAGTTCATAACAGTTTGGCGATGAGATTTTTATACCTCAACTGATTTACTGTAAACCTAATAAAGTCTTTAGTACTCTGTTTCTTTTTTCCTAAAGAGGGGTCTTCACCCGAATTTTTCCTGATGTGGTTGCATCTTCACTTTTAAGTATTAAGAATTAATATGTTCCTCTCACAGGAGTATGCATAAAAATTGTTTAAAGTAATCAAGCTTATTACCATTATATATTGTGAGTAGGATAAGAGTATAGTGAACATGTGTGTGATTCTGGTTGTAAATATTTACATTAGCAACAGCTATTGTATTCATTGTTTTTATAACTAGTTTTTCTTACTTGCATAATTATAAAGTCATTAGATAGTCAGTTTTTCTAACCACAGTAATGAACTGTATTGGAATGTAAAATGTGCTATATTTAGAAGAATTACTGCGTTTAACAGTGTTGGATTCTACAAATACTGTTTTAAAGAAACTTTATTATAAAGAAAGCCAAACCAAGTGACATAAGTAGCGAAATAAAAGCAGAAAATAAAAGTGGGAGTAATTTTTATTGCCTGGAATTAAAGTATGACTATTTCTGAGCTTAATATTTTAACATACATAGTAATGCCAAAAAGTTCTGCCCCCCACAAAAACTTTATAATTTATTAGCAAAGATGAGAGAACTCAGAATCAATGTGACGCATTCATTGATGTTTTCAAAAACCACAGAGAACAGTGCCACCTTCAAAAGGGAAGCCTCAAGACAGAGAAATCCCCAGAGGTTAGGGACTGGAATTGGTCCCATTCAGCCAGTGCTGTAGTGGATTTTTGGTGAGTGATGGTAGGTGAGATCTCCTGGGTTGCCAAATCACAGAGGGAGACAGGTGTGTGAGTGGTAACTAGATTTGAAATTGTGGTTTTGGGTGGGTGTTAGTAAAGGAGAAAATTTCTACGTGCAAGCTTGATGACTCTAAGACCTCCTTACTGGAATTCATTGAAGGATTGTCCAGGATTGTCAGATGTAATAAATTGAGACTACTGGCATGCCAGAGTCTAAAGAGCTAAATGGGATTTTGGAACAAAATAGAGATGCAGGTGCTGGAGCACATAGTATAGCTGTTAGTGCCTTTGCCTTGCATAAGACCGACCCAATGTTCTATCCCCAATACCACTTACGGTCTCCCAAACCCATCAGGACTGATACCTGAGCACAGAGCCAGGAGTAAGCCCTGAACACTGCTGGATGTGGCTTCCCCTCTCCCGCTACCCCACCCTCCCAAAAAAAGAAAAAGAAGGATGCAGATTTTTCTTGGAATTACCTGGAGTAGGTAGAACCTATACAAGAATGGCCACATCTTATTCTGGATGGCACCCTATGGCAGAGCAGTGTTTGGAAGCAGAACTGAAAGAAAGTTGAAAGTTAACTCTGAAAATGACATTTGAATTGATGTATGCCTTTCTAAAGGTTAAAATGGAAAGGAATAGAGATCTAAAGCAAGGCCTCTTGGTTTCAGATCTTGGCACCTTCCATAATTAACTGGACAACTTACTTCACTGTGACTCATTTTTTTTGTTTGTTTCATAGTGTTGTGGACTAAATATAAGCTCTTAGAATTGGGGCTAGCATATAGTAAATACTCCATAAATAATAACTCACATTCTTATCATCATTGGTATTTTAGAATGCTATAGAAATAACTATAAAGTAACAAAAATTGCTAATATTTGAGCTTTGAGGTAACTGTTAACACATCGATGCATTTTTCTTGATTTGTGTTTTTATACAGTCCAGATTCTTACTATATGAATATTTTGATTTCTGCTTCTTTAAAACCATCATAAGCAGGGCTGGAGCAATAGCACAGTGGGTAGGGTGTTTGCCTTGCACGAGGCTGACCCAGATTCGAGTCCCAGCATCCCATATGGCCCCCCTTACACTGCCAGGAGTAATTCCTGAGTGCAGAGCCAGGAGTAAATCCTGTGCATCGCCGGGTGTGACCCCAAAACACAAAAAACAACAACAAAAAACCCATCATAAGCACTTTCTCAGGTATTTTGTCAGCTTCTTATAATACGAATTATAATACAAATATATTTTATAAAATGCATGTATATAATATAAAATGCATGTTTATGTGATTTTTCTCATAATTAAACATTTTCTTATTTCATAGCAAGTTTTTAAGGAGTTTTTTTAGCACTTAAACTACTTCTACGTAAAGAAATAATACTTACACATAACAAAGAAATAATACGTATACATAAAAAATTAATCAGGGGACAGAGCAATAGTTCAGTGCATATAGCACTTGCCTTGCGTGCAACTGACCTGCATTCAATTCCTGGCATCCCAAATAATCCCCTAAGCACTGCCAGGAGTGTGGTCTCGAGCATCGCTGGGTGTGGCCTAAGAAAATAACAAAACTTGTACATAAAACAATTTCTGGGACTGGGGAGATAGTTCAGAAGTCAGGGCTGGAGTCACAATCTAGTATGCATAGGGCTCCAGGTCTGATCTAGGTCTGGGTCATAGTAAATGAACATCTAGAACTCATGGTCTGTATTGCCAAATTATTATTACTTAGGGAATTGCAATATGGACTCAAATTGAAGAGCACTGTATTTATTACACTTCTTGAGCTGGGCTTACAGAGGGCGTGAAATAATACTTTGTCCACATAATATACTACCCCTTATTTAGCATAAGTTGTTACATACATACCAAGTCTCAGTGTAGCCATGTTAAACATAAGAGTTACTTCCATTTTTGTTAGTAGGAGACTGAAAATTAGATAAGCAAGCCTTTTGACCAAGGACTCAAGTCTTTTCAAGTCTGGATCTGCCTGGTTGTAGGTACATTCTTCTTGTACATGTTTATGCAGTAATTATATTCAGAATCTTACATTGAATAATTATAGAATCTTACAATGAATTTTTATAATTCCTTGAACACTAAATCTACTAATTGTAGACCATAGATCATATTATTAAGATTGAAACTGAGTTGGAAATAAGGAATTAATGGATAAATTACAAATTTAGACCAGTTAAGAATTACCTGTCTGCAGGGATCAGAGTGATTGCACAGTGGGTAGGGCATTTGCCGTATACTCGACCTGGGTTTGATCCCCGACATCCCATATGGTCCACCCGTGCACCGCCAGGTGTAATTCTTGAATGCAGAGCCAGGAATAACTACTGAGCATAGTTACCTCTATCCTTGCCCCACTCCACACAAAAGCCACCAAAATAAATTTTTTTTTCAAAAAAGAATTGTCTGGATTGTTAAATATTTATTTACTTATTTGTATATTTTGGTGGTGTTGGGATATACCTGCCAGTGCTTAGGGGTCCATGTTAGCACAAACATTCATAAAGAAGACTCAAATCTGAGGGATACTCAGATTCAGGGTGCTCAGATCTAGTGTGCTCTCAACCCCATATGGGCCCTCAGCCTGCTGTACTTTGGGAGTTGTACAGTGTCAGGTATCAAACTGGGATCTCATACAAACTAATCTAGCTTTACCACTTATCTCTCTGGCCACATTCTAGAAAAGAAGGGAAAAATCCTTAACTGAGAGATAAAATTTGTAACAAATAAAACTGGTTTCTAAATGAATGCAGCAAGCATATCTGGGTGAAACACTGTTAATAATTACTTTAACACGGAGGAAAGGGGAAAAAATTATCAAAATTGATGTAATTAAGAGAAATGACAGGGGTCCAGACCAGGAGAATAAGGCAACCCACATAGTGTGACAGATAATTTTATACTTGAAACTAAAGTCAAAAAATGAAGTTGCAGTTTACGATTGACTTGGAAGCACTCTGCAGCAATCTAATAGTGGCTTCCTTAGTTCTCAATGTAATAGCTGTTTCCTAGAACAAAGGAATGCTAGAATGGTCAGGACCCCTTTGCTTTGTCTTTGCTATCAAGACATTGTCATTGTCACTGTCATCACGTTGCTCATCGATTTGTTCGAGCGGGCACAGTAACGTCTCTCATTGAGAGACTTATTGTTACTGTTTTTGGCATATCCAATACGCATGGGTAGCTTGCTAGGCTCTGCTTGCTAGGAGAGCCTGGCAAGCTACCGAGAGGGTCGGAGGAATCGAACTTGGTTCAGCTGCGTGAAAGGCGAATGCCCAACTGCTGTGCTATCGCTCCAACCAAGACATTAGGGACATGAAATATTTCAGCAATTAGTGAAGTTGCTGAATAGATACAAATAAGTTACTGGGGTTCAACTATTGAGTTAGCCCCAAACTGTAAATAAACCAAGGAATCCATCCAAATGGAGTATAAAACAAATTGCCAGTAGAAACAATGTTTTTGGAAAATATTTAGGGACATAATAGTATAGTTTCTTTTGGTGGAATACAGGATAACAAAAGTGATGAATTACAATGGCAAACTATGAAGAATTTTGTGTATTCCGTGTGTTCATTCACTAAGTATTTTGTTAATTTTGACATTGGGGGCACTTTTTTTTATATTTATTTTTATTATTTTTTTAAATTTTATCACCATGTGGAAAGTTACAGAGTTCTCAGGTTTATGTCTCAGTTATACCATATTCAAACACCATCCCTTCACCAGTGCCCATATTCCACCACCAAAATCCCCGGTATACCCCCCGCCCCCCACCCCAACTGTATAACTGATGAATTTCACTTTATTTTCTCTTCACCTTGATTACGTTCCATATTTCAACACAAAATTCACTATTGTTGTGGGAGTTATACCCCCAAACAAGATAACCCTAATAAGGAGGCATTTGATAATTAGTTTTCCATTAAAAGATTGTATGTTTTCAGGTTTTAGTGTCCCAGTCCCGAATCCTGGAGCCGTGTTAGTTGCTGCTCAGTGTCGCCAGGGCTCCATCTGGAGAAGGCGTGCTGGCGGCATCTCCTCCTTGCGGCACCTCCTCCTTCCGGCCCCCCGGTGTTGCTGGCCCCGATTCGGGTCCAGAGCATTGTCCGGGCCGCGTTGCTCACCAGAATGCCTGCCGCTTCTCTGTGGATTGTGGCAAGATGGCGCCAGGGGTGGGTCGAGGGCGTGACTTCCGGTGGCCGGGACCACTAGGAGTTTTGGGCTGGCGCTGCCCCACTCCAGTGTGGGGGCACTTTCTATTTGTTCACTTAGAAGGTAAATTCCCCCCCCCCCCTTCAGTGTTTTGTTTGTTCCCTGAAAATGGAATAGTAGACTAGGTAAGATTGGAACTTGTGCCTTATTTGTATCTACTTTTGTACTTGATACCATCCTTTTTTGCTTAGGGACATTGCTAAAACTAAAGCCCTAAAGTAAGGCCTGAGCAAAATGTTTATGATAGAGCAAAATGGCCACTGAGCAAGGAGGATAAGTGGTCGGTGTAGAGAATGAGGTCGGGAAGGAAAAGAAGAAATGGGAGATGGTTGAGCAGATTCCATAGAGCTTATTACAGGGATTAGATTTTCTCTGCATTGAAACAGGGTTCACTACCATAAATAGAGGGGCTGAATGTCTTAATTTGTAAGACTCAGTCTGACAACTGTATTGAGAAAAGAGGGGCTGGGGTAGAATAGGAAAACCAGGGAGTAGCCCAGTGAGATTGAAAATCCAGTAATTCAGTGAGATGAGGCACAGTGCCTAGTGCCAGTGAAGAGAGTGAGGCATAAGATCCTGATGTAGTTTTAATATTAAAAAAAAGAAAAAGAAAAAACACCTCACTTTAAAAGGAGAGATTTGAATAGTCAAAGAGACAGCAAATTCAAGACTAATCCCAAACATTTCTTACCTGAGCTGCTAGGAAGGATGTAGCTGCATTGACAGAAAATGAGAAAGTCTGTAGGTAGAGCAGGCATCTAGGGAGGAATTTTTTGGTTTGGAGTTGGATATCTATTGTTAGCCATTTAGACAGTGATGCTGAATAGATTGTTGATTGTGAGAATGGAGTTAGGAAGAGAGGCTTCTTATCATTTGTGGTTTGTTTTTGGTTTTTTGCTTTTTGGGTCACACCCGGCAATGCACAGGGGTTACCTCCTGGCTCTGCACTCAGGAGTCACTCCTGACTTGGTCTTTAAGCCATGAGACTGAATGATATTACCACTGAATTGAGAAGGTAAAGGGAATTTGAAAAAAACAAACAAACAGAAAAACAAGAACTGATCCCTGGGACTCATCAATGTAAGAGCAGTGAAAAGAAAGGCAAAGGAGATTTAAAAGGAAGGAACCAGCACTGAGGTAATGAGATAACCAGGGCTGTGTGGTATCCTGGAAAGCGCAAAGAGTAGTGTTTCAAGGATAAGGGAACAAAGAGCTGTGTCAAATGTTTCTCATGGGTCAAGTAAGTTGAGCATAATCAATGGCATAAGGTATTTCACAACATAACATGGAAGTTACTAGAGAAACTGAGTAGTTTTAGGGAGAGTAGTGCAAACAAATTCCTTTGTTTGACTGAAGTAGGTTTAAAACTGGAAGGAGAGGCCTCAGATAAAGCTCAGCCATTGAGTTCCTAGATTCCAGGAAGGGAGAGACTTGGCAGCAGACAAAATGAGAGACAACTTTTTGAGAAATAATGCTACAAAAAAACCAAAACCAAAAAATGGGGTAACAAGAGGTAGGGATTTTTTTTTTTAATGAGAGAAATAACAGTTTGTTTTTTTAAAGAAATAACTTAGGTGATTTTTTTTTCTTTACAAAGGAATAATCTGGAGCACTGCTATGCTGTGGCCCTAAAACAAAACAAAATTATTTGGAAGAAGTCTGGAATGTACTAACAGATATCTACTTTTCCTCATTGATTTTATCTCTAGGTCTTAACCTAAATTTTACCTACTTCAATAGTATATAATACTGTATTCTATCTTCCCTCACTTGTCATGCTGAATTTTTTTATTTTTGCATAGCACATACCACCTTCTAACCGGCTATGTCAGGCCTCAGTATGCTATTATTCCATGAGCCTGTTTTTGTACTGTCTATGAGCTAGGATTGGTTTTGACATTTTTAAAGGGTTGTAAAATAGAAATAGAGAACCTGCAAAGCCAAGCATATTTATTATCTGGCCCTTTGCAGAAAACGTTTGTACTATATAGTCTGTTTATTGTCTTTTCCTTTCCCATGTAAGTGCCGAGAGGGCAAAGATCTTTCATTTATTTCTGTATCTGCAGTAATTAAAACACTACCTAGAATATTCTAGCCACTCAGTAAATAATTGTTAAATAAATTAATTTCTTGTAGTGGTGCAAATTTTAAAATAAAGTTTAGTGTTTATCAGTAAGCTGTACCACATTTAGTAATAAAATAGAGCTAAATATACTAGAAAACTATAAAACATTTTGAATGAGTTGTTGGAGAAAAAATTATGTTTTTGAGCGACACTTGGCAGTGTTCTGGGGTTATGCCTGACTCTATACTCGGGGATCCCTTCTGGTAGTGCTCATATGGGATCAAACCATATAGAATCATATGGGACCATGAAAGACCACATAGAGTGAACCATTATGGGATCAAATCCAAGTCAACTGCATGCAAGTCAAGTGCCATACCTGCTGTACTATCGCTCCTGGGAAGAAAGTTTTTATTTCTGCAGAAATCTACACAAAAAACTGCACATCAAATGAGCAATCATGTATTACAAGAGAGGAGGAGACAAGGATTAGGAGAGGTATTTATTTGAGGGGAGCTAGAATTCCATGTCTTGTTTCTTTCTGTCACAATCAATCTGTTTTTTTTTTCCCCAATCTGTCTTATCTGTCTCTTCATATATATGGAAAACAGTTATGTATTGGTTCTCATCTAAATATTTAAATTTTTCTTTTATTGTACAGAATCTCAAAAGTCATCTAAATATTTTTTAATGAAGAGAAAGATGGAAAAGGAAGGTACTTAAGAAAGCAATGAGGAAAAATAGACAGTAATGAACAAAAAAGAAGGAGGAAAAGAACATTGCCTTTCTTAGAAAAATAGAATTATTGGAGAAAAAACATAGAAAAGTGAAAGACCTTTGATGGAAACAAGTACTGCATTATGAGAGGACTGGAACATAGAAGGAGAGCAGAAACTGCTAGGAACTTTGGAGAGATGTTTCTTTTTTTTTTTTTTTTTTTTTTTGCTTTTTGGGTCACACCCAGCAATGCTCAGGGGTTACTCCTGGCTTTGCACTCAGGAATTACTCCTGGCGGTGCGTGGGGGACCATATGGGATGCTGGGGATCGAACCCGGGTCGGCCGCGTGCAAGGCAAACGCCCTACCCGCTGTGCTATCGCTCCGGCCCCTGGAGAGATGTTTCTTTAGGAATAATATTATAGACAATGGAATGGGTATGAGGTTTTCTTTTAAATGTAACGAGAAAGCATTGTAAAGCTTTCAGAGAGACATGATTTAATTAAAAATTTAATATTGGGGTTGAGGCTATAGCACAGCGGGTAGGACGTTTGCCTTGCACGCAGCTGACCCGGGTTCAATTCCCAGCATCCCATATGGTCCCCCAAGTACTGTCAGGAGTAATTTCTGAGTGCAGAGCCAGAAGTAACCCCTGTGCATCACTGGGTGAGACCCAAAAAGCAAAAAAAAAATTAAAATAAAATAAAATGGGCAAGAAAAACCTATTGTATCTGGACTAGAGCAGGCAGTAAGAAATCAGAAGTGTTTAGATTCAGCTTTTTTTCCCCTGAAGTACTTGTGAATTGTTTGTATGTTGGAAATCGAGGATGGGTCCTTAGTCTATTGCTCTGAACTATAGAATGAAAACAGATAGCATTTGATAGTGTTCAGGCAACTGGAGAAAGAATAGATGAATGAATGGGAAGATAATCAGTAATTCTGTGCCAGGTACCGAAGTTTGAGATACCTATTAACAAATAAGTAGTTATGTCCTGTAAGATGTTGGTACCTGAGCTGGAGTTCAGGGTGCTATCTAGTGACATAGACTTCGTGAGATTGTGTAGCTAGAGATAAGAAAGGGTTCTAGAATACTTTGGTGTGGGGACCAGCAAAAGAGGCTGACAGAAGTTAGTGAAGTGAAAGGACTTATGATGCCACAAGGACTTCCTTGCCTGTGTTTAGTGCTGTGCAGAAATTAAAATGAGAATAAAGAAAAATCCTTTTTTTGGCATCAAAGGATTCTTAATTTTTTTGGAGTAAAGAGAGATGGTGATTTTATACAACTTGAAGTGTGTCTGTGAGTGAAGGAAATGAAGAGGTTGAAGAGTAGTAGGTGATTAATAGGGCAGAAGCTGGTTTTGTTTTTTAAATATTTAATTTAGAGAAAATTGTGAGGATAATTGAGAATAATTATATCCTCCTCACTCGAACTCAACAATTAACATTTTCTACATTCTTTACCCCTACCTACCTACCTACCTACCTACACACACACACACACACACACACAGAGTTTTTTTAAAAATCATTTGAAGGTAAGTTACATACATCTTATTCTTACCTATTACTATTTCACTGTGCACATTATAAGATTCAGGTTATTCTCTTCTGATGTGGCACAGGTTTCTCAAATTTAGGAATATTTGCTTTTGCCGGCCTTTTTTCTTTCTTTTTTTATAAAATTGCAATTTTATTACTTGTTTCAGTAGCATCCTTTATAACATTTTTCCTCTAATATGAAATCCAGCACCTGGTTTGATAATACATTGAATTGTCTTTTTATTTATTTATTTATTTTGCTTTTTGGGTCACACCCAGTGATGCACAGGGGTTACTCCTGGCTCTGCACTCAGGAATTACTCCTGGCGGTGCTCAGGGGACCATATAGGATGCTGGGAATCGAACCTGGGTCGGCCGCATGCAAGGCAAACGCACTACCCGTTGTTCTATTGCTCCAGCCCCCTGGATTTTAATTCTTTATAATTGTGAATTAAAATTTAATTGTCAGAGAATTAGAACAGAAGGAAAGACAAGTGAAAGAAAAGTATATTTTGAAGAAATGGCACAATTAAAATTTACACATAAATTTAACAGAATATGGCAATAATTATATGTTTTCAGAGTTGTTATCTTATAGTAAAGGAAAAACCATGGATTCATTTTGTGATAGTTTAGTTGGCATTATATGACATCTAGAGTGTTGATCTATGTTTCAGAAACAATTTGTTTCAGCTCATAAAATGCTGAGTCATTCATACCTTAATTAGAAAAATATTGAGACAAGTTTAGAAAAAGCATATAAAGAATTGTTGAAGCCAAAGGTCTTCTAAATGTGAATTAGAATGATCCATTGGATTTTTAGTTCAATAATGTTTTACAGTTTTGGGCTACACGATTTTGAGCAGATAATTTGGATAAAATCCATTTTCAACTGTTCCTTAATGTTACATCTGTAAAATGTAATCCCATTATAGCACCTTTTCACAGGAACCCAAGTGTTTGCTGAAAGATCAAGTGATGCATAGCTGTCCTTCAGTAAACTTAGTCCCAAGTACACTTCAGTGGTTGAGTTGAGTATAAATTTCCGTGATGAAGTTAGGAGGAGGGGTTTTGAAGGATTTCAGTAACAGATACAAGAAGTAGGCTGGCTTTTTTGTTTGTGGAATGTGACCAGATGTATTTATAAAAAAATGAATGTTTGACTTCTAGAAGCTTTACTTCTGAAGGTCAGTAGTTGCCTTTCAAATGAGAAAATGAACCAAGTGTCAACCTTGTCAACCAGTCAACCTAGTCTTACACAAGATTCCCTATCTCATACACACACGTTCCCACCCCCACCCCCTTAATGTTGTTTTGTCTGTTTATTACCCGAGAAAGAAGTTTTTATGTTTTTTTGTTTTGTTTTGGGGGGTCCACACCTGTCATGCTCAGGAATCACTCCTGGCTCTGCACTCTGGAATCACTCCTGGCAGGCTCAGGGGACCATAAGGGATGCCAGGGATTGAACTCCAGTTGGCTGAGTGCAAGGCTAGTGCCCTCCCTGCTGTACTACTGCTCTGACCCTGAAGAGGCATTTTGCCCACTCAAGACCCCCATAAAGTACGCTGCACTGGGTTGAAGTGCACTTCTCCAGAAGGCAGTGGCTGTAAGTTCATGTTTGTGTTGCCTCCCCCAATACCTTACCTTGGCCTGGCATGAAACAGTGAAGAAACAATAATGGTAGGAGTTGTTTTGTTTTTCTGGAGTGTTGTTTAACATGGGCTGGAGCGATAGCACAGCAGTAGGGCGTTCACCTTTCACGCGGCCGACCCATGTTTGATTCCTCTGCCCCTCTCGGAGAGCCCCGGCAAACTACCGAGAGTATTGAGCCCGCGCAGCAGAGCCTGGGAAGCTACCTGTGGTGTATGGATGTGCCAAAAACAGTAACAATAAGTCTTACAATGAGAGACATTACTGGTGCCTGCTCGAGCAAATCGATGAGCAACGGAGTGACATTTGTTTAACATAAGTAGTTAGCTCAAAATCAGAAGAGTGATAAAGCAGTTTAAACATTTAATGTAGAAGTTTGGTGGGGGAAACTTAAGACCCCATAGAGTAATACAAGGCTGCGGTCTATAAAGGGAAAAAAATCTCGAATAAAAATTCCAACTTTATTTTAATCGTATATCATGGGTTAGAGGTTTTGTTTTGATATCAGTACTTGCCAATCAGGTGCATAGCACACAAGTTTTTTTTTTTTATCTTTTTCTTAAATGTTTCCAAAATTATATATAGAGTGTAACTTCAGACAGTTAATACTGTTGGAGATTTTTATTATTTATTTTCATCAAAATTTTTAAAGAATGGATGTGTAATCTTAATTTATAAACTTAGTACTGCTAGTTCTTAGCTTCCTTCTAGTTATTTTTATTTAATAGTTGATAACTACATCTCTATAGTAACTTAGTTAAAATGTTTTATTTCTTTATCTTATATGCATTATTTTTACTAATTATAAACATTTTCTATGTCATTACAAAAATTAAAAAATTAACTTTTTTAATGGCTACTAGTAGCACAACCGTTGACAATTGTTTGTAACCATAGATTTATTGTTTATGAGAAATAATCCTGGGGTAAAATCTTTGAGAATACTCTTTCTTTTATTGTATTTAGGATTCTTAGGGATAATCTCAAAAGTGTAATGAAGACAAAGGATATAAACGTGTTTATGACTAGATGCAAATTATTGTTGATTTCCAGTAGCTTGTATTATTTAACACCAGTTACATCAAGAATTTGTTAGAGCTGGTTCATATCTCCAGCAGCATAGGATATTAGTGTTATAAAATTATCTTGGCTGACTGGTTTAAAGGGCTGGAGCGATAGCACAGCAGGTAGGGCGTTTGCTTTGCACGCAACCGACCCAGCTTCGATTCCTCTGCCCCTCTCGGAGAGCCCGGCAATCTACCGAGCGTATCTGTCCTGCATGGCAGAGCCTGGCAAGCTCCCCATGATGTTTTGGATATGCCATAAACAGTAACAAGTCTCACAATGGAGACGTTACTGGTGCCCGCCCGAGCAAATCGGTGAGCAATGGGATGACAGTGATACAGTGAACTGGTTTAAAAACATTACTTCATTATTCATATTTATATTTATTGATTACTAGTAAGGGTCAGCATTTTCTTTGTTGTATTTTTAATATTCTCTGTTGGTTCTAAATTAATTTTTCCAATAAGGAAAGTTATTAATGTAATGCTATCTGGTTGGATCATCAAATTTTGTGTTGCTCTAATGTTGCTGAAATAAAGCACATGTTAATCTACACTATTTCTAAGTGGTGCTTCCTAGAAATGTGTATGGAAATGTTGTGGACCCTTTGAGATGTAGCTGAGTTTTGGAAAGTATTACCAACACCATACCAGGATAAGTAGCTTCAGTTCCTATACCTCACACTGATACATAAAGTATTAGGGAAATAAATGTTGTGGGGGGCAAGGGATATGACTTGGCGGTAGAATACATGTTTTGAATGTGAGGTCCTGGGTTTGATCCCTGGCACTGTGAAAAATTAATGAATGTTGTGAAGTATTTTCTCCTTTGATGACACTGGATTCCATGATTGCCTGTGCTCAAAATCAAATGATACTTTATCAGATTATACTTTAGTAAAAGGAGAGGAATGGAGAGCAGGGGTAGAAGTAGATGAGTAAAGAATTCTCTTTGAAAAAAAAAAAGAATTCTCTTTGTTCATGAAAAAGTGGTAGGCTAGGGAGATGGCTCAGCTCCAGGTTTAATCCCTAGCTTGGTCTCCTAAGCACCAACAGTAGTCCCTGAGTACTGCTGAGTTTGGCCCAAAACCAAACAAAACAAGTATATGAAGGGGATGCACACCTGAACTGCCAGCTGCCTTTTGTCTTTGGTTCTCTGTATTTCTACTAAGTTAATTTTTCACCCTCTGGGTATATTCATTTTACTTAATACCTCTTAGAGACTTCCATGTCAGTGCTCAAATTTATTCTGGTGTTCAACTAAAGAAATTCATTACCATGATACTAACCACTCTTACTGTTCTTAAGAACTCAGTTGCTTCCTTTGAGATAATACATTTGTTTTATATAATTCTGATTATGTATTTGAATATTGGTATTCTCAATGTTGTTAATATTTGTATTCTGTTTTGGATACAATTGAATGCTGTTTTGGTGATTTGGTATTTCTATCCTGCTTCTGTTCTCTTGGTTCCAAAAAATGGGAACTAAGATTTTCTTGAGAAAGGTGATTTATTTTAAGTTATTTGTAGAAGTAGAAAGCCATCAGAAAGCATCTCCCAGAAACATCCTTTATGGTGAAATACGAACCCAGGCTCACTGGTTTCTTACATTTCTTTGTGATGTTTTTACCTCTTCTCTGCTTGCTTAGATTTTTTTCCCTTTAATAATTCTATATATGGAGTTGAATAATGGCCACCTTCTTAACATACTGTGATCTTTTAACTTCTGTTTGGAGAATTAATAAAAGGTACATAATTTTTGAGTATTTTCTGTACATATTTCTGAGAAGGAAGTGCAGTTGATTTAGTTCAGTTGCCCCATCCTATTTTAATCAATTGCATTTAGGAAATGCAGTCACAAAGTATCTGCCACTAGACCCATCACTTGGACATGGACTATAAGCCACTCACTTCACTTTTAAAAAGGCCTTAGGTTTATTGATCAGCAATAGAAGATCAGTGTACTTTGCAAAAACAAATGGGGAAAGAGCCTCTTTGTAGAATTAGGTGTTCTATGTTTTAAAAATAGAAATTAAATTCTTCCTTGTAATATTAATTTCTGGGTTTTAATTTTCCTTTTTTAAAAAAAATAAAAAGAACAGTGTGGATATCGTCTAATGCTCTATTCATCCTGAAAATAAACTGGTATTGTCTAACAATACATTTCTTAGTATCCCAATAATTAATTGATGTGACTTAATTTATTTATTTATTTAATTTTGCTTTTTGGGTCACACCCAGCAATGCTCAGGGGTTACTCCTGGCTTTGCACTCAGGAATTGCTCCTGGCAGTGCTTGGGGGACCATATGGGATGCCGGGGATCGAACCCATGTCGGCCGTGTGCAAGGCAAATGCCCTACCCGCTGTGCTATTTGCTCCGGCCCCTAATTGATGTGACTTTAAATGTTTAATTATATGTATTTTTATATGTGCATGTGCTTGTGTGTATACATATACACATTTATAATTATGTGCCACAATGACATTTTAGTCTGTGACAGACAACATATAAGATAGTGATTCCTATGTATAGATATATCATAGACTATGCCATGTAGTTTTGTATGGTTCATTGGTTGATGTTTGCAGTGATGAAAAAACCAAAATGGTATGTTTTTCAGATTATCTATCTGTCGTAAAGTAATGCATAACTGTATTCCACATCTTGTTTATCTAGGCTTCTTCATTTGCGTGTGATTTCTATATCTTAACTCCTACAAATAATGCTGCAGTGATCATAAGATTCTGGATGTCTCTTTGGGATCATCATCTTATTTCCTTACAACATATACCCAAAAGTGAAGAGCTGGATCATGTATTACTTTTATTTTTAACTTGATCAGGAATTCCATGCAGCTTTTTGTAGTGGCTGCACCAATGGGTTGGGAAGAAGGTTCCATTTTCTATCGGCACTTGAGATATGCCTCACTGTGGTGTTTGTTCTTTGCCCTTAGATGCTTATGGCTGCTCCTGGCTCTGTGTTTGTAGGTTGCCCCCAGTGGAGCTTGAGGAACCATGTGGGGCGAGATATCAAACTAGACCTCCTGCATACAACCTATTGAGCTGTCTCTCTAGCTTTCATTGTGGTCTTGGTTTGCATTTCCCTAGTAATCATAATCACTAGTGATTAGTGATGTGAAATATCTTTTCAAATGCTTTTCCTTTGTCTATCAAGATTTAAAAAAATGTTCTCTATACATACTATACAACACATACACAAGTGTATCATGTGCTATTTATTGCATATTAATTATATTTTAATAGACTGGTAAATAAGACAAGATTTTATCTCTTCCAATTTTAACATTGTATACAAATAAAATTTCCATTATGCTTCCTAAAAAAAGTTCTCCAAATATGGTATTTCACATTATTTGTATATGTTGAACTATCTTTTGCAACATGAAGATTAATTTCACTTGATGAGCATGTATGATTCCTTTAATGACTTGTGGGATTTGGTTTGCTAGTATTTTGTTAAGTAATTGTGACTAGTGTATAACAGTTATATTAGCTAGAAAGTTTTGTTTCTTGTTGTGTATTTGATTGGTTTTGGTATTTGGGTGTTTCAAGTCTCATAAAATAAGTTTAGAAGTGTCCCCTCCTTTTCAAATTTTTTTGGGAAGCATTTAAGAGTATTAATATGAATTGTTCTTTGAATGTTTGATACAGTTCACCAGTGAAGCCATCTGATATTGGACTTTTCCTGTTCTTGTCAGTTTTTGTACTGATTCAATCAGTTACATATTGCTTTGTTCAGGTTTTCTATTTTTTATTATCCAGGCTTGTAAGGTTGTATGTTTTAGGAATTTTTTCCCCCAATTTATTGGTGTATAATTGTTCATAATTGTCTTTTAGAACGCTTTTTCTTTCAATCACTAATACTGTTGCTCCCATGCTTGATTTTCTTTTTCTTTTTCTTGGTGAATATAGCTAAAGGATTTTCAATTTGATTTATCTTTTCAAAGAACTAGCTCTTAGTTTCATTGATCTTTTCTATTACCTTTTTAGTTTTTCCATTTCGTTTTAGCTATTTTTATTTTTACTCTTCTTACTAACCTGAAATTTCATTTGTTATTCTCTGGTTCTTTGGGGTCTAAAGTTAGGCTATTGATTTAGTATCATTCCCCCCCCCCATATATATGTTATTGTTATCACTATATCACTATCATCCCATTGTTCATCGATTAGCTTGAGCAGGCACCAGTAACGTCTCCTTTGTGAGACTCGTTATAAATTATAAAATTCTCTTTTAGAGTTACTTTTGTTGTAGTTATACATTTTAGAATACCGTGTAGTTTTTGTTTCAAGATTTCAGAAAAAATGTTTTTTAAACAAATCCACATGCAATATAATTCTCAATGGTGAAAAACTGAAATCGTTCCCTCTGAGATCTGGTACAAGGAAAGATGTCCAGTATCTCCACTTTAATTCAGTATAGTGTTAGAGATCTTAACAACAGCAATTAGGCCAGGGAAAAAAGTCAGAGAAATCCAAACAGGGAAAAAGAAATCAAAGTTTGCAGAGGATATGATAATATACCCCAGAGACCACTGGAAAAACTCTGGAAACAATAAACCAGTACAGCAAAGTAGGCAACTGCAATATCAACACACAAAAATTTGTCACATTGCTATGAGTGACAAAATGAGCTAGAATTGAATGTGATCAAAGAGTCTACTTTGTTCAGAATAGTGTCCCAAAACATAAAGTACCCAGGAATCAACAAAAGATGTGAAAAACCATGAAAATTGAGCCACTTATTAAAGAGATAGAAGACCTTTGGAGAGGTTCATGGCTTAGAAGAATCAATATTCTCAAAATGATCATCCTACCTAGATTATTATATAGGTTCAGTGGAATCCCACCCAGAATCCAGTGATAGTCTCTAGGGACTTTAGAATGTCAATGATAAAGCTTATATGGAACCATAAAATATACTAAAAAGCCAAAGCCATACTGAGAAATCAGAAATTGGTAGGTGTCTCATTACCTAAGTTGAAACTATACTATAAAATTATGGTAATCAGGGGCTGGAGTGATAGCACAGCGGGTAGGGCGTTTGCCTTGCACGCGGCCGACCCGGGTTCGAATCCCAGCATCCCATATGGTCCCCTGAGCACCGCCAGGGGTGATTCCTGAGTTCATGAGCCAGGAGTGACCCCTGTGCATCGCCGGGTGTGACCCAAAAAGCAAAAAAAAAAAAAAACAAAAAAAAAATTATGGTAATCAAAACAGCATGCTATGGTACATACTTACTTTTAACAGTGAATTTATACATTTATACATTTTATAGTTTTGTAATGTTAATTATTTTTAATTTAGCTTGAACATTTTTTTGTACTTACGTCTAGTTTTTTTTTTGTACTTAGGTCTAGTAATAGTGAATTTTCTTAGCTTTTTGGTAGAGAAAGTATCTCCTTGATATTTGAAGAAAAATAAATACTTTCGGCTTTATGAAGTACTCTTTTATTAATGTTTACCAGTAAAATTAAGCATTTGGGTCATGTGTCCATTAATCTGCAGAGGTCTTCCTGAAAGGATATGCTAAAGGTTGCATTCATTTAAAATTTTCTTAGTATGAATTTTTATTTTCTTTTTAACCCCTTGCTGATCTTTTTTGTTTTTGTTTTGGGGTCACACCAGCAATACTCAGGGGTTACTCCTGGCTCTGCACTCAGGAATCACTCTTGGTGGTGCTTGGGGGACCATATGGGATGCTGGGAATCGAACCCACGTGAGCCCAGGTCAGCCGTGTGCAAGGCAGATGCCCTACCCGCTGTGCTATTGCTCCAGCCCCATCCCCTGCTGATCTTAACCCTTAGGTAAAGAGTTGTAATACCAGACTATAAGTTTGTTGTTGTTTTAATAAATACTTTTGGCTGAGTACAGCCTTGTTTTGGTTCTTAGTTTTTAGGTCACACCCAGCAAAATCACTCCTGGCAGTGCTCAAGGGATCATATGGGATGCCAGGGATTGAACTTGGATCAGCCATTTGCAAGACATATGCCCTACCCACTGTACTATCTCTCCAGCCCCTAAATACAGTATTCTTTTTTTCTTATTCTTTTTTTAAATTAATTTTTAAAATTTTTTAATTAGTGAATCACCATGAGGGTACAGTAACAGATTTACATATTTTCATACTTGTGTTTCCCTCATCCCTAAACACAGTATTCTTGATGACAAGTTTTACCCCTTTCAGTATATTGAATATATTATTCTATTCTTTTCTGGCTTGCAAAGTTTCCTTGAGAAATATTGGTAGTATTACAGGTGGTCCCATGAATATGGTGCATTATTTTTATCTTACTAGTTGGAAATTTTTGTCTTTCATTTATGACACTTTAATTTTGTTATCTTGGTGTATAATGACATAGGATCAACCTAGTTTTGATCCTTTAGGCTTCATGAATCTGGATGTTCATTTCATACCTGAACTTTGGAAAGCTAACAGCCATCTAATTCTTATAACTTACTAGTCACTGTTTTTGGTAAGTTATTTTATCACTGAAGCTATTTCCTCAACTCAAAGGGTAGTTTTGAAAATTAAATGAGATGAAATATGATTATCCTTCAAAAATTATAGAGCGTTGTATTTACCTTGGTTGGAGCGATAGCACAGCAGGTAGAGCGTTTGCCTTGCACAGAGCCGACCTGGGTTTGATTCCTCCACCCCTCTCAGCCTGGCACGCTACTGAGAGTATCCCGCCCAAAAGAGAGAGCCTGGCAAGCTACCCATGGCGTATATTTGATATGCCAAAAACAGTAATAAGAAGTCTCACAATAGAGACATTACTGGTGTCCGCTTTAGCAAATCGATGTCAGTGGGAGCTAAGTTCCTGGTGAGTATAATGTGCAGTCAGGATTGAATTCCATTGGTTTTAAAGTGCTTGATAGATGTGAAGAGTGAGACCAGTTGTGATAGTTTAGTGTTGTAGAAATGAATAGAAAATTGATGGTGTGAGATTGTTTTTGTTTTTATGCCTGGGGTCCAATCCAGGGCTTCATACTCGTAAGACATACACTTTATCACTCAACCACAGTCCTGATCTGAAAATTGGTGTTTTAATGCTGAACTGATATGACAACATTTAAATATTTAAATAAACATTTGGTTAAATTAAATACTGTTTTAAAATAAATGTTTATTTAAATATGCAAACAAACACCAAATATTTAAATAAGAATTACTCCTATAGTCTTTCATTTTGGTAAAAAAAATGCACTCTGAGAAGCAAAGTGCAGTTATCACTAAAGAAAGTGGATCATTAGAAAAGCTATTGAGTTTTTGGATGTGTGCAATAGAAAGGAAAAGAGCAGTAAGCCCAAGAGTCTTCACATATTGTGCTTCTGCTTCCTCTTCCTCTTCTTTCTTCTTTCTTTCTTTCTTTCCTCCTCTTCCTCCTCCTCCTTCTCCTTCCTTCTTCCTTCTTCCTTCTTTCTTCTTCTTCCTCCCTTCTTTCTTCTTTCTTCTCCGTAGTCACACCCGGCTATGCTCAGGGCTTACCCTGGTTCTGTTCCTAGGGATCGCTCTTGGTGGGGCTCAGAGGACCTTTTGTATGGTGCATAGGGTCAACTGTGCAAGGCAAGCACCTTACCCATTCACTGTACTCTCTCTCCAGGCTCATTTATTTTTGGAAAGGGCCACATCTGTCAATACCTAGGCCACACTTGGCCCTGTCCTCTGTGGCTCCTGTCCTCTGTGGCTCCACATGCAGCTCTGGGAATCAAACCAGGATCACAGCCACAGCTTCATGCTCAGCAAGAGTCTTAACCTTTGTCCTGTCTCTCAGGCCCCTTCTACTCATGTGTTGTTAAGGCTTAGTCATGTTGATGAAAATAAATGAGAATAATGAAGCAGCACAGGGCAATGCATGGGCTCTGGAATAAAAATGATCTCTGCTTGAGTCCTGCCTTTGTTCATTATTATATGATTTTTTTCATTGATATCTACTTATGGAATTAAATGGAATGATGCATTGAAGCACTGAGCATAATAACTGGCATATGTAAGCACTCCTTCATAAGTGACAGTAGTTGTTACTATGGAACATTATATGACTGAAATCCATTCATGATCAACTTAGTAACTGTGTATCTCAATTACTGCATAGTTCAGGCTTTGGAATCACAGATTTATTTTTGAATGCCCAATCTGGACAGGCAAGCTGATTTTAACCTCAATTAAAATACATTGAAACCTATCTCTAACTCAATGTTTGTTAAATGAGCAGAACTGTAGGTAGCTGCAAATTTTATTGTATTGGGTTTTGAGATTGTTTGTCTTCTTAACATCACCTGGCTACTTTTCCTATTAATAAAAGGACTTCACTCTTTTATTAATGTTTATCAGTAAAATTTAGCATTTGGGTCATGTATGCAGTCATCTTCAAAGGTCTTCCTGAAAGGACACACTAAAGGTCGCATTCATTTAAAATTTTCTTAGTATGAATTTTTATTTTCTTTTTAACCCCCAGCTGATCTTAACCCTTAGGTAGAGAGTTGTAATGTCAGACTATAAATTTGTTGTTGTTTTAAGACCACACCTGCTGGTGCTCAGGACTTACTCCTGGTTGTGCACTCAGGGATCACTCTTGGTGAGGATTGAATCTGGGTTGGGCCAGTGCAAGGCAGCCACCTTATCTGCTCTGCTATCTCTTTGGCCCCATATTATGATTGTTTTTCCAGTTTTTTTCCTTGCCAGGCCAAAGAGATAATACTTGAGTTAAGTAGCTTATATCCCTCTGCCCTTAATTCAAATTCCCAGCACCAGAATATGGCCCTCTAAGCACTGCCAGAAGTAGCTCCTGAGCACCCCTGGGTGGCCCAAAGCCCCACTATCCCCCAAACAAGTAAAGTAAAATAATATGAAAATAGTTTTTGTTTTGATTTTTTTGGTTTTGGGGTCACACCCAGGGGTGCTCAGGGGTTACTCCTGGCTCTGAACTAAGAGATTCCTTACGGAGCTCAGGAGACCATATGTGGTGCCAGGGATCAAACCAGGGTCCTCACAAGCAAGACAAGTGCCCTACCCTCTAAAAGTATGTTTCTTTCACTTGCCACAGACCTCAGTCTGTATGGTCAGGATCACTTCAGGGTTGCCTCAGCCACTGACCATTATCTGGGCCTTTTCTCACTAGGGACCAAAAAGCAGGAACTGTCAGAATTGAATCAACACTTGTGGGTTTAAATGCACCATCTTGTGCCACTTTAAACCATTGGAGCCATCTTCTGGGCCCTTAGATTATAATTTAATCTCATAATTCTTTTTATTCTTGAACTGGGCTGGAGCAACAATAGCACAGCGGTTGGGCGTTCGCCTTTCAAGTGGCCGAACCGAGTTCGATTCCTCCACCCCTCTTGGAGAGCCCGGCAAGCTACCCGTGCGTATTGGATATGCCAAAAACAGTAACAATAAGTCTCTCAATGAGAGACATTACTGGTGCCCGCTCAAAAAAATTCTTGAACTAGATCATTTACTCTAATTGGTCACTAAAGAAGGGTTTAAAGTCGTCTTGTGTGTCTAGCGTCATGTAAATCAGGGAGTTCATATGCTGTGGCATCAGGGATCTGACTGGTTGAGATCATTTCCTCAAGTGTCCTAGTCTCAACACTTGGTTTTTTTTATTTTTGCTTTTGCTTTTTTTCTCTATATTTTGTTGACCCATATGTCCTAGTTACTTTATAGACTCTCCCAAAGGACTCTGGTTCACGGACAGGTATAATTGAACAAGTCTATTGACATTTTGATTCTTCAACATTTAAATGCCTCATTTTTGTTTGTTTGTTTTGCTTTTTGGGTCACACCCAGCGATGATCAGGGGTTACTCCTGGCTCTGCACTCAGTTATTATTCCTGGCGGTGCTCGAGGCACCATATGGGATGCTGGGAATCAAACCCAGGTCAGCCCTGTGCAAGGCAAACGCCCTACCCGCCATACTATTGCTCCAGCCCCTAAACGCCTCATTTTGAAAAGGCAATGGTCAGCTGCCTTTACAATTTCCCTTCTTTCCCTTTAGTCTTGAACCTTAGTTCAGTTTCTCATAAAATTTTTATTAAATAGCTTTAAAAAATAGCATGCTCTTTTTAGATTTTTGTTTTTGTCTTTGTTCATTATAGCAAATAAACTTTCAGAAGAGTTCTCAGAATATCCTGACATTTTGGGAATCTAAAGATTTGATTCACTTTTAGCAAAATTGCATTTTAGCAAAATTGGCAAGTTACCTAAACCGTGTTTTGTTGTATCTACGTGTTTGCTGTCTACTTAGCATAAACAATATGTATTAGATTTAGAATGTTTTGAACCCATTTACTTGATCCTATTGAAGTATTTCATTTTTATTAGATCTCATAGTTTTTACAATAATAAAATAATTTTTTGTTTTTGCTTTACTATCAATTTACCAAGCACATTCTTTAGTATGCAACTGACTTTACCACTGATTAATTTTTGATCTTTCTGTCAGAAAGGTTAGATATACAAAGGGTTTAGGGACTAAACTCAGGAATCAAATTAGTAGGTTGAATTCATTAGTTCTGTCATTTATTCTCTGAGTACCTTAACATCTCTGTGCCTCAATTTATCTGTCTTTAAAATGTAGTTAAGGGGCTGGATCGATAGCACAGCGGGTAGGGCGTTTGCCTTGCACGCGGCCGACCCGGGTTCAAATCCCAGCATCCCATATGGTCCCCTGAGCACGGCCAGGGGTAATTCCTGAGTGCAGAGCCAGGAGTAACCCCTGTGCATCGCCAGGTGTGACCCAAAAAGCAAAAAAAAAATAAAAAAATAAAATAAAATAAAATAAAATGTAGTTAATACAGCCAGTGCTAAGGAATAAATAAATTAGCGTATAAATGCTTATGACACTCACTGCTGGTGACCCAAATTATTTGCTATCACAATGATGGAAGGCACAATGGATGTATTTAAAAGTCTTCAATAGGTTTAGACAGTACAGTGGGCAGCATGCTTGCCTTGCATGTGTGCCAGCCAGGTTCGATTCCCCAACACCACTTATGGTACCTGAGCACTGCCAGGTGTGGCCCCACAACAAAACCAAGTGTCTTCAAAAATTACAGTAATAACAATAATGAATAAGTAAATCAATAATACTTAAATACCAGAATGTTCAGTGGTGGGTAGGCTCACTCTGAAACAACACTCTTTTTTCCCTAACTGGAACTCAAATTTTTTTTTTTTAGGTTTTTGAGTCACACCCAACAATGCACAGGAGTTACTTCTGGCTCATGCACTTAGGAGTTACACCTGGCTATGCTCGGGGGACCATATGGGATGCTGGGAATCAAACCTGGGTCGGCTGCATGCAAGGCAAACACCTTACCTGCTGTGCTATCGCTCCAGCCCCATGTAACTCAATTTTAAAACAGATTTTGGTCACTTAAAAATTCCTCTTACTCCTTGCCATTCCAGTGATTTACCACTTTGCAGTCTGATGGGTTTTTTTTAAGCAGTTTTTATTCAGAAAAATTGTTGTTTATTGTGAAAATCAATATGATGCTAAAGTGCAGAAGATGACTCTTTTCCTTTTTAGGTGGAATAATCATTTCCCACAGTTTTATTTTACCTTTTCTCCCTCTTTTACAACCTGCTACCTTTCAGAGAAAATTCAAATTTGATGTGTTCTGTAAGGGCTCCCAGCCACTTCCTCCTTCTCACTTTGACTTTTTTGGGATTGCCATTAGACCTCAGGCAAAAGGTCACTTCTTTAAGGAGAATAAATGGGTGGGGATTGGGGTGCTAAAATGTTTATTCACCATTAAGAGTTGTAGCTCTGAATAACTTTAAAATGTCCTATAAATGGGAAACTGCATACCTATTTCAGAGTCTAGAGTCTTAACTCCCTTTCACATATGCACATGGAATTTTTACAGTTTTAATTGTTGAATTTTATTTATTGAGAAGGTTGTATCATGTTTTCTCTGGAACTCTACCAAGAGCTGTTCATCATTTTGGAAACTCATTCACTGATGACAACACCTATCACATTTATAGTCATTTACCACATAGGTGGAAATATCTTATGCTTGATTTGATTAAAATACTTTTTTCCTATATTCTCTTTTTTCTCTCTTCCTGTTATATATCATTCATAGAAAGCACATCTTTCTCTCTTCTCTTTTTAAATGACAATCTAATGGAGACAGTGTTTTACTTACCTTTCAGTTCTCATTGAGCACTTGGTAGTTGCTCAACTTAATATTTATTTAGCTGAATGGCATTAACAGTATTCATTGGACAGTTATTTATTGAATCAGATTCTGCTAGGCAAAGAGGATAATAAGACACTGTCCCTTATAGTTATATAAAGATTATATATCTAAAAGATATCTAAAAGATATATAATCTTGCTAAGATAGACCTGAGAATGATTACAATGCAATATGACAATTTCTAGAATGAGAAGACACAAATATAGATCTTTAATAAAAAATTTTGACAAACATTGGGGCCGGAGCGATAGCACAGCGGGTAGGGCGTTTGCCTTGCACGCGGCCGACCCGGGTTCGATCCTCGGCATCTCATATGGTCCCCCAAGCACCGCCAGGAGTAATTCCTGAGTGCAAAGCCAGGAGTAACCCCTGAGCATCACTGGGTGTGACCCAAAAAAAAAAAAAAAGCAAAAAAAAAAAATTTGACAAACATTTAAGGATGTAGGAAGTACTGGGATAATACCAGAAAATAAATAGTATCCAACATCAGTCATAATTAAAAGCAGACTGTTGAACAAAGCTCTGAAGAGTGGAAAGGGATTTGCCACATGGTCTAAAGAGGACATTCCAGATAGGACTCAGAGCAATGATAGACACTAATTCTTTGCTTGGAACAAAATGTCGGAGGTTAAGTTCTAAGAGATAAAGCTGTTCTTGGAGGTGATGGCCCAGATCTTGAAGAGTCTTTTGCCTGAAAACAAGTTCAATTTTTATCTTGCAGGCAATGATATAAAACCAGTGATGCATTAAAACAATTTCCAGTGTATGGGTGCATATAATCCAATTATAGAATTGGTATATTTTCTTGTGGGTGGAGAGGAGAGATGCTCAGGGCTTACTTTAGGCTCTATGCTCAGGGCTCACTCCTGGTATGTGCTCAGAGGTCATATGTGGTGCTAGGGATCAAACCTGGATTGTCTGCATGCAGGGCAAGCACTGTACACACTGTACTATCACTTCAGCCTGGTGTAGTTTCATTTTATAGTTGGAAAACTGAGGCTCAGAGACAGAATTAGTTTGCCCGAGTTTCCACATCTACAAAGTGGAAGAACTAGGACTTTAAACCTAGATGGTCTGACTCCACACTTAGAATCCCTCCAGAAGAAAAGAGTAGATATTTTTATGCTTTTCAATCACTCTGGCTTCTTCACCTCACACCCTTCTCAACTAGAAAATTCACAATAGTTAGTAAATTCCATTCTGATCTCTGATGGATCTCTGGTGCCTGGGGGTCACCAGCACTACACCGGCAGTACTGGGTGGGGAATTGAACTCTCTCTGACCTCCATTGTGGAACTCATATATTTTAGTTTCCTAAAGGCCCCAAATTATCTTGTAATACACTTCTTGAAGATTACTTTTTATTCTGGTGTCAATCTTGATAGAGGGTTCAAATCAGAACCTGATCAGAACTTGACTGCCATTGGCCAGTGGCTGGCTTGCTTATTTAAAAGAGCAATTGATGAATTTAAGTTGTTCATATATCTGCCTATTAGGTGTAGTTGCAGGATACCAGGTCTAACACATAACTAAGGCTCAGACCTTTACCTTCTCCATCCTTCAGAATTTAGAGAAATTAAATTTTTACCCAGTAGATTTACAAAACTTGAAAGAATGTGCTGGCAGTGATAGGGGAAACTGTGGATTGCCTAGCTTTTTTGAAAGAATTCTGATAACAATTTTTAGAAATGTTTAAATGCTCATAGTTTTTGCCTGATAATCTCACTATAGGTTACAAAAAGTGTACTGGCATGTGTGTGCTGGCAGAAAAAATAGATGCAGTCTGGAAGCCAGCCAGAAAATGGCTGAATAAATTATATTCATTTGAAAGATAATGCACTTCTAGAGTAATGGCAGTTTATGTGTTTAGAAGTTACGGGGCCATAGAGGTAATATAGGGGTTAAGGCACTGACCTTGCATTCTGAGACCTTAGTTTAAATTCCCAGCAAATTGTTTGTTGAACACTTCCAGGGGTCACTTTTGAGCATAATGCCAGATTTAGCCCCTGAACAGGGCAGGGTGTGGCCCAATACCCGATGCTCCCCACCCCTACCCTAGTTATAGAATTACAGTATATAGTGTGATATAAAATCCCAACAATGGGGGCAGGAGTGATAGCACAGCGGGTAGGGCGTTTGCCTTGCACGTGGCCAACCCAGGTTCGATTCCCAGCATCCCATATGGTCCCCTGAGCACTGCCAGGAGTAATTCCTGAGTGCAGAGCCAGGAGTAACCCCTGTGCATTGCCGGGTGTGACCCAAAAAAGCAAAAAAAATTAAATAAATAAAATAAAATCCCAACAATGCAAAACTGTATGTATATATGAGACTAAAAGGAGAAAAGGATTCACATCAAACAAAATAAATGGATTTGCTCAGGAAACAGAACTTGAAGGTAGGATTACTTTCCTATGTGACATTATTATAAGGTAGTTTTTGTAATTTTTGAAAAGTTTTTAAGATAAAAAGAGGGCTGGAGAGAGACAGCCCAGTGGCTAGGGCACTTGTTTTGCATCTAGCTGGCCAGGTTCAGTGAATTCCCAGCACTGCAAATGGCCTCTGAGCCTCACCAGGAGTGATCCCTGAGCACTACCAGGTGTGGCAAAAAACCAGATTTTTAGAAATTTTGGGATAAAAAGAAACCTTTTCTTTCTATTTTGGAGGGGTTATAGTGATATAAATTATAGAAATAATTACTTGGTGGTGGGGGGTATTAGTACTCAGAATGGGTAAGGGCAAATCTTGGTTCCTGGTAATAATGAATATCTTGATGTGGGTATTGGTTACACAGGTTTATTCACATTGTAAAAATCTGTCTCTGGGGGCTGGAGCGATAGTACAACCGGTAGGGCGTTTGCACTCGGCCGACTCATGTTCGATTCCCAGCATCCCATATGGTCCCCTGAGCACTGCCAGGAGTTAATTCCTGAGTGCAAAGTCAGGAGTAACCCCTGTGCATCGCTGGGTGTGATCCCAAAAGAAAAAATTGTCTATGTATATACTTATTATTTTCACAGCTTTGTGTGTATATTGCGATCACAAGTTTATTACAAAGTTTTGACCCAACAATAATAAAATACTATTTTTAATAACAATTGTAACATTTAATGAAGGAACAAGATAATTCTTTTGTATAAAATATGTACATATGTATTTTGTATAAAATATGCTACATTTAATTAGTATTATGTGTAGGTGATTATTGTTTTCTGGATTTTTTGGTTTTGAGTTTTGGGGTTTTAAGTAACAGTGGTTCAATTAATAGGTTTTTCTAGGAAGTCCCTATAAAGTGGTAATAAACGTGACCAGGTTATGAGATACGGAGCAGAACATAGATCTAGAAAATGAGAGGAAAAAACTAAAAAGAACAAGAAATGTGGCATTGGATAGAGGTGTAATGACAGATAAACTTTTTTAACCCTCACTAAAGAAAGGATTGATTTCAGCTGTCAAACCATCATGTAGTTGTTAAGAGTCCCTCTCCTTTGGCAAACTCAAATTGTCTTTACAATTTATGCCAGATCCTTAAGTTTTGTTTTTAAGCATTTAATGGTTCTAATGTAACCATGTCACTGGTGTAGTATTTTAATTGATTGTAGCAGATGCAACTGGTAGTTTAAGAAATCTGTATTCTCTCCCTCCTCACAAATTAATTTGGTAATTCGCTCAGATCTTTTACATCATAGTTGCTGTGCCTCCCCAAGTTCCAGTGAGAACCAAATAAGAAAATGTATGTGAAACTAATAGAATTAAACACTTTTTTGTAGATTACATTGTTTTAGTTTTTCCTTCAGCTCAGAGGCCCTTGTTATAAAATGTAGCTATTCAGATGGAATTTATTTCCAGTCATCTTCTGCAAATATTGTATTTAGCGTGCCCCCCCCCGTGCAGGTTGTGATCACAATGCGTCTGTAGTATTTTAGGCCAGATATTAATATTTCGTGCTTTATGCATAAAGCTGAAACGTAAAACATTCATTTTTTCTAAGAACTGTTACATTATCACAGGAATTACCAATTTCCCTTTTCTTTTAATCATTATCACTCACCATGTTAAAACATCCAAAACCAGGACTCTTCAGATGTTCCATAGAGTTTCGATAAAGACCTGACTTTTGATTAGCCCTTAAATCACTAATAATCTGAACGGGAGCTTAGATTGGCTAGGCGAAATTTGCGTGGCACTAGGACCCAGGGGGCTCCCGCGAGCGGATCTAGGGGCCAGATTGCAAATTCGCGGTGACTCAGTCTGGTCGGCTCCTTGCGCTCGGCGGCCGCGGCGGCAGCAGCAAACGTTGGCGGCCGAGCTGCTCCGGCTCAGTTCCCCTGGGTTTCGCCGTCCGAGACTCCCTTCGGGGGCACCTGAGGCAGGTCTGAGGCGTCTGGGGAGCGCTGGGGTCATTGTGGCGGCCTGACGGAGGCTGCTCGGCATGGGAAACCCTCAGGCCTGTGCACGAGTAACATTTGCTTCGTCTCTTCCTGTGTCTGGCTTTATTTGCAGCAAACCAAGATGGAGTATGAGTGGAAACCTGACGAGCAAGGGCTTCAGCAAATCCTGCAGCTGCTGAAGGAGTCCCAGTCCCCCGACACCACCATCCAGAGAACCGTGCAACAAGTATCCTTTCGAGGCCTCGCCGCCGCCGCCGCCCGCGCCGCTCGCCCCGCGCGGGGCCCGCTCTCGGCGCCCGGGAGCCTCGGCCGCCCCTCCCCCGCCGCTCCCCGGATCCCTCCGCCCGCTCGCGCCGCTGCCCCTGCCCGGCGCCTCGCGCACGCGGTCCCCATGCCCGGACCCGAGCGCCGCCGCGCCGCCGCCGGCTTCCGGCCGGTAGAAGGCGGTCGCGACATGTGCGCCGACCGGGCCGCCACGTCCCCGCCCGCCGCTGGCCAGCCGCGGCGCGGGGAACGGCTCTCGGTGCACACAATGCGCCGTGCGCGGCGGGGCCCGACTCCGGGCAGAGACGGGGAGGAGCCGGCGCTGGGTTTGAACTGCCGCGGGGCTCGGCGGGGACTGGGAGCGAGATGGCGGGGGGCTCGGACCCGAGACCGCGCGGTGGTGGGTTGGTCGGCACGGGGGTTGCCGGCCTAGCGCTGCAGCGTGAGACACGAGCCCCGAGAAGCAGCCGCCGCCTTGCCGGGGTACCGTGATGGAGGGAAGTCGAGGCCTCCTGTCTTAAGTGATCCTATAGTCGCATCTTAAGACCCCCCCCCCACTTTCCCCCCCCCCCACACACATACATCCCTGCTTCCGCGAAAGAAAACCCTTTGAGATCTCGAGTCTGCTGTTTTTACAGAAATGCCTCTTGGTTTTTGCTGTTGATAAACTACAATATTACTTTGGAACTTCATTAAGCGCCTTTAGTATTTGCGCTTAAATTTAAGGCACCATAAAGGTCGCCGTTATATGCGATTACTGGAACAGGTCTGGCAAATTTTGATTGTTATTGCCCTTTAAGGACATAGTGTCTTGGTCAGTGTACTTTTGATTTAAAAATTGAGGGAATTTGGCTTGCTTAGAATTCTAAGTCGTTTCCTTTGGATTTTGTGCTGGGGAAAGAAGACGAGTGGAAGAGGTGGGAGATCTTGTATCTGAAACCCTGCTGGAGCTCTTAACAATTGTCATGGCTCTAGTGATAGAAGGCAAGATTTGTGAATTCATATATTACATGACAGTACTAGCCAAACCTAAGACTGCATTTAATCTGTGACACCATGTGTTATATATTTTTAGTTTGAATTTTATTCCAACCCACTCACCCAAAATTACGGTACTTGAGCAAACAGGCAAATTTGCGATTTATTCTGTATGCCTCTAAGGAGTGAGCAAAATTAAATTTTAAGTAGAGGCTAACAGAATTTCAGTTTATGCACTGCTCTATATTTGCCGAGTGCCTAATGATGATGATCATTTTTTATCTCCTTAGGAAAGAATGCATTTAATTACCGTTTTTGTATTGGCTTGAGCATTGTAAAAAAAAAAAAACCGTTATGTTCTTCAGGGTAAATAGCACCATGGTGAGAAGAGTAAACCTTGTTGAGAATGATTTTTGAAATCTATTAGCATATTAGCAACCTTAAACCCACAGAGAAATCAGTGGGTTTCTCTTGGTTACAGGAGTTTTTTTCCTAAAGAATGTCTTTTGCAACTTTATTTACATTTTGACTATCACTGGCTTAATATTCTTTAAATGGGGTAAAACATGTATATATTAATGTTCTTGTGCAATAAAACAATTACAAGATTCATTAATGAAAAAAGAGGGATTGAGGGGCATGATAATACTTTAGTATGTAGTACAGTTTGTGCATAAATGATCTTTTGTCTTTAGGTTTTTGAACTTGAACAATGGGTCCAATAAATTTTATAAATAAATTCCCCAGAATTATCTTCAACTACAAAATTTTTCTTTTTTAATACTCCTCTTTCTTTTAAAGTTTAAAGAAATTACCTTTTTTTTTTTTTTTGGCTATGTTGACTACTGATAGTTTTGCTTTTTTTGTATTGAATATGTGACATAAAATAATGAGTTTAATATTTTAACCAAAAAGCACTCCAAGTGTTTGAACATCATTACTATGTTCTTGGAATAGTGTTTTGATGGTTTTAATAGAATACATTAAGAATCTTTCTCTTTGCACTCTTTACATCAAAGGGATTCTTGGTTGTAGATTTAAAACCTTAAATTATTTCAAATAACTTTGAGAAGTTTCCTTAACTACTGTTTGTTCTAGAAACTGGAACAACTCAATCAATATCCAGATTTTAACAACTACCTGATTTTTGTACTTACAAAATTAAAATCTGAAGGTAAGTTTTGCCACTTTGTTTTGAGGGGGAAAAAGCAATGTTAGTGTTTCACTTTTAATACCTATTAAGATACAGTGAGAAGTCTGTCCTCAAAGGGTTTCATTTGTACTGACCATTTGCTTTGCAAATGTGAAATAAGCAGACTTCAATCCTAAGTATTTAGATGCTTGATAAGCAGTCAGTATGACTATTTAGAAAATTAGTGGAAAAATGAGCTATTTCTGTTCATAGGCTTTTGTCACTTTTTAAAACTAACATTATGCTGCTGTAGCCATAGTATTGTGGATAGGGCACTTGCACACATCCTACCCAGGTGCGGTCCCTGGCACCCCTGTGTTCCCAGCCCTGCCCCTCCCCCTAAAAATAAAAACTAACAGTGCATATGCTTAACAAACTTATTAACTGTTCTGTAGTGAATTTTAAGTTTAATAACTAGTATAACTGTTTCAAAGCTTGAAAACTTGGTCCTTTGATTATTTCTAATATACATAACGTGTCTCATTAAGGCTTCAAATATCTCATGTATATTTTTACTAAGCACCACTTTCCTAGGTAGTCTATAGACTGGGGCAATAAAAGTAATCAAAACAAGCAAGAATATCTCTCTTCGTTTAGTTTAGATTGTATGAGAGGTGTTCTTCATAGAGTTATTTGAATATTGAGCAGTCTCTCCTGGACATTGTCACAGACATAGAAGACACATACTTATTGAGCAACTGATTCAGTAAATGTGTTGGCCTTTGAATGAGAGCACTTCCTGGTTCAGAAGCCATGGTATAAGTTAATTGGTAAAAACACACTTACAGTTGGCAAATGCTTTACACTCCAGCACACTTATTTCACTGTTTTTCAGCTATAAAATAAATGCTGTAGACGCTGAAATCTGTAAGGTTTAGCCTTCAAGCCTTAATGGGTTAATGATCTCACTACAGTAAAATCGCTCTAATCTTTTATTGAGATTTTGATAATCCTTGCAAAGTATAGTGATTTTAATTTTAGGTAATTTTGGAGGTCATTTCTGGATTTTATTTGTGATTGAGGAGTGTGAAAATGTCTTGCTTTCTAAATCTTAAATTCTTAGAAATACCTTTATATTTAAATTCAGTTAATATTCCTACTTTGATTTTAAGAAAAAACAACTTACACATTAGTGCATTTTCCCCCACAGAGTAGTTGGTAGTCAAATCAGTACTATTTGCTTTCAACAGAACTAAAACGTTCAGATAATAGTTTTATAAATTTGTAATTGCTTGAAGTTCTTAAATTTCTTTTTACCAAGCTATTTAATCTCTTGGCTCATCTTAAATTTACAATATTAATATTGTGGGGCTGGAGCAATAGCACAGTGGGTAGGGTCTTGCGCGCAGCCGACCTGGGTTCAAATCACAGCATCTCGTATGGTCCCCTGAGCACGCCAGCAATAATTCCTGAGTATAGAGCCAGGAATAACCCCTGTGCATTGCTGGGTGTGACCCAAAAAGCAAAATAAATTAAAACAATATTAATATTGTTACAATATTAATGTTCTTGAGATAGAACACTTCAGAAGTTTTCAGTTTTTTAAATTTTGTTAATTTTTTTTTTTATCTCTGATGCTTGGGGCTCTACACTAAGGGATCATTCCTGTAGTGCTCAGGGGACCATGTAGGGCTCCAGGAATGAAACCTGGGTCGACTATGTTCAAGGCAAATGCCTGCCCTCTGTACTATCTCTTCAGGCCCCCAGAAGTATTTTTAAAAGCAAAGTTAAAATTCAAATAGCAAGAAAGGTTGTGTATAAATTAATCCCCCAAATAGTCTACTCATTTTAGAATATTAATAAGATTCATTCATTTTTGGGTTTTGTTCTATTTTGATTTTTGGCTTGAAGTGGGAACTATATATTTAGCACTTGTTTTTTCTCATGTCTATTTTCTTAATCTGATATGAAGGCTTGTTACATATACCTTTTTTTTTTAATTAGCACACAGTTATCTATTTTAGAAAAGAATCAGAAGTAAAATCCTAAAGTGAAAGTACTTATGTGAGCCAGAGCAATAACACAGTAGGTAGGGCACTTGCCTTGCACAGGGCTGATCCAGGTTCAGTCCCTGGTGCCAGATATGGACCCCTGAGATGTGGCTCAAAAAAACAAAAAAAGAGAGCACCTTATTTACTACTCTCTCCATTGTTCTTGACCGGGTGTTTACACTGAATCATAAATGAAATTTTTATATCTGAAAGAAATATATGACCTTGTCCAATTTCCTCACATTTTAGAGAAGCAAATTTAGGATTTTCATTATAAGACAATATGGTTCATTTAGTGATTTTTTTTTTTTAATGGAGTTTGGGCAAGGGAGATATTTCTACTTTTAAATAGGCTGACATTTGAATTCATTTTAACTTGTGGTTTTTAAAAAATGTTCATCTTACAACCTGTTTTGGATTTTTTTTTAGTTGCCTGGGATCAAACGCAGGGGTCTCATATAGAAGGCATGTGCTCCTTCACTGAGCCCCCACCCCAGCTTCTCTTGTTGTGAGAAACCATAGTATATTTTCTATAAGCAAATAAACATGAAATTTTAAATTACATAGCTATGAATTTTAAGAACTAACTTAAGATTAAAATGCTTATTGTTCGAAGGAAATTAAAAATCTGAAAATTGTGTTTTATAGCAATTTGACACTTGGTAGAGGAGTTAGAGTGTTTTGTTCCATAGAGTTACATGTTGAAAAGGACTGTAAGAGGAACTGGAAGAGAATTTTTAAATGTTATATGAATGCTTTCAGATTGTTTTATTGCCCTGGTTCAAGTGGAGGTTTTGTACAAAAGAAACCATTTTTCTCTATTTGCTTCTCCATGTGCTCCAGCCTTGAATATGTCAATACCACTTTGAAGCACACTGCTAATAACTAAAACAAACTGGGACATTTTATTTTTTAATAAGGTATATAGAACAGTAGTGTTGTAATAGCATTTTTTTTTTTTTTGCCACACCAGCTCTTTTTATCTTCTAGCTCATGAGGAGGATGCTGAGAGGGCATCATGTGTAGGTTCTGGAACCAAGCTTTTGTTTTGGTTTCTGTTTGGGGCTCCACCAGCTGTACTCAGGGGTTACTCCTAGCTCTGCTGGCAGTGCTTAGGGGACCATATGGGATTCCAGGAGTAGACCCTGGGTGACCCGCATGCAAGGCAAGTGCTGTATCTGCTGTACTATCAGTTTGGCCCTGGAACCAGGGAAGTTTTGACCCTCCCTACTTAGTAAAGACCTCAGTTTCTTCACTTGGGGGATAGTAATTTAAAGGAGATTGTGAGAATTAAATGCAAAATACTTGGAAAGCATTTAAGATGTTAACTGTTGCTAATGTTGGTCATAGTACTACTGGTTGGTAAGCATCAGAGTCATAGTCTATGGATTAAACTTGAAAGTAAATTATTTAAGTGCTTACTGGAAATTTCATGCTTTGTTTTGTTTTAGCTCAAGGGCAAGTGAAAAGCCTGATATAAATGAGCTGCAACAGTTATTTGTATGTGAAGGTGATCCAGAATATTCTTTGCTTAATTTTATAAGACTATTTTAGTGAATATCAGATTTATAATCCGATATTTTGTCAGGTTCAAATAAAGCTTGAGTACATTAACCATATGTATACCAAATTAAACTGGATCGGTGGCTCTCAACCAGGTACAGTTTTGCCCTCCAGGAGGCATTTACATTATTTGGAAGTATTTTTGTTGATCGTAACTTGAGAGGTAATACTGGCATCTATGGTCAGTAATGCAGCTAAATATCTACCATTGCACAGGATAGCACGAATTATATGGTCCAAAATGTTAGTAATGCCTGAACTATAAAATGACAGAGTTGATCTTTTGATTATCATTATGCTTCTTTTTCCTCATTATAGCAGAATTACTGGAATGTTAAAATCAACTTACTGTATTATGATTACCTTTTATTGCAGATGAACCCACAAGATCATTGAGTGGTCTCATTTTGAAGAATAATGTGAAAGCACATTTTCAGAACTTTCCAAATGGTGTAACAGACTTTATTAAGAGTGAATGTTTAAATAATATTGGGGACTCTTCTCCTCTGATTAGAGCCACAGTAGGTAAGTTATATTTAAACAATTTTGCTTACCCTGGTTGTAATGGGATTTGGTAGGCCATTTCTGAAAGCATTGTGCTGAGGGGAAATTTTTGGTTAGTATGTCAATGCTTTTGAAATAGTGTTAATTGTAACAGTAATAGCTCTCTTAAGCTATTCTATAAAGTCATGAGATTTGGTCATTGGTAGTTGTTTAGTCAGAGTATGTTAAATAGTGCATAAACAATGATGCATGAACAAGCATTATTTATTCTTTTTCTTTGGACTCCTTAAAAAAATTACATATTACATGTGTTATAATGGAGTATAATCATCATCCCGTTGATTGTCAGTTTTCTCGAGTGGTCTCAGCTCTGAGATTTTAGCAGCCTCTCTTTACTCTTCCTTCCCAATAGTGCCACATTGGAGGCTCTTTTCAGGGTCAGGGGAATGAGACCCATCATCGTTACTGGTTTTGGCATATGAATACGCCATGGGGAGCTTGCCAGACTCTCCCAAATGGAGTATAATATCCAGGTGTTTTTTTTTTTTAATCTGGAAAGAAAAACTTTGTAAAACAATTTAAGTATAGAACTCCAAATTTTAACTGTTTCCTCCTGTTTTGGTTTTGGTTTTTTGTTTTTGTTTATTTTGCTTTTTGGGTGACACCTGGCTCATGCACTCAGGAATTACTCCTGATGGTGCTCAAGGAACATATGAGATGCTGGGGATCGAACCTGGGTCAGCTGCGTGCAAGGCAAATGCCCTACCAACTGTGCTATCACTCCAGCCCCACCTCATGTTTTTTAAAACATGTTTTTGTATTATCCAGGAACTGGAAAGATAGTACAGTAGTGGCCTACCCATACTGTTTAATTCCGAGCCCTGCTAGGAATGATTGCTGATCGCAGAGCCAAGGAGAAAGTCCTGAGCACTATGGGTGTGGCACACACACAAAAAATTTACCGTTAACCTAATTAGTTACTCTTAATTATGAACTTTTGTACCAGTTTCTTTGAATTCATGCCAATATTTTAATTTTTATTTTATCTTTTATTGAATCACTGTGAGATACATAGTTAGAAAGTTGTTCGTGATTGACTTTCAGTCATACAATGTTCTCATACCCATTCTTTCACCAGTATACGTTTCCCACCACTAGTGTCGGCAGTGTGGGGGGGGTCCCCCTCATCTCCCTCCCCTTCTCTACAGCAGTCACTTTTAATTCTCTCTCGTGTGCTCTCTTTACTTTTGTACGTTATGATTTGCAATACGGGTACTGAAAGGTTATTCTGTTTGTCCCTTCACCACCTTCCAGCACTCAGTTCTTGTCCAGTGATCATTTCTAACTATCATTGTCATAGTGATCCCTTCTCTGTCCTTACTGCCTTCTCCCCCCACTTGTCTCAAGCTTCCAACCATGGACCAGTCCTCTGAGTCCTTATTTCTACTGTCCTTGGGTAATAGTTTCAACTATATATGTTTCTTATTCCAAAATGAGTGCAGTCATTCAGTATCTGTCCCTCTCTTTCTGACTCTTTTTCACTCAGCATGATACTCTTCCTGTCCATCCGTTTATAAGCAGATTTCATAACTTCATTTTTCCTGGTGGCTGCATAATACTCTGTTGTGTACCAGTTTCTTTATCCAGTTGTTTTAGGGCACTTGGGTTGTTTCCAGATTCTGCTATTGTGTATAGCTCTGCAATGAACATAGTAGTGCAGATGGCTTTTCATCAGTGTGGTTTTAGGCTACCAGGGTCATATGGTAGCTCATTTCTAGGGTTTGTTTGGTTTTGTTTGAGGAATGCCCGTATTTTCCAAAAACACTAACTAGTAATTTTTGAATCTTTTCAGTATTCTACTTGATTTCAATGAAAATAAGATTTTAGCAGTTTATGTAATAATGAATTCAGATAGGTTTGGGAGTAAACCCTGTATCTGTAACCGTACTTAATATGAGTCAGTAGAAGGAGACACAGGCGTCATCCCCTATATAAGAGCGGGGCTTCTTAAACTTCATCCTGTTATGATATCTTATGCCTCAGAAATGCAACACCTGGGGGCTGGAGTGATAGCATAGTGGGGAGGGCATTTGCCTTGCACGCGGCCGACCCGGGTTCAAATCCCAGCATCCCATATGGTCCCCTGAGCACCGCCAGGAGTAATTCCTGAGTGCAGAGCCAGGAGTAACCCTGTGCTTCGCCAGGTGTGACCCAAAAACCAAAAAAAAAAAAAAAGAAAGAAAGAAATGCAACACCAGTTAGTGCTGCTGGAAACACCTTGAATTCAGTTTATTCTGAAATTAATTTTGAATTAAATTTTGATTGTAGAGTATTTAGACACCTTTTTACTGTTTTTGTTCTGTTTTTTGGTATCTACAGTCACATTCAGTTATGAGACCCTGTACAGAAATCACAACTCACAGCTTGGGTCTAGAGTAGCCTACAAATACAGTGTTCAGTATGCTGTAGGACTTAAGCAACAACTTTTACAGAACCTGGAAATGTGCTGCTAATGCGGCAAGTTAATAAAATAGAAGCCAAAAGTCGCCAAGTATTTTCATTAAAAGTTCTTTTAACTTTTTTTTTGGGGGGGAGGTCACACCCGTTGATGCACAGGGATTGCTCCTGGTTCATGCACTCAGGAATTACTCCTGGCAGTGCTCAGGGGACCATATGGGATGCTGGCAATTGAACCCGGGTCGGCCGAGTGCAAGGCAAATGTTCTACCTGCTGTGCTATTGCTCCAGCACCCGTTCTTTTAACTTTTGTATGTCTTGTGGTAGATTTGGAAAATACTAAGATAAATGTAACCAAGTTACTTATGAAGCAGAAAAACTTCCACATATTGACATTTTAAACTCTTTGCCAACACTGATTTAAATGAGACTAGTAGAGGGCAGTTGAAATTTGATGAAATGGATTCCGTAATATTGTGATGGACCCTCATGTACCCTTTTTTTTTTTTTTTTTTTTTTTTTGCTTTTTGGGTCACACCCAGCGATGCTCAGGGGTTACTCCTGGCTTTGCACTCAGGAATTACTCCTGGCGGTGCTTGGGGGGCCATATGGGATGCCGGGGATCGAACCTGGGTCGGCCACGTGCAAGGCAAACGCCCTACCCGCTGTGCTATTGCTCCGGCCCCTCTCATGTACCTTTTTAATACTTTATCAGCTCTTGGACTTGATCAAACACATGGTGAGTGTATGCTTGTGTGTTTATGTCTGAGAAGTCATGTGGTGGTGTTGAACTTAAGTAGTAGCTATTGGGAATCTTGCCCAGGAAGTCTTTTTGGAAGTTTTAATAGTTGTACTGATCCATTAGATGAATATTTTCTCCTGTTTAAGTGGTTGACTTGTATTTTATAATTTTGTTATTGTCCTTTTATGTATGATTATATGAGGAAAGTTTCTGTAGTATTAATAAAAAGTAACATTACTCGATGAAATTTTATTTTAGCATATAAAATTTAAATTGTTGGCCAACTATCTCTGTTTTCACTCCTTCGTTGTGCTCACTAAAAATTTCAATGTTTGTAGCATTATATGCCCACTACCTGCACTTAAGGCAATCTTGACAGCCCAATAGTCTGGAATCCCAGACAGGGTGAAAAATAAGAATTGACCAAAAAGGAACATGTTTGATTTTACTGCATTTTTAAAAATGTTACTAAGAGGATATTTTATTTTACAATGTCAAAATGCAGTACTCTGACCTTACCAGGTTAATTTTTTTAGTGAAAAGCAAATTACTTCTCAACCTTATTTTTACATTAAAAAAATCCTTATCATTGGGAGCAACTGTTTCAACTAAAGGTGAAAAAAATTGGGGGTGGGAGAGAGACCAGCCACACCCACCTGTGCTCAGGGATCACTCCTGGGAGGCTCAGGGAACCATATGGATTGCCAAGAATGCCAAGAATCAAACCCTAGTTGATTGCCTGTAAGGGAAATGCCCTACCTGCCTACTCTCTTTTTAGCCCCCTAAAGTTGAAGTTTTTAAGGAAAATCCATACATACCAACAGAGATGTTTGCTACTTAGTATTAACCACAGTGAATCTGCCTAGCTCACTGAATTTTCAAACTGTCCATGAAGGAACCACTTTCTCTTTTTCACTTTTACAGACTAGTACTTTAAAGCTTAAAGCTTTCTGTTCTTATAATTTGTCTGTGGTCAGAGTTTATGTTGTTACTACTGTAACTTTTTCGGTTATTGAGCCACACCTGGTGGATACTTGGGGCTATTGGCTATATCTGTCTGTGGGCTGGGGATTGTCCCCGGCAGTTCTAGGAGACCAGTGGACCATGTGGGTGGAACCCTTTGCATTTATCTCTCTAGTCCCAAGTTTATACTTTTAATTTTGTAACTAAAAAGACCCCTTGGTTGGACTGGGGAGATAAATATTCTTAGCTTTTTTATTTGAATCTTAGAAATGTGCACCCATCATTCAGTGAAAAGTGCTTCGAACATTTTGATATATTTTCTTTCGACTTTTTTGTTATTTCTATAAGTGAATTAAATTAGTGTGGAATTAGTCTTGGTACTGATGAAGAAAAATAAGGAAAAAACATTCCATACAGATACTTGTTCAAAATCAGAAAGGAGGGCCAGAGAGGTAGTACAGCAGGGAGTCTCTTGCCTTGTGGCTTAGCCAAACTGGATTCACTCCCCTGCACCACATGTGGTTCCATGTGCACCAGCAGGTGAAGTAGTGATCAGGAGTAGGCCCTGATCACTACCAGGTGTGGCCTCCAAACCTGAGAAATGTAACTGAAAAAGTGAGGAATGAAGTGATCATACACAGTGAAGCTGAGTTGAAACAGACCTGGTTCGTGGTGTAATAATAGAAGTGCTGGATCACATTTTGGAGGTCTTAGGCCAATTTGGGACATTTCAAAATTATTATATGCACATGTCTGTTTACCCATCAGTAGATTTGTGTTTTGTTGCAGAGTGATAATGGGCAGGCATCTTAAAGGTTTGTGTTTCCTTTCAAGGTATTTTGATTACAACTATAGCCTCAAAGGGAGAATTGCAGAATTGGCCTGATCTCTTACCAAAACTCTGTAGCCTGTTGGATTCTGAAGATTACAATACTTGTGAGGTAAGGATATTTGCTTCAGCAATTTTACTTGTTATAGATAAGACTTTAGGGGAAAATGGTTCTTAAGAAATCCGAAATTTCAAACCTTAGAAATCCCAAAGTTACCTTTTTGTTGGGTTGGAGTGATAGCACTGCGGTTGGGCTTTCGCCTTTCACGCGGCCGACCCGTGTTCGATTCCTCCGCCCCTCTCAGAGCCCGGCAAGCTACCGAGAGTACGGAGCCCGCACGGCAGAGCCTGGCAAGCTACCCGTGTGTATTCGATATGCCAAAAACGGTAACAATAAGTCTCTCAATGAGAGATGTTACTGGTGCTCGCTCGAACAAATTGATGAGCAACGGGATGACGGTGACAGTGACCTTTTTGTTACATATTTACAATCATTTTTATATTATTTTCTGTACACTGATTTTTGTTGGGGGGGGTGTTTTATTTTGGTTTTGGTTTTTCATTTTGATCTTTGGGCCACATTCGCCGGTGCTCGGGGCTTACTCCTGGCTCTGTACTCCTGGTAGGGATTAGGGGCCCATTTGGTGTTGAGGATTAAACCCAGGTTTGCCACATGCAAGACAGTGCCCTAACTCTCCGGTTCCAAGACTGCTAGGTACAAAAACTATTAACTTTATCAAAAGGAAATGTCATTTGTTCTTTTATTATAAAACTATTCTTGGGTATGTTAAATTTAATAAATTTAATAGCTATTAAATTTATTTAATGTGTTTTTTTTTTAAATAGACATAGTTACCAAATTCATAGAGTGCACACTTTTCCCGCACCCTGAATGGCATTATATCTTACTGTCTGACAGGTTTAAGGTAGATCTAGTCCTATGTCAATCATATCCGTGTTTCTCAATGTATCTTGTTTTTTTTTTAATTGGTTTTACTTTCAGTGACTGAATAATTTAAATTGTTTATAGGGAGCATTTGGCGCCCTCCAGAAAATATGTGAAGATTCTGCTGAGATTTTAGATAGTGATGTTCTTGATCGTCCACTCAACATCATGATTCCCAAATTTTTACAGTTCTTCAAGCACAGTAGTCCAAAAATAAGGTATGTCTGTAGTCCTTACTAATTCATAGACTCTGGTAGAAGTTTGGTTACTACCTATTGTGCATTCCCAAATGTTTTTGTGGCTGATAAAAGATTGGACGGTCCATAAAGGTCGGATAAACTTTGTTGTTTTCTTTTTATATGTGTATATAAACTAGTTCACAATATTTTAAATACTTCTAGTACCTCTGATTAGGAAAATGATAATTTAAGAATGAAGGTAGAAAGATGCATACTCTGAAATTATTTCGCCTAATCACTTAAATCAGTTAGGCATTAAAGTTAACCTGGTCTGTTCCCTGTACCCCTAATCCCTAAAGTAGACAGACCAGGTTAACTTTAATGCCTAACTTATAGCTATTTAAATATAATTACATACGAATATAGATGTATGCTATTGTATGTAATTTTAATTTATATCTAATACACCTCTTTTATTTTGTAAAGTAGAAATTTAATTAGCCTTTAAGTTTATCATAATAATTATCAGCTATATAATGTCTTTATTACATTGGTAAAGCATGTGAGACTAACCTATACATGCATACATACATATACACCTATACACCTGCCCTCTCCCAGTGATATATTTTAGGAATATATAATTCCTAAATTATATATCTTATAATATATAAAAATATATTTTATATAATATGATTATTATTTATATTATCTAAATAATGTATTGTTCATAATAATAAATATTATATTTATCATTACTATTTATAATAATAATATATGCATGGGGGTTACTCCTGGCTCGTGCACTCAGGAATTACTCCTGGCAGTGCTCTGGGGACCATGTGGGATGCTGGAATTTGAACCTGGGTCAGCCGAGTGCAAGGCAAACGCCGTACCCACTGCTATTGCTCCAACCCTCTCCCCCCGCCAAAGCCTTGCTTTTTGTTATGGTTTTCTGAATGTCAGCTCCTTTTCAGTTGTCAAGTACTTCATGGCTTTAATACAGAACATTTAAATATGTTACACTATTTAAAATGAAAACGACACTGTGCTAGAAGTAGTTATGCAGAGATGCCTAGGTGCACAAACTTTATATATGAGCTTAGCTATTAGTTTAGGTGTCCTTATGAACAACTTTGTAAACCACAGTGTTTAAATAAAGTACCTTAAAAAAAAAGATTCTAAGCTGTGTTTCAAAGGATCATTTTCTACAATTTGACAAGAGTATTCTGGAATATTAAATTTTTTATTGACTCTTTTACCTCTTTTAGTTAGTTTTCATCTTAAGTGGTACTTAAAACACTATTGTATTCAGAATAGAAGCCAAATAGATACTTTGGTAGTACTAGCCACATAAATGATGTATATTCAAAATAAATAGTCTGGGATATTTTTGTAAGACTGGAATAGTCTTAGTTAGAAGAGTTGATATCACCCAGAAAATCTACCCCTTTGAACACTTCAGCTAAATTTATAAAAGAAAATGTGATTTTCATGATTTTAGAGTAAATTCATTTTCATAACCGAGTCTCAGCAATTAATTTAAAAGACTTGTGGGATTGGTACATTAATAAAATATCAAGAAGTTTATTATTTTGATCCATTTTGTAGATGATCATTTGCTTAAAGCTTAACTATAGTTCAGAAATGTTTTTATCTAGGAAATGTTCATTACTACATTCCTCTTAAAAGTTTTGTACTTACTGTTAAATTTATTGACTTCCATCTTCATATGGCCTTCTACATTATAATTTAATACCTATTTAATTAGTGTCATGTTTTCTTCTTGTTTTCTTTTGTTTTGGGACCACATCTGGTAGCGCTCAGGGGTTGTTCTTGATTCTGTACTGAGGAATTTCTCCTACTGGTACTCAGAGACCATATGGGATGCTGGGGATTGAATTTGGGTTTGCCACATGCAAAACAAATGCCCTACTCACTGTACTATAGCTGTGGCCCAAGTGTTCTCTTAAAAGTGTTTTTATTTCTCAAAGTAACTATTGGATTTTGAGAATATAGAATGAGGTTAAAGGAATATAATTCAGTCCATCACATGTCTTAGTTTAAATAAAGTATATTTTCTTTGTTTTTAACTTTATGAAAAGTTACTATACTAGATTTTAGCCTTTTGACTTTTTATTTATTTATTTATTTATTTGTTTATTTATTGCTTTTTGGGTCACACCTCGCGATGCACAGGGGTTACTCCTGGCTCATGCACTCAGGAATCACTCCTGGCAGTGCTCAGGGGACTATATGGGATGTTGGGAATTGAACCTGGGTCGGCTGCGTGCAAAGCAAATGCCCTACCCGCTGTGCTATAACTCCAGCCCCCCCCCTCCCATTTGGCTTTTTAAATGAATATTCACCAAGATTCATCCATATTGTGTCATAGTTTATCTGTTTTCACTATTTTGCATCATGTTTACACAAGTTATTTTAATTCTTTCTTTCTGCATTGTCCTTTGATAGACAACAGATTTTTGACATCGTTACTAGTGCTTTGGAAAACATACTGTATGCTTGTCTCCTTTACTATTTGTAACAGATTCTTTTGGGAAGATAGGATGATTAACACAAGGAAGTAGCTCTAAACTGTTTTTCAAAATTTATAATTAAATATATGCTCTTAATTAGCAAGCAAAAGATTCTGTGATAACCATTAGCTTTTTGAATAGACACATTTTTCTTTGTACCACTTTTATATATCATCATGATCTTAATGTCATTAATACTGTTGTCATTAATAATGTTGAATACATTTGGCATGTTCATTGACTCTGTGTGGCACCTTTTTCTTTAATTGTCTTTTCTGTTGAATTTAAAGTGAACAGCACAGGGGGCTGGAGCAATAGCACAGCGGGTAGGACGTTTGCCTTGCACGCAGCCGACCCGGGTTCAATTCCCAGTATCCCATATGGTCCCCCGAGCACCGCCAGGAGTAATTCCTGAGTGCAGAGCCAGGAGAAACCCCTGTGCATCGCCAGGTGTGACCCAAAAAAACAAAAAAAATAAAAATAAATAAAGTAAACAGCACATTCACTATATATAAAAGATTCTCATCCTTTATGAGTAATATATGGTCTTTCCTGTTTTTGTCTTTATTGTTGGCATAAATGTTAGGGGTTTTTGTTTGTTTTTTTAATTTAACACAAAATATCTGGAGTCGGTGTGTAGCATGAAAGAGTATTTTTGCTATATTGGAAATAATGTTTTTGTTTCATATTTATTAAACAGACCTTCTGTTTTATTAAACAGAAATGGAATGGATTTCATTTCTCCCCTGTCAAAGTGTAAAGTTCCATATGTGGCTTTACTTGTGGGCCATTCATTCGTTTTTATTTTGTCAATTTATTACTACCTTTTTGAATTAAATCCTAATATGGTTTACAGCAACAATTTGAGCATTTGAAACTCAGTGTATTCTAATTTTTATAAAATAAAGCTCTTGGGACTAGAGAGATAGCATGGTGGGTATTGCATGTGGCTGACCCAGTTTCCATAAGCCTGCTGGGAGTGATTTCTGATTGCAGAGTCAGGAGTAACCCCTGAGCACTGCCAGGTGTGGCTCCCTGCAAACCCTCCCCTCACCCCCAACAAAATAGCATAAATTTTTAGCATTTTGGACAGGAGACCTCCCACACTATGCTTAGGGGGTGGTTAGCCAGGCAAGCAGTTCAAGTTCCAAGGCTGCAGTGTTCAGCGGTGCTTGGGGGCCTCCAGGACTACATCAGTCTTGCCCAGCAATGTTTCAGGGACTGTGTGATACTGGGGATCAGTGCAGAATTGGCTGCATGCAAGGCATCCTCCATACTATCTCCTCAGCTCCAGTTCTCAGCCTTTTAATTGGCATTGTGGACTATCTTAGATCCGTGTAGTTTTGTTTATAATAAGGTAAATGTACTGTCCAAGAATGGAATAAAATAATTTTTCAGCATAAAATTGGGACAGCTTTTGAAGTAATTATAAACAACTTGTTTGAAAAGTTTTGTCATATGGAAATGTGTTCAAGGCGAAAAAGATACATTTGGCCTGAATTACTCAAGATTTTTCCATGGTTACTCAAACTAGAATTGAGGGACATATTCTCATCAAGAGTTGCTGAGAACTTGCTAAGTGCTTTAGGTTATTCTGGAATGGTATTCAGTCTTTTTTGCACCTGTGAACTGGTTGGAATCCATTACTCCAGAGAGAAATTTTGTTTTCAGTTTAAAAATAGTGTGGTCTATCCGGAAGGCATCAGATTAAAAATAAATACTTTTTCAGGAAAAAAAATGCCAGTAACACAGTTTCAGAGACATACAATTTAGAAATTGTCCAAATATGTGACTCTGTACCAAGAATATCCTGTCAATATTACTATTTAATGTTTGATAATGTGAGTTTTCTGTGCAGTCATTCATAGAATTCCACATTATAGAGCCTAGATCTGGCTTCTTTCAGATCATTGGAAATGGTATTTACAGCCTACAATTGTAGTAAGCATTAGCAGTGCCTTAACTTCAGCATAAGTTTTAGGATTGTCAGGTTTCATTTTTTACCTATAGTAGCCTTCTTTGATAATACTTTATACTCCTAAGTTACTTAGTCTGGTTCCCTAGTAGCACTGTTGTCCTGTTTGTTCATCGATTTGCTTGAGCAGGCACCAGTAACGTCTTCATTGTGAGACTTGTTGTTACTATTTTTGGCATATCGAATATGCCACAGGTAGCTTGCTGGGCTCTCTGAGAGGAACGGAGGAATCAAACCCAGGTTGGCTATGTGAGAGGCAGATCTCCCATCCGCTGTGCTATTGCTCCTGGTTTCCTAGTGCAAATAGTTATTGATGTTGTTTACTGGGGATTTCGGGCACATCTGAATTGGGCTTGTACAGATTCTTGAGTGTTGCTGCAGTGTTCACATAACATGCCTTCTTGGCATCACACCTCTTGTGCTTACACACCTGCGACTCTGTGACCAAAGACCACTTGGAATGCTTAGGACCACAGTCAAGTAGATCTGCCAGGCTCAACAGCAGAGCACCAGGATCATGTGTGCACATGTGAGGGACGGGACATCTGGGATATATGATTTCATGATAAGTACTGTAGAAAATATCAGTAGGCATGTTAAATAAAGTTCTGTTATACCTCTAATCAATCTCCTATGCCTCAGAGGTATTCACTGTTTAAAATCTTTGCGTATATTTTTGCAGAAGCACTAATACACTACTCCACATTTTCACTTAATATATCATTGACGTTTTTTCTGTGGTCACACAGATTTAACTCATTTTTTTAGTGTTTGTGTTTAATTTTTTCTGGATTAATATTTATGTTCTTGGCAATCTTTAAAGAGAAGCTGGAATTGACAAATGTTAAATTTTCTATTTTGCTTCTAGGTCTCATGCTGTTGCATGTGTCAATCAGTTTATCATCAGTAGAACTCAGGCTTTGATGTTACACATTGATTCTTTCATTGAGGTAAGATTTCTCATCATGCCCTTTGCTTTGAAAGGGCTAGGAAATGTTAATTGCTTGTTTTTTTTATAGCCAGTAATTACTAACAGCTGTCAATATTGAAATTGTTTTCTAGAGTACTAAAATTGGATATTGTTGGGGTTTTTTTTTTTGATACCTAAAAGGTATCCTTTATTACTGTTTTATCTATTTCCGTGTTTATATAAAATTTGATTTTGATGTGTCTTTAATTTTCCAACCATAAGAATTTCTACTTCAATATAATGTTCAGATTACATGGGAAACCAAACCTTCCTTATTTGCCCTATTTGGCTTGTGAAATGTAGGGCAAGGTTTGATAAGATTGATAATCTGAAGACAAAACTAAAAGGACAGTATTTTCATAGCTTTCTTTAACAAAATGATTCTGTTACAAGATTATATAGGTATTGAGAGGAGAAAATGACAAATCTTTGCAGGGATTTCAAGAGACTCTTTATAGGCTCTGCTTGATAAAAAGCAATTACGGGAATAATTGATAATTTACTTTTGTCAAGTGAAATTTAAATAATCCTTTTCTTTCTGTTGTTCTCTGGAGGGCAGAGGGAGTTTTGAGCCATACGTGCCTGTTCTCAGAGTGTTCAGGAGACCGTATGCAATGCTAAGCTAGTGCCTCCTCCATTCCACCTCCTAAACTGACCCTCTACCTACCTCTCTGGCCCTCAACTATTTTGTGTTTTCCTTTTTCGTGTCAGAGGCTGTAAGAAGTATGTATATTGAGGGCTCTTTGAATATCACCAACTCCCAGGTACCAGTTACTAAATGCAGGCCTATTGGAATACTTCTATTAGAAAAACAATGTGTTTGTTATTCATAGAATTTATTTGCTTTGGCTGGTGATGAAGAACCAGAGGTACGGAAAAATGTGTGCCGAGCACTTGTGATGTTGCTTGAAGTTCGAATGGATCGCCTGCTTCCTCACATGCATAATATAGTCGAGGTAATATAAGTAATTTAAACTTATGTCACCTTTTTCGCAGGGGGAATCATGGGCACAAAATGTTCAATAATGTAAAACTGATTTTCTAACTTAACACGCATGTTGACGGAGAAAGATGAAAGTTCTATTTAAATTTAAGTCAAATAAATTATTTTTCTATGACATTTTACATTTTTAGAGAAATAGTGATTTAAGAAAGCTTATAAACATGACAGCCAGAAAATTCTTAGGATTACTTGTATTAAGTAGTTATAGGTAAAGCTAAATGAGCAATGGAACTTTGGTAGATTAAATGACATTTCACAGTGTAGGTTAAGCATTTGTTTTCTACCCATGAATGATAGTTGATCTGCACAATGAGTGATGACAATGAGATTCTGAGTAGAAAATACATAACTGGTCATAGTAGTTCTAGTAATCTATTTAAATTTTAAAATAATCAGTTTTCCATTCGTATGTGATTAAAAAATAATTTTACTAGGAAAAATCTAAGTAAAGGAAGGAAAACAATAGCAAGATGTGATTATTATTAGGACAAAATAATTCAGTTCTTGCTAGATACAAACTGTCTACCATGCTCTCTAATATTCATATTATTTTATATGGTTGTATGTCAACTTTATGAGTATATCTATGAGTGTAGGTAGTTTTTTTTTTATGGGAAGCTTTATTTTCTTGCTCATATCAAAACATTCCATGAAAGACAGGCTTAGGTTTTGTTTTTAGTTTTTTGTTTTTTTTTTCCAGGCTTAAGTATTTCGGAGACCTCACTGATATATATCTAGTGACATGCAAGACACAATTTGCAAAAAGCAGAACATTGTCAATTTGAAATTTCAAAAAAGTTGAATAAATAGATTTCCACATCTTTATTTTTTTATTTTTTATTTTTTTATTTTTTTGCTTTTTGGGTCACACCCGGCGATGCACAGGGGTTGCTCCTGGCTCTGCACTCAGGAATTACCCCTGGCGGTGCTCAGGGGACCATGTGGGATGCTGGGAATCGAACCCGGGTCGGCCGCGTGCAAGGCAAACGCCCTACCTGCTGTGCTATTGCTCCAGCCCCAGATTTCCACATCTTTAAAAGAGAGAATCAACTATTAAAATGATGCTGTGTTGGGCTGGAGCAATAGCACAGCGGGTAGGGCGTTTGCCTTGCACATGGCCGACCCAGGTTCAATTCCCAGCATCCTGTATGGTTCCCTGAGCATCACCAGGAGTAATTCCTGAGTGCAGAGCCAGGAGCAACCCCTGTGCATTGCCGGGTGTGACCCAAAAAGCAAAAAAAAAAAAATATATGCTGTGTTGATCCTGGGAAATCTTGGCATTATCTTACAAGCCTTCTTGATGACAGAGTATACATAACTTTATGAGTATATTAGTCTTTTACATAGCCTCCCCTTTTTTGCCAGTACGTAATGGCTTGGAGAGTACATCTTTCAACAGTTGGGGTTAGGAGAGGAATAATAACCATGATGTGCAGCAGATCCATTTACTAAGCTTTAGGGCAATTATTTGTAGCTATGAGCATATATAGCAGGCTAAGAGGGGATGAATGACATTTTATCTGATGAGCCTAGTCTCTGGATTGTTTAAAAGAATTATATATAGTTGCTTGAAAGTTTAAAAATAATTTGATATTAACAAGAAGGTTAAGACATTTTTCTTGGTACTGGTGTTAACTGTCAAAGTGTGGGGGCCTAGTTTACAGGGGATAGGCTTTCATAAATGTTGTGTTTCCCTATATCAGGTGAGATGTTTTCATCATGTACAGGATGTGCACAAAGAATTTAAATTTCTTTGTATACACTACCCACTGTATTCTTTCGAGCCCCCATTTACTAGAGAGCTGTGGCCTGGAGATAGGACACTGTTCAGGGATACTCGAGGACATTCGGGTTCTTCTGGCTTTACCCACTAAGCAGGATGCCCAAGATAGGTTTCCTGCACCTTTATCAGTTGACTACAATTCTATTCCCAAGTACATATGGGGAATGATACATGTGCCTTTGACGTTGCTTATTGTGTTTTGACAAGTAGGCTTTTTTATATTTGGTGGGGGTGAGGGGTGAAAATCCCCAGTAGTGCTGCTCCCATTGCTAACAAACACTCTGGTGCTCAGGGGGCCATGCACTACTAGATTGCTGTTGGGGCCTCGAGGGGGCAGGGCATGCACTCTGCCCCTTAAACTATCTCTGTACCCAAGATTGTTTTGTTTTGGGGGGGGGGTTGTTTCTATTGTTTTTTGTAAGATCCACACTCTCCCTTTAGATTGAATTTTCTTTGGAAAATATTAATGGTCTTTTATTAGAAACTATTAAAATTTTATTTATCTGGAGCGATAGTACAATGGGCAAGTCGCTTGCCTTGCATGTGGCTGACCCTGGTTCAATCCCCAGCACATATGTGGTACCCACACTCACTAGGAGTGATCCCTGAGTACAGAGCCAGGAATAAGTCCTGACAGAGCCAGGTGTGGTACAAAAAATCAAAATTTTAAGAGCCCAAAGCTGAGTGGAGGTTTGACTCAGTGGTAAGGTGCCTTACAGATGAAGCCTGGGGTTTGATCCCTGGCACTGCATTTTTTAAAGTAAATAGTTTAGTTAATAGGGAGGCAAAAACTATGACGAGCTAATTAGTTTAAGGCCATTATGGTCTTTGCTGAGATTAGATTGAGTTTTTGTTTTAATTGTATGATTTAAACTGACTAATATTGTGGTTCTTTTGCTCATAGTACATGCTACAGAGGACCCAAGATCAAGATGAAAATGTGGCTCTGGAAGCCTGTGAATTTTGGCTCACTTTGGCTGAGCAACCAATCTGCAAAGATGTACTTGTAAGGCATCTTCCTAAGTAAGTGTTTCTTCTTAAGAATGCTATTTTGTTTCTAAGTTAAATTTGTTTTCTTGTTTTTGATATTTCTAGTTTGCTTCCTCTGCCATCAAGGAGTGGTGAGGTTCTTATAGAAGTCAGGAAATTTGAGCTGGAGCAATAGTACAGCGGGTAGGGCATTTGCCTTGCACTCGGCTGACCCGGGTTCGATCCCTGGCATCCCATATCATCTCCCGAGCACTGCCAAGAGTTGTTCCTGAGTGTAGAGCCAGGAGGAATCCCTGAACATCATTGGGTGTGGAACCAAAAAGCAAAAAGAAAAATTGAAGTCAGAAAATTTAACTTTTTTAAAATCAGTTATATAATTTTTAAATCATGTGAAGAGTGGTTTACTTGATGGCTATTTCATGAAAAGTGAAATTTTTTGGATTCTGTTATTAATCTTGACATAGAATCAATCCCTGTAGTTCAGGCACAATTCTTTAATTTTTTTCTCTATAAATTCTCGATTTAAAAAAACATTCTCGATTTTAGAAGCATGATTTTTATTTTTGTTGTTATTTTGGGGCCACACCCAGCTGTGCCCAGGCCTTATCACTGGTTCTGCACTCGGAAATTATTCCTGGTGTGACTCAGGGGACCATATGGGGATGCCTGGGAGACCTGGGTCTGCTGTAACCAAGGCAAGCACCCTATTCATTATACTGTCTCTCTAGCCTCGTATATGGATATAAAATCTGTTAAGTATTTTTTTTCCCCCGATAATCCATCCCCTGCTAAGAAACCAGTTTTACTCTTTCATTCAGTTGATCTGGAATTGTGAAAAATGGGCAAGGTGATACACCACCAAGAGAATACCTTTTTTTTTTTTTTCCACAAATCAAGTAGATTTTTTTTTTTCTTTTTGGGTCACACCCAGTGATGCACAGGGGTTACTCCTGGCTCTGCACTCAGGAATTACTCCTGGCGGTGCTCAGGGGACCATATGGGATGCTGGGAATCGAACCTGGGTCGGCCGTGTGCAAGGCAAACGCCCTACCCACTATGCTATCACCCCAGCCCCTCTTTTTTTTTTTTTTAATTTATTTTTTAATAAGTGAATCACCATGAGAGTACAGTCACAGATTTATACATTTTTGTGCTCATGTTTCCCTCATACAAAGTTGGAGAACCCATCCCTTCACCAGTGCCCATTCTCCACCACAAATAAACCCAGCATCCCTCCCACCCTCCCCAATCCCATCTCTCCCCCCCCCCTCCACTCCACCCTGTTTTTGTGGCAGGGTATTCCCTTTTGTTCTCTCTCTCTAATTAGGGTTGTGGTTTGCAATAAAGATGTTGAGTGGCCATTGTGTTCAATCTCTAGGCTACATTCAGCATGCATCACCCTTCCCCCGCATGGCCTCCGACCACATTTTACTTGGTGTTACCTTCTCTGAGTTGCCCTCTCCCCAGAATGTGAGGCCAGCCTCCAAGCCACGGAGTCAACCTCCTGGTACTTATTTCTACTAGTCTTGGGTGTTAGTCTCCTACTCTGTTATCCCACAGATGAGTGCAATCTTTCTACGTCTGTCTCTCTCTTTGTGACTCATTTCACTTAGCATGATACTTTCCATGCTGATCCACTTATATGCAAAGTTCATGACTTCATTTTTTTCCTAACAGCTGCATAGTATTCCATTGTATAGATGTACCAAAGTTTCTTCAAGTCCTCTGTTCTAGGGCATTCAGGTTTTTTCCAGATTCTGGTTATTGTAAACAGTGCTGCGAGGAACATATAAGTGTAGATGGCATTTCGACTATACTTTTTTGCTTCTCTGGGATATATATAAGCCATCCATATTTTATTGTTTGTATGTATTTGCTCCTTAATTTTGAGATGCTTTTATAATTAATTTCTTAAATATATGTTGAAGTTGCAGACATTAATTCATGTAAAAACTAAAATATTCAGACCCAAAACTAATTTTAATAAATATAATATTGCACAGTTAAGCTTTTTTATTGCACTAATAAAACCCAAATATCCTTAAAGCAAGCAGGAACTTGTTAGCAAGCTGAAAAATCAGCATTTCCCTTTTTGCTGTGCAGATGTTAACTTGCTCTCACCAGTCATAATTGGATTGATTTATGTCTTCCAAATCAAAATTAGTGTAGGAATTATGTAAGATGAGGCTGCTTTATTTTTCATTAAAAATAATGTTTTGTACAAATGGGAGAATAGTATCACTCCGTTTAAAAAAAAAGTTATCAACTTGTCTTTTCCTAATTCTATTTCAAAAGGACAAATATCAACTCCCTAGTGCCTCCTCCATTAGTCCCCTTCCTCCCATAAAGGTTGCTTAAGAATGAAAGTTGTGGGGCTGGAGCGATAGCACAGTGGATAGGGCATTTACCTTGCACACGGCCGACCCGGGTTTGATTCCCAGCATCCCATATGGTCCCCTGAGCACCGCCAGGGGTAATTCTTGAATGCAGAGCCAGGAATAACACCTGTGCATCGCCAGGTGTGACCCAAAAAGCAAAAAAAAAAAAGTGAAAGTTGTACAGGCTGTATTTCATCAGAGAGATGAGATGATAGTTCCATCAGGTTTCATCCCAGGTTATATCCCTGGAATCCAGTATGGTCCCCGAAGCTGGAGTAATCTTGAATAACTTCTTGCTCTCAAAATGAACTGTTTTCTTACGAGTAGTCCTCTTACTAACAGACCTTTCTGTCTATGGTTTTAGCATATTTTTTTCCTCTTCCTCAGAACCTCACTCTGACTTTAATTTGCTACAGGTTTTTTGTTTGTTTTTTCTCTTAAAAGTACTTAGAATACATGAGACCCACTGTCTTCCCTTCTCTCTTGTTTTTCCTCCCAGTGGTTAACTCTGCAAGATGCAGTCTGCCATTATTTTTCAATATAACTGAAATAGTTGACAGAGATCACAGATACAACCATTGGTAATCCAGTTGACGCCTAGTCTCTGCAGTATACCTGTAACCTACAGAACACGGTTTTTGTCTATTATGTTTTACATAGTTAGGTTATACTAGTTATAATGTTATATCAGTAGTTCAGAACTTGGAAGGACTTTTTTATTTTTTTCCTTTTTGGGTCATACCTGGTGGTGCTCAAGGGTTACTCCTGGCTCTGCACATAGGAATTATCCCAGGGTGGTACTCAGTGGACCAGATGGGATTCTGGGAATCGAACCTGAACCCAGGTCGGCCGCGTGCAAGGCAAACACCCTATCTGCTGTGCTATTGCTTCAGCCCAGAATTTGGAAGGACTTTGAACATGAAGTTTTTCCCACATTTTCTGCTCCTATCCAGGAAATTTCAAATCCCACTGCTTCCTTTTCTGTGTAGTATTTATTTAGTTAATGAGGGGTTACGGAATTCAGTCCTTTATAGAATTCTTAAAATTGGCTTTTTACCTTGTAATTGATAAAGCATGCAGCCATTGAATTGAAGTAAGGCCTAAACAAAGATTGGATATAATAATGTAGAGAAAGAATTTAATATCTGTTGTAGAGAAAGTAAGTTATCTTTGGAGTTAGACCAAACTGGCTTTGAATCCTTTCACTTAAACTTATGAGAGGAGGAATGGCTAGAGCAGAGGGGTAGGGCTCTTGCCTTGCATGCAAGCTGGCCCAGGTAAAAATCCAGCACTTTGTATGGTCTCCTGAATGATTCCTGAGTGCAGAGCCAGAAGCAAGCTCTGAGAACCACTGGAAATGCTTCCCCACCCTCCAGAAGAATTTAAGAGAGGAAACACTATCCTCTCTAAGCCTTAGTTAATTCCTGCATAGGATAAAAATCATACTTTTCTTGGTTATTAGGAGGAAGACACTCTGCAGTTTCTTTTGCCTATACACATTTTTACAAGTCATCCAGAACAAGTAACAGAATTTGGAGTAAGGGACTATCTATTTTGTTAGGTTTTCAAAGTGTTCTTACACATAAATCATTAGACTCATATAATGGACTATTAAGAAAGCATCAGAGCTTAAGGGCTGGGATTTAGCTAGGGCAATTGATGCATGTTTGAGGCCAAGGTTCAATCCCCATCACTATAAAATTAAAAGAAAAAGAAAAAATAGCAGAAATTAATAAATCATAGGTGGTTAGAAACCTCCCCAAGTTGAGAACAATCATTGTAAACTGAAGAGATTACTCAAAAGGGGAGAGCATATATATGGAAGCCCCATGTTCAATCTCCAGGACCACATGATTCCCCCCAACTATCAGGAGCAACCCTTGAGACCACCAGGTATGGTCCTAAAACAAAAATCATGGTTAATAAAAGGAATGAAATTAATGTTTTTGACCTTTAAACTTGATATGTTTTTAACGATAGTAATATTTTATGAACTGGAGCGGGTAGGGCATTTATACGCAGCCAACCTGGGTTCGATTCCTCCGTCCCTCTCAGAGAGCTGGGCAAGCTACCAAGAGTATCCCACCCACACAGCAGAGCCTGGCTAGCTAACCGTGGCGTATTCGATATGCCCAAAACAGTAACAATGGAGACATTACTGGTGCTCGCTCAAGCCAATCAATGAGCAACGGGACGACAGTGCTACAGTAATATATATTTTTAAAGGCTATTGTCTATTACTGAAAGGAATATATATACTGAATAGTATAGGCTCATAGTAAAAATATCAGGCTGGAAAGATAGTACTGGGATTGAGGTCCTTGTCTTGCCCGCAGCCAATGCATGCATACTCAGCATCCCAGAGCTTCACATTAGTACTTCCCAAGGTTAGCTCCAAGAATAGCCTCTGCATACCACCAGGTGTAACTCAAAAACAAATCATTATCATCCTATTGATCATTGAATTTCTCAAGCGGTCTCAGTAATGTCTCCATTCGTCCTAGCCCTGAGATTTTAGAAGACTCCCTTTACTCGTCCTTTCAGGGTCAGGGGAATGAAACCCATCATTGTTACTGGTTTTGGCATATGAATATGCCACGGGGAGCTTGCCAGGCTCTCCCATGTGGGCAGGAAACTCTTGGTAGCTTGCTAGACTCTCCCAGAGGGAGAATTAGGCCATAAGATGACTATAAAACCTGGAAGCGTGTGGCCACTTTGAGGCCGTGCGGCATCTTATGGCCTAGTTTAGCCCCAAAACAAAAGTCATACCATTTTTGTTTCTGACTTACTTCCCTCCAATGAGACCACTTGCTTGCATATCCTTCTGAGATCATCTGTTTCCAAGTAGTAAGGGATAGGCATTTAGATTGTTTTCATTGTATTTGTTAACTTCATCAAGGAACCTTGGTCTTCAGAAGTTGGAAATATTCTTTAGCATATCTGGTATAAAGTGTTGGGAGAAATAGTTTTTCTTGTCTAAGCTACATTATCTCCTAAGATTTCATTTAGTACAGTATATAAACTTAATGAATGGGTGTATAAAATAAGAGTTGCAATAGGGCAGATACTGAATATGCTCTCAGAGAATGTTAGCAGTTATTACTGCCTCAGTTACTACTAATAGAATGCATAAGCTTAAGGCTTTCTAATTATTTTATTGATATCCTTGGTTCTTTGTTTTATGAGTTTATTTTGTTCTAGGTTGATACCTGTACTAGTGAATGGCATGAAGTACTCAGATATAGATATTATTCTACTTAAGGTAAGGAAACTTTTCTAATGAATGGGGCAATAGTATTTTGATTTTATGGTTTTCAGGATTTGGGGGGGTGGCGGTTGGTCTTAAATCTTTGAACTTGACTTAAGAGTTGTAAATAGGGTTTCTATTAGAGATGTCATAAAATTCAACGTGGCTAACAATAATCTGGGTGATTTTATATTTATATATATAGCCTGATTGGAACTAGATAGTGATAGGAGAGGAGTTCAGTATTAATTTCCTGTTAATTAAAATTACTATCTTAAATATCTGAATTTAATTTGGGTGCTCTGGAATATAACTTTTTTTTTTTAATTTAATCACCATGTGAAAAGTTACAAAGCTTTCAGACTTAAGTCTCAGTCTTACAATGATCAAACACCCATCCCTTCACCAGTGCACATGTTCCACCAATTATACCTCCCAGTATACCTCCCAGTATACCTCCCATCCCATCCCCCGCCTGTGTGGCTGATGATTTTCACTTTATTCTCTCTTTATTTTGATTACATTCAATATTTCAACAGAAAACTCTATTATTATTTGGAATTTTCTCCCAACAATCAGACCTGCCAAAAAGGTGTCATTTGATAATTTGTTTTCCATTGCTGATAATGAAGAGCCTATGAGGTTTTGCATTTCTGGGATTTTAGTAATTAATACAGAGAAATTTCTGCCAGAAGTCTCATCATTGCAAGCTCGTAGCTCTGTTTAGTGGGCCTTACAAGATAGCAGTCGCCACGCCGCTGGGGAAAGGAAACGCCGAGAGAGAGAAACCTTTACCCCCCGGGCGGTGTGGCGCCATCCATAGCTTAGTTCACAGTCTAGAGGCATTTCTGCAAGAAGCCGCTGGGTGCCAAAAGTAGTTAGTGGGCCTTCTGGATCATGGGCGTTCAGGAACGGAGGAGCTGTTCGTGTTTGTGCGGGCACTTGGGGTCACATCTGGGTGGAGAGCTGGCATGTAACTTCTTTAATTGTCGCAATCCATATTGACATAACTGAATGTGGGGGGTCGAAAAAATTCATTTCTAAATACTTGTCTAATTTAGTATCAGTAAGTGTTTGGTTTGTACCTATTTTATATCCCTATGGTTCTTAGTAGAGAAAGTAAAAGAAACCCTGCCAGATTATATCGATTGATGAGAGGCAATCAAGTCATTAAAATATCAGATGAAAGGACCTGGTGCTTAGCAAGCTTTCTGTCCTCCCCTTCACAAAGGGCTATTTTTTGCACTGGGGGGGAATGACTTAATTGGGAGCTATGCTTGAAAGTCTTAATGCTCCAACTCATCTCCAGATACTCCTATTCTTTTATTGATGTTCATTTTATTAATATACAATGAATGCCATCAAACCAGGGTGATGTTGAAGAAGATGAAACAATTCCTGATAGTGAACAGGATATAAGACCACGTTTTCATCGGTCAAGAACTGTGGCTCAACAGCATGACGAAGATGGAATTGAAGAGGAGGAGGAGGATGATGATGAGATTGATGATGATGACACAATTTCTGACTGGAATTTAAGTAAGTTGGGGAAAATTCTGCTTCTAAAATAGCTTCATTAAGGTAAATTATATACAGCACTAAGTATACAGTCAGTAGTTTCTAATCTATTAGCAGAGTTGTAGAGTCATCAGCACAGTAAATTTTGGAGTATTTTTATTCAACCTAAAGGGGCTGGAGCAGGGGCTGGAGCAATAGCACAGTGGGCAAGGCGTTTGCCTTGCACGCGGCCGACCCGGGTTCAATTCCTAGCATCCCGTATGGTCCCCTGAGCACTGCCAGGAGTAATATTCCTGAGTGCATGAGTCAGGAGTAACCCCTGTGCATTGCCTGGTATGACCCAAAAAGCAAAAAAATGTCGGGGGGCTGGAGCAGTAGCACAGCGGGTAGGGCTTTTGCCTTGCACGCAGCCAACCCGGGTTTGATTCCCAGCATCCCACATGGTCCCCCAAGCACCGCCAGATATGATTCCTGAATGCAGAGCCAGGAGTAACCCCTGTGCATTACCTGGTATGACCCAAAAAGAAAAAAAAAATAAATAAGATATATCTGAAGACCTGAGAGACAGGTTAAATGTGCATTTTCCTTGCAAACTGCCCACTCAGCGTTGCACATTATTTCCCCATCACTGACTGATGTGACACACACACACACACACACACACACAAAAAGAACAAAATAACTTTGTATCTTGGAGAACTATCTCATTTTTCTCCCATTCCCTCATCCTTAGCAACTACTTGGCTATTTTCACTTTAAGTATGGGCCTCTTTACATTTCCTGTCATTGGAATCATAACTCTGTGGTCTTCAACCGTGTCTTATCCATTCTTCTTTGATTGCCATTTTTTTCTTTCCCTCTTTGACTATTGTGAGTATAAGTACTTATAGTACCATGAATGTGTGAGTATGTGGGGTGAGATTCTCTTAGGATTACTGGTCATAAGGTAACTATTAAATCTTTTGAGGAACTTCCAGCCTGTTTTCCCAAATGACTCCACCATTCACTCCTCTCCCACCCCCCAGCACTGTCTTAGGTTCCAGTTTCTCTGTATGCTTCTTAGACTTTTTAATAGCCTTTATGGTGAAATTGAAGTAGTACTTTTTTGTGGTTTTGCTTTGCATTTTCCTGATGGGCCAGTTTTCTTAAAGATTGTTAACTACCATTTCTCAAAAAACTAAAGTAGGAATATTGACTGTAAACTTTCCTTGTCTTCCTAATAAACTTTTTGTGATAGCATGAGAATTAAGTGGATATCTTGGTTTGCTCTAAAATAGTATAATATTGTTTTATGATACTCAAATTTGAAAAATATGCTTTATCATATATTTTATATTTTTAACCTGAAAACCTACATCTATTGAACAGGCATTCCTGGACCATGTGTTAATTAACTGTGGGAACATACATAGATTTGTTTTGGTTTTGCTTGTTTGCTGATTCGTAAAACTCTGCTACTCTAGTTCAGTCAGATCTGTTTGGTTTCAGCATTGACAGTTTAGGCCACAGAGTTCTTTGTTGTAGGGACTGTCCTATACATCGTGCTAAGTTGAACAGCATCTTTGACCTCATACATATTTGTGACAAAACAAACAAGATCTCCAGACATTGCCATTTGTACACTGGGGAATAAAATCAGCCTCAGTTGAGAACCTTTGTTGTAATTCAGTGTTTGAATTTCTAGTAACAAAGTCATGGTTTCATTAAACAACTCCAAATTTGTTGTTTTACCTGTTCATTAGGCATTTCTGTTCAGAGTGCCTTGTGTTCCTGCTACTAGACGAAATACTGCTCATGCATTAAGTTTTTTAATTTATTGTTTGGTAGGTTTTTATATTTGAGGAGATCAAATTTAAATGAAACCAGGTTATGTTTCTCACATAACCTGGCTTGTGAATCTGGTTCTATTCTGTATGGCAAATAACTTGATTTATATATGAATACATCAGATCTTACTAGGTTTCATAAGAGTATATAATATTCAGGTATATGACTGCACAGTGTAACTAATACCCTTATTGAATGAAGTGTTAATCCTGATCACTGTAACTTTTCCCTTTTTTTAGGATATTACCATTGTATAGCATCTTACTGTTAGATTATTTGTTGTGCATCGTTTACAGTGGAACACTTAGCTTTTTTTTTTTGCTTTTTGCTTTTTGGGTCACACATGGCACAGGGGTTACTCCTGGCTGTGTACAGGAGACCATATGGCATGCTGGGAATCGAACCTGTGTCGGCCATGTGCAAGGCAAATACCCTACCCGCTGTGCTATTGCTCTAGCCCCTCATTGTATTTTTTGGTGGGGGGGTTCTTTTATTTCTTTTTTTGGTTTTTAGTTTTTATTAGTGAATCACAGTGAGGTACAGTTACAAACTTACAAACTTTTATGTTTGCATTTGGTTTACATCCCTCTACCAGTGCCCATTCTCCCTCATTGTATTTTTAAGTGGTCATTGGCTGAAATGTTGAAACAGTTTCTTTCTGTCTCCCATTTAATCGAATTCTTTGAAATTGTGAAGATACAAATAAAGTGTTGGCAATGTAATAAGTATTTAACAAAACAATAATGAAGGGTAATATAATACTTTGGATTAACTATCTCTTTAGGAAAGTGTTCTGCTGCTGCCCTAGATGTTCTCGCAAATGTGTATCGTGATGAACTTTTACCACATATCTTGCCTCTTTTGAAAGAATTGCTTTTTCATCATGAATGGGTTGTTAAAGAATCAGGCATCTTGGTTTTAGGAGCTATTGCTGAAGGTAAGTCTTTTGTTAAATATGAACTGTGAAGTTCTTCAGTTATTAGTACAACTTGGATGCCTTAAGAATTGTTTCTCAATAAGCAAAACCACATCTTAAATTAACATAATCATACCTTGTTTAACAGGGATATTCTAAGAAATGTACTCTCAAGTGATTTTGTCATGTGCATTTTGTAGAGTATAATTTTACAAATCCAGCTATGGTGTGTAGCATAATATAACCTGGGCTATATATATATATATATAACCTGTTTGGAGCACCATCATAGATACAGCCCATCACTGACCAAAACTTTGTTTCTTCAGTATTAACTATGTCACGTTACTCTGCTCTCTTCATGATTTTGATGTGGAGATATACATGATTACAGTCTGTTAGTGATTTTCAGTCTTTTATACTGGCCTTTTGGGCTCTCATTAACCTTAAAAATGGTTATTTGAATCAAAAAGTATCATTAGATGAATTTTTGCTTGAAACCAGTTAACATAGGTGTAGTCTTATAACCCCAGCAGACACTTTTCACGTGCTTCTGAATGAAAGAGCTTTGATAGATGGAAACATCTTAATTACTAGAAAAATACTTTGTTCCATAGATAACTACAAGAAATGTAAGTCTATTCTAGGGCTATAAACATCTATCTACAAGATATTGAGGTTTTCATTTGTTATTATGGACATGATCTAAATACTTTTCCTGTGTGTTTTAGTTTAGTATTCAACTAAAATTTTAATATTTAACCAAATATTAGCATTTAAGGGAAGATACTTCTTTTGTTTCCGTAGGTTGCATGCAGGGCATGATTCCATACTTGCCTGAGCTCATTCCTCACTTAATTCAGTGCCTCTCTGATAAAAAGGCTCTTGTGCGTTCCATAACATGCTGGACTCTTAGCCGCTATGCACATTGGGTCGTCAGCCAGCCTCCAGACACATACCTAAAGCCATTAATGACAGAATTACTTAAACGTATCCTGGATAGCAACAAGAGAGTACAAGAAGCTGCCTGCAGGTGAGACAACGAGATGTTTTTTGTTGAGTAGGGAAGTGTGTATTTTAGTGAAAATTTTATTTTCAACCATGGTCGTGTATATTAGAATTAAATCATTAATAGATCAGTAGGAATTTGGTTATCAGTTTCTACAATCTGATGTCTTGGAAAATCAGAGTATAGCACCTCAGACGTCAGTCTTTGCTGTTTCCTATGTTTTTCCCCCCATTCTGGTTGTATTACCGATAGAATCTTTCACTCTTAATTCCACAAACATCTGAGTGATGATGGGGCCCTCATTGCCAAGGAATAACAGCTTTTGAGCAGATGCATATTATTAGTCGTGCAGGTCACATACTGTAAATCCACAGGAAGTCCCACAGTGGCCTATTATTCATGTCATTTTGTGAATCTACTGTAGTAACTGCTCTGTCAGTTTTATTTTTGACTTTATATTGCACCAGCACTTAATTTCACTACTGCAAATATTCTAGTTTTATGACATAAAAAGACTTAAGTTCTACAAGACCTCCAGCTTGCTTGTTTATAGTTCTTAATGTTGCAAGTAGAATTGCTTTTTATCACTTTGTAAATAGGAAGAAATAGCTATTGAAAGTAAATTTTAGAAGAAAGGGATTCATACAGATCTCAAGCAAAAATGTCTGGAAGAGAGACATATAGTTCAACAGGCAAAGCATGTGGGTGACCTGGGTTTCATCCCCAGTACCATGTATAGGTCCCAGAGCCCACAGAAGTGAGCCCCCACAGGCAGTTAGATATGTATATTTATATGTGTATATTTATATTATAAATATATTCATATATTTATACACACATCTGTATGTGTGTGTATATATGTGAAAGAGCTTAGTTGTTAGGGACTGGAGTGATAGCACAGCGGGGAGGGCGTTTGCCTTGCACGTGGCCGACCCAGGTTCAATTCCCAGCATCCCATATGGTCCCCTGAGCACCGCCAGGGTAATTCCTGAGTGCAGAGCCAGGAGTAACCCCTGTGCATTGCTGGGTGTGACCCAAAAAGCAAAAAAAAAAAAAAGTTGTTAATAAAGAAAACCAATAGCTGGAAATAGTTGAACTAAATTTTTTTTTCTAAGTTCAGGAAGGGTATAGAATGTTTGGTTTCCTATAGATGATTCATTCTTCGAGGTTTGTTTTTTGTTTTTCTTTTTTCTTCAGCCAATTGTAGGCATGCAGGGAATGCTGGGCTTTGTAAGTCTCTGCCATCTTGTAATGTGTAGGGTATACTAAAATTTGTGGTAATGGAACCAGAGAGATAATACAGCAGGTAAGACTCTTGCCTCGCCTGCAGTTGACCCAGGTTTGAGCCCTAGCACCACCAGATGTGGCCCACAAACAAAAAATAGAGTTTTATACTAAGTCCTATGAAGGAAATAGTTAACAAGGTTAGTGAGTAGGATTTACTGTAAACAAGCAAATGTGCACATAATACACATTCTTGACTGGATACAACAGAAAATAATAGAAATTGTAATTATAGTAAAAAATGGTTTGAGGGGGCCGGAGTGATAGCACAGCGGGTAGGGCATTTGCCTTGCACGCGGCCTACCCAGGTTCGATCCCCGGCATCCCATATGGTCCCCCAAGCACCGCCAGGAGTAATTCCTGAGTGCAAAGCCAGGAGTAACCCCTGAGCATCGCTGGGTGTGACCCGAAAAGCAAAAAAAAAAAGGTTTGATTGGAGCAGGAGATAGGCCTTTGCCTTACATGTGGCCAACCTGTATTTGATATCTGACATTCCATATGGTCCCTTGAACATTGTCAGGTGTGGCCCCCCCCAAAAAAGGCTGAGTAAACCTTAAAGTCAAGATAAATTAGGTTTAATTTGAAATAACAGTGGAGATCTTACCCATTTTGCTTAGTTATTAGATAAACTATAAGGAAAATTCGTAATATATAGACAGTGCATTCTAACATATAAAGTAGGGCTTAGGAGATATATCTATGTTATTGGGGAATCTGATGAAAATAACTACATGACAAAAATGACTACAAAATGACAAAAAGAAAAATTACTACTGTTGGGGCTGGAGCAATAGGACAGCAGGTAGGGTGTTTGCCTTGCATGTGTCCAACCCGGGATCAATCTCCAGTATTCTGTATGGTCTCTTGAGCATCTCCAGATGTGACCCCAAAAAGGCAAAAAAAAAAAAACGGGAAAAAATTACTGACAAATAACTACAAGAGGGTGCATCATACTGATTTGATTCACATACATTGTAGAAGTGACCAAGATAAAAATAAAACTGCCTCTATGATGAGAGTGCTCAAGATTATTATAATAGTGTGGCAATTTTCATCTGTATTATACTATGTCGTTGACGATAGTCACCATGTTAAATATTTTATCTTCAGAGTTAATTCTTTTTTTTTTTTTTTTGAGTTTTTTTAAAAGCTGATATATTTTTTTTTCTTTTTTTTTTTTTATTTAAATTTATTTATTATTAATTAGAGAATCACCGTGAGGGTACAGTTACAGATTTATACACTTTTGTGCTTATACTTCCCTCATACAAAGTTTGGGAACCCATCCCTTCACCAGTGCCCATTCTCCACCACCCGTAAACCCAGTGTCCCTCCCACCCTCCCCAATCCCATCTCCCCCCCCACCCCACCCTGCCACTGTGGCAAGGCATTCCCTTCTGTTTTCTCTCTCTAATTAGCTGTTGTGGTTTGCAATAAAGGTGTTGAGTGGCCGCTGTGCTCAGTCTCTAGCCCTCATTCAGCCCGCAACTCCCTTCCCCCACATGGCCTTCGACTACAATGTAGTTGGTGATCGCTTCTCAGAGTTTATTCTTTGTGCAACTGGAAATTTGTGTTCTTTGATCTGTGTCATCCCACTGTATTCCACCCCTACAACTAAGAGAAACATTTAAAACATCATGACAGTGATGTATTCTGTATATTAGGCACATTAAGCATTAAAAATGATCATTTTTTGATTCTCAGTATACACATTGTGAGTTAAGGTTATCGGAGTTTGGCAGTATTAAATCTGGTCTGGGCCAATCACTAGAATAGAAGCTTCTTAAGGATGGGAACATTGCTCATTGCTATTGTATTCCCAGTACATCATGATGCAGTAGTATACATTAAGTTGTTAATATAAGAACCTGCAATATTTTAATTTCATATTTTATCCTTATTGTTAAGTAGATCCCTTAGCTGGACACTTTTGAAAGAAGACAGTTACAAAAATAAGCCTCTGGTATGTGAAGTTAAAGGAATAGGCATGTAAAATGTGAATAGATAATCTGTTATCTGTGAAGTATTATCTACCTGTGACCTATTTCTTATCTGTATTATAAGCTGTTCTTTTTCTGCAACTGTATTGTTTTCCTTTAAAATTGCAGTGCCTTTGCTACCCTAGAAGAGGAGGCTTGTACAGAACTTGTTCCTTACCTTGCTTATATACTTGATACATTGGTCTTCGCATTTAGTAAATACCAGCATAAGAACCTGCTCATTCTTTATGATGCCATAGGAACATTAGCAGATTCAGTAGGACATCATTTAAACAAGCCAGTAAGTATCTATAATGAATTCTTATGGGAAATATGTGTATTATAGTCACTGATCAACAGGTTAACATCTTTGGAAATTAAAATATTTGGACAGTTCTGAACACTTGGTGATTACTGCATATAGAACTGTCATTCTTTGAAAGCTCATTATCTTGTAAGTAGCTTGGCTACCTAATAATAGTGTACAAAAATTAACAGTATTTATGTACAGTGTCACTTACACCCCACCCACCATCATCAAATTACAATTCTTAGAAAGGCAGCAAGAGGGACCAGAGAAGTAGGACAGTGTTTTGCATACAAATGGCTCTGATTTGATCCCTGGCATCCCACAGTCCCTCAAGCCTTACCATGCACAGCCCTAAAAGCCCCCGAGTACCACCTATTTGGCCCCAAATCCCCCAGGTGTCCCTGGCTTTCTGAGCACTGCTTGGGAAGGCCTTGCCATACAAAGGCAACAAAAGTGTTGATTGTTCAGTGCATTTTTTTCTTTTGTGTTTTAACACTCATAGTGTGGGAATTATAGCATTCCATATGAAGGCACTGACATTTAGAGAGACTAAAGAAAAGGTGCTGACTGAAGGACGTAGAGATAAGGACCAGGAAGATGGTTCCAAGGTTGAAAGCCTGCCTCATGACCTGGAGAAGAAGGCAGCTGGGATAGGGAAGGGACCACTAAGTCAATGATAGTTGGAGGGATCGTTCGGGATGGGAGCTGTGTTCTGAAAGTAGATAAAAGACCAAACATGATGGCCTTTCATTATTTGTGTGGCAAACCATAATGCCCAAAAGTAGGGCAAGGGAAGGGCTTGGGGAGGGGTGGGCAGGAGGGATACTGGGGACATGGTGGTGGAAAATGCACACTGGTAGAAGGATGGGTGTTCTGTCATTGTACGGCTGAACTCAATCATGAAAGCTTTGTAACTATATCTCACTCAGTTGAAAAAAAAAGTTTCCTATTCGTAAAAAATAAAAGAACAGCTGTTGATAATTCTATTCTCTGAATAATCTGCTTTATTTAATTCTTGAGCATTTTTATATCTGCATTTCATAAAATCTGTAGCTTTTAACTTTAAGGAACCATATCTTGACCTCTTCTTTCACTAGAACTTACTATATAAAAAAACAGTGGGAAATTACAATTGATTTACTATGAAAAATAGGGATCAGGGTTATATAGCTCAAGTGGTAAGGGTATCACATATATGTGGCTCCGAAGTACTGACTGGCATGAGTGTCGGACTGTCAGGCCAGACTAAAATGCTGGGAAGTGCCCTTGTAAAATAATGTTTTCTTTTTTAAAAAAAAAATAGTGGTATGGTAGATAGAATACAGCTGTGAAGCAAACTGGGCTCTTAGTTGTTGAGATTTAAAGAAGATGGTAGAAAAGACTGGATAGATTGTACAAATGCCTGGAACATGGGCTTTTCATGCAGGAGATTGGGTTCCATCATGAGCGCTACTTGTGATTCCTGTGCCCTCTATTCCCCCAAGAAAAGGATAGAATGAGCTTTTTTAAATGGTAGTTGATTTTTTTTTTTGTTTATGTAGTCACATCCGGCAGTGCTCAAGTCTTAATCCTGGCTCTGTGCTCAGGAGTCACTCTTGTTATCTTTGTTTTTTAAGTTACATGTAAAACTTAGTGTGCAGGGCACATGGTTTGGGTTTTTGTTGGTGCTGTTTAGTTTTGGGGATGACGGTCTATGCCAAGGATGGAACCCAGGGACTTAGACATTCAAGATATATGCTTTCTTTCCTACCGAGCTATGCACTCACAACCCCTGATTTCTTATGATTTCCCCTACAGTAAGTATAGTGACTGTCCTGGCTCAGACCTTTAGAACATGTGGCCTTTGTTTATATAATGGTTTTGTTATATACTTGGTTTTATGGGTTCTTCGTTTTAAGGATGGTCACTGAAAAGTGAGACTTACCCCTGAATTATGATCAAGAAATCTTTTTCTTTTTTCAATTTTTTTATTTTATAAAGTAGTTCACAATATTTGATTACATTTAATATTCAGACACCAATTCCACCACCATATTTCAAATGTTTCCATCCCAAACCCCAATCCCTGCCCTAAAGCAGAACTGAAATTATATATGTTGTATTGTTGTGAAAATTTGCTGAGAATGCTAGAAAAAAGTATCCTTAGAGGAAGAGTGTGAGGATTGTTGTACTTTAATAACATGTTAAAAGTTGAGCCTTGTGTGTTTGATCAAGCAATCTTGATGCACCACTGCTGGCTATATACATCTACTTAAAGTGCCAAGTAGAGAAGGAATGAATCTCAGAATTCTTCTAAACGGATTTTAACTTTTATAGACCAAAATGAAGTTGTATGCATATGATATTTTTGTGTTTGTCATTGTAAATAGGAATATATTCAGATGCTAATGCCTCCACTGATCCAGAAATGGAACATGTTAAAAGATGAAGATAAAGATCTCTTCCCTTTACTTGAGGTATGCTGACAACATTCCAACATATTTCAGCAGAAATGCATGTCCAAATTTAAAATGGTGGGTATAGGTTGAGACAAAGTATTGATAAAAATTATCCTCAGTATTATGTTAAAATGTTGAACAGATATGTAACTTTCTTGTTAATTTCATTATGGTATGTTTATATTATTACTAAATGGAAAATTTAGTAATAGGCTTATAAATCCTTTTTAAAAAGTTACTGGTATTTTAATCATTTTTATATAGCTAGCCACAATTTTAATGCATTATCATTTTTAATCTGTTTTGTTTTTTTAAATATATGAAAGAAATATACTGGACTTTTTTTGCCTTGTTGGCTATTGCTGGAGCAATAACACAGTGGGTAGGGTGTTTGCCTTGTATGCTCCCAACCTGGGTTCGAGTCCTTCGTCCCTCTCGGAGAGCCCAGCAAGCTACTGAGTATCCCACCCACATGGCAGAGCCTGGCAAGCTCCTCGTGGCATATTCGATATGCCCAAACAGTAACGAGTCTCACAGTGGAGACGTTACTGGTGCCTGCTTGAGCAAATCGATGAGCAATGGGATGGCTTATGTATATATGGAGGGGAAATATATGATATTCAAATAACTGAAGCCATACTATTAAGTATGGTCCTTGAAACCGTTTAATTAACTTGGTTAGAACCAGTTGTTATCATTACAGGGTCACCCCTTTTTATTTCAGGTGTTACCACTTCTGCCATAGATTGACCAAGAGAGCAGTGTCTAATTCTGGGTCCAACAAAACAAGAATATGCCATAGATGGCTAGTTATTTTTACTTTCAGCCAGAGATTCAGAATATGCCTAGTATGTTGAAATCATCGACCAGAATGGAAGTATAAATACCTTTGAGAAAAAAAATGGAGTACATAATACTGTATCTGTTTTGAAGAATAATGTTTATAATAGAAATTTGTTTTTGTTTTCTTGAAGAAAACTTTCCCAAACTGGTTGTCAAACTTAATAGCAAGTAGTGGCATCAAAAAGAGATTTGGAGCAATGACCTGCTACTTGATACTGGTAGAAAAGGCTTATAAATTACTAATAACATATTGTATACATGCTCAAGCATTTACCATATCAAGTATATCCAAAAATTTTACGTGGTATTATTCTTTCTAGTGCCTGTCTTCAGTTGCCACAGCCCTGCAGTCTGGCTTCCTTCCATACTGCGAACCAGTGTATCAGCGTTGTGTAAATCTAGTACAGAAGACCCTTGCACAAGCCATGGTATTTAAAAAATTTTCTTTCTCCTTAACTCCATAAATATTTTTCTAAATCTAGATGGAATATATAAGCCGACATTTCTAGTAACTGATTCAAAGTAAGCGTCTTAAAAATTGTCTGTTTCAGCTGAACAATGCTCAACCAGATCAGTATGAAGCTCCAGATAAAGATTTTATGATAGTGGCTCTTGATTTACTCAGTGGCCTAGCTGAAGGACTTGGAGGCAATATTGAACAGCTAGTAGCCCGAAGTAACATTCTGACACTGATGTATCAGTGCATGCAGGTAAGACTTATTAAAAATAAGTTGAGATCCTGATTCTCTGTGTCACAATGGTATTCACTGCTTCTTCTCTCTTCCAGGATAAAATGCCAGAAGTTCGGCAGAGTTCCTTTGCCTTATTAGGCGACCTGACAAAAGCTTGTTTTCAGCATGTTAAGCCTTGTATAGGTATGACTTATTTTCCTACCACTGTGATCTGGATCTCATATTTCTCTGTCAACTGTGGGTTTTTTATTATACTAAATTTTCACAGAATACTAGTACTTATAAATGTATATTTGATTGATTAAAGCTGTTGACTGTAGCATGCAGGATGAGAACCCCTATTCTTTTTGTTCCTTTGAACTCACCAAGTTATTAGACATTCCAGTGACTGTCATAAAGTTGAAAAAGTATTAATCTAGGGGCCCAAACAATAGAGTAGCAAGTATAGCGCTTATCTTGCATGCTGCCAGGCTAGGTTCCATCCCTGTCACCCATATGTGCCCCTGAGCACCACTGGATATGGCCCCAAAACCAAAGAACAGAACAAAAATGCTATTCTAAATTAAGGACATATGAAACCTTGATGCTATGTGCTAGCTCATAGATAATTTTTTGAGTAAGTTTTTTATTTTTTATTGATATGCCCAACAACAACATAGTTTCCCATGATCAGCCTAATAGATTTAGCTGTTAACAGTAAATGTTCCCGGGGCTGGAGCCATAGCAAGCACAGTGGATAGGGCATTTGCCTTGCACACGGCCAACCTGGGTTCGATTCCCAGCATTACATATGGTCCCCTGAGCACCATCAGGGGTAATTCCTGAATGCAGTAAATTACAGTAAATGTTCCAGATAACATGATTGTTTTAATAAAAATTATGTTTATAAATCATGAATATCATAATTTTATCTTTATTTATTTGAATGTTCTAATTTTAAATAAAATCAACAAATTGGGGGTGGAGACAGCCTTCTGTGAAGGCAAGTAAGAAATTATTTAAGTAATTAACCTGAATTCTGAATTCCTATGAAACTGGATAACCTGCAGGTTTTTTCTTAGTAAATTTTTGTTTATTTTTTGTGATTTAATAAACCTTGGTTTAAAAGTTAATTGAGGGGCTAAAGAGATAGTACACTAAGTATAAGATAGGGCACTTACCTTGTACACAGCCAACCCAGTTTCACTCCCCTGCACTCCGTAAGGTTCCCAAGTCCCACCAATAGTGATCCCTGAGCATAATAGACAGGAGAATATGCCCTAAAAAAATCACCGGATGTGACCTAAAAATTAAACAAATCAGTTCATTGTAAAACATGATTTATTTATGGTTTGGAATTCTAATTTTATTGAGATGATTAGCATATGATATCATTTTAGTTTAAAGTCCACAACTTTGCAAAATTTTTATAGATATTAAAATGATTTCCGTGATAAATTTAACATAGCTATAGATTTTATTGTTAGTAGTTTTGGGGTCATACCCAGCAATGGTCAGGGGTTACTCCTGGCTTCGCACTCAAGAATTACTCCTAGTAATTGGGCTAAATGGGCTCAGAGGACCATTTGGGGTTTTTTTTTGTTTGTTGTTTTTTATTTTATAAAGTAGTTCACAATATTTGATTACATTTTATACTCACACAGCAATCCCACCACCATTACACCTTCCAACCACTGTATTTCAGATGTTTCCATCCTGAACCCCAGTCCCTGCCCCAAAGCAGAACCAAAATAATATATTTTTATTATCGCTGAAAATGGTACAAAAAAGTATCCTTAGAGGAAAGAATGTGAAGATTGTTGTATTTCACGGAGAGGCCATTAAGCCCTTCTATAAGAGATAACTAACATGTTATTAAAGGTTGAGCCTTGTGTGCTTTTATATAAATATCTGTAAAATATATGTGTATTTCCCTCAGAAGGCAATTTGGGATGCCATGGATCAAATCTGGTTAGACGCATGCAAGACAAGCATCTTTATAATTATAAATTCATAGTTAGAATTTTTTCATTTCTTTGTAACATTAAGATGTGTTCTCTTAGTGACTATTGTTATTAACTATGATTGGCATAGTACAGCAAATTTATAAAACTTATAATTGGAAGTTTATAACTTTCAGCTCTTTCACCCAGTTCCCAGTTATGTTTATAAATAGCCATATTCTGAACCTTGAGCAATAAAATAACAATTACTGTTTTTAACTATCAAATTCACTGCTATTAGTGAAAATAGATATTAAATTCTTGTTTTATGAAAGGCTTGTTCTCTATAAATATTTGTGATCTAATTTAGTTTTTCAGTTTCAGCTTGTGTGGGCAGATGTTATTTCTTAAGATTTTATAGATCTTATGTGCCTTCAGATCATCAGATGCCTTTTTTCTTTTAATTTATGTATTTGATTAAATCACCATGTGGAAAGTTACAAAGTTTTCAGGCTTATGTCTCAGTTATACAATGCTCGAACACCCATCACTTCACCAATGCTCATATTCCACCACCTAAAACCCCAGTATACTTCTCACCCTTTCCACCCCCGCCTGCATAGCTGATAAATTTCACTTCATTTTCTCTTTACCTTGATTACATTCCATATTTCAACACAAAATTCACTATTGTTGTTGGAGTTTCCCCCCCCCAAAAAAAAAAAAGCCCTGCTAACAAGGAGCATTTGATAATTAGTTTTCCATTGCTGAGAATTAAGAGATATGGTTTAGGATTTCTGTATTTTAGTAATTAAGTCCAGGGAGATTTATGTTAGAAATTGCATCATTTCCCTTCCTGGGGCAGCATGGGGCTATGGCTTAGTTCACAGTCTAGAGACATTGCTGGAAGCAGTTGCTGGTACCAAAAGTAGTCTAGCTGGCCTCCGGATCGTGGTCGATAAGCCAGCTGCCTGTTTCTTACAACTATAATTTTCTGAGTTAGTGATTTTTAGTTGGCGGCAATTTTCATACTCTCCACTCAATCTCATGCCCCCTCCGTTTACCTAGAAACATTTGGCAGTGTCTGAAGATACTTCGTTATCACTGGGTTGTGGTAGTATTAACTAATGGGAAGAAGATAAAAGGATGTTAGTAAAACATTCTACAACACTTGTGAGACTTTCTTCCTTTCCCCCAGTAACCACATGATCCGAACCAAGTCAGTATTACTGAGGACAAGAAACTCTGGTTTAGATTCACTCATTTTATTAGGACTTAATAATAATACTTTAGGAGCTGAAGAAACAGTATAGGGGTTAAGCCATTTTCCTTGACACTACATACCGTCCCCTGAGCACTGCCAGAGTTCGTTACTGAGCACAGATCTAGGAATATCCCTTGAACCACTGCTTGGGTATGGCTCAAATGTCCTTCCATCCCAAATAAGTAAAAGTCAAAAAGATTTTAATTCTGATGTGATACATATATAGAGATATTTCCCTGTATCAATAAATTTCTGCTCTGGGGTTCAACTCATATAGGGGAGGCAGAATGATTACTTGATTCAGAATTGTCTTTATTTACCAGTGTTGAATATAATGAATCAATCCCAACATCCTCCACAGGCATATATATTGTGCTTCAGAATTTTGGTGGGATTTTCCTTCTCCTTCCCCATCGTACAATGAGTGTTAGTGTGAACTCATTATGCTCATGCTGGGACTGGAGTGATAACACGGTGGGTAGGGCATTTGCCTTGCACGCGGCCAACCTGGGTTAAATTCCCAGCTTCCCATATGGTACCCTGAGCACCGCCAGGAATGATTCCTGAGTGCATGAGCCAGGAGTAACCCTTTGCATCGCCGGGTGTGACCTAAAAAGAAAAAAAAATTGTTCTATGCTGACAGTGAACTTTTAATCAAATTGACTCTTGAGTCATCTCTGCTCTGACAAAGCAGTAGTCCAAACTTGTTTTGTGTGTCCTGCCTCTAGCCTGTAAAATCTTTGTTTTTTTAATTGAGTGGTGTGATTCCCATATCACAATCTTGAGCAGTAGGATAGTTAATTTAAAAGCAAAAAAAAAAGATTTTTAAAAATTGCATATATGGAAAACTAGCTTTGAAGAAAGTTATATTGTGTTTTCTTCATTTTCAGTTTGAACTTTCTCATCTATTGATTGATAGTGATCACTCTGACCAATTCTTCATATCTAAAAATACTAAAGTTTCTGTTCTAAAGAACAGTACTTCATATGAAAGCTCAATTGGCCAGAGTAGATTCCTTGAGTGTCTCAAAATAGATAATTGTTCACACCTTTTTAAAAAATAATACTTAAAAGTAGTTAAGGGAGGGGCTGGAGCGATAGCACAGCGGGTAGGGTGTTTGCCTTGCACTCGGCCAATCCGGGTTCGAATCCCAGCATCCCATATGGTCCCCTGAGCACCGCCAGGAGTTAATTCCTGAGTGCAAAGCCAGGAGTAACCCCTGTGCATCGCCAGGTGTGACCCAAAAAGCAAAACAAAACAAAAAAAGTAGTTGAGGGATATTCTTGATAATCTTTCAGTATCACTATTGCAGACCACAATGCCCAAAAAGAGAGGGCCCAAGGGTGAGAGAGATAAGAAAGGTACCAGCTATAGAGGCAGGTAGGGGGTGGGGGTGATGGGAGGCAACCACTGCTGCTGGGAAATGTACACGGGTGGAGGGATGGGTGTAGGAATACCGTATGACTAAAATCCAATCATGAGAGCTTGTTTGGAGGTTCTAGCAGGGGAGCACAGCTACTCGTATACCCTTGACCGAAGGCCGCTCCATCTCTATTCGGGGAAGGCCGTCCTCTTCGACCGAGCGCACAGCTTCAGGAGGGACGCACATGGAGCGGTGAGGGAGGAAGGAGATACCCGCCTAGCCAGCAAGATCAGCCGAATCAACCCTAGCGATCAATGGGGTGACAGATGTCGCAGCCAGATCGCCCTCACATCCTAAAATCCAATCATGAACAGCTGTATAATGGTCTATCTCACAGTGATTCAATAGAAAAGTAGAAAAAAAAATACTGGAGCTGAGGCTGTAATTTAGCAATAAAGCACTTAACTTGCCATGTATGAAATCTTGGGTTTGATCCCCAGCACTGAAAGAAGGCCTAGATTTTAGTTTCAATCTAGTAGATTTCCTTTAAGTACAATTTACTGCTGTTAAGAAATTTACTACATGGTGTTTTAAAAAAATTTTTTTTCTAGCTGATTTCATGCCAATTTTGGGAACCAACTTAAATCCAGAGTTCATTTCAGTCTGCAACAATGCCACTTGGGCAATTGGCGAAATCTCCATTCAAATGGGTAAGATTTAAGATTTTTTCCCCCTTTTTAATTGTCTTTTCTTAAATGAGATTTATATGTATTGATAAGTGCTATATGAATGCAGTTTGATAAGCTCTAATGTCTGTGTACTGCTTTGAATCCAGTTAATAAAGAGAGCAAAATATTTTACGTTATTTTAACATTTAAATTTTTCTTTTTTGTTTTCTCTCGATAATGATCTAGGTATAGAGATGCAGCCTTATATTCCTATGGTGTTGCACCAGCTCGTAGAAATCATTAACAGACCCAACACACCAAAGACGTTGTTAGAGAATACAGGTACCATAAGACTGAACTGTTACGGTGAAGAGAAAATTAATTTGCCTTTTAATTTTTAATTAAGATGCGTAGAGAAACCAAAGCAAAGACAGCTTTAACAGCTTTAGAGGAAATTAATTTGCCTTTTAATTTTTTTAATTAAGATGCATAGAGAAACCAAAGCAAAGCCAGCTTCAGAAACCCAATTAAGTTGATACATTTTTTGAATTCTCAGTAACGAAATATACTATTTCAGTGGCAATTTCATAACCAGTATTTAAAAACAAAAAAAATTTCTCCCCTTCTACATTATATAAAAAAAAAATTTCTCCCCTACTCTAGTATATTAATATTCCCTAAAATGTACCCCAGCAAATAGAAATTTTGCATTCAGAGAGTAATGGGAGCTGGGAATTGATTTTTTTTTTTAACCTTTAAAAATATAGCCAAAAATAGTTTGCAGTATAGTGGCTAATTGGTTAACTCAAATCTTAAATTGAAAATTTAAGCTATACATCATTCTTATTCAGGGGGCTTGTTTCTCTTTTGCATTTATGAAGAGCATGTTTTTTTATTAAAGAGTACCTTCCATACTATAGAACACATTTCAGGATGATTTCTTTTCATCCTGTTTGAATTTGCTAATATTATGACTGAAAGATCTAAATATTTGTTTCAGTCAGGTATATCCCGTTAAGTTGATCTGGGAATATATTCATACTTAGTGAGGGTCTTATCAGAAGTACTGGTCAGAGATTAAGGTATTCTAAATGAGAAAATTTATTTTAAAGGCATTTTAATTTTCTGTTATTCATTTATCAAAAGTATTAAATCTTAATGTAATTGAAATTGATATGTTTATTGGTATGGAAGGAAATCTTTTATTTATGAGACAGTATGACTGTTTGGCTGTATGGGTACTGTTTATATCACAAAATAAATCAGATCTTTTTTGTTGAAACATACAAAAATCCATATATAGGATGCTTATGAGAATATTGCCAGGTTTTTATCCTCTAGAATGCAGTACCTATACATGACATTCAGATTTGGAACACTTAACATTATAAAAATTACTGTTGAACTTAAAAGATGTCTATTTTTTTAAATGTGAATGCATATTTGCAAATAAATGTTGAATGTAATGTATATTAAAGTTTCTTGTGGGATATCAACTGGTAATTTTGCTATAGTTTTTTAAATAAATTGGCTTTATAAGAATATAATCCTTTGAATTTAAAAAAAACCTAGTTTATAATCTACCTCATAAACTTATAAATTAACAGATTGAATTTATATAATTGAGGAAAGCACTTGGGATCCACCAGATTACTCATACTACAAGTGACTGCAGAAAATGTTTCACTTAATTATTTCTTTAAAATAATTATTTCTATTTTGATCATTAAAATATTTGTCAGTGGCTAATATCTCTGGATTTTAGCAGCTTAATTACCAGTCACTGTTATTTAAAGTCAATTATATAGTCTATCAGTTATTTGTTTTTTTCCAATTAGTATATCCTACACTGAACTTTTTCAATGGACCATCATCTGCTTTATCGCATGTTTCATTGGATTGTTCATACTTGCCTGTTTAATGAGAATGTTGCATAGTTTGTGTCTTTGAACATAGGTTTTCTTTCTCTTGCTTCATATAAATCTGCTGGATTTTAGTATTATCTGTGTAGTTTGCTTCAAGTAATCCTGAAACATTTTTCTTTATCCCCCCCACCCTTTTTTTATGAAAGGTTAACCTGTAAGTTTTTGAGAGAACACCATTAAAGCACCTCATGGTTTGTTTTCTGTTTGTATTTTTTTCCGTTGTGTATAAATGTATTTATGTATGTACCTTTGAATTGCAGAATGCAATTCTGAGTTGCACTTGTTTTAAGCTCTTATAATTAATTAAGTTTAAGGACTTCCTGAATTTTGATATGACAGTATGTTTGATTGAATTTCATATAAAAATTTTTTCTTGTTAAAATACTAGCTAGCTTATCAGTATGATGTTTCATCTACTTTATGCTATAACTTTTACAGCTGGCCAGTATTTTTGTTCCTGTGGTCCACATCTCCCATGACATTGGAGTGGACTTGTCTAAATTTTGTTTATGCTAGATATTATTTTAAATTAGATGGTTAATTATTATTACTGTCTTTTTTTTCTAAGTGGGATTTGACATAACACAGCAATTGTCTTATTTAGTGTGTATCATAACACCTAAAATTTGACAGTTGACTTTAATACTAGGCATCAACTAATCCACTAGTTTGTTATGGAAACTCTTCCCCCCACTTACTCCCCCAAAAAAAAAACTTCCAAAATTCATATTGAAGTCCTATATTTTAACTTTTCAAAGGATGGAAATAACTTGCAAAAAAACATAGAATTGGGACAGAAATTTAACTTTTGCAAAGTGTGTTTGTTTGAGTAAATAGAAATGTACTCGTGCACATTTACTGATATTTCTTGGGGAAAAGTAATAGTGACTAAATTCTGAAATTATAATTGCTTTGAAGAATCTAAATCTATTTACTCATTCGCTCACCTTTTTAACGTAATAAGATATTAATGTTTGAGCGAGAAAAACAATTCATCATGGTTTTTGGTGTTCTCTCAATCTTTGAAGTTTTTTTTAAATTCCTTTGATTTTCCTTTTTCCAATAGTATGCCATATATGTTGCTGCCCCTTATTTTAGGGGGTGGTAATAAACAGCACTGGTGAAATCTTATGTTTATTATCATACACAAATTCTGTTGGTTTCTGTTTCTGAGTTATTTGTTGTTTTTTCTTTATTTTTTCTCCTTCCCCCTCATTTGCTCATGTCTTGGTTGGCGTTTGGTGGTGTATAACCGTGATTGCGTTACCTTAGCAATAACAATTGGTCGTCTTGGTTACGTTTGTCCTCAAGAGGTGGCCCCCATGCTACAGCAGTTTATAAGACCCTGGTGTGTATTATTCAATCTTTTTTTTTTAATTCATTTTTCTTCACTCTTTCTTTCTCTTTCTATCTCACTTTTAGATATATTTTCAGTTGGTTACAAAAAATCACAATCCTTAATCATTGCCAACCATGTGACTAATCTTGTCCTATCAGGTTTGTGAGGTTTTTTTAGTAGCATTGTCATGTATATTTATTTTATGTTGTGGCTAACGACTAATTGATGCATGGGATAAGATTGTCACATGCTTGCTGTGTTTAAAAAAAAAAAGCTTGATTATATATAGATATATTTTTAAAAGGCATTTAAATATCCACCAGTAAAATAAAGATGCATGCAAATTCTACAAATTTAGGTTTTTGCATTTTCTTTTTTAGAATTAATTTGTAAAATTGGATTGCATTAAGAAATACTTGTTTAAATCTGTTATGTGTAAAATTCTTACTTGCTTGGTAATGTTAAAATTAACTACCTACATCATAAGTTGTATAATAATAGTTTATATTGTGGCAGTATATTCTCTGGTCTGCTTCTTTCAATTGATAATCTTTCAATCCAAGTCATTTCTAGTAGTGTTTAATGGAATACAGGTCAAATACAGGATTTTTTAATTAATATAATAATTTATTCTTGACTTAAGCTTATTGGTTATTTAAGAGGGAGATAAATGTCAGTTGTCCATTTCATAGATGCAGTCTATTAATAAGAAAATAAGAATTTCAAGATTTCTATTATATTGAAGGTAGATGGGCCCAACATACAGGAGAAAGGATAAGAAACTTAATCTTTATTAAAAATCTTTTAATAAAAATATTATACCATGGTGCTTATTCCATTAAATACTGTCCATTATTATTGTAATTGAACCTGCTTTTTACTTAAATGCTAAATTCATCTCTGTAATTCAATAGGTGCACCTCTCTGAGAAACATAAGGGACAATGAGGAAAAGGATTCAGCGTTTCGTGGGATTTGTACCATGATCAGTGTGAATCCCAGTGGAGTGATCCAAGTAAGATGTACATCACATTTTTGAGGCTACTAACTCATTCTGTATTTTTTTTACATATTTGTTTATTTGGAGGCTATTGCCAACTCACTGGTACAGAAGTCCTTCCCTGCAGTGTTTTGGGGACAGATCCAGGGCTCCTGCATGCAGAGGGCTCTAGCCCTTTGAGCCGTATCCCCAGCCACAAAATATATCCAGTGTACATTTCTTAATATGTTGTAATATTAACTTTTCCCAACATTTTTTATCATGTAAAAGAAGTAATTGGAAGAGTAAAATTGTAATTTTGTGTGGAGCCAAGGCTTTTTTCATCCACAGTAAGAATTCATTTGCTTTGTACATGTCTCGTTCACAAACATCAAATTGGTGGTAGTTAGGAGAGTGACCAAGTAGTAGGATTCTCTGTTACTTAGAAAGTCAGTAGTGAATAAAATAGAACCAAACCAGGTGTTGAAACCATTACAACTGACCTGGTTAGTTAGAGACCACATGCAATGCATTGGGGTATTATGTGGGCCCTGAGCACTCCAGGAATGGCTGTGGCTATCCTCTAGCACCACCACCCCACACCCCAAAACTGAGTATGGACCCACAACAATGAACACATTTTAGAGTGTATGACTTATTCATTCTGTTTTCTGTCTTTATTTTATGTTTAGACATTTAATTGAAGGGAGTCACACACAGCAGTGTTCAGGTGCTACTCTTGGCTCTGCTTAGGGATCACTCCCAGTGGTACTGCACTGCAAGCACTGCACTGCAGGGGATTGAACCGGCTTTGACTGCATGCAAGGCAACACTTTACCTGTTTAGATTTTTTTTTTCTTTAATTGTGTATCAAGCATGAGTCTAAACAAAACTGGTTCCAACTACAGGACACAAAGCATAAAGGAACATGTTGATTTACACCATGTATACGAAATCAGCAAAATGCAAGCTATGGGACTCTAGGTCCAAGTTCTTCAACAAGTAAGTTGTAAGGAAAAGAAAGCATGGGAAGGGTTTTAAAGAATAAAACTTACCCTTTCAAAAAAATTTTGCTTTGAACATTTTGAACTGAGACCTGCTGTTTCCTATCATCAGTAATGTTGCTTTAATGTTCACTTTAATTTAGAGGCATTGTAAATCACCAGATAATAAAGTTCACATTGATATATATGACAAATATTAAAAACTTAACAAGTTTTAATTGGAAAAAATTGGGGTGATTTTAAATTTGTAAAATTTATATTAACTTGCTATTTTTGTAATCTTTTGTGATCTTGGGGATGGAATCCATGACCTCATTAGATGTAAGACAAAATGAGACGCATTCCTAGGCCATCATTTGACTTACTGTGAAAACAAGTTCATATTGTAAGAGATTATCCCTAGTTACAAAACAAAACACCTTGCATTAACCTTTTTTTAAAAAAATTTTGTGTCATCTTAATGTGTTTTAAGAGTTATCTAATTATATGCTCTATTATGGAGGAGCTTTTTCTCACCAGCACTGTAGTCAGTTTTTTTTCTTCTTTGAATTAGCATTTAAAATACTGTTATTTATATATCTAGCCACAAAAGGACTACCAGGTTAGATAGAGTTGGTGATTTCTAGGGAGAGGGTGGTTGGGATGCTTCTGGTGGTACTCAAGATACTATATGCTTTGTCCGTGATTGAGCCCAGGTTGGCTGCATGCAGGGTAGCATGCTTGCTGCTGTACTAACTTTCTGGCTCCAACTGTAAATAGAAATAAGAGAAATGTCTGCTTTATGTTTCAGTTTTGTTGGTAGGTTTTGGGGCCATATCCAATGATGCTTGGTAGTTGCTTTTGGCAGTCTTAAGGAATAATATGCCAGGAATCAAACTTGTGCCTCTGTATGTAAAGCATGTGCTCAGCCCCTTGATCACAAATTATAGATGGGTATATGTTGTTTTGTGGGGATGGGAGTTATAATTATTTTATTTGGTTTGGGGGCCATATCTGGTGCTTAGAAACCATGGGATCTTGTCCATACTTACTGCATATGAAGAGGGAGCTCTCAGCTCTTGAGCTATCTCATTTTTTTTTGGCCCCTATATAAGACTTCTAATTTTAGGAGGATTGAAGGGGTTAAGCTAAGCTGTACCGGCCAGTGCCCAAGGTTTACATCTGGTTTGTGCTCAGGGATCACTCCTGGCAGTACTTAAGAGACCATATGTTCTTGAAAATAGTAATTTTTAATTGTTCTCTTTGGTTTGTATTGGATACTGTTTATAAATTGGATTTTTTTTTTAAGTTTATCATTTCACATAATCCTCTACCTGAAGATGGGCTGGGGTAGAGGAAGGAGGAGCTCCCAAACACTGCTCTGGAGCCCACTCTGAGGTGGTGTAATCAGTGACTAGACCAGTGAAGAAGTGCAATCTGGTCTCAGCAGTGCGAGAAGCCATCAGGGCAGTTATCATTGGTGCTCTAGGTGCCATAAGGTGCTAGAGATCAAGTTTGGGGCCTTGTACATACCAAGTATTTGCTCCAACCCAGCCCTAGATTCATTCACTCAAAAACTAAGCTTGTTAATATTTGACTAGATCCAAATTATTTCTAGACTGTTAAGCTATAAAATTATTGAATTTTGTGGTTTAATTGAATTTGGTTTCCCACTTGTTTCTGTTCTTGTGATGAACAGAGATCATCACAAAGAGAGACTTTGTGATCCCACTGATGACAAATGGTTAAGTCGCTGGATTGAACTCTTGATTTAGCACTGGACTCCAGATTGTATAATTTTTAAAATCTGATGATTAAGTGGGTGTAGTTTTTTTTTTTAGTTTTTTGGAGGCCACACCCAGCAGTGCTCAGGGCTTACTCCTAAATGTGCACTCCGGAATTACTCCTGGCAAAGCTTGGGGCACCATATGGGATTCAACACAGGTTGGCTGCATTTAAGACAAATGCTCTACCTGCTGTACAATCTCTCTGTCCCTTAAATGAAGGTACTTTAAAATCGGTCAATTTGTTTCTTAGTCCATTGCCGTTATTAAACATTTATGAGACTGAGGCTTTTGTATTATGGTGGAAAATAAAATACCAAAGGAAAATGTTAAATTCCATTATAGACTTGAATCAGAAGTTTCTTGATGGTAGAGTAATAGGGACCACCATTAAATAAATGTTTTAGATACCTTATGATCAAAATTGATTTTAAAATGTTTTACCTGTGGCAGGCTTGTATCATGATATGTTTTCTGAGATTGACATGTCCTTTGATGTTAAATGTCAGTTAAAATGTATTTCTTGTTTGTTGCAGGATTTTATATTTTTTTGTGATGCTGTTGCATCGTGGATTAACCCAAAAGATGATCTGAGGGACATGTTCTGTAAGGTAACAAAGAGCTTAATGATGCATGTCTTGGGATCTTTGAAATCCTAGTTTGAAGTTATTTCATATGAAACTAAAGATTTTTCAAATAACCTTTGTTTATGGTTAAAAAAAAGTTGCGTTGTCTATAAAAACAGCATGTATTTCAAAAACGTCTCAAGTGGGTCACATGGGTCATCTGGTTCCATTATCCCATCTATAAAAAATATTTTTCTTGAATGTGGCAAAGTGAAATTAATGGAATAACTATTGAACAAATCAAGTCCTCTATATAGGATAATGTTATACAGCTTGTTGTTTGTCTTAGTGTCTTTTTGATGAACTCCAGTCAGCACTCAGCCATAGCAAAATAAATAAAGTATTACTTTCCATGTCAGTTACTCTGTACTAAAAATAGGGAAATAGTTGGAGCCATGAACACAAGACTTCGTATATTACAATTTGGAAAAAAATTAATGGCATGCAAATTGTACTGTAGGGGCCAGAGTACAGTGGGTAGAGCATTTGCCTTGCATGTGGCCAACCTGGGTTCGATCCCCCGCATCTCATGGTTCCCCGGGCACTGCCAGGAGTGATTTCTGAGTGCAGAGTCATATGCACCCTGAGCATTTCCGGGTATGGCCCAAAAACTTAAAAAATTGTACTCTATACTGTTTTTTTTAATATATGTTTCATATGACAAAGATTATGAGAGATTGCTTTTAATATACACTATTACTATAAAAGTTTATTTCTTGCAATCTTAACTTTTCAAAGTCATATGGTGAAGTGCAGTTAAGGCAGATGGAAATAGAGATGGGTGGGTTGCTCCAACAGTTTGAAAATGCTGCTTTAAAATGGATGCAATATCAAGACCGTAGTGTTTGATTTCAGGTGTTATACAGATCTGGGTTTTTCTCATTAATAAAATTTTTTTCCTGCTCTTTGCAGATCCTTCATGGATTTAAAAATCAAGTTGGGGATGAAAATTGGAGGCGTTTCTCTGACCAGTTTCCACTTCCCTTAAAAGAGCGTCTTGCAGCTTTTTATGGTGTTTAATCTCACACTTGAATGCTGCAGTCCCATAATTAGAGGTAAGTTGTAAGATTTGGACTTTTTCTTGATGAAGAAACTTGGGCTGTGAACTCAAAACTGCAGAATAGAATAAAACCTACTCATTTTCTTTTTTTTTGGGGGGGGGAGGGGTCACATCCAGCAATGCACAGGGGTCATTCCTGGCTCTGCACTCAGGAATTACCCCTGGCAGTGCTCAGGGGACTATATGGGATGCTGGGAATCGAACCCGGGTCAGCTGCGTGCAAGGCAAACGCCCTACCCACTGTGCTATCGCTCCAGCCCCAAACCTACTCATTTTCTACAGAACTTCAGTAGTACATTATCATGCTATATTGGACCTCAAATTTACATAAGCAAAAGCTAAAGAATGTTTTGTGGGGAACCAGCAATGCTGCCTGGCTCTACTTTGAATATTTATTTTATATTTAGACATTCTTTAGTTGAGGGGAGTCACACAGCAGTGTTCAGGTGCTACTCCTAGCTCTGTGTTTGGATCACTCCAGCAGTACTGGGGAATCACAAGCACTACAGAGGCTTGAACCCAAGGCTTTGACTGCAAGCTTATGTGCTAGTTAGAATATTCAACATTGATTCAACTGTTTTATTTTCTAAGTCTTGCCCTGCTAGAGGTTTCTAACACTGGTTCTGTGTGAGGGGGCAAAAGTGGTTTAGTTTGTAATATAAACTCATAGTCTGAGATATGCCAAGGACTTTCTATATGGTGGTCTTTAGGGGAAAGACCAGATAAAAATTGAATAGTCATGGGCTCAGTAAATCAAAATATTTAATATTCTGGGTCAGAGTGATAGTATAGTGGATAAGGCACTTAAGTGCCTTGTACACATCCAACCCAGTTTCAATGTTTGACACCACATATGGTCCCCAAGCACTGCTGTTTACCTTGGTTACATTCAATATTTCAACACAAACCTCACTATTATTGTTAGGGGTACCCCACTAGAGTCAGATCTGTTGTGCAGAGAAATGAGGTCACGCGGTTTTAGATTTCTGTACTTTTAACAACTAAGTCCAGGGAGATTTCTTCCAGATATTGGATCATTGCAAGCTTGTAAACCCTATCTGTGGTCGTCATAATATGGCGGTCACCATGCCCTTCATCCCCGGAAAGGAAGAGGCGAGAGAGAAATACCTTTCCCCTCCTGGGCGGGCATGGGGCCGCGGCTTAGTTCTCAGGCTGGAGACATTCTGCGAGGAGCTGCCCATGCCGAAAGTAGTTTAGCTGGGTCTGGATTCAAGCTCTTGCAGCTGCGGAGAGGCCGCACACACGTGCGGCCCCCGGAATCACATCTTTGTGGCAGAGATTTTCTCATTGTTTATGCAGAAGAATTTTCCTTTATTATTGGAGATTTTGTGTGCTTATCTACTGCTCTGAATCAAGATCATGGTGCCTTATCATGTAGGAAGTAATTTAAGTAGGGTTGAAAAAATTGTCAGTTAAGAGCGAGGTCAACCTATGAACAGGGGTTGTATTTCCTTTTTCTATGTGTCTTAATTTAGGTTTTCAGTGTTTCTTAAGCTGAAACATCAGACAAGCAAAAATGAGTATTTATTTTGTTTGGGGGCACACCCATATGCCTGGAGTGCATAGTATTTATATGTTTATTAATATAAATATATTGGTGTGAAATACATTAAAGAAAAAGAGGTGTCTCAGCAATCACCTTTTTAATTTGGACCTCTGCTCAAAGAACAGCTCTCCCAATAGTCTGGAAAAAGGTTCAGCCTGTTTGGGTTGAGCAGTGACCCTTAACAAAAGAAAAACTTAAGGCTTTATATGATTTGGTTATAGAACAGCCCCTTTTATTAACTAGCTCAATGTTCTAACCAATGATATTCAGCCACATAGGCAGAATATACAAATTATCTTAGTCAACAGAAACAGTATCAAAACTAATGGATGTAACTATTGTCCTAGCTACCTATTCACATTTTCTATGGGCTTCTGCATTATCTTTGGAAAAGGCAGGAGCTGTGATTACTCATTTGTTGAAAGCATTTGCTGTTATGGGTGTTCCTAAGACAATGAAAACTGGTAATGCGCTTGCTTATACCTCTGCATATGTATATGTAAAAATATATATAAATGTAAACATGTATATGTATAATACCAAAAGCTGGAACAATAGTTAACATCCACTTGCTTTGATACTGTTTCCCTTGATTAAGATAATTTGCATATTCTGCCTATATGGCTGAATATCATTGGTTAGAACATTAAGCTAGTTAATAAAAGGGGCTGAACAGGCTGCTGTGGGGCACAACACCAGAGACATACATATGCAGAGTGCATAGTGTATCCTGGCTCTGCACTGGTGGAGAGAGGGAGTTTTGGGGCTCAGTGGAGACCGTATGGCTGGGGTGCCAGGGATTGGACCCAAATCAGTTGCATGCAAAGCAAGCAGCTTACTCCCTGCACTATTGCTCCAACCTCATCCTTTATTTTCTTGATTTTTGCTTAATACTAGTCTATATTAATATTGATCAAAAATAGATGGTGTTTTTACTCTCACTAAGGAAAGTTGGTTAAATAGAAAATGTTATTTAATCCTGGAGAAAAGTACCTTACTTATATAGGAACTAGCTGGTTCCCTCTGGGGCCATTATGTATGCTAAGGGGATTAGAATGATGACTTTCTACAAGACACATTCTAAGTAAATGTGTTGCCTTTCTTCATGTCCCCAACTTGGATGACTGTTCAGTGAGCCCTAAGTTTGTCAGTGAATGGTATAATCATAGACTAGGTGGTTTGTACAATTTCTTGGGTTTGGTTTGGTTTTGGTTAAAGATAACATTGTCCCTTGACTGATTTTCTGCTCCACTGGCTTTTAAAAAAGAAACACACTAAAGTATAAAATTGTTTCATTTTTTTTTTTTTCTTTAGGTCCTTCAGTCTTGGAGACCATGAGGGAGCCTCTGCACCCAGGGAAAATGTTACCCTTTACAGGGGGGAAGGGTAGACCAGTAGGGAATACAGTACAGTCCCAACCCTACTGGGAGGGGCGGGAGGGAGGTGTTGCCGTCACTGTATTAAGTCGATGTTGGGAAAAGTTTTAACATCTGGAGCCTTTGTGGGTGGAAATCTGTCTCCAATTCAACTCCGCACTGGATGTGAAGAAGCAAAACAAAACAAAAAACAACAAAAAAAACTATTCAGTCTACTCACAAAATAGTAGTACATTCTGGAATATTATGGGGAATTGTACCAAACAAGAACCATATAAATGATGCACAGGGGTAAGAAGGAGGGATATTCTATAGCGCACGATAAAGGAAGCCTAAGAACAGGGGTTACAGATAAGTCAAGAAGTTTTTTGTTTTTTTTTGTTTGGTTGGTTGGTTTTTTTTTTTTAATTTAAAGGTTTTTATAAATTTTCCCACATGATGGGGCTTTTTTTTTTTTTTTTTTTGCATGCTGATGAAGAACTACACAGATGAAGCCTATTAGAGTTAGTCAGCTTGCCTTCCCATAGAAACAGGTTCTTGGAAGTTACAATTTTAAGGTACCCCAAAAAAGTTGGAAATAAAACAAAACAAATTTAAACAATGAAGCACCCTGTGAAATGCCAAATGAGTCACTCCTTTTACCTTTGTGGGGTGGGCAGGGAGGGAGGAATAAATGGGGTTGGGCATATCAAACTAAAGATCAACATCTTTTGCATTAAAACATTAATGTAGTGGGTATAATTTGATGGTTGTACTTCATTAGATTTAATTTCTAGGCCAAGATATTATTTTTAAAGTGCAGTTTAAGGTTCAGGCATGCATTCTGGCTCTCATAGTGACTGAAAGTACTTTATTTAAATTAGTGGGAAAGTAGCATGCTTGCATCACATAGAGTGAGATTGGTATTCATTTACCTCTGTTGCGCCAGTTTGTGTTGCCGTTTACCAATTCAATATAGCCCTGCATTTAAAAATTCCTTTTTAAGATTTGTGGATTTTATTTTTTATTAAGAATATAGATATAAAGTACTGTAGTTTACAGCTAGGCCTTGAAATAACTTTTTAGGATCTGTTAGGAATAAGATTGATATTGTATTGTGTGTAACCTGCACAATGTGGAAAGCTGATATACCTGTGCAAAATCTTTGCCTCTGTGCTGTCAGTGTGATGTGCTTTCTGCATGGTTATATACTACTAGTGATTTTATCAGAACTCCTCAAACTTAAATTACATGGTCAGAGATCTGTAAGAGGCTGCATAAATGTTAGTTGACACATAAAGACAATTGTAGAAGTTGGAAACATGATTGCTATATTTCAATGTTTATCCCCACTCAACTTATTGCCTTCTAAGCTTTTTTGTTTTTGTTTTTGTTTTTTGTTTTTTGTTCAAAGCATGATCTTAAAGATATGTTTAAGTTAATGGATGTAATGCAGGGTTCCTACACTGTATTGGCGCATGTTGGTGGCCCTATGTGCCCTAGGTATATGCACACAAGGGTGCAAGTAAAAAGCTACAGAGTGAAAGTTTGTTTGGATCCTCTTCATTTCATTTGTTTAGCTTTTCTGTTATTTTTCTCTACTTACATGTATTCCTGTGAATAAATCCTTGTTAAGTTAACCCTTTACTTTTCCTTCCATGTGTATTTTCTTATATACTGTGAATGTGAAAACCTAACTGGTACACTTGATCTTGTGTCCATATAAAAGTGCAAGTCTTTATTAATTTGGTTTGCCTGAACAGTGTATCCCATGATGATGAAGGAAAATGGAGAGATTTTTTTTTTCTTTTTGACTCTGCTGGTCAGAGATGAAGCCACACCTTTCCATTTTTCAATGCTGCATATTTAATCTGCAACAAAAATATTAAGCCATAACAACCTTTTTATATTTTAGTTGTCACCTTCGCATTGCAGAATAAATACCGAATAACCATTTTTATAAGCAGTTGCTCCTCTTTGCATGGTTCTATTCTTCTAAAGGTGTTGAATGATACAGCCATTGCACTGAAGTTTGAGCTGTATGCGTGTGGATTTATAAATACCGTTTCAAAAAATTTTAAATGCATGGTAGCATGCAGAAAGGTTTTTGTTGTTACGTGTGTGTGTGTTTTAACATATTCTTTACCTTCTTTCCTCTATCTTGGCTTTGCAAATTTCAGTCTGTAGACCCTGAAACTCATCCATAATGTATGGTTTTTTAAATTATAAGTTGGATCCAAAGCATATGTGGCATTCTGCTTTTTTAGTGCCATAACTTCATTGGAAGTTCAAAATCTGCTTCCTAGTCTCTAAACCCTAACTAGCATTACTATTCTTAAATACAAGTAACACTCTCTATATAATTTTTTAGTATATTCAAAACTTTCATGGGAGATATTTAATTTGGCATATAGTAATCTAAATTGAAATTAATGGCAAAATTCTTTGCCAAACATTTAAAATATTTAACCGGAAAAGCAAAAATCCTACAATAAAATTTATCAGGATCTATAATTGGCAGTTCTGCATCGACTAAAAAGCAATGTTGTCTGCTGTTTGATTAAAAGTTGATTTCTAATAATTAGACATACAACATTAGAATATCCATTTTATATTAACCTGTTTTTAAATTAATGGAAGATTTGAAAATAAAGGTTTTACCCTTGAAGTTAATTTTTTTCCTGATATGTATATCAGTTATGTAGTATATAGTATGGGAATTTGCAGAAGCCATTTAAGTTATCTTTTGAGGTAAGCTCTGATTTAGCATTTATTGTTCTGATAAAACAATACATCATGGGATATATATATAAAGCAACATAATACTTGTGGTGTAGTCTTAATAGTCTTGAATGTTGACTGAATGCCTATGAAATTGTGAGTTTGTCTTTGTTACATTCCAGTGTTTCTGCCTCTTGGCATGCTTAAGGCACGGCTTACTTCATCTGCTCCTTACACACTAAAGTGCTGTTAGTGTGCTCAACTTCAGAAATAGCCGCTGCTAAGTGATGTAGATTTTCTACTTGAATATTTTTATGTTGTAGGAACCTCAGGAGGTCAGTGTTTACTGTTTTATATATGCCTTCTTTTTCCTGTTCGAGCTTTTCTCTTTGAAGGATTCTAACAGAACAAAAGCTGCTGATCAACCTAAGTTGGAAACAGAAAGTGTATTTTATATAATTTAAATGCATGTTTGGCAGTTCCATGTTTTAGTTCATTATTAGTAAGTGAACATAGTGCCACAGATATTCATTTATTCAGGAAAGAATTTTGCTTTCTGTATGTCTAATCTTTAATAACTTCATACTGTATAAAAAGGAAATCACTTTTTTATATTTTTGGTTGATTATTTCCCAAATAATCAACATGTAAATAATCCTTAAGAGCCAGTTCTGATGCTTTACATTACTGCTACTTAATTTTGTGACGCAAGTTAGATTTCAGAAGAATAGATTTAAAACACTTAAGCCATTACATCTTAAAAACAAAATAAGTAGCATACATTTTGTAATTAACATATTAAAAAACACTGTGATTTATTTGTTAAGACTTTTTCATTGATCAGAATTGCTTAAATTGCATATATTGTAAAATAGGATCAGATGTATATTTTAAAATAATTTCAACTGACTTTATTGAAATGCTTTGTCTACTCAGTTATAAAATATTCAGATACAAGTTTTATCTCAGGTGAATACTCTTGTATTCTTTTTGCTTTGGTAACATTAAAGAGACATTATACTCAAATTCTTTGTAAATTTAATTTGGACTTCATTTTCATGAACGTACCAAGATAATACAGTAGATATTTTTCTGTTGGGCACTAAATTACCCTCTATAGTCAGGATTCCAGAATTAGACTATGTCTTAAAACTACCTTTAGCCTAAATTTAACTTAAATCTCTTACCATATAAAAAGTGGTTGGTTGTGGGGTTTTTTATTTTTTGGGGTTTTTGTTGTTGTTGTTGTTTATTTTGGGGGGTTTTGCTTCATATAATTAACATATTCATATTGAATGTATTAACAGATAACGGTGCAAAAACATTCTTCCCAAGAGAAGAGTGTATCATGCATAATTGCAACTAAAATCTTTCCTTTAAGTACTTTAAAATACTGCTTTGCATATTGACTTTTTTCTTTTTTCTTTTTTTTTTTTTTTTGGCAACTAATACAAAGGGGAAAACACTAATAACTTGCTACTAGTACTGTTACCAAAGTATAGGCATTGAAGTCTTTTAACAAAAACTGTGATCTTCAGATTAAGGAAGGGCCTGTAATAATCTAGATAAAAATTTGGTCCATGGGCCAGAGATATCCAGGTGGTAAGGTACTTGCCTTGCACGTGGCTATGTCAGCCATGATGCTTGAGCAAATCCCCGGCACCACATATGGTCCCCTGAGCACCGCTGAGTGTGACCCAAAAACCAGAAATAAAATAATATATATATAGGGTCTGCAAAAGCTGTTTAACAAAAAAATATATATATAACCAATTTAGGATTAGTGTATTGGATGGAGATTTATCTAATGCCTCTTTAAAATTCAAATATACATAAAAATTTCATTCACTTGTACACTTTGCAGGTGACTTGTGACTAATTTTTTTGATCTTACCATTACTAGTATATGTAAAGAATTCTTTATGCCTAATTATTATGTGTATTAATTTTAAGGTACACATTTAAATTATTACAGCCATTTATTGTGATTTGATCCCAGAATGTATTTTTTTAATGCATGCATGATTTTGAGGGAAGTTAAACTGGTATCTTTTTTTTTTTCTTTAACTTGTACATTTTAAAACCATACCAAATCTATTTGCCAAGTGTTATTTAACTAAATAGGAAAACTGTAGTTTCCCTTTTATTACAATTGTTGATCACCTACCATAGAATGCCCTTATTCTGTGGCTTGGTATAATGCAAAATTAGCTATTTGCAAATCTAATTATCTTCCTAAAAGCCTACTACTGCTATATTAGGGTTCGCCTCTAAGGCATAGTTGGTCCCCTTCTAATACCAGCCTCAGAAAGGGGTTCCACTGCACTTTCCCTGCATTACTGCTTTATTTTCTTTTGTAATATATAACCAAATTAAGAGTGGATGATTTTTATGGTGATAACAATTAGACTATACTGTATAATTAATTTTACGTGATAGATTGTGAGAAGAGATGTTTAAACGTGGTTAATGACTTCACTTCATATTATAAAACTTTTACATTTAATTAATATACATGTTAACATCGGGTGCAATAATTTAGTAGTTTTAGCTTTAGTTATAAATAACTGGATCTTTCTGCTGACAACTTAGGTTGTATGAGTTATGCTTAAAAAAAGCTTTAAATCTGGTGTTTCCTGTACCTGCCACACTATGTTAGAATGTATCCTTCAAACATATCCTCCTGCAACTTCTCAAACTGTACTAAATTGATATTTCTTGAAGTCTAACTCTGTGCTAACAGATCTTCATTTTAAATAGAATACGGTTTTAATTTTTGATAAGCTGCTGAATTTTAAAGAGAGTTTTTTGGGGCCACCAAATATTTTGGATCATGCAGAGAATATATATTGTACTGTAGTAATTTTGTATTTACATTTGTATGATGTGACATAATAGATGTGAATGTTAATCACTGCTTGACTATGTTAATAAAGTTGTTTAACTATAGATGTTTCACTCTGATTTTTAATGAAAGGAAATGAACTTTCTTTCCCTCCAGTTTGGGTCCAGATAGATCTTGTGCTGGTTTTTGTTTGAGGTTTGTTTTAAGCTTAAACATTAGTACATTTTTGTTTAATACCTGTTTTTAGTTGAGTACATATTTAGTTGAGTACATACTTCCCTAAGTTATGATCTAACTCCTACTGTTAACAAGTTTCTAAACAGCTGGTTCTAGATTCAGTTTTGGGGTGGGGGAGATGGACTCATACTGTGCTGCCAAAGTTAATGAAAAGGTGAAATTGTGAATAAAGCATGATTAAGGGTAGATTGCATGAATGTATGAATGTGTACTAGTATTCTCCCAAAAATTAAGGCTTGCAATTTTACAAATCAATATTGATAGAAAAGTAGCTTCCCTCTCAGATTGTAATACATTGTTACAGTTGCATGTTACTAATTACAACTAAGTATATTAATACATTTTAGGGGAAATGTGTGCTCAATTTTCTTAGTAATGTGAGTTTTAGAACAGAAAAAGATTAGGAGGATTCTTTCAGTGAAACTCAAAAATTCAGGGGAAATAACTGATCTATTTACTTTTATTATCTGCACATAATTAAGGTACCTCAAATTTTAACATTTTAGTAAAACAAATTATAAAGGTGGCTTTCTTCCTTATACCTGTTTTTGAGCTGACATGATTTTTATCTTGGTTTGGTTTGAATTCCAGTAGTTTGTATATGTACATTTAGCAATAAATAGAAAAGTTGCAGTTGAACCACGGGTCTTTGCTGAGTTTAGTGGGTTTTGTTCCTTAATAAAGAAACTCTTAAAGCTGTGTATCATTCTATAATCTCTTACCTATTTTGTGTTAATTTGTCACAAACTCCTAGAACTTCCACAGAGATAGATCTCCAGTGTTCTGTTCAACTCAAAATGTAAATTCACATATTCTAAACAATTGGCACAAATGATACAGAAAAGATAGTAAGTTAAAGTCAGAGAAGGCACTGGGCTGGAGAGACAGCACAGCCAGTAAGGCACACTTGCATGTACTCAACCTGGGTTTGATCCCTGGATCCCTGTATCCTAGCCAGAGGAGTGGTCCCTCAGTGCAGAGACAGGAGTAAGTCCTGAGTACTACTGCATATTCACCATCCCCCCACCAAAACCAAGAAAATGAGGCATAAGTAGTGCTTAATACTTGACCAGGTATACTGGTCAGTTTTGCCCTTTGAGGTGAGGCCATTGAAGGTTCGTTGGTTCTATACAATGGGGGGGAAAAGGTCACAGTTGACTGTTGAGAGATGAGGGGAAAGAGAAGAAACCAGGCTTTTGGTGTGAGCTGAGCATGAGAAATGCTGTTAATTGGAAAAGTTGCATTTGGTTTGAGATATCCATGAAGAATGTTGAGGTTCAGGGGGTTATAAGTTGGCGATAGATGAAAAATACAGTGTATAAATGGTGCTTTAAACCACGAAATTGAACAACATTTGAGGACAGACAAGGAAAGGGTCCAAGGAGCAAATCTGAAACTCAGCACTTGCCAGGTGGTAAGTGAAGAGATTGCTATGAAGCTGAGGGGTAGACTGCAAGCATGAGAAGACAATTGCAGGTAAGACACAGCTGTCTAAGACAGGCTTACAGGCCTAAAATTTGTGACAAAAACTTTAGAGAAACTCATAGAAAATCGTTTTTCAAAAAAACTGCAAGAGGAGGTAGTGTGATAACACAGAGAGTAGGGCATTTGCCTTGCACGCAGCCAGCCGAGGTTCAATTCCCAGCATCCCATATGGTCTTTTTGAGCACTGCCTGGAGTAATTCCTGAGTGCATGAGCCAGTAATAACTCCTGTGCATCACCAAGTGTGTGACTCAAAGAGAGAAAAAGACCTGCAAGAATTCTAAATGAAATATTTTTTAAATATGTAAATAGGTTACTAAGACCTTCAAGCCAACACACAAAGAAAAAGGGCATACTTTTTCCTGGGGGATAGAAATAGGAAATAGACATTTTTACTAGGAATATAAGTACAATATGAAAGGCAATTTAGAAGTAAAATTAGTTCACATGTGCGTATGTATCCTTTGGTCTATAATCTAGCGTATGTAGTAGTACATAAATAAGATGCTAAGTATCTTCACTAGTTGACAATACGAATTAACGATGAATACTGTTTCTCCTCTCGGAGAGCCCGGCAAGCTACTGAGAGTATCTCGCTCCCATGGCAGAGCCTGACAAGCTACCCGTGGCATATTCAATATACCAAAATCAGTAATGACAAGTCTCACGATTGAGACATTACTGGTACCTGCATGTGCAAATCGATGAGCAATGGGATGACAGTGACAGTGACTTCCTCCTCTAGACACTTGGAATAACCCTCCCATGCCAGAAAACATACAGACTAGTATCAGTATTATAATGCCCAAAATAAAAATGCAACTGTTCTTCAGGATGGGCAAAATTTTAAACTAACACTGAGCAAAAGAAGTTTCAATACTCAGGTGAGCTATTTACATGGCAAAATGCAAAGCCTGGAAACCAGTATGTCAGCTATAGAGCGCATGGTTTCAGAAAGTCAAAAGCAGTAAAAACTGGTGCATGTATGTGTAGTAACAAATTTCAGATGACTACAGGTTGGAGAACTGAGCTTGGAATCAAAAAATCTGGGAAATAGGTACATATTGTTATTTTTTGTTTTGGGGCCCCACCTGCTATGTATTGCTCAGGGGCTACTCTAGGTATTCAGAGGACCTGTGCTAAGAACCAAACTTGGGCTCTTGCATACAAAGCCCTTGGAGCTATCTTCCTGGCCTCTGCATGGACATTTTGACCGGGGCGGGGGGTGGGGGGGTTGGGGCCACACCCTGTAGTGCTCAAGACAGTCCTGGTCTGAGCCCAGGGATCATTCCTGGTCATGCTCAGGAATGATAGGCACCAGGGATCCTACCAAGATGGACAGCATATAAAGCAGGTGCTTTAACCTGCTGCAATTCTGCTGGCTTTAGATGGGGAGGAAGGAGGCTCACAAGTAGTGGTAGGAGAGCATGGGAGGCACACCCCTGTGGAGGTTTGGTTGCCAGTTCAGTGCTAGAACCCAAGGATTCTGTGGGGCTCAGAGCCTGTACCATGCTTGGGGACCTCCAGAGCCACACCCAACGCTCAGGAGACTATCTGGTATGATGCAAGCATGTGTTTTCATTCCTGTACTTGCTCCCTCCTGCTGATATTCTTCAAAGGGTCCATAGTAGTCCAGGAGGTCGCTGACAGGGCTGGAGCACATGTTGTGCAAGCAGTAGCCCCCCCGTTTGATCCCCAGCACCACACGGTTCCACCTAGTGGAAAGTAGCCCCTGAACACTGCCGGCTGTATTCCCCTCCTACCCTTCAAAATCCCCAAATAATAAATGGCACATAAATACATATTTCACACCATGTCAGATAAAATCATCTGGTAATCTTATGCAGGTATCCTGCCTTCCTACCCTCCCACAGCAAATTCATCTCATAAATCAAGCCTGAACAAAATCAAGGTTATTAACCCTACCAGGAGTGATCCCTGAGCACCATTGTGTGTGGACACAAATTTCCCATTATTTTCGTCAGGGGTTCTCTCTCCCCCATAAGACTTGGTGGACCATATGGGTGCTGGGGGTTTTAACCTCACTCCGTGGCTCATGTTCAAGGCAAATGCCCTACTCGCTATGGCTCTCAAGATATTTTCTTCTTTTATTCCTCCTCCCCCCCACACACACAGAGCGATGCTCAGGGGCTACTCCTGGCTCTGCACTCAGGAATTACTCCTGGCAGTGCTCGGAGACCATATGGGATGCCGAGGATCTAACCCCAGTCAGCTGTATGCAAGGCAAATGCCCTACCCACTGTACTATCGCTCTGATCCCCCTTAAGATGTTTTCTTAACATTTCTTTATTATAGCTTAAGCTTCCAAAAATTTAAGTTGTGTTCTCATGCCATGTGAGAAAGGGGAAAAGTTTATTACGCCTTTGTTCTATAGATAATAGGGTTTTATCAGCCGCGTGCAAGGCAAGCACCCTACCCACTGTACTACTTTTCCTGCCCCAATGGTCATACATTCTTGAGGTTGTTTTTGTTTGACAGCCGCACTCAGCTGTGCTCAGAAATTACTCCTGGCTCTGCATTGAGAAGTCACTCTTGGTGGGGCTTAGGAGACCATATAGGTTTTCCTGTGGGGATCAAACCCAGGCTGACTGCACACAAGGCAAGCACCCAACCCACTGTACTATCAGCCCATAATAAAATTAAGTGAGTTTCTAAGGATCTCTCTTCATCAGAATTTAATGGATTGCAGGGGGAAAAAATTGAATAACATGCATAATCTGGGTGTACTATTTCTCAACCACCTTGAGGTTCTTCAGGCAAACTTGGGTTTTGGTTTTGTTTGGGAGCTACTTTCTGTGGCTCTGCGCTCAGGAGCGACCCCTGGTGATAATCCGAGAACCATATGTTGTGCCAGAGATTTGAGTCCGAGTGGCGACTGCACCCAAGCCAAGCCAAATATCTTATCTCCTGTTTTATCGCTCCAACATTTAAAGTTAACTGTTTTTTTTTTTTAAGTAAATAGGATAAAACTTAATTTTCTTTTTTTGTTTGTGTTTGGGGGCAGCACCTATAGGTTGGTGTTGAGGTTCAGTTTCTCCCAGCATTGCTCCGGGAACCATGTACTGCCGGGATTCAGCCTGGGCCTTCTCTATGCAAAACGTGTGCTCCAGCCCTTTTGAATTGTCTCTCTTGGTTTCAAACTTAATTTTCTATATTAAAATTTTAGTTTTGAGATCCTCGGCTAGCTTACTTTAATTATGCATAGCACTGTGTACATCAAACTATTTCCACTAGGTGGAGCAATTCATGAGATTCTCAAAAAAATGGCGTTTTTTGCAGGGCCATGCCCCTCTCACAGGAAGCTTCAATGTGTTTTGTTTGTTTTGGGGGGAACCACTTCTGGCAGTGCTCAGAGATTCCTCCTGGCTCTCTGCTGAGGGATTATTCCTGGCAGGCATCAGAGATCATATGTGGAGTCAGAGATCAAAGGGTCAGTCACGTGCAAGGCAAGCACCCTATCAGCTATACTATAGCTCCAGCCCCACCACAGGAAGCTTTCAGGACTCAGGGAATCTTCAAGATCTTCCTTTAAGCCCAAATACTAGTCCTATGCCACCAAAAGCTTTGAAGTCACCTGAAAATCTTTAAAATGTTTAAAATTCATATCCTGGTTTAGTAAGTCAGATTGACCTAAGACTGCACTGCATTTTGAAAAAAAAATTTTTTTTTTGTTTGGTTTTTAGTCGAAACCCAGAAGTGTTCAGGGGTCACTCCTGGCTCTGTGTCTAGTTCCTGGGGTGCTAGGCATCAAAGTCATGTCAGTCACATGCAAGGCAAACACCTTACCCGCACTAATATCTCTCCAGTCCCCAAACTGCATTTCTGACAGGTTCCCAGGTGAGACCTTGCTGCTTATTTTAGAACCCTCAGTTTGAGTTGGCAAGAAGGACCTAGACAATTTTTGGGAAATTGAAGCCCCATATGACATCAGGAATTAAATAGCTAGTATGTCAGTTTTGCAAGAGGTCAGAGGCTTTGTGTATTTGGTTTATTCCAGTTTCTGCACTGCCCCCAAGTAATCCCTGAAACAAAAGTAGATTCTTTTAAAGTATTTGTTGAATGAGTAAGTGAACGAGGACAGTGTCTAAGGGCTTTTTTTGTCTATTATCTCACTTCATCTTCTTGACAGCCTATGAATGCAGTTCTGTTATTCCTATTCATAGAGAAGGACTAAAATTCTATGTAGTAGAACCAGGATTTGAATTCAAATCATTAAATGTAACACCTTGCTTTTAACAAAAGTACTACACTACCACCAATTTTTTTTTTTTTTTAAGATAAGCTGTCTCTGAGATGTAATCTCAGACTGGTATAAACACCTATTGTCCAGAGATGAGTTGTAATCTGACAGAAAGCTGGGGCTTGCTGTCCCAAAGACCAAAAGCGGGGTTGGAGGTGGGGGTGGGGCAGTGGGGGGGATCGATGCCCATGGTAGTACTCCAGAGCTCATTCTCACTGCACCTCCAGCTTTCTGAAATGACGTACAGAGCGGCTGTGGGAAATGAACAGTAGGCATTCCGCTAAGACCCACTTAGGGTTTCTGCGGGAATAAGGTATGGGTCCCTTTCTCATGCAGCTAAAACCCAGGAGTTTCATTAGCCGAAGGAAAGAATGGTTGTGATCTCATTTCGAGGTGATTGTGTCACTGTCACTGTCATCCCATTGCTCATTGATTTGCTTGAGCAGGCATGAATAACGTCTCCATTGTGAGACTTGTTGTTACTGTTTTTGGCATATTGAATACGCCACGGGTAGCTTGCCAGGCTCTGCTGTGTGGGTGGGATACTCTCGGTAGCTTGCCGGGCTCTCCGAGAGGCACGGAGGAATTGAACCCAGGTCGGCCGCGTGCAAGGCAAACACCCTACCCACTGTGCTATCAGTCCAGTCCTTCGAGGTGACTAGAAGACAAAAACCCCTGATGGGGTCTTGGTATTGGCATATTGAACAATTTTCCCTACCTTAGCCTGCAGGCCACCCGGGTATTCTGCTGGGAATTGCTCTTCCCGTTACAACAGAAGAAAGCTTTGCTTCATTTCCCCACTCGGCTCCTTCAGCCCACTGTGCTATAGAGCTACCATTTGATTTCATTTGCAAGTCTAGTAAAACGGAAGATGGCAGTCTCAACCTTCTGTATCTATGAGAAGTTGTCATCATATGGTGGAGTGGAACTGATAAATTTAAATGTTATTAATAAAGTTCACTTATTAAACAAATTTCCCAAACTAAATTCTATTTAAATGTGTTCTGATTGAGAGAAATTTCGTGGGGTGGGGGTGGGGGGAGATGGGAGGTGTGTTTTGTTGTTCAGGCCACATGTGGTAGCACTCAGAACTTACTCCTGGCTCTGCACTCAGGGATCACTCCTGGCAGGGTTCAGGCAACCATTTGGGGTGCCAGAGCTCAAATCCAGGTCAGGCGCATGCAAGACAAATGCCTTATCCTTCCTATCTCTCCAGCCCTTTATCCCAATACTTAAGAGAAGTTCTTAATGGGTACTTGTCCTGTATGTGGCCAACTTCAGTTCCATTGCCAGCACCACATGGTCTCTGAGCACAGAGAGCCAGGAGAAGCCCCCGAACACTGCCAGGTGTGGTCCCCCAAAAGACCCTAAAACCTGGGGCTGCAGTGATAGCACAGCAGGTAGGGCGTTTGCCTTGCACGCAGCCAACCTGAATTTGATACCCGGCATCCCATATGGTCTCCTGAGCCCCCCCAGGAGTAATTCCTGAGTGCAGAGCCAGGAGTAACCCCTGTGCATCACCAGATATGACCCAAAAAGAAAAAAGCACTGTAGCACTATTGTTCATCAATTTGCTTGAGCAGGTATCAGTAACGTCTCCATTTTAAGACTTCTTGTTACTGTTTTTGGCATATCGACTACTCCACGAGTAGCTTGCCAGGCTCTGCCGTGCGGACGGGTTACTCTCGGAAGCTTGCCAGGCTCTCTGAAAGGGACGGAGGAATCAAACCCCGGGTTGGCCGTGTGCAAGTCAAGTGCCCTACCATCAAAAAAAAAAAAAAACACAACCCTAAAAACAAAAGAGTTCTTAACATATTCATATTGCTTCCTTTCTTGAGTTCTTTCAGTTAAATCAAATTTTTACAAGTTTCAATGTCCTTTCTACCCCTTCCAGCTCACCTTCTGCTCGAAGGCCCCCTGCACAGCAACCTTTGTTCTGCAGACAGAGGTCAGGGAAGAGCCATCTGTTCCCTGCATCAGAACTGCTTTTCCTCCTTCCCTGCTGAGCTGGGATCTGTCTTCCCAGCAGACTCCCCACTGACACCTACAGGAAGATCTGTCTCTTCGCTGTCCTGTGTCACACTTGTTTGCTCTCCTGAGTATCCTCAGTCTTACATGTGTCTGTCCTTCTCTTGTTTCCCACCACCTGGACAACTTTCTTCTGTTCTGAAGGCCAACCCCCAGCAGTGCTGGTTTCAGGGGCCCACAGGGCTCTGGCCAGCAGTGCTGGGGGCGGGGGCTGAGGGGTGGGTGGAGCCCAGGGCTTCTCCCGAGCAGGCCTGTGCACCACCCCTGGGCCCACCCTGTCCAGACTGTGACAATTTAGAAGAGTGTTGGCAGGTGCTACCTCTCCATTTTGATTCTCCTGTGTGTTCTCGTTACTAAGGGGAGAAGTTAGGAAATTTTGGAAGAATGCTACAAAGATAAGATGTCCCACAGTCAGTCAGGGGATAGGCAGAGGACAGCAGGTGCCATCCCTGGTAATGGTCCCCTGAGCACTGGGTTCAGGGCAACTCATGGGTGTCTCAGCAGGGAGGTTTCTATTCTCTCTCTTCCTACTGTCTGTTTTTCGGAAGTAAGTCGAAAAGTCCAACTCACTGGGGCCAGAGTGGTAATACAGTGGGTGTGGCACTTTTCTTGTATGCGGCTGACCCAGGTTCAATCCCCAGCACCCATATGGTCCCCTGAGCTTACCAAAGTGATCCCTGAGTGCAGTGCCGAACCGGGAGTAAGCTCTGAATCCCACTATGTGTGGTCCAAAAAAAAAAAAAAAAACAAAAACAAAAGTCCAGCCCACAATTAAGAGGAAGGAAATTAAGTCTCATTCTCTGAATGCTTCATATCTACAAATGTGAGTTAGAAGTTCTCCCTGACAAGGATATGGCCTTATTTCATCATTTTTTTCAGTCATTTATTATTAGAGCAGTATGAGTTTATGGGTATTTGTGTTATTTTTTGGGCTACAGTCCAACAGTACTTTGTGTCTCACATTGTTCTAGTTTTGACCACTGGGGTTGAGTTCTGTGTACTAGTGACATGCCCCATCCTTTTTTGATTTGTTTGGACACCACATTTGGCAGTGCTCAGCACTTACTACTTATTCTATACTCAGGAATCACTCCTGGCAGTGCTCAGGGAACCATGTGTGGTGCCAAGAATCAAACCAGGGTCGGCAAGTGCCTTAACCCCTATATTATCTCCGGACCCTTATTATTTTATTGTAAAAAACACAGAATTCTTTTTTTTTGGGGGGGGTCACACCCAGCGATGTACAGGGGTTACTCCTGGCTTTGCACTCAGGAGTTAATTACTCCTGGTGGTGTTCAGGGGACCATATGGGATGCTGGGAATTGAACCACGCGCAAGGCAAATTGCCCTACCTGCTATACTATTGCTCCAGCCCCCAAGAACACAGAATTCTTAATAAACTCATTTTATAGTAAGAAACTGAAAATATTGTGAACATGTTTATGTTTATTTTTATTACCCACTTCCTGACACTGAGGTATGATCCAGACTCACCTTGTACAAAGCCTGCTTGGTTCCTCCACCGGGTTTTATGGTCCTACGGGTCTCACTGGGCAGAGCAGGGAAATGCGTCTGTGCTAATCCACCTCTCTGTATATCCCCATCTGTGCATAAAAATCAGCGTAACTTCCAGCTGGAGAAATAGCAGGAGGGTAAGGCACTGGCCTTGCACATCGCTGACCCAGTTCAATCCCCAGTACTGAATGTTCTCCCAGCACTGCCAGCTGTGTCCCCACCTCCCCAAGCACCCCAACATAAAAATAACTGCACGCTATCGTCTCCACCTCTAAACCATTCCAGTCTCACCTCCTGCTCCTGTCTTGCTGTTAGATTATCTCCCTCAGAAATAAATCATTCTGGGGCTGGAGCGATAGTACAGCAGGTGACACTTGTGTGACAAACGGCTGATCTGAGTTTGATCCCTGGCACCCCATATGGTCTCCTATCCACTGCCAGGAATGATTCCTGAGCCCCCCTGGGAGTGATCCCACCCCCCATAAAAAAAAAAAAAAGAAAAAGAAATCCTGATCTTCATTTCTTGGTTTTTTTGGTTGCACTCAGTACTGGGAATTAACCCCACCAGGGCCTCACGTAGGCGAGGCAAGTGCTGTGAGCCACGTCTCCCACCCAACAATGATCTTCAGTGTAGTTACTTATTTTTCAACCGTACTGTACTTCCCAACACTGTGAGAAGCAAATCAGAGTGCAGGCTTGCACACGGTTCTGTCTGCAGCCTCACTTGGGCTGGCCCATTTCCTCAGCTCAACCTTCAGGGGGGTCAAGGAACACTGGGAATGGTCACATCCACTTGTCTTCACCTTTCTCTTGCTTTGGTTCCCATTTTCCCAATATGTACTTGAAACCTGCATATGGTAAAAATTCTGTGGGTTTTGACAAGGGTAACAAATCATTCCTTCACCCCTGAGTCGTAGAGGGCAATTGCGTGATTCTGAAAATCATTCCCATGCAACATCTTTGCAGCCAAGGTTGTTTTTGCTTTTATTATTATTATTATTATTTTTAATTGTAGGAACTCAGAAGATGGGCCAAAGAGACAGCATAGTGCCTGGCATGCAGCTGACCAGGGCTCAGTCCCCCACATCACAAGTGGTTCCCCTGAATCACCCATCCAGGAGTCATCTCTGACAACAGAAAGCCCTGTGCACAGCCGGATGTTGACCCAAACCCAAAGAAACAGAGGAAAAAGTGCCATTATGTTCACTTTTTTTTTTTTTTTTTGCTTTTTGGGTCACACCCAGCAATGCACAGGGGTCACTCCTGGCTCTTGCACTCAGGAATCACCCCTGGCGGTGCTCAGGGGACCATATGGGATGCTGGGATTTGAACCTGGGTCGGCCGAGTGCAAGGCAAACGCCCTACCCGCTGTGCTATCACTCTAGCCCCTATGTTAACTTTTAATAAACAACTGGGAAAATGCATAGTAAGGACCTGGTGAAGCTAGAGTCCTTTCTTCCTCCAGCTCTGAACACCCACGGATCTGTTTCATCCCTTTAGTTTCACCTTTTCAATCATGTCATATAAATGGAATAATTCACTATGTAGCCTTTGATTCTGGCTGCTTTCACTTTGCAAAATTGCTTTTAAGGTTCATCTATATTGCATGAATCAAAATGACTCATTCCATTTTATTGGTCTGTAGTTTTCCATAAATACAATCGATTTATTTTTTTCACTTGTCAAAGAAGTGCTTCATTGTTTCTGGGGTTTTTTTTATTACTACAGATAAAGTTGCTATGAACCTTCACATACAGGTTTTTATGTCAACATAGGTATTGGCTTTGATGAGTGTTAATGGGTAAATACTGTGACTATGTTTTCAGGTGCTGGGTGTTGAACCCAGACTGTAATCAGCCTTGGGAGACCTAATCCTCAACCTTAAATACTGTGGTTTGAAGTCTAAGCTTAGAGGCAGTCTGTAACAAACCAATAGATTACGAAGAGCCAGAGAGAGTTCAGAGGTTAAGGGATCTGCCTTTCATGCAACTGTGGCCGCAGCAATGGTTCAAATCTCAGTACTGCATATGGTCCTCTGAGAACCTCCACGAATGGCCCCTGAGTGCTTACAGGGGTGTCCAACATCCCCGCCTCCCCCCAAAAAGAAGTAGATCATTGATATTTTTTTTCCTGAGCCATTTGAGAACAAGAAATGCCCCCATTTCCACAATAATTCATTATATTCTTCCACAACTATTCTTTCACTTGAATACAGGAACAGGATCTGATCTGCATGCTCATTTGAATTTTACTAGAAGCAAATTATGAACGAAATTTGCTTATTATGGCTTATTATGAATGAAAATGTTGAGGCCATTTATTCATCTGGGATGGGGGGCAAGGGGTATGCCTCTGTTCCTTTCATCTGGAACCACTCAGCCACTGTATTTTATGGTTTCATGGCATTGATATTTTTGAAAAGAAAAGCCAATTATTTTTAGAATGTGCCACAATCTGGGTTCCTCTGTTTTCTTCCTTGTGGAGTCAGGAATGTGCATTTTGGGCAGAACTACTGATCAAGAATAGAATCCACTGCCCATTGGGTACTCCCTATTTGTTATAGGACTGTGGGTGAAACCCAGGTTTTGGTTTGGGGGCCACATTCACTGCTGGACCTAAACCTAGCTCACAGCTCAGCATCGCTCCAATGTGGAGGATTTAGGACTCTGTGGTGCAGTGATCAAGCCTGAGCCTACTGCATGCAAATGATGTACTTCTGATCTTTTTTTTTAATAATATAGGAGTACTGCTATTTGTTCAACCATTGATTAAGCTGATTGAATTGGACATGAACTTCACGTTACTTTTTTTTTTAAATTTTATTGTGTCACCGTAAGATAGAGTTACAAAGTTTTCATGATTGAGATACAGCAATATAATGATGGAACACCATCCCTCCACCAGTGCACATTTTTCACCACCAATGTCTCCAATATGCCCTACACACACACACACACACACACACACACACACACATCCCAGTCCTCACCCTGCCTCTATGGCAGACAGTTTCCATAGTACTCTCTAATTTGGGGCATTATGTTTTGCTTGAATTTTCCTACCACCATTCAAGCCTACCTGCCAGGGGCAGACGCTAGATACTTTATTTTCCACTGCTCATTTAGAATATCATGACAGCTCATGTGGTCGTGATTGTAAATGTAAATTTCTAGATTGTAAATGGCTGAGTTCCAGAGACATCTCTGTATGGCACTAATCCATTTTGGGATTCATTTGGGAATCTCTGGACCAGGGCTGTTGGTATGCTAAGACGGTGCCCGGAGGCAAATTATGGACATGACATCCAGTCTGCTGGGCTGGCGGGGACCCGGGGAGGGACAGCCAGGATCCTCTGCTGCCAGGTGGCCTGGAGATTTAGTCCTGGAACCTGCATGGGGGGCGCGGGGGCCTTGCTTGTGGAAGCTCTTATTCACCCAGATTCCGTCTGGAGTAAGTGGGGAGACTGCACCTGCTCCATCTGAGTGTTTCTTGTCTTTGGACTCTCTCCTCCACCTCAGCTTTGTTTTGGCTTATTTTTGCTTTTTATTCTTTAGGAGAGGGGACCACACCCAGTGATGCTCAGGACTTACTCCTGGCTCTGCACTCAGGAATTATCCTGGTGGAGCTCAGAGGACCATACAGGGTGCCAATGATTGAACCCATGTTGACCACATGCAAGGCAAGCACCCTACCCACTGTACTATCTTTTAGCTCATTTCTGTTTTGATGCCACATTTGGCTGTGCTCAGCGTTTATTCCTGATTCTGTGCTCAGGCACCACTCCTGGTGGGGTTTGAAGGATCATATGAAGTGCCAGGATAGAACTCGGGTAAGTTATATGTGCATGTATGTGTATACACATGCAACTCCCCAGTCAGCAAAATGTCAGCAGCAACATTCAAAAGAAACAAGAAGGAAACAAATTTCTTTTAATTAATAAAAATATGTCCGGTCAACAATGTCCTTGATCTGGAGACTTCCCAAATGAACCTCAAAATGGATTAGCTCCCTACAGAGATGTTTCTGGACCCCAACTATTTAGAATTCCAGAAGCGTGCAGCCGCAAAAGAGGCCGCGCAACCTCTCATGATGTTCATAATAAGCAGTAGAAAATAAATGATCTAGCATCTGACCCCAGCAGGCAGGTTTGAATGGTGGTGAGAAAATTCAAACTAATGGTGGTGGGAAGGTGTAATGGTGGTGATATTGGTGTTGAAATATTGAATGTAGAGGCTGAAGTGATAGCGCAGTGGGTAGGGCATTTGCCTTGCACACAGTCCACCAGGGTTTGATTCCCAGAATCCCATGTGGTTCCCTGAGCACCGCCAGAGGTAACTCCTGAATGCAGAGCCAGGAGTAACCCCTGTGCATCACTGGGTGCGACCCCCCCAAAAAAAATAAACAATGGGCCACACCTGCCATGGTGGTCCTCAGATCTCCTGGGGGTGGGTGTGAGTAGGTGCCCCTCCCCCTCCCAGAGCACACCCCCTTGTTAAGGCACAGAGACTGCATGAGAATTCCTCACTGGAAATTTTCCTGTTTCCCTTTTTAATCTATTAAGGAAATCTGACCAAGAAACAGCTTGTCTCTTGGAGAGAGAGGAGGGTACAGCTCTCAGTTGAGTTATGCGTGCACACTGGACTTGGCTATCACCAAAAAGGAGACTGAGTCTCCAATGTGGCTCACAAAGGACTTTTATAGACTAGTTACAGGCTACTTGAGAAACCTTTTTCATTTAACATACACATGGGTTACTAACATGGTTGCTAACATACACAATAATTGGTACAATCAGTAATTAATATGACTTAAGTTCCATCGAGGCATTTACTAATTGTTTCTGTGATCTTGTTCCTGCTCACAAAGCCTGATCAGACTTGTCCCCTTGCTCTGTTCTGGCCATAACTTCGTGACTGACGGCTCATTCATCTTCGCTCAGCTTCTAGAATGGTCTACTTCCCAGCTGCAGCACTGGCCTCATCTGTTTCTTTCATACCCTTTTATTACTTCGTTTCTTTTTCACTGTCTTCAGAGACATTTTTCTTTCTCACTGTCTTTGGCCAGTTCCATCTTTGGTCCTATCTAATCTTCCATTTTCTCCTCCCCTGGAGTTGTAAGTTTTAATGATATTGAACTGAAGGTTCTAGTTAATTATTATTAAAATCTGGTGATTTTACAGTCCCTAATTCCTTGCTCATTATTTTCATTCTCTTTAAAATGTAAACATGCGTGGCATGGTTGCTCACTCTCTAGATTTGATCTCTTCTATATCTGAATCTGTGTATTTGATTCTGGTATCTCTTTCATATAAGATTTTCTTAAGTTTTATAATTCTTCCCCCCCTCTGTTCTTATATTCCTGAGCTTTTTTTCTTGTGGAAATTCTTGAAGCATGAAATGATTACCCTCCAGTGAGGATATTTGTTTGCCTCTATTACTTTTTTGGTAAGTGAATAACCAGAATCACTGAAGTAAACTCTCTGCTTGAGTTGGTTTTGTTGTTATTGTTGCTTTAAGGTAACATAAATTCAGAGTACAAATTCATGTGAGTGCTAGCTAGTGGTTATGAATGTTTAACAGATGCAAATGTTCTTCTCGTCCAGTGTGAAGGTCGGTAAGTCAGTTTTCTTGTTTTCCCTCTCTTTATAGTCGGTTTATTTTTTGTTCACCTTGACCTTCATAGTATTTTGTTTGGGATTTCAACTTGTAATAAAAGACATGTTTTTTTTGTTTTGTTTTGGGCTGGGATGGAGTTGGGACTACACCTAGCAGTGTTCAGGTGACCATGTGCATGTCAGGGATCAAACTTGGGCCTCCTGCATGCAAAGCATGCACTCAGCCCATTGAGTTCTCCAGCCAGAAAGGGCAGGGCACGTGTTCATGCATGCATGTGTATGAGTTTCTCTGTGTGTGTGTGTGTGTGTGTGTGCATGTATATGTTTGTCTCTGTGTGTGTGTGTCTGTGTGTGTGTTTCAGAAGGATGGGGTCTATAGACCCTGTAGTGCTCAGGGCTTAGTCCTGGCTCTGCTTAGGGATCGCTCTGGTTGTATTCAGGGGGTCCTATGCAGGTCCAGGATTGAACCCAGGTGAGCCTCTTGCAAGCAAGTGTTTTACCCCTGTACAATCTCTGTGGCCCAAAGATCATATTTTAAATTACTAACAAGATGATGTAAAGTTGATTCAATAGATTGTGTCGTAAACTTGGAAAACTTAAACTCAGGTCTCCATACCATGCCTTGAATGAAATGACATTGAGAAGCTATTAAAGATTTGAAAGAAAAAAGCAAAATCAGAGAAAGACTATGTGTCTGCTGGTTCTAATCTTCCTTTTGTGAAGCAACTACACAGTTTTCGGTCAGTGGGGGTGGGGATTTGATCATTATCAGAACCTGCAGCTAAACCCGTTTACACTGCTCCGGAATTGTGGAGACAACAAGCAGATGATAGCCAGGAACTTCTGTTGCTGCACAACAAATCAGCCCAACTCTAACGGCGTCGAACAGCAGTATGGGCTGGAGCTGGTGCAGGGCTTAAGGCAATTGCACACCAAGGACCCAGGTTCAATTCCCCAGGCACTGTACATGCATCCCTAGGCACCAATGAAGTGTCCCTAAAACCAAAAAAAGAAAAAAGAACGTGGGCTTATTGTCAGCCTGCCTCTTAATTATGACCTAGGGGTCCAGACCAGAGAGGCCATTCTAGAAGTTGGGATCCATGGAGCACTGGGATGTGAATCCAGCAGAGCTGAGCCTGGGAGAGGAGAAAATGTTCTCCTGTCTCCAGGAAAGTACCTGCCACCCAATGTCCCTCTGGGGTGTTTACTACCCCAGAGGCTGGGGGTGTTCCACGAGAAGAGTATACCTGCATTCCCATATTAGTGCCCAGGAAGAGTCAGATAATTCTAGAAGCTTCTGCACAAAACTCTCAGGATGGCAGGAGAACCAGCCTTGGAGTCAGTAGAGCAGGTGATTTTTTTTTCCCTCCTCTCTTTGGGCCACACCCAGAAGAGCTCAGGGTTAACTCCTGGCTCTGTGCTCAGGCATCACTCCTGGAGGTTCGTGGAGGTCCATATGTGGTGCCAGTGATCAAATCTAGGTCGGCTCGTGCAAAGCAGGAGGCTTGACCCTTGTACTATCTCTGGTGCTTTGTGTGTACTTTGTGTTCATGTGTGTGTTTCTGTGTATGTCCGTGTGTGTATGTTCATGTGTGTGTTTCAGTGTGTCCATGTGTGTGTGTGTGTGTGTGTGTGTTCATGTGTGTGTATTTTGCTTGGGCCACTTCCAGCAGTGCTGGAGTTGGGGTGGGCTTTCCTGGCTTTGTTCTTGGGTTTTGCTCCTCATGGTCCTGGGGTCCATGCAGTGCAAGGCTCACACCCCCGCTTCCTTCATGTGCTCTCGGCCTGCAGTGCTCTCTCTCACCTGAGCGGAGGAAGTGACTGCTAAGAAACAAAGGCATAAATTCAGAGAAGGGCCTCCAAGTCTTGGCCTCCGCTCCAGATCCCACTGATAGGGAAAAGAAATAGAAAAAGAAAATCAAAGCAGTGGCTGGAGAGCTACTATAACAGATAGGGCACTTGCTTTGCACGCAGTGGACCCAGATTGGATTCCTGGCACCCAGTATGGTCCCTGATGCCTGGCTAGTCATGACTCCTGAGTGAAAAGCCAGGAGTAAGGCTAGGTGTAGCACCCCCCCAAAAAAAAAATAACAAACAAAAAAGAAAATAAAAGAAATGCAAAGCAGCATAGGAAAAGCAGAAAGAGGGAGAAAGAAGACCTATATAGTAAGGACTTGAGAAAAAGAATGAAATGCGGGCTGGAGTGATTGCATAGCAGGTAGGGCATTTGCCTTGCACGCGGTCAACCCAGGTTTGATTCCCAGATCCCATATGGTCCCCTGAGCACTGCCAGGAGTGTTTCCTGAGTGCAGAGCCAGGAGTAACCCCTGTGCATCGCCAGGTGTGACCCAAAAAGCAAAAAAAAAAAAAAAAAAAAAAAAAAACCAGGGAGATGGCTTGCAGCCCTCCGGCCTCCTGCAGGGGCTGCTCTATCGTGCCCACTCAGATGAGAGGCAAGGCTGCAGGTGTCTGACCTGGTCATTATGGGCTGCAGAACAGGTGGCGTGCGCGTCTCTCCCCAACTCCTGGTCACCAAGGCTCCATTTCTTGCTTTGAATTGGGCAGGCAACATCATAGCAATCATTAAACACTGTAAATCAGGGCTTTCTCCCTCCACCCCAGAGCAGGCAGTTAACCATTTACCTAGGTGTTATTACTTCAGAGGAAGCCTCAAGGAAAAGGAGGGCCAGAGAAACCATCTACCTAGTGTGAGTAACCCTCTATTGAGGCAAATTCCTGTAATCAAAATAGGCAGCAGATGCCAGGTACACAGGAATTCTCAACTGAAGTGAGGAAAAGAGATATCTGCTTTGAAACATGAAATTAAAATATCTGATGACTCAGCTAGTGAGATCCACTCCAGTGGTAGAGCATGTGCCAGCATGTGCGAGACCCTGGGTTCAATCCCTTGCACCAAAGGGCCACCTGAACACTTTTGGCACGTGGCTTGGTGGCCTCCAGTGTTACTGTGCCAAGTGCTAGCTGGAGCCCAAGAAACCAGCCAGCCTGAGCACTGTAGGGAGTGCAAGTCTGGTGAGCACTGCAACCCAAAGGCATCCCAGCACCACAACTGAACCGTGTGCCTCTGGTGAGCACCAAGGCCAAGTATGTGAGCACCACTACGAGATGCATGACCCCTACTGAGCACCCAAATCAAGTGTTTGATCATCACAAACAAGTAGGTGTGAGATCCCCTGCCATCACAATCGCCACAGAAACTGAAGGAGAGAAGGGGAAATGAAAATAAATTAAAAATATGACATGACTGCTAGCTTCATTATCAGGCTGGTTATGCAATGAATAAATTAGAAAATTGAGTGCTCCTTCCAAAACAGTATGCAGAGGGACAAGGCAAAAGAGAGTGAAAAAGAGGGAAAGCTGGAAGAGACAAAGGAAGAAAGAAGTGATGGTAAGAAGAGACATGGGTGAGGGACCAAAGAGTGAGTGCAGGAGGGAAGACACTTGCCTCGCATGCAGACAGGCGTGGTTTGGTCCCTTACACTCAGGAGCCAGTCTCTCCTGAGCACAGTTCCGGGAGTAATTCCTGGGCACAGATGGGTATGGCCCAGAAATGAAAAAACGAAAGAGAATTAAACAAAAAGAAAGCAACCTGGGTGTGGCACAGAAAGATAAGCTCTATGTGACAGAGCGCATGCTTTACATGCAGGAGGCCCAAGTTTGAACACCTATATAGCAAATGGCTCCCTGAGCACTGCTAGGAGTGACCTGTAAGCAACAAGGCAGGAGTAGTTCCTGAGCACCATCAGGTGTCGCCCAAAAGCCGAGGGAGAGGAGATGGACAATAGCTCTGAAAGTATATGGGTAAATAATTTCATTCTTTCAAACACTCAAAGAGGGGCTAGAGCAATGACACAGCGGGTAGGGCATTTGCCTTGCATACGACCGACCCAGGTTCAATCCCCAGCATCCCATATGGTCCCCTGAGCACTGCCAGGAGTAATTCCTGAGTGCATGAGCCAGGAGTAACCCCTGTGCAAAAAGCAAAAAACAAAAAGCAAACAAAGAAAACCATTCAAAGAACTATGAACATATTTCAGAACTAAAGAGGGACTTGGACTGAACAGATCTATTAGATGTCAGAGATCTATAATGAAGAATTATCTGCTGAAGTATTCAGATATTACCAGGACAAACAAAAGAACTTTTCTGCTGATTCTTTAAAGTTGCCCATAATTTACAAGACTGAGAAACAGTGATGCCTATGCCATATCTGATGAAACTGAAGCTATGGGAAGCTAAAAGAGGAAGAAAGATTTCCCCACAGTGCAGAGATGAGACAGAGATAGAGGAACCCAGAGAGGCAGAGCTGAGGACACCAGCAGTAACCACGAGGCTTTAGGGAAGCTCATGGATAGGCTGGAAATCGGTGGGTGATGGGACCCACTCAGGGCAGAAAGGACCGGCCTTGGAAGCACGAGGCCATGAACTGGATCTCCACATGCACTGAGCTGGGACCTGCAGCCTGTGGAGGGTTGGGGTGGGGGCGCATGCAGAGGGGGCAGGGGAGGTGTACAGCAACTGGAATGTGAGATCTCTCTCTGCTGAGTACCTCAAGAAAAGGCGTGTGGGGGCTGGAGCAATAGCACAGCAGGTAGGGTGTTTACCTTGCACGAGGCCGACCTGGGTTCATTCCCAGCATCCCATATGGTCCCCCGAGCACTGCCAGGAGGAATTCCTGAGTGCAGAGCCAGGAGTAACCCCTGAGCACTGCCGGGGTTAAAGCAAAAAAAAAGAAAAAGAAAAGGTGTGTGTGTGTGTGTGTGTGTGTGTTATTGGACCACAAGCAAGTGTGTGTGATCCTGCCCACCCTTGTCATTGCAACTGCAGCAAAGGGAAGGGAAGGGAGGAGAACTGGAGACCAAGGGAAAAGAATCCCCTTTTTTGCACAATGGCAAGGGGCTCTGCTGGTGGGAACTTCTGAGGAGACAGTGTGCTGCCGAGAAAAAGCTGAGGAAGTACTTTTGAGCAAGAAATATCCTAGACTAATCATATTTTTTCAGGAAGCAGTGCGTTGTGGAGAGGGAGGAGAAAGACTGCACTGTGGCAACCCTTGGACCTCAAATTGCCTAGTGGAAGGCAAGGCCTGAAGGAGCTGACTCACTCCCCTGCGATGAGGACGTTCTGCTGACCACCAGCGCAGCCCCAGTTCAAGCAGGTGACCAGTCTGTGGAATGCTCACCTTCTTGAAAGCTGAAGAGTAAATTTGGGGGAGTCAGGAAGAGAAGCTAGCACAAGAAATATAAAAAGAGACTAAAGAAGAAAATAAGTTGGGGGGACCCCAAAAAATTTTCATTGTGGGACAGATAAAAATTGAGACTAGGGTCAGAGGGAGGCACTTGTCTTGTATACAGCCAACTTGGGCTTGATCCCCGGCATCATATGTTTCCCTGAGCCCATCAGGAGTGATCCCTGAATGCAGAACCAGCAGCAAGGCCTGAACACAGTCCAGTGTGGCCCAAAAACAAACAAAAAGAAGGGGAAAGGTCTGGAGAGTGTGTTAGTTTAGTCCCAGAATATACTCCGATAAATAAATATTGAAAACACTGACATTAGATAAAGTGTTATTCAAGGGAGTATTTAAGAAGGAATATTTTTTTAAATTTTTTTTTTATTTTTTTGCTTTTTGGGTCACACCCGGCAATACACAGGGGTTACTCCTGGCTCTGCATTCAGGAATTACTCCTGGCGCTGCTCAGGGGACCATATGGGATGCTGGGACTCGAACCCGGGTCGGCCGCGTGCAAGGAAAACGCCCTACCCACTGTGCTATTGCTCCAGCCCAAGAAGGAATATTTTAGATATAAATTTTGAAAAGAGTTGCAGATGTGGCCATGACATTTGATGCAACATCAAGGACTCAGCACTACTGCAAACACAGAGGGGCAGCTCCAGACCAAACATGGAAAAGGTCTGAGTTATGAAGGAGCAGGGCCAGGGAGAAAGGGCAGCAGGCAGGGCGCTTGCTTGCATGCAGTGGACACAGGTCTGTTCCCTGCACCACGTATGGTCCCCCGAGCACATTAGGAGTAAACCCTGAGCCAGAGCCAGGAGTAACCCTCAGGCAGCTGGGTGTGGCCCAAATACACACACACACACACACACACACACACACACACACACACACACACACACACACGACTGGTAAGTGGGCCAGTTAGTCCCAGCACACTGTCACTGTCACGGTCATCCCATTGTTCATCGATTTGCTTGAGACGGCACCAGTAACATCTCCATTGTGAGACTTGTTGTTACTGTTTTTGGCATATCGAATACGCCACGGGTAGCTTACCAGGCTCTGCCGTGCACGTGGGATACTCTAGGTAGCTTGCCGGGCTCTCCGAGAGGGGCAGAGGAATCGAATCCAGGTCAGCAGTGTGCAAGGCAAATGCCCTACCGCTGTGCCCCAGTCCCAGCACACACACATCTATAAATAAATGATTGAAAACACTGACATTAGATAAAGTATCATCCAAGAGTGTATTTAAGAAGTAATATATATTAAATATAATTCAAAATAAAATTCCTTAAGTGAGCCTTATTTCAACAGACTGAAGAAACATGACATATTATGGGCAAACACTGCTTGTCAGATACCAAAGTCATTTTTTTTTCAAAATAAATACTTTGCTGTTTTAGTTATTCTTTTAGAAATCAGCTCTTGTGTGATAATTCAAGTATTTATAAACCTCCTGGATATTCTTTCAAAGAATATTACTAACATTTCAGCTACTCTTGTTTAAAATTTCACACAACAAAATTTAAAAGAAATTGAAAATGCTAAAAGAATTATTACAATAACATTTGGTTGCTACTTTATGTATTTATTTAACACATATAAAACTTAAGAGGAAATCATCTTCCTTTTTTTCACAAAAAGTTGATACTGGTTGAAAGTAGATTAAAATGGCCTATTATGAGGAAAACAAATCTGAGTTATTTCTACACCTGGCAATGACGAGCGGTGACTATTGGCTCTGGACTCAGAATTGCTCCCTGTGGTGCTCAGGGGACCATATGGGATGCTGGAAATCAAACCTGGGTTGGCTGCATGCAAGATAAGCGCCCAGTCAGCTGTTCTATCACTCCAGTCCCCATTTTCCCTTTTATTCCAAGATCTGGGCACGGCAAAGTCCCTGAACCCCCAGGGTCTGGGACTGCCTTTGATCTGAAGAGTATCTCACCAGGAGGAAAAAACAGGTTTTGTTAGGATGTTTTTATTTGGAGATAAAAGCAGTGGAACGCCTATGACAAGTTAAGTTGTAATAACTCATACATCAGGGGTCACAGTGATAGTACATCGGGTAAGGCGTTTGCCTGGCATGCGGCTGACACGGGTTTGATCCCCAGCATCCCATATGGTCTCCTGAGCACCGCCGGGAGTAATTCCTGAGTGCAGAGCCAGGAGTAACCCCTGAGCATCGCTGGGTGTGACCCAAAAAGCCCCCAAACAAAAACAAACTCATACATTAGAGAAATCGAAAAGCCTTTTGGAAAGGCAGCTTGTAAAGAATGATGCCAAAAGGGAGAAACAAGTCGGTCTTGTTTCAGACTTCTGCACAGAATGTTTGCTGCTAGGAGACTGTAGAAAGGTTCTATAAAACTGAGGAAATGATGATGACGTAAAGAAGACGCAGCTGACACAGTTCAGTCACTGCAGTAAAAAAGGCGACAGGAGAGGTTGGAGAGATGGGACAAAGGTGAAAGCAGCTGCCTTGGCTCCTCAGCACCATCTGTGGTTCCCCAATCGCTGCCAGGAACCCCTCCTGCCCAAACACAGTGCTGAGAGGAGCTCCTGGGCTTTGTTGGGCGTGGCCTCCTCCCTCCAAATCAGGCACCAAGGAAATATCTTTTTTGTTTGTTTTGTTTGGGTTTACACCCAGCAATGCTCAGGGGTTTTACCTGACTGCTCGGGGATCACTCCAAGCAATGCTCAGAGGACCTTATAGGGTGTTGGTGATCGAACCCGGGTTGGCTGCTTGCAAGGCAAGTGTCCTACCCACTGCACTATGCTCCAGCCCCCAGAAAAATATTTTTGTTTTCTTTTGTTTTGAGTATACACAGAACTGGCACCTGTGGTGGTGGTGATGCTGTGTCGTCCCCCATCACATACTTAATCCATCTCAATATCTTGCTGCTCCTTGCAGGAATGTGTTGTCGGAATGTGTTGCCCAAAGTCCAACAACTACATTCCTACAACTGTGTTTTGTGTTGTTTGTTTGGGTTTGGTTTTCGCTCCTTACCAGATGTGCTTGGGGCTCTCCCAGCTCTGCTCGGGCAGGGGCTATGCTCACATCTCCGAGCGCTGGGTCCAGACCCAGGCCTCTTGCTATCTCCCAGCAACCTCCCCCATTCGGCTTTTTAATGCGTTTCATTATATCTGCAAAGACTCATGATTATGATATTCCCTGGGTTATAATTATCTTTTGTGTGTTTAGGGGCCATAGCTTGGTGGAGCTCAGTTCTCTTTTTAACCGCACTGGGAATCAAACCTGGCCTCGTGCATGCAGAGCGTGCATGCCTGCCCTTTAAGCCATCTTCCAGCACCTTCTACCGGCCTGGATTTTTTTTTTTAATGCCTGGGTAAAGTGATTCTAATTTTTTTCTTTTCTTTTGAATGTTTAAGTTTTCAAACAGAGAGAACAGTCACATGGAACAAAGTTCAAAAGATGCAAAAGCCAGGCTCCCTTTCTGTCTTGTGATTTCTCTCCGCAGCGGCAACCACAACATTGTCTCAGCCTCTCGGCTGACTGCGAAGTTAGCACAGCTGACGCGTAGACAGACATCTACACAGAAGAAAAGTCAAACCTAATGCACAGATTGTTCACAAGGTATTCATATTAAATGTTCACGTATGTATATCAAAGGTGTGTACATTGGAACATACATATGGACATGCATTTACATGTACACTAAAATATATATTTAGTGTGCATGTAAACACATAGCTTTCTTTTTTGTGCAAAATGAAATGTGGTGAACATTCTGTTCTCTCTCTTGCTCTTCTCTCCTTATTACTATGTCTGCAGCTTAGGTAGTGATTGGCTGCTGCGTATGTACTGACCTGCTGCCCTGGCCTTCCAGGATCCATTCTCCACATAGCTGCTGGCATGATCCTTCCAATTTGTTTGTTTGATTGTTTGGGGCCACTCCAGGCTCAGGGTTCCCACTCGGCAGGGCTGGGCCTGGGGGAGGACTATACAATGCCGGGGGTTGAACCATGGGGTTCCTGCTTGCAGGGTGCACTCCGGCCTTCCAGAGTATCTCCTCAGCCTCACCTGAAGGTTTCCAAGGGTCCGACCTGCCCAGGTCTCTGATTTCGCTCAGGACCTCACATCTGTGAACAATGGGACGACCGTGCGACAGTGCGACCTCACATCTCATTCTGTTCTAGCCATAGCAACCTCATTATGGCCCTTTGCCTTAAATTTTGTAGGGGTCATTCCGGGCAGTACTGGAGGATCATCAGGGTCATACCCAGCAGTGCAGGGAAAGGGGGTCATGCAGTGTCTGGGGCTGAACCCAGGGTCTCTCACACATTGCAAGACATGTACACTATTTTGTTCGTCACTGCCTAGATCTTCCTCCAGAATTGTCTCCTTCACATCATTCACGCGTCAGAGAGGACTCCTGAAAGAGGACTCCTCTGAACCTTCTCTTTGAAGCAGCACCGTGGCCCCTCTCACCTTTGCAATAAGAATACCGTCCACTTTCGGAATTTGTATATGCCCAGCACTTTAAAAAGATGTTTTTAAAGCCTTTAAAATATCTTTAAGCACTTATAAGAACCCTTTGTTTGAGGTAGGTGCTTTTATGGGTCGTGTCTCATTTTATAGGTATGTAAATTGAGTCACATAAGTGATTAAGTTTGTTCCCCAAGGTCACTGGGTTCAGAAGTGCCCTGCAGAAGTGAGGATTAAAACCAGACAGGAGATAATGGAAATGGCTCAAAGGGCTGAGTGCATACTTTGCAGACCAGGCTTAATCCCTAGCACCACATGATCTCCTGAGCACAAAACCTAGGAGTAGGCCATGAGTGTTGGTGGGTGCAGCACAAAACAAAATAAACGTATGGACAATAGATTCAAAGAAAATAAAACTCAGGCAGCTTAGGGGCCAAAAATATAGTTCAGTAACAAAGCACATATTTATTACTGTCCTTGCCCTAGTTGTTTAATAAAGCAATTTTCATTATTCCGTATTTACCTATATACTAACACATATTTTACTTTATTTGTTTTTGTCTATCAACCCTACTGCACTGTAAAGTTTAGGGCGGGACTTACCTGTTTTATAACTTAAACTAAAACAATGATGACACATAATGCACGGCACAACTATTGAATGAATGAATGTAATGGGAACACACACACACATTTCCTCCCCAAATATGACATCACATGGATAAACTAAAAAGTAAGAGATGATTTTGGGGGGGCTCTCTCAAGCATTGTTTGGTTCACCTGGGGGACTCCTGGTGATATTGGTTGCTGGTTCAATGCTGAGGACCAGCAGTGCTGGGGGAGGTCTCCAGGGATACTACTGTGGGGCTCAAGGGACCATGCAGTTCTGGGGGTCGAACCTGGGCCTCCTGAATGCACACCTTGTGCATTTAAACTCCAGCCCTCTTAACCCTCTCTCTGCCCCAGTGATGTGTTTTTGTTTGTTTGCTTTTTTGTTTGCTTTTGGTTTGGGACCACACTCAGGAGTGCTCAAGGGCTACCTCTGCTCTGTGCTTAAAGCTTACCCTTGGAGATGCTTGGGCGGACATGTGGGCCAGGGATCGAATCAGATCTCCAGCATGCAAAGCATACACTCAGCTGACATCTCTCCCTCCAGCCCCTTCCCCAAGATGTGTTTTTAAGAGCGAAAAAGAATGAATCTGCACTCACCAACACAAATGTAAAGAAAGAAATGAAGAAAGGCAAGGAGAGCAAGGGGAGGAAAGGCAAGGCAAGGGAAGGAGGGACAAGGGAAGGGGAGGGAGGAGGAGGACAGGGGAAAGAAGGAAGGAAGGGAGGGAGGGAGGAAGAAAGGAAGGAAGGAAGGAAGGAAGGAAGGAAGGAAGGAAGGAAGGAAGGAAGGAAGGAAGGAAGGAAGGAAGGAAGGAAGGAAGGAAGGAAGAATGGATCAAAGAAATAGTGCAGGAGATAAGGCATTTGTCTTATCTCCCAAAATCATCTCTTACTTATTTGCCCCCCCAAAATCATCTCTTAATTTTTAGTTTATCCGTGTGATGTCATATTTGGGGAGGAAATGTATGTGTGTGTGTGTGTGTGTGTGTATGTGTGTGTGACTGACTCTCGTTCACTGGCTGGGCCCAACATCCCCCCATCCCCAAAATGAATAAATGCAATAAATATATAAGAAAAGAGGGCCAGCAATATAGCTCATGAAGTGGCACACATGCCGGATATACATGAGGTCTTGAGTTTGATTTCTGCTTCCCACAGTATCTCCTGGTGAAGGCCATGTGGCCCCTAGAACTGCAAGCACCTCTGGGTATGACCCATAAAAATTAAAATTAACAATGTGCCAAAGAGTTCAGTATATAATTTTCAGTGATAGATATAAGTTATTAAATCAAAAGGATCTGTTAGAACACAAAGAGCGTAAAATTTTACAGAAAGTAATGGTTTAGCAACTTTCTTTTTTTAGAGAAGATGTATTTGAAGATAGCTTGAATAAAGTAAAGAACTGGTTTTAGCTGACATGTGGGAAGTGGGAAGGAAAAACAGCAAAGATTTTTCTGGCTTTAAATCTTAAAAATTACTGGTGACAGTTTGTTCTTGAAGCTGTGCTTTTCAAAGTATGCCAGAGCAGTTGGCTTTCAGTGGACTTTTAAGGCTAGAAACAAAGTTGGTTCTCTTCACCTTTGGATCTAGCCAGCTTGGCCTTTGCTGATCACCGCCCTACAGGGTACATCCTTTTTTATGGTCTTTCTGAAAGATTGGCTAGAAAACATTGCGATTCCATCTGCACTCACACTTCCTTCTAGAGTCGGCTTCCTTCTGCTGCTTAAAAAAAAAAAAGAAAAAAGGCCTGTTTTTTAATACAATGACCAGATGTCCTGTTTAGGGTGGAACGGCCCTAGATTTTGATTAGAATCTGAGTTTTTGGACAATTATACTTCTTGCATGTTTTAACGCTGACATTGAGGACGTAAAAATAATGTAGGAATGTGTTCAGTGTTTTGTATTTGATCTTATACAGAAGTCATACGAAAACACTTTTCATGAAGTAAAAGACAACATTGCAGATATAGGGAATTTTGATTACATTGGCATAAGTAAGGCCCCAAAGATAAAGGGGTTATAGTCACCAGCCATTGCCTGACCAGACTCACGAACTTCACTTGAAACACAGTCGAGTCTTCCTCTGCTCTAGGAAACAGTGAAGAGGTTTCCTCAATATTTAGACATGTTAAATAACCAGTTATATGAATCTAAATAGAAAATATTTCTCCACAGGCCTGAGATGGAAGCCCCTGTCTCTGAAAGGCTGACTGTGACTGGTCACATCCAGTTGGATCTGTAGGAGGAACAACAGTGAGAAACAAGCTGACCTGGAATTATTACTAAGCTCAAACTCCTGTAACCAAAGAAGACAATCTTATTTAAATCAGAGCTTCCGGGGCCGGAGCTATAGCACAGCGGGTAGGGCGTTCACCTTGCACGCGGCCGACCCGGGTTCGATCCCCGGCATCCCATATGGTCCCCCAAGCACCACCAGGAGTAATTCCTGAGTGCAAAGCCAGGAGTAACCCCTGAGCATCGCTGGGTGTGACCCAAAAAGCAAAAAAAATAAAATAAAAAATAAAATAAAAATAAATCAGAGCTTTCAAAAAAAAAAAAGTGTATTCAGCCATTCATGATCTGAATTCTGGTGCTTGGTATGGATTTAAATATGACACACATAAGAAAGTTTCGGACATTTATTTTGCCATAAATCAGACAGTTCCAACTAATACTCATGAGTAGCATTTCGAGGTAAGCTATCACCTCTGCCTTACAGTTTTCTTTGTTTTGTATTTTTTTAGTCTTCCTTGTTGTTTATTTGTTTGGGGGGTCACATCTGACAGTACTCAGGGCTTACTTCTGGCTCTGTGCTCAGGGATCATTCCCGACAGGTCTTGGCAGACCTATGTGGGGTACTGGGAATTAGTTCATCACCTGCAAGGCAACTGCCCCACCACTGTACTATCTCTCCCACCTCTACTGTTTTCTCCTTAATGCCAGTGAAGACTATGTTTGTTCCAGGGAAATACTCTTTGGGATGCTCCAAAGACTCCACCTGTGTCTCCTTTCCCCAGCTGAAGCCTTTGGTTTTTTTTTATTTTCTTTTTGGGTCACACCCAGCGATGCTCAGGGGTTACTCCTGGCTCATGCACTCAGGAATTACTCTTGGTGGTGCTCAGGGGACCCTATGGGATGCTGGGAATCGAACCAGGGTTGGCCGAGTGCAAGGCAAACGCCCTATCCGCTATGCTATCCTGAAGCCTTTGTTTTTGTAGTCACTGGTCTCAGTAAATCTAGGAGCCTCACTGTTTTCCTGTCATATGTGATAAAAATGAGATTTAAAACTGGATAATCATGGGCTAGAGAGATAGGACAGCATGTAGGGCACTTGCCTGACACATTGTCAAGCCTGGTCAACCCTCACACCACATGGTCCCCCAGGAAATGGTCACAAATGGCCCCTGAGCACCACTGGATGAAGCGTTCCAAACCAAAAATAGTTAAATAAAATGTAAACAAATTAAAATGAGTGATATTCAGAAGAACATGGAGATTTTGATCTAGAAGCATGTCTAATGCAACGCCATTGGAAGAGGGGGATGAGTGCAAGAAAATCTGGTCAAATCCCCATGGTCTGTATGAAGTGGAAAAAAATTGCTTTAGACACTCACTTTAAGTAACATAGCTTTAAGTTTGTATGGGTTCCTTGTTAGTTTTCATGCCCATTGAGAGCACCTGGTCAGAGAGGCAGAAGCTAAGGCAGGAACTTCACGGAGGAAAGAGCCTGGCAACTTTAAACACCAATAGTCCTTGAGTTCAAACCTATCTACCTCAATCAGCCCCGGGAAACCCTTGCCTTGCATCCTTGGAGCTAATGTGGGGTTCAAGTCCTCACACCAGGCCCTCAGAACACTTGTTCATGCTCCTATAAGCGCTGATCACTTTACCACACATTCACAGCAGCTTCCTCTTTATCACTTGTAAAGGGGAATTAATTCCTTTACAACTTCAAATACTTCCATAGCTGTGACGAGGACTGCATTAATTTACAGAGAATTAATACTACATACTGATCAATATACTGATCTTGGCAACTTATTTAATCTCCAGGCACAGATTTCTGGACTGTAAAACTGGGACTGGAATCAGAGCACCCTTCTAGAATCCAAGGAAAATAATAGAGGCAAGTTGCTTTTAGCTTCCCTTTACAGGACAACTTCTGAGTTATCTATACTGGCTGTCTACTTCCCCTTCACTCTTCAAAACACTATTTTTTCCTTTGCTTATTTTTAGACCACACCCAGTGGTGCTCAGAGCTTACTCCTGGTTCTGCACTCAGAAATCACTCCTTGTGGTGCTTGTGGGGGGGGGCCCTTGTGGGTGGGTGGGGGACTGGGGTTTGAACACGGCAAGTGCCCGCCCCTACCTACAATACTATCTCTCTAGTCCTATCCTCAAACCACTCTAAATGAGTTTGTATCTACCACTTCAAAGAATCAATACTCGCCAAAGTCACCTCCATGCTATTTCTCTTATTTGTTATATAGTTACCAGTTATTTTTTGGTTTGTTTGTTGGCCACATCAGACTATGTCATATGGGGTGCCAGGTTTTGAACCCAGGTTAGCCGCGTGCAAGGCAATTAATTACTTTACCTGCTGTACTATATAGTTCAGGCCCCTAATATATATATATATATGTATATATATATACATATGTATGTATGTATATCCCGTGCATATTGGATATGCCAAAAACAGTAACAATAAATCTCTCAATGAGAGACATTACTGGTACCCGAGCGAACAAATCGATGAGCAACGGGATATATACATATATATGTATATATTTAAGCTTGATCCCCAGCCCCTCCCCCCCAATACGGTTCCCCCTGCACCATGAGGAGTAACTCTAAGTGCAAAACCAGGAGTTAGCTCTGACCATCATTGGGTGTGGCTCAATAAACGAAAAAAAAATAGAGAAATAGAGTGATTTAAAGAGTAAAGGGGAAGTAGATTATATATATGTACATATATATATATATATATATATATATGCAGAATCCAAGTTACTGCATTCCTCCTCTCTCCCCCATCTATCTCTGCCCAGAGCTGTCAGTGAGATCTTTTAAAACACAATCAGACCTTATCTCTGCTGCTTTAAAACCCTCTGCTGGCCTCCCCTATCGCTTAGACTACAAATCACCCTCTCTAACCTCATCTCCCATCTTTCCCCTTTTGATCCCTGCCCTCCATCAATGCTGGCCTCCTTTCCATTTATTTGAACAAATCCAGCTCATTGCTCCCACAGGGCCTTTGCGGGAACTGATCCTTTAATGGGAACCTCTCTGCAGATGTTTGCAGAACTGCTTCCTTTGATTCAGGCAAGTATCTGCTAATGTGGTATTTTCACAGAGGCCTTTTAGATCGTTTAGGTAAGAAGGAACCCCCCTCCCTGGATAGAATGCCACACTATTCCAATTATACTCCATAGTATGTGCCTTAGCCACTTACATGTGTTCCCACACTTTGTGCCACAAGAGTGAGTGAAGTTGCATCACCAACCCCAGCATTTGGAAGAGAGTCGAACTTGACACAGGTGTTTAATAAACATTCGTTGGGACCAGAGAGATAGTTTAGGAGGTAAGGCTTTTGCCTTACTTGTGACCAACCCCAGTTTGGTCCCCTGCACCACATATGGTTCCCTAAACTCTGCAGGGGTCATTCCTGAGCCAAAAGCCAAGAATAGCCCCTGAGCACCACTTGGTGTGCCCGATTTTTTTTTTTTTTTTTACAGCAGAAATAAGGGAGAGAACCTGGGAACACTTGTGGAGGAAAAGTTGACACTGGTGTTGGGATCAGTGCTGCAATATTGTATGTCTAAAACTCAACTATGAATAACTTTGTCGATCATGGTGCTCTAGTAAGAAAATAGAAAAAAGCTTTCACTGTGTAAAGTGCTCAATTTTTATTATTATTTGTTTTCGGGGCCACCCCTGGCAGTGCTCAGGGGTTACTCCTGCCTCCACACTTGGGAATTTCTCCTGACGGGCTCGGGGCACCATACAGGATGCTGGGGATTGAGCCCCAGGCTGGCTGTGTGCCAGGCAAATGCCCTCCCTGCTGTACTATCTCTCCAGCTCCACTACTCAGTTACGATGTGCTGCCTGAATAAATAAATGAAGAGGAGCTCATTCATCAAAGATGTAAGGAAGATTTGGCCTGTTTGCATTTATATATATATATATATATATATATATATATATATATATATATATATTCTCTCTCTTTTTCTTTTGGTTCACACCTGGTGATGCACAGGGGTTACTCCTGGCTTTGCACTCAGGAGTTACTCATGGCAGTGCTCAGGGAACCATATGGGATGCTGGGAATCGAACCCTGGTGGGCCGCATGCAAGGCAAATGCCCTATCCACTGTGCTATCACTCCAGCCCCTGTTTGCATTTATATTCAAGAGAAACAAAGCAAGGGTCAGGAAGGCGGCACAAGTGTAGTGCTCAGGCCTCCCTCACTGGAAGCTCTGAGGGACCCCCAAAACTCAATTCAGCACAGCCAACACAGCCCACACAGCCAGCCCCATGCTGGGCTTCCCTGAACCTTCAGCCATGACCCTTATTTGAAAAAAAAAAAATCCAGAGAATAATAACTGATCTTTAAATCACATACCATTACAATAAAATACAATTGAAAGGTTTAATAATTGTCTTAATGTCATCATTTAATACATGTATTTTCTCATGTTTTCTATTGACTCTCATCTATTTAAATACATAATTCGACATACTGGTAACTCGAATGTATTTCTCATGATGTCTTCTACCTTTCCACTAAATGGAAAACATTTTTGGATATTTTCTTTTGCACTATTGTCACCTTTATGGAATTCTCTAATTTCATCACTAAAAAGGTATTTTTATGATTATGTTTTTGGCCACACCTAACTATGCTCAGAGCTTACTCCTGGCTCTGCGCTCAGTCAGGGACCACTCTTGGCAGGGCTCAGGGGACTCTACGGGGTGCCAGAGATAGAATCCATGACAGCTGTGTGCAAGGCCTTACTCACTGTACTATCTCTAGGACCCCCTGTGATTTCATCGTTTTTTCTTTGTCACTCTTGAAAGCTCTATTGGATTTCTATGGTCACTTAGCAGTGTAAACCCATAAACAACGTGTTATGTATTTTAGTGCTTTTTCCATAGACAAGAGGGTCCACTTTGGAGGAGGAGATGAGGCTACACCCAGAGCGGTCAGGGTGTGCCTGCAGGAGAGGGAAGGTGTATCTCCAGAGTTGATCTGAGCAGAAGACTGTGTGGGGGGTGACATTTAGTTCCATTCAGCAGTTTGCTTAACATTTCTCTGCCTCCTGGCCTCTTAAGCAGCCTGCCTGGCTACCATCTGCGGAACATTTGCTTTGCTTTGCTTTTTGTTTTGCACGAAACTTTTGCTTTCAATATGCTGCTGTGAGTAGGAAAAAACAAGGAGCACCAGACTTCAGGGCTCTTCTGCCTCTTCGTGGAGGATAGCCCCTTTGCCACTTGTTATTGTCAAGTCCAGATCAGAACAGAGAAGGACTGTTGCATGGGCCACAGGATGCCGCTCCCTTCAAATGAGCAGGAAGCAGAGGAGATGTAGCGGAGTTTCTTCTTGGCCCTGCTCTTGGAGATGAGTCAAAGTGCATTTGCAAAATTACATGGAAAATAAACTGGAAAATGTATTTTACTTTATAGCCAACTCTTCTGGCACAGAACTTATTTTATGTGAAGTGATGAAGAAACACCCTTTGTAACTAAATGTTGATTGATGTGCTGAGATCTGTGAACCGAGAATAGAAGTGGGAGATCAAAATAAGGAATACAAAGGGGAAATGTTTTTGGCTACTTTGGCTTCAAATCTTGGAGACAAGCCATACACATGTATATAATGTTGTGCGTGTGTGCTATACCCAGGTCCTCACACATCAGCACCCTGTGTCCGACGTAATAGTCCTCTGTTCTTCAGACATGCAAGGTAAATGTTCTGCTGCAATCTACAGCCTCAGCCCCAGGCATATTTTGTAAGCCAGAGAATTTAGAATTGCGTTAATGTTCCTTCTCTTACTTGCTACCACTTTACAAGTTGTGTAGCTGTCCTGTTTGTTCTGGTGATTAATGTACATGCCTGAGTCAGAGTTCATGGAGACCAACTGTATCTCTTGGAAGATACAACACTCTGATGGAAGGTACTGGGGAGAGAGAGAGAGGGAGAGAGAGAGAGAGAGCACCTATCCACCTGATAGGCGATCTCCTGTTTATGTATTTGTATTTTTTTCTTTTTTGGTTTTTGGGTCACATCTGGCGATGCTCAGGGGTTACTCCTGGCTCTGCACTCAGGAATTACTCCTAGCGGTGCTCAGGGGACCATATGGGTTGCTGGGAATCAAACCCAGGTCGGCCACGTGCCAGGCAAACGCCCTACCCGCTGTGCTATCGCTCCAGCCCCTGTATTTGTATTTTTTTAATTACAAGAGATAGAGCTTATCCTTTCAGAAATATATTTTAGTGTAGAATAATTATTTTGAAAATAATGTCAAAATTGAATCAAGTAGAACTTTAAATAGCTCTGTATTTGTGTGTGTGTAGACTCAGGGGAACACCCAGCAGTGCTCAAGGACTCTTCTCTCCCTTGTTTTGTGCTCAAGGGTGATCTCTGACAGTGCTCAGGTTCCACACGTGGTGCTGGTGATTGGAACTGGGATCAGCCACATGCAAGGCCAGTGCCTTACCTGCAGTTCTATCTCTCCGGCCTTTTCAATAACATTTCTATAAGTTCTACGAGCTAGCACAATTAAGACTCTGAGTAAAGGAAGAATAGAGTTATTAAATGCCCAAAGGCTTAATCACCTTGACACTTCTATGAAGACTCAGTTAGTCATCGATTGCCTCACTGGACATTTTCTGAGTGGCTTTTAAGTGCCAAGTATTAAAGGCAATAAGTAGAAAAGCTGCTATCTATGTCAGTTTGAAAACTTTTCAGAATGTTTGGATAAGTAAGATCTAAGTATGAGTGGCACAAGAAATTTAAGGCACGTGAGCGAGTTTCAATTTCAGAGCCTTATCTCTACTCTGCCAGGGTGTATGTGCATCTCCACAAACCTCACTGGGGAGAACAGAAGGTGGCTGATACCCACATTCTTCTTATATTACACCATCTTGTCTGAAATTTAGTCATCTTAATCACTATTTACTATAATCCCTCAATTTAAATACCGGGAAATTACAGCATATTGTGTTTTGGCCCTAATGAACTTTGTAAATACCGTCCCCTCCCCTCAATTTTTTTTTATCTTCATGGCAGGCCTGCCTCCAATATCTATGGGACCAAAGTTAAGAGTACAAATGGAGGTGTACCAGAGGCAACTATTTGAATTTGATGCCGAAGTGTCTGACTGAAACCACAAAATTAGAACATGAAGAGAAGGAAAAGCTGAACTTGATATCAGTTTGCAAAACAATAGTGTTATGCAAGACCCTATTACATTCATGTTAAGAGGAAAGATTCTACACCTTAACTCATTCCCTTCCTTTTTTTTTTTTGCTTTTTGGATCACACCCGGCAGCGTTCAGGGGTTACTCCTGGCTCTGCACCCAGGAATCATTCCTGGCGGTGCTCGGGAGACCATATGGGATGCTGGGAAACGTACCCAGGTCAGCCTCGTGCAAGGCAAACGCCCTACCCGCTGTGCTATAGCTCCAGCCCCATCCCCCTCCTTTCTTACCTAAATAAACACTTCTGCTGCTCATTGCCTGAACTCCAATATCAGTCTATTTCTAATATGAATAACCGTTACCACCTACATTGTTTCTCTGCAGTTGGAGTTGACTCTGTCTGGAAGAATAGGGCAAAAAGATATAAAGACATGAAGAGATAGTACAGTGGGTGTTTTTGCCTTGCACTTGGGCAACCTAGGTTCTATCCCTGATACCCAATATGGTCGTCTGAGCCCCACCGAGGGTGGTCTTTGAGCACAGAGTCAGAAATAAGTCCTGAGCACCGCTGGGTGTGGCCCAAAAGCCAATTAAAAAAAAACGAGTCAAGAAATGTTTCCTGCCAGGGATGTGGCTCAGCAGTAATGCACATGTCTTGTGTGTGTGAGCCATTGGGTTTGATTCTCTGCATTACAAGGACATGTTTCTCTAGATAGCTTAAAAGGCTGAACACCATAGGGGGGTTCCCTAAGCCCACTACAGTCTTGCTGGCAGTGATCCTTAAGCACAGAGTGGTCCTGTGAATATCACCAGGTATGGCCTCCAAATAACAGCCAAATGTTTCCTTGAAGTCTGTCTGTTGGTCACAGGAGGCTTTTATGGCTATGACTCAGTGTTCAGTATCAGATCCAGAGTGGCAGAAATATACCATGCATTTAAATTTTTTTGTTTTGGGGGGTCACACCCAGTGATCCTCAGGGCTTACTCCTGGCTGTGCACTCAGGGATCACGCCTGGGTACATGTGGGACCATATGGGATGCTGGGGATTGAACCCAGGTGGGCAGCCTGCAAGGCAACGGCTACCCGTTGTACTATCTCCCTGGTCCCTCAGTGACGTTTTAAAAGCCTACTTGTGGGTTTGGGGCCACATGTAGCAGGCCTGGCAGTACTCCAGGTTCAGAGCTTGCAGGATCACTCCTGGTGCCCAGAGGACAATGCAGTGCTGGGGAAGGAGCCCAGGGCTGCTGCGTGCAAAGTACGCCCGCTCCAGCCCTGTGAACGAACTCTCGGGCTCCTGATGAATTATCTAAAAAGTCAATCCTAGATGTCTTTAATTCCTCACTCTATATCTATCTTAAAAGAATCTTCCCGAAACTCCTTACCTACCACTCTATCACCTACCAACACTTGAGCTTCATTCATGAGACAAGATGGAGATATGTGATGCCACCAAATCTGCGGCATGACACTGCACGCACGGACCAATGTCAACGTGTGTGGCGCTGGGCTTCAAGAACGGTGCGTTTGGAAAAGGCCGAGCTGGACCGGCGGTGCCGTTCAGAGAACTCGACGCCTCTCCACGGGACTGGGATCCCGACTCTCCCTCCTTTCACTCGGGCAGACCGAGGCGTGGGAAGGGGGATTTCGTCTCTGGGAGCGCAGAGGCATGTTGAAACCCGTTCCTTTCCCCAAAGGTGCACGCAGAGCTAAGGGAACCGGGGGGACGAACACCTACACGTCCCGGAGCCTTTGCGGGCGTCCGGCCGCGGGGTACGCGCGCCGCGGGGTGGGGGCGGGGGCCGGCCCGGGCAGCCGGGTCGCGCTGCAGGTCAGCGCTCGCTCCGGCCCCGCCGCCCGCTTCTCGCGGCTCGCAGGCGAGCGCTGGGCGTTTCCTCCTTTTCCGGCCACGGAAAGTTTTGTTTTGGTGCTTGGTTCCCAGTCCAAGAAAGGCACCCCGTGGAGCAAAAGGCTCCTCCGTGTGTCCCCGGGTGGCCGGAGGCCAATCCCCGCAACACGCCCCACCCCCCAAGCTCCTACCCCTCGCCCCCCGCGAGTCCAGGGTTTGGGTCCTTTCGATGCCCTCGCAGGGCTCGGGGAAAGGGAGCGGGCAGCGGCTAGGCTGCAGCCACCCCGGCCCCTTCTTTTGTTCCGTCCTCGAGCCCGTGTCCCCTTGGCACCGCAAAAGGGTGCGAGGCGTCTGCTCGGCGGCTCCTTCCGCGGGACCCGGCTCTCCACCATTCCGAAGAGAACGGTCAATGCGGCTGCACGTGGGCGGAGAGAGAGAGACAGAGACAGAGACACAGAGAGACAGAGACACAGGGAGAGAGACAGGCCGAAGGGAAGCCGGCGCCGGGAGCGGGCCGCGGGGCGCATGCGCGCAGCCCGCGGCGGCGGCGTCTAAGGGTCCGGTCCGCGGCGGCGGCGGCCGCTAGGTGGCGCATGCGCGCTGGAGGGTGCGGGCCGGGCTCCGGGAAGAAGGCGGCGGCGGCGGCGGCGGCGGCGAAAGGCGGGGGCGCCGTGGGGGCCGGGCCCGTGTTTACACAGCGGCGGGCGGGCGCGGACGCGGAACCCGGCACGGCGGCGGCGGCGGCGGCGGCAGGATGGTCATGGCGCATTTCGTCGAGAATTTCTGGGTAAGGAAAGGCGCCGTCGGCCGTGCGTGGGGGAGTCCGAGGCTCCGTGCGCCTGACCTCGGCCTGCGTGCGCGGCGGCGGCGGCGGGCTGGGCTGGGCTGGAGGCTCGCTCCGCCGCCGCCGCCGCTCCCGCCGGCGGGGAAGCCCGCTCGGACGCCGGGGCTCGCCGGCTCGCAGCCCGGGACGGGGGCGGGGGCTGTCAGCGCGGCCCCCCTCCAGCCCGCCGCCGGGACAAAGCGCCGGATGGGGCGGGAGGCGCCGGGCAGCCCGGCCGGAGGCTCCGGGGCGCGCTCCGGGGCGCAGACGCGGACGCCGGGCCCGAGCCCTGGGGGCTGCGCAGTGGGCCTCTCCCTGCCCGCACGCCCCCTCCCCCGGTCTTTTCCCCCGGTGCACCCCTCGTGCCTTCTCCTTTCCCCCCACCACCCCCAGTTTCCACGCGAAATCCCGGGCGGGCTGGGGCCGGTGCAGCCTTTCCGCCCGGCCTCGCAGCCCGGCCGGTCGCTCGGCGCCGGGGACTTTGCCTCCAGGCCTTTGCACAAAGCGAATAAAAAGTTGGATTTCATGTAACTGGACTCCCCGGGCTGAAAGGCACGCCGGCTTCCCCCCCGTGTGCCCCGCGCTCCTTCCCCTTCCTCGTTCTTTCCACACCCCTCCTCGGAACTCCAGATTAGTCTTGGGTTCAGTCTTTTGAGAATGATTTCCCAAGTCTCTCTGCCGTGGGGGCTGCCCCCCAGCCCCCCACCCCCCGCCCCAACCCCGCAGCTACTGTTTTGTTGGAGTAGAAAAGTACACTTTCAGCTCTGCCCAGGATGGGAACGTTGACTCAGGTGTCTTACTTAGGTGGATCTCCGTGGGTTTTTTTTTTTTTTTTGAGGTCTCCGGCTGGTTTGCAAGTGCCAGGATTCCCTTTTAGTTGCAAGATTTAGAGCGATTTGCCGAGTGATGGTTCAGTGAATAAGGAGGGTGTGTATTGATTTCTAATTCCGAAGCGTCTCAAGCCTGGGCTTGCTGAGTAATCGAATCAGTTCATAGTTTGTCTGATATTTATTCGCTACAAGCTACATAAATACTAGACATTAGGTATTTTTTTTTTAAACGACACCAAAATTAACTCAGGTACGATTCACACAGTACGTTTCCCCATGGTCCATTTTAGAATAGTTTCATCACACCAGAGGGAATCCCTGTATGCATTAGTAATCATTCTTCACTGCCCATCACCCCTCCTCCCAGGACGCTCATTGGTAGAGTTCTGCCTTTGTAGGTTTGTCTGCTGTGGATATAGCATGTGAGTGGGATCATGTGCATGTGTCATTTGACTGGTTTCTTCATTTACCATGTAGTCAGGGTTCACGAGTCATGTAGCATATATTGAGACCAGACTGTTTTTTTTTCTTTTTTGTTTTTTGGGTCACACCTGCCGATGTACAGGGGTTACTCCTGGCTCTGCACTCAGGAATCACCCCTGGCGGTGCTCAGGGTACCGTATGGGATGCTGGGAGTCGAACCTGGGTCAGCCGCATGCAAGGCAAACACCCTACCCGCTGTGCTGTTGCTGCAGCCCCAAGACCAAACCGTTTTGTGGCTAAATAATATTCCATTGTATGTATATGCTACATTTTATTTCTGTTTTTGTCCACAGCAGACATTTGGTCATTTCCATTTTTTGGCTGTCGTGAAAAATGCTACTGTGGATATTTTTGTGCCTGTTTATTTCTGGGGGTCGCAACACCCAGCGATAAATCCAGGGCTTCTCTGTGCTTGGTCCTTGAGGACGAAGAGGTGCCAGGGATTGATTGAACCACTGCCTCTTGCATGCATGCAAAGCATGCCCTCCATCTCTTTTATGCAGATTTTTGTATGGACATGTTTGTTTTTTGGGGAAATGGAATTGCTGGGTCATGTGGTTCAACTTTTAAAAAGTTTTTGGCCACACACACCTGGCTATGCCCAGAACTTACTCCTGACTCTGTGCTCAGGAATCACTCCCCGCTGTGCTGGGGAGACTGTATGTCGTGCGGGAATCAAACCCCTGACCACTGCATGCAAAACAAGCCCTCTGCTGACTATACTATCTCTCCAGGCCAAGGTAGTTAACTCCTCACACCTGAAGCATCTATCTTCCAAGGGATACCTTACTATACTCCCACCAACAGTTTATCTGAGGGTCCTAATTTTTCCACGTATTGTCCAGCACTTGTTTTTTTTTTTTTCCTTTAAATAGTGTTAACACAGTGGTGCTTGGACAGCAGGGTGAGCTGTTGTAGGGATGGAACACAATGCTTGCATGCGCTCTAGTCTGTCTCTTGAACCATCTCTCTGACCTAGTCTTTTTTTTCTTTTCTTTTTAGTTTTTGGGCCACACCCAGCCGTCGGTGGTCAAGGCTTAATTTATTTCTGGCTCTGTGCTCGGGCCTCACTCCTTGCTGTACTTGGGGGACTATATAGGGTGTCAGGAATCGAACATTTTAAAGTAAATAGATGATGTGAAGTTGTTTCTCACTGTGATGGTTTTGGCTGGCTTTTCTCCTGTGGCTAGAAATGGTGAACATCTTTCCATGTGCTTATTGCTCATTTATATATTTTTCTTCAGAAAAACATACATTTGCATCCATTTTCTCTTTTTAGATTGGCACTTTAAAAAAAATTGTTGAGCTGTAAAAGTTCTTTTGTGTACATTTTTGTGTACATGTCTATTATGAGGTAGGTGAGTTTGTGAATATTTTCTCCCTATTAGTGGATTGCCTTTTTCACTTTTTTTTGTTTTTTTTTTTTTTTGCTTTTTGGGTCACACAGCAATGCACCAGGGTTACTCCTGGCTCTGCACTCAGGAATTCCTCTTGGCGGTGCTCTGGGGACCATATAGGATGCTGGGATTCGAACCTGGGTCGACTGTGTGCAAGGCAAATGCTGTACCTGCTGTGCTGTCTCACTCTAGCCCCCGTTTTCACTTTCACTGTACTGTTACTCTAGCCCACCTGAGATCGTGTCTGTTGATGCATAAGATCTTAATTTTGATGAGGTTTTGATAAAGTTTCATTTATTTTTTTTTCCCTGTTTTCCTGTTATCACTTAGTAAGAAAATAACTCTTTCCTTACTCAGGGTTATAAAGGTTAATTTTTGTGTATTGTGTAGGAAAGAGGTATAACTTCATTGCTTCTACATATGATATCTTGACTCAGCATCAGTTATTGAAGAGGCACTTTATCCATTGAGGCTAATTGTAGGTGTATTTCTGTATTCAGTTGTGTCTCATTGTCTTTATAACTACCTTGTTTTGATTACTGTAGCTTTTGTATTAAGTGTGGAATCAGGAAGTATGAGTCCTCCAAACTTTGACTTTGTCTTCTTTTTAAAGATTATTGTGGCTTGGGCTGGAGTGATAGCACAGCGGGCAGGGCGTTTGCCTTGCACTCGGCCAACCCGAGTTCGAATCCCAGCATCCCATATGGTCCCCTGAGCACCGCCAGGGGTGATTCCTGAGTGCATGAGCCAGGAGTGACCCCTGTGCATCCCCGGGTGTGACCCCAAAAAAAGCAAAAAAAAAAAAAAAAGATTATTGTGGCTATTCTAGGTCTTCTGTTTCCATAAAAATTTTAGGTATTACTCATAAATTTCAGACTTTATTTAGGCCTTACAATGGTTGTTTATGAAACTTCTACAACAATCATTTAAACATTGGCATTCTTACAATGTTTTGCATAGTTTTTGGTGCATGAGTGTTTTTAAAGTTTGCTAACTTAATTCCAAATTGCACATTAATATTTTGAAACTGTTTCCTGTCTTCTGTTAACTGAGCTTTGTGCATACCCTTATTTGATGTTTTTTGGCTATTATGAATATGTACACTGAACATTCCCCCCCTTCCCAACTTTTGTGTGCTTGTTATTTGTTTCTCTGATAGGAGAATAGGAATAAATTTGGTTACTTGAAATTTAGAATCGCAAATTTAAATTAATATTTTTTAATGTTTCAGTCTTTGCTTTCATTTCCACTGTTGGGAACAAATAGTTAAAATAGACAGCATTTTATTTCCATGCCTGTAATCGGGACTGAAGTCTAGAACTTAATTTCTGAGATGTTGATAGCTGGGTGTTATATTTCAGGGTCATTAATAAAATAATTTGTTTTTGTTGGGGGGGTTTAGGTTATGTTTGAGCTCAGGGCTTATTCCTGGCAGTGCTCTGGAAACTATATGGGGTGTCAGGGACTGAACCCGGGTAGGCTGCAGGGGACGTAAGTACTTTCTCTGCTGTACTATCTCTCCAGCCCTAAAAGGATTTCTTTTTTAAGAAAATATTTTATATCAGCTTTTTTTGTTTGTTTGCTTTGTGTTTTGGGCCATAGCTGATGGTACAGGGGTTACTCCTGGCTCTGCACTCAGGAATTGCTGAGGGGACCTTATTCGATACCGGGCTGCAAGGGAGACCTCTTACTCACTGTACGGTTACTCTAGCCCACCTAAGATAGTTTCTTTCTTTCTTTTTTTTTCTTTTTGGGTCAGACCCGGCAATACTCAAGGGTTTGCACTCAGGAATCACTCCTGGCGGTGCTCGCGGGACGATATGGGATGCTGGGAACCGAACCCAGGTCGGCCGCATGCAGGGCAAATGTTCTTTCTACACCACTGTGCTCTCTCTCCAGCCCCCTAAGATAATTTCTGAAAACAGAAGTTGCAATGTTGATTTCACCATACACGCCTTCCTACTACGGTGTTTGAAGTGACACTGTCAAAACAAAACTTGTCAGAATGACTTACTAGGAATATTTCAAGTTTTAGTTTCTAGCCAAGCAACTTACTGGGTTTTTTCCCCCCAGCTATGTATAAAAACACAAACCTTTCTGTTTTTGCGTTTTGTTAGAGGAAAGTTTGAATTGTTCAGATTTTCTTCAAGCAGTTATGAAAGCAGCATATCCTGCCTTCTTAAAGCATCCCTTACATACTTTGAAAAGAAAAATGAATTAAAAAAATACTATATGACAGGTGTTTTGTTGCTGATAAGTCAATTTTTGCCACAAAGCATAAGTGTCATTGATAGTGGAGTTGAAAATGTTTTTCTCCTCTATTAAAATTAGATGACAAAGAATAATTTCGATAGCAGGAAATCAAACCATGCCTTTCATATATAAAAATGCTACTGGCCCTTCAGAACATTATGTACTTTTTAAAAAGAATAGATAAGTATTACAGTTTGGGAGTATATCGTATCTTTTGCTCTGCATCTTCTGCAGTCGAGTACTCGTTTATAATTTTCATGAAATTACCTTGTCAGTATTGTGCTTTAGTAATTAAAATGGCTATTTGGGAGTCTGCATACCTATATATTTTTTGGAGGGAGGCAGTGCTCAGGGCTTAATCCTGGCTCTGCACTCAAGGATCACTCCTAGTGGGCTTACGGGACCATTTGGGGGGTTGGAACTCGAACCCAGGTTGGCAGAGTGCAGTGCCAATGCCTGACCTTCTTTACTATGTTTCTGGTCCCCAGAAGTTAATTTTAAGGATGAGGTTTCATAGATCATTATTACTATTACTAGTTGGCAGAGGGAGCGGTGGGGGAAGCTCCTTAGTGGTGCTCAGGCCCGAGGCCTCCTAACAGCCCTCAGCCAGTTGGCTTGGTGGTTCAGTGCTGGACCTGAGGAGCTGGTGCTGCCTTGGCCTGGCCCTGCAGTGCTGGGCACTGGGAGGGCTACAGCCGCCTGGCTTGGGGGCAGTGCTTGGAGGCCGAGTGGTGCCGGGAACGAGCCCCTGCTTTCTCCTTGGCTCTGTGCTCAGGGATCAGTCGTGGGGGCTCAGGTGACCATATGGGGTGCCAGGGACCAGACTGGGTCAGCTGTGTGCACGGTCAGGATCCTTACCTGCTGTCCTGTCTCTCTGGCCCTGGCCCCTATTCGTTTTTAAAAATGGTTTGATTTTTATTCCTTTCCCCCTTCCCTCCCCTTTTCCTGCTGCTGTTTTGGTGACTTTGGGGTCTTGCACAGGCTGCGTTGGGGTTCTCGGCACTGCTGGCGTCCCCGGTTCGCCGCCCTTGCTCAGAAAGACTTGGAGCTCTTGAGTAGCAGGGCCTGCAGACACGGATGTTGTCATCCTCCAGGGGCCAAAAACTCTTGTGATGAGTCCCAGGCAGGTCGGTGATTATGTTTTAGGGGGAAAAAAGATAAGTTTGCACGACACATTTGATTTATTTTTCTTTTTTATATTCTTGTATTTTTTTGCTTTTTGGGTCACACCCGGCGATGCACAGGGGTTACTCCTGGCTCTGCACTCAGGAATTACCCCTGGTGATGCTCAGGGGACCATATGGGATGCTGGAAATAGAACCCGGGTTGGCTGAGTGCAAAGCAAATGCCCCACCTGCTGTGCTATTGCTCTAGCCCCCTTTTATTTATTTATTTATTTATTTTGCTGACACATTTGATTTAAATGTGCTGTTAAAACTTTACTTGACATAACTAATCCCAATTTTCACTATGTATAAAACATTTTTCTTGGGGTAAATAGTATTCTCCAACATACATCACATTTCAGTGAACTGAGATTTTTCAGTTTGGTGTGGTTTTTCCAAAGATCATTTCCAGCCAGCACATCAAGAATGAATGATCAACAGTTATTTTAGGTATTTTTATCGTCATGTTTCCCCTTATTTATTTTTACTGTTTAATCATTACAGAAGTTCCATTCTGTTCCTCTGTTAGTTTTATTGGTACTGTTATACTTTCAAATAAAATTGTTACACTTAGTTGTATATCCAAAATTTGGTGCATTGTTGCATGGATAAACTTAGAGGATGAAGTTTTTTGTTCGTCTATTTTTGGAAATTTGAAATTGCTTGCCTGTGAGGGAGCACGAGCCTTGCAAGTGCATGACCCTCTGAATGCTCCCAGGTGTGTCCCTGGTGCATCACTGTATCACTAGGCCCGAGCACTGACCATCAGGCTGCGCTGAGCATGACTAGGGAGGGCCCCTGTTAAAAACAGCAAGATTGCTCTGAAGAGGATTTTGGACACTGGAGATTTTGGGTACAGAGGCTGAGGCAGTTTGCCTTACATGGCTGGCCCAGGTTTGATGCACAAATGGTTCCCTGAGCACAGAGCCAGGAGTAAGCCCTGAGCACGCTGGGTGTGGCCCAATGAACAAGACCCCTCCCCCCACAAAAAGAGGTCTTTGGAAAATAAAACTGATTTTGCTTGATTAAATCTAAATTTAATGTCCTAGATGAAAGATGTAACAATTTTACAGTACTTTTAAGAATAGTAGTATATAATACCAGGAGGTTGGCTCCATGGCTTGGAAGCTGGCCTTACAATGCTGGGGGGAAAGGCAGCCCGGATAGAGAGAAGGGAACACCAAGTAAAATGTGGTTGGAGTTCCCGCGTGGGAAGGGAGATGTGCGCTGAAAGTAGACTCTTAGAGACCGAACAGGATGGCCACTCAATACCCCTATTGCAAACCACAACACCCAGAAGGAGAGAGAGAACAAAAGGGTGGGAGGGATACTGGGTTCATTAGTGGTGGAGAATGGACACTGGTGGAGGGATGGGTTCTCGAACATTGTATGAGGGAAACACAAGCACGAAAATGGGTAAATTTGTAACTGTACCCTCACGGTGACTCACTTATTAAAAAAATAAATAAAAAAATTATACAGTACTTTCTCACATATATTTCCACATATATATATATATATATATATTTTTTTTTTCTTTTTGGGTCACACCTGGTGATGCACATGGGTTACTCCTGGCTCTGCACTCAGGAATTACCCCTGGCCGTGCTCAGGGGACCATATGGGATGCTGGGATTTGAACCCGGGTTGGCCGCGTGCAAGGCAAACGCCCTACCCGCACCACATATATATTTTAATAGGGATCACCCCTAGCAGTTTTGGGGTGTGTATTTCTTGTCCATGCCAACTTCCACAGGTATGGCCTGATTTGGTTTGGCAGTGTGGACCTCACTGCTCTGCACTCAGGGGCCACTAGGACTGTTCTGGCAATGATCTGGGGGCCACGTGCTAGGCAGATGCTCTCCTACTTGTCATCTCTAGCCCTGTTCTCATAGCTTTGAGATAATTTAGCTATATAGTAATTAAAAAATCTGTATCTTGAGAAAAGTAGTTGAAGTGACCATAGAAATCCAGAATATAGACTTCTCTTTTTATAGTTGAAATTCTGAAATTTCAACTGCAGTATGGTGTACCCGCTTAGGATATAATCCGATTAGACTATATGCCAGAATTTAAAACAGCTTATTTATTATAGAATTTATATGATTTGGTATCCAAAAGATACACAGGAAATACTGTTAAAAATCTCCTTTCCTCAGCTTGTTAGTAGCTTTCCAAAAGCAGATGCTGTTACCAATTTCTTATATAGTTAATAACCTATGTATATACATAAGCAAATAAGGTAAGGTATATTAAATTTAAAAAGTACTATGTAACTGTTAGCCAGTTAATCACACTCAAAATTGTTTTTTAGGTGTAATGAGCTGTGATGATGCAAACCGCAGATTTATGTAACTTGGTTCAAGTAGTCTTGACAAGCAGATATTACAAAACTCTAATGCTAAATTTTATAGAAAGGTTCTTAGATATTTTGAGTGGTGAAAGGGTGATTTGGATTTTCGCCTTAGCTGTAGGAAAAACTTGACAGTTGGAAATTAACAATGATTTAGTCCAAGTTCAATGAAGGGGAAGGATTTAAGAATGCTAATATAGAAAAGATTAATAAAAAAGTCTGGATTTGTTTCTATTCTTACACAGAAATATCTTAAGTATTCTGATTATTTCAGAAATACTTGAATTCCTTAGCTAAACTCTTGGGAAAATAGAGAAGCTTGTTACCGTGCTGTACATTTGGCTGGCGTTAGCCGTTTGGCAGTAGTTTTTTGAATCGTGGACCTGTCTTCTAAGTTGTCATCTGATACCATAATTCTCGAATGATGAACAGAGGCTCCTTAAGAGAACCACGTAGGAATAATGGTGTCACGGAGACTTACAAAAGGAAAAGAAATAAAGACCTGGTTTTCAGTTTACCTGTTGTGGAAACATTGAAGAATTTTAGTAGAAGTGCGATCCACATGAATTGGTAAAATGTTGGGGGCAAGATAAACATGACCGCAGCACCTGGGACCTGTAACTGTAGCTCTTGGGAAAGACAAGAGAATGTTACTGGAATGCTTAGAGCCAGAGTATGTTCACTTGGGAAGTTCATGATGAATTTGAGGCAGACACCCATCAGGTACATGTGGCTGCTGATTCATTTGTTTAACTTATTACTGGTGTTTTGGGTCATACCTGGGGATTGGGCCTGTTTCTCACTCTGCTCAGGGAGCCAGGGTGGTGCTGGGAATTTGAATCAGGGTCAAGGCTGCTACAGCTGCAGACAAAGCAAGTGCCTTCCTTCCTGTTCTGCCTGACCCAAGCCACTGCTTAGTGGGCTCCCTGGAGGGAGCGATAAGAAAAGATGCACTCTACTTTCGGGAAAAGATCGGAAGTAAAAGTAAAAGTTATGCACATCAAAACTTCTGAGGCCTTAAAGTTAAAAAAAAAAAATTCCTCCTTTTTTTTTTTAGAAACAAAACAAAACACATTGAATCACTGTGAATTATGAAATCACAATGATATTTATGATTTTTAGGTGTATATTGTCCCAACATCAATCTCTTCACCAGTGCCCTCCGCCAATGTCCCCTGTTTCCCTCTGCCCACCAGCCTGCCTCTGTGGCACTTTTCCTGTCCCCCCCACCCTTAATCCTGTGTTACCTTCCCTAACTTATCCCTGCTCGCACCCCTTCCCAAAGACAAGAGAAGTGTTAATTTTTAGTTGGTTGAAACCAGAGCAAATGAAGAGATCGTTTCCCTTTATAATTATAACTATTGCTTTGTGATAAAACAGGAATACAGAAAGAACATAATGATTTATTTTCTTTCCCTCTGTCCTCTGAGATTTTCTTTAGAAATATAAAATTCAAAGTATGTTCTACATATAATTCTGCTTCTTGGTATTCTTAACTATTACTAACCACCACGCCATTCAGCAATGATCTCAGACGATTAAGAAAATCCTTTCTGAGGATATGTGTTGCCAGTAACTGCACCCCGGGTCTCATTTATGCAAAATTTATGCTGTTACTGAACTGCCTTTTAGGCATTCACTGGTTTTGTTTTTTTCCATTTATGAATTATGAGGATCAGAGGTTTAAATATTAATGTGAACAAGATGCCCATGTACGAAGGTAGCCTTCTGTGTCTATGCAAGTGCAAACTTGAGAATTTTGTAAAAGCTGATAATTTGGGGGCCTTGAGTGGAAAGTACAGCAGAAAGGGCGTTTGCCTTGTGTACAGCTGACCTGAGTTCATTTCCCTAACCCCATCAGGAGTGATCCTGGAATTCAGAGCCAGGAGTAAGTCCTGGGCACAGTGGGGTGTCAACCCCAAACCAAACCAAACCAAACCAAACCAAATCAACAAACACCCTAATAGTTTTATTTTTTTCACTTTGAAAGTAATGAAAATTATATTCTTTTGCAAACCCTTAAAATTTGAAGGATAGAGTAAACAAAAATTATCTCAGCTGTTTGCTTTTGCGATTTTTATTGAATCATACAGTATCTGTTTAGAAGGCTTTAAGGATTTAAGTAGAAGAGGTGAGGTATAATTTAAAAGATTAGGAAGGAATATCTGAGGGGTGAGAAAAAATTTTCCCCTGTGTTATGCGATTTATTTTCTTTGCTCAACTGGCAGATGTGTTAAAGTGACTTGCACCAGTAGCAAGTAGTTCTGACTGCTGAGCAGTGCTCATGTTGTATCTTATAATTCACTGTTTTCTGCTTTAAGAGTATCTTACTAACAACTCTGCAGAGTAACCCTAGACACAAGCTTTGACAATTTCAGTGTATAAACAGAATCTTAAGGAGAATAAATTGTAACTTGTGTTTGAATGTCCTGCTTACTTACAGAGTGTGCAGGCCGGACAGATAGACCAGGGGTTAAGGTGCTTTGGTGTGATTTTTGAGCACAGAGCTAGGAGTAGCTCCTGAGCACTGCTGGGTGTGACCCAAAGTCCCCTCACCCCACCCATCCCTCAAAAAGGAGTTTCTTTAAGAAAAGAAAAAAAATTTAAAAATCCCAGTAACCTACTTGCATTATTTTATCCTTCCTAGCAGAGTTTTGAGACCAAAAACCCTTTCCAGATGGCCACTATCCACACCTCCACTCCCACCCCAAAGGTTGTCACTGCATATTTATTACACATTTATTGAATTTCCTATCAAAGGTATCTAGATGGTTCTTCATCAGTTCTTCAAAGAAAATATTTTCACATTTAGCTAAATGTTGCATCTTGTTTTCTAGAGAAGGCAGGATTTAATCAGATTATCAGACACATACTAATGCAATCATAATAGAAAATTCACATTTTCTTTTTTTTTGGCTTTTTGGGTCACACCCGGCTATGCACAGGGGTTACTCCTGGCTCTGCACTCAGGAATTACTCCTGGTGGTGCTCGGGGGACCGTATGGGATGCTGGGAATCGAACCCGGGTCGGCCGCGTGCAAGGCAAACGCCCTATCTTCTGTGCTGTCACTCCAGCCCCGAAAATTCACATTTTCAATCACTCTTGTCCTGATGCCTTTTAACTCTATTCTTTATTAAAGACTTAACTTATTTATTTATTCTAGTTTTTGAGTCACACCTGGGAATGCTCAGGGGTTATTTATTCCTGGCAGTGCTCAGAGTAGTGACATATGGGATGGTGTTAGGTGACATATGGGGTGCCAGGGATTTAACCCTGGTCCAGTGCCTACAAGGCAAGCACCCTACCTGCTACGCTACCTTTTCAGCTCTAATTTAGTTATTTTTTTATTAGAACATTAATCTGCTGTACTCATTCTCCTTACTAGAAATAACTAGCTATTGATGGTTTGTTGTATTTAGCAACTATTTTGTATATGCTATATATTTGTCTTTGTTTTGTCAAAACCATGTTTAAGGAGCCACACCCAGTGGTTCTTAGGAGGCCCTCCAATAATCAAGGGTCTGCCATTTGAACCACATCTTTGGTCCCTGTCTTCATATTTTAAAATACAAATATGCATAGTTTTCAATATAAATAAGATGCTATGTATTATTTTGCTCCTCCCTGTCCCTCCTTTGGTGGGGAGTGGGTGGTTGGGTCACACCAGGCAGTGCTCAAGGGACCATACGTGGCCACAGAAATTCAAACCAGCAACAGCTGGTGAACCTTGATTCTGTACTCTCTCTGGCGCCAACTCCTTGCTTTATAAAGTATTACTTAATTGAAGCATTTCAATTAAAAATATTGAAAAATTAATTTATTGAAGGTTTTTGTTTTTGTTGGTGGGAACACACTGGCTGTGTTCAGGGCTTACTCCTGGCTCTTTGCTCAGGAATCACTCCTGGTGGACTTGGGGGACCATTCGGCTTGCTTGGATCAAACCTTGGTTGGGTGTGTGCAAGGCAAATGCTCTTCCTGCTGTACTAGCACTCGGCCCCAAGTAAATTTACTGAGTGGTAAATGACACGAATTCGTTTTAGAACATTTTCATCCTCTCTGTAATTGAATTCCTCACGCTCATTTACAACTGCTGGTTTCCCCCCTTACCCTTAGATGTTGATCTTCTTTCTTCCTCTAGATATTTGCCCATTCTAGATGTTTCATGTAGATGGAATTGTGTAAATAATTTCAAGTCTGGCTTTTTCACTTAATAAAATGAGTTTCACTCATAGAATAACAAGTTAGTGTTTAGTTCTTTTTGTTTGTTTTTGGACCACACTTGGTGGTGCTTCTGGCTCTGTGCTCAGGGATCACTCCTGGCAGTGCTCGGGAGACCATGTGGGGTGCTGGGGATCAAAGCTGGATCTGTAAGCACCCTTCCTTTTGTATTATCACTCTGGTCCTGTGTTGATTACTTTCATTTGCTGAATTGCATTTTATTATGTAGATAGACTTCATTTTGCCTTTACATTATTCACTAGTTTGATGGACATTCTAGTTTAAAGGACATTCGATTTTTCCAAATGTTCGGTTATTTTTGGCTATTGTGAATGATCACATCTTGCCCTTTTTTCCACTGATAGTATATCTGGGTAGATTTTTTAAGATTAATAATTAAAAACCTTTTTTGTTTAAAAAAACTGCAACCTTTAACAAAAGCTATTGTATTGCACTGTCATTTATTTGTCTGGTAATGTTAATGGATGTCTTAGAGTTATTTCACAATTATAGAGTATTGCAGTGACTGTTTTTCCACATTTCTCTCAATGTCTGTTTTGTGTGTTGTTTTTTTTTTTTTAACCAGACTTCTTTCATTTTTTATTTTGGTTTTTGGGTCACACCGGCGATGCACAGAGGTTACTCCTAGCTCATGCACTCAGGAATTACTCCTGGCGGTGCTTGGGGGACCATATGGGATGCTGGCATTTGAACCTGGGTAGGCCGTGTGCAAGGCAGACGCCCTACCTGCTGTGCTATTGCTCCAGCCCCTTAACCAGACTTCTAAAAGTAGAATTGCTGAATCAAAGAGCATGCATCTAGTTTCAATAAAATATTGAGGACCTGAGGGCTTTAGTTGTAATTTTACTTGATCATAAAGTCTGTTGTCAACTTAGTTGTACAACTCTGTATTTAAGGAAAAGGAAGTTATGCTTGTTTGAATTAATAGCCTATTAAAAATATTTTTGTGTTGATATAATAGGATCATATTCACTTCAGATACAAGGGTGATAAAATGGACACATGCAATTCAGTAATAGTTTTAATCTCCTACAAATATGTCATTTTTATTTGTATGGTAAACTAGTCTCTTGTTATATTAGCTGACAAGCTTATTAATGATTTTTTTCAACAGAACTGGAAGCTTCTATGTTTCCTGTTTTTGGCCAACAGGAAGATTTGGGTTCCAGATTGTGCAATACTTGCTTACAGTATTGCTTTTTATGTCTGACTTTTTTGCTTTTTCAGTTTTTCATTATTTGGAAAATTGAAGAAAAAGTTAACTGTAAAGATCTTACTAGTTTATACCTAATGTTTTCTTTGTTGTGACTTGCTAATTTATTAGACACTTATTGACTTAAATAGCATTAAACTTTTCTAGGAGTGTTCTGCCCAGTTCCGTTAATTTCCCCTTAATTAATTTTGTTAAGTCTATACCTTTTCTCACTACTCAAGTGTATTAAAAGACTTACATTAGCAACTATAATTTATTTGTGATATTTAGTACTTATATCTGATGTCTTAACTCAAGTTAAGATTTTGTTGGTTTTTGGTGCTTAGGGGACCATGTAGTGCCAGAATCTCCTGCAGGCAAAGCCTGTCTTCCAGGGGGGAGGGGGAAGGGAGGGAGGGGGATTTTGATCCACACCCAGTGGTGGTCATGGGCTGTTCCTTTCTCTGCTTCAGAGTGGTACTTGGTACCATATTTCCTACTGGGGATTTAAACCAGGCTTACTGCCACAGCTATTTGCAGGCAAGCTCTTTACCCAACCTACTATTGCTGGCTCTTTATTGGTTATTCCTCTTGTAAAAAATTTTTGGTTTTGGGCCACATCTGGTGGTGCTCAGGGCTTACTCCTGGCTCTGAGCACAGGGATCACTTCTGGCGGGGATCAGGGCACCATATAAGGTACCAGAGTAGAACCCAGGTGGGCAGTGTGCAAGGCAAGCATCTACTGGTTGTACTCTCGTCCTGCTCCTTGATTAGTTTTTTTTTTAATTTTACTTTATTTTGGTTCTTGGGCCACACCTGGAGGTACTCAAGGCTTAACTCCTGGCTCTGTACTCAGGGATCATTCCTAACAGGCTTGGGGGACTGTACTGGATGCTGGAGATTGAACCTGGCTGGGTCACTTGCGGGGCACTACCTACTGTACTATTGCTTTGACCCTTTGATTAGTTATTCTTAAGCAGAATCAAGGGTTAAATAATCAGTAGTTCCTTAATATCTGTTTAAATGAATTGAAATGGGATTTAGTAATATATTGAAAAGTATTTGTTTAGCTTTCTTGAATTAATTTGTATATTATTTCTTTAAATTTAGCCTTTAAATTCATATGGGTATAAAATTGCCATTAATATACCCATATAAGTGATCATAAAGTATGTGTATATTTGTGAGAATCTTGTATGTAAGTATAATAATTACATATATATACTGGAGCAATAGCACAGCAGGTAGGGCGTTTGCCTTGCACGAGGTTGACCCGGGTTCGATTCCTCTGTCCCTCTGGGAGAGCCTGGCAAGCTACCGAGAGTATCCCGCCTACACAGCAGAGCCTGGCAAGCTACCCGTGGAATATTCGATATGCCAAAAACAGCAACAAGTCTCACAATGGAGATGTTACTGGTGCCCGCTCGAGCAAATCGATGAACAACAGGATGACAGTGGGACAGTGCGGAATTTATAAAATGGGCAATTGTTTAAGTAGAGAGAGACAACTCACTTAGGTATTATAATTCCATATCAGTTAATATAGGGTTATTTATAAGTCATGTGATTATTTTTTGTTTTGAAACTAAAAATGTTTTTAATTTCTAGGGGGAAAAGAATAGTGGCTTTGATGTCCTTTACCATAATATGAAACATGGACAGATATCAACAAAAGAACTAGCAGATTTTGTAAGAGAAAGGTATGTATTTTTTAATAAGTGTAAAAAATTCATTATCAAGTTTAATTTTAGAATATAAATAAGGATTTGGACCAAAGTAATTAATCAGTGTTTTCAACTGCAATAAAATATTTTAAAGTAGTGATTGTCTATTATCTATATACTGAGAATTGTTAAGCAGTGGTTTCAAGTGACATTGTTGAATTCCTGGTTTGCAGGCCACTGCTTGAACATATTTACATATTTGTCATTGAATATACTAGTAAGTTGTTATAACAAAGAACTTGAGGTAGTTTTTAGGATAGAATAATTATCACTTATTTGAACGAACATGTTATTAAAGAAAGGTTACAATAATTTGAAAACAGTTGTTTAAGCTTGTGATCAATTATATTTCCTGCCTTTTATTTAAATTCTGCAGTTTGTTATGTGATCGTTTTTACCACATTTAGGAATTGAGAGTCAGTTTTAAACCTGTTAACATAGATCGGAGAGATAGTACAGGAATCAGTGGATATGCTTTGCTTGTGGCCGGTCCCAGTTCATGCCTCGGCACCACAGGATTCCCTGATAATTGCTGGGTGTAGCCCTGGATGTCTGAGCACTGCGGTGTGATCTGAGTCGGCACTGCAGGGTCTTGGCAGTGTTCATCTGGAGCTTCACATTAAACCTCTGAGTGCTTGGCCAGGAATTGCCAGAAGGGCCTGCCCTGCCCTCGAAGTATCTATTAAAATACCAATACGATTTGGTTGTTTTGTAGTTCATCCTCCTTGGTAATTTTTATTGACAACACGTAAGATCTTTACCTTGATGACACGGGACATTTTTGCCTTTAGATATAATTCTCCATTGTCTTTCCTATTATATTGTGTCAGTTGTGTACCAGGTGCTTGTCTTTTTTTTTTTTTGGGTCACACCCGGCGATGCACAGGGGTTACTCCTGACTCTGCACTCAGGAATTACTCCTGCTGGGCTCTCTGAGAGGGACAAAGGAATCGAATCCGGGTCGGCCACGTGCAAGGCAAACGCCCTACCCACTATGCTATCACTCCAGCCCCAAGTGCTATCACTCCAGCCCCGGTGCTTGTCTTGATTGTGAGAACATAGTGTAAAATACAGATTTTGATTTTAGGGAGTTTACAGATTAATTATGGGAATGGGAAATAGATGTAATACCATTTATGGCTTTCATCCCTCCACTGTTTTTGCGTCTGTGTCGGGGTAGCGGGGTTAGGGTTTGAGCCACACCTGGCAATTTTCAGGGGCTCACGTCTTTACTTGAAAGAGGGAGTCTCGAAGTCATAGGGTGGTGTGCAAACCTTTTCCTTGTTGGCTTTTGCATCATCTTTACCAGGAATAAAGGGACTCGAGAAGTCCACATCGCCTAGCAATTTTTGTTTCTTTGTTTGGTTTTGGTTTTTTGGGGCCACACCCAGGGGTGCTAAAGGCTTTTCCTATCTCTGTGCTCAGGGGTCACTTTTGGTGGGCTCTGTGATCATACGGGGTATTGGGGATTGAGCCTGGGTCAGCCGCCTACAAGGCAAATGCCTTCCATGCTGTACTACCGCCCTCCCTGCCTCCTCTCCCTGCCCCAGCCTTCTGGGCATGACTCCTAGCCTTTTCCTGTATCACTTTATCTACCTTGAGACTGTGAAAGTAGTTGTCATTATTCTTTAGCTCTGTTCACGTCAGTCACCACAAGAAGGTCAGAGCTCCTTGGTCATCCCCTCATTATTTTTTTTTTCTTAATGCAGAATCTAATTCCTTTATGAACCAGTGGGCAGTGAGTCAGCCCTTCATTCCATTTCACCTCTCCCTCCTTTATTTTTCTTCATAGCACTTACTCCCTCTCACAGCAGTGGTATTTAAGGCAGTTGCCTTCTCATCTATCAGACTGGAGCGATAGCACAGTGGGCATTTGCCTTGCACGCGACCGACCCGGATTCGATTCCTTTGTCCCTCTCAGAGAGCCCAGCAAGCTACCAAGAGTATCCCGCCCACACGGCAGAGCCTGGCAAGCTACCCGTGGCATATTTAGTATGCCAAAAACAGTAACAAGTTTCATAATGGAGACATTACTGGTGCCCGCTTGAGTATATCGATGAACAATGGGACGACAGTGCTACAGTGCCTTCTCTCCCCACCCCAGAGGCTTCTGATCCAAACTAGTGTTATTTTTGCTTAAACTGATTATATCTGCAGCTCCTACCTGCTCTGTGTATATTCATTCTTGCTCTTCTGTAGTTTGTTCTCTACACTGAAGTTGTGCTTTTTTGATGGAAGGGGGGTTGGAACATACCATGGTACTCAGGATATTCCTGGCTCTGTGCTCAGTAGTGACTCCTAGTGGTGCTCAGGGGACATTTGTGGTGCCGAAGAGTTGACCATATGCAAGACAGATATTCTGCCTCCTGTACTTATCTCTCTAAAATTTAAAATTATAGTGAATCTTAAAAAATTAAAGATCAGGCTGATGACATAGCTTAAAGCCTGGAGCACATGTACTGTATGCAGAAGGCTCTGATTTGATCCTTGTCACCATGTGGGCCCTTGAGCAAGGAGATGACCCATAAGCCCCAAGATGAAAGTAGTCCCTGAACACTGCTTGTGTGGTCTCTAGGAAAAGACAAATCATAGATGCATTTGTTAACTCTTCTGTTTAAGCCTTTAAAGTATTTTAAAGGCCTTCTATTGGTCTTAAGGTAGAGATCTTCATGATCTGACTCCAAACTACCTTTCGTAGCTTAGTTCATCCAGATTCCTCGTTTTTTTCTGAGACATTGCTGTTTGATTGAACAGTTTTCTTCAGGCATAGTGCATGCTTATTGGTCAAACCTAGTCAATGGGGCCTGTCTTTTCTTTAGAGCTCAGCAGTGTGATAACTACTCCAAAATGCTTTTGTTGAGTGTGGCCACATTAAAAAGATACAGTGACCAGAATCCAAAGACTATCCACAGAATGGGAAAGGATATTTACACAATACCCATCAGATAAGGGGTTGATATCAATGGTATATAAAGCATTGGTTGAACTCTACAAGAAGAAAACATCCAACCCCATCAAAAAATGGGGCAAAGAAATGAACAGAAACTTTACCAAGGAAGAAATACGAATGGCCAAAAGGCACATGAAAAAGTGCTCTACATCACTAATCATCAGAGAGACGCAGATCAAAACAACCATGAGATACCACCTCACACCACAGAGACTAGCACACATCCAAAAGAACAAAAGCAACCGCTGTTGGAGAGGATGTGGGGAGAAAGGGACCCTTCTACACTGCTGGTGGGAATGCCGACTGGTTCAGCCCTTCTGGAAAACAATATGGACGACTCTCAAAAAATTAGAGGTTGAGCTCCCATTTGACCCAGCAATACCACTGCTGGGAATATATCCCAGAGAGGCAAAAAAGTATAATCGAAACAACATCTGCACATGTATGTTCATCGCAGCACTATTTACAATAGCCAGAATCTGGAAAAAACCCGAATGCCCTAGAACGGATGACTGGTTGAGGAAACTTTGGTACATCTATACAATGGAATACTATGCAGCTGTCAGAAAAAAGGAGGTCATGAATTTTTTATTTAAGTGGATGGGCATGAAAAGTTTCATGCTGAGTGAAATGAGTCAGAAAGAGAGAGACAGATATAGAAAGATTGCACTCATCTAGGGTATATAGAATAACAGAGTGGGAGACTAACACCCAAGAATTGTAGAAATAAGTACTAGGAGGTTGACTCCATGGCTTGGAGGCTGGCCTCACATTCTGGGGTAAGGGCAACTCAGAGAAGGGATCACCGACTATAATGTAGTCGAAGGCCATGTGGGGGAAGGGAGTTGCGGGCTGAATGAGGGCTAGAGACTGAGCACAGTGGCCACTCAACACCTTTATTGCAAACCACAACAGCTAATTAGAGAGAGAGAACAGAAGGGAATGCCCTGCCACAGTGGCAGGGCGGGGTGGGGGGAGATGGGATCGGGGAGGGTGGGAGGGATGCTGGGTTTACTGGTGGTGGAGAATGGGCACTGGTGAAGGGATGGGTTCCCGAACTTTGTATAAGGGAAGCATAAGCACAAAAGTGTATAAATCTGTAAATGTGCCCTCATGGTGATTCACGAATTAAAAATAAATTAATTAATTAAAAAAAACACACTGTTATAGGGTGGAGAGATAGTACAGTGCTAAACCACTTGCCTTATGTGCAGCATACATACATTGGCTGTGCCCCTCTGGCTCAAATCCCCAGCAGCATACATGGTCACCTAGGCACATATGCTGTCTGAGCCCATGTGCTGCTTGTGCCCACATGGCCAAGCACATGTGGCACCCGATAACATGTGGCACCCGAGCTCATGTAGCACCTGCATCTCCCCTCTTGAGATGTGTACTTTTTCATGCTTCCATATCTAATGCTGCTCTGTGTGTAGGGGCGCTCTCCGCCTTCGGAGATGCCTGTATTCTCTTTTGAGTGTGTTAGTCTCTCACTTTCTCTCCCTCCTTCCCCTTTCTAAAATAAAATGTTTTACTTCAACAAAACAAAACAAAACATAGTCCCTTGAGACCGCCAGGGGTCACTCCTGAGCACTGAGCCATGAACAGCTCCTAAACAGTGCTGGGTGAGCCCAACACCCCCACCCCCGAACCAAAATACCCTGTTATAATCTTTCTCAGCATCATATCTGTTTCTGTAGTATTTGTGAAATTTGTTTCGGATAAGACCTGGTGTTCTGTACTCTGGTATGTATTTATGAAATTTCTGAGTTGTTCATTTTTAAAATTAATTTTTAACTGCTCCTCACTATATAGTTTTTCATTTTTGCTATTAGTTTTTATATTTCCCAACCCAAGTACCAGAATATAGTAATCAGTTATATCGCAGTCTGTGGCACAGTTTGAAGCAGATATCCTTGAAAGGAGAGCATTAGAAAGGAAAAGGCTTGCTCTTCAACCCCGTTGCTCCTGTGAACACATGTCTCATTCGCTTGTCTCCACTCTGGAGAAGCCCGTGTTCTCTCTTGAAGATGTGCTTCTTCCTTTCTCTCCCCTCACACCTTCTTAAATATGTTTCCATAAAACATTTCTTGCTTCACACACACAAAAATTAAATAGAAAGAAAGGGAAGAAAAGATAGGTATAGGAGGGAGAAGAGGGGGAGACATCGAGATCAAGCACAAGAGCTTAACAAGGTGGCATCATACGGGATTTTATTTTCAGTTTTTTGAGAAGTCTCCATACAGTTCCAGAGTCTAAATCTGAACCTGATGGCATTCCACTAAGAGTGGGTGAGGGTTTCCCTGCATCCCCATGGACACTGCTATTTCTGGACTTTTTTTGAGGGACCACACTTGGCCGTGCTCAGGGCTTACTCTAGCTCTGCACTCAGGGGTCACCCCTGGTGGGGCGTGAGGGACCATGTGGGGTGCCAGGAATTTACCCTGGGTCCGCCGTGTACAAGGCAAGTGTCCTACCTCTATACTATCGCTATGGCACCTGTTTCTGGGCTGTTTGTTTGGGGGCCACATCTGATGATGCTCAGGGGTTCCTGCTGGCTCTGTGATCAGGGATTACTCCTCACAGGTTCCGGGGGCCATATGGGGCGCCAGAGATCAAACCCAGGTCAGCTGTGTGCCAGGCAGCAGTTCTACTTGCTGTACTATCACTTGGGCCCCAGAGCCAGAGCACTTTTGTACTCCTATTCAGATAGTCACAGGTACTAAAGATAAAAGATTAGCAACTTCTCCTAAGTTTTCTTCTCTTTTTGTGTCATAAATTGCTCTATTTCTTTATTAGGTAAGTTCTTTATATCTAGTAAAAATAGGCCAGAAATTTAGGACCACTTACCTACTCATTTACTTTTAATTTTGGATCTTTGGATATTTGAATAGGGCTGGCTGTGTTTGCGGGCATTTCTGGTGGTGCTCAGGTAATGGGCCCAACACTTTCTGCGTGTAAGCAGATGTTCCAGCCCAGCTTTTTGCCTCCTGCATAATTTTAACATATAATTTGGGTTAACTTTTTATTCCCATAATTTACCTATATTTTGATAGTTTTGTATGTGTTTGGTTATTAAGTATATGATATGGAAATTTGATTTAACAGAGCTACAATAGAAGAGGCATACTCCAGGTCAATGACGAAGCTAGCAAAATCTGCAAGCAATTGTTCACAACTTGGGTGAGTTGATTCCTTTGAAGAACTCTTTTCAGCCATTGATGTAGGTGAACTTCCCAAGACTCAAGTTTCTGTTGAGAGTGTAATAATCCATAAATAATTCATTTAGCAATCCATGATATTTTTAGCTAAAATGTGTCTTTGGTGAGTTCATTTTTGACTGATTGAAATAAAATTGAACTTGCTAATTTAGTGAACATGAAGTAAATGAAACATTTCCCCCCTTAATTAAACAGTCACATGTAATTTTGAGAGTGTAAATGTTCTGTCTTATGCATATCATTCCAGTTTTCTGCAATTCACTTAACTTTTGATGAACAGAAATCCTTAAGTACTTGCTCTAAATTAATTTTATTCAAATTACTGAAATACCTAATTTTTTATTTTATTTTATTTTATTTTATTTTATTTTATTTTATTTTATTTTATTTGCTTTTTGGGTCACACCTGGCGATACACAGGGGTTACTCCTGGCTATGCACTCAGGAACCACCCCTGGCGGTGCTCAGGGGACCATATGGGATGCTGGGATTCAAACCTGGGTCGGCCGCGTGCAAGGCAAACGCCCTACCCGCTGTGCTATCACTCCAGCCCCTGAAATACCTAATATTAGTCTTTTAATTTACATCCAGCAGTGCTCAGGGTTTACTCTTGTCTCTGTGCTCAGGGCGTGCTCCTGGCAGACTTGAGGGGATCAGATGGGTGCCAGGATCGAACCTGGGTAGGCCGTGTGCAGGGCAGATAGTCTTTTTATAGACATTAAACTTTCCTCTTAAAAATTGGTTTTGAAAGCAATGTGTTCTTTGATAAAAGAATGTTAAATAATCTATTGAAAAGAGATGTGCTTCTAGTCCAGCAATGCTGGGAAGAAGTTATTGTATACAAGTTTATTTATTTTGTTTTGGAACCCTACCCGGTGGTGCTCTGGGGCTGCTCCCAGCTCAGTGCCTGGGCCTTGTTCCTGGCAGTCTTTGGGGGATTGGGCAGTTCCAGGCTTCCGGCATGCAGAACATGAACTCAGCCCACATGGGGCTGTCCCTGTGGCTGTGTGGATAGACCCAAATTCTAACAGCTGGAGTCCTTAATCTGATTTTATTATCCGAAATTTGGGAAATTCTATTTTACAGGGCAGGAGAGATTATACAGTAAGTAAGGCTCTAGCCTTGCATGCAGCCAACCCATGTTCAGTCATCGCACCACATAGGATTCGCTGAACCCCCTGGAATGATCCCTTTCGCTTCTTCAAAGTCAGGAGTAAACCTTTACCATAGTCCACTGTGGCCCCCGATCGGACAAACAAAAAATGTATATATATTTTAGCTAAGATTTCCAAAAAGTTCAGTTATTTTTGAGATTTTACAGTAAAATTCAGTATAAGATTTCTCTGTGTCTGGAACACCCTAATAGTCTAAAATTGAAATGCGTTAGGCTAATTTTTAGCTTTAGTGTATTATTGAGGCTTTTGATAGAGGTTTAAATAACTAAATTAGTTTAGAAAAGAGTATGGTTTAATGTAGAAAGGACTACAGTCAGATCTGTGATAAGTTGTTGACCCATTTTTATATACCTGAGGTAAAAAAGGTGTCATATAGCATTTAAAAATTAATGTCTTAGAGGCTGGAGCGATAGTAACCTTCCACCAGTCTTACCCAGGTTTGATCCCTGGCACCACATATGGTCCCCCATGCCCTTATAAGGACTGGTCTCTGAGGACAGCTGATGTGACCCAAAAACCTACCAGCCAAACAAATAAAAACAAAAAACTAAAAAGATAGAAATTTATTTTAATTTCATTTTTGCTTAGCTAAAATGCTGAACATGACAGTTTTTCCTTTGGTTCTATTTTAGAACCTTAAACATTTTTCTTTCAGTAAGTTATACTCATGCTTGTTTTTTTCCCCCCCCTTAGAACATTTGCACCAGTGTGGGATGTGTTCAAAACATCTACGGAGAAATTAGCAAATTGTCACTTAGATCTTGTTAGAAAATTACAAGAATTAATAAAGGAAGTTCAGAAGTATGGCGAAGAACAAGTAAAATCACATAAAAAGGTATCTTCTTTGTTAAAGGATTAATTGGTTCAAAATTGAGTGTTTTAAAGTTCACTTATTTTGATGATTTATTTTATCTCTAACAGACTAAAGAAGAAGTTGCAGGAACTCTGGAAGCTGTTCAAACCATTCAGAGCATAACTCAGGCCCTCCAGAAATCCAAAGAAAATTATAATGCCAAGTGTGTAGAGCAAGAACGTTTGAAAAAGGAAGGGGCTACACAAAGAGAAATAGACAAGGTAATTATAACACACTTTTATATGCAGGACTGTATTTCATCATGCTCTCTTTCAAGAGCAACCTCATGTTGAAGATGTAAACTCCATCCCTCTGAGTGTTAGTAATTTACCTAAGTGAAACAGGTAGGTTGCAAGATAACTTTTGCCTGGCTAATAGATTAGCAGTTACATAAAAAGGAATGATTTCTCTATTCCAGTGACATATTTACAGAACATTTTTATAACATACTGAAATATTTTTTGATATAGGGTGTAGAATGAGGTGAAAGTTTTTTGAAGCAAGACTTTGATATATTTGGTATATTTTGAGAGCATAAATACTTAAAGATAACTTCAAAATTTCTGTTGAGGATGATATCGCTGACTTGGAACACATTTATGTAGTATTGTGGTAAACCACAACCCTTTCCTCCAATTGCATTTTAATTGAGACTTTTAGTCCCCCTCCCCCCACTTTCAAAAACAGTTTAAACTAACCATTCACTTGTTTGATGTGGTACATCTCATTTAGGAGTAAGCCATAGGGATTAATAGTTTTAAGTCTTAAGGGGTTTGAAATACCATTAAAATCAAATTATAACTATATTGCAATGAAAAAACTACACAGATATGTATATGGGTAAATACTAGAAAAGAATATGGATAAATAAAACAGCTGATGGAATTGGGATAATGTAGTTCTGTTAATTTTTTTTAAAGTTGAATCACCGTGTGATACATAGCTTCAAAGCTGTTCGTGGTTGGGTTTCAGTCATACAGTGATCCAGCACCATTTCCTGCCACCAGTGTCCCCTGTTTCCTTCCACCACCACCTCCCTAGCTTCCGCTGTGACAGAAATGTCTGTCTGTCTGTCTGTCTCTCTTTCTCCCCGCCCCCCCCCATTTGCAATACTGTTATAAAGGTTATTTATGTGTATCTACCTCATTTCAGTACTCAGTTCTTCTCCAGATTGATTATTTCCAACTATCATTGTCATGGTGGTCCCTTCTCTGTCCTAACTTCACTTCCCCACTCCCTCATCAAGCTTCCTACCATAGAGTCCTCCTGGTCCTTGTTTCTATTGTCTTTGGGTATTATTCTCATACTATGCTGTTTTATATTTTGCAAATGAGTGCAGTCATTCTGTGTATGTCGGTCTTCCTCTGATTCTTTTCACTCAACATGATACTTTAATATCAGTTAAAAATTTGGGGCAGGAGAGCTAGTACAGTGGGTAAGGTGTTTTTCTTGCACGTGACTGACCTGGTTTGATCCCCGGCATTCCATGTGGTTCCCCTGAGCACTGCCAGGAGTAATTCCTAAATGTAGAGCAAGGAGTAACCCCTGAGCATTGTCAGGTATCGCCTCAAAATAAAACAACAAAAATTGAGAGGAAAAAATTGAGGCACAGTAAGTTCACAGTTTTAAAATATCCTCTTCCAGATGCATCGATTATGAATGAAACATGCAATGGGAAAACTTAAGAGGGTCCATAAAGAAAAATATTAATCATTGTGACTCAGAAATGGAACAGGAGCCAGAACCCTCTGTAGACTTTGTTCAGGCTTATTGAACTTAAGCCCCAAATTTATCAAATTTAGTAAAATTTATCTCTTAAGTTGTAAAAGACACTAAATCGTCCTCACTTGAGTTGCAGTTCAAGGATCTCCACTAGCTGTGCCAAAAGTAGATAAAGGACCAAACATGATAACCTCTCAGTATCTGCATTGCAAACCATAATGCCCCCAAATAGAGAGAGAGTATGGGGAATATTGTCTGCCATGGAGGCAGTGGGAAGGTGGGAAAGGTGGGGATATGCTGGAGATATTGTGGTAGGGAATGTGCACTGGTGGAGGGATGGGTGTTTGATCATTGTGTGATTGTAACTCAGACATAAAAGCTTGTAATTATATCAGTAAATCAAATCAGTGAATCAATAAAATTAAAAAAAAAAAGGATCTCCACTAGCTGTGGGAAGCTGAAGCTAGAAAGAGAAATCTTGAACTGCTGGTAGGGGTTAAAGCTTTATTGGAAGCTGAGAGTTTAGGGAAAAGATTCTTGCTGGAAACAAGCTGGTGATTGAATCTAGAGCCTCAGACACACATAGCAAGTGTTCTCCCACTGAGATACAGCCTGGACTCTTGTTTGTTTTGATGTGGGGACCACACTCAGTGGTGCTCAGGGCCAAACGCAGGGCCTGGTACATTCAAGACAAGTGCTCTACCCAGAGCACATCCCAGTTCTTGTGATCTCAGCCTGTGCAATGCCAGGGATCCAACTCAGATCATCCACATGCTAGGCAACTGCTCTACTGCTGAACCAGCTCCATGGCCAGTGTCCAGTGTTCTTTTTCTTTTTTTTTTTTTTGGTTTTTGGGTCACACCTGGCAATGCACAGGGGTTACTCCTGGCTCTGCACTCAGGAATCACCCCCGGTGGTGCTCAGGGGACCATATGGGATGCTGGGATTTGAACCCGGGTCGGCCGCGTGCAAGGCAAACGCCCTACCCGCTATGCTATCACTCCAGCCCCTGTCCAGTGTTCTTAAAGGGAAGTAATTAGGGGACCGGAGAGAAGGCTCACACTTGTGGGATGCATGCCACTTTGATCTCTGGGACTGCAAGCCCTCCTAGTACTTGCCAGGTGGAGAAGCACCCTAGTGCCCGCATAGCACCACACTCACAAGAGCATGGACCATTCAGATGTCACTGCTGGGGCACATACTGCCAGGGTTGGCCCCAGTGACCACAGCTTCTCCAGGGATGTGGTGGTGGTTCTTACTGTGATGCTGGGAGTGCTCAGAGTGTATTCTTGACTCCGTGCTCAGAAGCATGTCCAGCCTGTAGTTCTCGTGACTGCTGTCAGGGACCCTCGACCTATTACGGTGTGTAAGTTCCAGTGCACCGTGGCCAAGTGTGTGTGAGCACTGCAGCTAAGGATGCTGTGACCTCCAGTGAGCACCACGGCCGGAGAGGAGCGGATTGCTGAGGCCAGCTGAGTGACCCTGTCTGGCTAACCACCTCTCAAACCTGAGAGCTGTAATATGCAGGAGCCCCACAGCTGAAAGAAGACAACCCCCCAAAGCACCTTGTACCACCAGATTCGGGGGCCCCCAGTAAGTACTGCAGCTCAGACTGCAGAGTACAGCAGCCATTTTTGTGTCAGTGCAACAGAAAATATTTGGTAAGGAAACTTGGGAAAAGTATTGAAGTTGGTTACATTGAATTCATTGTAGCCTCATTTCTTTTTTTTTTTTTTTCTTTTTGCTTTTCGGGTCAAACACGCAACGCACAGGGGTTACTCCTGGCTCTACATTCAGAAATTACTCCGGGTGATGCTCGGGGACCATATGGGATGCTGGGAATTGAACTCGGCTCGGCCGCATGCAAGGCAAATGCCCTACCCGCTGTGCTATTGCTCTAGCCCCTATAGCCTCATTTCTTAAAATGCTTATATTTTATTGTGACTTGTATCAGAAAAAGAAAAAAAAATAAGTCATTTGTATGGTTCAAAATGTTTTATTGTTTTGTTATAGGCAGCTGTTAAATCGAAGAAAGCGACAGATACCTATAAACTTTATGTGGAAAAATACGCATTAGCAAAAGCTGATTTTGAACAGAAAATGACAGAAACAGCTCAGGTTGGTATTTAAAAAAAAATGGAGATGCTGTGGTTTACAATGCTATTAATGACAGGCCTTCATGAGTACATTCCAGTACCACACCAGCAGAATGACCCCCGTCAACCTTCCCTGGCCCGAATCCCATCACTAGGTTGTCACTTTTATCATTTCGTCCAGTGCAGCCTGGTGCCGCTTCCGTAGGGGGTGCTGGGCTTGGGGTGGGACATGGCAGTGCTGGGGACCAACCTCGAGGTCTAATACAGTGCAGGTAAGAACCTCTGTCTCTTTGGAGCTTTTAAGCCTTTAAATTAAAACAGGTTTTAAAGAAACCTTGGTACATCTACACAATGGAATACTATGCAGCTGTTAGGAGAGATGTTCACTGTAGCACTGTCATCTCATTGCTCATTGATTTGCTCGAGCGGGAACCAGTAACGTCTCCATTGTGAGACTTGTTACTGTTTTTTGGCATATTGAATACGTGACGGGTAGCTTGCTAGGCTCTGCCATACGGACGAGATACTCTCGGTAGCTTGCCGGGCTCTCCAAGAGGGGCAGAGGAATCGAACCCGGGTAGGCCGCATGTAAGGCACATGCCCTGCCACTGTGCTATTGCGATGAAGTAATGAAATTTGCATATAAGTAGATGGACATGGAGAGTATCATGCTAAATGAAATGAGTCAGAAAGAGAGGGACAGACATAGAATGACTGCACACTCATTTGTGGGATATAAAATAACAATATGAGACTAACACTTAAGGATAGAGAGAGAAGGGTCAGGAGGATTGCTCCATGGTTGGAAGCCTGCCTCATGTGCTGGGGGAGAAGGCAGCTGGGATGAAAAAGGGACCACTAAGTCAATGGTGGTTGGAGGGATCGCTTGGGATTGGAGATATGTGCTGAAAGTAGACTAAGGACCAAACATGATTGCCTCTCAGTATCTGTATTGCAAACCATAATGCCCAAAAGTAGAGAAAGAGTAAGAAGGATGGTGCCAGCCATAGAAGCACAGGGTGGGGTCGGAGGGCAGCGATGGGAGGGATACTGGAGACATTGGTGGTGGAAAATGTACACTGGTGGAGAGTCAGGTGTTCGATCATTTTACGACTGAAAATCAAAAGCTTTGTAACTGTATCTCACAGTAATTCAATTTAAAAACAGGTTTTGTGTACTGGATAAGGAGTACTTATTTTTATGACACGTAGTTTTTTGTTATTAGAGTGTAAAATGCACAGGGTTGATGGTTTAGTAATATTGCTTTAAAATTACCCATTTTGTTTTCTGGATTGAGGACCAAATTGTAGTAACTATATCATAAGCAGTTGATTCAGGTAGATCAAAAAAGTCTTTTAAAGAGAATTGGGGGAAATAAGGACATTGGCAAATGATAAAAACAATGCTTGTTGGTTGTTATCTTTGTTAGCTGATTGTTAGTTTCGAAAAATTGATTTCTGCCTAAGGAGAAAACTTAGAAATGACTCAGTGCTGAGGATATAGTGTTAAACAAAACAATTAAAAAAAAATTCTGCACGTATAGAACTTCCAATTTAGTCAGAGAACACAGACAGTAAAAACGTGTCTGTCTCCCATATGCTTAAGATGAATCGTTCTCAGCCTGAATAGATGGCCCAGGTTTAAAATGGGCCTTTTATGACTCATACCTGAACTCTCCTTAGTAACCATTTCATCTACTATAGCCTGAGTTTGACTTATTGTATCAGTGAGGAAAGATTGGATATAGAAGCTGAGGTGCCAGGTGAGCTATAAAAAAAAAAAAATCTCAGTAGCAAATATTTATTATGCTACTTGTTAATCATAAATTGATGAGTTGGCTCAACTCTAGCTGTTTTGCATCACCTTCTCCCTGATATGAGGCTAGGAGGAATCCCTTCCTAGAACATTGATCTTAGTCTTTATATCTGAGGGCCCAGAACTGTGGTCAGAACACAGTAACTCTTTCTGTTTGTATTGTGTATGTTCTCCCATGAAAATGTGATGTCTATGAGAGAGGGATTGGTTTGCTTTCTGCTGTTTTATTGGCACTTAAAACTGTTCTCAGCTCATGCTAGGTACTCTGTAAGTATAAAAAAGATCTTTATGAGTCTTAAAATGTCAGTCTAACTAGAGGGCAAAAAAATTGAAGCCTTGGGGTAAAAGAATTTAGAATTTACTTGGTTATTTAGGTTTTATTCCTTTGGGTTGGATGTAAACATGGATAAAAGTGTGAGACTTCTCACATAAATTTTGTTTTTGTTTGGGGCCACACCCAGAAATGCTCCTGGCTCTGTGCTCAGGGACCACTCCTGGCAAGGTTAAAGGGACCATCTAGAGTGCTGAAGATTGACCTCTGGTCGTTGCATGCAAGGCACCTGCCCTACCTGCTGATTATTGCTCTGGCCACCTCCTGTAAATTTTTTCACTGTCAGTTAATGACACTTAAAAACTTGAAATATGAGATTTTTATTTTATTTTAAACAAAGAAATTGCAAGATTTAGTTAGACAATACTCTCAGATTAAAGATTAAAATGAAATTTTTGCTTGCTTTGGGGCCACGTTTTGGGGTGCTGAAGTATCACTTCTGAGCTTGTGCTCGGGAATCGGTCCTGGCAGATCTCTCTGTGGTGCTGGGATCAACCCCTGATCCCTGTGTGCAGAGCCTAGTACCGTCTCCCTGGTCCAGATTATATCTTTAGTGGCTAAGATTTTCACTTTTTTTTTTGCTTTTTGGGTCACACCTGGTGATGCGATGCACAGGGGTTACTCCTGGCTCTGCACACAGGAATTACTCCTGGTGGTGCTTGGGGGACCATATGGGATGCTGGGAATCAAACCCGGGTCGGCCATGTGAAAAGCAAACACCCTACCTGCTCTGCTATTGCTCCAGCCCAGATTTTCACTTTTTTAAAAGAAATATAGCAATATATATTAAGACTACAAATTTCAAGATGTAAGGAAGAACATTTAACTCATTGGTTTAGGAAAGTTAACATGCTTATATTCAAACACTTGAGACTGTATTCCCATTGCTAACTTGGCTTGTACTTACTGATTTTAAATAATGGAGGTACTTAGAATCTCTTCATCAAAAAGTCAGAACATTTTCTTTATATACTATGTCTGAATGAAGTCATCCTTTGCTTATCTTTCTCTTTATTACTTTTCTTAGCTTGGCACTCTCTAGTTCATCTGTCTTATAGTAAAGGACACAATGACATCTTTTAAAATAGATGATTAAGGGGCTGGAGCAATAGCACAGCGGGTAGGGCGTTTGCCTTGCATGTGGCCGACCCGGGTTCGACTCCCAGCATCCCATATGGTCCCCTGAGCACCACCAGGAGTAAGTCCTGAGTGTAAAGCCAGGAGTAATCCCTGCACATTGCTGGGTGTGACCCAAAAAGCAAAAAAAAACAAAAAACAAAAAACCCATAAAATAGCTGATTAACATTCCATTGAGTATATAGACCACAGCTTTAAAAAAAATTATATTTTGTGTTTTGGGCCATCCCCGGCAGTGCTCAAGGCTTTTACCTGGCTCTGTGCTCAGGGATCACTCCTGGCAAGGTTTGGGGTGCCATATGGGGTGCCGGTGTGCAAGGCAAGCGCCTTACCAGCTGTATTATTTTTCCAGCTCCGTACTGCAGCTTTTTTTTTTTTTTAAATTTATTTATTTTTAATTAGAGAATCACCATGACGGTACAGTTACAGATTTATACACTTTTGTGCTTATACTTCCCTCATACAAAGTTTGGAACCCATCCCTTCACCAGTGCCCATTCTCCACCACCCGTAAACCCAGTGTCCCTCCCACCCTCCCCAATCCCATCTCCCCCCCACCCCACCCTGCCACTGTGGCAAGGCATTCCCTTCTGTTTTCTCTCTCTAATTAGCTGTTGTGGTTTGCAATAAAGGTGTTGAGTGGCCGCTGTGCTCAGTCTCTAGCCCTCATTCAGCCCGCAACTCCCTTCCCCCACATGGCCTTCGACTACAATGTAGTTGGTGATCGCTTCTCTGAGTTGACCTTTCCCCGGAACGTGAGGCCAGCCTCGAAGCCATGGAGTCAACCTCCTGGTACTTATTTCTACAGTTCTTGGGTGTTAGTCTCCCACTCTGTTATTCTATATACCATAGATGAGTGCAATCTTTCTATGTCTGTCTCTCTCTTTCTGACTCATTTCACTCAGCATGAAACTTTTCATGCCCATCCACTTAACTGCAAAATTCTTGACCTCCTTTTTTCTAACAGCTGCATAGTATTCCATTGTATAGATGTACCAAAGTTTCCTCAACCAGTCATCCGTTCTGGGGCATTCGGGTTTTTTCCAGATTCTGGCTATTGTAAACAGTGTGCAGCTTTTTTTTTTTTTAATCCCCCCGGGGTTGTTGCGTTTAAATAATCTCCAATGAGGACAAACCCTTGGACTGTTATGTCAAAACTGAGGTTATAAAGGACAGTATAGCGAATGGAAATAGTCCAAGGAGCAGTGGAAAAGTGGTATTGGCGTTTTGCGGACGGGGGTGGTTTGGTAAATTTGTACTTCAAAAAAAATAAACACAGATAATTTTTTTTTTCTTTTTGGGTCACACCTGGCGATGCGCAGGGGTTATTCCTGGCTCTATACTCAGGAATTACCCCTGGCAGTGCTCAGGGGACCATATGGGATGCTGGGAATTGAACCCGGGTCGGCTGCGTGCAAGGCAAACGCCCTACCCGCTGTGCTATCGCTCCAGCCCCAAACACAGATAATTTTTATACCAATGTTAAAAAAAATCCAGCATTTTTTTCAAAATTGCATGAATCTTTTCTGAGGTTTTTGTATGTTCTCATGCTTTACGATACTTCTATATAATTATTATAGAATATGTATTTGGTATCATTTCAGAAAAAATGGGAAGATAACATAGTTTTTTGGAATTTAGACTTGCTCATACAAAGTTAGTGATTGGATTTAGATTTTTCTATATGAGAAAATATCTTGTGTATTTAATTGTTGGAATTTAAGGTGAGAGTGACTTCAGTATAAGCATAAGTAGAATCGTGCTCCTGTAGTAAAAGAGATTAGAATTTACTTGAGTATTTAATTTTTTTCCCTTTGTGTTGAACATAAACATATATTCTCAGTTACTGAAATTAATTCTGGCTCTTGAGCTGGGGATGTGAGATGTGACTCGGCAACCAAGCTTTACATGGGACCAGGGTTCTGTCCCAGACACTGCCAAAAAAAAAAAAAATATGGCAAAACACATTTTGGGTCTTAAATTACAGTGTTCTTTGACTTAGTCAGTTACAAGGGCTCTTTTATTTCTCATTAATAAAACTGACACAAATTTTGGACTCTTAATGTTCAGACCTTTTCCACAAATATAAATATCATCATTTGGCCTAGTGATTTCTGATCATGTAATTCAATGCTTTTGAAATTTGGATATTAAAAAAGGAATGATGAAATTTAATTTGATTAACCAGTTTGGCCAAAAATGTGTAATCAGATTTGTGCTGTAGAAATGACAAATGTATTTTGTTTGAAAATGACTAGTTTAGCATTTCCCAGATGCTATTTTAATGAATATTTTTATTCTGTGAAATATTATTAGATATTCAGAGAAGAAGTAAAATAGAACAAAGAGTTTTGTGGTCAAAGAAACTTGGAAAATACTGGGTTAAGCTGAGTGAGACAAGTTTTCTTATTTTAGTATTCTAGTTTTTGGTATGTTTTTTTGAAAAGCCAAATGTAGTAAATGGCGTTCTTCCTGGGGAATGAATAAACAGAATGACCTGGGAATTTTTTCCGAGTAACGTTTTTCTCTCTCTCAGCCCCTCCATCATGTTATAGTGGAGGATTTATGTATTTTTGTAGTTAAAATATGTTTCCTGGGTTTTCTGAAGCATTCCCATTTTCAGTTGAAAACTGCTAAGATAGAATATACAAGACTTTCCCAAATTTCTTTGACCATAAACTTCCTATTTGGTAGATTATCTACTAACATTTCAGGAAGTGAATATGAGTTTGAAAGTTTGTGAACAAGGCCATAAAGTCTTCAGATCTTTAAAAAGTAAACTCCTTTTTTGGTTTTATTTTATTTTGGGGACACACCCGGCAGTCCTCAGGAATTACTCCTGGAGGTGCTTGGGAACCATAGGGATACTAGATATTGAACCGGGTTGGCCGCATGCAAGGCATGCACCTGTCCTGCTGTATTATCTCTCCAGCCCTTAAATAAAACTTTTTAGTTTATATTTATATTACACTTCTAAAAATAAAAGGGTTGGAGAGAGAATACAGTTTTTCAGCTTTCAAAAGTTGAAAGATGTTTGTGACTCTATTATTTTCTGCATCTTGTAGTTTTTTGACCATCCCTTATGTTTCAAATGCTGAAAAGGTTTGTTTTTCCTAGAAAGTGGCATAGCAAAAAACATTAATTTCTTCCTTAGTCTTACATTTTAGTGAGTGTGTTAGATACATTTGTCAAGAAGCATTGTTAAATGTTGCATAATTAAGGATTTTTTTCCTAAATTTGACTAGCTATATTAGATGATTGCTGAAAAAAAAGTCTTTTGATTTTTCTCTGTGTGTTTGTGTATGTATTTAACTTTTGTACTTGCTACCCAGAAATTTCAAGATATTGAAGAAACTCATCTCATTCACATAAAGGAAATTATAGGATCTTTGTCTAATGCCATAAAGGAAATTCATTTGCAAATAGGCCAGGTAAGCTTTTCACTTTCGTTGAGCTGACTCCTGAAGATTTTTGTTGTTGTTCATTTATGACATTTAAAAAAATTTAAAACTTAGGCTTGGGGAAGAAAATACAAAACTCAGATGATAAATTATTTCAGATAAAGAATATATGCTAGTTAAATATATTAATAGTATTATTTTTAATTTAGAAGATCTACATCATTAAGTTGTAGAAATTGTGCTTATGAATTTTTCAAAAGTGCTTAAGCTTTTTTTTTTCTTTTTGGGTCATACCCAGTGATGTTTCAGCGGTTACTCCTGACTGTGCACTCAGGAATTACTCTTGGCAGTGCTTGGGGGTCCATATGGAATGCTGGGAATCGAACCTGGGTCGGCAGTGTGCAAGGCAAACGCCCTACCTGCTGTGCTATCTCTTCAACCCCTGAGGCTTTTGTTTTTCATTTGGGGTGTATTGAAACAAGTAGAAAATGGTGAAGTCTGTTATTCTTTATTATTTGGGATCTAAAGCTGTTTTCACTGTCTGTATGTCTTCTTTATCATAAGAATTACCTGTAGGTAATAGTGGTGGCCGGATTGGTCTTAGAGTATTGAATGCCTGTAACAAATCATCATGAACAACTTCGTATAAACCACAGTGTTTATTTGTGCATGTGTGGGGGAGAAAGGTTCCTGAAGCACTCAAAGATGGGGATAGGAAGTGAAGCTGCCTTGATTTCTTAGGCAGTGATAACACATCTTAAGGCACTCACATGTGGTGCTTTAGTACCCATACATCTCCTGATACTTTAGCCTCATGTTAGTTAAGTGAGTTTTCAAGAGGCTCAGTCCAAAACCGAAATATTTTGGCCTACTGAATTTTCTTTGTGTAAGTTTTGTTTGAAATATAGTAAGAATATTTATTTTAAAAGTCTTCTTTATCATTTTTATAGGTCCATGAAGAATTTATAAATAACATGGCTAATACTACAGTTGAAAGCTTGATTCAAAAACTTGCGGAGTCAAAAGGCACGGGGAAGGAAAGACCTGGTAAGATGTCGATGAACTCTATAGGGAAATATTTTGTCTAGTGATGACTGTTCTGCCATTAAATCATTAAATCCTAGAATTGCAGAATGAAAAAGTCTATAAAATCTTAGATGTCATTTTTGTCCTGTGGTATGTTGGTTGAAGATTTTTTTTTTGACTGTCCATGGTTACTGGAAATGTTCATTATAACCTTTACTAAATCAATATATTGCAGCTTACACTTTTGAAAATAAAATGATCAGAAGATATTTAATAAGGGAAAGAAAGAGTGGGGTGGGCTGGAGAGATAGTACAGCAGGTAGGGCGCTAGCCTTGCTTGCGGCCATTCTGGGTTCGATCTCCCACATCCCATAGTCCCCTGAGCACCACCAGGAGGATTCCTGGAGTTAGTCCTGAGCGTTGTTAACTTTGGCTTCTAAAACAAAACAAAATTTGTTTTGTTTTGAGAGTGGGTGAGAAGATTGAGTTGTCAGCATTGAGACCAGTATATTGATAATAGTAACTTTAAAACATTAATGGTGGTGCTGCAGTTGGTGTTAATTAACCCACATCCAAGTGGGACATGCCAGTTAATAGTTTTTTTCTATTTTCATTCACAAATGTATTTATTGAATGATTATGGTATTTCATATGCATTTTTAGATACTGAGGCATGGGCGTATATTAGTAAAAAATTAATACCAGGGTTCAGATAGTACAGTGGATAGGCTGCTTGCACTGTGCGTGACCGTCCCAGATATATACATCCCTGGCATCCAGTATGGTCTCCTGAGCACAGCTAGGAGTCATTCCTAAGAGCAGAGCTGGAAGGAACCTGACCATCACTGAGTGTGATCCCTGACAAAACAAACAAAAAAATTAATACCAGAGTCTTGGTTCCCATTTTATGAGCAAGTGATTATTGTTATCCTGAATCTAGCTATTAATCAGGGTGTTTTCAGTATGCCAGATGTAATAAGTGGCCCATTCTCTTCCCCTTCATGGCAACCTCGCTGTCTTCCAGTATTTTGATCTATTAGTTGTTCTGTGTTTTTGTGAAGTATATTTTTATAGGTAAAAAGAATTTGGATCAATAAAAAGTGTTAGAATATGATTTGGAATTTTTAAAAAATGGTTAAATGATTTGTAGAGAAATCTGGGCACCACAGAACACACTTCCTTTTTCTTCCCACATTTCATTAATTTTCACTTCGTACTTACTGAGTCTTGATTTCACATCTTACTGATTCAGTACTTTTTGCACCTTTCTATTCTTTCTGCACCCACCTGATTAATAGCCTATTAGCAATTTTTCAGACACTGGCACAGTAAAGATATTTCTAATGCATTTTATATGTTAAAACAGATTCATATTTTTATTATATAATTATTAACATAGAACTGTCGTCTTAATAAAATTTGAACTTTTCATATTAGACAAAGTAAAATTTAGACTCTGGACTTGGTTTCAAAAGCCTGGCATGATCTGGCTGTGATAAGTCTTTTTAGTCTTTCTCTGATGACATGCTTATGTTTCCCATACATGACCTCTTTTTGTGGTTTGGTGTTTTAGTTGCCCTTACATCCTTACACTGAAAACAGTTATGAAAGTTATGTTTGTTTTTTTTCTATCCCATATGTTCCCATTTATCTAATGAATAAAGAATCAGGTCAGGGGTTACTTCCTCTGTCAGATTATCAGATGTGCTAGAGAACTTTAACTGTAGCTTTTTTTTTTTTTCAAGGAAGTAGGGGCTCATTGTTTGCTAGCTAACTTAAATTGTGTACTTGTAAAGAAAATTTCTCTATTTAGTTTATGCCTTTTTCTATGGATATAAATATGACTTTTTTTTTTTTTTAAAGAGCCTCTAGGTATTGTAAAGAACTACTCCGGCGCCTGAGGGATGTGTGTTTGTAGGCTCTCAGGCAGCTCTCTCTCACTGTCGCGTTAGGTGCTGTAGAGCCCCTGTGAATGGACAGGATCAGGATGGCTATAGGCGATGGGGCAGGCGAAGAAAGAACGAGGACCAGGCTGGTTGCTGAGTAGTTACCGTGTATTCAATCTCTCATCTCTCCCATGTCACACATTCTTTCTTCCTTGCCCCTCATTCCTCCATCCCAGCTCTCTGGATTCAGACTCTGGATTCAGCCTCTCACTACTTTCTGCTTCTCTTGGATTCTGGCTCCTGATTCTCTTTTATTCTGACCTCCCCTGCTTCTCTTGGATTCTGCCTAGCCCCCCACCACTATTTATAGCTCTCCACCTTGCCCTCAGGGCCCAAGCGCCACCTGGTCTGGAAGCAAAAACAACACAGGGAAGCCCTTCCTGATGGCCCACAGGCAAAATACCACTTAAGGTGTTCTCCTTTAGTTATTTTTGTATGGACACAGTAAGAGATACATTGAAGCTTGTAGGGCAGATCTCCTGGGAACGTTTTGCCACAGACTCAGACTACCACACTCAGGCCAGATTAATCATTCCTCATGCTAGCAGGGTCCTAATCTAGTTGTTATTTTTGGGTCATGGTGGATCATGACAGCATCTGTCCATGACCAGGCTCTTAACTTATAGTTAAGCATTAGGCACTTTGGCCAGGCCCATCTCGATGCCAGGGTAGCACATAGCTAGTTCATCGCTTGCCCTGGGTCCATCCCATCCCTCGTCGGGACCCTGCTTTTGGGGGTGCTAGGAAGTAAGGGCAGCTTAGGTTTAGGTTGAGAGAACAGATGTCCAGGAGGAAAATATCATTTAGAATCAAATGACTCCCACATAACAAAAGCATAGCATTTACTACTGTCTTCCTGTGCCCATGCAAAAAGAACGCTGCTCTGAACATACTATACAAAGAACTTAAGGAGAAGAGAAAAACAATATTTACTAGTCAACTGAGCACAAAAAAAAGAAGTTACAAGTAAGCACAGAGAAAAGGGAGCACTGTGATGGGAACAACCCAATAAACCTAAACTACCTGAGGCTATCTTATCCTACAAGGTATAATTTACAAATTGGTATAACATTTCTGATGGTAAGTAGGATGTTCAAGAGATAAGCATGGATGACTTCCTGTTAAGAAGCATGAGGGGCTATATAGTACAGCGGGTGAGGTGTTTTCCTTGCACGCCACCTGCCTGGGTTCTATCCCTGGCCCTCTTCCAGTCTCCCGAACATCCTCAGGAGTGATCCCTGAGTACAGGGCCAGCAGTACACCCTGAGCACAGCCAGGTGTGCCCCCCAAACAAACATAAATAAGTTTTAAAGGAAAGGGAAGTGTTGAGATGCTAAATGAGTTCCCTGAGCTGTTACATGGCAGAATTGAGATTAAATTCCAGAATTCTTGCCAAATGTCTCTGTTTTAGAGATATTAGGATATAGCCAAGTAAGTTCACATAAATGAAAAGAATGAGGACTCTAAGATAATGTAAAACCCTAAAATTCTTGAAAAAGAGATTGTAAGTCAAGATCAGTTGAACGGTAGAAACAGTTGGGAAGCAAGTAAAATGCTTTTATAGGGCCTTTAGAAATTTCGATAGAATATATGAAAAAGGGTTGTGTGTTGGTTATAGTGGAAGGGATAAATACTACTTTTGTTATTGACTTACTCTTGGTAGCTAGTTAGCTACAACTCTTGCATACATTTTGTTTATCTTTGGTGCACCTGTATAATAAATCTGGGGACCTATTGAAGTGATGAAAAAATTGTATTTCTCAGAAATTTTTCTGAGAAATCAAAAATCTTATCAAACAAACCCTTTAGTTCATTAATTCCACATAATCATGAACTAAAGGGTTTTACTTTATAAGAAGTAGTTGATATTGTGTGGATATTGATATTTATTGGTAGTCATTTTAAAGAATGTTTTCTTGATTCATTATTTGTTTGCCATATTTGTAAATTAATGTTGGCATTTTATTTCTCCTGTTTTGTAAGAGCCCCCTCTGGTGGATGAATTTCTTCCTAAATTATTTCACCTTGTATATACTTTTTTACAAAGAAAAAGAAGCCTGATTCATTTTTCAAAAAGTTTACTTAAAATTTAGTCTTTTGGGGGGCTGGAGTAATAGCACAGCAGGTAGGGCGGTTGCCTTGTACGCGGCCGACCCGGGTTCGATTCCCATCATCCCATATGGTCCCCTGACCAGGAGTAATTCCTGAGTGCATGAGCCAGGAGTAACCCCTGTGCAACACCGGGTATGACCCAAAAAGCAAAAAAAAATGTAGTCTTTTCCCCAGAAAAAAAGATTGATGTTTTCTTGAGCCCATTATTGAATGGCAGTTATAATCTCTAATTTTGTCTCCAATTTTACCATATAAGTCAAGCACTTTGAGAGCATTAAAATTTTTTCCTATTAATTGGGACTCTTCTGTACTACTTTTTATATACAGTGACACTTTAAATAAATTTTTGTCGGAATAGAATTGGCATATAGTGGAATAGTATTGTTACAGCAGCATAATTATTTTATATATGTTTATACTACAAAATGACTACGACGGTAAGTTTACTTAACATCCATCCCATATGTAGTTACGATTTATTTTCTTTTGATAGGAACTTTTAAGATTTATTCTCATGAGCTTTCAGATATACATATGGTCATATTGCTAATTATAGCCACAGTAGCATATTACATATTCAGGACTTATAACTGGACATTTGTACCCTCTTACCATTGTTGCTCATTTTCACCTTTCTCCTCATTTCGCCCTTTTCCCTTCTCTAATCTTCGCTTCTGTCAACCACCAGTCTGTTCTCTGTATTTTCAAGTTCATTTTCTAGGGAGGTTTTTTTCATAAAAGTGTGACTGTAAACTATTTGTCGTTGTCTTGCTCACTTAATACAGTGCCTTCGGATTCCAACTTGACATAAGTGGCAGAATTCTTTTATGGCTGGAGATTCCATTTTATATGTAAACCAAATTCTGTGTGTGAGTCTGTGTCTGTGTGTCTATGTCTGTCTGTGTGTCTGTGTGACTGTGTGTTTGTTATAGCTGTGCTCAAGACTTTCTTCTGGCTTTGTGCTTAGGGAGCCTGTGTCGTCCTGGGGATTGGACCAGGGTTGACCATGAGCAAAGCAAGTGCCTTAACCCTTACACTCTCTCTCCAGTCTCAGACAGTCTCCTCAAGTTAGTGGTTTTGTTTCCTGCAGGCACATGCCCAGCCGTGGAATGATGGGGCATATGGTAGTTCTGTTTTTAATTTTTGAGGAATACCTGTACTTGTTTTTTAGAATTTTTCAAAAGTTTAATTTAATTTTTTTTTTTTGGTCTTTTTTGATCACACCCGGAGTGCACAGGGGTTACTTCTGGCTCATGCACTCAGGAATTACTCCTGGCGGTGCTCGGGGTACCGTATGGAATACTGGGAATAGAACCTGGGTTGACCGTGTGCAAGGCAAATGCCCTATCCGCTGTGCTATAGCTCCAGCCCCTAAAATTTTTATTTATTTTTAAAGCTTTTATTTATTGCCTTTTTGGGTTACATCCAGCGAATTTCAGGGGTTACTCCTGGCAGTACTCGGGGCACCATATGGGATGCTGGGGATCGAACCCAGGTCAGCTATGCATAAGGAAAATACCCTCCTCACTGTACTATCGTACTGGCCCTCCATACTGTTTTTGATAGTACTTTTTCTTATAAAAAAAGAACTTTATTAAGTCATTAATTTAGTTATAGACATTCAATATTCCCACACCAATCCCACCACCATTGTACCTTCCCACCACCATTAAATCCAATTTTCCCAACCACCCCTTGAGCCTGCCCCCATAGCAGGCCCTCATTAATTTGTTTTACATTGATTTTTATAAATAATTTTCTAAAAGGATGATCAAAGAATGTTTCTGTAGAAGAAAGTTAGTGAAGTTGTTGTATCTCACCATGGAGCCCTTAAACCCTTGCTAAGATGTTGCAGGTTAAGCCTTTCGTGCCCTACCCACTGTCCTATCTCTAGCCCTTCTACGAATCTTTTTATTAAAATACTTCTGTGATGAGAATGTGGCTCATGGGTACTGCCATGCATTTTACAGGGGCAACCCTGGGTTTTTTTTTTTCTTTTTTTTCTTTTTTTTTGGTTTTTGGGTCACACCTGGCGATGCACAGGGGTTACTCCTGGCTCTGCACTCAGGAATTACTCCTGGCGGTGCTCAGGGGACCATATGGGATGCTGGGATTTGAACCCGGGTCGGCCGCGTGCAAGGCAAACGCCCTACCCGCTGTGCTATCACTCCAGCCCCAACCCTGGGTTTGAACCCAGTATTTCATACATGAGTGGTTTGTTATATTTAAGAATTCTTGAAGTTAAAGGTAACTTTGGTGTTTCAAATGATTTAGCAAGTGAAGAAGGAAAACAGTATGAATTCAAGGGTATGCATAGGGAGAGGAAAAAGGAAAACATGTCAAAGGGAGCCAGAGAGAGAACTCGGCTGACTGTGTTCTTTTCATGGCATCATGTCTCCCAGTACTGCTGGGAGTGACTTCCAGAGAGGAGTCAGGAGCAGTTTCTGAGGCACCACCAGGTGTGGCCCAAAAGTAAACAAAAGGAAAACAGCCAAAACACACATGGTGAAAGATACTGTAACCACCCACCATATAAATTAAAAAAACATTTTTGACCTTGGTTTTAAAAAAATAAAGAATAGTTCATAGTAATTAGCCAGCAAGCAAATCGAGGGAACCAGAGCTGGAGGCCTGTGCCCTTTGCATCCCACCGCAAAGGAGTTGGATGCGGATGCTCCCTTCCCCTGTGGCCTTACCTGGACCCTTGTCTCAGCATCTAGGAATGTGGCCGTGTTGCATTCCACAGGCCCAGGAGCAAACTTGAAAATGAAGTCATTGACTCCCATTGTTATAAGTTGCCTCCTTGCTTCCTGTTTTCTCCCTGCCGCACCCCATTCATCTTCAGTCTTCTTTCCATGAAGTTTCAGGGTCAAGGCCTTGTTAACAGGCTAAACTTTGACTTCTAATTAGAACCAAGAGTTCTGTGCTTTCAAGCATATGCAGAAACATGCTTGATTGGAATACTCCAGACTTCTTATTTCTGTTTTTTCCTTATTTATATTTACTTGGCTTTGGTCCACACCTGGCTCTGTGCTCAGGGATCACTTCTGGTGGGGCTCGGGGTACCAGATGGGGGACCAGCGATTGAACCCAGGTCATCCGCGTGCAAGGCAAGCTGCCCTACCCTCTTGACCTATTGCTCCTGCTCAGTTTTTTCCTCACACTTTCCTTTGCTGAGGCTCCCAATTACGAACTGATCGGGAATGCCTCGCATTGGGGATTAAGTTCAGGATGTGCTTCCAGTGCTCAAGTCACTGAGCCATCTTACTGACCCTTTCTTAGTGGACTGTCTAGATGGCCTTGTCACATGCAGGTGGCACAGACATCGAAGTTTGAGTCTGCATTTGCCACTAAGCCATCGTCTCACCCCCTTATTTGAGTATTGAGGTCAGTTTTGAATTAGACAAAGCTTTTGCTATTAGTAACCTGAGATTTAAAATTGATTCCCAAACAATAGAAATTATTAAGTAACTTATACACTCCCATTTACTAATTTAATACTCTCATTTTACAAAATACTTTGTGATGGTTAAAGGTTACTGCTAACTGTATTCCACCCCTCAACATTTCTTTAAGATTTTGATAGAGCACCGGAGGAATAGTACAGTGACTAGGGTCTTGCCTTGCATGCCACAGAGCCATGTTTGATTCCCCAGTATCCCAAATGGTTGCTTGAACACCGCCAGGAGTGATTCCTGAATGCAGAACCAGGAGTAAGCCCTGGAAATTGTTGGGTGTGGCCCCAAACCAAAACAGAACGGAACTAAAAAAAAGGATACAAATTAAATTTGAAAATTTTCTCCTTTTTTCGGGGGGCTGGGGATAAGGTCACACCTGGCAATGCTCAGGGGCTATTTTAATAAATGAGTAATTTATGCTGTTGCCACTGCCTTTCATAGCTAAATTTGGTGTTTCACATGCATGAGATATCCCATATTTTATGACATTTAAGACTAGTCTCAGGGCTGGAGTGGTAGTACAGTGGGTAGGGCATTTGCCTTGCATGTGGCTGGCCTGGGTTCGATTCCTAGCATCCCATATGGGCCCCCAAGCACCGCCAGGAGTAATTCCTGAGTGCAAAGCTAGGAGTAATCCCTGTGCATCGCCAGGTGTGACCCAAAAAGCAAAAAAAAAAAACAAAAACAAAAAAAAAAACACCTAGTCTCAACAAATGTTATTTGAGGACTTATGTTTTCCACCTGATTTCCATTTTGTCATCTTCTACTCTTTAATCAATCACTGTGTCACTGTATCACTGTCACCCAGTTGCTCATCGATTTGCTCGAGTGGGCAGCAGTAACGTTTCCATTGTGAGACTTGTTATTGTTTTTGACATACTGAATACGCCATGTGTAGCTTGCCAGGCTCTGCCATGTGAGCGAGACTCTCAGTAGCTTGCCGGGCTCTCTGAGAGGGGTGAAGGAATCGAACCTGGGTCAGGCGTGTGCAAGGCAAACGCCTTACCCGCTATGCTATCACTCCAGCCCCTCTTTAATCAATACCAGTGGTAAATTATTTTGCAGGTATGAGTGTCTGTTATCCTTCACACAGAAACTTCCCATTTTTTGTAAACCGATGTTCAGATTCCTTGAACTGCTTTGTTAGGTTAGTGAAGTTTGATCTGTGATTTCAGCATCATAATTTAGATGTGGTTAATACATTTATTTGATCCTCAAGTGTATATTTGCTGTCTAAAAGGTATAAAAGGACTCACTATTTGCCAGTTCAGGTAGGCAGACTCTAGGCCTACCTGATCCTGGTGGTGGTGACTCTCTTGACGTTCCTGTCTGCCCAAGGACACGGCCCATGCTCAGTCACTGCATCTTCTCAAGCTTAGTTCCTCTCTGGCATGGAGTGGAAGCTCTGTATTAGACGGTCCCCATGTCTCCAGTTAGTTGGTGTACTATAATGTGTTTCCCATAAATTGTGATTCTAATAATAGTCTGTTTTTATTTTTTTTATTTTTTTGCTTTTTGGGTCACACCTGGCGATGCACAGGGATTACTCCTGGCTCTGCACTCAGGAACCACCCCTGGCCGTGCTCAGGGGACCATATGGGATGCTGGGAATTGAACCTGGGTCGGCCATGTACAAGGCAAACGCCCTACCCGCTGTGCTATCGCTCCAGCCCCTCAGGTTTTTTTTTTTTTTACTGTTTGAGTTTAGTTTTTTAAATTGCTTGTATTTTATACTTTGTCAGATACAGAACATGTTTCAGAACATTAAAAAGATGTCATGAGAGATGATTTGCTGTGTTTTTACTACCATGTTTTTCTTTTTTAAACTAACATTTATTTTTTGTGTTTTCAGGCCTTATTGAATTTGAAGAATGTGACCCTACTAGTGCAGTTGAAGGTAAAGTGACTGGTTTTAACACAAAACTAGTATCTACTGTATATTTAATAAATAAAGAGGAGCTGCTCTCTGGTGGTGTGAAGTGATGTAAAATACAGAAATGTAGCTTGAAGGCCTGCAGAATCTATTGATTACTTAAAAAATTATTTAATAGGTATGCCTGGAGGAATATTAGTACATTGGAGTATCTATGCTAAAATATTAACATGTGCTTATTTTTAGATCTATATAGGTTGTTGTCTGTATTGAGAACTATCTTTATTCTATCATAAATACGTAACTCAGCATGTTACGTTTATGTATAATATATATTCTACCATGGGTTACTTTTCAGTAATTAATGATGCTAATTGTACTATCATTTCAAGTGGGTGAGGCCTTATTTGTGGTGGAGAAAGAGTTCATGACCTCTCTTAAATTGATGTTTGTCTTTGTATGAAGCCCAAGAGATGCTTACTGTTTTATTAGCTACTGGAATTAGTTTGACAGCCGTCTTTTGGTCATTTTCATGACCTGTATAGAAATTTGGATAAATGGTTTGTTGCTTATATGTAGGTCATTATTGGAATAGTTAGGAGTTCTGGGGTGCAGACTTCTTAAAGTTTCAGAAGTTTTTTTGAGTTTTACAATTATCTTGCCTCTTTACTGAGAAAAAAATACTAAGAAATATAAAAAAATAAAAAATAGTGAGAAATACAAAGATTTAACTTCTTTGTACTTAAACATTCTTTATTTAAAATGTGAATGATGATACCTCTTTTAAAAAAATACATACTTTATTTAAACATATGCCTATATGCATGTAAATAATAGTGATATAGATAAGTACTTTTTTTATTTTCCCTGCCAGACCTGGCATTGCTCAGGGATTGCTCCTGGCAGGACTTGGGGTAGGGAGTGGTGGTGGTGATGGTGGTGGTGGGTGCCCCGAGCCCAGCCAGTTTGGAGCACCCATCAAGCCCCACCAGGGATTAAACACAGGTTGACTGTGTATAAAGCAAGCACCCTACCCATTGTACTCTCTCTTTAGCCCAATTTTAAAAATATTGTAATGTAAACATATGGTCCAGGGAGTTAGTTTTACCTAGAAGCATGTACATTATTCTGAGATACCTGAATTCTTATCCTGGTTGTGGTGCTTACTTAGTTGTATGACATTCAGCTAACGAAAGAAAAAAACGCAATGAGCTCCTCATCACTAAAATGAGACTTTGAGGCTGTAGCTCTCAAAGAGTATGTTACTTCAGTTTTTTTTTTTTTTTGGTGGGGGGGCTTTTTAGGTAACACCTGGTGATGGTCAGGGCTTACTCCTGGCCCTGAACTCAGGAATTACTCCTGGCAGTGCTCGGGGACCATATGGGATTCCAAGGATCAAGGCTGGGTCATTCGAGTGCAAAGGAAATGCCCTGTGCCTATCCTATTGCTCAGGTCCCAAGCTACTTTAGTCTTAAGTACTAAATTCCAATAGTATGACTGACCTTTACAATTTTTTTTTTTGTGACTATGGAGATGGCTCAGAGAGGTCTGATCCCCAGCAGCACTTCATGCCTCTTGACACTGCAAGGTGTCACCGTATATGACATGCCAGACCTGTGCAACAGTGCTGAGTTGTAACTAGGAGTGCCTCGGATTACCTGAATACCGATGCAGTGGCCCTTGTAGATTAGGGGGTGGGGTGGGAAAAGTCACATAAGAGGAAGATCTGGGGAGATAGTACAGCAGGTAGGGCGCTTGCCTTGCATATGGCAGACCCAGGTTCCATCCTTGTCATCGCATAAGGTCCCTGAGCCCACCAGGAGTGACCCCTGAATGGAGAGCCAGGAGCAACCCTTGAGCACCACTGGTGTGTCCCCAAAACAAAAACAAAAACAATGAAAAAAAAGAGACCTGTTTCAGGTTAAACAAAGATGGTATTTGCTTATCATTTATGGATTCATTTATAAATTGCTTAAAAAAGATAGAACATGGGCAAAAAGAATGCCATAATATATAGTCATTCATAGATTGAAGGCATTTCAAGTAACTCCAGAGCATATATAGTAGTGGTCCCAGTAATATGTGCAACACAGCTTAGATATGTAACAGATTTCAGTTTATGTCTTTGCCCTCTTTGTTGCTTATACAAAGACCATATGTAATGTGGGTCTTCGTTGTTATTCTTTTTTTTTTTTTTTTTTGGTCACTCTTGATGGTGCTCAGGGTTTACTCCTTGTTCAGTATTCAAGGATCACTTCTGGTGGGGCTTGGGGGCTCACACGTGGTCGACTCTGACCAGCCAGTGAAGAAAGACAGTGCTTGCTGTACTTTTTGGCCCTCATGTTATTTCTGTTAAAGGAATTGGTTGTGTCAGTTTAGGAGCAGGGGACACTCCTGGTGGTGCTCAGAGGGCACATCTGGCAGTACTTGAGGAATCATGCAGTACTCAGGATTGAACCCAGGGCGCTTACATGCAAGATGTACGCTGGTCCTGTAAGCCGTCTTTCTGGGCCTGGCTTATCTTTTTATCTACAACCAGCGGTGCTCAGGGCTTACTCCTGGCTCTGCATTCAGGGATCAGTCCTGGCGGTGCTTGGGTGGAACATCTGGAGTGCAGGAATTGAATTTAAGACAGCCATATGCAAGTCAAACACTATGCCTGCTGTTCTATCTGTCCAGCCCCTTATATTTTTATTTAAGCAGCACATTTATATTTTGGGATTCTCTAGATAAGAAACCTGATTTGACTTCCATTTAAAAAAAAAAACAAAATTTATGCTGCAAATAATGCACTTTGTTTGAAATATAAAGATATCTGAAAGAGCTTTTTTACCTGAGGGGGGGGACTTAGAGGTAACCTAGAAGAAGATTAAAGAAATGTTCTATGTTCTTTTGGTGAATAGTAGGCCAAATAAACAAGATAAATCTATTAATGGTCTAGTCCTGATTTAAATTTTAAGCTTAGTAGCTTTTTTTTTTTTCTTTCTGGGTCACATCTGGCGACCACAAGGGTTACTCCTGGCTTTGCACTCAGGAATTACTCCTGGCGGTGCTCAGGGGACTATATGGGATGCTGGGGATCGAACCCGGGTCAGCTGCATGCAAGGCAAATGCTCTACCCGCTGTACTGTCTCTCCAGCCCCTAGCAGCTTTTCTTTTGTCCAAATTATTGTTAATAGTTACCAGGAACTTTGGTGTCAAGACACAAGATCGGGCTGGAGTGATAGCACAGCGGGTAGGGCGTTTGCCGTGCACGTGGTCGACCTGGGTTCGATTCCCAGCATCCCATATGATTCCCTGAGCACCATCAGGAGTAATTCCTGGGTGCAAAGCCAGAAGTAATCCCTGTGCATCGCCAGGTGTGACCCTAAAAGCAAAAAAAAAAAAAAAAAAAAAAAAACCACAAGAACTTAATTGTAACTTAAATATACTTAACAGGAAGCAATTAACAGGAAGCAAGAGCGTATATAATAAGTTATTGGTAATTTTGATAGTTTCATTCTTAATATTATACAAAATAAAAAGTTGCTATTATATATCAATAAGTTCTTTATGTTTCTTGATATTTATTTTTGTTATGATATTTATTTTAAGGTGTAAAGCCAAGGAAAAGAAAGACTTTTGGTTTACCAGGAATAATAAAAAAAGAAAAGGATGCAGAGTCAGTGTAAGTATACTATTGTTGAAATTCTTTCTAATATTATAAGAATAACTTTTTTTTTTCTCTTTTTGGGTCACACCCGGTGATGAACAGGGGTTACTCCTGGCTCATGCACTCAGGAGTTACTCCTGGTGTTGCTCGGGGGACCATATGGGATGCTGGGAATCGAACCTGGGTCGGCCGCGTAAAAGAATAATATTTCTAAATTAGAGAAATATTAAAATAACAAAGTATGAATCTGTCTAAAGTGTGAAAAATGTTTTTCCAAATAAATTCACAATCCTTGATTTTAGATGTGTTAATTTTTCTTACTAAAATTTTAAGGGGCCAATAAAGTAGTTCAGAGGGTAGTTGCTTGTCTTGCTTGCGACTGACCCCCATCCAGTCCCCAACACCCTGTATGGTCACCTGGATACTGCCAGAAATTTTTTCTGAGCACAGAGCCAGGAATAAAACCTAAGCACTGCTTGCTATGGTTCCCCACCTAAAAAAAAAAAAAAATGTTTTTTAACCCTGTCTCCCTCACTTTGCCTTCCCCACTCCTTTCTTCCCCAGTAAAATTTAAGATGGAAGCTTTTGTGTCTTGAAATTGAAACTTCAGAAATACTCTTTTACAAAATGTACATCCAAAAAATTTTTAAAGTATAGAGAAAACAAATTCTGCAAGGATTAATCCTAAAGGAAACCTTATAGTCAACAATTTAATAAAAATTCTTTTAGACAACTTTGAACCTATAGACACATAGTGATATAAGTAAAAAGAAATGGAAAGATTAAATAGAGGGAATCATAAATCCTAACTTTTTTTTTAAATAGTAGTAAGGCATCCTTGTAGAGGATGGAGTATAGATTAGATTTACCTTCATTAAAAATATAAAATTAGTATACAAAGAGTATATAATATATATGATATTGCGTTTAAAATAATGTTTTTCACTAGCTTATGTCCAAACTCCTATTTGTCAGTTAAGTGATAAACCCAGTTCTCAACTATATTTTACATTAGTCTGGAAATCTATTCCAACTGGAATCTTAACTATGCATATAACATACTTGTAGGAAATTATTTTTTACTTTCATATGGAAAGTACTTCATAACTTATGGAAAGTACTTCAGATGAAACAACTGTTAAATACTATAAAAGTACTATAATACAGTATAATTACAGTATAGATAAGTAATTATATGTTTATAATAAACAGCTAGGCTATATATATGTGTGTGTGTATATATATATATATATATTTTTTTTTTTTTTTGCTTTTGCTTTTTGTGTCTCACCCGGCAACAGACAGGGGTTATTCCTGGCTCTGCACTCAGGAGTTACCCCTGGCGGTGCTCAGGAGACCATATGGGATGCTGGGGATTGAACCTGGGTCGGCCACGTGCAAGGCAAACACCCTACCCGCTGTGCTATCACTCCAGCCCCCCCCAGACTATATTTTAAGCCATTCTTTCAGGGGAGATTTTTTAGTCTTTTCTTTCGCTGCCTTAAAAATGAAAAACTGCTAGAAGTTCTTGCAGCTTTTTTTGATATGATTCATGAGTATGTTGTTTTTTTTTTAAAGTAGTTTATTTATTCTGGATTTCGGGACACTTCTGGTGATGGTTAGGGCTTACTCCTGACTCTGTGCCCGGGGGTCATTCTTGATGTTGTGGGAAAGCAAATGCAGTGCTGGGGACAAAGGGGCTAGACTGGGCTCTGCCAGGTGCAAGGCAGCTCGGTGCCTTTCCCTCGTGCTCTCTCTCTCGCCCTGTGGTATATTTTAATCTTTCTGATTTAATCCATTTCTCTTGATACTTTTTTGTAGCATTTAAGTGAAAGTCATATTTTATTGCTATGATAAAAAGTTTTCAATATAATTTAACAATCAGATCTAACAGCTGAATATTTTTAATACTCTTTTTAACAGGGAAAGCCCAGATGCAGATTCACTGGTAAGTAGATTTTTCTTTGATATAAACAGCTATTTCATATTGAGTTGTTTACAAGTCTTCTCAAGAAAAATATTAAATGTCATTGTAAATTCACTATTAAAATTATTTTGCAGATGCATTTTGGCTCTGCATTTTTCAAATACCTTTTATTTAAATAGAAGTTAAATTTCTTTTTTTATTTTCCCAAGTGGATTTTTAAAAAAATTTTTTAAATTTTATTTTATTAGTGAATCACCGTGAGACAAAGTTACAGACTTACAGGTTTTCATGTTTACATTTCAGTCATACAATGATCAAGTGCTCATCCCTCCACCAGTGCCCATTTTCCACCACCAATGGTCCCAGCATCCCTCCCACCACCCCAATCCTGTCCCCTTCACCCCACCCTGCCTCTGTGGCAGGGCATTCCCATTTGCTCACTCTCTCTTTTTGGGTGTTGCGGTTTGCTACAGAGGTATTAAGTAAACATCTTATTAGGTCTGTAATCTATTTTCAGCCTGTATCTCCCATCCCTAGTGGGCCCACCTAGCACCCTTTGCTTGGTGATACCTAGAAGTTAATTCTTACTGTCTTTTTTTTTTTCCTGGCCCCACCCATCAATGGTGGGGGTTATTCCCGGCTCTGCACTCAGGAATTATTCCTGGTAGTGCTGGGGAACTCTATGAACTACTGGGATCAAACCCAGGTCAGTCGAGTGCAAAGCAAACACCTATACTATACTGTTGCTTTGGTCCCTGATTCTTAATATCTTTGAAAAAATGGATATTTTACTTTTAAACCTGGAGCAGCACAGCATACTGCTTTTTCTTGGGAACTATACCAGATCTCAAATCTTTATTTACTGTATTTTGTTTTTTGGTTTGTTTCTTGAAGACATCCAGGGGCTCCTCCTGACTAGGTACTTGGGAGCTTCTCCCAGCAGCTATCAGGGGACCAGACAGTGTGAGGGTCAAACCTGGGGCTCTCACAGACAAAACCTGAGCTCCACCCTCTGAGCTCTCTTCCTGGTGCCTTCACTTCATTTATAAAGTTTCCTCAGTGGCACAGACCTTTGAAAAGCAGCAGAAAATAACATACTATCTCTGTTAAGGTGGGCTATTAAGGTTTCTTAATTAACAAACAAGATTAGCTCTAAATGAAAGGTTATATAAATTGACTGTTTAAATAAAATGAAATGTTAGAAACTGGAAGCCTCCTTTCCTTGACACTTCTCCCTAAAGGGTAGCCACAAGTGTCCTGGAACTCACTCACTCTTAAAACAGACTGTTTGTTTATTTAGCTAATCATCAAACTCAGGGCCTCATACATGCAAGGAAGGCACTTGGCTCTACCACTGAGCCACATTTCCTCCCCACACTTTGAAAGTATCAGTCTCTTAAAGGACTGTGTTTTATTTTTTAAGCTTTTCCCGTATTAGCAATCACAGGACCTAGTAACTCTGTAACATCTCTTAGGTCATCAAGTAAATATTTAATAATTTATCTAACCAGTCCCCTCTCTGTGAGATGCCTTGGTGTTTTCCAGTTTCTGCTAATATCAATAATGTTGAAACAGTACCTTTTTCCCTCTCCTTCTTACATATGCATATATCTTGATTAAGGCATTTTGCTGTTTTTGTTTGTTTGTTTTTTTTAATTTATTTACAGCACCAAAGTATAAAAACACATTTTCTCTGCAGCTTTGCCAACAGTGTGTTTTCATACCTTTAAATTTTTCTGACTTTGATGGGTGGGCGATGGTGTTTTAGTATCATTTTGATTTTCTGGGTAGTCTTGCCATCTTTTCTTCCTGGATTTTTAATTATATTTCTACTTGTCAGGTTTCTGATTTCACCACTTCCCTTCACCATGTCTGCATTATCAGTTCATAGAAATTGTGGTAAATGTTTGGTCACTTAAAAATTGCTGGCATTCTCTCTGAGCCCCTGTTCTCTCCCATTCATCCTCTCTCTTGCTCAGTTTTTTTTCCCTTTCAGTGATGGGAAGCATGGACTTGAAGCTGGTTCAATGATTTTCCAGGTTGTCAGTAAATTTGTTGATCTATTGATGTTCTAAATGGTACAGCCCCTGGGGAATAGGCTGTTTCTCTGGTCATGACTGTTTGTAGTTGGAGTCTTCATTCCAGTTGATTCCTTTCTCCTTTTTCCTATAGAACATTCCTGATGTGGATGAAGAAGGGTATAGCATAAAACCAGAAGCAGATCAGAATGATATCCTTTCACCTGGCCATTCGTATAGATTGTGTTGACACACAGTAGATGGAGCAAAATCATCTTTTTAATAAAAAATCCTAAATGTTTACTAATCACAGTAAAATATGCCCTCATGTTCTTTATTGGTGTTTTCTTGATGATCACTCTATTTCTATTAAAGTCCACTTAATGATTTATGTTCCTTTTTATACATGTGTGGAAAACTGGTTATGCATTAAGATAATTTAAAAATTAAAATCTTTAACGGATAACTCACATACCAAAGAGAACCATTTCTACTCATCTAGTGATTCTGATTCTGAAGATGAAGAGCCAAAGAAGTACCGGATAGAAATCAAACCCATGCATCCAAATAACTCCCACCATACAATGGCTTCCTTGGATGAATTAAAAGTATCTATAGGGAATATATCACTCCCCCCAGCAATAACTGTAAGTAAGAAAATGAGCAAGTTCATATGCCTTATTATACATAGATGCTGTTATATACTTTTATTCTGAGCTACCTGCACATGGTTAACTTTAGGATTAAGTTAAACATCACTTAATAGGTTAGCATATTGGGTTAGAAAATATGTAATTTGTTAAGTTTAATTTATAGTTTTATACAGTTGTACTTGTGAGTTTTGACTTTTTTCTTTGTGGAAATGTGTTTTATAGGGAAATGAAAATGTTGAAATTCTATTTCTGCCATGTTTACTTTATGAACAGTGCTATCTGTTTCAGGCAAACTTCTGTGAGTTAGTTGAGTTAATCTTCACTCATCTTTTGTGGCCTTGTGTGTAAGCAAATACCTTAAAAATACTTTTAAAGATTAAATTTTTATCTTTGCACTTTTGGTTTGTCACTATTACGGTTGTTTTACTTTTCATGCAAGGAAAGGCAATGATAAGAATTGTTAGGGATAATGATTAATCCTTTAGTTTTAATAATATTGCACTGTAATTAGCTCTTGGGTGGAAAAAAGTCACAGTAATAAAGCCACTTCCGTTTGTGTTATATGCTAAATTCAGATATGCCAGACTATCGAGAAAAAAGAATGGCAATGTAGTATGCCCATACATATAGAATGTTCATGCTCATTATAGTGTGTACATGCTCAGAATACAGAATGGACATGCTCATCATAATTTATAATAAGCCTGTTTCTTTGATAATATAAAGTAAATTTTAAATATTTCAGTAAATAAACTTATTTCATTATGTATTTGAAGTAGTCTTTATGAATTTATTTAGAGAAGTACGGTTTTCTCCCTGAAATGCACCCAGAATTTCATTCAGCTTGCAAATTTTTTAGGGGCCACCCCCAGTGGTAATAAGGGACCACCAAGGCCATACCCAGCTTTCTAGGGGTGAGGGTGGGGGGAACAGGTGGTGCCAGGAATTAAGCTCAGGCCCTTGCACATGCTTAGCACATGCTCTACCACTTGTGCAAATTCAGCCTTAGAATTTAAATTTAGAGCTATTTTCCCTTCAAAAAGACATTCTGAACTGAAATTTTTATTCTACCATTACTACACAGTATTAAGATTAATGACATTAAATAAATAATGGTGTGTAGATGTATATATGCATTGTTTTGCACATGTATGAAGTAGGAAGTTCTGATACCATTAAACATTTTTATTGGAAAGAGCATAACTAATTAAAAATAGGCATACAATTAAAACTAAAACCTAGAGTAATGTATTCCAAAATGTTAGTAAGCATCTGTCTCTAGGTACTGAGATCATTTCTGGTTTCAAATTCTCTCCTATGGGTTCTTCTCTTTTTTCTGTTTTTAAATAACAGCACAGCTATTTTTAAAATATGAATAATTTCATATTCAGAAACATGTACCAGGAAATTCTATTAAGAATGTAGCTAGTATGCTGTTATAAAAGCGGGTTCATAAGTACTTTTGATTGCCCAGTTTGCTGTATCTCCACATCCTATTAAAAAAAATCACCTTGGGGACTGGAGAGATAGTACAGTGCGTTGGACACCTGCCTTGCATGCGACTTTCTTGGGTTTGATCCCCAGTACTGCTAATGGTCCCCTGAGCACCACCAGGAGTAATCCCTGGTTCAGAGCTAGGTGTAAGCCCTGGGCACCCCTGGGTATGGCCTGAAACCAGATAGTACTGGGGTAAGGCAGTTGCCTTACATGCCAAACCAAGTTTGGTCACTAGCACTGAATATGGCTCCTGAGCACTGGCAGGAGCGAATCTTGATGAGCACAGAGGCAGAAATGAGTTCTGAGCACAGCTGGGTACAACCCTAACCCCCCACCCCCAAGAATGTTTTAAGGTGTATCTGCTTTATGTATGATTTTGAAGGGAATTGAGAAATTAAGAGAAAAGGTAATTAACATTATTAATTCCAAAGCTAACACTATGCCATTTTCCTTTTATATACTCTAGAGATACAGTCCAGTAAGTACAAGGTTTATTTAGTGTTAGATAATTTTTTATAATAAATAAATACACTTTATTTACTGTTTTTAGGCAACACCTGGCTGCGCTCAGGGCTTACTTCTGGCTCCACAATCAGGAAATGCTCCCGGGGGCTTAGGGGACCATATAGGGTATTGAGGATCAAACATGGGTTAGCTACATGCAAGGCAAGCACCTTTGTACTATCATTCTGGCCCCTGATTTAAAAATATCTGTGTTAAAAATTTTTAATTAGCAAGTTATTTTATGGCTGTAGATTTTAGTATTTTTAAACATTATATTGACCACTTAAGACTGACTACTGTTTTAGTATTTTTAAGCATTGACTACTAAAGACTGTAGTTTTTACTATAAAAAAACTACAGTAAGTTTAGTCTTTTTATGTCAATACAATTTATAATTGAATATACACACTTAAAGACCACTGGTTTCTGGTATTGTTTTACTAAACACTGTATTACCAAATTGAAATTTTTAAAAAATGGCATTTGCTTTTTGCATTTCTGTTCTAGGTGCAGATGAATCGGAATTCATCTAGTAAGTTTGATATTTAAATTGGTTATTCTCTATATATTAAATTTTATTGGGCAATTAACTAAGTTAGTAATGGGTTTGTATATGTAGAGAAATAAATGCTCTTTTCTTGTGAGCCTTAAGGACAGACTAGAAGGATACTTTTATTAAACATAAAACAACTGATCAGAATATTTATTTTAGCTTTGAGGCATGCTTTAAACTCTAGTACACCACTATAGCACTTTTCAAAATTCAGTAAAACCAAAGTATAACTTCTGATTTAGAATGTTCAGCTGTTCAACTGTATAACATAACTTTACCTCTAGTGTAGTAAGGTATTTTATGATCAGTAAGATTTAGCTTTACTTACTTTTAAGTCATGTCACAAAGAACGATTTCTTTGGTAGGGTTTAAGAATAACAAGTCTCATGGGGAAAAAAGTTGACATGGCCCATTGAAGAACTGAAATTTTGTGAATACCTTAAAATCTCTAACATCAATTTTAAGTAAAATTCTAGTATAATTTAAAAGACCCATTCAGTTAATTATAAATATCAAACTAAAAGTAGACTTTTACCTTTATAGCAGAAATTAAATAGCTTTATGATAGGGAATGTGAAGAAAAAGAATAGATAGAGGATTACAGAGTTAAAGGAGGCGAGGATAGAGGCAGAAATATAGAAAACGGTACAATCCATCCTTGAAGGCCAGACAGCCAGGTGGGGCCACGTGTGTAAATGGGTATATGGTACACTATATTTTGTGTAGTTGCTCATGTTAATGCATTTCATGTTCATTGGTTATTGCACGTTGTTAAAAAAAAATTTAGATGCAGGGAAAAATGCTCATCAACCACCCTGACTTTTGTATTAGTGATGCTACTCACCTGTCTACCAATTGCTTATGAAATGATTCACATTACAAATGCAAAAGATAGCAAAACAAACTATTTTATAAAGGCACTGTTGTCTCAGATTAAAAAATTTCAATTTTCAGGGTCAGACTGATAGTACAGCGGGCAGGTTTTTGCCTTGCAGCTGACATGGGTTTGATCCCCAGCATCCTATATGGTCCCCCAAGCACTACCAGGAGTAATTGCTAAGTGCAGAGCCAGGAGTAACCCCCTGAGCATCACTGGGTGATGTATCCACCCCCCCCAATTTCTTTTTTAATTTTCACAGTTAAGATGTCATTTCAGAGTTAATACTTTCAGAAATATAAAATAGTGTTATTAGAACTTGAAAAATGAGTCATGAGTCATCAGGTAAAAAAATTCTTGAGTAATACTTAAGTATTTCTTAGAAGTTCAGAAATTCGAGGGCTAGAGGGATAGCACAGAGGGTAGGGCGTTTGCCTTGCATGCGGCTGACCTGGGTTCGATTCCCAGCATCCCATATGGTCCCCTGAGCACTGCCAGGGGTAATTCCTGAGTGCAGAGCCTGGAGTGACCCCTGTGCATCGCCGGGTGTGACCCAAAAAAGAAAAAAAAAAGAAGTTCAGAAATTTCAGCCTATACTTTCTTCTCTTCTAAACAGCAGTTTTATATTAATGATTATCATAGTTTAATTTTCTTAAGTCATGTCTTAACCAAAAGTGTTAGGAGAAATAAAAACTTATTGAGAGCTTATTTTTTTTCATAATTTATGTTATAGAAATTAAAATTTGTTCATAGTAATGAGATATATAGCATTTGCATTAAAATTTTATTTCTGAAATTATAAATGCTTTCTTAATTTTTAATTAGGTGAAGAGTTAACAAAATCAAGACATTCTGCTATACCTAATGAGTAAGTTCCACGGGTACCTTTCTAAAAAACTAATTGATTAAAAACAAGAGGTGCTGAAAATAGACTATAGACCAAACAAGATGCCTACTTAATACCTCTGTAGCAAACCACAGCACTCAAAAAGAGAGAGTGAGCAAATGTGAATGCCCTGCCACAGAGGCAGGGTGGGGTAAAGGGGACAGGGTGGGGGTGGTGGGAGGGATGCTGGGACCATTGGTGGTGGAAAATAGGCACTGGTGGAGGGATGGACACTTGATCATTGTGTGACTGAAACTGTAAGCATGAAAACCCTCTAAGTCTGTAAAAAAAAAAAAAAAAAAAGAGGTGCTGGTCTTGTTCAGCACCTTCAGGTTCAGGTTCAGGTTCGGGCACTGCAGGATCTTCGAGATTAGACATCTCTTTGTGGCTTTGGTGTGGGACTACAGCTAGCAGTAGCCTCTGTAGGTAGTGCTTGGGATTTTTGACCCCAGGACTCCCGCATACAAAGAGTTCACTTTAGCTTCTGAGCCATCTCCCCAGCCCTGGACCAGACACCTTAAAGGCGTATGAGTGAAACGGAGGGGAAAAAAAAACATCATTTGTGTGATGATTTTATTAAAGAATTGGAGAAGCTAGTAGGGGGAAAGTCCTTGGTTTTGTAGTCTTTGGTTGAGTCTTTTGACATTGTAGCACTGCACTGTCGCACTTTGGTTCCGTTGGTTATCGATTTGCTTGAGCGGGTACCAGTAACGACTCCATTGTGAGACTTGTTGCTGTTTTTAGCATATCGATTACGCCACAGGTAGCTTGCCAGGCTCTGCTGTGCGGGCAGGATACTCTCGGTAGCTTGCCGGGCTCTCCGAGAGGGATGAAGAAATCTAACCTGGGTCGACCGCGTGCAAGGCAAACACCCTACCCACTGTGCTATCACTCCAGTCCCTTTTGACACTAGAATTTTGATTTTTTGTCTGTGCATTTGCATCCCTGTCATACAAAGGCATGTGTGCGTCACTGTTTACTGCACTGCTTTCTTTGACCTGGGAGAGAAAGTCTGTCCACGCATCGGCTACCGTCATCGGCTCTTTGAAGTTTATCATGTGGTTTGGGCTTAATCCACTTTCCTGTATTTGAGAACCCTTTTTATATGTATGGCCATATAAAATTTCTGCTTTATTTCATTTTACTTAAGAAACATTCTGACCAAGCTTCAGGCCAAGCTGAATCAGAAGCCTGGCACTCTTACAGAATTAAATAGTTGTATGTCCTCTGGCACCTCATTCAGTCTGTGCTGCTTGCCTGCCTGCCTTCTTCTCTCCCACCCTCCCTCTCTTCTGAGATGCTCAGGGGTGACTCCTGGCTCTGTACTACTCCTGGTGGTGCACAGGGACTGTATGGGATGTTGGGGATTGAACTGGGTTGGACACGTGCAAGGCAAACACCTTCCCTGCTATAGCTGTACTATTGCTCCAACCCTTTTTGCTGCTTTTCATTTGTAAGACTTAAGTCGTTATCCTGATTCTATCAGTTTCTGGAAGGGTTAGAGCTTCATAATGTGTTGAATTTACATGGTGTTAGCGAGGTTTTGCTTGTAGCAGCTAACAAATACTTAACATGTTCCAATGACAGAATATCCAGTACTTGTGTTTTTTCCCCCCCATGGCAGTGCCAGAGGTTGAATCACATGGGGTCTTTTACATGTGAGGCATTTGCTCTAGCATTGAACCATATCCCCACACCTCCTCCAGCTTTTCAATCATATATGTTTAACTGTTAGAGTTCTATGAAATAAAAAGAAGTGACTACATTTTATGCTAATTAAGTACTCTTTTATTAAAATTCTCATCTTTAAAATGTTACTGTAGGAAAGGGACCAGTGATCTACTTGCTTGGGACCCCCTATTTGGACCATCTCTTGACTCATCTTCAGCTTCATCTTCAGGTAAATATTTATAAACAGTATATATACTGTTTGGGGGCATCAGTGGCTTGATGCTCTGAGGTCTGTGTAGGCTGGGCTTGAGCTCAGGCTCCTACATGTGGCATGTGCTCTCGCCCTTTTAGCCATTTCCCTGGCCCCAGGGGAGACTCCCAAGCAGTGCTCATGGATCTGGGGCCGTTCTCAGTGGTTCTCTTGCAAGTGGTTCAGTGGTGAGAGACCTGACAGTGCTGAAGTGCTACTGGATACTGGTGCCTAAGGCTTCTGGGGCCACTCAGGACCATACCTGGCTGTGCTTGGGGGACCGTATCGTGCTAGGGATATCCGCTAAGCTCAGGGAAGGGAACCATGTGGTGCCAGGGATCAAACCAGGGTTGGAGGCATGTAAGATGTGCTTCTTAAACGCTCGGCTGTCTCTCTGGCCCCATTCACATAGTTTTAACATTGTACATCTTCATTTTTACTTATTTATTATTGGTTTGGGGTCACACCTGGCTGTGTCCAGGACTAACACCTGGCTCTGCTCAGCGGTCACTCCTGGCTGGCTCAGAGTACCATATGAGATGCTGAGGATTGAACCTGGTCAGCCATGTGCAAGGCAAGCACTCTAGCCGCTGTACTGTCTCTCTGGCCCTTTTTATTTTTATTTGTTTATATATTTGGTTTTTGAGCCACACCTGGTGATGCTCAGAAGTCACTCCTGGTTCTTCCCTTGGGAATCACTCCTGGTGGTGCCCACAGGACCATGAGGGATGTTGGGGATTGAAACCGGGTCAACTGCATGCAAGATAAGCATTTTACTCACTGTACTATCACTCTGGCCCAACTTTGCACATCTTTAATTATGTACATACTTCAGTTATGTCCTATACAACATAAAGATGTTGTATAGAACATAATTGAAATACACTTTTTCCATTCACTTTCATTTATATTCTTCAGTCTCTGAATGGTAACCTCGTATTTTCAGATCAGTCCTTTTCAAATCAGTTAAAAGGATTGATTTGAAAATCATTGTGATAAATTTATTTGAAGGTGATTTAAATATTTTGCTTCCATTTTTGACTCAGTTGTATTATGCTTCATTGAACTATTAATACATTCATGACATCTGATGATGTACACTTGAGTTTCATTAATTTCATTAATTCCTACCATGATGGGTCATTATTATTATTATTTATTTTTGATCCGCACCTGGCAATGTTCGTGGGTTACTCCTGGCTTTGCACTCAGGGATCCCTCCCTGTGGGCTTGGGGACTGTATGGGATGCTGGAGATTGAACCAGGGTCAGCCGCATGCAAAGAAAACAGCCTACCTGCTGTATTATTGTCTGGCCCTTGTGAGAATTATTTTTAACTAGAATATTGAAACTCGTTTTATTTCTTTCCCTCCTTTTTTAAAAAGTTATTTCTTTCCTTCCTTTATTTTATTTTTTTGTTTTTTCGTTTTGGGGGCACACCCAGCAGTGCTCAGGGCTTACTTTTGGCTCTTTGCTGCTGGTGGGACTGGGTGGGGAGGGGCCAAATAAGGTGCCTGGGGGGATTAAACCTGGGCTGGCCACTGGGCCATGGCCGAATGCCCTACCTGCTGTACTGTCATTGGACAAAGACTCTTAAAGTGAAATGAAATTCTCATCTCTATCTTTAGAGCCCTAGGTGAATGCCCTACCCGATGTACTATTGCTCTGATCTGCCCTTCCTCCCCGCCCCTCCCCTCCCCTCTTATCCTTTTGGGTAACGCCTAGTGCTACTTGGGAACCATGTAGTTGCTGCCAAAGAACACACCTATGCCTCCTGCATGCAGACTATGTTTTCCAACCCTTTGAGCTGTCTGGCCAGCCCCTGAAGTTAGCCCAGTGGTGTAATGGTCAGCATTCTGGACTTTGAGCTATAAAATTGAAAATTACTCAATGACAGTGCAACATAGTGAATGCCAGGGGCCAGGGAGATAGCTCAGAGGGCTGGGGCACACACCAGGCCTGTGCCAGCCCCTGCGCCTGCTCTTAGCACGGCATGCCCACATTCCTTTGGGTGCAGTCCGGGAGGCCTTGAGCACCAGTCAGTCAGCGGCCTGAGCTCTTGACCCTCAGACTCGCACAGCAAGACTGTCCAAGAGTGCTGAGAGTGGCCCCCAGGAGCCCCCACCCCTTTCAAAGAAGGGAAAAAGTCATGCATAGTCAATGTGTAAGAATTAGGAAAAGTTAAGATATGTAGACTCACACTAAAACTAATTTCAATGATTTGGGGAAATTAGTATACACATGAGGTATTTCTCTAAATGATCCTTTAAAAAGTTAACACAGAAGCCAACTTAAAGTCAGATTGCTAGTGTAATCAAGGTGTTTACATTAATTTTGAGATGATCTTATCAGTCAAAAAGTGGTAACTTCCTAGACTTGGTCCTTAGTTGTTATATGTGAAGTCAGTGTATTTTCAATAAATATCAAGACTCTGTACCTTAAACTGATTTATTTTCACCAGCTAATATTTTGGATTTTTTTTTAATAATGAGGAGTACTGCTATTTATTCAGCCATTGATTAAGCTGATTGAATTGGGCATGAACTCCACATTACTTTTTTTTTTTAATTCAGAATGTTTATTATTATTTCCCCCTCCTTTTTTTTTTTTTTTAATTCACCGGAGATACAGTTACAAAGCTTTCATGTTTGAGCTTTGGTCATACAATCATCAAACACCCTTCCCTTCACCAGTGTACATTTTCCACCACCAAAATCCCCAGTATTCTCCACCATGCACCCTCATTCCAACCCTTTCCCTGCCTATATGGCAGACAATTTCCCCCATCCTTTCTCTCTGCTTTGGTTACATTCAATATTTTAACACCGGTCCCACCACCACTCAAACCTGCCAAAAAGGCTATGTTAGATGATTTGTTTTGTATTGCTTGTTACGGATAGAATATATTGTCCAGGGTCTTGACCATTGATGAGATTACGGGGGTGGGGGGCAGTTTGTGTGTGTTGCTACCAAGCTACTGGGGACCTGGGGGAAGAAGGCCCAGTCCCGATCCAAGCAGGCTTGGAGATCTCAGTCATGGGTTTCCGCATATCTGGGTTTTCCTGCCGGTCCGCTCTCTGGTAAGGTTCATCCTATCTAGGGTGAGGCTCATCCGAGCGTGTGGAGAGTGGCCTTGGGTATGGTGGCGGTTGGGTTCTGGAGGTTTTTGGCTACCGGGGTTCTGTTTGGGGTGGGGAGGGAGACTCAACCGGCCCCCCTCTAAGGTGCCCTGGTGAAGACCTCCTGGCATAGATTTGGGACATTCTGCGGCACTCTATTCTGAGAGCTTTAGTTTATAGTCTCTGGGTCTTGGCCATTGATGAGATTACATGGTGCCAGGGACAGTTTGTGGGTGTGACTTCCAAGCTTCTGGAAAACTGAAGACCTGGCTGGAGGAGGCCCAGTCCCAATCCAAGCAGGCTTGGAGATCTCAGTCACGGGTTCCCACCTACCTCTGTGATATAGGCCCTAACTGCATCTTTTGATCTCTTTTGAGATTTATGGGTCTCTGAAATAAGGCCAATAAATGAGCTTATATAGCTGAGCCGGAGGTGGTTTGTGTGTGTGTGTCTTCCACATACCTAACTTTTGGCCGTTTAATTTCTTGGTAAACTTGGCCCCAAGTTATTGGGGTCCGGCCAAAGGCACAGCAGCAATTTTGGGATATCTGGAAGTCTGAAGGCACCATCAGGCTGCTGATAACTCCCTCTCAGGTACAGGTTGACCTGCTGGCAGTACCATGCCCCCTGGATTTAATTTTTATGTGTGTAAATAAATAAGAATTAAAAATATGATTATGTGTGCCAATTTACTGGAAGTGAATGACTCTTAGGAATATTTTTGTTGGCTCAAAAAGAGCATATTAAATAGATTCTTAGTATTTCATTCAGTATCTATATGTTATTTTCAAAACCTCTGAGAGATGAGCTTTGAATTCTGCTCGATTGTTTTTATGTAAGGATTATTGCATATTAATGACTTTCTTCAACTTTTTTCCCCCCTTCTAGCCCGGCCCACAACTCCTCTTTCTCTAGGTGCCATTGTCCCACCTCCACGGCCTACTTCCAGACCAAAGCTCACTTCAAGCAAACTCATTGGGATTAATGAAATAGTATGTACGCAGGCGTTACTGTTTTTGTTTGATTCTCGAAGGTGCAAGTGATGTTTTTCTGTGTGCCTCTTTACAGTGAAATGCTTGGAAATTACTACTCAGGTCTTAAAGTATAGAAAACCCCCCCCGACACTTCTTTACTCCTTTGTGTTCCCTTAGTGACCGTTTCTGTCACGGCGCAGAAGGAAGGAAAGGGGTCTGGCACAGTATGAAAACATCCCTGGGTCAGAGAGAGTGCAGTGAGCAGGCACTTGCCTTGCACATGGTCGGTCCAGGTGCAATCCCCAAAGCCACACTCCTGGCCCTGCCAGGAGTGATACTTGAGCACAGAGACAGGAGTAAGCCCTGAGCACTGCAGGGTGTGGCCTCCAAACTAAAAAATAATAAAAATACAATTTTCTGTTCATTGTTTTAAGATGTGTCCACTTAATTAAGAAGTGACTTTTTTGTAATTCTGCCTAAAATCAAATATTAAGGAAGACATGGTGGCCTCTTTTTAGACCTTAGAAGTATAGTACCAGGGGGTCCTGGCAAACATCTGTTTCAGCTTTTCTTGTTTTTTTGGCTCTGGCCCATGCATACTCCTGGCCCTGCACTCAGGGCTCAGTCCTGGTGAGCTCGGAGTATCCAGCTTTTGTTACTAACTGCACATCGTACACAGCTGGAAATGTATTACATTGGAATAAGTGAAAAAGCTTGAGCAGCCAGTGCTGAAATGATGACTTCTTTCTTTCACTTCCTGGTCCAGTGAATAGACTTCGTGGAGGTGAATTGGAAGGCCAGGTGTCAGCTGGCAGGTGTCTTGACCCACATTCATACAGAAAACCTCTGCTTGGGGTCTGGAAAGATGGTACAGTGTGTAGGGTGTTTGCCTTGCCAGCAGTTGACCCAGGCTCAATCCTCAGCACCTCATATGGTTCCTGAGGACTCCAAGAGTGACTCCTGAGTGAAGGGCCAGGAGTATGCCTTTCGCACTATTGGGTGTGACCCAAAAACAAAACAAAGACACCTTTTCTAGATAGAACAGTGGGCACTAAGCATTTACCTCATCTGGGTACTTGATATAAATACAATTTCTCTAATAAATTATTGGTGAGGGGCCCAGCAACTGTGAGGAGTTTTTCCTCCCGTTTTTATTGCGGTACCGTGATACACAGCAGTGTTGTGGTGACTTCGTGCATAGTTCCAGCGTGCACCCTCCACTGAGTCCCACTTCCCTCCACCTGTGTCCCCGAGAGCCCTCCATCCACATCATCACTCCCACCACTGGAAGTTCGGTTCTGCAGGTCAGCTTTCCAGTTTGCTTGCCTTCAGCGATTTGTTGCTCCCCTTACTATGTTTTATTTTCCCCCACCCCTCCAGGGACTTTTTTTTCCCCTTTTTTTGGAGGGGGTGGTGCTATGCCTAGCTGTGCTCAGGACTTTACTCCTGACTCTATGCTCAGGAATCACCCTAGGCGGTGCTGGGGGGTTATGTGGTACGTGGAGTGACGGGGATTGAATCCAGGTCAGCCACGTGCAAGCAAGCGCCCTACCCACTGGACTGTCCCTCTGAGCCTTGTGCCTGTGTTCATGGCTCTCAAATAACTAAGACAAGAATAGTGTCATTTTGCTTACTACTTTGGAATATGGGCTGGAGTGATAGCACAGCAGGTAGGGCATCTGCCTTGCATGCGGCCGACCTGGGTTCGATTCCTCCATCCCTCTCAGAGAGCCCAGCAAGCTACTGAGAGTATCCCGCCCACACGGCAGAGCCTGGCAAGTTCCCCGTGGCGTATTCCATATGCCTAAAACAGTAACAGCAAGTCTCACAATGGAGATGTTACTGGTGCCCACTCAAGCAAGCAATGAACAATGGGATCACAGTGCTACTTTGGAATATAGAAAAAAATTTCAGGGCCAGAGAGATATATGGCAGGTAGGGTGTACACAGCTGACCCAGGTTCAATCCCTGGTACCACATATGATCCCCCAAGCCTGCAGAGAACCCAGAGTCAGGTGTGGTCCCAAACCAAGATTTTCAACAGCTGTAGTTTTAAACAGCCTTCTCACCTTTTAATACTGTTTTGGTTTGTTTTTTTGGTTACAATAGCAGTGGTCAGGGCTTAACTACTACTGGCTCTGCGCCTAGGGATCGCTCCTGGCAGCACTTGGGGACCATATGCGGTGCCAGGGATCAAATGCAGGTCAGCCACTGCAAAGCCTTACCCCCTATACCATTGCTTCAGGCCCACCATCTTTTAATACTTTAATATGACTTGACCTATAGTATTTCTAAATCTGAATTACAAGGAACACCTGAAAATAAATTTGGTTTGATATATAAAACTCCTGGACTCCGGGCTGGAGTGATAGCACAGCAGGTGGGGTGTTTGCCTTGCACGCAGCCGACCCGGGTTCAAATCCCAGCATCCCATATAGTCCCCTGAGCGCCGCCAGGGGTGATTCCTGAATGCAAAGCCAGGAGTGACCCCTGTGCATTGCTGGGTGTGACCCAAAAAGAAAAAAATAAAAACCTCCTGGACTCCGTGCCAGGCTGTTTTCACTCGGGGTGCCCCAGAGGGGGGCAGGTGAGAACCCTCCCTGCCCCAAGGGACCCAGCCCCAGCAGCTGACCTCCACTACCCAACCACCGCCACGCTTCAGGCCACTTTCTGGACTGCGACACATTATAGACACTTTCTACCTATTTTCCATAATTACCACACCATATTTGATGGGGTTCTGATAGGCAACAAATCATAGAGAGGTGGGGGGGGGTGGTGTGTGTGAGAGCCCAGCAAGCTACTGAGAGTATCCCGCCCGCACGGGCAGAGCCTGGCAAGCTACCTGTGTTTTATTTGATATGCCAGAAACAGTAACAGTAGGTCTCATTCCCCTGACCCTGAAAGAGCCTCCAACCATTGGGAAAGACGAGTAAGGAGAGGCTGCTAAAATCTCAGGACTGGGAGGAATAGAGACGTTACTGGTGCCCACTTGAGTAAATTGACAAACAACGGGATGACAATGTTACAGTGATATATAAAAATTAAGCTGATATCTGGGGCTGGAGTGATAGCACAGTGGGTAGGGCGTTTGCCTTGCACGTGGTCGACCCGGGTTCGATTCCTCTGCCCCTCACGGACAGCCCGGCAAGCTACAGAGAGTATCTCACCCGCACGGCAGAGCCTGGCAAGCTGGCCGTGGCGTATTCGATATGCCAAGAACAGTAACAATAAGTCTCAGAATGGAGATGTTACTGGTGCCCACTCGAGCTAATCAGTGAGCAGCGGGATGATAGTGACAGTGATATCTGAAAACTTCTAATACTAGGGAAATTTTTTTCCCAGCACTTTGATAAGTTTCTTTCTGTTTTTAAGCCCAGGCCGTTCAGTCCACCTGTGACCACCAATACTAGCCCGCCTCCTACTGCTCCTCTAGCGCGGGCTGAAAGTTCTTCCTCTATCTCGTCTGCTGCTTCATTAAGTGCTGCCAATACTCCAACAGTAGGTAAGTGAATGTCACTGATGAACTCATCATTCAAAGCTTGAATGGGCTGTTTGGGACGTTTTCAAATGAAATAGTCAACAGTTGAACACCAGTGTTGGTATTTTGGAGATGCATTATCATGCTAGCTATGTTCTCCCTTTGCTTTTCACATTTGGTGTTACTTAAATAGGAGGATTTTAACAACAGCTAGCTCTGTTATGAATGCATGTAATTTGGGTCTCTTAGCTAAAACTGCTGTCTTCCAGCAGATCTCCAGAATAATGACTGTGAAGGAAAGGAGGAGGGGTTCTCATTTTATATTCCCTAGACCTTTTAGAAAACATCAGGTTGTTCCGGCATGGAGTTGTTCCACACATGCAGATCTCCAAGCAAGGTGATGTTGTAGACATTATGGGAATTGGCCCTTCAAACATTCCCTTGGCAGGACCGGTGTTACTGGTCTACAGTGTTACCAGCGTTCTCTTGGCATTGTCATAAACAGGCAAGTCAAGGGCAAGATTCTTGCCATGAGAACTAATCTTCATATCGAGCCTTTGAAGCACTCTTAGAGACGAGGTAGCACCACATACGATCCTCTGAGTACTGCCAGGAGTAAGCCCCGAGCACCACTGTGTGGTCCCTGAACACCAAAAACCAAAATAGATTGTATACCGTTGGGCTGTGGCGCTAGCTCGAGTGGTAGAACCCAGGCCCAGTGTCGCAGAGCCCTGAGTTTGGTCCCTCTCACTGCCTGCTTCCTGTGAGCAGTGCTTGGTGTATCCCGGGGGCAGGGGGCAGGAATAGTGGGGAGCATTGCTGCAAGTAGGCCACACAACACCACCAGGCGCCATTTGGAATGGCCCTTATTAAAAACAAAGAAATGTAGTCCGGGAACTATTGTAGGAGTGAAGGCATTTGCCATGCCTTTGGCTAATGTTCGTTTGATTCTTGGCACCAATATAGTCTCCTGAGCACAAAGTCAGAACTCTTGAGCACTGATGGATGTAGCCCAACACCCCCATCCACCAAAAAACCGTATTTTTGAGCCTCTCCGGCTGGAAACCCATAAAGATTCCTCCGAAGTCTTTGTATATATAAGCCCCATATATTATCACCTGAGCACTACCAAGAGTGATACCCGGTCCAGAGTCAGAAATAAGCTCTGAGTGCCACCATGTATGGCCCAAATCCCCACCCCCCATAAAGAATGCACCATGTTTATAAACTTAATGTAAATATTTAAGGCAAAATATAATGCCATTCTCCATATTCCAGAGAAAACTCGTACTTTCAAAACCTTTGAATCGGGCCAGAGCAGGTAGGGCGTTTGCTTTGCACTCAGCTGACCTGAGTTCAATCCCCGGCATTCCATATGGTCTCCCTGGACCGCCAGGATTAAGTCCTCAGTGCAGAGCCAGGAGTAACCCCTGAGCATCGCTGGGTGTGACCCCCAAGTACAGACAAACAGGTGAACAAAAAAACCCTTTGAATCAGTAGAAGGGATTTTGTGTTTATAATGATTTTTTTTCCCTATGGGATTTAAAAGATGATATTGGGGATAGCTATGTATCTCTCCTCGCCAGATAAATCCACTATTTTATTCCATCTAGATTTTCTGCCATCACCTTTATCTAATTCTTCTCATGAATTTCATTACCTTTCTAAACAGAGCACAGCAGAGCACAAAGCACTGTAACAAGATAGTTATGGTTTGTTTTGTTTGGGGGCTACACCCAGTGATGTTCAGGGGTTTCTCCTGGCTCACTGCTCAGGAACCATTCCCAGCAATGCTCAGGGCACCATACAGGATGCTGGGGACCGAACCAGGCTGGCTGTGTGCAAGGCAAATGCCCTACCTACTGTGCATAGTAGCAGTGTTCTGAAGTGATGACTTCTCATCAAAATAGTAACTGCCCCTCTTGTCACTGCTTTTAAGTAGCAGCTGGTTTTACCTTGTTAATATAAATCACTGATTTGCAGTGAGCATGATTAATGGTGCTTAGATTGCAGCCCCTGGGCTTGGAACATGTATGCGCAGCAGCTGGAAGCTTCCTAGAAAGGCAGCCCCTTTAGGTCTCTCATTCTGGGTAACTCAGGGAAGGGACCACCAAGTAAAATGTGGTTGGAGGTCATGTGGGGGAAGGGTGAGGCGGGTGGAATACAGACTAGAGACTGAACACAATGGCCACTCGACACCTCTATTGCAAACCACAACACCTAATCAGAGAGAGAAAACAAAAGGGAATTCCCTGCCATAGTGGCAGGGTGGGGTGGGGGGAGACGGGTCTGGGGAGGGGGGGAGGGATGTTGGGTTTACGGGTGGTGGAGAATGGGCACTGGTGAAGGGATGGGTTATTGAACTTTGTATGGGGGAAGCATGTGCACAAAGATGTATGGATCTGTAACTGTACCCTTACGATGACTCTCTAATTAAAAATAAACTAATAAAAATAAATAAATAAATAAATAAATAAAAGAAAGGCAGCCCCTTTAAATGAGAGAACCTCTGGGAGGGGAGCAAGCAGTTGCCGAACAGCCCCACCAGGTGTTCTGATGCATGCCGAATTTGAGTATTGAATGTTCAATAATATATAAATGAATTTATGAACGTCCAGTGCAGTTGTCTGTTAGTAGACATATAGCATATAGGCATAGTTGGTAGGCATATGTAGGCTGAAGTGAGATTTAAAAAATGATATGATTTCTAAATATTCAAACGTGTCATCTCATTGTATTACCTTTGTTAACATAGCATTTCCCCATTTTTAAACTGTAAGCAGTGTATCTGCTTGACATTTTTATTTGCTATTTCTTTATATATATATAAAAAGAAATATATATATAAAGAAATATATAAATATATATATATATATATATATATGCTTGTTCCCACAGAATATTGTACATAAATGATGTAGGTGGAGGGGCAGGGGAAAGAGCTCAGTGGGCTGAGTACATACTTTGCACGTGTGGAGGCTGGATTTGAGTTTCAGCCCCTTGTGGCTCCCCAAGTACTGCTGGGAGTCACCCCAAAGTGACTAGTCAGGAGTAGGACCTGAGACTGCTGGACAAGGCCTCAGAACACAAAATCCAAAATACCCAGTGTAGATGAACCTTGTTAGAAATTAGACAGGTGGTTTTGGTAACCAACGCTTGTTAGTAAGTTTAGTTATTTTTCATTCTCTCTAGATTGCTAAGAAGGTTTTCTGTTTTTGTGATGGAGACTTCAGTCTTGATTGAATTTAAAAAATGCTTGTCCTTAATTTAAGCCAGTGCTGATAGTAGAACCAAAAGTAGGTGATGTTGATAAATGCAGGAAATGAGTTGAGTGTATATAGAGGTTCTTTTTTTATGACCTTGGTTCTTTAGATATCCCTTTAAAATTCTTTAATTTTATTTGGTTGTGGCCCACACCTAGTGGTACTCAAGGCCTGCTGCTGGCTCTGGACTCGGATAACCCCTGGTGTTGCTCTGGGACCCATGTGAGATGCCAGGGACTGAACTCGAGTCTGATGCGTGAAGGCAAGCATCTTACTTTATAGATTCCCAAAAGGTTTTCAGTTTTTAAATTAGTCTTAAATTTTTATTTTAGACACTGACATTTAAAATAACGCTGTTAATGGTAGAATTTTATGCATAAAACATTCTAGCACCACATAGTGTACCAGAATATCCATTACTTTCCACCATTGTCCCTCTGCCCCATCCCCAAAACCCTCCCCCACCCCCATCCCTTTATCCCACACCTCACCTTTCTTTTGGTGGTAAGCTTCCTACTGAAGATCAGTTCTGTTTCTGTTGCCTTTGGGCATTTGTTATTTTCTTACACTATGTTTCTCTATATACCACTTACAGAGATCATTTTTGAATCTGTCCCTCTCCTTCTAACTTTATTCGGCATGATACTCTCCAGATCCATGCATGTAGCAGCAAATTGCATGACTTTGTCTTGTAGCTGAATAGTATTCTATTGTGTGTATGTGCCATAGTTTCTTTATTCAGCCATGTGGTCTTAAACACTTGGTTGTTTCCAGATTTTGGCTATTGTGAACAGTGCTACAGTGAACATAGGATTGCAAATAATTTTTTTTTCTAAGAGTTTTTGGGTCTTAGGGATTGATGCCAAAAAGTGGAATTGCTGGGTCAGATGGAAGTTTAATTTCTAGTTTTTTGAGCTTCTGTGTTGCTTTGTTTTTGGGTCACCCCTAGCTGTGTTCAGGGCTTACTCCAGGATCTGCACTCAGGGGCCACTCCTAGCAAAACTTGGGGACCATATGGAGTGCCAGGTGTTGAACCTGGGTCAGCCATGCCTTCCCAGCACCTGCTATACTGTCTCTTTAGCCCCAGCCAGTTGACGTTCCTACCAGCACTGAATGAGGGTCTCTTTTTTCCCTAAAATTTCATTTTATGGGCTGGAAGATGTAGTTAAACTATGGAGAACATGCTTTCCTTGCTTATCGCTGGGTTCAGTACTCCCTACTTCAAAAAAAGAAAAGATCCTCTTTATTAGGATGCTTATTCAGCTCTCCTTTTAGATTTAAATTTTTGGTTCTTGTTCTTGTATCTTGAAAAACATCTCCTTTCCTGCAACATTTTGTTTTATTTAAATATGACAGACAATAATTTGATTGGGACACTCTGAAATTGTAAAGCACTGTGAGACATCACAAGGTATTATACCAAAAGCAAATGTATTTGTTGACTAATGATCTTAAAGTGTATCTAAAATTCTTCCATCTAATTTTTCTTTTTTCAGCAGTGTATGGTTTGTCAGAAACCAAGAATAACGCTAAGGCTTAACTTTCTCAGTTTTGTACTAATCATGTGCAGTTCCTAGATGAGATCCATCGATATCAAATCCCCAGTTACGAAAACAATCATTCTTTTTGCGTCTTCTGTCATCTCCCTTCTCTTCTTTCTTCAGCATTAAGAATTATCAATCGAGGGGCAGGAGGGATAGCACAACAGTCAGGGCATTTGCCTTGCACACGGCCGACCCAGGTTTGATTCCCAGCATCCCATATGGTCCCCCAAGCATGGCCAGGAGTAATTCCTGAGTGCATGATCCAGGAGTAACTCCTGTGCATGGCCGGGTGTGACCCAAAAAGAAAAAAAAAAAAAAGAATTATCAATCGATCTTAATTTCAAGGCTGTTGAACCAGATTATTAGAAAAGAAGCTGAAAGTTAACCAGCTGAACAAATATTATAATACCAAAACTATCAGCGGAGAGCTGGTGTATGAGAACCCACATTTTGTGAGTTTAAAGTTCTGGGTTCAGAGATAGGAAATAGTTAAAAGCCTCATTTTCTTTTCTTTTTTTTAAAAAAAATTGTTTAATTTGGGACCACACTGTTGTTGCTTCAGGGTTACTCCTGGCTCTGCACTCAGGAATTACTCCTGGAGGTTCTCCAGGGACCTAGTAGGGTACCAGGAATTATACCAAGATTAGCCATCTGCAGGGTAAGAGCTCTACCCACTGCATTAACTGCTCTGGCCCATACTCACTGTATTTTTTTTTTTTCTTTTTGGGTCATACCTGGCGATATACATCCTGGCTCTGCACTCAGGAATTACTCCTGGCAATGCTCAGGGACCATATGGGATGCTGGGATTCGAACCCAGGTTGGCCGCATGCAAGGCAAACGCCTGACCCGCTGTGCTCCAGCCCCAATACTCATTGTATTTTTAAAAATGGGCATAAGAATTTTATAGAGAAACCATTTCAAGAATTCCACTTGAGGGGGCTGGAGTGATAGCAGAGCGGGTAGGGCGTTTGCCTTGCACGAGGCCGACCTGGGTTCGATTCCCAGCATCCCATATGGTCCCCTGAGCACGGCCAGGGGTAATTCCTGAGTGTAGAGCCAGGAGTGACCCCTGAGTGTCGCTGGGTGTGACCCAAAAAGCAAAAAAAAAAAAAAAAAAAAAAAAAGCCACTTGAGATGTCTAAATTATGTAGTTGGAAAGAATAACTTATTTTTAATGCAAAAGCTATAACAAACATTGTTCCCTGTTTTGTATAGTTTGTTCAGCGGGAAAGATTCATTTTATATTTAATAGCTTATAGTTTAAAAACGAAAAGATTATAGCTTTCAGAATTTCTTTGAAAATCACGAATCGCAACACTCCAGAATGACCCTCTAGACCAATATACTGAAAATGGATTTAACTACCTTAGATTTACAATGAAATTTTCCCAGTGCACAAACATATATTTAAACACATTTTGTAAAATGCATACATACTTTTGTAATCAATGAATTTACTACTTGGCTTTTTTCACGTAACATTTTCTTATGCACATCCCTAGAAGTCCTGCTTCTTGTTCAGATCTTTATCTTTCACTTCATCATCTCACACCCAGATAATACAAAGGTTAAGGTTCTTGCCTTGGACGTGGCTGAGTTCAGATACCACATACAGTCCCTGGCACCATCTGGAATGATTCGTGAGCACAGAGGCAGGAGTAAGCCCTTAAGAACTGTTGTGTGTGGCCCAAAATGAAACGACCCCATCTTTCACCTAATTCAGTCTTGACTCACAACAGTCATATTTCTCTTCAATCCAAGACCCCGTCTGTGTTCATAGTGCTCTTAATAAATTAAAAACCCGGTCATATTTCTGTTGTACATTTTTAGTGTTTTTCAGAGCTAGAAAACCTCATTCCCTGAGATTTTTTTCCAGTCTCATCTCATGTTCTTTATTATTCTGGCCCATCTTTTATCCATAAAGTGTGCTCCTGCTTTGCAGAACTACTTGTGGTTCAAAAATTCACATTTTTTTCACACATCAGGAGCCGTGTGTCTAGCCCATATTAGTGGTTAGTAGTGACTGTTGTGCTTTTGTGAATAAAGTTTCATATCTGAGTTTCAATTTCAATATGCGACTTCGAGGTTGTTCTGCTTGGGGATGGGGATGGGGATTTTCTTCTCCACTGTCTAGAAGTGGCCGCTTTTATTTCCTTGTATTTTTTGTTACTGATTTCTTTGAAGAACTTCTAAATCTAAATTAATCTTTTGATTTTGAAAAAAGATCTTTTTTGCCTTTAAAGTCAACAGACTATCTTTTATTGTTTGGCTCAGTTTTATTGTTTGATTCAGTTGAGTCCAGAACGGGGATCCTGATGTTTATCAGAATTTATTAAAATCTAGGTATTTCAAAAGTAACTCTTTATTTTTTTTCTCTTGGGGAACCATTTGAAATAAAAGATTTTGGCGGTGGACTGGGAGATAATATGGTAGAGGCCATAGGATGCAAACAACCAGTTTTATTTCCCAGCGCCACTCCCCAAGCATTGCTCGGTGCAGCCCTAGAGACTCCCAGTGTCCTCACCACATCCAGCTTTTGGATTCAGCTGCTGGCTTGGTTGGCTGAGAATTGCTGGGTCCCCACCTGCCTCCTGCCACTCTTCCTCCTGACCACTGCCTCGGATGCCTCCTACCAGATTCTTAAGGGCTGTAAATTCTCTGTAACATTTCCAGAACACTCAGATTCGTGGGTATCTGTTAACACCACTTATTACGTTTTCTTTAAATAGGAATGAATAGTCGTGATTATTCTATTGGCATATTTGTATAAAATTGTATCATATTTATTTACCTGAAGGACACTGCATTTCAACCAGTAGCAAGATTTTTAAGGCATAAATAGAAAGACTACATTGTGAAGAAAAACAAAAAGCAGTGTATTATTTGAGTTTTTTTTTTACTATGAAGTAAACTAGATATTTTAAGTTAAAATTTAAACGTGTGCATAGATTAAATTTGTTGACGTTTTATTATGCTTATGAAATGCTAATCTTTATCGGACTTGACTCCAAAGGTATCTTGTCTGAGTGACTTTATGTCAGGAGTATTTCATCATCATTAGGCATGTTTATTGGGGTGAGGGTAATGTGGGGGTATAATTATAAGCATTTCACAGAGGTCAAACAATAATAGTATGTGAAACTTGATAGTAGCCGAATTTACTATCTGACTAGAAAGAGCCTAAAGAACAAACAGCATGTTAATAAGGTAACCTACAGTGTGTGATTGGTGGAACTTGAATGAATTGAGTATCTGGATGGGTTTGAAATTGTATCTTAGTAAGTCCACTCTTCAGGTAAAGGACTTTTTTCTTCTGATGTTCCTTAACCCAGTTTTTCTGTGTCATTCTGTTGAAAAAGAAAAGACAGCCTGAAATGTTTCCTAATTTCCTATGTTCTTTGTGTTATGTTCCTATTTGTTTTATGCAGTATTTATTAACTTTCATATTTATACTTGCATATTTATCTTTGAAACCAGTAATCCCAGTAATTGTCTTTTTTTTTTTAACTAACACCAGTCTTGGTAGCTAATAAAGATCTTCCTGTAGCATTTAACCAGTGGATTGTATGTGTTCTAGGTGTATCACGAGGTCCCAGCCCTGTTAGCCTTGGAAATCAAGACACCTTACCTGTGGCCGTTGCCCTCACAGAGTCCGTCAACGCCTACTTTAAAGGAGCAGATCCCACCAAGTTAGTTCTTTAAAGAAATGTGGTAGGGAGGGGGGTGAATCTGATGGTGAATTTTAAGTTTATTTTAATTTTTGTATAGGTTAGGGTTTGTTATTTTGTTTGCTTTTATTCTGCTATCAATATAGCAGAATATATATAAACATATATAAACAATATAAACACATATATAAATCTATATCATAATTGCAGGCTGGGGGCCGGAGCGATAGCTCAGCAGGTTGGGCGTTCGCCTTGCATGCGGCAGACCTGGGTTCAATCCCCAGCATCCCATATGGTCCCCCAACACCGCCAGGAGTAATTCCTGAGTGCAGAGCCAGGAGTAACCCCTGAGCATCACCAAGTGTGACCCAAAAAGCAAAAAACAAGCAAACAAACAAACATAATTGCAGGCTAGAGTGATAGCACAGCAGATAGGGCATTTGACTTGCACACAGCCGACCCGGGTTCGATTCCTCCACCCCTCTCGGACAGCCCGGCAAGCTTCCAATTGTGTCTCACCTGCATGCAGAGCCTGGCAAGCTACCCGTGATGTATTTGATATGCCAAAAATAGTAACAACAAGTCTCGAAATGGAGACGTTACTCGTACCCACTTGAGCAAATCGATGAACAAAGGGATGACAGTGATAGTGACAGTGATCAATATAGTTATTTAGATTTTAAATAAAACCTATATTCAGCAGTCTTGGTACTTTATCCTGAGCTTATTTACATCTTTTGCCCAGACATCACAAGTGTGACATATCTGTTGTACAACATTTTATAGAGTAGGACCTAGATCTAGCAGCTGACCTAAATTGGGATGGAACTTTTAATTTGGATTTAGTGTTTTTCTTTGGTGAAAGTAAAACATTTGCAAGAGAGTCCCAGAATGTTCGCTTAATTTATTTTAATAGTGCAATAGGGCTTAATTATGATTTTAGTATATAGTGTTAATTCGTCGCAAGCTCCACAAAAGGAATAACAAATTTTTACAAACTTAAAAGCGAGAACACAGGGCTGGAGAGATAGTACAGCGGGTAAGGCACTTTTCTTGCATGTGGGTCGACTTGGGTTTGATCCCCAGCATCCCATGTGGGCCCCTCAGCATTTCAGGAGTGATCTCTGATGCAGAGCCAGGAGTTACCCCTGAAAATCACCAGGTGTGTTCCAAAAACCAAAAAGGGAAAAAAGAGCAAGAACATAGATTTATTATGTTACTATATCCACTGATCAGTTAGGAATGTGGGTTAGCTAGATTATGTCAATCTGAAATTGTGTTAGCTTGGACTGGAGTAGCACATGATGTATGTTGCTATATGGAACTATAGCAGGATTGGATTTACTTCTTCCTTTAAAATATTTGAACTAATAACCACCCCTATGTTTCATGCAAAATGTTACTTAATCATATATACATTCCATTGAACATTCATCCATCAAATATTTGAATGTGCGTAACAGTCTGGCATAAGCTTGCATTATTCTAAGAAATCAATTTTTTTTAATGATAATGCAAACTTGAGAGTTTTGTTTTGTTTAATAAAATATCTTTATCACTATTGGGCAATGTTCAGGGGTTACTCCTGGCTCTGCTATCAGGAATCACTCCTGGTGGGGCTCAGGGGACCATCTGGAGTGCCAGGGATTGAACACGGTTGCAAGTGCCTACTTGCTGTAGTAGCTCTCTGGCCCAGTTGGAAGAAATCTTTAAGCAGGTATTTGAGAGATGATTAGAAGCAAGCCATGCCTGTAGCTGAGGTAAGAGCATTCGCTCAAGTCTAAGGGACTGAGGTCAAAGGCTTAGTGGCAGTGGCAGATTGAAGCAATAGCAAGGATCACTGCATAGGATGAGCAAAGAGAAGAGTATCAGAGACAGGAACCAGACCTGATTGGACGTTACAGACTACAGGAGTATGGATTTCATTGAGAGTGAGATGCAAAGACTTGAGCAGCAAAATGATGCTCAGAATATTTCTGAAGGAGTATTTGCTTGCTCTATAGAAGATAAACTGGAAGGATTCACAACAGATGCAGGGTGATTGGTGAACTTCCAGTAAGTCCAAGTGACAGTGGCTTATAGGGCATTTGTAGAGAAGATACTAAGAAGAAGATTCTGAATGTATTTTGAAAACAGTTGTCAGGATTTGCTGAGCTAATCTTGGGGATTACCAAGTTTGAAGTTACTATTAAGATTACTTAGTGGAAATACTGAATTGGTAGTTGAATTCATGATTCTGTAGGTCAGGGCTAGATTCTGGAGGACCAGGCTAGAGAGGAAATATTTACTAAATTTAAAACATTACTGTGTTTAGTATTCAAAGCCAGGGGCTTAAAAAAAGGAAAGAGATGTGATGAGAACTAAGTCCTGGCCTGTTTAGAAGAATAGGAGGAGACAATCCAGCAAAGGGGTGTGAGATTGCCCCCAGTAGGAGAGATAAGAGAACCAGTACGGAGTGTCCCCAAATACCAGTGAGTATACTGTTTCATGAAGGCAAATATGATGCAATAGTTGATGCTGCTGACAGGTTCAGGAAAATGGACCGTTGGGTTTAGGAGGTGGCTCAGAGGGCTGGAGTACATGCCTTGCACCTGGGAAGACAAGTTCCCATCCCCAGCACCTCCAGATGTGGCCCCCAAATAAACAGAAACTGACATCAACAATATTGAAGGTTATTGGATCCTCACAACAGCAATTCCAGCTAAGTGGTGAAAACAATCCTGCTTGAATTTTGAACATTAAGTTGTGGAAGTGGTGTAAATACAAACCCATGCATTGAAAGAAAGTAAGTGTAGACAGTTCTTTCAAGATTTTTGCTTCAATTGGAAGAGATGAAAAGGTAGTGGGAGAGATAGTAGAATCAGAGGAGGATTTTATTTCAGTGTGTATGCTGATGGGAATGTCTATGATTCATATTCAGAACAAAATATTGACTGTATGCAGAAGAGGTTACCTGCATGAGTAAAATCCTTTAGTGTGTGAAAAATGAGATTTCGTGCAGAGTGCAGGATTGTTTGTAGCACATAGATCTGTTGAAACAGGAGGGAGGGCAAAAGGCAGAGTTAGCTCAGGTATTTGGTAGTGAGACTCTGACAGGGTTCTGCTCTGATTTTATTTCCTCGGTAAAATTTAAAGTCATTGACTCCAAGTAGGAGGGACTATCTCATGATAGGGAGGAAATAAGGTTAAAAATATAGAGAGTATTAAAAATTTCCTCTATAAAAATATAGAGGAAATTTTTAGGGAACCCCAAAAGGGCTTGAGAATTTCTATATGACTATTGGCTTTTTCCTGGTTTCATCTAAGGAGAGTTGAACATACTTGAAAAGCTAAATTTAACCATCATTATTTGGCCAGATAGTCACAGTAAGAAAGAGAAACAAGGAAGGGATGCTTAGGAGTATGTATCAGGAAATTCCAGGGGTACGAGGGTATGAAGGGATGAGGGAAGATAGTGGATAAGCTCTAGAAACAGTGGAGCATGGACGTTTTGATGAAGATGGAGATAGTGGAGGTGTGTTAAGAAAGAAGGGGCTGAGATTGAAAGTGGCTGTAAGATGAACAGGAAGTTTGAAATTGAGATTATAAATGGACATTCAGGATAGCAAGGGGTGAGTTCAGCAAATGACTTGTTTCCTGCATTTGTGTTGACATTTAATTTTAGACAAAAAGGATGAGTTACCATTTTGCATGGATTCTTTTTTTTTTTGTAGTTAGATCGAAAGTGTACATAATATGAAAAATAAAGTTCTTTGTAAACCAAATGTGCTTTAATTGGGAATTCAGTCACCTTATGTAAACCATCTAAAATGTTCATAATCTCCAATTTCAGGTGTATTGTGAAGATCACTGGTGATATGACAATATCATTTCCAAGTGGAATTATTAAAGTTTTTACTAGCAATCCATCACCAGCTGTCCTATGCTTCCGAGTGAAAAATATCAGCAGATTAGAGCAAATTCTTCCAAATGCACAACTTGTGTTCAGGTTTGTGTCCTTTTGTCTTGGAGATTAAATTTCTAAAGAATTTTTTCCCTTTTCTTTGAAGCAACAATAATTCAGTTTGAGGACATCAAAATTATTGTGACTAAACAGATTTCTGTTTTTGTTTTATAATTTGCTTGTAGTTTTATAATATGCTTGTAGCTACTGTTAAATTCTCCTCTAATATCCCCTCCTTGTCATTATCTTCTGCTGTGTTCCTTTCTTTATTCCCTAAATTTAATTTTTTTCCATCCTATTTTTTGATTCATTTTGTCTAGTCTTTCCCCAGTTACTGCAGAAAAGCACAGTCAGATCACAATAACTATTTCTTGTGTATGCAGCGACCCTTCCCAGTGTGATGCTAACACGAGAGACTATTGGATGAACATGCAAGCTGTGACGGTCTACCTCAAGAAGCTCTCAGAGCAGAATCCAGCTGCTTCGTACTATAACGTCGATGTACTCAAATATCAGGTCAGTGTCATGTCATTGTAGAAATCCAAAATCAACATAGTCACAAGTAGAATTCTGAAAATGAGGAGAGGAATTCCATGGCATGGATATTGTCATTCTACAATACTAGAATTTTGTTTTGTTTGTTTTTGGTTTGTTTTATTTTGGTCCACATGCAACTGGCTCTGTGCTCAAGAATCACCTCTGGCAGTGCCCAGGAGACCATATGGGGTACATGGGATCGAACCCAGGTCAGCAGTAGGCAAGGCAAATGCCCTACCCATGTACAGTTGCTTTGACCCACTAAATTTTTTTGTTTTGCTTTTGGAAATGATGGCAATATCATTTCCAATTCCACTTAGAAATGATACCCTCATATCGCCAGTGATCTTCACAACATACCTGAAATTGGAGTTGATGAAACTTTTAGATGGTTTACATAAAGTGATTGAACCTCCAGTTAAAGCATGTTTGATTTACAAAGAACCTAATGCTCAGGGGTGAACTCCTGGCTCTGCGCTCAGGGAATCACTCCTGGCAGTGCATGGGGAACCATATGGGATGACAGAGATTAAACCCAGACCGGCTGCATGCAAGGCAAACGCTCTACCCATTGTACTATCACTGTGGCCCACTAAAATTTTTTTTAAAGAAAAGATTTAAATTATATCGTGGAGCAATGTTTTTGTTTGAGTGGAAAAACTTAATGTGAGGCAACAGATTTCAGGCTGTTGAGCACTAACACAATTGGTGGAGCAGTTTATTTATAAATAAGCTGAGAATAAATGGAAAATTGTTTATATTGTAATAGAGCATTTCTAGGCAATAGAAGTGATGGATTTTTTTCAATAAATATTTTGGGACAGTAAGCTAAAGATTTGGGGGGAAATGAGGTTGATTTCAGGATCTTAGCCAAAATAAAATCCACATATGCCAAACTTATAACAGAAGAGAAACCAGACAGTAAAAGAAATAGGTGAATATATGAGTTTCTCTATGTATATGTATATTGCCATTTTCATCATGAAGTGTGGAAGATCTTTCTAAGTTTGATGTAAAGCCTAGAAGCCATGCAGGGTGATGAGTTTTTTGTGCAGGATGACACAAAAATAAATGTGTCTCTGTATAACAGAATTTGTGAAGACAAATTTTCAAACAGCACTGAGAATAAATCTGAAAGAAAAATATTTATGTATACGCCAAAGGCTTCCTCAAAAGAACCTTTGTAAATCAGTAAGTAAAAGACTCAGTTGAGAACTTACAGTAAAGTTTCTATGTCGTTCATAATCAGAACAAATAACATTAAGAGTATGAGTAATGATGAGTTACCAGTTTGAGATATCAAGTTGACAAAAATAAAAAGATTGCTCTAGTAAGAAAAATGTAACCACTTATTAAAAGGAGTAGAGATTAATAGTGTTCTAGAATGCAGATCTATTAGATTGTTGAATAGATGAAACCTTTAATTCAACCATTTCACTTCCCTGAAATCTATTCTTCAGAAATCACACAAGTGGGGGGGGGAAAAATAAAGCAAAAAGTGTATTCACTGCAGTATTGTTAGGAAATTGCCCGTATAGTGACATTAATAGAGGATGAGAATAAAATACTGTAATCATTAAGAACAGGATGGGTTCTGGTTGGAGCGATAGTGTAGCAGGTGTGTGCTTTGCTTTACACGTGGGTGACTTGGGCTTGATCCCTGAGACCCCATGTAGTCCCCTGAGCCCACCAGGGGTGATCCCTGAGCACTGCCAGGTGTGGTCCCAAGCCCAAAACTTTCCTCTTCCTTCTGCAAAAAAGTCTGGGGTGGATCATGTTTGCATATGCCTTAACTGTCTTGGAGGACATGTATTAGGCTGCTAATACTGGGCAGTGAGGGGGCAAGGGACAAACGTCTCATTCCATACATTTCTGTATTGTTTACACTTTAAATAAGAGTAAAGAAAGTACACCATTTGAATAGCCTAAAGTTTATTCCAGTTATTTATTTATCATTTTTAAAACAAATATTCAGTACTTGCTTAATTGATAGGAGTTTGTAAGGTGGACGATAAATAGATAAATTACAGTGTTAGAAATAAGAATTCTGGAGCCGGAGGATAGTACAGTGGTTAAGGCACTTGCTTTGGACACAGCTAACCCAGATTCAATTCCTGGCACCTCATGTGATCCCCTGAACCTGTCAGAAATGATCCTTATTGCACCAGGAGTAAGAAATGAGTCCTGCATGGAGAAAGGGAAAAGTGCAAGAGGGTAAGATAGGATAAAGAAAATTCATTTTCAGTGTCAAGCAGGGTAGAACTTACTGAAAAGGAATCTTTTGAATGAAGCACTAACGATTAATCACAAGAAATTGTGCCGTTTTCTGTGAGTCCTGATTGAAATTAAACATTGAAGTTGCATATTGTAGTTCAAGACTTGCAAAACATACCATGGTGACACATCCTTTTCTGTTTTAGATGAATTCCTTTGATTCTGAATGAACTTTAGAGTTTTGTGTTGGGTATTGAAAGGTATTCAGATATGACGTGCATAAGCAACAATTGCCTGGTTACATGTTGATTTCTTGGCTGTGCACCTAAGCTTGGACCAGAACTTTTCCTTTTGGAGCCAGGGCAGTATCTTTTTAGAACATACACCACAAACTTTTTTTTTTATCAAAATGGGTAAAATTTTACCTGGTCTGCACCTTTTAGATGGACTCCTAGTCCTTTGAAATGAGTTGGGAGGGTTTTTTTTGTTTGTTTTGGGGCCACATCTAGCAGTGCAAAGGGGTCACTCCTGGCCTTCTTGGGGACCATATGGGGTGCCCAGGATTGAACCTCTCTCAGCTGCGTGTAAGACAAGTGCCATCCCCGCTGTGCTTTTGCTCCAGCCCTCAAATGAGTTCGCTTTTAACTCTATCTCACAACAGATCGATTGTTCATTATCTGTTTTGGATTCTCCTAATTCGTGTGTGTAGGTATACTTGACATGTGTGATGCTTGTTTACGTTTCGGTGCTAAGATGGTTTGCTTTCCCTTCAAAGGTATCATCAAATGGTATTCAGTCCACTCCTCTGAATCTTGCGACGTACTGGAAGTGTGCTGCTGGCACCACCGACCTCAGGGTGGATTATAAGTACAACCCGGAGTCGATGGCCTCGCCGGGCGTGCTTTCCAACATACAGGTGGTGGTGCCAGTGGGCGGAGGCGTCACGGGCATGCAGTCCCTTCCTCCCGCAGTCTGGTAACTTCAGTAGATTTCTGAATTCCCGCTGAATTTCTGTTACTACCCACAACTTTTATTTTTTTCTTTTTGGGTCACACCCGACGATGCACAGGGGTTACTCCTGGCTCATGCACTCAGGAATTACTTCTGGTGGTGCGCTTGAGAGACTATATAGGATGCTGGGAATCGAACCTGGGTCAGCTGCGTGCAACTCAAATGCCCTACCCGCTGTGCTATCGCTCCAGCCCCAACTACCTCTAACATTGAGACCTTAAATTGTGAAAGTCATCTTACAGACGTGAACGGTTTCAGTGCTCAAAGTTTTAGCATCAGAAACAGTGCTATAAGAGATGCTGTTGGGGCCAGAGAGGTAGCACCAAAGAGCCAAGTGTGTTTGGGAACCCTGGGTTTCATACCCAGAACCCTGCGGTTTCCTGAGCACCACCAGGAATGGCTTCTGAACACAGAGCCAGGAGGAGCCCCCTAGCACAGTCAGTGAGACCAGCCTCCTTCCCCACTACTGAATAAAAGAAAAATGCTGTTCATTTTATGAATCAAACCATAGTAGCTTTATTCCAAATGGAACAAAACTGGTTTTACTGTTGTCATCCAGACTTAAAAGATTGAGTACAACTTCAGCAATAACTTAAGCAGATTTTTTAACTTCCCTGAATTTAAAACACACACACACACACACACACACACAGTAATTTTACAGGTTTACACCTACCATCTGGCATAACTAAAGGAACACCTCCTAGTATTTAGTAGTTGTACTTTGATATTTAACTACCCCTCTTGGCCCTTTCATTGTTACCGGTATAGACTCACCAACCTTTATTCTTGCTTCACCACTTAAAAGTGAAGTGCTTTCCTCCATTATTAAGGGTCCCGAACCATCTTCCTTTGTCTGACTGATAGACAGGAGAATTAGAGAATTTGAAAAGTTGCCTTTAATTGAGAAAGATCATTGAGTCTATTTCACAGACACTGTTTTTCGCCAGGTAGAATCGAGGTAACTTGAGTGCTATTGAGGCAAGTTTACTTCTTCTAGTGAGGTGTTTAGAATGCGTTTATTTATTGAGCACATGAATGTATTGAGTATCTTTATAAGATACTATGCTATACAGTCTCAAAATATTTTTCCTTATAGGAATGCAGAGCAGATGAAAGCCCTTTGGAAACTGTCTGGTATTTCTGAAAAATCAGAAAATGGAGGTAAGGACCTGCTTTATTTAGAAAGTTATCTCCAAAAATGGATTTGGAGGGGGGCGGGAGGGAGCGTCCACACTCAGGGAGTGTTCCCTTGTCGTGTCATATACAGTTCCATAATTGACCACTAGGGGGAAGTTAGCCCCTTGACTAAGCAGGCCTGCTGCAGCTCCGCACGGGTCTTTCCCCTCTAGACTGCGTGTGCTTTCTCTAAGAAAAAGATTTGTTTTTTCTGTGACTTTATAAGTATCATGTGCGTGTGTCTGTGCATGTTTATGAGCACTAAAATGCTTAGCGCTATCCAAGCTCAGGAACCTGCTGAAACATGTTTGACACACTCCTTAGTCGCCCAGAGGTCATGTAGAGGCTTCCAGCTTTATGTAACAGGGACAGGGGACTTCGTTCAAGCAGTCGGGCTCATCCCTGTCATAGTTCAAGGCCCTGGAGCTGGATCTCCAGTGATACGTGGCTTAAACACCCTATAAAACAAATTCTATTTTTTTTTTTTTTTTTTTGCTTTTTGGGTCACACCCAGTGATGCTGAGGTGTAACTCCTGGCTCTGCACTCAGGAATTACCCCTGACAGTGTTTGGGGGACCATATGGAATGCCAGAGATTGAATCTGGGTTGGCTGCATGCAAGGCAAATGCCCCATCCTCTGTACTATTGCTCTGGCCCCAGATTCTTAAAATTTTTAATAGAGGCTGAAGCGATAGCACAGCGGGTAGGTGTCTGCCTTGTACGCAGCCGACACGGGTGTAGTTCCCAGCATCCCATATTGTCCCCCGAGTATTGTCAGAAGTAATTCCTGAGTGTAGATCCAGGAGTAACCCCTGTGCATCGCCGGGTGTGACCCAAAAACAAAAAAAAAATTTTTTTTTAACAGAGTATCCCAATATTCTCAGGTAACCTTTCCTGATCATTTCCCCCTTGTTTAAACTAGCCACCAATTGGACCCAGACTAACCACTCTGAGTACCGCTAGGAGTGATCCACAAGTACAGAGCCAAGAGTCAGCCCTGAGTGTCCCTGGGTATGGCCCATACCCTCCCTTCCTCCCCCATAACACACAGATGTTGGGGCTGGAGAGATAGTACAGCAGGTAGATTGTTTGCTGTGTCCATGGCCAACCTCGGTTCAATCTCCAGCATCCCATATGGCCTCCCCAGGAGTAATCCCTGAGCTCAGATAAGCCCTGAGCTCTGCCGGGTATCGCCCACAGATGAAATTATAGAAAACAAAAACAAACCCACCAGTCTCTTTACCAGCTATCTCATATTTTCCGTATGTTGTTCAGGTATTATTCTCTATGTATGGAAAGATTTACAGTAAGATACTGTTGTCTCTATGGAAAAGTTTGACAGTGTGGTTCTGACTTGGTTTGTCAGCTTTGAAGACGAAATGTCCAAGTTAGAATATTAACTGAAATAGAAATCTGTTTCTGTTCTCTCTGTCTGCCCAGCAGAGGGACAAGAAATAATTCTCAAGCGTAAGGAGAGACCGAGTGTCTGCGTCTGGTCTGTGGTGGTGCCTCCACACCATGGAACTAGCTTTCATGTTTGAGCTTCAATCATACAATCATCAAACACCCATCCCTTCACCAGTGCACGTTTTCTACCATCAGAATCCCGAGTACCCCCCACATCATCCCACAACTGCCCCTGCCGGTGTGGCAGACAGTGTCGCTACTTTGTGTCTCTACTCTCTATCTCTACTTTGGTTACCTTCAATATCTTGAGATCCTACCACCACCACTCATACCTGCCGAAAAGGCAAAGCTAGACAATGTGTTTTATATTGCTTATTCTGGATACAGTATAATGTCGCGCAGCACGCGAGAGTGGCCATGCACTCTAGAAATTCTAAACTTTTAATAATTAGGGTCTGGAGAGATCACTGCAGCAAGTTTCTTGGGTCCAAGATTTGTTTGTGTGTCTCTGGATCATGACCATGTGGGAGCTTAAGTAGACAGTGGCCAAGTGTGGGTGTCATTTCAGAGTCCCCTCGGGGTGGGGGGAAGGAGAAGGGCCAACTGCTCCCCTGTCTTGTGAGGTTTGGCGTTTGCTGCCACCGCCACCGGTACCTGGAAGCTTTCACTGAGTTCTGTAAGGTGATGGCTGCCTGGATTCCTAGGAGGCAGGCAGGGGAACGGCCCCTGCCCCCATCTGGAGTGGCCTGGCGAAAGTGGCCTGTTGCAAAGTCCAGAGCCATTCGGGTCCGAGATTCGTTTGTGTGTCTCTGGATTATGGCCGTGTGGGAGCTTACGTAGACAGTCCCCGTATGTTGGTGTCAACCTTGCATTTCACACCTCTCCCTTTGTAAACTCTCCGCAGTGTTTCTGGCTCCCGTATCTTGGGTGTCGTCCTGTGGTCATGCTGTACATTTTGTAGGACGATATTTGGAGCTTGTTCCTTGCATCTGCTTTCATGTCCTCTCCTGAAACACCCTCTCTCGTATTGTTCTTCAGCTCCTCAGAGTCTAAACGCGGCTCTCTCACCTCATCCTGCCCCCTCCCTCCTCTGCCTGAGACCTCACCTTCACACCACAACTATTCTCTGTGCTTCCATACGCATAACCTGTGAGAGCTTTTGTTTTGTTTTTATTTTTATTTTATTCTTCCCCCCACCTTTTTATTTTTAATTGAATCACAGTGACATATACAGTTACAAAGTTGTTCATGCTGACTTTGAGTCATACAGTGTTCCAACCCCAGTCCCTTCACCAGTGCACATTTCCTACCACCAGTGTCCCCCACTTTCCCTTCTGCTACCCCCCAGCCCCTCCACCACAGCCTGCCTCTGTGACAGACACTTATTCTACAAGAGCTTTTTTGTAGCTTGTATCATCATAATTATTTGATTACTCTTTCATGCTGCTGGTCTAAGGTATCACTGTATCACTGTCATCCCGTTATTCATCGATTTACTCAAGTGGGCGCCAGTAACATCTCCATTTGTCCCAGCCCTGAGATTTTAGCAGCCTCTCCTTACTCGTCTTCCCCAATGATTGGAGGCTCTTTGGGGTCAGGGGAATGAGACCTGTTATTGTTACTGTTTTTGGCATATCAAATATGCCACGGAGAGCTTGCCAGGCTCTGCCATGTGGGCGGGATACTCTCGGTAGATTACTGGGCTCTCTGAGAGGCATATATATATATTTTCCTCTATGATTTTATGGAAAATGGGTAGGGAGTGAAGTGGCTGCACAGTCCAGGAATATGTTCACTCATGTGAGGCTCGGCCTGAGCATGTGGAAAGCGGCCTGGAGTGTGGTATCAGTTGGGTAGTGGAGGCCGGCTGCTGGGGCTGGGTCCCTTGGGGCGGGGCGGGCTCTCACCCGCCTCCCTCTGTGGTGTCCCAAGTGGAAACAGCCTCTGGCACGGAGTCTGGTGGCATGGTTATGGGAGTCTCAATTTATGCTCCCTTCCGGGAGAAGCAGCTGTGAGTTCTGGAGGGTGGCTGATGAGATTATCTGGCACCCGTAGGAGGTGGCTTATGGGTGTGACCCCTGGGTCGCCAGAGACTGGGGGAAGCAGGCAGAGGATCTCTGCTCCCGGGTCCCATTGAGCCCAGAGTCCAAGATCACAAAGTTTGCGTTACCTGGGTTCCGTGGGACTTAGCTCATGCTTGAGGCTCGGCCCGAGTGGCCTGGAGCGTGGCGGGGTGGGGTAGTGGAGGTCAGCTGCCGGGGCGGGGAGGGCTCTCTGCTGGTCTGAGGTATGTTGAATAAATGGTTATATCAAAGACCAAGTGTCTCAGAAGTGCCTGTTTTGAATTAATGTTAGGATAATTAAATTTTATGAAGGTGACTAGAAAATAGCACGACGACAGCCGTGGCTGTGTTTCCTTCTGTTCCCTGTTGTGTTCAGCAGGTTTTCCCCTTCAGCTTTCTCTGTTTGTCTCTCCTAGACGCCCCGTGGAGCTGTCCTTCACTGAGTTTTTTTTCTTTTTCTGTTTGACCCACTTCAACATGCATATAGCAGTGGAATCAAAATAATAAACACCCCTGGAGATTAATAGGACATAACAAAGCCTAGCTCAAGAGGACTTTAATGAGACGTGTTCTTGGCCCTTGCTCCTCAGTTGGAAACCCCCGGTTATGAACTGAGGGAGAAGGCAGCTGGGATAAAGAAGGGATCACTAGCAATGATGGTTGGAGGGATCGCTCAGGATGGGAGATGTGTGCTGAAAGTAGATAAAGGACCAAACGCGATGGCCTCTCAGTATGTGTATTGCAATCCATAATGCCCAAAAGTAGAGCGAGAGCAAGAAGGAAATTGTCTGCATAGAGGCAGGGGGTGGGTGGGGTGAGGCGTGGATGGGGGAGGGATGCTGGGGACTTTGGTGGTGGAAAATGTGCACTGGTGGAGGGATGGGTGTTCGATCATTGTATGACTGAAACTCAGTCATGAAAGCTTTGTAACTGTAGCTCATGGTGTCCCAACAAAAAATAAATAAATAAAGTTTTTTAGGTTTTCTAAAGAAAAAAAACAGGCAGACTTTAATGAAGATGCAGATTCGTTTTTAAAAGACTTCTTCAGGGAAGAAAGGACAGTGATCGTTTTACTGGGCACCTGTCATGACTGTAGCATAGAACCGAGAGTTGACTTGCTCATTTGACTTATTTCTGGCTTGAAATTGTCTGTTATCCTATGTAGTAGCAGGAGCACTAATTAGTCCTTTATTTATTTATTTTTTCCCTCCGTGTAGGTTCTGGGTCCCTCCGGGCAAAATTTGACCTTTCCGAAGGGCCCGGCAAGCCCACCACCCTGGCCGTGCAGTTTCTCAGCGAGGGAAACACCCTCTCCGGGGTGGACATCGAGCTCGTGGGCACTGGCTACCGACTGTCCTTGGTGAAGAAGCGGTTTGCCACCGGTAAGCCGGGCGACCTGGAGCACTTCTCGGTCTGCCAGGGAAGTGCTGGCACTCGGAAGTCCCCTTTGCCTCGGGGTGCCTCCGGGGCAGCGCCTCTGATGAGACCCTGCCATGCTGTGGGGAATGGTAACTGCAGAGGGTTGTGCAATGAGACCCTGCGGTGCTGTGGGGAATGGTAACTGCAGAGGGCTGTGCATGAGACCCTGCGGTGCTGTGGGGAATGGTAACTGCAGAGGGCTGTGCGATGAGACCCTGCGGTGCTGTGGGGAATGGTAACTGCAGAGGGCTGTGCGATGAGACCCTGCGGTGCTGTGGGGAATGGTAACTGCAGAGGGCTGTGCGATGAGACCCTGCCGTGCTGTGGGGAATGGTAACTGCAGAGGGCTGTGCATGAGACCCTGCCGTGCTGTGGGGAATGGTAACTGCAGAGGGCTGTGCATGAGACCCTGCCGTGCTGTGGGGAATGGTAACTGCAGAGGGCTGTGCGATGAGACCCTGCGGTGCTGTGGGGAATGGTAACTGCAGAGGGCTGTGCATGAGACCCTGCGGTGCTGTGGGGAATGGTAACTCCAGAGGGCTGTGCGATGAGACCCTGCGGTGCTGTGGGGAATGGTAACTCCAGAGGGCTGCTTGGTGTTTTGCAGGACGCTACCTGGCCGACTGCTGAGGGACCCAGGGAGTGGCTGGCTCCAGGGAGGAGGACAGATCTGCCTCTCCGTATCACCTCTTCTTTTCAAACACTATTCTAACATGCATCGTGTCTCTGAAACGTAGACATATTTGAAAGCTGACTACAAACATTAAATTGCACTTTTGAAGTGAGTCATTGACAGAAATAGCACTGAGGTGATTTTTCAATGCTGTAAATGATCAACTGCAATAATTCAGGAAGCACATTCATTCAGATTCTCAGTAAAATGGAGCTTGCATAGGCTGAATTTTCAAATTACCTTCAGTGTGTCTGTTTAAAAAGGTTATAATGTAATATTAGGCCTAAAATTTCAGGAGAGCAAGCACAAAATAATTCAGCTTTCCATAAATTTTTAGAGTCAGATAGATTTGAAATTACCAAGTTTGATTTGAACGGATACAAAGAGAATGTGAATTCCAAGTTTTGGATGATGTTAATTTTAGAATACTCAATCAAATTGAGTTATGTGCCATAAAATTAATCAGACCAGAGTTTCAGTTGTATGCAAAAAAATTATAATTTGATTATCATTTAAGCATTAATAAAGTATAAATGGTATTTTATATGATTTTTTAAATCTTTCAAGTGCAATGTGTTTTAAAAATAAGCTTGCAAAAGACAGCAGAGAAACTTACTTCTGCAGTTAGTTAACTTTATAGAAGTTGTGATTGTTTTGATGAATTAATGCTATAGATTTAATTTATTTTTATATGGATTTGCATAATGTGTGCCTTTCAAAACTAACAAAAACCAGAAATGTGCCTATCCAGTTTGTGTTCCTTAGTGTGCCTCACTTTTCTCCTCACAGTCTGGATCTTCTATTCAGAATCTCACTGTGGTCAGGCTTATTTCCCCCCCCCCCCTCAGATTTGCAACTTTTGTAAATATCCTTTGGCTGCAGTTAGGAAGGGAATTCAGAGTAAAGATAACTTATGCCTAAAAGCCCTGGCTCACTCCTTTAGCGATGATGATACACTGTAGCCATAGCCGCCAGAAAGAAAAGTACCTGATGGCATCTATTTAAGTGGGCGGAAGAGATTACCTTCTTGGATCTTAATCTTATCAAAAGTATGTAATTCTTAAAACATAAATGTGTGGGACTGGTGGGACATGGGGAGGAACTGATGGACAGACTATAAAGATAAATTGGTAACTGGCATCTTAATATTTCCCCTCTTATCATTGGAAATCTGTGCGTTTATTTACTGAATGTGTTGAGAGCATGACTTTTGTGTTTCATGAGGAATGTGTTTCAGGAAAGAGTTGGCATTAGAGAGAAAAGTATCACCATTTGTTTTCATTTCAACCACTGGAAAAATGACTAGTTTGTATGTTTTTATTCTTTTCGTTGCTACCTGCTAAAAATAGGGAACATATTTTAAGTATTGGAAGAAGCGTTTCTTAAACTAATATTAAGTAGTAAAAATAAACCTAACTTTATAGCAAGTCATGAGTAATTGAAGGAATTAAATGTTTTGGACAGAGTTACAATTTACGAGTGGTATTTTATTAGGATTAATACCAGTGTCCTGCATTTTCCATAGTAGTAATAATAAATTTGTCATATACAATAATTTATGTAAAACCACTAATGTTCTGTTAAGCTTTACAGAAAATAAAACCCATACTAGACATTTATGTAATGTCTTGCTATACTAAAAACAGCAGAAAATCTACTCATTAGCAATATTTATAACACAGTATGTACTTTCTATATATTCAGTGTTAGCCCAATTCTAAATTTAGATTTGACTAAAGGAACACGTAAGATAATTTGCAAAATACTCATCTTTACTAAATAGTGAGTAAGATTAGAATTTCTGACTCTTCTATTGTGCTCTTTTAAATGCCAATAACAGTCCTTTACTGGAATCTTAACTGTAACTGCTTTGCAGTCACACTGCTTTTATTGGGCAGTTAATGTTTTATTATTGGAATTCAGACACCATTATACTCACCATGTTTGTTTTTAATCAAGTATTACCCAAAAAATGTACACATTAACGAAATGGTTAAACTTCTGCACTTTGTTAATTACCACAGTCTTCATACCAAGGGGTGATACATAAATTTGCCTTGGGTGTAGGTTACAATTTTGAAGCCATATGAAGCCATATAAGTTTATATTGATTTCTTTTCCATTTAAAAATCCACTAATGGTGTAAAAAAGAACAGTAGATTTTCAATGGAAATATATTTAGCAAGCTGGTTCTTGCTTATGTATAGTGACAAATTTTGTAGCTGCCTCTTTAACCAAGAATTTGTAAACACAGAACTCTAACAAATGTGAGTTTTTAAGAATTGTTATTTACTACTTTGAGTTGTAATTAGAACAAATCTATCTTACAAATTTTGTAAATATTTTTGATTTTTTCACAAAGTGTAAATTTTACATAAAAGTTGTGCCCCTTAATAAACATGTAATATATAATTTATCAGTTGGTTTGTTTTTGTATTTTTGTTGTTATATTGATGTCATGGACCATGGACATCAGGGCAAGGTAACCAAGGGCAGGAGGAGGGAATGGTCTCGAACTTTACATTACCACTTGGACGGGTTTAGATGTTAGTTTCAGTTAGTCTTTAGGAAAATGTTAAATTGACATTTTTTTTTCTGTTTCTAAATATATTTAAGTGATGTTAGCCTTAGTAAAACCTTTTCTTCTCATCAGTTGCTTTAGAACACAGTCTTAAATACAACTGTAAATCTTAAAATATTAAAACCATACTGTGCCAAGAGGCAGTCCAGAAACATGAAGACTTACCAGTGGATTTAGGAGCAGAGATAGGAAGTGCAGAGGGAAGGCACACTTCATTCGCACTTAATCAACCATCAACCCGGGTTCATTGATTCCTGGCACCCTAGATGGTCCCCAAGCCGGCCAGGAGTGATTCCTGTGTATAGAACCAATAGTAAGTCCTGAGCACCACCAGGTGTGGCCCCAAAACTAAAACAATCAGACTAACCAGTAGATTTAGAAAGAAGGGGGGGAAAAAAGGAAATAGTTTACCCTAAATATTGAAAAGCTTGCCAAATCTGTGTTAAACACAATAGTTGGGGTCAGATCTGCTGAACATTTGGAAAAAGCAGATGGTACTCTACCATTTATACCGTATTCTCATCCTTGATTTCACTTAATGCTGTCTCTCCCCCACCCCCTCCCAGCCCGGGCACCTCTCAAGTGTGATGCTAGCATCGGTCATGAACAACCCTGGATGTCATGATCTGGATCCTCAGAAAGTTGAAGGAGCCAACTCCTGACAGGAACCCAGGGCCCAGGTCCAGCCATTTTGTGATTCGGCTCTAAATTTGTTGTTGGCCAGCAGATCAGGCATAAGAGCAGTGATTACCTGGCAGGGTTTTGTTTTGTTTTGTTTTTCTTTTTGGGTCACACCAGCAATGCGCAGGAGTTACTGCTGGCTTTTCACTCAAAAATTATTCCTGGCAGTGCTCGGGAGACCATATGGGATGCTGGGAATCGAACCCGGGTTGGCCTCGTGCAAGGCAAACGCCCTACCCACTGTGCTATTGCTCCAGCCACAAGTGGTTTTTTTTTGGTTTGTTTGTTTTATTTTTTATGACTGTCAGCAGAGCCTGGCAAGCTACCTCTGGTGTATGCCAAAAACTAACAATAAATCTCATAATGAGAGACGTTACTGGTGCCCGCTTGAGCAAATCGATGAGCAGTGGGTTGACAATGACAGTGACTCAGTTGCATAATTAGAATCGGCACTGCAGTTCCCATTGAGCGGAAGCCGTGGGTAAAGGAGAAGGGGCTGCGGGGATGACTGGGGCCAGCTGCTTAAGATCAGCCTCAGCATCTCTGAGGGTCAGGCACATTTCCTTACTGCTGTTGCTGGCCAACGCTTTGTCCCCTTCCAATCAACTTTAATTTTTTTTTTTTTTTTGGTTTTTTGAGTCACACCTGGCGATGCACAGGGGTTACTCCTGCCTCTGCACTCAGGAATTACCCCTGGCAGTGCTCAGAGGACCATATAGGATGCTGGGATTCGAACCCGGGTCGGCTGCGTGCAAGGCAAACACCCTACCCGCTGTGCTATCGCTCCAGCCCCCTAAATTTTTCTTTTCTTTTTAACCGTTTGAGCTCAGCAATGAATGAGTAAAGAGATTTGAAAATAACTTACTATGTGGAAAATTAGTTTTAGAAATAGGTTGCACATTGAAGTCCATGTTGACCAGTTTTCTTAGAACGGGCATGCTTTGAGGCCATCTTCAGGCTACCTTGCCCGGTTCACTAGTGCTTGCTTCAGAATGCCATTGGCCAGGGTACCCAAACCACAGTTGCTGCTTGAGATAAGGTGATTGACTGTATACACTTGAGCATCCTGTCAGCTGCTGAGTTACCATCTGTAATCTCAATTAATGGCACCCACAGCATTTAGTCAGCAGTGGTAATAATTAGGCAGATTCCATCAAGGCTGGGGGTGCTGGGGGCGCTGCCAGTCAGTGGGCAACTTGGAACATTTGTTTCATACTGCAGAGTAAGTAACAGTCTCAGCCAAGTGTCTCAGAAGTTAGGGGGTTTGGAAGTCGAACATGCTAGCACAGCTCCTTGTAAGAGGGCATTAAAAAAATTGTATACTTTTCTAAAAGAAAAATCACTGTGAAATATGCAATATAGAGGATTGCTAATAACAAAAAAATGCGAGTTTGTGGGGGCCAGAACAGGCAAAGAGCTTGCCTTGCACATTGAACCCAGCCTGGGTTCAACTCCCATATGGGCCCCTGAGCCCCTCCAAGAATGATCCCTGAGCACAGAGCCAGGAGTAAGCCCTCAGCACGCTGGGTGTGGCAAAAAAAGGGAGGGGAGGAGGGAGAGTTTAGTTCATAGGAAACTATGAGGAAGGTAGATAAGACATACCTACTGCCAGAGTTCAGTAATTAACCAGAAGTGGCTTGTCAAACATTCTGAACATATTTGATATGACTTTACTAAATATTCCTGATACTATCTTCTTTGCTATAAAAGTCCTAGAAATGTCAACTTCTGTTGTGATTTTTTTTTTCTCTGACTCTCTTTTTAAAAAATGTTAACTGCAATGGAATAGAGAAGGGATCACTAAGAAAATGAAGGCTGGAGGAACCAGTTGGGATGGGAGATGCATGCCGAAAGTAGATAATGGACCAAACATGATGACCTCTCAGTGTCTGTGTTAAAGCCATAATGCCCAAAAGTAGAGAGAGAGTATGGAGAATATTGTCTGCCATAGAGGTAGGGGGAGGGTGGGAAAGGGGGGGTATACCCGGGATATTGGTAGTGGGGAATGTGCACCGGTGGAGGGATGGGTGATTGATCATTGTGAGATTGTAACCCAAACATGAAAGCTTGTAACTATCTCACGGTGATTCAATAAAATTTAAAAAATAAAAATAAAATAATAAAAAATGTTAACTGCAAACTTCCTATCACCTGTAATTGCTTAGAGCAGTCAAGGGAAGCTATCTGCTCTGTCATCTGTGTCTGAGGTCAGCCTCCCCAAAATAAACCCTAGAGAATACCTGTTTTCCTAATGAAGTGTTAAATTGCCCGCCAGCCAGTGAGACAGGATCCCATAGATAAACTTCCGCCTTTTAAGCACCGAGATATGGTGGGTGGTAGCTACTGGTGCGGAGCTTTTACTGGAAACAGTCATGTCAAATTATTAATGCAAGTCTGCTCTGCCTTCACAGCTTGGTAGGCTTTTTATAATTCTGTTAATTTGCAACTTGAAACTCTCTACTTGTTATTCCTTTCAGTTACCAAAAATGCTATTTCCTTGTCCCAGAGCTAAGTAAGGTGACATGCACATTCTCTGCTATTTGGCTGTGGCCCTGTGGTTCTAGAAATGTGATCTCTTTAATTTTCTGGAAGCACAGGCCTCTGTGAGCCCCCCCAGGGTGAGGCCCAGAGACCATAGATGGTGCACATCTTTTAAATGTGAAAGGACTCTAGCATAACCCCCCCCTCCCACCAGGGTCCTGGCTGAGGTCAGTAAGATGCACAGCCTGGGTCTGGCTTCATGTGAGGCTGGTACTGAACAGAGCCTGTTGTAGTTGGGATATGGACACTTGGTCTTCCTCTCCGCATTCAGCGTGGGCTGTAAAATGGGTTCTAGGTCACTGGCTCCACAGTCAACCATCTGGGGAATTGCCTGCCTGGGTGAAGGCAGACCAGTTCCCCTGGGCAGTGCCAGGGGCAGTCTGACAGGCTAGCTGAGCCAGAAGGAGCCTGTGCGTGCAGGCCCCAGCCCCCTCTGGGGGCCACCCAGTCCCGGTTTGCACGCTTGGCTCACTGTGATCTTGGTAACTTGTGCCGATTCATCTGTATCTAGTCCTTAAGGAGTTTTTTACACCCTTTAAAGAGATGGGTTTCTACTGCTTCTGAAACAACATGTTATGATTATTAATGAATTAAGTACAGCATAGAAATGTCACCCCCCAGAAAAGGTTTAGTACTATTTTACAAGTGGACAATGAGACTAGGTGTGTGTGTGGGGGGGGGGGGTGGTAGGGACTGGAGCGATCGTACAGCAGGGAGGCACTTACAGGCAGCTGACCCGGGTTCAATCCCCAACATCCCAAATGGTTCCCTTAGCCGGCCAGGAGTGATTCCTGAATGTAAAGGCAGAGTAAGCTCTGAGCATCACTGGCTGTGGGCCCCTGACCCCAACAACAGCAAAAAGTCTGCAGGGAGTGTTTAAGGCCTGAAGAGGAAGGTCACCCAGGGAGGTAGCCGGAAGGAGGCCTGGTAAGGGAAAGGGTGCAAACGGCAGCTCGGATGAGCTTAGGTCTGACAGGAAGACTCCCCCTTCTGAAACATGCTCCCCTTTTATCTTTAGAAACCTCACGTGTGAAATTCACTTACTGCCAAAGACGTTTTGAACCTTTGTGAACTTAAGCAGGGCCAGAATGAGCTGAATATAATCATTAGTTTAACCTAAATCAAATTATTACTCCAGAGAGCGAGAACAGGGTAAGGGGCGTGCCTTGCATGAGGCCGACTGCCTGTACCCTCAGCACCATACGTTCCCCCAACCTCCACCAGGGGTCGCTCCTGAGCAGAGCCAGAAATCACCCCTAAGCAACTCTTGAGCGTGTCTCCAGGCCCTCCAAAATGATAAATATGATTTCCTGATTGTCCAATTTCCTAAATATACTAGTATTCTAGCATTTATAGCATCTTATGGGACTATTAACATGCCAGTTCAATTTTCCTATGCTCATTCTTACAAGGTACAATGTTCATCATGGGAACAGTAAGCTAAGTAGATCAGCTAGTATAAAACCTATTATTAATGTTTTCAGCCTTGTTGTTGCATAGGACTATCACTACTGGGCAGCATGTAGTACTTATGGTATTGATTACATAAAGAAAAAAGTCTTAGTCTTCCTGGCCTAAGTGAGTGAATCTGAGGTCATTGGTGAAGGGTAGGGGTTGCAGGGTGATGGCCTTGGATGTGGGATCTGCATACCTGAGACCCTTTTATAACTTTGCAAAGCATGGTGCCTAAATTAAAGGGAAAAAATCTTGGGGCTGGAGCGATAGCACAGCGGGTAGGGTGTTTGCCTTGCACACAGCCAACCTGGGTTTGATTCCCAGCATCCCATATGGTCCCCCAAGCACTGCCAGAAGTAATTCCTGAGCGCAGAGCCAGGAGTAACCCCTGTGCATTGCTGAGTGTGACCCCCCCACCAAAAAAAAAAATCTTCATTTCCAGTCTGTACCAGGGCAGGACAAAAGCAGTGGTGCTGGTAGGCTTGTATACCACATCTCTGTATTAATTCTCACCAGAGAAAAATACACATGGCATTTAAAATGTTAGACCATCACTCACTAGAGAAAATATTTTCCAGCTCTCACACTCCTCTTGCCACTTTTCAACTTTCAGCAAGCCAAAGACCATACCATGATTACTAAAATTTGTCCAGAAAATGTATTGCTGAAATCTATTTCCCATTTTCAAACAGTGTCAACACTAATTTCAAACCTTAACGGGTGTGATTAATATTTCTTTTCTTTCCTCTTACCATTATGATGTCCCTGAACTTATTTGACATATCCCCCACTCTTCAGGGAAAAAAAAAGCGCATTCCACTGGAAATCTGTCACTTTTAAGCTAACTGACAGCCCCCTCCCCTGGCCCCCTTGGGCAGGAGGCTGTTACCGCTCAGTCTTTTAGACCACCAGGGGGCAGTATCACCCACTTTGGGAAAATGCTCTGATAAAACCAGAATTACTAATAATAATTAACTTAGCTCTACCGCCAATCAAGTTTCTTCTTCATAGGCATCTGTGTGAATAGCCTCAAAACAAAGCAAAAATGTCAACTCAGGCTCTCCAGTATGACACTGTACTTGATTTCCAATGTTACCAGCATCCAGATGGCCTGGGCAGAAAACATTTCAACAAATATATGAAAATACCATACCCTCTATTAGGAACCCCCAAAGAAGTATTCCTAAGAGGGCCAGTGAAATAGTTCAGGGGCTAAGGTGCCTGTCTTGCATGAAGCCAGCCAGCGTTTGGTCCTTGGTCCCCTGAACAGAGAGCCAGGATTAAGCCCTGACCACTGCCCTGTGAGGCTCAACCTTCCCAAAATATGTACACACGTATGAAAACGCATACATAAGAAAACTTTATAGTTGAAACTGAAACCTCAGAAATCTTCAGTAATCATAGCTGTAACCAAAGCTACCAATATTTCCTTCAGATAAATTTTTAAATTTTTCAACTTAAAAACTCACCAAATTTTATTACGGCACAACAACTGGTCATGCCACTTATAGTAAACCCTAACTCACCATAAATGAAAACCTACAGAAGCTACAAAATTAGCCACAAAAATGGATCAATTTACAACATGTCATTTTTTTTTAGAATTTAATCATGACTAGCACGGCAGAGCCTGTCAAGCTACCATGGTGTACTTGATATGCCAAAAACAGTAACAATGATGGTCCTCATTCCCCTGACCCTGAAAGAGTCCCCAGTGTACCATTGGGCTACACTAGCACACAACAGGGATGGATGGAGACGTTACTGGCACCTCCTCAAGCAAATCAGTGAACAACAGGATGACAGTAATACAGTGAATCATGACTAAGAGCATAAAATTATTACTATATTTGAGCTATCAGAATACCAATAACGAACATCCTTAAATCCCATCTATGAATTAAAATAATTCATTCTTTCACCAGCCCCATCAAATATTACATCATGATGAAATTTTGATTTCCCTTTGGAATTCTGCTTATTCTGCTTATTCTTTTTTTAAAAAAATCTAACAGGATTATCCCTAGCATATGTTATATATTACACACTGTTTTCTCCAGAATCTGTAAAATGTGAACTATAAATATTTCATGCTTACACACCTATCTGAATTATTCATGCCTACATGCTAACAGAGCATTCCTATTCTTTTTATGCTATTGATTCAAGTAGAACAAAGTCTGTGTAAATTTCATACCTTCCAAGAAACACTAGACCTTAAAAACATCTTGCTATTCACAGCAATAGCTGTAACATTTATAGACTGTACCATATCAGGAGATCATTATTCTGAGTTACGACATTTATTACACATCTCTTAGCCTTTCCTTCCATTGGCTCTAGACTAATCCAATGGATCCCAGAGAACCAGGGTTGACAAAGCTACATTCACCCATTTCTTTGCCTTTCAATTTATCTTCCCTTCCTCAGCCATTTATAATTCCAGCCCTCGTGATTATTCATCTACTATTTCTTGATGAACAGGATCAAAAAATCCATTTGAATTTTTATCTGACATGACTACATTTCTCTTCACACCTACAATACAGTCAAGAATATTCTAGGTCTTTTCTTTCTAGTCCTATCCATTCTTGTCCTGTTGCCACCCAATCTATTAAAAGATAGACAGTTATATACCAGCTAATCAATATCACACATTTAAACAATAATGATCTCCTGTTTGCCTGTAACCCCATGTCCCATCTCCAAATTAGGCAGCATTTCAGATCTTTCCTCATTCAAGTGATTATCCCAAAACTTTAAATATCAAAGAAAGTGGCTGGACAGATAGTGCAGCAAGTAAGGCACCTACATACAACCAAGCCAGATTCCATCTCCAGCACCACACTGGTCCCCTGAACCCTACCAGGAGTGATCCCTGAGCAGAGAAGTATGTCATGAGCACAGCTGAAAAAGAAAATAAAAAGAAAATACTTTAGGGGGCAGGAGCTATAGGACAGTGGGTAGGGCGTTTGCCTTGCACGTGGCCAACCCAGGTTCAATCCCCAGCTTCCCATTTGGTCCCCCAAGCACTGCCAGGAGTAATTCCTGAGTGCAGAGTCAGGAATAACCCCTGAGCACCACCAGGTGTGACCCAAAAAGCAAAAAAAAAAAAAATTAGTCATCACGATTTATAATACCAATAAGAATAAGGTTTCATTCATAAAGTTCTACCCCCACTCCCTCCACCAGTGCCTGCCTCCCTCTCCCACTGTCTTCAGGAGCTCCTGAAACCCACTCCCACCCCCAGTGTCCTGGCCATGGTAAGTTCAGTTCTGTAGACCAGTTCTCAGGTTCCATTGCCTTTGGTCTCTTGATTTTCCCTTACTGTGCCTCTTTGCAGCTCACATATGAGAGTCATCATTCTGTAGCTGTCTCTCTCTCCTTCCTTCTGGCTGACTTCATTCGGCGTGATGCTTTCCAGATCCATCCAAACTGTCGCAAATTGCATGATTTCATCTTTTCATATAGCCAAGTAGCACTTCATTGTATATGTACCACAGTTTTTCTCCCTTCCTTCTTTCCTTCCTTTCCCCCTCCTTTCTTCTCCCTCCCTCCCTCTCCTTTCTCCTTCCTCCGCCCTTCTTCCTCCCTCCTTCTTCCACCGTCCTCCCTTCCTGCCCTCCCTTTCTCCCTCCCTCCGTCCCTCCCTCCCTCCCTCCCTTCCTTTCTCCCTCCCTCCCTCCCTCCCTCCCTTCCTTCCTTCCTTCCTTCCTTCCTTCCTTCCTTCCTTCCTTCCTTCCTTCCTTCCTTCCTTCCTTCCTCCCTCCCTCCCTCCATCCCTTCTTTCCCTCCCTCCCTTCCTTCTTTTCCTCCCTCCCTTCTTTCCTCCCTTCCTTCCTTCTTTCCCTCCCTCCCTTCTTTCCCTCCCTTCTTTCCCTCCCTTCCTTCCTTCTTTCCCTCCCTCCCTCCCTCCCTCCCTCCCTCCCTCCCTCCCTCCCTCCCTCCCTCCTTCCCTCCCTCCCTACCTTCCTACCTTCCTTCCTTCCTTCCTTCCTTCCTTCCTTCCTTCCTTCCTTCCTTCCTTCCTTCCTTCCTTCCTTCCTTCCTTCCTTCGTATTGTGAATCGTGCTGTAGTTAACATAGGGGTATAAATGTCTCTCTGAATCAAGTTTTTGGGCTCTTGAGGCAGATGCTCAGAAGTGCATGGCTGGGTCTTACGGAAGCGCAATCGTTAGCTTTTAGAGATGTGTCCATACTGTTTTCCAAGAGATAGAATCAGTCCACAACCCACTAGCAGTGGGTGAGGATTTCTTTATCCCCACATCCATGCCAATACTGTTTTTTTTTTGTTTTTTTCTTTTTGATGTGAATCAGTCTTACTGGTATGAGGTGATGATAGCTCATGGTTGTGTTTGTTTTTGTGTTTTGGTTTGGGGGCCCAGTGGTGTTCAGGGCTTACTCCTGCCTCTGCACTCAGGGATCACTGCTGGCAGTGAGCAGGGATCCATGTGCAGTGCTGGGATTGAACCTGGGTCTGATGTATGCAAGGATAGTGCCTTACCCCCCTACCCTCTGAACTCTTTCTCCAGCCCCAGGACATGAGAATTTTATACACCCATATACATTTATACATTCAGAGCCTGGCAAGCTACCCATGGCGTACTCGATATACCAAAAACAGTAACAATAATAGGCCTCATTCCCCTGACTCTGAAAGAGCCCCCAATACAGCAGCATTGGGAAGGACAGGGATGAATGGAGACGTTACTGGCACCCGCTCGAGTAAATCGATGAGCAACAGGACGACAAGTGACATATGCGTTTATCAAATGAAAATCAGCTTAACACGTCCACTTAATTTTCTCATTGTCCTTAAACCATATCCGCTACATAAACTATATCACCAAATTTCTAAAACAAGATTAAAATACAACTACTTAAAAACCTTTCTCTCCCTTTTTGTAATACATGTTGCATCACAAATTGAGCCATTTTAGCCAGCATCCTAAAACTAAAGGGAAGTTTCAAACACTCCGAATTCTAACTTAAAGACTTCTAATACCTATGATCATGCTTATTTAAATTCAAACTCTTTTTGTGCACAGGGATTACCTGGATGGCATAGAATGAAGTAACTTAATAAAGTAAAGCACTGAATCAGTCTTGCTGAACTTAAAAAAGTCCATAAACACAGAGGCCTGGCCCCAATCTTTCTGCCAATTCTTAATAAAATTGTCTGCATAAATCTTCCCACCCCATTGAGAATACCAATCACTGGGGATTTATAGCAGCAGGCATTGTACTCGTCAGCCTGTCTTAGCCAGTCTGCCCCTCTCCCCCGAGGAAATCAGCAGCAACAAAATATTGTTATAAAATGGTTTTATAACTTGTGCCAACCACTAGCATCATCTGGAACCCCAATTAGGAAACACTTTGGTGTGAAGCATAATAAAGACATTCTCTTAGGAAAGCCAGGGTTGAATTAGAAAATTCAAGGCCACAGCTAAGTTTAAAAAAAAAAAACTATGAAAAGGACTTTACCTGATGACATGATAGCTAAGACTCGAGGGATTAGATATTCCAGTTTGCTTAGCCCTAAATCCAAACATTCACCAGAGTACTGTTACTGGGTATTCACAGCCTGGAACTCAAATCAGCTGAAAGTGTTTTATGTCCCTAGTCTACCACATGGTGGGGTGTAGGATTACATAGCCTCAGGTAGTTTAGGTTTATTGGGTTACTCCCGTTATGGTGCTCCCATTCCTCTGTGCTTATGTGTAGCTTCTTTCTTAGTGTTCTGTTGACTTGTAAAAATTGTTTTTCTCTTCTCCTTAAGTCCTTTGCATAGTTTAATCAGAGCCATGTCCTTTTTGTATGGGCACAGGAAGACTTAGCAAATGCTATGCTTTTGTAACCTGGGAGTCATTTGACTCTACATGATATTTTCCTCCTGGGCATCTGTTCTCTCAACCTAATCCTCAGCTGCCCTTACTTCCTAGCGCCCCCAAAATCAGGGTCCCGACGAGGGGCGGGACGGACCCAGGGCAAGCGGTGAGTTGTGTGTTACCCTGGCATCGAGATGGGCCTGGCCAAAGTGCCTAATTCTTAACTATAAGTTAAAAGCTTGATCATAGACAAATGCTGTCATGATCCAAAAGTAATGATGAGACTAGGATCCTGCTAGGGATAGGAAAGACTGATCTGGCCTGAGCACTGTAGTCTGAGATCGAGATGGCCCCAGCAGAGAAATTCTATAAGCTTTAATGCATTTCTTATTGTGCCCATACAAAATGATTAATATTATGAATTCTTATATGTTTGCTGGATGAGGAGAGGAGAAACACACTCATAGGGCTCCGCCCTTGGGTGGATCCTCCTGCTGAAAGAGAGTCAATCCTAGGAGAAGCATCCCTGAGGGAAAGGAACCTTACCCTATTTATTGTGACCACACTTATGTGTATGCCTCAGCCCCCTCATGCTGGGGGGATTTAATTAGGCTGTAAGAGTGGGTTGGGGGGCCAGATCCACAGATCCAGAAAGAGAGTCAGAGCCGGGAGAGAAGCAGAGAGAGAGAGAGGCTGCAGTAGATCCAGAGAGAGGACAGAGCTGGGAGTATGGGAGATGAGAAAGATGGAAGATTGAATAAATGGTAACTAATCAGCAACCAGCTTGGTCCTTGTTCTTCCTTCACCTGTCCTTGGCCAATGGCCATCCCGATCCAGCCCATACACAGCGGTTCCAGAGCACCAAACTCGGGCGGTGAGACACAGCCGCCCAGAGAGCCCGAGAATGCACACGCCCCTCGGCGTGCTTTAGTTTTTTACAGCGGGGAACCATTCTTTCCTGCCAAGGGTCGTGTGGATATTTATAGCACAGTTCAGAGTACAATGCAGGGAGATAAACTGCAGACAGCCAAGATGCCCAAGTCTGTCCCATCCTGCACCAAGGCAGATCATAGAATTTCCTGAGCCCTGTGGGCAGACATTCCCCAGCCTCGTGCCAGAGTCCAGTTTCTTAAACTGTTGTTTGTGACCCCATATGGAGGTCACAAAACTGAACATGGGGGTCATGTTTTTCCTAAAAATTATATATTTAGTCTTTGTCTTGTTTTTTGTTTTTAAACAATACTTGGTGGGGATCAATGCTTACTCCTGGCTCTGAACTCAGAGGTCACTCTTGGCTGAGCTCAGGGGACTCCCATGGGAGTTAGCTACATACAAGGCAAGCACCCTACCTGCTGTACTCTGTCTCTGGCCCCTCGGAGGGGTAATTTTTTTTTCTTTTTTTGCTTTTTGGGTCACACCTGGTGGTGCACAGGGATTACTCCTGGCTCATGCACTCAGAAGTAACTCCTGGCGGTGCTCAGGGGACCATATGGGATGCTGGGAATCGAACCCGGGTTGACCGCGTGCAAGGCAAACACCCTCCCTACTGTGCTATCGCTCCAGCCCTCGAAGGGGTCATTTAAAATAAAGTTCTTTATCATGTATCATCAGTAGATGTTTGGCGTATAGACCTATTTTATATACTTATAAAATCTGGGTTGCCTCAAAATTTCTCAGGCAAAAACAGATTGCGAGGGTCGGAGTGATAGTACTGCAGGGAGAGCAATTGCCTTGCATGCAGCTAGCCAGGGTTAGATCTTCAGGAACGCAGATGGTCCCCCAAGCACCACCAGGAGTGATTCCTGAGTACAAGGCCAGGAGTAACCCCCTGAGTATTGCCAGGTGTGACCCAGAAGGCCAAGCCAAACCAAACCAAAAACAGATTGCGAGTGGAGAGAGTTTAAGATGGCGTGTACTGAAGGAGCCAGTTCTATGACTGACAACTCCCAGGAATCCTAACACCACCCATATATAAGCACTTTCTCTGAACTTCGAAACGGCAGTACAGGGAGCTCAGGTATTGACCTGAACATGTCAGGCCAAGGTAGGCCCCATGGGGAAGAAGGGTGTGGAGAGCCTCCATGGAACCGTGCTTCGTGAACACCTGTTTCTTGTTGGTTGCACCGTGCTTCGTGAACAACACCTGATGGGGAATCAGGATGTCTTGTCACGCTCACAAGTTATGGCTGGTTTATCAGCTGCAGACACTTGAGGGCAAACAGGCAGGGAGAAGTATATAAGGGGGGAAGTCACCTAGCTAGTCGGTTCACCCTCATGCGTCCCCCTTTCCTCCTTACTCCTCGTCCCCGTTCCTGATTTCTTCTCTAACGCATGAGAAAGTTCCTAAATAAATCGCAGCCAAAAGGATCTCCGAGTTGCGTGTTTCTTCGCTGGACGAAGCGGCACGCGACAGAAGGGGATGAGAAACTAAAGGGAATTGGCACCCGCTGTAGACCAAGCACGCTGCTTGCTTTTCTCTTCTTGCTGGGTGTGGGAGGCAATCCTGAGTCTTGCTGGGGGCAGGCCCCAAATGAAACAAAATGAAAATGAAAAAAACTGAGGGGACCTGAGCGACAGCACAGCGGGTAGGGTGTTGGCCTTGCACGAGGCTGAACTGGGTTCAATCCCGGCATCCCATATGGTCCCCTGAGCACCACCAGGAGTAATTCCTGAGTGCAGAGCCAGGAGTAACCCCTGAGCACTGCGGGGTGTGACCCATAAATAAAAAATAATAAAAATTAAAAACTAAAGGATGACTTAGTAGTAAGTGAAGTTCACTGTATCACTGTATCGCTGTCATCCTGTTGTTCATAGATTTGCTCAAGCAGGTGCCAGTAACGTCTCCATTCGTCCTAGCCCTGAGATTTTAGCAGCCTCTCTTTACTTGTCCTTCCCAATGGTGCTGCATTAGAGGCTCTTTCAGGGTCGGTCGGGGGAATGAGACCTGTCATTGTTACTGTTTTTGACAAATGAATACGACACAAGGAGCTTGCCCAGGCCCTGTCATGCAGGCAAGATATTCTCAGTAGCTTTCTGCGGCCACGCACTTCCGGGAGCTTTGTTTTAGTCTCTGGATCTTGGCCATTAATGGGATTACAAGGTGCTGGGGGCAATTTGTGAGTGTGACTGCCTAGCTACTGGAAAAAAAGGGAAAAAAGGGAGATCTGGGTGGAGGAGGCCCAGTCCCAATCCGAGCAGGCTTGGAGATCTCAGCCCCGGCTTCCACACACCTGGGTTCCTCTGCCAGTCCCTTTATGCATGAGGCTTGTCTGAGTGTGTGGAGGGTGACCTTGAGCATGGCTGTGGCTGGGTTCTAGACGTCTTCCGCTGCCGGGCCTCTGCTTGGGGCAGGGAGGGAAACTCAACCCGCTGAGGGGTCCCGGTGAAGACAGCCAGGTGCGGGGGCAGGAGATTCTGCAAGTGAAGGTTAGAGAGCTTAATTTAGCTTGAAGCACAAACAGTACCTATTATCTGCCCCACATACCAAGGTCTGTATGTACAGATTGTTTGGAAGCAATTAACAAACACAAGGAGACAAAGCCTAATAGGTCAGCAGACTATGGGTAGGTAGAAGCATGGCTTAAAGTTCATATCCAGGAGATTTTTTTGGTGGGGGGTTTGCGCTCCCAAGCAGTGCTCTGGGAGTCTGGCGCCCACTTCTGACAAGACTTGCCCTGGTGCTGCTTGGGCCCAACAGAGTCTTCAAATACATAAAGTTACTGCTAATAGGCCTAAAGGCAGAAAAGAGCAGAAGCATAATCCTATAATGCTCCACTTCCGATAACGGATAGGTCATCCCTGATAGATGATTAATAAGGAAGCATTGACCTGAAGGAGGACACGCTAGATCTGCTGGTGGTGTATGCAGAAGCACATCCTATCCAGAAGCCAAATACATTCTTCTCGGAGTGCACATGAAACACGAGAACAGACCCCTAGGCCATGAAGCAGGTCTCAGTAGAGTTAAGAAGGCTGAAATCATGTCAAGTCTTCTTCTTCATCATCTTCTTCATCATCTTCTCCAACCACGATTACGTGAAGCTAGAAGTGAACTACCAGGAGAAAACATGATTAATTTCCACAAATTCTATTATTTTACAATATGCTATGGAACAAATACAGGGTCAACAAAGAACTCTAAGGAGAAATAGAAACGTCTGAAATCAAAAGGAAAGATGGATGATAGACCAAAAATCTAGAGGATGTAGCGAAAGAGGAAAGGGCGTGGCAATCCAGATGCACTTCAAGAAACAAGAAAGGCTTCAGGTCAGGAGAAGGTTCAGCAGACAGGCTTTGCATGTGGGAGCACCAGGCTCCATCACTGGCACCGCATGTTTCTCAATTGCTGCCAGGAGTAGCTCTTGAGCTCTGCAAAGTATGGTCCAAAAAGCAAAGAAAGAAATAAAAATCTCAGTTCAACTTAAACCTAAAGTAAGAAATGAATAAAGCTTATAATCCGTTGAAGGATGACAACAGTAAGATTAGAACAGAAATAAGTGAAATGGAGATTTTTATAAAAAAATAGACCATAGCAAAGATCAATAAAACTAAGTTCTGGTTCTCTGAGAGGATAAAAATAGACAAACCTGGGGCTGGAGTGATAGCACAGTGGGTAGGGCGTTTGCCTTGCATGCAGCCGACCCGGGGCTCGAGTTCCAGTATCCCATATGGTTCCCCAGCACCGCCAGGAGCAATTCCTGAGTGCATGAGCCAGTAGTAACCCCTGTGCATTGCTGGGTGTGACCCAAAAAGAAAAAAAGAATAGACAAACCTGGGGCAGGAGGGATAGCACAGTGGGTAGGGTGTTTGCCTTGCTTGCGGCCGACCCGGAAGTCAATTCCCAAGATCCCATACGGTCCCCCAAGCACCGCCAGGAGTAATTCCTGAGGGCATGAGTCAGGAGTAACTCCTGTGCATCGCAGAGCGTGACCCAAAAAGCAAATAAATAAATAAATAAATGAATAAATAAATAAAAATAGAAAAACTTTTAGCTAAGAGAGAGGGGTGTGTGTGTGTGTGTGTGTGTGTGTGTGTGTGTGTGTGTATGATGGGGGGATTGGAGTGTGGCTAAGAGGTAGATACTTGACTTGCATGTGTGAGACTGAGTTTGATCCCTGACACTGCAAAAACAAAATAAAAACTAAGATGGCAAATACTGATGCTTTACTCAAAGAACTTTGGTTTAATGTTCATTAACATCTGTAGAATATTGAGGGTTGAGCTTTCAACGTTGAACTCTTGGTATATACCACCAGACAGAGAACCCACTTCACAGAACCCCGGGGCTCTCTCTATACTTAGTTCATTTATGGTTCTTCTCTCTGGTCTCTTTCAATCCTTGGATGTTGAGAGAATGGATCTAATTATGAAAGGTGTAGAGAACTCAGGGTAGCTTTTCTTTTTACTCACAGTGGAGGAAAATAAATCTCATATTACAACTCTGGGGTGGGGAATGGGAAGTCAAGTTTGCTAATGATCTGTGAAGTTGTACAATTATTTCCAAGATGCCTTTTTCCATCTTCCAGTCCTCCTGGTTGGAGTCATAAACTTCACAGTTGACCATGCAAGAATATCAGACACAGGAGCTGATATGACTGGCCGGCAGACCAGTGAGATAGCAGCGTCTGATACACACACCAGCCTATCAGCAGAGAGTGTTCTTGGCTGAAGTCACCACATTTTTCAACCTGGGCAAGTCCATTTCTACCTGGTCAGGAGTGCCAAACCCCCAGGAGGCCACCAGAGGGGGTGGTCCTAGTGCCCTAGCAGCCATGGACCCTCTCCGAGGAGAAATGGGTGGCACCAATTGCCTGGAGGCCAGAAACACCTGGCCTCCTAGACTAAACTCTCTGGCATCAGGCTGACAGCCACTCAATGGCTTGTAGCAGTATTTGCACCTGCTTTCCTGGGACCTGCGGGGTCCCCTGCCTCGGGAACCCCCAGTCCCGGTGTCTCTACAGTCTAAGCATAGATGTTCCCTTTGTTAAGAGCTAAGGCTTTGGTAGGGCTGTGGCGGTGAGGGACTGGGACAGGCCCTGCCCGTGTTCATGGTGCTCGTGGTCTAAAAAGGAACCAAGGACAGAATTGCTTTCTTTTTTTTTTTTCTTTTTGGTTCACACCCGGCAATGCACAGGGGTTACTCCTGGCTTGGCACTCAGGAATTACTCCTGGTGGTGCTCAGGGCACCATATGGGATGCTGGGAATCGAACCCGAGTTGGCCACATGCAAGGCAAACGCCCTACCTGCTGTGCTATCGCTCCAGCCCCCAGAATTGCTTTCTGAAGGGCTACTGGTAAGGTAAACATTTTTGTTATTATTATTATTATTATTATTTTTTAGTTTGGGGACCACATCTAGCTCTGCTCTGACTTACTCCCCACTCTGTGCTCAGGGATCACTCCTTTGGGTGCTTGAGGAAGCATATGTGGTGCTTGGGAGAATGGAGTCAGGGTTGGGTACAGGTAAGACAAGTGCCTTAATGCTTGGATTATCTCTCTGGCCCCAAGTTTCCTGTTTTCTGAGAGAGGCTGCTGTTTGAGAAACCCAAGCATCTCAGTTTTGTTTTATTTTGTTTTGTTTGCTTTTTGGGTCACACCTGGCGATGCACAGAGGTTACTCCTGGCTCTGCACTCAGGAATCACTCCTGGCGGTGCTCAGGGGACCATATGGGATGCTGGGAATCAAACCCGGGTCAGCCGCGTGCAAGGCAAATGCCCTACCCACTGTGCTATTGCTCCAGCCCTGCATCTCAGTTTAAGGGAAGTGAATGCATGACTCAGAAGCAGTTCTGGAACGATCTTCAGAGGACCCTCTTCTGGCTCTAAGAAGGCCTGCCTAGCAGGAAGTGACACCGGAAGTTGGCTGTTCAGGAAGTTGCCCACTGTGTCCTGTAAGGCAGAGCCCCAACGGGAGAGGGCACGAAGGTCAAGGAGACACCCTTCTCTGCCATCCAAGACAGTGATCTCTGATACAATGTTCAAAACTGAGGTATTTTCTTGTTCCTCTAAAGCGGACCTGCAGAGAGCTCAGAGGCAGGGCAGTGGCCTTGCAGGCCTGAGGCCGAGAGTCCAATCCCCAGCACCACCCCACGTGCCATGTGCAGATAGCACCGCCACAGGGGCCGCTATCTCTGGCCATCACGACTCAACAGCAGCAGGGGCAAGGAATGATGGGGAAAAATCAGAGGGAGGGGCTGCAGACTTAGTTCAGCATAAAAGGCCTGCATGCAGCCGACATGGGTTTGATCCCCAGCACCCCATCTGGTTCCCTGAGCACTGCCAGACTGATCCCTGAGCGCAGAGCTGGGAGCAAGCCCTGAGCAAACTGCTGGGTGTGGCCTCAAACACAAGACCAAATAACTAGATAGGACATATAAAAGTTCCATCATAAATTTAAACAGAAGGTCTTTGTCCAGACGGGCCCCATTTCTGCAGGCCTGAGTGCCAGTGTTGGATGCTCAGTGGAAATCCAGGGTGTAGGAGACTCCCCGTGTTGGGCAGGAACTACAAGCTTTACCCCGCGACAATATTCCTGTCCCATGCCATGGATTTATCAGGACAGAGCCCCACCATCAGCTAGGGAAGACCTGTCCATATGTGATGCTCTATCAACATATTAAAATGAACCTTTTGTGGGGGACAACACTCAGGGGTCTGCGGGAGCCAGGCCGTGCTGTATCTGGCCAGCAGAGCTGCACAGTTAGTGCCCAGGCCAGCAGTGTGGTTCTGCTCGGGCACAGAGGTGCTGGGGACCACCAGGGTGACCCCACACACACACACCCATGATGCTTTGGGGCCGTCCAGTGCTTGGAATGCGAAGTGGGAGCCTTGGCGTGCTTTGCACTAACGCTTTGAGCTCACGCTTAGCCGAGAAATTAAATCTTTGAAAGATGCTTATTGGGATCTAGGTACACGGGTGGCCCCAAACTCACTGTTACATGTCCATGATTTGCTTTAAATCTACCCTGGGCTGGAGAGAGCATCTAGGATAATGTAATTTGCCTTGTCCTCAAGCTCTGGCCGCAGCACCATGTATGGTCCCCTAAGCACCACCAGGGGTCACTCCTGAGTACAGAATCAGGACTGAAGAATTACCCGTGAGCACAGAGGGGTGTGACCCAAACACCTTCCCTCTGCCAATAAAAATTAAATAATTAGAAAAAAAACAAAACCCCACCTCTTCCCTGAAGCATGATAGCATGAGAGTGCTTCTTAGGTTAAACTCTCCCTAGTGTGAGCTGAATAAACACAGCTGCCCCGGGGGGCCGGGCTAGGGGCTTCCCCAGGGCCCTGCGCTTCCCCAGTTCCTGCCGGCTCCGCTCCTTGGCCAAGGGTCTCCTCCTTGCGAAAGCAGTGACTTGTGAACTGGCGCGATAAATATTAACAAAGGGCTTTTCTTTGGGGAATGAGAAGTATTCAGACCTGTGGGCTGGCACGAGCTAATCTAAACCCAGTTGAATCAAAGGTACCTCTCGGGTCACTTTCAGTAGCTGCCAAAGATATCTGAAGCTGAAGCCAGATTGATAGTACAGCGGGGAGGACGCTTGCCTTGCACGCAGCAGACCAGGGTTCAGATCCCGGCATCCCATAGGGTCCCCCAAGCCCCGCCAGGAGTAACTCCCGAGGGCAGAGCCAGGAGTAAGCCATGAACACTGCTGGGTGTGGCCCCCAAACAACAACAACAAAAAACAACTACCACAACAAGAGGTATCTGAAGTCACCCAGGGCTGGTCTTTCCTGAGAGGTATCCTTTATTGTACCCCATCCTGAGTGTGGGGGTAGACGCTGTGCCCACGGCAAGGACCCCTGAGGCCCAGCCCACCCCCACTTGGACCCACACTCCTTGACTGTGGGTCCAATTCCGCACCTGGCACTTCCTGCTCTCCAAGAACCTGGTCCTGGAATCTCAGTGAGCTCGGGGGATAGGGCAGAGCACACGCCGGCTCCCTGTCTGCGAGCAACCAAGACAGAATGCAGAGGGGAGCTCAAGTGGGGGAGACGCATGGTCGCTGCCCTTCCCCAGGGGGTGGCTCCCCTTTGTGACTCCAGCGACCTTGGGCAGCTTCTGAAAGAGATCTGAGCGGTGTCTTTGCCTCAGCTGGCTTTAGCTCAGTTTATGAGAATACGCCTATTTTTTTTTTTATTGTGCTGCCTTTTTCTTTAATAGCCATACATTTTATGGACCTTTTGTTATTGTAAATTTTATGTGGGGGGGGGCGGAGTGATAGCACAGTGGGTAGGGCATTTGCCTTGCATGCAGTTGACCCGGGTACGATTCCTCTGTCCCTCTCGGAGAGCCCAGCAAGCTACTGAGAGTACCCCACTGGCACGGAAGAGCCTGGCAAGCTACCTGTGGGGTATTTGATATGCCAAAAACAGTAACAAGTCTCACTTGACGTTATGGTGCCCGCTTGAGCAAATCAATGAGCAACGGGATGCCTGACAACGGAATAGTGACAGTGTGTGTGTGTGTGTGTGTGTGTGTGTGTGTGTGTGTGTGTGTGTGTGTGTGTGTGAATTTGTTTTGAGGGGGTCCACACCCGGCTGTGCTCAGGGCTTATGCCTAGTTCTGTGCTATTACTCCCGGTGGTGGGGCACAAACCCTAATCGCCTGCTTGCAGGGCAAGTGCCTTGTCCACTGCATGCTTGTCCACTCTGCCTTGTCCACTGCACCCTCTCTCCAGCCTTGTTATTGTCAAGCTTATTTCTATTGTTCTTCCCTACAGAATTTTACCCAAAAGTTGTTCTATTCATTTCATTACCCCCCTTCTATTGGTAATGTCGTTGCAATGACCCGGCTGCTGTGCTCCCTGGCCGTGGTGCTCGGAGAGGCCCGCAGCGCTTGGGCGGGCCTTCTGTCTCTCGTGCTCCCACGTGCCACACATCGATCTGGGGGTCACCCCCTGTGTGTCTGGCACTTGCTGGGACTCCCCTCAGCACTGCATCCCAGACAGTAGAGCTGCCAGGATTGCTCTCGGTGCATGCACTAGCATGGGCCCCATCAAGGTACATATTTCTTAAATCACACAAAGGAAGACCGGAGATGGGGCTGGAGCGATAGCACGTCAGGTAGGGCGTTTTGCCTTACATGTGGCTGGTCCAGGTCCCATTCCCAGCATCCCATATGGTCCCCCGAGCACTGCCAGGAGTGATTCCTGAGTGCAGAGCCAGGAGTCTGCCCTGAGCGTTGCCGGGTGTGACCCAAAAAGCAAAAAAAAAAACAGAAAAAACCAGAAGTAATCTGTGAGTATCACCGGGTGTGACCTCCCCCCAAAAAAAATGAAAGAGGAAAGAAAGGTCGGAGAGATAGTAAACTGGGTAAGGCTATGGCCTTGCCGGATCTGATCCCCAGTGCCCCATGGGGTCCCCCAAATCCTCCAAGAGTGATCCCTGAGTGCAGGCCCAGAGTAAGTCCTGAGCACTGCTGGGCGTGGCTCCCAAACCAAGCAAAAATCACTTTTTTAAAAATAATAATATTTGGAGGCTCCAGTGGCTGGCTCAGTGGCAGAGCTCCTGCCTTGCAGGCTAAGGCCCTGAGTTCAATCCCCAGCACCGGCCCACAGGCTTAGTGTGGTGGGGCGGCAGCACTGCAGGGCTCCGTCAGCGTCACAGTGGTGCAGGGCTGGGCGTGCTGGGGCCACCACCTTGGTCACCATCAACAACAACAAAGGGAGGGGAAAGAATCTCGAGCGCTCTCTCAGCTGACCACTCGTCCTTGCTGGAAGCAGTAGCCAACGGGTGGACTGGCTGAAGGACTTGTTGACTGGCCCTGTAGGCCTGGACTTGACTCTGAGAACTTAGAATTGTTTCTTTGTTTGAGGCCCCCAGGCTCTTTACTGAGCAAGGAGAAGGCTTTGACCCCAGCAAGACCTCTTGGGCAAGACAGAAGGCCTGCCTGGAGGAGGTGAGCAGAGGGAGAGGGGCTTCTTTGAAAAGATTCATGCCCGACGTCCAATTGGGAAGTCTTGTGTGTCCTCAGAAAGGACAGACCCTAGTGTGGAGACTGTAGGTTTAGCTAGGGGTGCCTGGAATCTGGCAAAGCGTTTGGGGGAAGAATATATGGTGCAAAAACAGTGTGTGTGTGTATGTGTGTGTGTGTGTGTGTGTGTGTGAGAGAGAGAGAGAGAGAGAGAGAGAGAGAGAGAGGAGAGCAGTGCTCAAGGGCAAGTATAGGCCAGAGGGAAAAAACTGAATGCTTTGTCCTCTCTCTCTCTCTCTCTCTCTCTCTCTCTCTCTCTCTCTCTCTCTCTCTCTCTCTCTCTCTCTTTCTCTCTCAAGCTCTGTTGTGGGCCCAAGAGAGCACCCCAGGACAGGGGCTGAGTTCCTCTCCGGGTGTCTGAGGTAAGATGGGGTGATGACAAAGCCCCAGGAGCTGCTTCCAGTGGGGTCCTTGTTGGGGAACTGGGGAGGGGCCGGGCCAGCACATAGGAGTGAGCCCGCCACGGCGTGAGGCCCGGGCTGATGGGGCTTCCTGTGTGGGTTTGTTTTCATGAAAACTCTCCTCTACGCATGTCATACACTCTACACATGTAACACACCACACACTCTACACATGTTGCACATACCACACACACCATACACTGCACACACACCACATGATACACACTCTACATATGTCAACACCACACTTTCTACACATGTTACACATACCACACATTGCACACATGCCACATATGCTACACATTTTACACACATCACACTCTATATGTGACACACTACACATGACACACACCACACATTCTACATACACCACACACTCTACCACATGCCATACACTCTACACATGTCACACATACCACACACACACCACACACTGCTTACATGCCATACATATCACATACTCTAGACATGCTACACACTCTTCACGTGCCACATATTACACACACTCCACATATCACACACTCCACATACCACACACTGCACACACACTACATACATCACACATTCTACACATGCCACACACACCATACACCACACATGCCATACATGCTATAGGCCACACACTCACATACCACACTCCATATACCACATACTGCACACACCATACACCACACATACAACACATTCCACACACCGCAAACTCTACACACCACACATGCCACAAACTTCACCTGTTCCTCACCACCCCTCCCACACACACCCTATATTTTGTTGCGTACCGGAGTGTCAGTGGGGAACATCTCCAGGCTTCACTGGGGATCAGACTCATAATTTCCCTCTGGCAAGTCTTTCTAGGCCCCTTGACTTGTACACTTTTAGTGGATGAAAAAAACATTCAAGATGAGTATTTGGTGACCTGTGACTGCATTCAGATTTCCGTGTGCCTGAGTGAAATGTGAGGGGAGAGGCGTGACTGCAATCCAGGCCCAGCGGCCTGCAGACCACGGCATTTGCTGTGCGGCCACTCACAGCAGCACTTTGCCAACCCTATGTTAGGGGTCTGCGGGTGGCAGGATGGGCCACCTCCCCTGTGGCTGGGCTGGGACCCAGCAGTAGATCAGGCCATGAGCTTAGTCCTCCACAAACACAGACACACATGTGCGCACATCGACATACCACACACACGCTACACACGCGCTTGTCTGCTGCTTTGGCATACTGATAATTTTGAACTATGGCGTTTTTCTTTTTTGGTTGGGTGGGCGTGGAGGGGCTCCCCAGTGGTGCTCAGCAGGTTGGGAGCCCCCACCAGCAATTTTCCACCAACTGGGTCCAGTGTTCAATTGCAGAACCTAAGGATGCACTGCCCTTTGAGCCCTGCAGTGCTGGGGACCCCTGGAGCACCCCACTCCTGCTCAGGGGACTCGGGGCTGCCTCTGGTGCTGCTCAGCTACCATTCGGTGCCAAGAATCAACCTGAGGCAGGCGCACGCGAGGCATGCATTTCTAACTCCTGCACGGTCTCCTGACCCACTCCAGGTGTTCTGCAAACGGCATGGGCAGAGATAGGCTTTCTCTGAATGGCACAGTGACTGGAGACCCCGCACTGAGGGTTCATCTTCCTTGAAGGTGCCCTTGCCAGGGTGTTGCCTGAGGAGGGCGGGGGCTCCCTAAGTCTTGGACCCTCTGGAACAGTCAGTTATGTGTAAGCCCAGCCTGGGGCCAAGGCAGGGTGGAGTTACGGGGAACTGGCGCTCTTCCATTTGGGAATCACCGCTTGCCCAGTTAGCAGCTGGCGGTGGGGTCTGTGGCAGCAGCTCTCACCTTCCAAGCTTCTGGCTCTGGGATACTAGGTGGCACTTCAGAGGGTTGTGACGACAGGATGTGGCTCAGGACATGGGGGACCAGAGACAGTTCCCGATGCAGAACCAGATGCTTCAGCAGCGAAATCCTGGCAGGAAGGGGGAAACCCAGTGGAACTGGAGAGACAGCACAGCAATGAGGGCACTTGCCTTGCCTGCATTCAGCTGGATTTGATCCCCAAACACAGCCGGGCGTGGCTCCCAAATGAAACAACAAAACAAAAAGGTTAACTGGGAGGAGCACGTAGAGTGCAGCAGGTGAAGGGTCACCTGCCTCACCTGCCCGTGGCAGCCATCACAAGAATGCCTGGACACCTGTGAGGGACACTCATACACCAGGGGCAGTTTCTGTCCTCACTTGCCAGCGAGCTGCCGGGTCAGCAGGCAATGGGAGAGATTGAGCTCGGGGCCTTGAAACCTGGACACCTGCGAGGCCAGGCCAGCGATGACAGTGACGGGAGGGGCCGAGGGGCCTGTGGTGGTCTGAGCAGCAAGAAAGGGTCGGAGGAGGGGTCTGCAGAGGCGAAGGAGTGCCCAGGCTCCCGGAAGGTGTCCTGCATGGACAAGAGCAGGGACTGTAGGGAGCTTCGGGCTGAGGCCAGAGATCTCTGCGGGACGCTGACCTCGCCCTGATGAGAGGGAAGGAGGGGACCGGCCAGGGCTCCCTCTGAGTGGACAGGAAGCGGGTGCTTGGCAGTGCTCCAGGCTCATGGGGGGTGGGGGAGAAGAGGCTTCAGGTCCTCAGCCACTCACTCTGCTCTCTGGGTGTCTGTACAGTGGGGGAGCCCCGCAGGTGGGGGGGGCGTGTCTTCCACTGGACACCGGGGTCAGTTGGTCTCTGGAGCCCGGGGAGGGCCGTGATGGAACAGGCAGTACTCCTCCCGGATTGATCCTCAGTTCTTTTTTTTTTTTTCTTTTTGGATCACACCCAGCGATGCACATGGGTCACTCCTGGCTCTGCACTCAGGAATTACTCCAGGAGGTGCTCAGGGGACCATATGGGATGCTGGGAATCGAACCCGGGTTGGCCGCGTGCAAGGCAAGCACCCTACCCGCTGTGCTATCACTCCAGCCCTGATCCTGAATTCTTTTTAAGTCCCAAACTGTGACCATCACTCAGTGTGTGAGTGTGGGGGGCAGGCAGTTGAAGACCGTGGTGGAGGGTCCTGTGAAGGTGGAGCACGTTTATCAAACCAAGCGAGTCCTACTGCTGTCACAGGACCAAAATCACAATACAAAGTTTAGAACCAAACCCTGGAAAGTCACTTAGAAACAAGGGGGAATAAAAAAAAAAAAAGCAGAGTGGCTTTCTTTTTCTTCTTTTGGAATCAACCCTACCCAGCCCCGCCTGGCAGCCTTCAGTGCCTGTGTGTGACAAGGGGCCTTTGTTGAAATCTGGGCCACACAGAGGTGGCTTCCTGCCAAAGGGCCTTTAATGTACCAGGCTCTAGCTCTCAGGTGCTCTCAGGTGTTTATAACTAAACGTTTTAGGCCAGAAGTTGCTGGGGGAGAAGTCAAAGGTTCAAGTGGGGAATGATGAAGTGAGCAGGTCCAGCAGTTGCTTGGAAGCTTTTTTCTGGAATCTTCTGCAACAACCAGGAAGTGGTGGTGGGGGGGGAGGGGGGCAAGTCCCCAAGGCACAGGGAGGGGTTTGAGTCACACAAGTGGGTCCTGGGGAACCCTGAGCCCTGGTCACTGACTGGCTGGTGGACCCCCATGCCTGAGCCCCCATCTCTCCCTCAAGAGAAAGGAACTTTCTGGAAAGTTTGGTGAGTGCAGACGATGGTGAAGAGTGTGAGAACAACGTGGGTAGTGCGGGTGAACGCAGGGAAGGCTGGTCTCTGGGATCTCGTGAACCGCTGTGGAGGAGACAGGAGATGACTGACTGGGACTCCACCCCCCCGCAGACGAGCGTGTGTGGTCGGCATGCTGAGCCTGGTTCTCACAGTGTGTCCCTTCCCCCTCCTCCTGTGTCCTTTCAGCAGGGAGAGGGGGTGGTGCCCGAGCAATGCTCAGGGAGCTGGGGCTCACTCAGCCATCCAAGCCGGACAGTGCCTGGATGGGGCCCTGCAGTGCTGGGGGCCGCTGGGGGCACCCGGCTAGATCTCAGGGAGGCCCTGCACACTGGGGAGCCAACTCAGGTGCTTCTGCATCAAGGTTTGCACCCTGCCTCCTGACCCCTTCTGTCTTTAACTCTCCCCGCTTCCTCTCATCAGTCTTCCTTGTAGACTGTGGACGAAAAGACGCAGCGGGCGATACGGCAGCCATCGGAGGCTGAAGGGAAATATATTCACAAGGGGGCGGCCAGGGGCTAGCAACATGCTCTGTAGAGCAGCCTTTGTGGTAGAAGGGCTTATTCCCATTTTACAGACCAGGAACAATTGTCTTGCCGGCCATCAGAGGTAAGTAAAGCTTCGGTAAGTCAGGCATCACTCATTTGCTTATCACACAATGGGGAGAATGCTTTCTTTTTTCAGGCTGGAGCGATAGTACAGCAGGTGAGGAGTTTGCCTTGCACGCTGCTGATCAGGGTGTGTACCACACACGATGTCCCGAGACCCTCCCAGAAGTGGTCCCTGAGTGCAGAGCCAGAAGTAAGTGCAGAGCACCAACAGGAGTCTCTCCTCTCCCCTGCCACCCCCCAAAATTCCTCCTTTGGGCACCGGTGGGTCTTGGGGGTTGAGGGAGCAAGCCCCAGATGTAGGAGACCTCACATCTCAGTGCTCCCGTGCCTCTCCCTGGGCCATCAGGGACCTCGAGCGCCCCAAGCAATTTCCCACTGTCTTGGGGACAACCTCTGACTCACTGGCTCTCAAGGCTGCACACGAAGGGTGAAGCGACCATCAGGTGCATCAAATCAACAGCACCGCCCGAGCAGCAGAATGACCCTGCCGAAGATTATCTCTGTACTGGGCGGGGCGACAGGTATCTGAGGGGCTCGATCTAGACCCTCGGCTCCAGCTTGCCCAATCAGTCCCACCGTCAACCTGTCTCTTAGGCCACAGGTCTAAGTCCACAGGGGGAAGGAAACCACTCCCGGGGCCTGGCCTCCCCCCAGCCTGGCCTCAGTACCCTTTGCGGGCCGACAGACAGGGCCTGCTGGGTTCAGAAGTATTGTAGGGAGCCTGGGGAAGAGTTCCTGAAACTTGGACCCCAGGCTGTGTGTGCCCAAGCAGATTCCCCTATCAGTCAGAGCGGAGATTCAGGAGACACCAGGGATGGGAAGAGAGCGAGGCATGCATGCTCTGGGGCACGGGGGTCAACTGCAGGCAGAAGCAGAGGCTCCGGGAGAGACTTGGTGAACTGATTTGGGGATGGGCTTTCTGCAGGCCTTGGTGTGCATCGTCAAGAGCAGGCACAGCCATGGATGTCTTCTGCAGGCCGGACCCCTGTCAGTGCCTGCAGACCGTGCACAGACAACGTGCTCTACCTAGAGCAGGGCCACCAAGACACTCAGCGGCCCCTGCTCCCCTGCTGGAAACTCCCCAACACTCCACACCCAGAGGCACCAGTTTGCTGGGACCACCCATGCCTTTTCTCCCACCTCACCCCGACCGACTATTCCTGGGCAGGGCTGACCACAGGCATGTGGAGGAGACCCCCCAGAGGGGAAGCCCAGCCTTCTTGATTCTCCAGTGAGCACTGCTGGGAGCGGGTGCGAAGATCAGAGCACATGCCCTGCGGGGGCCTGGGTTTGAATCCCAGCATGGCATGGTCCACTGAGCATCACTGGAGCAAAACCACGCCCTGATCTGAGCGAGGGGGGTACAAGGGGGTGGGCCCCCAGCCTCTGAGCACGGCCACGAAACAGAAACCCAGTCCAGACAGATAGGATAGCGTAGTGGGTAGCAGGTAGGGCACTGGCCTTGCATGAAGCTGACCTGGGTTCAACTCCCAGCACCTCATATGGCCTCTTGAGCCAGGAATGATCCCTGAGCCAGAGAAGTCACGCAGTCACAAAAAAGAAAAAAATATATTATACATCTCCCCCCCAAAAAAAAAAAAAAAAAGAAATACCCAAAAACTAATGAAAAGCCTCCATTGACAGACCGCAGGACTCTTGCAGAATCCCTGAGCTCCAGGCCGGTCACTGCAGTGTCTTGTCCAGTCCCCACTCAAGTCTAACCCGGAGCTCCAAGCCCCAACCGGAGTCTCAGTTTTCTCATCAAGCATGCTCTGCTCTTGGCCTCCGCCTCCTGGCTGATGCCAGAACATTCCTTCCAGCTCCTCAGGTCCAGTCCCTGCCGTCGAGCCCACATCATGAGAGAGCCAGTGGGCTCGCTCTTCGCTCGCACAGACCAGCTCACGCACAGGCCCGAGTGGCCGCAGAGCGGCGTGACTGCAGCGTCCCCGAAACACTCTCTTCCTGCTTCCTCCTGAGGTGACTGCCATCCTTTCCATTCATTTAAATCATTTTTATTTATTGATTGATTTATTATTTGAGCATTGGATCATGCCCAAGTTGCACCTGTGCTCAGGGATCATGCCATTTAAAAAATTTATTTTTTTTTTTACTTTTTGGGTCCTCCCTGGCAATGCACAGGGGTTATGCCTGGTTCTGCACTCAGGAATTACTCCTGGCAGTGCTCCAGGGTTACGACTGGTTCTAAGCCTCAGTTCAGAGGCTGCTCCCAGCTCAGATCAGGAACCATCTGGGTGCCAGGGATTGAACCCAGGCCAGACGCATGCAAAGCAAGTACCTTAACTCTTGTACTCTCTCTCTCTCTCTCTCTCTCTCTCTCTCTCTCTCTCTCGTTTCTCTTTCTCTCTCCTCTCTCTCTTTCTCTCTTCCTCTTTAAAAAAAAGGTTAGATCACATTATATTTAGCTACTTTTTTTTTTTTTTACGAAGGTTTTTCAGCATACTCTAATGCCCACCGACCCCCACCCTATCTGGCACATACTGCCCTGTTTTCTGACCATTTACTCCTTGCCCCCTAGCCAGGCTGCTTCTGCCACCCTGTTCTCTGGGTCTTCCCTGAACCTGCAGGCCAGGGCCAACCTCAGGGCCTTGGCACTCGCTGTCTCCTCTGCCTGAAATGTTCTTCCTTCTCTCCCCTGTGTTTCTGCTGTCCTCTGTGACAGCCGGGAAACATGTTCACAGATACTTGCATGCTCACCTCATGCAGGGGTGAGAGATGGAGCCCAGTTCTCCTGCCCTTGGCTTAATGACTCAAGTCTACAGAAAAGGATCCAGTAGAAGTGAAGACCGGGGCCTTCAGGAACACCGTTGGGAAAGGCCCTGTAGCTGGTTTGCTCCCTCTAGGGAGAGTTGGCGGCCCAGGGCAGGAGGACCCCTGAGGGCCAGCGCTGTGAACCTCCTGCCGCACTCAGACCTGCAGATGAAGAAGCCCCAGACAGCGCCCCCGAATCAGAGCCTTTGCCCTGAGCTGCTCCCAAATCCCTGATGCCGAGAAACAGAGAAAACAACGGTTGTTTGAAGTTTCTGAGTTTGGGAGGAATTCGAGCTGCCTGCCTTAGGTGTCTCACCGCTCTGCTCTGCTGTCCCTCTCTGGCCTGCTGTCTGGGAGGGCCCATGGGAATTGGCATCTCCATGACCCTCTCCCTGAGGCTTCCTGCCTCCTGCTCTGGAGATGGTACCGCCTTCCTCCATGCTCTTCCTCATCTCTCCCCACTGAAATGGAAGTGCTATGAGGTGAAGGAGACTGTGCATTATCCGCAGGACATGGCTGGCCCCCACTCTCCGTCTCCTGAGCAACCAATGGATGCCCTCAGCTCTGTCTGTACATCCCAGATTCAAGGCTCACCCACCTGGTGGTCCTGCTTTGATGCTATTTGGGGGGAAGGGCTACAGAAGAGTGGCTTGGGCACACGCAGCAGTGCACAGGAATCACTCCTGCTGGTATCCATGGAACCAAACATACCTGCTGGGGATGGAATCCAGGCCAGCTGCAAGCAAGTTAAGTGCCTTAATCTCTGACTTCTGACACTATTTTCCTAAGGGCTCAGCCTTGACTTATCTTTTGTCAGGCTTGTAGGCCAGCAAATGGGTTAGGTGGTTGTCCTTCAGGAAAGGTCTGCAGCAACCAAGAGAAGCACTGGAAAGATTGGTAAATCTGTCTTCCCTGGATAGATAATTGGTATCCAAGGGGTTGCATTTCATCCAATGGGCTCCAGAAGACACAGTCCAGGCAGCAGATATCCCAAGTGGAGGCTAATCTGATTGTCCTTGGTGGCAGAACATTCAAGTTCGTCATGTGTGGCCAGCCTGCAGTCATGTGGTACCACAGGGACAGCTGTATCAACAGGCCACTTGCAGGAACGCTCACAACACGGCCAGAGATTGAGTTTCAACCAAGGGAGAAGTGGAAGAGGAGGAGGAGGTGGAAGAGGAGAGAAGGAGCTGCACCTTCCCTTCCGCCCCCTGGGGATAAGAGCTGGGGGCAGGCCTGGGTGGGGAGGGTGAGCGGGTGGAGTTCTTAGAAAGTCTAGGCGGGCTGCTCTTGTGCAATGGTTGCTACTGCTAATCAGCTCATCAGCCGGGTGTCCTGAGCGGACCTTTCCAAGGTGGTAAATCTGACCCTGGCCAAGACAGAGCCACCCTGGATGCGGCGTTTCTGCAGCGTTCCAGCACACAGCAGCTGTACTGTTCCCAAGTGCAAATGCCATAGGCCGGAAAAGCCATTTCCAGAGCTGCTGGTGCTGTGGGTGCCCTGGTGACAGGTGTCCCCAGGAGGAGGGAGGCACAGCCAGGACCTCTGGTTTCACATTCACCAGCAGCGGGGTGATAGTGCATTCTTGGGCCTCAGTTTCTCAACTGGAAAATGACTGGTTTCGTTGGGCCCGGCCCCTTCTCGCTCCAACCTTCTCTGCGCTGGCTGCTAGAGCCACACAGCCAGGACCGGCTGTGGCAGGCAAAGCGCAGACTCAGACCCTGGCTGGGAGCGGGCACCCTGATGCTGCTGTTCTTTATCAGTGTTATGGGTGCTGATGTCTTAGTTAGGGGCAGAGATTCGCAGAGGCCAGGGGCTATGGAAAGGCCCACAATGGGAAAGCGCAGCTAGGTTGGAGAAGTCAAGGGCTGGAGGCCCCCTGGGCATCACCAGTCCCAGCACCACCTCATGGCGAGGCTGCACCGCGGGGCTGTTGGATCATCCTAGAGGCTCCTAATCCTGGCTTGAGAGAGCCTCCCGCACCTCTGTCCTCTCCAGAGGAAGAAGGTCACATTTGGAGCCTGCATGAAGCGCGTCTACCACCCTACAACATTCCTCCCCGCACAACGAGCCCCCACCTCACCCACCCCCCAGCCGCCTAGCCGCCTTTACCCCCTCTCCAACTTCTCGCTTAGGACTCTCCGTGCGCGCGCGCGCGCGCGGTGCGGGTGAGAGCGCCAGGGCAACCACCTGCTCAGCCAGGTATGCGAAGTTATGTGAAGTGTTCGCACTTTCAAAAGGTTAATGCCATTAACTCTTGCCTGGGTGTCAGGCCCCGCGGAGGGGGAGCGGAGGAGAAGAGGGCTGACTGGGGAAACCCCTGGGACTCAGGGCGCTTCCGTGCTCGGGCTGAGCCCTTGACTCACCTTCCCCCGCGGCGCCCTGACCTCTGGGGTGGAAACTGGCAGTGTCGGGTCCGCGTCACGTGCCCCGCAGGGGCAGGTTACAAATAGCACGGGGATTAGTAAACCCATCCCGAAACTCGCGTTCAAGGGCAGGGAAAGTTACCAGTTGAATTCCAGCAGAGCTCATTGGAGATCGAGACCGGGGAGGGGATTCGGCGGACCCGGAGAGCAGCGCGGCGCGCTAGGTGTGCGCGCGGGTTGGCCCGCGGCTGGCCGCAGCTCCCCGGAGTTCTGACCTCCAGCTTTGCGCGGGTGGGGTTCGGACCACCCCATCTCCCAGCCCAGTGGAGCGCGTTTCCGTGACCTGGTATCTTCACGCCGCGAAGCCCGCAGAGGGACGTCTGCGCCTGGGACCGCAGTCAAGGTCCCCCGGAGCAGCAGGCGAGGCCCCGGGAAGTCCCTGGCCCGTTGGCGCGGTAGCCAAGGGCGCGGCGGTTGGAACGAGGGGACCCCATTCCTCCCGGGCCGCGGCCGCGACTGAATAGTTTGGAGGTGACAGGCGCTGCTCTTTCTCACGCGCGTGACCCCTAATTCTGAGACTTAAACCCTCCCCGACCATCCCCCCCACCCAAGGGAAGTGACTCCTTCCTCACCACCAGGATCGCGGTGGGAGCAGCAGCGCGAAATTTGGAGAAACGTCAAGTGACCGCGCTCTCCGCCCACCCCCCCCCCGTCCCCAACATCCCCCTTCCCCCGCCCCGAGGGTGCTTATTCATCTCTGGGGCGCACGGGCCGGTGCGGCAACGGCCGAAGCCGCCCAGCCCCGCGCCCCGCGGAGGCCCCTCTGCCCACTCCCGCGCCGGGCGCGCCCGGGGCCTCGGAAGGACAGCACCCGGCGGTGGCCAGCTCCCGCCAGTCTGCCCGGCCCGCCGCGCCCCGCCGGGCCCGCCTCCTTCTGTAAATACGGCCGCGGCCCGCCTCCGCGCGCCGACGCGCAGGTGGAGTGTGCGGTGCGGGCCGCTCCGGAGAGGCAGCGCGCACAGGCGGACGCCGCGCCCAGCCGGGGACTCAGGCCAGCACCGTCCGGCCGAGCTCGCATCTCGAGAGGCCCGCGCCGGGCTCCCCGGGGACGCCCCGCCGGCCGCCTGCAGCGCGCACGTTGGACAGGGGTCTCAGGTAAGGGGCTTCTGGGTCTGAGCTGCTCGCTCAGGGCGCGCCCGGGGCAGACTCCAGCGTGGAGCGGCTCCAGCGCCAGGGACCTCGCGCTCAGTCTGCGCGCCTGGGAGCTGCGCGCCTCGCCTCGCCTATCTGTGGTTGCGCTCGGGGTTCTTAAAACCCGCGGAGTTTGTGGAAGAACCTTTCCTCTCTTCGCCTGGATTCCCACACGCATCAGCGCTCCGGCCGTGGTGAGATGCTGCTGATCGGAAACCGTGCTTTGGGGGAAAACAGTGCTTTGGGGAGGCGAGTTGGGCTTTGGCGGAATCAAGTGTTAGGTTGGCCTTTGGGAAAAGTGTCCATTTCTGTTCCTGTGTGTGGTTTCTGTGCGTCGATTTGCAACCTCGGAGAAACACCTGCTACCCAGACACTCTTTGGGAATCTGAGACGTACACATATGCTAGGTGCTGGGTCTACTATTCCGGGGGAAAGCAAAGTTCAAATCCAGTTCTCGATCTTTTTTTAACTGGGATTTGGGGTACTTGCCTTAAGACAATAGAAGCTTTTTGAGTCACTTCAAAGTTGAAGCTATCACTTCCTGATAGGACCCTGAAACCAGCGAAAGGATTTATGTAACACGGATTTCTTTCCCCCAATGAGTGCAACACTTTGTCTCAGTACAGTTACATCTTCATAAATGTCGTTTGTCCAAGTGTCAACTGGAAACTATTTCCCTTTTCTATTTCCTCCTCTCCCGCTTCTGATTCTATCACACTTTTTTTTCCTGGAAAAGTACTTCCTAGTAGAAGAGCAGCTATTCATTTCCTTTTTGTGCTCCACTGGCCCCTCTTGGAGGTGGTTTGGGTTTGTAAGGATGGCCTTGACCGTCGACCCTGTGCAGCCTCAGCTCTGGGCCCCTTTTGTGACCACGTATGTAGTTCACACAATAGTTGAAGAGTTTTTTTTCCCGTGAGTTAGTGGAAATTGTCTTTGTAGCGGGAAGTCTTTTCCAACCACCCAACTTGAAAGGTTCTGTTACAAAATTCCATTCATTATGGCAAGGTATTTTATTTTGGAGGGGGTTGGATCCTACCTAGAGGAGCTGGGCATGCATGGGGTGGATAGGGCATTGCTTCTTGTAGGACTTGGCAGGTGGGGGGCTCCATGAGATGCTGGGATTGCAAGGCTAGTATCTTAGCCCCTATACTATCTTACCCCCAAACTGGATGACTCTTTAACCACTGCTGTGGGCGCATTGATATATGTTGCCCTGGGAGGATGGGCCTTATCTAGAAGGGCCTGGAAGGGCCCTTTCCCAGTAGTTTCATTTATGATATATTTTTTTCAAATTTCATTCTGTTACAACTGATTATATTGGCTGCTAATTATATTTCTGTAGGGTCTGCTTCCCACTGTGAGTAAGTGCTGGGCTTCAGTGGTGCACAGGAGGCCTCTAGGACCACCCCAGTGGTAGTGGGGGCACATGCAGTGCTGAGATCTAAACTCTAGGCCTTGCACATACTAGAATTGTGCTCCGTCACTGGAGCTGCTTCCTTTGCCTTTCCTTGGGCTGAATTGTGTGTGTGTGTGTGTGTGTGTGTGTGTGTGTGTGTGTGATTACACCAGGAAGTGCTTAAGGATTACTCCTGGCTCTGTTGTGCTCAGGATTCATGCCTAGCAGTGCTCAGGGACAAAATGAGGTGCTGGAGATTGAATTGGGTCTGCTGCATGCAAGGCAAGCACCTTAACCCATATATAACTCTCTGGACCCAAGGGCTGCTTATTTTTTATTTATTCATTTATTCTTATTTCTTTTTTGGTCACACCCGGCAATGCACAGGGGTTACTCCTGGCTCTGCACTCAGGAATTAGTCCTGGCAGTGCTGAGGGGACCATATGGAATGCTGGGAATCAATTCCAGGTTGGCCATATGCAAGGCAAACGCCCTACCTGCTGTATTCCATTCCAGCCCACGGGCTGCTTATTTTTAATAGTGTTCCATTCTCTTGGTAGTGTGGGGGCACTGCAGGGGAGGGTGAACTGGAGGCCTCCTTTGCACTGTGGGCACTAGGTTCTACCTGCCCTGCCTTTTCAGACCCACTATTTCTCCAGGACCAATCAGTATGGCTCCCAGATTTTAGGCCAGGGCCGCCCAGACTGTGTTTGTTTGAGCACATTTTGAGTGATTACTGAAATTTCACCAAACCCACAAGTGGTCCTGACTTCCTATCAGGACCAAACAGCTGAACTTGGGCCATCAATGTGGCCTTGGAATAAGGCACGAAATGGAAAGTTGCCGCACTGTAAAACAGGAAGTGGAAAATTAGTTCTGGAACAGAAATGGACAGATTTGGAAATGCTCAAAGCAGCTGTGATGAAATGTGGGCATCTATAAATCAGAATTGACCCCCTGGCTTCTTTCCTTCTTTGCCATTGTGTATTTTTGTTTTGTTTTGTTTTGGCCCAGAGAAGTGAGTTCATTAGCCTCCTAACAGGAAAAGCCAGACCCAGTCACTCTTCTCGTACAGTGTGTGGTTGTTTTCCAAAACAATTTGCTTAGATGCCTGGCCATCATGTTTCTTCTTGAATATCTTCATTTGCTCACATGTTCGGGAGTTTCTGAATGTCAGTCCTCCTGCGTCATAAACTGCTTTATTGTTTTAGGGCTGCCATTGTCTGAAGTTCCAGCACCGCTGATTCTGTCCTCGTGTGATTTCTGAAGCAGTCCAGTGAAAAGAACAGGGCAGGGCAGGAACACCTGTGCCCACTTCCATCTCTTGGGTTCTGTTTGCAGAGCTTTTGAAACCACTGGAGGGAAGGAAGCTGGGCCGGGCCGGGCAGGCCGCCTCTGGTCATGTCTCCAGCGGCTGCTGTGGCCACGGCCGAGCCCGACGAGGACCAGCGAGACCGGCGCACCAGCAGGCTCATTTTCTTCTTCTTCGTCTTCGGTGCCATCCTGTTGTGTGTAGGGGTCCTGCTGTCCATCTTTGGGTTCCAGGCCTGCCAGTATGAGAAACTCCCAGACTGCAGCATGGTGCTGAAGGTGGCTGGGCCGGCATGTGCTGTGGTGGGGCTGGGGGCCGTGATCCTGGCCCGCTCCCGGGCCCGGCTTCAGCTCCAGGAGAGGAGGCAGCGAGGCATCCAGCTGGACCCCGACCAAGCCTTCCTCTGTGGGGAGAGCCGCCAGTTCGCCCAGTGCCTCATCTTTGGATTTCTGTTCTTGACTAGCGGCATGCTCATCAGCATCCTGGGCATCTGGGTGCCCGGGTGTGGCTCAGCCTGGGCACAGGAATCCATGAATGAGACGGACACGGCTGAGACAGAGCCCCAGATCTGTGGCTTACTGTCCCTGCAGATCATGGGGCCTTTGGTTGTGCTCGTTGGATTGTGTTTCTTTGTGGTTGCCCATATTAAGAAGAAAAACAACTTGAATGTGGACCATGAGGCCTCGGAAAGTGAAGAGAGGCAGACTCAGAGCACGGAGCCTGTGCAGGTCACTGTGGGTAAGTGATGCTTTCCACTCTGCTGTGCGTGTGGAGGGCAAGAGCTGTGCCTCACAGCTCAGCTGGGCTGCCCTGGGCTCTGGCAGACATGCTCCCCCTCCCTCTCCCTCCCTCCTTCCCTCCCTCCCTCCCTCCCTCCCTCCCTCCCTCCCTCCCTCTCTCTCTCTCTCTCTCTCTCTATCTCTCGCTCGCTCTCGCTCTCACACACAGTGCTACTGTGACTCTTAGTTCTGTAAAGATCCTTATACATACCATTACCCACCCACCCCCACAGCAGCCAAAACTTTAGGACAGTCAGCAGTGACCTTGACAGGGGTCACAGAGCAAATGTAGAGGAAAGTGAGAAGCACAGTGCAGAACCCCTTGGAATCTCTGTAATCTCCTGGACCTGTTCAGGGACCCAGGCTCTGTTATTCTACACCTTTTGGCACTTTGTGTATTTGCCGGGGCTCTCACCCTTGGCGGGCACTGCTGGCTGTCCTCTTCCATCGTGTAGCCTCTCCCGGGCTCAGTTTGCACAGTATAGAATGAGCTTCAGAGTTTCTTGGGCTCCTTCCAGAGTCCACATGCTGGAGTTTCAAATGGAGTCCATCTCACTGCATCATCATCACAAATTTTAGAGAGGGTCCCTCCTCTTGCAAAAGGCTGACCCTGGTTTGATCCCTAGCACCCTATATTGTCTCCCAAGCCTGGCCAAGAGTGATTCCTAAGCACAGAGCCAGGAGTTAGCCATGAGTACTACTAGATGTGGCCCCAAACCAAAAAACAAAACAAAAATAGTGAGGCTTATGCAATGGGAATGATTATGCGGTGAAATAAGGTATCCAAAGGCCACTGGTCTTCTGTGGACTCAAAGTTCTTATGCATGGATTTGCATCTTGTTCTTCATTTTCTGCCTCTTAATCCTGGGCTTCAGCCTCCTTGCAAGGTTTGGAAGCAGTGGAGTAGACCCAGATGAAATGTAGCAACAATGGTCACTTCTAAGTGGGTGACTGTTACTGTATTATTGTCATCCTGTTGTTTGGGCACCAGTAACGTCTCTATTCGTCCCAGCCCTAAGATTTTAGCAGCCTCTCCTTATTTGTCTTTCCCAACAATTGGAGACTCTTTCAGGGTCAGGGGAATGAGACCCATCATTACTGTTTTTGGCATATCAAATTCCTTTTGGCTCCCTGGTGTCAGCAGCAGAGCTAGATTATGGTTCCCCAGAGGCAGACTACTCAGAACCACACAACCAAGGAGAAACCCTGCTCATTTCTGTAGACCCCAGATCCTGGTTTTATTTGTTACTTTCCAGCTTTTGAAAGGTTAAAAGCCCTACAGCCAGTCTTGCCAAGAGAATTCCATCCCCTTCTCCATCCACCCAGGGACACAGTCCTAGTATCTTATTAGAGATGAAAGTGAGTCCCCGGGATATCAAATGATATGCCCAGGGCCACTCACAGCAAGTGTTAGAGCCAGGATATGAACTTGGAGGTGGCGGCACACAGCACTGCCCACAGAGCACCGGGCCCTGAGCACCAGCCTGATTGGGTCAGTGGGTTCCATTCCTCCCAGACCTTTTGAGCAGCTGTTACCTAATGAAAGTTTGACTCTCGCTTCTGGATATTTTCAGGCCTTTGCAGAGCACAGTGGGCTTCTAGTGCTTCTGGGACACCCACTTTGTTGAGAGTGTCTCAAAGTGTGCTCTTGTTAAGGTTTGGTGTCTGGCCTTCCGCCTGGTCGGGGGCTGAAATCAGGGCAGGAGCAGAGCCACCCCAGGCAGTCCTGACCTCATGGAACTGCCACAGAGTTTAAAATCCTTAACACCTGGGGGCCAGAGTGATAGGCCAGCAGGTAGGACACTTACCTTGCACGTGCCTGGCCTGGGCTCAGTCCCCAACACCCCATATGGCGCTCTGAGCCCCACCAGGAGTGATCCCTGACTCCAGAGCCAGGAAAAGAGTAAGCCCTGTACTGGCTAGGGTTGGCTCCAAAACAAAACAAAACAAACAAAAGTCCTTTCCACTTAACCCCTTAACTGCCACGAGACCTGTGAGAAATCTGACTCCCCAATTTTTTGGTTTTCTGGGGCAGCATTTAAATGGATAAATGGTTTTGTCTTGTTTTTACTTTGATTTTTTTTTTTGGTCACACCTAGATGCCCAGGGGTTACTCCTGGCTCTGCACTCAGGATTAACTCCTGGCGGTGCTCAGGGGACCATGTGGGATGCTGGGAATCGAACCTGGGTCTGCCACATGCAAAGTAAATGCCCTACCCACTGTGTTATTACTCCAGGCCCGGTTTTGTCTTGTTTTTAAGCACCATCGGTAAGACATTATGGTGAGTTGTGCCTTACAAGTTTTGAAATTGGGATGATAAGAAATTCTGGGGTAGAAATCAGCTGACGGATAGATCCCACCTCGATCCCACCCCCACAGAGCAGAGAAACCAAGACACCTGATACACTCCATGCTGGCTCTGAAGCCCCGTTCCGTACCCTGGGAGGTGTCTGTCTGTCTCCAGTATTAAGCCTTGTAGGACCAGGTGGAAGAGAAAGTCGAGCAGGTTAGTTACCCGGTGTAGACATGACAGGGGAACAAGCTCAGGAAATAGCAGCGACCATGGACACTGCCTTGTTTGTTTAGAAGGTGACTGGCTGCCCTGGTGACCAACACCAGGATCTTTTGTTCTAAGGAGTAATTAAAGTGAACTCTCACCCTTACTTCCTCTGGCCTACCTCCACCCTCAGACCAATTAAACAGGGCCCCAGCCAAGTTTGTGCTTTATCGAGGTTAAGGGAAGCCCTGTGTAGCAGATGCCCGGTGGCTGTCTCCTGGCGGGAGAGAAGGCCTTGGCACATTTTCTGAAGGTGTCCTGATGGGGCTACCAGACACGGTGTCAGTTGGTGACTTGCAAATCAGTGTCATTTGCTGGTGGGCTGTGAGGGAGGGAGCTCCCCAGGGGAGGTGTGGGGGTGGAGCGCCTGCTAGCAAGGTGAATGCGGGCGAGGCAGGCAGGCAGGCTCACGGTCTGCACAGGGCACCTGCTTTGGCTGAGGCCAACTCCCACAGTCCCTGCCAACTGGAGCCCGCGAAGTCTTGAGACTCCTGCCCCTACTCGGGCAAGTGTCAGACCTGGCTCCCGAAGCAGCCCAGTGCCCTCCCTGCATGAAAGCCAGGCCCTTCGCTCTTCCTCCAGTGCCTTGGTGGTTGCCAGCTGACCCCGGCTTCCCTTGGCAGCGTCTGCAATGCTCTGGGCAGCTCATGCTTGGTAGGGAAAGCTGAGCATGGCTTTGAGCTCATGTTTGGTCCCTCGTGTCTCCTTCCCCGAGGACTAGGTTGTGTTCAGGAGTGGACGGTCGTGACAGGAAAGCAGACCCACCAAGCTATTGGAGTTTGGCCTTTTTTTTTCTGATGACGCTCTTGTGAAAGGTAGAAGAGAATCATTAGGAGCATAGGCCACAGTGACACAGAGCAAGAACGGGCTGTCTTTGTGCCTTCTTGTCCTCTGTCCAGTGGCTGGAACTGTGTTTGAGGAACATGCTTCGCCAGCAGTGTACTTTCAAACCCAGGGCCTCGCATAGGCAAGGCTGAGCCACCTCCCCTCGCCTCCAGGGGCAAAGTTGCTTTTTTAATTTCAGTTTTTAGTTTTGGGCCACACCTGGGAGTCATCAGGGCCTACTCCTGGTTCTGTGCTTGGGAGTTGCCTCCAGTGCTCGGGGGACCACGTAGTTCCGGGGATGCCCCCCAGGCCTCCTGCATGCAACACTGTCTTTGAGCCATTTGAGCTGTCTCTCCAGCCCCACTTGGGATACATTCAAATTTTTAAGTTGAAAATGAGAAGAGCTTCATTGGCAGGAGACATCCCAGGGAAGGTCAGGCACTGTAGCAGATGCAATACAGAAATGCTTTAGCTCAGGCTTGCTGTGACATACAGATTCAGTGAAAACATGGTGGTCAGGGGCTGGAGCGATAGAACAGCGGGGAGGGCCTTGCATGCAGCCAACCTGGGTTTGATCCCTGGCATCTCATATGGTCCCCTGAGCACCACCAGGAGTAATTCCTGAGTGTAGAGTCAAGAGTAACCCCTGAACATCGTTGGGATGTTCAGAAAGTCAAAAAGAAAGAAAACATGGTGGCTGATTATGTGCAACATCAAAGTTGCCATTTAGCTTTTTAAAAAAATCATGCAGCGGCCACACCAAGTAGCACTGGACATCAGTTTGGGTCATTCCTGGGCTGTTCATGTCTGGAAGTGCTCAGGGATCCCCAAGAGTATTCAGCAGTGCCAGGGGTCTAACTCAGAACCTCACCTGTGCTAGGCATGTGTTCTGCCACTTGAACCATCTTCCTGGCTCCACGGAACTGTTCTTTTTTCTTTTTTGGGTCACACCCGGCGATGCACAGGGGTCACTCCTGGCTCATGCACTCAGAAATTACCCCTGGTGGTGCTCAGAGGACCATATGGGATGCTGGGAATTGAACCTGGGTCAGCCGCGTGCAAGGCAAACTCCCTACCCGCTGTGCTATCGCTCCAGCCCCGGAACTGTCCTTAAGTGAGCTCTGGCATCCAGTACAATCATAATTTTGTGCAGTCCTTTCCACTATCAATTCCCAGGGCTTTTCATCATCCCAAACTCAAACCCTGCGGCAACTATTCTGGTCCCTCTTACCCCAGGTCCCTAGAAACCTTTACCTCTCAGTCTCTCCAAAACTTATAGGCCTTTATACGGCTAGGCTGAATAGGGAATTAATTTACTGTCCTCTTGCTAATTGACTGGTGTTTGTCACTCATCTGTCTCCATGCAATGTCCTGTTTCTGTAGGTGATGCTGTGATAATATTCCCCCCACCCCCACCGCCTTACTTTCCCGAGTCTTCAACTTCGGCCAGAGCTTCAAGTCCCGGGGGTAACAGCATGCTTCCGAGTGAGAACCCACCTTCCTACTACAGTATTTTTAACTACGGGTAAGACTCTTGGTTTGAATGGTCGGAGCACACGTTTAACCTTCCCCATCCAGGCCTGCATCCAGGCCACCTTCGCTCCAAGTAGGGACAGGAGCCAGTGTCAGAGTCTAAGTGTCTCCTTTGCTGACAGTGTGTCAGAAATACTGCCGTCCCCCTCACAGCGTCTTCCAGGAAACATTGGGCAATGACTAAGTTAAAGATGATGCAAGTGTTGACATGGAGGTTTATACACGGCCTTCTGGGGCATCTTTGTGGGTTTATAGAAGGAGGTATTCATTTGTTTGTTTGTTTTTGGCAGGGAGCAATGGGGTGAAGTGTTGACTCACACCCAGAAATGCTCAGTGCTCTTCTTGGTTCTTTGCTTAGGGGTCATTCCCATTGGTGCTCATTGGACCATAGTTATTGCCAGGTAGCAAACCAGGGTAGGCCCCATGGAAGACAAGTGCCTTAACCCCTATACTCTCTCTTTAGGCCTGAAATAGAAATTGTAAGGCAAATATTTCTCATGACCTGAATCTGGCTAGAAGTTAAATAGGGGCTGGAGCTATAGTACAGTGAGTACGGCATTTGTCTTGCATGCAGCCAACCCAGGTTCAATTCCTGATACCTCATGGTTAACCTGAGCCTGCAAAGAATGATCCGTGAGTGCCAAACCAGAAGTAAAATAAGCCCTGAGTATTGCTGGGTGTGGCTGCAACACCTCCACAATTAAAAAGAAATGATATATATATACATATATATATGAGAGAGATGCCCAAGTGAATGCAATTAAAAAGTCATTAATTATCATTTATAGTGATTTATTTTTAGAAGGAACTTTTTTTTTTTTTTGCTTTTTCAGTCACACCCGGCGATGCACAGGGGTTATTCCTGGCTTTGCACTCAGGAATCACTCCTGGCAGTGCTCAAGGGACCATATGGGATGCTGGGAATCGAACCCGGGTTGGCCGCGTGCAAGGCAAATGCCTTACCCGCTGTGCTATTGCTCCAGCCCCCAATTAGTTTTTTTTAAATCTTTCATTTTGTGTAGTGTTTTTGTGGGTTAGACGGGGGTTGGACCACACCTGACTCTGCTCAGTGGTTGCTCTGGGTGGAGCCCAGGATTGATCTGGGGTTGGGAGGACGCAGACTAGTGCCTTAGCTCCCTTAGGACGTATAACAGTCTTGGGCCAGACTTCCTAATAGAGCAGGGCTCTGAGTGCCCACACTCCAACCCTTGCTCTCCTGGGCTTTGCGACCTGGCTTGAGGACAGCTGGGTACCCAAGGACATGTTCAGCCTGTGTGGAAGGGGTGGCCGTTCGAATGGCGACTGCTCGGATCAACCAGTTCCCTGAGCTCATCAGCCTGGGCTTTGTCTCTCACTGTGAACTTGTTCCCAGGCCTGAGGAAGAAAGAGGCCAGGAGATAGAAGACCCACCACACCTTCTTTCCTACCTTTCCCAGGAACCTCCAACGGGAGGTACCCCTGGGGTCCCACTGAACACGCCACATCTATAGGCTTTTCCTGGAGGCAGAGGGGTGCCGACAATGGTTGGAGAGTCAGAGTGGTGGCCGGTGGCCGACTCTCAGCTGGAGGTCACTGGGCCCTAGAACTGTGTTGGTTAGAAAGCAGGGTGTGGGAGGGACTGTGGGAGGAAGAGACAGGAGTGTGACGTCAGGGTGAGTAACAGGCACAGTGGAATGTCCCTGCCGCAGGGGGAGGCACATGGGGGCCCTGGAAGCGGGAAGCTAGTGGAGAAGCTGCTGCTGCAGGTGCAGGGAGAACGAGACTCGGGTCTCACTGAGTCTGGGGAGAGACAAGAGGCTCTGGAGCTCGAAGCAGGGAGGCGGAGAGAAAGGTGTGTTAGGAAGGCGTTCTGGGAAGCACCAGGGAGGAGCAGGGTGAGCAAAGCATCTGGGACTTCCCCAGGGGCAGTCAAGGTGGAGGAAGTGAATAAAGCATTGCTGGGAAATCTCACCGGGCAACCTGTGAGGGATGAGTTGGGTCAGTGGAACCAACTTTCGAGATGTTGAAGTAGTTGGGAGAGTGGCTCGGTAGTAGAGCATCTACCATGCATGTGTGGGGCCCTGGGTTCTATCCCTGGCATTATAAAAAAAGGAATATATATATATATACACATATATATATATGTGTGTGTATACATATATATGTATATATTTGCAACAAATATATATATATATATATTTGCAACCAAGGCTGAGCATTTGCCCATGCAGGAGGCCCTGGGTTCCATCTCTGGCACCACATGGTGCCCTAAGCACTACTGGGAGTGACCACACACTGGGCATAGCCCTGTGCATTACTCAGAGTAGCTCCTTCCCAAACCCCTCCTCCCACTCCACACCCCCAAAAAGGATGCACTTGTTTGATTTTAATTTAATTTTTTTTAATTTGGGGCAGAAAGTGTTGAATCACACCTAGTGGTGCTCTGGGATGACTCCTGCTCTGTGCTCTGGGGTCACTCCTGTGCTCTTGGTGATCACTCCCGTGCTCTTGGTGATGATAGGGTACTAGAGATCAGATCAGGGTCAGCCACATGCAAGGCAAGCCCCTGAACCTCTGGACTATCGTTTCCAATGTTCCCTCCCACCCCACCCCCTGCCTTTGCTTTAATCAGAGCCTCCCTCATTGTTCCTCAGGGGTCCAGGGAGGGGCACCCCAGCAGGGTTAGTGCTCAGAGGCACAGGCGTTACCCCTGGTGGTGCTGGTGGCAGGGGAAGCAGAGAATGCTGTGGGCCAAGTCCGAGGCACCTGCAGTTTGGGAAGCTGGGAGAAGCCACAGTCAAGACCCCGTGCCGGGGCTCAGTGCTCAGTGCTCACTCGGGCTGGGGGCCCTGACCTTCTTGTACTTTCCATGAGGGCACCATGCTGCAGCCTCGTGCAGGTGGAGGCAGAAACTGGTGCCCGTGGATCAAGGGGAGGTTAGGACATCTACGGTTGTGTGAGTGAAACTCATTTCTTTTCTCCAACTTTTTAGAAGTTCATCTGCTCCGTAGGAGATGTGTGCCTGTTGGCCTAAAAGCTGCCCTGCTGCAGACACTCTGGTGTCTGTGCCAGCCTGGCTCTCCTGGTGTGAGCTCTGCCGTCCCCACTTTACAGATGAGGGCATGACGCTCCAGATGGCGGTGAAACAATAACGCGCCAAAACTGCTCTGTGAGAATGGGCGGGTGTTCCCCCCCCCCCCAGCAGGTTGCCTCCCTGCCCCTCTTCATTTTGGCTACCTCTTTTTTTTTTTTGCTTTTTTTGGGTCACACCCGGCGATGCACAGGGGTTATTCCTGGTTCTACACGCAGGAATTACTCCTGGCGGTGCTCAGGGGACCATATGGGATGCTGGGATTTGAACCCGGGTCGGCCGCGTGCAAGGCAAACGCCCTACCCGCTGTGCTATCGCTCCAGCCCCCTGGCTCCCTCTTTTAAAAAAAATTTTATAAAGTAGTTCACAATCGTTGATTACATTTAATATTCAAACACCAGTCGCACCACCATTGCACCTTTCCACCACCATATTTCAGATGTTTCCATCCCAAACCCAAACTCCAAAGCAGAACTGAAATAATATAATAATATATTTTGTATTGTTTGCTATGAAAAACTGCTGAAAATGCTACAAAAAAGTTTCCTTAGAGGAAGGAGTGTGAAAATTGTTGTTCGATACTCTTCAAGTATGGGTAGCGTGTGTTGCGCGGCCAAATTTGCTTGCTTTGCCTCCCTTGTGTTAATTGTCTCAGAAGACAAAAAGGCAATATGTGGTGTGTGTGTGTGTGTGTGTGCATGTGCGCGTCTGTGTGTGTAGTGTGTGTATGCGTGTATGTGCATGTTTTGTGTGTGTTCTCTGGATAGCATCTGTGTGTTGAGACTTCCTGTCTTTTCAATAAGGGAAATAGGCCAGAGAGACACTGCAGGGGTTAAGGCACTTGGCTTGCACACGGTTGACCCCACTTCTACCCCAGTGCCACATATGGTCCCGGGAGCCCTGCCAGGATTGAGCCCAGAGCACTGCTGGGTGTGCCCTCCCCAAGCCAAAACAATACGGGAAGAATGACAGGAATAAGATCATCTTAAGGTTACAGTCAGCTCTGAGAAAAGAAAGCGGTAAGGACCCGAACCATAACTGATCGTAGACCTGTCAAGTGCTCCAAAATCAGCTTAATTTGACCTATGAAGAGGTGGTGGTTCTTTTTCTCTCCCCTGAGTCACCTGTTTCTCCTTGTCACCAGGACGCCAGTGCCCAGGGGCCAGGGTGCGCTCTCTGATCGAGAGCGAGACCCCATCTATACTATTTCTGGGACAAGTTTGTTTCCTGAGACCTCGCACGCATCACACCTTTCCTCAGAACTGCCTCCCCGATACGAGGAGAAAGAAACTACGGCCACCTCATCTTCATCTCCAGCTTCCCGCCCTTCCCCTCCGTGACTGAGCAACTCCAGTTTTATATGTAACCAATCATTATTTTATTTAACTTGTCTTTTTTTTTTTAATAAAAATAGATAACAGGCTGGGCTGTGTGTTGAATTCCCTGGTACATCACCAACACCTGTCACAAGCTCCTGAGAGGTTGTGGGTGCTTCTGGACAGTGAGAGGCGGAGCAAGCCCTGAAGGTCTTGGAGGGTCTTCCTGAGGGGCTGGGATCCCCGCTGTGGGTGGGGAGAGAAACAGGCTCAGAGGAACAAATAAACATAGCCAAGGTCACATCCCTTCTAAAGGGCGAGGCTGGGTTTGGGACCCATCCTGGCGGTTTCCGGGAGCTCAGGTCCTCAGCCTTGTCAAAGGGCAGCCTGTGGTTAATCTTTACCTAAGGCCCCTTCTGCATGCAATGTTAATTGCTTGTGGGCAGAGAAATGAGCTCTTCCTCTTTTTCTTCTCTTCTCCCCTTCTCTTTCTTGTGTCTTATTTTTTCTATGCCTCTTTTTTTTTCTTTTGGTTTTGGAACACACACACACACACACACACACACACACACACACACACACACCAGTGCTAATTCTGGCTCTGTGTCCAGGGATCATTCCTAACAGGACTAGGACTGAATGTGGTACTGGGGAATGAATCCAAGTCAGCTGCATCCAAGGCAGATGCCTTAAGCCCCATACTCTCTCTGGCTCCTCTTCCTTATTTTTTCCTTTTTTTTTTTTATTTCAAAAGAAGGTAGGCTAGGGAGCCTCTGCTATCACACTGCTATCCCAAAGTTTCTATTTTCAGGGCATGTTTTATTAATTAAATCCCCCTTCCCCCCTTTTCTCCCCATTCCACCATCCCCAGGGTGATTAATATTGAAATGGTGCCCAGTTGCTGCCCACCAACTTCTATTGTTGAGGCTTTTGTTGAGTGGGGTCTTTGGTATGCTCAGGTCCTGTAATGGATGCTTACTTGAATTTGGATTGGAACTTTTTTAATAGCTAAGTCTTAGCTATTCTGCCTGAGAGAAACTGACTTTTAGAGTACAAAATCTGTAGTAACAGCATCTTGGACCGTAAAAGTTGATGGAGCCAAAAATATGAATTTTTATGTCTCTTACACAAGCTTCAATTGCCTCAAGGCAGAACTTCAAGTGTGTTAATGCTTCAGGAGTTTAACTGAAGTAGTGATTGATCTCATGAGAATTAGCACCAATTAACCAAGGGGAGCAGTCTATACCAGTGGTACTAACAATTATTGCATGAATTGCTCTTAAAATTCTGCATCCCAACACCCCCCCGCCCCCAGGTTAATTATTCACATTTTAAAATTAGAACAAAGGGTAGATTATTACCACTTCCTTCTAGAGTTATTTTTTTTAATTAAATTGAAACTTCTAGGTAATGCTAGTTTTTTTTTTTAAATGTAGGAGTACTGCTATTTATTCAGCTGACTGAAACAGGCATGAACTCCACATTACTTTAAAAAAAATTTTATTTCTATAAAGTCGTTCACAATAATTGTTTACATTCAACATTTCAACACCAACCCTACCACCATTACACTTTCCCACCACTATTCTTTCTAATTTTCCCACCTCTCCCAAGTCTGCCCCATAGGCAGATGCTAATTTATTTTGTATTGCTTGCCATGAATAGTATGAGATGTCGAGCAGCCATGAAAAGTGGCCCAGCGCTCCTAGAATTCTAACTTTTTAAAAAATATTTGGGGTCCAGAGGCATTTTCTGAGATTCCTTTGTGAGTCTCTGAATCATGGTCATTAATGCGCTTAAATGGTGCTTAGAGGCAGTTCTTGGGGGTGACTACCAGGAAACAGGAAGGGCAGGGAGATGGGGGTGGTCACTCATCCCAGACTCCATGAAGCGAGGAGATTTTAGTCACAAGTCCTGCATACCTGAATTTTTCAGCAGATTTATTCTCTTGCGTGGGGGGCTCAGGACGAGCCTGTGAAGGTTGCCCGTGAGCGTGGCAGTGATTGGGTTCTGCAAGATTGCGGCTGCCCGGGTTGATTTGGAGCAGATGTAAGGACACAACTGCCGCCACCCCCCCAACCCCCGTGTGGCCCAGTGAAATCAGCCTGGCACGGGGTGGGGTGGGGAGACATCTCGGTGGCATGCTGCTTTCTTCCGAGATTCATTTGTGAGTCTCTGAATCATGGCCGTTAATGTGCTTAAATGGCCTGCTTTTGATCTCTTTTGAGATTTTTTTATGGGTCTCGAAGCAGGGCCAATAAATGAAACTTGTATAACTGAGCTGGAAGTGGTTTGTGGGCGTGACTCCCACATACCTAACTTTTGGCTGTTTAATTTCTCAGGAAACTTGGTCCCAAGTTGTTGGGGTCTGGCCAGAGGCACAGTGGCAATTTTGGGGTATCAAGAAGTCTGAAGGCACAATCATTGCTGCTGATGCACTCTCCCCACAGGTACAGGTTGACCTGCTGGGCGGCACCTACCCTCCGTAATGTTAGTTTAAGCTTCTCTGAGTTCTCATCAATCACTAGGAGACTTTTTCATTGTTTAAAGGCTGGGTCTGTAACTTGATACCTGGCACACAAATAAAGTTAGGTAAGCAGAAATGCCTGTGTCAAGTGGGCTGGTGTGAGGGTCTCTGCAGCGTGGCCTGTGCGGTCTCTGTGTAGTCAGCAGGTTGAGGCCACAGCTGCTCGGAGCCTGTCCTGAGCCTGCATAGCATGTGGAAGTGAGTTCACATCGCAGGCTGCGGGGAGATACTGCATCACCGGGGGAGAGGTTCTCAGGGCAGATGGAGCTTCTGAAGCCCACCTGGAGCCCCTTCTGTTTTCTCCTGATCTATTGACATGCTTTGAGCTGAAATTCATGCAATGTAAAATCAACCACCTTTCTTTTTTCTCCTTTTTTGGGGAGCACATTTGGCGATGGTCAGGGGTTACTCCTGGCTCTGCACTCAGCAGTTACTCTTGGCAGTGCTTAGGGAACCACATGGGATGCCAAGGACTGAGCCTGCATGCAAGGCGAACACCCTACCCACTGAACTATTTCTCAAGGATTATTGTTTTGTTCTTGTCATGGGGTCACTTCCAGTGGTGCTCAGGGGTCACAAGAATCACACCCAGCATGGAGGGCTGAGAGGTAGTATGTAGTGCTGAGGGTCGAATCCAGGACCTCACACATAGGGTGGGGGGTGGGGGGCAATGTGATTTATCTCTGAGCTACACCACCAACTTCTCAAATGAATTATTTTAAAAGAAATGATTCAATGGCATTTAGTACATTCCCCTCTAATTCCAAAACAATTTCTTTAAATAAAACAAATAAAATCCTGGGAGCAGGAGTGATAGTACAGCAAATAGGGCTCTTGCCTTGCACACAGCTGATCCGGGATCAATCCCTAGTGCCATGTTTGGTCCCTCCCAGTAGGAGTGATCCCTGCACATAGAGCCAGGAATAGACCCTGAGCACAGCCAGGTGTGGCCCCTCCATAACAACCACAAAAGCCTCTATCACCACTTCTCCCCCCCAGCCTCTGCCTCCCTTTCTCTCCAGCCACACAAATGGCTTCTTTTCCTTCTTACCAACTTCCTTTGAGCCATAGTTTGTTTTCTGTGGTTTTATGACCTTGAAGGTCTGGTTACACTGCTGTTTGCGGGCCAGTCAACCCAGAGACATGGAGATGGATGGAAAAAGAGCCTTAATGGCCACGAGCTGTAGGACAGGAGATGGTAGACTCCTGTCCTAAGAGTCATCATCTGTTTTGCATAGTTAAAAGAAGAAATTTTCTTGTTGTTGTTGTTGTTATTGGTGGGGGAGGGGGGTCCACACCTAGAAGTTCTCAGTGGCAATTCCTGTCTCTGAGCTAAGCAGTGGCCCCCACCCCCAGCAGTGCTCTGGAACTAAACTAGGGTTGGTCATATGCAAGGCAAGTGTCTTACCTGCTGTACTATTTCCTCAGCCCCTGGATTATTTATTTATTTATTTATTTATTTGGGGGGGCTGGAGCGATAGCACAGCGGTAGGGCGTTTGCCTTGCACGTGGACAACCTGGGTTTGATTCCTCCACTCCTCTCAGAGAATCCGGCAAGCTACCTAGCTCGCCCGCATGGCAGAGCCTGGCAAGCTACCCATGGCATATTCAATATGCCAAAAACAGTAACAACACAACAAGTCTCAAAAATGGATACGTTACTGGTGCCCACTCGAGCAACTCGATGAGCAACGGGATGACAGTGATACAGTGATACAGTGATTTATTTTGGGTGAAAAGCACAGTTTTTATCTTTGCTTCTTGGTATCGGGAGAGGTCAAGACAGGGCTTGAGGGCTGGAGACATAGTACAATGGGCAACGTGCTTGCCTTGCACGTGGCCAATCTCAGTTCAAGCCCCAGCAACACATATGTTCCTCTGAGCCTACCAGGCATGATGCCTGAGCACAGAGCCAGGACTAACCCCTGAGCACCGCTGAGTGTGCCTCTTCCAAAAAACCAGACCTGGGCTTGATTCTCTAACTGAAGGCATCCATCCAGCTTGTCGAGATGCAGCAGCGCATGGGAGAAGGTTGATTGGGTCGACCTGGGCAATTCTTGATGTGGGCAATCCCCAAGTGGGCAGCAGGATGAGAAGGATCCCATCAAGGCTCCTTCCTCTCAAGGCCTCTCGGCCCTGAGGGACCCAGTGAGCAAATCTCCCTGGTCAGTGCAGTGAGGCTGGCTCTGCCCACTGACCCCTGGACACAGGAAACCCTGATCCCTGATCCTCTGATTAAAGGAGAGAAAAGCTGGGAAGCAGGATGGAGGGTAGGGAGGAGGCTGGAGGGGAGGACAATCAGTCTGTTAGTGGTTGGTGGGAACCATGCACAGCCTGGCAGCTTCCTGGGACATGCACTCTTGGGATTCCTGAGGCAACATGCCCACTGCCACCAGCCCAGTACCCCAACAGGAACCAAGTGGAGCTTCTTGGGCAGCGTCCCCCCAAAAGGAAGAGTCTGGCTGGGTGTAGCACGAGGCTGCTTGAATTACCTCTCTCTCTCCCCCCACATTCTGTCCCCCCTCTCCCTCCCTTCCTCCCTCCCTCTCTCTCTCTCTCTCTCTCTCTCTCTCTCTCTGTTTTGTTGGTAGTGGTGGTGGTGTGAGGGGTCCCCAGTCCCCAGTCCTCAAATGTAGGGTTGACTTCACCCCCGTGCTCTCCGATGTGGCAGAGTGGCTGGCAGCAATCAAATGAGGAAGAGGGTGTGTGTGCAATGACTTTACCACTGCGTGTGCTCCCAGAGGTTGTTTAGTCCAGTAGGGCCAGACACCAGGCAGGGTGGACCGTTGCGGGGAGGGTGGATGAGGTTCCTGGGCTGTAGGCGGGAAGTGTCCGCCTTCTATAGAAGAGTTAGCTCTGGGAGGTGGCCGAGCAAACGTGTAGCCAATTCTGGGAACTGAGCAGCAGAGCTGGGCAACTATGGAACCTCTGGGCACAGCTGATGGGGTGGGCGGGAACCGGGCATCTGAGATGCTTCCAGGGACAGTCCCAGCCTGCCAGGCCCTTCAGGTGGGGATTAAACTATGCATCTTCTCAGGAGGCTTGTGCGAGACGTCTTCTAAGCCTCCCCTAGAGGTGAACCGAATGATCGATTCATTAGCGATTCTCACAAAGGTCTGGGCCAGAGGTTCTCCAGCAAACTCCATGCCCTGCCTTTGTGCCCCAGCAGCACCTAGTGAGTGGTCACTTACCCGTCTGTCAAATCTTTTGGGCGCTTTCTGTGGCACTAGCCATCTGTGGCATCAGACCTTGCACCTCTAAGTCGCCTCCAAGATCTCCCTCCTCTGGCACTGCTGGGCTCTCGGTGGCCTCCTGGCACCAGAGGAACAGGAGCTGTCAGGCCCAGCTCCCTCAGCCTCTCTCGGTGTAGAGCTCTGCCACTCTGATGCCAGCCTGCCGTGTGAAAAGTAACATGATCATAGGCCCCCAGGGAGAGCCTGGCGCTGCCCTTCACAGCTCTGATAGGGGCTGAGCAGTTAACTGCTGGTTCCCGTAGCCTTTATCTGGGACACCTTTAGTTCTGGGAAGGAACTAGAGTTGTAGTCCAGCTCCCTAAGGGACTTCCCGCAGACAAATGTCACTGCTGTCCTGCAGGGGGACCTTGTCATCTGGGGCGTTTGGGACCGATAGTCATTCTCCTCCTGGGCTGGTGGATAGAACAGTTCACAGGCTGTTGGCTGACAATGTCTTTATGGAAACCAAACGGGGCTGATATAGGAAAGAAAAACTGCTCCACGGAGGAGTGGTGGGGTGGGATTAGCACACAGGGCAAGTAGAATACAAAAGAGAAGTTTAGACATAAACACGGAGGACTGGGAGTGAACAAGCCCTGTTGGTGTGTAGAATTGGGTGTGGTGGCTGCTTTGGTATTCCATCTCTTTTTTTTTGGGGGGGAGGGTCTGACCTGCCTCTGCATTCAGTAATTACTCCTGGCGTTGCCCAGGGAATCATATGAAATGCCAGGGATCAAACTCAGGTTGGCCACGTGCAAGGCAAATGCCCTATTGCTGTACTATCACTTCGGCCCCCTATTCTGTCTCTTTTTGAGTTACAACTAAGTATTGTGACTAGTCATTGAATGAGGCAAGTACAAGATTGTTTTGAGTTTTGTAGATCATTAAAACAATAGCTCACTTAGCCATATACACTCTGAACCCTATGTTGAAAGTCATTTAGGTAATTATTTTCTTTGGTTTTTAAATATTAGTAAATTAATATGTAACCCGAAGAATCTCCTGCCCCCTCTCCAGGCTGTCTTCACTGGGGCCCCCTCGGAGGGGGGTGGGTTGAGTTTCCCTCCCCGCCCCAAGCAGAGTCCCAGCAGCCAAAAACTTCCAGAACCCAGCCATAGCCATGCTCAAGGCCACTCTATACATGCTCAGACAAGCCTCATGCATGAAGGAACTGACAGAGGAACCCAGGTATGCGGGACCCGTGGCTGAGATCTCCAAACTTGCTCGGATCAGGAGTGGGCCTCCTCCACTCAGATCCCCAGTTTTCCAGTAGTTTGGCAGTCACACCCACAAACTGCTCCTGGTGCCATGTAATGTCATCAATGGCCAAGATCCAAAGACTATAAAAGAAAGCTCCTGGAAAAGAATGATGCAGAATCTCGCACGGCAGAGCCTGGCAAGCTACCTGTGGTGTATTCTATATGCCAAAAACAGTGACAATAATGGGCCTCATTCCCCTGACTCTGAACATGACAGGGATGAATGGAGACGTTACTGGTGCCTGCTTGAGCAAATCAGTGAGCAATGGGATGACAGTGATCCAGTGAATATATAACCAGGGTCCTGTATTCCTTTTGTATTTACTATTGGGTTGATTTTGGTTTTGAACTTTACTTTCGAACAGTGAATGTCTTCTGTATGATGCATCATGATTAAAGGCCTGTGTAGAGAGGGCTTGATCTCACCCTGTCCTCATATGCCCTGCTCCACGTCCCACCTCCTCCTGTCATCACTGTCAGTAGTTTTAGTGTACTTTCCCAGTGTTTAATTTTTTTTTTAATTTTAGGGTCACACCTGGCAGTACTCAAAACTTACTTCTGGCCCTGCACTCAGGGATCATTCTTGGCAGGCCCAGGGGGCCATAGTGGGTGCTAGGGATTGAATCTGGGCTGGTGGCATGCAAGGAAAATGCCCTACCTGCTGTACTATTGCTCCAGTCCTTCCCATAGTTTAATTTTGTATACATATATATATATGTACTTATGTTAAGGTATACTCATATTTGCTAGTATACATAAGTGGTGTACAATATATTGTTTATTTGAATTTTCATACTAAGAAATTATTTATTTACACACAGAATATGCACCTATTCTGTGCATATTGCTCTACACCTTGCTTTTTCTACTTAGCATCTCCTGGCAATTATTCCATATGCAGAAATCTCTCAGTGAATATTCCCTTGTTTGCTCAACCAGTCCCCTAATGAAAGACAGGCTGTTCCTAATCTTTTTTGCTTTTTTTATTTTTTGCTTTTTTGGTCACACCTGGTGATGCACAGAGGTTACTCCTGGCTCTGCACTCAGGAATTACTCTTGGCGGTGCTCAGGGGACCATATGAGATGCTGGGAATCAAACCCGGGTTGGCCACGTGCAAGGCAAACGCCCTACCCACTGTACTATTGCTCCAGTCCCTGTTCCTAATCTTTTAGGAACATTACAAATAACATTAGGATGAATTACCTGTGCTGCTGCTTTTTTTTTTTTTGTTTCTTCTTTTCATTTTGGAGGCCACCAAAACGAAACTGATGCTGGTACTGAGGGATTACTATGGGCCCCGCTCTGTTCTGTGCTCAGGAATTACTGCTCCTTGTGGAGCTTGAAGGACCATTTGGGGGTTTGGAGAACTGAGTCCAGGTCAGCTGCAAGGCAAGTGCCTGACACACTGTATTATCTCTCCAGCACATCGGTGTTGGGTTTTTGAGTGAGAAGGTGGCTCTTCTGCATCTTGAAGAGTTCAGCGCAGATGCTATTTTTGAGATGTCGCCCAAATGGTCCTGCAAAAGGGATGTTTCAGTTTGCACTCCAGCTGGTGACATATAAAAATGCCTGTTTCCTTACAGCCTCAACAACAGAGTGTGTCACCCAAGTCCAGCTGTTGGATTTTTGCCCATCTGACAGGTGAGGGACTATATTTCAGGGCAGTTTCAATTGCCCTTCCTTCAACCCTGACTGAGACTGAGAATCTTTTCAAACTTGAAGAGAGACTTAAATCTTGCTTGCAAACTATTTGTTTAAGTGCTTTGCCCATTATTGACTGGGCTGCAGTTTAATTTTAAAATGAAACAAAATAATCTTAACCAAAGTCTCTCTTGATGCAAAGTCACTTTCCCTTGTCCATTTTCACTTGTACCAGAGAGAAAAATACTAAACCAACCTAAAAAACCCACAATACTGCACTTGGCTTACTGACCCCCAAACTTACTCTGAACCAAAAGTTTGGTGAGTCCTTAAAGTTGAACCTTACTATCAGCCCTTGGAGTTCACCAGGATTATTTGGCACCAAAGCACCAAAGTGTGTGTGTGTGTGTGTGTGTGTGTGTGTGTGTGTGTGTGTGTTTTAAGCTCATGGTGAGTCAGTCAGTTCTGCTCGAACATGGTTTTCATGAAACGAAGGTAGCCTTTTGATACCCACATGTGCTGCTGGCTCGGCCCTGAGTACAGCGGCTTCCCCACCAGGAGTATGCGGCCCAGCTGCCTTGCATTCCAGCAGACGTCTCTAGGGAGCACGCTGTGGGGACCACAGGGGCAGTGGCGTCATCTCCAAACATAGTCTGCCTGCGGGATGGGGCCTGTCGTCTTGGAGGTCAGGACTTCCCCAGGGGAGGGTCAGCAGCCATGAGAAGATGTGGGTGTCCAGCAGGGGGGCAGGCCAGGCTGGTGCCATGTCCCAGCAGGCTCCTCCAGAGGCCGAGCAGATGGGGCTCATGGCACGATCTGGGCATCCTAAGACTACATGTAAGAAGTCATGGATTACCTATGAACCCAGAACTAACTTCCTCACCCCCCACAAAGAGAGATCAAACAAACACCAGCCGAGGGCCTGGCTCCATGATGAAAGACAGTACCAGAAATAACTAGAAAGGACTGGAGAAATAGGACAGTGGGTGAGTCCTGTCTGCCCCCCGCCCAAAATATGGTCCCCTGAGCACTGCCGGGAAAGATCCCTGAGCACAGGGCTAGGAGTAAGCCAGAAGCACAGCCAGGTGTTTCCCTCCCCCCCAAAAAGATATGTTGTGTTCTATATATTCCATGTGTCTTATATCCCAAACATATATTCCTTGGTTCAGTCCCTGGCGTCCCATATAGCCACCTGAATCAGGAGTAATTCCTGAGGGCAGAGCCAGGAGTAACCCCTGAGCATTGCTGGGTGTGACCCAAAAACAAAAGAAAAAAAGAAAAAGAAAATGACCCTGGTGAGCACCATGTTCGAGTGTGTGAGCACCACACCCTGATGCATACTCCTGAGGGCACGGCAGTTGAACCACATGTGTGTGCGAGCACCACAGCCATTGCAATGTCACATGACCGAGAAGCAAAGGGAAGGGGAAACACAGAGGTGAAACGACTTTCATTGGGCTTTTTCAAAAATATTAATCCCCAGCAGTGTCTATCATTCTATTTCTGCCCCCCAAATAATTAATAGGGATCGCACAAAGCCTCTTGCATTAATGAACAGTTTATAAGAAAGAAACAGAACCCAGGAACAGATTATGCAATACCCTGAGAAAATAAGTAGAGGGATCCAGAACCAGGGGGATTAACAGACAGTGGACTTGAACTCCTGAAAGAGGCAGTGGCGTGAGGGGCAGGCAGGGCAGGATGGCTGCTCCAGTTCAAGGGTTGCCAAACTGTGACGTGCAGGCCAGCTGCCTGTGTTTGTAAACAGCCTGTCATTGGAACAGACTCAAGCCGATCCAGCTGGGCTCCAATGACATAGTTGAAGATTGCGACAGGAGCAGGCAGCCTGCAAATCTATTTACTATGTGGCCCTCTTCCCCCCCCCCAAAAAAAAAGGTGGATGTTGTAAATTAAAGGAGACCACCAAAAACTGAGTCTTGGCCAGCCACTAAGCCAGATGCCATCGGACTGGCTGAAGTAAATCAAAAGCCCATTTCCAGCGTGATTAAGGTGCAGAATAGGATTGGACTGGCCGGAGGAGAGGGCACACACACCAGCTGGCTTCACAGTTGTCCAGAGGAGCCTTAGGACCCTTTTCAGTACTTGGCTTTGCGGGATTCCAGCTAGCTGGTGGGTGGAGGGGGGCGGGAGTGAGGTTCAGGCAGACTGCAGGGGGCTCCCTGAGCTGCTGGAGGCCGAGGCAGCTGGACCAGGTATTCGAGAAAAAAAGAAGAAGAAAAATAAATCACACAGAGAAGGAGCTCAGGGAGAGAGGTTTCCCTCTGTGCTTTGGCTACAGACTGAGAAGTGCAGGCGGGGAGGAAGACCCAAAAGCTTAATGGGAGAATAATGATCAAGGAACAAAGGCGACTGGGACCTGGGAAGGGGGCTCCTGTTGGGGTCACGAGAGCACTGGGCTTGTTCCAAGCAGTGCGGTAGAGCCACCACCGTCACCTGCCTAGTGTGCTCGAAGCCTTGAGTGTGATCTCTGGTACTGTCGCTGTGTCCTGCCACCACAAATGTGGCCTCAGTGCTGTGTTCCACGACCTAGTATGTGAGACCCCTGATCACCCCACAAACTAGGGTTCAAGCACTGGGCATCAAACAGTACAGCAGTAATGACAGAAGGGAAGGAGGAGAAGCAAAGGAGGCATTTGGAGGGGGTTGAACAGAAATTTCAAGACGTATTAGAGTTTATTATAAAACTATGGTTATGGAGTCATGGATATATCGGCATGGTGCAATTGGCTGGAATAGAGTATAAAAGTAGATTCATGAGAGATCCTTAATGGATTTTGTTATCCCATACAGGTGCCAAGATAATTTGAGGGGGGGAAAATAGACTTTCAATATGTGGTGCTAGAGCAACTAAGATACATGTAGCACTGCACTGCACTGTCGTCCAGTTGTTCATCGATTTGCTCGAGCGGGCACCAGTAACATTTCCATTGTGAGACTTGTTGTTACTGTTTTTGGCATATCAAATATGCCACAGGTAGCTTGTCAGGCTCTGCTCTGCGGGTGGGATACATGTAGAGAAAAAAAATAACACCTATCTTACATTAGCTATGAATGAGTTAATTATGGGGCTATGTGAAAATCATCTATAATAACATAAAAAATTATTCTTTCTTTCTTTCTTTCTTTCTTTCTTTCTTTCTTTCTTTCTTTCTTTCTTTCTTTCTTTCTTTCTTTTCCTTTCTTTCTTTCTTCCTTCCTTCCTTTCTTTCTTTCTTTCTTTCTTTCTTTCTTTCTTTCTTTCTTTCTTTCTTTCTTTCTTTCTTTCTTTCTTTCTTTCTTTCTTTCTTTCTTTCTTTCTTTCTTTTTTTGCTTTTTGGGTCACACCCAGTGATGATCAGGGGTTACTCCTGGTTCTGCACTCAGGAATTACACCTGGCGGTGCTTGGGGAACCATATGGGATGCCAGGGATTAAACCCAGGTTGGCCATATGCAAGGCAAACACCCTACCTGCTGTACTATCGCTCCAGACCCACAAAAAATATTTCTAACATAGGGATAAGCAAATAAATTTAGGTAGAATACAGGAAATAAAGAGCTATTTTTTTGGTGCATACCTGGTCATACTCAGAGCTTACTCCTGGTTCTGTGCTCAGGGATCACTCCTGAAGGTGCTCAGAGTACTACATATGGTGCTGGGAATCAACCTTGAATTGGCTACATACAAGGAAAGTGCCCTAACCCCTGTATCATTTCTACATCCTCACAAAGAAACAATCTTAAAAGGAAAATATTGGGGCCAGAGTGATAGTACAGTGGGTAGTACATTTGCCTTGTAAATGGCCAACCTGGGTTTGATTCCAGCATCCAATATGGTCCCCTGAGCACAGCCAGGAGTAATTCCTGAGTACACAGTCAAAAGTAACTCCCGAGCATCACCAGGTGTGACCCAAAAAGCCAAAAAAATAATATTGATAAGTTATATTTCATTAAAATGTAAAACCTTCTGCTAGCAAAAGGCACCATAAAGAAAAAAAATTAAATCATTAACTGGAAGAAAATATTGGTAGTACATAAACCTGACCAAGAATCCTATGTATAAGTGGAAAAAATTCAGGTTTTAAAAAGGTAAATGTTTGGGGGCTGGAGCGATAGCACAGCGGGTAGGGCATTTGCCTTGCATGCAGCCAACCCAGGTTCAACTCCCAGCATCCCATATGGTCCCCCGAGAACCACCAGGAGTAATTCCTGAGTGCATGAGCCAGGAGTTACCCCTGTGCATGGACAGGTGTGGACCCCCCCCCCCCCGCAATGAAAAGGTAAATATTTGAACAGGAACATGAAATAAAGATTTTATATATATGTGTGTACATATATATATTATATAATACCCAGAAGAAGGTACTGTGTCTTCATTTATCAGGGACACACAAATGAAAGGCATATTGTGATCACCACATACCCAGTAAAAAGGGGGAAAGTTAAAAGATGGATCATATCAGGAATTGATAGGGATGTAGAGAAGCAAATATTCTCCTGCTAAGAGTGAACTATTAAAAACACCTTGAAAAATAATTGGAAAGTTTCTTATAAAATTAGGCATAATTTTACATTTGCTTAATTATTACGATGAGGAATGGAACCATGTTCACAAAAGGAGTTGTATATGATTGCTCTTAACTGCTTTATTCAAAATGGTTTCAAGCCAGAAGCAACTCAGATCCATCAGTAGGTGAACCAATAAACGAACCAGCATTTCATAAAATGGAATATTGCTGAGCAACAAAAAAGGAATAAATTACTCATGTGTAACAACATAAATGAATCTCAAAAATATTATGCCAAACAAAGAAAGCCAGACACAATATAATATCTGTGGTGTCATTTGATTTATGACTGGTAAATTTATCTCTAGTGATAAAAATCAGATCAGTGACTGCCCAGGGCAGTAGGTTAAAGGGTGAGTGGTTACAAAGGTGGCGCAAGGGAACTTAAAATTCCTTTGCTTTATTCAGGTTAGAGAGACTTCTTGTTCCATTCTTTCAGGGTGGCCATACCCGAGATGCTTATGGGCAATGCCAACTTATATACTTGGAGGTCACTCCCAGGTGTTCAAAGGACCACATAGTGCTGAAGATTGACCCCGGGCCTCCCACTTGCAAAGTTTATGAACCATCTCAAAGCCTGAGAGCAATCTTCTGTGATCCACGAGGAAACATTTTTTTTATATTTTAATTGGGGTTGTTGTTGTCAGGATATAAAAAGAGAGACTCATAAAACCATGCATTTGGTGCAGGAAAGTTGGCACTGGTGGTGGGATTGGTGTTGGGAACACTAAATGCCTGAAACTCTATTATGAACAACTTTGGAAATCCTGGTGACTTACAAAAATAAAAATATTTTAGGGCTGGAGTGATAGTAGAGTTGGTAGGGTGTTTGCTTTGCATGTGGCCCACTAAGGTTCGATCCCCAGTACCACATATGGTCCCATGAACCCTACCAGGAGTTATCCCTGAGTACAGAGCCAGGTGAAAGCCCCAAGCACCCCAAAACAACAAAATAATATTTAAGTACACTTAAATGAGTTACAATTAATTTTTACTTCAGTAAAATTGTAATAGATTTAAGAAATAATAATGAAATGCAATGTACGTGTCTCAATTAGAGCCACATTTGATAAAAAAAAAGAAGGAAATAAAAGCTATAAAAGGGCCAGGTAGATAACACAATGGGCAGGGTGCTTCCTTTGCACCTGGTTGACCCTGGTTAGATTCCTGATACTCCATATGTTCCCCCTAAGTACTGCCAGGAGTGATCCCTGAGCACAGAGCCAGGAGAAAGCCCTGAGCACCACCAGGTGTGACCCACACCCCACCCACATCAATGCTATAAAAGATATTCTTAGGATGTCTGGGAAACTTTGGATTTGGCCTAGCTCTAGGGCTGTTAATCACTTCAGGTCTGTCAATGTTACTGTGACTGGGTAGAAGCTGATACGTAGTCCCTGGACCTGTGGCCTGGAGTATGTTGTTAATTGTTTGGAGGCCACACCCGGCAATGTTCAGGGGTTGCTTCTGGCTCTGACCTCAGGAATCAGCCCTGGCAGTGCCTGGGGGCCCTCTGGGGGAACAGGGATTGAACCTGAGTTGGTCATATGCAAGGCAAGTGCCCTATCTGCTGTCCTATCGCTCTGGCCCCAGCCTGGAGTAATTAGAATGGAAATGTCTGCAACTTTATTTATTTATTTTTCACCGTTGACCACAAAGTACATCAACACACCCACACAAAGATGAAATAACTCTGGCAGCCCTTAGTGATTGTTGAAGATGTTAAAGTCTGTAGATTTTCACGGACTGCTTAGCTATACTCACCTTTCAACATTTTCTACCAACTTCCTGTCATGATAATAACTGGGGCGGGGGGGGGGAGAAAAGCTCATGTTGAGGTGCAAGGCTTATCCAGACCTCTTCCCCTTCTGCCTCAGAAGAGGACCGCAAAGCCCCGGGGAGAGTCACACCTTTCTCCAAGCCTTCCAAGAGCTGGTTAGTGGAACAAAGAACACCAAGGATGTCTGTTACAGTTCTGCTGCTCGTCTGGCTCCCCTGGCTACCATCCCCTGGGGATGATGTCAGGAATGCAGTGGAAGGACATGTCTCTGTTCCCCTGCGGTAGAGGGGAAGGGCCTGGTTTACTCATTATCCATGCATGCTGCTGAATGTGCCCTGAGCCAGCCTGGGGTGCAGCCAGGTTGAATTCTGCCAGCCAAGCTGAAAGTCCAGAGCAAAGGCATGGGGAAAGCACGTATCAGATCCCCTACCAGGGCAGCCTGGTATCCTCCAGCCCTTCATAGCAGGTGACATGTTGGTTGTTGTTTTTCATTGAAATGTCTCCCTGCAACCTCATGTTCACTGGTATTTCACACAGGCCACGGAGTGTTGGGTGGGTGAGGTCTGGGAAAGGATTTGAGAAAGTGAGAGAGCTGGATACCTCCTGCAATGTGGCCTTTTTCACAAAGGGGGTGCAGCCAACTGAGTGAGGAGTCTGAGCTGAGAGCAGGACAGGCAGTCAGGCCCTTGGCAGAGGAGAGAGGGTGGCTGAAGAGTAATCACGGAACCAGGTAGGTGTGAAAGGTATGAGATGTTGCAGAAGTGTCCCCTCAAGACATGCCATCCTTCCATAGTGGGAAGCCTGCCTCATGAGCAGGTGGGAAGAGGACAGCTGGAATAGAGAAGGGATCACTAAAACAATGAGGGTTGGGATGGGAGATGTGTGCCGAAAGTAGATAATGGACTAAACATGATAACCTCTCAGTATCTGCACTGCAAACCATAATACCCAAAAGTAGAGAGAGATTATGGGGAATATTGTCTGCCATGGAGGCAAGGGGAGGGTGAGAAAGGTGGGGGTATACTGGGGATATTGGTGGTGGGGAATGTGCACTGGTGGAGGTATGGGTGTTTGATCATTGTGTGATTGTAACTCAGACATGAAAGCTTGTAACTATATCTCACAGTGAATCAATTAAAAAAAAGATATGCCATACTTATGGCAAAAAAAAAAATTCACTGGATAGGGCTTAGGAAGGAGGGTCAGAAGGATTTCCTGGGGACTTCAAGATTGCACAGGAAAGTAAGAAACAGAGGCCTGGGGGCAAGGCATAGGATGCAATGCAGTGGTGACTGGAGAAGAGGGCGCAGGCAATAGAGGCGGGCAGGGACTTTCGTGTGGAGAGACTGTGGAGAGGTGAGGAAGGAGATTACAGGATGGTTAAGAGCAGCAGTAGGTGGAGGGCAGGTTATCTGAGACTGGTCTGAGATCAAGGAAAGAAAAGAGCTTGGCAAAGTTCTGAGATGCATTCGAGTCCTGGATAAGACACGAGGGCCACCCAGCCCGTTTATCCACTGTACTTCCTGCCTCTCGGGGGAAGAGAGACTATTGCTAATGACACTGTCCTGCATATTTGGAAGTTGCTAAGAGAGTAGCTCATAAAAGGTCTCATCACAAGGGAGACATTTTGTAATTATGCATGGTGACAGATGTTAGCTAGACTTAGTGTGACGGTTTTGCAATATATACAAATATTGAATCATTATGTTGTATAACTGAGACGAGTTATGTGGCAATTACACCTCAATAAAAAAAAAGAAGAAGAAAGAACAGAAAACACAGACCTCATTTAACAGAAAACATGAACCTCATTAAACAGAAAACATGAACGTCATTTAATGTGTTGATGTAGCTAGAGGTTTAGTTGTAATGATAGTGCATTCAGGAAGACAGTTTGAGGGGAGAAGGGGAAATGGGCAGATAGCCGAGAAACCGATGATGATGAGCAAAATCAAACTATGAAGAAGTGATGAAGAAGTCACCAAGTCTGCTAGGGCTGGGTGAGACAGTGCTGATCATGGCCGAGGCATGATTCTTCCACCCCATATTGCACTGTGCCTTTCCCCAAAATTGTCACTGCCCATTGCAGCACCATAACTAGTGTATGCAAATACCTCAACTAGACATTGAATAACAAGAGGGAAAATCAACTTGAGTAAAGATCTACTGAGAGAGGGATATTTCATCCATACTCAGACCCATCCGAGCAGACTGGAGCAGGCCAGGGGGTTAACTTCCCATTCGGATCTCTTTAGTTCATTTATGGTGCTTTCTTGCACCTCTAGGGAATGTCACATGGTTTTAGCCAATAGAGTTAACTCATGCATTTACTTTTTCTTTCTTTCTTTTTTTTATTCACATTTACTTTCAGAGCAATTCTAACTTGACTTGGAATCATTCTTGCTGGCCAAGCACAGCCTTGGAAATGTTGATTGTTTTCCTGTGTGCAAAGCATTTTGTGTGATACAAATATGCGTATGAGTAAGATATTCCACCTCTGAGGATAGACAGAGCTGGGCACCGGCCATGGAGTGGGCTGCCCACAGAGCTTGCATGGGTTTGAAGGCAGGTGTTCAAGCCACTGAGTGCTTGAGGTGAGAGGTGGTAAGTACCTAGGGGGGTTGGTGCCATAGATGAGATAGCAAGCTGGGCTTTTCCTATCCATAGATGGTGAAATTAGGGACCAAGAGGCCTCAGAAAGCTCTTCTCACTCTTGTGACCATTTGCTATCCGTGAGTCCCTGGGAGGCTGCTATAGGGATTGTATAAATCATTTTATCAATATTTGAGGGTGTTATAGGACTTCCTCCCAAAAATATACAAATTGTGAAATAATATTACCTTCTAAGAACTAAGCCTGAACTCAACACAGATTGGATGGGTCAAAGAGAAGCAAATTTGCCAAAGGAGAATAGCTGGTTCCTGGAGTGCCCAGAACATAGGAGGCAGCCGCAGAGTTTTTCCTTCTGCTGGAAGGCACCCACCCCTAGCCCCCATATCATTTCTAACTTCCAAAATGTTAGCAACCATTGGAGATTCAGTTTAAATGCTTCCTCTCTGTCCAACTAATCATTTCTTTCACCATGCTCTAAAATCATGTTTGACTTGGCTGCCATTCAGAGTCTATTCTGTCTTGGCATAGAGTTTGTGGTTTCTGATAAATCCTTCTTTGACGGTGTTTCAAGGGGGTCAATAAATGTCAAATGAAAGAATGCGTGAGTGGGGGTTACAGAGATAGCACAGCGGTGAAGGCCCTGGCCTTGCACACAGCTGAGCCTGGTTCCATCCCTAGAACTGAATATGGTTTCCTGAGCACCCCCAAGAGTGATGCCTGAGCACTTACATCCTGTGCATCTCTCTGGCCCCAAAGAGGTGATCATTGCTACCTTCTTGTGATAGTTCCCTCAAAACTGGGAAACCCTGGGGCTGGAGCGATATCACAGCCAGTAGGGTGTTTGCCTTGCACTTGTATGCGGCCAATCCCCAGCATCCCATATGGTCCCCCAAGCACCCTAAGTGTAGAGCCAGGAGTAACCCCTGAGCATTGCTGGGTGTGACCCCAAAAGAAAAACAAAACAAAACAAAACAAATCCCAAACTCCAAAACACTGGCCCACACGTAACAGATGGCTAAGCAAATTGGAGATGCTTTTTCTCTCACAAAACATCCCAGCGGTCAGCAGTCAAGTGCTGCTGAGCTGTCTCAGCTCCACAAGCCTGCCCTACAACCAAGACCCAGAGCCCAAACCAATTGTACTGTTGCACTCCCATCCTCAATATGGATCTTGATTGTGCAGTCTCTGCTGAAGAAATGCATATATTTCTATGCCAGGGATCGAACCCAGGCCCTCCACCTGCAAGGTGAAGATCCTCCCACTGAGCCCCAGTCCTATTTTGCAGTCTTTGGGGGCTGCCGCCCGGCTTGCTATTGTGTCTGTGCTACAGTGATTTTGTTGCTCTTTCAGTCAAGCCTTCGTTCTCTCCTAGTATGGCTAGATCCCCACCCCAACCAGTTTTCAGTGTACAGGTCAGTGGCATCAAGGACACTTGCTTCAGGAGTGTTTGGAAACTTTTTGTTGTGCAACGATCACCACCATCCCGGTTCATCATCAATGTTGCCCATTTCCCTTGCGAGTGGGACCTATCACGTTGAGCGCCTGCCCTGCGGAACAGCTTGCACTGCCTCCTACATCGCTCAGCCGTCCGTGTGCTCGCAGGCAGCCATAGCCTGTGAGGGTCTTTCAGAGCACACGCTCCTGTGAGTGGCGAGGAAGCTGTTCGCCGCTGTTTGGCGCTTTGCAGATAGTGAAGCACATGGGGGCGGTGGCGGGGCTGGGGTCTTCCAGCCTGTGCCTTGGCAACGTTTCCAGGGCTGAGGTGTGGATTCCGACTTTCCATGAGAGCTGGGCAAAGCCACGGTGTGAGAAGACAAGGGGAGGTGGGGAAACAACGGGCCTCCCTCCCTGGCTCTGGCCGGTGAAGTGCATTTGAGCCCCTGAAGAGGTGGGGGGGAATCAGTAAGAGTCACTCTGGGCTTCCCCAACGTGAAGTGTCGGCCTGTGTCTGATTTTTGTGCGTTTTCCTTTGAACTTGGAAAAGAGGCAGCCTTGTTCTGGAGAGCTCTAGCTTGGGCGCAGAAGCCTTGAGTCATCTGGTGTAGACTCTCCCCTTGGCAATGAAGGCAGAAGCGGCAGCAGTGGCGGCATCAGACAGAAGCATCTGGAAAGAGTCTCTGTGAAGATCTGAAATTGGCCATGGTGGTTTTGAAGGAAGAAGCTACCGAAAATCAGTTTTCTCCACACACAGCCAGTGTCCTTGACTGACTCTGGGCTTCTGTGTGCTTGAGTTTGGCCCACACGTAACAGAGGGACACCCTGTCTCTATCACAGTCTTCCTCCTGCAGCCGATGGCCTCCATCTTTCAGCGGTCTAGTATCCAAGAATCAGATCCCCCTTATCAGAGGTTTAGGTCTGGCCCCTGGTTCCCAGGCCCTTCCTGTGAGCACCCACATTCCTGTGATTTCTCTGCATTGGTTCCTCATCCTTCCTATCTCAGCACCAACCGATCACATTCTGGAGACAACCCCTCTGTCCATTCCTGGCAAACCAGTGTGGCTGCCTCCATCACAACTGACACCCCACTCCCCCGCCTCCCATCATTTACAGAAGGTCTGCCTGGGGTCAAATGTCCACTTCAGTCAAGAGGAGGTAGGCGGGTCCCCTTATCCAGGAGGGCCCCCACATTCCATAGGCTGCCGTGGTTTCTCTGAGGAGGGTTAGGAGTTGGCCTAGCAATAATTAACCTCTCCAGTGAAAAGTGTAAGTGCATGAATGACTCCTAAGAAGGGAAGGGGTGGAGGTACTGTGAGTACAAGTGCAGTCACCAGATGTAGTAGCAAGAGCTGGTAGGAGACAAGACACCTGATTTCCATCCCTGAGTGATAACAGACTCTCAAACAAGTTTTCTTTATTATTATTTATTATTATTCAATCATCATAAGATACACAGATACAATGTTGTTCATGATTGGTTTCAGTCACATAGTGCTTCAAAACCCATCCCTTCAAGAGTGTACATTTCCCAACACCAGTATCCCATTTCCCTCCTACCTCACCATTCAGCCTACAGATACTCCTCTCTCTCTCTCTCTCTCTCTCTCTCTCTCTCTCTCTCTCTCTCTCTCCCCCCTTTGGGCATCATGGTTTGCAATACAGGTACTAAAAGGTTCCCATGTATATCTCTTTATCCTCCTTTCTACACTCAGTTCTTGTCCAGAGTGATCATTTCCAGCTATCATTGTTATAGTGGTCCCTTCTCTATCCTAACTGCCCTCCCCCAAACTTGTGGCATGATTCCAACCATCTTTCTGGCCCTGGTTTCTACTGTCCTTGAGCGTTAGTCTCATACTGTGCTGGCCTTTTATATCCCACAAATGAGTGCAATCATTCTATGTTTGTCCCTCTCCCTCTGACTCATTTCACTCAGCATGATACTCTCCATGCCACCCATTTGGATATATACAAATTTCATGACTTCATTTTCCCTGGTCACTGCATGGTATTGTATTGTGGAGATGTATCTGTAGTTTCTTTATCCAGTCACCTGTTCTCAGGCACTCCAGTTGTTGAACAATTTTTCTTTTTAGGCTCAGTTTCTCCATCTGTAAAATGAAGATCTGAGATGAAGCTTACTCCCTCCACTTCTGTTTCAAGCTTTTATCCTAGAGGGTAGTTACTTGCAAGCACATGAATATGGAGGATCTTTATCCACGAATTGGGATTCATATAAAATACGAGTGCTTTATGGGATATGAGTGTTACTTTGTGTGGATTTTGAATTGCTGTGCATGCTATGGTGCCAGAGACTTCATCTGAGTCCTAATCCTGTTTTACTCAACATCGTTTGAAAAACAGCTCATGGTGCTGGAGATTCGTCTCTAAGGCTATGTCCATCATGACATTGTTTAATAGTACAGGATGCTGCATTACCCAGCTTTGCTTTTATCAAAATTTCCTTTGGAGGGTCTCCTAAACGATGATGGTGATCAAACCTGGATTAAGTGCATTCAGGGTATGTGCCTCAGCCCATGTGCTAACTCTCTGGTCCCTGTTTCTAGCTGGTTAAAATGAAATGTTGGTGAGATTTCTTGAGTTAGACAATGATGAAGAAACATCACTAATTGTTCCAAAATTGTACAACATGGATCTGTATGAAGGAGACAAAATTGATGAACAGGTAGAACACGGTAAAGAGGAAGAAACGGAAAGTGATGAGTGACCAGAGCAGTTATAAATAAATCTTTCTCTTGTGGGAGGTGGTAGGGATACTCCCAAGCAATGCTGACACTTGCCCAACCAGCCCATCCAGGGTCTAGCAATACGATGATGCTTGGTGATGCTGGGCTTGGTCCATGAGGTGCTGGGAATCAAACTCAGGTCCTTGCCCCTGACCCCTGATAGACATCTCTGGATCACAAATGCATCTGTTTTGGGGGTGGGGTGCCACACCTTGTGGTGCTCAGGGCTTCCTCTTGGTTCTATGCTCAGGGATCACTCCTGGCTGACTCAGGGGACCATATAAAATGCTGGGGATCAAACCTGGGTTGACCATGTGCAAGGCAAATGCTCTACCCAATGTACTATGCTCCAGCCCATGAATACATCATTTCACCTCCTATGAATCCTTCCCCAAACTTTCTGCAGTCCCATGCATTCTTACAGTGTGTGTGTGTGTGTGTGTGTGTGTGTGTGTGTGTGTGTGTGTGTGTGTGTGTGTGTGTGTGTGTGAGGGAGGCCACTTTTCCCAGGGAAAACAGCAAGAAGCAAAGCTGGGATCTGGGATCCGGCTCCTCTTTCACCAGGCACAGAAACATGGCATCCTTCAGACCTAGGCCAGAGATCCACCACAGACTGTGCGGATACCGGCAGGCTCTGACGCCTCTCCCGTGCGCCAGCGTCTGTGGCCCTGAGGAGACAACCCGCCCAGCGCGTTCCTGCGGTTCTTAGCGTCCCTCGCAGAGCAGCGTCTGGGGCTGAGCTGCTCTCTTGGTGGCATTGAGGCTAACGGAGCCATATGGAGCCTGGGAACGGCTGCGGGTGGGGAGCAGCTGTGGAGATCAGGCCCTCATGTCACTGCCTGCTTCCTCCTGGGAGAATGGATTCCATTTCAGGCTGCAGCCAGTCACGCTGGGTGGTCGCTGCCTCCCGCCCACGGCAGTGCCACAGAGAACTACCCAGAAGGATGAGGGGAAGCAGCTCCCCGCAGGGGAAGCCGGCCCGGCTGAAGGGCTCTTCTCCCTCTCTCCTCGTTTCTTTGTTTTGTGGATGAGCACCACACCTGGAGGCACTCAGGGTTTACTCCTGGCACTGTGCTCAGGGATCACTCCTGGCAGCTTGTCAGGGCACCGTTTGGGGTGCCAAGGATTGAATCCGGATTGATAGCATGCAAATCAAGTGCTTTAAGAACCATCTCTCTGACCCCAGATAAGTATTTTTTTAAAAAAATTTTTGGTGTTGGTTGTTATTGCTTTTGTTTTTGAGCCACACCCCCAAGGGTGGTATCCAGGGATGATTTCTGTCTGTGGGCTCAGGAGTGACCCCTGGGGGTTCTGGGGTGGGGTGGGGAGCGTGTGCAAGGCAAGCGCTTCTCCTCCGGGTCTACCTCACCAGCTCTCCCTTGTTCCAGTCTCGGCAGGACAGATCTTGGTCTCCAGCGGGCCTCTGCCAAGCTCTCTCGAAGCTGAGCTGGTGAACCTGTGAGAGTGGTGGAGTGACATGTTTCCTCACTGAAATGTTTTACAGACACATCTTGACTCTATTTGAAGCCTTAACTATCAGTGTCTGTGAAGATGCAAAACAAACAAAACACAGAGTCCTCAAAGGCTGTCAATGCCCCTCCTCAGAGGCGGGCGGGCAGGCCCACCCTTCCAGCGGCTCCTGCACAGCTGGGCAGGCCCTGCGCTGAGATGTGGTTCTTCCTGGAGGAGAGATCACTGGGTCTAAGGACGAGGAACACATGGAAGCTACATGTCTTCCTTGAAGTGCTAGGTTGAATTCTAGAAGCTTCTCTTTGGCCTTCAGGCTTGGAGGTAGCTAATCCTCAGTCCCCAGGCAACACCTTTGGGGGAATGGGGGTGCTAACCTCCTCCAGACCTACCAAAGACTCAGGCCCCCAAGTATCCAAGGAGAAAGTTTACAGAAACATAATCAGTAAAAAAAATTATTCCTAGTAGTCTCTGAGCGTCACATGCTCTGTGCTCTCTAGTATTACTTCTTCAGATCCCTAGAAATAGACTGTTACCTCTCTCTCTCTGTGTCTCTCTCCCTGTCTCTCTCTCTCTTTCTTTCTATCTTCCTGTGTGTATGTATCTGTATCTTTGGTTTTGGGGCGACCCCCAGCTAGACTCAGGGGCCACTCCTGGCGTGGGGGGTTGCTGTCGGCAGTGTTTGTGAAGCCATGTGATGCTGGGGATTAAACCTGGGCTCCCTTATGCGTAACATGTGCTTCAGCCCATTGGACTCTCTCCCAGCCCTATTATTAGTCTTTTTAAAGAAACACAAACAAGGAAACTGAGGTTCAGAGAGGCTAAGCAGCTGACTCAACATCACTGCTGACAACTGGTGGAGACAGGATCTGAGTGCAGGAAAGACTCTTAACAACTGTCTGTGTGACCACACGCACACATATGCACTCACACACAGTGGTGTAGACAGTCCCCCTCTGTCATATAGAGATGATCTGTGTGACCCTCTCCTTGCTTCTGATTGCTACGAAAAGGATGGTGGGCACTTGCCTTAGAAAAATAGTTCTTGAACCTGGGGACACAGTTCAAGTGGTGAAGCACATGCCGAAGATGCATGAGGCCCTGAGTTTGATTGCTGGCAACCCTTTTCCACCCCTTGCTCCCCAACTCCCAGGCACCACATGACACTCCCCACCCCCAGCACTACTGGGTAGGGCCCTGGAGCACCGCTGGGCTGTGGATCCCAATCTCAGGCATCATCAAGCCTCATGGCTGTCGGGGCAGCAGAGAGAGCAGAAGGAGGAGGAGGGAGAGGCAGCTGATCTGGAGCCCGAGAGTGGTTTGAGGTCTTCTGAAGACAAGCGTGGGGAGAAGGAATGCAGGTGACTGCAAGAGGCAGACAGTAACCTTTGGCCAGAGAACAGGACCCTCCGCCAAGAGCCTGAAAGAGCCTGGGAACAAATCTCCCTCCAGAGCCTCTCTGCGGACAGTCAGCTGCTCTGTGAGCGTCACTGTTGGCCTCTGTGTTCCCGCTGCAACCCAAGACGGATGCACACGCACACAAAGGCGCCTGGGCAGAAAGGAGCTACTGTCCATGCTGACCCAGCCTGCGCAGAGCCCCAGGCCCTGGGGAGACTCTGGCTGTGACCTAAATTCCTGTTCCATCCCAGAAACATGCAATTCAGTGAGGGAGAAACAATTCTGCGCCCCCGCTGCCCCCGCCCCTGCAACAACCATGGAGACCATGATCGATCAGCCACCCTCTCCCTGGGCAGACAACCTGGCTGGAGAACAGAGAGGGGGTGTGAGGAGTGGGGGTCCTGGTGGGGGTACTGACTCCACAGCCAGTGCTGGGCCTTTCGTGCAGGAGTCATTCAAAAACCCTTTAGCAAAATAAGATTTCCTGCCACAAGGCTGTGGGCTCAGATGACCTACTTTTCTGTTTCTGAGCTCAATCATTTATGAAACTAAGGTGCTGAGTTCGCCAGACAGTAGGAAGCACAAGCAAGCGCCGGGTCCAAGTGGCTCAAGTCACGCAATAGCAGCCCTCCTCCAGAGAGCCTGCCTGCCCGCTCTCGCTCTTTCGTCCTCTTCCTCTCCTCCTTCCTTTCTCTCTTTCTTCCTTCCACCCTTCCCCTCTCTTTCTTTCCTTCCCTTCCTTCCCTTCCTTCCTTCCTTCCTTCCTTCCTTCCTTTCTTCCTTCCTTCTTTCCTTCCTTCCTTCCTCCCTTCCCTCCCTCCCTCCCTCCCTCCACTGGCCTTCCTTCCTTCCTTCCTTCCTTCCTTCCTTCCTTCCTTCCTTCCTTCCTTCCTTCCTTCCTTCCTTCCTTCCTTCCTTCCTTCCTTCCTTCCTTCCTTCCTTCCTTCCTTCATCCCTCCCTCCTTCCCTCCCTCCCTCCTTCCCTCCCTCCCTCCCTCCCTCTCTCCCTTCCTTCCTTCCTTCCTTCCTCCCTCCCTCCCTCCCTCCCTCTCTTCCTTCCTTCCTTCCTTCCTTCCTTCCTTCCTTCCTTCCTTCCTTCCTTCCTTCCTTCCTTCCTTCCTTCCTTCCTTCCTTCCTTCCTGCCTTCTTTCCTTCCTGCCTTCCTTTCTTCTCTCTTTCTTCCTTTTCATTCTTTCTTTCTCACATCTGGTTATACTCAGAGCTTATTCCAGGCTCTGCACTCAGGGATAACTCCTGGTGGTGTTTGGAGACTCCTGGCCGGACCATATGTGGTGCCAGGGATAGAATCAGAGTCAGTCACATGCAAGGCAAGCACCTAAACCCCTGTACCATGGCAAGCGTCTAACCCCCTGCAATCTTGCTGTTCATCTAAGAAAGTAAAACACACTCAGGGTCAGTTCTGATTCTCCTTTTCTCAGGTCTCCCAAGCCTCATCTCCCACTGCAATCTTGCTGTTCATGTAAGAGAGTGAAACACTCGGGGTCAGTTCTGATTCTCTTTTGCTCGGATCTCCCAAGCCATGCTCAGGAGTGTTGAGGATTCACCCCCAGCCATGCTCAGCCAATCAGGCTAGAAGGTTCAATGCTGGTAAGGCCCACAGGGCACCTCGACGGTGTTCTGTGGTCTCTGGAGTTACATGGCCCAAGAACCCTACCCACTGTACTAACTATATTATGTCTCTGGCCCCAAGGCTCAGGTTTACTCCATCCTGAATCCTTCCCATGCCTTAACTTCCGGCCCAAGTCTCTGCAGCAGTGCCTCTGAGCAGCAAACGTGGCTGAGCCAGAGCTGGCCTTCAGCTGTCCTCCCCCGTACATCTGCCTGTTTCCCACCTTTAAATCTAATGAGAGGAGGGAGGGAGTCTCTGCCAGGGAGGCAGTCACTGCCAGGACCCCCCACCTTCTTCCCCCGGGACCCAGTCTAAGTCTTGAATAAGTGGGCATGCTGGTGACCTGCTCTGTCTGTCTGTTTTCCCTCTCCAGTGCCCGGGTGCATGGTGAGCTCTTGCGCTAGTTTCCCAGAGAACTCCTATGTGGGGGAGCGGTGAGGTCACTGAGGGGTCCTGCTTCTCTTTGCCACCTCCCCATCCTGACCTGCCCTCCCCACAGTCTGCTGGGAGAGAAGCCATGTGGCATCACTTTCGCCCGATTTGGGGGAGGGGATTCTTTATGCGTTTTCAAAATCATGAAGGGTTTCGAGACACATCTTTGAGAGCAAAACCAGCAGAGTGCTGCTTTACCACACTGTTCAGTCCTGGCTTTGCATTGGGTTTTATTTTGCCATTGGAGAACCTGATGGCCTTTCCTCTGGAGTGTGGTCAAGGTGAGTATGGCTGCCGTGTCCCAGGTAGAGCAGGGAGATTTTAGAAAGAGGAACTGGCACTTTACTACCCTTTAAAGAAAGGGGACGGGCAGTTGATCATACATATCACACACACACACATTTCCACAAAGCAATATATTCCTACCACACTGTGTTCAATCAAATGTCTTTTTAACAAATATACAACTATGTTCATTTCATGTCCCACAAAAGTTTTCTGGCAACCTCCAAAAACTTAGTACTTGTGGTTTTAATGTCACTTTTTATTCATCTCTTTGAACTATAATCATTTCAAAATTATAACTTTTAGCTGAGTCTGTGGATTGGTGGCTGAAAACAGGAAATTTGATGTGTACATTGAAAAAGTAGTGAAAAAACAAGCAAGAAAACTCAAGAAAAGTCCTAACTCGCCATCATTGGTGACTGGGAATGACTATGGCTCCCAGGTTCTCTCTGAGGACTTGCCAATAACACAGGACATGGTGACTCAGCAGCCTGGTAAGCGAACACAAACATGGCTGATCTAGAATCTGGGGCTCTATATGGATGTCCACACAGCCGAAAATTCAAGCAATATCACAGACTCACAGACTGAACTAACGAAATTCCATATCTGGGCAAGATGGTCTATTCCAGAGAGCAGCAATAACCCCACCTAACTCCCACAATCTACTCTGAGACCTGGATATTCACCCCTGAGGAAGAAATAATGAAATTCCTTTTCTATCCAAACTGACTTCATGACTCACTAGAGCCATAGGATCCTCATTAACAACATCTTTTGGCATCATGCCGCATCCACAGAACTGAGTCATCAGAAAACTTTTTAAGACTGCTGCATCCTGCATTTGTGTACTTCTCTATGCCTTAGTTTGGATCAAGGGGTGGAATACAGATGTATAAGTCAGTCAAGAAATGTCCCCTCCAATATCTCTATCCCCGAGATTGCTTTTGAAATCCTCTATGTTATCTAAGAGAAGTTCAGGTACCTCCACCTCATTGAAAATAGAGAACTTAGAGTTCATGTTTCAATCAACCAACCAAGGGCAACATTAAAGCCACAGGGAGCTATTCAGACACATTAATCCCAGAATACATGGTTAGTGCAGTCATTTCAGTACTTGCTGATTCAATATCATATTCTGTTTACCTCGGTCCGACATCCTTATGGTTAATTCATGTACATATCTTCAAGTTTTCTATTGATCATTTAAAAATATATATTTATTTCTGGGGATGGATCAATAGTACAGTGGGTAGGGCATTTGACTTACACACGACTGACCTAGTTTTGGATCTCAGGTATCCCATAGTTCCCTAAGCATCACCAGGTGTGGTACCAAATTCCTTCCCCCCAAATTATTTTTTTGGGGGAAGATAAACTATTTTCTCCTGAAAAAAAATTTGTGCTCTTCCCTTAGGGGATGGTAACATTTGAACCATAATGTCTAGAACTGGAATTTGGAACTATTGTCAGAATGAAAGCTTGCTATTGAGTGACAAGCCAAATAAGAAATGGAAGTTGCTTTCTCAGTCTTTTCTTGGTGTCCCTTATTAGCAGAACCTAAAGTGGAACCACCTAGCAAAAGAAAGAGAAGTGCTTTGGGGAGTATCAGCCAAGGCACAACCTCAGGCTGGATTTGAAGCTTAGTCACAAAAGCCCAATAAATAGCAGAGTTTTTATTTTTTTTTAAAAAAACTGATTACCAAAAGAATAAAATGGCATCATAAAATTGTGCCTGATCCATGATAAGTGCTCAAAGTCATTTGGGAGTACCATCAGTTGAGATAAGCATCACAGTCTTCCTTAATTTTGCAGATGTGGTATATTACATACATTGAACCATCCTTGCATTCTGAGAATAAGTTCAACTTGCTAATGTTTTGTAATACTTTTAGGATATGTTAAATTTGGTTGAAAATTTCAGAGCGAGAAAGAGAGAGAGACTATCAGGAGGGAGACTATCCAGGTGGAAAGCATAACTAGATAATTTTCTGACCTACTTGTTCAGACAGTCATAGCCAGTTTTTGCATTTGTATGCTGTTTATAGAAAGTGATCACTACCTTTCTCTTTCCATTATCCTCTCAATTGCAAGTACATACTACATAGGCCCAATGGGAGAAAACAAACAGTGATTTAGAAGAGGGATTTTGAAGAAAGACAGGTTAGGAGCCTGAAGAGAAATACTAGGTGATCAGAATTTCATGATTAATGAAAAAATCTGACAGTCCTGGACCTCTGATCTGGCTCAGTGGGAAAAGGTCAGTGCACTCATTGCTACACCACCCCAGCCTGCTTGTCAAGGACACACCAGGGAAGGTGTCCCAAGGATCACCTGCTTCTTTCCCTGTGCTTGGTGCTGAGTTGGAGATATGAGCTTTGTCCTGTAGCCAAGAAAGCCCTTGGGTGATGGTGGAAGGTAGGGAGTTCTCTGTGCTCTTAAGAATCCTTGAGATTCACTTGATGCAGGGTTGCCCAAAATTTCTTTTTTTCTTACTTAAAAAAAACTGAATCACAGTGAGATACACAGTTACGAAGTTGTCCAGGATTGGATTTTGGTCATATAATGTTCCAACAATGGTCCTTTTACCAATGTACATTTCCCACCAGCAATGTCTCAGTCCCCCTTCACTGCCCCCTGCCCCTGCTGCACCTTCTCTAGGGCAGACACTTTTCTTCTCTCTCTCTCTCTCTCTCTCTCTCTCTCTCTCTCTCTCTCTCTCTCTCTCTCTCTCTCTCTCTTACCTAAAATTTCTGATTATTAGTTCCATAGGGCAGTGACTCTGCTTGAAAATTTTGATTCAAGTAGGTCTGAGTTGGGAATTTAGATTTTGCCTTTTATTTTGATTATTTATTTATGGTTTTGGAGCCACACCCAGCTGTGCTCAAGTGTGCTCTGACTCTGAGCTCAAGAATCACTCCTGGTGGGGATCAGGGGACTATATGTTAGTGCCAGGGATTGAACCTGGGCTGGTGGGTGCGTGGCGAGCACCTTATCTGCTGTACTATCACTCTGGTCCCTTTTAATTTTTTTTTTTAATTTTTGGGGTGAGCTGTACTCAGGGGCTATTCCTGGCTCTGTGCTCAGGAGTGACCCCTGGTGTTGCTCAAGGGACCATATATGGAGCTGGGGACAGAAACTTTGTTAGAGCAAAAGCAGCCTCACCTCCTGTACTACCCTCCAGGCCCCTCAAAGTTTGTCTTTTATAAGGTGGCCTAGTGATCATCATCAGGGAGGTTTGGGAAGCTCTCTATGTGGCAGGAGGGGATCTTGTCCCCTGGACCTCCATCTAACACTGCGAAAGAGGGCATACACAATATTCAGCCTCTGCAGAGAGACACATGTGCATATGATCTATTTATCCAAGAATGGTGGAAGCTTTCTCAGAGTTGGGATGGGCTACCTCCCCCCACCTTCCAGTACTTCTTGAAGTCCGGGTAGTCATGCCCACACCCAAAGTCACTGCCCAGTTGAAAAACGTAACTCCAGCTAAACTGCCCAGTTAAAAATTCTAGATTTCCGGGAGGCTGGAGCAATAGCACAGCGGGTAGGGAGTTTGCCTTGCACACAGCTGACCTGGGTTTGATTCCCAGCATCCCATATGGTCCCCCAGCACCACCAGGAGTAATTCCTAAGTGCAGAGCCAGGAGTAACCTCTGTGCACCGTTGGGTGTGACCCAAAAGAAAAAAATATTCTAGATTTCCGGGAGCTGGAATGATAGTACAGCGGGTAGGGTGTTTGCCTTGCATGTGGCAGACCTGTGTTTGATTTCCAGCATCCCATATGGTCCCCTGAGCACCACCAGGAGTAATTCCTGAGTGCAGTCAGGAGTAATCCCTGTGCATTGCCAGGTGTGACCCAAAAAGAAAAAAAAAATTCTAGATTTCCTAGAATGACATGCCCAAACTCTGTAACACTGATATCCCAGTCATACTACACTACACCAGATTGGATGGGATGTAATGTAGAAGTCAACCAATCTTGACTAAAAAAAAAAAATAATAATAACATTAACCCAGAAAGCTTAACTTGTAACAACAGCACAGTGATTCCTCAGATAAGAACTTATGCCCTCATGGTGAGATACAACAATTTTCACTACTTTTCTTCTAAGGAAATAATTTTTGATCATTCCATTTGCAACTTATTAGTAATAAGCAATACAAACTAAATATTGTGGACCTGCTATGGGGGCAGGCCTGAGAGGTGGTTGGGAAAACTGGAGACAACGGCGGAGGGAAGGTGACAGGGGTGGTGGGATACGTTTTAGAACTTGAATGCCTGTAACAAATCATCATGAACAATGTTGTAAACCACAGTATTTAAATAAAGTGGAAGGCAGGGGGGAAGAAAGAAAAAAAAAAATAAAAGAAAGGTGGAAGGTCACAGCTCCTCTGTGGGGGAGGACGTTTCAGGGGCTGTTTAGAAGTCCCGTAGTTCATGCTGTTGAAGAGCAAGTCTTCCTTCCGTCCACAGGCTGGGGGTTGCTGGCCAAACAGCAGGCTGGAGAATGCTGTGCTTTCTTACCCCTGAGACCACGCGCCTGCTCACAGCTGAGCCTCATTCAGCCTCTGCCAATAAGGCGGGGCCTGGGAAAGACTCTGCCGTGTCTTTCCTCTCCCACAGCTGGAATTATTCCCCAGCTGCTGAAAGGAAAAATAAAAAATACCCCCCAAAAAATCTCACACATAGCTATCCAGAAAAGAACAGGACCCCCACCCCCTGCCCTCACCTCCCCTGCCTCCAGGGCCCAGAGAGAGTGCCCGGGAATTGGGTGTGTCTGTTCTAAGGATTCTTCAGTTGAGAAGAAAAGCACAGATAGTAGGAGATGGGGGCACCTGCCTTCCTTCCAGTGACCTGACTTGGTGGGAAAAGTGGGTTAGGCCCCTGAGCACGTGGAGTGGCGGTGGGGGAGGGGGGCGTCTCCCTACACGCAGAGAAACCGCGGGGTCCACACTTTTCATTTCTACAATCTGGCTGTGGCAGGGTGCAGAGGGGCCGGGAAGTCGCACCTCCCGGAAGAGGAATCAGAGGGCTTGTTGTTGACCCGCGGGATAGAGGCTCTGGCTGCTCAGCGCCTATGAGAAAACGTCAGGCTTCACTTGGCAGACCTTTACCCTTCTGAGCCAAGTTCACAGGCCCCTGTGTGTCATACCCTGTTAACCACAGAGGCCCAAAGTTCTTCCATCGCTAACCCCCGCCTGTGATTCCTCTGCTCGGCTCCGAGCCTGCATCATCCCCGGTCCCGGGACAAAGCGGAGGCAGCATGGAGCCGGGCAGCCGCGGAGCTGAGGACTTCCCACTCAACATGTTCTCCGTCACGCCCTACACACCCAGCACCGCCGACATCCAGGTGTCAGATGACGACAAGGCAGGGGCCACCTTGCTCTTCTCGGGCATCTTCCTGGGCCTGGTGGGCATCACTTTCACCATCATGGGCTGGATCAAATACCAGGGTGTCTCCCACTTTGAATGGACCCAGCTCCTGGGCCCCATCCTGCTCTCTGTCGGGGTGACGTTCATCCTGATAGCCGTGTGCAAGTTCAAAATGCTCTCCTGCCAGGGCTGTAAAGAGAGCGAGGAGAGGGTCCCGGACTCGGAGCAGACGGCAGGGGGACAGTCGTTTGTTTTCACAGGCATCAACCAACCCATCACTTTCCACGGGGCCACAGTGGTGCAGTATATCCCTCCTCCTTATGGCTCCCCTGAGCCCATCAGTGTCAATACTGCCTACCTGCAGCCTGTGGTGAGCCCCTGTGGTCTCATACCACCTGGAGGGCCGGTGGTGGCCACGCCCAGCCCTCCACAGTACTACACCATCTACCCTCCAGAGAACGCCGCCTTCGAGGGGGACCAGGACTGCTATTCCCTCAGGGAGAGCAGAAATGACAGGTAAGGCATATTCATGGCGGGGAGGGGAGGGGCTCCTCTTCTAGAAGACACAGCCGTGCTCCCCCAGCTGTGCTGGCTTTGCAAGGAAGGGGGCCAGAGAAGGGGCGTCAGGGGCCTGCGGCCAGCATGGGGCTCTGAGATCCGGCCATGGCCCCACCATCTGCTGTGTGTTCTGCTCATGTTTCAGGGCTGAGCAGTTAGCAGCGACGCCACTGGACCATGAGGACTTGGCCTGCTTCTCTCCTCCCCGCTATGAGGAAATATACTCGCTGCCTCGCTAGACACTCCTGGACGCCTGCGAAACAGTCTTGAAAGTCTCATTGCTGGTGGCTACAGAGATGAGACAGCAGAACAGTCCTGATTCCACACTCCAGGGGTGCCAGGAGGGAAGAGAGGGGGCAGCATGTCTCCAATGGGGAACTGCGAGGTTGGGGTAGAGAAATTCCCTTCCTGGCTAGTTAGAAATCCTCTGCATTGCAAGCAGGAATTTCACCTGCAACCTCACCCCCTTTTTGGGAAAACACAGTGTCTCAATGTGACCTCGAACCATCCCCGGGAAGCGTGTGACTGCTGTCCCTTTGGGGGATGTGAAGGGAGAGAAGAGGGAAGCAGGAGAATAAATACAGGCTCAGTGGGAGGGTTCCCTGTTCTCAGTCCCGAAAAGCATTTGTATATCTCCACTTGATTGCCATCTGGTATCTCTAGAGTAATCTGGATGTCTTCAAGGCTGCGAAAATAAATAACGTGGAATAAAATAGCATGCTGTCTTCTGTTACAGGTCTTGGCTGGCTAAGCCACACAAAATGAATACTGGGACGATGATGGGGATAAATCAGAAGTTCTCACTGGGTGCCGGTGACTGGTCATTGCTGTCATCTCTGGCAGGGCAGTGGCTGGCACTCAGCTCAGGGCCGTGGTGGGTTTGGCCCATGGCTGGCAGAGCTCCTGGACCTCTCTGAGCAACCTTTTGACTTTAGGTTGACCTTGGGACCATTCACTACTTTCGGACTAGCCAAGAGCACCCTCTTGAATGAAGCAGGCAGGACAGAGTTGTTCAGAGCAGAGTTGAATTAGGCAGAACAGAGTGGGAAAGCCTGACTCAGGGGAAAGAACACGTTTGAGACAGCTTGTCATCATCTTTATGAAACACTTCTTGGGTGGCCGCAACATCTGAACCTGGACTGTGACATAAACAGTGTCTTCAGGATCTCAGGATCCTGAGCAGACTTTAGGGTCTTTAGGAGATCATTGAAACCATCAGGGAGGAAGGAGAATCTTTCCTTAGGCTACAAAGGTAAGGGTCTGCCCATCGACAGTGAAGATTAGTTCCTCCCAAAGGAAGTCGGGACCTAGCTATGGGGGTGTGATTTGTCATTGTGTTTGTATATGGAGTGATCTTCCCCCCCCCTCCACTAACTTTTATCAGAAGTATCTAGTTTTGTTAGAATACAATAGAAATAAACTTTGCGTATTATTGTGATATGCCTATCACATCTCATGGGAAAACATTTTTGTAAGAGAATTAATGATTGAAGATAATGGGAAGATATGGTTCAGCTCACAGATACCAGTTTCTCATTGTTCACATTCTTGAAATAATGGATTCCTAGCTGAGAGCTAAAGCCAGTGGCTGTGGAGATATGGCAGATGCTCCCAGGGTTCGCAGCAGATAACATGCAGTTCTTTTCTTCTTGTTTTTCTTTTTTTCTGGTTTTGCGACAATACCTAGCAGTGCTCAGGGGTTACTCCTGGCTTTGTTTTCAGAAATTGTTCCTGGCGGGGCTGGGGGATGATATGGGATGCCAGGTGTCAAAACTAGGTCAGCTGGGTGCAAGACAAGCGCCCTATCTGCTGTACTATCTCTTCAGCCTGATATTAATGTTCTTTCACTTTCCTTCTTGATCCTTTTCCCTCCACTTCTTCACTCACCTCGCCATTTTATATTCATTGTTTGGAGTTCTAATGAGCATCATAGTTAGCTTGAAGAGGAAATGATGTTAGGAAAAGATTACCTATGGGGCAGGGAGGGCAGGTGATGTCTGGGATACCAGAAGTTCCAGAGGTGGGAAAATAAACCTCAGGGATTTTTTTGCTCCAAAAGCCAGATTCATCCACACCTCCATCCCTGTTTCAAGATGGTGGGTTAGGGTGAGGGAAGAGAAGACATGCTAATTCTAAAACTAGGATTTCTATGATTACCCCATTTTTAAAAAAAGCATTAATTGGGGCTAGAGGGAGAGTACAGGGGTTAAGGCACTTGCCTTACATGTGGCAGTCCCCAGTCTGATCCGTGGATCTCTGTCACAACATTGGGTTCACAGAGCACAAGTAGGAGAGATGGGCAAACCAGGTGTGCCCCCCAAACATAAAACAAAAAATTGCTAACCTAGAGGTAATTTCTACCTCCAAAGACTGTGCATTGGAGGTGCTCATTTAGGACTCATGGTGGGAGGAAGACCAGCAATAGGAAGGCAACAAGAAACTGCTCATTCGTCAACACTGATTAAGCATCTGTTCTGTGTCAGGACCCAGCCAGGAAGTGGGGAGTACTATACTACCAATCAGGGGTGCTGGGGTGTCAGCTCCTGCCTTGCAAGCATAAGGTCATGAATTCAATCCCCAGAGCCCCCTTGGGTGTGTCATAGCCAGGACTGACAGTTCTGCCATTTGGGACCATAGCATCACAACAAAGCATCTCTCCGTCCATCTGCATCCTGTTGTAGGTGAGCAACACAACTAGAAAGTGCAAGCCCTGTGGTACCTCACAACCACCACCACTGTTGGAGAGAAGAAAGGCAGGAGGGAAAAAGGGAAGAAAGAAGGAAGGAAGGAAGGAAGGAAGGAAGGAAGGAAGGAAGGAAGGAAGGAAGGAAGGAAGGAAGGAAGGAAGGAAGGAAGGAATGAATCAGTGTTGGGATTAAAAACATGCTTTTTCTTTTTTAAGTATATTTTAGAGGCTTTTCTAAATTTACAGGTATAGGAAAAATACATACATGAAAAGAATGAAAGATTTAAAGGGAGTATTTAATGGAGATATATCTGTTGTAAAATAGTTTCTAGTCTGGCACCATCTGATGACAAAACCAGGTAGAAACCCAAAACAAAAACAATTAAGAATAAAAAAGACTCAGCTTTCTCCTTCTAAAGTGGTCAAGCCTCTTAGTCTCTAGTAAAGGGAACTCAGAGGTTATTGACTGGTCACATCTTATCAATGAGTCTCAAATCTCCTCAGGTTAAAACCCAACATATATATATATATATATATATTTTACATGTCCATAGCTCTACCTTTGAAGGTCCATATGTAGAAGTGTGTGAGCAAGTGTGTGTATGTATTCACCTACACTCCTTTCATGTTACTGAACATGATTTATGCATTTCTTGCCCACTTACTACTTGTAAATCACATAGAGTTTTATGTCCTAAGCAGTCAGCAGTTGGTTATAAAGTCAACAGAGAGCTGTACTAAATAAACCGTTCCAGACTGCTCTCAAGAATTGATGGCAGATCAGATCGTGAAGACAAGTCCTCGAACCAGCCTCTCACCTGCCTCTGGGACTCTATGCAGCGCTCAGAGAGAGGAACTGTGTTTGTCTTGAGCATTTAAGAAGATTAATAACTAGATGAGCTGGCAAGGAAATCAATTTTCTAGGTTCCAGAAGTTTTCTTCTAACCAAGAATTTGTCCTCCAGCACAAAACCTAACACATGTGTAAATCATAGACTCAAATATGTGTCCTGGAGCCGGTGCTTACACTCAAGGGGCAGAGAAAGAAGCTGATGTACGAAGATGAAGTCTTTCCTGTTGCAGCCTTCCACTCAGGAGTTTAAAGAACAAAGGATTTTTCTTTATTTCTTTTTTAAAAGGGGACATGTGTATATATTTTTTTGTTTCTTAATTAATGAGCTATCTTTTGAAGAATACACTGAAACTCTGATAATCATTTCTGGGGCTGAGGATGGGAAATTCAGCTTTCATTGTATTATGTTTTAATTAATGAGTCTTCAAAACTGTGTTCCTCTATTCTCTATTTATATGATGAAATGTAGAATCAAAAAAAAGAAAAGGAATTAGCCCCTTTACATAGGCATATGTTATCTTTTGATTCCCAGAACAAAATATTTTCCTAGTTACAAGATACATAGATACAAATGTGAGGTATATGTCTATATCTATATATATACGTATACATATATATATCGATGTGAATGCAAATGCTGCTGTAAAATAAATAACCCTCCTGAGTTTTGGGAGCCCCATAGGAGATTGTTGGTTAAGGGGCCATCAGTTTAGTGCGAACCCTGAGGATGCAGTGCTGCTTAGGTCCTGAAGTTCTGCAAATACCAGGGCCAGCCTGGAAGTGCTGGGTATCTTCAGGGCTGGGAGTTGAAATAGGGTTGGAGGGCCAGAGTGTTCATCCAGCAGGTAGGGCACTTTCCTTATATGCGGCTGACCCAGGCATCAATCCCTGGCATCCCATATAGGTCCCCCAAGCACCGTCAAAAGTAATTTCTGAGTGCAGAGCCAGGAGCAACCCCTTAGAATTGCTGGGTGTGACCCAAAATTGAAAAAAAAATGAAATAGGGTCAGATACATACTAGGCATATATACCCTAACCACTGTACTCTCTCTTAGCCCATAATTAGCATTTTTACATGAATGCACACAGAGTTTGGGGTCACATATATATATAATTTTTCCACATATATACATATACATACATATTTGTTGTTGCTAAAGTTCTCTACTGGCTAATGTCCAATGCTAGTTAAATACTATGTTAACCAGGCCAATGTAATAGCAAACGTGTATGTGCACACGTGCACTCTCACACACACACACTTATATAATTTGATTCAACATAGTTCTTTCTTTGATAATTTTCTCAACTCAGTCTCCACCTTCACACTTGCAAAAACTGTTCAAACCAAATAGCAATTCAGTTCTTACCCCAGAGCCACGACTCTGTCCCTTCAGTATCTAACTGAGAATAACCTGAGTTTGAAGGTGCAGTTGAAAAGATTCACTGGATGGGATTGAGAGAATCCTGGCTCCCTAGCTGACCCCTCACACCTCCCCTGGTCCTGCTTCTGATATGAGCAGAAGGGCTGAGAGTTCTCTCTTCCTGAGCTGGTTGAATTCCACTGAAGTAGGGGAAGGGAGGCTTGGTCCCTGAACAAGAGTCCTGAAAACATCTGTAATTTTTTAGTAAGAATGGATCACAGGAGCTGGAATGATAGCACATCGGGTAGGGCATTTGCCTTGCACACGGCTGACCTGGGTTCGATTCCCAGTACCCCATATGGTCCCCTGAGCACCGCCAGTAGTAATTCCTGAGTGCAGAGCCAGGAGTAACCCCTGAGCATTGCCAGGTGTGACCCAAAAAGCAAAAAAAAAAAAAAAAGGATCACAAAAGACCCTCTAGTAGGGGCTGGATCAATAGGACAGTGAATAGGGCACTTGCCTCGTACTGACCTATCCTGGTTTGATCCCCGCATCCCATACGACTCCTTGAGCACCACTAAGAGTGATTCCTAAGCGCAGAGTCAGGAGTAACCCTTGAGCATCACTGAGTGTGGTTATGAAGCAAAACACAAACAAAAGATGTTTTAAAAACCCTTCCTACACGGTCTAAGTGAGCAGGTTCAGACTAGAGTGTGTCTGAATCTCAGAACAGCCCCTCAAAGGTCAATGAGCTCTTTCTTTCAGATTGGCTTGCTAATCTCTGTGCTTAAGTTGCTCTGACTTTCGAGGTCTTATTCCACTATCCTCAAAGTCAAAGACAGTAGTGAGGCACCATGGATATTCGGATTTGTAGATCTGGCCCACATTTTCTCGAAACCAAACAAAGCGAGTGTGTGTCTGTTAAGAAAACGCTTCCCATGTGACCATTATATATCATGCAGTCAGTCATACAGGAGTTAAAATGCCTTCGGCATACAACACAGGCCAATAGGTTTTAATGTAAGGTTACAAAATATTTCGTGATATGATTTCATCTTCCACATTCCATTGAGCCCTTCAAAAATGACTGCATGAGGCCTGGAGAGAGTACAGGGGACAAGGTGCTTGCCTTGAATATGGTGGCAGACCCCAGTTTGATACCCGGCAAATATAGTCTTTCTGTGCTCAAGGGACTTTCATATAGTGAGAGTCTATATGAAAGTCCCTTGAGCACAGAGCCAGGAGCAAGCCCTGAGCACATCTGGGGCCCAAAAACCAAAATTAAAGTGAAATAAAATAATTTAAAGCCACATGAGCTGTGGGGTAGTATCAAAGAATAATATTTACAATTATTTGAAAATCTTTAAAAATACTTCTGGATTTTCCAAGTCTGTATCAGTATAAGGCCAGATTCTCTTCATATAATTCAACCCAAACCACCTATAGGAACAGGTTAAATACAGAAACAGTTATGAAATTTTAACTTTTTTTTTGTTAAGTAGGATTTTATTTTTTCCATTTTCTTGACCCTCCCCAAAAGTGCTCAGGAGGCTCTGGGGTCCTCCCAGTGATTCTCGGCCGACTGGACTGGCAGTTCAATGCTAGAACCCAAGACCTCCGTGCTGCTCAGGCCCCGGAGGACCAGGGATTACCTGAGCCGGCCCAGCAGTGTGATCCCAGTAATACAATGGATTGAATCCCAGCCGGCTGCATAGAGGACAAATGCCTTAAGCCTTGGACCCTCTTTTGATAAAAAGGATTTTTTTTTAATTGCAAAAACAGAAAACCTCTCTTTTTTGGTGGGCTCTTAAAAAGTTTCTTTTTCACTTTTTCCAATATTTTTTAGACATAATTAACAAATAAATGGTAAGATACTTAATGTGTAGGGCTAGACGTGCAGCTAAGCAGTAGAGCATTTGCTTTACCTGTGTTAAGTTCTCGGTTCCATCCCTGACAATGAAAATAAATAAGATATTTAAAGAGTATAGGGTGATTATTTAATCACTGTCATCCCGTTGCTCATCGATTCGCATGATTGGGCACCAGTAACATCTGGAACAATGGCACAGCGGGTAGGGCATTTGTCTTGCACACGGCCGACCCGGGTTCGATTCCTCTGTCCCTCTTGGAGAGCCCGGCAAACTACCGAGAGTATGCCTCCCGCATGGCAGAACCTGGCAAGCTACCCGTGGCGTATTTGACATGCCCCAAACAGTAACAATAAGTCTCATAATGGAGAGGTTACTGGATTATTTAATATATGTATTATAATTGGGGGGTGGGAAAGTTTGGACCATAACTGGCAGTGTTCAGGGCTTACTCCAGGCTCTGTGCTCAGGGGTCATTCCTGGTGATACTTGGGGGACCAAATGTGGTGCCAAAGAACAATACAGAGTGTGTGCATGTAAGCAAGTGCCATAACCCCTGTACTATGTCCTTGACCTCTGTTTTATATATTTTTATTGTTTTATGAAATAAAGAGGACTGGAGCGATAGTACAGAGCATAGGATGTTTGCCTTGCATGCGGCTGACCCGGGTTTGATTTTGTCGTCCCTGTCAGAGAGCCCGGCAAGCAACCGAGAGTATTCCCGCCCGCACAGCAGAGTCTGGCAAGCTACCCGTGGCATATTCGATATACCAAAAATGGTAACAAGTCTTACAATGGAGACATTACTGGTGCCCGCTTGAGCAAATCTATGAACAACGGGATGACAGTGCCACAGTGCTTCTGAAAAAAGAACAAATTTTTATTGTCTAGAAATATATGTAAGTCCCCCCACAAAGATGCTATTTTCTCATTTGTCCATCTTCTTTCTCAACACCTTTGATATGACGGATTATTGTGTCTTATTAATGTTTCACCCAGGTGTCCAATGCTCCATCTCAGCATTCTTCTGTGTGTACAAGCTGCATGTTCATATAGCCACATTCATACACCAGGCAGCCCTGTGCTCCATCCTTACTCAAGTTTCACTATTACTGTTTTCCCTGCTAATTCACTGAGAAAAGGTTTGGGATTGAGGAGTCTATCATGGGCCTCCGGGCAAATGGTGCTGGTGACTCATCCCCAACCCAGCTGTCACTGTCCCTCATGACTGGACTAGCCACTGCAGAATCTGAGCCGTTGGAGCAGGAAGAGAACCTGTGCTATAAGTTTTGAACACATATTTTCTATTTTTATTTTCATTTCTAACATAGTAACTCTGGATAGCTATTACTCATACAAACAAAAGCTCTTTAGATTTTTCAATAAGTTTTAAGGATTTCTTAGATCCAAAAGTTTGAGAACAACTGGCCTATATTATTGAGTGTGTGTGTGGTATGTGTGTGTGTGTGTCTGTCTGTCTGTGTGTATTTACCTATTAAAAAGATACACTTCCCATATTCCTTTAAAAATAACTTTGGCCATAGGATTAAGTTCTTCCTCATGGGAAATAAGTCAGAGTTTATGCCAGAGACTTAGAAGATGAACTGCAAAAATATAAAGATATAAATATAAATAAATATATATAGGGGGATTTTCTTTTTGACTTTTTACTTTTCCTCACTTCTGAAGTGTGCAACTATCTTCAGTAGAGTAGAGAAACCACAGAAAACATCTTTCATGATTAGGAGACCATGATGAGGAGGCTACTTGTTACAGAGAGAGAAGAGAAAGAGAGGAAAAGACAGTCCTGTCTCCGGCATGCTACCTGGTTGTCTACTCCAGATTTCTTTTAAACAGGAAAGAAGTAAAATTGTAAGTCTTGTTTAAGCCACTGTTATTTTGACTTTACACGCACCATAATTTCTGTAACATGCAGTTAACTGGACTCTGATCCCTGCAGGTAGGATAATGTTAAGATCACAAACAACTCGGCTTTATGCGCATTTATAATTATTTCTTTTTTTAATTTAATTTACTTATTTATTTTATTTTATTTTATTGAATCACCATGTGGAAAATTGCAATGCTTTCAGGCTTAAGTCTGAGTTATACAATGCTGAAACAACCATCCCTTCACCAGTGCCCATATTCCACCACCAAAAAAAAAAAACCAGTATACCTCCCATCCCACCCCCCCTCCCCGCCTTAAATAAAAAATTTCACTTTACTTTCTCCTTACTTTGGTTACATTCAATATTTCAACAAAAACCTCACTATTATTGTTAGGAGTTCCCCACTAGAGTCAGACCTGTTGTAAAGAGATATGAGGTCGTGTGGCCGCTATTGCGGCTGCGCAGTTTTGGATTTCTGTATTTTAGCAACTAAGTCCAGAGAAATTTCTTCCAGATATTGGATCATTGCAAGCTTGTAATTCTCATCTGTGGTCCTCATCATATGGCGGTAGCCACGCTCTTCTCCCCCACCCCCCACTGCAAGGAAAAGGCGCGCGAGAGAAAAACCTTTCCCCTCCTGGGCAGGCATGGGGCTTAGGCTTAGTTATCAGTCTGGAGACATTCTGCAAGGTACCAAAAGTAGTTCAGCTGGCCTCTGGAGTCATTCTTGTGCAGCTTTGGAGAGGCCGCACAACTGCGGCCCCCGGGATCACATCTCCTATAATTATTTCTTCCCTTCCTCTGCTGATGTTGTTTCCACTGCCAAGGGGTCTCACATACTTGATGGTGATGCTTCTACACTCAGTCACAGTGCTCACATATGGCTGCAGTGTGACCAGAAAGCTGCTTGTGGTGTTGGGGATCACAGACAAGGTAGCTGCCAGGATTTCACTCATGAGGAAGCATCTGGGATTCAGTCTCTTTTCAGGCAAGGCAGGCGCTCTACTACTATGCTATTCCCTGGACCTGTGTGGCAATTTCTTTTCTTTTTTTTTTTTTTTGCATTTTGGGTCACACCCAGCGATGCACAGGGGTTACTCCTGGCTCATGCACTCAGGAATTACTCCTGGTGGTGCTTGGGGGACCATATAGGATGCTGGGAATCGAACGTGGGTCAGCCGCGTGCAAGGCAAACGCCCTACCCACTGTGCTATTGCTCCAGCCCTGTGGCAATTTCTTAAGGGGTTCCCCCTCCCGGGGGCTAAGGAAGATTGTGTCACACCTGACTGTGCTCAGGGCTCACACCTGGCTTTGGGGCTCAGGAATCATCCTGGTAGTGCTTGGGGCACCAACCATATGCAGTGCTGGGAATTGAACTGGGGTCTGCTCCAGCACAACAAGTACCCTGCCTGCTGTACTATCTCTCCGACCCACCTCTGCCACTTGCTAGCTGGGTGACAATAAAAAAAACAGCTTGACTTTGATGAGCCTAAGGAATAGTTTTGTGCATTCTTTGCCCCAAATAATGTTATTCCATCTCACAGAAGGATAAATTGGGACTAAAATGAACTGGCATACTTTGAGAAGTGAATTTTCTATTGATTTTACCCTACCATCATCAATTGTTTAGGTTAAAACCTGCTTTCTGATACCCAAAATCCTTTATGACTTTATTATGACTTTAACTTAAACAGGATTCTCTCTCTCTCTCTCTCTCTCTCTCTCTCTCTCTCTCTCTCTCTCTCTCTCTCTCTTTCTCTCGTGTATGAAAAGTCCCAAGGAAGGTAGCACAGTGCTGTTCTGTGTCAACCATGGCAGAGGCTCCTATGCAGCTGCTTTCTGCTTCAGAGTCACATCACACTCTAAGGGAGCTACTGAAGCCTTCCTTGTGCATTTTTAGCAGTTATGAAGAAGGAGAAAGAGAAAATCTCACTCCGAGTCAACTCTTCCAAGGAAAGTCTTCTTGGAAGTTCCATGTTATACTTCCACCTCATGAACCAGGAGGGCCAGGGTGATCCCCTGGGTATTCTGAGTCACAAAGCATTCTGGGAAACGTAGACTTTGCAGCTGCTGTTCTAAGACAAAGGAAAAAGAGTCACAGGACATTGAAGCAGCGACAGGCAGTCCCTTCCGTATTTGATGTTCTCCCCTCACTGCAGTCTACATGCAAGTATCTGGGTACTCAAGAACTTTCAGGACTTTTCAGAAAATGTTTATTTTTAAATGCCCCGTACTGAACCAAACATATGAACTTTAAAATGGCCAAGTGTAAATAAACAGGCAAGGGTGCCACCGAAGAGGGATGACTTGTCACTCTAGAATGACAGTGTCCCCACCAGCCGGGGAGCATCAGAGCCTTGGACAGCACGCAAACTTTTGACAGAACCCTGATGCCAGGAAGCTTGTTTATGTCACTGACACATTGGTCCAATTTGTCCAGATTCTGGTGTCCATATTAGTTCTTATGGAAATAGCAACATAAAATTCATACAGCAGAATTTGATGCTATTGACATATGCAAAATAAAGTTCATTCTGGAAGCTGTGATCTAATAAAAGAAGTGAGTGGTGGGACAAAGGGTGGGGTAGGTAGGGGGATGCTGGAGTGCTCTATCCTGTCTACCTTTGGGAGCTGCCATAACTTCTTTGGGGTATTAGAGTTATATTTAGTGCAATTAAGATGCTAATTCAGTAAAAAAAAAACACTACACACAGTTCCCTTGTGGCAAAGAGAGTGAAATGTAGCTACTCAACAGTGGCTGATTTATAATCAGGGACCAACCGTAGGCTGGGGGTGGGGAAAGAGCCGGATTTCAGGGGTCTAATCACTCTGAGCCGTGTGATCTGAGCTGCAGGCTCAGCCTGGGTCATGCAGCAGAGCTGGGCAGCCTCCAACATGACACGTTTTGCAGTGGGATTCGATGATCCTGACCTCCCTCTTATTTCCCAGGAGGATGCAGGAAGTGTAAGAATGCCTTCGAACGTGCCGGGGTCATACTACTCTCCTCACTCCTAGCCAGAGCCCAGAGGGAAGTAAGGCTGCAAAGGCCAAGAACTGAGTCAGTGATCTCTCTTGGAGCAAGCTCAGGTCCCTGGTGACCTAGAGAGGGGGTCGACAGAACCCATCAGAAGGGGAGTCACTGGGGCTGGAGCGATAACACATCGGGTAGGGCGTTTGCCTTGCACGCAGCTGACCCTGGTTTGATTCCCAGCATCCCATATGGTCCCCCAAGCATGGCCAGGAGTAATTCCTGAGTGCATGAGCCAGGAGTAACCCCTGTGCATCGCCAGGTCTGACCCAAAAAGGGGGAAAAAAGGAAGGGGAGGCGCTCATTTTCTTGGTGCCTTTGATAGCTGAATCTCATTTAGAGGTTCCTAACCTGGGTGCAGTCTCTTGGGAGACTCCAAGGATATAAGTCCAGCAAAATAATGAGCACTTAATGGAAAGAGTCGCTATTTTTGAGCTGTCCTATAGCCTTTTTTCCTCCCTAGAAGTCAGGCTGAAGATTCTCTCAGGCCCTGTCCCCTGTCCCCCACACCCCAACTTTTCATGGTAACTTCTGTCAACCTGAAGCCTACACAGCCCCAAAGGACTCCCAGAGGACTCCATTCTCCACAAGGTTGCACTTCCAAAATGCCCCTAGAGTAAAACCAAGAAAAGGTTCCACCACCTGCCCCCTTGCCTCAGTGAACCTTTCTCGGCCTTCCTCTGATTCCTGCACGCTTGTCCAGGGCCCATCTCCCCACCACAAGGCACGCAGGCTGTGGAGAATGACGCTTTCTCCCCAGGGCTCCACCCCACAGCCGCCAGGCTGTTCCATCCAAAACCAGACTTGGGAGGGGGTCACCCACACAAACTGGCAACTCCTGCTCCTAAAAATAACCCGCACCCTCTGCAAGGAACTATTTGTGCTTATTTATGAGACCAGGCCCCACCCACCTCAATTTGACATCACTGTTTCCATAGCGAAGAATGTTCATCAAATGGATGAAAGTTGGAGCTGAGAGCCCTGCCAAAGGCAGCCCATGAGTCATGCATGTTCCTCAAACAATAGCCACAGTGCTGTGCTCTGGCCACAAGGCCGTGTGCTGACATGCCAGCTGACCTCGGTGGCTCATCCCAGGGCTCCTTCGTTGATGAAGAAGACCCACCACCCCCAAAACAACACCCTCCAACCCCCATCTCCTCTGCCAGCCAGCGGATATTCGCACAGAGGGACATGACTGGCACATGAAACGCTGAGACTTATTAAGATGGTCCTGCATCTGGAGCATGTGTTAATCCTCAACATTTCAAAGTAAGTATTTTGACTTGTGTTCTCTGCAGAATTTTAAATAGGCCCTGAAGTCTTGATCCCATTCATCGTCTGTCGCCTCTGCTCAGCATACAGGCAGGGCTGGTCTTTGTGGCCGCTCATGGCTTTAGGTATGGAATAGTTGCTCGGAAGGGTAAGGGCATGTGTCATAACACAGCCTTCACTCCCCTGATGCTAACACAGAGGTCCTGGGGTCTCGGCACAGAGACGTCATGTTTACAGGTCTGGATGAGAGACAGGAATCCACCTGATGGTTAGTGTCATGACCTAGAAAGGTTTTCTGCTCCTGGAAATTCTGAAAGGACATTCACTGTCTTCGCTCCCCAGCCACCAAGTATGGGGTGCAGAACTGCCACAGACACAGGACTGAGACCTGTTAGAAGCACAGTGAGGCAGGGTCTGGAGTGAGAGGACAGGGATGAGGGAATTTGCCTTGGACGTGGCCAACCCCCCCCTTTCCTCCCTGCTTTCTTGGTCCTTCTCATGGAACCACCAACTCTGTTGGTTAAGAATTCCTGGGAGGGGCTGCCCTCCGCCGAGATGTGATCCGAGTGGCCGTACATGTGCGGCCTCTCTGTTGCTGGATGACCATGATCCCGGAGGCCGTCTATCTACTTTTGGCACCAGCAGCTTCTTGTAGAAATGTCTCTAGACTGTGAACTAAGCCACGGCCCCATGACGCCCCAGGAGGGGAAAGGTTTTTCTCTCTTGGCTTTTCCTTTCTGGGGGTAGAGGCGGGCGGCATGGCGACCACCATCTTATAAGGACCACTAAAGAGAGGTACGAGCTTGCAATGATGCAATTTTTGGCAGAAATTTCCCTGGATTTAGTTACTAAAATACAGAAATCCAAAACCTCATATCTCTTCATTCTCAGCAATGGAAAACAAATTATCAAATGCTTCCTTTTCAGCAGGTCTAATTTTGGGGAGGAAACTCCAAACAATAATAACAATAATAGTGAGTTTTTTGTTGAAATATTGAATGTAATCAAAGTAAAGAGAAAGTAAAGTGAAAATTATCAGCTACACAGGCGGGGGATGGGGGTGGGATGGAAGGTATGCTGGGGTTCTTGGTGGTGGAACATGTGCACTGGTGAAGGGATGGGTGTTCGATCATTGTATAAGCCTGAAAGCTTTGTAACTTTCCACATGGTGACTCAATTAAAAAAAATCCTGGGAGGAATCTATGGGTCCCCTGAGCACTGCTAAGGAGGCTCCAAAATCAATAAAAGTAAATAATAAAGAGTCACAGCATCCCAGACTATAGCTTAGACCTCTTGAGTCACGACTCGATTTTAACAAAGGTCATTTGTACATATTTAAAGTTTGCATCAATCATGTAAACGATGAGAACATTATCCAATTAATATCCTGGGTGGAGGAGAGAGAGATAGAGAGAGGGAGAGGGAGAGGGAGAGGGAGGTGGGGGGGAGAGGGAGAGCAACGTGCTTAAGAGAGAAGGTGGGCTTCTCCAAAGCACCCCAGTACACATCTCAAGAGGGAAGATAGCAAACAACACATGTGCTCAGGTACCACATGTGCTTGCTCACATGGGCACAAGCATTACACAGGCTTGAGCAGCATATGTATGTACTTCCTTTGCTAGAGTTGGCTTTTATAGGGTTTTTCCCAAGCTGCCCCATGTGGGTATTCTTCCTAGGTAAGAGTCTGTTACTACAGTGGTTGCTAAGGGGGTTGACTTGGGAGTGGTTGATGGTCTTCTTTGAAATTCATTTTCCTGGCTTTTGTTCCTGACGGAGCTTCTCTCAGAGCCAGTCCAGCCTTACTGGGTCTGTTGGCGCCAGGTGAAGTCTTATCAGGTCTTAGTTCCTGAGCTCACAAGGTGGGCTTTTGCAGCCTGGGGGCTGTTGGTTTTATTATTTTCCAAGGAATTCCGTTGCTTCAGTGGGGGTTGTTTCCTATCTGCATGCCTGCATCAGGTGGGTAGGTGGTCCTCAAGGTCTATTCCAGGCTCTAGACTCAGGAGCGAGCCCTGGCTGTGCTTGGAAAACCATGTGGTGCCAGGGATCAAACTGGAACCAACTGGGTGTAAAGCACGTGCCTTGCCTGCTGCGCTATCTCTGCAGAGGTCCCTGGACTCACAGTTCTTGAGGGATATGACTCAGTGGTAGAACAAAGTTTCATCTCCAGCACCACAAAAACAAAGACAACCCCTCCTGCATGTGCACTCACATAGTATTGTGTAATGTATACTAGGAACTGTGCACCTTTGGGGATTTCCCTAACTTGGTCACACTTTTGAATTTAGCCCAATGGCAGCATCTGACAGGGAAACCCCATGAACTGGGAGAGCTAAGAGCAGCCCGTGTTTCTTGCTCTTCAAAGAACCATGATTCAAGGCTGGGTGTGGCTCAGCCTTGAGGGCCAGAATTTGATTCCTACACTGCAGAAAACAAAACCAAACCCATTTGACATGATAATCTAGAAAAAGCAAAAGAATGTACTTGCCATAATGATAACATGTTTCACGATCTGTTTTATTTTAAAATTTTATAGGATCACACCCAGTGATCACACCTAGGCTGGCAAGCATGGGGCCATACACAGCTCAGCAATGCAAGCCTGGGTGGGGGCAGGGGACCTGTGGGCCAGGGATCAAACTCAGGACCTTCTAGGACCTTCTACCATCTGAGCCACAGTCTGGCCCCAGTGACTAACATTTCCATAAATATTCTATCACATGTCATCTGTGAATATCTGAGTACTTCTGTGCATATATGCTCACACTTCTCTTAACAGCAACAACAACAACAACAACAACAACAACAACAAAAACAACAGAATTGTTGGGGCAGGAGAGATAGTTTAGGGAATAAGGTGCTGGCATTGCATGTGACCATCAGGGTTTTGTCCCCAGTACCACATATGGTACTCTGAAAACTGCCAGGAGCACCAAATCAGGAGTAAGCCCTGAGCACCACTGAGTGTGGCCCAAATTCCTCTTCCATGCTCTTCCCAAAGGAGTTCATATCACACTGTTTTGTGACTTTCTTGTAGAGCTGTCTAGAGCTTTAGATTTTCCTGACCCTATCCTTTTATCTTTTCTAACGTTTTCTGTATAGGGGTTGGGGTAGGGGTGGAAAGCAGGAATACATGAGTTTTTGTTTCCCGCATCTTACCCATGCCTGATATTATCAACCTCTTAAACTTTGGCCATTTTACTGGGCATGTTAATGGCATCACCTATCTCCCACCCTCCCGTAAAGGATTAACTCAAGGTCCACTTCTTCTACGAAGGTTCCCTTGACCCCTCAACCCACGGGCATCTCCCACCCTTTGGTGCCTAGTGGGGCCCTTCTGCCTGTGGTCATGCGAGCTCAGAACAGTACATAGGATACTCACAGCCATGGACTCGGCCTCCAGCCCCTGCTTCTGGAATTGCTGTAGCCACTGCAAGCTCCTTCCTCCAGAATCAAGGGTGTCACGTGGCCATGAACCCTGTCGCCCCTCCATCCCAGTGTGGCTGCCCTTCCTGCACCGGGTCTCCCTGCACTTACCTGGCCACAGTGAAGACCTGGCCACCGCACGTGCTCTGCTGCCGGCTGGTGGAAACAGAAGGAACAAATGACATTGCCAGGATTTGGGTGGTTCAGGGACCCGCTTTGGCAACAATTTCAGGAAATTTGCAGTGCTAGTTCCTCCTGGCACTGTTGGCCTAGGGGCGGGGGGAGATGCCCCACTCACCTCACAGGTCATGAAGGCCAGAAGATGAACCAACTCCACCTGCCTCAGTTTACCCTGAACTTCTTTTTTTTTTTTTTTGGGTCACACCTGGCAATGCTCAGGGGTTACTCCTGGCTCGTGCACTCAGGAATTAACTCTTGGCGGTGCCCAGGGACCATATGGGATGCTGGGAATCGAACCCGGGTCAGCTGTGTGCAAGGCAAACGCCCTACCCACTGTGCTATAGCTCCAGCCTTTACCCTGAAATTCTGATGGAAGAGTTATTTGTTTCAGATGACAACACCTTCTCCTGAATGCCATGCTCCTCTAGGAAACCATCAGGTCACTCGGGGGCATAGTCACCCTTATCAACTTCTTACATATTCCCTGGAGAAACTAGAGTGATTTTGTGATGAGCACAGACTTCCATCCAAGAATGTCAGCTGCAGATGGTACTCCAAGGGAAAAGCCAGGACATTATTGGAATCCCTATGTCTTAGTCTTTGGGGTTACCATCACAAAAATGTCTCCAGCCTGGTGGCTTACAACAGGCACCATTCATTTCTGACAGTTTTAAGTCTGGGAAGTCCAAGACTGTGTCACCACCAGATTGGAGGTGGGGGTGAGGATAATGTGGTATTCAAGCCTACCAGATATGAGGAAGGGATGTGTGCATATGCGTGCATATTCACACATGTGTGTGCATGAGTGTGCATGCAAGTATATGCATGTGCAAGTGTGTGCATGTACATACATGTGAAAGTGCATGTGTGTATGTTTGTATGTGTATGCATACATGCATGGCAATCACTAGAGAAGACTGCCTGGGACACTGGATCTCCTTGGTAAACAGATGTTCATTATTTATTTACTTGTGCTCTAGTGTGTATTTTCATTTCTCCCTTAGAAAGGATGAAGGGGAGAGGAGAGAATGAGGGGGAGGAAGAGGAAGACAAGAAAAAGATGGAAGAACTATTGCATGGCCGATATGTGCATGGACATGTGCAATCTTATCACCACATAACTCACATAACTCTCGGGATTCCAGAAAAAAATTATAATTGGCTGTAGGTAGTATTATTTCTTAGCATATTCATTTATCCTCTATATTGAAGGGTACAGGGGCTCAGTAAATTGTCCATACAGTGGCCCTTCACTGGACTTAGGGAAATGTCACAACATTGACATTGCTGATAGGTTCTTGGAAACATTACCTTTAAACAAAAGGATGTATAATGAGAGCCAATCCTCAAACAACATCTGTTCTTTCATTCAGTATTTTTAGGAATCCCCCCCCCAGTTGTAATGAAAGGGCACTATTCAAGGACCTGCTAAACAAAGAAGGGAAAAGTAAGAGATAAGGAAAGACAATGTATTAGTCAGAGCAGGTGAGGTTTTGCTGTAATAACAATCCTTGAATCTCAGTGGCTTACTACAGTAATTATAATAATAATTATTATTAACTTTCTTTTGGTTGGGGGCCACATTTGGTGGTGCTCAGGGCTTACTCCTCATTCTCCACTCAGGGATCATTCTTGGTGAAGCTCAAAGGACCATATGGGGTTCCAGGGATGGAACCTGGTTCAGCTATGACCAAGACAAGTGTTGTATCTCTCTGATCCCAACCACAGCCATTATTTTTAATGCATTTGAAATATCTGTGCCCCTGGATGATGCTCCAGGCAGCCAGGTTCTTAGAGATAGTTTAGATTTTTAAAATTCTGTGACCCCACCACCTCAGCACAATGGGCAAGGGTGTAGGGGAGTGAGGGGTGGGGTCACGGAGTCCTAGGAAGTCATATACAACTTTTCTGTTACATTTTATTGCCAAATTATTATTATTATTGCTCTTGTCCAACTCTAAGGAATTCTTTTAGGCTATTATTACTCTTTATTTCATTTATTTAAGATTTGGGTGTCAGGCTGGAGTGATAACACAGCAGGTAGGGCGTTTGCCTTGCATGCGGCCGACTCGGGTTCAAATCCCAGCATCCCATATGGTCCCCTGAGCACCACCAGGGGTGATTCCTGAGTGCATGAGCCAGGAGTAACCCCTGTGCATTGCTGGGTGTGACCCAAAAAGAAAAAAAAATCTGCTTAAGATTTGGGTGTCAGACCCAGCAATGTTTGGGGCTTACTCCCAGGGATCCTCAGGGACCATGAGTTCCAGATATAGCACTCCAGTTTCCAGCATGCAAAACAATTGTTCTCTGTTTGTTTTTTTTGTTTTGTTTTGGCTTTTTAGGTCATAGCCAGTGATGCTCAGGGGTTACTCCTGGCTCTGCACTCAGGAAATACTTCTGGTGGTGCTCAAGGGACCACATGGGATACTGGGGGTTGAAACCCAGGTCAGCTACATGCAAGTCGCACACACCCTACCTGCTATACTATCGCTCAACCCCCAATTGTTTTTTAAAGCTAATTTTGGGGTCCAGAAGTGGGCAACATGCTTAGCTTATACACAGCCAACTCTGGTTCCATCCCCAACACCATGGATGATACCCCAGGCCCTACCAGGAGCGCCCCCTGAATACAGAACAAGGAGTCAGCTCTGAGCACCTCCAGGTGTAGTCCACCCCACCCCAGCCACCCTCAAATTAAAAATTAATTTTGTCTAAACATGGAAAATCAAATTCACTGCATGTTTCCAATCACTTTTTAAAAATGGTTTCAAGGATCTTATAATAATTTCTGGGTCCGTTTAGTAAGTTCATTATTATGCAGAGAAATTACATGCAGAAGCAGGACACTTCTTCACTTACTTAAATCCTTCCTCTGCCTCAGACAGTGGCAATATGCTCTTCTCACACTCCCAGGGCACTGCCCTGCCAAGGGACACAGGGGAGGTGCCTCGTTCCCTCTATTTCCACACTAACCTATTTCAGGGTCATTCCTGCAGATGGTTCCCAAGGAGTAAAGTCCATCCCAGCCAGCCAGCACATTTTCCCGTTTCCACCCCCACTTAGCCTTACACATTCACACCGGGCTTTGCTGTTCATTATTCATGTTCAAGCCTCCAAGTATTACTAAGCTGTTCTGTGCATGCTTGCCAGGCATGCTGTCCTGTCTCAAGCACCCAGGCCTCATGTTAAGGCGCCTCTTCCTGCCCTGAACATTAGGCAGAGCCTCCCTGGCTGCAGAGGGCAGGGCCTGAGCAGACAAACACCCTTAGGGGCTGCAGCGTTGTCTCTGAGAGACCCCGTGGATACGCTCACTGGGGAGAAGCACCCCTGAGCCTCCCTGCCTCACACCGCAGGCCCTCCCAGGTCTCCAGCCTGCAGAAACCTGTGGATTCTGGGGCTGCCCATGGAAACACCGTGGCTCCGTCACCCTCCAGAGAAACCAGGCTCTGCCGTGGCTCTCTCCCCGGGGCCCTAGTGGCCTCCCTTCCTGCAATCTGCCCATCCCCAGGTCCAGGTTCTCCTAGCATCTGCCGCCCCCGCCCTCCTCACACAGCTGTTTCCAGGGCAGTCTGCTCGCCCAGGGACTCACGTCCCACCCTCAGAAACCACAGCGGTTCCCCCTACAGGACGAAGGAAGAAGCGCAGCGGGGCTCTGGGGCTCCCACCCACTCAGAGTACCAATTTGTCCCTGCACAGACCTTCTGACCACATCAGGGCAGCGTCACAAGTTGGGAAGGGAGGTGAGGGAGGATGAGCAGGAGGGGGCTGGGTTCACCTCCTGTTTTCACTAAGAGTCTCAGAAGTAGCATCCGATGCTACCCGGAGTCCCATGTACTCTGCAGTATATAAATGCTCCCAGGCCCTCCCTTCCCAGGGGTCCCTGCCGGTGCTCAGACTCCCAGTGTCTGCTTGAGGATGTTCCTTCTGGATGGTTCCAGATGGGCACTCTGCTCCGAAAGTTTTTGAACAAATGGGATCCAGTGGGGTCCATAAAGCCTCCAAAATCACACACCAGGTCCAAGAGATAGAATGAATACCTCACGTGCATGGGTTCCATCTCGGTTCCACTCAGCAAGGTGATTCCTGGACACAGAGCCAGGAGCCAGCCCCAGCAACCACAGAGCCACAGCAACCACAAAGCCACAAGGCCATAAAGCCGCAGAAGCCGGCAGAGCCACAGTAGAGGCACGAAGAATGTGGCTGCCTCATCTGCAATGCCAAGCACTGATGGGTGCCTACCTGGAGGGGTGCTTGGGAAATGGGGTTGTTATTACTCCCGACCTAGTCCCCTAAATGAACCTCAAAAAGGATTGTCCCTGACCTCTGGGGTTCATGTCAGGGGTGCCCAAACCTAACCATACTTCCCCTGGGGCCTTTACAGGTAGTTTCCTGGCCTCGTCCATGCTGCTGCCCTCGTGGGAGGAATGATGGACTCCAGAACACGCCTGGACACAGGGTTTTGCTCCAGCCTCCCTTCGGGGTGGTTGGCGATGACGATGGCACTGACGATGACATTCCCTGGCTCTGGGGGCTGGTTCCTGGAGGCACTGCTCAGCCTCCCAGCGTCACGCTCTCCCCTCCTGGTCCTTGCTCCCGCCCAGGCTGACTTCTGCCGGGAGCTACATGTGTTTAAGGAAATCACCCCCTGCCTCTGAGGGGAATGGTGGGCTGCAAAAGCCTTCCAGGACAAAGAATTAAGTATCTCTATAATTATATCCAGGCCGATATTTAGGCCCTTGCTCGTATGGCCTCTTGAACTTCAAATAAATACCTATCCTGGCCCTTGTTTGAACAGGTGCGACAATACGGGGGAGACTAGATTTATCAGGGCAGGAAGGAGGCTCCCACAGCTGCCAGAGAGCACACGCTGCCTTTCATTCCTCACGGGAGGGGAAGCCGCTCACGCTGTCAGGCTGCAGGGAGGCCCGCGATGGCCGCCTCCGCCGCAAGGCCCCGCTCTCCTCAGGGCTGCTCCCTGGCAGGGCTCGCGCCGGCGTGGCTGGGACCTGCCTCAAGTGGCACAACACTTGAGGGGTTCGGGGTTGGGGTGTCAGCAAGGCATGTCTGTCCACAGAACGCTGACACTCTCCCACTGACACACACCACACAGCACACCCTTCTACACTTCCTCACACTCATACACATCAGCACAGACATACACGTTCACAGAAACTCACCCATACACATACACACACACACATACACTCACGTACACATTTACATACACTCACAGAAACTCTCACACACATGTACATTCACACATTTACACACATACATACACTCACATATACACACTGACACACAATTATACACACACTCACATAAACACATTCACATATACATTAACATATATAAAGACATATACACACTCATACATACACATACACACATACACACATACTCATTTATACATACACACTCTCACACATACACACATACAAGCTCTACAAACTCACATACTATCACACATATACACTCACATACACTCACAAATATACACATATGTACTCATACACTCTCACACATTCACATTCACATACACTCACACATATACGCATACACTCACACACTCATATACAGTCACACATGCACACACAAGTACACACCCACAACACACATTCATACATATACATATCTTCCCCACACCCCACCATATACATCACACACATATCCTCACACACATATGCTCTCTCTCACACACACCCCTCCTCAGACACCAGAGTGCTACCCTGTGACCATGAGAATTTTCATTCCTGAGGGGTCAGCCTCACAGGTCCCTGTCAAAGGGCTGGGACATCCCAGTTTTCACACCTGCACGAAAGTTCATGTAAGGAAACACACTCCCCTCCTCAGAGGCCTGGACACATTGGCTGGCCGGCCGCTCCCTGCTCCTCTGAGAGGCCACCGCACACTCCTGTGAGAGTTCCATGTGCCCTTCTGAGAGGCCTTTGAAATGGCCACGTGAACCCCAAACGGGCCCACACAGGCATGCTCAGGCACTGAGACCATGGGACAAAGCGCCTCTGACCAGGTTAACCGTTGAGGACCTGTCCAGTTACACCTATCTGCAGCCAGACGCTCTCCCAGAGCAACTTCGACTGTGACTCCTGCAAGGACAGGAAGCCCTATGAAAGGACAGTTACCTGGCTAGAGAGTTGGGAATCCAGAGAGGGAATGAGATGGGGTAGATGCACAGGGGGTCCCGACATACTGTCTGAGAAAGTGCATAACAATGGGTAGGAGAAAAATCATCAAGGCTTTGCAAGTAGCTGAGAATACAAATGATCAGAATTCATATCTTTCCTCTCCACTCATCCGCTATGTGTGTGTGTGGCCTATGTCATGCCTCAGTTTCCCCCTCTGTAAAAAGCACAGCCCAATACCTACCACAAATGATTTTATTATTCTGCCTCTTAGGAACACAGTGTGGCTTAGTGTGAGTGGGGAAGACAATGACAAATGACAGAGACTGGAGAACAGAACTGAACTAACTAGGATGTATTCTTTGTGTGTTTCTCAGAAAACCTAGAAACAGTCACACAAACAGCTCAATGATAAAAACTATTGATTTTTCTGTTGTCATTATAATGAATCGCCACAAACTTATGGAAATGTAAAGCTATTATCTTATAGTTTAGGAGATCAGAATTCTAAAATGAGGACCTGGGGTACAGCTCAGTGTTTGAGTGTATGTCTTACGTACATAAAGCCCTGGGTCCCATCTCTGGTACCCCTGCCCTCAATAAATGGGATTCCCTGAACTAAAATCCAGGTGTTGGCAGAGTGGGCACCTGGAAAGATTGGGTGTGTGTGTATTATCTTTGGGTGCAACTGAGGGTGCCAAGTGACTTTTTTCTGAAAAGAGGGCCATTAGCTAAGTAAGGTTGGGAACCTCTGCTCTAGACACTTCTAGCACATTGGCACCTGGATGTTTCCTCCTTCAAAGCCAACCAGTGTCCCATGCATCTTTCTCTGACTCTGCCTCTTTCCCTTACAAGGGAAAACACTGGGGTTTTGTGAGTACACTGGGGACCTCCAATACATTTATTTTTGGGTTTTTTTTTCTTTTTGGGTCACACCTGGCAATGCACAGGGGCCACTCCTGGCTCTGCACTCAGGAACCACTCCTGGCGGCGCTCAGGGGACCATATGGGACACTGGAAATCGAACCTGGCAGCCACGTGCAAGGCAAATGCCCTATCCGCTGTGCTATTGCTCCAGCCTCCCCCCCCCCCCAGTACATTTAGAACAACTTCCTACATGGAGGTGTTTGCTTCGCTTCTCCCTCCATTCCTCCATCTCTCCCTCCCTCCCTATCCCCTTCCTTCCTTCCTTCCTTCCTTCCTTCCTTCCTTCCTTCCTTCCTTCCTTCCTTCCTTCCTTCCTTCCCTCCCTCCCTCCCTCCCTCCCTCCCTCCCTCCCTCCCTCCCTCCCTCCCTCCCTCCCTCCCTCCCTCCCTCCCTTCCTTCCTTCCTTCCTTCCTTCCTTCCTTCCTTCCTTCCTTCCTTCCTTCCTTCCTTCCTTCCTTCCTTCCCTTTCTTTTTGGTTTTGGGGTCACATCCAGCTATGCTGGCTCTGTCTGCACTCAGGAATCACTGCTGGTGGTGCTCAGGGGACTGTAAGGGATGCTAAGCATTGAACCTGGATCAGCTGGGTCATGTACAAAGCAAGTGCTCTACCCACTGTACTATCTCTCTGGTCTGAAGGTGCTTTATTTAATCATACCTGCAAAGACCGGTGATCAAATAACAAAAATGATTTCCAACTTTATGTGCCTTCTCATCTCCTCCCTGCACCCCAACATGAGAGGACCCACAGGGGTTAAGGAAATCAAATCAGATTGCCTCAGGTCTGGAGCTTGGCTGGTGTGATGGCCCCTCCTATCACACCTGTCAGTACATACTCAGCTCAGGTCCATCTGTGCAGATCAGGAGCCCAGGCCCTAAAGGGCAACTCTGGTCAACAGAGGTTGCATTAGGAGCTCTTGTCCACACCGCCCCCCGCCACCCCGCCGCCACACACACTCCCTTTCTCTGCACTTCCACACTAAAAAACCATATCCAGAAAGATGTCTCTCCCCCATTTTCTAGATACAGGATATTTGCCTGTTGGATATTCCTCAATATCACATGCCCATTGTTCCCCCATAAACGTACATGACTTTTCCTTAAAACCTCCTAAATGTGTCTAGCCTGGTAGGTCGCCCTAACTCTCCCCCATCAAACCAGACCCTTCACTTCCCCTCTGTGAAGCCGGTTCTCCATCCATGCTGGCGGATGTTTCCCCCCACTCCTACCCCAACACACACACACACACACACACACACACACACACACACACTTCAGCTGGGTTCAGGCCAAGGAAGCCCCTCTCTTTCATTCATTCACTTGTTCCTGGGCCATTGAGATGATGACCCTTCCTTTGTGCCAAGTCAGATAACACATTCTCAGGGTCTGGGGATCAGGAAGTGGGCACTTCGGGGAGATCATTATTCTACCTGGGATTGGAAGAGAGCTGTCCTAACTCGTCTTTAGCTTACCTCAGTTTTTCTACAACCTTTCTCGAACTGTTCCCACATATACGAACATGTTCCCACATGGCCAGTGTTGGCAGAGAGCTGCAAAGAGAGTTGGTTACATTAGCTTTGGCAGAGGATCAGAACGTGTCCATCGGGACATTCAGTGGTGTCCTCTGTGTGAAAGAGAGAAAGGAGCCATAAACTCATGGTGATGACTCTTAGTATAGGCCCATGCAAGGTCAAAGTGTTTTTGGTTGGTTGGTTTTTGTTTCTGCTTTTCAAACAATTGCAAGCATTATTGAGGACTAGCGTGTGGCATGGCGGCCCGCAGAGAGCAGGGGAGTCTGCCGACACTCCAGCTCCTGACAAGTCTGGGGCCCAGCCCTGGGGACTGCCAGGCTTAGAACTTTCCCAGCATTCTCTTTCCTCCCACCCCCAAGAGGGGGACTGAAATGCACCTCACTCTCTTCTGCTGCTCTTCCTCGGAGAACTCAGATCGGGAATTGGGCAGGAAGCTGGATCTCCGTGGGCGGTCTGTGAGGTTGGGGAACTTGGTGCTGCCAGACTTGCAAAACACAAAACAGGTGGTTTTCAGTGGCGCTGACTGGGCCAGGGTGAGATGGGGCAGGGAGGGGTGAATGCAAAGTAGGGTTGCTTCTGGGAGGGGCAGGGGCACCCAGCAGGCAGGCCACAGGCCAGAGAGCAGAGTGACAGGGAAGGGCTGTGAGTCCCTGTGGTCCAGGCCCAGGGAAATTCTGAAATCACCAGGAAGAGCAGAGTGGAAGCTTGGAGGAACTTCCGAAGAGACTTTTCTCAGCCTGAGAAGCCATGGGTGTAGCGGGAACTCTTCGCTCTGGGACCAGCAATCTGAAGCCATGAGTGTTGCCAGGGGTGGGACCCTAAGTGTGTGCAGTCCTGCAGATCTTAGGGCATGAAGTCTCTTGGGAAGCTGCCAGATACCCTCCTTCAGTACTCTGATTTCGTGTGTGTTCTACTTTGTTGTTGATGTTCCCATGAAACTGGGAACCAGAAAAGATAAGCAGCTCCTTGTCCTTGGTTGGAAAACACAGGGGAGGATGAAGGCCTCCTTCCTTAGAGTGAGGGGACTCGGTCTGCCTCCAAGAAGCTGCCAGGTAAGGGGGCCAGGAAGGCTTGGGAACAGGGAAATGGGGGTTTGTGTGGCCAGTTAGGACTGGGGACAGGAGAAACAGCCCAGAACCGGTCCACTGAGCCATGCCCCAGCCTGCTTGTACAGAAACCTGGATGGCGGACCAGGTTTTTAAAATCACAGATGCAAACGCAGCTTGGCTCACCAAAGCAGCCTGGCTGCCCATTTCCCTTCACCCCTTCCTGCCCTAATCCAAACAACTACATCAATAGACGCTTTCGTGACAGACTTGCCTGACAGCAACGAACGGGAACCTCTGCCAGCGGCAATCCTCAAAGAAATTCAGAGACATTTTCGATACCAGGATTTCCCTGAACTCTGTGAAGAAGAGCCTAAGTTTTCCTGGGCCCAGGCCACCAGACTCCAGATAGCTAATGGGGCGTGAGTTCAGTGATCCTGGAGGCAAGGGGGTAAATACGAGAAGTGTCAGGGTCCCCATCCCCTGACGATTCCACCAGCCATTCCAAATCTCTCCATTCCATCATATGCCAAACGCCCCCTCCCCTATACAGGAGGGTGTCCAGGGAGGGGAACAGAGGGCATGCCCAAGAGCCCTTTAAGCCATTGTCCTGAGTACATCTGAACTGTCCATACTCCAGGGAGGCAAGGACGTGGAGGCAGACCCCAGGGAGGGGGTGCAGTAATTTATTCAGAGCTGGAAGCTGAGAAACAGATTTGGTAAGCAAATATTTCAAAGCCCACTAGAGCACTCCCTTAGAATGCAGACCCTCCACAGCCACCCCCAGAGTGATTTAAATGCAGCTGGAATTTCTAGGGCGAGGGAGTTAAGACTTATCAACTCTGTTCAGGGTCCCATGAATAATTTCCCCTGACATGGAAGACAGGACCTGCAGGAATCTGGGGTGGACTAAGGAAAGGAGGTTTCCCACTCATCTTTTGTTCCCCCAGTCTTGGTCCTTAGGGCAGACCCCGAGAGAAGATGAGGGACGACCCCTCCCCCCAAACACACACAGATACCGACACACAGCAGCGGAAGTACACCCGTCTTAGACCTGCTCTATTGGGTCCTGGAGCCAGAAAACCACTGCTGGATGGAAAACACATTGTCTGGCAGCCGAAACCTTGCTGGCTGGCTCATTTGGCCAAGAGACAGGTCACGTCCTACCCACGTACTACCAGGATGTGGAAATCATTGTTTCTCCTTCCTGGCTAATCTAGGTAGTGAAAGGGGGTCGTCCTTAGGTGTTTGGGGGACGTCTGCCAGGGCCCAGGAGCGGTTGCGTTGTGTTTCTCGCGGTGGCCGCAGGGGGGCAGGAGAGCAGGACCGAGGGCACCCGCGACTGCTATGCAGGGTCCAGCCACAGCTCCGAGCCAGAGGCTGGGGAGGGAGCTGCGCGGGAGACCCACCGCCACAGCCGCGGCCACGGAGGGGGAGGGGAGCACCAGAGGCCCGCAAGTAGCGGTTCCCGGATGCCTGCTGCCCAGGAGAGGGAGTTGAAGGGTGCTGCTGCCGGCCTCACTCCCAGGTGGCTCCCAGGTCCCACCCGTCCCGTGCAGAGCCAGGCAACAGGGCTTTGCCCAGGCTCGCAGATACTGAGGCCCGGGGTCGCAGTGGGGGGCCAGAATATCGAATGTGGGTCTGTGATGCTACTAATTTTGAACTCTGCTGCTCAGAAAGTTAAATTCACGGATTGAACCATTTAAGTTTTTATTTACTATGATTTACAAAGCAGAGTCTCAGGCATTCAATGCTCCAACTCCAAGCCCACCACTAGTTTCAGCATCCCTCCAGCGGTGTCCCAGGGCTCTCCCCCCCTCCCCTCCGCCTCCCTAGCAGCTCATTTAATTAATTGACTGACTGATTGATAATTTGGAGCCAGAGTGACAGTACAGTGGCTAGAGCACTTCCCGCTTTCCTTGTGTCAGGTTCCATCCCAGGCACCTCCTCTGATCCATCCCCACCCCCACGCCCCAACCTGCCAGGAATGATCCTTGAGTTCAGAGTTAGGAGAGGAGTAAGTCCTGAATAGTGCTGGGTGTGGAACCCCAAAATAATTTACTATATTCTTTAAAAAGAATCTATTTCATTGGATGGATGCTTGTTTCTTTCCCTTTTCCTCTAAGTGTTTCAACCATTGTGCCAAGTTCTCTTCATTTCATCACATTACCCCCTTTCATCTTCCTGCTTCTAGATTTAATTCCTGACACATCTGAACCATCACTAGCTGTAAATTCTAATCTAGAGAACACCAACATAAACAGGAATGATGCAGTTCAAAGAGCAGGAGGAACCCATCCAAGATCAAAATTGCATCCAGAGTAGACATTACATTGTTCAACCAAAGAGCCTTAATGTTCAAAAAAAAAGAGAGAGAGAGAAAAAATATTTTTTTCCTAAAAAAACTCGCCCTGATGTACTCTGTGGATGACACTTTTTGAAATTTCAAAACAACCTTATCATGTAAAACACTTAGGTTCATTAAAACCTGATCTGGGTTCCAAAGGATCATGGAACTCTGCTTCCTTAAATCCGAACAAAAGAAGTGTGTGTGTGTGCTCCTGTGTGTGTGTGTGTGTGTGTGTGACACTAAAGAAAGGCAGGTGGAGCTGGCCAAGCCTCTTCCTCATGCTGTCCTCATTCCAAGAGGGATCTGTTGGCTAGAGTGGAGACCTGGTCTGAGTCCCACCTGCCTTTCACACTCTGAGCCCAGACAGGAGGTTCAGACGCCAGTGGGGGCTCACACCCCCTTCCCTACAGGTCAGGCAGGGTCAGTATGGGCCCCACTCTGGGCTTGGCTGCAGAAGCTGCTCTTTCTGGAAACCAGCTTCAGAACCCTGAGGGTCTGGGCATGAGGTTTGCTCATTACGCCAGATCCTTCTAGGTCCCGGGCGTCTGCATTTCTGAGTTTGTGATCCAGACTCTGATCTCGCCCCTCCCCCCTCACTCTCCTTTATATTGGCTTTTATTCCTTTCTGGCAGTTTCATTTTTTTATTTTTGTTTTTGTTTTTCCAGTTTGGCCAATTCATTAATTTCCACCAGATTCATTAGTCTCCAGCACCATAGGGTGGGCGGGGACGGGGCAGGAAGCATGAATTCCAGCCAGCCTTGCCGTTCCAGGCCTCCTTCTAGTGCTGGACTTGGCGGGAAAAGAGGCACGCTGGGGGCTCAAATGAGATTTGGGGATTATCTGTGGATTTAATCTGGTCTTCTCACATCGGCTATTTCCACAAGTAATTAGAGATTACGAGATACATTCAGAAGTCCCATTACCCTTAAGGAATTTGGAGAAAATCTAAATAGGCTTAAATACCATCGTGGAGTCCAGAATGCTAAGCTTCAAGCTCCAGGTAATTAACATTTTTAAGATCTCCACCACCACCATCTCCATCCCACTCCCTGGGGCTGAAAATTACTCCTAGGTAGCAATTTATAGGACATATTTTAAATATATTTAGCAGAAAGGGTGAACTGGATGAAAAAGCAGTTGCTGCCCTACTATGGTTGTGGGTACCTTGACAGAACAGGCAGTGCTGCTCATTAGAAATGTCTTCGTTGCCAAACGGACCTTCAGATTTGGAGATGCTGAGAAGAACTTTTGTTACTGACATGTGAGACAGTGGCAGGTGGAGAGTGAGAGTTGGAAGCCCACTGGGTGAGTGTGAATGTGCAAATCCAGACACTCAAGATCCTCAGTGGGCACAGTCAAGAATGACCCCAGAGGATGTCTTCTGGGGAGCCTGGGTGCAGGCAGGAATCATGGCTTCCTGTGCTGACTCTCTTCCAGGTGGGAGCCCGACTTTTGCACAGACAGGATCGTTAGCACACCAACACTGCAGAATGCTTGAAATTATGAAAATAATAGTATAAGTACTTTGGTAGTTCTTTTTGGGGAGTAGTGGGGATACCCAACAATGGCTCTATGCTCAAGGATTACTTCTGGTGGTTCTCAGAGGACCATCGGGGGTGCCCCGATGAAACCAGGTTGGTTGTGTGCAAGGCATGCATCCAACTCACTACACTATCTGTCTACCTTCACTTGGTAAATTTTTTTCTCGTTTTTGGGTGTAAGGAATCACACTGGTGATGCTCAGGGGTTACTCCTGGCTCTGCACTCAGGAATCACTTATGATGGTGTTCAGGGGACCAGTTGGTATGCTGGGGATTGAACCCGGGTCAGCCACATGCAAAGCAAATGCCCTACCTGCTATATCATCACTGTGGCCCCAACTTTGGTAGCTTTTGACAGTTTTCAAGGCATTCTTTTTTGTGCTCTCTTATTTGACTGTCCGAGTTAGACTATATGTATTTAAGGAAAAATATTATCATCTCCATTGTTCTCTGAACATAGTTAATCAATGAATTGCTATAGAAAGCAAATAAGAGTTAAACAGAATTAGAACGCAGACTTTATCGCCCAGATCCTCCACACACCATTGGAATTCTATAATGAAACATCATTGTTCCTTACTTAACATCATCTTAACCTTTGACATCGTCACCCTCTGTTCTTTACACAGCCACCATGTTAATTTCACATGAGTTTCTTTCTGCAAATTCTGTTCATGTTACATTTTCAAGTGTTATACTTAATAAAATCCTTCTTTGGAACTGCAGTATTGCAGCCCTGTCTATTAAATGTTCTATTCTCGAGACCTCCCTAATAACCAACAAGGCTTCAATATAGTGGTGGTGAACAATTTTCCAAAGTCCCTTAAATCCATTGTAAAATGTTACCCTAGTATTAACTTGATCTCACATAACTTCTTCCCTATCTGAATGCCGACTAAGCTAACCCTCCCAAAACAATGGACCAAGATCACAATTTGCTAAAATACAAAAGCAAAACCCTGGTCCAAATCAAATATTTAGCATACAGAATAATGGCAATTTTTGTCTCTAGCTATTTTTAGAAAGATTGATAGAACATACCCCACATGGTGAGGTTCCAACCAATGCATGCGCATGCATGCATACACACACACATATACACACGCACACACACACATACACACACATACACACACAGTTTTTTCCATCAGCACCATTCATATTTTAGAAGACTGACTTTGCAGGGGCCTCCCCAAAGTATTTCCTTAAGCCTCTGCCAACCTGGGGGGAGAGGGAGAGGAGATATTACATAAATATCTGCATCGAGTTATTGGCTAGAGTTGCACAATGGCCTTATATGGTGAAAGGTAGGTTTTCCCTTGCGACTATGTTCTTGGAATATGTTAAAATGCATATGTCTCCATTTCTGCTTCTCAGAAGCTGGCGTACAGATGTTAAGTATTGGGGTGGTAGAAATGCTCCTGCCTACAGTTTACATGAGGTCTAATAAGAGTCTAGAATATGCTTAAAAGGCAGTGTTCAGAATTAAGCCCCTAACCTTCTTTGACGTAATTGTCTTTCTTTGGAGTCACATCTTGAATGAAAGGATGAAGATTTCGAAGGGGGATTAATTTTCTGAACCAGTCTTACTAGCTTTCCCTGCATGCTACAGTAATCCCTTAAATTCAGATAACAAAACAAAACATAACAAAACAAAACAGGCAACTCTACCTACCTCATGCTGTCTCTGGAGAGGTGCGTGTCACTCTCTTGGGTTTCTGACCCCCTGTCAGGCCAATTCTGCCTGATTTCACTCATGTGCTGCTGCTTTTTATAATCGGAACATTATTTCCACTCAAATGTTTCCAGCTTGGCAGAAAACAGAAGAATTTGAACGGGGGTGGGGTGGGGGAAGTCTCATAACTATTATTTGGATAATTATCACTTGGAGTTATTCTGATTTTTTTGCTGCAAAAAGAAAGTCTGAGTAAGAGCATTTGAAAAAAGTTAAACATTTTCCTTTAAAAGCTAAAATTTCTCATTTACATTTTAAAAATAGAGTGTAGGCAGGCTCTTGGGTAATTAAAATATGATTTTCCCTCTATTTTCTATGCCCAATAAACTCTATAACTACTACAACATATTGGGGAATGTAGGATGCCGAGTCTAAGGCATTAAACAAAGAATTAAAAGGCTTTGAGGGGTTTTTAAAGCTCCAGTTTCCTCATATGTACTAGTGGGATCTGAAAGGGCTTCGTGGCATTTAATATGTTTTTTCCTTATATCCTAAATGCAATAATCTCCAACCACCACTTGATCATTACAGATTTATATTCACTATAATTTATGTCAACTTATATCTGGGACTTTTTTTTTTACAATGTTTGGCAGCCAACTGCCGGTAGAAACTAGAATGTTTCCCATTAGTCAGCAGCTCTCTTAAATTATTTCTATGAAATAATTTACTGTGGATTACAAATTCTTATATGGCATTTAAAGTTAATGATTAGGCAGAGAGATATATCATGAAGATGATTAGTCGCATATGTACCTGACTTACATGGTTTTAACTCTTTTGCGTGTGGCACAAGAATTGCCTTTTAAAAAGATATTTTAGAGCTTTCCTAATTTCCCAGGATAAGACGGCATGTGAGTAAGGAAAAAGTAAAGGAGAGCCATGCCTTCTAAGACATGTTCCTCTGATTAAACAACCATAAAATTAGTTGCTATTTCCTGATGGTCGTTTATGCCACGGTGACTGCCGTGTGGTCTGAAACCACATAGACTGATAGTGGTCAGGCACTCAGCATAATCTGAAGTCAAGATGTGGGAATCCTAATAAAATATGACATTTTGGTTTTGTTTGGGGGTCACACCGGTCAGTGCCGGGGGTTTACTCCTGGCTGTGTGCTCGGGGATCACTCACTCCAAGCAGTGCTGAGGATGGAGCCCCTAGGTAAGATCGGGGCCTTACCCCCAGTTCTTTATCTCTGGCTTCAATTAGTATATTTTTAAATGCAGAGAAAAGAGTTTCTCTGCAAAGGAATTAGCATTGAAGTGGTGTGTCCTCTGCAGAACAAGGAATGAAACCAAAGCCAGAGCTCCTCATTCAGGCCTCAGAACGACCTGCTTTCTAACTCATTTTCAGTTGTCTGCGCGCTTAAGGTTAAGGCCTTGAGAGATTTCTTTGTTTAGTTTCGTGTCTCACCCAGGAAAAGAAGATGTAGGATGACCATGAAAATTGCCATTACAATTTTATTTGCACACAAGGGCCTCCCAGAACATTGCTTTTGTATCTAAGATGGGTGTTTCTTTCTCTTCCTTTCCTCCTTAGTGGTGGTTTTCTGAACTCAAACTATTTATGATTCGTTTCATGTAAGGCTAGCTTTTCTCTAAGGGTACTAAAAAGTCTTAAAGAGGTTTTAGATACCAGCAGCCACAAGGAACTATTTTTCTTTGTGCTATAAAATAAAGTCATTGTCAACCGTCTACAACCTGCAATAAAGTTTTTTTTTTTAAAAAAGGAATTTATGATGGCTGGTTATAATCCTCCTGAAATAATGTTGTTACAAGTCTGCCCTTGTCAGTCATTTGCAAGAATCATGTGCTGGAACTCAAACAAAGGGATCCACAAAGAGGTTCATGTCAAATCACCCAGGGCTGGGCTGGCCAGCTAGTGCCTCATGCCCTTCATCACCTTTTCAAAGCAGCAGGACAATAGCTACACGTGTGTTTTTATCTTCATGGCACTAAAAGGCACCTGTTTGTGAGATGGAGTTTGAATTGGGACGTAGGAAAATATTTGCATGGTGGGAACAGCAAATGGTGTGGGAGTGCCTTGGTCGTGCTGGACGCAGCAGGCAGGCAGGACTCCGGGAAGCCTCCGAGAGCCAGCGGTGCACACTCGATCCTGCCTGTCAGCTCTTTCCCTTGCTGCTAGAGTTCAGTCAAGGCCTCTTAAGTCGCCCCTCTCCTCCTCTTTGTCCTGTGGACACTGTCTTTTGCTTAAACTGGGTCCATCTGGCAAGTCCCTCCATCCACAGAAAGGTGGGGTGAGCAGGGAGAGGGGCGTGTGGCCGTGGAGAGGGGTAGGGCTGAGGAGGGAGAAGGCTGGGTGCCGGGAAGAGCAGAAAATACCCCTCAGTGGCTGGGTTTCTCTCAGGCTCAGGAACTAGCCGTGTCTGTGGGTGTTTGCAGGGTCACCCCGCTGGAGCTCACCTTGGAGGGAGAGTACTAAAGAGTAAAAAAGTTAAGTGGCTGTGTGTATGGGGGTGGTGTAGGATAGGGAGGGAGAGACTGTGCAGAGGTTTAGGCACTTGCCTTGTATGTGGTTGATCTGGGTTTGATCCTCTGCACCATATACCGTCCCTCCTGAGCACAGTCGGGAGTGATCCCTGAGTGCAGAGGCAAACGTGTGCAGAGCTGCGGCCGGGGGTGGGTGGTGAGGGGAAGGAAGGAAGGAAGGAAGGAAGGAAGGAAGGAAGGAAGGAAGGAAGGAAGGAAGGAAGGAAGGAAGGAAGGAAGGAGGGAGGGAGGTAGGGAGGGAGGGAGGGAGGGAGGGAGGGAGGGAGGGAGGGAGGGAGGGAGGGAGGGAGGAAAGAAAAAAGAGTAAAGCAAGATAGATAAGGAGGGGGAATAGGAGGAAAGTGGAGAATTAAAGAGAGGATAAGGGTCTCTCAAAAGGTTTGATTGGCCTCTAGGAGCTGAAGATAAAATTTCCTTCCTTGAAATCTTTATAATAAAAATTACTGCTCCCTAAAGAAAGTCATAGAATTTCGTTGGTAAAATAATGGCTTGTTTTACTCAGGAAAACTACTTTAAAAGTGAGGGAAAGCTCTCTAAGATTTGGCGAGTATCGCTTAATATTAAAAGCTAAGGCAAAGAAAAATGAGAATTTAAAATAAAGTACTGAGCCAGAGTGATAGTACGTTGGGTAAGGTGTTTGCCTTGCATGTGCCCCACTCATTTCCATCTCTGGCACCATGCGTGGTCCCCTGAACTCTGCCAGGAGTGATCCCTGAGCTCAGAGCCAGGATAAGACTCAAGCACTCCCAGGTGTGGGTCCCCCAACCCCCACCCCCAATAAGTGCTGTCTAGCACTGTTGCCCTTTTGTTCATCAATTTCCTCGAGTGGGCACCAGTAACGTCTCCACTGAAAGACTTGTTACTGTTTTTGGCATATCGAATACACAATGGGTAGCTTGCTGGGCTCTGCCATGCAGGCGGGATACTCTCGGTTGATTGCCGGGCTCTCCGAGAAGGACAGAGGAAACAAACCCGGGTTGGCCATATGCAAGGCAAACACCCTACCTGCTGTGCTATCACTCCAGTCTCGACATATGCTTCTGATAACTCTCTGAAACCAGTAAGGAACAGCCCAGGGTGTTAGTGTGTGCTTACTTAAATTAATGTCCAACTTAGTTACTAAAATACAGAAATCCAAAACCGTGTGGCTGCTAGTACGTCAGCTCAACCTCATATCTCTTCATTCTCAGCAATGGAAAACAAATTATCAAATGCTTCCTTTTCAGCAGGTCTGACTTTAGGTGGGGAGAAACTCCAAATAATGATAGTGAGGGTTTTTTTGTTGAAATATTGAATGTAATCAAAGTAAAGTGAAATTTATCAGTTACACAGGCAGGGTGGTGGGCTAGGGAGGTGTGGGGTAGGGGGTAGGTATACTGTGATTCTTGGTGGTGGAATATGTGCACTGGTGTAGGGATGGGTGTTCGAGCATTGTATAACTGAGACTTAAACCTGAAAGCTTTGTAACTTTCCACGTGGTGATTCTATAAAAGAATAAAAAATAAATAAATAAATATTTAAAAAATCCTTTGAATAAAAAAAGAAAAGAATTATTACTGCTAGGTTCAATATAATAAACATGTAGATAAACATTACACTGTATAATAATTTTTATTATTGAATAAATTTTCAATAAAACAATAGAGAACACATATAATTTTAAAAATAAATTAATGTCCAAAAAGTGATTTTTAGTTGCTCTGTTATGGGGGGGCAGACTCCCCAACTAAAAATCACTTTTTGGACATTAATTTAAATAAGGATACACTAACACACTGGGCTGTTTCTTACTGGTTTCAGAGAGTTATCAGAAGCATATGTCGAGTATGGTCTGAAAGCTGCTTGCTTAATTCTGGGAAGCAATGTCTGGAGTTGGGGACTATGGAAAACAGACCGGCACACACACGCCTTTAATCCCATTATTCTGAAAAGTTGGAGAATCTTTGGTACCATCTGAAATGGTGGATTTTCTCATTTTGGGTACTTAGACACAAAAATGGTTTAATTTAGGAAAGAATTATCTAGATTTAGAACCGAAGTGAAAATCTAGAGTGAAAATAGTCACTTTTATTACGTCACTTGTTAGGGTCTCCCTGCAAGCAGCATTAGTGTCAAAGGCTCACCCCCTCCATGGAAAAAGAACTTCGCAGACCTGGTGTTAGAGGAAAATAAAAAAATCAACTCAAACTCTTGTGATTAAAAATAGGAAATTAAACAGTCCTTAGAAAATATATAATAAAGCAATAAATACTCATCTGATAAAACAATGCTTATTTAGGTAAGCAACCTGTTTAGCTTATTTTTATAGAAGCCTCACTGCACCATTCTCAGAAAAAGCATCTTGGAAACACACAGCTGCTAACCTGTATTCATTATGATGAGAAACACAGAGCCAGTTGCCACCGATGTTATCATTTCCCCTCAGTAGCAAGAGAAAGCTGAAATCACTGGAGGTAGATATAAAAGGTCCCTGGGACATAGCTGGGGGGAAGCAGGCCCTCAGGGGGGGGGGGTGACGAGGGACGATGAAGTGTCTAGGAAACTGCCATGAGCAGTATTGTAAATCAAGGTGCCTCAATCAAAGTGGAGGCAGGGAAGTGTTCTTTTAATGTTAATACAATTAATAGAATTTAAGTTCTGTAATGCACACACACAAGCTATTTCCAGACCTTGGGATTTGTAAATCCAGTTTCACACAAGAGCTCCTCTCTGGTTGCTGGTGAGGGTTGGGCGAGGGCAGCTGAGAGCTGAGGAAGAGGAGACGATGTTCCACAGGAGAACAGTGTCTCGGCAGAACTTCCAACCTAGTGTTGAAGTAGAAATAAATGACTGAAAAACTTGCTCGGGCTAGAAAGGACATTAAAAGTGGCCTCTCTAGCTACAGCTCCCAGCTAATGAGGGACTCAAGTGTAAATAGGATAATTCTGGGCTCACATTCCACTGTTTAATACGTAAATATCAGAAACTGGTTCAGCCAAGGGATTATAGATTACTACATATTTTGTTAGATGTATACCGGTCTACATCATGGTTTTCTAGATTGTAACTTTGAATCCAGCTCCCGAATTAAACGTGGAACACTTCCCCCCACCCCCTGCACTACAGTCCCTCTCTTTGGAGTCATAGAGACCAGAGCTTTTCAATACATATATACGAGCTACATGGTTTTTTAAAAAATGTAAATAATTAAAATTAAATTGACCTTTAAAATCATTAAAAATCTTCTAGTAGTCTTTTTTTTTTTTCAGGGGGTGGGCGGCTGCAGGGCAGGCACACCTGGCTGTGCTCCGTGCTTCCTCCTGGCTCTGCTCAGGGATCCCTCTTGGTGGGGCCTGGGGTGGCTGGGATGGAATCAACCTCATACAAGGCCAAGTGCCCTCCCTGCTCCAGCTCCATAGCAACCATGCTTTGAAAGGCTAGAAGATAAATAAGGGAAATTAATTTTAATAGTAGTGTATTCACCATTGATTGTTGTGCAACAAAGGACCCCCACATAGCTTAAGATGCACATTTGTTATTTCGTCACTGCTGTGGGGTTGCAAGGATAGTTGAGTCAGGAATTCTCCTGCATTTCCGTTGGAGTGATTGGCTGGGCCCTCTCATCTCAAGCACTGACTGCTGTGGGCAGGAGGAGGGGCTGTTTCCAAACAGTGTCACTCAGAGAGGCTGACAGTGCTGGCTGCTGCCTGAGACCCCTGGGTGGTTCCCTTCTCAGGCAGCTCTTCTCTTTTGACATTTTTAGCATCAGCAAGAGGCTGTTCTTGCTGTTGGCTAGGATCTGAGCTAGAAACAGCAAGGCAGCTAACGAGGGACAGCAGGGCCAATGCAGATAGCTGCAGTCTTTTGGAATTTAATCATAGAAGTTACTCTCTTGGTTCAAACTGGGCCATAGAATTAAGTCAGGCCTGAACCACAGGGGAGGGAGTGAATCCCAAGAGGTCATGTGGGCACTGGACATCATCTGAGACATGGCCGGCAGCAGACATATTTTTATTACTTTAGTCATAGCACAGCAGGTAGGGCATTTGCCTTGCACACAGCCGACCCGGGTTTGATTCCTCCTTCCCTCTAAAAGAGCCCGGCAAGCTACAGAGTATCCCATCCACACAGCAGAGCCCAGCAAGCTACCTATTTTTTGATATGCCAAAAAACAGTAACAATAAGTCTCACAAAGGAGATGTCACTGGTGCCCGCTCAAGCAAATCAATGAACATGACAGTGCGGCCTATGTATTTTAATTTTTATTAAAGTAAGTTTTATTTAAGATCTGGAGCTGCTGCGCATGAAACAGCCCCTCTGCTCCTTAAAGACTTAGGAGGTCTTCTAACCTATTTTGGCACCCAGCGGCTTCTTATAGAGAAATGCATCTATACTGTGAACTTAGCTAAATATCAGAAATCCAAATAAGCTCATATAATCTTCAATCTCAGCAATGGAACACAAATTATCAACTGATGCCTTTTCAGCAGGTTTGATTGTTGGGGGAAATTTTCAAATAATAATAGTGAGCTATCTGTTGAAATATTGAATGTATTCAAAGTATAGAGAGAATAAAGTGAAGATCATTAGCCACTCAGGTGGGGGAGTGGGCATGGGAGGGGGATATATTGGGGTCCTTGATAGTGGAACATGTGCACTGGTGAAGGGATGGGGGTTTAATCAGTATATGACTGAGACTTAAACCTAAAAGGTTTGTAACTTTTTTCACTGTGATTCAATAAAATAAAAAAAAATTTATTTAAATTGCATTACTCTATCAAATATAGTACTCTGCCAAAAATTATTTAATAATTAATATAAAATTATGAATGACTTCATTTATTACTTTTTATATTGCCTTAGATATCAGTGTACATTATGTATATATATAAAAAACATATATAAAATTTGGCTAACCCCATTCAAAGTACTAGTGGCCACATATGGCTATGGCTCACTGTAGCCCAATCCACATCTAGATACTCTACAATCACATAAAGGCCTCAAATCTCTAATTAAGGGGATTGTCTTCACCAGGAATGTGAACAATTTCAGAGCTAGATCAGACACATATCAAATATTGTGAACCAGGCATAGAGTAAAGTGTGGAGAACCACATGTCAATCCATCATCATATCTGTTCTAAAGCAATTCAGTTTTGAATTGAGATCCGTCTTGCTGGTCCAGAGTAAAGTCTAATCTCTCTGAACAGCAGAGCTCAGCCACTCTGTAGATCTTGCAAAGGTCCACAAGATCTTGAGGGAGTCTGGCTCTGAGGGAACGTCCCACAATGACAATACATATCAGTCACCCCCAGGCCCAACCTGAGGAGAGCCCTGGCCTGGAGCCCATATGTTGGCCTGAAATCTGATTTGCCTTGGACACAGAGCAAGTTAAATATTTGTTTAACTCAGTACATTGTACTTTCCACTATTCTCTGCAAGTAGGGCATGTAGGGGAGGGGTGACGTAAGGGACACCTTAGCCATTTCAGACTTTGGAGTGTTCTGGAAAAGTTATGCAGAAATGTGGGTACATTATCATGGTTACACCAGAATTCAAATATATATGACTATATTTATGGGGGGAGTGTCACTAATTACCTTACAAGCCATGAAGGAAGTTTTGCATCCGGAAGAATTATTTTTAGTCTAGTCTTTGTCCTAAGTCTGGAAATGCAAATTTCTTTGTTTTTGCAGACTATACATATGTATTTGAGTTTCATCCTTTTTTACAATGTCCATCCTGAGTTGCATTTGTGGTAAATTATATGCATTGTGAGCCTCTAATTCTGTAGTCAGGGCCTGCTAGAGGAGCTTTCTGCCTTCTGAAACAGTCTTTACATGCTATTTCTATTAATTAATGGTAATACACCTGGCAGCCTAAATAAAGAATTCTGGGTTTAATTTTGGCAAAATACTATAAAATTTTTATTAGCAAGAGAGGAAAGCAGCTCTCTGAGTGGTCTATGTGCCCATTTGTAAATAATCATTCACTTTAAATGAGAGTGAATGAGTCCATGCTGGCCTTAATGGGCAGGAATCTGTTTTGTTCAGATGGTGGCTCAGGCATGGTATAGAATACCTTCTTTCTTTCCTTCTTTTTTTTTTTGTCTTAGTAAAAGTACTAAGACATGTACTAAGTTCTGCCATGTAAAGCAACAGTGTGATGGCAGTTTCAAGTAAAGGTCTACAAAAATATATATCTTTTTCCACATATAGAAACATCTCCAATTTTGATCATATATGTATATTTTAGCAGTTCCATCCAACTTTAAAATAAAATGTAGACAAAATATTTTAAATACACAATGACACATCTAATGTTTGTGCCTAATCATGTCATGTTTTTTGTTGACTAGGGCTTAGCCATAGTCCATAACAACAACAAAAACAAAAGCAATTTCAAGGGGCATGAAACATAGAAAAATCCCCAAAGCTGTTTCGCTGGAATTTGCAGGGTGAAACGAAAGCTTCTGTGCTGTGTAAATCTGTCCACATTTAGTGTTTTACAGCACTAGGCACTGCTCTAGGAGCCAAGAGCTAATCCTGCTTCAAGGACCCTCCAAGAAGAGAAAACTTTCTGTTCCGGAAGTCAGGTTACATTGGAGAAAGAAATGGATTATAGAGGCTGGAGCTATAGTACAGTGGGTAGGGCGTTTGCCTTGCACGAGGCTGTCCTGGGTTCAATTCCCAGCATCCCATATGGTCCCCCAAGCACTGCCAGGAGTAATTCCTGAGTACAGAGCTAGGAGTAACCCTTGAGCAAGGATTGAGTAATCCTGTGACCCCCCCAAAAAAAATTAAAGAAAAAAAGAAATGGATTATGTACCTTCTGCTAGAGATACAGTGTAGGATGTCATTTTTTCCAAATTAAGTGGCTTTATTGGAAAAGCTGTTTGAAAGGCTGGGGATGGGGACAGGACCCATGGGTCAAAGGGCTGGAGTGCCTGTTTTGCAAGCTGCCCTGAGCAATTGGGAATGTCCCCCCAGCCCCATTTCTACCCTAGCAGGGATGGGGGAGAGGGGGAGCAGGGTGGTGTCTCAGCACCCATCAGGCTCTAACACTGAAAAATAAATCAACAAAATTCCTTTCATTCTTGTTTTCAGATATGAAAGTGAAAAGAATATAGCATTGAACTGGTCTTTCAGAAGATTAAACACATATGGAAGCATATATACTCCCATAGGCTAGAGGACCATATTTAGGTATTTAGGCAGGTTTTTCATTCGCTTAATTTTTCTTGTTTTGGGGGCACAAGGGCTGTGCTCAGAGCATACTCCTACTTCTGCACTCAGGGATCACTCCTGGTGGGCTAAGGGCACCATAAGGATTACAGAGGATTGAATGACCCCCCCCCCCTCCTTTTCAGCTGGCCACGTGCAACTCACTGTACTATCTCCTGCCTGGTATTTAGGCAGATTGACAGTTAAGAAATTCATCGTATATACTCTAGCAACCCTATGTATCTGTATCTATATTTCTACACATGCACAGACTGTACATAGGGACACTGATAAGAAACATCTGTGTGTGTATGTGTGTGTGTGCGTGTGTGTGTGCGTGTGTGCTTTATAAATTGTACTTTTTGGCCATGTAGTCTAACATATGCCGCAAAGCAACTATTTCATCGTAATAGTAGTGCAGGCATGTGTGAAGAATGGGGCAATGTGCCTGCCTTTGGAGAAACAGGGACTCCGAAAGCGGATAACATCTTTCAGCGTTTCCCATCTCAACTTTGATCCGCTTCTCCAAAGCAGAAAGGGACTTCGTCAAGTAAACCGCGGAGTTTGAGATATGCTTTCAAATGTACTCCTCTGGGCTGTGGCAGACGGGGGCGTTGCGTTGGGGGGGAGGGGGTTTGCTCAGCCCGCTGGGGAGAGAGCGAGCGCACTAGCTTCCCTCCCCCCCACTCCACTGGAGCCTAGAGAAGACGGAGACCAGGGTCCGGAGAGGCTCCTGGAAGGAGACTAGGGAGAGTGCGATCTGAACCTCGCAATCGCAATCGCGTTCAGAACCCCAGCTCAACCTTTCCCGGGGTTCCTGGCTGAAAGCGTTTAGGATGATCTTGATCCAGTCAGTCAAGCGAGGGGAACTTGTAGGAAAATCCTCAGGGGACCTTCGCTTTGAGGCGACCTCCCCGCCCAAGGACCTCAACTCCAAACTTCGTGTCCCTGCAAAGCCACGCGTGGAAACACTAGTCCGCTTGCGTGCACGCGTGGCCTGACAGTTTGGTGATAGGAGCTGATAGGAACTCTTGGGGAGGGGGCTCGGGGACGGAGGAAAGAGACTTATTTTCGGGAAAAATTCGAGAAGAGTTTCTCCCCGGATTTATTCCGACAATGTTCCAGTATCTGCTCCTTGGGCCTTCGCTTGCCTTCTCCCTTCCAGAGCCCTGCGTGAGAGTCTCGGATCATTTTGGACACCGAATTGTGTTCCACCCGCCAGGGTCTAAGCTCAGGGCGCAACGCCCCCGCATTCCCCGCAACTGGGTGGTCCAATTGCCTCTCAGCCCCACTCAGGGGGAGACCCACCCATTTACTTGTAGCTCCTGCCCCCTTGATTCCCTGCGGGTTGGGGTGCGGTCCTGCTTAACTGAATTAATTCCCCAGCGTCAAACTGGCTTTGAGAGGGATTAGCCTGGGAGATTGCAAACGTTCACAGATATCACGACCTGGTCATACCTTACTGGGGCTGATTTTGAGCCCACCAAGAGAACAGCACCCTCTTATCCCCCTCAACCCCCTCCCCCACACCTCTACCCAATAGCTTATGCATAAGTGTTCCAGTTCTGAGGAAGGAGGAAGATTAGATTGGGCGTAACTTCTCGTTTTCCTAAGCATCTTTTTTTTTTGTATAATAATTTCTTCTCTTGGCTGAGGTTCTGAAATCGAATATTAAATTTCATGGCTTTTCTATGCTGTTGAAACCAGTGTGCCGTGATAAAATGTATGCAGTTTTCAATCTGGAAAATAAAAAAAATCAAACTTTGGCCCAAGCCCTCCCAGTTAGGACAGCCGGAGAGAGGGAGGGAGGATTTCAGAATCACTAGAAAGTGACAGGAATATCTCCCTTGCCATCGTAAAACTATTTCCCATACCACTCCCCGCACTTCAAATGTCAAATAATGGATTGCCTGAACACCAGAAATCTGTGATACATTTCTCAGATTCGAAGAGCCTGGATCATTTCTAGGCAAGGAAACCCATTTGGTACTTGGAAGAAGCATGGTTTTAAATGTCCTGACTTTAATACTCACATTCTGGACGTGAGAATGGTCATTCTTATAGAACAGAGAAAGACAATACTCTTAACCTTCCTAAATATCCTCTGGCCAAGAAAATGATCAGAAGCCTGAAATACAGACTGGGGGAGGGGATTTTACTATAGGTATAAACTTTATTTTATATTTAATCTTCAAAGGCAGAAGCCACTTTAATAAATTCTGGCAGTTGGGCATAAAATGAAAATAAATAGACATTTAGAAAGCAGCTTTCTTTTTTCGGTGCCGTTCATGCTCTCTTTGGCTTCTTTAAAGCCATCGGTTGGGATGAAGAAGAAGGCAATGTGGGCAATGCCCCTTTCGCTTGGAGCTGGACGTTTGGCTCTCAAAATCTGTGCGTCTGTCCATCGTTAGCAGCTGGCTTTGCGCGGTAACGCGCCCCGGGTTTCTGCAGGAAAAGACTCAGAATTGCGGGCGAGTTGAGGCGACCCCTTTGCAGCGGATGCTAAGATCTCAGGCCACGGTCAGGAGCCAGGTGGGGGCGGCCAGACGGGAAGCGGGGGGGGGGGGGGGGGAGGCGCAGAGCCCACCCCAGCCAAAAGGGAACGGTGACCGCTGGCGCGTTACTTAAAGCACACAGGTTTTTGCAGGCCGCCTTCTGCCTCGGGCCTGCAGGGTCCTGCGCGTGTCCTCGCCGCCTCTGGGGGAGAGCCGGGCAGCTGGTGGGTCCGTCTGCGCCACAGCTGCTGGGTCGGGAGCTGCTCTCGGACTCGGCTCCTTTCAGAGAACTCTTTTCTTGTCGGATGTGGTTTCCTTTAATTAATCACTCATGCCCGCGTGTCCGCTGCGCCGCTTCCCGCTCTCTCTCCCCAGTCCCGCATATGCTCTGTATTTGGAAGCTTGTGGGGGTGGCGCGGGGTGGGGGGTGGACTCGGCTGTCTCCACCCCCCACCCCCGGGCCTGCAACCGCCCTAGAGAACAGCACCCAGGCCGGTGCATGTTCTGGAAAGTCAGCCTTCAGGAAGATCCGCCTGTCCCTGACCCGGACTTTCTAGCCCCGTGGATCACGTAGGCCCGCCTTCAGGCTACACAGTTCCTGGCCACGGCCTGGGTGGTCCAGGTGTTCTGGGTGGTCTCCAGGAGCGTATTTTCATCAGGTTCGCTCCCTTCTTCACCTTCCGCCTGCCGCCTACCTTCCCACTGGCATCCCACTGGCACCAGCTTTTGACCTAACCCCTCCACCCGCATCTCCTCCTTCAAGAAGCCCTCCGAGCCTGGCTCGGCATTCTTGGCCACTTCCTAAGCGGTTCAGAGTCATCTAGTCAAGGTCCCAGAAAGTTCGCCTCCTCGCTTCCCTCCCCCTCCCCCAGCCCCCCCCCCCGCCCCCCAGAAAGGCCCTGCGGGGCCTCGAGCTGCTCTCGGGTTTGCGGGGCAGTGCTGGTGCGGGCCCGAGGCAGAGGGCGAGCACCAAGCCCGTCTCCCTCGCTCGCGTTTCATCCTCCCGCCTCTTCCAAGCCACGCCGGGCGGCCTCCCACGCGGGCCTCCCGCTTCAAGGGCATCGCCGGATGCGGCGGGGACCACCCCGGGACGCGAGTGTCTCCAAATGCGGCGCCCGCCGCCCCACGCCGAGCCTGCGCGCCTCTGCGCCGGGGCCGAGCGGCGGGGAGTCTGGAGCGACCACGTGGGGCCCGGGCGTGCGAACGCGCGTGCCGCGGGCCCGGCTCCACCTGGCGGGGACGCTGGGGCGCGGGATCCGCGCCTGCCCGGGCCCCGTGCGTGCGCACCGGGCGGGCGCGCGCGGTGCCAGGCGGCCTCCACCCCGCCGCGGGCCTCGGGGGCTGCCGAGTGGCGGGTGCCGACGGGGTGCAAGCCCGCCCGATTTCCGCCCCGCCCGCCCCCGAGTGTCCGCGGGGCTGAAGGCGAAAGCGGGCGGCGCGCGTGGACTTGGCCGCGCCCCGCCCCCCGGGCTGCCCCGCGCGGCCGCGTTCCCAGCAGCCGCGAGCGCTTCCTCCCTCGGTCACGGATCCAGGCCGCTGGTCCAGCTGTCAAAACAGGGGGTGTCTCTTTCATTCTGGCTCACAAAGTCCCCGAGGGGAACAGGGGGCCTTAATGCTTGTGTTTGGACACAAGCAATTATCCCTAATTATTCTTTTTCTTTTGAGCCTGCCCGTCCTGCCGGCGAGCCCGCCGCGGCCCAGGCCCCGTAATCCGCCGCGGCCCGGGGATCGCAATGGGCTCCTCGGGGCGCGGGGCGCGGGCGCTTTCATGTCCCTGCGGGTTTAGAGCTGATTCAAACTCATCGCGATGGGGGAATTAACCCCAGGGCCCCGGCTTTCAGGGGCCTCTGATAAGAGATTATACGTGTTGATGGCAAGCTTTTCTTGGCAAAATGTTTTCAAAGGGCTTGGAGTTGTTAAATCAAAGCGCCATTGAATTGCCCGGGACCGCCCCCTCCCCCTCCCCCAGCCCCCCTTCTCTTGTCCCTTCACAGCCCCCCCACCCCACCCCCATTGCCGCCCAGGACGACCCACCCCCAGCGGGCCTGCCCGGCCAGAGTTGCAAGTGGCTTTCCTTCCTAAGATTTCCCCTCGCCCAGGAGGATTTCCCCCCAACCCCCCCCCCACCCGCTCTCTCGTTTTTTTTTTACAGTTAAGGTAACGCCTTTACAACGGTGTTGACATTTAGGATCTTGGTGCACACCGTGACCTCACTTCGCCGCCACCAAAGTTTTGCCCCCAGACCCCCACCCATGCCCTTGTGTCACCTCCAGCCCACCTCCTCGGGGGAGGATTGTTTTTGTAGGTGCTCTCCAGGCCAGCACGTAGGTACCCCGTTCCCCGCCCCCTCCCACACGCACACTTGTTCTGGTAAAGAAAACATCGGATGAAAGACGTTTCTTTCCCTTCCCCCAAAACGAACATGTGTTTTGTAGAAAACTGAGGTGACAGAGTCGGATAAGGAAGAGTGGAGGGAAGGCACGGGGCATTTCTTTTTTTTTCTTATCTTCTCCAACCCCCCTCCGCCCAATACTTTTTAAAAGTCATCTCAGTCCTACAGGGCGGAGTTTAGATTTCCAGTGAATCTAAAGACTGCCCAGTGGGCAAGCTGTCCCCCTCCCCCCTCCCAACCCTCCTCCCACCCCGAGAAAGAAAGCAATGTGCAATGTGCGAGGCTGTGTGCAGTTTGAGAAAAGTCTCTTTATTCAGGAAAGGGGGCCCATTAGAGATGACAAAGCCTCATGGAATCCTCCTGGGGTGCAGTAAGGAATGCAAATTTTAGATGGGGCCTGAAGAAGTTCCACTACAAGTCTTCTTGGAAGTGTAGGATATCAAAAAAAATACATAAAACTATGTCCCCTGTCATGTTTACTCCCTCTATCCCCATCCCAATATATCACATAGGCCACACTATGTGACCAGTGCCTACAGCTAGACTTCTGGGTCCTATGCACCTTCACCCTTCCCCTCCCTACCCACCCCATCCTCTATGCTTGAATTCTGCCCTCAGCCCATCTGCCCAAGGAGTCCCTGGGAATAGGTGGAAGCAGGTAGCTAGGGGTGAAGGGGGACCTGGTTATTGGGAGGTCCTACTGCCAGATAATCTCCATACCAGCTGATTGGCCCTATGGCATCCAGCTACAACCCGAGGAGCCCTCCCCCCACCCCACCCCACCCCACACTCTGCTGGGCTTCAGGCCTCTGGTCTGTTCATACCAGGCCCCCCTCTTTCTTCTTACTGTTGTCTTCTGTCCGGTTCTAAGCTTTGCTAAGACCTATGTGCCCATGAGAAGCAACCCAGGAGCCTGCCCATATTATTACAGACTTCAATGCCAAGTTGGCTCCCATTCTGTCTGCTACTTCTTGAAAGATAAACTGGTTCCTTGATTTGTATTTGTTTTTGTTTTTTCCCACTCTTTCATAGTTAAAGACTTAAGGAATTATGGACCCCGAAGGAAGAAAAACTTTAATTATGATGATTTTTTTTGTTTTATATTACCATGGAATCTTTAGGCTTGCACCTCCAGTAGCTAAATTACCAAATGTATCTTTTTCAGTTTATATCCTCTCTGTGGGATGCCTTTTGGTAAGCTTAATCTACTTTATTGGTAGTAATCTATTTACATTTTTGATTCTGCATTGTAACTGAAACTTGCTTATATTGCCCTTTCTTAAGCTACACAGTCTGGTTTTGGTACCAACTGTACTAAACTTATTCCAGTCTATGTACAAATATTTGTTGAGTATTCTCGGAACTACCAGCAGTAAACAAGTGAAAATAAGGAGTAAAAATCTCTGCTTTCATGAAGTTTCTATTGGATGGGAGAGACAGATCATGAAAAGCACTTAATAAGCACACAACATGGTATGTTGGAGAGTGATAAGTATTCCTGTTTAAGCAAAGCAAGCATTAAAAATAGGCAATAAGATGTGTTGGAGGGATTTGGGGGAATTGAAACTTTCAAACATGGAAACGTGAAATGGTAAAGCTGCACTGGAAAACCATCTGGCAAGTACTGAAGGTTAAATGTGGAGTCGTCATTTGACCCCGCAATTCTACGCCCAAGAAAAATGGAGACATGCTTATCTACACAAAAATAAAGTATAGAAATGTTTATAACATTGCTATACATAAAAACCAAAAAAATATGGAAACATGCCAAGTATCTAAAAACAGGAATGAATAAAGAAAAGGTGACATATCCATATAATGGAATAATATCCAACTATAGAAATAAACAATAGAATCATAGATTCTATAGCACAGAGAATTCTTGTAGCACTGTAGCACTATCATCCCATTGTTCATCAATTTGCTCAAGTAGGCACCAGTAATGTCTCCACTGTGAGACTTGTTGTTACTGTTTTTGGCACATTGAATATGCCTTGGGTAGCTTGCTAGGCTCTGCTGTGCGGGCGGAATGCTCTCGGTAGCTTGCTGGGTTCTCCGAGAAGGGTGGAGAAATTGAACCCAGGTCAGGTATGCAAGGCACATGCCCTACTCACTGTGCTATCACTCCAGTCCAGAGAGAAATCTTAAAACTGAATAAATAAGCTCCAAAGGACACTATTGCCTAATTCCATTTATATGTGATGTACAGAAAAGGCAAATCCAAGGAATGGCAATTGTGTGGAGAACTGGGTTATTTGGGGGGTGGATGGGGAATAACTCTCATAGGAAAAGGTTTCTTCTTGAGGTGTATGGGGGGGGCTGAGAAAATGTCCTAAAGCTGGAGCTGGAGCACTAGGACAGCAGGTAGGGTGTTTGCCTTGCTCACGGATGCCCTGGGTCTGATCCCCAGCATCGCATATGGTCCCCCAAGCACTGCCAGGAGGAATTCTTGAGTGTAGAGCCAGGAGTAAGCCCTGAGAATCTCCAGGTATGACAAAAAAAAGTGAAAAAACATAAAAGAAAAGAAAATGTTCAAAAGTTGACTGCATTCATGGGCACACAGGTCCCCTGGCTGAAAACAGGTAACATGGGAGGGCGTGGCCCAGTTCCCATCCTGCTGAAGCCCCAGTATCTGCACTCCCCCCTCCCCCAGAGGCCACATGCCAATGGCCCAATTCCACTGCTTCACAACTTATCCCCACAGAGACACCAAACTGCTGAAAATTCCAGGTACCAGTCTTCAGGCTATGAATTCTGGGGTCTTCTCAGGGTGGGGTGGTAGGCAGCCTCCCCACCCCCTCCACTTCCAGAAGCCCCAGCAGCTACAGCCACATCCCACAACTGCTTCCAGGTAAATTCACAATCCAGTTAAATATCCTGGAGTTATTGGAGCGTGGGACTGCAAACCTCCAAATTACAATACTGACCTCCCAGTAGGAACACTTCAAATTAGATAGAGAAACAGCAGTGAAGCCAACTAAGCTCAATAAACAGAAACAATAACACAGAAGGCTCAACTAGCAACAAACAGCTTAGTAAGCCCTCAGACAAGGACTTAATGACCCCATGGTGAGATAGGATAATTTTCACAAATTTTCTTCTACTGAAGTATTTTGTAATAATTCCATTAACCACTTAGTTTTAACAAGCAACATAAATTATTTTGTGTCTACTAAGGGAGCAGGCTTGAGGGGTGGTTGGAAAAATGGGGACAATGTTAGAGAGAAGGTTCTACTGGTGTTGGAATATTAAATGCCTGTAGCAAATGTATCATGAACAACTTTATAAACCATGGTGTTTAAGTAAAGGCGGGAGGAGGGAGTTGATTGCAGTGATGGCTGCCCAACACTGGATATATTAAATATAAAAGCATTGAATAAAAAATAGAATATAAAACCATAGAATTGAATGCTTGAAATGGGTGAATGTATGATATGTGAATTTTATTGAACTAAAGCTTATGAAAAATGGAGTAGATCATTGGGAGGGTGGTCGTTGTGGAGGTCTACTTACAATCTTTAGTAGAGCAGATCTGTTGGAGAAAATGAGATTTGGGGAAATAACTGAATGTGAGATATCTGGAGATACCCTTGCCAATAAGCAGATACCCATGGAGAAAGCAATGCAAGTAGAGGAAATGTTAGCAAAAAAGCCCTAAGGGAGGAGTCTTGTTATTGGAGGAAGAGCTGCTACGGCTGGAGTGAAACAGGGAGGGGGCTGGCAGATGAGGTCAGTGATGAACCACGGTGATGTAAGGGAGGGTGTGAGGGCCATGGAAACCTTTTGTCTCATAGGTCTGTGAGTTTTAGGAACTGAAAATGACCTTTCATTTATTTTGATTTATTAATGACCTTTGGATTTATTTATGACTAAATAATCTTTTATTTCTTTTGGTTTACTTGTTTTGTTCTGTTTTTTTCTTTTTGGAGGGTTTTGGGCAACAGCCGGAGGTGCCCAGGGCTGAACTCTTGGCTCTGCATTTAGGGATCGCTCCTGGCATGTCTCATATGCAGTGCCAGTGGTCAAATTTGGGCTGACCAAGTGCAAAGCAAGCAACCCACCAGCTGTAATATCCCTCTTGCCCTGATTCTTGGTTTTGGGGGCCACACACAGAGGTGCTCAGGGACTAATCCTGGCTCTGTGCTAAGGGGTCACTCTTTGTGTTGCTTGGGGGACCATGCAGGGACCACGGAACCAATCAGGGCCTCAGGCAGACAAAACCTGCTTTGTATATATTTAACCCATTTAGTAGTCTCTCTCTAGATCTTGACCAACTTTTTCATTCTTTTACAGTATAAAACAATTTCATTTGCAGGAATGCAAAAATGATTGTTTATCATGAGTATTTGGAGCACTGGAACATATGGCACATCTAATTTTCTATTAAATTTGCATTTACCAGGGCTGGAGCGATAGTACAGTGGGTAGGGCATTTGCCTTGCATATAGCTGACCCGGGTTCAATTCCCAGAATCCCACGTGGTCCCCCAAGCACAGCCAGGAATTATTCCTGAGTAGAGCCAGGAGTTAACCCCTGTACATCGCCGGGTGTGACCCAAAAAGCAAAAATAAATAAATAAATAAATAAATAATTTATTAATTTTGGACTGGGCAAAAAAATTTTGTTTTTTGTTTGGGGCCCATACCTGGTGGTATTCAGGGCTTACTCTTGGTGATGCTCAGGGAATCATACGGAGTGCTGGGATCCAATCAGGGTCAGTTGCATGCAAGGCAAGTGCCTTAACCCCTGTGTGGCTGAACAGAGAATGATAAGAAAGGGGAAAGTTTCGGAGAAATGATGGGGCAGCCTCGAAGTAATGTAAGAGCATTGGTCAAGGGTCTTAGCCATCCTGATAGTTAAAGTTTTTAAAAAGTAAGTTTTCCAAGGAGCCGTTGGCGTGGAAGGGAACTGTGAGACATGGGTGGAGGGACGTTAACACTGATGATGAGTTTGGAATTGGAACACTGTAAGCCTGAAGCATGATTATTAACAGGATTATAACACTTTTTTTCCTCAAATACTGATGCAATTCCATTTGAATAAGCAACATGGAAGAGCTGAAGATGACATTGAAAAGAGTGGGACAGGTGAAACCCTGGTGGGATTCTCTATTTCCAAGAGAAAGAGAAGGAAAAAAATGTGAGTGTAGACAACACTTCCAGGAAACTTTGCTATGAAGATGAGCAGAGAAACTAGCTGGTGGGGACAATGAGGTCAGGAGAACATTTCTTTCAAGATAGAAGATGTAACCATATGTGTTGATGCAAATAGGAATGAGTGAGCAATTGCTGAAAAGATGTCCTGTCCAAGACCATGGGTTAGAAAGAGGAAATAGCACCTAGTTCTGAAGTGGAGAACAAAAGTTCAATTGGGAGCACAGACAGTTCCTTTAGAGTCACAGGTTGAAGACAATGTGCAGCCCACAGGCTGCAGGAGGACAAAGATCTGGCCAGCTTCTGTGGAAACTTTCTTGTGATTGCTACAATTTGCTCAGAGAGAGGGAAAGCTCTATCTTTTAGGTATGGGTGAGACGGAGAGTTGGAAATTTGAGAACAAGGAAATGTATGAAATGTCCATGTTGTAGAGTTTGGAGATGTCGCTCCAGAAAATCCAGAATATTTGAGACAGGAGATGAATGGACTAGGAAATATAGCATGTCTGCTAGGAAACACTAATGGCTCACCTGTTTTGGGAGCCTGAAAACTCAAGTGGGCCATTTGATTTGGTATGTGTTTTTTTCTGCAGGTCCAAAGCAGGTGAAAGGTGGATTGAACAGTGGTCTGGTTGCAAGCAGGAAGAGAAAGGGGCCACGGCATGAGGAATTTTAGCTAGTAAGGTTGGTAGAGAGGACTTCAGGGCAGGAGAGGCAGTGCTAAAGGTGGTAGGCTCAATGTAATGGAGGCTCTGATTGTTCAAAAAATGTGCTGACGCCAGGAGCTGGAGAAACAGTACAGTAGATAAGGCACTTGTCTTGCTCGCAGTCGACCTGGTCCCATATGGTCCCCAGAGCACCTCTAGGAGTAATTCCAGAATGCAGAGCCAGGAATAACCCCTGAGCATCACTCGGTGTTGTCCACAAACCAAAAACCAAACCAGAACAACAACAAAAAGATCTACTGACTCCAAAGTGCTGAAAAAACAAAAAGAACAGGGAACATAAGAGATGGTGACTAGAACAGGGATGTTGCACTTGAAAGACTGCAGAGGTTTCCAGTTATAGGGGTCATAGGAAGGCAATGGGAAAGAAACTTCAAGAACAGAGTTGGAGGAAAGGAACTTAAGAAAAAAAGAATTTAAACTATTGGAAGTATTACCCAGGTGTGTTCTGGAATCACCAAAAATGAAGATCACCAACAATGAAGACAGGAGTAATACTGGCAAGATGGATCTTGTGGGAGGAACTAAAAGGGGTAAGAAATGAGAGAACCCATGTCAAAAGGTAAATAAGTTGGGATATTTCTTTGAGTTTCTTAAATAATTAGAAGGTGTTTTTGCTGTTCATGATGAGTTTTTGTTTTGTTTTGTTTTGGGGCCACAGTGATGCTCAGGGGTTACTCCTGGCTTTGTACTCAGGAATCATTCCTGGTAGGGACCATATGGGTTGTTAGAGGATCAAACCGACGTAAGTCACATGCAAGGTAAGCACAGTACCTATTTTACTATCAGTTTGGCCCCAATAATTAGAAGTTTTTTGGGGGAGCTTTTTAAGTCACACTCGATAATGCTCAGGGGTTACTCCTGGCTCTGTACTCAGTAACTACCTCTTGTAGAGCTCAGGGGACCATATGGGATGCCAGGGATTGAACCTGAGTCAACCTGTGCAAGGCAAATGCCCTACCCACTGTATTATCACTCCAATCCCAATGAGAAGTTTTTTAACTAACAATTTCCTTTTTAAACTCATTAATAAGCTAGTCATTATTTTGAATTTTCCTGTAGTTTGAGTGATTTATACTTTCCTAGGTCAAGTTTGAAAGTTCAGTAACTTGTTAAAAGTTATACTATAATTAAAATTTTTCTTCTTTTTAGAAAAGCCTAACTCTCTTAAATTCTGTATTCATGCATTTTTTCTCAATTAATCTTAAAAGAGTTCTTTTTTCAAGAAACTATTACTGGTTCTTATAATTTTTCTTTATTATAATTATGATATGCATGGAGATGCCTTTCTTTGGGCTTGTACTGTAATTTCTAAAAGAATTAGTGACTTCTATTCCTTCTGGGATTTTCTTTGTTACTGTCTTTTAAAAAAGATATTGCTCTATAACAGATACCACAAATGCATCTAGTTAAAATGTACACTTAAGAGGCTTTAGTATATTCACAATTATGCAATATTATCACCCTCTATCTTCTGACTATTGATTTAATTTTCTCTGCAAGCCTTTTGAAACATATGTTGGTTGGAGTGTTGAGATTTGAGGGAGCCCAATATAGAACATCCTACTAAAAGTTAGAATTAATTTAGAGGTAGGCAAAGAAATCATACAGATGGATATCAAAAGAACAGTTTTATTGCTAATAAATGCTGGGTTTGGGGGATGTGGCTGAGATGTTTGACAACCATAGATCTTTCCAAACAAAATCCTAGAAATAGAATCATCCACACCCCTGGCCATGGCCACACTGGGTCCACATGCTCCCCACATGGAGTTCACCCTGCGAGTTGCATGGCCAAGACTTGTAGACCAGGAATCATGTTTTGTGTAAGCAAACTGACTCCCATGGGCCAGGAGGCAGAGGCCTGCCCTACCACAAACTGTCCAATACAGCAGAAGGAAGCTACATTTGTCACAGCCACCCGGGTCCTCCACCAGCGGACAAAGCTACTCACAAAGCTACTCGACTCCTTTATGAAGGAATCCCAGTTCTGATACAAGACTCAATAAACATAAACAAGCAAAAGCTATACGCATTTTGAAAACACAAACACAAGGAAAAACACAATGGACTATTTTACATTAACTACAAAGAATGTAGATAAACAAAGAGATATCATATTTATACCAAAATCCAAGGGTATCTTGTCTTTAGAAATGCATTAAATACAATGTTTGTATCATGATAGTTACTGAGAGATGTGATTAGTTGTTTGGGTTCTAATTAAAAAAAAAACCACTAAAGGAAACAAAAGAGAAAAATAAAGCCAGTATTTGAGTTTAAGCCAATATTCAAAATTATACTGATGGAACGAACACATGTCTTGAAAATCCAAAACAAAGTTTGCCTCAATGACATTAATATAATCTTGAAATGTTTGTATAATTCAAGAAATTAAAATGAGATGAAGAAAATAGTTAAATAGTCAAAATATAATTTTTGATAGATGATTGTGTAAAGAGAAAAGAACAAAGAAGTTCACTGGAAACTGCTTTAAAGAGAAGAGTAAACAGAAAAAAATGCCAAATCTCCCAAAATTAATATGTGGTTTTAATAAAATCCCTGTGAGAAAACACACAACTATTTTCCATGGAACTTTATGGTATTTTAGTTAAATGGATGAAACAAATAGAAATATCAAAGACCATTTTGATAAAGAGAAGCAGTGGAGATTGTTAGCCCTAAAAATGTATTCTAAAACAGTAACAAAAAAGGATATAAATATGGAAATAACATGAACTATAGATAGCAACTACATGGAACAGAAAACCCAAAAATAAATCTTATCACATGTGAGAATATCATATGTGATAATAATGTCATAAGTAAGGAAAATTAGAATTTAATAAACCCTTGAAAGGACAGTTGATTACTGGTAGGGGGATGTGTGTGTATGTTCCCACAATAACCCTCCCCAGTTTCAAGCATAACAAAAGAATTAAAATGAAAATTACAGAAAATGTACAAGAAAATAAAGATGGGTACTTCTTAGCTCTGTGGACAGGCGAGCACATCATGTACTTTGGAGCAACAGAACAAGTCACAGAGCAAACCATGCTCAGTGTTAACAGAATTGGGAGGAGTGCTGTGTTTGGGTCACACCTGACTGTGGTAATATACTAAATGTTGCATTCTGCAGCTTGCTCTTTCAAAGTTAAGGATCCTATTTCTGAAATTTATCCACTTTGACTCAGTTCATTTATTTTAATAGCTAAATTGAAGTTCACTGCATGAGTATACCGAAGGGTATTAATTATTTATTTATTGCTCCAAGGAAATGCTTTGTGTGGTTTTATATATTAACTCTGTTTCTGACTGAGATGAGTGTGTACTGCAAATATATTTTCTTAAACCCACAGGACTGATCCGGGTTTGATCCTGATCCGGGTTTAATCCTTGGCACTGCACATGGTCCAAATACTATACTGCCAGGAGTGATCCCTGAGCACAGAGCCATGAGTAAGCTTTACAGCACTGCCAAGTGTGACCCTAATATATATATATACATATATAATATGTGTGTGTATGAATTTCAAATTTCCTAGAATCAAAGAAAAATCATAAAAGCAGTTAAGAGGACTGGAGCGATAGCACAGCGGGTAGGGCGTTTGCCTTACACGCGGCCGACGAGGGTTCGATTCCCAGCATCCCATATGGTCCCCTGAACACCGCCAGGAGTGAAACCTGAGTGCAAAGCCAGGAGTAACCCCTGAGCATCGCTGGGTGTGACCCCCCCAAAAAAAAAACAGCTAAGAGCAAAGACTAGCACTAAACGGTTCCAAATAACAAACCCTCATTCTTATGTATCCCTCATTCTAATTCTCGAATAGCTATCAAATCTTCGAGCTTTCCTCAAACCTTTAGGACAATTCATTATCCTGCAAATCAAATCCAGACTCCCGTGAAGCCCCTCCCACCTACCATGTGCACACACATGGGCACATACATCCCATTGTTTACTCACTGCCTTGTTTTTACGGGCTTGTCAGTCCTGAGAGAGCTGTCCTTTATGCACACACACTCCTTCTCTACACTGGGGACTCCTGGAAACCCCCCATCTGCTGGCAACACTTGCCTTTTTCTACTTGTTTTTCTAGAGACTGGTGGGGGGCATCAGTGGAATAGAGCTGTGGAAGCTGTGGGGGGCATTTTTAATTTTTGTTTTTGTGTTTTCACCAGGGAGCCCTAAATATACAGAATTGCTGGCTTGTCTCAGCTCCTAAATCTTTCTTTCGGATTCCATACTTCTTTGAGGTTCTTCATCACCACACGCCTCCAAGGCAGTTCCAAAGAGAGAGAGCAAAGAGAAGGTTTCACTCTCTTTTAAAAATTGAATCACTGTGAGATACAGTGACAAAGCTTTCATGTTTGAGTTTCAGTCATACAATGATTGAACACCCATCCCCCCACCAGTGCGCATTTTCCACCACCAATCCCCGGTATACTCCCCCTTTCCAACTCTCCCCCTGCCTCTATGGCAGAAAATTTCCCCCATTCTCTCTCTCTACTTTTGGGCATTATGGTTTACAATACAGATACTGAGAGGCCATCACATTTGGTCCTTTATCTACGTTGAGCACACATCTCCCATCCCAAATGATTCCTCCAATCATCATTGACTTAGTGATCCCTTCTCTATTCCAGCTGCCTTCTTCTCCAGTTCATGAGACAGGCTTCCAACTATGGAGCAATATTCCTGGCCCTTGTGTCTACTGTCTTGGGTGTCAGTCTCATATTATGTTATTTTATGTTCCACAAATGAGTGCAGTCATTCTATGTCTGTCCCTCTATTTTGGACTCATTTCACTTAGCATGATACTCTCCATGTCTGTCCACTTATAAGCAAATTTCATGACTTCATCATTCCCAACAGCTTCATAGTATTCCATTGTATAGATGTAATGGTTTCACTCTTTAGAATCTAAATATTTGGGTTTAGGAATCAACAGAGACGTGTTTGTGTGACAGTTTCTACCAACTCCTGTCGTTTGGTGATTTCAAACTGAAGTAGATTGGGAATTGGCAGGGTGCACTATAATGCCCAGTGCCTGGAGAGTCAGTTTACAGGGGAAAGTCAAGGTTAGTGACAAAGACAAATAGCTAGAAAAAAGGAGAGCTGAGGTTTGACCAAGAATTTCAAGTGATTTGCTCGGGAGAATCCTTTCCAGCTTGGCATAAGTCATGGGTGGCAGTAATACCCTGAGTATACCTGTGGATAGGAGACTGCTCCTGTGTGCAATATAATTCTGAGTACTTTACATGAATTCACCCATTTTATCTTCCTAACATGCCTTGGTGGATATCACTGTCACTTCCATTTCACAGACATTTGATCCTGTGAGATTTCATAACTTGATCACTACCAAACAGCCAGAAAGTTACCAAGTATGTTAGTTAGAAGTAATGTTATTAGTGTTGTTTGGTTTCGGGCCACACCCAGGAGGGCGTAGGGTTTACTCCTAACTCTGTGCTCAGAAACTACTCCTCCCTGTGCTCAAGGAACCATATGGGGTTCCAGGAATCCAGAATCCCTTAACCCCTGGACTGTATCTCCAACTCTGACATTATTCGTTTTTATGATATAGTGCAAAATACTTGAGCAGAAACCAGATGGGAAGAAGGAAAATGAGTGTTGAGTTACTGTTCTTGGTGAATTGCTCCCAGGCGTCTTTCAGGAGAGAGTCAGGCTGCAACCAGAGAGTGCTTCCTCTGGACGTTCCACTTTCACAGGGGCTACACAGGAAAGTGTGTGTTTTGGGGGGATCTTGCCATCAGAGGAAAGGGAAGGCACCACTGGACTCAGGTGATACACCAAGCTGTACCGAACTCTTAGTTTTGCAGAAAAATTGCAAATATAGAGTACAATATAGGTATTTCATCTTCATTTTACAGATAAGAAAACCCAGAGGTAAAGTGACTTAACTAGGATCCATCTGGCAAGCAGAAAAACTGGCATTAAACGCTCCTGTGTGACTCCAGAGTCTATTTCTATCATCAGGGTGTTCTTCTCCGGGGCATTTACCTCCTCTATTCCCTTGAATTTACTCTTCAGATCTGTTTCAAGATGGCAGAACCATCATTGGTGGTGAGTGTCCAGGGACAGGAAGAGCAAACAGAAAATGTGCTGTTCAGAATGTTCTATCATGCTTCATGCTCATGGAAGTACATGAGAGCTGGGATGGGCATCTCATATAGGCCCAGGAGGATTCACTTTGGGTCAGGCAAAGTATACTGACATTTTACCCTTTAACCTTCCAGACCAAATCCTCCTTTTTAATAATGTTTACTTTGTTTTTCTTGTGACTGTATTAGAAAGAAGCAGAAATTATTACCTCCTTTAGCTTAGTTTCTCCTTTTAACTTTGTGTCTGCGGTGTCTCTGCTTCAATTGAATGCATGACTTCATCTTTTTCAAGATGGTTTTTAAGAAACATACTTATAAGAACTCAATACAAGAATTATTAGGCACTTTTATTGCCTCTACAAAACTGTACATTTATCTTAACACTGAACAAATACATATAAAAATATAACATATTTCACTTTAAATCCAAACATAAAAATAACATACTTCATATAATGTTTAAGATAAGTGAAATGTTATTTGACAAGTTTCTATTTGAGTTATCCAGGGAGCTTGAAAGGTATGTTATGATAAATATTCTTAAAGAACTTCTAGAAGGTTCAAGTGAGACCAGCTTGAATCATAAAGAATATAACATTGTGTCAGTCAATTCCACTTATTTTAAACTAAGAATTCCTCAGATTTATTAAATCTGGGAAATATTTAGGAACTGTTTTTAATTATGTTTTTATGTTCTTCTCAAAATGAGACTTTTAATAGTATAGCTCACAGTGGGTGCTACAAGAGTTAAAATCAAGAGCACTCTTTTATTTAGTCTATTCCCTCCTCACTGTCCCTCAAATTCACACTGCCCCCTCCAATCATACCTCTTTTACTCGCTGAAATGACTGAGGTGACTGGACCAGAAATAGAGATCTGACCCAATGGGAAGTCCACTTGTAGATCAAAGAGACAATTCTCTCCCAAGTGCACTGACATTTGGAGATGGAGATTGAGTCAGCCTGTTGATGAATTGTGACAGACCACAGGTCATATGGAGTCTGAGCTACAGTCTGTCCATACGCCAATTAAAGTCATGAGGTGGTCAACCACAGGAAGCAGTACCCAGTCACTCTGTGGAAAGAGGCAGAAGACCAGAACCAGCAGAGTACAGAATGATCCAGGGCTCTGAGAGGAGCGAGGGCCCATGCTTTAGGCCCTAGTACAGAGTTCTATGGGCAGATGATACAGCATTCTTATCTTGAATGCCTATGAGATCACTAGTTACTAGTCTCACTAAGTTCTGTAGATAAGTTTCTATCATTTAAACAAAATTAGTTTCAGATCAAGTTAACTTTATATAGCAAACATCAAGTTCATGCTAAGAACCTGTCTACACCCTGGGTTGGAGAGATAGCGTCGGGGTTAAGGCATCTGCCTTGCACACGGCCAGCCCCAGTCTGATCTCTAGCAGTCAGTCGCTAAGCACTGCCTATGGTTCCCAAGCACTGCCAGGAGTGGTCTCTGGGCATAGAGCTAGGAGTATGCCCTTCAGCGCCACCGGTATGGCCTTAAACCAAAATCAAAGCAAAACAAACAAAAAACACCTTCATATCAAGTCATTCATATTTCAAAGATCCATAGAGACAACACAGGTAGATTCTTTGGGATGGGTACCTAAATAACATATAACTTTGTCACATGTTACAACTTATAAATGCCCGACTTCTAGTATGACATTTTCCAATAGCCTTTCACCTGCAACCGCTGTGAGTCAATGAAGAAATTCTAACAAGGTCAGGGTTCAGCACTTTCAGTAAAATCTCTTTCAAGTCATGGCTCTAGTCATGAGTTTTATTATTTCTACAATGCTATCTCTTCCTCTGAAAGATAATGGCAGAATTTTGGGGGGATGCCAAAATCAGAAGTTCATTAATTTAATATATATTCACTGACTAACTGCTATGGGTATGCTTGGTGCTGGGGCCATTCAGCAAACTAAAGAATTAGTCTTCTGCTTTTATGTAATTGCATCCTGGAGAAAGGGGCATGAACACTAGAAAGGGAAAAACAGGGATGTCTTATAGAGTAACGTATGGTGCAGCATCAGATAGAAAACCTACTTAGGTTAACTGGTCAGGAAAGGCCTCTTCAAGGATGAGAAAGACCCTACCATGAGTCAGAGAATGATCAAAGAACAAAAAGAACTGTAGGCTGTTTGGAGCCCAGCAGTAGAGAGCAGTGACACCTCTGTATAATAGCCATGGTGGGGGGAGTTTGGATTTTATATTAAATATTTGCCTGCCTTTTTATCATAAGAATAAAATAATGTACTCTTATTTTATATTTTATTATATTTTCCAGAAACCTAATATGCATATTTGGGTTTGATGGAATGGGTAGCGAATGCTAAAATCTACTGAGTGCTACAACATGCTAGGTATCTGAAAAAACTCTTTGACACTCAAAATAATGTGAGAAAGGGCACATATTGTGGTATCTTTGTTAGAGTCAAGGAGACTAAAGCTTAGAGATGTCAAATGAATTGTCTGATGAGAGTTGAATTCAGCAGCCTGACCATTCCTCCTGTTACCAAGACGGTACTCTTGTGGGGTTCAGAAGTAACCTCTGACTTATTAGAATCACTGGATGAAATGTGGGAAAATATGATGACCGGGCCCATCCCATACCCTGTTGGGGTGCTGACCATGGACACAGGCAATTTTCAGAAGCTTCTCAAGGTGGTGAAACTTGGTGATAAAGAAAGTATCACCTGGAGATTTGGTAAATATATTGGATTTTTTATATTTTTTTCCCTTCCAGAACATTGTTGTAGTAGCTTGTGACTGAACTCAGCAATTTGTCATTTAAGAAGTACCCCAGGTAATTCTCATCTTAGAATGAGACCACTGCTAGAGGTTGAGGTTTCTAAGATGTTTGAATATTATATTTTACTGTGTGTCTGCAGTGACATCTCTAGTACACCTCGAGGCTTCAAGGTATTGCTTAGCATCACCCAACTATTAAAACTGTTAATGGACCATGCCTGACACATAGGTAAGTACTCATTTAGCTGGGACATTTTGTTTTGTTTTGTTTTTTGTTTTTTTGGGTCACACCTGGCGATGCACAGGGGTTACTCCTGGCTCTGCACTCAGGAATCCCTCCTGGCGGTGCTCAGGGGGCCATATGGGATGCTGGGAATCAAACCCGGGTCGGCTGCATTGCAAGGCAAACGCCCTACCCGCTGTGCTATTGCTCCAGCCCCCTTAGCTGGGACATTTTATAATTTAGCCTAAACCTGGTAAAATGGTCTTATGTTTCCATAACAAGAATATAAGGGGATCATGTATGCACCAGGTAAACCCTTACTTGAGGCCTTCTCTTTCTCTGGGGCCTGCTAAGCCCCATTTACCAACACACACACACACACACATACACACACACACACACACACACACATGCATGCATGCATGCATGCACGCATGAGCAAAGCAGGCAATAGAGTGGGGCATTCCTCATCTCCTTAATTTTCTTAGATTCAAACTTGCTCTGTGCCTGAGCTAAAACAGTTGTTTCGCCTGTTCGTGCCTCCCAGGGATCTCTGTCTGAGTTTCCTGTCTTCTTATCAATTATTCTCTGGAGCCTCATTCAGCTTGTTTTTGAGCTACTTCACGATGGACATTTTTGAGCAACTTCCTTTTATGCATTCTGTATGTACTGACCTTTCTGAAGATTCCCAAGGAAATCCCTCATCTTTCACAGGCCATGCACTTAGTTTAATTTTTGCAACCAAGAAAAATATTTCCTTGGTTCTTTTCTTCTTCTTCCTCCCTCTTCTTCTCCTCAAGAAAAAAAAATTAAAAAAAAAGAAACCCTCTGAATCTATTTGTGAACATCGTTCCAGTCTAGAACTTCCCCTGCCAGAATAATCTTCCTAATGGGACATCTAATGGGGCCTCCCACTGACAGAGGAGACCACCCCATCTGCAGCTAGGGACAAGAGACACTCCCAGCCCAGATGGGAAGAGATGAGCAGCTCAGGGCTGGATGTATATTCATTGCTTATTTAATATTTGAGCATCTTTTTCTAAAGATATTTCTATTGAACTCACTTGTGGTGTCGCCATCTGGAAAATATCAAACCTCACCCCACTGAGGTAAACCCCTATTGCGTATTTTTTCCCTTTTATGTGAGCCCAGTGGGCATGAAGTGTGTATCTCTGTTTAGCTCCATTCCTCTCCAAGGCAGCTCTCAAACACATGACGCTCTCTAAATAAATCAGTGCTGTATAGACCCATTAACAAGCCCTCCTAATTGATGCTAACAGCAAGTTTAAGTGGGGGCTCTACGGAGCCTCCATGCCTTTTCCATGTGAGGACTTTGGCACATTTTAAAGGGGTAGACGAGGATTTTAGAAGAGAATAAGATACCCCCAAACTTATTACACTACAATCAGTTTTTAAATGGGGTCAAATCCTCTCCCAAAGTCTCAGAATCAGACTTCTGTCTAAACCTATAGAGTTCAGTTAATGCACAAGGATAGAGGCCAATATGGCAATCAGTGGGTCTGGGGAGAGCTTAATGGACCATAGCCCATGCTTGGCATGTAGGAAGCCCAGGTTTGGTCCCCCAGTGCTACATGGTTCCCTGGGCATTGCTGGCAGTGACCCTTGAGCACTAAGCTGGGAATAAACCAAGCACTGCTAGGTGTGGCCAAATGATATAAATAGTAATAGCAATAGATATGTGGCAAATAGAGTTCCACAAATACTTCAACCTGTGGGAATTCAGAAACCTTCCCTGTTAAGGACTAAGATGACAGTATATATGTGGATGGTGATTGTTGATAATGGTGTCTATTTTAGTACTAGTTTGTCATCGTGTGTTTTGTGACGTGTTAATTCAATTAATTTCCATTCTGGGAGTTTAAGGCAAAAGTAGATCAACTTTATTCCTTTTTTCTTTTCTTTTCTTTTTTTTTTTTTTTTGATTTTTGGGTCATACCTGATGATGCTCAGGGGTTACTCCTGGCTCTGCACTCAGGAATTACTCCTGACAGTGTTCATACGGGGATGCCAGGGATTAAACCCAGGTCAGCTGCATGCAAGGCAAATGCCCTACCCGCTGTACTATCACTCTGGCCCCTCAACTTTATTCCTTCTGAGGTTGATAAGACACTTGCTGCATAAGTGAGAAGAAGACAGTGTTACTGGCTCCTTCCTGGACACACTGCTGGGGCACCCAGTGTGCCTTGGGTTGAGGTGATTGGTGTATTGTCTTCTGGCTATGCATTTCAGCAACTGCACAACTAGTTGCCCATTTATTTGCTAATCAACTCATTTCCTCTACCCTCCTAAGTGTTGATGGGAGCAATTCCAAAAAGTGATACTAGGGGGAAAGGACAAAGGTGAGATCGAGTTTAGAAGGAGGAAAAGAGGCAGTTCTTTTCTATACATTTGATCAGAGTTACCAAGGAAAGCAAATCGTGAAGCTGGTCCATAATAACTCACTCTCACAGAATGATTCGCTCTGTTCTCCTCTTCCTCATCCACCGGTGTGGCCTGGAATTTCCAAGGTAAACTCTCCAGTGAGTAGAACAGGCAGGTCTTCCTCTGCCCAAGCCCTTCCAGAACAGGGTCAGTGATCCCGCCCACACTCATTCTTCTTGTACCATTTGTTCCCACAGACTCCACTGGTGGACCTTTCCAGTTCCCTTTGTGGGTCTCCTTCCATATCATCACACACTCACTGTTTCTGCCATTTGCATCAGCACCCAGCTGTTCTTCAGGCCATTTGGCAGCTCATCTGGTATGGCACTTGGCAATAATTTACCATGCAGCATGAAATCATACCCCAAGCCCTTTCGTTGACATAAGGACTGAAACTACCTTAGGATCAAGATGTGATATTATGTCATCTATTTATCATATATAAATCTGGGGGGTTGAATTCTGAAGATTCCTCTGTTGCCCCTAAGATAATTAGACAGATCAAGAGAAAAAGTATTGTCTTAGCACAGTTGATCCTAATAGGTCTTGGGAATTTTTGGAAATAGGTGAAAAATTATGTTTTTTGCAATGGAAGTGATCCAAGTGGATATGACATTTCTCCTTTCATCTATCAAAAAGAGCTTTTGTTGGAAAATAGCAAGCAAAATGAGATTTTCACCAGGTAGCTTTTCAGAAAAGTAACACATTTTCTCTTGTGAGCACTACTGAGTGAACAATTCAGACATTGTCTACACCAGGATGATGCTGAGTATTTAAACAGGAAGTAGCTAGGGCCACTCTTGTTCCTTTAAACAAGAACCTGGAAAACTAGGGATGTGTTTGATGAGTCAGCAAGTCATGATTGCACATTATGAAAAATGCTGGAACATGAAGTCTGGAAAAATACATTGGAAGAATATTTAGAAGCTTATCAGTTTTATTGACTTTCTTCCCCAGTGAATCAATCCTTGATTTTCTTGACTTTTTCTATTGTTTTTTCTTTTTAGACTTTATTAATATCTTATTAATCTTTTCTGATTTATTCTCCTTGTCTAAGGCTTGAATCATTCTTCTTTCTCTAGTTTCATGAAGATGAGGGTTTGAGACACTTGAGCTGGATATGTTGATCTGGATCCTATGAGAAACTGACACCAACATGGTATTAAATATTTGTGAGAGAATATGGGAGAAGGGGCTGAGAAGTCTGTGAGAAGCTTCAGGTTGCAAGAGATACAAGACAAACCTCTAGTAAAGACACAGAAGGAAGACTGGGTTCAGTCTAAGGAAGATTTGGTAAGGATGTCAAGGAGTCATCAAGCCAAAGTTTGCTGTTGGAAATTTCTGTTTCTCCTAGTAAAGAACTTGCCCAGATGTTTTGCTGGACTCTATTAACAGTTGGAAACTCCCCTTAGGAAGTATGATCTTGAGCAATGGTTTTCAGAGCATATGGGCTGGGTCCTCCCTCAGTTACGTATCTCCCCCTTCCCTTCCTTCCCTCTGTCATTGTTGTGATGACCAGGGGTGAGGGATCTCACACATACTTGGTCATGGAGCTCATCATGAGCTGCATACTTTCACTGAAGTAATTGCATACACTTGACCAGGCCCCTGAGATTGCAGAGACTAAAGTTATGCTGCTGGAAGTTGAGGAAGATTAATGATTTCTGGCAAACACTAAAGTTAAAATAAAGGTGTGGAACTGAGTCTTTGTGTGCACCTCATTCCCTGATTCCAGACATCTATCCTACAGATCTAAGAGAGAATACATGCATTTGTTGTAAGATGCCTCATTCATGGTATTTTTATTATCTTACAGCAGCCATAGGAATCAATACACAAAGTTAAAGAACTATCATTTTACTGCAAAATTGGACAGGTGAGTTTTCGTTTAAGACTGGAAGGAGGTGAATGTGGGTGCGAAGATGAAAAGTTTAGACCTGCAGAGTAAGTAGTGGGAGATGGTGTTACAACTGTTGGCATCTTACTCTGTGCAGTTGGAGAGGAGGATTATCTAAAGTAGACCACAACTTTTATTTGTTATCTACTACTGGCTGACACATGATTCTAAAACTCAGTGACATAAAGCAGCAAATACTTGCTGTCTCACAGATTCCTTGTGAGAATCAGGAATCTGGGAATGAGGAAACTGAGTGTTTCTGATTTCTTTTCTTTTTTTTTTTTTTTTGCTATTTGAGTCACACCTGGCAATGCACAGGGGTCACTCCTGGCTCTGCACTCAGGAATTACCCCTGGCAGTGCTCAGGGGACAATATGGGATGCTGGGAATCGAACCCGGGTCGGGCCACGTGCAAGGCAAATGCCCTACCCACTGTGCTATTGCTCCAGCCCCGTGTTTCTGATTTCTAATGAGGTTGCAACTAAGATCTCAACTGGGGTGCCAGTCCTCTGAGGTTTTTGAGTGATGCTGGACAAGCTGCTTTTATGAGAGTTTATTCACAGGGAGACCAAGGCACTAAAACCACATCCTTTGTGTATAACCTAAGCTTGTGTACTTTCACTTTTACTGTATTCTATTGAACATGAAGACCAATTATGACACCACTTAGGACAAACTACACAAAGGAATGAACACTAAGAAGCATCTAGGATCTAGCTCCCACATCACCAACATGCCAAGGCCTCCCAAGTTTTGTTCATATTCTGATATCTACCCTTGACTTCATGTACATATAGAGTTAATGTGCCTTCTAGTCAACCGTTCCTGGATGTTTCATGATTTTACACCTCAAAAGCAACATGTGCAAAGCCCTTTATTCTTCTCCAGTGACACATACCATTCTCTAATTCTCTTCTCCAATGAGAAGAAGATTCATCAATAATATAAAAACCAAAAACTCAAATCATCTATAACTACTCTCCTTCACCAACTCCTATCCAAGCTATTACATGTCTCATTTTATTTTCAAAATATTATAGAAGTTATTGCTTCCTTCACATATACTTTTAAAACCCCAGTTAAGGGATGTATCTGTCACATGAATACTCCAATAGTTTCAAGACCATTGAGTCCAAATACAGCTGTCAAGAACCATGAGAAGTAGAAGGATTCACAATACTTACAAGCCAAAACTTTAATTTGGGTTCTAGCCATTTTATGAACACTGACTGAATCTACAAAAGATCCCTGGATCATGAACAAAGGACTCCCTAACTCCTATCATAACTAGAAGGCTGAACCCCAGGTTTGCCTTGGCTCCCTTTTGCTTCCCAAATTCTACAATATGAAATGGCCCAGGTACACGGGGGAACTGCCTCAGTTAGAAACCCCCACTAAGTGGGGTGGAACATTTGCCTTGCAATTGTCCAACCCAAATTCTATCCTTGGCACTACATATGGTCCCCCAGCACCACCAGGATTAAATCCTAGCACCAATGGGTGTGACCTGAAAAACAAAACAATTCTTTTATTGGCTTTGGGAGGTCACATCTGACAATGCTTAAGGGTTATTCTTGGCTCTGCACTCAGAAATTATTCCTGTTGGTGCTTAGGAGACCATGTAGGATGCCAGGGATTGAACCCAGGTTGGTCACATGCAAGGCAAATGTCCTACCTGCTGTCCTATTGCTTCAGCCCAGAAAACACAATTTTTTTAAAAAAGAAATCCCACTAAAGGACTTGACTATTTAATAATACTTAATTCTGGGGCTGGAATGATAGCACAGCGGGTAGGGCATTTGCCTTGCATGCTGCTGACCCGGATTCAATTCCCAGCATCCAATATGGTCCCCTGAGCACTGCCAGGAATAATTCCTGAGTGCAGAGCCAGGAGTAACCCCTGTGCATCGCCGGGTGTGACCCAAAAACCAAAAAAAAAATAAATAAATTCTGGGCTGTAATCAAAGTTGTCTGTTGCTGGCTCCAAGAATGTTTTCCATACAAACACCTTAAAAGAATAATCCAGAACAAAGAGCAGTTACTAACAGTTATGGACTTGGACTGAGGGCAACTATACAGACAGATCATAATGACAAGCCTATTGCCTCCTGTTTCCCAAACACCTACAACAGTGCCTGAAACATAAGCAGCAGTCGAGAAACATCTGCTAACTTGGTGATGTAGGGGACTGAATATAAAGTTCTCCCATGCTTGAGGCTGGAGCTGTAGCATGTGGTCTCTGGGCTGTGGACAGCATCACCTCATCATGGAGTCAGAGGAGTAGGAGCAGGTGGAGGCCCCAGGGGACTGGGAAAGGAGCTGCAACATGGGCTGCCTTCTGTTGGTTCTTCAGCTCCTGCAGCTGTGCCTTCAGGGTTGCAGCAATCCACTTTCTGAATAAATTCCACTGTCTCTACAAGCCAAGTGCAATATGTTACCCAAGGCAATACAGATCTTGCACAAGCTGACCGGGCTGAAAAAACAATATAACCAAACAAAAGAAAACAAAATGCCTAGGTGTGAGGAAAGAAAATATTATTACTGGCTCCCAGGAGCTCTGGAGTTTAGATGGACTGTGACTTTGGGGAGATGCTCAGTAAATTCACCATCAACTATTCTCCCTACTTTTTGCCTAAGTTTTTTTTTTATTTTTGGGTCACACCCAGCGATGCTCAGGGGTTACTCCTGGCTTTGCACTCAGGAATTACTCCTGGCGGTGCTTGGGGGACCATATGGGATGCCGGGGATCGAACCCGGGTCGGCCGCGTGCAAGGCAAACGCCCTACCCGCTGTGCTATTGCTCTGGCCCCCAACTTTTTGCCTAAGTTTTTATCTTTTAAAAGCTATGTGTATATCATAAATTTTGCTTTGTGTGCCTTTTCTTTTATGATTTATTTGAGGTGTTATAGTTTACAATACTATGAAAGTTATCTCATACTCATAGAGGACTATGCCTATCCCTACAAGATCCTTTCAAGATCCTTCTATCATTATCCAAGATCTCTTCCTCTTCCCTCCTCCCCTCCTCCTCAGTTTCAAGCTTCATTGGTCATGTATCAGGTTTTGTTTGCACTCAGAACTGTCTAATCCCCCTTTTTTCTACTTTAATATTTCACATATGATCAAGATAATCTTTTACTCTTTGATTTACTTCCCTTAGCATGATACCCTCTAACTCCAGTTAACTCCAGAAAACTGCAAAATTTCATCTTTTCTCACAATTAAATAGTATTTACTTGTGTTTCTATACCACAATTTCTTTATCCTCCCCTTGGACCGTTTGCAGATCTTGGCTGTCATCAATAGTGCTGCAATGAACATAGGTATCAATATGCCTTTTTGAATTAATGTTTTTGTGTTTTGGGGGTAGATTCCCATGGGTGGAATTGCTGAGTCCCATAAAAGTTCTCTTCATGATGTTTTGAGAAGTCTCTAAATGTGTTCTTATTTCCTATTGAGGCACAATTGACAAAACATCAGGTATACAACGCAAGCATTTAATACCTGTAAATATTGCAAAATAATCACCACAGAGAATCTAGATAAAAATTCTAAACACTGTTTGTTATGTGTGCAGGGGTGTGTGGTTTGGGCCACACCAAGAGTGTTATTCCTGGCTCTGTGCTCAGGAGTGTCCCCTTACGGTACTTACGGACACTGTATGAGATGCTGAAGATTGAACCAGGCCAAACACCTTAACTCCTGTACTCTCTTTCTAATCACACAGTTATAATATTTTTTTGAGATGAGAGTAATATTTATTCTTAGGGTCTTTCAATATATAACACGATGTATGTAAATATAGAGACTGGAGTGATAGTACAGCAGGTAGGGCTCTTGCCTTGCAAGTGACCAACCCCCAGTTTGATACTCAGCACCCCATATGGTCCCCTGAGCATCTCCACCCCTGAATGCAGAGCCAGGAGTAAGCCCTGAGCATTGCCAAGTGTGCCTCCACCCAAAACAAAAAGCATTAGTAACTATAAACCCCATGCTGTGCATTCCAACTTTGCAAGCTGATATTTATTTAATTTTCCCCTGGAAGTTTATTTACCCTCCTTTACCAATTTGGCTGAGACCCCAGCCTCTGTCTCTGATAATGTCCTTTCCTTCCTACTCTTTTGAGCTTGCACTTATGTTCTGAGTATAGTGTTAAGTTACTGGCAAGAAGGAGTTAAACAATAAAACGTCAATTTCCAAAGAGAGATGTGATAACATATGCAGAAAAGATGAAGGAGCAGGGCCTCGAGTGGAAAATAATTATCTTTTTCTCACCACAAAGTAGAAGCAAATAAACAACAGATCTCATCACTCTGGATCCATGAGACTGTGACACAGCGTGTTTTAGCAGAGAGCTGGACAAGCAGCTGCAGTGCCAAAGCGACTGCAGTCCTCATCGGTCATCAGCGACAGGCACCCGGCCAAGGACATCATGGACTGAGAGACCCACACTAGCTTCTGAGCAGCAGGACTGAACTTATAGAAAGAGACTGAGACCAATGTGGGTATGGGGTTTTACCTCTGAGCATGGGCATTCTTAGATGTCTCATGATTTTGTGCAGCTCAAAGGAAGCAAGCACATATAGAACCAAACCAGGACCCGAGCCATGGGGCTTAGTCTTCCACTGGAAGGGACCACGAAGGGGCTGTAGCAGTGGCTGGCTTTGCTGAGCTGTGCTATAGTGTCAGAACAGCTCCTTAAGCCACACTTGTGCCCCATCGTCTCTGGCTCTGGGTCCATACTCAGGAGAGAGCTCCTCTCTGGAGCTTCTGAGGCAGGGGGAAGACAGATGTGGAACCACACCATGACTCTTGTTGTTGTTGTTGTTGTTGCGGGTCACACCCGGCAAGGCTGGGAGCCACTCATGGGCTTAGTGCTTGGAGTCTCCCCTAGAGATGAACTGGAGACTAGGTGGTGCCTGGGATGAACTCTGGGATCCAGCATGCAAAACAGGTGTGTGATAGCCCTTCGAGCCATTCCCAAGGTTCTCCAAGCTCGTCTTCATGGTGGCACCCACATTTCATTTCATTGGTTGACACGAGTCTCGTGGCCACTCCAGTCTGCCGTGGGGTGGAATTTCCATCTCCCAGAGACGTCCAATAGGGTATTGCAGAGTCAGGAGGGTGTGGAATGGTTTGAGCCTGTGCAACTGGGTAAATCACTGCCAGAAGCACACACTTTCAGAGGCAGTCTGTTATGTGCAGTGATGCTGGCGCTCACTGCAAGTCAACAGTTCACAGTCTGAGTCCATAATGTGGGCTCTGTCACTATTAATTGCTCCATTTCTGGCTCCCCCAAATTGGGTATTAATTCCCTCAGGCATTCATGAAAGCCACTTGAGAGAGCAGATGAAGTCCAGTTGCCAACAACAGACACGATTTTGTGAGTGGGAAATGACTTCAATGAGACGCTTCTGGGGAATTTTTGCTGCTGCAGATGAACCTGGAATGTGTTTTTTCTTTTTGGGGGTTATGTGTGTTACACCCAATAGTGCTCAGGAACTGCTCCCGACTCTGTGCTTGGGTCTTGCTCTCAGAGGCCCTCAGGGGACAATGCAATCAGTGCCAGAGAAAGAACTGGGGTCGGCCCCAAAGCAAGTGATTTACCTGTATACTCTCTCCATTCCAGATTGTGCTTTTAACATGCAGATTTCTGAGTTCTATGAAGAGAGACTGAATCTTCTTTTCTAGAGCTACTTCACAGGTATCTGCATTTAACCAGCACTCAGAATTCTGGTGGAGATCAACTCTTGAGAATTGCCCCTTACCAGGTTGCATTCTTGGCAGAGAGCAATGGCAAAGGCATGCCCTGTTCCCGGTTGTATTATATACACCCGTGCCCAGGGCTGCAGGCCCAGCCAGAACTGGCATTTGCCAGGAAGTCAGGGAGAAGGGGGCGGGGTGGCGGCATTTTAGGGCCTGGATTCTCATACCGCTGCTACCCTGCCTTCAAGTACATCCCGGTTTATATAGCTCACTATTTTTCTCATAAATCAACATCTGTGACTCATTTTGTTATTTGCCTATTTTTAGAAATGAAATGTAACTACATTGAACAATGGTTCCCATAACAAAAAAGGCTCCTGTAATAGTAACAATTGTTCTAAACCTTACATTTTAACTCCTTTGCCTTTACAACGTATATTTAGAAACCAATCTGCAAAAAATGTTTAACTGTAAGCTTCCAAATCTGATTTTTGTGAGGTTTGCATTTGATTTGATGTTTGCATTATTAATTCCTGCACTGTAGCACTGTTGTCCCGTTGTTCATCCATTTTCTGGAGGAGGCACCAGTAACGTCTCCATTGTGAGACTTGTTACTGTTTTTAGCATATCGAATACGCCATGGGTAGCTTGCCAGGCTCTGCCGTGTGGACAGGATACTCTTGGGAGCTAGCCGGGCTCTCCAAGAGGGATGGAGGAATCAAACCCGGGTCGGCTGCATGTAAGGCAAACGCCTTACCCACTGTGTTATCGCTCCAGTCCTAAAAATGAAAAATAAAATGTAAAACTTCATTTGCTGGCTGGGTTCCGCCTATGACTTTTCAGACCATGTTAAAGACAAAGCCCACAGCTCTTTAGATAAACTGGTTGCATTTCTGAAAGAAGATGTCTGCTGTGCTTGGCCCAATGGCTGGGCCATTTGATTCAATGTGCTTCTGCCTCCAGAGAAAACTTTCCTGGCCTCCTTGGCCTAGACTGGGCTGGTCTATCACCCTGGAGACAAGCTTCCCAAACTTGCCAGTTCATTTGGGGATAGTTTAGCCAGCAAAGAGTTTGGTTGAGTTGTTCTCCATGCACTCCTATGCCATCACTGTGATCTGAATAGGGATCCTTTAGACATGCCTCACCAACTTCTACACTTTTTGAAACTTCCCTCCATCTCGGAATTTCCTTCTGAATTTGGCTGAACAGGAAAGTTGTAGCAATAAGAGCTTGACTGTTTTAGTGAAGTTCCCTTTGAAGTCACGCATGTAATCAGGAGTGAGGAGGAGACAGTTGGCTATGAAATTTGGTTGAGATGGGGCTGGAAGGTGGCTCTGCAATAGAGCACTTGCCTCGCATGTGTGAGGCCTTGGGTTTGATTCCTGGGACCACTCACAAAACATCCTGTTGAGTAGAAGGGAAGGAGAACAAGGCTTGCTCTTCAAGCCCGTGTCCCCCCCCCCCCCCCACACACACACACTTTACATGTATCTCAATGTTTGGCTCTATGTTTCTTTGCTTGGTTATTTCCACTCTAGAGGAGCCTGTGTTTTCTTCTGAACATGTACTTCTCACTGTTTTCCCTCACATCAGAAGAAGAATGAAGAAGAGGAGGAGGAGGAGGAGGAGGAGGAGGAGGAGGAGGAGAAGGAGGAGGAGGAGGAGAAGGAGGAGGAGGAGGAAGAGGAGGAGGGGGAGGAAGACAAGAGAAAGGAAGGGAAGAAGGAAAGGAGGAAAGAAGGGGAAGAGAAAAAGGAAGAAGAAGGAGGAGGAATGGGAAGAGGAGGAAGTAGAAGAAGAGGTGGAGGAAAGAGGGGAAAAGAAAGACAGGAAGAAAGAGGGAGAAGAGAAGGAGAGGAATGAAAAGAGGAAGGCAGGGAGAATGAAGGAGAAGGAAACCTGAACCTCCACGATGTGAGCTCCCAACTGGTTGTCCACACGCACATTTCTGTGCCTCTCCGGAGGGTGCTGTCTTCCGTGGCTCCTAGATTCCGCAAGTTGAGTACAGCCAGTTACATGTCACAAGATGAAAACCATCAAGTTCAAGGGACTTCTGGATCTCCAAGAGGCTGGCACCAAAAGGACCAGGGGCGGCATGCAGTCTACACCCTGGCCTGGTTGTCGTGAAGCCACCAGTGGCGCCCCCCGAGGGGACGGATGTGCTGCCTTTTATACTGACCGCAGAGCGACAGCTCGTTAGCGTGGCATCAGGCGAACCATGCGAGCAGCAGACCCGGTGCCAGTGCGGGGCACTGTTTCATATTCAGCTAATGTAGACTTAATTTAGTTTCTTGGGATTAGAATGTTTTAATATTGCCTTATAAAAATATTCCATTCTGGTTCTTGGGCAGAGCATCAATTCAGACAAGCTGCAAGGTTTTAGCTGCCAGTTCCTCTTGCATTCCTGTTTTTGTCTGTAATTTCTAAAGACTAGTAAGTAGACATGGCACTTTACAAATACACAAAGACAAGGGCCTGGCCTTCGGTCAGAAAAACACAACCCAAATGAAAATAATCCAAGCAGAAGCGGTAACAGACAGTTGGGTTGGGGGGGGGGGGGGCGGGTGGAGAGCCAGGGAGGCTTTTGGCTCTAGAGAGCCAAGTTTCAAGTCTCTGTTTTTGTTTTTGTTTTGAAATTGGAGTGATTTGAAAGGAGCGGGGAGGCCACGTTCTTGAGGTTTTGCTCGGTGTTTAACAGGGCACAGGCTCGTGGCCTCAGGAGGTCATTCAATTCAAAAGCAAAGTTGTTCAAACTGACACCCCCCCACCCCACCTCAAAGAAACGGCTTTCATGGCCAAAGGCTCCTTTTTTCCTAGCAGCTTTGTGGTTCACTCAGGTCCCTGAACAAGTGTAGGCTTAAAGATCATCACTTTTGAAGGCTCTATGACTGTCTTGTAGAAAATCCCTTGGACACAGAGCAGCTCTATGGGAGCATGGAGGGGACCACACCTGGTGTCACATCCCTAACTGGTTATTTCATTTGCCTTCCTCCAAAAGCTATACTGAATGCATCGAGCAAAAGTCAGACGTTTAGCTTCCTAGAAACAAGCCAGTTGCCCAGCACTGTGGCAGAGGCAGTTAATCCAACACACATTTTTATGCAAACCTCAAGTTATAACCCACATATGGTGGCAGATCATTATCCTAAGACTCTAAATTGAACCAGTTATATAGTTGGAGGTGGATCTATCATAATCTGGAAAACTTTTCTTTTACTGGTCTATTTTAACAAGTGTAGGGAGGAAATAAAACTCAAAAAGCATAAACGGTTTTACATTTTGAACTGAACTTTGATAAAAATGGAAATACTCCAAAGTAAAGCAATCCTGGCAAGGAGGAGGGAACGATGCAGACAGAAATAAAGGAGAAAACGTGGCAATAAAAAGGTTCTGTTACGGCTTTTACATTTCCTGATTTAGTTAAGAGAAAGAAAATTTTTAAAAAGCAGGATGCACAATTAGAGAGATATGATCCCTAAGGACAGGGAGACTGAGCAGGCTAGAAACAGACAGAGGCCATCAGAGTGGGAGACATGTAAGAACAGAGGCAAGCGACTCAATGGAAATGATCCCAAATAGACTTTGGTGACTCTCCCTGGGAACTGAGATTATAGGTAACTCATTTTTGTCTTTGGGTTTCCGCCCAATCCCTTCTGTTCTTTTGGCTGCTTCAATGTCCCAGAGTTCCGCACTGGGTTGCAACGCTGACACACATACTAGGAGGGACTGAAGATCACACACTTTTACTGCGCAGCTCCCGCTGCCAGCGTCTCAGTGTCACTGTTCTCAGCTCATGGGACAGCTCTGAGAGGATAAGGCTTGTGGCCTTGTGCCACTGTGTCAAAAGTTGAGTTTGTGTGTGTTCCAGCGCAAACCATGCCAAGGGATTGGGGAGCACAGCATGCACACAGACTCCCATACATTTTGTATAAAGCTCACAGGTAGGTGTCAAAACTTTTGCAGCCCTTCCTTGCTTTGATAGTCCCATTGCCCCATGCTGGTGGTAACAGATGACAGAAGGTTCTGGGCTTTTGCAAATGTTTCCCATCATCACTATCAACGGACACAATTACAGTGGTGAGTGATTTATTGCTTCCTACCTTGTGGGCACTTTTTTTTTTTATTTTTTTGCTTTTTGGGTCACACCCGGCAATGCACAAGGGTTACTCCTGGCTCTGCATTCAGGAATTACTCCTGGCAGTGCTCAGGGGACCATATGGGATGCTGGGAATCGAACCTGGGTGGGCCGCGTGCAAGGCAAATGCCCTATCTGCTGTGCTATCTCTCCAGCCCCTTGTGGGCACATTCTAATGGGAGCTTCAAGCAGTGGAAGTCATGTTCCACCTTGGCTTTTATCGTTCATGGCACTGATTGTTTCAGGAGGCTTAATCTCCACATCAGTGGTTTGCACAAATCCACATCCAGATCACAAGTGTACAAAGGTTGAAAACTACTTCTCTGTTCTGGCTAATTCTAGACGATTCTAGTGCCTGGAACAGTTGTAGTGATGAAAGAACGCGGAAGTTTCCCCTGGGCTGCTTGTTCCAAACACGTCATAATACACTGCACGGTCTTCTCTGCTCTACACCTGTTTCTTGGCACCTGTCTCCTGGATCACTTTGTGGACAAAAGGAAGCCTGGAGGCAGACTCAAGAGAGTTACCTGTGCCCCAGATTATTCACCCCATTTGTCCAACTGCTTGAAATTCTTTGAATAGAGGTTTATTGGGTGAATAAGAGCATTATGGTCATTCAGACCTGAATGTAAATTCCTTCCTGCATATTTCTATGCCTCCCTGCCAACATCACACCAGCTAGAATGAGCTGATCTTGGTAGCACAGTGGTAGTATAGCAGGTAGGGTGCTTGCCTGGTACACAGCCTATCAGGGTTCAAGCCCCAGAACCTTGTATGGTTCCCAAGTGTAGAGCTAGGAGTAAGCCCTGAGCATCACTGGGTGTGCCCCCTACTCCTTAAAAAAGAATAAGATGATCTTTACTAAATTTTCTTGGGAGGAATGGGAAGACATGACTTGAAAATTAGGCCCCTTGGCCTGGGGGGCTGTAGAAAGAGATAGCTTTGAAGGGCAGCAGCCCTGGCCCCTCTCCTCTGCGTCCATCCTTCCTCCCTATTCCCTTCACACTCCTCCCTCATCCATGTGTGATGAAGCCCTCCTCTTACTGGACTCAGCCCTACCTCAGATCACCCTCTTTAGTTCCCTGCATCTGCAACCTCTCCCTGTTTCGAAATGGAGAAGTCACTTCCTCTTTATTTTTATGAAGCTATAACCAACATGCAACACCGTGTAAGTTTAATATGTACAAGATGTCAGTTTGCCTCGTCACCAGCTTATAGTTAGCTAACACCTCCGTCACGCCATGGAATTACCATTTCTTCTTGGTTTTGATCTGTCCTCCTTGGCATCTTCTGCTTCTTTTGTCACTGGCAGACAAACAGAATGTCCTTCTTCAACCCCAGACCACCAAGCTCTGCTCACTCCGTCAACCAGACTTCTGAAAGCTCCTTGCTATCCATGCCCTTGCCTTCCATCTCGCTTCCATCTCACCTCTGTTCAAGGAAACTGCACTTGCCCCCATCCCCAGTGATACTGAGACAAGAGCAATGCACACTTTCTATCTTAGCATCTATGACTTCCCCAAGCCCTGGCCCCTGATGAGTCTTGGCTACTTCTCACGGTACCTTGGCTCTCATTCTAGAGTCCCTTCCTTCTGCTCTGCAGGCCCCACACCCAACAGTCCACAGAAAAACCCCTCTCTCCCAGACATGACGATCCACATTCCAAAAAGGGACCATTACTTTCAGCCCCTACCCCACCTGCCTGTGGCTTGGTGTCCCCATGGAGACCCCTGCTCAGAGAACATACCTCTTTCAGGGACATGGTCACCTCCAACCCTGTCATCTAGCTGACTGAGAATTGACATCTCAGGTTAGGCGTTGCCATTTTTCTTGGTACCCCAAATCAGATGCCCCTGTGGTTTCAGAAGTTTCCACTTGAAGCTTTTTAAAAAATGGATTATCTATCCTTCCCAGTAATATACTCCCCCCTGAGGGCAGGGATCTTTTCCTTTTCCTCATCATGTCCCTTGGCATACAGCATAAGGCCTGATACATGTCTGCTTTGTTAAAAAGGGGGAGATGGTCCTTGAAAAAGCAAAGCAAAATCTCATTTCCATGAATCAGAAAGTCAGAAGGTGGAGGTGAAGAATCGTTCCCTGCCACAGTCCTTGTGCATAAGATCTAGAACCAGTCCCTATGCAGCCACCTTCTGTCCCGCTCTGCAAATACCCACAGGCTGTGCATACCTACCAGGGCACTCTTCCTGCCATCAATAAGGGTAGGTTGTGTGAAGTGTTACCTCTGTACTATCACTCCAGTCTGTATTGTTGTTCTTAACATTGACTTTAAAATGACTTATGTGATTTTATAAACTGAGGAGTCTCTCTACTGTATGTCAATATGGATCAACCAACACGAACACAAACAGGGTTGCTTCTTCCAAGTGAAATAAATAACCTTGCCACAGGATAATTCTAAAACATGATTTGGTTTGTATCTTAGCTTTCCTAGCTTTTTATTTCCCTTTTTTGGGGTGGTGGTGATGGAAAGCGGGGCAGGGGGGAGCTTACTTACTAAAGGAAAATACTCATTCCAATATAGTCATTTCAAAAAATGTATTTGAAATGTTCCAAGTGCTCAATTATTTTTCCTTTTGCTTGAGCCAGTGATGAAGAGGCCCAAAAACATATTATTTGAGGCTTTAACTGATGCTTGTGGGTAAATTGTAAAATAGAGGAATATTTTAATTAAGTTTATATAAATGAGTCATATGATCTTCCCATCTGAAGCCCTAGCATACAGCCTATGCTTCAGGGAATCAGTTTGTTTCTTTCAAAAGGTTCAGTGTAGATTTTAATGACAAAGTTGAAAATAACAGCACTGAACTCATCACCTATTGGCAAAAGATTTGTCCTTGGTGCTATCTTCCTCAGCCATGATTAAAGAACAACAGCTGCTGATGAGAGCTGTTGGGCAATAGTATATCTTTTGGGTTCTTGAGCCACATCTGGTAGTGCTCAAGGTCTGTTCTAGGCTGTGTGCTCAGGTGTGAGCCCTGGCAATGCTCAGAAGACCATACATCATACTGGAGATTTGAATCAGGGTCAACTGCATGCAAGACAAACACAATAATCCCTGTTTCATCTCTCTGGCCCTGGTAGCATACCGATTGAAATCAGTGATAGTGGCAGGGAACATCGTGATATGGCTTTAATCAAAGCAAGATACTCACTGGGATACAAGAATAAGAGGAAGGTCAAGAACATAAAGACGGGAAGTGGTCTGCATATGAATTATCTATTTCAATTTCAACCACTGGGCAAGATTTGTTCCTGGAATCACAATGAATCATCTGCTTTCCAAAAGAAATTCTTAAATGTGCCTAATTAAGCAAAACATGATGCTCGCCATAACCATGCTGCAGACTCCGTGCCAGGCTGTTTCACTCAGGGTGCCCCCGAGGGGGTCAGGGAGAGGACCTCTCCACCCCAACGGAGCAAGGGACCCAATCCAGGCAGCCAAAAACCACCATGCTTACAGCCACTCTCCACAGGCTCTGGCTGAGCCTCACCCACGAGTGAAACTAGTCCTGGACAGCACAACCACATTCAGAGGACACACCCTACCCAAGAGTACTGCACCACATTTGATGGGGGGGTTCAAAGTAGTAGGCAACCAAACTTAGAGCGAAATATTTTTTACACATATATATGTATGTATGTGTGTATACACACACACACACACACAAGGCTCAGCCTTTAACAATATGTTAATGATCTCATAGATGGGCTTAATGGCCCCTGGGTGAAATACAACAATCTTCACACTCTTTCCTCTGAGAATACCTTTTTTGTAGCATTTTCAGTAATTTTTCATAACAAACAATACAAAATATATGATTTTGGTCCTGCTTTGGGACAGGCATTTGGATTTGGGGTGGAAACATGCAAAATATGGTGGTTGGAGGGCATAATGGTGGTGGAATTGGTGTTTGAATATTAAATGTAATAAAATATTGTGAGCTACTTTATAAAATAAAAAAAAATCTTTTTTTTAAAAATGTGCCTAATCAAACTGCTCGTATATCCACCAGCCATGAGCGGAATCTTGAATGTACAGAATGGTCACTCTTGGCTTTTCTTTCCATTTTCATGCTCAATTTGCAAGGATTTGCTCATGGCTTCATCTAACTTTACAACTTTAACACGTTCTTGGGGTGGACCACTGTCTGGCAGGAGATGGGGCAGGAGGCCTCCCACCCCGCCACCCTATTTCTCTATGTCCCTGGGGTTTCCCTCCTCCATCCAGAGGATGCTGGCTGGAAGTTTCTCTTCACCCTCACCACCAACTCTGATGAGGAAGCTGTGCTTCCTTCCTTCTCTCTAGAATCGTCTCTTCCTGCCTCCGGTGACCTCTGTAGTATGCTGAAAATATTCTAGAATGCACCAAGGGCTTAGGCCAGTGCTACAAAATGTGGTTTGGGAACCAGCAAACCACATCACTTGAGAACTTGTGAGAAGTGAAAAGTGAAAATTGTCCTGCTTCGTGCTAAACCTCCTCATGAGGAGTTCTGAGAATGTCTTCTGAGTTCTGTTCACTAGCCTACCAGGACCCCTCCAGAGCAGAACTGTCGCCTTGTCTGGCAACTGAGAGACCAAAGTGGGTAGAGGCGACAGATGAAGCCAGCTCTTTCCAGTTCCAGGGAAAGAGACCAGACACCCTGCCAAGCAGGCAACATGCATGCCAGGTGGCAACTTTGCCCAAGGGTAGACAATTAATTTTCTGAAATCAGCACCAAAGATTGAGGACTGAGATTTTCCAGCTGTGAAGTTTCCCTGGAAAGTCCCAAAGTTGTTTTTTTGCTGGTTTGTTTGTTGGTTTGTTTTTTGGGCTTTTGGGGGCCACATCTGGAAGCGCTCAAGGCTTACTCTTCACTCTGCTCAGGGATCACTCCCGGCAGGACTGGGAGGGGGGTGGTGGTGCATATGGGATGCCAGGGATCAAACCCTGACTGGCCACATGCAATGCAAGTAAGTGCCTTACCCGATATACTATCAGCCCAAGTTTTCTTTTTTTGTCCCACTGCATTCCCTGTCCTGTCACCACTTTGCAGCACTTCTTTGATGTTCTCTTTGAGGAGGTCACGTCCTTGTCTTTGCCCTTACCCATTTCTGGCTTCCTGAATCTCTAGTAACCCAGAACTTTCCCACATGCACTTCAAAGGCTTGGCTCTACCAAGGAACAAATATGAGCACTGGGGATGTCCAAGGTTTTCCTAACTGCCCTGTCCCATCCCCATCAAACCCTTCTGCCCACTGCAGCCTGTTGTCCTATGGGATGTCTGTCTTAATAAGCCAGCCCACTGCAAGACACACAGTCACAGGATCCGACACACAGCTGCAGCTCCTTCATCTCTGCACTAGGAGAGCTCAACCATCTACTAAAATCATATTAGAAGACCTATGCAGAAAATGAGACCAGACTGCATCTTATTCGTGGGAACACACTTGGAAGCACAGATCAAGCTCATTGGTGGGTACTTCAATGAGAATAACAAGGCTATTTTGACCACCCAGGTTGATGCATGATGGATTAGAGTGGTCAGGTCTGACTCCACATCTTGTTTCTTCCTGGAATAGCTGGTTGCACACTATTGAGGTGAGAAGGAAAATCTTACCCATTTATGAGTTGCATATGGTAGCAGGTTTTCTGCTTTTGTTTGTCTTGCAGATAACTTTCCTTGCAACTTCAGGATACTGTTTCATGAGCAAGGTGGCAGGCCAGCCATATGCCACAGTCTCCAAAGACATGTTTACATGGCATTAGAGTGAAAATATTGGCATCTTCAATGCTTTAAAATTTAGCACATGTCATATTTGATTGTGTCTATTTTTTAATAGTTGAACTTTTTAAAAATGCAACCCAAATAAAATGTCACTGGAAATGCTAAAATTATAAACTTAACTGTCAGGATTCTACTGGGCACAGTAGTCACTTCACACATAGACATCCATTGAAACCACCCACGCCCAACATGTGGCTGTTAGTGTCAAAGTCAGCTGCATTTTAATCACCTGACTTGAAGCTTCCCTTGGGAGTTTCAGCATGGACATCTGAGTGTCCTCTGCCCACCTCCCACCACCCACTCACCCCCATCACAAAGTCAAGGACCTTTTGCTAGGAACCGGCTGAATCTTCCAGAGCAGGGGTTGTGTTTATCCTGCTGAGATGAATTAGGGAATGGAATTTCCCCCAGAGTCATCGCTCCTCTTCAGCTGAGGGCACAGGCAGGGAGAGCCAGGTGGATGCAGCTCTACTGAGAACCTGGCCCTTCCCGGGGTTTGCCCAGTGACTGGCACACACAGATCCTTTAAAATAATACGCTTTTTCTTTCCACAGCCATGGCTTGGCACACTGAATCGCGCTCTGATCTGCTTCTCTTTCATCAGGCTTCATCCCAGTCCTTGCTCATTTTGATGGACTGCATCTGGCATGAGCTCATGTGCAGCTAAGCAAGATATTATTCTGGCCATGGGGCGGTAGGGGATGCAGAGGGGTGCTGGGAGACAAGGCAGATAAAGCGCGGGGGGGGCTTGGAGGGAAAGAAAAATCTTTCCTGGCATCTACAGAGGCCTCAGAGGTGGTGGGCGGCCTCGCCCAGACCCTTCAGCTGGTGTTTGCAGACAAACGCATGGGGATAAGCCTTCAGAGGGCGAGAGCTCAGGGTTCCTGGAGAAACCAGAACAGCTCAATGAAGAAATGTCTCAGTAGGACCATCCTCACCTCCAGTTGTCTGTCTTCTCTCTTTATCTCAGAGAACAACTGGCAACGGGGTCACCCTGGGGCTCAGCCTGAGAACCTTCCACCTTCACCGCCCCCCCACCTCCACCTTCAGACAGAGTTCCGGCCTGTCTGGAATCAGTGGGAGAAATTCACTGGTGCAGGTCCCAAACGGCTCACTCCCGCCACCAAAACCCCTCGGGTCTCCTAGCACTTGGCTCTGCTGAGATTTTTCCAGTTACTTTTGCCAAGCAGAATTTAATCATAAAATTTTACATATATATAACATATATATGTATATATATGAAGGCCCTGTCTGTAAAGCTGAAAGGCCTAAGGCAGTGGTTTACCTGACACTGATCTTTCTAATAACTCCCAAGGTTCTGGAAGAAATGGGCACCTTTCTTCCAACGGTGATGTATTCTCAGCTACCTGCTAGAGTTCGAACCAAATGACTTGCTTTGATAGTTCAGTCTCTCACAAGAAAAACAATCAGTAAAAGGGGGCTGCTTGCCACCAGGTTCAGGCCCAGCCCTGCTCCTGCAGTCACCCCACACTCAGTGGTGCCCGGCTGCCAGCCTAGGACCATTCCTCATCATCAGATGATGGAAGTCCTCACCTGACCAGACTCTCCTAAACACAGAGCAGCCTCTTTCTGCCGGCTGACCTCTCAGCCAAGGGGACATAGTGGCATAGGGTGTTTCTGGGGGTAACATACAAACTAGGACAACATGGGAGCTTGGCACAAGCCCTTTTTTGTCTCCTGGGTTAGAGTGACGGCTGGCAGTGGGGAAGCCAGAAGGATGAAATTGCTTCTAGATTTGGGCTATTGTGAATGAAATTAACATAGGAGCACAAGTGTCTCTTCAAAATAGTATTTTGAAAAGAAAATTATATTTTGGGGTCCTTCGGGTAGATGCTGAGAAATAGAATCACTGTGGTCCTGTGGCTCCTGTGGCAGCTCAGTTGGGAGGATTTTCAAATGTATTTCCAAAGTATACTCCTGTTACTTCTCTATGGGTACTTTCTCCTCCTTAGCTAGGCACCTATTTATTTATTCGTTCAGTGGGGTTTTTAATGTGTGATTTCTCTGTGCCACCTGGTGAGAAACTATAGACATGGCATTGCAAATACTGTATCCTAAGGGGTTCTCATTTGAAACAAATGGGGTAAAGTAATTTCATGTAAAGAAGAGGCCTCCTTAGTCTGTGTACAACTGAGGGCTTTTTCTGTAGAACACAGTGCCTGGTGCTACTCAGTAGTGCCCCCCATCACACTGTAGCTGTCCTGCCTGAGCCCCAGACATTACACCTAAGCACGGTCCCTGGACAGTCCTAGATCAAGCTTCTGACACCTGGTATCTGCAGACCCGTCTCTCTGGGCAGGTAACATCCCTATGGCATTTCCAAGCTTCCCAGATTAATTCTAAATACTCAAACAAGAAAACATTCAGGTGGAGAGAATCTACTATCACACATGTAAAGAATTCGTATACACAAATTGTATATGTGTATACAATTGCTCCTTTCTCACCCCTGACACCTCACCCCTGTTCCCTGTTCTCTCTTGCACTGTCTACCTCAAAATTTTGCTTCCAAAGGAACTCAGATGAAGTACAACAACTGAGTTTGCTTGTCTAGGTTTTGCCAAGGCTCAAACCCCTGGTGTCACACATGCAAGCTAAGAGTTCTACCACTAAGGTACATTCCTGGCTTAAGGTGACACAGTTCTTTTTTTTTGGGGGGGGGGGTCACACCCAGCGATGCACAGAAATTACTCCTGGCGGTGCTCAAGGACCATATGGGATGCTGGGATTTGAACCCGGGTGGGCTGTGAGCAAAGCAAACGCCCTACCCGCTGTGTCCCAGTGACACAGTTTTTTAAAGAGTTGTTAGGCCCAAATTTCCCAGGCTCTGTGAGAAACCTCGTATCCCCCACAAGCAGTATCATTTGTTCCCCACCACAGTCAGCTTGTCCAGGGTTGCAGAAACCATACTCCAGGTCACCAGAGTCCACGGAGATTTTCTGTGGATTTCATTACTGAGGTTGTCAGGAGGCAGAGGTTTTCAAGAACTCAGTCAAGGTGCTCAGTCTAGCCCCAAATTCCCACCATTGCCACTGCTGCAAGTATACTATTCTCTACTCCCTTTCCTCCCACCAAAGGGTCCAACCTTAGAACCCCAGGAAATCCTGCCTGGGAAGATCCTTTCTGCATGTGGCCATGCTAACGGTCAGAATAGAGGTCTGGGGAAACAGTTGTCTTTAAAAAAAAACACAAGAGCTGTACCAGAGTTCCTTTAACCAGACTGCACTCATTTGTGAAATATAAAGTAGCATAATATGGGACTGGAGCGATAGCACAGCGGGTAGGGCAATTGCCTTGCACTCGGCAAACCCAGGTTCGATTTCCAGCATCCCATATTGTCCCCCAGCACCGCCAGGAGTAATTCCTGAGTGTAGAGCCAGGAGTAACCCCTGTGCATTGTGGGGTGTAACCCAAAAAGCAAAAAAAAAAAAAGTAGCATAATATGAGACTAACACCTAGGGACAGTAGAGATAAGGGCCAGAAGAATCACAGTTTGGAAGCCAACCCCACATGCTGGGGGAAAAGGCAGTTGGGATAGAGAAGGAATCACTAAGTAAGTGATGCTTGCAGGGATCACCCAAGGTGGGAGATATGTACTGAAAGTAGACCAAGGACCAAACACAATGATCTCTTAGTAGCTGTATTGCAAATGATAATGCCCCAAATTAGAGAGTAAGAAGGATTGCACCTGCCACAGAGGCAGGGAGTGGCTTGCGGTGGGAGTGGCTGGAAGGACACTGGGAACAATGGTGGTGGAAAATGTGCACTGGTGGAGGGAAGGGTGCTCAAGCATTGTATGACTGAAATGTAATCATTCAAGTTTGTAGCTATCTCACAGTGATCTAATAAAATTTATTTTAAAAATAAAAAAAATAAAAGACACAGAAGAGGCCTGAGAGAAGCAGTGTGTCATGAACAGAAGTCACAGCTAAGGCCGAATCTTGTTGAGCCACGCCTCAGGCAAGTGGGAGCATGTGCTCACAGACACACAACATGCACCAGAGCAACCTTTGTGCCTTTGCGCAGACTAAATGTGGGCTTTTTGATTTTGATTTTGAGGATTGGGTGTGCAGAAACTATTTTTCCCTTTTTTGTTTTGGGGGTCACACTAGCTGTGCTCAGGGCTTACTCCTGGTGGACCTTAGGGGAACTTATGTGGGGCCAGGGATCAAACAGGAATCAGCCATATGCAAGGCAAGCACTGTAAGCCTGTACTATCTTTTTGGCCTGAATGTGCATATACTTGTGTGTCCGTTAGTCCCAGCTGATCAGCCACACAGCGCTGAGTGGTCACATTCCCTTTCTTCACCTTTCCCTGCACCAACTCCGTTAGATGCAATGGAAGAACTGGGCATGTCATGGTTTCCATGCTTTCTCTTCCTCCCTCCCTCCTCCTTCTGTCTGTCCATCCTCTAGATTGCTGTCCCTAGAACCACCACACTCTGCCCCCCATGAGTTGTCTGTTATGGGTTGAACCACCAGACTGCACTTTCATTCTCACGCCAGCCGATGAGACTGACTTGCTCTAAGTTTTAATAGCCAGAAATCCTGTCGGTTTGAGCATTCCCTCTAGTGCCTAATTCCCAGATGAAATTTTTCTGGGGCAGAAAAGAAGGGGGAAAAAAAAAGAATCTGACTCCTTTTACTACATAAATAGACGTGACATTTAAACCCAGCACTAAACGGAATTTCTTAGACGTTTGTAGGCGTGTGCATTGACCTATGAAGTCAAAGTCACTAAAGTTTTCTGATTAATTACTTGCATGCAGAAACATTAATGCTCAAAAAAAAAGAGAGAGAGAAAGAAATGAAATGAAATACTTGGCAGTCCTGGCAACCTACTGAGAGTGACGCAGATTCTGGGGAGTTTCCTTTGCTCACTCTCTGAGTTTTCTCTTTGTGAGGCACTGCTGGGGCAAGAGGGGGTTTCTACAAACACTCAGAAGGGAGGAACCCACCGGGGATGGCGGGATGCCGGGATGCTGAACCAAACACAGAGAGGGCAGCACTGACTGCAGCTCCAGAGGGCCACAGGGTTCCCAGGCGCCTCCATGAGGCTGTAAGTGACACGGTCCTGCGCAGATTATGTGGCGGGAAGTAATGTGGTCTAGGGCAGACATGACAAAAAATGTGAGGGAACACAAAATGCAACAGAGTGTGGGACATTCCAGAAGCGGGTTGGGGAGGTTTGGGGCCAGAATCACAGGTCCTAACCAGACCTGCTGCTTTGGATAAGAAGTGGATTTGCCATTAAAGTTGGTTGTCTGAATTGGGGAAAAGAAATAGAATAGAAATCTTTGTTTAGGACCAGAGATAGTAAAGTGGGAAGGACATGTAGCTTGCATACAGCTGACCGAAATTAGATCTGAAGGACCCCATAGAGTTCCCAGAGCCCCACCGGAAATGACCCCTGAGCACAGAACGAATAGTAAGCCCTGAGCACAGTCAGACATGGCCCAAACAAATAAACAAAACCAAAAAAAAAATCTGAATTTTAAAGGTTTTCTGGGGGCCAGGCAGATGGCTCCAAATGCTGTTTTCATATAGCAGATCAAGTCTGATCCCTAGCCCTGTCTGGTCTCCCAAGTGCCACTGGCAGTGGCCCCTGAGCACTGCTTGTGTGGCCCCAAAACAAAACCAACATATAACAAGAATTTCTGAGGGCGAGGGAGCAAGCGCAAAGGACGGGAGCACAGGCTTTGCACACAGGAGGCCTGAGTCTGATCCGTGACACCTCATCCCCTTCAAGCCACCCTCAAGCACTAAGTCAGTGGCAGTGCCTAAGCACCGCCAGGTGTGACCCTCAAATTAGAAAAAAAGGGGGAGTGTGTTTCTAAATTAGACACAGTCCAGGAGTTAGGGTAGGGGTGGGCTCTCGGGTCTGGTTGGGGCCCTAGCCTGGGTGGAACTAAACAGGCCAGTTGCCTCATGAAAACAGTTCTTCTTCCTGTTGGCCTTGCCAAGGGGACCCCATCCTCGGGAACCTAGTACATTCCCCCATGATCTCAAGAGGCAGGGGATGGCGTGGGCCGGGTGAGAAATGGCCAGCTTCATGTTCCCCCCAGTATGATTTCCTGTCCTTCCAGCAGGGCCCTGCCCACTCCCCTGCAGAGCTTGGGAGCAGAGCAGAGGAGACAAAGACAAGGCTGATTCATGTTTGTGATTAACTTCTCACCTAAGGCTGTAATCCCATCCCTACAACGGGCCCAGCTGTCAGGGCCGGGCTGGGAACTTCGAGCTCTGAGGTCGAGCAGGGGCAGCCAACGTTGCTCCCACCTGGGCTCACTACAGGCACCCCTCCCCAACCTCCCACCCTGCCCAGGCCACCCTCTGCAGGCTGCAACAGAGATGGTTCCAGCTCTGGGGCCCCTTTTCTGTTTCCTTCAGGGTGGGGTCGGAAGACTGGGGTAATCCTTCCCTCTGGATCCCTGTCTGACATTCACTTCTTCACCCTTCCTTTATTGTCCTTTACTTTCCTTCACTTACTACTACTGAGCTCCCACTGGGTGACAAAGGAAGGTGACCTATTTCCCTTCTCCTGGAACCTGCTCAGGGGTCAGTCCCATGCCAGGCCCAGGCTGGGGGCTTGGTAAATCACAGCACCAGGACCCGGTCTTCCCTGAAAGATGGCACTAGCGAATGAAAAATGCTGCAAAACAAACGCCCAGCCCTTGTGTGACTCAGCTGGCCCGGCCAGGCAGTGCAATGCGACCTCCCTCTGCGTTTCTCCACAGTCAGCTCAGCCCCTTGTTATGATAAACTACTTGCTCCTTGCTCGGCAGTATATTCAGGAACTGGACCGCTGCCAAGGAAAACTCAGGAGCTATGGTAAGACCATTGAAATAAATGAATGGCCTGTGATGGATACAGGGAAAACAACGCCGGTTAATAAGCTTATCCGCCAACCAAATCAGATGTCATTTGAGAGATGGCGCTTTTAACAGAAATGTGCAGGATTTCAAGTAGTAAGCCTGATTAAAAATAATAACAATAAGTCATTCACAACCGAGTTAGTCACGTCCATGTGGGCACTTGAAAGTTGATATTGAGGTCTTAAGGAGCATTGGCTGCTGAAGATAGCTCTATTATTCTTTGTTGAGTTTTTTGGGGCGAGTCCAGGAGGAACATTAGATATATTCCATGTTTTGGGGGTTTCATCTCCCCCAACTGGGATCACCCAATTGATAACTGACCTGGTTCACCAGACTTGGTTCAGAATTTTTTTTTTTTGATGAACCAAGAAAGCTTTTATTAAAACCCTATTTACAAAGATGTGAGAGGAGAGAAAGGGAGAAGCACATATTCAGCAGTGAACATAGGCTTCTCCACAGAGGAATAGGCAAACAAAGAAATAGACAAGCAAGCAAGATACATGTACAAGGACTTGAAGAACTTTGGTATTATTTTTGATGGTTTCCAAGAAGAAGGAAGGAAGGAAGGAAGGAAGGAAGGAAGGAAGGAAGGAAGGAAGGAAGGAAGGAAGGAAGGAAGGAAGGAAGGAAGGAAGGAAAGAAGGAAAGAAGAGGGGAGGGAAAGAGGAAGGAAGGAAGGAAGGAAGGAAGGAAGGAAGGAAGGAAGGAAGGAAGGAAGGAAGGAAGGAAGGAAGGAAGGAAGGAAGGAAGGAAGGAAGGAAGGAAGGAAGGAAGTTTATGCTACTCACTCAGGTGGGAAAAAGGAGACATGGTCAGCCTGGCCTTTCAAAGACAGCGCTAAACTATTTTGAGCAAGAAGAACGTGTGCTGACCACCTAGGTGAGCAGCCTTCTTGTGGAAAGAAGCACCCTGCCACTGGAGAATCAGAGTTCAGACTCACTCCTTTCATGCTGGCATTCAGCACAAAGGTGCTGACCCAAATTGAGGAATTTACACTTGAAATACCAAGCCAGTGGGCCCGTTTGGATCTGTGAGGGCCAGTATGTGGCAACATGAAAACAGAAGGTGCCCACCCAAAGCTTCCTGAGCTGGGCCCCTGCAAGCAACACATGAGTGGGATGAGAAAAGGCAGCCCCTTTCCACGGAAGCTTATTCCACTTCCAGGGTGCTTGGGGTGATATGGGAGCAATGTAGAAGTGGGACCAGCCTCGGCACCAAGTGGCTGGAAACCAGAATGGCATGTATAGAAAGGCGTGAGAAAGCCTAAGACAAGTGCAAAAGAAAGCTGCCCACTGCTTTTTCTCTTTTATACCCTTTAAATTTTGATTTGTTTTTATTTGGGGGCCACACCTACAATGTTCAGGGCTTACTCCTGTGTCTGTGCTCAAGGATCATTCCTGGGGGGGATTGGGAGACTTTATGGAGTCCCAGTGATCAAACCTGGGTCAGCTGAATGCAAAGCAAGTGCCCTACCCACTGTACTATCGCTCTGATCCACTGACTCTTTGAATTTTGAATCATGTAAAAGTATAACCTCTGCAAAATATTAGATAAAAGATACTTGCCTTAAAAATAAATGAGTAGGGGCCGGAATGATAGTACACCAGGGTGTTTTGTCTTGCAAGTGGCTGACCCAAGTTTATTCCCTGACATCCCATTTGGTCCCCCAAGCATCTCCAAGAGTAATTTTTGTGTGCAGATCCAGGAGTAATCCCTGAGCATCACTGGGTGTGGTTTCCAAAAAACAAGCAAAATTAAAAGCCCACATTAAAAAAATAGAACTGTGGGGCTGGAGCGATAGCACAGCGGGTAGGGCGTTTGCCTTGCACTCGGCCAATCCGGGTTCGATTCCCAGCGTCCCGTATGGTTCCCTGAGCACCGCCAGGGGTAATTCCTGAGTGCAGAGCCAGGAGTAACCCCTGTGCATTGCTGGATGTGACCCAAAAAGAAAAAAAAAAAGAACTGCACTGTAGCACTGTCATCCCGTTGTTCATCAATTTGCTCGAGCAGGCACTAGCAACGTCTCCACTGTGAGACTTGTTGTTACTGTTTTTGGCATATTGAATATGCCACAGGTAGCATGCCAGGCTCTGCTGTGCGGGTGGAATAGTCTCAGTAGCTTGCCAGGCTCTTCAAGAGGGACAAAGGAATCAAACCTTCGTTGGCCGCATGCAAGACAAACACCCTACCCACTGTGCTATATCACTCCAGTCCACATTAAATAAATAAATAAATAAATAAATAAATAAATAAATAAATAAATAAATAAATAAGCACTGTCTTTCAATGGGTGAATGGATAAACAAAATATGTCATCCACACAGAATGAAATAGTTATGATTCAGCGTTGAAAAGAAAGGAAGTTAGAACTATACCATTCTGTGGAAGATTGGAAGGGACATTCCACAGAATGAGATGTCATAAAAAGGGACAAATTTCATGGGTTTCTCCTTATACAGAATCAAAAATCATAGAGGACACTGTGATAGAGTGTGATATCAGATAGAGTGTGATATCAGTGTGATAAGAGAGCGGTTTAATGGGCACAGAACTCCACTTTGACAAGAGCAAAAGGACTTTGGGCTCGATTTAGGATCAGACTGTGAATGCACTTCACAGATGGAAATGAGTGCAGTAACTTTTGCATGGGATATGTGGGCCCAGCCCCTGCGGGGCAGATGTCTGCCTCCCTCTGATGCCTGCTGGGCCCACAATGCAGCGCTGTGCTACACTGGAGGATTCGCATCTAGGGCTCACCCTACCTGTCCCAGGGTCAGCAGCCAGATGATCCAATGGCCCTCTGCCTTCACTGTTTAATCCCCAAAGTGGGAACACTTCCCCGACCCTGATACCCTAACTGGATTGTTACTTCTCAATTTATTTTCACTTAAGTTCCCAGACATTATGATTTAAAAATAAAAACAAAACTTGGGATGGTCTCACCTCCCCCCCTTTTTTTGTGACCTTTTCCTCCCACCTTTTCCCAAAGCTTTGAGTTGGCATCTAGAAAAATTCTCTGAGGTCCTTAGACGTCAATCCTATTAAATATAGAGGATCCTTTCAGTTGGAGTAGGACTGTTTTCTGAGCACTATTTGTGATGGTTCTTTATACACAGAGTAGAGAGCTCAAGGCAGCGATCACAGAATTCTCTGGACAAACTGTGAAGTTGGCCCTGAAGTTCAGAAGGAGTGACAACATCCTGAGCCCCACTGCTACTGGCAGCAGTGTGGGAAAGGTGGCGGAGATGTGAGAAAGATGCACAAAAGACTCTATTTGCTCTCTCGGTGCCTCCTACCAAATGTTCTCATAATATCCTGCCTTAGACAGGCACACCAAACAGTACATACAACCCTGCCGAGCTTAACGTTTACAGCTTACATTACACCCTGAAATTAACCCTACAGCCAAACTAGGAATTTTGGTTTTGGTGTTTGGACCACACCAACAGTGCTCAGGGCTTACTCCTGGCTCTGTGCTCAGTGATCCCTCCTGGAGGGGCTTGCGGGGAGTAGGCAGTGCTGGGGATTGAGCTTGGGTTGGCTGCGTGCAAAGCAAGCACCATGACCCTTTTACTATCTCTCCATCTCAAAGTGCATATTATAAAAGTGGTTTCCACAAGTCAGCTAATTCTCTGGAGCTGTGGGAAGTTGATAAGTGTCTCCTGGCTCTGAGGTCCATCCAAATTAAGGAATCCACCCCACCAGCCTTCCCTCTGCAAAGCAAAGATGCCACATGAAGGAGGGGGCTCATTCTCCTCCCTGCTAGGCTGGGTATTTGAGGCCAGTCTCTATTCTCATTTGACAAGTCAACTCTAAATTCCATTGCCTGCCTTGCCCTGTCTGTTGGAGCTGGACATGCCTGCTGTCCCACCAACTTCTCTCTCACTCTGGCCTTGTCCCAGAGTCCTTAACCCTCCTCTATACCTACCTCTCCTGCAAAATCAGGCACCAAGCCCACCCTCCAGCAACCTCACTCCATCTTTCCCTCCTCGGGATTCCTATGGCACTTATAGTTCACACCCTATAATTTACTGAACCACTTAATCATACACTCTGAGATACTGATCAGTGATTATTTCTTACAGTTCAGTCTGGCCTCTTAAGAAGATATTGAACCAGAGCAGCACTGAAATCATACTCTGTGCATTTTATTGGGAGCACGATGTCTCTGAGTTGGTTCCCAGAAAACCCCAGGAATCCCTCCTTGCGATTCTCAGCCAATGGTGCTGGCAGTTTAGTGCAAAGGCCTGAGATTATGGTGGTGCTCAGACCCTGTGATGCTGGGAATTATCCAGGTCACCCTAGCAGCGCATGGAATCTGCAGGGCCACACCTAGCAGTGCGGCACCTGACAATGTTCAGGGGACCATGTAGTGCAGGGGATAGAACCGATGCCAGCCCCCGTGAGGCATGTGTCTAATTCCCAGTACAATCTCTCTGGTTCCTATACATTTGTATTCTGTCCGCAGAGCCCATAAGAATAGCAATGCCTCTTTGTTACATACTCATTGTATGCACAATACTTTCCATAGGTGTTTCAACACAGTCTCTTGAATCATGTGCTTTGCCATGTGCTCTCATTCACTGTCCATTCCTCTCCTTCAGTCCTCCCTGCACTAAAACAATCAACCACTAAATAAACTAAATAAACACAAAGTCCCCAAATGGTGACCTGAAATCATTAAAATTGTTTGTGCCCAGGTTGTAACCAGGTAAAAACAATGGAGACAATCCCCAGACAGAGTGACCAACACATTGTCGATCTTTCTGACGGCTTTGATGGATTTGGAGCTGACTTCAGTGTAAGGCTATCGGAGTGTGACACTGTGAATGCCAGTGGTGACAGTGGACATAGGAAAAGATGGAGGGCAGAGACAGTGGGAAGAGCTGGACATGTGACTAGAAAGGAGAAGACAAAGAGCCAGCGAGGGCAGTTCAACAGGCTCCCAGATCACCAGAGAAGGAGGGTAGAGGAGCACGTAGGCCCAGATAAGTTGGAAGCAGAGAAGATGGACCTCATCCTCTGATGAGCAGCATTCCACTACCCTCTTTTCGTGTTTCTATCATACACCATTCTCTTTTCCTCTAGTCAAATTAAAGAACATTCTTTTGGGAACATTTCTCTCTCGAAGCTACCTGTGGTTGGCTTGGTTTCATGCCATCTCCTCAGAAATGTTCTCCTGACCATCCCCACATTAACAACCACCCGTCTCCTGTGTCTTGTCCATGTACCATCTTTTTGTGGCCTTAAGTGCCACCTGGCCTCTCCTCCAAGGTCTGTTTATGAACTATGTCTCCTCTACTCTGGTTGAGGGGCTCAGGGCTCAGGCTCTGCAGAGCTTGGGTCCACAGAGATACATCCTGGAGCTGGGGTGAGGAGACACTTTTTGGCCAAGGGCCCAGTTACTTGCAACATCATTTGCAGGCCATCTTATAAAGGCAGTTATAGAGAAGCAAGCCTGTCTGTCCTGTCATGCATCAAGGACAGGCCATAGGATCTCATGGGCCTTATGCAGCCTGTGGGCTGGTCATTGCCCACCCATTGTGGGGGCAGGAAGCTCAGAGGCAGCGGTCAGCTCACAGTGGAACATGTACGCCTGGGACTCAGGGCAGGGAAGTGGCTGGAGGATGTGCATCTGGAGGGTGACCCAGGAAGCCAAAAGCAGGCACAAACTCTCTTTTTATGACCAATTTTGGATAATGAGATCAAGCCAGTGTAAGAAAATGCTCCCTCCAAAAGCTATTTTTTCCCCCTGCCAGATCAAAGTGAACAGAAACAGCTAAGTGATCCTTTTCCTTTCCTTGAGGAAGGTTGGCACAGCTTCTATGGCTTCCAGTAAGATTGTACACACATGTAAAACTGGAAAAATATTAGTGAAGGGAAAACAAAAATGAAGTGAGGGTGTGCTCAAGTATCTTGACATCCTCCTCCTTGTCGCAGCTGCCTGGTGCCTTTCCCTGCAGAACCATCCAATCTCTTGAGTTCCTTATATATCGTCAACGATCCCTCTCTAAATGCCCTATCAGAGAGGTTATATAGCTGTTATTACTGGTTGAGTCTTCTGGGGCTACCATATTCACCCCCTAAGCATGGTGGAGTTCTGCATTACATTCCCATCATGACTTTTGCAGTCTACACTTCTTACTCTTGAAGACACAGTATTTCCAGTGTTACCTGTGTCAAAAGTTGGCAAGGTGATGCCACCGAACGCTACGCCAGGCTGTTTCACTCGGGGCACCCCAGAAAGGGGTGGATGAGAGCCCTCCCCGCCCCAAGGGACCCAGCCCCAGCAGCCGAAAACCTCTACAACCCAACCGCTGCCACACTCAAGGTTGCTCCCCACAAGCTCGGGCCGAGCCTCACGCATGAGTGAACGTATTCCTGGACCGAGCAGCCACAACACACAATAAGACACTCCCTAGCCATTCTCCAAGAGTGCCACACCACATTTGATGGGGTTTAAATAGTAGGTCACCAATCATAGAGGGAAATATATATATGCATATATTAATATTTTCCTATATATACATATATATACGAAAGCTCACACCACTCAACTTTTAGCAAGATGTTAGTGATCATCACTGTCATCCCATTGCTCATCGATTTGTTCGAGCAGGCACCAGTAATGTCTCTCATTGAGAGACTTATTGTTAGTTTTTGGCATATCCAATATGCACGGGTAGCTTGCCAGGCTCTGCCGCGAGGGCTCGATACTCTCAGTAGCTTGCGGGGCTCTCTGAGAGGGGTGGAGGAATCGGCTGCATGAAAGGCGAAAGCCCAACTGCTGTGCTGTCACTCCAGCCCACTTGTGATGTTAGTGATATCCTAAAGAATGTCTTTGTGACCCCTTCCAAAATAGAACAATCTTCACTGTTTCCTTTATGGATACTTTATTGTAGCATTTTCAGCGGTTTTTCATAACAAACAATGCAAAATATATTATTTTGGTTGTGCTTTGGGGCAGGGCTTGGGGCTTGGGATAGAAACATCCCAAATAAGATGATGGGAAGGTGTACTGGTGGTGGGATTGGTGTTTGAATATCAAATGTAATCAGAATACTGTGAACTACCTGATAAAATAAAAAATTAATTAAAAAATGTTTTTAAAAAGTTGGCAAGGTGATCAGCAATCTATGAAGCCATGTGACTCTTAGTCATAGTAAGATCTATTCTTTTTTGTTTATTTTTCACAGTACTGGGGAGAAAGAAACTCAGGGTTTCTCACATATTAAGACACCAAATCTCTCTGAGCCCCAGCAAGAATTTTTTATTTTTTTACAATAGTAATATAGTTATAGGATTTAAGATTGTAACTACATGTGAAGTGGTTTGTTCGCATCCTGGGATACTAGTTAACCTGTTCCCCACTTTAGCTGCCTCAGTGTGCACCCACTTTTATTAGCTTAGCAACAAATGCTTAATTTTCATGCAAATGTAAGTCTCTTCTTTATGTTTTGTTTTGTTTGGGGGTTGCACCCAGCTGTGCTCAAAACTTAAACTTCAGAGCACAGCTGGGCCTGGCTCTTATCAAACACAATAATGTACCTGGCAGAATTTACCAAAGCTGAACCTCCCCTTACCCCAAATCCCAGCAATCTCACTCCTTCACTTATGTATTCATAAGAATAACCCCTCAACAGGAATGTGTGTGTCTAGTCACCAAAATGCATGCGAAAGAATGCTCCCAAGAGCCCTATCTATAACACTATCCACAACACCACCAAATTGGAAACTCCAAAATTCCTCCTATCAATACTCAACTGACTACATAAGACAGGGTGACAGGTGACAGGGAGTGTGTGTCACACACTCTGAGCATGGGTGACTCTATGCACATCAACATGAATGAATCCAAAACCAAAGTATGGCATGAAAGAGGAAATAAAACTCTCATCCTGTGAGACCCTGTTTAAGTCAAGTTCAAAAACGAGTCAAGTTCAAAAGCAAGTCAAGTGAATCCCCAACAGGTAGACAATGTCAGGACAGTGGTTATCCTGGGAAATAGAGGCACCTCAAAGAGGCTAGTGAATTTCAGAAATGCTGGGAATGCTGTTTTTTTTTTTTAAGCTGGCGCCTGCTTACAGGGGCATCCTTTGTGTAACTGGGTGGTACCCTGCATGTCTGATGTGTGAAGTTTTCTACATGTCTTTTCCACACACACAGAGCCTGGTGTAGATCGACACTTAGTGGCTTGGAATGTGGAAAGATGTGTGAACACTGTCCCAGAGAGGAGAAGCTCATGTGGGCTAACTGTCCTCAGTGAAATTGTTATTTGCGGGGCTAGAGCAATAGCACAGCGGGTAGGGCATTTGCCTTGAATGTGGCCGATAGAGTTCAATTCCCAGCATCCTATATGTTCCCCTGAGTACTTCCAGGAGTAATTCCTGAGTGCAGAACCAGGAGTAACTCTTGTGCATTGCCAGGTGTGACCCAAAAAACAAAAAAGAAGAAAAAAGAAAAAAAGGGAAGAAAGAAAGAAATTATTATTTGGAGGCTCTGCGTCCTCTTCAGCATAGACAGTCCAGGAAATGGCTCTCATACATGTCAACCACTCATGTTGAGCACATTTGTTAACATCTCATAAATGTTATTCCCCTGGGTGGGGCATGAAGATGGTCCAAGTGCTAGTGCACATACTTGACATGCTCGGGGCTCAGAGTTTGGTCTCTGCCATGGCATGACCTGCTCTGAGCACCACCAGGTTTAGCCCCGCTGACTCCTATGCCCTGCTTGGGGTATAAAAATGATAATATTAGTAATGATAGTAATAATAATATGCTTTTGTTCAGTGAGATGTCTAGGTTTTTGTTCTCATTTTCTTTTATATTTGCCTTTGCACGTAACATAGGAATCATTTTATACTTAGGAAATATTCTGTTTTGTTTTGTTTCACTGCTATTCCTTGATGAAAATGACAAGTCCATTTTGTAAGTTCCCACAAAGCCAACAGGTGAATACTAATGCCTGGCCACTGGGGACCAACATTCACTACATCTAACCCGTGTCCTCGATAACTGAACCATGAAGAGGGGGTTCTGAGGCATATTCTTTGGTCCAGGGCAGCCACCTTACTGGTGTCAGTGACAGTGCAGATCTGTGGTAAGAACCTGAGTTTCTTGGAAGGAGAGAGGTGAGAACATGCCAGAGCTCAGGAGGAATTTCTCCTGACACTTCAGCGTTCATATGTTCATCCTCCCTTTGAAGTTGGACACAGATGGGTCCCAGCACTGAAGGCCAGCCATGTCCCTACCCTTTCTCAAATCCACATGCTTGCTTTCCACTGTTCCACCCTCTTCTGCTCTGACCAAAGGGCTCCCCCAACCTTCACCCTGCCTCTCCTACTCATCAGTTTCCTAATTTCCCCTCAACTCCCCTTCCTCCACATGCTCACATACTCCACATTCTTTTCATGGGGATAAATGACTTTCTTCTCCAATGGGAGCCGAGCTTACCATGTAAATAGCCCTGAAGGGAATTCACACATGGCCTTGATATTCACACGAAGGTGCAAATGTCTCAGATCATTTCTAACGAGTAAGATTTGGTTGGAAGCAGAATGGGGAAGAGGTGAGAGAGACCCCCCAATCATGCAGAGAGATGGCCAGTGATGCTGAGAGTACCTGCTTTCCCAGCAACACTGCCACCCTGGGGAGTCCCCCCCTCGTTAGAGGGCAGTCTCTGTGCCCTGAGCTCTGTCTACTGGAGGCTCAGGATGACGATAATTTGGGAGAGGGTCAACCTTGGCAGAACCCCAGATGGCAGAAGAGCTGCTTTAGCTTAGGACTCTTAACTCTTTTCCCCCAGGGCAGGAAAGGTTTGAGACAATGAAGGATGAGGCTTTCCAGGCCCGGACACAACCCCAATCCAAGCCTAGCCATGGTTTTAATTTCTGCAAATCAAATCCTCAAGCTTTTCTTCACTCTCTCCGTTGAAGACATGTTTCCCAGAATGCACAGGGGCGGGGCAGGTATCAAGTTGGAGACCGTGTGACATCGGGTGATGCTTAAACCCTTTGCAGACATACTAAACCTTGCTGTACTAGAGTACTAAATCTTCCTTAAGATTACCCCCTCCCCTCCACTCCTAACCATTGTCTTCACAAGCTCATCCCATCCTTGGAAAACATTTGTCTAATTATCATCACACACAATGGGCCTTTTGCCAGCTGCTTTTTATTTTAACTTCAGATTCTTTCCAGGGTGTTTGTCGTCCCCCCGCCCCCTTTGGGAGTGGGGAGCTGGGAGAGGAGTGTGTGTCTGTTTTTGCTATTACACAGAACTGATCAAATTTCCTTTTATAATCACAATTAAACTTCCAGACCCGATCCTATGAATTCTTCACATCTAGAGAATGTGAAAACCCATCAACTTGGCCATACTCACAAAACCTTCAAATTTGGGAGGAGAGATTCCGATCCATGAGACTGTGCAAAGCATTCGAGGAATTGTAGCGAGCCCAAGACTGACTCCCATGGCTGGGTGGGTTCTCCCCCTCAGCAGAGTTTGGGGAGTATGGGGTTAACCTGGAGACCTCCTAGGAGGAAGGGAAGTCCACTCGTGCAGGATCTTTGTCAGTGCTGTTCACCAAGACACTCTCAGCACCTGTTTGGTGTCACTGAGGAATGAAATGTCCTTTGCCACACCTGCTACTGAGGTGGAGACAGGACAAACCTAGTTCACAGAGTCTCTCTCAGATAGGACCGTGGGGCTACAGAGAGAACACCATGAACTGAGCACGGGTCCTGTACACAGGAAGCCCAGGTTTGGGCCCTACCTAGTACTGCATGTCCTCCTGAGCACAGAATAGGATGTAGACCCTAGTAACCACTGGGGGTGCCCCCTCCCAAACAAAACAAAACACAAACCAAGACACAAAGCAGGACTGTGTTAAGCATTAAAACTGGTCAAACTACGGAGCCTAAGAGATGGTTCAATGAACCAGTCAGAGGCAGAACCAAAGTGCACAGGCTTTGCACGCAGGAGGCCCAGGTTCAATCCCTGCCATTGTATGGTCCCTTGGGCATTTTTAGGAATGACCCCAGAGCACTATGCTTAGAGAAGCCCTGCAGATGTGGCCCCAGAATGAATAAAAAACATGGTCAGACCAGTTGTCCCTCTACCACATTTTAGCGGGAGGGAAGTGTTGGGTTTCAGAAAGCAGAGTGGAGGTTTGCTGATGGAGTTAGAGGAGAGAAGGAGACCTCAAACTTCTTCCCCACTCCCCGGCACACCGAAAGGCTTAGGTCAGAGTTGCGATGTTGTGCAACGGAAATTTGGGGCCAAGTGACCATAACGATGCAAGAGTTGGGCTGCAGGGAGCACTTTGCTGGCTGAGTACATGCTGTGCTCCTGGAAGACCAGTGGGCTTTATCTCTAACACCATAACACCACAATTCTCCTGCCTCCTCCCACCCCGCCCCACCCAGCACCACCAGGAATGACTGCTGAGCATGGATCCAAGTGTAGCTCTGAGCACCATTGAGTATGACTCAAAAACAAACTAAAAAAATGCAGAGGTCTGGGAGATTTCCCTTCAGCCCTCAGGAGCCAGCTTTCATCGCCCTAACGAGGAGATAGCAGGAGAGGGCCTTCCTGAGATCAATCTGTGGATCATCCCAAGCCAGACCTTCCCTTTGAAGACTTCGAGGTGCTTTACCTCGAATGTATTTTCCTTCCCTTCTCTCTATGGACAGTGTTGTGATGATCAAAGATGTGTGCAAATCTAGTTGGTGGGGCTCTCTCAGGGTTGCACCCTTTATTTGCATTGTTCAAACATGTAGCCACATGGCCAGAAAATTCTCATAGTGCTGGGTGGAGATCAGGGACGGGGAAGTTGCCAGGACCCCAGGAGCTGCATGCAGGTCACACCAGGGATTGAACTCAAGGCCTCCTGATTTCAAGGCCGGCATTTGAGCCAACAAACCATTTCTGATTCCCCTATTTAGAATTTCTTTTTTCTTTCTTTCTTGCTTTTTTTTGCTTTTAGGGTCACACCCAGCGATGCACAGGTGTTGCTCCTGGCTCATGCACTCAGGAATTACTCCTGGAGGTGCTTGGGGGACCATATGGGATGCTGGGAATTGAACCCGGGTTGGCCGCATGCAAGGCAAATGCCCTACTCGCTGTACTATCACTCCAGCCCCCTATTTAGAATTTCTGAAGTGAACTTATTTAGTTTTGGGCCTCCCAATCAGTGCTCAGGAGCCTGGGGGCCCTGCCAGCAGTTCAATGCTTAAGGATGTGGTACTGCTTGGGCCCTGCAGTACTGGAGGTGCCAGTACATGAAGATGCAACTGGAGATGCTTTAGGAATTCTGTGGTACTGGGAATCGAGCCCACTAAGTCTGCTGGGCATGTGCCTAACCACTGTACCATTTCCTGGCCTCTTGAAGTGAACTTTTATATTCGCTGTGTCTCAAGCCTTTGAGAAGAGGAGCAAAAAGCGGCCCCTCCACCTCCCTGCCTTAGGAGGAGACTCATGGGACAAATCAGTGAAGGAGTTGCCTTTCTCAAAGAATTAAATCCTCAAAGTAGTCACCCCTCAGTGAGATTAGCTTCAACAAGCTAATTTAATAGCTCGCTTTTTAAGAGAAAGAAGGCATTTTAATGTCTGGTGGAATTTCTTTGGTGGGTGGAAGAATAGTGAGGGTGGGGCTGGAGCGATAGCACAGTGGGTAGGGCATTTGCCTTGCACGCGGCCGACCCGGGTTCTAATCCCAGCATCCCATATGGTCCCCTGAGCAACGCCAGGGGTAATTCCTGAGTGAAGAGCCAGGAGTAACCCCTGTGCATCACCGGGTGTGACCCAAAAACCAAAAAAAAAAAAAAGAATAGTGAGGGTGACATTATTAGCTTAAGGGAAAAAAAGAGGGGCTAGAGCAATAGCACTGAGGGTAGGGCATTTGCCTTGCACGCAGCCAACCTGGGTTAAATTCCCAGCATCCCATATGGACCCCTGAGCACCACCAAGGGTAATTCCTGAGTGCAGAGCCAGGAGTAACCCCTGAGCATCACCGGGTGTGACCCAAAAACAAAACAAAAATAAAGATTTCTAGTTTTATATTTGCTAGGAATGAAGCACCTATAATGTAGAAAAGGAAATTGGACTAATACCCAAATGACTGTCAATCACATCTACGTAAGTGGTATCATAACAAACACCTGGAAGGGGAGGCCGGGTTTCACATATCTTGTTTGAGCAAGGCTTGAACTGATCCTGCTGAGCAGAGGTGGCCTATGGTGGGAGGTGCAGGTATTAGAAGGTTGGTTGCACACAGGCTTGGAGGCTGAAGAGCTGGAGCCACTGGGCCCAGGGCAGGGAGTGGACAGGTGGGCAGGGGAGTCACCCGTTCCTGTGTCAACCCCAGGAGATCTGGCCTCCTGCAGTAAAACCAGTGGATGACGCAGGTCCTTGCTCTCCCAGCTCTCAGGCTGGCCAGTTGTGGTGCAGTTCCACAAGGGTCTCCAGTTAAACAGAAGACAGAGGGTTAAGATGGTGATGAATGGAGGGAGGATTGGAGAGAAGGAGATGAAGAGCAGGGCTGGTGGCAGGCTGTCCCAATGGGCCAGATAAGGATGAATAAAGGGGGAAGGGGAGGGTGGGAGAAAGAAAGAGCAAAAGTCATGCTCCAGCAGAGGACATGCAGGACACACTTGCAGAACAAAGTGGAGGATAATGGAGATCACTGGAAGATGTCCTTTGAGGGAAGAGAGAAGGACAGCTAGCCCATTAAGTCTGCATGTGTGGCAGGCTACAGGCAGTAATATGCCCTGTTACTTTTTTTGATATAGGGGCACACCCAGTGGGGCTCAGGGCTTACTCTTGGCTCCATGCTGAGGGATCACTCCTTGCAGGGCTTGGGGGGTCTGTATCCAACCACTATGGTGAATCCAACCAACGGGGCTGGAATCAACCATCAACTGGGTGCAAGGCAAGCACCTCCCTGCTGTGTTATCTCAAGGCCCAGTGGGCCCCTCTGGACTTTGAAAATCAAGTAAGAAAACTACACAGGGAGGGTCAGACCATGGGAAAGAGTTAGGAAAGCTAGAGTTTTCCTCATTCCCCAGAACAAGTCCAAGATCTGCCAACAGCAGGATCTTAGAAGGAGGACAAGAGGGAGACTGAGACAGACATCCTGGGATACCCTTTTGTACCTCTGGCATTTTTTACTTTAGGGGGTGTTTGGGGGCTTCCTGCACTGGGGTGGAGGGACCATGTAGTCCAGGGGATCTAAGCCTCGGTGGCTGCACCCCAAGCAAGCACCCTAACCCTTACACTATTTCTCTGAAATTTTGAACTTCTGGTCCATGCTTTCTAGAATAATCTTAGGGTGACAAGTTCTAGGGAACCTATTATTCCCCCACAACACACTCCACCCATTCCATGTGAACCACCTGGAATAGGAGTTAGGGTAAAAATCCACTTTCCATTCCCTCCCATCCCTCCAGCCCTCATAGAGCGGGCGAGTTTCCTTCTAATCGTGAGTGTCCACTTATTTCTCTCCACGAGGAAGCAAAAAGAGTCTCCTGAGGAATCTGGCAGTCAAGAATGTTTTAACCAGGCCCTGTTGGCTGCGCGGGAACCTGACGGCTCAGAGCCAGTCGGTCGGCCCAGGAGGCCGCTGGGCGCCTGGGCCAGCGGGCTGGAAGCAACGCGGGTGCTTTCCCGAAATCCTGCGCTCAGAAACCAGGTGGCAGGTGGGAGTGTGGGGTGGCCCGAGCCTCTTTCCAAGGGCAGGGCTCCCCTAGGCTTTCCTGTTCTGGTCCAGGTGAGCTGGGAGGCGCCCACTCCAGGACGGAATGGACAGCGGCCCATTTGTCCCCAATCCTTCTGGCACATTCTCCCACAATCCCAGTGCCCCTGACTTCCCCACCAGGGGAGCTGCCACGCCAAACTCAGCCTGCCGGTGAGAACCTGAAGGCCCCGAGGGTGGGGGGCCCGGGTGGGGCGCAGACCGGCCTCTGGGTCCTGCATCTTCTCTCACCCCCAGTTGCATGCGGTGAGTGGTTCCGGGTGGGTAGGGGGGTTGCAGTTTGGCTCGGGCGCGCGCCTCCAGAAGCCAGCAGGGTGCTGGCTAAGCACCCTCTCTCCGCAACCCCCTGGCCCCAGGCTCCGAGAGCGCGCGCGCTTGGCTTCTGAGAAGAAGCGCTCAACGCACCCAGCGCCCGGACCCCTAGGGCTAGTGAGCTACTTCCGCCCACTGGGTACGAACCTGCACGGTCCTAAATTCAACCACCACCACCACCAACCCCCCTAGTCTGTTAAATTGACTAATAAACTCAACACAGCGTTCTCTGTGCGGCTTCAAAAAACTCGGTAATTTCGTTAGAAAACGTTGAAATTCAACCCCAAAGTATTCAGCCCAAATGTTTAGTTAAAGTAACCCCGTGGGTTAATAAACTAAACAAAGGCAACCCATGCAAAACTGGAGCAATGAAAACCAGGCTAAATAAACGAAGGGAAGTTTATAAGAGCCTTTTCGGAGGAAAAAAAGAGAAAAGGCACCGGGCACGGAGCTTTAATGTGAAGCATGTGAGCGGGGCTCAGCTTACAGGTAGACGCGGGCCGACGGCGAAGAGCGCTGTCAAGCGGCCTCGTGCATTTCGGGGAGGTTTGCGCCGCCCGGGAAACCCTACCCGGGCGGGCGCCGGGAGCCGCCGGGCGGTGCAGGAGCCGCGAGCAGCCGGCTCCGAGCAGGCGCCCCCGGCGGGCCGAGCGCGGCGGCGCGAGCCAGGCCCGTGCGCCCAGGGCGACCGGCGCACCCAGGGCCGGACGCCGCCAGCCACCCTGTTGGGGGCGCTCAGCCCTCCCGGCAAAGGGCACCGTTAGCTTGCTTTCAAATCCCCCAGAGTAGGGAAACTGCATTTGCAGTTTGGGAACGCAGAAACCGAGGGTCCCGCGCCTGGCCGGAGGTTCTTCTCTCTCCCTCGCGCTGCACCACCCGCAGCCCGGGCGCTGGCCAGGGGATAACAAAGGCGTGGCGGCAGCGCGGTGGATCCCCAAGATGAAAACGGGGGCCGTCTGCGGGAGAAAAGGAGAGACAATTATTTTCTTCTTTCTTTCTTTTGGCTTTTGCCTTTCCGTTGTTCCTGAACAGTGGTCCAGAGGGGGAGAGATCTGGCAAAGCCAACGACAGACAGAGACCGTGGCATTGCTCTCTCTCTGCAGAGAAAGGCTGTAAAACGGCACGGCCACGGGGCCACCCTCTCGCCCCGAAAGCAGGCCTGACCACGGACAGCGAAGGAAAATAATAGTGATAATGATGATGATGATAACTAATAATAATAATAATAATAATAATAATAATATAATAATTTCTCAAACGACTCTGCCTTCCCTTGCTCGGGATCCTTTCGCCCCTGGCTCCCTCCAATGATTTCTAGGAGGGGTGTCTGCCGAGTCGGTGCTGGGGCTGGGCTCGGAGATCAGAGGCGATACAGAGGGAGCCTGAAAGAAGCAGCGTCAGGCCGCGGGACAAAGGCGCGGACCTCACACGCGGACCCCGCGCTCCGCCCCGGCCGCGCCGCCGAGCTCCCGCCGCTTCTTTATTCCACGTGGTGAATCCTCCCGGTCCCCTACAGCCGCCGAACCAATGGGCCGACGCGGGAGAGGGGGACGCGCGGGAGGCTGTTTGAAAAGGACGTGTGGGTTTTAATTTTTAAAGAGCATAATTGGACTGAGGAGGATGGTTTTCCCCCACACACACCCTTAGCGAAGGGTGTGTGGAGCGGGGAGTGGGGGAGCCGGAGGAAGAAGGAAAAAAAGTCAGGAGAAATACAACACATTTATCTATCAACCGCTAGACAAGACAAAGAGGTTTTAACAACAGTTTGAAAAGAGCGGCCTGTGAATGGTTACTATTCAATTTGTATTTTATTCCCCGCTGGTCATGGAATTGAGATCAGAAGAAAAAGTGAAAACACATGGCTGAGGTCAGAGGATCAGAGAACCACCACATACAGCAAAGGGAAGGGAAAGCAATGGGAACTCGTGTGAAGAAATGGATTATATAAACAGAGCTTACCATCGCCTGCGCCCCATTATCCTATAATTTACCCTGCATGGGAGCATAGAAATATATTAAACTAGTGATAGGTTTTACCATTTCTTTACAACCCAGCCTCGTGCCAATCAAGCCTACTATATACTTTGAGACATGTTTAGAATTCTTGAACTAATGTGTTTATTTTAAATATCACAGGGAAATTATTACATCACCAGAAAATAATGCCAGAGCGGGGGTCTGCCGCCCTTTTGAAGTCTTGCTGCAACAAACATGATTTTAATTACATAATCACTTTGAAACTATAATTATACAATAAACGATGAGGATTAAGCGGGAAGTATAGAGTACATTAAAAATTGCTTAGGTCTTGAGAAAACAAACGGAACATGCAGGGGGAAAAGAAAGAGATGAAATCCGAGGTCGGGGGAGGGGGTTTGATAAATCCTGCGACCGACCGCCTCGCTCTGAACAGCGGCAGGATCGGGGCCTTCGTATCAGCTCAGCCTGGTACAAACTAGGGAAGGAGGTGGCCCGGGAGGTACAGCGGCAAATACACCGGTCAATTTGAGACAGAATTAGAGAAGCTGCTGAGAAGACTTTCGGGTGCATTTGCTAAGCTAACACCCAAACAAGCTAAAGGAACCCTCCTGGGGGCGTTAAGGCTAGGCATATGCATTAAAAATCCCGGCTACAGGTCCCCCCCATCCCCCTCCCCACATAGTTCAAAGAACCGGAACAATGAGAGAGCCACAGTTCCGTCCCCGCACTGCGTGGTCCCCTAGCACCACAGCAGTGTCCCGCACCCTCAACTCCTACCCCCAAATAAAAATTAAAGGAAAAGAAATCCTGCCGCGACAGATAGCACAGGGAGGATGGACTTCGCCCAAGATTAGTGTGCCCTTCCGCTGCAGCAGGACACGAATCCAACGGGATCTCAGCGCTGCCCTCAAGTCCGCGGAAGGTTTATAAATCCAGAACCCTAGCAAAGCACCTGAGAAACGCCTGGTTTTTGGTCCACTTAACCACACATGCTCTTTGGGAGAGGGGTGTATTTTCTGAATGTGACACTGTGGCTGCATTGTTTGCTTTTGTGTTTGGAACTTGGTTGTCTGAGCCCATTCATGAGAGTCCTCCCCCACTCCACCCCACCTCACCCCATGCTTCCTTAAGACCCTAAACGTTCTACCAGACAGTGACCTTTCTCTTCATATTTCGGAGGGGTCACTGCACTGGAGCCCCTGTATTGCAGAAATCCCAAAGCATTTGCACCTGACCCCCATTAGCGGCTTCCCCCTTCAAATGACATTCCTCCCCCTTCCCCATGTCACCCACTTTCCTGTCAATGGGAAGGAGGTGGAGTGAGTGAAGTTCCTGATCTGGTCTTTTGTTTGTATGTGATTTGAGGCCACACCCAGCAGTGTTTAGGGCTTACTCCTGACTCTGTGCTCAAGGACCACTTCTAGCAGGGCTCAGGGCACCACGTGTGGTGCCCCTGGTGGAATCTGGATTGTCCTTATGCAAGACAATTCCCACTTTATTAGCTGATCTATCTGTACTATCAGGCCCCTGATCTGGTCCTGTTTTTACCAGACTGCCAGCACCAACATCTGGGCCCACCGGGTCCTGGCCTTTAAGCTTTTCATGGCATTACAGCAGGTGCCCCCCTGGGGCTGAGGGCAGGAGAAATGCAGTTGCAGCCTGGCTGTTTCCTATATTAAGAGTCACATGCTCCCAGCCAAGACAGAGAGGGGCAGCCTGGCACCAGAGGCCTCACCTGTGCTTTTACTCAAACAAAAAATGACGATGGAGGAAGCAGCAGTGTTTCAGTTCATTCACAGTTTTGAAGATGTTTCCCCTGGAAGACACAAGCAATTGGGTGGGAGAAGGAAGCAGGGACGGGACTACAATAACATTTCCTTGCCCTTAAATGGGCCTCACAGTGTCCCCCAAGCTTGCTGAGCAGCCCCTGAGTGCATAGGGAGAAAGTTGGTCTTTGTTGGAAGCATTAATACTGAGACATCAGTGACATATTAGTCTGCAGCAGACCATCAACGGCCAAGAACAAATACAAAAGAGAAAGGAAAGAGTTCATCTGCAGAGTCCTACTGTGAATGTGTTTATTTCTTGCTTTGCTAAACCCAGGGTATTATTTACTCACTGCCCTCTTGCAAATGAAAGCTAGGCACTAGAAAGGGCCTTCATTCAAAAGTTCCCGCAGACATTGCAACCGGGCACGAATTATGGGGACATTTTATATTGAACCAGAAGTGCCCATGTGCAATTCTCTCCTATCAGCACATAGAGGAGACCAGGCTCTTTCCCCAGCACCCACCATCCAGGTGCCGGGATAGAGACCAGAGCCTCACACATGCCAAACAAGTGCTTTTCCACTGAGCTACCTCTTGGACCCTAAGATTTTTTTTTTTAATACGAAATCAGACTTCTGGGTTGTAACAAAAATTCTTCAAAATAGTCTTTATCTGTGGTCAATGTAATGAAGCAGTTTGTCTATGAGATCTCATTGAATACGGCAAGGCTGAAAGAGTGGATTTTTTTTTTTTTTTAAAAAGCCTACTTCATTAGCAATAGGAAACACACAAATCGCTTACTAAGTGCCTAACACCAAGAGGTTTTTACATTCGCTTAGTCCTCACGACAACCCCAGGTGGTAGGAACCCATTTCACAGATGAGAAACGGCGGTAGCCGACCCAGGGCATGTGGCTGTAAACCGCAAGGAAGAGGGATCCGTAACCAAACTGAAATCTTAGCCTCAACACGCTGCTCCTACCGAAAGGAGTGAGGGGCTGGGAGACACAGACTTAACCGAGGTTCCAGCGAAAACGTCAAAGGGTTGTGATTGGAACCCAAGCCTTGGTGAGCGTCGCCCCACGCACGGAGCCACCGACCAATTGCCCACGACAGAAAAGCGCCCTCAGGGCCTACCGCGAATTCTGGGGAGAAGCAGCCTCGGTGTGCACTACCGTGAGCTCCTCTCCGTAGCCAGGGCAAGGCGGGAGCGCCGGGCATCTAGTCATTCTCCCTCCCCTCCTTCCCGCCTCCGGGTTTTGGGAGTCCAGGGCAGCAGAACGTTTTCCCGCAGACACAGCGGAGGATGCTCGCGACGGGGCCGCGCGTCTGCTGCTCCCGGCGCGCTGCTGCGCTGCGCCGTGCTGCGCTAGGGGGCGCTGCTGGGCGATCGGGCCTGCGGAGCCCGACGGCCGCGCGGGCAGCCGGGCTGCGAGCCGAGCCGGGCTGGATGGAGCGCGCAGTGGCTTTGGCGCATTCGCGGGCCTCGGCGGGCGCCTCCCTCCGCGCCCGGACCGCCGTGTCCCGTGGGTCCGCGCCGGACCCAGCACTACCCACCCGTCTCCGCTCCCCGGAGATGCAGGCGGGGTGAGCTGGCAGGAGGCGGGGTAGGGACGGTGGGTTGGTAAAAAGAAACGGAGCAGGCGTCCCCTCCACCTTCCAGAGCTTTCCCCACCCCTGCAGGGTGCTGATGGCAGATCTGCCCCAGGTAGCCACGGTCTGAGATCCTTTACTGATTGATTTGATTGATTGATTGATTGATTGGTTGGTTGGTTGATGGTGCTACCTGCCCGCCTTTGTTGGGCCTGTCCCAAACTTTTATCCGCAAGCTCTGTCTCATTTCTTCTTCACATTTTCCAGACAGAAGTGAATACAGTACTTCTGTTTGAAATACAGACAGAAGTTAATACAGCACTTAGAGAACCGTCGTAAGTGCTCAGCACCATGCCCAGTCCCTAGGGATGGGGGTGGGGGGTATAGATCTCTGAAGCTTCTGTCTTAAAGGGGGGGTAGCTTTCTTTGGAAGAAAGAGGGGTGGGATGGGGCCTCGCCCAGCCGTGCTCAAGAGCTATTCCTGACTCTGTGCCCAGGAGTGGCCCCTGACGGTGCTCTGGGGAATATTTGCGGTGCCCGGGATTGAACCAGGACCAGCCTCTCAGTACTATCTCTCTGGACCACTTCCTTCCAGCTTGTAAGCGGAAGGCACTGCCTGCAAGGGCCCCAGGCAACCCTGAACCATCCAGCAGGGTTGGCTGAGAATCACTGGCAGTCACCCCCATTTCTGAGCACTGTTTGGAAGCTCCCCCCTCCCAACCCAATATATTTATATATCAGGCAGCTTATAAGGAAAGGAAATGAATTTCCTCCAGATTTTTATATAGCCAAACGTAAGCTGGAAAAAATAATAAAGAAGTAAGCATATTTAAAATACCAAAAGAAAACCTGAGCCAAAGATTTCTATATATCAAGATTAAAGTGCTCTAAACATAGACTTTACCCATGAGTGAATCTGCTCTATAATCATATTCTAAACTTCAGAATTCCTGCAGTGAATGTGGCCATTCGACCTCTTATACTCTAGCCTTCTGATGTACCAAAAGAGCACACATTTGTTTGGTTTAACATACATGCTTATAATCTCTTATACAAGGGCTTATATGATTCCAGGATGAAATACAACATTTTTCACACACTTTCTTCTTATGGTGGTGAGAAGGTGCATGGTGGTGGGATTGGCGTTTGAACATTAAATGAATTGTTGTGAACAACTATATTAAAATTAAATTTTTTAAAAAGAATAAAGTGCTCATGCACAATCTATAGTCAGCAAATGCTGCTGCTGTGAGTCCTTTCTGTAGAATATTCTAGAACATAGACTTGTAACAAGAAAACTTGAAGGAAAAAGAAAGGACTTCAGAAACACGTTTAATCAATAATTTAGCCATGTCCAGAAAAAGGTCTGGCCTTTCCTTGGCATCTCCGAGCTCATAGACCACCGAACCCGAGAGAAGGATCTTTTTTACCTGGGTGCCTTAAGTCACAGTGAGTCTCATAATATGGATCTGAATATGGACTGACTGTCCCTGAGGTTGAGATCTGGGCACCACAGAGGGAATAACAATGTGACTGAGCTGGCTGCTTTCAGTCACATGGAACCAACAAGTCCTGAGATCAGTCACATGGGCAAACGATTAATTATACCGATGTGGTGGCATCTCAATAAAAATCTGGACATCGAGGCCCCTGGAGACAGTTGCGAGGGTGGCCCACAGCATTGCTGAATCGAGCACCACATTACCATACCTGCATCACTCACAGTGTACTGCCGGGAGTGGGTTCTGGGCCCCTGAGAATCTACCACCAGGTCTGCGAAGCTTGGGAGTACTTTCCTCGGTAGTAAAGTGCCATCAATTCTGTCACACATGGGTTCCAAAATAGTAACTCATTCCATGGAGAAACAATGGGGCTCTGTATTTGTTTCTTCAACTCTCCCCACCCCTACTGTCACCACATACTGCTTCTCTGGCCTGACTTTAATCTGAATCCCTTTCCTAAACCAACAAACCAATCAACCAACCAACCAACAATAATCACAGGGAGAGAGGAGAGGGAGGTACCTCCAGCTTAAGTAAATATCAGTAGACACAGGGCTTGGAGTGCCTGGAAAGGCTCTGTGGACAGGTCTGATTTGGGGCCACTTTTCACTTCCCCCTTTAGCCTGTTGGAGCTGGAGGCCAGCGCAGGGTTTCCAGGATGGGCTTTCTGAGCAGAATGGTATGTGTGTGTGTGTGTGTGTGTGTGTGTGTGTGTGTGTACATGTGTACATGTGTACGTGTGTGTGGAGGAGGAGGGGGAATGGAGGGAGATCCTTTCTGGAAGGAGGTCCTGAAGAGAACTAAATAAATTCTGGAGTGCAGTGGGTAGGGTGTTCACCTTGCACACGGCCAAACTGGGTTCAATTCCTCCACCCCTCTTGGAGAGCCTGGCAAGCTATTGAGAGTATCTTGCCCACAGGGCAAAGCCTGGCAAGCTACCCGTGGCATATTCGATATGCCAAAAACAGTAACAACAAGTCTCACAATGGAGACGTTACTGGTGCCCGCTCGAGCAAATCGATGAGCAATGGGATGACAGTGAATCAGTGATATAGAGAAGGGAGATTTGCACCAGCATTGTGCTTGTACTCCAATGAGAAGCTGATTATCCGGGGGCTGTCCACTTGCCCAGTGCATTCCTAGGACCCTCATAGCCATCCTTTTCTGGAGGGGAGGGGAGCATACCAGGCAGTGCTCACAGGTTACTCCTGCCTCAGCATTCAGGAATCACTCCTGGTGTGCTTGGGGAACTATACGGGATGCTAAAGACCAATTAGCTACATGGAAGGCAAGTACCCTATGTGCTGTACTATCTTTCCAGCCCCGAATAGCCATACTTTTAATTTTGGTTGCAGAGTTGGGATCACTTGGTGGCATATTTTTTTTTTACAACCAGACAAAGCAATCAAATAATAACATCTAAAAGTAGGACCTAGTCCTGAGTGTGAATGAGTGTGTTAAGCTCCAGCTCCACAGGGAGGTCCACTGTGCAGTCATATTTGAGAACTGCTGTTTTAGCAAAATTCTGTCACTTCATTCTCACACCCAACCCACGGGGTAGATGCCATTGCGGGAGCACTCCATAGGTAAGAAAGCTGAGGTTTGAAGACGACCTGTACTTGGTCATGTATGTAAAACCTTAATCAAATCTAGGTTTCTCAGGTGCCAGAAAATAGGTACTACGCCTGTCAGGGCTAAGTCCCTTCTAGTTTTAACCACTTCCTGGACCCTGAAAATGTTCCCCACTGGGGAGATCCCATGAAGTCAGAGCCCATCAACGTAAGAATGCCATGAACATTTCCAAGTCTCAGGCAGAGAACCTCAGATCACTTATTGAGTGGAGAGGAGGCACGATGAGAAGGTGGGGGAAAAATGTTTTTTCAATTAAACCCATACCCCACATGGAGGACTCTTTTGGAAGGCTGATGTGTGGTGGGTCAAACCCAGGCATGTGGTACAGTTTGGACCCCTTAAGGAAGTCTGGAATGAATTGCACACCAAACCAGAAGCCCAGTTCTTAGCTGGGAGGCTTACGTTGGGCAAATATCATAGTCACCAGGCTCAGTGTTCTCACCTGTAAAATAAAGAGGTGAGATCGGATGAACTCTAAGGCTACTCTCTGTGCACATACTTTATGATTGTTTAATGCCCCCAGGAGAATAAAATCACTTCTGCAATGTATTAGAATACAAATGGTAATATTTTAGCGTCTTCAAACTCACATTTGCTTTTCACATCTTCTCTGAAAGTAGGTGTAGAGACCCCTGCTTTTAGAATTAGAGAAACTGAGTGAGGATGGGTTATTCTGACTCTTAGAGAAATTTTAGTATTACTCCTAGAAGCATCTTCTGTTTGAACCCCACTCACTATCCATGGTCTTGTCAATCATCTGTCCTTGGGGGCCCTCAGGGCACTTGGCACAATGAGAAACTGAACTTGAGGCCTTCAAATTTTTCCAAACAACTTCAGAATTTTAGCAGGAGTAGAGCAGTTTATGTGCTTGGGGAAAGAGTGAAGAGGGAGAGAATTAAGACTCCAGAATCAGTTTCTCAGTCTCAGTTTTTTTCTTCTCTAGACAAGCATAATTTTTGATATGCAGTGGTGTCATAGAGAAAAAATTTAAAATAAAGAGATTTAAAAGGTCTAAAATCCAGAATGGTGATGATTGTGTTATAAGAAGGCCTTCTGTGGGTATGCAAAGGGATTCCCACCCAAACCACTACAGCCCTGCACATAGGTGTGCCTTATGCAGGTCCTTATTTCTGCCCACTCACTACAGTTACCTCGGGGGCCATTACAATTAATCATGTCCAGATCCACTCCAGACCAATTAAAGCTCCAGTTCAGGAGGCAAGCCTGCCATGGGTATTTTTCAAAAGCCGTTGTGGGTGCTAGAGTGTGTTGTAGTGCATGTGAATGTGCAACCGGAGTGGAAAGTATCTACTATCAATGCTGATAGAGTTTTCTTGGGAAGGCCAATCATGAACGCAGAGCTTTGCAAACCTGGCTAGATGTCTAGACTGAATGCTAAAGCCATGGGAGCAGAAGAGATCCCCCAGGAACAAAGTACAGAGAACCTTAGAGGAGGGGAAGAAGACACCATGAGAGTTAGCTGGAGACACTGGAGATGCAGAAGAAAAATCAAGAGGTAGGATAATCCTGGCAGCCTAGGGGGAAGAGAATGTCAAAGTCAACAGAGGTCAGCCACACCCAAGCATTCCTAAGGCCTCTTGAAGATTAGAAATTATTATTGTTCAGTCTTCATGAGACTTGGCTTCTAAGAAATCTTGGGAATTCTTAGCAAGAAAACACAGTAAGGCCAGGACAGCCAAACTTCAGTGAGTAGGAGAATATATGGAAATAAGGAAACTCCTTTCCACACACCACAGGTGCAATTATGATTGGGACATATGACCTTCTGTAAGACTGGAAACATCTCTAACCATGACTGAAGATAGAAAAAAAAAACCTGCCTGGTATATTTGGAGGAGGAGAAGGAGGAGGAGGGTCGAGGCCACACCCTGTGGTGCTCAGGGTTTACTCCTGGCTCTGTGCTCAGGGATTACTCTTGGCAGTGCTCAGGGGACCAAACAATGCCAGAAATCAAACCCTATCTCTCCAGCCCCCCTGATAGTAGTTCTGTAGTCCAAATCAAAGTGGATTCTCTCTCAAAGGTACACAAAGTCAAGCTTCAAGAGCTAGATATGGTCTTCAACAGGGGTCCGCAGACCAGTGCTGTCTGCAGGTTGTAGAAAGGACAAAAATCACCAGTCCCCTGCCATGGTTCTAACGGCTTGTCTGTTGACTAGGAGGCTGGATAGGAAAGGTTAAGGAACTGCTTCAGGACACAGGGAAGGCCAGTCCAAATCCAGGACCGGAACAATGAAAACTCAACCCAAAGCCCAGAACTGGAACAACTCTAACTTGAGACAGAAAACAAAGTTGAAATCTTCTTATTTGGGGGAATATTATTGTAGCCAGGTGATGAATGAAGCAAAATCACTCATGACTTGAGGCCACAGGAACCAGCACGGCAGTGCCAAGCTGTGGCAGCCTGACAGCAGCTTCACGAGAGGCCTGTGGACCAAACAAACTGTCCTCCTCCCCTGAAAGGCTGACCACCCAGCTGAAGAGCCCACAATGACAGAAACCCCACAAAACAACCCCAGAGACACAAAGGAAGGCTTAAGTGAAGAGCCTGAGGTGGTCAAGACACAGACATGGGGAGGGTGAAGAGAATAGCTTTCTTTCACCCTAAGGAGATCAGGCCAGGGCCCTGTAGCCAGACAGAGGGGACCCTGGCCTCCAGTTCCTGTTTCTCCTTCGGTCCTCAAGGCGCTGTCTTTCCTCTCCGGGGGTCCTGCCACATTCAGAGACGCTGCTGAGCTCACTAGGACCCAGCGGGCTCCCAGGCTGGACCTGCAGCAGCCAAGTTGCGGGGATAATCTGGACAAAAGTCACCACACAGGGGGCTGGAGTGATAGCACAGCTGGTAGGGCGTTTGCCTTGCACGCTGCCGACCTGGGTTCCCTGGGTTCTAATCCCAGCATCCCATGTGGTCCCCTGAGCACTGCCAGGGGTAATTCCTGAGTGCATGAGCCAGGAATGACCCCTATGCATTGCCGGGTGTGACCCGAAAAGAAAAAAAAAAGTCACCACACAGTCCTCTCCACAGTAGCCACTTGGCTGTCATGGAAAAGAGTCCAGATCAGAATAGCAGTTCCCCTCTGGGCGGCAGAGACAGGAAATGGGGTGCGAGAGGATTTCTTGATTTGAGTGTAGGCTACAGTTCCAAGTTATGAGTTCACTGAGCTTTCTGATTTATGCATTTTGTGTACTATAAAAAGTTGTTGGTGTGTGGTTGTGCGTGCGTTCGTGTGTGTGCGTGCGCGTGTGTGCATGCGTGTGTGTGTGTGTGTGTGTGTGTGTGTGTGTGTTCTGCGCACAGGCCTGTGCTCATTGACACACTGAAAGCAATGAGCATGCCCAAGGATTCACTATCTCCAGGGCCCAAAATACTACCTAGCTATTTCCCTCTTTCTGGGGGCAATGGCCTGCAATTTTCCTCTTGCCCTGCAGCCACTGCCGTGCAATTTGCACCTCACAAATTTCCTGGCTAAGCCTAACTTGGTCTGGTCACTCCCCGACCCTCCTCTAAGTCAGTGACTGGTGCCAGTCCAGCTCAGCATAAAGGCTGCATCTGATTGGTTGCCCGTGGCCAGCTCAGTCTTGTTTGGCAATTTGGCTTTAAGGATTCACTCAAGGGGGGGGATGCAGCGGAACACAAAATCACTGTGCTGGAGCCCAAGTGTTTTTTGGAGCTATTCCAAGCCAGCAAAAGACTGCACTTCGTTTGGGTTGAGGGGGTGTCTCTTGGCAGGATCCAGTGAGTGACGCTCTTATGCTGCAATTTTCTGCTCACCGAAGCGTTAAAGCATCAAGCCTGATGTCAGAAGAAAAGTCAACTGCCTGGGTACAGAGCACTTCAAATCTACAAATCAAAAGCTTTTATTAGATTGTCTTTCCTTCCCACTTTGCCTTAGATCTCCAGCTGCCCTTCACCTGGGCTCTCCAGTCTGTGGCAGACTGGAGCTCCTTTTGCAGGTGGCAATTAAGTTGAGTTTTTCTCCATAATAAAGGGTTAGGCAAACTATATATAAGGGGGAAAAACAGGGAAAAAAACACCTAGGTGTGTTCATAAGCAGGGCCAGCTTGGGTCAGATGTCAGAAGAGCTAACTACTCTTTTTTTGGATAAGGGGAAGAAGATTGGCCCACCCAGTGGTGCTCAGAGGCTACTCCCTGGCCAGGGCTCGGGGGCCTATGCAATGCTGCCCAAGCAAAGCAAGTGCCTTACCCCCTGTACTACCTCCCCAGACACAGAAGAGCTAAATTCTGGGGCAGATTAGCTACGTGACCTAAAATTACTTGTTTAGACTCTCTGAGAAGGTTGGAGTAGCTAAGACCCCAAGCTCTCGTTTTCTAATTTTGCCCAATATTATTGCTTTGTTCAATATGCATATAGGTACCTTCATTAAATGTGCCATGATGTGTAAGTAAAAACACTCTGTCCACTTGTATTCAGTCAGCAAATATTTACTCAATAAATCCTGTGCTGGCATACAGCTAGAGTCTGTGGAGGGCATAAAGAGGAAAAAAACTTAAGTTCTTGTTCTCAAGTGTCTGTTACTATCCAAATAGTGTGTGTGACATGTGTCTCTTTGGAAAAACAATAATAGTGTAAGGTTTGCCAGGGACCAAATGGTGACCAGCTGATGAGATAGCTTTGGGGGAATCAAAGATCACCCTGCCCCCTCTGGCCCAACCCAAGCCTGGTAGCCCCCCAGGCTATATTCCATGCTTACCAAGCATACCATGCCTTCTGGCCTTTGTTACCCTTCCTGCCCAAGACAATTTTAGAATCTCCTAGGGCTCAGTTCTACTCTATCCTCACCAGAGGTTATGTAGAGTCCGCCTGGGAGCACACCCCAATAAATGTCTCCAGTTTATTCACTTTACTTGTCTGTGTCCTGTCTGCTCAGGGTTAGGTCTCACACCTATCACGTAGTAATGAACATGGAAACTCCCTCTAGTCTGAGCATGGACAAGACAGAAACTCTCACCCACGCGCCAGTTCCCACCCAGGTTTAGGCCTGGGGCTCTCCATCTCCATCAGCATCTGTTTAAGTCACCTCTATAACATTTTCAAAGTTTAAATATCTCACCAGGGTCTTCCAATGAATTGATTTGGAAAATCTGTGCCACGCACAGAACATGCAAGTTAACTTCCCATGTGACTCACAGCTGACCTTAAATTACACAAGGTTCTACCCGCCTCCCCCTGCCATCTCTCTGTTTCTACTCCCTTGTCAGGGAACCCAACTTCTATTATCTATGTCCAATAATTTGATTTGACGGGGGAGCACATCTGACCATGCTCTGGGCATACTTGTCTGACTCTGCACTCAGGAATCATTCCTGGTGGGCTCAGGGCACCATATGGGGTTCTGGGGCCCAACCTAGGTCAGCCAAGTGCAAGACATGTGCCTTGATGCTGTGCTATCTCTCTGCCCCCCTACTAGTTTTTAATTTTCTTTTGACTCTTCATCAATTTACATCCTTTTATTGTATATGTAAATGAATCATCCAATATTTCTTCTTTTTTCCTTTTCCTTTACTTTGTTTCCCGTAATTCCCTAAGCTTCTTCCATTTTATTCCAAATGGTGAAAATTTAGCTTTTATTTTAATTAGTAGTTGAATAATATTCCATTACACATGAAAATATATTCTTTATCCAACCATTTGTTGAAAAACACTCTGATTGCTTCTATATTTTAAACTATTATAAATAATATTGCAATTGATAATGGGATGGATAAAACTTTGTTGTTCATGTTTTCATATTCTTTTTCAGATACCTAAACGTGAAATTGCTGGATCAGACGGAAGCTCCAGATTTTTCATTTGTTCATGTTTGGGGAGGCCACACCAGGCAGTGCTTATTGCTCAGGGGACCTTACAGTGACAGGAATTGAACCCAAGACTCCAGCACGTAAAGCAAAGCCTGCACTCAGCCCAGTGACCTATCTCAAGGCCCTTTCCGAAAGCACCATCTTTAACTTGTTAAGGAAATTCCAAGCATTTCCCAAATGGTCATGCCAATTTACATACCCACCAATAGTCACTAAGAGTTCCTTTTTTCCCCCATTCCTTTTCCAATACTTATTATTGCTTACTGTATAGGTAAGCCATTCTCATAGGTGTGGAGTGGTATTTTTTTTTAAGCTTTTTGGGTCACACCCAGCAACACACAGGGGTTACTCCTGGCTCTGCACTCAGGAATTACCACTGGCAGTGCTCCGGGGACCATATGGGATGCTGGGAATCGAACCCAGGTCGGCTTCGTGCAAGGGAAACGCCCTACCCACTGTGCTATCGCTCCATCCCCTGGTGTGGTATTTTATTATGGAATTATTTTGCTTTTCTCTGTTGATCAATAAGGATAAACACTTTTTTCATATGTCAGTCTGCATCGATATGTCCTCTAAAAGTATTTGCTTAAATTTTCTGCCCATTTTTTTAACTGGGTCACTTACGTTTTAAGTCTATGAGCTTTTGATCTTGGTCCTATGTCCTATACTAAGTTCCTTCTCACGGGCACAGTTCCTTTCCCTCTCGCTTCTACTTTCAAAAAAACTTTTTTACTTTCTAAAATAAATAAATAAATGAACTCTTTATCTACCTTAAATATTAGCCCTTTATCAAATGTATGATATACAATGTTTCTCCCATTCAGTTGGTCTTTTGTTGTTTCTATTTTCTTTTGCTAGACAAAAGCTTGTCAATTTAATGTAATTCTACTCGCTTATCTTTTATTTCCTTTGCTAATAGGGGTCAAGTGCCTAGGAACATTACTTCAGAGCAATGTCATGGAACATTTGACCTGTTATCTTCTATATACTTGATATAGATTGCTCAAAGCATTTTCTAGGTGTAGAGTACATATAATTGTGTATGCACTTACACACACATGCACACACTGGTGTGTACCTATCCTCATTGGATATATGTTTCAATTTTTCAGTAAAAATAAAAATGAAGAAGCATCTCTGTGCCTACCTAGAGTTACCAAAACATTTCCACTGATCCCATCTACACATTCCTATATTTAACCATGTCTACAGCCCCTGCAAATTTTTAGCCCTCAGCCTGCGGTGCCAGCACCAGGAGCAGAAGTACCCTGGCCAGATCTGACTCCAGAAAGTTCTCCACAGACAAGGTCCTCCTTCTGGGTCTGGCTCCATAATTTTCAAGGCCCAGTGCAAAATATAAACATAGAGTCCTTCGCAGGGCGGGGGGGGGGGGGGGACATGAAGAAAATCCCTAGATGGTAACCACAAAACATAAAACCAAGGATGGGGTGCTTCAAAATGTGCCCATTCGTGGCTCCAGGCCTGCTGCTGTTCTTCCTGAAAGGGTGCTGGGAGGAGCGTGCATGAGGGCAAAGGGGTGCTGTGCCCCTGGCAGCATGTCAGAGTACGGGCTCCTCAGGCGGCAGGCGCTCAGCTTCCCTGCAGTCTGCCTCTGTAGGATAAAGGGATAGAAAAGCGGGAGAGGCAAGAATAGTAGTATATAATACCAGGAGGTTGGCTCCATAGCTTGGAGGCTGGCCTCACACACTGGGGGAAAGTTATCCCAGATAGGGAAGGGAACACCAAGTAAAATGTGATTGGAGATCCTGCGCGGGGAGGGAGATGCGTGCTGAAAGTAGACTAGAGACTGAATATGATGGCAACTCAATACCCCTATTGCAAATCACAACACTTAAAAGGAGAGAGAGAGAACAAACTGGAATGCCCTGCCACAGAGGCAGGGTGGGGTGGGGAGGATGGGATTGGGGGGTGGGAGGGATACTGGGTTCGTTGGTGGTGGAGAATGGACACTGGTGGAGGGATGGGCTCTCGAACATTGCATGAGGGAAAAACAAGCACGAAAATGTGTGAATCTGTAACTGTACCCTCACTGTGACTCACAAATTAAAAAATAAATAAATTTTTTAAAAAAGAAAAAGAAAAGCGGGAGAGGAAGGCAGAGAGAGCAGGGGCCCAAGACAGCCCATGGCACCAGCACAGGCCCACAAGGTCTATCAGAGACCCTATCCCTTTCACCCGAGCTTCCCATCATTCCAGGTGTGCAGTGAGGAGCACTCCCAGCTGGGGCCTCTGCCCTTCCTCCCCGTCCTGGGCCTGAGGCAGAGATCTCCAGGAGTGCCTCTGCTCAACACACCTGTGGGTTTGTATTCACCTTGACTTAGTATCCATGGCTGTTCTGGATCTTCTCAGGATTCTGCTGGGAGATGGTGACAGTCCCTGATGTTATACCCAAGGAAACGGGTCCCAGAGATAAACTGAGCTCCTGAACCAGTTAAAACGAAAGCTGGCGGCCAGCTCGCTGGCGCCTTTCCCTTGGAGCTCTCTACCTGCAGGTCTATCTCTATCAAGTGCACCCCAGTCGCGGCCAGTCCCGGGACAGCTGCCTGCATTCTGGTTAGGGGACTTTTTTTTTCCAGCAGGGCTCACACCAGCTGTGCTCAGGAGAGCAGGCCGTGGGGTTCAGGCCCCCCATAGACTGTAGTCCTGGGCCCACCACTCTCCTTGTCTCCAGCCCCTACAGGAGATTTTGAAGACCACCTACTGGAGCAAGCAGCCCTACCCGGCCTCAACTCCAGCTGCACCAGGACCACAGCCCTTTTCTCACCTCTTCAATTCTGGACCCTCACTCCCTTTTTCTGGTCTGAAGGATCCAGCCTTCCCAGATACATCACCCCCTTTTTTACTGGCAGTTTTCATCGTGGCTCCATTTGAGTGTCAAGGTTTTCTGCATCCTAACCTCCCCCGCTGCCCTCCTCCAGCTGCAGGATCTGGGCTGGGGAGCGGGGGGCTGCCCCTGGAACGCGCAGTCCGTGGGGGCTGATACTGCAGGCCGGCCACAGGGCGGGGGAGGCTGCGGCGCGCCTCGCCAGGGGTAGGACAATGGGACTTTTCTTTCTGCCCCGCTCCGCTGGCAGGCGTCTCCTCTCTCCCACTCTCTTCCTCGGCTGGGCTTCGGTTTAAAGTTACCCTTTCAGGATTAGGTTCGTGTTTTCCTTCCCATGCCACCGGGGAAGTTTCTGTTTCCGAAGTGGACTGGACACACAGAGGTCAGTTAGTCCGAGGCCTCGGCGGGACCACAAGCGTCGCTGTTCAAAGGCCTCTGCTAGGCGCGCTGCAGAGTCGGGGCACCTGGACGTCGTGACCGCTTTCAGCCGGACACAGGTTACTGCACGCGAGCTCGCCCTGCCCCAGGCTTTCACAGAAAACCCCGGGAGAAGCTGACCTGTCAGGAGTGTGTGTGTGTGTGTGTGTGTGTGTGTGTGTGTGTGTGTGTGTGTGTGTGTGTGTGTGTGTGTTGGGAGGGTTCTGTCTCTGTGTGTGTGTGTGTGTGTGTGTGTTGGGAGGGTTCTGTCTCTCTGCTCTGGACCACCTCAAGGCCTGGGCCTCCAGGAAGCCCGATGGCAGAAGAGGTGACACGGTGGCGAGGAGGCGGGCTCCCCTTGAGAGACTGAAAACTGAGGCGGGCAGCTGGGTGGCCGCAGGGTGTCTGTGGGAGCACGGCATCCTTAGGAAGCCCTGGATGAGTGACGGGCGCGGCTTACCGGTCCTGCCCCTGAGAGGGCTTCTTCCCAGCGGCCGCTAGGGGGCCGCCCCCTGTGCGGTTTCCTCTGCGAGGGGCAGCTGTGAGCCTGCCTCCTCCTCCTCCTCCTCCTCCTCCTCCTCCTCCTCCTCCTCCTCCTCCTCCTCCTCCGCCTCCTCCTCCTCCTCCTCCTCCTCCTCCTCCGCCTCCTCCTCCTCCTCCTCCTCCTCCTCCTCCTCCTCCTCCGCCTCCTCCTCCTCCGCCTCCTCCTCCTCCTCTTCCTCCTCCTCCTCCTACTCCTCCTCCTCTTCCTCCTCCTCCTCCTCCTCCTCCTCCTCCTCCGCCTCCTCCTCCTCCTCCTCCTCCTCCTCCTCCGCCTCCTCCTCCTCCTCCTCTTCCTCCTCCTCCTCCTACTCCTCCTCCTCTTCCTCCTCCTCCTCCTCCTCTCTCCTCCTCTCTCCTCCTCCTCCTCCTTCTCCTCCTTCTTCTCCTGTGTCTTGCATGGTAAGGCCAGGCCAAGTGGGATTAGGCTCTCACCCTCCTCCCCTGGCTCTCCTCCTGCTCCCCCTCCTGCTCCCCCTCCTCAGACTCCTGAGATATCTCCTTCTTCCTGTCCACACTCTTCTTCCTCCTTCCCAGCTGTACTGAGGCCCAAGGCCATGCCTGGTGATACTTGGCTTGGCTGTTTTTTTTTTAAGCTTCTTTTTTATTGTTGTTCGTTTTTGTCCCCTGTCCCCCCCCCCTTCTTTTTAATTGAATCACTGTGAGGTACAGTTACAAAGCTTTCAGTTTGAGTTTCAGTCATACAATGATCGAACACCTATCCCTCTACCAGTGCACATTTTCCACCATCAATATCCCCAGTATTCCCCTCACCCCATCCCATTCCTTCCCCTGCCTCTATGGTAGATAATTTCCCCCATACTCTCTACTTTGGGGCATTATGGTTTGCAATACAGATACTGAGAGGCTAACACATTTGGTCCTTTATCTGCTTTCAGCACACATGTCCCATCCCGAATGATCCCTCCAACCATCACTGAGTTAGTGATCTCTTCTCTATTCCAGCTGCCTTCTCCCCCGGCAGGCCACCAATCATGGAGCAGTATTCCTGGTATTTGTGTCTACTATCTTGGCTGTCAGTCTCATATTATGTTATTTTATATTCCACAAATGAGTGCAGTCATTCTACGTTTGTTGCTCTCTTTCTGACTTTTTTCACTTAGCATGATACTCTCCATGACCATCCACTTATAAGAAAATTTCATAACTTCATCTTTCCTAACAGCTGCATAGTATTCCATTGTGTAGCTGTATTGCAAAGCAGTAGTAATTAAAACAGCATGGCATTGGACTAGAAACAGACCCGCAGACCAATGCAACAGAGTTGAATATTCTGTCACAGACTCTCAAATATATGATCACTTAATATTTGATAAAGGAGCAAGAAATGTGAAGTGGAACAAGAAAAGCCTCTTCAACAAGTGGTGCTGGGAAAACTGGATAGGTGCCTGCAAAATAAAAAAAAAATGAACTCTGACTTCTGTCTAATGCCAGGCACAAAAGTCAGATCAAAGTGGATTAAAGACCTCAATATCACAAGGTACCTGGAGGACAACGTAGGCAGACTCCTCCATGATACTGAAGCTAAAGGCATTTTTAAGGATAAAAAACCACTGACCCGGGCTGGAGCAATAGTACAGAGGGTAGGGCATTTGCCTTGCATGTGGCCGACCCGGGTTGATTCCCAGCCTCCCATATGGTCCCCTGAGCACCGCCAGGGATAATTCCTGAGTGCAGAGCCAGGAGCAACCCCTGTGCATCGCCGGGTATGACCCAAAAAGAAAAAAAAAAAACACTGACCAAGCAAGTGGAAACAAACATAAACAAATGGGATTACATTAAACTAAGAAGCTTCTGCGCCTCAAAAGAAACAGTAGTGACCAAAATACAGAGAGAGCCCACAGAATGGAAAAGAATATTTACCCAATACCCATCTGATAAGGGACTAATATCCAGGATATACAAGACACTAGTAGAATTGTACAAGAAAAAACCTCCAACCTCATCAAAAAAAATGGGGGGGAGAAATGAACAGAGCTTCCTCAAAAAAGAAATACAAATGGTCAAAAGGCATATAAAAATGCTCTATATCATTAATATTAGGGAGATGCAAATCAAAGCAACAATGAGATATCATCTCACACCACAGAGACTGGCACACATCAAAAAGAAGAACAACCAGTGCAGTGCGGATGGGGAGAGAAAGGGACTCTCTTTCATTGTTGGTGGGAATGCCAACTGGTCCAGCCTTTTTGGAAAACAATATGGGAATTCCTTAGAAACTAGAAACTGAGATTCATGTGACCCAGCAATACAACTTCTGGGAATATATCCTGAGGGTGCAAAAAAGCACAGTAGAAATGACATCTGCACCGTATGTTTATTGGAGCACTGTTCACAATAGCCAGAAACTGGAAACAATCCAAGTTGTTTCCAAGCTGGAAAACAGACGACTGGTTAAAGAAACTTTGGTACATCTATACAAAGGGGCTTGAGTCCTTCTGATGCTCAAATCTGGTCACTCCATGCTTTTTTTTTTTTTTAACCTGGGGCTCACCAGGGCTACTTGCAGTGGGGGATGGGGGTGTCATGTGATGCTGGGGAATCAAGTTTAGAATCTTAAGACTTCAAGGCTTTCAGTCCAGAACTTTGAGTGATCCCCTTGCCCTCTTCTTTTCAGTCCAAAGGTGCTAGTTTCTTACCATGGCACAAAAGAAACAAAACACCTTCTTCTCATTTCTCATCCCCAAACCCTAGTACTTAGATACAAATAATGTTCAGTGCACACCTTTTTTGATCACAGATGATTTCCATGGACCAGAAATATCTTCTCCAGGACCCAGTGTTAGTTACTGATGTTTTTTCGTTGTTTGTTTTTGTTTTTGGGTCACACCCGGTGATGCACAGGGGTTACTCCTGGTTCATGCACTCAGGAATTACTCCTGGCGGTGCTTGGGGGACCATATGGGATGCTGGGATTTGAACCCGGGCCGGCCGCGTGCAAGGCAAATGCCCTATCCTCTGTGCTATTGCTCCAGCCCATTATTGATGTTTTTAACTCTTGCTTTGAAATAAATTTTACTGAGAAAAGTTTATATACAATTAAAATGTCCCCAGTGATGTGTGTGGTTCAATGTGTTTTCATAAAGTGCAGATCCTCATAACCACTTCCACAATCATGATACAGAACATGTCCCCTATCACCCCTCATCCCCCAAATTTCCCTGTGCACCTTGGTGGACACCAGTTTTCACCCAGCCACCAGGTATCCACCACTCTTTCTCTGGTCAGAATAAACTAGTTTCCTTTTTTCTGGAATCACGTATAGTCACACAGTTTGTATTCTTGTGTGTGTGTGTGTGTGTGTGTGTGTGTGTGTGTGCATGTTCTTCCTGTGTAATGTATTTGAGATTCATTCAAGTTTCTGTGTCTGTTATGGGAGCTCATTCTTTTCTGAATGGACCATGATTCACTCATTTACTTTTCAGTTGCTAGACAGTTAAGGTTCTTACAGTTTAAAGCTTTTGCAAATAACCGCCAATGCTGTTATGTTATTGTTTTAAATTCATAAAAAAAAGAAAGAGTGGGATTGAGAGAGATAGAGAAAAACAGAAAGCAAATCCAGTTCAGTCCATTTCAGAGCTTAGTAGGCATCTTTCCAATGAGAAGAAAAAATATAGAAATGCCCTTTTAAACCATGATTATAATGATAGTTCTTAACATTAAATGCTCACTTGACACTTTCAATGTTGAGACTATATTTTAGAGGTGACTGCTGGCAATGAGTTGGCATTATTTAGCAATTCTGTAAATGCCAGGATCTTTAAATAGGTTCTTTCTCTATTTCCAAAAAATTTCCTCTATCAACAATAAGAAACTGCTCTTTAACAATAGTTTTGTACCACTGAGTCTTTTTTCTAAGAAAATTTGTGTTTTCAAAATTTTCTATGCCCGCTCGAACAAATCGATGAGCAATGGGATGACAGTGACAGTGACAGTGACAGTTGAAAGCTGAGAAACAGCAGGGTCAGGCATTTACCTGCCTCTTGCTTTTACATATCACCCACAACTCACTCTTTGTTGCCTTCAACTTTAAGATGCTGTAAATACAGCTCCTTTCTTGATTAGGCTTATGCAAGTCTTCAAGTAACTTAGAAGTAAAACCCTAAGGGTGGCTCTGTTGAAAGGAGCAGACAGTAACAGCAGGACTCAGGGGCCTCCCTGCATGCTCCCCATAGCAACTCTGCACTGAGGCTTTGCTCCCAATTCCACCTCCATTATGAAAAGAATGAATAGCCAAAACCTCCTGATCAAAACTGGTGTTCTAATGTCTCAATCAATGCAAGGATGAGTTACTTATTACTGTCATCCTTAGCTGCCACCTTAATTGGTTCCTAGGGAAAAATAAGAACTCTTAATTCCATAAAAGAGACCATGTAGGCAATTAGAGTGTATCAAAATTCTTTTTCTTTCCTCCTATTCTGGCAGTTAGTACAGAAAGCATGGGAGAAAGAGAAAGAGAGAGGAGGGAGAGAATACGTACACATATTAAAAGTCATACAGAAGGGCTGGAGTGATAGAGCAGTGGGTAGGGCATTTACCTCGAACACGGCTGACCCGGGTTCAATTTCCAGCATCCTATATGGTCCCCTGAGCACTGCCAGGAGTAGTTCCTGAGTGTAGAGCCAGGAGTAACCCCTGTGCATTGCTGGGTGTTACCCAAAAAGCAAAAACAAAAAACAAAACAATTCAAAAAATCTACCATTGTACTTACTTTGGTTATACAGTTACATTTCTCATTTAGTCACAATAATTATTAAAAGATTATCATTTAATAAAATTAGTAATTAAAAAAAAGTCATACAGAGAATATGTTTGCCACTGTTCTTTGACAGCAAAGGACCTGATATCCCTGTTGCGTTATCAAATTCTTTTTGCTTTCTATGCAAATTGCCTAGCCAATCCCATGATGGCTATAGCAAGAGTCCTGTAGACAATACTCTCCTGGTCATATTGATGTCGATGGGTGCCATGGGTGGCTTATGTGAGGTGGGGAGGAGAGAGAAATCTCCCTCTGCCATTCCAGGACCCACTGGGAAGACCAAGACTGATAAAGTCTATGATGAGCCCCTGCTCAGCATGGGCCTGACCCCCGCCAGCTCCATCAGGAGGCCATCAAGCCACACCTGATGTCCACTTGGTCTTCTAGGCACAGGAGTTGATCCCCATCACCTGATTGCTCAGAGACCCTTAGGCTCAGGTTGGAGTGAGGATTTGCTCTTTGCAGGAAAGGAGAAGCCAGTCCCAGGCCTTACCTAGGGTCTTGGGGTTCTTGTCTCGCCTCACAGAAAATAATTTCAGAGGTAGAAGAGCAGTGAAGTAAAACAGATTTTATTTGGAGTTTTTTTGGGGGAAAGGGAAGGAGGAAAAGAAAGTGGGAGAGAGTAGAGTAGAGTAACATACTCAAGAGAGAGCTTTGGGCTTTCCCAAAGGCTGAAAAGCCTTAAGTAGCTTTGAAGACAGGCTTTAATATGCCTATTCTCAGGGTTGCCTTGGTTTGGAGTTTTCTGCTGGAGGTGGGGGTTTGATCAGATATCATCACAAAGGGACAACTTGGAAGTTTCCTGTGACTCTCCTTCAAGTCTTTGATTGCAGTTCCTGTCTCTGCTGAAGTCTGTCACCTCTGTAGGGGTCTGGCCTTCTCTGGCTCTGTTACTGGTTCCAGGTGAGCCAGGTGAAGCCTCACTTCCTGATTTCTACAAAGTTAACTTCTGCAGCTTTAGGGCTACTGATGATATTATTACTTTCCAGGAAATTCACTGTCATTGTCTTGGGAGGGGGCCTTCCCTCTCTACCTGCCTGCCTACATCAATATTGCCCAAATACTCTGCCCAATGACTCTGCTCTGCACACCTAGTTCGGCCTCCTTGATGTGTCTCTTGCCACTCGGGTGGGCCCTAAGGATACAAAGGAACTTCCTGAAGGGGCATCCTAAACTTCCCATCTCCATCTGCTCCAGGTTCCACAAAGAGGGGCAATCTGGGTCTGTTGGTGCTTACAACACCTCAGGGGTCCTAGTCATAGTTTTGCCCATGAAACATTGCCCTCTGTGCCTGCTTGCACACATCATTTGATTCCTGCTTTAGGTCAAGTTTTGGGGAATTGAATAAAAAGTATACCCAGGGATCTGTCAAGAACAGGTCTGCTAAATAGATCTCCATTAATTTAAAGAACCCATTAAAAAAGAAACTTGAAAAATATATAAAGTAGATAGCTCCAAAACATAGTTTGACTCACTTTGCTGACTCCATGAGGTAATTTGGATGATGGAAGACATGCCACCCAAAAAGCAAAATCATCTCATGAAGTGTTAGAATAAACCTACACACTCAAGCCATGACGTCCATGCTTCTAGCCAGGAATGCGATTTTCCCCTCTTTGGAGTTATTCATTTCCTTTTTAATAGGTCACGTCTCATTTACCTTGATTTAGCATTAGACCAAGTACAGTTACATATTTGCTGTGGGGGAAGGAGAAGAAGGGGATAGAACAAGAGAGAACTTTATGTGAAATACGGCAACCCTGTCCTTATTGAGTCCAAGTCACTGCCAGCCGGGAATTGTACTACCTTTGATTCCCTTTATATTGTGGGGAGAGCAGAGTGGTTCTCAGTATTTATACATGTTAAAGAGTAATGAGAAGTGTTCTCGAAAATACCATTTGATGAATAACACTTTTGCACGTGTCACTCTGAGGAAGTATCATAACGCACATTTCACCACAAGGCCAAGGAGAATATTTAAAAAGAAAACTCTACTATAATGTGAAAAATAGACCAATCTCTACATCTGTCTACAGGACGAATAAATCACTAAACAAATATTTTAATGGTCTTAAAATACAATCAAAAGAACAATTCCCTGAGGTCGCTTGCTTGAGTCCTCATTAGAAAGTTTATTTTCTTTCAGTGTCTAGATTATAATATATCTACTATTGCAATTATGATAAATTTTCAGGGAAAAGATCACAGGACCATAGCATGTTAAATGGATCTTCTACACAGGAGGTAGAATAGAAATGAAGTATGGAGATGAAGAGAAGGCTGCAATTACCAAGTTTCATGAAGGAAAAGCCACCATCTGTAGTTCTATTTCTTTTTAAAAAGACTGAAGTATTGAAGCCACATCCAGTGATATTCAGAAGCTTTTCCTGGTTCCATGTTCAGGAGTAACCCCCAGTGAACTCAGAGAATTGTACGTGGTGCCAGGGTTGGAACCTGGGTCACAAGCAAATAAGTGCCTTATCTTCTACATTATCTCTTCAACCTGAGACTCTATTTCTTTTCTATTTTTTGTTTGTTTGTTTGTTTGTTTGTTTTAGGGCCACACCCTGTGATACTCAGGAATTGCTCCTCACTCTTCACCTAGGAATCACTCCTGGCACTACTCAGGGGACCAAATGAGATGCTGGAATTCAAACCTGGGTCAGCCGTGTACAAGGCAAGGGTCTTATCTGCTGTACTATTGTTCTGGCCACAAAGTTCTATTTTGATAACAACTCTAAATGACTTAGAAAAAAATCCTAAAACCCCAAAATCTTCTCATATATGCCACAATTCCTATTGTACCAATAAGCCCATAGGTTCACTCATTAAATAGCCTTTGAAAAAATAAAATCTGGAATACAATGTAGCATTCTACTAACTTTTTAGAACATTCTTTTCACTTACCACTGACCTGGAAGCTAAGCTTATTTGATTTGTATTTGTCACCTACCTCCTGAAGCTGAAGTGTTGGGAACACACATTTTTTTTTATAATTTATTTATTTTTAATTAGAGAATCACCGTGAGGGTACAGTTACAGATTTATACACTTTTGTGCTTATACTTCCCTCATACAAAGTTCGGGAACCCATCCCTTCACCAGTGCCCATTCTCCACCACCCGTAAACCCGGCATCCCTCCCACCCTCCCCAATCCCATCTCCCCCCCACCCCACCCTGCCACTGTGGCAGGGCATTCCCTTCTGTTCTCTCTCTCTAATTAGCTCTTGTGGTTTGCAATAAAGGTGTTGAGTGGCCGCTGTGCTCAGTCTCTAGCCCTCATTCAGCCCGCAACACCCTTCCCCCCGCATGGCCTTCGACTACAATGTAGTTGGTGATCGCTTCTCTGAGTTGACCTTTTCCCGGAACGTGAGGCCAGCCTCGAAGCCATGGAGTCAACCTCCTGGTACTTATTTCTACAGTTCTTGAGTGTTAGTCTCCCACTCTGTTATTCTATATACCATAGATGAGTGCAATCTTTCTATGTCTGTCTCTCTCTTTCTGACTCATTTCACTCAGCATGAAACTTTTCATGCCCATCCACTTGACTACAAAATTCTTGACCTCCTTTTTTCTAACAGCTGCATAGTATTCCATTGTATAGATGTACCAAAGTTTCCTCAACCAGTCATCCGTTTTGGGGCATTCGGGTTTTTTCCAGATTCTGGCTATTGTAAACAGTGCTTCGATGAACATACATGTGCAGATGTTGTTTCGATTGTACTTTTTTGCCTCTCTGGGATATATTCCCAGCAGTGGTATTGCTGGGTCAAATGGGAGCTCAACCTCTAGTTTTCTGAGAATCGTCCATACTGTTTTCCAAAAGGGCTGAACTAGCCGGCATTCCCACCAGCAGTGTAGAAGGGTCCCTTTCTCCCCACATCCTCTCCAACAGCGGTTGCTTTTGTTCTTTTGGATGTGTGCCAGTCTCTGTGGTGTGAGGTGGTATCTCATGGTTGTTTTGATCTGCATCTCTCTGATGATTAGTGATGCAGAGCACTTTTTCATGTGCCTTTTGGCCATTCGTATTTCTTCCTTGGTAAAGTTTCTGTTCATTTCTTCGCCCCATTTTTTGATGGGGTTGGATGTTTTCTTTTTGTAGAGGGGAACACACATTTTTAAAAAATTTTATTTATTTTTATTTTTTTTTTTATTTATTTTTTTTTTTAAATTTTATTGAATCACCATGTGGAGGGTTATATAGTTCTCAGGATTATGTCGGTTATACAGTTCTCAAACACCCTTCACTTCACCAGTGCCCATCTTCCATCACCAACCCCCCCAGTATACCTGCCGCCCCCTCCCACCTCCCCAGTCCCAACCCTTGCACATGATATGTTTCACTTCGTTTACGCCTTATTTCGATTACATTCCATGTTTCAACATACAACTCACTACCGTTGTTGGGGTTTCCCCCAAAAAAGAAAAGCAGTCCTATTGCCAAGGAGGCATTTGATAGTTCTCCATTGCTAAGAATATAGAGATATTAAGTCCCGCTGTTTGTTACATAGTTTTTCTTTTTCCCCCTTGCCCCGAGCCACCGAGTTCACGCCTGTTTTAGTAATCGCCACGCTGCCTGACAAGGGAAAAAAAAACCGAAAAGGATGGTTATTTCCCGTCATCAGCAGGCGTGGGGCTCTGGCTTAGTTGATAGACTTGTAGAGTATCTGCAAGCAGTCTCTGGAACCGACGGTCTTGCGCTGGTGTCGGCTCCGGCTCGAGATTCCACCAGCGTCCCGCTGTTCCTTGTACATAATTTTTCCCCTTATATCCCATTCCCACGCCACCAGGTCTGTTTGCTTAATGGGCATCACACTGTAGTTGATGACACACCGCGTTTCTTCCCGAGAAAGAAGAAAATTTCTTCTCAGCCGGCGGGGGATATAGCTTAGTTCAGTCTAGTGAGATGGCTACCACTTTGATTGCCTTCAATATTTCAGCAACAGACTTACTATTAGGATCTCCCACAAAAGTCCGCCCCATTAGAAAGGAACCATTACATATTGCTCATACTAAGATGACATTAAGTCGCGCGGCCGCGGCAGCGGCCGCGCGGTTTTGGGTTTCTGTATAAAGTCCAGGGAAAGTACAACCAGAAATAACATCACTATAAACTTTTACCCTTTTATGGTGCTCATAAGATGGAGAAACCTAGAGAGAGGCTCGGCGTCTCCGTTTTGCGCTCAGGAAAACCGCGGCCCCTGCGCTGTGTTCAGGAGGGAGGAGTTGAGAGAGAGACAGGTTAAAAGAATTGGGGGATGCCCGGGTCCCACAGCTTCAGCACGCCGTGGGGTCTCTGGTCCCATGCCGGAATTAGTTCAGTGGGCTGCTTGGGGTCCGAGGGCGCCCCCTCGGGCCCCTCCATCATGCTCCTTCCACAGCCGGGTCCAAAAGGAAGCACACGTGGGGGAGGTGGGTTTAAGTATCTAACTGCGGTGGGCGGGGGTCGCCGCCCCCGCCCCCTGGGGACTCCCGCAAGCGCGCTCACGTCCTGTTTTGGCTGAATCGGCGACTCCGTTTTGCGCTCAGGAAAACCTCGGCCCCTGCGCTGTGTTCAGGAGGGAGGAGTTGAGAGAGAGACAGGTTAAAAGAATTGGGGGATGCCCGGGTCCCACAGCTTCAGCACGCCGTGGGGTCTCTGGTCCCATGCCGGAATTAGTTCAGTGGGCTGCTTGGGGTCCGAGGGCGCCCCCTCGGGCCCCTCCATCATGCTCCTTCCACAGCCGGGTCCAAAAGGAAGCACACGTGGGGGAGGTGGGTTTAAGTATCTAACTGCGGTGGGCGGGGGTCGCCGCCCCCGCCCCCTGGGGACTCCCGCAAGCGCGCTCACGTCCTGTTTTGGCTGAATCGGCGACTCCGTTTTGCGCTCAGGAAAACCGCGGCCCCTGCGCTGTGTTCAGGAGGGAGGAGTTGAGAGAGAGACAGGTTAAAAGAATTGGGGGATGCCCGGGTCCCACAGCTTCAGCACGCCGTGGGGTCTCTGGTCCCATGCCGGAATTAGTTCAGTGGGCTGCTTGGGGTCCGAGGGCGCCCCCTCGGGCCCCTCCATCATGCTCCTTCCACAGCCGGGTCCAAAAGCAAAAATTTTATTTATTTTTAATTAGTAAATCACCATGAGGGTACAGTTACAGATTTATACATTTTTGTGCTCATGTTTCCCCCATACAAAGTTTGAGGACCCATCCCTTCACCAGTGCCCATTCTCCACCACCGGTAAACCCAGCATCCCTCCTACCCTCCCCAATCCCATCTCCCCCCACCCCACCCTGCCACTGTGGCAGGGCATTTCCTTTTGTTCTCTATCTCTAATTAGGTGTTGTGGTTCGCAATAGAGGTGTTGAGTGGCCACTGTGTTCAGTCTCTAGTCTACATTCAGCTCGCATCATCCTTTCCCCGCATGGCCTCCGACCCCATTATACTTGGTGATTCCTTCTCTGAGTTGCCCTCTCCCCAGAATGTGAGGACAGCTTCCAAGCCATGGAGTCAACCTCCTGGTGCTTATTTCTACTATTCTTCTATTCTTGGTTGTTAGTCTCCTACTCTGTTATTCTATATTCCACAGATGAGTGCAATCTTTCTATGTCTGTCTTTCTCTTTCTGACTCATTTCACTTAGCATGATACTTTCCATGCCGATCCACTTATATGCAAATTTCATGACCTCCTTTTTTTCTAACAGCTGCATAGTATTCCATTGTATAGATGTACCAAAGTTTCTTCAACCAGTCATCTGTTCTAGGGCACTCGGGTTTTTTCCAGATTCTGGCTATTGTAAACAGTGCTGCAATGAACATATAAGTGCAGATGTCATTTTGACTTTTTTGCTTCTCTGGGATATATTCCCAGCAGTGGTATTGCTGGGTCAAATGGGAGCTCAATATCTAATTTTTTGAGAATCGTTCATATTGTTTTCCAAAAGGGCTGAACCAGTCAGTATTCCCACCAGCAGTGTAGAAGGGTCCCTTTCTCCCCACATCCTCTCCAACAGCGGTTGCTTTTGTTCTTTTGGATGGGGAACACATATTTTTGTTACCAGCTGAATCATCTGATTTTCATGGGGATGCTTGACATTCAATTTTAAAATGTAATGAAAGCAAATAATGATATGACAATAGGGATTTTTTTCTTATGTACTTTTGTTTGAGGGGAGTCATAACCCCAGGAAAACAGTCATTGCTTCAGAGATAGTATTTTGGAATGAAAACAAGTGTCATAGAAAATAGATTAATGCGGGGGCTGGAGCAATAGCACAGCAGGTAGGGCGTTTGCCTTGCACGTGGCCGACCTGGGTTCTAATCCCAGCATCCCATATGGTCCCCTGAGCACCGCCAGGGGTAATTCCTGAGTGAAGAGCCAGGAGTAACGCCTGTGCATCGCCGGGTGTGACCCAAAAACAAAAAAAAAAAAAAAGAAAAAAGAAAGAAAATAGATTAATGCTTTCTGGATTGTTCAGTTTTATGTGTTTCCATGGCAAGGATAGTGAAAATGACTTAGGACAGGAGTCAAGATATGGAAATTACCCAAATGCCCAACTAGAGATGAATGGATCAAGAAGTTGTGCTATACATACACAACGGAATACTATGCAGCTCTGAGAAAGAACAGCCATGCAATTTGTCACAATATGGAAGGAACTGAAGAGTATTATAGAGAGTGAAGTCAATCAGAAGGAAAAGATATGAAAAGATCTCTCTCTCTTTTTTTTTTTGCCTTTTGGGTCAAGAGAGTCTCTTGCCCGCATGCCTGGCTGTCTTCCCAGGGGGCCCCTCAGAGGGGATGGGCTCCAGCTTCCCTCCCCACCTGGAGCAGAGCTCCCGGCGGCCGAAGACCACCAGAACCTAGCTACAGCCATGCTGGAGTCTCCTCTCTACACGTTCGGACAGGCCTCATGCATGAAGGTACCGGCAGAGGAACCCAGGTGTGTGTAATCCCATCAACGGCCAACATCCAGAGAGAGAGATTTAAAAGCAAGCTCTCAGAAGCAATATCTTTAGCCTACTTCTCCCTCTAGGAGAAACTGACAATCTTCTGAGAGTTTCCTGCCCACATGGGACAGCCTTGCAAGCTTCCCATGGTGTATTCATATGCAAAATCCAGTAACAAGCTGGATCTCATTCCCCTGACCCTGGAGAGCCCCCAGTGCAACATCCTTAGGAGGGCCAAGTTGAGACAGACTTCTAAGGTCTCAGGGAAAGGACGAAATAAGATGTTACTGAGCCCGCCTGAGAAATCGGTGATTAACGGGATATTGTGTGATTGATTTGGGTCACACCCGGCAATGCACAGGGGTTACTCCTGGCTCATACACTCAGGAATCACCCCTGGTGGTGCTCAGGGGACCATATGGGATGCTGGGAATCGAACCCGGGTCGGCCGCGTGCAAGGCAAACACCCCACCCGTTGTGCTATTGCTCCAGCCCCAAGAATGATCTCTCTCTTATGTGGGACTTAAAGACACACTAGCAAGGTAGCAACAAAGGCCCAAATAAACACTGATCTACAAAACTGGAAAAATTGGGTTTGCTGGGGGTTGGACTTGAAGGGGAGGGACATTGGAATCCTTGGAGGAGGGAGGGTGGTGATAGGTACACAGTGTCACAATGATGTACACAGTATTAACAATGTTGTAAAGCACACAATACTTCAATCAATAAAAAGTTGGCTTTTTTTTAAGTAAAGGGTAGCACATGCACAACTGACATACACCTAATTTCACCCTTAATTTTCCAGGGCTTAACACCCCCCCCCAGCACCCTCAGGCAACATAAGCTCCTCAGGGCCCAGGCTCCCTAGTTCCCTCAGAGGAGTGACCACAAACCTTGTCAGGAAGGCAGTCTAGTAGGTGAGCTGGTGGCAATCCTCTCTCCCTCCCATGCTCTGAGCAGCAGTGAGAAAAGCCTCAGTCCTCCTCTCAGTTCCCGTGAAAGAGAACTAGCTGTATCCTAGGGGCCCACACATCACCCCATACACTGTTCTGTACAGATGGTCCACAGAGACTCAGCCATCAGGCCTGTGGGCCTTGCCTGGATGGCCTTTTGAACTGCCCCCTGACCTCACCTGGGCCACTGCAAAACATGCACATCTGTGCAGTGCCCTGTGGGTACACTCTGTCCAATCCTTAGCCTTGGGCAAGGGCTTCCTGAGCCCTGAAAACACACAGGAACTTGGGGTTGGAAATGAACATGTGGCCCACATGTCACTGCCGCCACGTAAGCTCCTCTACTGGCCTTATTCCAGAGACTCATAAATAAATCTCTAAAGAGATCAACTAGCCACAAAAATTTCTTGGATACCCATTCCCAACTGAGACTTCCGGGACTATCTGGGGCAGAGAAGGGGGGTGGGTCAGCTTCCACCCGACCAAAGCCCTGGCCACCACCATGCTTCCAGCCAGACTGCTCAGTTAAATATTCTGGGTTTTCTGGAGTGACATCTCCAAACTCTACAACATGGACATCTCAGCAGGAGCACATCAGATTGGATGGGACTGTAACTTAGAAACCAAACCATCTCAACTAACAAAAACATTAACATAGAAAGTTTAGTTTGCAACAACAGCTTAGTAAACCTTCAGGTAAGGGCTTAAGGTTCACATAGTGAGATACAACAATTTTCACAGATTTTCTCCAACTGAAATACTTTCTGATCATTCCATTAGTCATTTAGTGGTGACAAGCAATATGTAGCACTATTGTCCCATTGTTCATCCATTTGCTCGAGTGGGCACCAGTTAATGTCTCCATTGTGAGACTTGTTACTGTTTTTGGCATATTGAATATGCCACGGGAAGCTTACCAGGCTCTGCTGTGCGGGCAGGATATTCTTGCTAGCTTGCCAGGCTCTCTGAGAGGGACCAAGGAATCGAACCCGGGTCGGCTGCATGCAAGGCAAATGCCCTACCCTCTGTGCTATCACTCTAAAATAAGTTATTGTAGGCCTGCTATGAGGGCTTGGGGGGGTTGGGGCAGGCTTGAGGGGTGGTTGGGAAAATGGAGACGATGGTGGAGAGAAGGCGACAGTGGAGAGATTGGTGCTGGAACCGTGAATGTCTGTAACAAATCATCATGAACATCTTTGTAAACCATGGTGTTTTTAAAAAGTGGGGAAAAGGAAAAATGAAAGAAAATGAACATGTGGAGGTGAGCCAAGGCAGTTTCTGAGCCCAGGGTGGGGAAGGGGTGCTGGGATGAGGTCCAGAGAGCAGCCTGGGGGAGCGGGAAGGAGCACCCCTCCATGTATCTGATAAGAAGACTACACTGCAAACTCTGACCCCAGTTATTTCCATCAGAGATCCCCAAGCTGATTTTGGCCTATCTCCCCCTTTTCACAAAATAAATCAGAATTCCCCCTGGAAATTATCCTTCTTTAGACAAACCAATAGAAAGTGCTCCCTGATGGCACCTGAGACTCCTCTCACTGCTCCCTGCTCTAATTGCTTCCACGTCCCCAAAGGTGGGCATCACTCACTTTGGGGAAACATTGGTGTAGACAGTGAAGCTGGGCAGCAAGACCTCGGTACGGCTCACATGCTCCCTGGTACAGGGGCAGCTTGCTGACTCCTGACATTGAAAGTGCTGAGTTCAGGGCCCCTTAGCTGCAGCCCAGCCCTGAGTACACAGCTGCCCTCCAAGTCCATCATTTGTCCCTCTGGGATTTGGGGATAGGGAGTTAGTCCAATATTGGGGATGTTTCTGCCATTTGCTATGCAATGAGACATAAAGTGACTGGAGTCTCACTATTTACTTGCAATACCTATGGCACCATGGCAAGCCAAGCTGTCACTTGCTGAATGTTTCCTATTGCTGCTGGAACAAATGACCACACACAAGACACGTAAAGCAACACGAAAGGGTCACCACACAGTTATGGAAATCAGAAGTCTGAAACAGCTCTTATGGGACTTACATTAATCTTAAAGCAAGCCACCAACTGGCTGCATTCCTTTCAAAGGCTCCAGAGGACAAGTTCTTCCCATGTCTTCTCCAGTTGGCAGAAGACACCTGCATGCCTTCGCTCATGGCTGTTTCTTCCATACTGCAGCCTAATCACTTCAACCTCTGCTTCCATCGCACAATTTCTGTTTTCTGCACTTGCTTTGTCTTCCCTTCATGGAGACCCTGGTGGTTCCCACCCAGATAATGCAGGGTAATTTCAAGGTCTTTAACATGCCCGAGAAGTTATTTTGCTATACAAGGCAATATATTCACAGATTCTGGGGCTTAGGGGATGAATGTCTTGGAGGGCTCAAAATTTAGCACATTGTACTTGCTTAGGCGTCTGCTTTGGGGGTCTTGTTACTTTTTGCTGTTGCTTCTGATGTTACCCTCATTCTCATCCCCATCTGATATTCTAGAAACAGAATGCTAATAGAATGCCCTCTTCAGCTCACAGCAAGACAGAGAAGGTGAATTTATCTTTCATGGGTTTTCCTCCTGCTCTGACTGACCAGAAGTGTCAGCTTACCATTCCTGGACCAAACTCGGAGATTTGTAGAATGAAGCTCTGTGGGGGAAGAGAAACTCGTCTGATCTATTTTCCAAGAAGCCTCCATGCCTAAGGGTGTATTTCCAGGAACATGGTACGTGCTTCATACTTATTTTCTTGAAAGAAGACATTTATTCCACTTGCTTAGTTGGTTGTCCATTACCATAAATTGGAAGACTTGGTTACCATAGAAAAGCCCTTTGCTTTAGACTACATTTACTTTCCAGTCTCACATCTCAAGACAATGCCTGTTGATGCCTTATCACAATAGGGCCACAGAAAAAGGAGAAGTTTCTGAAGAAATATGGTCTGTATTGTATATGGTAACTTTTCAATATTTACTGATTAATTATCCGGGTCAATCAGCCAGGTAGGAGGTAGAAATATGATAGAAAAAAATGCCCAGGTTAGCATTCCAGATCTAGGTGTGAACCATGAAAAAGATGTAGAGAAAGTCAAAGATGAAGAAAAATCTAAATGAAAGGGTACAGAAAGAAAAGAAGCACTAATTTGGTTAATTCTCCAGCATCTAACATCAGTGTTGATGTCCAGCAACATTTTAAGATAATATCCATATATTTTAATAATCACATTTAAAATACATGTATTTTTAGATTTAAAGTGTTTGTAAGAATGTCTTCCTCACCATGACACTTTATTTCCTGTCCTTTCCCTGCCTCAAACTCATCTTTAGGGACATAATTTCTCTGTGTTTCATCACTTACTCCTGCATTACATTTATTTAATTATTTATTTTGGTTTTGGGGCCACACCCAACTCCTGGCTCTGTTCTGGCGGGCCTGGGAGCCCATATGTGGTGCTGAGAATCAAACCCAGTTCTGCCACATGCAAGGTAATTGCCCTCCACTGTACTATTGTTCCAGCCATGCTCCTGCATTATAAATTTTTCCTGTGCTCCAGTTCAACCCCAAGCACTGCATAAGGGCCCCTGAGTACTGCCAGAAGCAACCCTAAGTGACAGCCAAGATTAGCTCCTCTCCTGAACACTACCAGTATGTCCCAATCTCTCTCCCCAAATAATGTAAAATAAAAAATCGATCTCTCCTCTAATTCCCATTCCTCCTATGGGGAACCTTCAGCAAATCTTTGGCTATTGCTCCAGGTGTCCCCTCTGCCTCTTCCCCAATTTTGAACTCCGTGGTCGCCCAGCCAATTCAGATTTCCATGAGTTACTAGGGACAAAGGGTCTTTCCAGTACGGATTCTGTGGAGAAAAAAAAGGGAATTGGCTGGTACTAGTCTCAAAAAAGAGCTAGGTAAAGTGAAGTTGAACATATCGCAAACAACCATAGATAAGGTGGCTGCTACCCGTGCTTAATTCGCTTTTCTCCCAAAGGACTATAAAAACCCACAACCAATGTGGTCAACAGCTTTCAAGGTGGCCTCCAGTGACCCTAACCTCTTGCTCTTCACACCTTATAGCCTTTTCTTCCACACTGTAAAAGTGCATGTCTCTGTGACCAGTGGAACATGACGAGGTGATGGCCTACCTCTTTCCTAAGTGGATTATAAAAGGCACAAAGTCTTCCGTCTAACTCTATTACTCCAGGCAGGCTGGCAGTCATTGGGAAGGATACTCTGTGGAGAAACCACGTGGTGAGGAACTGAGGATTCCAGCCAGCAGCCACAAGAGTGAGCCACTGTGGAAGGATTTCCTGCAGCCCCAGTCAATGCCTGGACTGCACCTTTATAAAAAAAAAGTCTCAACAGAGACACCAGCAGAACAGACAGTCTGAGACAATAACTATAGCTTCAAGCCATTAAGCTCAGGGCTTTTTGTTTCACAGCAACAGGTTAACGTAACCAGAAATAAGGAGCACCTCCAGTTGCATCCACCTCTGTCTGTCCAGCTAAGCTTCCTTTCCTGCCCAGCAGTCCTGACTGCATGTCACCGGTCTATACTGAGGAGCAAGTACCTTGGATCAGGAGTCTCATAATTATCCTTGGTCTCAGCCCTTGGCTTGTGTACTTTCTACTTTAATAAAAGATAAACTTTCAATCACTCACAATGATTTGGAAAGAATGCAGCTATTTCATTGGTAACCAAAGAGTAAATTAATAAAAGGGGAAAATTGACTTTTTCCTCTTATCAAAACAGTAAGGTTTTCACAGTAATCAAGCAGAATGGTGAAAAGGTGGCCCACCATTTCTGAAATGAATTGAGGCTGTTCAAAATAATGTTCATACTCAATGCAGAGTTGACACTTCTAGGAATGGGTCCAATGAAAGCAATCAGAACCTCCGTTAGAAATGTAGAGGGAAAGCGCTTCTCTTCAGCTGTTAAAGCAGCCAAACACAGAACAGATCTTTGCCCCGGTGCTAGAGGATTTGGGCGGGTTTGGTTTTGTTTTCATTCCAGTCCAGGGTCTAGAGATGGCTGTGAAGTTTCACTCCTGGCAATCTCCAGGTGGTGAGTTCAATCCCTGGTAGAGCCAAAGCTAAGGCACGAAGGCACTTCTTATGGCTCTGCTGCTTGATTCTTCAGTGAGAAAAGGCCAGGAAAATGGGTCTGTGGTTTAGTAAGTGCCCAGGAAAAGTATGAGGTCCTGAATTTAAGTCCCAATATGGCACATTGGCAGAGAATGAGACTGACCATCCCACTCTCTGGGGTCCTCATGAGAAAAAAAAGCAATCCCTCAATATTACGGTTGTTCATGTCAATACATAACTCATGTGAAATTGTGCAAAAATTGAAAAGTCACTGTCACTGTCATCCTGTTGCTTATCGATTTGCTCGAGTGGGCACCAGTAATGTCCCCATTGTGAGACTTGTTGTTACTGTTTTTGGCATATCGAATACGCCACTGGGAGCTTGCCAGGCTCTGCCATGCAGGCAGGATACTCTCGGTAGCTTGCCGGGCTCTCTGAGAGGGATGGAGAAATCGAACCTAGGTCAGCTGCGTGCAAGGCAAATGCCCTACCCGCTAAGGCTAGCCAATATTTATTACAAGTAGGCAAACCTTTAAGCCAATTGTTGGCTACAAATTATAAATGCCATCTTGAGTTATAAACATACATGAAATAAAGATTGCAGAGAAATGTGCTAAAATATTAGCATTACTTACCATCTGCATAATCTCATAGGCAAGGATTTAGGGTAATTATTTTCTGTTACTCTTCTCAAAAATTTTACCTTCATAGGCAATACTTCTATAAACAGAAGACATGTTAAGGAAATGACCAATGTGTGAGGCGGGAACACTGACCACTACCCTTCCTCCACGAATCACAATGTTCAGAAAGACCTGTGAGTAACCCTCATACCTCTCCTCTCAGTCAAGGGGCTTGACAGACATTCTGCAAGTGCCATGAGGAGAGATGTCCACAGTGGTCTGCTGGCCACTAAGTGCATAGGCCACCGGACTCTGAAGGAAGATCAGAACACCAGATTCCATTTCCTTTGCTTAGGAAGAAGTGGGAAGACAGAACAGAGTTACAAAAAGCTGGTCACTCGCTCTGAAAAGTCTCGAATTACTGACAGCTTAAAGTAATCAACGCTCTGAAAGCCATAATTATCCCAATACTGTAAAGGTTTGGGGTTAAACAGAAAAAAAAAAGTTCTTCCAATCTGTGTCTTTCTGTCTGGATCTCTCTGGTTACATAACCAGCAAAGGGCCCGCTCAGGAATGAATCACAGATGGCTCTGCTCAGTGTTCACTTTGAAGTCCCTTCAACTCGATTTATCTGGTCCGCGGTTGAGGATGAAGTGGAAGGATCCAACCACACACCAGTGCCCCACTCCCAATTTAGGACCAGAGCATCTGATTCCCGGGCACAAGTGCGTGTGGGAGAATGTGTGGCTCTGGCTGCTGGTCCTAGAGACAGGAGAGGAGAGTGCTACTTCCTGGCCTGGGGGCTGGTGGCACCCCACGCCACCCCGTGGTGTGAAGCCTGTGGCTCTAGGCAGGAACTGGCAAGGCCTGAAGGGACCTTTTTCACAAGGGAAGTGGCAGAGTACCATGAGCTGGGATAAGTCAAGTGCATGGGGCGGAAGCAGGAATGTTGACGGTGGAGGGGGGTGTTCAGCCTTCGTTGTGGGTGTCGGGATGTAAGCCTGTTGGCTTGTCCATTCCTCCCTCTGCTAAGGTTCTTCATTATATATACTTCATTATATAATGGGTTTAACAACTGATTTAAGAAATGGGTCTATACTGAGGGGCAAGTACCTTGGATCAAGTGTCTCATAATTATCCTTGGTCTCAGCCCCTTGGCTTGTGCACTGCCTACTTTAATAGAAGACGAGCTCTCAATCACTCACAAAGATTTGGAAAGAATATAGCTTTTCACTGGGAACCAAAGAGTAATTTAATAAAAGGGGACATTTGAATTTTAGAAGTGGAGAAGGGCATCTTTGTGGAAGCTGTGGGGAAGGGACCATGAGAGCCAACAGAGGCAGGAAGATGTCGCTGAGAGCCCTGGAAGTGAGGGAAGAAGGCACCAGACGTCGTCCAGCCAGAGGCTGTAGAGGCAGGCGCCTGCAGGGCCAGAACAGGTCACCCAGACCTGAGAAGAGGAGGTATAAGCCCGGCTGGAGCAGAGGGACTCTGGGCTGCAGAAGGCTCACCCTTCCTGAGAAGGGCAAAGCAGCCGCAGTAGCAGGGACCTCAGTAACAGACCAACGAGACTGACAGGATTTGCCCCCCAGGGTTTGCTTCCCCCCCATTTGTTTTGTCTCCCAAGCAATATCTTCCAATCAGTATCTTCCAAGCAGTGGATTTGGGGCCACTTCTGGCAATCCCTGCAGGTTCTACCATGCTGAATGGCAGGGTCTGAGGATGAGAAACGGCTCTCTGGGTGCGGACATGCTCGAGGTTCACCCTCAGGCCACACCCCACAGTGCTGGGGTGGGGATGCGACACGTGGTGGCAGGGATTCAGCTTAGGGTTGGGCTGTAGCGCCTGCCCTAGAAACTACTTCCTGTTCCTCTGCTGGGAGAGAGAGACTGCTGACCTAACCACGGAAGCACTGCTCCTTCCATTCTCTTTCCAATGACCATGAAAATGCTAGCCCAGAGCTGGGCACTATGATGAAACCACGGTTCAGAGAGCGTCAGCAGCTCAACAGCCTCACATAAGGACAGAACTCACATTGGAACCCAGGCTCGTACTCTCCTTGGGTACCTCAGCCTCTCTTCTACCTCGTCCCGTATCCCATCCCCACTACCCCCATACCACTGGGACCTCCTAAATCCAGATGGGCTGCGTGGAGGCTGAGAGTAGCACCCGGTACATTCTAGATCCCAGTCAGGTTTTGAAAGATGAAGGCTGTAGTGGTACAGCAGGAGAAACAGCAGGCTTAGAGACAAGCTGAGCCTAGACCCTGGAGGGCTTCCTGGCTTGCAAGGGATTTATACGGATGGAATTACAAGAGTGGGAGAGGCCTGAACCCCCATCCCGCCCTGCCTCCTCCATACACACACACACACAGAGACCCTCTGAGGTGGCTGAATCAGGATGGAACCTCCCAGAACAGCCCTTGAGGCTACACGCCTGGGGCACCAGGGAAGCCACCGCCTTCCCACGGACGGTAGAGACTGACAGCTGAGGGGCGCCCCCGTGGCTCTGCAATACATCAGGAGAGATGCAGCCCCCCAACAGCTGCTCCTGGGGTTCTCCACATCTGGGAGCGTGGCTACATGGACCAGATTTATTTTGATTTAGAAAAATAAATGTGTCATTTCTTATAATTTGCGTATCATGAAGTAATTCAGAGCGTACATTTATCCTGGCCCCTTTCCAGAAATTCCCATCTTGTTCAAGCTGTGGGATCCCAAAGTGGGCATGATCAGTGGAGAGAGCCCTGAGAGGCATCCCGAATTCCCGCCTGCTGGCCCAAGTGACCCGGGTGGGTCCGCTGGGGGCAGTCAGCTCTCTCCTTTGCAAAGGTTTCATTTTTCCCTTCCAGTCAGGCCTGAGGCTCCTCCCAAAGGAACCCGGTCTTTTTCTTGTTCTCTTTCACCCTTCCGGTCTCTTCCGCAGAGCCACACTTGGAGAACATCCAGCATGGGAAGAGAATCCCATGGAAGAGGCCACTGGTCACAATGCAGCCTTATCTGTTGGATTGCCATAGGTCCACCGGCCGCTGACAGACACATGGGGTATGCGCGCTCCAGCCCCCACATGGACACTCAGTGTCCAGCACTTCTCCACAGGCACCGTGAGTGGGGCCTGGAATTGTTTTCTCGGCCTCCTTGACCTCCGGATGCTTACCAGAAGATGCTCAGAAAAGAGAGGGCTGCTTTATTTTATTTATCCTCACCCCCTTCCCTCTGTCGGGGATGGTGTTGCCATGATTTGGGTTGGAAAACACTTGAATGGGGTGAGCACACATTTTTACTGCAGTGCGCACACAGTTTTGCTGGGGTGCACACAGGGGGCTGCACTCCTCCCTGTGGGCTTGCCCATCTTTTTATTTGCAGCGCAGTGATGCTGGGGTCTGCTGACAGTGAGACTGACAAGCGCAAACAGCACTGCAGCCAGCACTGCGCTGGGCACTTGTGGGTGATGGGGTTGGGGGTGGTCATGGGGGTAGTGTGTGGGAATGGGGTGTGGGTGGAAACAATGTATCACCTTGCCTAATGCTGTAAAGAGTCACTGTAGTCACTGGATCATCTCAGCCCTGAGCATGTGCTTCAGAGCCCAGAGACCTGCGTTTTGAATTATGTAAACTTGGGTTGACGCTTAGGTGAATGACTCGGGCAAAAAAAAAAAAAAAAAAAAAAAAAAAAAACCTCTCTTAACCTAATTTCCTGGTCTTTAAAATGGGAAATGCATTTACACGAAGAGATTCCTAAGAGGATTAGCTAGGAAGACTTAGAAGAGCAGAGAAGAGCAAGACTTGGGTTATCAATCCGTGGTCCTCACCCTCCCCACCACAGCTTCTCACCAGCATCCAGAAAGGCTCCTGAGCAGAACATGGGAAAATGTGAAAAGCATCCAGAGAGGAAAGGAAAAGCCTAGAAATGGGCCCAGCTGGCTCACAGACTCATGAGCCTCACACCATAAACAGACACAAGACTCAGAAGGAGACACGCAGCCCACTTGGGAAGCACGAGGCACATCCCTTGGGGTTGGGACGGTTGTTGTTTCTGTTGTTTGTTTTTGGGCCACACCTGGCAATGCTCAAGGGTTACTCGTGGTGGTGCTTATGGGATGACCTATGGGTTGTCAGGGGTGGAACCTTGGTCGGCTGCATGCAATGCAAGCACCCTACTGCCAGACTATCTCTCCAGCCTATGTGGTACATCCTTTTGGACCTGCCCCGGAGCCCTGGATCCTGCTTGCCTCCACCTGAGTGCCAGCTATCACGGACACTTTAGCATCACCCTGTGAAGACCTGGCACTGGACATTTCACTCATTCTGTGCCTGAGCTCAAGTGACTGGTGTCTGAAGACCTCTGATTCTTCCTTTGCAAAGTAGGACAGGGCTATGACCCAATGGTTCTAGTGCAGGAGTCTCCAGAAGAGTTAGGATGAGGATTTGAGGCCTGTGGTTTGTATTTAGGTGAACCGAGGACACCTGGGAAGGGGAACAAAGTCTAAAACAAGGGAGGGGAAGAAGCTGGTGAACATCTTTAAGGAGCACATGCTCAAAACAGGGCTCAGGGCTAGAGCTGCCGTTAGCCTGAGGGGCTCAGGGACCATGAGCGCTAGAGCTGGCAATGGGGGCCTTGCACCAATGCCGTGTCGGGGAACAAACCTAGGACCTCACCTATTCCACGCACATTCTCCACCACTGGAACTCACTTCCTGGCCTCGTGAATCACTTTTTCATGAACAAAATGTGACAGAAGGCATGGTTTGTAATTTCTGGTGCTGAGTGAAGTTAATGTTACCTGTAGTCCTCCTGTCTCCTGGAGAGCGCTCACTCGGAGTAAATCAACTGCTAGGTCCTAGGGACACTGTCACAGGAGAAAGAAGTCCCATGGACAGACTGAGACAGTCCCCAGCTCATTAGAAAGTTGAGAGAGTTGCTTCTTTTTTTTTTTGTTATATGTTTTATCATGGGCTGGAGCGATAGCACAGCAGGTAGGGCGTTTGTCTTGCATGCAGCTGACCCAGGTTCGATTCCTTCGTCCCTTTCGGAGAGCCCAGCAAGCTACCGAGAGTATCCCGTCCGCATGACAGAGCCTGGCAAGCTACCTGTGGCATAGTCGATATGCCAAAAACAGTAACAACAAGTCTCACAATGGAGACGTTACTGCTGTCTGCTCGAGTAAATCGATGAACAACGGGATGACAGTACCATGGACGGTGCTATGTTTTATCATGGAGCCAAAACTGAATTTTGTCAAATGTCTTGTCAAATGTCAATTTTGTCAAATGTCAAAAGTTTACGGAGTCAACTAAGGTGATTGTGTGGTGTTTTACCTTTATTTTATTAATATGCAGGTTGTATTGATTGATTTTCAAATATTGAACCAACTTTATAAACTTGGAATAATCTTCACATAGACATGATTAATAATTATCATGTAACTCTACATGCTAACATTTTATTAGGGATTTCTGTACCTACATTCACAAGGAACATTACTCTGTAGTGTCATATTTTTCTTCTTTTCTCATTTTCTATTGTCAGGTTTTGGGTATCAGAATAACACTCACTTGTGTTCCCTCCTCTTCCATATTTTGGAAGTGATCATGTAAAATTGGAAATAATTTTTCTCTAATTAATTGGTGCAATTTTTCTAGTGAAACGATATAACCTAAAGATTTTCTTTAGTTTTCAGAAGTTTAATTCTGGCATGTTTTGGTGTGGGTTTTCCGAGGTTGAGGGGTGCGTTATCCTGTTATCCTATTTGGGATCTACTTATCAACTCCAGTCTGTCTTTATTATCTCTTGCCCTTTCCTCTTTCTCTTCTCCTCGTAGGAATCTGACGTAATGACCATAAGATATTTTGCATACTAACACACAGGTCTTTTTAAATTTATTTTCGCTCCTGTTCAGAGTGAGCAATTTCTATTATTCTATCTTTCAGTTCACTGATTCTTTTCTCTAGCCTCCGTTCTGTTGACAAGCCCATACACTAAGCTTTGTATTTTGGTTACTGTGTTGTTCAGTTCTAGTCTCCACTTGGTTCTCATTTGTAGCTACCATCTCTTGGCTAAGAGTTTCCATTTGTATCTTTTCATGCCCTATCTCACATTAGTTTTAAGCATGCTTATAAATAGTTATTGAAACTGTTTTATAATGACAGCTTTAAAATTATTTAAAATACTTATAATTATTTAAATTAATTTTAAATTACTAATATATTTGATTATTATCAGGTAATCTTATCATCTCTGTTGTCTCTCAGTGTTAGCATCTATCAGTTTGTCTTCATTTTCACTTTGGATCTAACTGGTTCTTGTAGGACAAGTAATTTTCAATAGTGGTCTGGATATTTCTGTATTGCATTACGGAAGTGGATCTGATTTCAACCTTCTGTTCTGGCACTCTCCCTACCTCCCTCTCCCTTTCTCTCTCCCCTTTTCCCGTCCCCCACCCATTTCCCACAATAAAGTAAAAGAGATGGGTGCCCCTCATGCCATTAGCTATAGGTGACATCCCAGCTGGAGCGATAGCACAGCGGGTAGGGCGTTTGCCTTGCACTCAGCCGATCCGGATTCGATTCCTCCATCCCTCTCGAAGAGCCCAGCAAGCTACCGAGAGTATCCCGCCCACACAGCAGAGCCTGGCAAGCTACCTGTGACATATTCGATACACCAAAAACAGTAACAACAAGTCTCACAATGGAGACGTTACTGGTGCCCACTTGAGCAAATCGATAAGCAACGACAGTGCTTATCACTGTCAGTGATACAGTGATAGAGTGACATCCCAGCTAGGGGATTCTCATTGTCGCTGTGTGCAGTTACTACTTCTGGGTTCTTGTGTGGTTCCCATTGACCCGGGGTGGAGGCGGCTTCATGGCCACTGATGACTGTTCAGGTCCGGACTTTCTATGACACCTCCTCTGACACCACCTAGTGGGGAAGAGGAGGGGAGCCTCCTTCCTGCTGGGAGAGAAGGAAAGTCCAGCTTCCAGGAGGTGTCCTCTAATTGGGGGATAGGGGGGGGGAGGGAGGGCGCTCATTACCATAGGCCCCGGTCCCCTGATTGTGCTCTCTGGCTCCATTGTGGCAGGGATGGGGTGAAATATTACCAATTTGTGAAGAGTCTCTGTCTTAGCTGCTGTTGGTGGGGCCGCCGTGTTTGTTCTGTTTGGGTGAGGTGTTCCATTAGATGGTCATGATTGTTATCAAACTTTTCTATTAGTTTGTATCTTTCCTAGTTGTTATTTGGTTAGAAAGAGCTAAAAGTTATTTGGTGACTATACTGGCATTTCTTAAGTGCCAGCATCTTTAGCTCCAAGCCTAAGATACGGAGGCAACAAGAAGACCCCGGGAACATGGGGCGGGAGACATAGTACAAAAATTAAGACACTTGCCTTGCACACAGCTGACCCCAGTCCAATCCCCAGAACTAGAAAGCTCCCCTCTCCCCCTACCCAAATCCTTCCAGGAATGATCCCTGAGCACAGGGCCAGGAGAAAATCCTGTGTACCATCAACTGTGGCACAAGATAAAAACAAAAATGGAAACCTAGGGGAACTCTTCACTGCGCTGCTGTCTGGTCTGCTCTCTTCTCACCATACCTTTTGGATGCTTGCTGCATAATGCCCAGGACTTTCAGTTGTATTAAGTAGCAGAAATAGAAACTATGTCAACTCCATCTTTCCTAACATTGAAGGAAATCATTCTTCATTTTAAAGTAACTAGTATAACAAGTTTTAAAATAGAAAGCAATAACTATGAATTCCATTTCAGTACTTGGAAAATCCTAGTGCTAAGAAATAGTCATGATTTTATAAGAACTCATAAAACTTGATGTTTGGGAGCCAAAACTAACTTTTAAAATAGAGACTTTATTTAAGCTTTCACTCAGTATTATTATTTTTTGGGGGGTGGGGGACTTTTGACCTGTGATATATAGGACATATCATAAAAAGAATATTAAGCATGTCAGGTTGTCGCTGGCCTTTAATTGATTAGATGAGCCTAAAGGAGGCTTTACCCTATTAGCACTTTGAGGATTTAGGTAGATTGAGTCAAAAGGCAAGTTCTTTATTCTTGGCCAGGTGCTCTATCAGAATGGTCTGATGGGTTTTCTCCATCAACTACAACACTACAAGTCTTAGAAGGTAAAAATGGGAGGGGTGGGGATCATTTCCCAGATGGAATGGTTTTACACTTGGTTCAAGTTAGAAATTAACCAGCCAACTAGATCACTTCATGAGTCCCCAAGATTAGTCTTCCAAACTCCCAAAAGTAAATGTGATGACCCAGGCACATTCTGGGATTCTAAAATACAGTTCAGAAAGGATTGTGTTACTTTACATCAGTTGTAAAATAAAGCCTTTTGGGAACAGGGACAGGACTTCCCCTCTCATCTTTTTTTATAAGGCACTCAAGGCGCTGGGGCAAGACTCAGATTTGGGTGATGAAGAAAAGGAGGTCTCTCTGGAGACGCCTAGAGTCCGCTGGTGTTGAAATATCCTGCTGGTGTTGTTTCAGTCCCAACACACTGCTTACTTGAGCCATGGGCGTGAGTCTTGGGCCAGGCCAGAAAAGAAAAATGACAGAGAAACCCAAAGCGTTCTCCTAGAATTGAAAGCAACTCGCCTTGACAGACATCAATTTTCTTTCCCAAACAGTCCTGACAGAGCCTTTTAGTATCCACTAGATATTCCCAGAGAGTGCCTAAAACCCTTTAGAGATCTTTGTTTTCTTATGTCAATATGTATATCACCAGCAAAGATCTCACTCTTCGGGAAGAAAAAAGCTAAATGGTGTTCAGTCTCAGAACAGTTGACTCTGATTTTGCTTCAGAAGAGCTCCATTTTCAAGTTATGCAATGTAACATCTTAGAAAGGCATGAAACCTAAGGATCTGGTTACTAGAGGCCCATAGACATCTATGTAATGGCATCAGTAATGGACTTGGAGGTGTGCAAGCTTAGCAGATAGTCTTGGGAACAAGAGCTTTTCCTTCCAGCTCTGATAATCAGCTCCAAGCTAGCACCACACTGTCAACCCCAATCAGACCAAGGACATTCCAAGAACAAAAAAGGAGCTTTGCTCCTTTCACACTGCTCTCCTAACCTCGCAGAGTAGGTCCCTAGAAATGGGACAGGATCCCATTGAAAGGCAGCATTAGTAAAGTCTGAATTGACTTTTATCTTCAGCTCTTTCAGTGGGAGCCTAGTATCCTTCACATTTCTGAAGAGAGGTAAAGATGGTGCAGGACTTCAGATAACCCACTCTCTGCTCCCAAGGAGTCCAACCTCCCTCCCACAGGGCAGATGACGACGGATGGAAGAAGCATCCAGTAAGAGCCCGCAGGAAGGTGACAGTCATCTGTCAAACAATCACATGTGCTTTTCATATCAAAGTTCTAGGAATGCCAGAAAGAGACAGGTGTGATTCCCAAGATGTCTGGGCATGGTGTACCCGGGTTTCCAGTCACTGCACCCATGATGAATGAGTCCCTCTGTGAACTAAAGCATAAACACGACCAACTGAAGGGCACAGGGTAGAGTGGGGGGGCAAGCAGCCCTCTAGCAGACCATCTAGGGTTCAATCCCAATCCCATGACTCGCTATGTGACTTAATACTGGTTACCTAACCTTTCAGAACCCCCACTTCCCTTTTTATTGAATGTGTATTCCTTTCTTCATTTGGCATTTATTCAATGTGTATTATGTAACAAGAATAGCACTATGTTGTGAACCCAGCAATGAATTCTTGAGAATTCGTATTTAAAATAAATAATAAGTTTAAAACATCTGTGTGATTAGTACATGAGAGATGCTTACTATTATTTTCTTTATCTCTCTCTCTTGTTTAATCTCTTGAGGAATGATGGTATAGTTAAACCACTTGTTCATAAAAAGATGATTTATATCCCCTCTACCTCCACTCATATTTGATTCAGGGTTGGAGTGATAGTATAACATGTAGAGTGCTTGCCTTGCATACAGCCAACATGAGTCCAATCCTCAGCATCCCACATGGTCCACTTAGCCCGCCAGGAGTCATCCCGAGTGGAGATCCAGGACTAATCCCTGATTACCACTGGGTTCCTTTCACTCCCCTTCCCACAACCACCACCACACACATGCAAAGGAAATTTTGGTTCATGGGCCCCTCTTGGGAAAGTCCAAATTCTTAGGCACTTTCTCTATTATTTGATATGAAGAGGGTGGAGGGAATTCTACACATTATTTATCAGCCACCTTCCCTAACCATTTTCTCTAGTTTCAAATGCCCCAGTTTCACTCTTACTGTGATATGAGATGGAGGATCAGAAGCAAAGGGGTGCTAGGGCACTTCTGTGGACTAATAGTTAGCTCTGGGGCAGAAAGTCGTCAGACTTACTGATCCATGTCCCTCCTTCAGAGATTACCAAATTACACACGTTGGCATATTTGTTGCATATGAAATTGGGATCATTTCACCATGTCCACATTGTAGGGTTTTCATAAAGATCAAATAAGGTCATTCCTAGAAAATCTCTTTATAAAATATACAATGCAGAAATGAAAAATTTAAACCTGCATGCTTTGGATGGGAAAGAAAGTGGGAAAGAAGGAAAAAATGGGAAGGAAGGATGAGAGTTGAGAGCCTCAGGGGAGGACTCAGGGACTAAATACATCTGCCCAGCAAGAGTAAGACCAGGAACTGGATATCCAGTGCCACCATACACGCTGGGCACACTCCTGGCAGCTCTGTTGTCTGGGACACCTGCCTCTACAGTGGTGTGTGTGTGTCTGTCTGGTGCACAGTCAGGTGTGTGTGTGTGTGTGTGTGTGTGTGTGTGTGTGCAATTGCAGTGTGCAACTCCCAGGCAAACACCACAACCAAGTGTGGTGTTTGTGGTGAAACTGAAGCCATTGCAACAACCAAAGAAAAGGAAGGAAGGAAGGAAGGAAGGAAGGAAGGAAGGAAGGAAGGAAGGAAGGAAGGAAGGAAGGAAGGAAGGGAGGGAGGGAGGGAGGGAGGGAGGGAAGGAGGGAAGAAGGGAAAGAGGAAAGAAAGAAAGGAAGAAAGGAAGGAAGGTAGAAAGAAAGAAAGAAAGAAAGAAAGAAAGAAAGAAAGAAAGAAAGAAAGAAAGAAAGAAAGAAAGAAAGAAAGAAAGAAAGAAAGAAAGAAAGAAAGAAAGAAAGAAAGAAAGAAAGAAAGAAAGAAGGAAAGAAAGAAAGAAAGAAAGAGTTGGTGGAGGACCAGACTTGAAAGTAATCTCAGGGCTGCAGAGCTCACAATAGTACAGGAGTATGGCACTTGCATTACACTCAGCCCATTTCCAGCACTGCATATGATTCTCAGAGCCCCTCCAGAATGATCCCTGAGCACAGAGAGCCAGGAGTAAGCCCTGAACATTGTCGAGTGTGGCCTTCCCCCCAAATTTTGTGGAATCTATGGTCACACTGAGATGGAGAAAAGTGATTTCTAGTGCTGAAAGAATTTGGGGACCTTCCACACGACCTGAACGTGATCTGCTCTGGGGCCTTTATAGGCAAGCACAGGGTAGGGGGATGGAAGTGTGACTCTGGTGTAATAGGAACCCCTCATATTACGGGGTTAATAAGCAAATAAGCAGGCCATACTTCACAAGGAATATTAGTGACCTGAGGAGATGCTTACCGACACATGATTTATTTCAAAAGAAAATATTCAGGTCTTCTTTTTTTTCTTTTTTTTTTTGGTGGGGGGGTCACACCCAGCCATGCTCAGGGTTACTCTGGGCTCAGCACTCAGGAATTACTCCTGGCAGTCCTCGGGGCACCATATGTGATGCTGGGGATCAAACCCGGGTCAGCCACATGTAACTGTCCTAGCGCTCCAGCCCAGTTTTCACTTTTTCATAAGAGTACATAGAAGCAAAGAAAGAAGAGTGAGAGGAGAAAACACCAGGCAACATAGAGCTATCACCTGACTATACATCTAGGAATTACAAGCAATCTTTGCCTCTCTGCTTATATTTGTCTATATTTTAAATAACCTCCAGTGACTATGTATTGCTTTTAGAATTAGAAATATAATTATAAGCTCTTGCCTCCCAGATTCAGATTCAATTAGTTATCCCAGGGACCAAGTCAGATTCCATCCAAGCCCTAAGGGTAAAAAATCACTGATTTCATTTGGATTCCTTTTTTTTTTTTTTCCCCTCCAGAGACTAGACCAATCTCTCTTTCCCCCAACCCCTTCACTCCACTGGAGGAAGCTGAATACCTGGGTTCCAGACCCAGATCTCCCAGCTGTGTGCCCAGGCTGTCTCTTTCCCTTTCTGGGCCTCTCAAAGACAAAGACAAAGATGCTGGGCTCTGAGGGACCACCAGGGTAGCTTGACAGCACCCAACACCTTCTGCGTCTGTTCAGTTTACATCCCCGCCAACCCAATCCTTCCTCAGGAAAGACATAAAGGCCAAAGGAGTCCTTTCGAGATTTCTGTTGATAATGGCTAATTGCAATTTCAAAGTCCTGATTTGGAGGGTGGGGGAGGTGAAAAGTTCTTCCGGTTGTGAGGAATAATAGCCCAGTTGGGCCTGTTCCCCTTCTCTTCCCCTCATCCATGTCTCAGCTGCTCAACTCAGGGCTGGCACCAGAAGAGCAGCCAAAATTCGGCTGATATGGGGCATAATTTCTCATCGGGGGAGGCGGGAATGCACACACAAGTCTCTTTTCTCCAAGGGAGTTTGACGGTCTGCTCAGAGATTTGGGTTTGTCTGTGTTGGATGGAGCCAGTCTTGGGAAAGGCCTGACATTTGTGACCAAAGGGTCAGTCTCCTTCTCTCCACAGATGAAAGCAGCACAAATTGTTCTGATTGAGTAGCAATAACACACCACGACCTCCAGATTCCCCGACAGCCCAAGGGGGTGCTCCTAGTCCTCCCCTGCTCCCCCCTCTGCCATTGCCACAGCCGTGGTCGCTCAGCCCTGAGACCCCCATGCTCCCATCGCCCCAGCCCCAGTCTCCTTTCAAAGGCTCTTTATTAAACCACCAACTATTTGCTGTCGAGACATGTAGGATGAAATCATTGTGTTAAACAAATAAACGCAGCTCCGTCCAGATTTCTGCTCTGGGAGCGGAGTAAGAAAATAATTTCTGTCTGCTCGCCACAAAAGCAGCTGGAAAGGCCCAAAGAAAAATATTATTTTTACTCCATTGTGTGAAATATTGTCCTGGAGGATCTGACGCACTGAACGTTTGAAGAGTTTGTACTGGCAGGTTTTGGGGGTCCCCCGGGTCGGCCCCCTGGGGTTGTTTTCTGCATTAATAAACTTAGCATGATGTGTGTTAAAAGGCACATTCTGTTTGCTTTGTAAATAAGGGATGTCAAACAAGCCGCAGAAGCCTTGCAGGCAGGAGGTGATGGGCGCAGAGCAGGGACAGGGAGGCTGATGACGCCGGGAGAGGCACCCTGGAAAAATGCACAGGACTGGAGCTCCCTGAACTCAGCTGAGCGGAGGCCTCGTTGGGAAAACAAATCCGTCTGTTTGAGCCCAGACCGGGCCGCTTCCTCACGGAGCCTGGTGGGAAAGCTGCACACTTTGCCCCGAAGCAGCAGGATACAGGCTTGGGAAGGAAAGTTCTCAAGTGTCTGTCAGATGGCTTGGCGGGGAGAGAGGATGGCGCCTGGCAGAGCCCACCCCTCCCTTCTGGAGAAGTTTCTGGGCTTGTCAGCAGCCCCTCGCTCCCCAACACACACCGGGAGCTGGTGGCAGGAGAGGGCAGTGGTCACAGCCCCTATCTTTGAGAAGGATGAATGGACTTCACACACACACACACACACACACACACACACACACACACACACACACACACACACACACACACACACAGGCCTTGGAGCCTTTCTCAAAGGTTTCCCCCCATTGTCCCTGAGCTCATTCCCCTGTCAAATTCCTACCGGGCCCTTGGGGACTCTGACATCGTGGGAGACACATCACCCTGGCTCTGGGATCCCGGCCTCTGTGGGGAACCTGAAGGAGCTCAGGCAGGATGTGGCCCGACTCAGGCTCAAGTATTTGCTATTTTCACAGGTGCCTGCCCCTAGCCCCACAGCCCCCTCCGTGGCCTGACCCAATGTTATTGAAGGCTCCCCAGACCTCCCAGGCGTTTTCATTTCCACTGCTGCTCTGCTGGCCTCTTCCCATTCTCCCTAAAATTCTGTGGTCTGGGAGGACGCCGCATCCATTTCTGTTCTAGAAAGTTCTAGATCTCTCCGGATCAAAATGTCACAGTGTTTCCTAGAGTGCGGGAAGGTCAGGGAGCACCATGTTGCGCTCCGTGAGGATGACAGGCTCAGAACTAGGAGGGTGGAGACAGAACGCAGGTCCGCTCTGCACAGGGAGCTGCCTCAGGATCACTTCACAAGCTCATACAACGGCCACTTCCAGAGCCACACTCAAGGCGTCCACCTCCGTTTCTCTTGGGGGAGGCCCAAACCTCTGAATGTTTTTAAGTGTTGCTGACTCCTGTGGGGGGTGATTTCAGGGCAACTGCCACCACACACAGAGGCCTCGCCCTCCCCCACTCCCCACTCCTTTCATGGAGGAGAAAGCTCAGGTGTCCCTGCTTGCCATGTTACTTCTCAGAGACTTCTGACAGAAATGACCACAAGTGAAGCAGCTTACGGAGCTGACACTGATTCATTCACAGTTCTGGAGGCCAGAAGCCCCAAACCAGCATGTTGGCAGAGCTCTGCCTCCTTGGGAGGCTGTGGAGCAGAGGTGCCCAGACTCATTTGATCTACTGATCACTGTTCAGAAAAAAATCATTCCTGGGGCTGGAAAGAGAGAACAGTGGATAGAGTGCTTGCCTTGCACATAGCTGACCCGGGTTCAATCCTCACCATCTCATAGGGTCCCCCAGCACCACCAGGAGTGAATCTTGAGTGCAGAACCAGGAGTAACCCCTGAGTACCACTGGGTGTGGCCCAACCCTGACCCCCCAAAAAATATCGTTCCCATTCTCCTGGAAATTGATCTATTTTAAATAAATAATCACTCCCTCTCATTACACAGGTCCTTCTTCCCCTATCATTCCAGTGCCCCCAGGGAGGGGGACAGGATGACCTACTTTGGGAACTGCTGCTTTAGGGAAAGGAGGTCTCCTGGCTTCTTTCAGCCTCTGGTGGCCCCCAGTGACAGTGACCGCTTCCTTGATTTGTCTGTCTTGATGTTGCCTTCTCTGTGAAGCTCTCTGGGCTCTTCTCTCCGTTGAAGCTGTTGTCCTCTCTGCCTTTTTCTCTTGGGGAAAGGGCGTGGGCCCAACTGGCAGTGACTCAGGGGCTATTTCTGGCCCTAGGCTCAGGAGGGACCCCTGGTGGTGCTCAGGGGATCATATGTGGTGCCATGGATTCAAACCAGGGTCAGCCACATGCAAGGCAAATATCTGAACCACGGTGCCATTTCCCTGGCTCCCCTGTCTTTTTCTTATAAAACATTTGTAACAGTATATAACTTTGTTAGTCTAGGTAGGTCCCCTCTACACAGACTAGCAAAGCTCTTCCTATGAAAATCCTAATAACCACCACTGCAATGCATTCATTCTTCTACCACGTTAGATCACATTAGGAATTAGGAAATGGTCACATCTTTCCCTTTTGGGGGGAGGTACCCAATTCAGCCCACTACAGTCACCAAGTCAGTGGTTGAGTCAAGACCAGAACCCGGGACTTTTGACTTGCCATGGGCTTCCTGTGAGTCACTACTATTATTGGTCTGGTTAGGGCGAAATTATTTTATTAACATAGTTTTGAAGGGAGAATCTATAGATATTTTATTTTATATATCCCATAAAAACTAATATTCATGATACATAGAAAACTTTTAAAATTCAACAACAATAGACCAGAGAGAGAGAACAAAAGTTAGGGTACTTGCCTAACATGCAACTGTGGCCACGACCTTGATTAGGATCCCAGCACCAATACGGTTCCCTGAGCACCACTGCCAGATGTGGTCCCCTGAGCACAAAGCCAGGTATGGCCCCTGACCACCCCTAGATGTGGCTCAGAAAACAAGAAAAACATAAAGCAAAGCAACATAAACAAAACTTGCCTATTCAAAAATAGGCACAGGACTCGAATAAACATTTCTCCAAATAAGTAAATAAATGGCCTTCAAGAACATGAAAAGATAAGCAGGAGCCCTCATCAAAAGGCAAATGCAAAAGCAAAAAAATAAAGTGGGGGTGCTAGAGAGATAATATAGTGGGTAGGGTCCTTCCTTGCATGCAGCTGACTTGGGGTCAATTCCCAGTGCTCCACATGGTCCCCCAGCACCCCCAGGAATCCTGAGTACAGACCCAGGAGTAAGCCCTGAGCATTGCTGTTTGTGTGATTAAAAAAAAAAGGTAAATGCAAGTCAAAACTGCAATGAGAGACAGACACACATGATACTCATTAGAAAGGCTACTATCAAAACAAAGAAAATAATTAGTAGTGGTGAGGGTGTGAAGAAATTGGAAGTCCATGCAATGTTTAAGGGAATCAAAATGGTACCACCACAATGTAAAACAACCTGGTGGTCCCCCACCCCCAAATTAAATATAAAATTAACATAGATTCAATTAATAACTTTTGGTATATTGCCAAAATAATTAAAAGCAGAGTCTCTAAAAGCGATTGTCTGCCCATGGCCATTCAGGCATTACTTATAATAACTAAAATAAGGAGAATGCTTCCACCAGCAAACAGATAGCCAAGATGCACTCCCTACATGCAATGGAATTTTAATCAGCCTAATAAAGGAAACAGAGAGTCTCTTGCCGGAGCATCTGGCTGTCTTCCCCGGGGCCCCTCAGAGGGGATGGGCTCCAGCTTCCCTCCCCACCCCAGCAGAGCTCCCTGCCCTTATAGGTAAGGGACCCATGGAGTCAGGCTAATGCCCACATGATACCCAGACCCTCCCTTACAGGAGCCACCAGCCTGCATTTCTCCACTGCTAGGATTGGAGCATAGCACAGTGGGTAAGGCATTTGCCTTGCGTGTGGCAGACCCAGGTTTGATTCCTCTGTCCCTCTAGAGAGCCCAGCAAGCTACCGAGAGTATCCCATCCACACAGCAGAACCTGGCAAGCTACCCATGGTGTATTCGATATGCCAAAAACAGTAACAATGTCTCACAACGGAGACGTTACTGGTGCCCACTTGAGCAAATCATTGAATAACCGGACAACAGTGCTACAGTCTCTCTCTCTCTCTCTCTCTCTCTCTCTCTCTCTCTCTCTCTCTCTCTCTCTCTCTCTCTCTCTTTAATTTTATTGAATCACTGTGAGATAGTTACAAGCTTTCATCTTTGGGTTACAATCACACAATGATCAAACACCCATCCCTCCACCAGTGCATATTCCCCACAGCCAATATCCCCGGTGTACCCCCACTTTCCAACCCTCCCCCTGCCTCCATGGCAGATAATATTCCCCACACTCTCTCTTTACTTTTGGGCATCTAAGATGAGTAGGATAAGGCAAAGAAAAGCAGAGCAGTCTTTAAAATATCTTGAGACTGAAAAAACAAAAATACTGTGATTACTAGAGCCAGAGATGTGACACAGAGGCAGGATTCGTGCTCCGGTGAAATCTGTCTCTCCTGGAAGCCAGTATTAAAGAGAGAACTTGCTCAAAGCTGGAGCTCAGAGCCAATCCCCAGGTTCCTGCAGGAGACCTTCTTCATCGTCCTGCCATTTTTAGCACATGGCACAGTCATACTGAAATATGGGTTTTAAAGGTGGCACTTTCAGGGCTCTGTCTTCCTGCTCTCATGCCCCCTTCACAGTCCCATCCCTCAAAGGCACACACAGTCCCAGGTACTCATCTGAAAAGAGTTGCAGCCTTTTATTCTATTGCCATTCTGATTAGAGGACTCTATCCAGGGCTTCCTCAGCAAGAACTAAAGATTCTCTCAAAGCCCTTGATTCAAGTTTAGCTTCCCTTAGCTGCAGGAGTGCAAGTAGGCTCCCCAAGTGCTCTGTACCCAGAAGTAACTTCTTCTCTGGCAGCCCCCCTTCTGTTTGTGTGCATAGGGGAGGGAGGTTGGGGGCCACACACAGCAGTGCTCAGGGCTTATTCCTGGCTCTGTGCTCAGGGATCATTCCTGGCGGGACTCTACCTAAAGTGCTAGGGATCTAATCCAGGTCAAATAGGTGCAAGGCAAATGCCCTGCCCACTGTACTATCATTCAGGTTCCAAATGGCTTACCCTTCTGGCAGAATAAGCCATGCCAGGAGGAGAAAGCAGATTTGGACAGCCTAGCAACCTGCAGATACTTCTCATTCCCACGGCCTCCCAAGGATATGCTCTCCCTAATTGTACACCACGAGCAGAGGTGAAAATGCTGCTGGCACCTCAGTTAGACCTGAGCAGGGCAGCACAAGCCAGTGGGTTATGCTGACACAGTTAGGAAAAATGCCTAGTTTCAAGCACCAAAAGTGTGGAATCTCAAAGTCCAAGAGGTCAACAATGCTCAATGCTGAGCAAGAAGGAAAGTACCTCCCATAGACGGAGTGAGGGTGGGATAAGGGAATGGGGAATGGTGGTGGAGAAACGGGGGACATTGTTGGTGGGAAAAGTACACTGGTGGAGAGATGGGTACTGGATCATTGTATGACTGAAACCCAATTATGAACAGCTTTGTAATGGTCTATTTCACAGATATCAAATTAAAAAAAAACTTTTAAAAAATAATGTGGAGTTTATGCCCAATTCAATAAGTTTAATCAATGTCTGAATAAATAGCAGTACTCCTACATTAAAAAAAAAGAATGTTCGGGGGCTGGAGCGATAGCACAGCGGGTAGGGCGTTTGCCTTGCACGCGGCCGACCCGGGTTCGAATCCCAGCATCCCATATGGTCCCCTGAGCACCGCCAGGGGTGATTCCTGAGTGCAGAGCCAGGAGTGACCCCTGTGCATCGCCGGGTGTGACCCAAAAAGAAAAAGAAAATGTTCGGGGCTAGAGCGATAGCACAGCAGGTTTGCCTTGGCTGACCCGGGTTCGATTCCCAGCATCCCACATGGTCTCCTGAGCACTGCCAGGAGTGGTTACTGAATGCAGAGCCAGGAGTAACCCTTGTGCATCACCAGGTATGACCCAAAAAACAAACAAACAAACAAACAAACAAACAAAAGAATGTTCAATGCCATGATTCCACCTGATTTATGCAGTAGAGGGTAACAGGGTGGGCCACAGTGGATAACCACTTGATGCAGGGAACTTCCTACCCTGGCAGCTCAGGATAACAGTGGGAAACTGGTGGGGAACAACAAAGAATTAAAAATTATAAGTAAATTATGTATCACAAAGTTGTTATTCAAGACAATCAGTAGATTGTATATATGTCAAATGTGACTTGATGAAAACTGTGCAGAGAAGAAAGTATAACAGGACAGGAACCAAATTTGGGTATTAAAGAAACAACTTTGCCCTTCATTTGTTCTATGACTTAGTTTTAAAAAATCTAGTTTTTTAGTTTGAATTAGGAGTTTTTTGTAAATGAGGAAAAATGATATTCCTCAAAGCATCTTTTGTATCGGCTGGGTAAGACAACGTTTATAAAAGCAGCTGACAATATGTAAACTGATATTTGTATGTTAAGTAAAACCCTAAGGTCTTGACTAGTCCTCTGAAATGGTAATTCTCTTGGCCTAATATTTGAGCAGCCAGAGTGGCCAAGAGTGGTTTTCGCAGACTCTGCTCCTTCCGCTCGGCGTTCTGCAGTGTGTGTCGGGCAGATCCCACAACTCTGCAGAGGACACAGCGGTCGAGCCACCGTGCAGTTCTGGTTTAGAAACATAAACAAGATAGAACTGTGCCCTCAGAAGGTCATCTGGGAAAGAGGGAGGCTACATTTCTAAGTACAGCTGACCCTGAAGTCATGAGTCTGAACCACCAAGTCTCTTATAACCCACAGGTTCCTTATTCTTGGGAGCAGACAACTGTGGATGTCTGTTGACTGAACACATGAATGAAGAGCCTGTGGATCTTGAGGGCTGACTGAAAGGACCCTGAACGTCCAGGATTTGGGTATCCTCAGAGGTCCTGACACCAATCCCACATGAATGCTAAAAAAACCACCATTCTTGATCACTAAGAAAATGATGGCTGGAGGAATCAGTCAGGGTGGGAAATGTGTGCTGAAAGTAGATAATGAACCAAACATGATTACCTTTCAGTAACTGTGTTGCAAGCCATAATGCCCAAAAGTAGGGAGAGAGTATGGGGAATATTGTCTGCCATGGAGGCAGGGGAAGGGGGCATATTCCGGGGATACTGGTGGTGGGGAATGTGCACTGGTGGAGGGATGGGTCTTTTATCATTGTGTGATTGTAACCCAAACATGAAAGTTTATAATTCTCTCAGTGATTCAATAAAATAAAAAAATGTATGAAAATGAAAAAAAAGAAAAGAAAAAGAAACCACCATTCTTATTTTTGAAGAAATATGAAAGCAAAAAGTTAGACTAAGATCAAACAGAGAAGTGACCACTATGACAATGATAACTGGAAATGACCACTCTGGACAGAACGGAGCACTGAAAGGAGGCAAATATATAACCTTCCTATATAATAACTTTTCAACATCTATACTGCAGACCATAATGCCTAAAAGGCATGAATGAAAGAGAAAGAGAGGGAGAAACAGAGAGAGATAAAGAGAGAGAAGGAAGGCTGGGGGACATAACAGGAAGAAAACTGTGGTGGCAAATGTACACTAGTGAGGGGATGGGTGTTGGAATATTGTATGACTGAAACCCATCTATGAACTGCTTTGAAACTGTGAATCTCATGGCAATTCAACCAAAAGGGGGAAAATAAAATATTGCATAAAAGAAAGCTAGACTAAGATTTTCACCTAGTGGAGGTGGGAATTCTGTGCCCCAAAGCCTCCATTGTTCCAGGTGGATTGAAGGGGACAGGTGAACAGGGGAGCACATTCCCCTGTTTAAAGTACAGCTTCTGTAAATAAAAGATGAGGCATTCATTCAGGGGTGGGAGGAAGCGGTGTTTCCCACTGTTGGATCCTACATGCTTCAAACAGAAAGCAAGGTTAAAGATAAGTACACATATTCATTGCAGGACTGTTCACAATAAGCAAGATCCACAGACAACCAACCCCACGTGAAGACTACAGATAAGCAGGTAAAGAAGTTTTGTTATATATACCATAAACTAGTACTCAGCTAGGAGAAAAGATGAAAATATTGCAGTTTGCTGCAACTTGGATGGCACTAGAGGGTGTTATGCTAAGTGAAGTGAGCCAGAAAGTGAAGGATAAGTACCACATGATCTCACTTAGGTTCAGACTATGAAGAAACAAAGGATCAGACAATCCCCAGTACAAATAAACTCTGAGACCTAATCAATAGAACTAAGAACTCAGGCTGAAAGAGAGGGCTGGAGAGGGTCTGTGAGTAAAGGTGAATCTTAAAAGGAGGCACTCCATAATCGTCATCATGCTCCCGGCTGGACCCCACTACTCAGGATGAGCCTTATCCAGAAATTGATCTGCTGGAAAACTCAGGTATGTGGGTTTTGTGACTGGAATCTCCAGGCTTCTGCAGAGTTAGGATGAGCTACCTCGCCATATCTCCCTGTACTTCTGGAAGCCCCGGCAGTCACAGACACACCCCAAAGCCACCACCCAGATTAAAACATAACTCCAGCTATATCATCCCATTAAAAATTCTGGACTTCCTGGAGTGATACCTCAAACTCTACAACATTGATAAACCAGTAGTAGCATACCAGATTGGATGGGATGTAATGTAGAAGGCAACCAATTTCAATTAATAAAATATAAACAAAGGCTTAACTTGTAACAACATCTCAGTAATTTTTTATACACAAGCTTAATAGCTTCAAGGTGAGATAGAGCAATCTTTACTTTATTCTAAGAAAACATTTTTATTATTTTTAAACAAATTATTGATAACAAACAATATTAATAAACTATTAAGGATCTGCTATGATGGTGGGCTTAAAGGGGTGGTTGGGAAAATTAAAGACAAAGGTGGAGGGAAGGTGCAATGGTAGTGGGATTGATGTTGGAATATTGAATGCCTGTAACAAATTATCATGAACAACTTTGTAAACCACAATGTTATATAAAGTGTAAAGGCAAAGTTGGAAAAAAATAAATGTTTTTAGAAACCCATAAAAAAATAATCTGTCGCACTGTCACACTGTTGTACCATTGTTCATCAATTTGCTTGAGCGGACACTAGTAACGTCTCCATTGTGAGACTTGTTGTTACTGTTTTTGGCATACTGAATACACCATGGGTAGCTTGCCAAGCTCTGCTGTGTGGGAGAGATACTCTAGGTTGCTTGCCGGGCTAAAGCTTAAAAAACTGTTGTACCAAAAACAACAAAAACAACAACAAAACACTGGTGGAGGAACTGGGGTAGTAGTTCTGTGACTGTAAAACGACTTCAATAGTATTGTAACCTGCTTACAACAATGCAAAATTAATTTTAAATGGTTAAGAAGCCAAGAATTGAACAAAAATATTTGTAAAGATTTAGCATGTTGTCTACTTAAGAAAATTAAAATATTACTGTTATATCATTGCTCAGAAAGAAAATGGGATCTTGGAAAACATCACATCTTTTTTGCAGTGAAGGGCCTCTGAGCTCACTCTCTTCTGGTAGACTCTTGCTTATTTTGTCTTAAAAACTTTAATAAAAACAGCATGTAATTCCTTCCAACACTGCGTCCAAAGCAAAGTTCTAAAGAGTGGACCAATACATGTGTTTTCCCAGTTATTTCTCATGCTTGAGCCCCATGGGACCTGGTAGATCGACCCACTTCTACTTGGTCATATGTTGTTCATAAGGGGTTCCTGGAAATCCAGTTGTCCTTTCCTAGGACCCCAGATATAAAGACCAAAACTATACATTTCTGAACCTCTGCTCCTCCAGAGAATCCTGGCTGTAGTATCATTCTCAATACTGAAATGTACCCATTGATGATAATTTCCCAGAGCAAGCTTCAAAACCTGGGTGTCTGGAAGAGCTTGCTAATGTTTTCTTAAATCACATCCTCTTGTGGGTCCTTAAAATCCCAACGTTATTGCAAATAAATAAATGGAGTTTCTCTTCATGATGTAAACCAGCTTTCCATGAAGTCACTGAGGGGAAGTTTGGTTTGGATGGAGGCAGAGCCTATTCTCCCTCTCGAGGGGAGCGGCAGCACAGGCCAGCAACTGTTCTCAGCCACCCCAGGGAGCAGAGCAGACCCTCACGGTTTTATTTCTTGCTGAACTTCCAGCAGGAAACAGCCACAGTTTCCCAAAGCTCCTTTTTCTTAAATTCCTCAGCAATGGCTGCCCAAGACCCATGTCCTCAGCTCTGCCCTAGAGAGACTTGTTGGTACACAGCCATCATCTGCTCTCCCACCCAGGTGGCCCCATCCTGGGGGTCTCGGAGCCATTCTCCAGCATGGGGAACCCCCAAGAGTAGTGTGTGTTCCTAGCTGGAAATTACAGGGCATCAGCCTCTCTGGGTCTCCTGGGAAATGCAATGTTCAGGGTAAAAGGAGGGTGGGCCACTGTCCAAGTCAGTTCCCAGGGGCGCAGGGGACTTCAGTGTGTGTGGGGAGGGGAGGGGTGTCTAGGATGGGAGGGAGTTCATCTGTGGGCTCAGTTCATGGGTACTGTTGAAGATGCAGCTTCTGAATCCCCCCGCTTCACCGGGCCTTGGCACTAGAGGAGCAGGCAGGGTGGAGCGCGGTAGGGTGTGGACAGTGACTACTCAGATAGGCAGTGGAGGGCTCCTGGCTGCTGGTCTCCCTTCAATGAGCCAAGTGTCCTCTGGGTGGGGCTTTTTTCCCCCCATCTCTTTCTCCCACAAAAATCATTCTGATCTCAGAACAGAGAGAAATAATAATAATACAGACGTGTCATCAGGCATTCATTCGGAGCCTGGCATGAAGTAGGATTCTAAGAGCACAGCTGTTCTTAGGTCATGTGAGGGCTGAGTGAACGTCTTCATTCTCTTCCTTACTCATGTGGTAGTAAGTGTTAATCTGTGCAAATGTCAAACTGCTCCTGGACTTAGGGCCTAAATACTCCTCCTCCTCCTCCTCCTCCTCCTCCTCCTCCTCCTCCTCCTCCTCCTCCTCCTCCTCCTCCTCCTCCTCCTCCTCCTCCTCCTCCTCCTATTTTAGGAGTCACACTCAGTGGTAGGGAGGGTGGTAATCAAATAAGTTTGGGGGTTTCTGGCTCCAGCCCTTTGAGCAATCTCCCAAACACTGTGAGCCTTGCTTTTAGACTGCCCTGAGATTTGCTTCTTTAGCTAACTAAGGAAATTATCCCACGTCAAAGCTTAGGCTGCCATGTGGCTGGAAGGCTAGATTTAAGTGAGGAGTTTGCTACCGTGTTAGTGTGGACCAAATTAGAACAGAGAGAATGCAAGGCCCCAAACTCATCCTTACTTTCCCAGGATTAACAGATGTACCTACAATACAAATGGAGGCAATGCAGCTAACAGGTTAGGAATCTGAACTCTGAGGTCAGAAAGAAATTTACTCAAGTCTCTGCTGTAGTATCTTGGGAAACTCACCACTTTCAGCCTGAGTTTAGGCATCTCTTATATAGCACTGTAGCACTGTAGTCCCGTTGTTCATCAATTTGCTCAAGGGGGCTCCATTGTGAGAATTGTTGTTACTTTTTTTTTTGCATATCGAATATGCCACAGGTAGCTTGCCAGGCTCTGCAGTGCGGGCAGGATACTCTCAGTAGTTTGCCAGGCTCTCTGAGAGGGACGGGGGAATCGAACCCAGGTTGGCAACATGCAGGGCAAACACCCGACCTGCTGTGCTATCACTCCAGTTTCTATAGAGATCATTATTTTCTAAAACACACCTTTCTTAGTAAAGATAGTATGTTTTAAAAGATTTTATTGTTCCCCCTCCCTTTGGAGGAGGATACTATTGCTACAGGGGTTCACAGGTGGGAAGGAGATGGTAGTCACAAACTTTTGGTTGGCAAGCTTGCACACTTGTTCACAGTCCTTGCACATATGTTCACTGGGATTGAGCAGATTGAACTAGAGTTGACTGCATGCAAGGCAAGTGCTTTAACCCCTGTACTATGCCTCAGGCCTTAGTGTGACCTAATATTTTAAGTTTTTTGCATGACCTGGAACAAAGTGGATATATAATGAATAGTTGTTGCAGGGATACCAAATGAATTTCTTTTTCTTTACTTTTTCCTCTTTTTTGTACCAAAAACAACAAAAACAACAACAAAACACTGGTGGAGGAACTGGGGTAGTGGTTCTGTGACTGTAAAACGACTTCAATAGTATTGTAACCTGCTTACAACAATGCAAAATTAATTTTAAATGGTTAAGAAGCCAAGAATTGAACAAAAATATTTGTAAGAGCACATTCCCCTGTTTAAAGTACAGCTTCTGTAAATAAAAGATGAGGCATTCATTCAGGGGTGGGAGGAAGCGGTGTTTCCCACTGTTGGATCCTACATGCTTCAAACAGAAAGCAAGGTTAAAGATAAGTACACATATTCATTGCAGGACTGTTCACAATAAGCAAGATCCACAGACAACCAACCCCACGTGAAGACTACAGATAAGCAGGTAAAGAAGTTTTGTTATATATACCATAAACTAGTACTCAGCTAGGAGAAAAGATGAAAATATTGCAGTTTGCTGCAACTTGGATGGCACTAGAGGGTGTTATGCTAAGTGAAGTGAGCCAGAAAGTGAAGGATAAGTACCACATGATCTCACTTAGGTTCAGACTATGAAGAAACAAAGGATCAGACAATCCCCAGTACAAATAAACTCTGAGACCTAATCAATAGAAGCACAGGTGGATTTCTTTATTGAGCTCATAGGTTAAAAGTATACTCCAAGCACTGAGGAAATGACTGTAAATCAAAGGAAAAAAAATACTCTGCCGCACAATTCTAGAGGAGAGAAAGCACTGTGTGTTATTACGTGAGACCACAGTTCCCAGATCACGGAAAAACTGAACCCAAGTGAAGTGAGTCTTAGAAATGATGGCTGAGGTCCTATCGTGTTATAGTGCCAGAGATGTGCTGCCAGGGATCTGGGCTGATTCCGTGGCAAAACACGTGCCCCCACATCACCTCACATATGGCAAGTGTGCTGCTGGATGCACTGGTTTGTGATTTCCGGCACCACGGCAAACTCTGGGTCCTCTGGCATAGAGTAGCCAGCTGTGTGTGAGCACCACAACTGAAGTGAACCAGGAGATATCATCTTGTGTTGAAATGTGATACTCAGGCAAAACAATGAAAGGTTGTTTCCAGAGGGTGTCCAAAATGATGCTGGAGAAACGAAGGAACAACACAGAGCATGTGACAGGGCATCTGCAGAATGAGTGGTTGGGGAGAGCTTTGCTCAGAAGCAACATGGAGCCTGTTGTCTCCTTCTGAACTGGACCCACCGGACTCCCTGCAGAAGGCCTGGGACACGGCCCTCTCACCATTCCAGTGTGAATTGGACATACTAGTAATGTGCTCCCAATTTTGTAGAATTTCCTGAAAAACCACTAAGCATTCTATTTTTAATTCTGATGGGTGATTAAAAAAATTTTTTTAACTAAATCAGGCATCCATCCTATATGCTCAAAAAAAGAAGAAAACTCTTTTTTGCAAGACAATATCTCTACCTCCGGAGAATAAGACACTTGCCTTGCATATGGCTCACCCTGGTTGGATCCCTGTCACCACATCTGGTTCCTCAGTACCTCCAGGAGATACCTGCAGAGTCAGGAATAAGCCCTGGGTACAGGTAGGAGGGACGGGTGTTCAATCAATGTATAACTGAAACACAAACATAAAACTTGTGTAACTAGCTCATGGTGATTCAAAGAAAGGAAGAAAAGAGAGAAAGAAAGAAAGAAAGAAAGAAAGAAAGAAAGAAAGAAAGAAAGAAAGAAAGAAAGAAAGAAAGAAAGAAAGAAAGAAAGAAAGAAAGAAAGAAAGAAAGAAAGAAAGAGAAAGAAAGAGAGAGAAAGAAAGAAAGAAAGAAAGAAAGAAAGAAAGAAAGAAAGAAAGAAAGAAAGAAAGAAAGAAAGAAAGAAAGAAAGAAAGAAAGAAAGAAAGAAAGAAAGAAAGAAAGAGAGAGAGGAAGAAAGAGGAAGAAAGAAAGATGTCCTGTCCTGCGGGACTAGTCAACGTGAGTAACCAGGAGATGGTGCACAAGTGGTAGAAAGAAGAATGGGAGCAAGACAAGGCTATGATCAAGCAAGCAAGAAAAACAGGAGCTCTTTATTTCTCTCAAGCTAGTTTTTTATAATTGATTACATGAGGAAGTAGGCAAAATGGGGAAGTAACAATATATGCACATTTTCAGTGACACGGGGTGCAAGCCGGAACAGTGGGTGCATGACAGTTATCTCGGGGGTTGCTCAGAAACTTACACAATGTGTTCTAACATTTTCCTGAGAAGAGGTTAATTTCTTAATGTAAGGACATTTTTCCAAAAAAGTGTTGGGTCCTTAATTGCAGTCAGGCTATACTGACATTTTGGCTCCCGGCATCTCCTCCCTTTTTATTTTTTAAAATAGGCAATTAAGCATAGGCAATGTAGAGGGCCTGCTCTTGCAGCTTCCAGAGATAGTGCAACCCGTGTCAGAGAAGGCAATCTCACCTTCATGGAAAGAAGGGCATTAACCAGCAGGGGAAGAAGGGGCCTATCCCCCCGTTATTTTTAAGGATCCTTTTAGTTGGGAGAGGAGTATTACTCAGATCCAATCTCTATGCAGATAGGCATGCTTCTACGAGCTTGGGATGGCCTTAGGAGGCTTCTCGTCAGCCACTTGTTTCCGCCCCCTGAAGGTGCCCAGAGCATGATCAACTGCCCCGAGATGCGGCTGCCCTAGTGGCACCCAACATTGGGGCTGGGCACGAGGGGACCCCTGTGATGCACCGCGGGGAAGTGGCCACGATACTGAAGTCAAGAAGACTTCGGAAGGGTAAGCGGTGATTCTTTCCTCAACCTCAGCCCATCAGGCGAGGTGGTCGACGTACTGACCGAGATATTAACTTATGGCCTGTTTTTAATCTATTTTCTTTGTTTGTATATAATCTTCTGAGATTCCTCTCCTGTTTCTTTTTCTTTCTAATTACTCAATCTATATTTTCATTTGTCTTTTTGAATGCTCGGGGTGGGGAGGGAAGCTGGAGCCCATCCCCTCCGAGGGGCCCTGGGGAAGACAGCCAGGCGTGTGGGCAAGAGACTTTCTGCATCGCTCTCTTCTGAGAGCTTGCTTTTAAGTATTACTTAAATACTTAAAAACAAGTATTTATCCCCTCTCCCTAAAGCCCTGGATGTTGGCCGTTGATGGGATTACACACACCTGGGTTCCTCTGCCGGAACTTTCATGCATGAGGCCTGTCCGAACATATGGAGAGGGGCCTCCAGCATGGCTGTAGCTAGGTTCTGGTGGTCTTCCCCCAGGACTAGTCAACGTGGGTAACTAGGAGAGGGTGCACGAGTGGTAGAAAGAAGAATGGGAGCAAGACGAGGCTATGATCAAGCAAGCAAGCAAAAGCAAAAGTTCTTTTCTCTCAAGCTAGTTTTTTATAATTGATTACATGAGGAAGTAGGAAAAATGGGGAAGTAACAATATATGCACATTTTCAGTGACACAGCGTGCAAACCCTAACAGTGGGCGCATGACAGTTATCTCGGGCATTCCTCAGAAACTTTACACAATGTGTTCTAACATTTTCCCGAGAAGAGGTTGATTTCTTAATGTAAGGACATTTTCCCAAAAACGGGTTGGGTCCTTAATTGCAGTCAGGCTATACTGACATTTTGGCTCCCAGCAGAAGGAAAGAAAAGAAAGATAGAAAGAAAGAAAGAAAGAAAGAAAGAAAGAAAGAAAGAAAGAAAGAAAGAAAGGAAGGAAGGAAGGAAGGAAGGAAGGAAGGAAGGAAGGAAGGAAGGAAGGAAGGAAGGAAGGAAGGAAGGAAGGAAGGAAGGAAGGAAGGAAGGAAGGAAGGAAGGAAGGAAGGAAGAGGAAGGAAGAAAAAAATTGCTTCACTAAAACAGATACAAACAAAATTCAAGTGAAAATTGAAAATTAAAAACATTAAAAAAGAGAGAAAAAAGTTTTGTACTCCTGCAAAGTCTACAGAATAACCAAGATACAGAAAAAGAGTAGTCTGGAACTTCCTGGGCTCTGGGTCCCCTGGTAAGTTCTTTGGCATTTTTGTGACCCAGAAGCTCCTTGTTTCTGACTGGATTTTGCCTGGGCTGGACAGGTCTGGAAACTGACTCTCCTTATATGTGGCTCTTGGCTTGTCTCTTCTTTACTTTTCCCAAACTTCACACTGAATCTCAGGAAGACTTGGGAAGTGCAGGCTGGGCTCAGAGCTGCAGGGTTCTCTGCTTCCTGATGCTCCTCCCTCTCCTGGCCTCCCCTCTCCCTAAAGTCCTCTTCTGCACATCTCATCTGCCCGAGAGGCGCAGGAGAATACCCCGGTGCCCACATCTGTGTTTATTTCCTGCAAGGGAGGGGGGCTTCCTGTAGCCCAAGATCCCAAACCAACCCTCTCAGGGTTGCGTCCTCACAGAGCTTGATCCATCGCCCAAGCTGACCAACTCTCTGCCTTCCCGACCCCAGGTCCCTCCACGAGTGCACTCAGAGTGCACAGCCTAAGAGCCACAAGCCCCGCTTCCCCACCCACACCCCACCCCGATGTGCTGCTCAGTACCTGTGCTCTCCTTCGCTAGCTGGATCCCCGGGAACTTGACCACCTCAGGTGTTACTGCCTAGTGCACCGTGTGGTCCTTGCTCCCCACCTTCCTTTCCAGATCTGTGTCTCTCCAACTTCAAACATCTAGCCTGGTCATCTAGGAACATCTTCAAATATTCAGGTCATTGCCAAAAGATTGGGCCTTGGGTTCACAGTTTCTCTCCGCAACACTCCTCCTGTCATCATTTGCTGCCCTGGCCTCTTGGTCTTTGCCGTCTTCTCTTCCAATAATACTTCCCACTTCTGCCCTCAGAATGACTCCGCCAGAACCTCCATCTCAGCCTTCCTCTTTCCAATCACCAGCTCCCATATTTCCAGTTCATGCCAGTGATTTCTGATGACAACAACTCTTGGAATCCACTGGGATCTCCAACACATGCCCATTTTCATTACCACATAACCTAATCCTGCATGATTCCGGGAGCTGCCAGTTTCATGAGCTCACAAACACCCTCAATGCCCTTGGCCTCTCCATCACTCAAAGCTCATCATGCAAAAACCCAGCCTCATTCAATCCAAGTCTCTGTACCTGTGGAGCATCTGTCTTCAAGCAACCAACACACACTAAACTGTCTTTATTTGTTTTTGTTTTGTTTTGTTTTGTATTTCAAGAAAAAATACTTCGAAGACAAGGATTTCAGAACTAGCTATTTGGGAAAACGGAGATCCAAAGAAACAAGAGGGGAAGAGACATGAAGTGAGGCACAGAAGAAAAGAAAGTCCACAAAGGTCCAGTGAGTAAGCATGTCATCTCTTTGAGAAACTAGGGAATCCCATTGGGGAATGAGGCAAAATGTCTACACTAAGTCTCGGAATGATGGCAACTGAAGGCTAAGGGAGCTGGGGAATTTATCCACTGTATCAGCTCAAGCTGCCGAAGCAGAGTCCCATGGTCTAGAGGGTTTGAACAAAGAATTAATTTTCTCATGCTGTGGAAACTGGAAACGCAAGGCAAGAATACCAGCATGGCTGGTTCTAGTGAGGCCTCCCTTCTGACTTCCCACCAAGTCTGAGTGTATGGAGAGGAAAAAAAAATTCAAGCCCTCCAGTATCTTGACTTAGGAGGGTCTAAGCCCCTCATGACTTACTTCTCTCCCAGGGGCCCCATCTTCATATATCATGACAGTGGGCTTAGGGTTTCAGCAAATGGCCTTCCGGAGACACAAACGTCCAATCCATGACACCTCACAGCTCCTTCACCATTGACCAAGAGTGACTTCGAGGTACAGCCACTTTTCAGCACTCCTGGCTACCCCGTATTTAGACAAAGCATGCTCCCAGGGTCACAACAGAGCCCTCAGGAAGAGAGGCGAAGGTCTTCTTGGGACCAAAGAGAGAGTGAAAGAATAAGGGCCAGGTCGCTGGCTCACCACCACCAGCAGCATCTCCCATGCCTCCACCCCACACAGGTCTTCAGAGCTGCCTAACTATCTGCTGTTTCTCTGGCCCTGTCATCTCTCTCCCACACACTCCCCGATGACCCAGATCATTCCTTCTCCTCACCCTCAAAGTCTTCTTCATGTCCCACCTTGAGCCTTTGACCTTCTTCACACAAACAACTGAAGCTTTAAGAAGACACATTGCCTCCTCCACTAGCATGCCTGTCCCTCTGCCTGCACAGGTGCCCACCCCTACAGCACCTCTCAGGCACTGAAGGTGTGCTCAGAGCCAGTGTCCCCACGACCAAGGCCTCCCCTCCTGGTCCCACTCAAGGTGAGTGTCACTCGCCTGCTCTGCCCCGCCCACCTCCCTGTGTATCCAAACACACTGCAACTTCTCAGAAACAAAAGTACCCAGACAAGTACTCTACTCTTCTCTGACTTGTTTATTTGGGGCCACACCTGATAGTGCTGGGTGGGTAGACACAGGTGGGGAATAGGGCTGCTCCAGACTCTGTGTTCAAGTGTCACTTCCAGTGGTGCTTGGGGGCCCAGGAGGTGTCTCCCACGTGCACTCAGCCCACTGAGCAGACCTCCTCTCTGTCCCAATGTCTTTACTCTCCTTTGTGGCAAAGTCCTTAAACCTTTGCCTACTCCTGCTGCTCCATTTTCTTTTTTTTTCTTTTTGGGTCACACCCAGCGATGCTCAGGGGTTACTCCTGGCTCTGCACTCAGGAATTACCCCTAGTGGTGCTCAGAGGACCATATGGGATGCTGGGAATCAAACCCAGGTTGGCCAAGTGCAAGGCAAACGCCCTACCCGCTGTGCTATCGCTCTAGCCCCTGCTCCATTTTCTTTTCTCCCATTCACTTTATTTCTTTAGTTTGTTTGTTTGTTTGTTTGTTTCTGGGCCACACCCAGTGGTGCTTAGGGCTTACTCCTAGTTCTGCATTCAGGAATTACTCCTGGTTCTGCACTCAGGAATTATTCCTGGCAATGCTCAGAAACCACATGTGGTGCCAGGGATTGAACCCCTATCAGTTGCATGCAAGGCAAGCGCCCTACCCACTGAACTATCACTCCGGTCCTCCCTCCCATTCACTTTCTTTAGATTTAAAAGAAACACCTTTTTATAATGAATAGTTTCAATGCTATATAAAAAAGAGAATATTATAAAACTCCATGATTACATTAGCCATATTTAATGATTTTGAATGTCACGCATATTTACTTCACTTCATTTTTGCTTCCTTGCCAATGTCTTTTTAAAGCAATTCTCAGATAACATGTTCAGTTCAGTCTTCTGTCTTCAGTATGCATCTATTAAAAAATAATAAATTTCCTTACATAACTTCAATATTATGTCAGAATAATGATATGATAATGTTGTAGTAGTTTATTTGGCAATAATGCCACCCATTCTCTCCAAAAATTAGTCCCACTTGGTCCATGGATTTTATCTCCACTATTCCACACAAACTTTTTTTTTATAATTTTAAATTTTTTTATTAGTGAATCACTGTGAGGATACAGTTACAGATTCACATATTTTCATGCTTGTGTCTTGGTCATACAATGCTCGAGGACTCATCCCTCCACCAGTGCTCATTCTCCACCACCTATGATCCCAGTATCCCTCCCACCCCCCAATCCCATCCCCCCCACCCCGCCTCTGTGGCAGGGCATTCCCTTTTGTTCTCTCTTTCCTTTGGGGTGTTACACAAACTCTTCTTACCTAAACCTCAAAGCCAATGAACCTGGCAGTCTTATCTCATTAGTGGGGAGACCAACCACCCCAGTTGGCCTGGGACTAAGGCATCTTACCACCCTGGACTTTCAGGGCTAAAACTAGAGTCCTGGGCAGACCAAGACAGTCAGTCACTCTATTTATCCGTTTTTGTCTCCCTCAGCTCTTGAGAAACAACCATCAGAGGTGATGACTCCTTCTTTCTCTTGTTTTCTGGGACACAACTTTCTTGGTTCTCCCCCTTCCCCGCTGGCCCTGGTGCAGCTGCCTGACTCTGCATCCTGGCACACATCTCCCAGCTGTCCCCAGCCTCACCTCATCTTTCCTCCCCTTCAAGTCTGTAGACAGCGGGGTGCAGAGGACATTCTCATCTCCATCTCCAGCCCAGCCCTTCACCTCCGTGTAGACTCTTCCTTCCCAACGGACTCCACGGCTTCTGCACTTGCAAGTGTGTTAAGGCCTCTCCAACTTGGATGTCCCAAACCAAATTCTTAATTTCACCCCTTAAAAAAAAACCCACCCCGGCGCATATGCTGCTTGAGCCCATGTGCTGCTTGTGCCCACATGGGCGAGCACATGTGTCGCCCGCATCTCCCCTCTTGAGATGTGTACTTTCATGCTTTCATACTTTTGTGTCTAAAGTTCAGTTATGTATAGGGGCTTCCTCCACCCTTGGAGAAGCCCATGTTCTCCCTTGAGCGCGTTAGTCTTACTATTACTCTCACCCACTTATCCCTTCCTCCCTCCCTCAGTAACCTCTGAATAAAATCTATTTACTTCACTGCAAAAAAAAAAAACAAAACCCACCCCTGCTCTTTTTACAGTCTCCCGAGGACGGGAAGTGGCAACTTGACTTATTTTAACTGCTCAGGGTAAAAAACTCTGGGGCATCTCTGACCCCACCCCACCCCCCACCCAGTTAAATTCACATGCCGTTCACCAGCAAACCCTACTGAATCCCCTAACAAAAGATACTGACAGCCGGACTACTTCTCACTAGCTCCACTGGCCTCATTTCTTGCCCAAATTATTGCAATAACCTCCTAATTGGTTATTATCGTTTCTATCATGCTAAAATGTGATCTTACATCTTTGTGTTAAAGCTCAAGGAATGATAAGAATCATGTTAACAGAGACATGAAACTATTTTCCCCATGAATCTACCCCAAAGGAACATATTAGGTCATAGGGATAATATTGACTCTATCTTAGTGTTTGATTTCACAAAGAATTCATTCCAGACTCTGCCTAGAGTCTACAAGAAAAGAGTCAACTATCCAGGACTATCAAAGAATATTTTCACTATCTCTATGTTTTAAGAGAAGCTGAAATATACATGGGACAAATAATCTGGTCACTTGCCACTTTAATCCTGTTATTTTACCACATACTTAAGGTATCTGTATTTTATACACTTGAGTATTAAAATGGTATGATTCAAATATTTAAAAATCCAAAATATTAGAGATATTAGAGAAATGTGTTTATTATTTGGACTCAATTCGATATACTCATTTCTTGAGGTCACATATCCTGGAGGTGGGGCTGCACATACATGATATTCATAGTCTCAGATTTTCATTTCTCCATGACTAAAGCACTTCTCACACACTGGTTTCTAGATTGCCCAAGTACATCTTTAGCATTCCATCATGGTTTTCTTTTTCACTTTTTATTTCATTTTATTATTTCCCCCTTCCCTTCCTTCTGTTGCTATTGCTGTGATAACTGGAGGGCCCACATTCTCTTGAATGCGTGTTTGCACACTTTGGTCTACTGCTCAGCTAGTGTTCTTGCCAGGGGTCCACACTCCTGACTTTGGGGCTCACCCATCTTTTTAGTTGTGGTACTTTCCTTTGTAAGTTGTGGTGCTCACACCTGCCTAGCTGTAGGGCTTGCAGACATAATCTGGCGCTGAGAATCATCAACATCAGAGCTGCCGGGGCACGCAGACAGCCCCTGGCCTCACACTTAGAAGGCAGGTGCTTTAGCCACTGAGCCACTTCCCATCCCTTATCTTTATTTTCAGAAGGCATTCTTTAAAAAGGAGCCATGCCAATTGTTTTCAAAGAACTCCTTAGAAACCGTCATGACAACTGTCTTTCTCATCATGACCACAGGCTAAGCACCCACACAGTTGGGACCACCCCCTCCTTGCTCCACACACCTCTGAGGCCTGTGCAAGATAGTTCAGGAAGAACAAAATCCATCACCCAATCCACAGAGATACAGCCAGGCCTGTGCCACTGGCAGCTTTGTGGATTAAAACAATGGCCACTGTTCTAAAGGAACTTTTTTGGGTATTTTCAACCCACTGATTATTTAGGGCTTCACATAAAAAATAAATTCACAGGGAGGTAGTACAGGGTCGGTGAGGTGAGATCATATAGGAGAGCCTGGGCTGGGCTGGTCTGTGTGCTGCATGATCTCCCCAGCACTGTTGGGTGCTCCTGGAGGCCTGGAGCATGGCTGGGTGGTCCCGATGGTCCCTGGCAGCACAAGGCCTGGGGCAACATTGTGTCCTCAAGTCCTAGCACAGAACCATTGGCCTGTCCACTGAGTATATTTAGGACTGGGCTCCTGGCTCTCTAAGCACCACTTGGAAGGCATGAAAACAAATAAATACATATAGAAATAAAGCCAGAGCCTTTGTTTTAAGTAGTTAGTTTGCTCTGACTGAGTTAGCACTACTTTAGTGGCACCCATCTGAGCTAGCTCTACAAAGCCCACGTTGGGAAATGCTTCCCTTTCCAACTCAGACAAAAATGGTATGATATGGTATGATTTTTAAAAAATAGAAAAGAAAAAGGGATTAAAAAGCTTCCTGTTTCCCTGGTCCCTGAGAGTCCCCTATGGGAACAGAAGTCTGACATTAGCATAAAAAGACAGCAAGAACTGGGAACAACCAGATTGGGCTCCTGAGACCTCCAGGGAGGGAAGAAGTTATCTACCTATGGCAGGACAGGAGGCTGAGTACATGTGTGAGCATATGTGTCTGCAGGGGTATGTGTGTGTGTGTGTGTGTGTGTGTGTGTGCGCGCCTTTGTGTGATTATGTATATGTGTGAGTGTGTACATGTATGCCTATGCATGCCCGCATGTGATTGTGTGTCTATGTGTGTACATGTGTGCCTATGTGTGCCCCCATGTGACTGTGTTTCTGTGATTGCATGAGGAGGGGACAGTGAGGGGTTGATGCTTGCAGTTGAGGGGTCTCAGAGAGCAGCCATGGTGAGGGTCAAGTGACCCTTCTATGAGGCATGAACCCTGTAGAGCACTCACACGTGTAGCCAAATGCAGGGTCAATGCCACCCTAAGGGTCTGGGGGAGGTGCTTCTGGTGGTACCTGCTGAGCAGGAGGGTAGGCAGAAGAGGGGTGCCAGGAGTCCCATCCGAGAGATGTCTCTACCTCAAAGCTTTCTTCTGGTGACAGCAAAAATGACAATGGCAAAAGCCAGTGGGCCCTTGGCCTTGTGTGTTTGTCAGTCTGTCACACCAACCTTCCAGTTACTTTCCAATTCTGAAAAAAACAGCGTTGAGGGGACACTCAGAGAACACTATTCCCAGAGACAGAGTGGAGATTTGAGATCTCTATCAAGTCTCAACACAGGCCCTCGAGGAATATTAGGAACCTGATACCCTTGGAGTTGTGGTGCTTGCCAAAGTGAAGAGATGTGGTGGGGAGGGAGCAGAGAAATTGGCAGGAGCAAAAGACAGGTTCAAACTTCAAGCCAAGAAGCTGGAGCAATAGCACAGCTGGTGGGGCATTTTCCTTGCACATGACCGACCTGGGTTCGATCCCTAGTACCCCATATGGTCCTCTCAGCACCACCAGGAGTAATCCCTATGCGCTGAGCCAGGAGCAACCCTTGAGTACCGTTTTGGGTGTGGCCCAAAATCCAAAAGGAAGCCAGTGAAGGCAGTGGAGTCTTGGAACGAGGGGCCGCTGGCTGGGGAAGACAGGCAAGACTGCTGTCCAGCAGCTTAACCTCACGACCTCTTTTCTGTTCCGTCGCATTTTTTAAATGAAGATTAATCCACTGTTTCACAGGATACATTTTGGCAGTATATTAATATATTCACAAGGTTAAGCTACCGTCACCACTAATTCCAGAGCACTTTCATCATCCCGAAAGGAAGCCCATTAGCAGTCGCCCTCCACTCTCCCTCCCTTACTAACCTACTTTCAATCCTCATGGATTTATCTGTTCTGAGGGTTCCATCTGAATGGAGTCGTATAACAGACGTCATTATATCATTTGTGTCTGACTTCATTCACTCAGCAGAACCTTGTCAAAGTTCATCTCTGCTACAGCAGGTGTCAGTATTTTATTCCTTTTCCCGACCAATCACAGTAAGGACATACTTTATTTCTTGACCTATGGGCCGCTTCTACTTTTTTGGAAAAGCAAAAAACTGTGGGAAATGCTGCTGTGGAGATTTGTATATGGGGGCGTGGGGGTGGCACACGTAGTGATTCTCGGGACTTACTCCTAGCTCTTTGCCCAAGAATCATTCCTGATAGAACTTAGGGAACCATACATGGTGCCAGGATTTGAAACAACAACTGCATGCAAGGCAAGCGCCCTACTTGCTGTACTTCTCTCCAATCCCGTGTTTGTGCATGTTTCTATGTGAAGATATGTTCTTAATCCTCTGGAGTACATATCTAGAGGTGAAATTTCTAGATCATAGCCATCCACTTGCTAAAATTTTTATTTATTTTTGTTTGGAGGTCATGGTCAGGAGTGCAGGCAACCATTTTGTACTGAGGGTTAAAACTCGGGCTTCTGCATACAAAGCACACACTCGATGTACTCTTTGAGCTATTTCCTCTGCTTCAAATTGTTAAAACTCTTGTCCTCAATGCAAAAGTGTTTGCTCTCCCAGGCAAAAAGCCAGGTAGAGAGCTCATGCATGAGGTCCAAGTTCAACTTCCAGAACCTGAGCACTGCTGGGCCTGAACAGAACCATCTGACCCACTGGGACTGGCTGCCAGGTTTCCCTGAGCATTGCTTGGGAAATCCTCCCCTCAACAAAGAAATGCATTCACTTTAATATTTTTTAGAAAAAAAGTAGAGTGGGGCAAAATGACCACAGAGCTTTCCTCATCATTGTGCTCCTGGCTATAAAGTTCTAGGCACATACGGCCATGTGTTGGTTTGATGTGAGCCCTTGGTACCTACAATACGTGGTTGGGACCTGCCCACATTCCCCCATGGTAAACACAAGTAGAGATGATATAGCCAAGAAAACCAAGCCTGATTGGAGACTCCTTCTGCTTCCCTCTGTGAGCTCTATTCTGCCCAGAAGCCTTGGCTCCATCCATATTCTACCAGTCTTCGTCCCAGAAAGCCCCAAACCTGGGTCCTGTGGTGGAGTAAACAGGTTGAAGAGTTATGAGGATTTTTCAAATACCACCCAGGTATCGTGGCCAGTTCATGCTTCAATATCAAACTCCCACAGGCTGGGAGGCTGACACACAACAGTAATGTATTTCTTACAGTTCTGATGAGTGGACGTCCAGGGTCAGGTGCTGGCACTGGCAGGCTCCATGAGAAACCTCTTCCGACTGAGAGTCATTGTCTCACATTTGCTCCCACACGGTGAGGGAGAGGGCGCTATGTGGGATTCTTCCTATGGCACTAATCCTCCTCACAAGGGTCTGCCCTAATTATCTCTCATCCCACCTCCCAGTGAGGTCACACATGGAGAGAGTCAAGGGCAACACACCACTCAGTCAATAGCATTTTATTGTCTATTTTATTCACTTCTATTTACTTGCTAGGGGTGAGGGTGCTCCTAAGCAATGCTCACGGGGGGGGGGGGGCGGAGTGATAGTACAGTGGGGAGAGCATTTGCCTTGCACATGGCCAACCAGGGTTCAATCCCCAGCATCCCATATGGTCTCCCAAGCACCGCCAGGAGTAATTCCTGAGTGCAGAGCCAGGAGTAATCCCTGAGCATCACTGGGTGTGACCCAAAAAGCAAGAAACTAAAAATAAAAATGCAATGCTCACAGTCCTGGGGTCACTGCCAATGATAGTCAATCTGGGGTGGATGGTTCAATGCCCGGCTGGGAGCTGGCAGAGCTATTCCCAGCAGTACTCAGGGGTTCATGAATTGAAGGGGTTCTAACTTGGGACCTTCTGCATGCAAGGCATGTGCTCCAGCCCTTTGACTTCTCTCCCCAGCCAATTTCCATTTCTTAGTTCTTTCTCCCTTTCGCCCCTGTGTTCTGTGGTGAGAGTCAAAGCACCCCCCCCAGCCCGATCACCTGCTCTCTGCCCCCACCCGTCCCCTCCCACACCCTTTTCCTTCTGAGACTCTTCAGACCTGTGATCTTTAGGAAGTAGGCACACAATGGCGTTTCAGAATAAACATGAAGCCCCTTGCCTGCCTTTTTATTCTCTCTGTAAACTACCGACCTGTCCACACCACCCAAAGCGAGGGCATGTTTTTTTTTCTCATCTAAGTATGTCTTCCTCCTGCTTTGAAGGCTATCTTGTGCTTCCCTTATCAAATGATGCCACAAGTGGTATTGCGACATTCAGATTCTCGCCTTCAAAGTGCTGGTGCTGGAGCCTGAGAGAATTCAGCAGGCAGGTGCTTGCCTTGCATGCGGTGGGCCCAGGTTGTTCCTCAGCGCAGTATCTGGTTCCCCGAACACCATCAGGAATGGTCCTTGAGCCCAGAGTCAGAAATAAGCCCTGAGTTGTGCTGGGTGTGCCACCCACCATAAAAGAAAGTGCTAGTACTAGAGACACGTTGTGGGGCTGGAGTGATAGCATAGCATGTAGGGCATTTGCCTTGCACGCGGCCAACCTGGGTTCAATTCTCAGCATCCCATGTGGTCCCCTGAGCACCCCCAGGAGTAATTCCTGAGTGCATGAGCCAGGAGTAACCCCTGTGCAATCCTGGGTGTGACCCAAAAAGCAAAAAAATAAAATAAAATAAAACCTTTTAGAAAAAAGACACCTTGGAAGAGAATGGAGGCAGTGTTTATCTTTATAAATATGTATACATATATAGATTCTCAGCGATGCCCGGAGACCACTGGGGCTCCACCTGGGTGGGTGCACAGGTACGCAGTGCTGGAAATCTAACTGAAGGCCTCCCCTATGACTAACATGCATCTCTCCATTTTCCCAGCCCCTAGTTTTTGTTGGGGGGCCACACTCCACAATGCCAGGAAGGCTACTTCTAAAGTGACTGGGGTTTGTTCCTGTGGTGCTGAGGAGGAAACCCAGTTTCCTGCAAGCAAAGCATCTGCTCCAACTCTTGTGCTCTCTTCCCAGGTCCCTGTTGTTCCTATTCGATGGTGCAGAGGTTGAAACTGAGTTTCTATCAAATAACAAAGGACAACTGTCCTAAGAACCAGTCCTCAGGTCACACTCTGGAGGAAAGGGGGTCTGGCCAGCACAGAGCGAGCATCACAGTGCAGTGGTGGGCTATTTGCAGGATCGTATCCATCCTTCCCTGCCTGACTCTAGGTGGGGCTGCTTTGCAAAGAGAAGGGAATCAGAAATGAAGAAGACACCGTTCTTGAATCAAGGAAATTCTAATAGTAAGAGATGAGGCGGGTCCTGAGTGATAGATAGCACAGGGGTAGGCCATTTGCCTACATGCAGCTGACCCAGGTTCGATCCCCAACATTCCATAGGTCCCCCAAGCACCTCCAGGAGTAATTCCTGAGTGTAGAGCCAGGAGCAATCCCTGAGCATTGCCAAGTGTGACCAGAGAGAGAGAGCGAGAGTGTGAGAGAGAGAGAGAGAGAGAGAGAGAGAGAGAGAGAGAGAGAGAGAGAGAGAGAGAGAGAGAGAGAGAGAGAGAGAGAGAGAGAGAGAGAGATGAGGAAATGTGATTGTCAGGCCAAAAAGAAGCCCTGACAGTTGGGGTCGGGGGTCGGGAAGTGCACGTGTCTTCTCCAGGGGCTCTAAGTCCTGGGAGGCAGCAATCCATCTCAAGGTCGGTCCTTCTGCAAGTTGGGGCCCAGTCAGACAGGCGGAGAAGCCCGGGGCTCTGGATCCAATGCACCCACTCCCGCCTTTGCCTGTGGCCTGAAACTCAGCAGAGCGCCCTCTCTGGTGGAATGTTGTGCTTGGAAAGCCACACACACTGGGGCTCCTGCTGCAGAGGGTTCTTTAGCCAGCTTCTTTAGGAAGTGGGCTTAGTTGGGAATGAACTGAACCAAGTGAATCGCTGCAGTGCATGGTAGGTGCAGACCTCCTCATTCTCAGGATATCAATGACCCAAATACAATAGAAAATAACTGGAGCAAGGGAGGACTGGAGTGGGGGGCAGCTAGAAGTTGCCAGGCAGGCTGTTCCCCCAGGGTGTGGGGCAGGAAGTTTGAGAAGCAGGGCAGAAGAGAACACCACGGCCTTCTGCCACAAGGCTTGGAGGAGTCAGTGGCGTGGCATGGTTCTTTTTTTGGGGGGGATGGATAGGAGAGGTGAAGAGTGAAGGGGGAAGGCCACACTCTCAATGCTGTGGGGTTATTCCTGGCTTTGCACTCATGAATTACACCTGGTGATGCCGGGGGATAACCCTGTGGGGTGCCAAGAATTGAACCCAGTTCAGCCACATGCAAGATAAATGGCTGAGTTGCTGGGCTATCGCTTCGGCTCCTGGGTGGGTGGTGTGTTCTGATCCTCGTCGAGAGCTCTAGCAAACCTCTGCTGCAAACAGACTTGTGTCTGGAGCAATGAGCTGGCCATGAGCTGCCTGCCCCCGCCCTGCCCCACCCCACCCTACCCCCAGTAACAATAGCTATCACGGAAAAGGTGCTTTGGGAAGGATGCATCACTTCACCAGGGGCTGTACTGAATTTTCCAGAATTTTCCACCAAAGTCACCTGGCAGGCAGGGGTCTCTGTGCGGGCACTCCAGGGTGGGCGAAGCCCCCTGAGGATCTGAAGGGAGATCCTGGTCTGGGGTGGGGAGCTGGGAGGCCTGACAGGCCCGACACCCGCTCGCTTCCCCTCCGCAGGCAGCGAAGGCCCAGGCGGCCCCCACAGGCGGCTTCATGCTCCAACTGCTCCCCAGCCTTTCCCCCAAATGTGTTTCTGGTTAGTTTAAAGATGGATAAACAAGATTTAATAGCTGGCAATGAATCACGTTTTTTTTTCCCCCTCCCTAAATGCTATTTGGATCCACTCAAACGCCTGTCGTTCTACTTTTGTACAAATAAATAAATCTCCTTTTCTTTTGTGCATTTTTCTCTGTCCTGCATTTCCTAAAATACAATTTGTTTGACGGATGAGTTAAGCGGTTCTGAGGTTTGTGTTTGGCTCTGTAGGCAACTGGGTTGTTTTCTCACCATAATTCAGTGGGACAAGGTTATCACCCCACAAACACTAACACCTCATTTGGAAGCAGGCGCACCCCAACCCCCCAGCAGAAAGCCACAGCTGATGTCCTCGATATAGATTTCAGTTGGTGCACACCAGATTCTGGTGTTCACTGCCCATGCCTCCTCGCCCGGTTTAGCTCTGCAAGGGGGCACAGGCCACACTCACACGTTCTGGGGCAGAGCTGCAGACAGACCAAACAGGGTAGTGGCACGCACAAGGCCCCCATCTGCTGCAGCGTGGGGCTCCGGAACCAAGAACCTGACAAAAGGGGACAGATGTCCAAAGGCAGCTGAAACAAAGAACATGCATGAGAACTGGCTTTCTGTAGAAAGCATGCCACTGGGATGGGTGGGAGGGGGGATAGGATGTGGAAGGGAATACTAAAGTGATAGGCATGATACCCTATCGGGAACAGTATTATAAAACACAGAGCCTGAAAGAAAGGAGGGAAAGAGAGTGCCTACCCAGGGAGCAGAGGGTGGGAGGGAAACTGGGGATGTTGGTGGAGGGAAGTAAACACTGGTGAAGGGATTAGTGTTGGAATATTGTATGCCTGAAACTCAAACATGAATAGCCTTGGGGCTGGAGCGATAGCACAGCGGGTAGGGCGTTTGCCTTGCACATGGCCAACCCAGGTTTGATTCCCAGCATCCCAAATGGTCCTCTGAGCACCGCCATGAGAATTCCTGAGTGCAGAGCCAGGAGTAACCCCTGTGCATCGCCAGGTGTGACCCAACAAGTGGAAAAAAAAGAAACATGAATAGCTTTGTAATTAATAATCATTCAACAAAAATAATTAATTTTTAAGAAGGGGTGGGGGACAGATGTGATGATAATCAGGACACAACAATAACCCAGAGAATCCTTTAGTCCATAAACACAAACCACATAGTCACAAATTTTTTGATCCTAAGGCAAAGGTCTAATGCTGGAGATATAATATAGGAATGAAGGTGCTCACCTTGGATGAAGTCAACCCAAGTTTGATCCTCTGCACTTCCACCCATCTCCCAGCACAGCCAGGAGTGATCCCTGAGCACAGAGCCAGGAGTAAGCCCAGAGCACTGCCAGGTATAGCCCCCAAACCCACCCCCACCAAAAAAACAAAAAGAAGAAGAAAAAAGAAAAACACACAAAGGCTTGTGAAGCAGTCATACTTATATCAAACCTACATTATTTTCAAAAAGTCATTGTATTAGGATAAACCTGCACCTACCAACAGACTGAATCAAGCAAGTGGCTCATTTGGTTTCAAGTCCCTGATTAAGCTGAGAAGGGCCTTTTAAATAATTGCCTGTTATAATCAAAGAAGAGGCAGGTCTATGTGAGTGTGTGGAGGGTCTTATTTTTCTCGTCCTCCTCACTAATCAGAGGCCTTTGAGTCTGTTTCAAACATTCCCTGTGGCTCTTCTCATGCCATAAGTGCTGTCGTTCAGGAAAACAGTGTGAGGGGGGCAGCCCAGAACCCAGAAGGGGCTCATATTCTGCTGGCTTTTAGCTGGGTGCTGGAGAGGGAAGGGCAAGTCCCTGCCAGAGACCTGTCCTGCCTCCCTCCTCTTCCCGCCCCAACCGTCCACATCCAACCACAAAGCCTTGAAGGAATAAGGCCTAGTTTCAAAAATATCATAATATCACTTAGACCTGCCTTTTTGTTCGTATTATATTGTACCTTCATAATCTGTTTCCCAGTCTGTAATTATCTTGAGAAAGCGCCCTTTCTGTCTTTGGATCTCCCTGTATCTAGCAGAGATATTAGATTATCAAAGAATGAGTAAGTACATGAAGAAAAATGTACCAAACAGCATTGACTAGAGTTGGGGTTCCTTACCTAATTTTCATTGATCAGCTATATGCAATAAAACATATTGGGGCTGGAGAGATAGTTCAGCAGGTGAGCCTTGCACATGGCCAATCTGGGTTCAATTCCTGGCATTCCATATGGTCCCTGAGCACCAACTGGAGGGATTCTTGAGTGCAGAGTCAAAAGTAACCCCTGACCATCACTAGGTGTGGCCCCAAAACAAAAACAAAACACCTCAAATTAAAAAAAATATATATATATATATATATATATACTGGGTTTTTTGTTTGTTTGATTGCATGAGAGGGGGTGCCTCACTTGGCTCCGAGTTCAGAGATCACTCCTGGTGATGCTCCAGGTAGGCTGAATGCAAACAAAATGCCCTCCCTACCCACCATACTAGCCCTCCAGAAATTCATGTTTCTTAACTGCAGGTCCCAGACCCACAGCATCACATCAGGGAGTGCAGCCCGGAATCTGGTCTGACCAGTGCTTCCGGTGGCTAGAATGCACACCCAAAGGAACCAAGCCAGAGAGATAGTATGCGGCTAGGGTGCTTCTCTGGCACTCAGTCTACCCTGGTTCATCCCCCAGGAGTGATTTCTGAGCAAAGAGCCAAGACAAAGCCCTGAGCACAGCTTGGTGTGGCTCACTCCCTGACCACCAAAACAAAACAAAAAGAATGAAAAAAGGAACATGAGTCTGAGAGAAGGAGTAATGGGCAGTAAGCAATAAACCGAGCATCCTGCTGACCACAGTGCGTAACCTTGGGCAGATATTCATCCACTCACAGAGGTGTGGGGAGAGGAGAATGACCATGGCACAGCACTTGGAAGCAGGTGCTCCCAGACACCCTCACAATCACCCCTTCCTCACCCTTTTTCATCAGGATGAAGCTAAAAGTGGGGAAAGAAGTTCATATCAGAGGAAGGAGTGGAGAATAGTATATAGGTGAGCCGGAGGGATAGCACAGCGGGTAGGGCATTTGCCTTGCTTGCAGCCAACCCTGGTTCAATCCCCGGCATCCCATACGGTCTCCCAAGTACCTCCAGGAGTGATCCCTGGGCAAAGAGCCAGGAATAATCCCTGAGCATCGCTGGGTGTGGCCCCAAACAACAATAAAAGTCCACATGGGGCCAGAGAGCACAGTCACTTCAATCACAACCTTGGCTTGATACTTGGTATTGCACATGGTCTCCTGAGCATTGCCAAGGGTCACTGCTAAGTACACTCCTAAGAACTGTCCCTGTGGCCATTGTTGTCTGCACCCTCCTAAGAGAACCCAATACTAGCATGCTTTGGAAAATCAGACCCTGGAAACCCTCTGTGTTTTCATCAACAGAGACCCTGACTGTGGGTGGGGATCTCCCACGGGGCATCCTGGGTTGAACTTCCTAGCAGAAAAATACGGAAGCTAATTTAAGGAAACAAACCCTCTGGGTTCAGAAACATGGGAAATGGCTGAACAGTCATCTGTGTCTGGGTGTGCTTTCTGGAGAAGCCCCCGATTTTTCTGCTGAGACAGAAGGCCCTGCGCCTATTTCAAAGCTGGGAAGGTGTCTCCACCACGGATGCTACTACCACCGGTTCACTTCCTGGGGATCTGTGCTCTCATGCTGGTCTAGCGGCTGGCAACTCTGACTCCCTCATTCATCAACCTGACATCTGGAATCCACCTGAGACACCCCATCTGACAGGCCTGGATGCGTTCGCTTTCCGCTGTCAGCAGAGAGACATTCGGTTCGGGGTGCCAGGCCCGACCCCACACGATCTGCACGGCAGACGGATTGGTGTGTTCGAAAATAAGCGGAATAATCTGGGAGTGTGGGTGAGACAAAAATTTCCCTCCATCATCTGTCAGCTCCAACCTCAACCAAGAATGCCTGCAGCAGCAAAATGACTGTGGTTGGGTAGACCTGGTCGGATTATGTTCTACATGTCCTGGACCTGGGTGCTCTGCCCATTTCTGCAAACTGTCATCCTCCTTGCACTCCTCCTTACCCAGCAATGTCGGCGGCTGCTTTCCAAGCCCTTCGCACTCACGGGTCAGCTGCAGCCCGGAGCTCGTTTTTCACGAGAGCTGCCAGAGATCTGGGACCCTCTCCTCCTGCGGGCTCCCAGCTGCAGGGGCCCTGCCTGGTGAACAGCCACCAACTCACGTCATCATCGCCACGGCAGCCTGGGACGGGGCTGGCGGGCACGATGTCAAGGACATTCCTTTTCACGTGAAGCATTTCATGTATTCTCGGTTGCCAAATGAGACCCAGGACCTTACCCAGAAGCACGGCCTGGTGGAAATGGCTCTGGGATGTGTTAAGATGAAGCAGGCAGTAATGGATCAACTTCATCGCATCAAAGAAAAAAACAAAATCTGTAGATCACATTGTAAATTAGCTGGGAGACAAATGTCTGCTTGGATTGTCACCCACCATTCCACGACACTGATTCCTCAAAGCCTGAAACCAGAAAGAACCCAAAGCAGAGCCGAAGGGCATCCTGGCCGCCCATGGTCTCTGATTTAATTTTCCCCTCCGAACACACACAGCTCCGTAATTAGAACATTTACCCACCATAAATACAATTTAAACTCTGTGTATGTGCGCCTACATGTGTGGAGAAGCTTAAGCTCAGATACGGTTTCAATAAAAACAGGCCTTCTGCACTGATTAGAATGTGTAAAGAGGAAATCTGTTTATACCACAATCTACTCAAAACTTGTGTTGGCAGCCACACTCTTGGCTAATAAATGTCAATAGCCAAGCTGCACAGAGTGTATAGATTAACTACTCACAATCTGGAGATTTGGGGCTCAGTCTAACACAGCACGTCCACCTCCTCCCCGTGTCCATCAGAAAGGAATGCCATAAGCCTTTGGCTGAGCCTTGCACTCCTAACCAAGAAGAAACACTTAGTGATGCTGGTCTCTTGGCTGAAAGCACCCACAAAGGGAAAATAGCTTCAGAAGGAAAATGCAGATGTTCTGCCATGTTCAGGGAAGATAGGCATAGCCAATCTCTATCTCTTAAAATAACAATGGTATCATTCTGGATGTATAGTCACACGAAGAGTGAGACTAGTAAATTAATAAAAAAAAAAAGGGGGGGGAAAGGCCAGGGAAGGCTGGAGGGGAAGTACCAGGGTGAAGCGTATGCCTTGCATGTAGCCCAGCACCTTGGTTTGATTCTGAACCACAAAGTTTCCCCCAAACATCTCCACATGTTGCTCTGGAGGCCCCCAGCACAGCTCGAGTGGCCTGGGTACTGCCCGGCACTGCAGGAGATAAGCAGTCCAGGCCCAAGTTAGCCATGGGGAGCCCCTGGGTCTCCAAGTACAGCTCCCAACCTCCCCCCACTCCCTGCCTAAAAACTCAAGACATTCCATGAGCAGAGTGAGCCTATTTTTAGTGCTCTATTTTTTCATTTCCTGCTGGTATTATTTTTAAAAAACAAAACCAGAAAGACAAGGTGCCTCTTGAATACATGAGCTATCCAAACCATTATTTATCCAGACCAAGAGCAACAGCCCTGGCGAGACCCCTGCAAGATGCCCTGCAGGCCTCAGGGCCTGTGGAAGGGGCTTGATCACAAAGGAAAGAGGGAGAACAGAAAGGCTAAGGTGGTGAGAACTCAAAGGCAAGAAGTAGAGCCTCTACCCAAAGGCAGAGTGAGGGAGTGTGGAGGGAAGCCTAGGGCAAGGTAAGTGCCTCTTCCAGAAGGACAGTTAACAGTGATGTTAGGGAACTGAGAGTTAAAAGTAGACAAAGAGGCTGGAGCCATAGCACAGTGGGTAGGGCATTTGCCTTGCATGAGGCCAACTCAGGTTCAATTCCCAGCATCCCATATGGTCCCCTGAGCACTACCAGGAATAATTCCTGAGTGCAGAACCAGGAACAACCCCTGTGCATCACTGGGTGTGACTCAAAAGGCAAAAAAAATAGGCAAAGGGATATACCAAATAACCTTTCAGTGTCTGTATTGCAAACCACAATGCCCAAAAAGAGGTGGGGGGAGAGTGAATGGGGTGGGGGGGAGGGGGAGAGAGAGAGAGAGAGAGAGAGAGGGAGAGAGAGAGAGAGAAGAAAATTGCTTGCTGTAGATGCAGACTTGCAGGGGAGGTGATGGAAAGGAACCTGGGGATACTGGTGCTGGGAAACGTATGCTGGTGGATTGATGATGGGTGTTAGAAAACTGTATGACTGAAACCTAATCATGAACAGCTTTGTAAAGATCTATCTCATAGCAATTCAATAATAAAATCTTAAAAAACAAACAAACAGCAAAAAAAAAAAAATCCCAGTGATGTTAGGGTGCGGAAGGCGTGCTCAGTGGTACTGGTGAGAATTATGGACGATCTCAAATATAGAAGTGAATTTTCTGGAGTCGCCAGGGTTGTGAGAGAGGACCCAGAGGTTGAGGTACACAGACACTTGGTGGCTATGGTGGAGCAGCATTGTACTCCTGGAATATTAATAGACAAGCTATTGTAAGCAGGTTCCCCAAATTTAAAAAAATTAATAAAAAAGGGATCTGGAGAGATAGCACAGGGGTTAAGGCATGCCTTGCATGAGGGACTGACCTGAGTTCAATCCCTACCACCAGATCCTGAGTGATCCTGAATGCAAGCTAAATATAAGCCATAAACACTACCCGATGTGGCCCCCAAGGCAAATAAAAGGAAACCCCAATAATATCACCAAATATATGTTGCCTGCCAAACACTGTTCTGAGAACTTGGTATTTACCACCTTTTCAATCATAGCAACAACCCAGGGCACACCCAGAAGGTAGGGTGTCATTATCATCCCATTTCACTGATGAAGAAACCGAGGTGTGGCATCCACAAAATCATTCTCAGTAAGTTGTAAAAACAGGTTCAGGTCACACTCAAAGTCATGCACACATGCTTGTTTACATGGACCTTTCACAACCCATCAGAGAAGCTGTCACTCATGTTTGTTTCCAGTGGGAATAGTATGAAGATTAAGGAGAAGCATCTCAATTCACCTGGGACCACAAAACTAGCAAAAGCTTCAGCCAAAACTCCAAAGCTATGTCTAAATTGTGAGGCCGCAACAGAAAACACCAGTCTTCCCTTCAACTCCATACAAACAACAACTGAATTAAGTTTTCAGGGCCAGGGGAAGGCGAGGCTCTGTGGCTAAAGCAGCTCTCCTATAAGCCTGCATGAAGCCCTGAGTTGGATCCCAGGGGTGGCCTGCCTGTGGAGGACACAGTGTTGATGTACTGCACAGGCACACTGTGATCCCATTTCCAACTGCACCACACCCAGGCATGTGCAGGGCCCACAGCACAAAGGATGTGACCCCTAGTGAGCCCCATAACCAAATGCAAGCACCACCACCAAGTGTGTGTGCAACTACCATCACTGCAACCACAACATCAACAGTGGGAAGGGAAGTGGGGAACAAAACAAGAGCTAAAAATAACTTCTCTGCCCTCACTCTTGGAAGCAGAGTGGTTATCAGCGCAAACAGAGTGGGGCTCCACCGCCTCTCTGAGCATCCTCGGTACCCAACGCTCTGGGAGGAGAGGGTCTTCCAAAAGGGGCCTCCCCTGTACAACATCCTTCCTCTTTTCCCAGGAGCCCTGGCTAGCTGATCTTCAGGCACAGTGAAAGGTTGCTGTCTTTGGCTTGTTCTCCCCAGAGGGTTGGAGGAATGTGGCCTGGGAGTGTGCTCAATACGTTTGTGTTTTTTTTTTTTGTTGCAGTGCTTGTGTTTTGTTAGAGTGAGCTGCCATATTTGGGGAGTTTTCAAAATCATTGCCCACGCACCCAGGGGTGATGATGAGGTTGTCTAAAAATGATGAGGACTTTTTTTTTAATAAAAAATAAATAAAGGTATAAAAAGCACAGGTCATAAAATGAGCAAAACTGACTGGACTAAAGAAACAACTGAAAACAGTTTCCAGAACCTCCAAGAGTATCTCATGCCTAAGGGGAAAATACCAGCACATGTGGACAACATGATAAATAGTAAGTGCTGACTTTGATTTTAAATTTTATCTAGGTGTCTAGAAAGGAAATAAAAACACCCACATATACACAAAGAATAATATCTTACATATAATTAATGTCTTGTTAGGATCAAAACAAGCATGAAAAAAATTAAGTTGCTTTTTTTTTTTTTTTTTTGGCGTCACACCCGGCGATGCACAGGGGTTACTCCTGGTTCTACACTCAGGAATTACTCCTGGCGGTGCTCAGGGGACCATATGGGATGCTGGGATTCGAACCTGGGTCGGCCGCGTGCAAGGCAAACGCCCTACCCGCTGTGCTATCGCTCCAGCTCCGTAAGTTGCTTTTTTTAAAAATTAAAGTTATTTCCTACTATTAAGATGAAAATTTAAAATGACTGTTTAAACAAATACTGGCTAAGGAAAGGAGAAAGCAATATACCCTTAAAGGGAATTCCATTCTTGGGCAGATTTCCTAGTAATCGAGAGTGCTGAACCCCCAAATGAGATTTTGTTCTTGAGTTAATCCTCTAGAACTTCCCCAAAGGAAGGATTTTATATCTGTTTATTGTTTATGATGATGTTCAACAACACCTATGTGTAATTGCCACCCCCAGCCCTATGATTTCTCTATAACTAATACTGTGAGACTTGAATAAACTGCCACTGATTACAAAATAAATAAATAAATAAATAAATAAATAAAAATAAAAATAAAAATTAAAGTTATTTCCATCCAAAAGCACGTGTATGGGGGTTAAAGAGCATGCCTTACAAGTGGCTGACCCCCGTTCAAGCCCCAAGACCACATATGGTCCCTTGAGAATAATTCCTAAGCATCAAGCCAGGAACAACTCTTCAGCAGCACCATGTGTGGCTCACAAATCAAAATAATAAATTGAATAAAAACAAAGAATAGAAATACTTTAAGTTAATTCCTTTTACCCTATCTCATCTAAGAGAGATGATCTTTACTATATCAGAAGGTTTATTCAGCTTAAGGATTCCATCCAAGAAATATCAGGGGTTGGAATTTCCCGATCATCTTCCAACTTCTCTTTCTCCCCCCCATCCACTGCCATAACTTTAGCAGGGACTTGGTCTCTAACGGTGGGTGCTTCACTCAGCATACAAATTTAATCCTAGTCTCCCTGGTCATCTCTGAGAAAACACATAGGCAATTTTCCAAAAGAGAAGAAATCACCAACTGTCGCATGCAGGGCAAGATTCCAATGAACTCGTGACGACAGACATGGAGGAAATAACAAATTAAAGTGCTCAATCATTTCACGAACAGGGCCCAAATTCATAGCTTGACGCAAGTTTTCAATGTGCATTTGTTTCAAGTTTTTTTTAGAGGAAGGTGAAGCTGTGGGCCTTCAGACAGGGAGACAGAGAGGTGATGTGGGGGTGCCACACATTTCCACACCCTTTATGGTATTTCCTGCTAGTCAGCAATAGAGCTGGTCCTGGTCGAGGCCACCGTCTATGGCACAGGGGCTGAGCAGACTCAACAGCAGAGAAGCATTATGGGCAATGGCAGGTCATGACCTTGATGGATAAAGGAAGAAGTAGGTTTCAGACCAATTGGCCTTAACCTCGCTGTGTTTTCAACAACAAAGCAGGTAGGCTATGAGAATTGCCTGCCCACCACTCACATGATTAGTGGAGGGAGGGCCTCTGCCCACTGTGCAACGCTATGACAAGCAGGTGGTCGAATATCAAGTCTTCTGCTAGCTATAGCATCGATAAGACTCCTATCTCAGAGGGAACATTCAGTTCTCTCTATGTGTGTGTGTGTGGTCTGAAAAATCAAACCAAACAGTGTGTGTGTTTGGGGGAAGCAGGGGTTAGAATCCAAACAGCAACCATATCAAATTTGTTTTTAAACTTTGCCAAATGCATGTAACAATCAAACATTTATCTCAGAAAGAATGATTTTGCTTCCAGCCACCAACCAGGATTTTTGTTGTTGCTGTTGTTGTTGTTGTTGTTATTGTGTTTAAGTATAAGAAAAGGTCTCCCAAATTATTAGAAAGATCGTGAGAGTTCCACCATGCTTATTCTTTCTAATCACATACAGAATTTCAAAGCACTTTCTGTAAATTACTCACAGGCAATTGAGTCCTTCAGATTTACCCTGTCGAGTGGCAGTCTGGTTGGGCAATGTTTGTCCTGGAACAGCTGTCAAGATCCTAGCAGGAAAAAAGGAAAAGCCACATGATCTTCAGGGCATAATCCAGTTAAGCTTATTTTCCTGAGATTATATTTGGGCATCATGTTGATGTAAAGAGCAAAACAAGTAGATTTGGCTCAACAGCCAGAAAATGGCTAACCTCACCACTCTCCTTCCTCCCTCCCATCACTTACCTCCAGCCTACACACACACACACACACACACATACACACACACACACACACACACACACACACACACACAAACTATGATTACAGTTTGCCTATCAGTTATTGTTCTGGTGCCTGCTGCAGAAGAAGGGCCAGGGAAAAAAAAAAAAGTAAAGCATATACAGGCCCCATCTGGCTACTGACTTCCTCATCTCTTTTTAAAAAATTTTCCCTCCCACATGACCTGGAGACCTGAGTGACCCGGAACAGATTCCTGGGCTCTGTGCTATCCCCCCTGCTCTAAATTGTGTAGCCAGGAAGCCAGATCCTCTTTAATCTGTTTCCTCAGCAAGACTATGAAGGCCCTTTCTGCTCCTCCATGGACACAAATATCTCTTCAGTCTTTTCTCCTCCAGCAAATCAGAGGAGAAGGCATCATCTGTTCCTTTCAAGCCCTTCATCTTTGCTAGTTTAGCACTAAGCTAAGATCAGTCTCTCAAAAGCAAAATATATGCTGAGTCTCATCGGTGTAAATCTTGAGTCATCATAGTGGATTAGTGGAAAGAATGACAAAAGAAATCAAACATTGGAAATGACAGCAAGCTTCTACTAAGAAATCTTGTTCGACTCTTGTATTGCATCTGATACTGTCTTTGCTCAAGTTTGGTGTTATGTGACCATGAATGAAAAGCAGAATCTTAACCTTCAACTCACTGTTTTTTTTTTTTTAATACACATCTTTCAGTGCATCTTCACCAACTAATTCAACCTACCTTTAACATCCAAGGTACTTCCGTGCCCTCTGTAGATCTGTTTTTAGTAAAAAGTACTCTGATGTGCCAAAATAAAATTTTATATTACCAAAATAAAATATTTGGGCTGGAGTGATAGTACAGCGGGTAGGGCATTTGCCTTGCATGCGGCTGACCCGGGTTTGATTCCCAGAATCCCATATGGTCCCCTGAGTACCGCTAGGGGTAATTCCTGAGTGCAGAGCCAGGAATGACCCCTGTTCATTGCCGGGTGTGACTAAAAAAAAAAAAAGCAGCAAAATAAAATGCTTGGGGGTTGAGGCTTAACCGTAGAACACTTGCCTTGTATGCATGAGGCCCTGTGTTCAGTCCCCAACATCACAAAAAAATCTGAAAAGAGAGACAGTCCCTAGTAACTCAGACCTGTAATCTATAGCTAAGTAGTTCTAGAGATCTTGATTTTTATTTCTTTGGGAATGGTGTATCATGAGTTCGTGGACTATTTCCCTTTTTTTTTCTTTTAAATTTGGGTGGGAGTTGGTGGGTTGGTTGGGATTTTCACTCCTTGCCTCTAGAATATTTTTATTTTCCAAACTGCTTATGGCCAGCATCTACATGATGGGGGGAATGAAAAAAGGGGGGGAGTCGGGTCAGGGATCTGACTCCTTTTGCCTTTGGGCCACAGGGCCCTATCTTGGTGGGGGCATAGCCCTGCTCCTGGCTCTATACTTTCCTGCAAGTGCAGGTGGTGTGGGGAGGGCAGGCTTCCAGTTCAGTGGTATTCGAAAAGGTTACTGCCCTACTGCTACAATGATGATGATCGGCTCCTTTGTGGTCACAAGACCTTCCACTATTGCACTGTTTCTAGGAGAGAAATTTAAAGGAATAACTGAATAGTGCTGCCTTTGCACTTCCCCCAAGGAAGTCTGGATGACACTTGGTACTGTGTGTAAAGTGTCAATCATTATCGCTTCCTCCAAGACCAACACTTTCTTGCCCTGAAGGAGCCAGTGTGCAGGGGCTGTAGCGGAAACAGCACATTTCTACAGGGACAGCCAGACAATAATCAGCTTTAAGGCCAGAGACTAGAGCGTGTCAACAGCTCTAATTTTCACATTGTTTTCCCAAGGGCCAAAGAAACCCCAACATCAGAGGAACACCCCACCCGTCACTCCTGGCCCTGTCTGCTCCCCAGGCCAGCGCAGGAAGAAACCTGGCAGTGGAGAGGTGAGTCTGCTACTGGCTGAAGGGTTTTCACCTCCAGAGAAGATGAAGTAACACCCACAAAATCAGCATTTGCACACTTGCGGGGGGGGGGGGGGGGGCGCTGATTACCCACCACACCCACACCCACTTCCAAGCAGGGCAGCCATCAGGGCAGCCAACGGAGAAATTTCAGAGCAATTTCGGCAGAGGCACCTGGGGCATAGCTGCAGCTCACCTCCAGGCTCTGCCGGGCACCAATGATGCTCTCGCAGCACCAAAGTGGCCCCAAACAGCACACAACCAGGGACCACCGCAGAAAGAGGCGTTCCCCTCCCCCACCCCACAGTAGCAAGCGGTCTCCCAAGATCCAGCTAGTCCTTCCACCATCCGAGCCTCCTCCCACCTTGAATCTTCCAAACCGATGGAGCGGGGTTGCGCTCTGTCCAGGACCCGCGCTCAGTTCCCACCCCCAGCCGTGGCTTTAAGGCCCAAGAGTGAATGGTGGGGTGGGAATCCGCAGGGAGCAAGGAGGAAGCTATTGGGGGCTGTGTGGGAGGTGTCAGCCTGGTCCGCGCCCGCCCCCCAACCCCAAAACATGTTGGGGCTCCGCCACCTCCCGGACAGGATTGCGTCCGCGTGTCTTTCTGGCCAGTGCCAGACACCAATTGGGTTTCTGTGTGTGTGTGTGTGTGTGTGTGTGTGTGTGTGTGTGTGTGTGTGTGTGTGTCCGACCCCCACGAAACCCGGTAATTGTGTCCTGACAGACGTAATGGAGGGTTATTAAGCAGAACAAAGTCGGTCGGACTCGTAGCGTTAGTTCAAGGGAAATATTTCGGTGTCGCATCGAAATTGCTGCGCATGTAAACCAATTTCCCCGACAGAAGGGTAAACACAGGCTCGTTTGAAGCGTGAGACGAAAACAGATGGGAGATCGCAAACAGCTCCTCAAAATACAACAGACTTCGGGGCCAATTACACGTGGTTTTAGCGCCGAATGGCAGAGGAAATGGTTTTCTTGGCTGCTCAATGTCACGGAAGTCATCTGAGGGCGAAACTTGCTAAGATTAATCTACGCTGGAGCCACTTGTGAGAAAGCAGAACCACCCTTCCCCCGCGGGCTCCCGGGCCCCTTTGTGAAAGACCGACCCCTCGGGGTTCCCGGGCCTGCGACGTCCGAAGCCTCCGCCCCGCGGTGACTGCGGGAAACCGGGATGGGGAAAGGACCCTCGCGCGGACGCGCGGCCTGGAACGTGCACGGAGCGCGCGGGATCTTCTGCCGGCCGCCCCGCAGAACTGGACAAGGGGAGAACTGGACAAGTTGCGCCCCCAGAGCGTCTGCGGGGCTTCCTACCTGCGCCGGGAGATGCGCCTCCCTTATCCAGCACCTTTGCCTCGGGCTCCTGCGGAGCGAGGCGGTCGAGCCCGGGGCTGCCCTGCGTGCACGCATAAATAGCACGAAACCGGCCCCCGGGGTCGGGGTGGGGGTGTCCCAGGGATGCGGCTGAAATCAGAAACAAAGATCTGAAAATAAGAATAAGGGCGCAAGGGGCCTAGCGGATAGGGCGTTTGTCTTGCAAAGAAAACGACCTGAGTTTGATCTCCATCCCAGAGGGGTCCCCCCACCCACCCACCCACGCACCACCTGGCGTAATTCCAGAGTGCAGAGCCTGGAGTAACCCCTGAGAATCGCCGTGTGACCCAAAAAAAACCAAAAAAATAAAAGGAAGAAGGAGAAGGAGAAGAAGGGCGCAAGGGCTCCGAGGCCCGGCCCCAGGGTGGGGCTCGCACCGGGCCCCTCGCTGTGCTCCGAGCCGGCTCGGCGCCTCGGCCGGACGTGCAGCGGGGCGAGGAGACCAAAGGGAAGGCCGAGAGGGGTGCGGTGGGGGCTCTGCACCCCAACGCCGGGGGCTTGTGTGCTGGAGGCCTCCATGCCCGCGGCCCTGGCTAATCCCAGGGCGCCGACGGGCGGGCGGGCGATGCCGAGAGGCCGCGGCGGGACGCCGGCTCCCCACCTCGGCCGGACGTGGCGGTGGGTTCCAGAGCCGCGGGGTTCCCGGGCCGTCGGGCTGCGCCGCCCTGCGCCCGGGAGCCGCGTGCAGGGTTCAGCCGGGTTTCGGTGGCCCCCTGACCTGACCCGGCGTGCACAAAGGCCTCCTGGGTGCGCCGCCGCGGCCCAGCCCTCCATCCGCTGCCAAATTAATGAGCCCACGTCAGCTTGGGTTTCCAGCTCGGCCCGGGAGCAGCCGGGTGGAAAAGCAGCCCCGCGCCCGCCGCCGCGGAGACCCCCCGCGCGACTGCAGGCGCTGTCTGGAGCCCGCGGCCGCCTGGAAGGGCGGGCGCAGCGCGGGGGAGCTGCAAAGTAGATGCCCGCGCGCGCCCACCCCGGGGAACAATGTGTCCGTGCTGTTTGACGAAGGCCTCACATCCCCCCTACTGCACATTCCTGCAGCTCAGGCCTGGAGTGCTTTGAGAAGGGTCCTTGGGGGTGGCTTGGCGATCCGACTTGGCGGGGCGCTGAGCTCCCAGGCATAGGATGGCTTAAGTTGGAGTTTGCGCTTAGGACCACGATTCAGGACCACTAGTGGTTTGGACCACTCGAGCCTGAGATGTCCCGGCGGGGATGCATCAGTCAGGACCAGGGAAAGATTTGGAGCCGCGAGCACCGATCTGGAGGACCAAGTTTTCACAGTGCAGCGAGGTTCAGAGATGGGAAATCCCAAGAGAAGTCCAAACGGGACTCGATGTTTGTTTTGAAGCGAAGTCGAGCTGCCTGCCAGTTCATCGCGGAGTCTGCAGGCTGGCTCCCCGTTCCAAAAGGCTCTGCTTTCTTTTGCTCTTTTAACAACATTGGGGAATTCGGTTTAAGAAAAATGACTGGACTTGAAGCTGATAAAGCTGAAGGCGTTGATTTATCTTATTCTTTCCAGATTTTTCAAATGTATTAAAAAGAAAGCACTTTGATTTAAAAACACCCAAGAGGTCAGAAGTGCAATGCTCCAAAGAAGCCTTCTTTCCCTGCGGCTTCATTTGCTGCGGAGAACGGAGAAGGTTACGAACTGGGAGGGAATGAACGGTGACTGTTGACTCAGAATCACCTTTCACTCCAGTGCTTTCCTCTGGGGAAAGTGGAGGAGCCTGGTGCTGGCCCCTTCTCTTCCCCGACCTAATGAAGGACAGCACTCACCTCTGTAATACCCCACACTTACTCCCGTCTCCTTTGTCCATTCCTTCATCCTATGGACAGCCAACCCTCAGCTGCCTGTCTGAGCCAACATCTCACTTCGAACTATCAATGAGCTTCAAAGTGCCTTATAATATCACAGCATGCGGAGAGCAAGAAAGAGCACACACACGGAAACTTTAATGTCCTGTATCTAGTAAGGCACTATAATTTGGGTACAAACTATTTCTCAAACAAAAATGGAAAACCCTTGGGTATGAGGAAGATGCAGTTTGTCTCTCCTCCCCCAACCCAGTGTCAGATTAAGAAATGTTAACTGTGTGGATTCTGGAAAACTAATCAGATTCCTACAGCTCTTTAAAAGACTAACTAGAGTGGGAGGGGGTGCCAACTCTACCCTCTTCTTTCATTCTTGCTTCATTCTAAATGATGCAAATTGACTTGTTTTCCTTCCGAATCTGAAAAAAGATGGTACCTTTGAAGGATATAAAATTTTTACTAGAGTAGTAAAATGTCAGGGGGAGGCAAACACTTTGGAAGTCAGAAGGTTTTGATTAATAAGAGAGAAGGGTGATAATACAAAGTGAGGGTCCCTAAGGAAACAGGGAGGCATGAGAAAGAGGGGGTGGGGGGAGAAAACTTCAACTACATGATTGCACATCTCTGTGAGCACTGAGGCCTGGCGTGCAAGCACCCCAACCAGATGTGTGACCCCTGGCATGCATAGCTGAAAATGTGCAAGCAGGGCAGAATGTGGCTCAGTGGTAGAGCACTTACCTTACTTATATGAAGAGTTGGGTTCCATCTTCAGCACCATCTGGTCCCCTGAGCACTGCTAGGGGCAACCCTTGTGCACAGAGCCAGAAGTAGCCTTCGAGCACAGTCACAGTTTGTTTTGTGACCCCAAAACAAACAAATAGAAATTAAAATGTGGGAACACCATAGTGAGGCGTATATGAAAACCCTAAGCATCACAACAATAAGAAAAGAGACTGGGGAAGGGAGACTAAAAATCAAGTGCGTCAACTAAAAACATTTCTCAGCATGTGAAAATCTCATTGTTTTCTCTCCATGAATCCTGCATAGGCACTCCTGAATCACTTAACAGATATCCCCATCTTTCTTATTATTTTTGTCTGCCTTGGTTTTATTTTAGGTCTTCCAAGCAGTGTTTAGGAGGCCCAAGGGTCACTTTAATGATACTCAACCAAATGCTCAACTGGACCAAATGGTTTAGACCCAGTGATGTGCTGCTGCTCAGGTCTGGAGGTGCTGCAGCACTGGGAGTCAAACCCATTTCCATACAAATGCCTGGCATCCTCTGCTGACAGCGAGTATCTGCCCAGACTTCATATTACTGTTGTTATTGGTGGGAAGATTAAGGTCACACCTACTGGTACTCAGAGGTTATTCCTGGCTCTGTGCACAGGGCTCACTCCTGGAGGTGCTGAACCACAAGTGGTGCCAAAAATAAGACCATAGTTGGTTTGATGCTTTACTTCTGTACTATCTCTCCGGTCCTTTAGATTATTTTTTATTTTTTAAGGCACCACATAGCAGTTGTTTCTGAGAATCCAAGCCTTCCCCTCGCTCCAGGGATTGGACTTGCTTAATACAAACCAAAAACATTAAATTCCCCACCCCCCTTGCTAATGATTTGCTTAGTTACAGGCATGTCGTACAGTTCATGTCAGTTAAATGTGAGCAAATATCTACTAGCGCTATGGGGAATATTTATTTGTCATCAAAGATGACCAATCTTGGGGCCAGGGCAATAGAACAGTGGGTAGGCCATTTGCCATGCACACAGCCAACCCAGGTTCGAGCCTCGGCATCTCTTTCAGTCCCCTGAGCATCATCGGAGTAATTCCTGCGTGAGTATTCCCTGGGCATCACCGGATGTGAACCCTGCCCCCAAAAAGCAAAAGATGGCCACTGTTGGTGGTGCTCAGGGAACCATATGCAATACCAGGAATTAAACCAGGGTCAGCCTCTGAACTTTTGAGTAAGGGGCTACAATAATACAATAATACAATACTTGTGAGGTTTATGCATTAATTATGCCATTTCATAAATGAAGGGATTTAGGTTCAAATCAGTAGGTGAATGAGCCAGATTGATACCCATCAATTCTGACTCCAAGGGCTGAGTGTTTAATTCTGATTCTATGCTCCAAATTTATCACATGATATTCTGACAGAAAGGTAACAGGCATCTGTGAAAATAGGAGATGAAAAGTGATTTTTTTGTTTGTTTTGTCTTTCTTTGCTTTTTGGGTCACACCCAGAGATGCACAGGGGTTACTCCTGGCTCATGTACTCAGGAATTACTCCTGGCGGTGCTTGGGGGACCATATGAGATGCTGGGAATCGAACCTGGGTTGTCCTCATGCAAGGCAAATGCCCTACCTGCTGTGCTATTGCTCCAGCTCCAGGGAATGGAAAGTGTTTGAAAATAAAATATGCTGAGTTCACATGCACTACATAGTCACTTTTAGGGCTGGAGAGTTAGTACTGGAGTTAAGACTCTTGCCTTGCATGCAGCCATCCCACTCTGAATCCCCAGCATCATATTGGTTCGTTGAGCGCCACCACAAAGCCAGGAATAGACCCTGAGCACCACTGGGTATGTGGCTCCAACCTCTTCCCCGCCCCCATAATAATAATCACTTTTAATTTGTTTAGTTGTCAGTATCATTCATATCTGTCGTAACTAACTTTCAAGACAGCTGCAATGAAGCACACTTCCTGGTATTCATGCTTCTGTGCACTTTGCTCATATAATGAACAGGGCCAATGACCTGTCACTCTTAGTATAACACAAAAGGGACAATGTGTCACATCCAAGGCTCAGACTCCTGCCTTTCTCTGCCAGGAAATGCTCACTGAAGAAGCCCTCAGGAGAGGCCCATGAGCCAAGACGTTGGAAGCTCTTGCCAGTAGCCAAGTGTCCGAGCATAATGAAAGTGAATCCTCCAGCCCTGGTCACCCTTCAGAAAAGTGCCACTGCAGACACCACAGGAAGAACCAGAATGTCAAGCCAGAGCCAGAACCACCCAGCTAAGTGACTCCTGAAGTTTTGACTCACAAAAATGGACATAATAAATGTACTTTGTCTGTGTGCAGTCCCGGGCTGATTTTTATTACACTGATAAATTACTATAAAATACTATCAGGATAAATTACTTACAAGCGCAACTGAATAAATCACCTCTCCCCTGGAAAAGAGACTGAGCAAAAAGGGAAAGTATCTTATCAGGAAAATGCTCAGCAGATAGACTTTACAGGAGTTACACAAGAACAAAGTAAAGAGAGGAGCTTTCAGGACCTCTTGCTCACCGTGTCTTTCTCGTCTCCCTGATTTGGGAGTTTGACTTGGGCAAAAAGACCTTACAATTCAGTACAAAGGAGGAGCCCCCTGCAGCCTCCGGGAACAGATCAATTTACTCCTTCCAAGGCAAGGAACGGGATGCTAGGGCCAAGCAAAGCAGGCGCTCATCCAGCACACTTCCCCCACCGCGTCAGGGTGCTGACCGAGGATGAGCTGGGCCACCCAGAGGCAGGAGATGATCTCGGCCAGCTCCAGGAAGTCAGGGATTTGGTGCTGCTAGAGACGTACTGGGAGCAACTCAGGCACTGGGAGAGGCGAGGAAGCAAGATGCTAAGAGCCCCCCAACCCTCCCAGGCCCTCACTGTGGGCTGGCGTATGAAACCGCGTCAGTATTTCTCCTGGAGATAGATGATATCATGGATCCAATTTGCAATGTGCTGGGGGCAGCCCTGCTGAACTAAGAAGCTGGGCAAAGGTCTGGAGGCTGTCCGTGATGCTCTGCTTTTAGAAGCATCTAGCCACACCTGCTGAGGCTCTACTGCCAGGAGCAGCCCTGTTCCCTGAGGCTCATCAGGAATTTCCAGCAGAGTCCCCCTCAAGCTGAAACTGGACAGAATCTGCATGTCATAACAGGCCCCCACCTCTCCATCACCCCCCACCCTGTCCAGACAACGTGGATCATGGCCGGTTCACTGAAAACAAGTAGAAATCTTTCATCAAGTACAGGACGACCATCCACTTTTCTACCTTACCACTCTACTACCATGTAGATGGCAGGCACTGAGAGTTGAATGCCAAGAAGACCTTGCTGGAGATGGGACAGTCCTTTCAGCTCCAGAATGATGACCTGGACCTCTTTGGGGACCCCAGCGTGGCAGACATTGGGGTCTATAAACGCAACTGGCTGGAGGTTCATAGTTTGCAGTGGGCCTCTCCAGAGCAGTGCCAGATCCTGTCATAAGACCACAGGCAAGGAGAACTCAGCAGGTGTTCTGGGCGTGGCTGAGGGCCTGTGTCTGCTGTCTGTGTTCACACAGCACGAGGAGGAGAGCTACAGCTGCTGTGTGAGGCACCATATGAGCACGGTGCTAAGCCTGTCTCCCACCATCTTCCTCGGGCTAGCACACAAGATCATTAAGTGCAAAAATGATGTGGACTGCGAAGGCACAGGAGGGGTGCTAAAATTATCATCTGAAAAATGAAAATTAGTACTGGAGGCCAGGAGATAACAGAAAGGACTGAGCTCAAGCTGCACAGGCAAGAGCTCCAGGCTCAGCAGTCCAACCCAACTCGCCTCTGAGCTCTGGCAGGTGTAGCAAAAACAAACAAACAGTACAAAATAAAAATGAAAAAAAAAAAGGGCTGGAGAGATAGTACAGCGGATAGGGCATTTGCCTTGTACACAGCCGACCCAGGTTCAATCCCTGGCATCCCATTTGGTCCCCCAAGCACCGCCAAGAGTAATTCCTGAGTGCAGAGCTAGAAGTAACCCCTGAGCATCGCTGGGTCTGGCCCAAAAATCAAAAAAGGGAAAAATTCCCGGAGTCTCTAACTTACAAACATTCCATAAGAGACAGCTGCATCCTAAAGCATCGCTTCCGCTTCCTGCCCTTCCTCCCGCCCCCTCTGGTTCTCAGAACCTCATGCAATTTCTGGTCTTGGATTTTGTCTGAAATTATAAATAGTCATCCATTTTGAGAACACTCATATATTCTGAACAATGAAACTGTTCATGGTGTTTATAGCTTGGGTTTAAACAGGAGACTAATAAAGATTCATTAAATCTGTTTGGGGACTGAAAAAATAGTAGAGGGTAGGACTTCTCCCTTGCACGTGGCTAACTCGGTTCCATCCTTAGCACCCCCATGTGGTCCTCTGAGATCCCTGAGTACGAAGCCAGGAGTAAGCTCTAAAGACTTTCAAAAAAAAAAAAAAAACCACTAATGACAAAAAACACAACAAGATAAAATTTGTTTGATAAGATACTCAAAACCCAATCAGGAAACGTTTCCTGCTTCATATTAAGTATTCAGACACTTGGCAACTCAATGGGGAGGGAGTTAACACTCACAGAGCTAATGTGTTTTTCATAGAACCAATACTGAGGTGGTAAGCGCTGCTTCTGGACAATAATGAATGAGCGAGTGGCTGGCTGAATCTGCTTTTCGTTAGGCGCATGCCCTATAGCATTTGTTTGGGCTTCCTGTTTACTTTGAAAGAGCAAGCAGAATCTCTAGGACTCAGACTGCTGGACCCGAAACCCCAGCTGATGACTCTGGCTGGAGAGGGACAGGGGGAGCAAATGAGGGCTGCACAGCGGCGCCCCCATCTGCGGGAGATGTTGCTACAGGTGGAGGATGTTGCGGTTTCTAACATCTTACATGTGTTCTCTAAACAATACTTCGAGTGTCTTTGTGTTTCTGGCCTATGCGGTTTCCTGTGTTTCCGGAAGCTGGCTCCACGTAGAAAGGCAGCTGCCTGCAAAGTGTTGCTGAAAAGGATGCAGAAAAGCCCACAGGCAGAAGAAAGTGGTACTGGCTGGGAAAGCAGCTCCCCTAGCCAGAGCCCACGCCTTCAGGACTTCTCCAGAAGGTGAAGTGAGCATCCAGTGTTACCTGAGCCGCTTCCCCATGCCCCGAGGAGTCCTCGAGCGCTTGAGCTTTGCAGCGAGCTGTGCAGCGGACCGAGTAACGGAAACCTGAACTAGAAATACGAGAGCAAGCTGGCGGGGGAAGGAAAAGGAAGGTCTGCTCCAGGGAATGTGCTTGCCTGCACTCCACAGCCCAGGCAGGAGCTGTCAAGATGTTTCTGTGGCTCAAGTAATAAATCCAGGCAGCTTGGGTTCTGGGACTGTAATCCTGGGAACAGAGAGAACCTTAGGACACAGTTGGTTGACAAATGGCAGGATGTAGGACCTAGGTCCTAGACAGCCAGGATGTACTTCAAGTCAACGTGGCACTGGAGGGATAGTTCAGGAGCTCGGGGGCATGCCTTGCATGTTACCAACCCAGTTTGACTCCCCAGGCTGAGGGTTTTTTGAGCACCTTCAGTTTTAGCTCTGGAGGCTCCCAAGCACTTCAGGTTAACACACTGAAGGCTACCAGCAGCAAGGGAATAGAATGAAGTGATAAAGGGAGAGGCGGGATTCTTCCCTGAGTTCTAAGATGAGAGCACACACCAGAGGCGTAGGAGATGGCAGGCAACCTGTGATGGGGAAGTGAGCGCAGGCAAAGGTGCCAGTCTCCTTCTACTGTGGCAACTTACAGCCAGCCCTAAGCTCCGTGCACACAGACACACATAGAAAGCTCTCTCTAGGATTTGGAGTGATAGCACAGTGGGTAGGGCATTTGCCTTGCATGCGGCCAAGCCAGGTTCGATTCCCAGCATCCCATATGGTTCCCTGAGCACTGCCAGGAGTAACTCCTGAGTGCAGAGCCAGGAGTAACCCCTGTGCATCGCCAGGTGTGACCCCCCCCCCAAAAAAAAAGCTTTAAAACATTTAGAGGAATGATAATGAATGAGCAGACTCAAGAAAGAGGTGCTTATTTATTCATTTATTTGATGTTTTGATGGGACTGGAAAGATAGTACAGGAGGTAGGGCTCTTGCCACAGCACAGCTAACCCTGATTCAATACCCAACACCCGATATGTTCCCTCCAGCCTCACTAGCAGCGATTCCTGGACACAGAGCCAGGAGTGAGCCATAAGCATCACTGGGTGTGGCGCAAAAACAAACAAACAAAAAATGTTTTAAGAGGCAATTTCACTTACGCCATAGAATCCCCCAAAGGCCTAGAAATTGGAAAGCTTGGTTAGCTGTGGAAATGGAGACAGTGACGGGCTACAATCCAAAGGATGCAGTGGGGGTGGGGGGAAGGGAGGAGGAGCTTGTTCTGGAAGCAGTGAACCCCATACCTCCTCCAGAACACTGCAGGAAAGAGAAGACTGGAAACCTCTGAGTCAAACTAGAAAAAATATACTAAAACCAGGCACTCAATGAAAGCTGGCATGCTGAAACCATGCGTGCACACACGCACACACACACACACACACACACACATACACACACACACATACACACACACACACACACACACACACACACACACACCAGTGTACTCTCCCAGTCTGTAAGAATCTGGCTGCCATAAGAGAAAAGACCTAGAGACTGGCTGACACCAGGAGTTCATTATAAAACAGCCTAGCCACATCTAGCCACATTGTACCATTAGGAAGCTCAGGGTCTGGCAAGCCCAGGTAAAAGAGTAAGCTGCAGAGAAAAGGCAATATAGCACATGACATAACTAAGCAGCCAATAGCCCTATATTTGTTTACTTTCAAGGTTGAGGGAGAGATGAGTCACGTGTGGCAGTGCTCAGGGTTTATTTTTGGCTTTGTGCTCAAGGGTGATCCCTGGCAAGTTCAGGGACCATATGTGCATATGTAGTTCCAGAGATCAATTAAGGGTCAGCCACATGGAAGGCAAACCCTTATGCCCTCTCTTTCTCTGTCTTCTCTATCAGTAACTTTTTTTTATACATATAATTTGGGCCACACGTAGATAGTCTCAAGACGTACTCCTGAGTCTGTATTCAGGGATTACTCCTGGCAGAGCTCAGGGGAACATATGTGGTGCCCAGAGATCACTCCTAAGTCAGCTATGTGCAAGGCAAGCATTTACCTGCTGTACTATCCCTCCAGCCCTCCACAACATTTTAAATGGTCACCAAATGGTAGCATAACTATGGGTTTTATTAAAGCATGCAGAACTATTTGGGAGCACAGATTTGGCAGGTGATGACTTGTGTGAATATGGAGAGTAGGAGGGGATGAAAGAGTGTTAAATTCTTATCTCTCATCGTAACCAGTCAATAGATAAGGCTTAAAAAGGGAAAAAGTTTAAGAAGCAGCTATAGAAGAAATATATGACTTTCAGACACACAGGCAAGAAGCAGATACCTCTTTGAAAAGTGAAGAAGGTTTACCTTCAAAAGGCAGACCCTGGGGAGGCGGGGGATGGATGCCCACTTTGCCCTTTCATTTGTGTGCTCTTGTGCCTTTGATAATAGAAAATAAAAGTGAAGCACAAGCTCAGAGCAGTGCCACTGTCAAGGCACAGAGGCTTGGCAGACACTGTCGGCTGCTTTCAAGTTCCACAGAAGATGGTAGCACTGTAGTACTCTCGTCCCATTGTTCATCGATTTGCTTGAGCGGGCACCAGTAACATCTCCATTGTGAGACTTGTTACTGTTTTGGCATATCAAATACACCACGGGTAGCTTGCCAGGCTCTGCCGTGCAGGCGGGATACTCTCAGTAGCTTGCCGGGCTCTCCGAGAGAAACGGAGGAATCGAACCCAGGTTGGCCGCATGCAAGGCAAACACCCTACCCACTGTGCTATCACTCCAGTCCAATAGAAGATGGTAGCTCCTCCATAGCTACGCCCCAGGAACTGAGCCTTTCCCCGGAGATGGAAGTTGGGCACTCCTGAGAGGAGCCCCATTTTGAAAGAGGATTTGAAGTACATGGAGACAGGTTGGGGATTGTTTTCCTTGCAAAAAAGAGGATTTACAGAGAAGGTATCACAGAGAACCAGGAGAAAAGCTTTCCTTTAGGAAAGAGATTTTTGTGGTTTTTTTCCCCCCAGTTTGAGGTTATTTGGATTTGGGTTTTTTGTTTTGTTTTGGGGGGAAGCTGGGGGGGGGTCGGGTTTGTTTGTTTTTGTCTTTTGGTATTTCAGTTTTGGGTCATACCTGGTGATATTCAGGGCTTACTCCTGGTTCTGTGCTCAGGGATCACTCCTGGTGAGCTTGGGGGACATATGAGGTGCTAGGGATCAAAGTCAGGTCAGCAGTGTGCAAGGCAAATGTACTACCCACTGCATTATCACTCTGTCCTTAAAAGATATATTTTAGGGGCTGGAGCGATAGCACAGCGGGTAGGGCGTTTGCCTTGCACACGGCCGACCCAGGTTCAAATCCCAGCATCCCATATGGTCCCCTGAGCACCGCCAGGAGTAATTTCTGAGTGCAGAGCCAGGAGTAACCCCTGTGCATCGCCAGGTGTGACCCAAAAAGCAAAAAAGAAAAAGATTTATTTTATTTTATTTTATTATTTTATTGAATCATCATGAGCATTACAAAGCTGATCATGATTTGGTTTCAGTCATAAAATGTTCTAACACCCATCCCTCCACCAGTGTAATTTCCTAGCAACTAATGTTCCCAGTTTCCCTCCAGCCATCCTCCCTCCCCCCTGAAACTATCCGCTCTTGCCTGCCACTTTGGCAGGCACCTCTCTTCTCTCTCTCTCTCTCTCTCTCTCTCTCTCTCTCTCTCTCTCTCTTGCTCGCTCGCTCTCGTTCTCCAGGCATTATGGTTTGCAATACAGATGCTGAAAGGTTATCATGTATATCCCTTTATTGGCTTTCAACACTCAGTTCTTGTCCAGAGTGAGTGATCATTTCCAACTAATGTTGTCTATCTTAACTACCCTCCACCCACCCACCCACACACCCTTGTGGTAATTCCCAGCCATTGACCAGTCCTCCTGCCCCATTTTCCCTGGCCTTGGATAATAGTTTCAATTTTTTTTGTATCCCACAAATAAATGCAGTCATTCTTAAAAATGTATTTTTAAAGGGAAACTTCATAGCTAAACTTAATTCCATCCTGCAAACAAATTTGGAAATCTAGTCATCTCCACAAACTTTTCCTGATGCCAGCTTTGTGTAAGACATTTTATGTGTCTCAACTGATGAGGGGGCTCCAAAGATGAACCAAGAGGCCAAAGAGAGCACTCAAAGGACTGAGTGCATGCTGTGACAGTGAGTGTTCTGGGTTTGATCCCTGGCACTGCGTGGTCCCTAAGCAGTACCCAGAGCAACTCCTTAGCGGTGCTAGGATCAGTCACGTGCCAAAGGAACCTGACCTGCTGTACTATCTCTCCAGCCCTCTATAATATTTTATAGCTGTGTGCAAAGCATGAGCCTTACCCTGTACTATTACTCTAGCCTGATCCTTTGGCATTTAAACTGATGTCCACAGAAGTATTCCACTTTTATGTTAAAATGAGTTCACATTCTTATTTTTTCAAGCAGGTAGTTAGGTAGAGAGAATGATATCTGAAGTGTAAGTCAGACATGTGTCAGGAAACCTTAAACTCCAGATTCTCTAGTTCACTGTTCAAACTCGTTCTGTGAAAGGGCACGACACTGTGGTCTGCCCCGGAATCAGCATGTAAACCAGACTCTCACGTGTTTATCTTTCGGAGAGACTCCTTGGACTTTGTCCCCTCCTGGGCAGGTAGTACAAAGTGAAAGAATCCCAGCCATTAGTCTACAGAAGGAGACAAGACACCAAAAGCATAAACTCCAGCTGGCATTTCCAGTGATAGCTCTTCTTGTGCCGGGAAATGAGGACTCCCATGGGTGTGCAGAGGGGTCTGCTTCCAGCCCTCATTGAGTTCTGTCAGGGAGGACTATTCTCATTTAAGGCCATCAGCACAGGCAGGATGTCACCCCCGAATCCAAGTCATAAATGAAATGTTCCTACGTTGGCAGGCTTGGCAGCTCAGACTGAGACCTCGAACTTCCAGGCCATGAGCTATATTGCTCTTTCACACTTTCACACTGCTCTGTGCGGTGTTTAAATGTGGGATGCTCTATTCTTAATTCCAAAAAATAATGAGTCTAGATTTCTCAAAGTCTGACAAGTTATTTACATGTTGAATCAGAAATCAAGGCTAGGTACTAGGAATTATTGGAGGTAGGGCCAAAGAGAGGAGCTCAAAAGGATGAGGACATGGTCTGCATGCAGGAGGCCAAGTTTGATCCCCAGCACCACATGGTTCCTCAGGAGCAGCTCCTGAGCACAGAGCTAGGAGTACACCCGAAGCACTAGCAGGCTTGGCCCCCAAAGTAAATAAAACAAAGTCACAAATGATAGGAAGTAAGAAATGTAAGGAAAGTTTGTTCATGCTTGTCTACAAGTATTGCAGCATTCATTTCTTTTGTTTGTTTATTTGTTTGTTTGCTTGCTTTTTCGGTCACACCTGGCGATGCACATGGGTTACTCCTGGCTCTGCACTCAGGAATTACTCCTGGTAGTGCACGGGGGACCATATGGGATACTGGGAATCAAACCCAGGTCAGCCAAGTGCAAGGCAAATGCCCTACCCGCTGTGCTATTGCTCTAGCCCCTCATTTCTACTTTTAAACTCCTTAAATCTCCAGTCTCTAACTTCATTTTGTTCTTTTGTCTGAGAGAAGGTTTTGTGCTTCTCACTCCCAGAACATTTCAGAAGGAGTAGGAGCATTGTTTTTGCAGGATTTCTCCCCAGGTGGTTGTGAAAATGAACTGGTTCCTTCTCCCCTCAGAGCTGATGACTTAGGGGAACTCGCTTGGCAAGGAACGCTTACGTGGAATATTCTGCTGACGTGTGGTACAATCTGATGTTAAAGTTTAACAGCCACCAGAAAAGGGAGAGTTTTATTGAGTGTTAACAGCAGTCCCGTGGGGTTGTATTCTCAGAAAGAATTTTTCAAAAACACATAGTCGGAAGCTCACAGGAAGTACTTTAGCTGGAACCACTTGGACAGGAAACAGATGAGAAACCCTGGAGGAGTGGTCTAGAGTGGCTCCTCCCAGGCTGCACAAGGAAAAGCTCCTGCATGGTAGCAGCTAGAGGGTGAACCAATTTGCATCCTGGGATGTGGGAAGTTGTCACAACGGAGTTTCTTCTCTTTTCCTTTTTCTTGTTTTTGTTTGTGGGCCACACCTTACGGTGCTCAAGGCTTCCTCCTGGGCCTGTGCTCAGAGATCACTTCTGGCAGGGTTCAGGGGACCCATAAGCGGTGTCTGGGATTAAACCTGAGTCCACAGCATGCAAGGCAAGCACTTTACCTGTTGTTTTATCTCACTGGCCCCACAAAGTGTGCCTTAGTGACACCCCCTGAGGGCATAACCTTGGTCTGAAGAATCAGATAAGACAGAGACTTTCCTGTCCCATTTCAAATGTAAACGAGTTTATCCAGACTAGAAGCAACTTCCCCTGACAAAATCCCTACTTCTCTTTCTAGTCGGCCTTCTGTTTGTGCAGACATGCATTCATCCACTCAGCAAGCACACAGGAAGTGTGTGTGGTGTTTCAGATACCCTTCCAGGGACAGTGGGGCTCAGAACAGGCTCACCCATGCTGTCATGGCACTCTGATTGCCAGTGTATGAATGCAGAAGAAGTCAGAGATGGGACCAGAGAGATAATACAGCAGGTAAGGCGTTAGTAGCAGACAAGGTTATATCCCGGGTACTGTTTATGGTTCCCTGGGCGTTGCTCATGGCTCCCTGATTACCACCAGGAATGATCCATGAGCACAGAGCCAGGAGTAAGCCCTGGGCAAAAGAAAGAATGAGAGAGAGAGAGAGAGAGAGAGAGAGAGAGAGAGAGAGAGAGAGAGAGAGAGAGAGGAAACTAAGAACACTGATAGAAAAGGATGACAGTCCTAGAAAATGAGAGAACATGTAAACCCTTCCCCCTCACCCCCCACCAAAGCAACCAAAATCAACATTTTCAGAATATTACAGGCTGGAAAGATAGTACAGCCTTGCACAACTAACCCAGGTTCAATCCCTGGCACCACATACATTCCCACGAGCACCACCAAGAGTGATCCCTGACCAGAAGCAAGCCCTGAGTACAGCAGGGTATGACCCAAAATCAGAACAAAACAAAATATTGCAGGACCTGAACCAACTGCCTCTCAATGTCCCAAGCCAGGAACCCAGGAATCCCGGAAAAGCCCGAGCTAGACTACAACGCTCCTGCCCGCCCTGTGTCTTTACAACCTACTCAGCTCCCTCCCATCCCATAGTACAGATCCTTGAGCATCTCGAAAAGTTATAACTGTTTCACTACGATATCAATGAGCCACACATTCACTCTTGCAACACTGATGTAGAAGGCTCTGACATAGTCCAAACACTAAAGAAAGCTTGGGAATGCAGAACAAAAGAATACCAGAAATGGCCCTTCACCTCCCAGAGATTAAGAATATACTGCTTCTGGGCCTGAGGGTAGGTCGGGGATAGAGTGCATGGAGGTCATGAGTTCGATCCCTAGAACCACTCCACATGTCAAGTGTGGTCCTGGTGATGCTGACGTTTGGAATTTCCTGCATCAAACCGACATGTGACTTTTGGTGAGCATTGCAACCAACTGTGTGTAGCTACAGCTCATAGAAACAACAAAGGGAAGAAAAGGGAGATTAAAAATAATTTAGAGTGGCCAGAGCGATAGTGCAGAGGGAAGGGCATTTGCTTTGCATGCGGCCAACCCAGGTTCAATCCCTAGCATCCCATGTGGTTCCCCAAGCACTGCCAGGAGTCATTTATGAGTGCAGAGCCAAGAGTAATCCTTGAGCATAGCTGGGTGTGGTCCAAAAATTAAAAAGTTAAAAAAATTAAATAATTCAGAGGAGAATTATTTAATTCTGGGCCACATCCAAAAATACTCACAGGCTACATCCAGCTAAGCACTTAGGGGTCACACTTGGTGCTGTTTGGAGAATTAATATAGTGCCTGGGATCAAACTTGGCTCAGCTGCTCACAAGGCAAGTGCATTAACCCCTATACTATCTCTCCAACCATAAAAAAAAATTATGTCAGCAATCTATCTGGATATATAATTAGTAGGAAACAACAAATTCCTTTCTACACTTCCCCATTGGATCACTTTTGATGCAGTTGTTACAATTCCAGACATAAGTCAGCTGCAGACATATGTCATGGGGACATAAGTCTGCAGCTGAATCTCAAGAAGACAATGTTCATGAAAAACGAACTAGTCCCTGACATTCCATTTGCTCTCAATGGAATGAACATCTCTGAATGCAGCAGCTATGTGTACCTGGGTCGAGGACTCAACATGATGAATGACTTGTCGCCAGAACTGCGTAGGAGGAAGAAAGCAGTGTGGACAGCCTTCAAGAGTGTCGGAGAAGTTGTTAAGAGGACAAAGAACCTCTGGCTCTGAGCACATCTTTTCAACTCCACCGTTCTTCCTGCACTAACACTGCCTCAGAGACCTGAGCCCTACGAAAACAGGATGAGAACGCTATTCTCCCAAAGAGGAATCAAAAGAGCTGTGCTTTCGATTACTGACACCCACTCAAGCAAATCGATGAGCAACAGGATGTCAAGTGATACAAGTGATATAGGGGCACTCCCTTACCAACACAGCTCAGTCCAGCTCAGCACAGTGATGCCAACTTGATGCCATGGTACCTGAGAGTGATCAGGACTATATCTGCCGGTGCTCAGGGGCCATATGGTACCAGGAGTGAGTCTCAGGACTCCTCATATGCTGGGTGTGTAAACTACTACTTATACTACCTTTCTGGCTTGCTTGTGGCTTGTGGAAATGATCGTGGAAAGTGACTTCCAGTCCAGCTTCATCCAACCTGTGAAAGTCAATCAATAACTTTCTCTTCACCTTTCTGGATGCTTCCCAGTGGGGTTCCTAAGCAAAGAGGTCGTGTCAGGGATGAAGGGAGGAAGATTATACAGGAATGGAGGCTCTCAGTCACATGGGCTCTCACTCCAAGAAATGCCTCTAGCCACTGCTGAATCCCAAATGTGTCAATAGCTCTTGCCCCTCATGTGCCTCAGTTCCCCCAGAGAGATCAGCCAGTTAACTACATTGAACTATTTCCTAATTTAAGGGGCAGTGTTGTGTGTTCTTATGGGAAAGGATGCTGACTCTTCTTGCTTTTTAGACCTGCAACAGTTCTACCTAAACTATTATCCATAGTATTACAGGATACCAGATTCATTATCACTGGGGTCCAGGCAGCATTTTTTTTCTGATTGATGCATTTAATAGTAGATGGGGTTGCAATCATGGACCCAGGCTCATGAAATTCTCATTCAATTCACTTTCCCTGCTCCCCATTCTCTAAAGCAGCTAGCCTGGTGCCAGTAGAGGAATAAAAATCTCAAATTGGTGCCAAGTGGGTGACATTACCATACAAGGCTAGGGTAATACTCTCCAGGAGAGTTTATATCCTAAATAAATGCCTAATTCATGATGATTTCTCTCCTACAGTTAGAATTCAGGGATCTGGATATAAAGGAGTAGAAACATGAAGAGAACTTCTTCTGATTAGGGATTATGCAGCAGAGTTTTTGCTCCCATTCCTGCAATTGGGCCCTGCTTGTTAAAAATTTTGGGGTAGGGGTAGGGATGTTGGTCCATGGTAGAGAGCATCTTTACCCTCAGTTTGACCCCCAGGACCCCCCTCTAAAAAATTCTAAAGGAATGAGAGGAGGAAAATGCATCAACCAAAGAACACAACAATAAATCCACTGAACCAGCTATAAAAACTGACATGGAAAAAAAAAACTGTCATGAGGTGAGGGTGGGGGATGGGGGCAGACAATACAGGGGCTAAGGCATGTACCTTGTATGTGGTTGACAACAGTTTGATTCCCAGCACTGCATATGGTCCCCTGATCACCAGGAGTGATCCCTGAGCACAAAGCCAGAAATAAGCCCCGAATATTGCTAGGTGTGGCCCATAAACCAAAACCAACAACGAACTGTGCTTCATTATCAATGAGACAACAGCCTTGCTGCAGAAAACATATGCAGGGCTAGGGATTGAAAACGGGCCTGCTGCAAGACAAGAACCTTATGTATCTACTATCTCTTTGACCCCCTTTAGTTTTGTTAGTTTTTCTTTCGAGGGGCCACATGCAGCGGTGTTCAGAGTCTACTCTTGGCTCTGTGCTCAGGAACCACTCCTGGTGGGGCTCAGGAGTTCATCTGTTGATCAAAGCTGGTCAAATATGTGCAAGGCAAGTACCTGACTCCTGTACTATCTCCCCAAGCCCCCAGACTCTGTTATAGTTCTTATCTGGATATGGAATAGGTAGGAGCAGTGGTTGGCAGGGGTCGACTGTGGTAGCTTTGTAATGTTCAACATAATTGATTTCTTTGTGAGGGCCCAGGATGCTCCCAACTGGTATTTAGGAGGCCACAGGCCTCCTTCAGGAACTATTGCCTATCGTTTGTGTTGGAGATCAAACTCTGATCAGTCACATGTTAATCAAGTGTCTTAACCTCTTTACTCTGTCCAGCCCAAGCTTTTCTTGACTGAAACCCTGATGGATAACAAGGTAGAAGAACAGAACTGTTTATTCCCCTGCATCCCAAAGGTGAACCGTCCAGATGAATACTCCCTGTGGATGTTCAGGAACTCAGTTGCCTGCTTTGCACTGAGGACCATAGTCTTGCAGGATAGTGTCTTCACCCACCTGGTCAAAACTGAGTCTCCACGCCCAAATTCTAGCCAGCAAGGAGGGACAGCAGGTGTAGAGGAAGGATGCTAAATATCTAAGCCTAGAATCATCACTTCCTTCCTGTTCTGTAGTGAAAACTACCACATGGCTTCCTCCAACTCTAAGGAAGACTGAGAATTTTTTCCCACTGAGGCAGTAATATGTGTGCCCTGAAAGAAAGGAAGAAATGTTTCCATGAATATCTGGCTCTTTCTACCTTATATATAAAACTAAGACTAGTTTTATCTATTATAAATTACTTATATATAACTGTAGCACTGTAGCACTGTCATCCCATTGTTCATCGATTTGCTCGAGCAGGCACCAGTAAAATCTCCACTGTGAGACTTGTTGTTACTGTTTTTGGCATATTGAATATGCCACAAGTATCTTGTCAGGCTCTTCCATGCAGGCAGGATGCTCTTGGTAGCTTGCTGGGCTCTCTGAGAGGGACAAAGGAATCGAACCCAGGTCAGCCGTGTGCAAGGCAAATGCCCTACCCGCTGTGCTATCGCTCCAGCCCTTATATATAACTATATATAATATTATCTATGCTAACATGTTATATAGTAGTGTAACTGTATTACATTGTATGTCATAATAAATATTTTTTTTTTGCTTTTTGGGTCACACCCAGCGATGCTCAGGGCTTACTCCTGGCTTTGCACTCAGGAATTACTCCTGGCAGTGCTTGGTGGACCATATGGGATGCCAGGGATTGAACCCGGGTCGGCCACATGCAAGGCAAACGCCCTACCCGCTGTGCTATCACTCCGGCCCCAATAAATAATATTTTATATAATAAATTATGTTTTTATTTTGGTTTGCAAGACACACCCAATAATGTTCAGGGTTTACTCCTGGCTTTGTGCTCAGGGATCACTCTTTTTTTTTTTTTTTTTTTTTTTTTTTTTTTTTTCTTTTTGGGTCACACCCAGCGATGCTCAGGGGTTACTCCTGGCTTTGCACTCAGGAATTACTCCTGGCAGTGCTTGGGGGACCATATGGGATGCCGGAGATCGAACCCGGGTCGGCCGCGTGCAAGGCAAACGCCCTACCCGCTGTGCTATCGCTCCGGCCCTCAGGGATCACTCTTGACAGTGCTCAAGAGTGGAATTAGGGTCTGCTGCATGCAAGGCTAGTGCCTTAATCCCTTACTATCTCACCAGCCCTGATAATCACATTTTTATATAAAGTATTCACATAACCTCAACAATACATCATAACATATTACATATTTAATACACTGTGCATTATATTATACAGAATATATATATAATATATGGTGCATATATATGTATTATGTTAATCTACGCGTGTCTTTTTTTTTTTTTTTTTGCTTTTTGGGTCACACCCGGCCATGCACAAGGATTACTCCTGGCTCTGCACTCAGGAATTACCCCTGGCGGTGCTCAGGGGACCATATGGGGTGCTGGGAATCGAACCCGGGTCGGCCGAGTGCAAGGCAAACGCCCTCCCCCCTGTGCTATCACTCCAGCCCCATCTATGCATGTCTTATACAACAAAAATTATAATAGATAATGCTATATACTGTGATTCTAATCTCTAAGTCTGAAAAACAGCATGAAAGAACCACTCAAAAGGAAGTGAGTTTCTCTGTAAACCAAAGCCAGGAGCAGCCCCAGTGCAATGAAGAATTGAATTGAATGCTTCCAGATTTAAGATTTTTTTGTGCCAATAAATAAATAAATAAACTACTACTGTATCAACAAACCCCAGGAACTCTCCCAACTAAAAATCATAATTGATTACAAGCTGTTGCCTGCAGTATCGAGTTACATTTTGCCTTACCAACTAAATGCCTCAGTAGTTTAAATGATTTTGTTTGAGATTCACATGGATTAAATAGCCTAGAACACATCCACCCTAGACTTCATCTAAGAGAGGAGATTTGGTTCAAATGTTGCTTCTCAGCATGTCAGGAAATGTTTTCTTCAATTAAGTAATCTTATTTTAGAGCTAACTCTGTGCCAAGAAAATAAACAATATATCTTTCATGAACACATCCACTCTGTTGTATAAAAACTTTTATTTTCTGGGAGGCTGCTTTTGGAATTTGTACATATAAGAGATCAGAGCTGGAAAAATCCTGTTTTCTTTAGCATTTACTGGCTTGGGGAACTATAGGAAAGCCATGTGACGTGGGATAATGACAGAGCTCTATGAACAAGTGAATACAAAGATCAACAGAGAATCTTTCTGCCCTAAAAGTAGGCCACAGCTTTACAGAAACACAGTATGAAGGGAGATGGAAAGTTTCAACCCTGAGTTGCATAAAAATTAGTTGTAAGAGAATCTGTGGCGAATCAGGCAAAACCCTGCCGATTCATACATTTGTCTGTAAAAGGTCGTATCATAGGAAGGAGATCAATAAGAACTCCTATTTTGAGAGAGGTCTGTTCTCCCCGCAACCTTCCCAGAGGTGCCTCTTCACAGAAGTCTGGAGCTGGAGTTTTGTCCTTCTGCTTAGTGTCCTACTGTTCCCAGCACCCTCTGTTAGGTCCCAGCAATACCACGTGCCCCCTCCGAAAACCTGCAATGCTGCTTCTCCATGTTCGGCATATGCTCTTTCCTGCCACCAAAACTCCTCATTGTCCTTCAAGACCCAACTCCAACTTCACCTCTTCTAGGAAGCCCAGTTAACTACTTCGTCCTAGTTATTATTTTTTTACTAGTTATTTTTCCTGCTAGTGAGCTTCTTAAACACAAAGTATTTTATTGATATTGTTTCTCCTACTTTCCCGTGGCCAAAAATAAATCCAGACTCATGCCAAGCACATGATATACATCTGTAAAATAACGAGCAAATGTTAAGTCTGAAAAGAGGGATAATGGATCTGGGGATGGCTCAGGCCATGACCAGCAAAAGGCATGTACAGGTAAGTGTGAGGTTGTCCATTTAATCCCTGATGCCACTCCCATGCACTGAGGATGTTCCCAGGATATCTGCTGACTGGGACCCCTAATACACGACAATGTGCGATCTCCAGGGCACCAGACTCAGATGTAGTCAAGCACCACAATTACAATCTGTGACCCACAGTGAGCACCTCAACTAAAGATGTGTGAGCATAGTGACCAGGAAGTATGTCCCCTTTTGAGCACATGTGTGAGCAGGTTCCCCAGCAAGCAGGTGTAAACAGAGTATACACAAGTATCACAACTAAATGTGTGGACCTGTGTGGATACCACAACTAAAAGTTTTGCAAGTCTTGGCAAATGTGAGTGCCATGGTTATCCCAACATCACAAAGGGAATGTAAGAGAAATAAGACTCAATGGTGGGCCTTAGAGGCAGGGGAAGAGTGGGAAAGGGGGGGTATACCCGGGATATTGGTGGTGGGGAATGTGCACTGGTGGAGGGATGGGTGTTTGATCATTGTGAGATTGTAACCCAAACATGAAAGCTTGTAACTATCTCACGGAGATTCAATAAAATTTTTAAAATGTAAAAAAAAAAAACTCAATGGTGGGATGAGGGGATTCATTTACCAGTGAGTCAATAGTGGCTCCCTTTTGGGACATAATAAATAAGGGCCAGTCCCAGAATTCATAGGGGAAAAGGTGATGAGAAATTCCTTTGTGATCTTTTACATTAATCCCTTGATCTGTACCAGGCCTACCAAAACCAGTAGTTGTCAAAGAGCTATGTTTAGAACTTCTTTGGTTGCCCATGGGATGAACTACTGAACAAGAAGAAGTGACATGGCTGACTCCCCACCCTTAAGGCGATGTGGTACAGTTCCTTTAGGGATGTTTAACAGGGCAAGCACTAGGTTTTTTTTTTTTTAAAAAAAAGGCAGGGGCCGGAGCGATAGCACAGTGGGTAGGGCGTTTGCCTTGCATGCGGCTGACCTGGGTTCAATCCCCGGCATCCCATATGGTCCCCCAAGCACTGCCAGGAGTAATTCCTGAGTGCAAAGCCAGGAGTAAGCCCTGAGCATCGCTGGGTGTGACCCAAAAAGCAAAAAAAAAGCAAAGAAGACTTTCCTAGACCTAAAGTGTTCTGTTTGTTTTTTTTTTTGTTTTGCTTTTTGGGTCACACCTGGCGATGCACAGGGGTTACTCCTGGCTCTGCACTCAGGAATTTCTCCTGGGGGTGCTTGGGGGACCATATGGGATGCTGGGAATCGAACCCGGTTGGCCGCGTGCAAGGCAAATGCCCTACCCACTGTACTATTGCTCCAGCCCTAGACCTAAAGTGTTCTGATTTCTACAGAAGTCAGAGTTGGCTGGGGCCAGGGAGATGGGGAGATGGTTCAGAGGGCTACAGTGCCAGCTTTGCATAGGAGAGTCCTGGATTGATCCCAGACACTGAATGGTCCCCTAGCACTGCTGGGTGTGGCTAAAAAAATGAGTTGGCTTTGCTCAGTCTAGCTTTCATGATATGATTTGGAATTTAGACAGGATCATAGTGCAAAGCCTGGTTTTGAGTCATAGCAAACTCCTCGGACTCATAAATGCTGTTCCATCATTCTCAACTATTGCTCCATCAGTCTTCCCCAGAGACTGTTCCAGATGATGAGCTAAGAATTCTGTTTGGGCAGCCAGAAAACTAATTCTTGGTTCTTCCACTACTTATACAACCTCTTACCAAAACAGACTCTTTTTGTTTGTTTGCTTTTGGCTTTTGGGGGCACACCTGGCGATGCGCAGGGGTTAGTCCTGGCGCTGCACTCAGGAATTACTCCTGGCGGTGCTCCGGGAACCATATGGGATGCTGGGAATTGAACCCGGGTCGGCCACGTGCAAGGCAAACACCCTACCTGCTGTGCTATTGCTCCAGCCCCCCTGCCACCCAGATCAGACTCTTACTTAACTCTCAGAAATTCTTATCCTTTAGTAAAGACAACAATATCCCTCCAAATTATTATATCATGATGTGCTAAATTCCACAAAGTCTTTCTTAAAGTAAGAGGCACCTTGGGTAGAGAGCAATAGTACAGAAGGCAAGGCACTTGCTTCACATGTGGCAGATTTGGGTTTGATCCCAGCATCCCATATGAGCCCCAAGCCTCACCAAGAGTGATCCAGTGAGTACAGAGCCAGGAGTAAACCCTGAAAACCACTGGGTGCACTGTATATGGCCCAAAACACACACAAAAAAATAGAAATAATAATAGAGTAAGAAGCACCAACCAGAGCCAGAGAGATAGCACAGCAGATAAGGGGCTTGTCCTGCATGCGACCAACCTGGGTTCAATCCTTGGCTCTGAATATGGCCCCTGGCCCCTGCCAGGAATGATCCCTGAGCACAGAGCCAAGTGTACACTCTGAACACAGCTGGGTGTGGCCCAAACACCAAAAAACCTAAAAGAAGGAAAAAAGTTAGAAGCACTGTACCAACAAACAGCTTATCTCCATTGCATCCTGTGGCTACTCTGCCTTTCACAAATACACTGTTCACAAGTCTTTCGACCTTTGAGGCATGTCCCCCTCATTAAATTCTCCTTCTTGACAAATACCACCCTTGATGTCCTATGGATGTCGAGTATCCCCGCAGTGGATCGATAAAAGGAGACCTTCTCCTGTGTGTTCCTCCAAATCTGTGACTCTAACCCTCAGCAGGGAGAGCAGGCCTGTCTAGATCAGACAGGCTACATGCTAACTGATCTGGACTCAAGATCGTTGACTTGGGAAACAAGAAGACTGAGAAACTATCCTACACAGGGACCACAGCCAAATCCTGGCAGCTGAAGGCGATGTGATTATGGAGCTGGAGCTTGAAACAGTTCCCCAAAGAGTAAAGCATCCTTAGCAGCAACCCACCAGCGTTGGTTTCTTCGTTTTAACAAAATATACTTAGAAATGCAAGCTATTAAAAGTGGAGGATCTAAGAGATCTGTGTAGGAACCATCTGTGATTTTTTTTCAACTTTCTGTATCTCTAAATCTATCTATCCCCAAGTTAAAAATATAGTGAACAAAGCTCTACTTTCCCTTCAACTTTCACCACCCAGTTGTCACCTCCCTTGTAACTTCTTACTAAACCTCCCTTTCAGCTGTTGCCTTTCCTTCTAAACCACCCTAACCCTTTGCTGGATTCTTGCATGACATTCTACATGATATAATCATGTGTGTTCTGTTCCCACACACATATTGATATGCAAGCCACTTGAAGGTTTTTCTTTTTTTTTTTTTTAAATCTCTTGGACCTAGTAGAGTTCCTAACACATGATAAATACTAATGTGTTTATGAATTGGGGTATGGATGGATTAGAGCAGCTTCAAAGTATAGAGGTACTGCAACTTGCTTGTTCATCTTGTCTGGATTCAACTGGATAATGCATTCTCACGCGCCCCGCCCCCCGCCCGAGAGAATTTATTCTGTAGCCTCAGATCATGTCTGTTACTCAAAGCATGACTATATATTTTCAAAGAACCTTCCATTTTAAACTATTTAGGAGTCACAATGTATTTATCTTCATACACTCCCCTCATTTGAAATGTTTTTGTGTATAAGTTAGTGGCACAAACTCTGCATACCACAGGAGATTTGAAAAGGGCCTAATTAAAGACACGGAACTATGCTCACCTTATCTGGGACTTAAATCCACTGAAATGAGTGAGCTTGTGGGCTTGTGGAGGAAGAAGCAAAGGATTTTTTATAGCTGCGGCTTTGAGGGAATTTCAGGCATCCATACACAAGGCTTAATGAGAAAAATGGACTAAAATTCAGGAATAAATAAGATCATTGTAAGTCAAATCACCTGTATCACTTGTCATCTCATTGCTCATCAATTTGCTCGAGTGGGTGCCAGTAACATCTCCATCCAACCCTGTTGCGTGCTAGTGTAGCCCAAAGGCGTCTGCTCACTTCAGGAATACTAAGAGCATCAAACCGAAAGCCAAATAGGATGTGAAAATTAAGAAAGAAAATTAGGGGGGAAAGGAGAGTACAACTCTGAACTGCTACACCAAGGCTAAGGGAGAGACCAGCAGGAAGGGAAGGAGGTAGAGGGGACTGTGAGAAATAGAAGAAATGTCTAATGGCCTTCTGTCTAAAATGCAGAGCTGGAGGCATGATTTTGCATGGAGATTTTGCATGACTACTTCTAGAAGTCAGCCCAAGAAGTGGAGAAGGGAAACTAGGAAGCTTGGGTCTGTTCCCTGTGTCCACCTTGGAGAGAATTCAAGTTTCAGTGTAACCTGTAGTTATCGGAATGCACACTGTGTGAGAATTTTGGACAGTTAATGGTAGTTTAGCACACTTGTCTCTGCATTCTCCCTGCCCTTAGCGATTTTTGCTCCTCTGGGAAATTTCCTGGAGGAAGCTGATTTCATACTAGTTAATTTATCACTTATGTCATCTCCAACCTTTTCCTCTGAGCAGTTCATCCAAACACGGTCAGAAGAAGGAGTTCACGAGACCAGAGAGATAGTACAGTGGGTAGGGCATTTCCCTTGCACACAACCAACCCCAGTTCTATTCCCGGCACCCCATATGGTCACTTGATCTCACCAGGAGTGCTCCCTGAGTGCAGAGCCAGGGTAAGCCCAGAGCGCTACTGGCTATGGTCTCAAAATAAAAATAACTAAATAAACAAGAAGAAAAAGGAGGTAGAAGAAGAGGAAGAGGAAAGGGAGGAAGAGGAAGAGGGAGGACGAGTGGGGGAGAAGCAGGTTTTTGTTGTTATTGTTGTTGTTCTTGTTGTTGCCTTTTGGGTCACACCCGGCAGTGCAGAGGTCACTCCTGGCTCTGCAGTCAGGATTCACCCCTGGCAGTGCTCAGGGGACCATATGGGATGCTGGGAATCGAACCCGGGTTGGCTGCATGCAAGGCAAATGCCCTACCCGCTGTGCTATTGCTCCAGCCCCAAGAAGCAGGTCTCTGAAGTCACACTCAGTGAAGTAGAGCTCTCCAGAGAAAGCGGGTCGGATCCCCTCCTACATAGTGATAGCCAGCTTGTTTCTAAGGTGGATGGCCCAGTGGCTCGGGGCCTTTGGCTCTCTCCTGCTGTCTCCTGAGCTCTCTGCTGTTGTGATCACTATGTGGAGGCCTTTGAGAAAGGTGCTTTGAATGAATCCTCCATCAAACCCAAGCTAGCTGCAAGGGGCATCCCTAGAGACACACATGGGCCTCTGTGAGACACCAGATGGAGATAATGCTACAGGGCTCCCACACTTTGCAGAGCCCCACCTGCTCTCCCCACATCCCCTGATCCCACACAGCACATGATTCTCAGTCAGTCTGTGTGTTTTGTGTGCTGTTGTTTGCAGAGAGGGGTGCCAGAGAATTGGGCAAAGACAATTAGTCATTTTATGCTTTTTTTTAATTGAATTACCGTGAGATACAGTTACAAAGCTTTCATGTTTGAGTTTCAGCCATACAATGATCGAACAGCCATCCCTCCATTTTCCACCACCAGTATCCTCAGTATCCCTCCCCCCTTCCTCCCCTCCCCCTGCCTCTATGGCAATTTCCCCCATACTCTCTCTCTACTGTTGGGCATTATAGTTTGCATTACAGATAGTGAGAGGCTATCATGTTTGGTCCTTTATCTACTTTCAGCACACATATTCCATCCCGAAAGATCCCTCCAACTATCACTAACTTAGTGAGCCCTTTTCTATTCTAGCTGCCTTCTCCCCCAGCTCATAAGGCAGGTTTCCAACCATGGAGCAATATTCCTGGCCCTTGTTTCTACTGTTCTTGGGTGTCAGTCTCATTTTATTTTATATTCCACAAATGAGTGCAGTCATTCTAGGTCTGTCCCTCTCTTTCTGACTCATTTCACTTAGCATGATACTCTCCATGACCATCCACTTATAAGCGCATTTCGTGTCTTCATGTTTCCTAACAACTGTATAGTATTCCATTGTGTAGATGTACAAAGTTTCTTTAACCCATCATCTGTTCTTAGGTACTTGGGTTGTTTCCAGATTCTGGCTATTGTGAACAGTGCTGCAATGAACATATAGATAACACACAGATGTCATTTCTACTGTGCTTTTTTTTGCATCCTTGGGCTATATTCCCAGAATGTGGTATTGCTGAATCATATGGAAGCTCAATTTATACTTTTTTTAGGAATGTCCATATTGCTTTCCAAAAAGGCTGGACCAGTCGACATTCCCACTAACATCGAAAGAGAGTCCCTTTCTCCCCACATCCACCCCAGCACTGGTTGCTCTTGTTCTTTTTGATGTTGGCCAGTCTCTGTGGTATGAGATGATATCTCATTGTTGTTTTGATTTGCGTCTCCCTGATGATTAGCAATGTAGAGCATTTTTTCATGCACCCATTTATATTTCTTTTTTGAGGAAACTCCTGTTCATTTCTTCTCCCCATTTTTTGATGGGGTTGGAGGCTTTCTCCTGTACAATTCTACTGGTGTCTTGTATATCCTGGATATTAACCCTTTATCAGGCAAGTATTGAGCAAATATTCTTTCCCATTCTGTGGGCTCTCTCTGTATTTCGATTGTTTCCGTTGAGATGCAGAAGCTTCTTAGTTTGTAGTCCCATTTGTTTATTTTTTGTTTCCACTTGCTTAGTCAGTGGTGTTTCATCCTTAAAGATGATTTTAGCTTCAATGTCATGGAAGGTTCTGCCTACAATTTCCTCCAAGTACCTTATGGATTCAGGTCTTTAATTGAGGTCTTTAATCCACTTTGATCTGACTTTTGTGCCTGGTGTTAGACAGAGGTCGGAGTTTGCGTGTTTCCCCGTAATCTCTCTGGCCCGCGGAGAGACAACAGTGGAAAGCGCTCCTAATTGAGTGGGTTTCGTGAGCGGTCCCAACCTGAGAATAAAACTGGTGAGGTTAGAAAGAAGGAGGCTCAAGACAACATAAGCTGATCAAGAGCATGTTTATTACCAGTTATGCTGGTTTTATACCTTTCTTAGCAGGGGGTTGGTACATGAGTTGTCAATCATCAGGGAAGTGTCTTCTCAGACCAAATAAGGAAAAGTTCGGGGTGTTCTTTGGTGGGCTACAATATTCTCTAAGAGTCGGTTGAGAAATAGTGGGGAGGGGGAAAGAGCGGACACGTAAACAAGGGTTTATCTGGCAGGAACATCTGTCAGGAACATACAAGGTTTCGTAAGCTAGGGTATGGCTTTTACTGTAGAGGAAGGTATTGGGCCCTTAGGGTCTCGTGGTTAATTGTCCTGGGCTACTTTTACTTCTTGAGTTTAGCTATTTCCTTTGTCACAAGGGCACCTGTGCCTCAGGTTATGCAAACGCTGGTAATGGAATTTTCCGGTTTGTATAGAGTAAAGGTTGAAGGACTCCCTTTTGTTCAGGGTCCTAAACAGTCCCCAACAGGAGTTCATTTCTTTTTGCAGGTAGCTGTCCAGTTTTCACAGCACCACTTGTTAAAGAGATTTTCCTTGTTCCACTTCACATTTCTTGCTCCTTTATCAAAGATTAAGTGATCATATATTTGAGAGTCTATGACAGAATATGCAACTCTGTTCCATTGGCCTGCGTGTCTGTTTCTAGCCCAATATTATGCTGTTTTAATTATTGCTGCTTTGTAGTACGGTTTGAAGTTGGGGAAGGTAATGCCACCTCTCTTCTTTTTCCCAAGGATTGCTTTAGCTATTCATGGGGGTTTATTGTTCCATATGAATTTCAGGAGCATTTTCTTTGAAGAATATCATGAGTATCCTTATAGGGACTGTGTTAAATCTGTATAGTGCTTTGGGGAGTGTAGGATAACATTGGGTTTGTCCTTTCAGCCTTGCCACAGGGAACTTAGTTTACCTTAGAGCAATGGCCTTTCTGTATGGACACAGGAAGACAGCTAATATTATGCTTTGTAACTTGGGAGCTGATTGACTCCAATAATATTTATTCCTGGGCATCTGCTTTCTCGACTCAGTTGCCCTTAGTTCCTAGCACCCCAAAATCAGGGTCCAAAAGAGGGACAGAATGGACCCAGGGCAAGCCGTGAGCTACCTTGGCATCGAAATGGGCCAGGCCAAAGCGCCACAATACTCAGCTATAAGTTGAGAACATGGTCATAGACAAATGCTGTCATGATCCAAAAGTAACGATGAGACTAGGACCCTGCTGGGGTTGGAAGACTAACCTGGCCTGAGGACTGGTTATATAGTGAATATTCTCAGGAAGAACCAAACTTTAAGTCTGATATATCTCTTACTATGCTCATACAGAATGACATTGCTAGAAATATTAGAAGTAGATTTACTACAACTACTTAAGTGGATTACTAGCTGAGGAAAGAAGAAAGGGACACACCATGACACACCCTTGTTTGGACCCCACCCTTGAGCAGATCTCTAGAGTAATCTCCTTAGATGAGATTTTGTTAATCTCCTTAAGAAATGGTCTTATCCTTCTTTGTTGATTTGTTAATGTTCAACCCACCTTTGTGTTACCACCCTATGCAGTTGCTATATAAACTAAGACTGTAACAGAAGTAGAGGGAAGACACAGAAGTGAAGGAGACAGTAGAGATGGAAGAGGAGACAGAGCAGAGACAGAAGAAGAGGCAGCAGAACACAAACAGAGGGAGCAAGACACAGCAAGAAGACACAGAAGCGAGGGAGAAAGACAGAGGCAAGACAGAAGCAGCAGAAGAAGACACAAAAGCAAGAGAGAAGACACAGAAGCAGAGACAGAGAGAGGTTGGAAGAGACCAGAGGAGAGACTACAGAAACAGAGACAGAGAGACAGATAGAAGAGAGCACAGCGGCACACACAGAAGCAGAGCACAAGGAGGAGCCATCCCAATCCGGTCCATATACAGCGGCTCAAGAGCACCAAATTCGAGCGAGCAGCATGCACGAGAGAACCGAGCCGAGAGCCCGCAGACAACACAACACAACACACATCTCATCTCCTCCTCCCACGCGCACGCGCCTTTGTAATTTTTTACAGGGGAGTATTGCCACTTTGATGATGTTAATCCTCCCAATCCATAAGCAGGGGATATATCCATTTCCTAGTGTTCTCTCTTATTTCTTGAAGTAGTGACAACCAGTCATTTTAACTCCATAATAAAGAGGTCGCCAGTCGGATAGATAATGGAAGGACTCAGGGGTGGGGAAAGTAATGCTTAAAAGAGGAGCACAGGACTGGAGTGATAGTACAAGCGGATAGGGTGTTTACCTTGCACGCGGCCAACCCGGGTTTGATTCCACGTATCCCATATGGTCCCCAAGCACCACCAGGAGTAATTCCTAAGTGCACAGCCAGGAGTAACTCCTGAGCATCGCTGAGTGTGACCCCCCCCCAAAAAAAAAGAAAAACAAACAAACAAAAGAGGAGCACAGGTGTGGCAACATCTCTGCCCCAGTGCTCACATTGCCCAGGCAATTAGTGGCTGCCACCCATGAGGCCAGAAAACAGAGAGAAGCCAAAGGGACAAAGTTGATGGGGCTACGGCCTTCAGAGGTGGCACGAGATCCAGCAACAGACTGTGGAATAATATTCATGCCCCAGCCAGGGGGACACAGTTTACAGGGGTCCAGCCAAGACCTCAGACTCATAACCTGGATGGAGTACAGCAGGAACATGGCCAGGACAGGTCTCCAGACAATGGAGAGGACAGAGAAGGGACAGGACACGTGATATTATGCAATAGATAAGAGAGAATGGGGGGGGGGGAGACAGAGAGAGAGAGAGAGAGAGAGAGAGAGACCTGGACATCGGGGAGAAACCTAGAACCACTTAAACTACAAGAAACACTAACCTCATACACACCAGGACTTTTAATGCCAGTCTTTCATATATCACTCAAGGACCCCCAGACTCAGCAACTGAACCGGTTTCATGGTGACACTGTGACCTCAGGCCATTTAGTCTCCAGACCCCAGTTTCCTCAGCTACATAAAAAAGGGGAGTAGAGAAGCGAGGGAGGGTCCTTCCGCTCCAAGAGGCTACGATGTCAAAATCTTGCCAAGATAAATCTCTGACGCTTGTTTTCTCCTGTTTTCCAAAACACCCTCCTCTCTATTTGACCTGCACATGGAAAGCATCTGACGCCTCACCCTTCCACTCCCTCACCAGACATTTGAGAAAAATCCTGAACATTTCTTTTATGAAACAGCATGAACCATATTTTCTACTTGACTCCCAGTAAAATCCCTGCTGCCTCTTCACATTGTAGAAAGCACTACAGGGAAAGAGACCTCATCTTCTTTAGATTCCTTCAGGCCATAATCAAACTTGGTTTCCTCAGTTTATCTCTTAGCCTGTGTTGGCGCCAGGTTCTCTACACGAATTCACACCGAGAAAATTTAAAGTAGGATGTTTCCTTGTGAGGAAGAAAAAAAAAACCAGCATGTATTTTGAGAATTCCTTTGCCTCATCTGGCCCCACAGAATTCCAATTGCCAACCTCTGGGCAAGATTGCAAACCTACGTTTTTAGTTCCATAGATGCTGTGTATCAGCAGAAAGCTGTGAGAAGCTGGTGGGGAGATAGTGGTTTAAAGCAGACCTTTTGCACTGCTCAAAGGAGGAAATTAAAACTTAATGGTTGAATTGAGCTTGCTTCATCTGGAAACCACTGGGAGAACATCTTTGGAGAACCACAGGCCATCACAAGGATGAGGGAGATTTTCCAGTTTAGTGAGAAGACTCCCAAGCTGGTTTTCTCTGAGTGTGGGAAGCCTCCTGCAGTGGCCCAGCTATTCTGATGCCCACTGGGGCTGCCTGACCCCTGTGGGTGGGATCCATCGTCATTCTCTTCCTGACCATGCGTGCAGGACAGTGCATTACTAAAATCAGTCTGATTTGTTTCTTTGATTTTTTTTGGTGTTTGGGCTTTTTTTTTCCTGACTTTTTGTGATGCTCGGGGTTTACCCCTGGCTCTGCACTCAGGAATTTCTCCTGGCAGTGTTCAGGGGAGTAAGAGGATGCCAGGGATCAAACTCGGGTTAGCCACATGCAAGGCAAAAGCTCTACCCACTTTACTGTCGCTCTGGTCCAGCATATGGTTCTGGTTTTATTGGATTGATAATAGGATACACAAGCTGGCAATCACTGTCCCCTCAACCCCACTCCCCAAGAGCAGTGCTGTTGCTCGAGCCTCTGTTTAGACTCACCCATCACCTGGCTGTTTGGGTCTGAAGGCAATGAGTGTGGGCCAAGATCCCTGACTTCAGAGGAACCAAAAGGCTGATGCTGAAAGGAGGAAGATTACTATGGAACCCAATATTTGTTTAGAAGAGGATTGAGAAATCAGTGGAAGGGCTTCCTTATTTGTATCCCAGTCATAAGCAGTGCTTTCTTCCTTTCTGATTCTTGAAATGTTTTCTTTGGCACATTTATGATGCATGAAGAAGCATCTTTTTTAATAGGAAGGTGGAAAGTATTTCTCTCTGAGTGAATTCACTGCATCGTTTGATCCAAAGAAGCTGAGTTTTGCTTCTGGCTTCATGTCAGGCAAGTCACTTCTGCTATCTGGATATTCTGAACATTATTTTCTTTCTTTTTCTTTTTTTAACCACAAATTTATTTATTTATTTTTCATAGTTACAAAACTTTCATGTTTGAGTTTCAGTCATATAATGACCTGAACATTCTTTTCTAAACACTAAAAATGTCTAAAATGGAGTCAGAGAGATTGTACAGTGGGTGAGGTGCTTATCTTGCATACAGCTGACCCAGGTTTGATCCCCAGCAACCCATATGGTCCCCCAAGTCTTTTCTGATTCCTGACTGATTCCTGAGCATAACGAGGTATGGCCCCAAAACAAAACATCTTTTTTAAAAAAAATTATCTGTACGTCTTCAAAGATCATACAGAGGTTAAGGCATTAGTCTTGAACCCAGCGGGCCCAGTTCAACCCCCAGCACCACATAGCATTGCAAGACATGTTCCTCGAGGGCAGAGCAAGGAGTCAGCTGTGCACACAGTGGGGTAATGCCCAAAAATAAAAAGCAAATGAAAAAATCTGCACAAGTGTCTACACCATTTACAGCTCTCTGAGAAAAATAGGAACATAGGGCTTAAAGTTTTGCTGTTGTTATTGGGGTTTGTTTTTGTTTTGTTCTTGGGCCAAACTAGAGGTGCTCAGGGCTTACTCCTGGCTGTGTGCAAGGCTCACTCCTGGAGGAACTCAGAGGGGGCCATATGGAGTGCCAGGGATCGAACCCAGGTCAGCTGTGTGCAAGCTTACAACTTTTAAAAACTGAAACTGTCAAGAAAAAACCTGAGAAGCTGGAGAGATAGTACAGCAGGCCAACCGGGGTTCCATGTGTGGCACCCCAAATGGTTCCCCAGTCCTACCAGGAGCAGTAACTGAGCTCAGAGCCGGGACTAAGCCCTGAACACCCCTGAGTATGGTCCCAGAAAAAACCCAAACAAATAAAAAGAGGGGTCTGGACAAGCTCAGTGGCAGAGTGCATGCCCTGCAGGTTTGCGGTCCAGAGCTCCAGCCCTAGAGCCATCCCTGTGGAGAGGACAAACCCAGTGGGATCCCCAGCACTGTGATCTAAGTGTGTGATCTCTGGCAAACTGCTTCCCATGCAAGCACAACAACCACCAGTGTGCATGTGACCTTTGACCATCACAATAAGAGAAAAGGCAATGGAAAGGGGAATATGCCATATAAGCATATACATTTTATTCATCTATGTATGTATTTCTAGAGGACCATGGCAGAGCATTATACCAAATGCTAACTCAGGCAGGCTGAAAGCTGGTCCTGATTTCTTCTGCATAGCCCCAAACTTCTCTAATATCAAGGATTTTCTTTTCACCTCTACAGGTATAGTCTTCACAGGAATACACACACACAAAAATAAAACTAGAGTTGAATTTTTTTCACAAAGTCTCACTATTACTTTTCATGTCTCAGGTTATTCTCCGAGATGCAGTTTCTTCTTTCCTGTCTAAAACATCCAAGTGACCTTGCTCTGGGCCTTTTCTAAATCGCCATATGTTACATAATTGTGCCCAGAGGAATTACTTCCAGAGTGGCCTAAACACAAAAGGAAAACACACAGCCAACTTTTTCTTTCAGGCAGTGCAAACATTTCCTTAAACCTGAGTGTCTCCAGAGAAAAATTGACAGAGTAAACCTTTCACCCAGAGCGTCCACGCTGTGGAGGGCTTGTACTGAATCCTCCTTGCATTTTTACATCCCTGATTTATCTACTGTTTTGCCAATAAAAGCAGTCATGTTCTTTGATTTAGGCTTTTTTTTTTACAATGGAAAAGTGCCCAGAGAAAATGACCTGGCTGAGTGTTTTATTGATGGGGAAAGAACTGCTATGGCTGCAAAGTCCATGTTCTGTGCCCTTCACGCTAGTGACCCACCACCAGGTAGCATCAGGAAAGCAATGTGACTAACAAACGGCCAAGGAGTGCCTTTGCAGAAGTCAGGTTCAGAAAAGTGCCCGACTAAGAACACCAAGAGCTTTTCCAGCATAGGGAAGTTATATTACTAAAATCACTCCTACAATTTAACAAATTTTGTATTTTGTATTGCAAAATAATAAAGCAACTGTATCACTGTATCACTGTCATCTCATTGTTCATTGATTTGCTCAAGCGGGCACCAGTAACGTCTCCATTGTGAGACTTGTTGTTACTGTTTTTGGCATATTGAATACGCCACAGGTAGCTTGCCAGGCTCTGTCGTGCGAGCGGGATACTCTCGGTAGCTTGCCAGGCTCTCCGAGAGGGGTGGAGGAATCAAACCCCAGTTGGTCATGTGCAAGGCCAACGCCCTACCCAATTCACTATCGCTCCAGCCCAATGAAGCAACTACAAACACACACACACACACACACACACACACACACACAACCAAACCCACAATGTATTCTCCTAAATCCTCTCCTCTGGAAAAAAAAAAGTTTGCCCACTTGCATGAGTTTTTCTACCAGGTTATGTCACTGAAGTTTCATTCTGAGAGATAAACTTCCTGTACAAAATGTCACCATGTGGGCCAGAGCAATAGTGCAGCAGGTAGGGCGCTTTGCCTTGCTCAAGGCTGACCTGGATTCAATCCCACCACCACATAAGGCTCCCCGAGCTCCACCAGGAGTGATCCCTGAGTGCAGAGCCAAGAATAAGCCCTGAGCACTGCCTGATGTGTCCCCAAACAAAACAGAACAAAGCAACAGAATATGATGACTTCATATCAATGAGTAAGGAGAGTTCATTTCCAAAATAGAAAGCATTTCTGTATTGTCCCCCTTTGCTTTTTCGTGTTGCTGTTGTTGGAATGACAGGTGTGTGGGTACACACTCTTAACTGTGTTGCTGACACATTTGGGGTTGTGGTGCTTGCGGGGGGCAGCACATCTGGTCACAGTGCTGGCACTCAACAGCAGTGCTGACCAGAGGTGGTCCTCATTTAGTAGCACTCATGCATATTCCGATGTCATGCTTCTTGAGTCATTTCCTAGCCACAGTGCTCCTATATCTTCATTGCTTGGGTGTAAGGTGGGGGCTGGGGCGTAGTACCTAAATAGCATAGGTAGCAGAGTCACCTGGAGACCTTTGTGGCTCATGGAGGGGCATTGATGACCAAACTCATGACCCCACATTCTCAAGATCACCTGTTAGTCCGTGTATCACCATCCAGGCCCGGATTTATTCCTGAAGCTAATTTATAGACTTGCACAAGGGTACAGTGATTTCATATCTATTTAAAACAGACAACTCAACATCAAAGTAAATTTGTTTTCTATTATAAAAGCTTACAACATGGGACTGGGTGATAGTACAGCAAGAAGGGCATTTCCTTGCATATGGCTGACCCGGGTTTGATCTCCCACATGTCATATGGTTCCTCGAGCATCACCAAGAGTAATTCTTAAGTGCAGTCAGGAGTAACCCCTGAGCATTGCTGGATGTGACCCAAAAACAAAAAGCAAAAACAAAAAAAGTTTAAAACACTATAATAAAAAAGTAAAGTGCCATACTCTTCTTTAATTTGATAAAAAAAAAAATCCAAAGTCTAGGGTAGGAGAGAAGGTACAAGGGTTAAGGCATTTGTTTTGCATGTGGATGACCCTGTTTTGCTCCCTACCATCTCAGATGGTCTCTGGAGCCTTGCCAGGAGTAAGCCCTGAGCAGTACCAAATATGATCCAACACTCCCCCACCAAAAATCAAAAGTTCATTTGTCTCAAGGGATCAGAGCAGTAGTACAGCAGATAGGACATTTGCCTTGTGCACAACTGACCTGGGTTCAATTCCCAGCACCCCATCTAGTCCCCTGAGCACCACTAGATGTTGTTCCCCCAAACAATACATTTTTTAAAAAAGAAGGACAGGAGTGCTTAATTCAACCTCATTACTCCCATAAACACATGGCACCTTTTCTGTGATTAAATGAAATCAAACAAAAAGATCTATGTGTGGTGCTCCTGAGAAATCAAAAGCTCCAGAAAACCCCATTCAGCCATCCACCCCATAGGCTCTCAAAAGTGCCCATTTACCCCAATTCAATGGTAGGAAAAATGCAAATTCTTGTGTCTTGTTTCAGAGCTGCTCAGGACTGCAGATGGAAGAGATTAGGAAACTGCTTGTTATTTTAATTTTTAATTAATTAATTAATTAGGTTTGGGGGCCACAACTCAGCAGTGCTCAGGGAAATACTCCTGGCTCTGTGCTCAGTGATCACTTCTGGTGGTTCTGAGTGACTGTAGGTGGTATTGGGATTTGAACCAACGTTGGTCACATGCAAGGTAAATTCCTAACCCCTGTATTATCTCTTCAGCCAGAACCTGCATTATAAACGAGCTTCCTGGGTTTTCTGCAACTAAACACTGAGAATCAGTGATCTGTGATGTCAGTAAGTCGACCTAACATTCCCCAGGGTGCTTCTTAATTTCATTTCTTTTCCCTCTCTTTTCAAGCAAAACTGAGAACAGCTGGTTAACAACTTTTTAAAACTATTTGAACATCATTATAAAGATACTCTTCATTCCTCTTTACCCTGCAGACCAAGTAATCTAAATTCAGATCATATTAATTCCTTAGTTTTGATAGAATGTACTTTCTAATCATTAAATCATGTACAAATTCTGGTCAAATTCTTTTCATCTCCTGAATTATAGATGATTCCCTTGGGCCATGGAAGGAACTGCACCACTCTTACTTACTTTGGGTTAGAAAACTCTTAAGCAGGGATGGAGCGATAAATCTCAATGGACATGTTTTTCATGCAGAAGGCTCAGGTTCAATTCCCTGTACTCAAGGTCCCCCAAGCACCACGAGGAGTGATCTTGAGCACAGAGTCAGGAGTAGTCACTGAGCACTGCTGGGTGTGGCCCAAAAATAAGAAAGAGGTAAGGGGAGAGAGAGAGAGAGAGAGAGAGGGGGGGGGCCTAGAAAGGTCATACTGAAGTCATGCTAATCAAGGTGATTTTTAGTTATGACAACAGGTCCTGGGGTCTGTCCTGTGGTCCTGAGTCTTTCCTAACTTCTCCTTCCTTTCTGTCAGCCCTTTGTGTGAACTTTCATCAATGAGGAAACAAATCTATCAGTGCCTAAGTGTTTTGTGCCCTGAACCTAAGGGGTAGGGGTAGAGGGAAGGGGAACAGTCAGACAATGCCAAAGTGAGGATACTGGAGCACAGGAATGTCATGAGTCGCTTTTCAACTGAAGTTTCTGCAAGTTTCTGCAAGTTGCTCAATAACTTTCCTTCTGAGCCTCTCACAAATGATGCTTAATGAGGGCCAGACACAATATTTGGTTCCATTAGGGTCAGAGGCTTTGAAACCTGGTGCCGCTGCTCCTCACCTTGGATTTTCTTTTCTGAAAATGAAATTCAGCCACTCGTTCACTAACACCTTCATCAGAAATCAGCCAACAACTCCTTGGTACCCACATCTACATGGATGGGGAAGTGGGAGAGGCACCCATTACCACATGCACATGTAAGAGAATTTCCCAGTAGGATGGGATTCTGATGAGTTACCGAAGAAAAGGAAGTGATAGAAAACCACGAACCACATTCACTAATGAGGAGAAATGATTCAAAATTTTTTGAGTGTGTTTGCAAACAGTAATGAGTGAGATAGATAGATAGATAGATAGATAGATAGATAGATAGATAGAGAGAGAGAGAGAGAGAGAGAGGCGGGGAGAGGGAGAGGGAGAAAGAGAGGGAGAGGGAAGGGAGAGGGAGAGAGCCAAGTCAGATTCCCTAAATAGTGTCAGGCACCAATTTCCTATTCCCTATTCAAGAGATTATGGTAAGATTTTGGTCTTTGTTTATTTTTCCATCTGACTAGAAAAATTACCAGCTTTAATGATTTATTAAGCATCACTGTGAGTTTTCTCAATTAAGAATTGCTTAAGAAATTAGGTAACACAATCAGCCTTTGAGGAGTTTACATATTTATCTGGAAAAGAGGACACTTGTATTACTAGAGACTGCGAATGAGAATTAAAGTTAAGCTTAAGGTTCCCAATAAAGAGGGAAGGAAGAGGCAACAGGAAATAACAGAAGGGCAGCGGTGAAGGGATAAGGGCTCTTTGGTAGAGGCAGGTTGCAGGAAAAGGCGAGAGAAGCTGGAAATGAGCAAGTCACAGTTAAAGATCTGACCCAAAAGGTTTGCTCTTCACCTCCACCTGGATTCCACTTGCCATTGCCATGCCCGGCTCCCCAGAGTTCCCAGTTAGCCCCTCAGTTGTTTAGCCTGCGTACAGGTGAGCCCCTTTTCTTTGTACCCCCTTATGCAGCCAAGGCATTCAAATATGACTTAGCGAAGAACCACCAGAGAATTAAAAGGAAATACAGGACTGGAGTGATAGCACAGCGGATAGGGCGTTTTCCTTGCATGCGGCCGACCTGGGTTTAATTCCCAGCATCCCATATGGTCCCCCAAGCAACCCCAGGAGAAATTCCTGAGTGCAGAGCCAGAAGTAACCCCTGAGCACCGCCGGGTATGACCCAAAAAGCAAAAAAAAAATAAAAGAAATACAACAGAATCATCATCAGGTTTTCAAGACATGGAGAGAATTCTGAGTCAATGCTGACCTAAGAAGGGCTAGTAGGAAGTCAAACGTGGTCCTTCCTTGGTCCTGTTCCTGGTCAGTCTTGGCCAAGGGGTGTCAGGCCATATTTTGTTTCCAGCATCCAGGAAGCTCTGCAGCCAAGGGAATACATAACCCCATCCTATTAAACAGGGGCTTCTAAAAAGGAACCAAAGGTGTCAGTCTCCTCAGTCAGGCACTGGAGGAGTGTGGGTGGAGGGTGGTCAGAGCAGAGCAGAGCACTCACTGTGTACAGAAGGCTGGGGCTTATTGGTGGGGAGCAGGGGCTGTTGGGGTCATACCTGACAATGCTAAGGAGCAACTCCCAGTTCTGTGCTTGGCGAGTTACTTCACTGCTCTGGGGGCCCAGTGCAGAGATTGAACCAGAGTCAGCCATACTCAAAGCAAACGCACTAACCCCAGGGAATTCTCCAACTCCTGAGATCTGTTCTCCCTTTATGCCCCCATGCTCAGCAGAGGGCTGGCTCCATGGAGGGGCCTTGTGTTAGGTATCTTGAATAGAAATGCAATCGTCAACCCCATGTCATCACAGTGAACTGCAATTGCAGATCCAAAGGCCCCCCATATCTTGGTGAAATAGTTGGGGTATTGACATCTGGGAGCTCCATCAGTCACTGTTTCCCTAAACTGGCTCTCTGCCATGCCCATTTGTTTTTTCATTTTCTTCCGTGTGTGTGTGTGTGTGTGTGTGTGTGTGTGAAGCAAGATAGTTTTTATTGAATGCAACTTACTTAAAAGACTAAAAGACAGAAAGGGAGGGGCTGGAGTGATAGCACAGCGGGTAGGGAGTTTGCCTTGCATGCAGCTGACCCGGGTTTAATTCCCAGCATCCCATATGGTCCCCTGAGCACCGCCAGGGGTAATTCCTGGGTGCAGTGCCAGGAGTAACCCCTGTGCATCGCCAGGTGTGACCCAAAAAGGAAAAAAAAATACAGAAGGGGAGAGAAAGAGAGGAACACGTGTGCCACAGAGAACACAGGCTTTTCCAGAGTGGAAAAGCAAGCAAAGAGACAAGCAAGCAAAATACAAACTCAAGAAAGAACATGGGCTTTCCTGGTCATTTCTGGAACACTTTTAGGCCCTTTCTGTCTTTCAAGTCCCCGCTCTACACACTGGGTCATGATGCTTCTCAGAGCTCTTCAGGCACCTGCACGCAGAGCTTGCTCTGCACACACTCCAGGCCAGGAACTAACTCCCTCCCCCCCACCACAGGCATGCTGGTGGCCTCTTTGTCTTGGAAGGTAGCAGCCAAGATCCCCAGAATGATGAGTCACATTCCCAGGCTTCCCTCTGCAACTATTCATGGCAGAGAAGCCCTTAGAATACACAGCACTGAGTGCCCATCTCTGGGTGTGCTGCACCTCGCTCGTGCCCTTTCCTCTGCTCCCCTGCAAGAACCCGGGTCACAGAGAGAGTAAAGTGACTGTTTCTCTTGGGACTCATAGCAAGGTCTGACTTCCTGCCCCTCAATAGTGATGGCTCCTCCAGTTAGTTCTCAGGTGCTGCACCCCTCCTTGGTATTCACCCCATAATCCTTGCAGTGTAAGATACAGGATAAGGCATTTGCCTGGCACTACAGCTGACCAGGTTCCATCTCTGGCACCGCATATGGTGCCTTAAGTCTGAGCAAGAGTGATCCCTGAGCACAGAGCCAGGAGCCAGCTGACACCAGGTGTGACCCAATCCCCCACCCCTCAAAAAATAGACAGACATATATAGGTACGGTCCAAGACTTGATTTACCTGTGAGGCCTCAGGTGTTCGAAGAAGGCAGAGATGTTTCCTCTCAGTTTGGGTTATAAATATCAGATAACACCTATTAACAGGAACCCTGTTCTTTTCACTTTTATTTAATTTTACTTTTTTTGGGGGGGGGTCACACCCAGCAATGCACAGAGATTACTCCTGGCTCTGCACTCAAGAATTACTCCTGGCGGTGCTCAGGGGATCATGTGGGATGCTGAGAATCGAACCCGGGTTGGCCGCGTGCAAGGCAAATGCCCTACCCGATGTGCTATTGCTCCAGCCCCTGATTTTACTTTTTCATCTTTTTATTTTCAAAGTGCTGGGGATGTAGGTCAGTGGTAGAATACACGCAGTTTTGTTTTCATTTTAAACTTTATATTTATATTGTTGGGAGGCTCTTCCCCTACCCGAGCCCTCCCCATTGGCCCATCCCAACCTTCCTGAATCAACTGTAGGCAGATTCCTGAGTGTCTGATCCCTGGGCTCCAACCCATAAAGCGGAAATACCAGAAACTCCTCCACACCCCAGCCCAAGAGTGTGCAAGAATTTGAATAAAGTGTGTGATGCACCATAACCCAGCACATGAGCACCGCCACCCAGGAGATGTGACCCCTAGGAATTTTATATAAACTTTATAAAATATCCCTATTAATATTAATTGTGTTAAATCCAAAATAATATGCAGCTTGGGCCAAAACTGGAGAGACAGAAAGAAGGTGTTTTAAAATGTCTTGCTGTTGACCCAGTTCATTCCCCATCACCTCCTGGCTGGTCCCCTGGGCACTGCCTGTTATATCCCAGTCATCCCCAGCACTACAGGGCCAGAGTATCGTATCCTCAGGCCCCTGCATTTCCTCAACAAACACGGTTGAGGAAAAATCATGACAGGGGCCCTCCTGAGTACTGCTTAGGACATCAAAAGTGAAGAAGAGTTGGGACCAAGGAGATGACTCACAAGGTGGGAACACATGTCATGCATGTAGGAGCTCTGGGTTCAATCCCCCAGCACCGCATAGTCCCCTCAAACACTGCACCAGCAGTAACGGCGAGCACCACCAGGAGTAAATCTTCCCCCCAAAAAGGAAAAGAAATCAATTATCACAAGAACCGACAGATAAAATAGGGGGCCTGCATGTCCCAAGGAGCTATTGATATACATGTAAAGAGAGAAAACATAAAGCTTCGATTTTTTTTAACTTGGAAAAAGAAAACCGCCTGGAATTTGTTATCAATGTAGCTGACTTTCACACACACACACACACACACACACACACACACACACAGAGATGTTAATTAATTAGCTGGTCTGGACTGAAGTGTTTCCTGTGGCTCTGACTCTGCTCGGTTTTATTCTTCTGTTGAGGTAAAAGGCACCGTTTGCCAGAGTCAGTTTGCAGTAGAACATCCCTGGGCAGAGACCACAATCGCTGCAAAGGGAAGCCCTGGGCTGGCAGAAGTGCACTGACCTCTCATCCATGTCACTGCCTTTAATATGTTTCCTTTGTAGTAAAAGCTGTGTCTTTGAGCTCTGGGTTCATAAAAAAGTGTTCCGGGGCCTTGATGTTCCCAGCTGAGGCTAGGAAGGAAAACAGAACTCTGAAAGCTCACATTGATGGAGGCAAAGACAGAGCTGGGAGAGGCCAGCCCAGCCGCCCAGCGCCTCCGCACCCGGACAGAACTGAACGGGCCATTCATGCCCCCTGGAGAGTGTCCAAGCACAGGAGAGTAAGTTGACTTGTATCATCTCTGCAGAGACCAAGGAACTGCGTGGTCCCCAGTGCCTCCTGGTTGATTGGACTGTTTATTTGTTTAGGCCTGTAATGATATTCTCCACAGGGCCAGCGCCACACAGGGAGGACGAGGAGTTCCTGCAGGAGGGAGGCCGAGCATGTTTATGGCCCTGTCAGCCCTTCACGACAAAAGACAAAAAGCTGCTGCAATTTGTGCGTTCCCACACACATGATCCATATGGACAATATCGCAAATGGGTGCCGATGAAGGAGGGATAAAATTAAAAGAAGAGGATTAACAGAAATCAAGATGCCAGCTGCCTCAGAGAGGTGCGGGGGGCCAAGAGCTCTCACGGGGAGCCTCTGATTAAACCCCAAACTGCAGAGCAGGGAGGAATGCCGACAAGACATTACCCACACCCAGACGGGAAGGAACACTGGCTGACACCGCGTGTTGTCTTGGACCTGGAGCCGGATTATTTTCCTACGCAAGTGCAGGCAGCTCTGGCCTCGGCAGTCTCTCAGGAGGCTGTGTAGGGAGAAAGGGGGACGCCCCGATTTTTTCTGTTTCCTCAGCACATGTATTGATAGCTTGCTTTCAATGCCCTTCTTGGCTGTGAGGGGTACTAGCACTACTCCTCAGGGTTCCTCTCAGAGTCTGACCAAAACCCCTAAAATGGGTTGCCAGTTCCTGGTTGTTTTTCTAGAAGCTGGCAGCCCTGGAACTTCTTTTTTTTTTTAACCTCAGGAACGTGCCCCCTTTCCAAGAAACACACTATTCCAAAAGGCAAAATGAATCCACAGATGCAGCCTGTCACTGACAGAGCTGACAGATGGTGAAGGGTCCAGAAGCCCCGGGACTGGGGCCTGGAGTGTGGGTCTTCCACGACCCTGCCACCTGTGAGACCCCCACATTCATGGATACCAAGAGGGAGAGGGGCCATGGGGAAAGACACCCCACACTACCCCAGAAATGCAACGGGAGTTACGTGTTTCCGAGGAGGAGCAAAGGCCCTGCCAGCCACCTCAAATGACCTGTGCTCCCTCCATTTGAGCAAGGGGAACCCGCAGCGCTAGGGAGAGTTGCGGGTGGCAGTCTTGCCCCAAAGCAACCATACATGGTTTCCTAGCAACGGGGAAGCACTTAACCACAGCATCCACTTGAGCAAACCTGCCTAAAGGATGCAGAACCCCTGAGAAGTGTAGGTGGTAAAAACCAAACTGGGGTCCTTTTAATTTGGGGTATTTTTTAAAGGAGGGGGCACCCCCAGTGATACTCAGGGCTTACTTCTGGCTCTACTGTCACTCCAGGCAGTGCTCAGGGGAACATATGTGCTAGCCGGGATCAAACCTGGGTCTGTGACCTGCAAGACAAGAGCCCTACCCAGGGTACATCGCTCCAGATCAATGGGGATGCTTTCATTACGAATAACAGGATACAGTAAGAAAGTGCTCTGGGGCTGGAGCAATTGCACAGCGGGTAGGGCATTTGCCTTGCAGGCTGCAACCTGGGTTCGATTCCCAGCATCCCATATAGTCCCTTGAGTACCACCAGGAGTAATTCCCAAAAAGAGAAAGAGAGAGAGAGAGAAAGAAAGAAAGAAAAAAAGAAAGAAAGAAAGAAAGAAAGAAAGAAAGAAAGAAAGAAAGAAAGAAAGAAAGAAAGAAAGAAAGAAAGAAAGAAAGAAAGAAAGAAAGAAAGAAAGAAAGGGAGAAAGGGAGAAAGAGAGAAAGAAAGAAAGAAAGAAAGAAAGAAAGAAAGAAAGAAAGAAAGAAAGAAAGAAAGAAAGAAAGAGAGAAAGAGAGAAAGAAAGAGAGAAAGAGAGAAAGAAAGAAAGAAAGAGAGAAAGAAAGAAAAAAAGAAAGAAAGAGAGAAAGAGAAAGAAAGAAAGAAAGAAAGAAAGAAAGAAAGAAAGAAAGAAAGAAAGAAAGAAAGAAAGAAAGAAAGAAAGAAAGAAAGAAAGAAAGAAAGAAAGAAAGAAAGAAAGAAAGAAAGAAAGAAAGAAAGAAAGAAAGAAAGAAAGGGCTTAAGGAGCCAGAGATGAATAAGCCCTGCTCTGCCACCTCCTGCTGACGCAAAAGGGAGGGGCGGCTGCAACTCCCAGTCTTTGCTCGGCCTTCTCCGTGCCCCTGGGTAGGGAAGCAAAGTAACCCCCCGCCCCAACCCAGCCCACCATCTCCTCTCTTTGCTTACTGGGTGTGAATGAACGGGGTGGGGGGGGGGGGCGGCGAGGGTGTGAGGGTGAGGGTAAACTTGCCCGGGGAACAAAGCCAGCAACCGTCTTAAACAGAGGCGCCCTTATGCAAGCCGCATAGAGACTGTGCGTGTGTTTTTAACGACCAGCGCTCGGGTGCCCTGTGCAAACAGAGCCTGCTCCCCGCCCGCGCACGGGCAGGGACCCTCCCGCCACGGAGTTTGGGTTCCCTGACACCCCCTCCTAGGGCTGCCTGGCCTGGCCAAACGTCATCTGCAAATAAAGAGCTCTCAGACGCGGGCCCTACCTTTGGTCAAAAAGGGGAACCTTTTTTCCCATAAATATTTGGCCGGGAAGTTGGGGTGGGGGACGCGGTGACTGGGGTGGGGGCGCAAAAGTCACCAAGGGAGCCCGCGGCCCGGCCGGGTTTGTTTGGATTGCCCGGCCGGCGCGGGAGCGGCTGACCACGGGGCCCGCTAGGTTAATTTCCACATGGAGCTGCAGAAACCCTACCCGCGGGTTGCGATGCGTGGGTCAGCCCAGGCATGTTAATCTGTTTAGCATGTGCGCCGCGCCGAGCGGCCAGACCACCGGGGTGCAGGAGGCGCGGCCGCAGCCTCGCGGCTGGGAAGGAAGGAGGGAGGGAGGTGGGGGTGACTCAGAAAGAGCTGGAAGGCGAGTGGAGGGGAGCGAGACTGAGCCGCCCCGGGGAGGACGAGGCAGTCGGGGCTCCGCGCGCTGCTGAGGCCGAGCGAGCCCAGCCTGGGCGCGCGGAGCCATCCCCCCCTCACCCAGCGGGTGGAGGCGGGAGGGAGGCGCCGCCTCTTGCCGGGGGAGCGGGGGGAGCAGGGGCGCAGCGAGGGGTGCACGGAGGTGGGGGTGGTGGTGGAGGGACCATTTAGAACATTTTTAACTAATCAAAATATTTGCTGATGAGTATTTATTTTTACAAGAGCTCGGTTTGGCTGGAGACTTCCCGAGCAACAGTACGGGCTGCCGTATGAGGTTTGCATCCCAGCCAAGAGCCGTCGAGCTAATATTGAACGTGCGCGCCCGGCTCCGGAGGGGTCGCTCTGCGCCGGGAAGCAGCTTCCCCCAGACCGTCTTTCTGCAGATGGTGCTGAGAACACAGCCACGCGCGCACGCACGCACGCACGCACACACACACACAACATACACACACACCCTACACCCCCTTCCCCATGAAAGCACGAGAGGTTGCGTGGACTAGGCTGGGGCTGGAGGGACGCACGCGTTTTCCTAAACCGAGGCGCAGCGGGGATGAGACCCCCTAGGAAGGGAGGGAAAGGGAGGCTAAGGTTCCAGAGTAAACACAAGCCACCAATTTTGGATTAGCACGATGCGTCCCTCCACTGTGCTAAACGCTTCCTTCCTCTCCTCTCTTTCTTCCCAACAAGCAAGAAAGACTTTTTTTTTAAGTTGCTTTAGTTCTTGAGCCCTGTGCTAAAGTGATTAAACTCCCTTCAAGTCACTGCAAAGTCCCAGGCCACCATCTAGGAAAAGCCTTGAGTGGGGACGTTGAAATGCACAAATGTAGGTTCCAGTGTGAAAATGCTCGGAAAGAGGGTTTGAGAGTTGAGGTGAAGAACCCTGAATTGCAAAGCTATGGGGAGGTGGGAGGTGGGGTCGGGGTGGGGGTAAAGGCCACAAAATAAAGGCTGGACTATAAGGGCATATTTTAAATGCTATTGACTGAGAACTAGATTGAAGGGCTCCGAATTCATAGCGGTAATCGTCATTAAGAAAATGCACTGCTGTGTCATGAACTCCTTAGTGTTAACCTTGAACAATTTAACCATCTGTCTTGGGAATGAGGGAAGTTGGGCAGAGGTTCTTCTGGAAAAGGGCAGACTGGGAGGAATGGCTGCAAAGAAGTGCTTGTGGGAAGTATAAAGGAACAGCTATTTAAAAATGGAAGTTGCATCGAAGAAGCAGAAAATAAACTTACTCACCTTGAAAAAGACTCCCTAAGTGCAAGAGGAGACCAGGCTGTTCAAACAGATGCAGAATAAAACCATCTGAAGAGTTCTAGAGAGCTCAAACTAAACACACTAGCAAGTGCAATATTAAGATGTGGAGAGTAACATGAACTAATCCAATGCCACTCACTCCCCCTTTATTCTGTGTTAGAGTATGTGAGTTGTTATTCAGCTGAAGAGATTTCGGGGAACTAAAACAGTTTCCCTCCTCTCCTGCACTTTTTCTTCTTAACATAAGTCATTAACCGTCCATTCTTGTTGACTTAAAGACAGTTGCCACCTGTCTCTGTTTGGCCTGCAACTCGCCCAGATAGAAATTAAATAATTTAGGTCTTAAAGAAGTGTAAGAGGAGCTCATGAATTCTCTTGATCAGAGATCTGTGGCCCTGAATCTAAGACAGAAAATAAAAGACGACACTAATTGCTCTGCCCCAGGACCAGAGCAATCACACAGCAGGTAGGGTACTTGCCTTGTACTCAGCCAACCCATGTTTGATCTCTGGCACCTCAGAGCTCTGTCAGGAGTGATTCTTGAGTGAGCCCAGAGATGAGCACTGAGCACAACCCAGTGTGGCCCCAACCCCCCAAATAAATAAATAAATAATGTAAATAAATAAATTAGTTCATTAAAATGCCTGCACTTTATTTTGAAACTGGCTAGCAGAGATGAAGGAATTAAGGAAAGTAAAAGTTTCAAAACCATCCAACTGACCCCCCCACCCCACCCCCAAAAAAGAGAAAGTCATAGGTGAGGGACTTAAACTCTTTGGAATCAAAGATGAAAACTCATATTGTCTTTACTCAGTGACTCGACCAGAAGAGGACACAATGTTCCTGCCGGCCAAGAAAAAGCCTTTGACTGGATGGGACCAGCACCTTCTGGAAGGTGGCACATTCCTGTACCCAAGCTGAGGCTTCTGATGCCATCTCTCTGACAAGAAGAGTGTTGCAGAGCTCAGGCTGCTAGGACAAAATACCAGATCCTACGTGCTTATACAACACATGCTTATTTCTCACCAGAAGTCCCAGATCAAGGTGCTGACACATCCGGTTCTGAGTGAGGGCGGCTGTACCTCCATCCAGTCACTACATCTTCCCAAAGACATAGACAGTGAACTCCAGTCTTCTTACAAGGATCCTGGCCAAAGGCCCCACCTCCATAATCTAAACCCAATTATTTCCTCAAGGTCAATCTTTAAATATCATTGGGAATCAGCACATTACACATGGATTTGGGGGTAGAACACAATATTTTGTCTACAGGGAGACACCAGATTCCACAGGGATGCAGCGATAGAGCTGCTGGGTAAACCCTAGGTGCAAATCCCACCCTATCATTAAGGCCTGGATTAGGGTTCTATGAAGGGTCCACTTCCTCTTGGAAGCTTTTTCTACCTTCCTTAAGAGTAATTACTTCATTCTCTTATTTAAAAAAAAAAATAGAGGTGGCAGAACAATAGTACAATAGGTAGGGCACTTGCCTTGCATATGACCAGCCGGGTTTGATCCCAGGCATCCCATACAGTCCCTCAAGCACTGCCAGGCATAATTCCTAAGTACAGAGCCAGGATTAACCCTTGAGCATTGCTGGGTATAACTTCCCCCCACCTGCCATCCCCGAAAAAAAAAATAGAGCACCTAATTTTACCATCCTTCTTAAGTTCCTAGAGCAAATTACTTTGGATTAGTAATTTTCCAACATCCTGACTAGAATATTCCTAGCATGTTCCGTGGTGATACAATGACAACAGCAACTCACATGAATGTGCCTCATGTATCATGCCTCATATAATGTTCCCAATACACCTAGCAGGTAGGTATAATTTGTGCCCATTTTACAGACCAAAAAAAAAAAAAAGCTGATGCTCAGAGAAGTTAGGTAGCTTATTCACCAAAGTTTCAAAATGGTGGAGTTGGATCTCAAACTGTGACCCTTTTCCTCAAGCCTGAACTTTGTACACTGTGGTATAAGTCCCATCTTAAGCCTCTTAGGTCCCCCACACGCCAATGACTAGAGTAGATGATAACATAAATGTTTAATTCTAATGTCCCTGGAATCAAAGACATTTTGAGTATTAACACTTTCCATCCTAGAGTGAAAAAAAAATTTTTTATTTCCAGTCTGTACAATTTGTGCCCCTCCTCCTTTTAAACCAGGCCTTTCCCATCATTCCTCACTAGACCCTGATGTGCATCTTCCCTGAGTCTCTGTCACCCATTTGCTGCAATGAGTGATTGATAGCTTTAATTTATACATGTATTAAACACCACACTGGTGGGAAAGTTTACTTATCCCATTTGTCAGTCTAAAAAGTCTAAGACTGAAGAGGTGTAGGAGGAAATCAGGCTTCCAGGGAATGTGTTTCCCAGGGTCTCTGCAGGCAGGTAGAAATGGGCAGGAAATGAACAGAGAGCTCACTGGAGAAGTCCAGGGGCAGAGAGATTGAAAACCTAGTAAAGATGCCCAGTGGGTCTATGGAAGGTCCACGGCAACAATCCTTGGGGTAAGGATGCAAACAATCCATCAGTTGCAAGAGAATGAATGCATCAAGAACGTTGATCAGCTTGGCAGAGTCCTGGACATGCAATGGAGCTGGTGATATTGGACTTCTTAGTACATGTGCTATCCACTGAGGGATGAAATTAGTGGGGAAGCTTGGGTGCCTCTGAGGAAAACACTGAGAAAAATATCCTTTCTAATGGCCGGAGTCATTAGAGTAGAGTAGGGCATTTGCTTGCCTGCAGCTGACCAGGGTTTGATCCCTGGCACTCCATCTGGTTCCCCAGGTTGCTTCTAAAATCATAAATTCCTACCAGGAGTGATCGCTGAACACAGAGCCAAGAGTAAACCCTGAACTCGATCATTGTATGACCAAAACGCAAACATGAAAGCTTGTAAGTATGTAACTGCTTCTCACAGTGATTCACTATTAAAAAATTTTTTAATAAAAATTTTAAAAGAAAGAGTAAACCCTGAGCACTGCTGGGTTTAGCAAAAAAAAGAGTACTTTTTAAAAATGATAATGAAAGGCCAGAGAGCTAGTACAGAATCTAAAGCACTTGCCTTGAATGCAACTGTGGCAGCCAACAGTGGTTCAAATCTCAGCGTCACATATGGTCTTCCAAGCTACCACCAGGTGTGGCCCCTAAGCACCACTGAATGTGGTCCCCTCCCCCAAATAATAAATAAATAACATGCAAAGGACTCATTGCATCACCAGAAAGTACTTCCCCAGTAACGTGACAGATGAACTGACAAGACTGAAAAGGGTGACAGGTTCATCTTCTGGAGTTCCATCCTCCAGATTCCTCCAACACCAGGTGCCCTTCTCTGGGCCAGACATTCCTTGAAAGAAAGAATGACACTGCCTGTCCCTCCCCCCAGGCGCCACATTCCAAAAGTGTCCCATTAAATGAGTCCAAGCAGTTGCTCCTGAAATCATAAATTCCCAAAGACAATGAAAGTTGCAATCACAAGGGGTAACAGAAGCCAAACACATTAGGAACATGTTCCTTGAGCAAAAGAGTATAATTCCGGACACGCGGGAACACATGGTTTGCCTCAAACATGTTTCATTTTGTCATCGCACTGAGCACACAGTATTTCTCTTTGGGTGCAAGAGTGATTGATTTCATTGGGAGAATTGTTTGTAAGAACATGAAAGTTGCCAAAGCAAACACATTGGAGGGAAGTGTGGAGAAGGGGAGGAAGAGTATTTGGAGTAGATCTGGGTTTGGGAAGTTCATGCAGAGGTGAGACAGTGAGATGTAGAACAAATAAAAACATTCTGCACACTTCATCTACATAAATTATGTTCAGAAATTCACTCTGTGTAGACATTAGCTGCAGCATTACAACTCTCCCTGGAGTGCCTCTAGAATGTGGGCAGGAAGCCAATTTTTAAGTGAATGATTTGTAACTTTTCCTCCACATAAATTAATCTATTAATAGTTAGATCATTTGGACTTTAATCCACAAAAGTCATGTAGTCATTTTTTAAAAACCTGATAATCTATTTGTCTGTTATGATAGAACTCTATTACTAACTTATGTTAATATTGTCTCAAGATACTATTGACAAAATAGAAAACCTTAAAAGTATTTCCTTTAATCTATTTTCCTACTAAGAAAACAACACAAACCTGAAATCTATATAATATACAGCAGCATTTATATCTCATGAATTTGAAATCTTTCAGTCATTTATATTCATATAAATGTGATGTTAGAGATTAGACTTTTTTTTTAGCTCTGAGCCATAGTAAAGTGGGTAGGGCTCTTGCTTTGCATGCAACCAATGCAGGTTGACTCTCTGGCAACCCATATTGTCTTCCAAGAACCATCCAGGAGTGATATGTGAGCAGAGACCCAGGAGCAAGCCCTGAGCACCGCTGGGTGTGGGACCTCCCCTGCTAAAATCAAAATTTTTTAGCTCCTATGTGCCCATAGGTATTGATTTCTGATAGATATTAGAAATCAGGGGTTGAAAATACTCATGGTTCATAGAAGCTTATGTCTGCTATTACACTAAAAATGTCAGATACTTTTTTTTAATTTTAATGGTGTTTTGGTTTTTATAGAGACATTCTTAGTGGCCTAAAGAGAACCTGGAATTAACAACAGTTTATTGAAAGAACAATTCACATTAAGGGCCAGAGAGATAGGAAAACAGCTTAGGGACTTGAATTGCATGCAGCTGACCATACAAGGTCTCCCTCGTGGTCATATGCTCATGACTAGTTGCAGCTTTCCTTCTTAAATAACAAGGACTAGCACTATAGACCAGGATGTCCCTTGGTCGTATGAGAATGGCACCATATGAGAATGGCACCTCATACGGTAAGCCCAGATGAGATTTTACTTGGGTTTTAGTTTTTCAACATTGGTAGAGGGAAGTGGACACTGGTGAAGGGATTGGTATTGGAACAATGTATGCCTCATGCACCTAATCTCAGAGGTACATTTGGAGGTCAAGGGGAACTGGAACAAAGTTTCAAATAGCTTATTGGCAGTAAAATTTTCATTCATGTTACCTAAATGCCAGATATGTCTCAAAACTTTAATTTTCTAATCAGCTTCTTCTTAAAGATTGTACCTGTACCTGTTCTCAAAGAAAAAAAAATGTAATAGCACAACAGGAGCCAGAGCAGTAGTACAACAGCAGGGCATTTGCCTTGCATGGGGCTGACCTAGGTTGGATCCTTGGCATCCCATATGGTCCCCTGAGCTCTCCAGGAGTAATTCCTGAGTGCAGAGCCAGGAGTGACGTCTGAGCATTGCCAGGTGTGGCCCAAAAACAAACAAAGAGAATAGCTGATACTCCTTCAATGTAAAAGAAGATCTTTATGCACTAGGTCCTTCCAATGCATCATAGCCAGGAAATGCGGTTCCAAATCTCCACTCTCCCAACTGTGTCCTCTGATCTCCCTATCAGCCTCTCCCATTTAACATCTCTAGACACAGATCTAAGTTCTGCTACTTAGTACCTTTGGACTTAAGCAAGTGATTTGAACTTCCTGAGCCTTTATTTCCTAATCTGAGACAGGCTAAATACCTCTCTCACCTGTCACAAATTTAAAGTGATGTAAAAATTCCCAGTCCAAGAAGTGCATAGCAATCTAATAATACTTTACTGCAGTGATGCTTAAGACCTCATAATGTAGGTCATGAATGCAGCATTACCGCTGTTGGATTTGACATCTCTTCCCTGGATTTCTGTGGAGATAATTGAGTTTACCAAATATCCACTCTCTGTACACTTAAATTACTAACAAGTATGGTTCCACTTTGGCAACTCTGTGGCCACATTTCAGAAGATTAAATGTCGGTTCTTCCAAGCTTCCTACTGATAGTGGTTTGGTGCATCAGTGAAAATATGTATGCCAAAGTCAACAATTTAAAGGGAAATGCAGCTGGCCTAGAAGGATTGCTGCAAAGCACAGCGGTAGGGCATTTGCCTTGCATGCGGCTGACCCAGGTTCGATTCCTCTGTCCCTTTCAGGGAGCCTGGCAAACTACCAAGAGTATCCTGCTCGCACGGCGGAGCCTGGCAAGCTACCTGTGTGTGGCATATTTGATATGCCAAAAACAGTAACAACAAGTCTCACAATGGAGACATTCCTGGTGCATACTCGAGCAAATTGATGAACAATGGAACGACAGTGCTAACTGCAGCACTGTCTACTAAAATAAAAAATTATAATGCCATTTCCTTCCTTTCTAAGTACAGAAAATTTTAAAATATTGTAATGACCCAAGCCATGTATTGGGTGGCTGGTTTTCAATTATTATTGTGCTGGTAATTATTTTCACCCATGACAAATCAATATAAATATTTTTAAAAATCGAAGCACCATGACTTACAAAATTGTTCATAGCTGGATTTCAGACATACTGTGTTCCAGCACCAATCCCTCCACCAGTGTCTTCTTCCCCCAAATCTCCTCCTTCCCAGCCTGCCACCTAGACAGGCACCTTTTTAAGTTTGGTTACTGGAGTTTAGGAAGTTGGATCTCTTGTTTTCAGTGTTGTTGACTCTGTGACTTGGATCCTTCGCACCATCGCTGTACTCGGATCCCTTTGACCTCTGCTCCCCACTGCTTTCCAACTATCTCTTCTTCCTGCCTTGGTATCTTTCCTTCTCTGCCCTTCTCCTCTCTGGACAGGATGGTACATTAGGGCTAAAATTTTTGCTTGTTTCTTTGGGGGCCAAACCTTGTAGGATATTCCTGACTCTGTGCACAAGAATGACCCCTGGTGTTGCTTCGGGGTTTACATGTGGTGCCAGAATGAAACCAGAATGGAAGACGCTGCAGCAGCACGTAAGGCAAGTGCCTTCCCTCCTGTCCTCTCTCTCCCGCAGCCCTTCAACAGACTAAATTGCTGAGATGATTCTTATTTCATACAGCTTCGTCTCCAGTTATTTAGACAAAATGAATCAACTACAAATAACATGACTCACTTTTCACCTGACCTATTAGACAACCTATTTATCACTCAGAAAATATTTACTGGACTGCAACGTGTATGCCATGATGAGACTATAAAGCATTACAAAGTGAGGACCTCATTTTAAGTAGCTTGAAACCTGGTGGATGCTTACTATTGCATTTACAAAAACTTGAAGTTAATGACAATAAAGTAAGACAAGTAGTAAACTCTTTAGGAGCGAAGAGACAAGTTTTCCAAGGCTCTGGGGTCTGGCTTGGATGCCAGATTCTCCTCTTACAGACAGATGTCCATGGCAAACTCTTTTCCATGCTTTCCTGTGCCCCTCTGAAAAACAGGGCATACTTTGTAGGACGGTTGTGAAAAATTAAATGAGTTTCCATAGTTGTTTTCCTTGTACCAGCACAAAATCTTCAGACGTGCTGCATACTAAAATATTTGAGCAGTACCAGCACTCACATGGCATTTAAGTCGAGTAATAGTATTCTTGGAGTGCAGAAGGGCCATAGAGACTACAGAGAGAAGAAAAACTATAGGGAGAGAGAATTTTATCATCAGCAGTGCAGATAGAAGGAAATGTCAGTGTCCACTGGGACAGTACATTTGACCCAGTTGTGTAAAGTCTAAAATATAATAGGAACTTATTAATTTCATTATGTAACCAATCAAGACCTGCTGTTAGCTCTTGAGCAAGAAGTGTGATGATAATAAAGAGATTTCTGGAAAGTTAGTATATAATGTTTACTGGGCAATGAGAGAGTGAGGTAAAGAGAAGAGAGGGGGAAAACAATTTCAGTGGTGAAGTGGCCTGAGCTCTACTTGGTACCATGGAAGCAGAGAGAAGGAAGAAGAGAAGCCTTTGCAGAGGAAGAGTAGACCATACTTGCTGAATGACTAGTGACTGACAGTGTGGGCACTAAGGCCATGATGGAAAAAAATTATTCTGGATATGTTAAGGCTGTATCCGCAGGAAAACAGGGCACTAGGATTAGAAATGAAAGTCAAAAAGTGAAGCCCAGAGACTGGAATAATAGTACAGCTGATAGGGCATTTGTCTTGCACAAAGCTGACCCAGATTTTGATCCCTGGCATACCATGTGGTTCCCGGAGCACTTCCAGGAATAATTTCTAAGTGCAGAGCCAGGAGTAACTCCCAAGTATCATGGTTGTGGCCCAAAATGCCAAAAACAAAACCAAAAAATGCCCGGGAGAACAAGGGGGGAGTGGGGAGAGGGTGGAGGTGGGTAGGATAGCTCAGCAACAAAAGTACCTGGTCCCCCCCAGACAGACTTAACTGCTTTCCGTGTCCTGTGATTATACCTGAATCTGGTCACACTTGTATACAGAAACACCACATTTTAATTAGCAGACATCTCTTTTCCTCTCCCCCACCCCCACCAGGTGTCTCTTTTTTCCCCCCCGCCCTTTCATGTCTGTTGAAGCAATGCAGAACTTTTATTATGGCTTTCCTTGAGGAGTGGGGGAGAATTGGGCATGGGGGCCATACCTGGGGTGTTCGGAGACTAAAACCAGCTCTCTACTTAGGCACTGTTCCTGATATTGCTCAGGGAGCATCAAGGGCCAGGGATCAAGCCAAGCCCCACGGCATGCAAAACAGATGCTCGGCCTGTTGAGTTCTCATTTTTCTTATCTGCAGCACATCACACACATCAGTCACAGAAGGCACTTGCCTAACGCCAAAGGAATAATGAAGAAACAGTCTATCAGAGGCAGGGGGTGGGTACACTTCTCTTGATCATTTGATATCAGTATTTCAACCTTTATTTGTATTCTCTTCAACCCTTATACTTATTTATATGATAATCCTACTAGATCAAACAATCTATTAACATTTACAAGCCTGGATGCTTTTATGGCATTTCATAACAGGTGGTTTTAGTGTATTAATTCTTCATGGTTTCTTATTGAATTTTAAAATTTAAAATGTTTAATATTTTCAAGAATTTCTGTTTAAATTAGTCAATATTCTTCCATTGCTTTTCAATAAAAATAAACCCTTAAGACAAATCAAGGTTAGTCATTTTTTTACATTAAAAAAAAAAGGGAGGGGGCTGGGGTGATAGCTCAGCGGGTAGGGCGTTTGCCTTGCACGCAGCCGATCCGGGTTCGATTCCCAGCATCCCATATGGTCCCCTGAGCTCAGCCAGGGGTGATTCCTGAGTGCAGAGCCAGGAGTAACCCCTGTGCATTGCCAGGTGTGACCCAAAAAGCAAAAAAATAAATAAATAAAAATAAAAATTAAAAAAAAGGGAAAACAAGGCTTTAAGTCTATGATCCCCCTTGAACACACATCTTGCTGGCTTATCTCTGTGTCTCTTTTCTCTTTCCCACTTTGAAGATGTCATGCTCTCTCTTGAACATGTATTTTTTTCTCCTTCTCTCCCTTCACAATTAACTTTCAGTAAAAACTATTTTACTTTACTAAAAAAAATCAAAAGTAGAATGTTTGGGTTCTTCTGCTTAGACTTTGCTTATAAATTTTTATCTTTTTTTTAATTAATTCAGAGTGTAGGGGGCTGGAGCAATAGTACAGCAGGAAGGGCGTTTGCCTTGCATGCGGCCGACCCGGGTTCGATTCCCAGCATCCCATATGGTCCCCTGAGCACCGCCATGAGAATTCCTGAGTGCAGAGCCAGGAGTAACCCCTGTGCATTGCCAGGTGTGACCCAAAAAGCAAAACAAAAAACAAACAAAAAAATTAATTCACAGTGTATTACCGAGTTACTCATGATTGGGTTTCAGGGATACAGTTTTTCAGCACCCATCCCTTACCTCCAGTGTCCACTTACCTCCACCAATGCCTCTATGAGAGACACATCTATAACTTTTGACACTGTGGTTTATAGTTCTGTTGCCAATATAGCTTCATGCATAACACTTTACTACCTTTCTGCTCAGACTTCTTCAACTTGATGTGGTTCCCTCTTGCTTCTTGAAACAGATGGAGCCCCATCTGCATGAGCAGGTAAATGAATGGAAGGAATGAAACAGGGCAGTCTCTCACTCCACATATAAATCTCCAAAAATAGCATTAGGATACATGAGTATAAGAGTGGTAAGCCACTAATGATACTTAGAACGCCACAATTCCTGATGGAAATAAAATAATAAAGCCATAAAACTCTAAAGGAGAACAAGTACTATGGTTTTAAAAAAAATGAAAAAAACACTGGCATTGGGACTCAAAACTTGTATGAAAACCCGTCACTCACCATTTGGTCTGCTTACAGTAGGAATTTAGATTGTTTTCATGTCATGGTCCACTAACAGATAGACAGGAAAGAACTCCCTGGCAGGACCTGCAGTGGGCCCATGGCGTGACTGTGTCGGCTGTTGAGCATGAAGGCTGAACACTTCAACAATGAAGAGTTAAAAAAATTTAACTAGTGCTAGCAAAGATCGAATCACCTTTGAATTTATTTATTTATTTTGGGTTGGAACCGTTCTAGATTTAATCAACATCTTACTTGTAAGTATTTAGAATTATGAACAGGGAACATAATATATACTGTTCTGCTTAGAAAGAAGTTAAGTGATATGTATCACCCTTTAAACACTCAATACCTTATCATACTCGTTCCAAAACAGAACATAACATTTTCAATGCATGACTCTAGGAAGGAAGATAAGCTTTAAACCTTCATCAGAACGTAAACATATGCAAAGGCCAGAGAGCTAGTACAGGGGTTAAATAAAGTACTTGCCTTGCATATAGTGGACCCTGGTTGGAATACCATCCCCCCATCCCATTTCCCCACATGTTCCTCCCCTACCCCTGAGTAAGCACTGAGCAAGAGAGGAGTAAGCCTGAAGCATCACTTGGTGTGGCCCAACCCCTCCTATCCAGACAAAACCAGAAGTTAGGTTTTGGGTTTATTTTGGGTTGGAACCGTTCTAGATTTAATCAACATCTTACTTGTAAGTATTTAGAATTATGAACAGGGAACATAATATATACTGTTCTGCTTAGAAAGAAGTTAAGTGATATGTATCACCCTTTAAACACTCAATACCTTATCATACTCGTTCCAAAACAGAACATAACATTTTCAATGCATGACTCTAGGAAGGAAGATAAGCTTTAAACCTTCATCAGAACGTAAACATATGCAAAGGCCAGAGAGCTAGTACAGGGGTTAAATAAAGTACTTGCCTTGCATATAGTGGACCCTGGTTGGAATACCATCCCCCCATCCCATTTCCCCACATGTTCCTCCCCTACCCCTGAGCAAGCACTGAGCAAGAGAGGAGTAAGCCTGAAGCATCACTTGGTGTGGCCCAACCCCTCCTATCCAGACAAAACCAGAAGTTAGGTGTGCAGAAGAGTGTTTCCTTCTAGGTGCTTTCTTCCTGCAGGCCAACCTGTCCCAATGACATTATCATTCCTAAGAAATCTGTAAGAACTCTCATTGTAACCAGTTTGGAGGTGAGGATAACACTCTAATAATGCCTTGGTTTTCCTAGAACTGTTTGACCCAACCAACTTGGCCAGCTGCTTTATTTACTATATTAGACTCTCAATGGCCACTGGCTAGTTACAAATTTTAAATCCATTCTCAAAGAATAATGCTTTAAAAAAGAATGGGCAATATTTTTTATATTCCAAAGTCTTCAGTATTGAGCCTGAATACAGTATTTTACTGTAAAATATAATTTTAAATTGTCAGTCTTTTAAACTGTTGCAAGCATGGGGCTAAATTCATCGTCACTATTAATTATGAGAAATCAATCAGTGAAAGTCCTTGTCATCAGTAGAGAGTTCTATTGAGACACTGTTTGGAGGTTCTTTTATTTTTTTGTTTTTACTTTATACTTTGAAATCATTATAGACACAGGAAGTTGCAAAAAATACTACAAAGAGTTCTATGCCCCCTTCACCCAGTTTCCTCCAACACCGACATTTTATATAACTAACTGCACTACCATATCCAACCCAGGAAATTGACATTATAGAATTGTGTTAAGTAGATTAATAGGCTATAAAGAGAGCATGTGTTTGACCTTTGCCATTCTTCATGCATTTATTAGGGTATGTTAGGACTCTGAGACTGTATTTTATGTAGAGACTCTTCCTTCCCTTTGAAGGAAACACCTCCTACTTCCCTTGACACGTGGTCCTCTTCTGCATTTGCCTGGCCACCACCAATCTGTCTCCATCTCTATGGTTTTGTCATCTCAAGAATGATATATAGGTGCTGGAGAGATGGTGCAAAGGTTAAGGCACCTAGCACGTAGCTCTAGCCATAACCCTGGTTTGAATCCCGATGTCTCACATAGAGTCCTCTCAGAACCACCAGGTGTGATCCTGAGTACAGAGCTAGGTGTGGTTTCTGAGTATAAGAGCTAGGTGTGGTCCCTGAGGGCCAGCAGCTGTGCACCCCTCCCCCAATGTTATATGACTAGAATCATCCAGAAACAATCTTTTTGGGGTTAACATTTTGCTCATTAAACAAAAACCTTGAGATCCAATTTGTTGGTAGCATCAGTAGCTGTTTCCCTTTAATTTCTGAGTAGTATTCCAGTGAATGAATGGCCGAAAGAGTCTTACCCTTTGAAGGACAAGTTCCTTCTCTCTCTTCCCCCACTTAACCCCTCCAACTCTCTCCTATTACAAATAAAGCTGTTTGGAAGGAACATTTGGGTACATAATTTTCTATGAACATACATTTTTATTTCCCTGGGATAAATGCCCTAGAGTAAGGTTGCTAGGTTGTATACTTAGAATACTTGTGCACATTTCATTTTGTAACTGTTTTCCATAGTGACCCTGCCATTTCATATTCACACCAATAATAAATGAGAAATCACATTTCTCCTTGCCAGCATTTGATAGTATTGCTATATTTAAAAACAAACATACATTAGAGCTATTCTAATAGGAGTGTAGTTCTTTTACTTATTTTTGTAAAATCACTGATTCATACATATAAGTGACACTGTGATAATTTGATAGGGATGACTTTAGTCTTCACTCTGCTGTCCCATGCACAAATGCTCACACTTATTTTTATATTCATTTTGGATTTAAAATAATAAATAAATATGCTTCCCATTTTTTAATTTGCCCATGTCCAGAAATAAGCAGTCAAAATCTCACTTCAGTCCCTCCCACCTGGACTCAATTTCCCTCATGGCACGAATATGCCCACATGCCCACACCTAAAAGTATCATCCCTCTGAGGGGAATGAGTCGCTCAGTCTACACTCAGTTGGTTTGTACTTGGGCAGAGCTAGAGACAGGCTGTACTGGTCTGAGCAGGGGGTGGGAATTGGTCTTTGGTTGCCATCACAGCCAGAACTCCTGGGAGAGCTGCCTTTGTAGCTGGAGGACGGGGGCAGCTGGGACAGAGGAAGGAAACAGTCACATTCCTGCAGGTTTGCTGTACTGCTCTCATTTCTGAAGAAGAGAAGGGAACTGGTCTGGCCCAGAAGTCACAGATGGGATGGCTTATAGACCTATGGGGTCAGCTAGGTTAGCTGCAAAATTCCAAAGGAATTTCAAATGTGCTTACTGTTGCTTTCAGGGTTTGCAAAGGGCGAGGTAAGATAAATTGGATGCAACTAACTTTCCCCTTCACTGTCAGGCCTTTCTCAGTGAGGAAGCCCGAGCACTCTTGGTACTAGAGGCTGACATGGCGAGAAGGAAAGATCATCCAGAGGCAACAGACTGCAGGTGGGTTGGTCAGCAGGCGCTCCTGCACTCCTCCTAAATGCACAACTGCATCTGGAAAATAATACCACTAAACAGTTACTGTGGGTAAAACATTTTATTTACTCATCAATTTATTCATCAGAAAATTGTCTCTGCTGGCTGATAATAAAGTGTATGGGGAGCTTTGGAAGAGTTCTTTTCTTTTATTTAGGGGAAATTATTTTTAATTTAATTGAGTTTGTTTAAAATTTTAGAGTTAGGTAACACTTTCCAGTGTTTGCCTTCCCCCTTTTTACTAGATAAACTGACCAGCTATTTATATTGTTTATAAATAGAAGTTTGAGCAGATAAATCTCAAAAACAAAAGACTCAAAGACCGTACAATTCATATAAACTTCATTTATGTAAAGTTCAAGAACATTTAAAACCAATCTTTTGTGGATAAAAAACGAGAACAATGGTTGGGGTGAGGGAAATTGTCTGGAAAGAAGCCTGGGTAAACTTTCTGGGGTGTTCATCATTTAACTTAAGTTGTGGTTACATACATAGGTGTGTAGATATATGTACAATTCACCCAGGTATAGATGTAGGAGTTGAGCTTTGTTGGACTATATCATTTTTAAATTTAAATTACTAACAGAACCCCAAAATAGAGGTTTGATGAGAAAATCACAGACAAAATGGATTTGTGTATTTTTATTTCCAAGTTTCCAGGAATGTTTTAATGCTGCAAATTATACTTTCCCGCAATGCAAGTGAACTGCCTTTCTCATTCCTTTCCTCTTCTCTGTCCTTCCAGCTCCTAAATGAATTAGATTTATGTTGCAGTGCCATGCATATTGTAGCTGTTACATTAAAATATTGTGAAGCAGGGTGTGGAAGTAATAAAACTCTATTAAGATCTGTTTAGGCCTTTAAAAATTCCATGATTCCTTTCACTCACATGACATCTTTCATTTTATTTTTATTTTTAAAGTTTGGATCCAAGGAATTTTTCATGCTGTGGGTTGACATTTAGTTAATAGCATCTTTCGCTGAGCTTCCATTTTCTAAAATTAACAAGATCAAGAACAGTGACCTGATGATATTTCCTTGTATACCTGGCTCTGTTCCAAAAAGAAGGATTAGGAAAGTGTGTGTGTGTGTGTGTGTGTGTGTGTGTGTGAGAGAGAGAGAGAGAGAGAGAGAGAGAGAGAGAGAGAGAGAGAGAGAGAGAGACCAGACCCTCTTGGTCACCTTTATTCTAGGGCAAAAATGTGTTTCAAATTTTGGTAGAAATAGACCACTTTCTCACCAAGCAAATGAATGAACCGCCCCACACACGTACAAGAAATCAATGGCTGCCCTCTTCCTCCAGGTTTTCATTTCTTTCTCTTGCTTCCCTAAAGTCTAGATTTTGGGGGTCTTCCCTTCTAAACCCCTTTAAAAAAGATAAAGAATTATGTGCGTTCATATATTTAAGCCATAGCGTCAGAATCAGCAGCTTCCTTGGGTAGCTGAGTAGAGCCCGCAGCTGAAATTCTCCTGAAAGAATGTCCGGGGCTGGGCTGGGGAGCAGAGGAAGACTATGGAGGCTCAGGTCAGGTGCTCAAAGCACTCACTTCTCTTTACAAGAAAAATCAAAACTGGCGACCAAAGGACAAATGACGGGCAAGTGAAGAACTCAGCAGCAGCGGCACCAAGATGGGGCGGACACCTGACACTCGCTGTCCCAGATGCTGAATTGAGACATTCCTCCGCGTGTTTATTTTCAGGGAGTGGGGGTCACTCCCTACAGACACGGTGTGAGAAATGCGGAAGACAGATGGAGAGAAAAGTATGAAACCCTCAATAGAAAAAGAAAAGTGGGGGGGTACTCCTTTGTACTTTCCCACAGGAAGACGGAGCTGAGAGCCTTTACTCTGACTGTACCCCCTCTCTACTCTGGCACCCCTGCTTTTCTGCGCACCGCGTGGGCACCGGGCTGGGTGGGCAATCGAGGCCCGGCAACAGGTGGGCGGGCGGCCGACTTTTGTCTTGGGGAAGGAAGCGCACAGCGTGCCAGGGCGGAGAGCCGCGGCTGTGTGCGGGCACCCCCGAGTCCCCGGCCCCGCCGCAGGATCCTCTAATTGGAGAAGTGCAGGGTGGCATGAGTGCCCCCACCGTTTTAATCGAGCCTCTTTTCAACGGCTGGGATTTAAATGTAGCCACTGCCACTGTAGCCACTGAATGGGTCGCCGCGCCCTCGCGGCCCCGGGCGCGGCCCATTCAGGGCCCTTTTCACCATCCTTCGCTGTCCCAGTCCCCCGGCCGGCGATCCTCCCCAAGCCCCCCTAATTAGTCTAATTAGAAAAGTGGACTGATGGAGGGAACCGGGCTGCGGCTGGCTTGGGCGGACGCATGTCGGTTGGGTTGCCGCTCCTTCTCCCCGCAGAGGAAAGGCCGAAAAGGAGGCGGTGGCGGCGGCTGCCCGCCCGCACCCACGCTCGGCCGCCACTCGCTCGGGATGGAGGGGAGACACGGCCGGGACCCCTAGAGGGCCTGGGTGGGTGGGCGCGTCCGCGGGGCTCACGGAGTCCGCGCCGGGCCTGGTGTCTCCGGCCGCGCCACGTGGCCGCCGCCCGCAGCGTCTCAAGCCGGGCACGAGCACCTCCCGATGCCCGAACCCTGAGCCGGGCCGGGCCGGGTGCGTCCTGCGCTCGCGGCTTTCCCGCCCCGCCGGCCCGCGGGGTCCCGACGCGCGGGGTGCGGGCGCCCAGGGGCCGGGCCGGCGCATTCCTGCGGCCGCCGGGAGGCGGGGAGGGGAGCTGCGCGGGTGGCTAGGAGAACACTGAACCTTTAATTGGGCTATAAATCAGGCCGGGGAGTGCGGTGGAGTTTGTGCAGGTGTAAAAACAGAGCGGAAAGCCCGGGCCGAGCCGCCGCAGCGCCCCGGGCAGGTCAGATCGTCCGGCGGGCTAAGCTCCTGATAAGTCCGCTGACAACCAAATAAACAGAGCGAGGGCCGGGGAGGCGGGGACGGCAGCGCCCGCGGCCCGGGAGGCTCCCGGGGCTGGGCAGTCGGCTCCGAGATTCGGGGCTGCCGGGGGCCACCGAGGAAGGAGAAGCAACTAGGGTCCGCATTGGCGCCCACTCGCCCGCAGCCTCGGACCCAGGAGCGCAGGTTCGGTGGCGGTTGGCCCGAGAGCGCCTGACCGCCGCCGCGCTTAGCTGCGCCACGGTTGCGGGGACTGGTCTCCGGGACGTGGTGCCCAACCGGCCCTCGGAGCCCTGCCCCCGGCGTCCCCCTGCGCCCCCTTTCCCAGAGCCGGAGCCACCGCCGGGCAAAGCGCTGGCTCCCGCTTCATTCCAGGGGCCGACGCTGGGAAAACGCGGCGGCGCCCCTGGCCGAAGGAGGTAAGGGATCCAGTAAGAAGGGAAGGGCGGGCGATCAGAAATTCATTTTGGTGCGCTGCTCGGGAGCAAACACCCTGTCAAAACCCTAATCGAGATGTGGGCGCAAGCGGCGAATGGATCCGCAGACAAAGGGAAAACAATAAGAGTCCTCCTTAGATCATTTTTCTGGACATTGTTTAAAGGTCTGAAAGGGACTAAAATCGTTTCAAAATGTTGCCAGTAAAAATTATCCTATGTGGAATGCAACTAATCCTTTTAGGGTTCCTGTCAACTGTTTCCACAAAAGGAATCCGATTTTTCAAATCAAAGATCCAAAAGTCTTTGGGGAGAGATTTATTACATGCCAGAGCTTTAGTTACAGACTAGAGTTACAATAACAACTCAGCACCCACCAACTCCCTGAAACACGGGATCTCGTCCCACATAATTCTGAAGATATGGGAGAGGGGGGCTGCTGGGGTCCTGCTATGTACACAGACGGGGGTAGCGGGGGTAGAGGGCAGAGAGGGAAAGAGGAGGAAGGCAAAGAAATATTAAATTTCTCAAATAGAAAAACAGAACGCAGAAACACCAGCACTTATTTTGTCCTCTCTACCCCTGGTTGTTTTTGAAGAAAACAAGACTCACGCTTGGTGAGCTGCCCTCTCCGTTCCTGGGCGATGACAACTCCGGGGTGAAGTCAGTGCTTAGAGCTGCGTGCACGAAAGGTGCGGATGTAATGCCTGGGTCTAAAATCTCTAAAAGCTGCACTCCCGAGTTTGTGCATCGATGCCACTACAATTGCTGTAAATGGAAAAATATTTACTTGGCTATTTCTTTTCAAATGTGAGAAGATATACTGGGCATTGCTTTCAAACTTGCCCTAGCTTTGCAATGAAATGTTAAAGCACAGGGAGAAAGTGTGTTAGGGCTTTTCCACACTGTCCCCATACCTAACTCTTCACATTTAGTGTGAACATAAATCCACCCAGGCAGGTCACTCTCACTTCACAGAAGGAGGAGCATTTTGTGATGATCCTAAGCACAGACCATCCTCTGTCACCTCCACCTCCTCCTCCTCCTCCTCCTCCTCCTCCTCCTCCTCCTCCTCCTCCTCCTCCTCCTCCTCTTCCTTCTCCACTTCTTCTTCCTCCTCCTCCTCCTCTTCCTCCTCCTCTTCAGTTCTTCCCAGGGAAAAAACTAGCAGCAAAGGGTTCGATTAATAGGGAACCTGTGAATAAAGAACCTTCAGAAGTTGGAAGGAAATTCTGGTTCTTGGCACAGTGGAACCAGATGTAGAGTGTATGGAGGAACTTGGAGTTGAGTTCTGCCCTATCATACAGGCGCTTTGGTGACTGAAGCAAGCTGTCATTCTAGAAAGCTCTTGTCAAAACTTCAATTGCGTTTTAAATTACTAATATATTTTTTTAAGGTTCTCTTAAAAGGAGAAAATTTTTAAATTATCTTCCCTACTTTCCACGTCCCCATTGCGTCAGTGGCTTGTTTTCCTCCTTCCATGTGTGTATCCTTAAGTTATTAGAGGTGGCTCTGTGGAAGGAATTCTCGCATTTGTTTCATATATAAGCAGGAATAAAAGGATTTGCAATGTAGCAGGTGCTCAATAAATACTGCAGACTAATCCCACTTTCCAAAGCTTAGAGGTTAAAGAGATGAACAGGAGATAAGTGACTAGGAAAAAAGAAATCCAGCAAGAGCTGAGAAGAGTGGGTTTAAGACACCATTGGTTTGTTTACTTTAGAAGAGAGGAGAAAGTTATCTGTCCAAATATACATCTGCCTACAGTTAAAGGAAACACTGTTTCCTCCTCCTTGTTTCTAAAAGGGGTTAAGCAACAATTTGTTTCACAGAATATGAATTTTGCTGGAAGGTGAGTTTTTATAAATCTTCAAAGACTGCTACCAACTTAATAATTTCAGTGTACCTGGAAGTTTAGAATATTTTCTTCTCGTTTGTAGAAGAATAAGGATGTAGGAAGGGGGAACCTTAGCCATAAAAGTACTAGTAAGGAGCTTGAATTGCACAAGTGGACCTGGGCTTAATGCGACCCACGCACCCCCACCCCATATGGTCCCCTAAGCCCTGCTAGGAGTGATCCTTGATTGCAGAGCCAAGAGTAACCCTCAGCAAAACCGGGTATGGCCCAAAACCAAAAAAGATGTGGGAAGGAAGCCACAAAGGAATCATCATTCTATATATTTGTGTATATTTTACTATCTCCCAAACCATGTCCACATGAATTGTCTAATTTCTCATAATCCATTCCCCTCATTCTCAAAATTCTATGAATGTAAACATTGATCAGCAGTTCATTTCAACTGAAGTCTTATTTCTTCTGTTGGAAGCTTTAGGTCTTTTCCCCTTGATTTTTAATATATTTCCTCTTTATAATCATATAACAAAATAAGTTATTGGTTATGTATATTACTTTATGAATAAGGATAAAAATAGCGACCCATGTTACTTTTCACTCATGGTGTAATTCTTCAATATTGCCTTTTCACAATACATGTCACTTCCTTTGCTGAAAATACCAGCCTTTTAGTTATCTTAACAGAAACCCCTACATGAGTATGCAAAGCAGCTTCTTTCTGCCTGGATTAGCCTCTCTCAACAAGGGGAAGGTGGAGGGGGGGTGGGGGGGCAGTCTCTGAATGACCAGCTACAAATTAGAGGAACTCTTAGTCTGTGCCTGGCTCCCTCTGGGACAGACAGACCCAGCCAGGTTCCCAGGTCTAACTTCTCCCACCTTGTCTTGCTGATGCTGTTCTGATACTCTACCCACGCACTGGACCTGTTGACATCATTCATCCACCTTGCTTTCTGCTTAACATAAGGTTCTCCTGACCTGTGGCACCCTATGTTCCAGGAAATACTATCTTGAAAACCAGTCACTCCCTCTAAGAATAGAAAAATAGACTTCTAGGTCATCTCCTAATTTCACACTCAAATCAGAGATTTCCAGGTTCTCAAAATAAAGCTTCTTAATACTGGCCACTATTCTCCCAACCACGGATTTTTATCTTTTACAGTCTAGAGCTTATTTTTAATTCTGATTTTTAAAAGCTATCTTTTCACTAGCTCCAGCCAATATTGGATATGCCAAAAACAGTAACAATAAGTCTCTCAATGAGAGATGTTATTGGTCCCCGCTCAAACAAATCGATGAGCAATGGGATGACAGTGACAGTGACAGTGATCTTTTCACTAGATAGCTCATGCTCTGTTTCAGTAAGCACTTCCCTTGGGAAGATTAGTCTCTGCTTTTTCTTTGCAGTCTGCAGCTCTGATTCAGCGGGATCCAGCAGTGGGAAGCATGCATAAAGCAGTGACCCCAGTTGTGCCAGGTGCCTGGCAAAGCCTGGCCAGCCCCCAAGGAGCTTCTGGTGAGTGCAAAGCCTGAGCTGCTGACGAAAGGAATGGGTGCAATTCAATTCTGTGGTCTGGAAGTCCCTGTCCCTACCCCCAGAGAATTTTATGGAGATTTCTGGCCTGGCAGGTGGAGTCCCTAGTGAAGTGGCTACTCCTCAGTGTGTTGAATGAGTTGTGCCGGGACTAAAAGAACCGGCTCCAGCCACATCAAGACCACTCATGCTCAGAGACAGTGACATCTTCAAGAGGATGTCCAGAAGGGGTGTGGAGGTGAGCATATTCTAAGAAAAATGAGAAGAGCTTTCTCATTAAATGTTAAACCAATGAACAATGACATATTCTCCTTTTTTCCATGTGGGGAAGGAAGATGTGACTCTAAGTCTGGTTATAAAGATCTGCTTAGCAACTGGGTCTGTTTGGCAGATCAGGGAATTAAGCAGCTGAAAGGGAAGGAAATGTGCAAAAGTAAAAAAGGTAATTGTGTGTGTCTGCATGTGTATCTATGTGTGTGTGTGTGTGTGTGTGTGAGAGAGAGAGAGAGAGAGAGAGAGAGATACAAAAAAAACTGTGGTAGGGAAGAGTGTTGGGGGTTGGTGCATGCCAGAACTACTATGTTGAGAAACCTGATGTATCTAAAATGATTAGTTGTGGATTCTAAGAGCATCTAAACCAAAGGGCTGTAGTATTTTTCTCTGGGAAGACTGAAATGGTGTGGTAAGGAAGAGGGTCTAGAAAGAATGCAAAAATGTGTCTAGGAAACAAATGGCCCTATAAGGTGAACTCAAAGGCAATCGCCCTGCCATGATGGGTGCTTAATAAATCACAATGGTGGCAACAAAGTGGCAACATGATGTAAGAGACAAAAGTGGGATTTAAATGCTCATGCCCCAGTAGCTGTGACCTTGGGCATGTCACTTTATATCTCTAGAGCCTTGATGTCTTTATTTGTAAAATGGGGTCAGCAATAACTCTTGAACTCACTATTTCACAGTGCAGTTGAGGGAATATTAATGAAAGTCCTTTTGGAAGGTTACTGTGTGAAACAGACATGGAAGGGGTTCTGACCCTGGTAATATCAACTGATTGATCTGACCCTGGCCATCTCACCTGTATTAAAAGTGGTTTAGATTTACCTGCCTCAAAATGTTTGCTTCATAAAACTTAGTGTAACTCCGGAAGTACTTAAAGTTAATATTATCATGATTAGGATGAGAGAAATTATAGATACAGATCAGGAGCTCACAGTCTTCTTGGTTTGGAAACCACACCTGGCGGTGCTCAAGGCTTGGTCCCCACTCTGTGCTCCGAAATCACACCTGGCAGGTGCTGGGAAACTAATCCAGGTCAGCCAAGAACGAGGCCAGTTTCTTACTCGATGTACTCTCTCTCCTGCCTCGGAAGCACACTTCCCCCCCCCCCCCCAGTCCTTGCTTCTCCTTCTAGCTTTCCTACCACACCTAAAAACTCACCTGTGACTCCGAAAGAGTTTTATGATAATGATCAGCGCGCGCTCTCTATCTATATCTCTCTCTTTCTCATCATATTTTCCTGGTAAAGCATGAGGAGAGATGTGCCAGGGAGTGTCATACATACTGGAGGCATTGACAACAAAAAGAAAGTACATATTCAGTCCACATCAAGGGAAAGATGTGATTGCAGAGCTGTGACATGCAGAGAAATTATCTGAGGAGCGAATTCAGTTGGGAAAGTACAAGCCCTGAAGAGCCCGGAGCAGCTGGTCATAATCAGATTCTCCATCTTTCTGTCAAATGTAATCGTATCCGACTTGGCAGGGTATTTATTGCTAAAGTCGAAGGGCCAGATTTTACACTAAACATATTTACACATTTACATTCGTGGCCCTATAAACACACCATGTTTCACTGGCCGTGACACCAAAAGCATTCGCCGACAGAAAGCATGTGCCTAATTACAAAATCAGAGGGGAGTGGGGCGGCAAGTGGCATCTGAGCGTGCACGCCTTGTGTGTGTGCGTGCGTGCGACCCAGCTGCATCGCCAGGAACCCCACGGAGATGAGAAAGGGAACTGCCAGTGCTGGGCTCACACGTTCTCTGCACCGCAGGCCTGTTCCTGTCCAGTGGTGTTCCATAAAGGGCCAGGGCCCCTGTGATCTCCATTAGACCCTTGCTTCCCCCCCCCCCACCACACCCCCAGAAGAGCCCAGAGAGACCAGGGTGGTTCCTGGGCAGAGTTTCGGTCTGGATTGAGTTTGATGCTGATAGGACAATTCACTTGCTCCCAAATTACTTTCCTCTCAGTAATAAAAACAGGTGTGAGCTAAACATACAGCCAGTGCTGCAGTTTTAAGACTGAAATGAGTGTCCCTCATCCCTGGCTTGGGCTAGTAAGAGCAGCTCCCTGCCCCTCAGTGGCACTTGTAATAACACGGTTAGCTGCTCCAAGCTTAGTCCTCAGTCAAGCAAGGAAATCAGAGCCATCGGAGCCCGAGAGAGAAAAACAAAAACAGGCACAGTCTCACCAGGGCCTCGACAGCCTTTAATAAATGGCACAGGCTGGTGTCCCATCAAAATAATCACCTTCCAGCAGAATAACCACCTCCCCCAGCTCTCCCAGAGGACTGGCTGTAGGATGCATTGGTGAGTTTAAACACAAAACTGAACCAAACAAAATGGCGACAAGCAGAAACCTTTCCCCACATTGACTGCAAGAATTCCCATAATAGATGTAGCTAGTGTTTCAGTCCCGGTCCCAGTACCAGCAAGTTTGGGCAGGTAGGGCCATTGGGCAGAGATAGGGGTTAAATGGGCTCAGAAAAAACATGCATAGGCGCTCCCAAATTTTTCCTGTCCCTTCTCCCATACATTTTTATTTTCTCTTAAGAAAAGAGGTGACTCTTAAATAAATGTACAGTGTGAAAATACAGGGGAAAGTTGTTTTGGAGCAGAAGCACTAGCTTCTATTTTTAAATAAACAAAATAATTACTCAGTGGAAAAAAGAAGAAGAAGAAGAAGAAATCCACCCAGAACCGATGTGGGGTCGTGACACCCTGTGTGGTACACGGAGCAGCTCCATCCATCAGGGCAGCATTGCCCTGGCCTTGGAGAGCCGGGGCTGCACCGAGCTGCAGATTAAACCTCTGCACAACAGAGCCCTGAATGGAGAGGCTCCTTTTTGTGTGGTCCTGCTCTGGGAGCGGCCTGAGCCATTAGCCCGATAGATCCCTCTCCCTATTAACTGCAAGTCCCTCCCGACTGCGCCCTCGGCGCGCTCGTTTGTCTCCCGGGCTCTCTGGGGGCGTTTGATGAGCAGAGAAACAAGGAGAAGGGGAGAAAAGCGCCGGGTTAATGAGTTGTAGCAAATCCACACTTTGTAGTTGGCAGGAGGAGAGCTGGTGGCCAATGTTTGTCCAACGGGTTTATTTTTCAAGACCTAGCCTATTGAGGAAGGCTTGTTTAAGCAGGCCTCGTCCTTACAAACATACAAACATCCTTCTGTTGGCCTTCAAAGAAAAGCGGGCCAGAGCTAGATTTGCATGCCAATGAGGAGCCCAGGAGGAGCCGGCCTGGCCCATCAAAGGCCGGGGAGTCCAGCTCTCTGAGGCCTTTGTTCCAGCACCTGCTGGACTGCGGCCTAACGGGGCGCGCTCCTGGCTCGAGGGGTCCCAGGCCCAGAGCCCAGTCTTGGCCGGCCCAAGGCCCTGACCTAGTGACCCACAGCCCCCACTTCTCACAGCCCTGACATCACCCAGCCCATGGCCCCTCACCAAGCAAGCTCACCTTCCAGCTAGGCCCACAGGGCTAGCAAAGCTGACATCTGTACCCCCAAACTGGGAGGGTGGAGGAACTCAACTCGGAAGACCTGGAAGTTGAGCTCCGAGGCTCTCTGATGCCTTGGCACCTGATAGGGTTGCCCCCCCCACCCACCCAGCTCCAGACCAGAGCCAGGAGGCCTGTGCTGGATTGACCTGAGCCACCTTGCTAGTCTGTCTCTTAAAGGCACTGACAGCCTGGAAGATGGAGGAGCCCGACCCAGCACTTTTTGAAAGATGCGGGAATCTGAATAGACCTAACTGGGGCTGGCCTATTTGGGGGCATCTAACACCAAGTAAATAAGAGTAATGATGTTGCCGGATTATTCCCTCCACTGGCTCTCTTGTAATTACTTTCAGATCTCAGCATTATGGGTACTCACTCAAAGGCAGGCGAAGAGTAACAGTCACTTTTGCACCTAAGATTTTGTTCTAATCATATTTCAATTTCTATCTATATATTTAGTGGCCAATTGAGGAGCCAGGTATTTACTTCAAACTCTTATTATTTAATCTCTCCCAAACAGTTCATAGGGGAAAAAAAACCCAAGAATTTATGTTGAAGCTGTCACTTTTTTCCTCCCTGAAAAGGGATGAGAAGACAGAGCGTAAAAAAGTGAATGTCACTGTCTAATACCGGTCTCTCATACAACCTTCTTTAACCTGCTGGGTTGAATCTGCAAATACAGCTGCTGAAATATCTGGAAAAAGTTAATAAACAGATTTAACCTCTATTAAGCTTTTAAACCAGTGTTTCACAATCTTTTTTCCAACCATGGGCTCCTCCCAACCTTGTTTCCTTCCTGTGGTCCCCTCTTTTCTACCGGTTGACCCCCTAGACTCATGTTGTTGCCCCCATTTATACAATTTCCACCTGTGACCCTTTTGGAATATCCTGGAAGTTTGGCCATCAGTTGAGAATTGCTAACTTAAACTACATATTACATATGTCATGGTTTTATTTGGAGTCCACAATAACATCTGTAGTCAAAACTAGTTTTACAACTTTTTTAAAATTTGCCCACTGCTAGTTAATAAAAACATTTAAATTTTTGGGAAAAGTATTCTACATCTCCTAAGTTGTATAAATAGTTTAATAAGCACATTTGCTTAAAGCAAGTGCAAACCCCAACTGAAGCTCTTACTCCAATTTATTCATTTAGACTAAAATCAAAATGTTAAGGTTAGCTTTTAGGATAAAGACTTTACGTAATACTAGAATCGTTTCTGTGGAGAAAATAGTGGCTTTCAATTTCAGAGCTTTCAAATACAATTTACTATATGTGTAAATTATTTTCTCATTTGGGGCTTTAAATCTCTTTAACTGATGATCACCTCTGTTGAAAACTTTTCTATTAATTTCAAGCAAGTTAATAGAGCTATTTGCTAAGTTGCTTCTATCCTAGTATAATATTATGAAAGAGGATTTTTACTGATACACTATTGTGCTCAATCGTGTGTGGAAATGAAATCAAGTGAGAGGCTCAAAAATAAAAGTTCTATTATCTTAGAACTACTATGGCTTCAATTTTAAACAGCCTTAAGGCTCTTGGATATAGAGTAGAAGAGATCTGAAAATGTATACCAAAGTAACTTCATTTATTGGTAGTCAGTTAAAAATAATTTTTGGTCTCCTGCAATGGTTTTGGCTTTAGAAAGCGTAACTGAAAAAACATGGCACGAAGCTTTTGTTAAATTCTCTTTGAAAATAATATTTAGGTCTGTTCTATAGCAGGCTTCTACTCATTTCACATAGAAACATTAACAGGAAAGAACATAAACTAAGAAGGGGCACTGAATCCAATTATTTTGGTGGATTTTCTTTGAAAATTAAGCATTTTATTTCTGAAAAAGTGTAAAAATCTTACATTATAATCGTACAACAGTTCGCCAGTAAAATTTACAATACTCCTGTAAAGAATACGCAGTAAGTACAAAATTAAAATTCCGCATGTCTATTATGATACAAAACACAGGTTAAAATAAGAAAGGATAATCTGAACTTTTTTCCTTGTTGTAAACATTTTAAACCATTTTTTTCCTTTTCACGAAAAAGTACACCCGACAAATGTCCTCAAAAAGGATCGCTTGGCTGGCGTTCTTCGGGACCTTTTCTACTTTTGTTTTCTTCTTCATTTGAACCTTTTGAAGTCTTTAACGCCTGAACCTGAGAATCTCTAGACCTCAAAAAAGGCTTAGATTTGTTGTTGCTGTTGTTCAATTTCCTCAAAGTCAAGGAAGCCCCCAATGCCCGGGCAGGGCAGACCTCGGAACGCACGCACCTTCTTCCTCCCCAAGAGGGTCGGGGCTGCAGCCTACGGCGGCTTTGCATAAATACTGGCACCCACCAACCCCTAAGCGCTCCCGGGCTGTCGCCCAACTGTCTCCTGGGGCAACCTGCAGCGGTGAGGGGGTGGGAGAAAAGGGCCCGGGGAGGGGGAGCGGCTTGCAGGAGCCGCGCCGGGCGCAGCCCCGACCCGCCCAGGTGGGCCGAGGAGCCGGGATGCCTACCTTCTCCTGGGCCCGCGCGCTCGGGGCGCGCCGTTAACAATTGGAAATCCGGGCGGTAAAGGTCTCCACGCTGGACAGGGCGGCCCCGGGGGGCAGCGTCCCTAGGGCGGCGGACGAGGACACGGACGAGGCGGCGGCCGCGGCGGCGGCCACGAGCGAGCGGGTGAGCGCGGCGGCGGGGCCGGCGGCCGCCTGAGCCGCGCAGCCCCCTCCGGAGCTGGGAGCGGCCGGGGCGGCGGCGGCGGCGGCGGGCGAGGGCGCGGGCGAGGCCTGCGCGGCGGCGGCGGCGGCAGCGGCGGCGGCGGCGGCGGGGCCCAGGCTGCCCCCGATGATGCTCTCGATGGAGAAGGGCGAGCGCGCCAGAGCCGCGGCGCCCGAGCCGGCCGCCTTGGCCGCCGAGGCCTGCAGGGGGCCGGGCAGGGCGGCGCCGAGCGGGTGCGGCCGGTAGCCGAAGGCGGTCCGGGCCAGCTCGGCGGCCGCGCCGTGCGGCGGGGGCGGCGGGGGCGGCGGCGGCGGGGGCGGCGGCGGCGGCGAGTGCGGGTGGAAGGCGGCGGCGGCCGCGGCGGCCGCGGCGGCGGCGAAGAGGGCCGAGGGCGGCGCGTAGGGCGGCAGCTGCAGGCCGTAGCCGCAGCCGTAGGGGCCGTAGCCGTAGGCGTGCGGGGGTGGCGGGGGCACCGGCGGGAAGAGCGCGGCGGCGGCGGCGGCGGCGGCAGCGGCCGAGGCCGGGTCCGCCGCGCCCCCCGCGCCCCCCGCGCCGCGCAGCAGCAGCGATTCGGCGGCCGCCGCCGCGTTGGGCGGGAGCAGCGGCTGCCGCTTGAAGCGCTTCCTCCGCCGCAGGAAGCTGCCGTTGTCGAACATGTCGGCGGACTCGGGGTCCAGCGTCCAGTAGTTGCCCTTGCCGGGGTTGCCGGGCTCGCGGGGGATCTTGACGAAGCAGTCGTTGAGCGAGAGGTTGTGGCGGATGCTGTTCTGCCAGGCGGGGAACTTCTCCCGGTAGTAGGGGAAGCGGCCGCTGATGAACTCGCAGATCTCGCTCAGCGTCAGCCGCTTCTTGGGGCTCTGCAGGATGGCCATGGTGATGAGCGCGATGTACGAGTAGGGCGGCTTCACCAGCGGGTTCTTGGCGCCGCCGCCCGCGCCCGCGCCGCCGCCCGCGCCGCCACCGCCGCCGCCGCCGCCGCCGCCGGCACCGCCGCCGCCGGCCCCGCCGCCGCAGCCCGAGCCGCCTGCGCCGCCCGCGCCGCAGACCCCGACTCCGGCCGCGGGGGCCGGGCCCGGGGGCGCTGGGGAGCCCGCCGCGCGCGGGGCCAGCAGGATGTCATCGTCGTCATCGTCCTCCTCTAGGTCCTCCAGCTCGTCCTCCCCGGCGTACGAGCGCCGCCGCCGCCGCCGCCGCTGCCGCGCGGGGCCACCCAGCCGGGGGCTGCCCTCGTCGTCGTCGTCGTCCTCGTCGTCGTCGTCGTCCTCGCCCTCCCCCACCACGTCGATGTCTGTCTCCTCGGCGAGGCCCGAGGCATCGGACATCTCCGTGCTCAGGGTCATAGCTGGGGCGCGGCGGCGGCGGCGGCGCGGCGGTGCATAGGGGCGCGGGGCTCCGGGCTCCCGCCGCGCCCCGGTTCAGGTCCCCGGCGGCGGCGGCGGCGGCGGCGGCGCTGGGCCGGGCCCGGGGGCGCCACGCTGGGTGGGGGGCGACGCGGCTGCTCCGAGCTGCCCGTTACACACACACACACAGACACACACACAGACACACACACACACACACACAGACACACACCGTCCACGCCCCCCGCGGCCCGGGTCTGCGCGGCGCGCGCGGCGACTTTGTAACTCCAGCTGCGAGCCCCCCGGGCCCGGGCGGGGGCACCTAACCAGCCCCGAGCGCAGCCCGCCGGGCCCCGTGGAGGAGGGGGTTGGTGGCGGAGCCCCGGGTGTGCGTGTGCAAGTGTGGGGGCCCCGGGAGAGTGCGGGACAGGGGCAGAAGCACGGGCCCGAGCTCCGCGCGGCGAGGGCTGAGTCCGGGAGGGGGCGGACCTTCCCTCGGCTTATAGCTGGAGGAGCCTTGTCACATGGTGTGCGCGTCAGCGCGCTGCCGCCGAGGGAAGGGACCGAAAGCCCAGGAAGGCGACCCCGCTCGGGAGAGAAAGTTCCCCCGCAGGAGGGGACCGCGACCTACACCCGCCGGGAGGAGAAAGGACCCCCACGGGTCCCTGCCAGAGAGCCTGGGCTCCAAAAGACTCGCCGCACAGGCCTCGCGGCTCGGGCTGCACCCGGGGCGGGCTGTACCAGTTCCCTGCCCCTTGCTCATCAGTCCCAACCTCAGCAGCTCGCCCGAGCCGCGAGGATCTGGGCACTCGAGGGCCTTCAGAAGACAGGCAATCCGGAGAAGAGACCCCCCCCACTCCGCCCAACCCGCCCCCCTTGGTCGGTGGTCTGTGGGGTTAGCCCACCCCCCTCCCCATTGGATGAGTGGCTCCGCGTCAGATTTTGATGGGACAACCCCCCTCGCAGTTTAAGAACAGTAATCGTTTATTGACCTCTTACCCTGTCCCTTTCGTTTCTTCTCCCGGAACGTTTGTTTTCCGCCATCTGTTAATAAAAATGAGTTTAGGCTGGCGTTTTAATCACTTACCTACAATTGAGGGGTCTAGAAAGTTGACAACTAAACCAAGACTCTAATGAGAGGATCTCGCAAATTTCGTGGGAACAAAGTGTGTAATTGAATACAGAAAAGAAAGGCAACTTTAGTGAAAACTCAAATAACCCCTCCCCCCCAAAAAAAAACCGCACCAAGGAATGGCTCAAAAAGTTCTTTCCTAACTGGGAAAATTAGAACCATAGTTCCCCGCAAGAGGAATATTTTAATCAGCACTTCATAGCAATCTCAGGATGTGAAATTACTATAACATATTACATAACAAATCACTACTCTGGTGGGCTTAATAATAGAAGTTACAATGATCAATAAAACCTTCCAGACAATCTTTGTAAAAAGTGGTGTTTTTAAAAATCCACTCCATATTTTCAATAGCAACTGGTGAAAGGAACGAACTGCATCTTTATATTTATATTCGTGTCTGTTCCTAGTATCCGCACGCACATCTTGATCTTCATTGCAATTTGAAACTTAGAAAATGTTAATGCGATGTTTCCGCGAAAAGAACCACAAGGATTCAAGTCCTGTTCCGCTCCGCTTTTCTTTTCAGGTCAAAGGCAACGGAAAAAATTAAAATGCGATATTTCAAGTATACCTGTCTTTCTTAAGGGCTCAGTAAATTATTTTGGAAAGCAGACGTAGCTAGTAGCCTATGATTTCACATAGCCATGCCTTTTGAATCTTTGTCCTTCTTTAAATGTTTCTATTTCGAAGTAGGGACCAGTCCACGAATGTTTAGTGTTCTGATTAAAATGACCATTTGACCAATACTGAGAGCAGAAAAATCAATGGCTTTCTTGTAAAGAGAATCATCAGCTGCCATACGTAGATCATGTTATCAATCAAGCAATCTCACGTTTTGAAACATTTTATTACTCCCCTTATCAATCACGGAGTTTTTTAAATAAACTGTTACTCCATCTAAGACTTCTTTTTAAATCGAGTTTTTGTTGCTAAGGACGGCTATCAACCAATTATACTTAGAAATGACCCATTAAGTCCATCATAGATCTTTCAAAGATCTATGAGAACGCCTCCAAGTTCTAAATAATTTTTCATTGACTTTCATTTGATATATGGCTGAACCATTTAATTAACCTGAGCCGACATTAATCAGCACTATTAATCAGGCATTACATCGCTTTGTTGATGCAGCCAGGCGTCCTTAGCAAGGAGTGCACTTTTACATTGAAGAGTTTAAGTTTTATAAGTACTCGGTCGATATCTAAATAAACACCACGGTTTTCGCCGTACTGAGGGGTTGGTGTGCGGCGAGGTATTTCAAGATGAAACGGAGAGGAAGACTTTGTTTGCAGACCATTAGTTACTTGGGCCGATCAGTTACGGCGGTCCTGCGGGTGTTACCAGCGCCCTGAACTTATCTGGCCCAGAGCCCGGGAGATTGACTTTGCGTTGCATTTTGTAACTTTGCCTGCAGGTCCTCCTCCCCCAAAGGGTTAAAGGGCGCGTCCCTTGAAACATTTGCAAAACGTGGCAAATTCTTTTCTGGCAAACTGGGGAGGGGCGGGGGAGGGGGGAGGGGTGTCGGGATTTACTGCTGGTCCTCGCGGAACATCAGCGCAGGAGCACCGCTGCGGGTACAGCGTGTGTTAGATTTGGGTGAACTTGACTTACTAAAAAAGGACCGCGTCCCGGCCAAACGACACGCACTTGTAGGAGACGTTTCTCTCCGAGCTGGTGAAATTCCCCGGGCGCGGAAATCCCAGCTCTGCCGTTTGCCCGCCGTCCTCCTCCCCTAGGCGACCCTACCCTGCCTGAGTGCTGGCAGCTCTCTGCCAAGGCTGCGAAGCCTCCACTCGCACGACCCCCAGGCTGTCCCAGCGACGAGACAGCTTTCCGCCCGGCGGGTCAGGGACCCCCGCGGGGGCTCCGCGGCCGCTAGCCCCGCCCGTGGCGCGAGGGCCGGGGTGGGGCGCGGCGCGGGCGCGGGGCAGGGCTGCCCCCTGGCGGCGGCGCGGCGCGGCGCCTGCACGTCTCATAGCGTAGCGGCTTCCCGAGCTCCGTGAGCCGCCAGCGCGGGTGCGAGTGTGGCCAGTGGGTTCCCGGAGTCCTCTCGCACTGGGCTTCGGGAAGCTGCTTTCGTTCGGGGTGTGGGGTGTTGGGTCTTTTATTTCCCGCCTTCCTTGAGAGCTCAACTCTCCTCCTCCAGGGTTACAGTAGGGATGTGCGGGGGCATTCACGGGGGTTGTTGGTGACGTTTGTCCCCACGGACAAAAAAAAGGAAGCCCTGGCAGTCCCCGGGGCTCTCTCTCGCTAGGGATTTCGGGGCGCAGGGGCGGGGTCTTCCCTATGGTCTCTGAGCCCCCGAGCGAGAGTGCGGTGAGGACCAGGGGCCCCGTTCGTGGCGACCTGGTGGCGTCCTCCCAGCTGCGCATACAGAGACCATCTGCACCCCAGCGCCCCCCTAGATTTGACCCTTGGACTTGCGTCCCGACGTCTCAAAGCAGCATTCTGTGAGCCTGTACTGAGGTACTACTCCAGCTGGGTACACTGGTGTGTTCCTGAGAAATTGCAGGGCGGGCGCACTCCCAGCTGTGCTCAGAGCTTACTCCAGGCTCTGCGCTCAGAGATCACTTCTGGTGGGCTGGGGAACCCTATAGGATGCTGCGCGCAAAAGCTCCAGCCCTACCCACTGCACTATGCCCGGCCCCACCCCGAGAAATAAACGGAGCGCCGGGTGTGGAGGTGCTCTGTGATGCGATTGCTCCACGGCTGACGGGTGGTTGGAGTGCGGAGCGCTGCCTGGTTGCCATAGGAGGCCAGGACACTATTTCTAGCTCACGTGCCCCCCGACCAACCCACCCACCCAGTGGAGGTGTAGAGTGATTGAAAAACGCTTCTTTAAGATGTCCATACAGCTCAGAGGCAGTCACAGTGATACGGCCGTCAGCAGGATCTGTTTCCACAACTCTTCCATCACTCGAAGCGGCAATGGGGCGCACAGTAAAGGATGCTTTCTCCTGTCCCCCGGGACCCTCCTGGCTTACTTCACTTAGCATAAAGTCCTCAAAGTTCACCCTGGTGACAGCATGGGTCATAATTCCATTTCTTTTTAAGGCTAAGTAATATTCCAGTGTATAGGAATATTATATTCCACATTTTTTGTTTGTTTGGGGGTGCCACACCCGGTGGTGTTCATGGCTTACTCCTGTTGAGGCTCAGAGGACCATATGAGATCCCAGAGATTGAACCCAGATTATCCGCGTGCAAACCAAACACCTTACCTGCTGTACTGTCACTCCAGCCCCTATAGACCACATTTTATTAACCCACACTTGAACATTTGGGTTGTTTCTGGATTTTGATTTGTTTAAGGGTCACACTCAGCTGTGCTCAGGGGTTACTCTTGGCTTTGTGCTCAGAAATGACTCCTGATGGTGCTAGGGAGCAAATGCAGTGCCTGGTATTGAAGGGGGGTGGGCAGAGGTGTGAGGCAAGTAAGTACCTTGCCTGCTGTGTTATCTATGTGGCTTTCTGGTTTGGTTTTGAACTTCCACTGATGTAATTCCTTGTAACACACTGAAGTAGCAGGAGTTCGGTAATGGTTAGCTAGTTCACTTTTCTACCTATTTCTTTTTTCCACTCCAGAAAGTCTGAGAAGGCTTGTTGTCCTCACAAAGTGCACACACAGCAAATTCAGGTGCTGATTTCTCGCCATGACCTTCTGCATTTGTACCCTCAGCTTAACAACAAATTTGAACTTTCAGGCCCAGAATCCGCACTTATGGAAGAAAATATTTCCATAAAAGTAGTTCCCCACCGGAACTAGTTTCAGACACAGCTGTGATCATCCTCTTGTGCGCACTGGATACATTCTTTTTTATGCCTTCTCACCTATCCTAATCCTTGCGGGTCTAAGGAGACTGAATATTTGCCCACACTGGTCATTCATGGATAAGGCCCAAGGTTGATTTCTGCTACTGGGGAAAAAAAAAACACAAAAACCCTTCCCTCTGCTGTACTGAGCCTGCAATCTCCTGGGGTGTAAGGTTACTTACCAGGAGGGTTGGAGCTATTTTTTGGGTGCCATTAAGCTAAATTCTTCAAGATCACCCTACCTTGTAATGTGGGGGCCCTGATGGCTGAGGAGACTGACAGGAGGTAGTAGCCAGTGTGATGGCAGTCGTGGCAGCCCAGAACCTTCCATCACCAGGCAGGCCACTCTGAACATAGAACATGCTGGACTTCCCCCCCACACACACACACACAACCCCCTTCAGAACTAATTAGATCACTTGGTTTACAAATAACTGCAAAAGGATATAATACTGGCGGACAGTGGTTGGTACCTTGGTCAACTTGAAAATTCCAAGGATAAAAAGTCCTAATATGAATTCAAGAGGTGGGTCTTGGGGCAGTGTAGCTGGGCCAAGGTGAGATTTCTCTATGAAGAGGGTCTTTTAGTGGCCTCCTGGGTTGTTCCAGGCAGTCTGTGCTTGTACAACACCTTAAACAAGCATTCCTCTGCCTGGGCAGGATTTGGAAAGCCTCAAGAATTCAGAATGTCAGCAAAGGTCTAAATTCATGTTTTATAACAGCAAAATTATTTATACGGACTCAGGAATTTTCATTCCTGCAGTTAACCTGGCCCAGCCCCTCCCCAACGCTATCCCAGCCCAGCCCAGCCCACTACACACAAACACAGACTCAGTGCTGGGTTTCTGGGGCTTACCGGGGGGTGTGCAGCTAAACCTTGTGTGGCCAAACCAGAAGTTCAAAGGGTATTGTCTTGCTTCTTGTTTTTATCATGAACTGAATTGCAGAAAGAGGATCTCTTTCCTTTTGGAGAATTGCCTTAAATTCAAGACTTCAAGAGTACTTATTTATGTCACTGGAATCTCCTATTGTTTATATTAATTTACTAGAACATTGACTTTTTATTTTTACTTCTGACTTAAGAATGTAAAAACTACCCCCATCTACGAGAAGTTCTCTTCTTGTCATTTGTGGTTTAGCCAGAAGCTGTCTGTGGAGAGAAAGTCGCTCTGCCTAGAAGGGGTGGGGCACTTGCAGGTGCTTCTAGGACTGCGGCTGTACTCTACAGGGCACAATTAAAATAAAAAGGATGCTAGGGTGTGAGTGAGAGTACAACAGGTAGGGCACTTGCCTTGCACATTGCTGACTTACTTTTGTTTCCTGGCACCTCACATGGTCCTCCAATGCCCTTCCAGAAGTCATCCCTTGGGGCAGGAGTAAGCCCTGAACCTGAAGCACAGCCAAGTGTGCCCCCTTAAAAACAAACAAACAATGAGATATCACCTTATACCAATGAAACTGGCATACCTCAGGCTGAACAAAAACAACTAGGGTTGGTGTGGATATGGGGAAAAGGAACGTGTATGCACTGCTGCTGAGAATGTCGACTTGTTCAACCTTTCTGGAAAATATAGATACTTCTCAAGAAAACTTGCAATTGAGCTTCCATATTATCCAGTAATTGAACTATGTGGCCTCTATCTTAGGGGCCCAAAAACTCTATTCAGGAAATATATTTACATCCCTATATTCACTGCAACACTATTCACTATAGTCAAAGAAAGGAAAATACCTAAGAACAGATGACTAGGAAAAGAAACTATGGTAAAATGGAATACTGCTTGGCTATCTAAGATGAAATCATGCAAAATACACAAGGGCTACCAGTTTCCTACATGCTTGTTAACCTTTTTATTTTCTGTTGGTTTTGTTTTGGGATCACACATGCAGTGCTTAGGGCTCCTGTCACCATACTCAGGGGTTGTTCCCTCTGGTGTCTGGGAAACTATGCAGTGCAGGGTATCAATTCCAAGTTCTCATATACAAAGCATGTACCCCAGACCTTTGAGTTATCTCATTGGCCTATGATTTGTTTGCTTGTTTGTTTTTGGACCACACCTGGCAGTGCTCAGGGTTTATTCCTGGCTCTGAGCTCAGGGATTATTCCTGGTGGGCTCAGAGGGACCATATGGGATACTAGAGATCAAACAAGGGTCACTGTATATCACTCTGCCCTCTTTTTCTTTTAAGCTGTCATCCTGTTGAGTCTGAAATGATTCCTATAGGCTTAGAAATCATAATGCCTGCATAATGCGGATCATACAAACAGATATGTGTCTGAAAGAGAAAATGTGCTCATGAAGTGCTCAAGTAACAGAAAACCCTTTCAGGAGGTATTTCCTGAATACAGTAAAGAAAGGGCCTCACACCCACTGCCCCACCATCACTCACACACCACTGTATTTGTATAAATTCTGAGTTTCCACTTTCCACTTTTTGTGAGACTTCATTGAGTCCACCATAAAGGTGCTTACTACACTCTGCCACTAAAGGCAAGCCAATTGATTTGGGTGGATCAAAAATATCCCCCATTTGGGGCCAGACAATAGTAAAGAGGATAGGGTGTTTGCCTTGCATGCAACCCACCCAGTTTGATCCCCAGCATCCCAATTAGTTCCCCCAAACACTGCTACGAATAATTTCTGAGAGCAGAGCCAGAAGTAACCCCTGATCATTGCTGGGTATGACCGCCCCTCCCTCCAAAAAAGAGGAGAAAAAAATGCCCCATTCCTTAGCAGAGGGAAATTTAAAAGTGCCAAGACAGGGAGCTAGTACAAAGATTAAGACACTTGCCTTGCATGCAGTGGCCATAATGGTTCTTATTCTTGCTCCATATAAAATGTTGTGGGCATAGCGGGTAGGGCGTTTGCCTTGCACGTGGCCAACCCAGGTTCGATTCCTCCTTCCCTCTCAGAGAGCCTGGCAAGCTACCGAGAGTATCTTGCCTGCACAGCAGAGGCTGGCAAGCTACCTATGGTGTATTCAATATGCCAGAAACTGTAACAGCAAGCCTCACAATGGAGACTTTACTGGTGCCCGCTTGAGCAAATCGATGAGCAACGGGATGACAATGACAGTGACAGTGATTCCTGCTCCAGATAAGGTCGCTGAGCACTGCCAGGTATGGCCCCTGAGCACAGAGCTAGATGATCACAGAGCTAGGCCCAATCCTCGCCGTCCATCAATTAATGGAGTGGTCAAGAATGATGGAAAAGTTCACTTGATTATAGTGATGATTCTCCTATATAGAGACATAAGCCAAAACTTAGCACTTTTCATACACTTAAAAATGTGCAGTGTATTGTATGTCAATTTTTTAAAAAGCTATATTTAAAAATCCCCCTATTCTGGCAGATTTGAAATTTTTTTTTTTTTTGGTTTTTTGGATCACACCTGGCAATGCACAGGGGTTGCTCCTGGCTCATGCACTCAGAAATTACTCCTGGCAGTGCTTGGGGGGCCATATGGGATGCTGGGAATCGAACCTGGGTCAGCAGTGTGCAAGGCAGACGCTCTACCCGCTGTGCTATCGCTCCAGCCCCTGAAATTTTTAAAAATGAATTGTTTCAAACAAGCAACAGGAAAAGGCAAAGAAAAGAGAAGAAGAATCTAAGAGATAATTGCATAGGTGTAGGATAACATTAGTTTGTCCTTTCTGCCTTGCCACAGGGAGCTTAGGTTTATTGGGTTACTCCCATCACAGTGCTCCCATTCCTCTGTGTTTATTTGTAACTTCTTTCTTGGTGCTCTGTTAACTTATAAATATTTTTTTCTTTTCTCCTTAAGTCCTTTGCATAGTTAATTCAGAGCAATGTCCTTTTTGTATGGACACAAGAAGACAGTTAATGCAATGCTTTTGTAACCTAAGAGTTAATTGATTTCTTAGCACCCCAAATGCAAGGTCCTGATGAGGGACTGAATGGACCCAGGGTAATTGGTGGACATCGAAATGGGCCTGGCCAAAGTGCCATAATGCTTAAATATGTTAAGAGCATGGTCGTGAACAAGTTCTGTCATGATTCAAAAAGTAATAACTAGATTTGCACCCTTTTAGGGTTAGGAAAGATTAATCCGGCCTGAGCACTGTAGTCTGAGTCTTTGGTGAGATGTCCCCAGGGAGCCGCCCTATTGTGTCTTACTGTGTCCATACAAAAATAACTAATATTAAGAAGTAGAATTAAGATGTTAATTGAGATGTTAATTAAGTTATTGGACTAAGGAGAAGAGGAACACCCCTAGGTGGTGTTTTGGCCCTGGCCCTCGAGCCTGATGGGCAGTCAGTAAGAGCTTTCTTATGTTGATTTTGATACTGGGTGTAGCATTGGCCCAGAGTGCTGGGAGTTGGAGAGAGATGAGGGAGTTGGAGAGAGGTGAGAGAGGAGAGAGCAGGGCAGCAAGATGGGATGCGGAGAAACTAGCAAGGGGGACAGAGGGAGAAGAACGTAGAAGAATAATACAGGCACAGGCAGGTGGAGAGAGAGACCAGGGCAGCAAGATGGAGTGCGGAGAGATGAGCGGGAGAGACAGGCGACAGGAATAAGGGTCAGTGTGAGACTAGAATGGGGAGCTCAGAGAGACTGGAACAGGCGCGTGGGGAGAATGGAATAAACGGCAACTGGTCAATCAACTGGCTTAGCCCTTGTTTCCTCCTCCATCTGCCCCATGGCCCGGGCCATCCCGGCTGGGCAAGCAGCCCGAGACCACTTAACCCCTGGCAGTGAGGGGGAGAGTCGCCGGGGCCCTTCTTAGCCTTTCGGAGATTATACACATAGGTATACAGACCAGCTTTCTTCTGTTTGGTACCTAATCTGAGGCACACAGGCAACTTTTCCCTGACCCAACACCTGGGGGAGACAGGCTGGCACCAGTAACCTGGTGTGACTGAAAGTTTAGATTCCACTGCAGATTGTTTCCCAATCCCTTCTTTTGGAAGAGTTACTCTTACCCACTGGCAGGAAGAGCTTTTGCATTTTCCTAAGGATTGCCTCAGGTAAGGAATGTCTTGTGGGCTTCTAAGGTTCCTCCCCCCACCCTAAGTATACGGCACAACCTGTATCACTGTATCACTGTCATCCCATTGTTCATCGATTTACTTGAGCAGGCACCAGTAACATCTCCATTTGTCCCAGCCCTGAGATTTTAGCAACCTCTCCTTACTCGTCTTTCCCAATGATTGAAGGCTTTTTCAGGGTCAGGAGAATGAGACCTGTTATTGTTACTGGTTTTGGCATATTGAATACACCACAGGGAGCTTGCCAGGCTCTGTTGTACAGGAGGGATACTCTTGGTAGCGTGCCAGGCTCTCCGAGAGGCATATATATATGTGTGTGTGTATATATATATATATATATATATTTTCCCTCTATGATTTTTATGGAAAATGGATAGGGAGTGTCTTATGATGTCACAGGAATATGTTCACTCATGCATGAGGCTTGGCATGAGCTTGTGGAAAGCGGCCTAGAGCATGGCGGCAAAACCTAGCTAAGAAATTTTAAAACTGTTCTGCAAAATCTTGCCCTCACCTAAGCCACTGGTCTTTGCCTTGTTCGGTTTGTTGGAAGCTCACCCATGATTGGTCTACTAAATTGACTCATGCCAGGCCTGCCAACTTTGCTCCTAATGTCTGAGCCTTCTGCCATGAAGGACAAACAGAAGTTGATGGTTTCAACAAATACACTGGTCATTGTCAAATTAAAAGCTGAACAAAATAACTATTACTTGTTTTAGTTTGTTTGGGGGGGGCCACACCTGAAGGTGTTCAGGGGCAATTCCAGACTGCACTCAGGAGTGACCCCTGGCAGCACCGGGGGACCATATGTGGTTTGGGGGCTAGAATCAGGGTCAGCAGCATGCATGTCTGTACTTTACATTCACTACTCTCTCCAGCCCTCAACAAAGGTAACTTGAAAGACATGGTGCCAATTAGTGTATAACAAATTATCCCCAAGTTCAATGACTTGAAACTACCATTTTATTATGCTCATGACTCCTGTAAGATGGGCATTCACAAAGGCCAAGTGTGTATGTGCAGGGGATGTGGCGGGAGGTTGCAGTCAAAATATTTCTGCACCACAATTTCTGGATCCCCAGCTAAAAGAATTTGAAGACCAGTGACCCAGGGCTGGAATCATGTGGAGACATATTTTTTTGTTGTTTTGGGGTCACACTCAGGGTGCTCAGGGTCACTTCTGGCGTGGTTCTTAGGGGACCAGGCAGTGACAGCTTTGGAACCAGAGCCTTCTGTGTGCAAAGCCTGATTTCTAGCCCACACACTATCTCCCTGACCCAAGGAGCTCTTGCATTTCTAGTTGATGCAAGTTGTTGGCTGGGATTATCAGCTAGATGACCATTGAGGCTATTTCCAGTAGCCTGGGCTTCCTTGTAGTATGCCTGACTCATTTTCCTCTATTTCCGGTGGAAGCCATAATGCTTTTTATAGCCTAGCCTAGGAAGTAACATTCTGTAAGTTCCATATACATTGATCACACAGATTCAAGGGAAGGAAATTGTTATAATACATAATGCATTTATGTATATGTATATTTACAGTCTCTTGCCCCTGCGCCTGGCTGTCTTCAATGGGGTCCCTCAGAGAGGGTGGGTTGAGTTTCCCTCCCCACCCCAAGCAGAGCCCTGGCAGCCAAAGATCTCTGGAACCCAGCCACAGCCATGCTCAAGGCCCCTCTCCACACATTCGGACAAACCTCATGCATAAAGGAACGGGCAGAGGAACCCAGGTGTGCGGGACTCGGGGCTGAGACCTCTAAGCCTGCTTGGATTAGGACTGGACCTCTTCTGCCCAGATCCCCCATTTTCCAGCAGCTAGGTGGTCACACCGGGAAACTGGCCCCAGCACTGTGTAATCCCATCAACAGCCAACAATACAGAGACTATAAAATAAAGTTCCTAGAAGCGGGCATCTTATAGCCTAGTTCTCCCTCTCAGAGAACCTGGCAAGCTACTGAGAATTTTCTGCCCACATGGGAGAGCCTGGCAAGCTCCCCGTGGCATATTCATATGCCAAAACCAGTAACAATGCTGGGTCTCATTCCTCTGACTCTGAAAGAGTCTCCAATGCAGCATCTTTGGGAAGGACAAGTAGAGAGGCTTCTAAAATCTCAGGGCTAGGATGAATGGAGACGTTACTGAGATTGCTTGAGAAAATCGACGATCAACGGGATGATGATGATGATGATATGTATATATATATATATATATAAAGTAGTACATGTTAAGATGCTTAAACAACTTATTGATCCACTGTGATGAAATGCAGAAATAAAAAATCCAGCTGTTGGCATAAAGGGTTCCACAGGCAGAGAGAGAGGGATCTGCTCTAGCCCTCTCTCTTGCTTTGCTGATGGCAGTATTCTCCCCGTGTGTATTCATATTATCTTCTTTGTGTATCCATCTCTCTATATAGCCCATTTAAAAAATAATAACACCAGTTATTAAGATAATTAGTGGAGTATAGCCCTCACTAATGCCTTCATTTTAACTGGATGACCTCTGTTAAAACCTTATCTCCAAATAAGGCCACAATCTGAGTCCCCGAGAGTTAGGCCCTTGGCATATGAATTTAAAGGGAAAAACTGTTGAATTCATAAGGGAACATAGGCCCAGATTTCAATGGCAGAGTGTCAAAGTCACAACTGCATGTGGGAGATATTGTCACCGCCATCTTTGTGCAATCTGCCTCAGCATGCTAGTAAACGTTTAATGATGAGACTCAATGACAGCTTATATTACTCACTTCACATGTCAGTTCAGAATGTAATAAAACATATTACTTGGGGATGAAGCAACTTTTATGTTCCATATTTTTATAGTGTTCAGGAAGCTCAAATACCAGCTGGCTCCAGATGAGACATGCTGGATCTCTATGCTGACTCGTTCCCAAGCCAGTAGAAGGTCATGCTTCAAAAGTCTGTGCTTCCCCACAGAGCTTTTAGAAAATTACTGTTTCTGGCCCCCAAATTTGCTTTATCTTAAACTCTTTAACTGACTTATTTGGATAGTAGAGACTCACCTGTAATCCAGCCTTGACCAATCTTAATTTCACAGAGAAATTCATGCCTGTCAAATTCATTATGCATTTAGGGATTGGAGCGATAGTGCAGTGGGTAAGGCACTTACCTTGCATGTGGTCGACTGGAGTTCTATCCCCAGCACCCCATATGGTCCCCCGAGTACCACCATGAGTAATTCCTGAGTGCAGAACCAGAAGTAACCCTGAATATTGCCAGGAGTGACCCCAAAAGCCAAAAAATAAAGTTCATTGTGCATTTAAATTTAAAGATGCATTATTGACTTTTAGAAAAAACATTAATAAGTGCCTAATAAAACAATGAACACCATCATTGTCTTATTTGATGCCATTATTGGTGCCAATTCAGATGACTCAGAGTGTTAAAAAAAAACCTCAGTTGGAATACTGCCCAACCTTAAAATGACTGGTGATGCTCTTGTGGTCCCAATGCCTACAGACAAATTTAACATGGATCATTGAAGAGACTGTATAAGAACAGCCTTGAAGAGCAAAACATTATTTTAAAAGGTGAGGTGACAATGTGAGTGGCGTCTCTGTAGTAGAGCCCCTATCTTGCAGGAGTGAGACTGTGAATTTGATCCCCACCATCACTCCATGTCCAAGTGTAATCCCAGAAAAACTGCCCTTGTGATTCCAGGCACCACAGATGTGTGATCTCTGGCACAAAATGCAAGTATGTCGGGGCTGGAGAGATAGCACAGCGGGTAGGGCGTTTGCCTTGCACGCGGCCGACCCGGGTTCAAATCCCAGCATTCCATATGGTCCCCTGAGCATGGCCAGGGGTAATTCCTGAGTGCAGAGCCAGGAGTAACCCCTGTGCATCGCCGGGTGTGACCCAAAAAGCAAAAACAAAACAAAACAAAACAACAAAATGCAAGTATGTGGCCCCTATCATTGCAACAATGTCTACTACAACATGGGGGTAGGGGGATTAATTTAAAAATAAGATAAAATTTTTGGTTCAGACAGTAACCCTACAGCCTACTGGACTAAACTCCAAATTACTGATGCAGGATTTTTTTCTCTCTTGCTGTCTTGCTTTTCCTAAACTCTGTTCTCCTAATCAGGCTTTTCCTTTTTGCTCAATTTACATGGGCGCCCTAGATCTATTGAAAGAGAATCCCTAGAGGTGGTGCCAGGAATTTGTTTTGGAAGTTCCTTTGGTAATTCTGGCAACCAATTAGGTTTGCCAAGTAATTGTGTGACCGAATTCAAGTTCCTAAAAATTTTTTTAAAAGGCCTTCATCCCAGCCCAGTTCTATGATCACACCCCTTCCTACTTCCTTCCTTGTGATCTGCCAATAAAGATACAGAACTACCAAAAGCAGGAAAGACTGCTTCTCTCTCTCCTGGGCTCTTGGCTGAGGCTGAAAATTCCCTACCCATCCTCATCGCCATCTTCTCCTCAAAGTATAGCTCCAAGGGGGGGGGGGGAGAGAGAGAGAGAGAGAGAGAGAGAGAGAGAGAGAGAGAGAGAGAGAGAGAGAGAGAGGAGAGGAGAGGAGAGGGAGAGAATACAGGATTAAGGCACTTACCTTGCATGTGGTCAATCCTGGTTGGAGCCCCAACACCATATGTGGTCCACTTGAGCATCTCCAGAGGTGGTCCAGCCTCCCCAACACCAGAAAGAAAAACCAACCCCAAAACTAAAAACCACACCAAATATCTAGCTCCACTTCCATGAAGCTCTTTTTGCCTATCTCACTTCCACCCTCACCTCTGCTTGCACCTTGTTCACATACAATCAATACACAGTGTAGACAAAGAGTGGCTCAACTTTCTCAAGAAGTTGGTTAGTGTGCTCCTTTTTATTTTTTGCTTCTTGGGTTACACCCGGTGATGCACAGGGGTTACTCCTGGCTTTGCACTCAGGAATTACTCCTGGCGGTGCTCAGAGGACCATATGGGATGCTGGGAATTGAACCCGGGTCAGTTGCATGCAAGGCAAATGCCCTACCCACTGTGCTATGGCTCCAGCCCCTAGTGTGCTCTTCTTGAAGACAAGTTCCATATTGTTTTTTGTTTTGTAAGTATTCTCAGCATCCAACCAAGAGTGGAAGCAGATTAGAATAAGCTGGCTCTCTAGGGTAAGTAATTGTCTTTTTTTGTAGGAGTTACTTGATGTTATATTCGGTCAGGCTTCTGTCTTGCCCTCCTGTAATTAGAAAGAATTAAAAGTAGTGCACACTAGCTCTTTTCCTGGAAAACACACTCTACCCAAATCTGTAATCTGAATGTACATGTACCTGAAAATACATTTAATCTGAAGGACATTAGCATCCCAGAATCAACTTGCAAAGCAAGGTTCTTATCCTTTTTTCTCCTGGACATTTACCTTCTCTCCCTTGCCTTTGTACTTGATGTCACTGGTTGAGACAATAGGCTGTGGGGGCCAATGTTCACTTTTCTCTCACCTACCTTTCCTTTTTTATCTCTTTCTTACACAAGACTTTAGCTTCAGCCCATAGCTGACTTTCCTAACTTAAAGCTGTCAGTCCCCAGCCAACAAAAGCTTCACCGACTAGACAAAAAACACAGTTACACTGATAATTTTTGCATCTCCTCTATGGAAACCCAGGAGTTGGCAGTGCCCACCATTCAGAAAACCGAAGTCCTTGTTTCTTGCTCTGGCAGCTAGGTAGGAGGATGGCCAGCAGGTCCTCTGAGACATTCTCCTACATTCAGGTGGATCATAGTCACCTGGAGGCCTTGTGACAACACAGATTCTGAATTGTCGATTCTAGGGGGCGGGGGTAGGGGCGGGGTAGTGTCTGAGGAGTGACCTGAGAATTCTATTTCTAAAAACTTTCTGGGTGATGCTGATGCGGGCTCAGGGACCATACTTTGGGGTCCACCATAGTAAAGCAGTCTAGCGAGGAGGCCAAACAAGCAGCTTGGCTTGTTAAATCTCCAGTAGTAGGTCTCAAACCCATCTGCAGATGACACCTTTCCAAATCTCCCGGAGAGATGGAAAACTCGTGGATGCTTAGGCTGCATCCCATTATGAAGCAGATTCTTTTCCTCCAAGGAGAAGGCATCAGCATTGTTTAAAAACCAAACCAAACCAAACCAAACCAAAACAAAACAAAATAACTGCAAGTACTTCCAGTGTTCAGAATAATTGGAGAATGAGTGGTCACAAGTCTCCACTGGAATCACCCGAACAGATGTAAAAGTACTGAAGCCTGGGTTCCCCAGGAGATTGTTCTGTGCAGTTCACTGAATTGTGGTCCAGTGCTCAACCGTGTTATTAGGAAGATTAGAAAGATATTGGGAATGTTAAAAGTTCTTCTTCTCATTAAATAAGAAGGAACGTTTGAGAACCTCTGATCCGGAACCTAGCTTCTTCAACTGTGGGTAACTACATGTTGCTGAGAAGACAGCACAAAAGACTAGTGTGTACACTTTGATGTGGGAGGCCCACGCTTGCTCTCCAGCTGTGATGCCCCTGAGCCCTGCAGCCCCACTCACAGCAGAGCCCAGACTAAAAACCACACAAAAATTGGTTTTCAGACGGTTTTCTCTATGACTTTCAGCAAATAATGATTCATTTGTATAGATCTACTTTCTAAACTTAGATACCTGAATCGATAACTGAGTAAAAATTTCTCAGGTCAAAAAGATTATAGTTTTCTAAAACCTTTCTAAAACCTTTTGTAGAAAAGTTAAGAATTCCTGAACCAGAGTAAACAATAGTTCTGATCACCAAATCACACGGGGAGCTTTTAAAACTTCTTTGAACCGGGACCCACCCTAAACTAAACCAGAGTATCCGAGTATAAAGTATGGGTGACTTTCCTCACCCCCACTTTCTCTTCCTCACCATGACCCAGTTTCTCTGATTTTTCTAAAGTTCAGTGTGTGGGGGGGATTACTTACCTGGACTTTAATGATCCTACATCCTTATTGGAAATTGTGGGTTTTTTTGTTTTTGTTTTGGAACCATAGCGGTGCTCAGGGGTTACTCCTGGCTCTGTACTCAGGGAGTACTTCTGGCAGTGCTTGGGGGACCATATGAAATGCCAGGGAATGAACCCGGGTATGCCATGTGTAATGCAAACACCTTACACACAATAAGGCAAACGTTTTACCCAAGTAAGGCAAACACCTTATTGCTCCAATCCCAGAAACTGTCAGTTTTGTTCCAGTTGAAAGACCCATTCTTATTTTGGATAGGAGAGATTGGAGAGATAATAAAGAGGTTAAGGTACTTGCATCACACATGAATGACCCAAGTTCAATCCCTGGTTCCCTGAGCTCTACCAGAAGTAGGACCTGAGCACATTTGGGTGTGGGAGAAGAGGAGAAGAGGAGAGAGAGAGAGAGAGAGAGAGAGAAAAGGAGAGAAAGACAGGTAAGAGAGATGTAAGAAAGAGAGAGGAGATGGGGAGAGAGAAAGAGAGAATCTTTTATTTAAATTTTATTTTTTGCTTTTTGGGTCAGACCCAGAAATGCTCAGGGGCTACTCCTGGCTCTGCACTCAGGAATTATCCCTGGCAGTGCTTGAGGGACCATATGAGATGCCGGGAATTGAACCCAGGTCAGCCAAGTGAAAGGCAAACACCTTTCCTCCTGGACTATCTCCGGCCCCAGGAATCTTTTTTCCAAAAAACTGGAGGGACCTGGTTGGAATGATTCAGTTATTCAATTAAAAATTCTTTCCAAATCTTTGTAGGGGGGACAGAATGGAGAACAGTTGTTTGTAATCTGACTTCCCAAACCAGAGTTTGCAGTCTGACTACCTCTAGTAGCAGAGCAGCACTGCTCAGAGCCAGCCCCTGGGTCTTGCATGCCTGTTAGAAATGCACATTTTCAGGTTCCTCACCAGATATTCTGAGATGGGGGTGCTTAAATCTGCTTCAACAACTTCTTGGGTGATTTCAATGCATATCTGAAAACAAGTAAGATGGTAGGGAAGAAATAAAGACCTGCTTCCCCCTCAGTGGTGGTGGTGGTAGGGGGGTGCTTCCCTAGCAATGCCCATTGGGCCCAAGGGCCACCTCTTGGGAAACTCAGTGGCTGCTAAGGGCTGCCAAAGCCATACCCAGCAGCATGGGGAGTGGGGGCAGGACTGCCTTGCCCAGGATCTGACCTGGCGCCTACCAACGCAAGGCACCCGCTCCAGCCCTCCTCCCTACATCCAAGAAATGAAGATCTTGACTTTCCATTTCTGATGTTGGGCCGTCTCTTTGTTGCCTGAAAATTCCCTACTATACCCTCTCCAAAGGAAGACCATAGCAACAATAGCAACAGAAGGCTCTGAAGCTACCAGCCTAGTGCCTTGTATCTCAGTGTTAGACAGTGCTGCAAGCCCCTGCCTGGCCCCTGCAGGCATGGGTTTCCATGTCTGATCTTTTTGTTGAACTATAGGCTTTGGGGTCCTTTGCAGGATGACCACAGATACTCCCCCCAATTCAATCTTCAAGGTGGCATTGCCACCAGAATGAGATTAAAATGTCTTAGAGACTCTTTGGATCCTCCTGTCTTCCCATTTGTGTGATCCATTTCCTGTCCAGAAGGGGTCATATACATGGCCGAACACATGAGCCTGTACTGCCAGTGGACTGGAGTGGGGGCCCTGTTGGGTTGAACCCTTCCAGAGTTTTCCAGGAGTAAGAGTCTTACTCTCAAGTTCCAGGCCAGTGAAATAAGAAGTGGTTCAACTTTTGCCAAGAATTTTTAGTTTAATGGCTGGAGCAGTGGGTAAGGTGTTTGCCTTGCATGCTGCTGACATGGTTTCATTCCCCGGCATCCTATATGATCCCCTGAGCACCACCAGGAGTAATTCCTGAGTACTCAGCCAGGAGTAACCCCTGGGCTTCACTGGGTATGAAGCAAAAAAAAGAAAAAGAACACTTATTGTTACTTTTTTTTTTAGCATGAGTCTTGATGTCTCCTTGTTTCAGTCAGACCAATGATGTCGTACTTGATCTTCTGCACTTGCACCATCAGGTCCTCGATGGATGCTTCTAATGCCAGTGTTCATGCGTTGAAAGTACAGACAATCATTTTAGTCTTTCTTCGTTTTGGCAGTCTAGTTCGTCCCCGAGAGTTTTTCAGCCTCTCCTTGCTCATCTTTCTTAACGCTGCCATATTGGGGGCTCTTTCGGTGATAGGTGAATGAGGCCAATTGATGTTACTGTTGTTGGCATATCGAATACACCACAGGTAGCTTGCTAGGCTCTGCCGTGCGGGCAGGATACTCTCGGTAGCTTGCCGGGCTCTCCGAGAGGGATGGAGGCTTTTAGGGCGGCCTCCAATTGCCCTTAGAGGTGTTACCATGGTTCACACCAAATTTGAGCCCTATCAAATATGGTGCGGGAATAATGGGTATTAAGTGATTTATGGTGTGTCCTGGAGCGTGGCGGTGGCTGGGTAGTGGATGTAGTGGGGGTCGGCCAGTGAGGTATTTATCTGGCTTGGGTAGGGTGGGGCGTCTGGGTTTGGCCCCTCCCTCAGATGCTGGAGATTGGAGGAGGCAGACAGAGGATCTTGTTTCCAGGTCTCATTGAACCTAGATTAAAGGTCGCAAAGTTCTGCTTACCTGGTTTTGCAGGGCTTCACTTGTGCGTGAGGTTCGGCCCAAGTGTCCAGAGAATGGCCTGGAGCGTGACAGTGGCTGGGTAATGGATGTAGTGGGGTCAGCCAGTGACCGAAACTAGGAGACATCAATCACATCATGCCATTTTCGACACTGGAGAAAAATTGTTCCTCGGAACATGCGACAATAGAGGTGTTGGTGACATTGGTGTCCTTGTCAACACGAACTTGGCCATGAGCATCGATTCATTCGAATGCCTAACAACCCGAATTGGATGATTACACTTGAATAGATGTGGCTCACTGCCTGCAGTTTCTATCTTCGTCATCTACGCACCAACTTCCAACTACGATAAAGAAGAAATTGAGAGGCTCTATATGGAACTGGAGAAGTTCTATAAAGAAGACCACACCTTCTACAAGATCACTGTTGGTGATTTTAATGCCAAGATAGGTCCGAGAAGGTCTCCCGAAGAACTCCACATTGGGACACATGGCCTAGAATGGAACGATCAGGGTGAGAGACTGTCTGAATTCATCATGTCGACCAAGACCATCCATGGTAACTCACAGTTCCAGAAGGCTGAATCTGAACACTGGACCTGGGAGTCTCCCAGTGGACAGTTCCACAATGAAATTGACCACATCATATTCAATCGAAGGTTTTGCCTGACCGATGTCGCTGTTTGTCCCAAAATTCCAAACGGGATCAGACCACCATTTCCTTCGAGCAAAATTCTACTTCACAGAGCGAGGAGAAAAGTCTGCAAAATTTAAGTCTAAGAAGGCAACTCCCAGAATGACCACCAACTGGGAGCTCTTTGGCACTACTGCAGCAACGTGGGAAGATGCCATCCTTGACAACATCGACGAGGAATACGATCGACTGGTTCAGCACCTCCATGTCTGTGCGAAGAATGCCCAGAGTGAGAAAGCCACAAACAGACGCCTGCCTTCGGAAACTCTCGAGCCCATTCGTCAACGTGGTTTGGCGTGAGCCTCAGGCAACCACAAGCTAACATCCGAGCTCACAAAGCTGTGCAGAGATGCGATAAAGGAAGACCTCAAAGAGAGAAGAGCAGCAGTGTTGGCCAATGCAGCAGAAGCTGGGAAAAGTATTTGCAATGCTCACCTGTCCTTCACCAACTACAAGACCAAGATGACTGCCCTCTAATGTCCCGATGGATCTATCACATCTTCCAGAAAGGCAATGGAGAGGATTATTCACGACTTCTACTTGGATCTCTTTGACAGCCATGTCCATCTGCCCACATACCAAATTCCACAGGATGGATATGTCATTCCCAACATTCTTCCTTCTGAAATCCGACACTCCATTTTGTTGGTAAAGATGTGTACAGCACCTGGTCCAGACAGAAGAATCTGCCACCAGCACTCATCAATACACTGGCTCAACTCTTCACACTTTACCTGTCTGAATGCAAGGTTCCGTATCAATGGAAAACCAGTAGGACCGTTCTGTTGTACAAGAAGGGAGACATCCACGACATCAGCAACTATCACCCAATCTGCCTGCTGTGTGTCATCTACAAGTTGTTCACTCGTGTCATCCTGAATAGAATAGGCAGAACACTGGGCGAAGGACAACCATGCAAGCAAGCTGGGTTCCAAAGGGGATTCAGCATGATAGACCATATCCACACAGTGACCAAACTCATTGAAGTTTCTCGAGAGTTCAAGATGCCACTCTGTCTAATGTTCATCGACTTAAAGAAGGCCTTCGATTCTGTTGAGACTGAGGTGGTCATCGAAGCCCTGGCCAAACAGTGCGTTCAAACTCAGTATATCACAGTCCTCCGAGAGCTGTATTGTGGATTCACCACCAGGATCTCACCATTCTACAAGGAAGAGATCATTGATGTAAAGAGAGGGGTGCAGCAGGGTGATACCATTTCACTGAAACTCTTCAGTGCCGCTCTCGAGAACATTATGCAACGACTGCATTGGGAAGGATATCATTGGGCTGCACTAGCTCGCGACAGGGATAAATGGAGACATTACGGGCACCTGCTCGAGCAAATCGAAGATCAATGGGACTACAAGTGATACAAGTGAGTCTTGAAAAGTTCAAGGCCTCAGGGACTGTTTGCAATGAAATTTTAAATAGGGAATGATACCTATAAAAGAAATAATCCCACTGCTCATATTCTTCAGAGGAAAAGGAACCTACTTTGAGCACATACCAATTTCTGAATTGTACATCATCATCATCATCCCGTTGATTGTTGAATTTCTCGAGCGGTCTCAGTAACATCTCCATTCATCCTAGCCCTGAGATTTTAGAAGCCTCTCTCTACTCATCCTTCCCAATGATGCTGCATTGGAGGCTCTTTCAGGGTTAGGGGAATGAGACCCAGCTTGTTGCTGGTTTTCACATATGAGTACACCATGGGGAGTTTGCAAAGCTCTCCCATGTGGGCAGGAAACTCTCAGTAGCTTGCCAGTTTCTCCCAGAGAGAGAAGTAGGCTATAAGATATCACACAGCCGCAAAGCAGCCTCGCACTTCCGGGAGCTTGCTTTTAAATCTCTAGATGCTGGCCGTTGATGGGATTACATGGCTCCGGGGGCAGTCCCTGGTTGTGACCATCTAGCAATTGGAAAATGGTAAATCTGGGCAGGAGAGGCCCAGTCCTGATCAGATCAGGCTTGGAGGTCTCAGCACCGGGTCCCACACACCTGGGTTCCTCTCCCGGTACCTTCATGTGTAAGGCTCATCCGAACGTGTGGAGAGGGGCCTTGAGCATGGCTGCGAATTTTACATATAACCAAATAAATGTAACTAACTTTATATAGCTAAACATAATAAATGCCCAGATGTTACATTTAATTTTTACTTAGACTCCACAGTACAGTCATGTTATATTATTTTTTTCAAAAATACAAACATAGAGAAAACAAATTCAGAGACTGAATGTAGTTCCTGAGCCCCACAACTAGTACACGGAGATTCCTGACCTCACCACGCGCATCTGGGGGTGACCCTGCTGTCCAGACTAACATACACTCAAGTCCTGCTTGCTCCTCATGTTGTTATCACACTTCAGGATAGAAATGCTGAATATGAATGTGATATTTGAAAGAAACCAGAATAAATGTTGTATGGGTATTTAAGAACTGAATCCTGGAAAGCTCCATAAATTTTTTTTTTTAAAAAGGAAGAACTTATGAGGGGAACCATCATGACATCAGAAATCACACTTGTTCCCTGGACCCTCAGGTTTTGCTTGACCAAGTCTCAGGCTATCATCAGGAACTTTCATCAAGCCCCACCACGGTGGCCGGGGTGAATGATGGAATGTTGAGTACCACTCTCAGCCTCTTCTTGCACCCCATCATTTCTCTCACTCCCTGTCCTCAGTTCTCATCTCCTTAGGAACAATTCACCTGAGAAAGGGAGAGTGCCTGTTCTCCGACAGTCTTGCCATCAGAGTCTTTTAAGATCTTTACTATTTTTTTCTCCTTTGTTAAAATTGAGATTCTATGGTTTACATACTCCTAATAATGGTTTCTCATGCACATGATTTCAACACCACACTCATCACCTGTGTACCCACCTCCTTCCCCCAAGGATCCCAACACCTCTCCCTCTCACCCTGCCTCCTAACTCACTTGTGTGGATCAATTATGATGTCTTTGGAACTTTCTTGGTACCTTGCTGTGTATTGTTAAGTCCCACTTATGAGAGAGATCACTCTGTATCCTATCCCTTTCTTTCAGATTCACTTCTCTCAGCATAATATCCTCTGGCTCCAATTTTTATGGGACTAGAGAGAGAATATAGTGGGTAGGACAATTGCCTTGCATGTGGCCAACATGGGTTCAATCCCTGGCACCCCATATGTTCCCCTGAACCCTGCCAAGAGTGATCCCTGATAATAAAGCCAGGAGTAAGCACTGAGCACCACCAAATCTCTCCCATCCCTCACACACACACACACACACACACACACACATACACACACACACATACACACACTCTCACACAAACATATATTGAAAATATGCTTTGCATGTGTCCAATATGGGTTCAATCCCCAGTACCCCAAATGGTCCACCAGTCTGCCATGAATAATATCTGAGCACAGAGCCAGGATTAAGTCCTGAGCATCAACCAGTTATAGCCCAAACACTTCTTCGCCATACCCTCCACCCAAACAGACTTATATTCACATGCCAGAAAAGCAAATCAATAAGCAGGTGCATTAAACCACAATTTGTGCTGTGGAGAGGAACTGGAAAGGACAGAAATGGAAACCAAAGAGACTTTTGATTTTTTTTTTAATTTTCCTGGAGAAAATTCACTTTCAGGAATTGTTTCTATAATTCTATGTGCTTTTTCTTTCTTTCTTTTTTTTTGGGGGGGATGGGAGTCAAACCTGGCAATGCACAGGGGTTATTCCTGGCTCTGCACTCAGAAATTACTCCTAGTGGTGCTCAGGGGACAATATGGGATGCTGGGAATCGAACCCAGGTCAGCCTCGTGCAAGGCGAATGCCCTACCCGCTGTGCTATCGTTCCAGCCCCAGTTCCATGTGCTTTCTGGGAGAATGAGAGGAGATGAAAATAGCAAGAGTTCAGCCGTGCTTCATCACTGCACTTGGCACATGAACTCAGAAAGCAGAAAGGACTCACCTTTACCATAGGATGTTAGAAACTTGAGATGTCAAAGGTGAGTTTCTTGGCATTTAAGACAGAATTTGGGGCTGGAGTGCTAACATAGCTGGTAGGGCGTTTGCCTAGCATGCAGCTAACCCAGGTTTGATTTCCAGCATCCAATAGTCCCCAAGCACTGCCAGGAGTAATTCCTTAGTGCATGAGCCAGGAGTAACCGGGTGCATTGCCAGGTGTGACACCACCCCCCACCAAAAGAGACAGAAGTGTCCATTCCATTTTAGCCTTGTCCAGTGGAAGTATACATTTCCAGTTTCTCCCATCCCATGCTAAACCCTCCTTTCATTCCTTTCAGAATATGTCTCACATGGTGGCAAGAGTGTACAACCTCTCCCCTGCTCCCATAGCTCTTTGTCGTTCAAAGCATTGTCCAATACATGTGTATATATTCTAGAGTTTTTTCACTTATTTGAGGGTCCTTGGGGCCACTCCTGGTGGGTTAGGGGCTAATCTTGGCTTCTTGCTCACAGTGAGCCCTGGGACTGCTCCGGGACCCATAGGTAGTGCTGGGGATTGAACTAGGGTCAGTGGGATGCCTTACCCCCTGTACTATCTCTCCAGTCCCCTCCTTTTTTATACTTTTCCATCTGAAGATGAGTTCAAAAAGGGAAAATGATTAGAACAAGATTGCGGTATCTAGATGGAATCCCACCCCCCAAAAAAAAACCCCACAAAAAGTAAAGGCAGATGGAAAATGAGCCTTTCTGGGGTGAGGCTTGAGGAGCTGTGGCTGTCAGGGGCAGCCCGCTGGTGCTTTGCTGAAGGCTCTGCTGGGCCCCAGTCTCTCCAACCTCTCTAATTACTTTTACTTTTTTGGGGGGCCTAGGTTCATCTGAGGTCCTGGAGAGCAAATGCCATGTATGCAAGGCACGTGCCCTACTCACTGAACTATCACTTTAGCCCCCTTTTCTCCTGCTGCTGTGAGTAGCTTCTGGGAAGGCTCCTTTTTGGGAAACTGAAGAACAGAATTCAGTTAACACTTTTCACCTCCTCAGATACAGCTTTGGAAACATGACTGTTTAAGGGGTTTTGCTGTTTGAAAAAAATATAGGGGCTGGAAAGACAGCTCAACAAACTGACCAAAGCTCTGCATGCAGCAGGCCTAGGTTCAACTCTTAACACTTATTGTCCCCTGAACACTGCTGGGAGTGACCTCTAATGCATAGGGCCAGGAGTAGCTCTGGGGCACCACTGGGTATAACCCCAAATTAATAACAATAACAAAATTTAGCAGTGGAGGAAGTGGTCGGGACTGAAAGGGGGGGGGATTGTTTAAGCCTGGGTTCCCTTTTGCTATTTCATGCAGACTGCAGAGAAAAAAGGCATTTCCCTCCCTACCTTCTTCACCGGAAGCATCTGGGACAGAAGATGAACCTGTAGCTCCTGCTTACCTAGAGCTGGAGTTGAGACTTAAGAGAGAGAAGTTTGGGTTCAACATAGAAAAATGGGCAGGAAGCTGCCAAGACAAAGACAAACATTGCGGTTGGAAAGAGACTGCTATGGGGAGTGTCCTTCCCTATCTCAACCTCCAGACTTACCAGGTAGGAGGAGGAAAAGAACAGAGGGAGGGGTGTGTGTGTGTGTGTGTGTGTGTATGTGTGTGTGTGTGTGTGTGTGTGTGTGTGTGTTTCCAGGAGAAGAGGGGGTATCTGGAAATGGAAGGGGAAGAAAGAGGGAACTCTATCTAGTAATTGGGAGGGAATTCTTATGGTGGAGTGGGGAGGAGAGTGGGGCCATTTGGTGTCTCAGCGTAGGTGGGGTGTCAGGGTAGGGCAAAGTTAAATGATCTCGGTAACTCAGTAAAGTCAGGCTTGTAAAGTCAATTGCAGTTTGTTTTTGCAAGTAATGCTTATACCATCTGTTTCTCCATGGCAGTAGAAGTACTAATAATGGTTACATGTTGAAACTTCTGCACTAGCTTGTACATAAAAATTCCATATGCCAATAGACTGGACTACATGAACACATCTGTCAAAAACTGGTCTCTTAGGCATAATTTAGGACATTCCAAAGCAGCTTTATAACTGTTTCTGCCTCCAAGTGGTATGAATTAACTCTCATAAGCCAGGTTCATTCTCACTGAGTAAAGGATTGGGTCAAATGTTCAAATAATTCAAGTCAGAAACACTCCTTTACCTTAACTATAGAGTACTAGTAGCAAGGCCCCACTCCTCTCTTGCACAAATTATGTTGCTAATTAACTATGTGGCACTACATCACTAATGTATGTTAGTAGGGCCAGAAGGATATATGTACTATGGACTTGAAAAAGTGATTATGCATTTTTTATGATATGGTTACTCTGATAATGCTCACAATGTACTAAGCACTCTACCACATTGTGATTAAATTCCCAGTGCTGTGTATTTTTCAAAAAATCAATATTTTATAACTTGTGAGATGCATTCTCTCTCTTAGGCAGTTCCTGCAGGAAGGAGAAATATAATCTTCCCTTTAGAAGGGAGCTTAGATGCAAATGTCATGTGCTTATTCTCAACACATAAGACTCAAGGAATTGGAAATTTTGCCTGCTCTCTCTTCCTCTTTCTGATTTTGTTTCTGTTATTAACTCTTATTGGGGAAAGGGTCTGTTGATCTACACTTAGTGGTGCTCAGGAGTAAGTCCAGGCAGTACTTGTGGACCACGTAGTGCAGGCTTGAACCTGGCCTCCTATGGGCAAATCATGCACTTAACCCTCGAGGTTAGCTCTCTCCACCCTATTCCTATTACGTCTTCTGAAAATATCTTTAGAAAAGCAGGTATGAGAATTGGATCATAGATTTGGGATCTTTGAGTGTCTCATCACTGGAAGAGTCTAATAATGAAATGTAAGAGACATGATTGTAAATTGTGGCTCCATCTTCAAAACCTACAACTAGATGGGGAAGGAATTAAACACGACAGCTGGCTATTGTGTAAAGAAAAGTTTAGGAATTCCATTTCACTGTTCAATAGTCATCAGTAACTGATCAACTTCATTCAAAAATGGAATCACTGGGTCAGGAAAGTAGCTCGTCATAGGACACGTGTGCTTCAAGTGTAAGGCTTTGGAATTTGATTCCTGGCACTATAGAAATGAAAACCATCCACCCATCACCTCCCAACCCTGAATCATAATGAGATTTAATTCACTAGGAGATAGATTCACATGCATTATACTTAACATCCAAATGTACAGATTCAGGATAAAAGAAGTTATGGGCCTGGGGACAAATGATGAACATGATGGACACTCAGAAAATGGCCAGATTCTCTGAATATGAGAGAAAGTCAGAAGTCATTCAAGCATCTATAAATACAAAACAAACAAAAACAAAACAAAAAAGGGTAACTCCCAAGAGTATACATCATGAGAAAAAAAAAGAACAACCTTTTTTTGGTTGTTGTCTATTAAATGATGGATGTGGCATATATAGTGATCCTATAGTGTAAACCAAATCACTGCTATATGGACCTTAAATGTACATAGTGCTGTATGTCAATTTTATCTCAATAAAACTGGGTGGTGGGGAGAAAAGGCCATTACTGCATGTGCCTTATCTTCATAACTGTTGGGAGAGTGGGAAAGGAAGTCTTATAATTGAGATTCTGCTATTTGGTAAGAGGGCAGTGTTCGCTTAAGTTGTATTCTACATGCTAAGTCATCTATGCAGAGTTTCATTTGATCCTAGTTGATGGAAGACAGATGTCTGCCATCTGGTTCTCTAACCACATGTGGTCGCTGTTTTAGAGCAGCTGACAGTCATGTCTGGCCCAAGCTCTGGAATAATGACTGGCCAACACTTGTACATACAGATATTGGGGGAGTGGGGAACACTATGAATTGTTTTGTTCACGTCACACAGAAAAAAAATTTGTTTTGCTTTGTTTTTATAACAATAAATATTTTTGTACCACTTTCATAGAGGAGTTATACCTTTTATGGATTCCAAATTTATTAAAATACTTAAGCATAACATATTAGCACTGTAATAATCTATAGAGCTGTCACACTTCGTATTTATTATTAAGCTATCAATTTGATTTTAGGGTAAGTGACAGCAATCAGCTAAACAGGGCTAAACACTCAAATTGATCTACTTCATCCACTTCAGAAGTCTCCATTGATTTAATGAATAGACCAAACCCGATGAATAGCTTTGAATTGTCTGTGACCTAAGAGCTTTGACCTTACACCCACCCAGACTGACCAATTTCTCCATTTCATTCTAGCACAATCTTTTGTAGGGCTTTCCAAATTTAACCCAGACTGGCTTAACACTTCAAGAGTCCAAGAGTCCCTCACTCACTCAGCAGTAAGACACAAGGTCCTTAGCATTGCTCCACTGTCTTTGTTCTCTCTTCTGATACTAGCTGTGAGTCTTCAAAAAATTCAGTCACGGGGCCGGAGCGATAGCACAGCGGGTAGGACGTTTGCCTTGCATGCGGCCGACCTGGGTTCGAGCCCCGGCATCCCATATGGTCCCCCAAGCACTGCCAGGAGTAATTCCTGAGTGCAAAGCCAGGAGTAACCCCTGAGCATCGCTGGGTGTGACCCAAAAAGCAAAAAAAAAAAATTCAGTCACTTCAAAAATATCTTCACAATTTTTGGCAGACTCAAGTAACAAATGAACTATCTACTTAATTATTTTTAAAAGCAGGTCAATTTATTTATTTTTCCAAAATTTATCTTGTGATTTAAAATAAATTGAGATAAATACTGACATAAGGATTATAGAAAGCATCCCAAATATATCTGTACTTATTTCTTATTTAAAACACCACAGTCCTATGCTGCCTGTCACCTTTGTAAATTATATATGAAATTACATGTGGTTTTGGGGGCATCATTATGGTGAGGCCATAGTCAGTCATGCTCATAGGCCCAGGGTCTTGCAGTGTTAGGATTGAATCAGGAGTCTTGTACGAGAATCATATCCCAGCCCTGTACCATACATTTTTCCAGTTTTCTAGTTTCAAATAGTTGAGAATAATCCTAGATAGATCCTGATAGACTCTCAAGATTGGGATATGAACCACCCCACTTTTATTTTTAAGTTGATCTTTAATATTTTGAAACAGTATTTGATGAATCAAAATGTAGGATGCTAACTATAGAACACAAACATCTAAGCATTCATTTAAGGACAGATATGTAGTAAACAACAGAAAAAAAAATACTGTTTTTACTATAAAGATCCTGAATTCCTCAGGGAGGAAGACTTCGTTGAGGTGTTTCTCTGTGATGTTATTACTGGTATTGATTGTAGTTCTAAATAACATGCTTTTTTGTTGTCTTTTGGTTTTTGCATCCTACCTTGCTATGCCCTGAGATTACTCCTGGCTCTGTGCTCCGGAGACCATATGTGTTATTGGAGATCAAACTTAAATTGGCCATGTGCAAGGTAAATGCCCTACCTACTATAAATCTCCCTGTCCCTAACATCACCTATTTTATGTCATGGGCACTTTGAGATTCAAACTCTTTTCTATATTTTAGCATTATGATCTTGGGAGTTCAACACAGGTCTCACCCACAAAAGAATACATAGGAGCTATCTGGCAACAGTTTTACATCTTATTTCACAAAAATGACTTCATGTGGAGCTGGAGCAATAGCACAGTGGGTAGGGCGTTTGCCCAGGCATCCCATATGGTCCCCTGAGCACCGCGAGGAGTAATTCCCGAGTGCAGAGCCAGAAGCATCCCCTGTGTGTGACCCAAAAAGGGGGGGAAAAAAACCCTCCATGTTACTTTCCCTACTTTCTTGTCACTTTGTCTCATTTATTTTATGATTTTTCTTCCATCATATTGTTTGCATATCTCTAAACTTCTAAATAGTTCTATGTATGTTATTTCAAGGTGTTTTAATTTATCCTACCTTGAATAGATGAAAAGTTTTCTTTCATAATAAAAATCAAACCTCATTGTTGAAGTTTTTCACTATCCACTTGTATAGGCTTTATAATGGTTCTGGGTTATCAAAGAGGAGGTTTGTTTTATATATATATACATATATATACATATATATATATTGAATGAACAGTTGCATTCTAATTGAAACCAACACTTCATAGGTAAAAACTGACATAATAATTAAAAGCATAGTTGTCTGGAATTTTGGCGAAGCTGTTCTCCAACACAATCACATTTATCCTTTTATTCTCTCTATTTTTTCTCTCCTTGGCCAGGTAATCTAAACTCTAAATAGGTCAATTTAAATGAGACAAATACATGTTTTCAAGCAGGAAATTGTTTGAAAAACCAGCAAGACCCTTTCAATTGCTTGAAGTGGAGATACGTTTATGTGCTGTTAGTTCTACCTACCTGCCAGGTGCAGCTCCTTCTCTAAAAGATTAATGATTTTAGAAGCATTACATACCAGAACCAAAGACTTTCTTTTTACAAAGAGAGAGAGAGAGAGAGACAGACAGACAGACAGACAGACAGACAGACAGAGACAGAGAGAAGTGTGAAAAGAACAGTAAAGAATAAGAGTATAATTCTATCACTATGTGATGGCTCCCCGCACCCCTCCCCCCCACCAGTCAGAGCCACCTAAAATCTGAACATTAGCTTTGATGTGGGCTGGCCTCTGAGAAATAAGACTTTTTCAAACTGCTTGCAGTTTCATGCATCCTTACTATTTGTGCCTAAAATGCTACCCTCTCAAAAATAAAAAATGGCTGGTGAGGAAAAAAAGCTCAAATGGTAGAGCACAAGCTTTGCGTGGGAGAGCCACAGGTTTAGTTCCTGGCACCACAAGGTTCCCTGAACAGGGCACTGGGAGGGGTTCCCAGCACTGCTAGATATAATGCCCCGCAAATTCTCTCTTTATTTTTGCCCAGTTGGTTCTTCAGTCTTTCAAAAGCCAGGGAAATCTTCCCTAATGTACAAATCTCCTCAGTAACACATCTGCCTGTATCAGGATCTAACATTCTGCTGCAAATGCAGTGAGTCTGTCTTCCAGAACTAATGTAGGGTAGGGGCAGAGGTGGACAATTTCTGGTCACTTGGTACATATTGATTGCATAAGTAGAAAAGCAAATGTATTAATTCCCTCAATCAATCCACGGAAGCAGAGTAAGACCATAGTTTCAAATTTAATGTATAATCAGAATTACACGGGAAAAACTTAAAATAGGATTCCTAGTCCCCCAGCTCCGGTCTGCTGCAGTGGGCTTGAAAGTCTGTATACTTCATTTCCTCTCCATGAATTTGTCGTACACACCAAAGTTTGAGAGTCTCTTTGGGCATAAAAACAAGTTCAGAGAGGTTAAATCTATTTGTTCAAGGCTAAAGAGGATGTGATACTGGGATAACTAATAATTTTTATAAAGCTTTCCATTCAGTCCTGTGCATAGAAAGCCAACTTATAATAGAAACATGAAGTTATGGTTCTGTTCTAATAAATACAATAAATACATAAACCAACCTTCTCCTCGTTTGCTTGAATGAACAGTGAAGAATGAAGTCTGAAATTTGGCCATGATACTTCAAAGCATGCATCATGTTTATAATTTAACATGGGTTTAATGCAAATGTCATCCTTTTCATGTGTTCAACAGATCTCAACTTAGAGCAGACTGTATGTTGAAAGGAAATAAAGAGTATAACATTTACACAGTTCATATTCCAGCTTTTGCCACTCTCTGGCCTTGGATAAATTACTGCTCTGTGCAGCCTTGGAAAATGAGATTAATAATACCTACTTCAGTGGGTCCAATGCCTAATGTAAAGATGTAAATAATCCTTGCTGCCACATTGTCATCTATCAGTCTATGCAAACTACTCTTCTTCTTTCCTGATCTTCATTCCTACTTCACTCCCACCACCCCCATCTGCAGGTGCCCATTTATGGTTCTTTTCTTCATGAACAACCAATTCTCCAATTTTCTGGACACCAACTGGGTGTCCAGAAATTCAACTTCATAATGACACCATATGCTGGAGTAACATTAGATCCCACAAGTTAAAATGAAAACCCATGGGGGCTGGAGCAATAGCACAACGGGTAAGGCATTTGCCTTGCACATGGCCGACACAGGTTCGATTCTCTGCATCCCATATGGTTCCCTGAGCACCGCCAGAAGTGATTCCTGAGTGCAGAGTCAGGAGTGACCCCTGTGCATTGCTGGGTGTGACCCAAAAAAGCAAAAATAAATAAATTTTTTAAAAATGAAGGGGCTGGAGCCATAGCATAGCGGGTAGGGCGTTTGCCTTGCACGCGGCCGACCTGGGTTCTAATCCCAGCATCCCATATGGTCCCCTGAGCACCGCCAGGGGTAATTCCTGAGTGGAGAGCCAGGAGTAACCCCTGTGCGTTGCCGGGTGTGACCCCCCAAAATAAAATAAAATAAAATAAAATAAAATAAAATAAAATAAATGAAAAAGTGAGATACTACATCCAAGTCATGCCATCCTTACTTCTGATCAATTGGCTCTAAACTAGGGGTCCCCAAGCACCCCTCCTTAAGTGTAGTGATTTGCTAGGCTATTTCACAGAGCTTGGGTAAATGCCTGATCTGGTTTGTCAATAGTTCATGATTGAACTCTAGGCTCTCTCTACTCCCTGATGGCTTGGGGGTGGAGAGTTGGGACTGAAAATTGTGACCCTCAACCCTGTAATCTTGCCATAGTCTTTTTGACTAGTCCCATTCTGAAGTTGTCTAGGGTTCTCAGCCCAGTCATCTCATTAGCATGCAAAAGACTCTTAGTCACTCCAAAGGGTTAAGAGCTGTGCCTCCCCAAAGCCTGGGACCCAGATCAAATAAATATTTCTAATTAGATCACAAGCTGAAATATGACCTGAAATATACACGGATCTTTATGTATTTGGCATGCCACTACAAGGGCCAAAAAGGCTTTAAAGATTTTTTTTTGTCATCCCTTGGGCCACACCCATGTTCTCAGAACTTATTCCTGACTCTGTACTCAGGAATCAGTCCTAGCTGTACTTGGGGGACCATATGAAATTCTGAGGATCAAACCTGAGTTGGCTGCATACAAGCCACTTACCTGCTATACTCTCTGCCCCCTAGCCTCCCACTGTTATTTTTAGGTTTTTTTTTTTTGCTTTTTGGGTCACACCCAGCAATGCTCAGGGGTTACTCCTGGCTTTGCACTCAGGAATTACTCCTGGCGGTGCTTGGGGGACCATATGGGATGCTGGGGATTGAACCCAGGTCGGGCTGCACGCAAGGCAAGCGCCCTACCCACTGTGCTATCACTCCAGACCCCCCCCTCACTGTTATTTTTTATTTATTTATTTTTTTCTTTTTGGGTCACACCTGGCGATGCATAGGGGTTACTCCTGGCTCTGCACTCAGGAATTACCCCTGGCGGTGCTCAGGTACCATATGGGATGCGGGGATTCGAACCCGGGTTGGCCGCGTGCAAGGCAAACGCTCTACCCGCTGTGCTATCACTCCAGCCCCGCTCACTGTTATTTTTAAAGGGGTCATTATCTAGTACTGCTGGGGTGTCTGAAGTGGTGGTCTGGTTCATGAACTATGAAGGTCACACTAGCATGCTCTGGAGGTGGAGGTTGGGGGAGGTCATGTGGGAGCGATAGACCTTTGTGCTCTACCACTTGATTTGTCTCCCCAAAGATTTTCTTCTTACTTTCCTGGATGTTGATGCTGTTGTTGCAATGTGCAGGGCTGTTTCCAGTGATCCTGTTACTGTCACTGTCATCCTGTTGCTCGATTTGCTCGAGTGGGAACCAGTAACATCTCTCCTCATTGTGATACTCTTTGTTACTGTTTTTGGTATATCAAATACGCTACGGGTAGCTTGCCAGGCTCTGCTGTGCAGGTGAGATACTCTCGGTAGCTTGCCAGGCTCTTCGAAAGGGGCAGAGGAATCGAAGCCGGGTCGGCTGTGTGCAAGGCGAAGGCCCTATCCGCTGCTATCGCTCCAATGATCATACACTGATTTATAGTGATGGCACACTTGGGTGTGGTATGCCAGAGAATGTACTTTCTGTTGTGCAGGTGGGGCGGTGCAGGAGACCAAACTCAGAGGCTCATGTTAGCAAGGCAGTTGTTTGGCCACTGAGCTGTAGGCTTCTTACTACAGAGTATTCTTGACATCATTAGTTTCACCTGTGGGGTCTGGCGTCTTCATCATCCTGAAAGGTGCGAGCAGCATCCTTGACATTCTCTTCTACAATATCCTCTTGAGACATATTTTTGATGGCCCAGGCTAAAGTGCTCCTTAAGTCCTTAAGACAATTTTAAGCACCAATTTCCTATATATAAGAAGGCAGATCTATGTCCTGCAACTAAATTCAGATTCATACAATTGTAAAGAGATAAAACCTTGGGCTCGGGATGTGACTCCATGATATAACACTTGCCTTTCAAGTGTGAGACCCTGGGTCATAACTTCCAACATCACAAAAAAAAACCCCCAAAACTGAATGAATAAAAGCTTCCCAAATAAATACACACAGTCCATCCCAACAAAGTATTTTAAATAAAATCTAAAGTGTATATGGGAGTTCAGTAAATATCTCAATTTCAAAAATGAAAAAAAGGTAATTACACTAACACAAATTATGATTCTGAGTCTGGGGTCTAGAAGATGGCTCAGTGACAAAAGCAGCTATCTTCCAAATATAAGGATGTGAGGGTTTGGTTTTTTTTTTTTTAGGCCACTCCTGGCTCTGGGTACACCTGAGATTACTCAAGGATCAATCCTAGCTGAGGACCATATAGAATGGCAGAGATCTAACCTGTGTAAGCTGCATGCCAGGCAAGTGCCTTCCCTGCTGTCCTATCTCTGGTCTGAGGTCATGAGCTTGTGCCAAATGAGGTCTCCAGGTGACACTGGTGTGTGAGCCAGCTGTGCAACAAAAAGTGTACCACAACCCCCAACAAGCACTGTGGCTCAGTGTGCAAGCGAGAAACCAGAGGGCGACACTGAGTAAGCACTGTCACAATGCCAGCATGTGACTGCTGGTCACACTCAACAGCAGCAGCAGCATGAAGGGAAGGGGAAGCATAACAAATACGGGACTTTCAAAAAGAAAGGCTGAGTTTGTGTATGAATAACTGGTGATGGGACTATTACATTTTATTGTATTTTTACTTTCATGGGCCTGAAGATTTTCCTAATAATGTAAAAAACAATCTTCACTCTGATGTTTAAGTAGTTAGGGCTGTAGTGGTAAGTTTGATATTCACAAAAACTAAATTACACTTAAGGTAATGAGACTGCATGGAAGTGTTTTAGAATATAGATAGGAAAGTACACAGAATTAAAATGTGAGTAACTAATACTTAGATGTCAGAGAAAAAGAGAAAAACAAAGCAGATTAAGAAGGCAAGCAAAAACCAGGAAGTGAAATTTTTGTTTTGTTTTGTTTTTGCTTATTGGGTCACACCTGGCGATGCCTAGGAGTTACTCCTGGCTTTGCACTCAAGAATCACTCCTGGTGGTCCTCGGGGGACGATATGGGATGCTGGGAATTGAACCCAGGTTGGCTGCATGTAAGACAAATGCCCTACCCACTGTACTATTGCTCCAGCCCTGCAGTGAAATGTTCTGGAAGCATAAAAGAGAAAAGAATTTCTGAAAATGTGAGAGTAGCCCACTATGTTCAATGTTACCTAAAGGCTGAAAATGAAACAGAAAGTGTGCCTTTTGGATTCATCAAACTGGGAGTTAGACAATTCTTTGGAACAATTTTGCTATTAAGGGGAGCACAACAATTTGGTGGCTAGAGGGGTACAGTCAACCTATTTTTTTATTTTGCTCAATTTTAAGATAACCTTCTACTTGATCATATTAGGATACTGGTACAATGATTTACTTGAAAGGGAAAACAGTATAGGAGGGGGGGAAATGGAAGAAACAGACCCCAACACAATGTTTAATCCATCTGTAATAAGAATAATGACATTATTTACAAATACTGATCTACATAGATAGGCACTGGCCAGAGTGATAGTACAGTGTGTAGGGCGCTTGCCTTCCATGTGGCCAACCTGGGTTCAATCTCTATAATCCCATGTGGTCCCCTGGGGCAAAATCATGAGTAATTCCTGAGTGCAGAGTCAGGAGTAACCCCTAGCATTGCTGGGTGTAGCCAAGAAAACAAAAGAACAAACAAAAAAACCCAGAAAACAAACAAGCAGATTCATATAGAGAGGTAGATTTGGGGTGGGAAGATGACATTGTTTATTTTCATGCCTTTTACTTTAAAAGTCTGTCAGGTTCCAGGAATATGGGAAGTGCTTACCTCATAAGATTACTTGATTACTCCATAACCAAGGAGTCAACTCACAAGATGGATTTGGGAGAAACTATTCAAACTCATAGTTCAATTCTCTAGTCACACAACAACAAAATCATCAACCCCTTAGTTTGCATTCAATAAACTACTACTAAAATGAACTGTGATAAATGTAAAATAATGGGGTTGCAGATTTCAGAGAAGGTTTTCCTAAGACATTGAAACTGAGAACAAAGGCCAGGGAAATGGCTCAAGTGGTGCCTTAGAAGTGGGAGGTGCTAAGTTTGACTCCTGCCACCACATACCACTCGTCCAGCACTACTTGGTGTAGCTAGTAATAAAGATTTAAACATTTAAAAAATACTGTGGGGCTGAAGAGTTAATACAGTGGATAGGGCGCTTGCCTTGCATACAGCCAACCCAGGTTCAATCCTCAGTATCCTATATGGTCCCCTGAGCACCTCCATGAGTGATTCCTGAGTGTAGAGTCAGGAATAACCCCTAACCCCTAACCATTGCTGGGTGTGGCCCCAAAACTTAAAAAAATAAACAAAATGTTAAATTGTGTTATGATTCTGTGATTTACAATACTGTTAATGATTTCTCATTAACAAAACAAACAAACAAACAAACACATTTTTTAAGTCTCAGAACAAAGTAAAGTAAACTTGACTAAAGTGAGGGTGCTAGTGCAAAGGAGGTTTAGAAATTAAAAACACAAAAAAGGAAAGAAATCCATTACATCTATCACCCAAAAATTGTGAAATGGAAAAAGCAGGGGAACATTTATCCTCAGTGATTTCCAATCTCTCTTGTGAGAATGGGATGATTAACAAGCAAGTATAAATATTTTAGGTCTAGTTGGAGTACTGAGGTTAAAAAACAATCTGTGGACTTTGATTAATCATAAACTATAAATCAAGAAGGGCAAACAAGGTTCCCCTTTCTTGCCTACTCTATCGACAGAGGCAGCGTTGAATGCTCAGTAAATGATTCTTAGACTTCCTCAGGCTCGCCAGGAAACCTTGGGGCCAGTAATCCATGTTTGCCATCAATTCTGGGAGTGCACAGGAAACGTACCGCCCTCTCAACTCAGGGGTGCAGAAGAAAAGGTGAGTTACTCTTCTGCACCCCAGAGTTTAGATAGCAGATTGGTAATTGTTTCACAGTAACAAAATTTGTTTAAAAAGATTCATACAAAACCATCATCAGAAGAGAATTTTCTGAACACTTTTAGAATAAGCAGAAGACAGCTGATCTTTCCTTGCTATTAAGGGCATCTTTTACTATGTCCAACATGGTCCAAGCCTTAGCCTGGAACATTTCCTTAAAGGAGATATATAAAAGGTGAATCCATTGGCTGAATCTTGTACATTTAAATACTCAGAAAAGAGCACATAACTGGAGTCAAATGCTTCAATACAAGGAGAGAAGACAGGAAAATATTCCTGAACAAATACTTCCAAAAGGGGAGCTATTTCTATTTCTATTGGTGGGTTTGCTTCTGTGGTGGTGGGTCTGAACTCAGCACCATGCATGGCATGTACTCTGTCCTTAGCCACACCTCTAGTTATTTTTATGTTTAATAGCACATGATAATGTTGGCACAGTCATTTTGACCTATATTGTTAGAACAGTGACCCACACAAGTAAAAAGAACTAACACCCTTTCCTGTTCTAAACTGGACTCATCTCTAGTAACAGAAGCAACATTGGCGTTTTTGGCTTTTTATTTTCTGGGCCACAGAGGGGAACATATGTGCCAGCGGCAGGCCTGGTGCTCTCTCCCAAACTCCAGCCCTTTAAGTCATCTCCCAACACTTAAAAGATCAAAAAGATCCCAACTGTTACAAATTATCTAAAAGAGCATACAAGGACCCACCAGTTACTTTCTTCCCTTTCAACACATTTACCAATTAAAAGTATTTTTAAAAATATGAGCCAATAGGACTTGAGAGATAAAAGCGAGCAGAGCCCTTGCTTTGTAAACCGCTTACCCAGATTGGATCCCTGGCACCGCATACGGGTCCCTCCCAGTACTGCCAGAAGTGATCCCGGAGCACAGAGCCAGGAATAAACCCTGGCTCTTTAACGGCCAGGAGCCCCCCCCTCCCCTCCACACTTCCCCCCACCCCACCCCACCCCAGATATATACAGGGTAGAGACAGTTAAAAAAAACAATAATAAAAGGTTAACGCACTTGGCTGGCAGGCGGCAGAGACCTACTATGGATCTTGGATCCAATTGCCAGGCTGTATAAAAGACCCCTAAACTCCACTAGGTGTGGGCCCTTTGCACACACACAAAAAGTGAGCAATTGCAGAGGAATCTGCACCAACAACTTGCTCAAGAAATGAATTACACTTGGGGCTGGAGCTATAGTACAGCGGGGCAGGCCTTGCCTTGCAGGCAGCCCCAGGTTCCATCCCTGGCACCCCAAAGGGCCTTCTGCACCGCCAGGAGAGATGCAGCGAGCAGAGTCAGGAGTCAGTCCTGAGCACTGCCGGGTGTGGCCTCAAAATAAAAACAGGAGAAGAAAAAAAAGAGAAATGAATTACACTCAAACAACTCCAGGCAAGACTCAGAACTCATTTCTGAATATGAAAACCCTTTTCATAGCTACCACCACAAAAGACTGTCTAGATTTTTATTTAAATTACCATTAAAACAAACAAACAAACAAAACCCATCAAGCATTCTGTAAAGATTACTCTCATAGGCGCTGGGTGGGGTGGGGGTGGGGACCCAAACCTGAAGATCTGGTAACAAATTCGCCTTTGATGAAAGTACTCAGTTTTGGGTTTTTTTTTTTTTTCTTTTTGGGTCACACCTGGCAATGCACAAGGGTTACCTCCTGGCTTTGCCCTCAGGAGTTACTCCTGGCAGTGCTCAGGGGATCATATGGGATGCTGGGAATCGAACCCGGGTCGGCCGCGTGCAAGGCAAACGCCCTACCCGCTGTGCTATTGCTCCAGCCCCGACTTTTTATAATTCTTATTTTTGATCTGCCATTTTTTTTAATAAAAAAGTACTCAGTTTCTTAAAAGTCAATATATTTTTTTTTCTTCCATGTGTGAATCGCTTCAAATCCGGGTCGGCTGTCATACTAGCCTTGTTGTTCTTGTTAAGTAAACTCCCGCACGCGGGTCTAAGGTTCGGTCCCCCACGGAGACTGCAGCCAGTGCGCCAAGGCTTGGGGCTAAGGGACGCCTGAAGGGGGACCCTCCTCAACCGCGTTACAGAAGCTCCGGGGCGCTGAACCAAGAGTTCACCAAAAATGCCTCGAGAGAGGCTCCTGCGGGCCCAGGGGGTCTCCAAAGCCGAGCGGATCGCCGGCGTTCCCAGCAGCCGCCGATGAGCACATGCTGGGCGCCCCCAGCCGTCCTGCAACCGGCCAGGAGCCCCTAGGAGGGTTTCGGACTCCGAGATCAGGGCCCACAGCTGCAGGGCCGACTTACTCCGTCCCAACTGCCCCGAACCATCGGCCTGAGCCCGCTAAGGCCGTTCTCAGCCCCGAGTCCCCGGCGGAGGCCTTGTCCCGCGCGCGCAGGGGAGCGGACACCCAGCCACAGCACGCGTCACAGACAAGGCGGCGCGGGGAGCCGGGAGTAGAGGTGGAGGGGGGGTAGGGGGGAGAGCGCGCCTGCGCAGTCGGGCACTGCCCTCGCGGCGCGGCCCATTTCCTGACTCGGGGAGGAAGTGGCGGCGCGTCACTTCCGGCCTCCCTCTAGCTGCCATCTTGCGTCCCCGCGTGTGTGCGCCTAATCTCAGCTGGTCCGCCGAGACCCCCTGAGCGCCAACCCTTAGTCCCCCGCGCGGCCCCATTTCCGCTCCAACAAGGTACAAAAAGGTGGTGCTGGACGCCGGCGTGGGAGGAGGACGGGAGCGGGGGCGGGAAGTGCCCGGAAGGAGCGCGACTCGGGAGGGACTGGGGCTCAGGCGCGGCGAGCGATGCGACGGACGGGCGCTCCCGCTCCGGCGGCTTCTCGGGGGCGAGGTCGCGAGCGGGGCGGCGGCCCCGGGGCCGAGGAGGCCGTGCCGTCGCTGCCTCCACCTCGCGGCGGAGCCCGAGCACCGGAGCCTCAGGTACCGCGAGGCTTGCGGAGAGCGGCCGCGCCGGGAGGCCCTGGCTAGGCCCAAGCCGGGCCGGGGCCGGGGTGGGGGGTGGGGCGCCGGCCGCGGGTGCGGGGTGCGGGTTGCAGCCGTTCCAACCGGGCCTGTAAAGAACTGGGGGCGCGGGGAGGGGAATGCAAGAAAGCGGGTGTCTCCGAGCTCCCAGGAAACTGCAACTGCGAGCTTGGCTGGGTGGGGTGGGGCGCCAGGTCCCGGCCTGCGTGGGGGCACCTACTCCTTGCTGGAGGAGCTTGGGAGGTGGCGAGCGTGGACCGCCCGACGGAGCCTGACCTATCCTCGCTGAGGTTTTCACGCCTTTTTATTTTTTTTTTCTAGATGAAAGAAACGATGAACCAAGAGAAACTCGCCAAACTGCAAGCCCAAGTGCGCATTGGTGGGAAAGTAAGTTAATTTTCTCTCCCGCACCCCCCACCCCCGCGCGTTCTTTTTCTTCTTTTTTTTTTTTAAAAAAAAGATGTAGGGTGGCTTTTGTTTTTCCTTGAGCAGTTTTCTTGGGCTTTCTTTGACGTTCTAAGAAGGTGTTTCACAGACTTCGCAAAAATGGAGAGGCAGAGGCAGAGGCGGGAAGGGGAGGGTTGGTGCAGTGACATTGTGCGGGCTGTGTTACAGCGAAATGGAAAATGGCCAAGAAATTGACATGACATTGCTCTTGTGTGTTTTCATTGTTACAGTGTTGTAGAACAAAGTGTTCCCTGATTCAGCTAGTCAGAAAATGTGTCATTTCACAAGGATTAGCTTCGTGGCCCCTTTCGTGGGTAGTTGATAATTTGCGGATCTAGATAATTGTATTTAAATAGAAGTTTGTGACTCTTGTAAATCCAGATCCTTTTTTTGCTGTTTTTTTTTTTTTAAACATATAGTTTTAAAGCTAGATGCAGTCTCGAGGAGTTACGCATTTTCTAGGATATTTGAAACTTTCTATTGGGTGCATTTTGGAATTTAAGAACAGTCACTATGGATTTGAGAATCAGGCTTGAGCCAGGCAGCCTTCCATTTTAATTTTGTTTTTAAAATTGAGGGGATGAGAGTGATTGGTAGATGTTAAGTAACTTTTTGGTTAATTCTTTTTCTCTGGTTAATTAGCAAATACTGATCTCTTAAATCTTTTTTGAACTTGGTACATTTTTAAACTATTGTCAAGTTAACTTAAAACTAAAGCCTAGTCTACACTTTTTACACCATGGTTGTGTTTTGTATTGTGTTAGTACATTCCTAGTATTTAACAAGGTGTGGTAGCCTGTTGGAACAGAGCATGTCTTCACTTGGTAAAACTTGTAGAAGTTCCATAATACAAGTTTATTACCTATTAGTTTTTCTTAGAGCATTTGTCTTTTAGTAGAGACTACTGTAAAGTAGAAGATATACTTAAATTTAGGGAATTAGTACTTACATCTGCTAAATTGCTAAACTTTGCAACAAGTAATGTATCTTGATTTTTTTTCTTGATAAACTGCTCCTACCCATTAAGATCAGGTGTTTCTTGTTCTTTTCAATAATTGTTAGACGTTAGGTGTGGCTTTCATGGCCCAGAAAAACTTGTCACGTTCTGTGTAAGTTAATGTTTGAATGTTAATACTGATTTTAGCCATCATTTCTTTTCGTGCCGGTTTCAGAAGGAATAAATTGAATAATGTACTTACATACCATCTGTATTTTATAACACTGATGGTTTGTTTTTAACAAGATACTGTATCTAGGATTTTTAGAAAGTGGAGTAGGGCTGAACATCACTGGTTTAGAAGTCTATCTGTTGTTATTGTAATATGGAAATATTTCTTGGCTTTAAAAAACTCTTCTTAGGGTATATGAAGTTTCGGTGAGTTTTGTTTTGCCGTAGAAGAAGCTTTTCAAGTGTACTTTTGGATAAATGCTGTATAACCCTTTTTTCACTGTTTAGGTGAGGAATAATGAAATAACTTGATTATTCCAGTTAAAAAATGAATCCCACATATGTAGCACTGATGGAACCTTATAAAGGTGTGGTTTTGTTTTTGGAATTGTGTAATTCTTGGCATATCTTTGGGACTTCCTGGAAGTCCCACACAGGTATCAACGTGTGGCCATGTCAGTGAAATTCATTCTTAGAAGTGTTTTTATTTTTATTTGATTGAGTAGCAAGTGGTTTGGGGTTGGGTTTGTGTGTGTATGTGTGTGTTTTTTTCTTTTCAATTTTGCTACTTTATATTTGTTTCATTTAAAATGTAACAAACATTCTGGATTCTGATGACTTAAAACATAAGATATTTAAAGTTCCTAGTAGGCTAGTAAGGGAATTATGTGCCTTAGGAAAAAAATGTATGAGGTACAGTAGATGCATTTTCAAAATATAGGAATTACTTAGGTTGGGGGTTTAGGGAAGGCCAGAAGAGGCAGTAATTTACATAGGATTTTAAAGAATGAATAGACGTGGGTTAGTCGGGTGGATTTAACATTTCCTTAAAGAGTCATAAGTAGCGGGTAAAAGGTTTAGTTTATGTAAAAAAAATCCATGAGAAAACAGTAGAAGCTTGAAATAATTTAATTCTCATAAGGGGAGTCATAATAAAATAATAAAATAATGCACCTCATAGTAGTACTATGATGCAGAAAAATAACTTAGTTTGCATTTATTTGCATTGGGTGATTGTGAGAGACACCTTGATATGGTGACCTTAGAAATAGATTGGAAGGGAGTAAATTCTGCAAATGCTGCAAGAAGAGGGGACTAGAAATGAAAAGTAGGACTTAATAAAGATCATTCCTTTATTGTATACAAAGTTTCGAGGATGCTTAGACAGTTTCTTAATCCTTTTGGCTGCCATTATTCCTTAACCTCTTCACTGCCTTATAGTTTGTGTTTATGGTGGTTTTCTAATGCACCTCTAAAGATCACAGCAGAATCTGAAACTTTGCATTTGAAAAATAACTATTACTGTTCTTAATGTTTTCTTTTCTTCCCCAACTCCCCGTGTTAGGGAACTGCTCGCAGAAAGAAGAAGGTGGTTCATAGAACAGCTACAGCAGATGATAAGAAACTTCAGTTTTCCTTAAAGAAGTTAGGTGTAAACAATATCTCTGGTATTGAAGAGGTAAGTATTTAATTTTGTCTTTTCTCAAAACAATTTGAAAAAATTTTAAATGTTCATGTCGTAAATGATTTGTTTTACTGTTAACCAGTAGAATTTCATATTTGTCATAAATGTTATACTTCTTTAAAAATTAGGGGGCTGGAGTAATAGCGGGTAGGGCGTTTGCCTTGCACGAGGCCAATCCAGGTTCAATTCCCAGCATCCCATATGGTCCCTTGAGCACCGCCAGGAGTAATTCCTGAGTGCAGAACCAGGAGTAACCCCTGTGCAACGCCGGGTGTGACCCAAAAAAGCAAAAAAATAAATAAAATTTGGTGTAGCCAATCCAAAAAAAAACAAACAACCTTTTTTTCTCTCTTTTTAGGTGAATATGTTCACAAACCAAGGAACAGTGATCCACTTTAATAACCCTAAAGTTCAAGCATCCCTGGCAGCAAACACTTTCACCATTACAGGCCATGCTGAGACAAAGCAGCTGACAGAAATGCTTCCCAGCATCTTAAACCAGCTTGGTGCGGACAGTCTGACTAGTTTAAGGAGACTGGCTGAAGCTCTGCCTAAACAATGTAAGTTTTCCTGGCAATGGTTTTACCCGTGGGATACTAGTTACTAGTTAATTAAATTATTAAATTAGATCATATACAGAGTGGATGTGAATATCTTTAAATTTGATAAGTGTAAACATTCTTCACTTATTTTTACACTAATATTGAGTGTTGTTTTTTAGGACACATTCAGTGGCATTCAGGGCTTCTGTCTCTAGGGATTACTGTGGGTGGGGGGAATGTTGGAGACTGTAAGTGCCAGGGAGCCAACCTGGGTAGTCTGTTTATGGCCGAGTACCCTGCTTGCTCTTCTCTGCTATTTGGTCCCTAAATAAATGTTCTTAGTATGTTTAATAACTTCATATGTTATGCTTGTTCTACTTAGTGAAATATTTCTAACCCTATTTCTTTAGATCAGAGCTTTTAATGTTTAGACTTCATTAACTAGAAAGCATGGAAATGTTAACTTGGGGCTTTCTTGGTAATGAGCTGTTTAGAGTTGACTATTGCACTGGGAAGGTAGCCATGAGTTTTTCCAAGTTGTTTTTATTTCCTGTGGCACCAAATGGTTCCTCCTGTTGCCCTGTTACCTTTTAAACCCACATGACACCACATGGCTGGGCCTAAGTGCTGAACTGTCAGGCCTGAAATGCCAGGCTTAAGTATTACTAAGTATTAGTAATTACTGAGTATTACTAAGACCAAACTCTCTGGACCCTGAACACTACTGGTAAATACCCCCAGTAAATATATTTTAGCACATATGTCATCAGTTTATATGCAAATGATGTTAAAATAGTCCAATCTCAAATATTTATAGTAACATAAGTTGGTTGAGGGTAGAAAATCATTTAATAGATAAACGATTAACTGAAAGTTAGGGTATCTTCTGCTGATTAAAGTTCTGCAGAATGGAGCCAGAGAAATAGTACAGCTAATAGGATGCTTGCCTTGCATGCAACTGACCTGGGTTCAGTCCTCAGCATCCCATATGGTCCCCCCAAGCCTGCCAGAGTGATCTCTGAGCACAGCTAGATGTGGCCCCCCAAAAAACAAAAGTCTGCAGAATGGATGCATACACACTAGACTTCTGATGTATGTGGTCTTTTGGTTTTACATTCTGCTTTTTTTTTTTTTTTTTCACATTGAAAGGCATAGGTTTTAGAAAGTGTGGCTTTCTGAACTAAGGTATGCTTTCAAATAAATGTTCAGTGAATCAGACCATCTAATGTATTAGCTCTCATGAGTAGTTCACTTGTACAATAAAAGGAAAATGGATGCTCACCACTCAAAAGACAAGTTTTTTATAATTTTGTTTTGATCAAAGGCTTTTCAAACATACCAGGTACAAACAGTATTTGAAAAAATACATGCCTTCCCCAAATCTTGATAAATTTGGTGTGTGGATTTACCTGTGGAAGAGGTTTACTTGCGTGGAGGCTTATCTAACATATATACCTGAGGGTCTGTGTTGGGTCAGAGGAATTGAAAGGTTGAATGTGGAATTTGCCTCTTAGTTCTTACTACTGATATTCTAGCTCATCATGTTATTGCTGATACTGTGAGCTTGTTAAACTTCCACCTGAGACCACATGGGCTAATACATGTAATACTAATGAATAAAATCTAATACATGGACTAGCACTGTAAGAAACACGTGGATTTGTGAATGCTCTTGATCTTGAATTTTTGCTTGTATATTTAGAAATTATGTGCTAGTGATAGCACAGCAGGTAGAGCATTTGCCTTGCACACAGCGGACCAGGGTTTGATATCTCCATCCCTCTCAAAGAGCCCGGCAAGCTACCAAGAGTATCCTGCCCACACGGCAGAGACTGGCAAGCTACCCGTGGCATATTCGATATGCCAAAACCAGTAACAAGTCTCACAATGAAGACATTACTGGTGCCCACTTGAGCAAATCAGTGAACAATGGGACTACAGTGCTATATTTAGAAACTTTACTTTGCCAATTTTTTTGCAGCCCCCACATTCATGGGGTTTGAACCATAAGACCTTAGGCTATGATTGAGGCCCCAAATGTTACTTTTGTCATCATTGATACAATTTGTAACAGTGTTGGACCTTCTGTTTGTTCTTGTGGTTAGTATTTATTGAGGGCATAGACAGATGTGTAACTTTGATTACAATTTCCTTTCACAGCGGTGGATGGAAAAGCACCACTTGCTACTGGAGAGGATGATGATGATGAAGTTCCAGGTAGGATCTTGCACTAGAGAACCTTAGAGAGGGGCAGATAAAGTTATCTTCTGCTATCCAGAAGATTGCTTCTGGGTTAGCAGGAAAGTGGAGATAGGAAAGACATGAACTTAGAAAGCGGGGGGTGGGGAGGGGGTGGGGAGAAGCTATGTTAGATATCTGAAGACATGTGTAGAGTTGGCCTATTTTCTGTTTGAGATTCTTAGGATGGGTATCTAACCATATTTATTTAATACATAAATATTGTGTGGCCTAAATATTGCTACTACAGATTACATATAATAGCCTTGATTTCCTTTCTGATATCTACAACATTTAGAAGACTTGGAAAGTTTATTTAAATATTTATCTTGGTTGTACTAGATGTGTTTGTGAAATGTCCTTGGAACCATCAGTCCTTAAATATTGCCACTTTGCTTAAGTGGGTGTCCTTGGGAGTTGAGAAAAACCTCAGAATTTATGCATTATGATAATTCAGCTTACTCCTTACATTGATTAAAGTATAGCATTATCTTTAGTCCTTAGAGTGGGGTGGGAATGGGGAGAATGTGTCTTTAAAGCACAAAGTTTTGTCATTAGCATGCCACCTTCCCTTGTTTTAATCATATGCCCAGACATACTCTGCTATGTAGATGGTGGTCTTAGTAGAAATAAGTATTTCATTTATGGCCTGATGTAACTAAGCTATATTTTGAGAGCATTTTCTCTTTAGGGTGTCTGATGGTTATTTGTACAAATAGACTTTTCTCTGTGTTTCTACCCCCGTTTTTTCCCCCCCTTTTTTCTAGATCTCGTGGAGAATTTTGATGAGGCTTCCAAGAATGAAGCGAACTGAATTGAGTCAACTTCTGAAGAAGATAAAACTTGAAGAAGTTACTGGGAGCTGCTATTTTATATTATGACTGCTTTTTAAAATTTTGTTCAAGGATCTAATAAGATCTAGATCTAATATTTTTAAGCTCAAGCCCCTTGGACACTGCAGCTCTTTTCAGTTTTTGCTTATATACGAGTCATTCTTTGCAGCTAATTAAGCTGAAGAAGCCTGAGAATAAAGTTTGAAACAAAGGTTAATAAAGTTCTTTGCCTAGTATACAGTTTAATTTTTTATTTCATTGGCACTGGTTTGTACACAGAAAGCAAACTTGTTTATATAGAAAGCTAATCATGACATGTAAAAATGACTGAATAATCTTTGATGAAATTTGATTAAAGATTTGAAATGACAGTATAACACAACAAAGGTGGTATAAAGTTCTCGTGTTTGACATTTCCCCCCCCCCCCCCGTAGTAGGGTTTTTCCCCCAGTGGTTTATGTGTTGGGTGGATATAAAGAGATGTTTTTCATATGGACTGAACAAGGTTTTATTTCCTCAGTATTCTCTATACTGTGAATGTAGCGTCTTAAATGTACCATCATAATTTTTCTCATTTGATCCTCAGTCTATGAAGTAGGGACTAGTAGCTGCATGTTGAAGATACAGTAACTCAATATTCTTAAAAACTAAAAATGGTTCATCTAACTCTTTTCTGCATTTACAAAAGACTAGTAAAATATGGCATGTGTGGTAGGAATGCCATCTTTTCCTTAAGTGTTAAATAGGGCTGTGTTTTTTAATTAAAAATTTTTGGTAATACAGGAGGTTGACTCCATGGCTTCGAGGCTGGCCTCACGTTCCGGGGAAAGGTCAACTCAGAGAAGCGATCACCAACTACATTGTAGTCGAAGGCCATGTGGGGGAAGGGAGTTGCGGGCTGAATGAGGGCTAGAGACTGAGCACAGCGGCCACTCAACACCTTTATTGCAAACCACAACAGCTAATTAGAGAGAGAAAACAGAAGGGAATGCCTTGCCACAGTGGCAGGGTGGGGTGGGGGGGAGATGGGATTGGGGAGGGTGGGAGGGACACTGGGTTTACGGGTGGTGGAGAATGGGCACTGGTGAAGGGATGGGTTCCCAAACTTTGTATGAGGGAAGTATAAGCACAAAAGTGTATAAATCTGTAACTGTACCCTCACGGTGATTCTCTAATTAAAAATAAATAAATTAAAAAAAAAAAAAGTTGAGAAAAAAAAAATTTTTGGTAATAAAATCACTGTAAGAGTAAAACCGCATGTGAGCATGCAGTTGTAAGTAATACACTAAATGCCAGCATTCTAGATGCTGAACAGTTATTATCCCAGAAAGTTCTCTCCACCACATAGGACTACTTTGAAAAAAAAAGAAAGCAATTAAGATGTCCAAGCAGATTTTTTTTTTCAAGTGTACAAATGGCAATTCTTTGTGGTTTACAGGTACCATTTTTGAGGCACCAAATACCTGATTGTAACTACCCAAAATGTGCAAACTGTATTTGCACACATTGTCCCTAAAGGACAGCACAAGTATCAGTTAAAAGGATGATACAGTAACAATTGCTTATTTATAATATTGCGTACAGAGTTACGGAATAAGTATCCAGGCAACAGTGGGTTCTGCTACAATTCAAGTCTTGCTTTGGCCTCTACAGGGACTTCTGCTTGGCTTCTGGGTGTGCTGTGTGCTAGTTTTTTTTTTGGGCGGGGATGGGTTGGTCCATACCTGGCTGTGTTCAGGCCTTACTGGCTCACTCGGGGATCACTCCTGACAGGGGTTGGGATACAGGATGGGTGCTGGGGGTTGAACCTAGGCAAATGCCTACCCACTGTACTATCACTCCGTCCCCTGTGGGATGACTAACCCAGAGTATAGGTGAAAGAGTTTACTTGTAGGGTCTAGGGATTTGCATTTTTGGTGTTAGTTGCTGGTGCCATGGATCTGGCTGGCTGGACTTGAGGAAACCTAGCTCATCGGAAGAAATTAGGGTAACGATGACAGCCTGCCTAGAGAGCTTGCAAGGATTGTGCAAATACCTTTCCGGTTCCCCCTTAGACCAACAGAGAATAGAGGTTAGAGATTGTCAGGCGAGGCCTATACTGTAGCCAATGCTCAAGTTAATCTTGCTATCCTAGCACACGTGTCTTGACAACCTCAAGAGGATATTTGATTCATGGTAATTGCCTGTTGGTAGCTCCAGGTTAATGAAGGATTTTTATGATGCCAGGAATGGAACCCAGGGCCACAGATGAGACATGCAGCTTAACCACTGTGCTTCATAGCAGTAAGGATCTGTTTTAGTATTTTCCCCATGAGGATTGGGAGAGTTGTGTTAGAAATGACTAAACTTCTGTTGTAAAGGATTTTCACACAGTGGGTTACCTGTAACTGGGCTCCTTTACTCCAGTAGCCTCTAGTTGGAATATTTCCTTTAGAACAGGGGAAGGGGAATGACTGCAGGCTGGGTCTGAAGAAACTCATCCACCAGAGTACACAGTCAAGTCTGACTGCCAGGAGGCTTGGGCAGGCATAATCCTCTGGAGGGTGGTAACACAAGTATTTTGTGTTTTTTGTTTTGTTTTTTGGGTCACACCCGGGCGATGCATAGGGGTTACTCCTGGCTCTGCACTCAGGAATTACTCCTGGCGGTGCTGAGGGGGAGGGGGCGCCAGGGGGGCGGCAGGCCAATGGGATGCTGAGAAATAAACCTGGATCTGCTGTGTGCAAGGCAAACGCCCTACCTGCTATAGCCCCTGGGTAACAAGTTTTAAGACTGCTCATTAACTGAAGTGACTTTGAAAAGGGCTATTCATGAAGAGATGTTGCTTTTGATTTAAAAACATACATGTAACATTGTTTAAATAATTGACTAAAAAAAGTTAGTTCATCCTCATAATAACCCTTGGTGTACAGGGAAGAAAGCTACTTGGTGTAGAGGGAGAAGCATTCTAGAAGCAATGGATTGGAGCTAGAGTGATGTGGGTAGGGCATTTGCTTTGCATGCAGCCAACCTGGGTTCCAGTCACAGCACCTCATATGGTCCCTTGAGCCCTCCAGGAGTGGTCCCTGAGCACTGTAGGGTGGACCCCACCTCCCAGCGACATCTCCCCCCTCCTTGCACAAAAAAAAAAAGTTGATTGGTGGTCACTAAGGTTGAGCCCAATTTTTGCTAATTTATTTTTTAATTACTTAACAATGGATTTATGCTTTACTAGTTCCCCTACCACCATAAGATACATGTTACTTTTCTGGAGAGTCTTGAGGAAACAACAGTTTTCAGACTTCTCCATAAGAATGATTAGAAAAGTCCTCTTCACATAAAGTTTCATCACTCCAGTCAGCACAGTCTTGAATACCATTTTTGCAGCGACTTCTGGGAATGCAGGCACAGTCAGCGAAGAAAACAGTCTCACATCTCCAGCCTGAACACTTTGGGCACTGTAAAACTAGAGAATTTTTATTTATTTTTAAAATCATAGCTGCTGAAATGTCAAGGACTGGAAAAGATACTATTGGAAAAGAACCCATCAGATCTTAAAAATATCAGTGAAAACTATCCAAAGAGAAAATTGCAGATGTTTATTAAAGATTCTACATGTTTGGGTGAAAGAATTTGTACTTTGAAACTTCAGGAAGAATTCTACCTCTCCCCATCTGTCTGAAAATAAACACTTTGACATACTACATAAACACAGAAGGGTTCATATGAGTTTGCATGCTCAATAAACCAGAGCAGTCAGTATTTGCTAATTGACAAGAAGAGAAAGTCCTATTTATACTTTGAGCTTTTATTGTCAGTACACTGTGAGATGGCATGCAACGTCCAGGAAGCATTCCTGTATTCACCTTCCACAATCAGACAAAAGGCAGAAAAAGACTTTGTGTACTGTCTTTCTCTAAAGTCTTGCCTACTGACCAGAGTCGCAGAGGTGGGGAGGAGGGGTTAGGAAATGCTAAAAGTTAAAACAAAAATCTTCGTTGAAGCACTCACCACTTTTCCTTGACCTTTACCAAAACTTCCTGAGAAATCCGAAGGGAATTTGATAGCATGTAAGAGTAGATTCTCACGATTATTTCCTTTGTTCATCTTTGCCATTCTATCTGCATGTTTTTTTTTCTTTTTGGGTCACACCCGGCAATGCACAGGGGTCACTCCTGACTCTGCACTCAGGAATTATCCCTGGCGGTGCTCAGGGGACCATATGGGATATGGGACTCAAACCCGGGTCGGCCTCGTGCAAGGCAAACCCGCTGTGCTATCGCTCCCCTCTATCTGCATTTGCTTCTTCAGAATTTTACCAGCCTTAAATAGGCAAACTACTGGAACTTACAGAACTGTTTAGTCATGGTTACGAAAACCTTGAGGAAGCTTTGTGAGTTCAAGCTAATTTATGTCACTGACAGGAGGAGAGTGGGACAATGGGTAAGGTGCTTGCCTTGCACACAGCTGACCAGGGTTCAATCTCTAGCACCCCATTTGGTCCTGTGAGCCCTGCCAAGAGTGGTGCCTGAGTGTGAGCCAGGAATAAGCCCTGAGTACAGCCAGATGTGGCCCCCAAACAAAACAAACATGAGTAACCACTCCATGAACCCCACAAAACACCAGTTACCAAGTTTCTTTTCTTTTTACCTGATTCATCTGCACAATCACCACAGTCATTTCTTGTGTCACATACTTTGTCCATATATGTCCAAGTCTTCTGGTTGGGACACTTGAATATCAGGTTTTGCGGGAGACTGTTGGGTATTTGACCTGTATCAGGTGAAAATTATTTCTTTGTGTGTGTGTGTGTGTGTGTGTGTGTTTGCGAGGAGGGGGGAACTGGAGCAATAGCACAGTGGGTAGGGCATTTGCCTTGCTCGTGGCCAACCCGGGTTCAATTCCTCTGTCCCTCTCAGAGAGCCCGGCAAGCTACCAAGAGTATCCTGCCCACATGACAGAGCCTGGCAAGCTCCCCGTGGCATATTCCATATGCCAAAACCAGTGACAAGTTTCAGAATGGAGACGTTACTGGTGCCTGCTCAAGCAAATTGATGAACAATGAGATGACAGTGCTACAATGCAGTACTACAGTGTGTTTTTTGGGGGGTTAGGGAGGGGAGAAGAGTGCACCCAGTATGCCCAGGTCTTACTTCTGGCTCTGTGCTCAGGGGTCACTCCTGGTGGGGCTCAGGTGACCATATGGGGTGCCGGGGTTGAACCTAGCTAGCTTGGCCACGTGCAAGGCAAGCAGCTACCTGCTGCACTATGGCTCTGTCTCGTGACTGAAAGGGCACTGTGCATGCAGCATACCGGGCTTGGTTCCCTAGCACCACATGGTCCCCCAAACACTGCTGGGCATGGCCCCCCCAAAGCGGGGAGATATCCTTGGGCAATAATGCCTAACTATCATTTTAAGTATTCTTTCGTTTTGATTTCACCTCACCACAGTAGGTAGCAGATTCGTCTTCACCATGAGAGCAGTCCAGCTTGCCATTACAAAGCCGGGAGGGGGGCAGACAAGTCGTGAGGTCCTCGCACAGAAAGCCGAGCCCCTGGAAAGGGGTGTGGCATTGCCGAGAGGGTAAACCTGAAACATTTATGAAACAAGTATTGGCGGTTGACATGGGCATCCATGACCATGAATATCATGCTTAAACAGTATAACAGCTGGCTTGTAATAATTGGGCTCCTCCCTCAGGGCTCCATCCTGTTCTTCTGCCACATTTCTTTTCCTCCTCTTTTTTATTTCCCCCACTCTCCAAATCCTCTAGGCCTACTAAGCTTTTCTGTAAGGCCACTGACATTTGGGCAGAAAGTAATGGCATTTGGGTAAATACCAAGAAATATATATACTTCTCTCCCATATACTTTCTACCCAGAAAGATAGTCATTGAAAGGTATGGAAGGGATGTGGAAACCAGAAAGAGTGCAGGGTTAAGGTCTTGCAATCAATCCCCAGCTCCACATACATATATTTGAGTCCTTCAAACATTGCCAAAAGCGAGCCCTGTACACGCCCACCCAGTGTGGCCCAAAAGCAAGAGTAGAGAGGCGGGGAGAGGGAGTGGGTTGGACTCTGTTTCTGCTCTGGGGGAGGATTGGTTCTGTGTAGGATCCTCCCATTAGAAGTGGGAACAAAGACAGTTTGCTACAGCAGCCTGGTAGGAACACTTGGGAATGAAATTGAGATAACTGTCTAAAGGTTGTGAATCTACCCACTCACAAATGAAGAGCAGTTTGTCAAACAGTGGGATGAAATTTTTAAGTTCTAGGAGGAGTGTATGATGATTGAGATGGAGACAGCAGATGGGTGACTTCTGTCTCTGACACTTAAAATAATGGATCTTCAGGAAATTCCTCACAGTGTGTGGAATGGTTGAGGAAGCTGGAAATATTTTGATACAAAGTGTTTTAGGTAGGCATATTTAGGTCAAGCTTTTGGAATATTTGAGGTAGTGTGCAAAGTTGGATCTTGGACATTTTGTAATTAGGACAAGATTGATAACTCAGAGGGCTGATAACACAATTTGAATTACTTAATCCACGGGCACCTGACTTCCTTCAAACTAATAACAGGATTTAGTACTCTGCCCAACCTAATTAAACAGTAATTATATGTGCTCCTACTGTTCACCACTGTTTCCCTAGTCCCCTAACTGCAGCAGAGACACCTTGAAAGTAGAAATCAAGGACTGTGTAAGCTTCAGACTGTTCACACTGGGCAGACTTGCACTGGTTTGTTTTTGCTTTTTTTTCTTTTCTCTTCTTTCCTTCCTTCCTTCCTTCCTTCCTTCCTTCCTTCCTTCCTTCCTTCCTTCCTTCCTTCCTTCCTTCCTTCCTTCCTTCCTTCCTTCCTCCCTTCCTTCCTTCCTCCCTTCCTTCCTTCCTCCCTCCCTCCCTCCCTCCCTCCCTCCCTCCCTCCCTCCCTCCCTCCCTCCCTCCCTCCCTCCCTCTCTCTCTCTCTCTCTCTCTCTCTTTCTTTCTTTCTTTCTTTCTTTCTTTCTTTTCTTTCTTTCTCTCTCTCTTTCTTTCTCCCTTTCGCAACAGCCAGTGATGCTCATATATGGGATGCCAGAGATTGAAATCGGGTTAGCTGCATGCCAGGCAAAAGCCCTCCCCACTGTACTATCACTCTGACCCCTTGTTTTTGCTTTTACTTTGTAGTTTGAGGGCTGCATGTGGCAGGTGCGTGAAGGCTACTCCTTGTTCTGTGCTCAGGGGTTGTCCCTGGCGGTGTCCATGGCACAGTATAGTACTGGGGATTGAACCCAGACCTCCTTCATTCAATGCATGTGCTTAACCCTCTGATCTGTCTCTCTGGCCCTCACACCTGCTCATGGACTCCTGGCTTGTTGGTTCACTGGTTATGTTATTGGGCAAGTTGTCCAATCTCCCTGAACCTCTCCTCATGCGAGTCATGACCACATCTCATAATCCATGTTAAAAAGAATGAGATAAAGCTGAAACAGATAACGTGTCCTTAGCACAAGCCATGTGCCAACCATCCATTATCAGCAGAGTTACCAAATCAGGAAAATTCGCAGGGAGGTAGATAGAATCTTAATGGTTGAGCACAGTATCCACTTGATTACCTCAAAATGCCGCATACCTGCAGGCTTTGCAGGTATCCCAAAGGTGATGCTCAGACCCAGCACGACAGCCAGAACTCCAAGGAGCAGGAAGGCCAGACCGGAAATCCGGAGACATTGCCCACTGCGAGGCCAGCACTGCTCTGCCACAGCAAAACACACAGACATGTGGGAGAACCAGTTCAGCTCCCAGGCACTAGCCAGGCGTGGCCCCCGCTTATCAGCATAGAGGCTGGGGCCTGGATCCCAGGGTCTTAAAATGCATGCTTTGACATTTCCTGGAATTTTTTCTGTCTACAGTTTACGGTTTCATCTTCAGAGCAACCAACTTTATGAGGAATGAGTATTTTTTTCTCTCTGTGGCAAAAGTGAAGTTTAATAAGGAAGAAGTAAGCCTTCCTGGGGTGATGAGACTCCTCAGCTTTGTGCTGATGTGCTGATGGCTGCAGAAATATCCATCCTCTTGGCACCCAGATCAAGGGCTACTGCTATGAGGTCATGATTCCCCACCCAGCCCCCCGCCTGGTTTCATACCACTCACATCAGCATCAATGAAGAAAATGCAGATTCCTGGGCCCTACCTTGGATCAGACAAAACAGAACGTCTTTGGGTTAGGGTTGGAGATATACATATATTTTTAGCACTCTGGGTCATTCTTCATCCACACCAGCATTTGAGAACTATAGCCTTAAACCAGAAATAAAAAGTAGGCCCAGGTCTTGGGCTTCCATTGGTCATTGTTGAAGGTGCTTTCTGGCTGCCCTTGAAGAGCTGCTTCCTCCCACCCTGAGTGGCTTGGCACCCTGGGTACTTGTCTGACTGGTTTTAATGGGCATGTCATTAGACAAAAAAACTGCTTAGGCCACTCTGATCTTTTCACTGTGTTGCAGCCAGAGAGAGGGGAGGGAGGTGTGTGTGTGTGTGTGTGTGTGTGTGTGTGTGTGTGTGTGTGTGTGTGTGTGTGTGTGTGTGTGTGTGTGTGTGTGTGTGTCTTATAATATATGGTGGAAAAAACTGTCTGGAACCTAAACCTACACCGATGCATGAAGGCTTTTTGGAGACACAGGACCATCTTGGGAGCCCAGGAAACCCATGTGATGCAGAATTCCAGACCTGGAGCATGGCTGGACATCTGAGAGGAGAGGCTTCCTCTCTGGAATGGAGAACACCTTAATAGCCAAAACCATCAACTGTCCAACCTTAACGATCACACTCGTCTCTCCCCCTGAGATGCCTGTTTCCTTCCTTTCACTGCATGTTGCATTTACCCACATCTCCCCTCAGATGTGGACTTTCTCACGCTACATAGTCTCCATCTTGGGAATTCACTGCAGATCTACTTGAGATATGTACTATACTTTAGTATAGGGTGCGTTTGCTTGCCTCTTTACCTGAGATGTATATTCTGTTTCTTTCATTTTAAGATCCTTTTGCTTACATTTCTGCCTGTGATGTCTGCTTTGCTTTCCACTCTGGAAAAGCCTCTATTCTCTCTCTCTCTCTCTCTCTCTCTCTCTCTCTCTCTCTCATCTCTTCTTCCTCTCTCTCTCTTTCTCTCTCTCTCTTTCTCTCTCTCTCTCTCTCTCTCTCTCTCTCTTTCTCTCTCTCTGTACTACTTATCTCCTCTCAAAATTCTTTACTGTGAGGGAAGATGATGGACCTGGAAAAACCTGGGTAGGATTTAGGAATTGCTTTCCTTTACAGCAAAGAGCAATTCTCTGCTCCAGCCTAGAAGCCACAGATCCCAGAAATTGGGTGGTAGGATTGTTTCTTATGCTGAGCCGAACAAAGGGGTCTCAAGTGTGGTTGTCAACCACCTTGTGGGACTGGGGAGAGACGTCATGTCTGTACTGTGCAGGAGCTCATTGCAGACTCTCATCCATCCTAGATTTCCCCATGTAATTCCCAGGAGACAGGGGTTGGCACAGGCGGAAGCAGCCTTCTAGAGGCTGCCTCCTCCCCACCCCCACCAATCATGAGCCATGGTGAATGTACCCAAGCCTGCAAAGAGTGATCCCTAAGCTCAGAACCAGTAGTAAACCCTGAGCATCTCCAAGTATGGCCCCCAAACAAGCCTAATAATAATAATAATAATAATAATAATAATAATAAAGTCAAAAGAATGAAGCCCTTGCTTATTTAGTTCTATAGTCCTGGAGAAGATTCCAAAGGTGAACGCAAACACTAATCATTAAACAAAATTGGAGATTAAAGTGAAGCTAGAGCAACGGAATGTGTCTTGACTACCTCTACGGTGACGGTGCATCATTGGAAATCAGCCAGAAGACAAGAGAAGACACTGTGAGTCTCTGGACTCTAGAGTCCGTCTTCACCAGGAGCAACACAGAAGGAGTTTCACGGGCTGGAAGAACTGAGGGGCTGATGCAGGGTTGGAGGATGGAAGTTCTGCAGGGAAGCAGGGCCAGGTGAGGCGGCAGGATTGCGAGGAGGGGCTGGGGAAGACGACTGAGCCAAGGCGGCCTTTTTGAAGGGCAGTAAGCCTTGGGCTTTCATTCCATGGGGGCTGGGAGACCCCATCGATCTGAAGAGGGCAGAAGAGAGTAAGAAATGGGCCCTAATTCTTCTCATCTTTCAATGCTAAATATCCCAGGTCTTACCAGCAGGGAGAAGCAGGAGGGTCGCATTTCTGTCCCAAGGAACTCTGGGATGTCTGGACAAGACATTTTATTTTAATTTTAGGTTTGTGGCTCATACCTCTTGATGCTCTGGGGCTGCTTTTGGCTCTGTGCTCAGAATTTACTCCTGGCGAGGTTGGGGTACCAGATAGGGTGTCAGCGATAGAACCTGGGTTGTCCGCGTGCAAGGCAAGTATGCTACTGTTCCCACATACAAGGCACTTTAGAGGGTTTGTGAGTAAGTTTTCCTCTTTTTAAATTTTTTTTTATTGTTTGTTTTTAGTTTAGGGCCATACCCAGCAGTACTTAAGGGCTTACTCCTGTCTCTGCACTCAGGGATCACCCTGGTGATACTGGGGGACCACATGTGGTGCATGGGACCAAACCAAGGTTAGCTGCATGCAAGGCAAGTGCCTTTAACCCTCTACTCTGCCCCCCATATTTTGAATGCTATTTATGATATCTGATTTCAATTTTGTCCTAGCAGCTTATGATATGATTATGAAATTTATAATTCATTTTATGGCTGTACATAGGATAACACTATAATAAGAATATAAAAGGTAGGGGCTGGAGTGATAATACAGCAGGTTGGGTGCTTGCTCCCAGCTGACCTAGGTTCTATCTCCAGCACCACATTTAGGACCCCAAGCCCCGCCAGGAGTAATCTGTGAGAGCAGAACCAGGAGTAGCATTGAGCAGCACTAGGTTTGTCCCCTCCCCTGTCAAACCAAAACTAAAATTACACACACACACACACACACACACACACACACACACACACAACTCCAGAGGGAGGAGCAACTCCTGGTAGACTCCACGGAGCCCAGTGCATGGGGGCATCAAGAAAACTCAGGCCTCGGTGAACACCGAGATCTCAACTGGTTATGACATCAGAGTTAGAAAAAGCTGGCATCCCCTCTAATGCGCGCGTACCTGTGGGAGTAGCAGGCAGAGCCTGGACCAGCGGGGCGCACTAGGAAAGCTAGCTGCGGTGTCGGTGAGTCATCCAGCCGGCCACCAGGACCAGGACAACAAGACTAGCAGGTTTTCACCAAGGACTTCATGGAGAGAGGGCAGAGCCCAACTTCCCAGGAGAGTCGCCAAGGCAGGCCAGCAGCTGCCTGGGGGCTTCAGGACAGCTGGGGTCGGCCCCAACCCGCAGCGGGGAGACCCTGTTAACTTCATCAGGGCCTAGAGTGGAGGTCAGTCCTGCTCAGGGGAATGTGGTGTCTCCAGTGGTGAAGAGGAGTGGACAGCCCGGTGGGTCAGTGCCTTCCCCCTGGTGGGAGACATGCCCTAAGTCCCCAGAGCAAGTTGCATCAATGGGCTGAAAGAGAGCTGCAGAGGTGAGCGGCCCAACAGGAAAGGGGCTTCCATGCTCCCCTAGGTAAGGAAACCTCCACGAGGCTATTGCTTTCGGGGAGAGAGCTGGGACTCAGTCACAGCAAAGACCAGTGGGGCAGAAGTGAAAATCCTGCCCACCCGTGTCTTTAAAATTTTTTTAATTTTAATTTTATTCTTAGCAAAAGGTGTAGGTGGGGGCTGGGAGTGGGGAGGCATGCTTCTGGTAAAAAGATAGTCATTGCAGGGGGGAGAGGTAGTGCAGCAGAGAGGGCACCTGCCTTGCACACAGTCGTCTTGGGTTCGATCCCCAGCACCTATATGGTCTCTAGTGCACCACCAGGTGTGATCCCTGAGTGCAGAGCTAGGAGAAAGCCCTGAGCATTGCGAGGTGTGGCCCAAATTCCAGCCTTCCCCCAACCACCCCACCCCATCTCCACCCCGAAGAAAAAGGAAAAAAAAAAGATAGTCACGGGGTGCCAGGGGAAAACTCATTCTGGAAGGGCATCTCACTCTGTCCGGGAGACTGAGTCTGAACTCAGTGTGCAGGGACAGCCAAGCTTCTGTTCCATGACAATCTTGCCTTTGAGTACATGCCACTGTTGAGTACATGTCACCCGGGTTCAGTTCTTGGCATATGGCCCCCTGAGTCCCACTAGGAGTAATTCCTGAGTGCAGAGCCAGGAGTAACCTCTGAGCACTCAGGGTGTGAACAAAACAAACGAAACAACTGGTGCTAGTGGGTAATAGTACAGGAGTAAGGCATTTGACTGATGCTGATTCAAGCCCCAGAGCTGCAGATGGTCCCCAAGCACCACCAGGAGTGATCCTTGGACACAGAGCACACTCTGAGCAGCACTGGGCATGGCCATATCCCCACCCCCTTCCCCCTCCCCCCCCCCCGCCCCGTCCCAGCTCAAACAAGAAAAAGCTGATGCTAATGTGCATCTTTCTGTTCAACTAGAGAAGCAAGGACCCCCCTGAGCTTGAATACGACTAACGGGGGCCTGTCTGACAAAGGGATGCTAATAATAACAAAACAGTAATAATTATCAGTCCTCGGTTATTATTTGCCATGTGTCAGAAATTTTATATGCATTATTTCAAATCCTTTGACAGTCTCTTAGACGCGGTATTATCATTTTACAGGGAAGGAAACCAAGGCTCAAAGGAAATCCTTGTTAAAAGCACGAGTTCAATCCAGGTCTCTGTTGAATTCTACAACTCTGAGCCTTTTCACATTGGACCTCCTGAGTAAATGCCACTAAGTAACATTTTGTAGAGCGAAATGCATTTGCAAAGTGAAGGGCTAGAGGGATGTGAGACATTGGCTTCACACCTAACGAAGGTTTCCACACCAAAGGACAAAAGCAAAAATAAATAAATAAAAATAAATAAATAAATAATAAAAAAATAAAAACACATCTCAGTAACTAAGTCAAGTGTTATGACTCACAGTCATGAACAAAGAAGGGGTTCTTGTGGCACTGGGGGGGTTGAACCCAGGGCCTCACAAATTACCCCTGTACCATCTCTTCAAAGCCTAGTAACTTAGTTGACAGATGAGAAGTTAGCAACTATGAAGGAGCAGGTGACAAGGGTGGGAATCACAGATTCTCCTCTCCCTCATGAGGCTACCAACCTTCGTTTGTTTCTGACTAAAGGTCGCTGGCCCAAGTGGTGGGAGACAAGCCTTGGGACAGGCGAGGGGAGCAGTTCTGTTTCTCAGCCCGCAATCAGCAGTGAGAAAACCCATTTCCAGAAAAGCAACATTGATTTGAATACCCAAGTGGTTAGATGAATTAACAGTTAATCCAAACCACCAGAATGGTTGGCTCAAACTCTAGCACAGAGAAGGATAAACAAGTCTTTCTAACTGGGACATGGTTCAGAGCAATTTTCCTTTGCTTTTCCAATTCATCAAAGATAAGCTTTCAACACCAGAATGTTTTATTAAAATTTTTCTAATAGGCGTCATTGTTTGGTTAATCACTTGTCACAGCACTGCATCTTTGTATCTGTCTTGCTAATTGGCTTCTTTTAAGCCATGTTGACACTTTTTGTTGTGAATCCTGCACTCTTCTTTTTTTTTATGAAAAGGTCCTGTCATATTAGTTTCTTTGAAGATTGGCCACCTTTTAGGGAACTTTTCTCTTTTAATCATACTGATTTGTGTGCTTATAAAATATGTAAAGAGGAGGACAGTTGGACCGAGGACTGGAGTGGAGAGGAGTGGAGAAGGAAATAATTATCTGCATTGTGCAAATTCTTCTTGGCATTTTGTAGGCTATGAGCTAAAAATATAAGGGAAAAAATAGCTCCAGAGATATAGTACAGCAGGTAAGGTGCTGCCTTGCACATAGTTGACCTAATTTCTATCCCTGGCACCACATATGGTTCCCCAAGCATTGCCAGAAGTGATCCCTGAGAGCAGAAACAGGAGTAAGCTCTGAGCATAGCCAGAAGAGCCCCCAAACTAACAAACAAACAAACAAACAAATCACAAAAATAATGATGATGAGCTGTTAAGGTAGCAGCTGTTTCATGTGGGTCTTGGGGTCTCAAGAGTGAGGCTCTTAGAATCAGGTGCCTGGGTGCTTACCTGGCCCATACTACTTACCACACCCGCCCAGTTTCCAACTGAGGCAGAACTGATATGGTTTTTAGGATTCAAAGTCCTGCCTCAACAACAGCTATCAGGGGGAAAAAAATCATCTTTTGGCTTGGGGGATTCTGGGGGGTTGGTTACACCCTGATGTGCTCAGTTAAAAAAAATTTTTTTTAAAAAGCTGTGCTTAGTTTTATTTATTTTTATTTTATTTTATTTTTTGCTTTTTTGGGTCACACCCAGCGATGCTCAGGGGTTACTCCTGGCTTTGCAGTCAGGAATTACTCCTGGCATGCTTGGGGGACCATATGGGATGCTGGGATTGAACCCGGGTTGGCTGCGTGCAAGACAAACGCCCTACCCGCTGTGCTATCACTCCGGCCCCTGTGCTTAGTTTTAAAATAATCCATCTTTAAAATTTTTGTTTTGTTTTGTTTGGGGGCTACACCAGCAGTTCTCAGGGCTTACTCCTGTCTCTGTGCTCAGGGATCATTTCTGGTGATGTTCAAGGGACTATACATAGTTCAGGGATCAAACCCAGTGCATGCAAGGCAAACACCTTAAGCGCTGTACTGTTCTCTGGCCCAGGGGTATGTTTGCATAAAATAAAAATTGATGACAAGTTCTTCACTTCATATAAATTTTTCATAGTAGGCCCTTAAATTATAGCAAGTGCCTTACAACAGAATTTGTTACAGAAAATCCTAGTGGACCCACAGTGTTGAGGGAAATAACTATTATCTAAAGTAGGTGACAGTTGTGTAGTGCCATCTCACAGGAGCAGCACTTTAAACCTGCTTTAATCTGCTGGGCAAAGAGGCACTCACAGGAACACATTAATGTTGCTCTGATATTTTTTTTCTCTTTCTTTTTTTTTGGAAAATGTAGAAAACAGAAAATTGTGAGCCATTAGCATCTTCTCTTAAAAAATGAAATGTCAGGGAGATAGCACAGGGGTTTAGATGCTTAGTCAGCACACAGGTGACTGGCTCAAACCCTAGCACGACATGAGATTCCCCAAGCACTACTAGGAGTGATCCCTGAGTGGGTCCTGAAGACAACTGGGTGTGGCCCCTAAATGGAAACACACACACACACACACACACACACACACACACACACACACACACACACACACACACCACACAACTCTTTTTGGCTCCCAGGAAGTCCAGGGTGAATCTAATGAGATAAAAAAGAGGAAGGATTTTGCAAACTATTGAAAGCTCTTACAAATATATGACAATTACCAGGAAAAACCAATACTTGGAACGTGTTTTGGCAAACATTTGTGGTAGTAGAAAGGATCTTTTCAGTTAATTTTTTACACTTTAAAAGTAATTCAGGGGGCTGGAGCAATAGCACAGGGGGTAGAACATTTGCCTTGCACGCAGCCCGACCCAGGTTCGATTCCCAGCATCCCATATGGTCCCCTGAGCACCGCCAGGAGTAATTCCTGAGTGTAAAGCCAGGAGGTAACCCCTGTGCATTGCCAGGTGTGACCCAAAAAATAATTCAGAACAAAATAAAGGATTGGATCTAAGTCTATGTAAAGACTACAGCCAATTTTAGGGTTTAAGAATGATGACAGATTCTCTCCAGGATTTGAGACATTGAAGAAGGTATTTGTGTGTGGTGGGGGTTCGGGGCGTGGGGTAGGGAGGTTGGATGAGAGGGGGGTGTTCAGTGCCAAGTTCTAGATTTTCTCAGGTTTTCCGGCTGGAGCCGTGAGCAGCAGTGTTGACTGTGAGAGAGCCAAAATTCTGTCCATCATTTTGTGAAGGGGATCACTTTAGATTAGATTTTCAGCCTTGGGTGTGGGTGACATGGTGACAACCACAGTTGAAAAGGGGTTTACAGACGATTAGGGTTTGAAAAGGCCCATCCAGCAATGGAAACTTAACAACAAAATTCAGAGCAGGAACTGGAGAAATAAATCAGGACTTCATATTCTTGCCTTGCACGTGGCCTACCCAAGTTCTACCTCTGGCACCACAGAGAGTTCCCCAAAAGCACTGCCAGGAGTGATCCCTGAATGCAGAGCCAGGAGCAGGCCTTGAGCACAGCTGGGTCACTGTCCTCCCCCCCAAAAATATGTCAGAATAGAAAAAAGATCAGACTGAGGCGATAGCACATCAGGTAGGGCATTTGCCTCACACGCAGCTGACCAGGGTTCGATTCCTCAGTCCCTCTCAGAGAGCCTGGCAAGCTATCAAGAGTATCCTGCCCACACAGCAGAGCCTGGCATGCTATCCTTAGTGTATTCGATATGTCAAAAATAGTAACAACCAAGTCTCACAATGGAGATGTTACTGGTGCCCGCTTGAGCAAATCAATGAGCAATGGGATGACAGTGACAGAGACAATGCAGAAAAAAGATGGTCTTTTTCTTTATTTTAGTACAATGCAGGGTCATAGAGGAAAAATAAGGGCAGTGGGCCGGAAAGATAGTACAGAGGGTAAGGTGCTTTCCTTGCACGCAGCTGGCCCTAGTTCAAATCCTTGGCACCACATATGGTCCTTGAGCACTGCCAGCGGTCACTCCCAAGCACACTTGAGCCCGGAATAGCCCAGAGAACAGCCCAACCCCTTCCCCCACCACCCAAGCAATAAATACATAAAGGGGAGATGAGAGGTTCTGCCCTCACAGGACCCATTGTGAAGGAGAATGGAGACTCGGTCCAGGCTTTCATCCAAGGCCGGCAGCACAGTATGGTTCTGGCTGCATTTGTCAAGTTAAAAATCCTTTGTAGGCCTCTAATTAAAATAATGAAAAATTGTAATCCTGTGGGGCTGATATTAGACCCCCGGACACCAAATCCTGTGGGAACCTCGTGAGCTGGAGCATGAGCCTCCGTCCAGGCTTTAGGCAGCTGCATGTCAGAGTCTAGGGGATGCCCCAAGATGAACCCTTCTTAGGGTTGGGTGAACGGGGGACTCTTATGTGCGCTTCCCCCAACGCAGGAGGGACACAGGGTTCTTGGAACTCTCTCTCAGGGTTGTCACTGAGATTTCTCTCCCCTTTTCTTCTGGATGGGTCTGATTTGGAATAATCCTTTCCCAGATCCCCTGACAAAGGACTCAGACGCGTGTGTGTGACCTTGGCAGCCCGAGACAAAGCATATTTGTCCTGTGAAAAATCTGTGCAGGCCAAAGGCACAGACAGTCACCTTCCGCAGCAAATGGGGATGATGGCTGGATTGTATTATTCTGTGAATGATTTCGTCTGTTTATAGCATGGAGCGAAAAAATTTAAACAGTTGGGCTGTGTATTTGTTTGAGTTTGTGATGGTGTGCTTTAGTATGTCAATAACTTTATTGAAATATGTCTTTATAATGAATCTGTTACACACATGTGTGGATGCGTGTGTTGTGTGTGTGTGCCAATAGAAACATTCACAGTGACGGAAAGTTGATTATTGCGAATGACTGGCAGTGGATGCAAGTGCTCTGTTCTTAGCAGAGTATTTGGTCCCCAGGAACCCAGAGTGTCCCTGTCACTGGCCCCTCTCCCCTCCTCACACTGTATTTCCCAGGAGCCAGAGTCTGGGACAACCCCTGATGATACTTTGTTGAAGTCATCATTGACCTGACAGAGGAGGTTACTGGGATGTATTTGAACAGTTCCAATTTGCTAGAAGGCACTCTATTTCATTTGGGGGGAAAAAATAGAAAAGTCACCTTTTTTGTGATTGGAATTTGAAGGCATTTTCTTTGCATCAGAAAGAGCAGAGTTTTCTGTCACCTACAAAAGAAAGAACAGCCTGGACTGTACAGATGCAGCGTGACTTGTCTGGGATTCCAGAACATTCTAGAGCGATGTGAAATTTTTCTACAGGAAGGTTGGGCTGAGGTGCTACCATCTTGTTTCCTTCTTTAAAATACTTCCCCTCAGACTGCTTCATGAGTGGAGGGGAGAAGGCAGGTGGAATAGAGAAGGGATCCCTAAGAAAATGATGGCTGGAGGAACCAGTTGAGATGGGAGATGCATGCTGAAAGTAGGTAATGGACCAAACATGATGACCTCTCAGTGTCTGTGTTGCAAGCCATAATGCCCCAAAGTAGAGAGAGAGTATGGGGAATATTGTCTGACATGGAGGCAGGGGGAGGGTGGGGAGAAGGGGGTATAATGGGGATACTGGTGGTGGGGAATGTGCACTGGTGGAGGGATGGGTGTTTGATCATTGTGTGATTGTAACCCAAACATGAAAGCTTGTAACTATCTTATGATAGTGAGATTCAATAAAATTAAAAAAAAATACTCCCCCCCATGGGTGGAGGGGAGTTTGGGTCGAATCCTGTTGCCCTCGGGGCTTGCTCTCGGCTCTGCACTCTGGGATCAGTCTTGGCCGTGCTGCTGAACTGGGAATGAATTGGGACTGGCCACGTGCCAGGTCTTGGGGGCCCATATGTGGTGCTGGGGATTGAACCAGGCCTCACTGTGTGCAAGGCTTGTGCCTTAATCCTTGTACTATCTCTCTGGTCCCCATCTTGTCTCTTTTTAGGGGTGTCTATGGAGAGAGGGAGGAGGAAGGGATGGAAGAAACTGGCATGATTCAAAACTGAGTCAAACCTGAGCAGTTGTCTTTAGCAGAATAATTTTGCTGTGCTAAACAAACAAACAAACAAACAACCCTCAAGACCTCTTTTAAAAGACGGTTTGCTCCATGGTCACTAATTTCTCAGCAGCTAAAGGGTTCTAAATGGGCCATGTGCAGTGTCTTAGCCTGGTGGGGGAACCTTGTGGGCAGGAAGGAAGAATGAGCAGAGTGGCTGGATCTGAGAGCCTGTTTTATGAAAGGTGCTATTTTATGTGGGTGAAGGCTTTTCTCCAGGGGCATTTTTGCAGGAGGTTGAGACCATGAGGGAGGAAGAGAAGATGTGGTAAATGTGGTTGTTGTGTCTGGAATCCTACCCAGAGAGAGTGAGGCAGGGATGAGAGAAGAGCAGGAAGGGGAGAATGGGGGAAGAATGGGGAGGAAAGCAATGACAAGCTTGACTAATGCACTAAAGGAGTCATTTTCATGAAGGGTGCCCTGCGCCTGGGGGCCAGAGTGAGATGCAGAGGCTGAGAGAGGGATGCTTTGCTCTTGCCTTATTACTATCTATGCCCTGAGCATCAGCAACCAGTTCTGGTTGCGCAGAAAAAGAAGGGACTACAGAGCATTTGGTCTCTAGAAATGCCAGGAAGTTTGAGTAGCAAGACTGGAGGAAGGGAGGACCAGGAAGATTTGCAGGGGCAAAGCTCAGAATCCTCCCATGAGACAAGGCAAGGCACCACGTGCGGTACAGCGTCTGCTAATCCCAGCAGCCAGAGACTGCTGTGGACACCGTGATTCTTCCTGCCATGGCTGGGTCCTCAGAAGACCTGGGGCAGAGTATGTGAGTGCTTCAGCCACCATCGCTAACATGCCTTCTGCCTGCAAGGGAGGCTGGGTAAGATGAACAAGGATAGAAAGAGAAACACCTGGGATTTTATCTCTTCCTTAGAAGGGTGGTGAGGGGTCAGAAATATAGCTCAGTGAATCACTGATGCAGTCCCCGGGGAGCTGAGCACCACTTGGGGATCCCCCAAAAGACAGGCCTTTTGTCTCGTTTTCAGGGGTGGCAGTTAGTTGGCTATATCTGGAAGTGCTTAGGGCTGAGACTCCGTGCTCAAGGATTGCTCATGGCAGCGCGGGGCCAGACGGGTGCCAGATGGGGGCCCGTATTCAGAACGAGCCCCTCTGAATACGGGCTCTCTCAGGCCCTAGGGCAGTAGAGGAACCATTTCCCTTGCTTTATGTCCAGACTTTCTAGCTGCTAGATAATTTGAAAATAAAATATACAAAATCTTCCTTCTTAGAACCAAACATTTTGGGCCCCTTCGTTTCTATGGGAGTCCCATGCTTTTGCTCTGTTTAACAAGTCATACATAGACTGACCTGGTGAACTCCAAGAATTTTATCCCGTCAAAACTTTTTATTTGGTTCCCATGTATAGCTTTAATTACGACAAACAGATCAGGCATCCAGAAAAGTGTAGAGTAAACAAGAGCGTTCTTTGTAACCAAAGAGAATAAATAGATGTTGACATTAAAAAAAAAAAGAAATATAGCTCAGTAATGGGGTATATGCTTAAGGCTTTGTACATAAGGCTCTGGGGAATTCTGGACACCTCCAAATAAAAATACGAAAGTGGACTGTTTGAGATATTATTTTGGAGCACCAAGGAACAAGTGGATTTAACTACACAAAAATAAGTTAAGATATAATAAAATATGACTGTTCTGGGGGGGGGGAAATGAACAGAGTTGAAAGTCATATTGGTTGTTGTAATTAACTTGCTGCAACTTCTTTCTGAAGATGGCTCAGTCATCAGCTTACATAGTTTTATGTACAAAAGGGTAGAGAGACAGAGAGAGATTAAAGACTATTTGATTTTGACCAAGACGAGTGGTGGTTTCTATCTTCTAGAGTTACAAATATCCATGTGAACGTGCTTGTCCATTGCTCATAAGGTTTTAGAGATTAAAAGCTCCATTTTGTACGAATGACATCAATCTTTGAAAGGCAAATAGTTCCCCAAAGGACACTTTACACAGGCTCACAAGGAAATCTTCCCGGTCACAATGTATAAAATGGATTTTGTACTTATTTGTTTTTAGGTTGTAGTTTAGGCAACGTGGTTACAACAGTGTTAGTATTTGTGGTTTTGATGTACAAAGTTACTGGCCTTCCAACATCACTGAAGTGTCCAGGGCCTGCCACCTCTGTCTTAGGTCTCTCCTTACCTGCCTCTTTCTGATCCTTCACTGCTTGGTTTGCTCAAATTTGTGATCCAAACCAAAGATTTATCATAGCTTGATACTATCTATTCCTTATTTACCACAAATAAATGAGATTTTTCCACTGTCTGCGCTTCTCCCTCTGACTGATTTTGCTTCATTTGATGAAGCAGTCCCACTCAAGTTGAAGCAAACTGCAAGGTTTCATATTTCTTCTAGCTTCATAGCACTCTTCTGTGCATATATGCCCATATCATATATCTGTTCATATATGCGATAGTGCCTTTATCTTTTCATCTATTGTTGGACATTTGGGTTACTTCCATATCCTGGACATTGTACCAGATACTGTAATGAACATAGTTGTGTACATATCTTTTTAGATCAATGGTTTTGTGTTTTGGGTATGACAAGACACAAGAAATGAAATCACTGGGCCATGTGGATGCTCTAGTCTTCTTATTTTGAGGAATCTGCACACTTGTGTTCCATAAAATTTGAATCAGACAACATCCCACCAACTGTGTATGAGGGTTTCTTTCTCACCACCACCCAGCCAGCACTGGTTTAATAGTGGGTTTGTTGGGGGGGGGGGCGGGCTGGAGCGATAGTCCAGTGGATAGGGCCTTTGCCTTACTCATGGCCACCTTGGGTTTGATCCCTGTCATCCTATCTGTATGGTCCCCTGAGCATCACCAGGAGTAATTCCTGAGTGCAGATCCAGGAGTAATCCCTGAGCATCACGAGGTATAACCCAAAAAGAAAAGAAGTGGGTGTGAGGAAGGGATAAGAGGGGGCCCTGAGACATGGTGCAGGGTATGGTATCGTAACGTTGGATACATGAAACCCTAGAATTAACAGTGTTGTAAATTGTGATTATACAAACAAAATTCAAACATAAATAAATAGAACAGGATTTTAGGGCCAGAGAGATAGTTCAGAAGTTAAAGGGCCTATGTTCAGTAAGGTCAGCTCAAACTCAATCCTTGTCACTGTTAAGAGTGATCTCTGAGCACAGAGTCAGGAGTAAACCCCGAGCACTGCTGGGTATGGCAGGATTTTATGAAGCGGAAATCATATAGTCTGCATGATTACACTTAGTGGTATGCATATAATTTTTTTATGTCTTTACATGATTTGAAAATTTATGTCTTTTAAGCAAGGACTAATATTCCATTGTCTGGAATACTAGATTGTTTATTCATTTATCAACTGAAGGATGTCTTGGTAACTTTCAAGGTTTGGCAATTCTGAATACCTTTGCCATAAGATCTGCGGGTAGCTTTTGTGTTAAAACTTAGTTAAAAGTCTAACTCCTTTCCTAAGTATCAGAACATGATAACTGAATATATGGTAACATAACACTTAATTACCAAACTATCTTCTGACGTGGCTTGATGATTTTGCAATGCTATCAGCAAAGAGTTGCTGTCAGAATGGGAGTTTCTGCTGCTTGCCATTCTCATCAACATTTGGTTGAAAATCTTCTAAACATTGGTAGAGGTATTTTGTTGTTTTAATTTGTATTTTCCTTGTAACACACCTTTTCATGTGCTTCTTTTTTTTTATTTTGTTTTGGGCCCACACTGGCAGTGCTCATGACTTACTCCTGGCTCTATGCTCAGAGATCACTCCTGGAGGGCTTGAGGGTGGTGGGGGGGGGGTGTCAGGGATCTAACCCGGGTCAGCTGTGCGCAAGGCAAATGCACAACCCTTTGTACTATCACTCTACCCCCCCACCCCCATGCTTCTTTTCCATCTTTATATTTTCTTTGCTAAGGTGTCTTTTAGGCTCTTTCTCCAAATTTTTTAAGGGGCAATCCCCAACAATGCTAGGTGTCTGGGGACCACTCATAGCAATATTCAGACCAGTCACAATATTCTGAGGGAGGGAGGAAGGGAGGAAGAGAAAGAGGGAGAGAGGTAGGGGGAGGAAAGGAGGGAGAGCAGGGAGGAAGGAAGAGAAGGAGGGAGAGAGAAGAGGGAGAGATCGAGTGGAGGGCCCTCAGAGGCAGCAGTCTCCTGCAGTTAGTTATTTGACCTCAGCCATGGTGGCAGTCTCGGTGGTAGGGCAGCAAACAAGGGGACAGCCCAGAGAGAAGTGGCGTGGACCCCGGGCTGTGGAGGGCTTACCTGGCTTTCGGGATGGATTCTGTGAACTGGCATGACTTCTGGAGAGTCAGTGCTTCAGTGGACGCTGAGCCTATAGGAAACCCTGGAAGAAAGGAAAAGTAAGAGCACAAAGCCCTTGGGTGTGTCTGGTCTAAACGACTGTCCTGGAAGTTCAGGGCTTCTTTTCATGCAAAAGGTAAGCAAGGGAAGGCAAGAATCACGCGGCAGCAGAAGGAAACTCAGGTTAGTGAAGAATGCTCAGGCATGACAGGCAGCTCTCTGGGTAACAAAAGGTGGATTACTCACCCATGGCAAGATAAGTGGTTTCAACATTTCTGTCATACAGGCTTAAAGAGGAACATGTTGAACGTCACAGAAGAATGATAGCAGGTACCAGCAGGCCAAGACACAAAGGCTTAAACCTGGCTCTTTCCTAACGTTCTTTTGTAATAGGCAATGTGAGAGGCATGGGCTCAAGAGTGGGCTGGGCGGTACTGGTTGCCCCAGCCAGGAGCGAATGACCCTGCGTGGTGTCCTCAGCCTTCCCTGTGACTGACAGCCACTCGGGGAGCTGTTCCCAGTACAGGGCCCCAGTAGCAGTTAGACTAAGAAATCAGACTCTCCAGGTTGAGGGTGGGGCTTTAGGGTTTTCCAAACCTTTCCAGATGGTTCCATTATGTTCCCTGGACTGAGACCCATGCTTGCGCAGAGCTTTCTCCACCAAGGAGCTGGCCTCTGGGTCCTCTCAGGAATAAAGGTTTCTGTTGGGTTGGTTAGGATGCACTTTGGCACTAAGCAGACCAAGACGCATAGGGGAAATCAAGTACGAGGATTTTAGAGCCTTGAATATAAGTCAGGTAACACAAACCCTTTTCAAAAATTTTTTCAAAATAGTGTCCACCCCTAGTGATGCTCTAGTGTTGCTTGGGTGCTACCAGGGCTGTACCCTGTGGTGTTCAGTAAGTCATGTGGTGCCAGGATGAAACTGAGGGTCTTACACATGCTAGCCGTTTGTCCTACCCTTGAACTTTCTAAGGCCAACATGGAGTGGTTCCATGCTCAGGTCATTCCCATGTGGTATTATGATATGATCCATATGTATCATGGATCAAACCTGGGCCTCCTGCACGCAACATATGTGCTCCACCCATTGAGCCACCGCTCTGACTCCCAGGGAAGATGATTTTGAGCAAAACCAAACTCATTTGGGAGGCATTTCCCTACATCCGATCCACAGGATAGGGCAGGGCAGCTGAGTGGTGGATCTCACTGCACCCCCAGACCCAGCGTGCAGCCCAGATTACAGGTTCAGTAAATGGGTGTGGCAGGACTGCATGCTTCCAGGGAAATTTATAGTTTCAAACATGGAGCTCTTTGGAGATGGGATGATGATTAGAAAATCAGCTGTGCAACCTGGAGTTTTTCTTTTTGAGGGAGGCATACCTGGAGTTGCTCACGCCTTACTCCTGGCACTGAGGTCAGAGATCACTTTCGGTGGGCTCAGAAGACAATATGGGGTACTCAGGAATTTGCTTGGCTGCATGCAAGACAAGTGCTCTACCCATTGTACTATCATTCTGGCCCCAGAAAGGCATTTATGATGCTTTCCATCGACTGATTATAGGATGTCTGCTATGATCAGCTCAGTGGATGTAAGAGAGATCACAGACACATGGGAAATATAACATTTCCCAGGCTCTGAACTTAAAAAAGCCACTCTGTCCAAACAGACAGCATTTCCCCCTAACTTTTTTTTGCCACACCAGGCAGTGCTCAGGATATTCCTGCTTCTGTGCTCAGGGGTCACTCATTCTTGGCAGGCTAGGGGATCATATGGGATGTTGAGGATTGAACTTGGGTTGGCTGTGTACAAGGCAAGTGCCTAATCCTTTGCACCATCTCTCTAGTTCCGATTTTCCCTAATTTATGAATTGATAGGGCTGGAGTGATAGCACAGCAGGTAAGGTGTTTGCTTTGCACGAGGCCAACCCAGATTCCTCCGCCCCTCTCAGAGAGCCCGGCAAGCTACCGAGAGTATCTCGCCCGCACTGCAGAGCCTGGCAAGCTACCCATGGCGTATTCGACATGCCAAAAACAGTAACCACAAGTCTCACAATGGAGACGTTACTAGTGCCCACTTGAGCAAATTGATGAGCAACAGGATGACAGTGATACAGTGATGAATTGATAATAAAATGAGGAACAAATTATTCATGTAGTGGCCTTTAGTCCATGTCACAGGGAGAACTCAGCAAACACTGAGTTTGCAAAGGTTTATTCTCAGGCTCATAATTATGGATCCAATGTTAAGTTCCACTCCATGATGTATAAAAATGACCATAATGATTTTTCTTACTATGGGCCCTGTGGTAATAGAGCACGAGCTGTGGTCCCATGCGCATAGTCAGACTCACACATCCTGCACACAGGGGAAACCTTTACAGTTTCTCTTAGAGGAGCATTACTCTGAATTGTAGAGATAGATGGTCATTTATGAGTCAAATCATTTCCTCAAATCATTTCCTGAAAGTTAATAAACGGATTGTGTGTATATATATACGCATGTACATATATATATTTTTTTAAAATTTATTTTTTCTTTTCAGGTCACTCCCAGCATTGCTCAAGGGTTACTCCTGGCTCTGCACAAACAAATTACTCCTGGAAGTGCTCGTGGGACCATATAGGATGCCAGGGATTGAACCCAGGTCAGCCACATGCAAGGCTGATCCTACCCACTGTACTATTGATTCAGCCCAATTGTCCAATATTTTTTTTTTGGAAGTCAGGTTTTTATTTCATGGAAATGTCTTAAGGATTAGAGCTTTGTACAAAGCAGTAACTGGAAGTTTTGGGGTTTTGTTTTAAGGACTTTTAGAGAAAATAATTATTAATTCTATTCCCATTATTCTTTCTTTCTTTATTTTTTATTCAGTGCACCATGATTAATGATGAGTTGGAGAAATTGTACAGCAGGTAAAGTGGTTGCTTTGCATTCAGTCAACTCACTTTCAATGGCCATATATTCTGCCCCAGTTCCTCTAGGAGAGATCCTTGAGTGCAGAGCCAGGGGTAAGACATGAGTTGAATGTGGCCCCCCACCAAAAAATAAACATTTTTTTTTTTTTGCTTTTTGGGTCACACCTGGCGATGCACAGGGGTTACTCCTGGCTCTGCACTCAGGAATTACCCCTGGCCGTGCTCAGGGGACCATATGGGATGCTGGGATTTGAACCCGGGTCGGCCGCGTGCAAGGCAAACGCCCTACCCGCTGTGCTATCTCTCCAGCCCCAAAATAAACATTTTTAATCATATGTTTTTTTAAATTTATTTTTCAATAAGTGAATCACCGTGAGGGTACAGTTACAGATTTATACATTTTTGTGCTCATGTTTCCCTCATACAAAGTTCAAGAACCCATCCCTCACCGGTGCCCCGATTGTCCAATATTTTAAATGAAATAGACTACCCACCCCCACCTCATCATGCCAGGTAAAGAATGAAGGTCGAAAGTATGCGGTGCAAGTGCTCTACTGTTGAACAATGAAGCTGGCCCCAAAGTATGCTAGACTTTTAAGAAAAAAAGTGCTTTTAGAAAATAGTCCATGGCCTGGAATGTGATTCAGTGGCAAAGCACATGACTTGTGTATATGGACTCAATTCCCTAATCCTTCGTAAACCCCCAACACACACACACATACACACAAATATAAGTCCACATAATGAAGGTGAGTTTTGCACAAATTACATTGATTTAATAATTTGACTCTGTTTATTTATTTTTGATTTTTTTGCCACATCTGGAGTTCTCAGGGTTTACTCCTGGCTCTGCACTCAGGAATCACTCCAGGTGGGGCTCAGGGGAGCCATACAGGATGCCAAGGATCTGAACCCAGGTGTGTGATGGGTGGGTGGCAAACACCTTAAATGCTGTACTATTGTTCCAACCCCTACATTTTGGTTTTTTTTTTTTTTGGAAGTTTTGTACACTTTTATTATGTTTGTTGTAAGATACAATCACCATTACTTAACTTAAAATAAGTTTAGTACATGCCCTTTGTCCAAGAGTTCCATTGGGGAAATAAAATATTTTTGTCTATTTTATTTTATTTTATTTTATTATTATTTTTTTATTTCATTTTATTTTTATTGAGTCACCATGAGATACACAATTACAAAGCTTTCATAATCTAGTTTCAGTCATACAATGTTTCAACACTCATCCCTCCACCAGTGTACATTTCCCACCACCAATGTCCCCAGTATCCCTCCTGTCACCCTCTCTCCCCCAGCCTGCCTCTATGGAAGGCACTTTTATTCTTTCTCTCTACTTTTGGGTATTCTGGTTTGCTATACAGATTCTCAGAGGCCACCTCGTTTAGTCCTTTACCATTGTCAGCACACATCTCCCATCCAGAGCTATCCTTTCCAACCATAATTGTCATAGTAGTCCCTTCTCTATCCCAACTGTCCTCTCCCCCAGCCCTTGAGGCAGCCTTCCAACCATGGACCAATCCTAGTGGCCTTTTTTTATATTGTCCTTGGGTGAAGGTTAGTCTCATACTATGGTTTTTTTTTTTAATTTATTTATTTTTAATTAGAGAATCACCGTGAGGGTACAGTTACAGATTTGGGAACCCATCCCTTCACCAGTGCCCATTCTCCACCACCCGTAAACCCAGTGTCCCTCCCACCCTCCCCAATCCCATCTCCCCCCCACCCCACCCTGCCACTGTGGCAAGGCATTCCCTTCTGTTTTCTCTCTCTAATTAGCTGTTGTGGTTTGCAATAAAGGTGTTGAGTGGCCGCTGTGCTCAGTCTCTAGCCCTCATTCAGCCCGCAACTCCCTTCCCCCACATGGCCTTCGACTACAATGTAGTTGGTGATCCCTTCTCTGAGTTGACCTTTCCCTGGAACGTGAGGCCAGCCTCGAAGCCATGGAGTCAACCTCCTGGTACTTATTTCTACAGTTCTTGGGTGTTAGTCTCCCACTCTGTTATTCTATATACCATAGATGAGTGCAATCTTTCTATGTCTGTCTCTCTCTTTCTGACTCATTTCACTCAGCATGAAACTTTTCATGCCCATCCACTTGACTACAAAATTCTTGACCTCCTTTTTTCTAACAGCTGCATAGTATTCCATTGTATAGATGTACCAAAGTTTCCTCAACCAGTCATCCGTTCTGGGGCATTCGGGTTTTTTCCAGATTCTGGCTATTGTAAACAGTGCTGCGATGAACATACATGTGCAGATGTTGTTTCGATTGTACTTTTTTGCCTCTCTGGGATATATTCCCAGCAGTGGTATTGCTGGGTCAAATGGGAATTCAATATCTAATTTTTTGAGAGTCGTCCAAATTGTTTTCCAGAAGGGCTGAACCAGTCGGCATTCCCACCAGCAGTGAAGAAGGGTCCCTTTCTCCCCACATCCTCTCCAACAGCGGTTGCTTTTGTTCTTTTGGATGTGTGCTAGTCTCTGTGGTGTGAGGTGGTATCTCAAAGTTGTTTTGATCTGCATCTCTCTGATGATTAGTGATGCAGAGCACTTTTTCATGTGCCTTTTGGCCATTCGTATTTCTTCCTTGGTAAAGTTTCTGTTCATTTCTTCGCCCCATTTTTTGATGGGGTTGGATGTTTTCTTCTTGTAGAGTTCAACCAGTGCTTTATATACCATTGATATCAACCCCTTATCTGATGGGTATTGTGTAAATATCCTTTCCCATTCTGTGGATAGTCTTTGTATTCTGGTCACTGTATCTCTTGCGGTGCAGAAGCTTTTTAGTTTAATGTAGTCCCATTTGTTGATCTCTGTTTTTACTAGATTGCTTAGTTCCGTGTCACCTTTGAAGATACCTTTATCTTCAATATCGTGGAGGGTTTCGCCGACCTTGTCTTCAATGTACCTTATGGTTTGTGGTCTAATGTTGAGGTCTTTAATCCATTTTGATCTGACTTTTGTGCATGGTGTCAGGTCAAGGTCTAAACCCATTTTTTTGCATGTGGTTGTCCAGTTGTGCCAGCACCATTTGTTAAAGAGGCTTTCCTTGCTCCACTTCACATCTCTTGCTCCCTTATCAAAGATTAGATGGTCATACATTTGGCAACCCCTACATTTTGTTTAAAAAAATAATATCCACGTCTTTACTGAGTTTATTAACATGGAGCATAATATAAATATACATTTAATTTTTAATAATTAGATTTGGATTTGGACTGGAGCGATAGCACAGTGGGTAGGGCGTTTGCCTTGCACGTGGCTGACCCGGCTTCGATCCTCCATCCCTCTAGGAGAGCCCGGCAAGCTACCAAGAGTATCCTGCCTGAATGGCAGAGCCTGGTAAGCTACCTGTGGCGTATTCGATATGCCAAAAACCGTAACAAGTCTCACAGTGGAGACGTTACTGGTGCCTGCTCAAGCAAATCGATGAGCAATGGGATGACAGTGACAATGACAGATTTGGGTTTATTATTTCAGGAAAAGATTAATAATACAAATTTTCTTAATTTTGTTACTGGCTTACTGATGAAATAATATACTGGTACTTAATTTTAAGATACTTGTTTTTATTTGTTTATTTAGGGTACTACCTGACGATGCTCAGGGGCTACTCCTGGCTCTGCACTCAGGAATTATTCTTGGAGGTGCTCAGGGGTCCATATGGGATGCTGAGGATTGAACCCGTGTTTGCCTCATGCAAGGTAAATGGTCTACCCACTGTACTATCACTCTGGCACCTAATTTTAAGGCATTACAGTACAAATTTGTATTCAACAAAATTGCAATGAATTTGACAGATGTATGGTATCATCAGTAATTATATTTGTAGTTTGTTTGAACATGATTACCAAGATCCTTAGCAACTTAAAAGTTGGGTTCATAAGTTGAATTATAATTATTAGACACCTAGGTAATTTCGAAGTATGATAAAATATTAAAATTGTATATTATCTGTTTAAATATAATGAGACATAATTTTAGGCTTACATACTCCTAATATTTTTTGTATGCTACAGGTTGGCTCTATCTTTGGATTATATTAATGAATATGTGTAGTTCTACCACTTTGAGGAACTAAGGGTGGGATTCATGTGGCCATAGAAAGCTGAATCATGAGCTCCTTCACTCTATTAAAATGACATGACAGGTAACAGTTATTTACCTCATGGTTTTTAAGTTTACTATCTATCCATTATTTTCAGAATTGTAACTGATAGAGCCAATTTGTACTTCACTGGAATCAACAAAGGCAGAGGAATTCAACTGTTTGTGTTCTCTTGTTTTTCAAGAAAAAGGACAGCAGTTTTACTGACAGTGAAGTGTCACGCTATATTCCAGAATATGGAAGAGCTTCACACTCTTCCCCTCAGGGAGAGCACTGAGTCCATTCCAGTGTGAGTGCTCCTGGGATTGAACTGAGAGGCCTCCTTCTGGCCAGGGAAGGGCTCTGCTGCTGACTTACATCCCAGCTCTGAGCATTTTTTCACAAAGTAATGTTAAAAGAGGGAAAATCTTCCTCCTTTCTATGATTAAAGGAAATTAATTAGGTCACTCAATTTTAGGATTGTTTTTAGTGGCTGCTGGTCTGAAGATTCTGCTTCAAATTCGGAGACATAGAGAAAAATGTAAAGAAAGGAGCATTGGAACCAAGGACTCTAATAGATATAATAAAGAATAGACTTGGGGGCTGGAGCAATAGCACAGTGGGTAGGGCATTTGCCTTGCACGCGGCCGACTCGGGTTTGATTCACAGCATCCCATATGGTCCCCTGAGCACCACCAGGAGTGGTTCCTGAGTGCAGAGCCAGGAGTGACCCCTGTGCATCGCCAGGTGTGACCCAAAAAGCCAAAAAAAAAAAAAAGACTTGGATATGAGCTTCTTTTTTTTTTTTTTCTTTTTTGGGTCACACCCAGCAGTGGTCAGGGGCTACTCCTGGCTCTACACTTTGGAACTGCTCCAGGCGGTGCTTGGGGGACCATATGGGATGCTGGGGATCAAACCGGGGGTTGGCCGCATGTAACAAACACCCTCCAGTACTATCGCTCTGGCCCTGGATGTAAGCTCCTTAGCAGACGTCATTTAACACTTTTGAGTGGGTGTGGAGACACCTCCCAAGCGGTGCTGAGGTCAGGGCCCCCTCCTGATAATTCTTAACAACGGGGCTGCTGGTTCAATGTGAGATTCTGAAGAGGAATGAATGATTTATAATTGTGTCATTGACAGAAAAACAACCAACTGGCAAGATAATGGATTTAGGCAAATCTAAGAGAAGTGTTAAAAATTTATATTAAAACACTTGGCTTAATAACGGGTGAACCTCTACTACTATTTCTTCATAGTTTCTACATTGCCTCTAGAGGGACAATCTACTTTTTTTTTTTTTTTTTTTCCTTTTGGGTCACACTCGGCGATGCACAGGGGCACAGGGGTTACTCTTGGCTCTGCATTCAGGAATTACTCCTGGCGGTGCTCATGGGACATATGGGATGCTGGGAATCGAACTCAGGTCTGCCACGTGCAAGGCAGACGCCCTACCCGCTGTGCTATTGCTCCAGCCCCAGGATAATCTACTTTTCATTCCACCTGGTTTTCCTTGTGTAGCCTTTGCCTCCAGCCTTCCAAGTTGTCTGGGGGCAATAATAGATTGAGAATCAGTCTGCATTTTCTTCTATTGTATGAATGATTTTGGGCAATGGCATATTGTTAAGTCAGTTACCTCCTTCTTACCAGCAACTTCTTAGAATAAACTAAACAGATTTCTGTTTCTTGAAAAAAAGGATGATAAACAAGGGGATTTAAGCTAAACATTACCAAAGCCGTATTCAAATGACTAGACAAAATTTTCAAACTGGGAGCCCAGGTTTAATTTTATTCCTTGGTACTGTTGTTTCTTTAGCTTTTCCTTCCATTGTGTATTGTCCCATTAATTCCCTATTGCTTTAATTAGATAAAAATTTATGTGATTTATAACTAGAGCATCATAATTGATGTAACATCCATTTTCCAGATGAGGGCATTCAACCCAAGAACCATTTTCAATATCAACTTGTAGCCCATAGGCACTCTTTTCTCTAACTTTTGATGCAACCCAAGTATTAAATTTATTGTGTTCCTTAACAGAATAAACTTTTATTTAAAAATTAACTTCACTTCCACAGAAATTTTTCTTACTGAAAAAAAAATCACAAGAGAAAAATATTCTCAGTATAATTATACAAATGGCAATCTATGAAAGTTCTTTTGATTAATTTGTATGTATTTTGTTTGGTCTATTTTGAGTGTCCTAGCAGGATAGAAGTGTTCTGTATTAGCTCTCAGAAGGAACAGAAAGATAATACAGGGGTTAAAGTATGTACCTTGCATATGGCTGAGTCTAATTCAAATTCCCAGCACCACACATATTCCCCTCAGTACCACTAGGTGTCACACCCAACACCAAAAACTAAACCAAAACAAAATGAACAAAAAAGTCCTCAGAAAACCCTAATAATCTTAACTAAAAAAAAAAAAAGCATGCAAACTAACAGAGAAAGTACTTTATTTATAACATAATTTTGTAAACAATCACACTGTGCATTTTAAATTCAACAATAACAAATTTTTTCTTTTATGGACTTATAGCAAACCCTATATAAAGTCAATGAGTTAAAATAAGTGAAGATGAATAGGTAGAATAATTTCTGAAAATGTTAAATTACATCACTTGATACAAAGACAAATAACTATCTGTACTTTAAAAATTTACAAGTCACAAAACATTAATTTATAATTTTAAATACACAGTAAAACATTTATAAAAAAAGCACTGATATTAATTTTATTACAAACCAGTGAATTACTCAGAGTAATATTAAAACTTACTAAAAATCAGTAAATATTGCAACTGAGGTAAAAAATCTGTAAGTAAACAAAACAATTATTTTTAAGGGCCAAAAAGTAAACAAAAGGAGAAGACAGCACTTTCAGATGACTGTGTCTACTCCTTGATATTCTGAAGCAGCTTCAACAAATGGGACTCGATAACCTGTTGAACTAAACAAATGAGTTATCAAGATCACAGGAGAGAGATTACAAAATTTTAAAAAGAACTATCAAATTTAACTTAATATACCCAATTTACAGTTGTGTTTATTTTTTTTTGCCACACCCAGCAATCTCAGAGGTTACTTCTAATTCTACACTCAGTAATCACTCCTGGCAGGCTTGGGGGACTGTATGGGATGCTGGGGATCAAAGCCCATTGGCCACATGCAAGGCAAGCACCCTACACACTGTACTATCTCTCTGGCCCCCTAAAACGGTTATTTTTAACTTGAAAATAACTTAAATGAATTGGATAGATTCATTCTGAAGGTGATATTGCAATGGAATAATTAAATGTTAAAAAACTTCATGTGTTGCTGACTTAGTAACTAAATTTACTAGATTTTTCTGTCTTGGTCCCAAAATTTGAAATTGAAGAATAGTACTGAGTATATATAAACCTGTTCTAAGAAACAGAGAAAGTGTCACTATTAAATGCTTTGTAATTAATATTGCTTGAGAATATTAAGTAAATCCCATAATCAGATGCACAATTATCTTCCAGAAATTATTTGGATGGAAGAAAATTTAACAATAACTAACTTCTAGAATTTATAGGAATTTTTTATTTTTCTCATTGTTAAAGTTAGCAGTTAGGGTAACATGAATGTTCTATGACTATAATTGATATAAATGGTTTGTACATTTTCAAACTTTTAGTAAAATGAAACTGAGATTCTAAAACACTTACCACTTCTATAGCCCAAGGCTACAGCTAAATCCATAGAATTATATCCAGAGTCAGTTTCAATTGTTGGGTCAGCTCCATTTTCTATACCAAAATAGAAAAACCTACGTAAGTAAAATGAAAATGTGGATGTATCTGTCCACCACTGGCTCATGTGCAAATAACAGGGGAGAGTTTCAGCCATTTTGGAGGGTATTTTCAGGCAGTCAACTAAGATAAGAGTCTAGAGAAAGCACAGGGTTCACCTGGGTGAGCCGGAGAGAAGACACTGGGCATCAATTGAACTAACTGGCATGTACAGGTGGAGACAGACCTTCTGCATATGTGACAGAGAAAACAACAAGGGACATTCAAAAGGAAAGCGCCGAGGACAAGGGCTCTGCCTGCAGAGATGTGTGTGCTCAGGAGGGTGCTCACACGGGACTCCTGTGGGTGGTGTTCTGAGGGTGAGCGGCAGAGGCATGAATGCAGCTAAAAAGACCGAGTGGGTGTCCTGACCATGGGGGGCAGTTTGTAAATGAAACAGGAAGTCCTTACAGGGCACTGTTTCCCTTTTTTGGGGGGAGCGGTCACACCCAGCTGTGCTCAGGAATCACTGCTGGCAGGGCTTGGGGGACCATATGGGGTGCTGGTGATGGAAACAGGGTGGGATGCGTGTAAGGCAAGCACTCTACCCACTGTCCTACTGCTCCAGCCATGGAATGGGAATTTTCTAAATATTTTCACTTTTATCTGCTTACCTAAGAGCATTTTTACACATTTCACGTGATTCCCATGTACAGCATAAAGCAAAGGTGTCCCTCCATTCTGCAAAATAAAGAGTGATTTAGTGGCCAAGACTCAAGTTTAATGCTGTAGCAAACTGTTTTTACAAAGAGCTGGGCACATGAAAGTAAGCTACGGGTCATTTTAATACTTTGTGAAAAATATTTAAATCAGAACTAATAATTAAGTTTATTATGACCTTTACTTTTCCTTTCAGTGTTTAACCCATTCAGTAAATACATTATTCTGTGGGTGTTTATTATGTTGCTCCTACACCCAGTAAGTCTTAAGAGTTTGTTGCAGTAGTCATACTCACCCAATCATATTCATTTACATCGACTCCACAGTCAAGCAGCATTTTGACAATGTCTGTATAGCCTTTACTACAGGCCAATGATAGTGCACTTTCTCGGCCTTTTCCTAAGAGTTGTGGATCAGCACCCTGGTGTGGGAAGGGGAGATAAAAAGCTTTTCAGTTCAAGGAGACTAGGATATGGTCACTTCTGTCAAAAAATACTACAGCTCATCAGGTAAGCGAGGTAATATTCTGCAGTTAATAAGAATTTCAACATCGATTCATGGGCGCTCATGTTATCAAAGGCGTCCAGAGGCCTTCCTTCCTCCCTGTCCAATTCTAACTACCCTTTCTCTCTGAAGTCACGTTACAGCTCTTTCCTGAGGCGGCTCCTGCAGGGCTGGCAGTCATCTTGCTCCAGGGCTCTGAGAGGGGCTGGGCACGAAACCATCTCTCAGAGTTCTGTGTAGGGTTAGTTCTGCTGCCCACCGAGGTCTAAGTTCCATGAGTACAGAAAAAGCATTTAAGAATTTTTTTTTTAAATTTTTTGATCTTCTACCCATGGTCTCTGGCTGGCTGAAGACACAAAAACTTTACTCAAGACTGCACGGAACTTAAGTAACTATACATATACATTTTTTTCTGAGGCATTTTCCTTACATTCTGAAGGAGAAACTCTACCACAGCTATCTGCCCGTGTGCTGCAGCCCACATCAGAGGAGTAAATCCTTCTTCATCCGTGTGATTGATAACATTTTCTATTTAAAAGAAAAGCAATTTAACAACCACATAGTAAACATCACTAAGAAAAATACTGGCATTCTAAAAAAAGCTGGTTATACTATGCAATGGGCTGGAGCGATAGCACAGCGGTTGGGCGTTTGCCTTTCACTCGGCCGACCCGTGTTCGATTCCTCCGCCCCTCTCGGAGAGCCCACAAGCTACCGAGAGTATCGAGCCCATGCGGCAGAGCCTGGCAAGCTACCCGTGCGTATTGGATATGCCAAAAACAGTAACAATAAGTCTCTCAATGAGAGACGTTACTGGTGCCCACTCGACAGTGACACTATGCAATGAGGTTCACTTTTTAGATCACTGATGTCCTACTGCATGAGGTAGCAATCTGCTAAGTGTGCTTATATGTGCCTCAAGGGACATAGTTACATTCAAGAAATCTTGTTTTTCCATATAAAACTACTAGGATTGACATAATACTAAGTACATGTTATAGAATATCTAACTCCGAGTTAGATATTCTATAGCATGTACTTAGTATTATGTGTAACCAGCTTTTTTTAGAATGGGTTTATTTATAAGTTTGGCATAGGAAATCCTTTCTAAGCAAGATATAAAATGCAGAAGGCACAAGAAAAACTTACACTGACTACTTAAAAATGTTTAGTCTTTGGGCCAGGGCCAGGGCTCATGTGGCAGGGCACAAGCTTTGCATGGGTGCAAGGCCCAGGATTTCATTCCCTGGCACTGCAAGGGATCCTGAGCATCACCCGTGTGGCCCTGGTGGTCCCAAGCACAGTCAGGCCCAAGCACTGCAAGGAGGGACCCCCACAATAATGTTTCAACTACGATAAGCAAACTCAAAGGAAAAATGAAAAAGTAGAAAAAATATGCCAAAAAAAAACACAAAGTGAATTTTGAAAACTTAGGCAAGTTCATACAAAACAGTATGCAACAAGCAGTTCACACAAAAGAGAAACCCAAATAGGTGATTTAAGAAATATGAATGAACAAACAGGCAAAGATCCCATTTTTTCAACTATCAGATTAGCAAAGATCAAAGTCTTATGTAATATCCCGTGTCAGTGAAAATGTGGGGAAACTGACTAATTTTGATGTGAGAACAAACACTGAATAGTATTTGTGAAAATAAAAATCCATATACCTTTTGGTTCAAATATATTTGTAGGAATTTAACCCTACAGTTTAAGGGAAATCTGTTTAAGGAGCCCTTTCCCATAAAGCCAGGAGCTTCCCTAATTCTTTTCCTCTTTCCTTTCCCTTACATAAAACCTTTTTTGAATTTGGCAAAAAACAAACAGAAACTTTCTAAAATTAATGCCCATACTTTCATTTAATAGCAACACACTGGATTGGCCACCACCAGGGAGACTAGTCGAAAAAAAAAAAACAGTATATGTATAGGCAATACAATGCAAAATCATGAGACTGTTACAAAGAACTGCAATTAATCCCACTGAATTAATGTGGGAATCACTCCTTGCAGTGCTTATAAGAAAATATTACCAAAAGATTAGTAAAAAAGTAAAGTGTATTTCATTTTTCCTATATTTCCTCCTGTATAAATAGAAGCACAAACATATTCTGACACACAATCCCAAAGATAAACAAATGTTTTCAAGAAAAAAAATTCAGAAAATGTAAGAAACTTATATTTGGTCTTGGGGAAAAAGTCTGAGAACAAATAAACCTCCAAACAAAACCCAACTTTATGGAATTATTTGCTTGGCGACAAACTGCAACTTACTCATTTTTCTCTTTTGTATTTCCCTGTCCGAAAAATGAAACAGTAACAAATCTACAAAAAAACCCCTACTGAATTAGTTTTAAATAAATTTAAAAAGTGGACTATTACCTTGTTCAATACGAGTGGCCAGGTACAGCATCTCTCCTTGAGCAGCCAACTGGTGAACAGACAGAGCTGAAGGAAAATTAGAAAAAGCATTATGTATTGTACACTTGCCTTTTCATTGTGCATGGTTGCACAGCAATTTTGTTTTCAAAATAAAGGCTATCATTTTTGCAATTTTAAATAGATAGCTTCAAATATATCATGACATTATAAGCAGCTATTTTGCTTGTTTGGGGCCCATACCCGATGGTGCTTAGGACTTACTCCTGGCTCTGCACTCAGGAATCACTCCTGGAAGTACATGGCAGTGTATGGGATGCCAGGGATCAAATCTGGGTTGGCTGAGTACTAGGCAAGCGCCATACCCACTGTACTATCCCCCCCCACAGCCCTGCAAGTAGTCATTTTTATCTGAAAATTAACTCTTACATGTCCAAGTTAATTCCAGTATCAACAAATTATATGACCAATGAATACACAGATTTATTATCAATGATTAAAAAGTCAATTGTCAGTTTATCCTTTCTCTCTTTTCATTTATGATAAATGCAGGGCTAGAGAGACAGTACTGCAAGTAAGGCACTTGCCTTGCATGTGACTGCCCTAAGTTTGATGCCCAACACCCTTTATGGTCCCCTTAGCTTGCCAAAAGTGATCCCTGAATGCAGAGCTAGGAGTAAGCCCTCAGCAGTACCAGATGGGTTCCAAAAACAAAACAACAAATGATAAATGCATGTTTTCATGGGAGGGTGGGGAGGAAACACTCTCTCTCTCTATCCAAACTTAAGAGGAAGTTGGATCCAACAAACACAAAGACATACCTTTTTTGTCTTTTTATTGATTTTTAATCCTTCAAAGTGCCAAATACCATACTGAATTCAATGGGTATTTAACTTTAGGAGTGAGATAATAAATGGAAAACTGGCCTTGGAAGTAAAATTTTTGAGTGCTGACCTAGATATGGATAATTAGCTGTGTGACCTATGTTAACTGTTCAAACATTTCTGTTTGTAACATGAAGGCTGTGGACCGCATGATTTCGAGACATTTCCTTACAGCTCAAAAATCCTGTGGTTGAACTATTTTAAGACAATCTATTTTATTCTTTTTTCTTCATCTGTACCAGTAATTGAACCCAGGCTTTAACACAAAAAGGAAAGCAATCCGAAAGCACAAATTGACGTAAGTAAAGCAGAAATAGCAATCAAAAGAAAAAGTCTGACACTCCTTCTGGCTTAACTGCTAATAGCAAATAAATTAGGAGCGGGCCTGAAGAGAGGTCAGCCCTAAGAGTCCCTGCGAGGTCAGGAGCTTGATCCTTGACACCGCCCCACACAGCCAGCTGTCATGCTCAAAGCTCTGCTATCTAGGGTCCAATTGTGTGATATGCAGCATATCACAACCAAGTGTATGCAAACCATACAACTGCATGCGCACACCCAGTGAGCACAATAAAAAGTGGGGGAACACTTTTACTCACAGCAAAGGAAGGGAAGGGGGTGGGGAATCTGGCAGGGTACAGTGTTTCTTTCCTCTTTTTTTTTTGGGGGGGGTCACACGTGGCAGTGCTTAGGGCTTACTCCTAGCTCTGTGCTCAGGGATCACTCCTGGCAGGCTTGGGGAATCAGACGGGGACTGAACTTGGGTCGGCTGTGTGCCACGCAAGTGTCCTACCTGTTGTACTACCGGTCTGGTCCTAATGGCACACTATTACAAAGTAAAGCCCTATGTTTCACAATACTCTACAGCACAGGCACATTTACGTTACACTCTCATATATGGCTCCTAACCTCAACTAGTTAACTGGCTCTCCCTCATCACCCTATCTGTAATACAGCATACAGTTTAGTTTATATAGAAAAACTTTAACTAATTTTATTTATTTTTGAATAATTGATAATTCTTTGTCTTTTTCTTAGTGGGGGAGGGGAATACCTGAGAGGCTCAGGGCTTACTCCTGGTGGGCTTGGGGGACCATATATGGTGCTGGGAGTTGAACTCAGGTTGGCTATGTGCAAGGCAAGCACCCTACCCACTGCACTATCTCTCTAGCCCTTTCTTTTAGAATGATTCTATAGTAAAAAAACTGTGAATTCAAAGTTGTATAAAGCGGCTGTAGAGTCAAATTAAAAAAAAAAAGACAGTAGAGATTAACTTTCACTACAAATCATATGCTGATCTTAGTGCTGGGGATTGAACTCAGGACCTCATGCATGCTAGTCATATGCTCTCCCACCTGGGCTCTCTCCCCCAGCCCTGGTGAAACAGCTTTAAATTACTAAAATTATTAAGATGCCACATGCCTTCCCAAACAGAATAGCCTTTAATGAAAACAATTTCAAAGCCAAACCCCAAACCATTACAATAGTAGTAAGGGTATTTTTATGTATTAGTGCGGCACTTACAATTGGCTAACAGAGGTGTGGTTGAGACCTCATTTCCTCTGTGTTTGTTGGTCAAAGTGGTCGACTGTTTAATAGGTGAGAAGTGCTTTGTTGTAGAGGGAGTGTAGACATGCCTTACTTGAATTCCCGGAGAAGGAGATGTATGGATATTGCACTCCGCTAAGTAAAAATTAAGTTAGAGAGATTGAAACAGTATTTTAATGAATAAGTATTTAAAAGTTCTATGTAACTTTATATTAAGAAAGATATATATGAAGTCTAATATTTTTAGCTGTTTCTAGAGTGTTATTAAAACTACTTTTGTCATAAATCTATATTACAATAGTATAAGTTTCAAGAAAAGAAATTGTATTACCCTTGAGCAACTTTATTTGAACTAGTTTTTATACTTGATAGATTATTATAAAAGCAAATCTACAAGACAAACTTCACTGCATTAAAGCATAGGAAATTGGGCTGGAGCAACAGTACAGTGGGTAGGGTGCTTGCTTTGCACATAGCTGACTGGGGCTTGATCCCCGGCATCCCATATGTTCCCCTGAGCTCTATCAGGGGCAATTCCTGAGTGCAGAGCCAGGAGCAACCCCTGAACATTGCTGGGTGTGGCCCAAAAACCAAAACAACAACAACAAAAAAAGGCACAGGAAACTAATGTTAAAAATATTCATCTAATAAAGAATATAAGTCAATTTTGTTTCTCAAAGGTATACATATTTCTTTCCTATAACTAAAAAGACACAGCAAGGAATTTTATTAATCTCCAAAAAAATAAAGTAAAAAAAAAACACCTATTCACATACTATGAGATCATTTTTGATTTCTATGAGATTCCACAAAATCATACTATGAATGGAAATACTAAGTCACAATCAAAAAAGGAAAAATAAAACCACAAATAAAAACCAAACAAATACAGATATTTATACCATAACTTTCAACCTTTAAATAGGACAGATGCCACTTCCAGGTCAGAGTTAACCTGATCTTGAATATTTTTACTATCCTCTTCATTTAAGGACTTGACGAATCGAGAACACACGTTCATATCAAATCGGTTAGGCAGTATGAACTTCATTCCCATGGCAATGCCCTGTGCTGATCCTTCCTCTGCGGTTGGGTCCAGTGAATGCTCTAGTTTAATGTCGGGCATGCCAGCTAAACTGTAACTGCTGGCACACTCTTCCACTTTCAGCTGGGTGCCCATATCCAGATTCGATGTTGTAGCCATGATTCCAATCGTAGTTTTAATAATTAAAGCATTTCATCATTTCCTCTTGGGTTTGTAGGGGAGGTATCCAATGTATTGTTAAAGTTGATATAAAAATTCTGAAAAAAAAAAAACTCTATCAATGTAAGTAGAAATATGATACAAACTAATCATTTCAATCAAGCATACAAACAAGGCTTTCAAAAGCCTACTTTAAGGAAATGCACAATGTTCAAGGGTAGAGAAACTCAGCGTGAAGTCACACTTCAGCATTTAATAGCTATGTGAACTGGAGTGAGTTATTCATCTCACTAACTCTGTCTCACTTGTAAAATGGGTCTTACCATTAACTTTTCAAGATCTTGGCAAAGATAAGATGAAATACATTACATTCTTACCTCTACCACGAGGTGGTCAACAAATTTTAGTTGCCTATCTCCCTTTTCCCTATTCCAGAATATGCCAAATGGGTAACAATAAAAATAAGCTTTCATATGAAACTTTAAGCTCTGAAGGCTCATCTTTTTAACATGCTGTATTTATAAAGTAGCTCTCTCACTTTTCTGATACCCATGACTCCCAGGATAATGAAAGAAATTACAAAGTTTTGGTTATGGTGAACTAAAGATATATTTATTTTATTCATTTCATTCAGATCAATGACTAGCAAGTTAATACAGTTTTTTGTGAAAATTGAGTGTGCATAGATTGGCTTCCTTTTCTGGGACATTAGGTATCTCCATCTTCGTAATAACTATTAAGAAATAAGAATTGCTTTTTTTTTTTTTTCAAATACAGGTTTTCCTCAGCTATCTGAAAATAGAATGCTCAGATGTTATGGTTCCCATTAATTTATACAGAAAAAAATAAGCATTCCCAGACCTAAAAAATAATAATAATTACTATATCATTTCAACTAGGAGCATTCCACTTTTTTTTTCTTCTTTTTGGTGATATCCACTGATGCTCAGGGTTACTCCTGGCTCTGCACTCAGGAATTGTGCCTGGTGGTGCTGGGGGAACCATATGGAATGCTGGGGATGGAAGCCAGGTTGGCTTACTTGCAAAGCAAGCATCTTACCTGCTGTAGTATTGCTCCAGCCCCGAAAGCATTCTACTTTGGATTGCAGGGAAAACCTGTATAGGTTGTCAAGACGTGAACTCAATAAATGCCACTCTTTGGCAGATCAATGCAAAATTAAATGACACTGGGTTCTCATTCGCTGACTGAGAGGTACCACAGCTGCTGCTGTACTGTAAGTGATGCTCAGGATCGTTGTTTAGCTCTGGAAAACTAATTTGATTATCTCCCTAGTTGGGCATGTTTGCCAGGCTCCAGAGCCTAGACGTCTAGTGAATATTGTAGGAACTTCTTTTTCTATGATCACAAATAATATTCTTTGGACCAGTTTTGGACTATTTTTATGATATATATGTTTTGTTTTTTGTTCTCTTATCTCGATTTGAAATGCTATAGAAAGATAAAGCATTTACTTTACATTTGCTTTACTTACTCTACATGTCTTTTAATTTTCCCTTGAATGTTTGCATTGTAAACTTTATTGTATGTCATAAAATGTTTCCTATACTTCAAATCTCAAAAAAAGCCACTCTTTTTCAAAAATGCTAACTCTTCAAGCATAATTTTAAGATTCATTATGAATTATTATTTTTAAATAGATTATTAGTAATCACTAGGACAGCCCTATAGATCTTAAGAATCTTAAGAGAAATTTCATTACTTAAAAAGAGAAAATTTTGGGCTGGAGTAATAGCACAGCGGGTAGGGCGTTTGCCTTGCACGCAGTTGACCCAGGTACAATTCCCAGCATCCCATATGGTCGGTCCCCTGAGCACCACCAGGAGTAATTACTGAGTGCAGAGCCAGGAGAAACCCCTGTGCATCACCGGGTGTGACGCAAAAAAAAAAAAAAAAGAGAGATTTCAATACTGTACTTAATGTGCCTCTAAAAAAATGAAGAACTTCAAGATTTATAATTGTTCCACATAAATGATCACCAGGACAGAAAGAAAATAACATCCAGTTAAGTTCTTCACATTAGGGTTTACAGACCCTTGGAAATATTTGAGAGGGCATAGGGTGTATTAAAATCGGCATTAATTGGAATCAAAAGAGAAAATGCTGTAGGATCACAGTGGAGCAAAGAGTAGCAGACCATACATTTATAACCACTGTTTACAGCTGTGAAATATGTTTTCAAGATGGATCCTTACATAATCCTTTGAGTAGTCAGGGCAGTAACTATTATCCCCATCCTCCAGAGGAGAATGAGCAAATTTGTGAGTTACAGGAACCCAACCAGCCCTTCTGATTCCATCCATCTATTCTATTTAGCAGGACTAAATGAACCCGACTTCCAGAGAAGAAAAATGTTGGAAGAAAAGAACAAATAGTAATAATAATAAATAGGCAACAAAGTCAGTACACTTCAGCAAAGGCAGGCAAGCAGAAGAGGAAATGAATCCTGGTGACGGGCGGGGGGGTGTTGGGGTGGTCTTTTGAAAGGCTCCATTTTCCTCAGGGGTGAACACCCTCCCACAGCCTCCTACCCCAAGGAAGTAAGTGTAACTTCCCCGAGCTCTCCCTGCACTCCGCTTATAACACTTCGTGCTGTGGCCCCAGTGGCCGCAGTGTTCGCAGTGTTTGGGGGCAACTCCTGGCTCTCTGCTCAGGGACCGCATCCCGGAGGTGCTCAGGAAACCAGATGTGCGGCCGGGATTCGAACCATTGTCGGAGCCAGAGCCGCATGCAAAGTGACTGCCGTAACCTCTGGACTGTCTCCCAGGCCCCGTACTTGGCTCTTCAAGCATTTCCCATTCCTTTGAAACAACACTTCCCCTCTCCCAAACCGAAAACACTTGTACCATGAGGACTCGTCTTTCATTGCACACCAAACTTACAAAAATCTTTTAACTAGTGCTTCAGATTCTATCCTGAAATGACCCGGCATGATGCAAAAACAAACAAACGAAAAAAGCACGAGCTCAAACCCCATTTTCCATTTCTTCCAGCACTATCTATCCGCGCTGTGCCACCCCGCGCAACTCATCACCTAAGTTTTCTAAAAGGCTCATTTGACTTAACAAAGAACGGTTGCAACAGGCATCTCTGACATTTCCGCCGCGTCCTCTCCCGCTCCGCCCCCCCCCCCCCCGCAAACATTTCCATATCATTTGCCAGGGTTTATGGATATACAGGGGAGGGGTCTTTGAGGGCAGAAGAACAACTCTGAGTGACAGAGGGCGGAAATAGAACACTTGTCACTAGGAAGGAAGGAAAAGCAGAGCCGACGGGTTCAGTCAAATTTCTGCAGACTATGGAGGAGGTGAGGGTGGGGTAAGAGGACCTCGGGGAGGAGAAAGCGGCGACCGAGACCGAGTGAGCCCCCTGGGCGGGTCCCTCCCGGCCGCGGCTGGGAGCGCCCCCTCCCCAGCCCCCATACTTCCAGATCCTGCCGTGAGAGGAACGCCCGACGCCTCCCGGGCGACAGGTGTCCGGCGGCGTCCCGGACCCGAGCGCGCCGAGGCCCGGCTGTCGCGGAGAGAGCGCGGTCCGCGCGGTCGCGGCGCGTCCGGAGGGTGGAGGGGGAGCCCGGCCGGGTCCCCACCCGGTGGCAGCTCCGGGCCTCCTCGCAGCCACCTGCGGCAGCGGCCGACGAATCGGCTCTTCCCATCTACGTCCAGGCTGCCCGGCCCCCGCCCCAGCCCCAGCCCGGGCTTGTTTGGACCTCGACGTCACTTCCGATGTCTTCTTTCGCTTTCTGGCCGAAAGCGGTTCCGCTTCGCGATAAACCCGAGAGGCCTCCTCGACTGTTTAACCCGCCGCGGCGCGCGGTGCGTCGGTCCGGAGCCTTACGGACACCGGATCGTTCCAGGTGACCGATGCGGGTCACTTAGAACCAAGCTTGGGAGTGGGGGTGGGGTGGGGTGGGAGGGGCGTCTCTCCCTTCCGCCCCGCCCCGATGGCCCGCCCACCAGCCCCACCCCGGCGCCACCGGGTTGCGCGATTCTCGCGCGTCTGCGCCGTGACGTCATCTCCGCGCGACTGGCCCGGCAGTTCCATTCACCGTGTGTCTCCCACACCTCCGGAGAGGGTCCGCGTGATCTTCTGCAAGTGTTAGTGAGCGGTCCAGGGAGGGTGCTGGCGGGACCCACGAAATTCACCTTGATGTGGAGGCGTCCTGGCGGGTCCATCGGAGGTAGGTGAAGGCGGCTCCTGCCGGGGTGAGTTCCAGCCCCGCGTTGGGCCTCCCCGGGTGTCCAGCATGCTGCTCCGGAGCTTCCTAGTGTCCGCAGGTTGGTCACTCCTTAAACCAGCCTTTCAGGGTCCCGGCCACTGAGCTTCGATCTAGATTTTCCTCTTGGATCATTTCAGCCTTTCTGTCGGTCCCCGGAATAATCCGCCCCAGCCCAAGGCAGCCGGCAAGTTCCCAACTCTTGTCTTCGCTATGGAGTTTCGAATGCGCCCTCCTTTGCAGTCTCCTCCCGCTTCTGCGCGCAGCCTAAGAGTTGGCTCTGATTTAATGTCACACTTCAAGAGCGAGCTGAAATGCACAGTCTCAGGGAGCCCTCTTTCTATAATGGGAAAAAATACCCCAGTCACAGTACGCTGAAAGTTACTCGTGGCGTTTACTTGATATTCTACATGATAGTGCAGTGCAATATGTATACATATATATTATCATCTTAGCTTCTCTCGGACTCTAGTCTCTCTCCAGTAATTTTATCCCTCTTTATTTTCACACCACTTCTTGCTTCCAGGCTCTGTATTGTGTGGACTTAGTCTCTCTCCTCCCACTTTTTTTTTTTTTTTTTGCCTTCAGTGATGTGTGCCACTTTAATCTGACAAACCATCACTGCTACCGTTCTTTACAAAACTTTAAAGTGGTTTCTTTCAAAGTAGAGTTAAGTATTCCTTTACCTATACTTTTAAGGGGCTAATACATTCTCCCTCTAATATGTTTTGGGGCAGTCAGTGAATGTTCTACAGATGAGCATTTGAGCATGTATGATAGGAAACATTAACTTTGACAACATTTTAAGGGAAATGTTGTCCGTGTTCTCCAAAGAATCTCATTCTTTCACTCATAAGCAAAAATTCTCTCCATTATTTGGGAGAGCTTTGTTAGAAAAAAATTGCAATTTCTTTATCTTGCTAAGAGCTATGTGATAGCTTTCATTTTTCCTGCTAGTCTGTCTCGCCTTAAAATACTCTCTGGTCCTGTACAGAAAAAAAAAGACTTGTACTGTATAGTAATATGAAAGAGAACACTTGTGATTTTTAGTGTTTTCCTTGGGACTCAACACAATATTTATTTTCTTTCCCACCTTTCTTATATAAACATTCTTTGAACAGTCTAAAAAAATCTTCTAGACAAGAAATGTCCGATTGAAGGGGAGAGATCATGTGCCATCATGCATATTGACAGAAATTGGCAGTCAAGTGGGAGGACTGTACAAGACAGACCTTTGTTGCAGTCTACAGAATCAAGGAAATGTTGGTGGAAGACCTGGCCCATGAGTTGAGCTGTAGGTGATGAATAGGAAGTAGCTAGAAAGTTGTCATTTCTGGCTGAAATTACAAATGAGCAAAGACAGACAAGGGGGAGCATGATGCATGAAGAGAGTAATGAGCCATGAGGCTGTAAAGGCAAGAGGGGGCAATCACAGCACCGTACGTGCCATGTGAAAGAGCTTTGGCCTTGTTTTCTGGGCAGTTTTGTATTTTGTAGCCAAATTCATATTTGAATTTAGTTGGATTACTTTGTTGGCCATTTGAAAGATGGATGAGTGAGAAAGGGAGAGAGAACATTATTGTGCTGTTTTTGTGAATGAGATATGATGGAAGTAGAACAAAGTAGAGTGAATGTGATGATGTATAGAGAGATTTTGAAAGTTTTCAAAATCTTGTTAAATAAATGATTAATTTGTATGTTAGGAATAAGGAGGGTAGATTTCAGATTTCTAGCTGGTGCCTACGTAATGTTGAAATTGAGTGTTGGGTTATCGACCACTTCTGCTTCCTTCTCCAGTGTATGCTTGAACAACGTGCTTGGACAGAAAAAATATATCCCTTCTAATGATTGATTGCCATGTTTCATCAAAACAGACTTTTTTTGTTTCTGATTGTTTTGTTTTGGGACCATCCTTGGCAATGCTCTGGGGTTACTCCAGGATCTGAACTCAGGAATTATTGCTGGCAGTGCTCAGGGGACCATATGGGATGCTCGGAGTCAGCTCTGTGCATCAAGGGCAAGCACCCTACCTGCTGTAGTATCTCTCCAGTGCCCAAAACAGACTTTAAAATAAATTGTATCATGCAAAAAAATGGGCTTAGACCTTGACCTGACACCATGCACAAAAGTCAGATCAAAATGGATTAAAGACCTCAACATTCGACCACAAACCATAAGGTACATTGAAGACAAGGTCGGCAAAACCCTCCACGATATTGAAGATAAAGGTATCTTCAAAGGTGACACAGAACTAAGCAATCTAGTAAAAACAGAGATCAACAAATGGGACTACATTAAACTAAAAAGCTTCTGCACCGCAAAAGATACAGTGGCCAGAATCCAAAGACTATCCACAGAATGGGAAAGGATATTTACACAATACCCATCAGATAAGGGGTTGATATCAATGGTATATAAAGCATTGGTTGAACTCTACAAGAAGAAAACATCCAACCCCATCAAAAAATGGGGCGAAGAAATGAACAGAAACTTTACCAAGGAAGAAATATGAATGGCCAAAAGGCACATGAAAAAGTGCTCTACATCACTAATCATCAGAGAGATGCAGATCAAAACAACCACGAGATACCACCTCACACCACAGAGACTAGCACACATCCAAAAGAACAAAAGCAACCGCTGTTGGAGAGGATGTGGGGAGAAAGGGACCCTTCTACACTGCTGGTGGGAATGCCGACTGGTTCAGCCCTTCTGGAAAACAATATGGACGACTCTCAAAAAATTAGAGGTTGAGCTCCCATTTGACCCAGCAATACCACTGCTGGGAATATATCCCAGAGAGGCAAAAAAGTATAATCGAAACAACATCTGCACATGTATGTTCATCGCAGCACTATTTACAATAGCCAGAATCTGGAAAAAACCCGAATGCCCTAGAACGGATGACTGGCTGAGGAAACTTTGGTACATCTATACAATGGAATACTATGCAGCTGTCAGAAAAAAGGAGGTCACAAATTTTGTATTTAAGTGGATGGGCATGAAAAGTTTCATGCTGAGTGAAATGAGTCAGAAAGAGAGAGACAGACATAGAAAGATTGCACTCATCTAGGGTATATAGAATAACAGAATGGGAGACTAACACCCAAGAATTGTAGAAATAAGTACTAGGAGGTTGACTCCATGGCTTGGAGGCTGGCCTCACATTCTGGGGAAAGGGCAACTCAGAGAAGGGATCACCAACTATAATGTAGTCGAAGGCCATGTGGGGGGAGGGAGTTGCGGGCTGAATGAGGGCTAGAGACTGAGCACAGTGGCCACTCAACACCTTTATTGCAAACCACAACAGCTAATTAGAGAGAGAACAGAAGGGAATGCCCTGCCACAGTGGCAGGGTGGGGTGGGGGGAGATGGGATCGGGGAGGGTGGGAGGGATGCTGGGTTTACTGGTGGTGGAGAATGGGCACTGGTGAAGGGATGGGTTCCCGAACTTTGTATGAGGGAAGCATAAGCACAAAAGTGTATAAATCTGTAAATGTGCCCTCAGGGTGATTCACGAATTAAAAATAAATAAATTAATTAAATAAAAAAAATAAAATAAATTGTATCTATTTTAGTATTACTGATGCTCTGTCTTCTGACTTTTTGGAATTGGTGATAAGTTATGTCACTGGACTCGTTTATCTGATAAAGTCGAATCTCTTGCAGTGAAATACTTATGGAAAGACTTTTTGGCTTAATAATAGGAAGTGTCATAATGACTTAAAGTTTATTCTTTTGTATCCTGTTCTGTCACTTTAGTTTGAGAATTGCTTTTTTCCTGTTTACATTCCTGATATTTGACCCTTTCAAAATTAACTTTTTTTTAAGCTTCCACATCAGAATATTAGCTGTTTCATTTTATTTCAAACCTTAAAATTTACCTTTAGATACTATATTAGCATATTAGCTTTGTTTTCCTTCTTGATATCTTTAGGTTTTTTAAGGAAGACAAGTCCCCAGGCTGTGTTCTGATAAACTAAATGTCATTTTTTTTTGCTTTTTGGGTCACACCCAGCGATGCTCAGGGGTTACTCCTGGCTCTGCACTCAGGAATTACTCCTGGCGGTGCTTGGGGGACCATATGGGATGCCGGGGATCGAACCTGAGTCGGCCGCGTGCAAGGCAAACGCCCTACCCGCTGTGCTATCGCTCCGGCCCCTAAATGTCATTTTAAAACTAGATTAGGATAAGTCTTGTCTTTGCATTTTCAGTTTCATGGGTTTTTTGGGCAGTAAATGAGCTAAGCCAGTGTGCCTCTCTCTGGCTTCTGGTTGGCTGAACCATATTTATTTCCAAGCACTGTAAATTGATTGTTAGGTTTGTGAGCATTGTATATAGCCTTGTATATTGCCAAGAAAGTGGTGTGATAGGGTAGCCCTATCTATGTTCTTGCTTCCTTTATATCTTCTTTGTATTAGAAATTAGTGTCATTAATTTGTAAGCTACCACACTGACTTAAAAAAGTAGAGAGTGAAAATCAACACAATATATTCAAAGGTTTATGAATAATGTGAATATAAAATATTTTCTTTTTCAGACATAAGCAGTCAATACAGGTGTTTCTGATCTCAATTCCAGACTATTTACCATTGAACCGGTATAATTATATGCAATTATGTCTGGTTATAAGCCTGCTGCTATTCAAACATACCCAGTACTTGGTGAAAAGATCACCCAAGACACATTGTACTGGAATAATTACAAGGTAAATAGGTGATAAAGGGGTGTGTGTGTGTGTGTGTGTGTGTGTGTGTGTGTGTGTGTGTGTGTGTGCATGCGCACTCGCACATTTATGCCGGTTACTCCAACTTTGCATGCTGGAGAACCTGGTTCAGTGTGGCATTACATGGTTCCTCAAGCACTGCCAGGTGTGACCCCTTCCAAAGTCGCACACTTAAATGTATGCTGATATAATGATATTTCACCAGCAGTAATCACAGAAAACTGTTGACTAGAAAGGGGCGGGAGGTGTGGTCTGCCAACCACATATTTATTTACTTTAATGCAATAAGAATATATAACCTGGGTGATGGGATATGAACTTTTATTTGATATCTGTATACTTTTATACAGACTTGTTTTACTAAGAATAACAAATGATCTGTAAGAAATTTTGTAATAGTACAATAGATGTTACCAGTTGCCTCTGTTAATACTTTGTATTATTTTTCATTCAGACCCCTGTTCAGATTAAGGAATTTGGAGCAGTGTCCAAAGTTGACTTTTCTTCACAGCCTCCATATAATTATGCGGTCACAGCTTCTTCAAGGGTAAGTATAATATTAAACATTGAGTTTTCTTTTTTATCGTTTATATTTATTCACTAATCTTCACTTATCTGTTAAAAAAAAAACCTTAAACATTTTTTTTATCTTGTAGATTCACATTTATGGCCGATACTCTCAAGAACCTATAAAAACCTTTTCCCGGTTTAAAGACACGGCGTACTGTGCTACTTTCCGGCAGGATGGTAGACTTCTTGTGGCTGGGTGTGAAGATGGGGGCGTTCAACTTTTTGATATAAGTGGAAGGGCCCCCCTCAGACAGTTTGAAGGCCACACAAAGTAAGTGGCAGTTGGTGTTGTTCTAAGCTCTGTTTGTTTTCAGTGTTTTCCTTTATTTTATTTTTTATTTTTTTTTATCAAAAGACAATTTAGCAAGATTGTGTTTTTTCTTGAGCTTGTATCTCGCCTGCTTGTCTCTGGAGGAGTTTGTCTTCTCTTGAAAGGTACTTCTCCCTCTCTGTCCCCTCACATTTTCCTAAATCTGTTTCAGTAAAACTTCCTTGTTTCACTAAAAAGAGAATCCATTAAAAATCCATAAAAGTGGGGCTGGAGTGATATAGCACAGCGGGTAGGGCATTTGCCTTGCACACGTCTGACCCGGGTTGGAATCCCAGCATCCCATATGGTCCCCTGAGCACCGCCAGGGGTAATTCCTGAGTGCAGAGCCAGGAGTAACCCCTGAACATCGCCGGGTGTGACCCAAAAAGCTAAATAAATAAATAAATAAATAAAAATAAAGAGAAGATCAAAAAAAAATCCATAAAAGTTATGCATCGTCAAGACAGTGCTTAAAGGAGAAACCACTCCCCAGTTTCCCAGGACTTAGTTCCCTAGAATTATGTGTGACGTTTTAGGAGCTGAATGTCCGTATTTATTTAGGGAGGCGTCCTGTTGCTCACAACACTTCGCAGTGGCTTCGGTGGCTTGGTTAACATTATAAACCACTGGCTTTGTAAAGGCAGCCTCCTAATTGTTATCGAGAACTCTTTTTTTTTTTTAGGGCTTCATTATGTTCTCAGTTCTAATTCTGAAGTCATAGCAAGGTGAACTTTTTTCTTTTTTCTCCTTAGGTTTGGAGCTTTGCCCTTTGATGTACTGTATGACAGGGAATTTTTATATTGCATTGTTTCCAGATTGCCAGTATAATCTGGGACTTTTGCTATTAGTTTAAAATTCCAGAAGTGGGGCCAAAGGGATAGTACAGGGGTTAAGACATTTGCCTGGCATGCAGCCAACCCCAGTCTGGTCCTTAGGACCACATGGTCCCTTGAGTGTTCCGAGTGTGGTCTTGAAGGACCCCAGTCCTGCAGGGCCTGAGCATGACATTTCCAGAGCGCTGTTTATAATGTATTGTCAGACAGGCTTGAGTACTTTCAGGGTGGTATGGTCTCTGTCTTATAGTGTCGTGTTGGGATAGTCTCACTGTTAGGGAAACATTAAAACACAACAGAGATTCACTTGACATGATCCTAATTAGTGCCTAACATTTTAGAATTTTTTAAAGAAATAAACATTTTCAAATATTTTAAAGAAAAATGCCTTTGTCCGAAATTTAAATATTCAGCCACTAAGTGAAATTGCTAATATGTTAGAAAATAGAGCTTTAATTATTTAGTAGCCCTATGAATTTCATAGTATCAGGGGTAACTTGACATTTCAGTTAGCTTGGAAACTGACTTCAAAGGCCTTCTTTTTCTCTTTTGTGTTCTTTCTAGAAAACTGAGCATTTTTTTTGTTGTTATGGGGGGAAGGGAATGTGTTACTGGTAGAAGAGACCAGAAACACATTTCCGTGCCACTAAATATTTTGATCCTTGCTCTTTCAGGGCAGTTCATACAGTTGATTTCACAGCTGACAAATACCATGTCGTTTCTGGGGCTGATGACTATACAGTTAAATTATGGGATATTCCAAATGCCAAAGAAATTCTGACATTCAGAGAACATACTGATTATGTGAGATGCGGTTGTGCCAGCAAACTGAACCCAGATCTTTTTGTAACAGGTTGGTAAAGTCTTTGATTTTTTTAAGTGGAGGGTTGGGGATGCTTCCACACAGTGCTCAGGAGGCCTGGGGGTCCCCACCAGCAATTCTCAGCTAACCAGACTAGTGGATAAGTACAAAGGCTGAGACTATTGTGCTGCTTGGTTCAGTGGTGCCAGGGTTTACCTGGGCCACATCAGCAGTGCTCATGGCCTCCAGGGATGCACCCGGTGATGCTTAGGGCTACCGTGTGTTCCTGGGGATGGAGGCTGGGTCAGGCACAGACTAGGCATGTGCCCTGATCACTGTCCAAAAAGTTGATAGTCTTAGCAAATCCTTGATAATTTCATCAAAAAGTTGATAGTTTGATAGCTTTATTGTGACATTTTAATTTTACTTTGTGACTCTTGGGATAGAAGAGTTTAAAACTTCTTAATAAAAGGTAGATTTCTGGGGCATGGAGGCCTCCAGACCTAGCTGAAAGGGAGGGGAATTCGCCCATCCCATTCTGAGAAGGCGTCAGAGTTGTCAGTAGGGCGATCAGTGTACCTGCAGTGGTATGGTGGTGTGCAGGGTTAGGAGTTGTGGAGCTGGGTTCCTTGCTGTGGCAGAGTGTGGAGGCTGCCCTTAGGGCAGGGAAACTGAGGACACTGGTGGAGGGAAGATCACTTTGGTGGTGGGGTTAGTGTTGGAACATTGTATGCCTGAAACAACTGTATTATGAATGACTTTGTAAATCACGTTTTTCTAATAAACATAAATGCTTTTGAAATGGAGGAATAGAAAGAAAAACATCAGAATGCTCTCAGGAAATAAAATTATCAGTGAAGGGGAAAAAAAATTTTTTTCTCTTTAGTTAGAATTTTTTTTTTGATGATCTTCCAGTTCTACAAATGTGTTCGAAAATGTCAGGTTGAGGGCTGGAGTGATAGTACAGCGGTAGGGCGTTTGCCTTGCACATGGTTGACCCAGGTTCGATTCCCAGCATCCTATATGGTCCCCTGAGCACCGCCAGGAGTAATTCCTGAGTGCAGAGCCAGGAGTAATCCCTGTGCATCATCAGGTGTGACCCAAAAAGCAAAAGAAAAGAAAAGAAAACGTCAGGTTGCCCTAAAAATGATCAGAACTATGGGTGAGTTTACTAACCTGGTTTCCTTGGGCCTCTGGAAGCCAAGAAACAAAGACCATCCAGTTCATTCTGTCCGTGCCTGTCTAGAGATCCAGATGCAGACTCTGCAGGAGCCCAGTAGCTTGAGTATGGGACTAGTTGGTGTTTTTGTGGGGCATAAGATGGTGTTTCTTCAGATACACTAACAGCATATGGTTTGGGGGTCTTATATCTTCATGAGTAAATGTAACTGTGTCTTTAAAATTCCGTTATCTAGGGGGTATGGTGCTGCCATCAGGTCAAACTGTACCTGTGGGGCGAGTGCATTAGCAGCCCGATGGTGCCTTCAGGCCAGGATTCCTGATCCCCCAAAATTGCCACTATGCCTTTGGCCGGACCCCAACAACTTGGGACCAAGTTTACCAAGAAATTAAACGGCCAAAAGTTAGGTTTGTGGGAGACACACCCACAAACCACCTCTGGCTCACCTATTTAAGCTCAACACAGGCAGGGGAAGGGTTGGAATGGGGGTGGGGGGGCAGCAATACTGGGGATTTTGGTGGTGGAAAATGTGCACTGGTGAAGGGATGGGTATTTGATGATTGTATGACTGAAGCTCAAACATGAAAGCTTTGTAACTATCTCACGATGAATCAAAAAAGAGGAAAAAATAATAACAAAATAATAAAATAAAATTAACATTCAGAATAGAATTAAAAAAAAAAGCAATGTGGAGATCGGCTACTGTCCAGATCACAAGGCTGTTTCTCCTGAAAGGGAGCATAGCATGAGGCCCCCATAACCATGCCACCGGACTCCGCACCAGGCTGTTTCACATGGGCACCCCAGAGGGGGGCAGGTGAGAGCCCTCCCCCCTCCAAGGGACCCAGCCTTGGCAGCCAAAAACCTCTACAACCCAACCACCACCATGCTCCCCACGCGCTCGACTGACCCTCGTGCATGAGTGAAGTCCTACAGAACCCAGGTAATGCAAAATTTTGTGACCTTGGGCTCTGGGCTCAATGGGACCAGGAGTGGAGATCCTCTGCCCACTTTCCCCAGTCTCTGGTGACCCAGGGGTCACTCCCATAAGCCACTTCTTGCTGGTGCCAGATAATCTCGTCATCGGCCACCATCCAGATCACAGCTGCTTTTCCCGAAAGGGAGGGAGCATAACATGAGGCTCCCATAACTGTGCCACTAGACTCTGTGCCAGGCTGTTTCTCACAGCCGCCCCAGATGGGGGGCGGGTGAGAGCCCTCCCCGCCCCAAGCGACCCAACCCCGGCAGCCAAAAACCTCTACAACCGAACTTCCACTCCCCGTGCACTCGGGCTGAGCCTCACATGTGAGTAAACATTTTCCTGGACCATGCAGCTGCTTTTGCAGCCATGCGACACATCTTAAAACACTCCCTGCCCATTCTCCATAATTGTCAAACCACATTTGATGGGGTTCAGATGGTAGGCAACAAATCACAGAGGGAAATATATATATATATATATATATGTATGTATGTATATATACATTTTTAGATATATATACCAAAGCTCACATCACCCAGGCTTTAACAATGTGTTAGTGATGTCCTATAGGATGTCTTAATGGCTCCTGCCAAAATAGAACAATCTTTACACTGTTTCCTATATGAACACATTTTTCTAAGCATATTCAGCAGTTCTTCATAACAGCCAATACGAAATGCGCTATTTTGGTTGTGTTTTGGGGCAGGGATTGGAACTTGGGATGGAAACATCCCGAATTTGGTGGTGGGAAGGTGTAATGGTGGTGGGATTGGTGTTTGAGTATTGAGTGAAATCAAATATTGTGTACTAACTTATAAAATTAAATAATTAAAACTGTCATCTGTACCTTTTTTTCTTAAAATTTGTCTCAGTACACACACACACACACACACACACACACACACACACACACACACACACACAGAGTTCTTGTTTTTAATGGTGAAACTCACCCTGCGTTAATTATTTCAGGGTCCTACGATCATACTCTGAAGCTGTTTGACACCCGGGCCAATCAGAGCGTTCTCTCCGTGGAGCACGGGCAGCCAGTGGAGAGTGTCCTGCTTTTCCCCTCTGGAGGTCTTATGGTATCAGCAGGTATTTAAATTTTTTTTTTTTTTTTGCATTTACTGGTAGTTTTTCCTTGTGAGTCAGATATTCATCTGTGAACCAGATTTCTTTTTATCCGTTACTTTTTATAAATTGTCAGTGTGCACTTGAATTGCATTTCTTAAGTTTTTGCCCAGTTGACAGTGGGACAGGTAAGCAGTTCTGACCCGTGAGCACAATACAAAGGTGTGTTGTGCTGTTAAATTCATATTGCCTGCAGTGCCTTAGCTGAGCCTGCAGAGTAGGTATTTTCTCTGTTCTGAAGCTAAGGAAATAAAAAGGCAAAATGCTAAGTGACAGATCTGATATTCCAGAGCCATAGAACCTTGTGTGCTTTCTCCTGTCTTCTCTGAGCCTAGAATATTATTGCTAGGAGATCTACAGCAAATTTTGGAAATAGGTTTTTCTAGATCTTGAATCAGGCTTGTCTTTTTTTTTTTTTTTTTTTCTGGTTTGTTTTTTTGGCTTTTAGGTCACACCCAGCTGCTCAGGGATTACTCCTGGTGGTTTTCTGGGGACCATATGCAATGCTGGGGATTGAACTGGGTTAGCTACATGCAAGTCAAACTCTTCAACTATCCTCCTCACCATCCCCCAGGCTTGTCATTTTTATGTCACTCCTGATTGAAGTGGCCTTATTCAACGAGTAGCTGATCGTGCTGGAAGAGGAGAAAATGTGGAGCCCAAAGCCCATGATATATATTTACAAAATACTAGAATGGAGACCTTTATTTTTTTTTCTTTTGGTAACATTGATTATGATGCATTTTCAGAATTACAATGGAAGAAAAATTAGATTTTTCCATTTTTCAGTATGGTCAATATCAATATATTTAATTATTGAAGGATAGGTAAGCTAATATGTGTACTCTATAGCATACATAGGGCTGTGTTTTCTGCCCTTAATTAAAAAAATCTCAATAGGAAAGACCCTGTTTTACTCTTCTGTCTCTTTTCTTTTTAAAGTAAAATAGTTTTATTTAGAGAAATGTAAGGGGGAGAGATGAGAGGAAGAAGAGAGGAGAGAAAGAGAAAATACAGGGCATTTGATGTAGGTAGCAGAAGTCCACCTTTATACTTATTCCCCCCTTACTTAATTTGCTTTGAAAATACATTGATAACATTGTCAGTGTATCTTTTTTCTTCTTGCTGTTATTTTGAGAAATGGAAGCAAGTTCAAGTTGCTCAGGGAATGGGAACCTATTTATTAATCTCCTTCGTGTCATTATCAAGTTGTGAGACGTTTGCAATCCCTTGATTTCTGTTGGCCTTGAAAATGCAAGACTGGACTAGATCAGTGGTTCAGGCTTGCGTATGTGGAGCTGCCTGCTGTAGGGAGCTGGGGATTAGGAATTGGGTCTGAATTCAGCCCTCTAGGTGAGAATTCACTCCCTCCTTCCATTGTGTTGTCTATTACTTTACTAGACTTTTTTTGCTGAAAGAAACAAATATTAAATTCTTTTGGATTTGGTTGCTTCTGCAGATGTTTCTAACATTTAAGCTATAGTAAGGAATTTTTTTTTTCTGGTTTGGTTGGGATGTACAAAAAAAATCTTTAGGAAATAAATTCTACATTTATTTCATGGTCAAACAAAATTTCTTCTGAAGAACCATCTTATAATAAAAAAATATATTTTGGCTTATCTTTTAATTTCACCAAGCAGTTCTTTTTGTATTTTGCAGGTATGGATTTCTTTTTTCTTTTTGGGCCACACTGGCATTGGTTACTCCTAGTGGTGCTTGGGGGACCCTACAGGGTGCTGGGGGTTGAACCCAGGTTAGCCACATGCAAGGCAGGCACCCTACCTGCTGTACTATTGCTCCAGCCCCTCAAAGTTGAAATTCTTTAACTGTAACAGTTAAGGGGTAGGAACCACTACTGTAACGCACCCAGTAAATGATGGAGCCAGGATGGAAACGGGTTTGGCCCCGGAACCTCTCGCTTTGCCTGCTTGCTGCGAAGCATCTGGGAAGCATGCTTTCTGTGCCTTTATGATGTCCTACCTTCAGGCAGAGTGTGAAACCAGTCCTTGTTTCTTTTCCAGGGGGTCGTTACGTTAAAGTCTGGGACATGCTGAAAGGAGGACAGTTGCTGGTGTCTTTGAAAAACCACCACAAGACCGTGACGTGCTTGTGTCTGAGCAGCTCTGGACAGAGACTGCTCTCTGGCTCCCTGGATAGGTGAGTTAGTTCAGCACTGTTTGTGATAAGCTATTTGTACAACCAAATGATTTCCAGAGTGGGCAGGGGGTGGGTGACTTGTGTGCGCACCTGGCTGTGGCCGTCCCTGAGGTTTGTGCTCTTCTCAGTTGGGGGTTTACACCTCTGCTCCCCAGGGGCTCCCTCTTTGCGTCCAGGCATGCAAGTTACGGTGGTAACACTTTGGGGGCTGGCACCCCTGGCTGTGGGGCTCACATAGCTTGCAGATAGATACTGTGCTTGCTGTGGGGCTTGGTTGCCTTTGTGGTGCTTAACCACATTGACTGTGGTGCAACTGGAAATTGCCTTCGGCCCAGGAGTTCAAACAGCAGAACTACTGGGGTTGTGCTGGGCACATGTGGCAACACCAGGGATTTGGCCTTGTGACCGGATGATCATAAAGAAACTGTATGTGTCTTTGGGCCCCATTACACAAACTTCTATACTTAAGCAAAATTTTTCTTAACTATACAGATTAATCTTTTGAAATAAGCTTTTAGTTTCTTTTAAAATCAACATGGTATATTTTAAAATATTTAAGAATATACGTATATAGCCTACCTTATATTCTTTAAATTAAAACTTCATGTGATGATTCCTATGGTAGTGTGAATCAGATATTTATTTGGAGGTGAGCAGTGGGTGCTCAGGAAGCACAGGGACCCTCCTGGTGAATTTGGATTGGCTGGGCCTGAGATTCAGTGATGGGGCCTGAGGATGCTGCAGACCTGCCTTGCTGGGGGTTGTCCAGACACACCAGGCAGTGCTCAGTGCCTTAGGGCTGCACCCAGCAGTGCTCAAGGAACCATGTAGTGTGGGGGATGGAACTAGGGTTGGCTACTTGCAGAGCATGTGCCTTAACCCCCGTACTGTTACTATGGCCCCTGAAGACTTACTTTTATTTGTTTGTACCACACCCGGCTGTGTTCAGGGCTGCTTGCTTCTGTATCTGTGCTCCTTGCCAGGCTTGGGAGACCATATATGGGGCCAAGGATCAATCCTGGGCTAGTCTCCTACCTGCTAGATGATTGCTTCGGCCACCTAAATGCTGTTACATTTAACTGTATATGATTCAGTTAATATTTTTTAATGTGACTGTCCAAAAAACTAGAATGTCAGCTACGTTTGTAATTTAAGAAAAAAAACCAAAACAACAAAAAAACAACTGGGGCTGGAGCGATAGCACAGCGGGTAGGGCGTTTGCCTTGCATGCGGCCGACCCTGGTTTGAATCCCAGCATCCCATATGGTCCCCTGAGTACCGCCAGGAGTAATTCCTGAGTGTAGAACCAGGAGTAACCCCTGTGCATCGCCGGGTGTGACCCAAAAAGCAAAAAAAAAAAAAAAAAGAAAGAAAGAAACAAACAAACAACCTTGGGGGCCACACCTGGCAGTGCTGAGGTCCTCCTCCTGCTCAGTGCTCAATGGGGGACACTCCAGGAAGTGCTCGGGAGCCCTTTGGTGCTGGCAGTCGAGCCCTGATTGTAAAGCATGGCTCTAGCCCACTGAGCTGTACATTTGTAATACTAAATGCTTTAATAACCACATTATAAAAGGTAAAATAAAGTGAAAAAATGTTTTCTTTAGTTTATTGTACCCAATATGTTACCATTTAGTATTTAAACTATGAAGACATTGGAGTCTAGAAGCAGTTAAGCATCTGAAATATTCCCTGTGATAATAATATTTTACAGTGATGAAATTGAAATATAGTCAGGTATAATAGAAATAGGTTTAAAATACTTAACTAAAATTAAGTTTAAAATCCCTGGCAAGACAGGCCTGAGTTCAAAATACTTAACTAAAATTAAGTAAAAATAAGCTCAGTTCTTAATTTTCACTAGCCCCCCATCAGGTGCTCTGATGTCCGCATGGCACAGTTATTCACGAGTTGTCATTTTACTTTGGGTTTTTCCCTCCACTGTATGGGAGTTGTTGCTCTGCAGCATGTTTGTTTACAAGTAACTGTCTATTTTAATACCAAAAATATTTCTAATACTAAAGGAGTTTATTCTTCGTACATAGGAAAACCATGAGATGGTGTTCCCAGGCAGCTTGGGACTCAGTTTTGAGATCAGTCTCATGAACACTACATGTCGCTTGGGTTTGTGTGCAGTGCTTCTTAAGCGGGAGTGATTTTTGTCCCCCAGGGGGTGTTTTCAAAGAAATACCTTAGTTTGTGCTACCAGCTTGGTGGTAGAGTTTGGCTGGCACTGTGAAGAGAGGTTATGGAGGCCACTGAGTGGCTCGCAATGCACCATCAGCCCCTTGCAGCAATTGTTGATCAAAGCTGAGACCAGAAGCCTGCTCTTACAGTGTTCAACATGCTTTTTCTTTACCCTCAGACAACATTGTTTTTATTTATTTATTTATAATTAATTTATTCTTTTATTGAATCACCATGTGGAAAGTTACAAAGCTTTCAGGTTTAAGTCTCAGGTATACAATGCTCGAACACCCATCCCTTCACCAGTGCACATATTCCACCACCAAGACAACATTGTTTTTAAAGGAGACTCAGTGATTAAGTAGCTTGGGCTTAACAGTAGTGATCTGTTTTTCTTACTGTTGTGTAATTTTTTATATTCAGACGCTGAATTTTTTTTTTTGCTTGTTTTTTATTTTATTTTATTTTATTGAATCACCATGAGATAGTTACAAGCTTTCATGTTTGGGTTACAATTACACAATGATCAAACACCCATCCCTCCACCAGTACACATTCCCCACCACCAGTATCCCCGGTATACCCCCTCTTTCCTACCCTCCCCCTGCCTCCATGTCAGACAACATTCCCTGTACTCTCTCTTTACTTTTGGGCATTATGGTTTGCAGTACAGATACTGAGAGGTCATCATGTTTGATTCATTATCTACTTTCGGCACACATCTCCCATCCCAACCATCATTTTCTTAGTGATCCCTTCTCTATTCCAGCTGCCTTCTCCCCTCCTCAGATGCTGGATTTTCAGCTAATACAAATTGTGTGTTTTATGATTATTTTCAACATGACTTATGACAAACTTTTTTCTTTATTAGGAAGGTAAAAGTGTATAGCACAACTTCCTACAAAGTAGTCCACAGTTTCGATTATGCAGCTTCGATTTTGAGTCTGGCCCTTGCAGTAAGTAATTTTAGCTCTGTTTTACAGAGTGCTTCTTTCGCTCTGAATTAAATGAAATTCAAATGAATGTTTGGCTTAGTCTCTGTATGTGAACAAGTCATTTTCTTTTTGCCTTCTTCATAATTTTCTTTGGTAATTGAGTTTGAGTGAAACACTGATATGATTATTAAAATGTCTGACTGTCCAAATAACTTAATATTGAATTTGAGTTAGGTCCCATTCTCTGTGAAGCTGCAATTAAGGGAGTGTTGCAGGCACTTTTGATCTCTTTTTCTAAAACAATCTTTTATTATTGAGGAGAGGAGGATTTGAACACTATATTGAAATTGGAATTGGGAGGGAAAAAGCATTACACAGTATTAAATTGGCAAAGTTGTAGAAAGTCTTGCTGCCATGTATTCCTTTTTGTATTAGAGGATGTAGTAAAAAAAAGTTACTTTACAAGTTTCTCAAGATGTCATCAACTGTATATTGTTGTGTGCCCTTAGCCTGTGATATTTTCTATCAGGTGTAATAAATCTGTCACCAGATAACATCCTAGAGGAAAAATGTTGCTTTTGCTGCATTGGCCATTGTCAGGGACACCCTGAAAGTACAAATAAGTTGTAAGCAGGTTATAAATGTTATTTTGAGGGGAAATTACAAATTATGATTTAGGAGTAAACTTGTTTCTCTTTCTGCTGCAGCACGAAGATGAGACAATAGTTGTAGGAATGACCAATGGAATCCTGAGTGTTAAACACCGGAAATCTGAAACAAAGGATTCGATTCCCAGGAGAAGGAGGCCTGCATATCGAACCTTTATTAAAGGGAAAAATTACATGAAGCAAAGGGTATTTTTCATATATTTTTATTAAGTGACATTTGTTAGGCTAGCCAATTCCTCCATCTGTTTGTATTACTGGAAAATGTAGTTCATGTGTTATTTAACTTTTTATTTTGCTTTTCTTTACCACCAGATTTATATCTTGATTGCTACTTTTAAAACATTATTAATGAGTAATGGGAAATAAAAACTAGTTAATACTTTGAACTATAGCAATGACATAATGCTTTGCTATGTTCAAAATAATGTTTTTTACACACACACACACACACACACACACTGATTTTGTCTTTTAAATCAATGTTTTGCAGCCTTTTCCCATTTGTGGTCCACTCTTGACCTTGTTTCCTTCCTGTGGCCTTCCTGTCCTGTAGATTGGCCCCTAGTCTTGCTATACCTTCTTGGATAAATCTCCTGGGGTCCAAAGGGAGCACAGTGTTTGACATGTAGGAAGACTGAGATATAAAGAGGTTGTGATTGATGTCGGATTTCATTACTGGTCAGCAGAATGGGCCTGGATTCCAATATCGCTGGCTGTTTACTTTTAGACAAATCCCATTGCTTACCACGTAAAGAATTGAAATGAGCAATATTTGCCTAGAATTCAAGTATTGTGTATTCACTGTAAGTTAAAATCACAGGAGAGAAGAAAGACACTACTTCATTTTTATTTGACTTACATAGTGTACATGTAGCATCATTTACAATATATCTGGGCTAACTTGTATTAAAAAAATCATCACTTGAAAAGGTTGGTTTTGGATGAAACTATGTTGATACTGATTTTTTTGTATAAATTTATTTTTCAATATAGGATGACATTTTCATAAACAGGCCATCCAAGAAACACCTAGAATTGTATGACAGGGATCTGAAAAATTTTCGGATATCTAAGGCGCTTGACCGAGTACTTGAGGTGAGTGAGGAGCATTATGTATATATACATATATCTTACCTATGTTTATCTCAGAATGGCTTTAGGTTTATTAAAATGAAGGGGAAGGTGCAGGGATCTTCCATGTTGCCCTGTACCACACACATTTATATATAACACAAAACCAGGCACATGGTTACAATGGATAACATAAAAGGAACATTTTTATTTTTAACTTAATTTTATAATTTTCGGTGTTTGGCCCACGTCTACAGTGCTTAGGGTTACTTTTGGCTTTGCATTTGGGAATCACTCCCGGTAGTGCTTGGAGTTTGTAATGGGATGCTGGGGATTGAACCTGGGTCACTGGCGTGCAAGACAAACACCCTACCCATTGCACTATCTCTCTGGCCCCAAGGAACATACTTTTAAAAGAATCATCTTATTTCTTGCCTTATGCATTATTTTGACTCAAGGCAGTGAAGATGATAACCTATATAAAGTTGGTTATTGTTAATGAGTTCCAGGACACTTGCTTTATTTCTTGTGCTTTATTATTTAGAAGATTAAAATTTTTTTTTCCACTGAAGTACTGTGTTTTACATACTGCTAATGATAGTTTTTCTTGTTCTTCTTTTTCTACTTGTGTTGACTGTGAAATTTTTTCCAGCCCAGCTGTACCATAAAGACCCCTGAGATTACAGTTTCCATCATCAAGGAGCTGAATCGAAGAGGAGTCCTTGCAAATGCCCTTGCAGGTCGGGACGAGAAGGAAATCAGTCGTGTTCTTAATTTTTTGATACGGTATGTTTTATGTATCACTGAGATACTTGGAGTTTTGCATCTGAAATTCTTTATCTCTTAATAGGAGGTATTTAATTTTAGTTTAATCTTTATGGAGAACCAACAGAATAATCGAATAAATCTATTTTAAAGATTTTAAGGGGTGGGGAGTGGCTGAAGGGAAACTAGGGACATTGATGGTGGGAAAAGTACACTGGTGAAAGGATGAGTGTTGGAACATTCTATGACTGAAACCCAATCATAACAGTGTGTCTCCCAGTGATTCAGTAATAAATAAATAAATTTATTTATTTAGATCCCTGCACCTTCCCCTTCATTTTAATAAACCTAAAGCCATTCTGAGATAAACATAAATATTTATCCCCAGAAATAATTAATTACCAATTTTCAGTAAACAATTTTTGCTTTGTAGGAATCTCTCTCAACCAAGATTTGCCCCTGTCTTGATCAATGCTGCTGAAATCATTATTGGTGAGTAGTTTATTTACTTACATATTTATTTATTTTTGGCTTTTGGTCCACACCCCACAATATTCTGAACTTACTCCTGGCTTTAGGCTCAAGGATCACTCCTGATGGAGTTCCAAGGACCATATGTGATGTTGGCGGTGGAACTTGGATTGGTTGTGTGCAGGCCAAGCACCCTACCAGCTGTACTATGGCTCCAGCCCCTAAACTGATGGATTTTTGTTTTCTAAAAATTTTTAATATTTTTACTGATGCATTTTTAAATGAAATAAAATGTTTACAGCAGTTTATATTGTTGAAAGTGGTTATTATAATTATTTTTTTTTAAACATCAACAGTGCCTGTGATTTTTTAAATGGGAAATGAAGGTCAGAACATGCGTAGTACTTTCTGTAATCATTTTTTTTTTTTTTGGTAATACACTTATTCAGATAGACTATTAGACTTTCTGTAAGTGACAAATTAATTATAAAATATACTTTTTTACTCACACGACCAACCCAGGTTTGATTCCTCTGTCCCTCTCGGTGCCCAGCAAGCTACTGAGAATATCCTGCCTGCACGGCAGAGCCTGGCAAGCTACCCGTGGCATATTTGATATGCCAAATACAGTAACAAGTCTCACAATGGAGACGTTACTGGTGTCTGCTCAAGCAAATCAATGAACAATGGGACGACAGTGCTACAGTGCTACTTCTTACTGTGTACATATAATATTTTTATATGTTTTTCTAAATGTTACTATCTACTGGTTGTGTAGGAAAAAATGTTTGTTAATGTGCTTCTGCTTTCTCTTTCTAGATATATATCTGCCTGTGATTGGTCAGTCACCTGTAGTTGATAAAAAGTTTCTATTACTTCAAGGACTTGTAGAAAAAGAGATTGATTACCAAAGAGAGCTGCTGGAAACCTTGGGGATGATGGATATGCTTTTTGCTACCATGACAAGGAAAGAGAATGTTTCTGAGTTGCAGCAAGCAACCGATGGCTTTCTGGACAACAGGAAGATAGAGGCATAGTGTCTGCTGGATTCGCCACATGAGAACTCGAGTTCTAGCTTTCAAAAGATTTGACTGTGAATGATTCGGAGGAGAATCTTTTTGATACAGTATAAGTGCTATTCATGGAAGCAATTTTATGGAAGAGACAGAAATAGTTATGTCTGGAAAATAAGTACGTGTTTTAAGACATGCTTAACACATGGTTTCCATGTGATATTTTGAATTATTTTATCCCATCTTCTGCCAGAAGATCTGAACTGTCACATTTATGGTATAAGTCTCCCCTGGACAAGCCAACATTAATCTCGATGCAACAAAGCTCTGTGTCATAACTAGGGTTGGCATTCAGAGCTCTCAAGAGGGTTTCCACTGGGAGTTGGGCCCAAGGACCAGAGCTTATGGAAGAATACCACAAGTGGACAAATGGCGACAGCAAATAAACTCTTTGTCTACTCTGCTTTGTGCACTTTGGGTTTCCAGGCCCCAGTAGCTCATGCCTCCCCTCCCCAGGTCCCCTGCTGGGCCTCTTTTGGCCACAGGACGGTCAGCTTCAGTTGTGGCGATTCAGCGGCAGGCTCGGAACAATTGACTGGACTGGGACACTAGTCAGAGTGGGATGAGCCAAATTTGATACCCAAAACTTGTGCTTTCCACCCCAGAGTTTCTTTTTCATTTCTGTAATTTTGGATATCCTAGTCAGAACATGGTCTGTAGTTAAGACTACTGGATTGTGGGGTTATGTGTTTTCCTTTCCTTTAATAAGCAGTCAGCCTTGGTCCCTTTCTTCACTTCCGTTTTTTTCTGAGCCATACCCTGCTGTGCGTAGGGACTGACTCCTGGCTCTGCACAGGAATCACTCCTGGCCGGCTCGGGGGAGCATATATCTATCTGGAGATGGAGCCCACGTTGGCTCTGTGAAGGCAAGAGTCTAACCTGCTCTATTATCGCTGCAGCCCCAAAAAGCAGGTTTTCTTTCTACCTGCTTTTCAGATCAGTGTCAGAGTGACATTTCTCTTGTAGCAAATAGACGTTTAGCCTTCTAGATGTATCTCACAGTTACCTGTATCTCTGAAATGGTTTTCTTTGCTCTGTACTCAGATATCCCAACCCACCCCCATTCCTTCTTGTGTTTCAGAACCCCAAGCCAGACTTGATGGTTGGTGTGTTTTTTAAGGAAAAAAAGAAACACAACCTCTTATTATCCTCTTGATTTTCTGAAATGTATGAATTTCTGATGGATAGTCACAAGCTAGAGACTCTTAGCACGTTGATTTTATATTCCTACCTCTCCATTCTTGCCTATTCCTTTCCCATCTCAAGTAGTTAATGAACTGTAAGAACTAAGCTCTTAGTTAAAGGAAGATTTTGTAGTTGGACTCTTAAAAAGTTCGAGTCCGTGAATTTGAATATTTTTTTAAAGCGAAAAAAGTAGGATGCTTCTGTGTTCTCTGGGGCAGAGGCTCAGAAATAGGGCCAAGGTTCCCTTTTATGAATTGATTTAAATAATTTGCAGCACAGTGGCTTGTAAGAAACCAGAAATCTGCTTCCCTGAGAAATTAGTGAAGTTTAGAACTGTTCATATTGAAAAGGGTTAATTTATTTAAATAACTTTTGTATTTAAAAGTTTATAAATTTTTAACTTCTTGAGTATGCTGGTAATTTGTATGCTAGTAAAAAAAATTATATGTTGAAATCCTATTGGTGTTACTGTCTCTCAAGTGTCACATATGACCAAGGTACCATCTGATTCTCAGCTCTGAAAGGTGGGGGTGGTTCACCCTTGAGCCCCCCGCCCACCTTCATATCATCCACACTCCTGAACTGCCTCCCTGTTAGGGCCAAAGTGACTCCTTTTTCCATTGAAGTTCGCTGACTGCTCTTCTTAGAGGAAATGTGTTACGTTATAAAGTTTCATGAACACTGGGAAGCAATCCTAAGCATAAAAGTCTTTGAAGTTCAGTGGTGGTTTTCATCATTTTAATTTATTGGGACCACTATTTACTATTAAAGTATTTAATTAGCATTGGCACATCATATAGCCTAAGTCTTCTAACCTATAACTCGTACTATTTTTAGATGTGGGGGTTTTCAGCTTAAAGATTTTTGAATATTACTAGGCCTGCAACAATATTGGAACATTTCAGATATAACCTGGAAAGTTGCTGTACAATTAATATATTGTGTTTATAAGAATGAAGCAATTGGGAAGGTTCTGCCAGTTGGGGCAAGCATTTGAAGTTCTGTTTGAAAGGAAATTAAGTTTGAAGAGTACTTGCTGTTGAGTTGTTTAAAGGAATTGGGTTGTCAGTGGACTGCTTCAAGAAATTCAATCTGTTCAGAACTTACATGAGCTCTTTTTTTTTTTAATGAGCTCTTTTTAATAGATTTTCATTAAAGATATTCTTAAAAGTGATTTTTAAAAATGTACCAGTTTTCTAAATGGACTATTTATAAATTAAACCGTACAGACTTAAGGCAAGCTTGAAAATGCCCTAATAGGTAACTGAGTTGGCTTCTGAAAGACCACAGTACCCTTTTCAGACTAAAAACCCCTGAAGACCATTTCTTCAGCCATAGTTAACTGGAGCTGAGTGGTAGGCCTGACTGAAGCAGGGAGTTTGTGGTTAAGATTTGTGGATATTTTTTTGGTTTTGTTTTTGGGCCATTGCAGGCGGGGGGGGGGGGGTGGGTGGGAGGGAAGAGCGGAAGGGGTGGGAGTGGGTGTTCAGCGCTCACTCCTGGCTCTGCACTTAGTGATAACTCCTAGTGGGACTGGGTTGGGGGTTGGGGGAAACCATATCAGGTGCCGGAAGCTAAATCTGGGTTGACCTCATGCAAGTTAAGAGCTCTGCCTGTGTACTATTGCTCTGGCCTGGAATTAAGATTTGTAATCAGATTCCTTTTAGGGGGAGGGGAGGGTGGGCGTGGGCACACCTGGTGACTGCACTCAGGAATCACTCCAGGCAGTGCTCCTGGAACCATACGAAATGCCAGGGATAGAACCTGCAAGACAAGCATCCTATCTGCTGTCCGCTGTATTCTCCATCCCGAAGCTTTGTAATCAGATTTTTTTTTTTTTTTGGCTTTTTGTGTCACACCTGGTGATGGCTCAGGGGTTACTCCTGGCTCTGCACTCAGGAATCACTCCTGGGATGCTGGGGATCGAACTCGGGTCAGCCGCACGCAAGGCAAATGTCTTACCCGCTGTGCTATCACCCTGGCCCCTGTAATCAGATTTTTGATTGAGAAAAGTGTGGGAGGCTGGGAATGCCTTTTGGGATGCAGCAGTGAGAGCTGGTCTGTGGAGAGAGAGCATGAACCTAAATGTAGGGAAAGCAGATGAAGAGATGAGAAGTCATGGTAGGTCCTGATGGTTTCCCTCCCGCAGGCGCTTCCTCTTCTGTGCGGCCTTTGGAATCCTTTGCCTCGCAGGGCGAGAGTGGGACAGATCATGATGAAATGCCCACGCTTTCCCTAAGAGAAGCCATGTTTGGAGGAGGTGAGGTGAGGGCTGTAGAAAGATGATTCCCAGTATCTTCCAGGCACAGTAGGGCACAAGTCCTAGCACATAAAGGTATTCTTGCCAAAACCCCAGCTTGCATTTATACAGATTTTATTTTTGAGCCACCCCTGGCTATGCTCAGTGGCACTCCTGGCTCTGTACTCAGGAGCAACCTTGGTGGCCCTATGTGTTTCTGGGGATTGAACCTGGGTTGGTCACATACAAGGCAAGTATCTTACCTCCCTTCTATCTCTTGCCCAAGACAATTTTTTTTTTTTAAAGTTAGTAACAGCATAGCTGTAGTTCTGAGTACATTGCAGCTGCCTCATAAAATGCAGCAAGCTTTCATAGTTCCAAGGAGTATATGATGAAAGGAAAATCCACTCTTCCCAATTTTCAGTCTAATTTCTTCCAAAATAATAACTATTGCTAGTTTCTAATGTTCAGGAATAGTGAAGGTTCAGTGTAGGAAACATCATTTTAGGAAACTAAAGCAGACTCGGATTTAGTAAGAGCCCATTAGGTCTTCACAAAGCGTTGAAGAGCTGAATGAGAACGGGAACCTACACATGCAGGCAGTGAGTTCAAGAGCTTCTTCTGCAGAGAAGCTGAGTTCCAGGGAGTGAAAAGCCTCTAGAGCTGCCTCCGTGATGCCAGGGAACTGGCTTGGAAGGCCCTGGAGGTTACGTCTCCACAGTCACTCCCTAGCTCCTCCCAGGTGTGCTGACCAGGGAGAGGTGAGGCGCTGACTTCCCTTCATGCCTGGCTTCCAAACTGGTGAGGCCTCATGTAGCAGCCAGAGCGGTTGTACTGTGAGCATCTCTGCCTGTGGGAGAGAGCCCTGGGGTCACTCCCAAGCACCCTCTAGCCCTCTGAGCACCACCAAGCATGACCCATAAATAAAACAAAAGTACTTTTTAGATGAATCACCCTGCAGTTCCTATAGCATCCTAGGAGGTTGGAGCGGTGTATCTTTCCCAACTAGTCTCCACCTCTTTGTTGGTGGTTTTGAACCAACACCAGCTATGCTTAGGACTGACTCCTGGCTCTGTGCTCAAGGATCACTCCTGACACTGCTTGAGGAACCATACATGGTCTTAGGAATTGAACTGGTGTCAGCCATGTGCAAGGTAAGCATCCTAACTCCCGCACTATCTCTCCAGCCCCTTTAATTGCTCCATATCTTTAAATACTCTCTGCATGCCTTCACTTCCAAATAAATGGAGCATACTTATACTCACTGTTCTGTATTTGTTTCCCACTTTCAGATGTGTCCATATCTGTACAGAGAGCTCTGCTCCATCCATGTTTACTCCACTAACCCATCTATCTATCTATCTATCTATCTATCTATCTATCTATCTATCTATCTATCTATCTCTATTGCACTCCTCTGAACACATATGTTTGTGTCATTTGTAAGTTAATGCTAACAAAGATAATAGACTGGAGGAGCAATTCTGGGAAGGATTATGATTATCTAGTTTGTAGCAAATATAATCATCTAGTTTGTTTTTTTAAACATTTTTAATTTTTATTTAAATTTTTTTTAATTGAATCACCATGTGAAAAGTTACAAAGCTTTCAGGTTTAAGTCTCAGTCATACAAAGATCAAACACCCATCCCTTCACCAGTGCACATGTTCCACCACCAAGAATCCTAGTACACCTTCCATCCCATCCCCACCCACCAGTGTGGCTGATGATTTTCACTTTACTCTCTCTTTGATTACATTCAATATTTCAACAGAAAACTCACTATTATTATTTGGAAATTCTCCCCAACAATTATACCTGCTGAAGAGGCAGCACTTGATAATTTGTTTTCCATTGCTGAGACTGAAGAGCATGTGAGCTCTTGCGGCCTGCACTTTTGGATTTCTGATATTTCAGTAATTAAGTCCAGAGAAATTTCTGCCAGAAGCCGCATCACTGCAAGCTTGTACTCTGTCTAGTGGGCCTTATAAGATGGTGGTCGCAAAAGGAAAGGCTGAGAGAAAAAAACTTTTCCCCTCCCCGGGGGGCATGGGGCCATGACTTAGTTCACAGTTTAGAGGCATTTCTGCAAGGAGCCGCTGGGTGCCAAAAGTAGTTAGTGGGCCTCCAGGATCATGGGTGTTCAAGAAGAGAGGAGCCGTTCATGTGTGGCCGCTAGGGTAATAATCTAGTTTTAAGCCTTTACCTTCTTTCTTTCGCTTTCTAGGTGAAACTCAGAGTCTTTTCTTTGTTTACCTTTCAGAACTGTCTGTTTAAATGCTAGAAACTATTTAAGTGCATCAAATTTTGCTGTCTTTTGAGAAACTGAATTTGACTACAGAGCAAAAATATCTAAAATTACTATTTCCAGGTTGGCAAGCAAACAGCTTCTGGATGTTTTGACACCTTGGCTTTGCTAGAAAAAACTAAAGTTTGACACAACTGTATTGCTAAGGTCTTTCTGAATGAGGTGCAACAGAATAAAATAAGAACATAACAAAAGCACATTTTAAAAAATTTATTTATTTTTAATTAGTGAATCACCGTGAGGGTACAGTTACAGATCTATACACTTTTGTGCTTATGCTTCCCTCATACAAAGTTCGGGAACCCATCCCTTCACCAGTGCCCATTCTCCACCACCAGTAAACCCAGCATCCCTCCCACCCTCCCCAATCCCATCTCCCCCCACCCCACCCTGCCACTGTGGCAGGGCTTTCCCTTCTGTTCTCTCTCTCTAATTAGCTATTGTGGTTTGCAATAAAGGTGTTGAGTGGCCACTGTGCTCAGTCTCTAGCCCTCATTCAGCCCGCAACTCCCTCCCCCCACATGGCCTTCAACTACATTATAGTTGGTGATCCCTTCTCTGAGTTGCCCTTTCCCCAGAATGTGAGGCCAGCCTCCAAGCCATGGAGTCAACCTCCTGGTACTTATTTCTACAATTCTTGGGTGTTAGTCTCCCACTCTGTTATTCTATATGCCATAGATGAGTGCAATCTTTCTATGTCTGTCTCTCTCTTTCTGACTCATTTCACTCAGCATGAAACTTTTCATGCCGATCCACTTAAATACAAAATTCATGACCTCCTTTTTTCTAACAGCTGCATAGTATTCCATTGTATAGATGTACCAAAGTTTCCTCAACCAGTCATCCGTTCTAGGGCATTCGGGTTTTTTCCAGATTCTGGCTATTGTAAACAGTGCTGCGATGAACATACATGAAAAGCACATATTTTTAACCATGATAGTAGCATCTTATAGTCTAGAAACATGGAGTATATTCTTTTCTTTATCTATCCGTCTATAATAGAGTTATATAAAATATGTGTTTTGTAGTGTCAGGGATCATATCTAGGGCCTCCTACATGCAAGGCACATGCTCTATCACTGAGTAAAATCTCTGTTGTCTCATCTTTATATTCTTTTCTGGAAGGGTGGTGGGTGGGTACCCCTGGCTTTGCTCAAAGATCACGCTTGGCGTGCTTGGGGGTGCTGGGATTCAAACCAGGGTTGTAACCATAGCAATATGATAGGTGAACTCTTCAACCTTTGTGCTGTCTCTCTGGCATGTTATCTTTATATTTTTGACTTTAGCTCCAGCACATAGATTGTGCTTAGTAAATGTGTGCTGAATGAATGACTATGTGATCCAACTTGAAAACTTACATGAAAACAATTTGGTTAGTCTACACAAGAAGAAATTGTCATGTAATTTTTCCAGAGAGGTACACCTAAACAATTTTCTGGAAGCTACCATTAGTACCCATTGTGAGTTTTTTTTTTTTTCTTTTTGGATCACACCCAGCGATGCGCAGGGGTTACTCCTGACTTTGCACTCAGGAATTACTCCTAGCGGTGTTCAGGGGACCATATGGGATGCTAGGAATCGAACCCAGGTTGGCCGAATGCTAGGCAAATGCCTTACCTGCTGTGCTATCACACCAGCCCCCAACTGTGAGTTTTTTTTTTATTAGTTTATTTTTAATTAGAAAGTCATCGTGAGGGTACAGTTACAGATCCATACATCTTTGTGCTCATGTTTCCCCCATACAAAGTTCGATAACCTATCCCTTCACCAGTGCCCATTCTCCACCACCCGTAAACCCAACATCCCTCCCCCCTTCCCCAGTCCTGTCTCCCCTCACCCCACCCTGCCACTATGGCAGGGAATTCCCTTTTGTTCTCTCTCTCTGATTAGGTGTTGTGGTTTGCAATAAAGGTGTTGAGTGGCCATTGTGTTCAGTCTCTAGTCTGTATTCGGCCCGCATCACCCTTCCCCCACATGACCTCCGACCACATTTTACTTGGTGGTCCCTTCCCTGAGTTACCCAGAATGAGAGACCAGCCTCCAAGCCATGGAGACAATCTCCTGGTACTTATTTCTACTATTCTTGGGCGTTAGTCTTATAGTCTATTATTCTATATTCCACAGATGAGTGCAATCTTTCTATGTCTCTCTCTTTCTGACTCATTTCACTTAGCATGATACTTTCCATGTTGATCCACTTATATGCAAACGTCATGACCTCATTTTTTCTAACAGCTGCATAGTATTCCATTGTATAGATGTACCAGAGTTTCTTCAACCAGTCATCTGTTCTAGGGCACTCGGGTTTTTTCCAGATTCTGGCTATTGTAAACAGTGCTGCGGTGAACATATAAGTGCATATGTCACTTCGACTATACTTTTTGGCTTTTCTGGGATATATTCCCAGCAGTGGTATTGCTGGGTCAAATGGGAGCTCAACCTCTAGTTTTTTGAGAATCGTCCATACTGTTTTCCAAAAGGGCTGAACTAGCCGGCATTCCCACCAGCAGTGTAGAAGGGTCCCTTTCTCCCCACATCCTCTCCAACAGTGGTTGCTTTTGTTATCAGGTGAAATGGTAACCTTAAGGACTGGGTGAGTGGTCCAATTTAGTGTAACTCACTATTTGTCCAGGAGATGGCAGTATTAAATTGAGATTTTTAGCATTCACCCGTAAATTATGACCTCAAAATGAAATCAAGACAGGAAAGAAAAGTTATGAATTCTTGGCCTTTCATTTCTTGGGAATCACTCTCATTATTATCTTGCTTCTAATATATTATCTTATTTCTACTGCTGCATTCAGGAAAGGCTTATATTTTTTTCACAGAAGTGTTTAGTGAAACTTGTTGCACTATCAATTAATTAAGTTAGAGATAAGCGTACATACTTATTTTATGAGACAATAAAGACAAGATTGATAAAAATTAAGATTTATAGAAAAAGATGTAAAAATAATTTTCTCAAAAATGTATATACTTTTGGATTAAGATTAATGAAATACTTTAAAAATAATGTAATACACTATAATGTCCTGTTATTCATCTTGCTCTTGGTCATAGGGGGAAGTCATCTTTCATCATTAAAAATATTACTTTCCTTTTTCCATAGAAAACTAACTCTCTTGTCATAGAGCCTCAGTTTCTTCAGCTCTTCAGATGGACAACATCAGGGAGTGGCTCAAAAGGCTAAAGCACATGCTTTATATTTGGGATGCCTGGACTTGATCCCCAGCATTGCAAGGTCCCCTGTGCACCTCCAGCAGCAGCTCCTGACAGCGAGTAGCCCCGAGAACTACTAGGCGTAGTCCTTTTAAAAAAAGGGACAATATCATTGTGTGTGGGCTGGAGCGATAGCACAGCTGGTAGGGCGTTTGTCTTACACGTGGCTGACCTGGGTTCGATTCTTCCATCCCTCTGGGAGAGCCCGGCAAGCTACTGAGAGTATTTTGCCTGCATGGTAGAGCCTGGTAAGTTCCCGTTGGCGTATTCCATATGCCCAAAACAGTAACAACAAGTCTCACAATGGAGACGTTATTGGTGCCCACTCGAGCAATAGATGAACAATGGGACGACAGTGCTACAGTGCAGTGCTGATATATTTCACTTGATCATCGTATATAGTTTTTTTTGTATATGTGACTGAATTTGATTTGATAGTATTTAGTTGATTTTGGTATCTAAATTCTTAAAAGACACTTCTTTTACAATTTTTTAAATAAAGTTGTTCATGATGATTTGTTACATTCAATATTCCAACACCAATCCCACCACCATTGCACCTTCCCACCACCATTATTTCCAAGTTTTCCAACCACCCCTCAAGTCTGCCCGTACAACAGACCCTGAATAATTTATTTTACATTGTTTGTTATAAATAATTTGCTAAAAGTGATCAAAAATATTTCCTTAGAAGAAAGTGTGTGAAGATTGTTGTAGCTCAGCATGGAGCTTGTGTAAGAGATTACTAACATGTTGTTACACGTTGATTTTTTATGTGTTTTTATTTTGTTAATTGAGATTGGTTTCCTTCTACTTTACATTGACTCCAATATGGTGTGCTGCCCTGGTTTATCAATGATGTAAAATTTGAATCCCATCCAGGAATTCAAAAATTTTGAATGAGGTGATACAGCTGGAGTTAAATTTTTAACTGGATGGTGACTTTGGGTGTCCCAGACAACAGAGCGTAGTGTGGGTCTGGAAGCATCTCTGCAACTTGTTGATTTCTTTCGAGATTTATTTATGAGTCTCTAGATCATGGCGGGTTAATGAGCTTATTTGTTGCCAGAGGCAGTTCCTGGGTATGACTGCTGAAGTTTCTAGAAGAACAGAGAGATGGGGGGTGGTACCCATCCCTGACTTTATGAGAGCCTGGAGATTTCAGTCACAAAACCCACAAACCTGCATTTTTCAAAGGATTAATTTCTGTATGAGGCTCATCGGAGCAGTGGAGTCCAGCTGTAAGCATGGCGATGATTGTGGAGTATGGAGAGTTTCAGCTGCTGGGGCTCTGGGCTGGTGCTGGGCTCACTTGTCCCCCTCCAGGGTGATGACTCAGCTTCACATGGGTTCCAGAAGCATCTCTGCTGGTATGTTTTCATTGATTCTATTTTCCTGTTTGTTTGTTTTTTTGTCTTTGTTGACTTTGTATCAGGATAATACTGGTCTCATTGAATGAATATTACCTTTGCGAACCATGTTTTTGGTGATTTCCTTCAATTTTATGTAGGTTCACTGTATCTTGAAGGAATTTCTTAAATTTTATGGTATGAGGTTATTTTTAGCAGGGATATTAGTTTGCTTTTAGTTTTGTTTCTCAATGGTCATTACAATCATTTTCTAGATTTCTGCAATTCTGAAGTTTCCTACTATCTGAGATTCAAGAAAAAATACATATATATTCTTCCATCAAGAAGTGAAACACTCAAAAGCAGGATCTAGTTCTACAATGACTTCTTTAAAGGTTTTGGTATACTATCAGAGATTCTCTGCCTTTTTTTCTTTAAATTTTTAAAATTTAAATTTTTTTAAAAGTTATTTATTTTATTAAATCACCATGTGGAAAGTTACAAAGTTCTCAGGCTTATGTCTCAGTTATACAATACTCAAACACCCGTCTCTTCACCAGTGCCCATATTCCACCACCAAAAACCCCAGTATACCTCCCACCCCTGCTCCCCACCCCCGCCTGCCTAACTGATAAATTTCACTTCATTTTCTCTTTACCTTGATTACATTCCATATTTCAACACAAAACTCATTATTGTTGTTGGAGTTTTCCCCCAAAAAAAGACAGCCCTACTGCCAAGGAAGCATTTGATAATTAGTTTTCCATTGCTGAGAATGAAGAGATATGAAGTCCTGCTGTTCCAAGTACATAACTCTTCTTTTTTTCTTCTTCCCGAGCCACCAAGTTTGTGCCTGCTTAATAGTTCTCATAATATGGCGGACACCACACCATCTGAAAAGGGAAAAAAAATTAAGAAAGAAGAATATTTCCCCTCCTCGGCTGGTGTGGGGCTATGGCTTAGTTCACAGTCTAGAGACATGGCTGCAAGCAGTTTCTGGGACCAAAAGTAGTCTAGTTGGCCTCTGGATCCTAGTCGATCAGCAGCAAAGCGGCCGCACAAAAGTGTGGCCACTGGGGTCGAATTTCGGTGGAGCTCAAGCTGGTATCGGCCCCTGCCCGAGACTGCCCAAGCGTCCCGCTGTTCCAAGTACATAATTTTTTTTTTCTTTTTTATTTCTCCTCCTTTTCGAGCCACCAAGTTCATACCTGCTTAATAGACCTCATAATATGGCGGACACCATGCCGCTTCTCCCCGAAAAGGGAAAAAAACCGAGAAAGAAGGATATTTCCTCTTCTCGGCTGGCGTGGGGCTATGGCTTAGTTCACAGTCTCCAGACATGGCTGCTAATTTGATTACCTTCAATATTTCAACAAATAACTCACTGTTATTGTTTGGAGCTTCCCCCCAAAGTCAGACCTGCTAAAAAGGAACCATTTCACTTTGCTGACAATTAAGAGATATTAGGTTTTGGATTTCTGTATAAAGTCCAGGGAAAATTTTGCCAGAAATTGCATCACTGCAAGCTTCTACTTCCCTTTTGTGGTGCTCATAAGATGGAGAAGCCTGGAGAGAGAAACCCTTCCCCCCTGGCGCCGCATGGGGCAGTGTCTCAGTTCACAGTCTAGAGGCATTTCTGTGAGCTGCTGGTGTCCAAAGTAGTTTAGTTGGCCTCTGGCATCATGCTCATGCAGCAGCAGGAAGGCCACACATGTGTGGCTGCTGCACTTAAATCTTGGTGGAGGGTGGGGCCGGTACTCCCCGCCCCCCGGAATCTTCCTCACGTCTCGCAGCAGCCGGCTGGTACCTCCATTTTGTGCTCAAAAAGCGATGATCACCATGCTATGCCTGGAAAGGAAGGGTTGAGAGAGAGAAACCTTTCCCCCATGGCGCTGCATGGGGCAGTGGCTCAGTTCACAGTCTAGAGGCATTTATGCGAGCTGCTGGTGTCCAAAGTAGTTTAGTTGGCCTCCAGGATCATGCCCATGCAGCAGCAGAAAGGCCTCTGCCTTTGATTTTATTTCAAGATGAATTTTTTTGGAGGGGAGGGGGCTTCCAAATCAGAGTTCAGGGGACAGTGTGATGCTGGGGATTAAATTCAGTGCCTCTGAATGCAGGCATTCACTTTGAACTGTCTCCTGGACTCTCAAGATCTGATGGAAAGTGTAGTCTATCTGAATAGATTAACTAATTCTCCACAGACATATTAATTTGTAAAACCTATAACTTTGTTCCCTCTCTCCTTCAAACCACTACGTTCATATCAAAACAGAGTTAGGTATTTAAATTTGTTATAATTTTCAAAAACACCTTTAAATGGGAAAATGTGTTGTAGGCTAAGAACAGAGTATGTGAAAAGACACTTTTTAGGGCTCATTGCACTTAAAAAGTTCATAGTGCAATCCACCCTATGAAGACAAAGGAAATGGCTCTTATCTCATTTTGCAACTGGAGAAATTGACATTGTTATCAGGGAATGTCCAAGTGGACTCAGATAATCAAGCTCCCGGGAAATTTCACTGCTGATATTTTCTTGTTTTGTTAAGAATCAATTCACCACAACCTAAGCCCTGACTGGCTACTAAAGTTAATTTCATGCTTGCTTCAGGGGTTCTCTTTTTCCCTCTAATAACGTTTGTGATGACTTTTAATTTATTAGAGATGGTTGCATGGAGCTCTTGCAGGGAATTCCACAGAACTATTTGCTTTCTAAATGAAACACTGCCTCTGCTGTCTTTGCTGTTGTTTCAGACAGGTTGTGTGAGACATTTTCTTAGAAACAGGGTATGGAGGTCCTTCGATAGTCAGGGACACACCAGTTTAATGTTCAACCAATGTAAATTATTATATCAATAGCACGAAATAACAACATAAATAAATTTTTTTCTGAATTTCTTTCTGAACAGCATAGTAGTTGAGAATCTGGATCCTCTGGATGCATTCTGGAAAAACAATGTGAGGAAATTATTTGAAATCTGAGTGGCTGGGGTGCGTGGAGCACACTTGACTTACTTGTACATATATAAGACCTGGGCTCGGTTGTTGGTACCACATACACACAAAAATGAATATGACTTGGGGCTGGAACGATAGTACAGAGGGTAGGGCGTTTGCTTTGCACGCGGGCGACCTGGGTTTGATTCCCAGCATCTCATATGTTCCCCCGAGCACCGCCAGGGGTAATTCCTGAGTGCAAAGCCAGGAGTAACCCCTGTGCATCACTGGGTGTGACCCAAAAAGGAAAAAAAATGGATATGACTCTATGAGGACACAGAGACCAGAGACTGTAGCTGCCATTTTTGTTTGTTTTGGGGTCAGGACTTACTCCTGACTCTGCACTCGGGATCACTCCTGGTGGACTCAGGGGATCATAAGAGATGGCGGGATCAAACCAGGGTCTGCCGTGTGCAAGGTGAGCTCCCTCCCTGCTGTAAGATCACTCTGCTCTGCATAGCTGCCTTTTGGAGGGCGTGGCACCCAAGAGTTTCTAAATAAAAGTTTCCTGCCAGAAACTGAATTCGGAGCAGGCAAATGCCAGGGAAAACTGGAAGCTTACAGGATGGAAGACTTCAGAATTGTGGACTTCAAAAGTATTTTATTTTTAAATTATTTTAGAGTTACAGAAAACTACCAAGAATAGTACCATTTAGTTTCCCCAATGTTAGCGATTTACATAACCACAGCACAAGTATCAAACCCAGGAAATGAACTTTGATGGTACACTAAACCCAGCTCAATTTGCTGGTGTCCCAGTTTCCTCTCCAATATCCCTTTTCTGTTCTAGGATCCAATCCAGGTTCCCACCTTGCACTTGCATTAAATGTGTTTTCGTAGTCTCCTCTATTCTGCATAGTCCTTCAGGGTTTTTTTTGTCTTTTTTTTCTTTTTGGGTCACAACTGGCGATGCTTAGGGGTTACTCCTGGTTCTGCACTCAGGAATTACTCCTGGAAGTGCTCAGGGGGCCATATGGGATGCTGGGAATTGAACCCGGGTTGGCCACATGCAAGGCAAACACCCTCCCCACTATACTATCACTCCAGCCCCTTTCATTGTCTTTCTTGACCTTGACACTCAGAGTAATGGTCAGTTACTTTGCAGTAACTTGCCTCACTTTGGGGTTTTCTGTTCTCCCTGCCTCATGATTAGATCTAGATGACCTGTTTGGGGCAAGAATGTTACAGAGTAGTAGAGATAAGGACCAGGAGGTCTGCCCCACAGCTTGGAATCTGACCTCACATGCTGGGGAAAAGGCAGCTCAGATAGAGAAGGGAACACCAAGTAGAGGATGTTGGGAGGACCCATTCGGGTTGGAAGATGCGAGCTGAAAGTAGACTATAGACCGAATATGATGGCCACTCAATACCTCTATTGCAAACTACAACACCCAAAAGGAGTGAGAACAAAAGGGAATGCCCTTCCACAGAGGCAGGGTGGGGTGGTGGAGGATGGAGTGGGGGTGGTGAGAAGGATACTGGGATTATTGGTGGAGGTGAATTGGCACTGGTGGAGGGATGGGTAAACAATCACTGTATGAGTGAAATGCAAACACAAAAGTGTATAAGTTTGTATCTGTACATCACAGTGATTCTCTAATAAAATTTTTTTAAAAAATTAAAAAAAAAGAATGTTGCAGAATTGCTAGCTAGCATTTCTAAAGAATCCTGTTAGAGCTGGACCATGTCTAGTTGCCTTGTTTTTGATACCATTTACTGTGACCGCTGAGTTGAGGTAAGTTAGCTAAGGCAAGTCATCTTTAAGTCATTGTTATATTGTTTTTCATTTTTTAAATGAAGGAAAATAGTTTTATTCAGAAAATTGTAAGAGAAAGGGAAAGTATACACCATGGGTTGTGATATCCGCAGCAGAGAATACCTATATTTCACTGAAAATCAATTCAGTTATGTGCCTGCCCCCCCTTTTGTTTTTGTGATGGCACATGCTCATACACATATTGGAAAGGTTTTAGACTCTAGCTATGGTGCTCACGGACCATTTGGTCGTAGTACTGTCTGGTCTTATATACTTGTGGTTCCCACACATTCTAGCTGTGATGCTCATTGGAGATCACACACTGTGTTGTATGGATCCAGGATCCCCAAAGGACAGTGCCGCAGGGATTGAGCTCCATACACATAGGGTAGTGCCAGGGGTCAAATTCATGGCCCCACCCTTGCAAAGCAGATGCTCTGTCACTGGGTTATCCTTGCTTTTATCTTCTAATTTGAGAAGTGTCATAGGTCAGATACCTTGAGATCATCATTCACTACTTTAGTGACTGGTGGATCTTGTGCAGGGCAGTTATTACTGAGATGTTCAAATAAAGGTTTATTTTTCCTTTTATTATGAATTCATTGGTAAGCAAGAGTTGCTTCAGCTTCCCACAAGGATGGACTTGTGATTCTTTGCTTTGATTTTTTTGGCTCTAATCTACTGTTCTCATGATTTTGTTGCTCAAGCTTCCTCCATTTTGGTCACTGGGAGTTCCTGTAGAAAGGCTGCCATGTCTTTTGCCACCCTTCCTTATTTTCAAGTAAAGAAGTTCAGAGCTATACCACTTCTGGGAGTATACCCCGGAGATGCAAAAAAGTATAGTAGAAATAACATCTGCACTCGTATGTTCATTGCAGCATGTTTATAATAGCCAGAATCTGGAAAAGACCCAAATGCCCGAGAACAGATGACTGGCTAAAGAAACTTTGATACATCTGCGCAATGGAATACTATGCAGCTGTTAGAAAAGATGAAGTCATGGAATTTGCACATAAGTGGATTAACATGGAGAGTACCATGCTAAGTGAAATGAGTCAGAAAGAGAAGGACAGACATAGGAAGATTGCACTCATTTGTGGAATATAAAGTAACAAAATGGGAGACTATCACCTAAGGATAGTAGAGACAAGGAACAGGAGGATTGTTCCACTGACTGTTAACCGGCCTCACATGCTGGGGGGAAAAGGCAGTTCAGATAGAGAAGGGACCGCCAAGTAAAGGATGCTTGGAGGATCCGCTGGGGATGGGGGATGTATTATGAGAGTAGACTATAGACCGAACATGATGACCACTTAATACCTGCAGATCACAACACCCTAAAGAAGAGAGAGAGAGAGAGAGAGAGAGAGAGAGAGAGAGAGTAAACAGGGAATTCACCTGTCACAGAGGCGAGGGGGGTGGAAGTTGGGGGAATGAGGGAGGGATACTGGGAACATTGGTGGTGGAGAATGGGCACTGGTGGAGGGATGGCTGAATGACTGAAACATAAGCATCAAAGTTTGTAAGTCTGTAACTGTGCTTCACGAATTATTCATTAAAAAATTATATATATGAAAAAGAAGTTCAGAGCTTTTTTTTTTTTGCTTTTTGGGTCGAACCTGGCAATTCACAGGGGTTACTCCTGGCTCATGCACTCAGGAATTATTGCTGGCGGTGCTTGGGGACCATATGGGATGCTGGGAACCGAACCCGGGTCGGCACATGCAAGGCAAATACCCTACCCACTGTACTATCACTTCTGCTCCTCAGAGCTTGTTTTGAATTTTTCCTATGCCAGTCCTAGAATCAGACAACTATCTAAGAAAATATTTTTTATTAGATAATAGTATTTGTAGCCAATATTGGAGCTATATTGTTTTCAGATCCTTTTAGTAGAGAGAGACAGAAAATACACAAATGTATGCTAACAAACCCGTGTCTTTATGTTTCCTTATGTATGCATGTATGTGTGTAGGTGTGACTATATATTACAGTATAGGGCTCATCCTGCTGTCTTAATTTCCATATATGTAACTTCTTTCCAACCCTGAGAAACAGAGCTCTCCTCTACGAATATTCACTTCTTGCTCCATCTTTTTTTGCTATATACATAAAAATGTTATAGAATTATTAGCTCATAGCCCTGTGAGAGGTCCTTACTAATAACTGTATGGTATTTATGTAGAGTTCTTGTTTTCAGCCTGAAAATATCAAGTCTTCCTGTTACCTCAGTGGGGGCTTTTCTTCCACATGTCTTATACTGTAATATACCATTTATTCTTAATGCAGTTAAATTTGATTTGTTATTACTTATAATTTGGGATCTTTCCACATCCTGGTTGATTCTAATTAGTGAGATAACTTTTCAGAATACACAAAATATCACATATGTTAGGAGTCAAAGCTCCATCTCACAACTTCCCACCCCTTCCTTCTACATGTCTCTGCAGCTAATCAACAACTTTAGTTTCTGCCTTTTCTTTCCTGTTTTGTTTGTAAAGATGAAAAAAATATATGTGTATTATCATATGTCCCCTTACATGAGATATATTAAACTGTAGATGTTCTCTTGAACTTTTCTTTTTTATCTAAGAGCATATCACAGAAATAACTGTATCAATTCATAGAGATCTGGTTTGTTCTTTTGACAGCTTCTTAGAACCTCAATAAACAGATGTGCTTCTCTGATTTATTCAACTCTTTCCCTGCATATGTACATTTAGATTGTTTGAAATATTTTGCAAGTATGAATAGAGCAATAATTAATGACCTTATTTTATATGAATTTTCCTTATTTTGGAGGTGAAACTTCAAGACAAATTTCTAGAAGTGACATTGCTGGATTCAAAGGTGTTATATCTGCATCAGCAAAAAGAAACTATCTATATGTATGCTACTTATATATCTTATTGGCAAATTTTCCTGCTGCAGGATTATACCAATTTTTATTTCTATAAGTACTATACGAGAGTATCCATTTCATTTCCCCACTATCTTGTTTAAGGAATGATTTATTATGCCTCTAAGTTCTTCCTGCTTGATACACAAAAAACGAAACAGTATTATTTCAATGTGAATGGATCTCATTATGTTGAACACTTTCAAAAATATCCTTGTGGGGCAGAAACTCCCAACCCCGTGCCAAGCTGTCTTCAACAGGGTTCCTCTGAGGGGGGGGCGGGTTGAGTTTCCCTCCCCACCCTGAGCAGAGCCCTGGCAGTCGAAAACCTTCAGAACCCAGCCACAGCCATGCTCAAGGCCACTCTCCACAAGCTCTGACGAGCCTCATCCATGAAGGAACTGGCAGAGGAACCCAGGTATGTGGGACCCATGGCTGATATCTCTAAGTCTGCTCGGATCGGGACTGGGCTTTATCCACCCAGGTCCCCAGTTTTCCAGTATCTTGGTAGTCACACCCACGAACTGCCCCACCAGCGCCATGTAATCTCATAAACGGCCAAGATCCAGGGACTATAAAATAAAGCTCCCGGAAGAGAGCAATGCAGTATTTCCTTGAGTGTGCGGCCGCATTTGTGGCTGCATGACCTCTTATACTCTAGCCCATTGATGTACCTACAGTAGCACACGTTTGTTTGGTTTTAACATACTTGCTTGTATTCTTGTATATACAGGCTTAAATGGTCCAGAATGAACAACAATCTTCACACATTTCCCTCTTACTGTGGTGGGAAGATGCTCGCTAGTTGGGTGGGTGTTTGAATATTACCTGTAATGAACTATTGTGAACTACTTTATGAAAATAAAATGTATAAATGTCACAAAAAATCTTTATGGGCCATTTTTGTATCCGTTTTTCTGAATTATCTGAGGATGCAGTTTTTCATTTTTCTGTTTTTAAAATTTTATCTTCCAATCTTATAAATGATGTTTAAAATATTAGAATGTTATGTATGTTCATCGCAGCACTGTTTACAATAGCCAGAATCTGGAAAAAACCCGAATGCCCCAAAACGGATGACTGGTTGAGGAAACTTTGGGACATCTATACAATGGAATACTATGCAGCTGTTAGAAAAAAGGAAGTCAAGAATTTTGTAGTTAAGTGGATGGGCATGAAAAGTTTCATGCTGAGTGAAATGAGTCAGAAAGAGAGAGACAGACATAGAAAGACTGCACTCATCTATGGTATATAGAATATCAGAGTGGGAGACTAATACCCAAGAACCGTAGAAATAAGTACCAGGAGGTTGACCCCATGGCTTCTCGGCTGGCCTCACGTTCCGGGGAAAGGGCAACTCAGAGAAGCGATCACCAACTACATTGTAGTTGAAGGCCATGTGGGGGAAAGGAGTTGCGGGCTGAATGAGGGCTAGAGACTGAACACAGCGGCCACTCAACACCTTTATTGCAAACCACAACAGCTAATTAGAGAGAGAGAACAGAAGGGAATGCCCTGCCACAGTGGCAGGGTGGGGTGGGGGGGAGATGGGAGTGGGGAGGGTGGGAGGGACGCCGGGTTTACGGGTGGTGGAGAATGGGCACTGGTGAAGGGATGGGTTCCCGAACTTTGTATGAGGGAAGTATAAGCACAAAAGTATATAAATCTGTAACTGTACCCTCACGGTGATTCTCTAATTAAAAATAAATAAATTATAAAAAAAAAAAAGAAATAATATAAAAAAAAATAAATAAAATATTAGAATGTTAGCCTTTTCCTCCCCTGTTAAATGTTTTCACTTGTTTATATTTTATTGATTTTAGATTTTAAGTTATAGTTAGACTTAAAAATTGTTTGCTAATATTAATAAGGCCTAGAGTGTTGAGTTTTTTGAATTTAGTTTGATCTGAATTCAGTCTGACAAACAAAATTACTTCATCCAGTTGTAATTTTTATGGGTTCTTATAAAATATTTATGTGGTAGGAATCCCCAAAATAAATTTGGTTATAGTTTTTGTTTGTTTGATTTTTGCTTTTTGAGTCATACTGGTGATGCTCAGGAATAACTCTTAGTGGTACTTGGGGGACCATACTTGCCAGGGATTGAACCTAGGTCAGCTGTGAACAAGGCAAAATGCCCTACCTTCTGTAGTATCACTCCTAAAACTAGAACTTGGTTATTATTTTTTGGATGACATAAGATCTACTTACCTGTTTTTTTTTTCATTGTATTTTTAATTGAGAGTAAAATGTACCATGTGTGTTTCAGGTAGGTAGGTAGCCTTGGATGTAAGTCACAGATTTCACCTAAATTAGACTTTATGTCTCCAAGGAGCTTTGCTTTGATCTTCAGAATAACTGAACTGTGTATGAGAGTAGGATGGGGCAATGGTTTTCCCCACAGACTGTTTCTTTTAGAGTAGAGAATGACTTTAAGGAGATGACTGTCATGATCACTATCGATAGCTTCTCAGGATGCACCCCCACAGCATGATCTTTGCCTTTGCTGTTTTGGGGTGAGAGTGGTTGATGAAGTATATGTGAGCCATGTTTTCTCATTCAGGTCTACTCCAATGTCACCTTTTTCATATGAATAAGCCATTATCTGATCAACCTACTTGCATTTTCAACTCTTATAGTTAGGGCCTCCTATTTTTTTTTCTTTCTTGTCTGATGTATTGCATAGCTTTTATAATGAATTGTTTAGTATCTGCCTTTCTTCACTAGAATATAAGCACCACAAAGACAGGAATTTTTGTTATTCAATTATTTTGAATTGCCAGCACATAGTAATCCCTCAATAAATATTTAGTACATTCTTGATAGAAAAGAAAATATTTTAGAAAATAAAATGATTTGAAGGTGATTGCAGCTGTTCACAGAATCTCTGAAGGAGCACAGACTATTTTGAGTTTACAGGAACAGTGTTCAGTGCTTACCTTTGGACTCCTCCCAGAAAGCCCCACTGCTAACCCTGAGCAGGAGCCCTGTGATCTGACCCATAGAATCTGGTGCTCCAACCTCTACTAGTTGGTACCTCTGCTAATGCCACTTCTAAAATACTGGTGCAGCCTCAGGATATAGTTCTTGCCAGAACTGATCCAAAAAGCTCTATCTATTAACCTCATTCTCTTTGGGAAAAAAGCGGTGAGTGGGCCCATCTAATTGGAAGAACTAGGTCACATTGAGAGACAGTTGCAATAGAGAGTTTTGGGGAGTGGCCTTTTGACTTTTGCTTCTGCTAAGAAAGGACTGAAGGATAGGAAATTTGCAAAAACGTTGGACAGTTGTCCAAAATGAGGTAGAAAGGAAAAAATAAACATAAAGAATCATCAATTTCAGCAGCAATTTTGATCAAAACACAGGTTTGAATCAAAGTCCCTGGGTAAGAAGTAAAGAAACTGGTCTCAGAAGACACAGTGCATGGGATCCTGTGATGGACAGAGTGAGACATATGCCAGGAGCATTTTTGCGCATTTGCTTTTTTTGGTATTTTCTTCTAAGCACTTTAGTTACAAATTCAGGATGATAATATAAACATGGTTTTGTTTATTGTACTTTGCGTCTTGTGGATTTTCTGAGTCAGAAGACACAAGTTTTTCTTTCTTCCTTTTTATTTAAAAAATATATGAATTTATTTGGCAGGGGGCCCTGTCTCGATGATACTGGGGGGACCATCTGGTACCAGGGACCAAACTAGGGTCAGCCATAGCCTAAACATGCACTAAACCTCTTGTACTATCTCTCTTCCCCCTTTTCTTTTTGCACCCAGGTTTACTGAGGTATAACTAGCAAATAAAATTATATATATACTTAACATATAAAGTTTTATATATGTTAAAACATGCTGATTGATATGCATATGCATTATGGTGATGCAACCACAAACAAGTTAATAAGCACTTTTATCACCTCACATCACCTCATCTTTTTTTTTGATTGTAGTTGGAAAAGATGCTTAAGATCAACTCTCAGCAAATTTAAAGAATACAATAGTTTTACTAGTTATGATCCTCAGAATTTATCTTACATCTGAAACTTTGTACCAACTGAAAGTTTGCTCAATATCCCTGTTTTTTTCTCTCCACCTCTTCCTGGTTGGAGTGATAGCACAGAGGTAGGGCGTTCACCTTTCACGCGGCTGACCCGTGCTTGATTCCTCCACCCCTCTCGAAGAGCCCAGCAAGCTACCGAGAGTATGTCGCCCCCACGGCAGAGCCTGGCAAGCTAACCGTGGTGTATTCGATATGCCAAAAATAGTAACAATAAATCTCATAATGAGAGACGTTACTGGCGCCCGCTCGAACAAATCGATGAGCAATGGGATGACAGTGACAGTGACCCATTCCTGGCAATTATCATTCTATTTTCCTTTTCTGTTCATTGTTGTTTTGGAACCACACCCAGTGGTGCTCAGGGGTTACTCCTGGCTCTGCCCTCAAGAATTACTCTTGGTGGGCTTTGGGGGATCAAATGGAATGAATCCAGGTCTGGGGCATGCAAGGCAAGTGCACTACCCACTGTACTATAAGTCCCTATTTTCAGCTTTTCTAACTCATCTTTTTTGCCTTTTTTACTTCTTAGATTCCACTTATACTAGTTTATAGTATTTATCTTTCTCTATAATTTATTTCATTTAGTATAACAACTTTTAGTTTCTTCCATATTGCAAATAATAAAATTTTCTTCTTTTTTATCACTAGATGGTGTTTCATCAGATTATTCTTCACAAACACATATACATAAACATTTTTGGTGTCAGTGATGAACCATGCATACTGCAATGATTCCAAAGGCTATATCATGAATTCTAGGTAGGCAGGTAGATGTCTGTACCATCTAGATGTGATTATACTCTGATGTTCTCATGAAAAAATTGTCCTAATAATGCATTGATTTCTCAGAATATACCCCAATGTAAAACAACACACAAATGTATATGTATGAAATATTGGTTAGTGCATTATATATATATATATATATGTACACACATTCACTTCTATTTTCTTCATCCAGTATCCCATTGGTAGACACTTAGATTGTTTCCCAATTTTGTCTTTTATGCATAATGTTGTCATGAACATCAGTGCAAATAACTTTTTCAAGGTACTGACTTTATTTCCTTCAGACATAAAGAAGTAGGACTGCTGCATTATTCAGTTCTAGTAGTTCTTAGGGTAGTAGAGGTTGGCTGTCGGGGCTGGGTCCCTTGGGGCAGGGAGGGTTCTCACCTGCCCCCGTGAACCCCACGTGAAAATAGCCTGGCTCGGAGTCCAAACAGCCCACCTCCACTGCCCAACCGCCACGACGCTCCAGGCTGCTTTCCAGACGCTCCAGCCAAGACTCACGCATGAATGAAGTCCCACAGAACCCAGATAATGCGTAACTTTGTGACCTTGGATTCTGGACTCAAAAGGACCCAGAAGCAGAGATCGTCTGCCTACTATCCCCCAATCTCCGGTGACCCAGGGATCACCTCCCATAAGCCACACCCTGCGTGCACCAGATAATCTCCTCATTGGCCACCCTCCAGATCTCAATGGCTACTCCTCCCAGATAGGAGTATAAAATGAGGCCCTCATAGCCATGCCACCAGACTCCGCGCCAGGCTGTCTTCACCTGGGGCACCCCATACGGGGTGGGTGAGAACCCTTCCCTCCCCAAGGGACCCAGCCCCTGCAGCCGACCTCCACTACCCAACAGCTGCCACTTTCCAGGCCATGCGACACATTATAGGACACTTCCTACCCATTTTCCATAATTATCACACCCTATTTGATGGAGTTCAGACAGTAGGCAACAAATTATAGGGAGTAAAATATATAATGTATAAAAATATATATGCATAGGTATATATTACATATTATGTTTATATATGTATATATATGTGTGTGTATATATGTATATATGTTTATACACACACACATATATATATATGTATATATATATATATATATACACACACACACACACACACACACACACCTCTGGGAGAGCCCGGCAAGCTACCGAGAGTATCCTGGCCCCACGGGCAGAGCCTGGCAAGCCACCTGTGGCATATTCGATATGCCAAAAACAGCAATTATAGGTCTCATTCCTCTGACCCTGAAACAGCCTCCAATTGTTAGGAAAGACGAGTAAGGAGAGGCTGCTAAAATCTCAGAGCTGAGAAGAATAGAGATATTAGTAGTGCCCACTTGAGTAAATCGATGAACAATGGGGTGACAGTGATACAGTGATTTTTTAGGGGGAGGGTTATTTGCTTTTGGGTAACACCGGCTGTGATCAGGCTTTACCTTGACTCTATGCCTAGGGATCATTCCTGGTGGGATGTTTTGGATGCTGGGGATTGAGCCCCAGTTACCCGTATGCCAGGCAAGCATCTTAACTTCTATTCTATCTCTCTGGTCCCCTAGTTTTAGTCTTCAGTTTTGTTTTTTCCCCTGGCTACAGGTTTTTTTCAACACAAACTGCAATTGGATTGCTGACCTTGCCTGGGGCCACACACCTGGGCCACAGAACCCATCTCCAGGTGTCCCCATTGGTTTCCCCTCTTCTGAGTGTGGCACGTCACTCACCCTCTACACCTTAGGGCCGTGGATGTCTGCCCACAGATGGCAGACCATCTTGGGGCAGGTGCCTGGGATAATGGAGAGGAGGGGTCCTTAGTTGGAAGGTACGAGTAGCAGTGTCACTGGGCAAGCTATTCCTTTGTGTGGCTTCTTCATATGCGAGACTTTGAGGCAGTCATGATGTGGAGACTGGGTGCTTTCTTTCCTGCCAGCTCCAGGTGTTGGGTGTTTGAATGCACATCACTGGCCACCAGCATCCCCCAGGGGCCAGAGCCTTGCCACAGGCCTCTCTTCCTCAAGTTTTTTTTTTTTTAAACTGCATGTTGTTTTCCTTAAAGGGCCTGTCATCTTACATTCACAGCATCAGATTATAGAGTTCTCCAGTCTCTCAGCCCTCCCTGCAGTGCCATGATTATACCTGGGCCACAGGCCACCAGCCACCAGGGTATTGCTCCAGGGCTGCACCTGTGCAGGTCCTGGTTTCCTTGTTTGAGGACGTGCCAGTGACTTAATTTTGCTACCCTAGGAAAATTGTGTTGCAATGTGTGAGTTCTTAATCTGTGGACCAAGAATAACTTTGCGGTGGCCAAGAGTCCTCTGAAAAGTAAATTCATATATTTGTTGAAGACAGTGAATATGTATTATTTTTGGGTGAAGTTCTGACCTTTTCCCAGATTTTCAAATGTGCTTGTGACCACACTCCCTCTCCATCTTGAAGTCTTATGCTTTAATCAATGAAGTGGACAAACAAAGATCATTCCTTTTTACTTACTCAAACTTAAAATTCTGGGCTTGGTAATATTTATAGAGGAGGACAGAATAAACTTTAATTCAAACTGATCATTTTGGTTGGAGGAAAACCTGCATACAATGGACGAAATACGATAAGCTTCCCTTTGATGTTGCCAAATACACAGATTTGGATCAGTATTGTACTAGGAGGTATGTTTAACTTATAGAGAAACAATTGCATTTTGATGCTAACAGAAAAGCAAACACATGTTTGGTATGATTAATGATACTTTTGCACTTGGTGCTTTCATCTTGGGGTGTGATGTTTACTTATTCTGCTTTATATGATTTGTCATGCAGTTGGTATCAAAGGGGAAAGTCAAACTGCAGTATGTTTAAAGTTTTTTTTTTCTTAAATGCCATTTCTACTCTTCTTAAATACTTTCAAAATGTTGCCCAGTAAAGAAATATTTTAAGGACTGCATTTCCCATTTGTCATCAAAGTCATTTTATTGACACATTTTAACACTGTCAAAACAGTTACTGAGCTACACAGTATGCAGGGGAAAGAAATCTGTTTGGGTGATGGAAAATGAGATTTGTTTATTATTAAAATCACAAATAATTATAGAAGTACTTATGCAATTTTGGGGGGTAAATATCCAGCAGTGCTTAGGGTTTATTTGTGGTTCATATTTATATTTATATTTACATTTATATTTATATGCTGTGCTTAGGGGACCATATAGGATGCTGAGGATGGAATCCAGGTCAGCCATGTGCAAGGAAACTGCTCTACCCACTGTACTATCTCTCCAGCCCCTACTTATACAATATATTTTCACTTATACAATTTTTGATATGTTATGAAACTGTTATCTATACAACCTGCAGAGAGTCTCTTTTTAAAAACAATTTTTTTATTGAGTCACCATGTGGAAAGTTACAAAGTTTTCAGGTTTAAGTCTCAGTTATACAATGCTTGAACACTGCAGAGAGTCTCTTGACCCCATGCCTGGCTGTCTCTCCCAGGGCCCCTCGGAATGGGTGGGCTTCAGTTTCCTTCCCTGCCCCGAGCAGAGCTCCCGCAGCCAAAGACCTCTGGAACCTAGCCACAGCCATGCTCAAGGTCCTTCTCTACACGTTTGGACGAGCCTCATGCATGAAGGAACCGGCAGAGGAACCCAGGTGTGTGGGACCCAGGACTGAGAGCTCCAAGCCTGCTTGGATTGGGACTGGGCCTCTTCTGCCCAGATTCCCCATTTTCCAATAGTTAGGTGGTCACATCCAGGGACTGCCCCCAGCACTGTGTAATCCCACCAACGGCCAACATCTGGAGACTATAAAACCAAGCTCCTGGAAGATATCTTATAGCCTAGTTCTCCCTCTCAGAGAACCTGGCAAGCTACCGAGAGTTTCGTGCCCACATGGGAGAGCCTCGCAAACTCCCCATGGCATATTCATATGCCAAAACCAATAACAATGATGGGTCTCATTCCCCTGACCCTGAAAGAGCCTCCAAAGTGGCACCATTGGAAAGGATGAGTAAAGAGAGGCTTCTAAAATCTCAGGGCTAGGACAAATGGAGATGTTACTGATACCGCTCGAGAAATTCGATGATCAACGGGATGATGATGATGATGATGATGATGATGATGATGATGATTTGATCTATACAACCAAATACAAATCTAACAAAGAAATCAATGTGAAGCAATTGCCTTCTGCTTTTCTCCTTTTGTTTATCTCCTGACTTCTGTGTGATTATGGTGAGAGTTTCTGCTCATCTGCTTTCACCTCTTTTTTTTTTTAATGAATCATCATGAGATACAGCTACAGACTTACAAACTTTCGTGATTATGCTTCAGTCATAGAGTGATCGAGTACCCATCCCTCTACCAGTGCCCATTCTCCACCTCTAATGTTCCCAGTATTCCTCCCACCAACCCCATCCTATCCACCCTCTGCTTCTGTGGCAGGAACATCCCCTCTTATTCTCTCTCTCCTTTTAGGTGTTATAGTTTGCAATACAGTTACTGAGAGGCCATTATGTTTGGTCCATAGTCTACTTTCAGCACACATCTTTCATCCTGAGGATCCCTCCAACCATCATTTACTCAGTGGTACCTATTCCAGCTGCCTTTTCCCCTAACATGTGAGGCTGGCTTCCAAGCTGTGGAGCAATCCTCCTGGCCCATATCTTTACTATCCTTGGGTATTAGTCTCCCATAATGTCACTTTATATTCCACAAATGAGTGCAATCATTCTATGTCTGTTCCTCTCTCTCTTATTCATTTCACTTAGCATGATACTTCTTCATCCAGGTCGATCCACTTATATGCACATTTCATGATTTCATTTTTTCTAACAGCGGCATCATATTTCATTGTGTAGCTGTACCAAAGTTTCTTTACCAGTCATTTGTTTTTGGGAACTCGGGTTTTTCCCAGATTCTGGCTATTGTAAATAGTGCAATAAACATATAAGTGCAGATGTCATTTCTACTGTTTTTTTTTTGCAGCTCTGGGATATAATCCCAGAAATAGTATTGCTGGGTCAAATGAGAGCTCAATTTCTTATATTTCATATATGCATATAATTCTGAAGACCCTAACTTCTAAAGCATAAAGAGAGCATGCTTCTACAACCCTTGTGTTGCAGATGGCCACTGCAGTATTTCAAGGTCTAACACATTGAATTTGGGGATCCTTTACCCAGTATGCCAGGGCCTCAATTTCACTCATTGCATTCCCCCCACCACCCAACCTTTAAACTGGCAATGAATGCCAAAAACGGTAACAACAAGTCTCACAATGGAGATGTTACTGGTGTCTTCTTGAGCAAATCAATGAACAATGGGACAACAGTGCTACCGACAGTGCTACAGTGCTACAGGGTAGAAAAGTTTATCATTTCAGAATGATAAAGATATCTTTTCTATTGGAAAAAGTTTGAAAGAGGCCATGTAGCTTGCATATTCATCAAGACTATTGTTTCCCTGCACCTTAAGGATATAAGCATTTTGGGCGAGGTTTAGAAGGGAACATTGGAAAAGATGTAAAGAATATGAATCTTAATAGGAACTTGATGCAAGGTGTCCCTTCTTGTCTCAGATTTCAGAGCTGAATTAATAAGTTTTTCCTGTAAGTGAGAAATTGAGGTATCATTGAAACTTCTGTTTATTCAACAAATAGTTAGGCATTCTTTCTGCCAGATTTTGTAGGCATTGGAGAATCAAAGATGATTGAAACATACTTTTGATCTTAACAAACTCTCTGCTCAATTCAGGGAGATAGAAGCAGCTTCGTAACACCAAAAGGTACATTCTGGTGATGAAGAAATGAGAGGAGAAGAAGGTAGATAAAAGTACCTAACCCAGTTTGGCACAGAGGGTGAAAAAGTTGGGGAGAGTTTTCTGGAAAAGGTCTGAAATGGGAGATCAATGAAATGCATTGAGCTCTGCAATATTGTGTTCAGAATGTATGTGATGAAGGAGACGGGAAGCTCGGGGTTGGTGATAGGTCCATATGAACTAGGGCAAGGGGTGTTCATGTGATCATTGGAATTAATTTAAGCACAAAGAAATGTGTGACCCTTGAGTTATTCTCCCTCCCCACCCCAATTAGGCATGATTTGGTATCATTTAGGCACATGAATTGGGTTTAAGTGGGGTTTGTCACCTACTGATTTATCCTTTGGTCAAAAAGATATCAACACTGGATTTGATAGTGCTGTGAAGATTAAATAAACTTAAATAAAGGGCTTAGTACAATGGGGCAGAGTGACAGTACAGCCAGTTTGGCACTTGCCTTGCATGCAGCCATCCGAATTCAGTTCCTGGCACTCCTGAGCCCCACTAGGAGTGATCCCTGAGTGCCCTGAGTGTGACCCAAAAACAAAAAAAAATTAAAACTAATAATATAAAGGGCTTACAACAGTACTAGTACATATCTGCGTAAGTGCCAGTAACAAGTTAACTGCCATTAACTTGAGTCTGTGGCTGTGATCCACATTGTGATTCTTCTCAACACTGGTGACTGAGACCCAGTGGCTAATGAGAAAGTGGTTTTCTAGGAACCATTGCAAGAGTCACTCTTTATAAGAGAGTCCAGGGTGCATTGGTGTTTCCAAGGACAGAGTCAGGGATGTACCTAATAGAATTACGTGGGGAGTATTTTCTAAATGCATGCATCCAATAACCTGGAACTGCAGAATCAGTATCTCTGGGGTGGAAGTGGTACATACAGGCATGAAAAATGGGAAGAATTTCTGGTGAGATGTCTGCTCCTGCGTTTGGTATGTATGAAAGTGATGCATGAGGTGACATTGATGGAACTGGCCTGGCCTAGCCTGAACACATCTCCATATCCAGTACTGAAAAGAGACCATTCCATGCATTATTTGTCTGGAAACTAAAAAACTGGTACATTGGCACTGAAAGGCACAGAAGTTTAAATACCTGCAAGGAAAATTCTTCATCATCACTTACCCTTGGGGAGTGAAGCACTCTAGCTCCTAGCTACTTAAACTAGGTTGTGACCCCATAAGTGGTTGCATAACTGAATGTGGGGCAAAGAGTTGCAAAACATCTTAAAATTTATTTAAAAGTATATCTCTTTATGAGTCATTATCAATGAATGTTTGAGTTGTATTCTTGTTTTATAGACCTCTGTATCCAGGTTTCATTAACAGTTTCTTGGGTTGCCATGGAAAATGTTTAAGAGGCTCTCTATAACTTCCCTCTTGGTTCTGGGCTGCTATGAAGGGTCAATTTCATTCATTATACACATATGCACTGTCTTTTTTTTTTTTTTTTGCTTTTTGGGTCACACCCAGCAATGCACAGGGATCACTCCTGGCTCATGCACACAGGAATCACCCCTGGCGGCGCTCAGGGGACCATATGGGATGCTGGGATTTGAACCCGGGTCGGCCGCGTGCAAGGCAAACGCCCTACCTGCTGTGCTATCACTCCAGCCCCAACATATGCACTGTCTTGTGTGCTGCTGCCTTAGAATTGTCCTGAAAGCCTGACAGGCTGAAATGGCTCTTCCAGAGCATTCAACGTTGTGGTGGACACAGGGCTTCCCTCAAAGTTAAGTAAGACCTATTCAGTACAACGGGGCCAGAGAGATAGTACAACATGTCAGCCTTGCACATGGCTGGCCCAGGTTCAATCCCTGACACCCTATATAATCCTCTGAGTGCTGCCAGAAGTAATTTCTGAGTGTAGTGCCAAGAGTAACCCCTGAAAACTTCTGGGTGTGGTTCAAAATTAAAAAAAAGACCTGCTCAGTACTTAATGATCCTAGGATCCTGCAAAGAAGACATATGTGATGACGAAGGCTGTCACTTACCAAGTTCCTGTTGAGTGTCTTCAAATTCCTCCTCACTAACTCCAAGATTCATGATCTGATCTTCACTTTAAGATGATAAAAGTCTGCCTTAGTGATTAGGTAACTTTCTGGACATTCACAGTGAACCCATAGAAAGTTATGTTTGTCTGATGGCAAAGTCCATGCTATTCTTTTTATTCAGTCATCTTTCTTTCTTCTTTCCTTCTTTTCTTCCTTCCTTCCTTCCTTCCTTCCTTCCTTCCTTCCTTCCTTCCTTCCTTCCTTCCTTCCTTCCTTCCTTCCTTCCTCCCTCTCTCCCTCCCTCCCTCCCTCTCTCTCTCTCTCTCTCTCCCTTCCTTCCTTCCTTCCTTCCTTCCTTCCTTCCTTCCTTCCTTCCTTCCTTCCTTCCTTCCTTCCTTCCTTCCTTCCTTCCTTCCTTCCTTCCTTCCTTCCTTTCTTCCTTTCTTTCTTTCTTTCTTTCTTTCTTTCTTTCTTTCTTTCTTTCTTTCTTTCTTTCTTTCTTTCTTTCTTTCTTTCTTTCTTTCTTTCTTTCTTTCTTTCTTTCTTTCTTTCTTTCTTTCTTTCTTTCTTAAATGCACTTATCAATGGTTTGCAATATTAAGAAATTTCAGGGCTTTGGGTTCATCATATATGTGTGTAATTGTTGCCAGTCCCATCACCAGAGTTTGGGGCTGTCCCATCACCTGATACCCTTCTGTTCTTTCCTTCAACCTCTCCCTTTTCCTCTGGTAACCACCATGGTTTTCACTGGGTCTAGGAACACTGGGTCAGCTTGGCTGTTTCTTATCTATTTATTTGCTTTCTTAATATCTCTCCCATATGTGAATGACACTAATCAGTAACTGTCTTTCACTTTCTTATTTATTTCACAAAGCATTAAGCTATTCTGGCCCAGACGGAACAGTTCATCTTTCTTAGACAGTAATGTAGTTTTTCGTGGAGTATGTATACCATTGCTTCTTTATCCAGGTATCTATTGATCCGCATTTAGTTGATTCTATGCTTGGCTATTGTGAATAGCATGAATATGAACTTAGATGTACAAATATCTTTTTGAGTGTGTTTTTACTTCTTTCTTTATTTTGGCCACACCAGTGGGTGCTAAGGGGCTATTCCTGGTTCTGTACTGTGGGATCATTCCTGGCAGGGCTCAGAGGACTAGTATCAGGAATCAAGTCGGGGTTGGTTGCATGTAATACAAGCCCCTAACCCCCCTAATCCCTGTACTACCTCTTTGACACTGAATTAATATTTTCATATCCTTTAGATAAATGCTTGGGAGTGATATTTGCTGGATCTCATGTAATTTCTATTTTTAATTTTAAAAGTTAAATAAAATATGATTATACTTTAAAATTTTCAATTCCCATTAGTGTAGCAGAGGTTCTTTTTCTCCACATTCTCACCAAAACCTTCAATAATAGGTGATGTTGAATGTTTTTCTCATGAGTCTGTGGGAAATCTGTATGTCTTCTTTGGAGACACATCTATTCATATCTATTTTTTTGGTTCTTTTGGGGTGACACCCAGCGATGCAGAGGGGTTACTACTGGCTTTGCACTCAGGAATTACTCCTGGAGGTGCCCAGAGGATCATATGGGATACTGGGAATCAAACTCGGGTCGGCTGTATGGAAGGCGAGCATCCTACCCGCTGTACTATGACTCTAGCCCCTATTCATATCTTCTTTGGAGAACTATCTATTCATGTTTTTCCTTTGGCTTTTGGGCCACCCCTGGCAGTGCTCAGGGTGACCTGTAGCTCTGTGCCCAGACATCAGTCCTGGTGTGGTGGGACCATATGGGATGCTGGACATCAAACATGTGTCAACAGTGTGCCAGGCAAGTGCCTTACCTGTTGTGCTATCTTTCTGGTCCTCTCTTTTGTCCAATTTTGAGGGTTTGTTTTGGGACCACACCTAGTGTACTCGGGAATTACTCATGATTCTACGCTCAGGAATTCCTTCTGATTGGAGGACCATGTGGAATGTTGGGAATCAAACTGGCTCATCCACATGGAAGGCAAATACCCTACCCACTCTACTATCACTCTGGCTCCCTCTTTTGCCTATTTTTTGATGACTTGCTCATCTTGTTTTTTATTGTGGGGTTAGGTGAGTTATCTGTGTATTCTAGATATTATTCATGCCCTTGTCAGATGCATGATGTGCCAATATCTTCTCTCAATTGTTCATCCTTTTTGCTTTGGTGATAGTTTCTTTTGCTGTGTAGAACCTTTGCTAATTTGACGTAGCTTCACTTATTTATACTTTCATTTCCCCCCTTGTTACATTGAAATTGGGTCTTCAAACACACCTCTGATGTTGAGATTCTAGCATGTGCTACTTATATTTTCTCAAATATATTTTCTTGTTTTGCATCAAATATCTAAGTTTTTAGTTAAAAATTTTTAATATGATGTGAAATTTAATTTTTTATGTGGTAGTTTAATATTCTCAAGACCATTTATTGAAGAGGCATTTTCTTCATTTTATACACTTGATTTCATTATCATAGATTATAGGTTCATATATATTTATTTATCTTTGGATCCTCTTGGTTGGCATTTTTTAGGTTCTAACATGTATTGTTTTAGCTAAAATTGTTTTGTAATATAGTTGGGAATTAAGAAATGTGATGCTTCCACTCCTTTCCCCCCCAGTATGCTTTGGTATTTGGGGAATTTCATGGTTCTATAAAAAAAAATTCAGAATTGTTATATTTCTTTGAAAAAATGCTATTGGTGTCTTGGTGGAAATTTGTTGAATCTCTAGGCTGCTGTAGGTAAAAATGGTAATTTTAATAATGTTTATTCTTTGACACTATGAGTATGGAATGTCATGTCTTTTCATTTTCTTATTTTTAATATTTTTTAGAAAAGTGTTTTATTTTATATATATGTACATATATAAACATATATGCATATTTATATATATTAGTTTTTGGTCACATTTGTCAATGCTCAAGGGTCACTCCTGGCTCTACACTCAGGGATTACTCCTGATGGTGCTTGGTAGACCATATGGGATGCTGGGGGAAGGTACCAAGGTCAGGAATATGAAAAGCAAGCGCTTTACGACTGTATCATCTCTCCAACCCCTATAAATAAATTTATTATGGTATTCACTGTATAATTCTTTAATCTTCTTTGTTAGGTTTACTCTTAGGCATTTTTTTGGATGCAGCTCCAAGTGCGATTGTTTCCTTAACTTCTATTTTCTCTGACTACATATAGAATAGGATAGATTCAGGTGTATTGATCTTTGTATTTTAACATTTTATTGAACTCATTATTTCTTGTAGTTTTTTTATTATTATTATTGAATCACAGTGAGATACAGTTACAAAGCTTTCATGTTTGAGCTTCAGCCATACAATGATTCAATACCCATCCCTACACAAGTGCACATTTCCAATGTCCTCAGTGTCCCCAGTAAGCCCCTACCCCAATCCCAGCCCTCCCCCTGCCTCTGTGGCAGACATTTTCCTCCATACTCTCTCTATATATATTTTGGGGCATTATGGTTTGCTCAAATTTTCCCAACACCATTCAAGCCTGCCTGCCAGGGGCAGGTGCTAGATAATCTATTTTCTATTGCTCACTTTGAATATCATGAGAGGTCGTGTGGCCGCTTTTGCTTCTGGAATTCTAAAATTGTAAATGGTTGTGGGTCCAGAGACATCTCTGTTGGGCACTAATCTATTTTGGGGTTCATTTGGGAGTCACTGCTGCTTCTCTGGACCAGGGCCATTGGTACGCTGAGATGGCATCCAGAGGCAGATTGTGGGCATGACATCTAGGACCCCAAGCTGGCGGGGAGACGGGAGGCACAGCCCGATTCCTCTGTCACCGCTGTGAGGTCTGGAGTCTTAGTCCTGGAACCCGCATACCTGGGCCTTGCTTCTGGGAGCTCTTGCTCACTGGGGTTTCTAATCTGGCGCTAGCAGAGAAGGCACATCTGCTCTGTCTGAGGTGCCCTGGTGAAATTGGCTGGATACAGGGTCTGGAGAGTTCTCTGGCACTCTGCTGTCTTCGGGGACTCACTAGTGCTTCTCTTCTCCTCTTGTAGTTTTCAAATAGAGCTTTTACATTTTTTATGTATATCAAGTCATCAGAAAGTCCTAATAGTTTTTCTTTCCTCCCCCAGTTAGATTCCTTTCATATCTTTACTTAACTAATTTCTCTGATAGAACTTCAAAAATTGTATTGAGGAGTAGTGGCAAGAGTAGAACTCCTTGTTTAATTTCAAATCTTAGGAAAACCTTTCAGTTTTTCACCATTGAGTATGATGTCATCTATAGGTTTGTTGTATGTGAACTTTGTGAGGTATATTTCCTTCATTCTAAGTTTTTTGGGGGTTGGGTGGGGGAGGGGATGTTGGGCCACACCCCTCAATATTCAGGAGTTGCTCCTGGCTCTGTGCTCAGAATTGCTTGGGGAACCATGCACATGGGGAGCTGGGAGTCAAACCCGGTTTGGCCACGTGCAAGGCAAGCACCCACCTGCTGTGCTATCACTATGGCCACCATCCATTCTAAATTTACTAAGAAAATTAATTTTGTTTAATTTTGGGGTTATACTAGAGAGAGCTAAGGGGTTACTCCTGTTCCTGTGCTCAGGGATTATTCCTGTAGTATTCAGGAGATTACCTGGAATGCGAGAGATTGAACCAGGGTCAGTAGCACGCAGGCAAGCGCTTTACCTCCTGTACTATCTCTTCAGTCAAACCATATTGCTGCTTAACCAACAAAGTGATGACTAACCAGTAAAGTGCAAGATTAGAACTATTCATACATTGTTATCCTCAAAGCACCATGCATGTGGATGAGGAGGGGAAAAGGCTATTTCTATTGCCATAAGCAAACTGAAGTTTAGCTTGTATTGACAGTATAAGGATTAGCACTATTAGCACTGTTGTCCCATTGTTCATCAATTTGCTCAAGTGGGCACCAGTAACGTCTCCATTGTGAGACTTGTTGTTACTGTTTTTGGCTTATCAAATATGCCACAGGTAGCTTATGAGGCTCTGACATGCGGGCAGGATACTCTTGGTAGCTTGTCGGGCTCTCCGAGAGGGATGGAGGAATTGAACCCGCATTGGCCATGTGCAAAGCAAACACCCTACCTGCTGTGCTATTGCTCCAGTCCAGTATAAGGATAATCAAATATTATTAATATTTTCTCTAGAACATTGTAGAAGGTTAAAAATGAATAGAGTGCATAGGGCACCTTTTTTTTGGTAAATTCTCCTATGTAACTACAAAAATGATTAGTTACTTAGAAAATTAAATTGTGTTAAAATAAACACAACAGGGGCTGGAGAGATAGCACAGCGGGTAGGGTGTTTGCCTTGCACGCGGCCGACCCGGGTTCAAATCCCAGCATCCCATATGGTCCCCTGAGCACGGCCAGGGGTAATTCCTGAGTGCAGAGCCAGGACTAACCCCTGTGCATCGCCAGGTGTGACCCAAAAAGCAAAAAAAAAAAAAAAAAAAATAAACACAACATAAAATTAGCTCTATTTTACCTTAAACATATAGGTTATTTATTAAGTCTATTCACACTATTTTACAGCTATTTACGTAGCTACTTTTAGAAGTACATAGTGTGAGTGGCTTTCTCTTTTAATTTTCAATTATATCCTATGCTTTTAAAACTCCAGGTATATTAAATTCTCTGCTTTTTTCTTTATTTATAATGTCATTGTCACTGTCATCCCATTGTTCATCTATTTGCTCGAGGGGGCACCAGTAATGTCTTATCGTGAGACTTGTTGTTACTGTTTCTTTTTAGAGAGAGAGAGAGAGTAATAGAAGTATCAGTATGCCCACCTTACCAAAAGAACAAAAGAAACTGGTGTTGGCATGGATGTGGGGAGAAAGGAACCCTCCTTCACTGCTGGTGGGAATGCTGACTGGTTTAGCCCTTTTGGAAAACAATATGGGCGATTCTCAAAAAATTAGAAATTGAGCTCCCATTTGACCCAGCAACACCACTCCTGGGAATATATCCTGGAGAGGCAAAAAGGTATAATAGAAATGACATCTGTATTTGTATGTTCATTGCAGCACTGACTGTTTACAATAGCCAAAATCTGGAAAAAATCAGAGTGCCCAAAAACAGATGAATGGTTAAAGAAACTTCGGTACATCTACACAATGGAATACTATGCAGCTGTTAAAAAAGATGAAGTTATGAAATTTGCATATAAGTGGATCAAGATGGAAAGTATCATGTTAAGTGAAATGAGTCAGAAAGAGAGAGACAGACATAGAAAGATCGCACACATCTGTGGAGTATAAAATGACAGAGTGGGAAACTAACACCTAAGAGTAGTAGAGATAAGGACCAGGAGGTCTGCCCCACAGCTTGGGAACTGGCCTTACATACTGGGGGAAGAGGCAGCTCAGATAGAGAAGGGAACACCAAGTAGAGGATGTTGGGAGGATCCATTTTGGTTGGAAGATGTGAATTGTAAGTAGACTATAGACCGAACATGAAGGCCACTCAATACCTCTATTGCAAACTACAACACCCAAAAAAAGAGAGAACAATAGGATGCTGGGAATCGAACCTGGGTCACAGAGGCAGGGTGGGGTGGTGGGGGATGGGGTGGGGGTGGTGAGAGGGATACTGGGATCATTGGTGGAGGTGAATGGGAACTGGTGGAGGGATGGGTAAACGATCACTGTATGAATGAAATGCAAACACAAAAGTTCACTAGTTTGTAACTGTACATTACAGTGATTCTCTAATAAAAATTAAGAAAAAAAATATGCCCACCTTAAAATACCTATACATTTCCAGCCTCCTATAACTAAGTGTGGGGTAGTTAATGAGATAAAAAGTAGAAGTTTTGTGGTAGGTATACCAGGGAGGTAATTAAATTTGACTGGAAGGGGAGGTATGCCTCTGTCTTTTTTGCTTCTTCCTCCTTCCTGGTATGTGGAATGCAGTTATGTTGGCTGGTGTCATAGCAGCCATTTTGTAATCATGAGGCTACCATGGGGATGGAAGCCGCTGCTAACATTCGTGAAGCAGGAAGAAGAGTCTGATACTTTGATGATGATGAGCTACTGAAGTAGCCCAGAGCCATGAAAAAAAATTAGGATAGCTATTACTTAAGTGTCTGCTATTTGGATGTTCTCTGTAGGCATCCAAACTTAATCTTTTGTTTTTTTTTTGCTTTTTGGGTCACACCCGGCGATGCACAGTGGTCCCTCCTGGCTCAGCACTCAGGAATTATCCCTGGCGGTGCCCAGGTCAACCATATAGGATGCTGGGAATCGAACCCGGGTCAGTCGTGTGCAAGGCAAACACCCTACCCACTGTGCTATCACTCCAGCCCCTCAAACTTAATCTTAACATGGGTTACTGACCTTACATGTGCACACAGGTTACACCACTGTATCACTGTATCACTATCGTCCCATTGCTCATCGATTTGCTTGAGCGGGCACCAGTAATGTCTCCATTGTGAGACTTCTTGTTACTGTTTTTGTCATACCCACAAATATGCCGTGGGTAGCTTGCTAGGCTCTGCCGTGCGGGCAGGATACTCTCGGTAGTTTGCCGGGCTCTCAGAGAGGGATGGAGGACACAGGTTGCATACTCAGTAAAATATATATCTTCATTATGCCATAGTTATCTGACTTATAACATTTTCCTCTCTGCTTTTGGCATCTTTCAGATTATTTTCTCCACCAAGTGTTTTTGACTACTCAGGCCTCAATGTCTGTGACCTCTGAGCTTCGGGGATTTAGATGTCCTGGACAGTACAGTAAGAGACTGTGCCATCAAGTCCTGGTCCCTACTGGCCCTCTGTGTGGCTTTGTATTCCTAAGTCTAATGTAAGTGCCTAAAGACTGCAAAATTATTTTATTCTCTTCTGGGTTCAGGGTCTTTCTATAATCAGAAATTTCATTTTCTTTGTTATTCCTTTGTTAATTTCATTTTTGTTGTCATCCCTGAAAGCTTTTTATTTTTTCTTTTGAGCTACACCTGGCAGTGCTTAAGGGCTGCTCCTGCCTCTATGCTTGGGATTCTCTCATGGTCATGATCAGTGGACCATGGGGTGTTGGGACTGAACCTGGGGTTACCCCATGGAAGCTATCTCTTTGAACCCTTGGCTCTTATAATCTTTTGCTGTCTGGAAGGGGCAAAACGTTTTTGTCCTATACGTTATATTAGAAGTGATTTCCTCATAATTATTTTGGGGTGAGGAGGGCAGAAGTCAGTCCCGTATCTGTATTAGAGAGTCACAAAGAAACTCTTTATGAGGCCTGATAACTGAGCAGGGAGGTACTGGCCACAAAGGTGGGTTGGGCTCAGCCTCTGGGGACTCAGGGGTAGAATGATGATCTGGGGGGCTGAGACTAGCTCTGGGCAACAAGCTGAGATGTTGCCTGAGGGTGAGTTTCCAGGCACTGGGGCAATCCACTGGCTCTGCAGGGGAGTCAGGCTGGTCCGGGCTGGCCTGGAATCTGCCAGAAGCCACTGTGTCTGGTCAGCCTAGATCATCCACTGGTCTGTTTCTTGATCGCTTCCCTCCACGTCCACCTCATTGACCTCACTTTCATCAGGGGATTCATTAGAGTCATTCATGTCTTCTTGCATATCCTCGGCATCCCCAGAGTCCTCTTAACTGTCTTCATTGTCATCTTCATCTTCCTCTTGCTCATCATCACAGTGCTCTGAAACCGGCTTGCCAATAGGTACCAGGTTATTGTCTTTCTCTGCAATGCACTAGAGCCAGGCCTGATCCTGCTGTTCTTGCTGCTGTAGCTCAGACTCCTCCACTCAGGGTCGGTCCAGGTTAAACCACCATGTAACAATCACCCGGGTTAAGAGTGATGGGGACAAGGTAGACATGGCTCCCAGAGGATCCAGTAGGTGCCAGTCAGCAGCCACCCGGAAGCGGTTCCTTCTACCTGAATGGAAGGACTCACTAGAACTACTCATTTTTATTTTTTTTATTATTATTATTTTTTTTGCTTTTTGGGTCACACCTGGCGATGCACAGGGGTTACTCCTGGCTCTGCACTCAGGAATTACCCCTGGTGGTGCTCAGGGGACCATATGGGATGCTGGGATTCGAACTCGGATCGGCTGCGTGCAAGGCAAACGCCCTACCCGCTGTGCTATCGCGCTAGCCCCTCATTTTTATTTTTAAAAGTTACAGAAGAGGGCTGGAGAGATAGTATGTGGGTTAAGATGTTTGCTTTGTATCCCACTGAGCTGGGTTGGATCCCTGGCACTGTACATGATCCTCTGAGCATGCCCTAAGCACAGAGGCACAAATAATCCCTGAGCACTGCTAGGTGCGACACCCCAAACAGATAACAAAAATTACAGAAGAAATACACGAAGCCTAAAAGAAAACCTTAGCAATATAGAGGTATGTAAGTACCAAATGAAAGTTCATTACACACCCCTCCATCCCCTGACCCCAACTAGCCACTCTCCTCCTTAGAGAATAGATGTATAGACTGGCTACAGTGCATTTACAAATATCTATTAATATAGAAACATTTTATTTATTTTATATTTGGTGCTTGTGAACATACTGTTCAGCAACTTGCTTTCCTCATAAAATCTATATCTAGGACATCTTTCAATATAGTACGTTAAAGAGCCATAGCACAGCAGGTAGGGTATTTGCCTTGCACGCAGCCAACACGGGTTCTATTCCTCTGTCCCTCTGGGAGAGCCTGGCAAGCTACCGAGAATATCTCGCCTACATGGCAGAGCCTGGCAAGCTACCCATGGCTTATTCTATATTCCAAATACAGTAACAACAAGTCTCACAATGGAGACTAATGTCTCATTAACTACTAATTAATTAATAAGTTGTTATTAATTAATAACTATTAATTATTAACTAACTCAGCTGATGCCCGCTAGAGCAAATAGATGAACAATGGGATGACAGTGATACAGTGATTATTATTTTTCAAAATAACTACAAAATATAAATGTTCCACAATTGATCTAATTAAGGGGCCAGAGAGATATATCTGAGTGTGCATACAGGAGGCCTGTTATTCAATCAGGCTTTGTCTAGTCCTCTGAGCACTACTGGGAGTGACTCCTGAGAACAGAATCAGAAATAGCACAGTGAGATGTGGCACAAACCAACATATCAACCAACCAACAAACCAAAAATCGATTCAAGCAAATCATCACATCAAGAGTTAGGTTATTTTCAATTTTGCTATTGTAAAAATGTTGCACTGAGTATAGTTAGTTGTATTTGTATCTTCTGTCCTTATATGTATCTTTAGAATATACTTTTAGAACTAAATGTATGTGGTTCTGAATTCTGAGCTTAAACATTTTATTTTTGATAATTTTCCTTCTCCTCCCCCTCCTCCTCCTTCTCCACCTCCTCCTCTTTCTTCTTCTTCTCCTCCTCCTCCTCCTCTTCTCTTTCTTCTCCTTCTCCTTCCTCTCCTTTCTCTCCTTCTTACCCTTCTTATTCCTCTTTTTTCTTATCATTTTCCTCCTTTGATTTCTCTCCCTCTTCCACTTCTGCTTCTGCTTGGGGGTTGAACTAGAGTTGGCTGTAGGCAATTCAGTGTCTAAGCCCTGTGCTAGCTCTCTGGCCCGAATCAATGTTTTCTACTTGCCTTTCTCTTTACTCCTGAAAGTGGGATATTAATATGTGAGACTGGTCCTGAAAAGTTTGTCTTTGATTTCACATTTCCTGTGTATTTGTCTTCTCTCAAGTGAATATACTCCATGGAATGTTTTCTCAATTTTATCTTCAACACTTGAATTTTTAAACTTTTCTATCTTTTATGCCTTGACTGTTGAGATCTTGTATTCTGGGTTGAATTCAGAAACTGCAGAATACTTCATTTAGGTTGTAGAAAAGATTCTTAGATACAATAGTGGCAGGAATTAATTTTTAGGTTTCATTTATGGACAATCAAATGGATCTGAATGAATTTTAAAATGTTGAGATAATGGTGGAGGGACAAAGGCTCTCTGCTGATGGGTGGTGTTCTTTGTATCAAAATAACAGAATGATATTTGTGTCACTCACTGAATCACTGTATCACCTGTTGCTCATGGATTTGCTCAAGTAGGCACCAGTAACAAGTCAACAGCGGGCAACAGTAACAAGTCTATGTCGTTATTGTTTTTGGCATATTGAATACAACACGGGTAGCTTGCCAGGCTCTGCGGGCAAGATACTCTTGGTAGCTTGTCCGGCTCTCTGAGAGGGGTGGAGGAATTGAACCTAGGTTGGCCGCATGCAAGGCAAACGCTCTACCCGCTGTGCTATTGCTCCAGCCCAATGATATTTTTATCAAAAGTATAATTAGCAGTAATGTAAATCTTAGCACCTCAATAAAAATGGTTGAAAAAGTGAAATTTAATATACAGGTTTGTATTTTTGGAAACTGATTCATACCAATTTATTGGGAGGTTTTCCTATCTTTGCACTCCCTCTGCCTCCTCCCTGCGTAAAGGGAAAAACAGGATCTTTGATCATCTTCAATGAGTAATTGTTGCCTGAAGCTCTATGTGCATTTTGAGGTTTCCCAATGACATCACGTGCAGAAGACTGAGCTTCGTTCTCACCATCTGTCATGTCACCAGAAGTCTCAAACTTAATCACAGTCCATGTGACTATTGCACACCCATTACTTCCCACCCAAATTATCAGCAAATAGTTGCACCTCCCTAATTAAAGTGGTATTAGTACCTCAATTATCAGGTCTTTTTGAAGTGCCTTTATTATATAACTGTGCAAACTTGCTGTAGACTGAGAATTAATATGCTCATGAGAATGTTCTTGAATATAGGTGCGGGAGAGCAGAAATGCTAGGTAGTGAACAGCTCTGCCCCACACATCATTCCTGAATACGCCCATGATGCTCTTAGAACAAAATGCTGAGCGCTGGGAAATTTATAGATACATGTAGTTGGGCCACTATTTATGAGGCCCGACTTGTTCAGTTGTGCCCTGGAGGTCAAAAAGGGGTTGATGAATTGGTGTGAAATTTAAAATGTCAGCTACAACTTGAGGACAGTTGGAGATGAGCTGAGAAGAAAAAATAAACCAACAGGTCAGAGAGGCAACTATGGAGTTACTGCCTGAGACAGATTCAGACAGTAAAACCTTAGTTCTAGATCCTAGGGTGCACATTTGCAGTTCCAAGGTTGGATCAATAATTGGTCACACAGGTCCTTCACAAATAAGAAAGAGCCAGAGAGTGTGGCCAGAATCCTTCCAGGCCACACTCCTGGTATGGCAGGGTATTCCCAACCAAGCATTGGTTTCCTGGAAAGTTGTGTGAGAGGTTTAAAGAAGAGTAGGACAGCATATAATCTTTGTGGTTGTGGCTCAGATAACAAACACAAACAATAACAGGGAAAAGGTGTGCCTAAGCTATGGCCTACCTATTTCCTAAGCTGTCCTCACATTTTAGAAGGTCTACGAAGATGGGTCCTTCCTTCATGCAAGCCTTCTTGAAAAAGCTCTGTCCAAGAAAACTTTCTGAGGTGATATTCTCTGTGTTGTTCAGTAGGAATAGGTCACTTTTCTATTTGGGGGAGTTTGGGCCATATGCAGCCAGTACTCAAAGATTATTCCTGACTCTGTGGTCAGGCAGTGCTTGGGACTACAGGTAGTATTGGGTATCTGAGCTGGGATTGGTTGACTATAAGACAAGCACCTTACCCCCGGTCTATCTCTCCAGCCCAGAAACAGGTGATTTTGAGCACTCAAAATGTAGCTAGTGTAATGAGGAACTGATGTTAAATTTAATTCCATCTTAATTAATTAATTAATTAATTATTGCTTTTCGGGTCATACCCGGCGGTGCACAAGGGCCACTCCTGGCTATATACTCAGGAATTACTCCTGGCGGTGCTGGGGGACCATATGTGATGCTGGGAATCGAACCCGGGTCGGCCGCGTGCAAGGCAAATGCCCTACCCATTGTGCTATCACTCCAGCCCTTCAATCTTAATTTAAGTAGTTACATATATTAATGACCATCATAGTGGATAGTAAAACAATATCCCCCCCCCATGGGAGTTACTTTATGTGGTGGATACAATATGTTTAGACACAAATGGTCACATCTCAATCTTAAGGAACTGAGAACTGAGGAACTGGTTAAAATCAGTACTCTATAAAAATGGCTCTCTCGTCATTTTATTTTCTTCTTGTCATTGTTTGTGGTTTTGGGCCACACCCGGTGGTGCTCAGGGTTTATTCCTGGCTCAAGGATCACTACTGATTGTGCTTAGGGAACCATATTTACTTCTTTTAGAGACTCTCATCAGAGAAGTTCCTGAGATATGGTCCTGGATTCAGAGGGTCAATGTCATTGGTCCAGAAAAAGGGTCAATATTATAAAGAAAGGGCATCATAGGAAGGATAATAGAGATTGACTAAGGAGGTGGACTGACTCCCTGCTGGTAGAATTTTATTTGATTTTCTCTGTCATTTATTTAGAGTTTCCCTTTTAAAATAGACCTATCATTAGCGTACAGTATAATAGGACTTCACGGACATAGAGTAACACCTGAGAACAATCCACCACACCCACCTCCCCCCAAACTTTCCAGTCATTCCCTTCACCTCTGTCCCTGTGGTAACCATCAGACTTTCCATGAAATTAGTTTCATTTCTTGCCAGTCCATTGACTTTAATAATTTATATTCCATAGAAATGAAACTGTTCAATAATTGTCTTCTACTTCTTTACTTACTTATTTCACACACTTTAGTTACCTCTCTTGTCATCTATTTTGACCCCAGTGACACAATGTGCAGTGTGGCAGAGGAGTATTCCATTGAGCACACATAGGCCACTGCTTCTTTATCCAGGCATCTGTCCATGAGTCCAGGTCATGGCTATTGTGACTAGCACAATTGTGAACATAGGGGTGCAAAAATCTTCCCAAATTAGTATTTTCATATCTTTTTGCTAAATGCCTAAGAGTTTGAATCAATTGCTGGATCAATTACATGGCATTTTAAATGATTGAATTTTAGATCTACAGCCATCAGTTGGAAAACATTCCCCACCCCCCCAGCCCCCACCCCCCACCCCATTGAATATTTCCAGTGTTCTCTAAATGTTTTCTGTGGGAAATGCTAATTCAACCCTACATATCTTGCTTTTTGTGTAAATATAAATATACAAATATCACCTAAAATAGTCGTCATGTGCTTTCCTAAGACTAGGCTAAAATGAACTTTCTACACGCTGACAACTTTTGTGAGCCAGAGGCACTTTTGACTTCATGATCCCCTTCCTCCATAAAAAATAAAATAAGGGTCAAAGAGAAAACATCATGGGCCGAGCACACCCTTCACCTGCAGGAGGCCTGGGTTATCCCTCCTCGCACTGCATTACCTTCCAGGCACTGAAGGACTTTGAGCTATTTCTGAGCACAGAGCTGGAAGCAGACACAGCTAAGGGTGGCCTCCTACCCCCCAAATCTGCATCATTACCAATTCTAATCTGTGAATTTTACATACTAGAATATTTTCTTTGCCGGAGCGATAGAACAGCAGGTAGGGCTTTTGCCTTGCACAATAAATATTAATTGATTTTAAAAATTGGGAGATGTCAAGACTTCTCATGTAACCTCATTTATGTTCAATTAGGGTCTAACGTCTCTCTCCACAGGATATGGCCCACAATCAGTAGCATCATGATCATGTGGAATTCGTTGGCAATGCAGTATGCCAGAGTTCAGAGGATACTGGGCCAAATGTGTATTTTGGCAATCTCTCCAGGCGATTCACCTGCATATTGCATTGAAATATCACTGGCCTGAAACTTGAATGGGATTGTTCATGGTTTGTGGAAAGTGTAGAACTGATTCCCTTAGCCTCTCTGCAAGGGGGTTGGCCTCACCTTCTCCAGGGACAATGAATCCAGTTCTTTCAGTGTAGCTGTTCCCAACTTGAGAAGACCACTGGGTAATTCCATTAGGGATTAAGAAATAGAATAACAACACCCAAGTGCCTGGGGTCCATTTCCTAGGAATTCTCAAATAACTTGCCTGGAGTAGGTTTATTGTGGGAATCAAGTTTGTTTGTTTTTGAAGCTTCCCAGGTAATGCTAATTTGTAGCCTGCAGGAGAACTGTGAGCCTTTCCCCACATGATTGGTCCCCTGGTTTTGATCAAGTTGGCCTCTTTCCTCTGTGTTCCCTGACCTCCTTTGCCTGAGCAGCCAAGTGTAGGATCCAGAACTAGTTTCTGCTCAGAGTCTGATATGCTCTATTAAGTATATATAAGCTCTAATCTATTCAAATGTATCCATACTCTGAAATAATTGCCATGATTTCATGCATCAATATTATGTGACTCATCATCATCTTTAGTCATTTAATCCTCCCGATGTCAGATACTATATATATAGTTATATATATTGTTATATATAATGTGCTGGGGTATCTCAGGACTCACTCCTGGGGATCTGCAGGTCAGTGCTTGGGGGACTGGTTCTCCAGGAACCAGGCAATGCTGGGAATTGAATCCCCAACCTTACATATGCCACTTATGTGCTCCACAATTTGAGCCGTCTCCCAGGCTTACCATATACATATGATTTTTACGCCTGTTTGAAAGATTAAAAAAAAAACAGAGGCTTGAAAAGATTAATCGTCCCCAACGTTATTCTATTCCTAACTTAAAAATGTGCCCTCCAACCACCCTCAAACTGAAATCAATCCTATTCTCTTTTATTTAGGAAAATATGCATATCTCCTAAAGTATTTTTTTTATTTAGGAAACCCTAATAATTTCTGAATTTATATGGCCAAACATGAGATTTATAGTTATTCAATATTTGAGAATTATTGGCATTAGGAATAGAAGGAAGAGAAGGGAAAAATTAAGCTGATGATAGAATTGGGAGTGGTTATAATCCATTAAAGAAGTGTTTGAAGGGCTGAGCGATCATACTGTGAGTAGGGTACTTGCCTTGGTACACGACCTACCTGGGTTTTATCTCTGCATCCCATATGATCCCCCAAGAACTGCCAGGAGTATTCCTGAGTGCAGAGGCAGGAGTAACCCCTGAGCATCACTGGGTATGGCTCCAAAACAAAACAAAACAAAAAAACCAAAAACAAAAAAGGAAGAAAAAAAAGAAAAGAAAAAAGAACTGTTTGTGGGCCCAGATAAATAGCACAGGGGCTTACAGTTCTGCTTGGCAAATGAGTGTTCACAAGTTCAAAAACCCAGCACCCATGTACACTGAGTGTGAGCCTGGCAGTTCTGCTGTCTTTGATCCCTAGTGCCACAGTCAACTTCCAGCTGCATTATGATCAAGTATACATGAGTACCACACAAAGGGGTGCAGCCCTCTGGTGTATAGCACAACGGAAAGATGTGTGAGCTCTATGACCAAGAAGTGTGACCTTTGGCCAATACATGCATGAGCACCACAAACCATAGCTTCCGTGCCTCCATTAAGTATGTGCTTGAACATAAAAGAATGCCAACCTCTGTGGGCACCACCAACTGATGTGTGAGCCCTGGTGTGCATCATGACTACAAATGTGTGGGTGCTGGCCTGGGGGGGCACTCACAGAGCTGGAGTGTGTGCTTCAATATGGGAGGGCCTGGTGCACACCTTGGCACTGAATACTGAGTGGGGGAGTAATTCTCAAGCGCCAACAGGCTTGGCCCAAATCCCCCCTCCCTCTTGAATGTGTGAGCATGGCAGACAGGTGAGTGTGCAAGTGTGCAATGCATGATCACTGCAACCACATCGACAGCAAGGGGTAAGTGTGTGTGTGGGTATCTAGGAACAAAAGAAAGGAAAGTATTTCCTTCCTGCAAAATTGATGATAGCTCACTTAATTTTATTATTATTATTATTATTATTAGTTTTATTTTTTTACCATATCTGGCAGTACTTAGGGCTTAGTCCTGGCTTTGTGCTCAAAGATCACTCCTGTTGATGCTTGGGAGTTTGAATATGGTGCCAAGGCTCCCTCCTGAGTTGTCTACATACAAGGCAAGCACCTAAACCCCTGTACTATGTCTCTGACCCTGTGAGAGCTCATTTAAACAAATATCATTTACTTGATAGGTGCTTTGTGTTAGAACTATGAAGATCATTGAGGTAGGGTAAAGAACAGGTTGTTTTTGAAAGTTGAAGAGGGGATAAGAACCTGTAACTCTCCAACAGAGGACAGTGAATTGACTCAGGTACTAAATTCTGTGGAAGGTCATTAAGCTTTGTCAAAATTTAGAGGTAATTAAAAACCAGGCTGGAGCAATAGCACAGTGGGTAGGGCGTTTGCCTTGCATGCAGCCAACCCAGGTTCTATTCCTCCACCCCTCTTGGAGATCCTGGCAAGCTACTGAGAGTATCTCGCCTACATGGCAGAGCCTGGCAAGCTACTTGTGGTGTATTGGATATGCCAAAAGCAGTAACAACAAATCTCACAATGGAGATGTTAGTAGTGCCTGCTCGAGCAAATCGATGAACAAGGGGATGATAGTGCTACAGTGCTACAGTTAAAAACCAGACCAACAAAGAAAATGGAGCAGTCTGCCTGGACAGACAAATATCTAAGAATAAATGGAGATGGGAGAGTTGGGAAAGAGAACTGAGTTGGGACATTGGTGTAATATTCACTGTGAAGTATTTCCCCAACTGCATTATCGACTTGGTTTCTTGGTTCTTTGTCTGGGGACTGAGTGCATAATCTTTGGATTCTAGACAAACACTTTCCCAGCCAAGCTTCACACTATCTCAGTGTCCTGAGTGACCTATATCTGAGCAGTAAAATCAATCAGATGCAAAAGACTGTTGACACAACTGTTAGCTTCCTGCCTCATACATTCACACACTTCTTTTAAGGTTGCTAGAGTACACTTTGCTTAATATTTGAACCTAGAGAAGTTGAAAGCCAAGACTTATTTAAATATTGATCAAGCTCAGCACTTAGAAGAAGGCAAGAAAACTGCATCTACATGATTATATGTCCTGGTCTGGTGAGATCCTAACAATTGCTGGTCTTATTTGCTTGTGTCTTTTTACCAAAAGAGTTTGGGTTCTGATCACAGATGTTCCTCCTCCCACATTTTCCTAGTTTTTTCTAGTAACATATCTGACAGGGTTAATGAAAGCAAAACGGATGGATTAAGAAAAGAAAAGAAGGTCATTCAATACTAGTGACAGAGAAAAAAGAGAATCATCACAAAGGCTACCAAAGAATCTGAATTTTGAATTTCATTTACCAGTTTGGAATCCACTTTGTTCCACATGCTGATTCAGTTCCTCCGCAATACACCCTCCAGGGTTGAAAAAGCAATTTTTTTCTTTTGTTTTTTTGGCCACACCCGGCATGCTCAGGGCTTACTTTTGGCTTTACGATCTGGGATAACTCTGGCGGGCTCCAGGGACCATAAAGAGGTGCCAGGGATGGAACCCAGGTGGGCGGCTTGCCACGCAAGTGCTTCACCTGCTGTACTACCACTCCGGCCTCTCTTTAAAGAAAATAAAATTTTAATAGACAGTCCTGAAGGCTACTTGGTTCATAGCTGGGGGAAAGAGACTCTCCTAGAAGTAAATGGAAGTTCTTTCGTCGAGGGACCTTCCCTTGGAACAACATTGACTGCACATAGGGCAATGTCCTTTCTCCTTCAGCTTTGCCTTCTCCGTATTGTGGGCTGGGGGCCTCAAGGTGAGACCAGCTGAAGCGCCACCTGTCAAGGCCAATAGAGATGACGGTGACAGGTGGCCAGGGGATTCCTGATTCTCGGCCTCACTGGCCAGCTTCCTTGGGCCACGTTCCCGCTCCGGTTGTGTGTGGGAGTGGCAGGTGATCGGGATCAGTTATAATAGGAAAAACAAAAAACAAAGAGGAGGCCCTTTCCTTTCGTTTATGTTCATCGAAAAGCCAAATTACGGATTTGGTGTGAATTTTGGAATCATCCCTTCTCGTGGGGTCACTTGCATCATGCAAGAAGGCGAGGGTTAGAACGCCAGTTTGTGAAGCCCTGGGCCCGGGGTACGTGCGCCTCCAGAAATCAGAGGGTATTTGCACATTTGGGGAAAAAAAAAATCCAACCCCAGTGGGGTCCTATTCTGTGCTGCTATGGTCACACTGGGCTGCGGGGCAGCCTGAGCCGCCCTGGGCCTGGCTCGGCTCCCTTCAGGTGCGGGCAGGCCCTGGCCAGGCCGCGGTGGGGGTTGGGGGGGGGGCTCGGGGCGCCCCCTCCGGGCCGGCGGGGGCTGCGCCTGCCTCGGCCAGTGTGCGCGGGGAGGGGGTGGCGGAGCCGGCGCAGGCCGGGCCGCTTCAGGTTTCCTCCTGGAGCCGGTGGCGGGCGCGGCGGGCGGGCTGGGCCATGTGATGCCCGGCCCGGCGCGGGCTGGGCCGCAGATCCAGTGGCAGCCGGCAGGCGCGGCGGCGGCGGGGGCGGCGGCAGCAGCTGCGGGCGCAGCCAGCCGGGCCCGAGCGCGCCCGCGGCTCCGCCCCCCTCGGCGCGGCCCCCGCGGGGCGCTGGCAGCTTCGGGGAGAGCCTGCCCGGCTCGGGGCGGCGGCGGGCAGGGCGCGCAGAGGGGCAGCGTGTCACGGGAGCTCCGGGAGGCTGCGGGGGCCGCCGCAGCGCCAGGTAAGTGCTATTCTGCACCCCTTACACCAGCTTCCCCCCAACCCCCACCTCCAGCCACCCTGGGCGAAAAAGTTTGCACACCTCGTCGGATTTCGCGACCCCGGAGCTCGGATTTCCAAGGTGTGGGCAAGGATGCGAGGATCTGGCGAGGTGCAGAGGGGGTGCTGCGGCGGGCGGGGCGGCGCCTCCGGGGCCCTCGGGGATGGCAACAAGTGCGAGGGGCTGCCCGGCGCGGCTGGCGCGGCGGTGGCAGCTGCGGAGCGCTGGGTCGCTCCGGCGGCGCGGCCCGGAGCGCACCCTGGAGGCGGCGACCGCGCTCCGGGATCCGGGATCGGCGGGAAAATGCTGGTGCCCGTGGCCTTGGAGAGCCGGGGGGAAATGAATGACAACTCTAGTCGCGGAGAAGGGAGAGCCCAGAAAGCTGGGGTCAGCCCTCCCCGGCCGGGCATCGATTGCGACTTGGCGGGTCCCCAAGAGGACAAGCCCGGAGCGCGGACCCAGGACTCTGAGCGCTCGCGTTTCTTTCGCGCGAAAACACTTGCCAGGTCGTCAAAGGCTCCTGGGATCCTTTGGTTGGGAGAGGCGGTCAGAATTCTGCTGGGCTTAGGACGCTAATCAGAGAGATTTGTTTGCGCCTTGAATATATGGGTGGATATAGTGGTGGTACCCTGACCCTACCATGCTGAGACTTGCCAATAGGGGTCATAATCACAGGCCCGTGCTGAGCCACGGCGGCATCCTAACTCTTTCCAGGGCTGGGTGGAAGCTGTGCTCTCAGGCCGCCCCCGGAGCCCAGCTCTGGTTTCCCAGACATCAGTTGTATTTCCAGGAGAGAATCCATCCGCCTCGTTAGGAGCCCGCCGTGTCACTACAATGCAGCGCGCGGAGGACAGTAACATCTGTGTTTGCGCAGCTTCTCTCTCCTTGACCCCTGCCTGGGTCTCCACCAATCTCTGCAGACCTTGTGTTATAGGGGTTCATTCCTCCAACGCAGACCATGCTAGTAGGGTGAGAAGAAACATTTTAAAAGAATGGATCTTTGTGGGTGGGGGAGTTTTTTCCCCCCCCTCAGGGGTTTTAAAAACCCTTGTCACCTTCCGTTCCAGACCCTCCCCACCCCCACCCTCAGATACTGTCAGGGGAAGAGAAATTTTGTTTTAACAGCAAAAGACTAAAGACTGCCCTTGGATTCCTCTTTCCATATGATAATCCAGGCAGAGTGATAAGTTCGCCAGGGAAGGTTTCGTGTGTCGGCCCTGGACTTACCGATACTTGCTCCTACAGCATTTTACATGATCTTGGTTAATGACCAAGCCAGCATTACCTGTGGGGCGTTAGGAGAGCACAGGAATAGTGCAAAAGTCTATGGAATCTTAAAAGTTCACGATCCCGTGTTCTGAGGTGGACTTTCTGTGTGGTTACTATGTTCATGATCTTTAATCGGATAGGAATTTGGACACGTCAGACCTCGTGTTTTAGTGGTTAGGGAAACAGAGGCACAGAGGCTGGGTGTGTGATTGAGATGGTCATCCTGGTTAATGTGAAAACAGAGACAGAGGATTCGCGATCGTCCTGCCTTTGACTGTTTTCTTCCTTATCAAAACCACAGAACCCGGCCGACCAGGAGCAGGTTATGTAACAGGCATGCCTCTAGCTTTCCCTTTGAAGCACCTGCCCTGTCTTTTAAGTAGTTTAGAAACACTTAAAGGTAAAGAGGGAAATTGTAGTTGGTAATTAAGGCTCTATGAAATTACACCAAGAGCTCCACTTGGATTTCATACCCCCTTTTTTTGTCATGCAAATACTGCACAAGAGTTTGGAATATTTTCTCATTGTATTCTTAAAGAAACTGCTTTGTGACTAAGACTTAAATTGGGCAGGAATTTCAGGTGAGCTGTTACATGACCTCCTTTAGTATATGCCGTGTGAGAAAAAGATATGCGTTTGAAATAGGCATTCAAACAGTGAAGTAGAGTATTACTTTTATATTAAGCATGATTTTTGTGTGTGGGGGGGAGGGAAACAAAATATCAATGCTGAGGGGTAGTGCTGGGGAGCAAATCCAGATCTCCTGCATGCAAAGGGCACACCCCACCCTTGAGCTGTCTTCTGGGCCTAAGCTTGCTGTATGAAATTGCTTACCATTTTTGAAATAAATTAGAACTTGCCTTGGTACTTAAGCTTTAACTTCGAGTCCTGCCAGTTTGTGAGCAAATGCTGAATCCCCAGAAAAAAAAAGATTTATGATATGAATGTTGGAAAATCCTTTATGATTGAGGCAAGGCCAGGATGGTACTGCACAGGGCCTACATTACTCTCAAACTCCAGGCTGACTGTAATTTTATTATGCTTTAATTTACTGATCACATATAACAGATCTGTTTTATGTAGGTTTAGTCTAATTTCATTTGTACTTGTGCCATGGAGCAGGGAAGCTCTAAAAACATTCCTTCTACCCCCTTGTGTCCAGCCTGGCAACTCTTATTGTGAATTTCAAATACACTTCAAATACAACAAATTAAAGCGTTGTGTTTGAAATGTATCAAATTCAGGAGGTTTTGTCATCTTAGAGTTGTGTTAGAAACATCAGACCACCATATTGGACTTGGTTTTAGATCCCATTCTGAGGCAAAGCTGGGCTTAGAGATATTAAGAAGTACAGTTCAGACCCTGTATCACACAGCATTTCACCCAGATTGCTGTAATTCTCGAACCCTACCACCCAGTCTCCATGATCTCCATGATCCTTACTTCTCTTATTATCCAGGTATTAGAAGAGTTCTCAAAGAGTTCAAATAGTATCTTTGTTATCTATTTATTTATTTATTTATTTATTTATTTATTTATATTTGGCATACCCTGCGGTGCTCAGGACTTACTCCTGACTCTGCCCTCAGGGATCTCTCCTAGTGGGCTAGGGGAACCATATGGAGGTGCCAAGAATCAAACCCTTGACCAGCTGCATGAAAGGCAAGCGCCCTACCTGCTATATTATTGCTGTAGCTCAGCAACTTTGTTATTTTGACAATCTTTATAGTGCCACTCACCATGAGATATGCAGTTACAAAGCTGTTTATGGTCGGGTTTCAGTCTTACAATGTTCCAACACCCATTCCTCCACCAGTGTACATTTCCCACCACCAATGTCCCCAGTTTCCCTTCTGCCACCCCTTATGCACCACCTGTCTCCATGGCAGGCACTTTCCTCCTCCTCCCCGCCCCTCCTCCTCCTCCTTTCTCTCTCTCTCTCTCTCTCTCTCTCTCTCTCATTCCTCTCTCTTCCCCCCCTCTCCTTTTGGCCATTATAGTTTGCAATGCAGATACTGAGAGGTCATGATGTTTATTCCTTTACCTACTTTCAGCACACAGTTCTTATCCGGAATGATCATTTCCAACAATCTGTCATGGTGGTCCCTTCTCTATCCCAACTGCCGTCTCCCCCAGCACCCGAGACAGGCTTCCAAACCCACCAAACCTCCTCGCTTTTGTTTCTGCTGTCCTTGTTTCTATTGTCTCATATATATATATATATACATATATATATATATGTTTATATCCCAAAAATGAGTGCAATCATTCTGTGTCTGTCCTCCTTCTGATTATTTTCACTCATATCATTCTACTCTTTCTGAACTCCACCCCCTACCCTACCCACCGGGGAATAAGTTCCTACCAGGTATGTTGCACTGGTGTTTGCCTTAACTCTTTGAGCTGGAGTTCATGTCTAGGCAATACTTTTTTGATTGGAGGGTTTTCTAGCATCAGTTGCATTATCAAAGTGGGCTTTTACATACTCCATACTAAGACATTTGGTGAAATAAGTCATGTAGCTTATTTTTTATTTTGTATAAGTCATGGAGTAGGTCATCGCATCTTCTGAATTGACTGCAATTTTTCCTTTGAAATTTGATCTTCGGCACAAGTGTAATTTGCTTATTTCTACTCTTATTGCTCTGGACTGCTTCTCCTGGATAACCAAGATAATGAGATTTGACATCATTTTTAACATGAGGAAAATGGAAAAAGAGTATGATTGAATTTCGGGCACTTGTTCCAGTGATTTTGAATACTTTTAATCAAATGTTCTCTTATTTCAGTTTGCTCTTTTTTGCAATGATTATTTTGAGGTTTTTTTGGTAGAACATTAATACTAATGTAGCATTCTTTAATAGCAAAAGGAAACCACTCAATCCACCAATGAGAGCCAGAAAAGCAAAGACCAGCAATGAAACCCTTGTTTTCCAAACCCATGTCCTTGAAATATCAGCCCTCAACAATCTGCCCTTTGAAAATTTTGACTGGTGTACTCATAATTTTGTTATCTTTTAAAATGCTTAAAATGTTTATATGCCTTACATATTTCCTGAAAATATCACATAGACATGATATCACAGGTGATCAAGAGAAAATCCAGATAATAAGAATGTGTGAGTTCCCTCTCTGTTTCACTATTGAATACTAGTGATCTCGTCTTTTGTGCTAAAGGCTTGCTCCTCTATCATTTTATAATTTATAGAACTTTTCTTTTATAAAGACTCTGCCCTGGCCTGTGACCTCTGTCTCCCTCAGGTTTTCTGCTTGTAAAATTGACTTGATTACCAAAAACAGTTCTTCCTGGAGTGGCGGTGACTATGCCACGGGTTAATTTACAGAGAGTCATTCTGGTTGTGCCTTGCAGGGAGTGCCAGAAAGTTTTGGCAATATTTTCAACGAATAGCAGAAGTAGACTTTTCCAACTGTTAGAGACCAGGGCAAAAGTCATTGTGTCCTTGGACAAGTGTTCTCAGCTAAGAGTCCAGGCAGGGATGATTGTCAGCTATGGGTGAGTCTGTCCCCTTTCTGAGTCTCAGTTCTCTCATCTGATGAAACAAAGACTCAGATTTGCTGGACAGTCAGGGCTGGGCATTTCTAGCATCCTATATTGTCACGAAGTTTGAAAATGTCCTGGACATTGATCTCGCCACCCTTTCTTATTATGTAATGGGCAGCTCTGCCTGGTATGCCCTGTTCACTGAGTTGGTCCTGGGGCAGGCAGTTTGCAAGCATCTGGAAAGACCATGAATTATTACTGCTATTAATTTACCTTTAAATTCTTAGGGTATTTGTTTTTCACACAGCCTACCTGGGTTCGATCCCCGGCATTCCATATGGTCCTCCGAGCACTGCCAGCAGCAATTCCTGAGTGCAGAGCCAGAAGTAGCCACTGAGTATCGCTGGGTGTGACCAAAAAAAAAATCTTATCATCGTGAGGCTGAAAGGGCTCAGTTATCAACCTTGAGATCTTGATTCCACATGTGTGTTCCATGGGGTACCCCTACTCCCCTACTCTGAGATATCACCCTGCTTCCATGTGCAAGAGATATTTGGTAGCTCTGGGAGGATGAAAGACAAGCAGGTTTATTGTTTCTGAATTTCATGGAAAAAATAATTTCTATAAAGAAAAGGTGGTTCTATTAATGGACTTTTTATATATGATGATCAAGATCTTGCCATTGGATAGATGATTCAGGTAAACCCCTTCAGGACAACTTTCTGTCCTTTCTCCTTCTTGACACTTGTTTATTGTCTGTGCTTTGTTATCTGGTGTGTGTCAATAGTTTCCCTCTGTGACCAGGTGTTAGAGCATCAAATAATAGATTAATGAGATCATGGTTTATTTGGGTCCAGGATTCCAGGCCTGGTTGTTTATTGAAACACCTGGTATCTAACAAGGACCTTTTCTTTTCAAGAAAAGATGGTACAGCTCGGTTTGCTAGGTACTTTCCTGATCTTTAGGTGTCTCTGCATATCAAGGGGTCCAGTAAAGGGTAGTGCCTGCCTTCGGCTCATTGCATTGTATGCTATTGGCACTCATTTGTCACGACTGCCTTCTCTTTCAAACACCTCCACTCTCATGATCTGGGACCAGTAATTTCCTGTGCAACAGGCTCTGTACTTTCTAAGTTTAACTTTGTTCATGGTAAGTTGCTCTTCTTTCATAAAAATCAATGCAGTTCTGGAAGCAACATTAGCCCCCTGCTTTCTCTGAAATCTTTGACCAGTTTAATGATAGAATTTAGCAATGTTCCTGCTGAATTCCTTTCACTGTATTGCTGCTTCCTCTCACTTTCTGCTTGCTATTTGCTACTTCATTATATGCTCCTGTTATTCTCAACTTTCTAGTCTTTGCAATGTAAGTTCATTAATGACAGGTCCTGGACTTAGATTTTGAGGGGTGCCCAAGGCAGAATTATCTGTATACTGGATGATTGGTTACTTTGTTATTCTGTCAGTAAATCCTTTTAATTTACAGAAGACCTTAAAGGCTAAAGGTAATTTCCTGGGTAGTATGTACTGCATTGGAAAAATTGTGGGATGTAGACAAAGTAAACGTTTCTTAGGAAGTTAGGTGTCAAGTTTTTCCTAAATGTAAATGAGAGATTCAAAGGCTTCTCTTAGGTAATTTTATATATATATGTATATATATACATATATATATATATTTTGCTTTTTTGGGTCACACCAGGTGATGCTCAGGGGTTACTCCTGGTTTTGCACTCAGGAATAACTTCTAGCGGTGCTTGGGGGACCATATGGGATGCCGGGGATCTAACCCGGGTTGGCCTCGTGCAAGGCAAACACCCTACCCACTGTGCTATTGGCCGGCCCCTAATTTTATATTCTGTTGTAGGGATTAAATAAAATTCTTGATTTCAATCAGTTTTTGAGGCTGAGGTGCAGCAGGTAGGGTGCTTGCCTTGCACGTGGCTAACCTGGGTTAGATCCTGGCATCTCTGAGCACTGCCAGGAGTAATTCCTGAGCGCAGAACCAGGAATAACCTTGAGCATCACTTGGTGTGGCCTCCAAATAGACAAAAAAAATTTTAAGATTCAAAGAAATTCAAGAAAGTGTTTTTTCCCCCAGCCCTGGCACATGCACTGTGTAACACAGCACCAAACAAATGTCCATTTGCACACTGCTTGAGAATACTTTCAGCGATAGGGAACAGGTCTCTGTAAAGACAATCTAGTCTCTTGCCCCTCAATTTTATTGAAGAATAGCTGACTAATTCTGTTGAAAATATTTAAAGCATACATTGTGGATCTTTGATTTGCTCTGTGCTATTGCATGATTATCAAGATAGTGAACGGGCTTTTCATGTTGTTAACTTTTTTGTATGTATGTGGTGAAAATATTAAAATCTTTGGTCAGCAGCTTTATTTCTGTTTTTAAAAATTAATTTTTAAATTAAGATTCTGTGGCTTGCAATACTATTAATGATGATTTCTCATGTACATAATTCCAATACCATACTCACTACTAGTGTACCCCGCCCCTCTCCCAAACACTTCAGCACCTCTTCCTCTCAACTTCCCATCCCCAACTCAATTGTGTGGATCAGTTCTCCCATGATGTTGCCTTTGACCGTTTGTTGCTACCTTGCTGTGTATCTTTAAGTTGCACATATGAGAAAGACCATTCTGTATCTGTCCCTTTCCTTCTGAATGAGTTCACTCAGCATGATATCTTTTAGTTCCATCAATGTTGTTTGTTAGCAACTGTCAAGTATATAATACCATATTAATGATAATCACAGTGCTGTACATTAGATCCTCAGAACTTATAATGGAATGTTTTGACCTTTGTCATTTCCTCATTGCCCCAGTCCTGGCAACCACCATTCTATTTCTATTAAATTGGCTTCTTCTTCTTCTTCTTCTTTTGTTTCCACCTATTACTACTACCAGAATGCATGACGTATTTATGTTTTTGTGTCTGACTTATTTGACTAACCAAATAAGACTAAACATATGACTAATGCCCTATAGATTCATCCCTTTTAAATAAAAGGCAAGATTTCCTTTTAGATGGATGAATATTAATTTCTCCTCATATAAACGTATATCATAATTAATTTTATTTTTGAGTTTTCAGGTCATACTCAGCTGGGCTCAGGGCTTACTCCTGGCTTCACACTCAGGGATCACTCATGGAAGTGCTCATGGGATCATTATAGGTGCCAGGGATTGAACCTGGGTTGATTATGTGCAAGGCAAGGGCCTTACACACAGGGTCTTTAAAATATCACATTTTAAAAATAATTCATCTGCTGATGGACCCATAGATTGTTTTTATGTCTTGGCTATTATATATGTTATAATGGATGTGGGAGTGCAAATATCTTTTTAGTGATTTCTTCTTATGATATATATATATCTAGAAGTGTAATTTTTGTAATTTAATTTCAATACACTTGTGATATCTTCACCTTTTTTCTGTTGTCTATTTTCAATTTCATACCACATGGTTGGAAAATAACTTGAAAGTGTTTCAATTGTATAATTGTAATTGCTGGATCACATTGCTTTTGTTTATTTTGTTCTTTGTACTGGGCCACTCCTGGCAGTACTCAGGGCTTACTCCTGTCTCTTCTTTCAGAGATCATGCATGATAAGACTTGGGGCACCATATAAGGCACTGGGGACCAAACCTGGTCAACTGTGTGCAAGGCAAATGCCTTTACCTCTGTACTATCTTTCTGGTCCCACATTGCTTTTTCTATTTTTAAATATTTAAGCAATCTTCATACTATTTTTCATAATGGCCCTATCAGTTTACATTTCCACTGGCCATGAATCAACACTTGACCAGCACTTAATTCTTTTTGTAGAATAGTCATCATAAGTGTGGTTTTGGGTCACATTTCCCTGATTATTAGCGATGTTGAGAAACTTTTCATATTTGTTGTCCATTTGTATGTTGGCGTTATTAAAAATGTCAAGTTTCTGACCATTAAAAAAATACTTTAAATGCTTCTCCTGCATCTAGTGATATGCTTTTAATCCTATTTTATTAGTATGTTGCATCACATTTTATTGATTTGTATTAGTTTCTTATTTTTCTTAATGTGGGTGTTTATTTTTAAGATCTTTTAGAGTTGATTTTACTGCATCCCATTAGCTTGTGTATGTTGTATTTCTAATTTCTAATTTTGTTTCAAGATACATCTTTAGAAAATGTTTCTTTTGATTTATTTTGACCGATTGGCTATTCAGAAGGTGCTTTAATTTCAACACACGTGATTTCTTACCTTTTTTTCTGTTGTCTATTTCCAATTTCATACCACATGGTTGGAAAATAACTTGATAATATTTCAATTGTATATCCATTAGATTAATTTTGTGAGATGCATATCTGAGAAGATGTTATGTGTGCACTGAGAAGAACAGTTTTCTGCCATTCCTGGTTGGAATATTTGTTAGATCCGTTTAGCATAAAGTATAGTTTAAGTTCATTATTTCCTTATTGATTTTCTGTCTGGCTGATCTATATGTTGAAATTGTTGAAAATAGATTATTAAAGTCCCCTACCACTTGTCTATTTATAACTTTAAATTTGTTAATAATTATTTAATATTTCCAGTTGCTCTGACATTGAATGAACCTATAATTAAAACAATTTTATCTTCTTGGCAAATTGACCTCTTATTATATAATTACCTTATCTGTTTCCTATTTAAGCTTTTGAGTTAAAGTTTATTTTATCTGATAGTTATACCTGATCTTTTAATTTTAATTTTTATAGAGTATTTCTATCGTTTCACTTTCACCCTAATTGTATCCTTAAAGGTTAAATCAGTCTCTTATAAGAATAACATATAATTTACTCTTGTATTTTTATCAACTGTCTTTGAACCTATTTACATTTAGAATGATTCAGAGCAGTTATTGATAGGTAAGACATACTATTGATGTTTTGTTAACTGCTCTCAGATAGTTTTGTAATTACATTCTTTCTTTTGCTGTTTTACTTTGTGAATTTGTGAGGAGACTTGCTGGGATTCTCTTGTTCATTTTCTGGTGAAGTGTCATCCCTATAAAGTACCATTCTTGGCCCCGAGTTTCTTTGGGACTAGATAATGAAGTGATGCAGATAAAATGCTTCTCCCTATGCTTTTCTACACAGCTACCCTCCATTTTTTGCTGCTCTGGGTTTTTGCTGCTGCTTTATTGTGGTGCAGAGTCTTCCTATCACTATCTCAATTGGTTTGTAGTTTATTAGTTTTTTTTCCTTCTTATTTGGGCTGGAGCGATAGCACATCGAATAGGGCGTTTGCCATGCATGCGGCCGTCCAGTCCCTCTGGGAGACCGCGGCAAGCTACCGGGAGTATCTCGCTCGCATGACAGAGCCTGGCAAGTTCCCCGTGTTGTATCTCACAACGGAGACATTACTGGTGCCCGCTCAAGCAAAGAGATGAACAACCAGATGACAGTGTGATAGTTCTTATTTGTGGGGAGGATGATACATAATGATAGCCTCCATCTTTCTATGCACCCAGGGAAAACTGAGGCTGTTAGAAACAGTTCCCCCTTGCATTGTTTATCATAATTACACTGCATGGGGACCATTGTCTTGTATGAAAACGCCTTATATTCTTGAAAATTACCCTATCTTTGGGTCCTTTATTTAATTTAGAAAGAAAATTCTTAATCTATTCAGTAATTGAGTCATGTAGTTTTGGATTCTCTTGCCACCGCTAACACTGAACATATTGATGTCATCTGACAGTGCAGAGCATAGTGGACCACCCACACTCTTTATTTATTTATTTGCAACACCCACCAATTCTCAAAGGTTATTCCTGGTTCTGCATTCAGGAATTACTCCTGATTGGGTTCAGGGAACCATATGGAATGCTGAGGATTGAACCTGGGTCAGCCATGTGCAAGGCAAGCACCTTACCCTCTATATCATCTCTCCAGCCCTGAACCATTCCCACTATTGACATTCTCATCTCTCCTTTCCTGTAGAGAAGTAGTGAAGCCTCAGCACAGCCTATGGTTGAGAGAACCAGTTGAAAATCAAAACACTTGGGAGAGACTCATGGCTTTGCTAGTCTTCACCCTATCTTAGGAAGTTGCCTAAACTGTCAGCCTCAGTTTTTACCTATTTCCTTCTAAGGTTGTTATAGTGATATCAGACAGGTAATGTGAAGTGCTTCATATAGTATGTTGGAGCGAATGATGTCTCATACAATGGTTTTCCTACTATGGTCCTTCTAAATAGGGAGATTGACTACTGATTTTCAATCATCTCAAGATGATCAAGTTCATTTTTATATAGTTGCTGCTAAGCCACATCTCCTTATTCCTGGACTTGTGAAATTGGTTTTTAGTCTCATGAATCACTGTATCACTGTCATCCCATTGTTCATTGATTTGTCCAAGTGGGCACCAGTAACGTCTCCATTCATCCTAGCCCTGAGATTTTAGCAGCCTCTCTTTACTCATCCTTCCCAACGGTGCCATATGGAGGCTCTTTCAGGGTCAGAGGAATGAGACCCATAATTGTTACTGTTTTTGGAATATTGAATATTCCAAGTAGAGCTTGCCAGGCTCTACTGTGTGGGAAGGATACTCTTGGCAGCTTGCCAGGTTCTCCAAGAAGGAGAACTAGACAATAAGAGGTCATGAGGCTGTGAATGCTTCCAGGAGCTTTGTTTTATAGTCTCTGGATCTTGGCCATTGATGGGATTACACGGCACCAGGGGCAGTTTGTGGGTGTGACTGCCAAGCTACTGGAAAAAGGGGGATCTGGGTAGAGGAAGCCCAGTCCCGATCCAAGCAGGCTTGCAGATCTCAGCTCCAGGTCCTGCACATCTGGGTTTCTCTGCTGGTTCCTTCATGCGTGAGGCTCGTCTGAGAGTGTGGAGAGTGGCCTTGAGCATGGCTGTGGCCGGGTTCTGGAGGTCTTTGGCTGTTGGGGCTTTGCTTGGGGTGGAGAGGGAAACTCAACCCACCCCTCTCTGAGGGGCTCCAGGGAAGACAGCCAGGCACGGGGGCAGGAGACTCTGAATAGGAGTCTCATGAATAGGACAATATTTACCTTTAAAGTTTATTTTCCTGTATTTGACTACTTGTTCTAGCTTTTCAAAGTCTTATAAATTGTTTAACTATAAATTTATCATTTTCTAACCTTTTTGTTCTGAGTTTTCCTTGATACACATTTACTTAATGACTTAATTAATGAATAATAAGCGTATCTAGACTGAAGTCTAAGGCCCAGAAATTTGATGTCTATACAACTTCATTTTAGATTGGTGTGGACCTTTTTTTTTTCCCCAGGTAGAGTTGTTTAACAAGTCACTTTTATTTTACTAGAATCAAGTTCATTTTTTTTTGCTTTGTTTTTGTGCACACTTGGCAATGCTCAGGCCCTACTCCTGGATCTGTGCTCAGGGATCACTCCTGGTAGGCTCAGGGGACCATATAGGGTTCTTATGATTGAAACTGGATCAGCTGTGCGCAAGGCAAGCACCCTATACTATATATATATATATATATATATATATATATATATAGCGCACCCTATATGCTATACTATTGCTTTGACCCCATGAAATCTAATTCTTAATCTCCTCTCCTCTCTTGTTATAAAAATATATGTTATATGTGCCAGATCTGTATCTCTAGTTAGGGAGTTACCAGAGTAGTAACTTTATAATAGTTATTCTCGAGTGAGTTAATCTTGGGAACTCACACTGGCTGCAAGTAGACAACTCTTGGACAGACTCAGATACTGGTCCTTTGAAAATCTCTAAAATCTTGCTTAGGATCATTATGAAATACTGTCTCTATTTCATAGAATCTACCATATAGAAAACTGGAACTATGTGTCACTATCTTCAACTGTATTCAAATCCTGTCATTCACTGCAGTTCCTAATGGATAATGGCTGGGAAATGTCATTAGATTCTTTTCTACTCTGGCATGTTAAGCCACCTGGAATTTCTTCAGAACATCCTGATATTCTCTTACTATTGACTTTTCCATTTAAAGATATCATTTGTCCTCTTTAATTAGAAAATAATTTATCCCCAAGAGGATATAAGCTAAAGAGACATAGAAGAGTTCTTATTTACCATTTGTCTATATCCATGGTTTTCAACTTTGCAAATTATATCAAGGTTTTCAAGTCCTGATCTGTGGACCAGTGGCTCAAAACCACTGATTTATGCACCACCACCAGTCCCTAGCAAGCCTATTTATACCTTCCTTGAGTTTCTGGCTTAGCAATAAGTTGAAAAAAATCTTTTTGCCTTGAGTGTTCTGGCAGTTTCAGGTTATTTGGGGTTTTAGCTTAATACAATTCTTATCCTCATTTGTTCTGGAAGAGTGGCAGACAGGAGTGGCTTGTAAAAACAAAGCTATTATCATTTGCATGACTGGAAAACAGCTCCAACCCTAGTAATCAGGAGATCTGGTTTTGGTCTTGAGCTCATGCTTAGTCTTGAACTTGATGGTCTTTATTTATCTCCATATATTTCATAGTCTTTCAAAATGGGAGACCGCATGCTTAGGCAGAAGAAAACAGGTATTTCTCTTAAAAATACATGCATATATATTGTCACAGTAAACTGTTACAGGAAATAAATTTTACATAGTTCCTTGGTGATCACTGTAACTAAAATGTGCTTAAACACAACTAAATTGAGTCACCCACATTGAGCACCACAGTTGCAGCCATGTATGTGCAGACCTTGCTTATCATAACAAAAGTGGGAAAGGAAAGGGAAAAACTGTATTGTTTCTTCACTTTGACCAATAGAATAATTGGTTCTTTGCTCATTGTGTATAAAAAGAAAGCATTAAGAATATTTAAGATCTCAGTTATGGGAATTCTATTTTTGGGAGTTTTGGGCCACACTTGGTGTTTACTTCTGGTTGCACTCAGGAATCACTTCTGACAGTTCTCAGGGAAACATATGGGATATCTGGGATGGAACTCAATCAGCTAGGTGCAAGGCAAACACTCTGCCTGCTGTGCTATCACTCTGGTGCCTTAGTTAGGGGAACTCTAATTGTTTCTTGATGTTTTGTTAGATTTCAGTTTGAACAAATTGAGACAAATATTTCATGTCACCTGAATTTTAGTCACCTTATACAAATATAAAAAAAAACCTATATAAGAAGGAGAAATGGTTTCCTATGTAAGTTAGATTGTTTGCAATGAAATGTTCATTCTAATTTATGCTAATAATTTCAGGAAGTCCAAAATTAGCTTTTTATTTCATTTACTTGTCTTGTAGAAATAGAACTGAGCTAGGAAAAATTCACCTTTACCAAGAACAGTGTAAGGAAAATCTCATCTTGACAGAGATGCCAAGTGTAATTTGGATAGTAACAGTTTTCTTTGTATTAGAGAAAGCACATTTTCTTTTTTTACATCTGTAATAGCAAGTTTTATGTTCATAGACTTTTATGGCATCTTTAGATGTGAACAGTGACAGAAATTAATAGAAATCGACTGTCTGGGTTCCTGGAGTGTGTGGCCACATATGTGGTTGTGTGGCACTTCCAAATTCCACAATATTCACAGCCCAGTAGGAACACGACAAATTAGATGGCAAAGTAGCATAGAAGCCCACTAAGCTCTGTAAGCAAAACAATAACACAGAAAATGCGGCAAACTAGCAACAAACAGTTCAGTAAACTTTAACAACACCATTGTAATATATAATAATTTTCACAAATTTTCTTTTACTGAACTATTTTTTTTTATAATTCCATTTGCCATTTTGTTGTAACAAACAATATAAAATAAATTATTTAGTGCCTGCTAAGGGAACAGGCATGAGTAACGGAACATTGGTGGAGGGACAGTCACCCTGTTGGTGGGAATGTTGTTGAAACATTGAATGCTCCAGACAACTGTATTATGAACAATTTTATTAACTATGATATTTAAATTAGGTTAGAGGAAAAAAAGAAGTAGGCTGTCTGGGTAGAAAAGAACTTAAGAAAAAGTGTTCAGTGGGAGCTGGCCTTCATTGCTGGTGTTTTCTGCTATCCATTTTAAGACTGGCAGACAATTATGTGTGACAGGAAGATTTAAAAAAAATTCTAATCTAGGTATAATGAAGACTTTTGCTTTGCAAAATTTGGGTTTAAATCTTAGCACTCTTTTGGGCACATCATGGCACTTCTCTGGGTCCTTCATCTGAAACCCAAAGGGTTGGGCCAAGCCCTTCTCCCTGGCATGTCCCTTGTCCCCAGTGCTTCTGGGGAGGTAATACTGTGGTTAACTGTGCCTCCCTTGGATTACTAAGCCAGTACTTGGTCCCCAGAGTTCCTGCAGACACTTGACTGGCAGCATGAGAATTGTTCAGGAAGTCAGGTTTGATGATCCAACTTCAGGATTGACTCTATGGTTAGAGATAATTGTTCATAGCTCCGGAGTTCCTTGTCATGGCAGCTTGTGCCCCTGTTTTCTGAATACTTCCTAAGCAGTGAAGTGGAATCAGCCAGTCATAATCCAGTAATTCTTTTCAATTTAATTTTAAGATGGCTGAAAATGGTCATTAATTTCATTTTAGCAGATGGAACTTAATGTAATTAACTTCATTTATGCTGAGTAGAGACTATGCCCTGAAATGTCTGACATTTTTGATAAATGTCAATTTTCAGCTAAAATTACATAATGGTTCTCTCTGTCTTGCCCTCCTATTCCTCCTGCTTGAACTTTCCTGCTATCATTTCTTCTTCTTTTTTTTTTACAGTCATTAATACTTTTTTTTTAAATTTAAATGCATGTATTTAGTTAGGTATCTGTGTTAATTTACTCTGTGTCATCATACACCCTTCTTGGTTTGTTTTAAAAATTTTTTTATTAGAGAATCACTGTGATGTACAGTTACAAACTTATGAACTTTTGTGTTTGCATTTCAATCATACAGTGATCATTTATCCATCCCTCCACCAGTGCCCATTCATCTCCACCAATGATCCCAGTATTCCTCTCACCACCCCCACCCCATCCCCCACCACCCACCCTGCCTCTGCGGCAGGGCATTCCCTTTTGTTCTCTCTCCTTTTGAGTGTTTGCAATAGAGGTGTTGAGTGGCCTTCATGTCGGTCTATAGTCTTTCTTCTTTTTTTAAAAAAGAAAATTGGTGGGTTCTCTTCTGTTTGATTTTACTTTTTACAAAATCCATAGCAGGTTTCAAAGAACTCTAGAATCCCATTTCTCATCTTTCTAGTATTTTAATGTCCAATATATATTACCACTGACAAGTAATATTAAAACAAACCTATGTTCATAAAACAGTGATACTAGCAGTTTTACCTCCTTTTACCTCTTTCAGAACTTCAAGATAAATATATCCTATTTTCTTGGTGATTTTGAACATTGCATCGAAGGCCTCTAAACCCTATTATCATCCCAGGACTATGTTCCAAAGCTTTTCCACCCAGGAGAGTTTGAAAGCTGTTTGGAGTTCTTAGTTCAGTTTGACTAGTAATTACTTTGAGGCAGTCATATTCTGGGTCCTGGAGACTTAGTGATAAGCTGGGAAAGAGCTTTTGAGGAGCTGCCAGTAATGCCATATCTGCAGCCACGGAAGCAAACAAATGCCCTGTGATGTGAAGATGGAGGGGCAGGGTGAGCTGAGCTGCGGGAGGGAGGCTTTTTGCTGGGAGATGCACCTGGTTAAGCAGGATCAAGCCATTGTCACCTTTGTTTCTTTGGCTGTTCTGTTGTTCTAAAAATAATCTATATTGCAGAATAATCTATATTGCAGATTAAAAATAATCTCTTTATATATCCTACTAGCTATTATATCTGAAGGATATAATACAGGTGAGTTTAAGAACTGAAATAAGCTGTCTGATTGTATATCTGAATACTTCATCTTGGTTCACAAATATACTTGCAGTGAGTAATTTAAAATTCAGTTCAATTCAAAAAATGTCAAAATCGTACCATAGACTCTTTGCACTTGTTTTAAAACTCACTTATTGACCTTACATAATTGTCGTTCACTTTTTAAAAATGTAACATTTGGGCTTGTAAATGAATTTCCAAATCAGTAACTATTTGGAAGAGCAGAGGGAAATTTGGAGATTACCCAAAGGAAAAGACTATTACTTTTTCAAAAAAGTTGATTACTTTACAATGCTGTTGTAGGAGTATGGTTTCATTTTTGCCACACTTAACACCAAAGTAGCAAAATTTCTCTTCCACAGTCCTTTGGACTGCTCTTCCTCCTGCTTTCCCCTCTGGTAAGCTCAATTCTGCAGTCAGAATCCAAGGGTTTGTTTTGATTTGCCTTTGTCTGATCTCTAGTTTTGTTTCTTTATATCCCATACATGAGTGACATCATCCAGTATTTGTCTTTCTCCTTCTGACTTATTTTGCTTAACAGAGCTCCCTGCAATTCCACCCATGGTGTTGCAAATGGCAAAAAACCAACTAGAATACCATTTGTATTCTTATTTGTTGGGATGATATGCTCGTAATGACTTTGCAGCTTAAACTTACATATAGAAAAAAATGTATTTCTAACTAAATGTGTGCTAATTGAAGTGATTTTACAGAATTCTGAAAGTGTTGGATCAGGGTTGTGATGTTTAGATTATTTTGAGCAAACTGATTGTAATCTCTCTCTTTCTCTCTTTATATATCCTACTAGCTATGAGTTACTAAGAATTATTATTGGTACCAGTTACAATAGCATCATAGAATAAATATTTATGAATTCTTTTGAAAGAGTTGGTAGATCAGTAGGGCTATCTACCTTTTCATTTTGGAGACTCAAAGCTGAGTCAGCTTGACTTTTGTTTTTTCTTTTTGGATCACACCCAGTGATGCTCAGGGGCTACGCCTGGCTCTTCACTCAGGAATTACTCCTGGCGGTATGAGGGGGACCATATGGGATGCTGGGAATTGAACACCGGTCGGCCATGTACAAGGCAAACGCCCTCCTCACTCTGCTATCGCTCCAGCCCCTATAATGGCTCTTGTGCTGGGGGAAAGATTCCGCATCCAGGAATCTGTTACCCTTCAACTCTGAATTGTGCCATTGGCCACAGTTTTAGCCAAACAAATGCAGGGGAGGTCAGTAATCATTCTTCATAACTGTTGGGATTTCTTCTCTAGCTGCACCTATTTTTCCCAGCTTTATTGGAATATTTGAAACGATTTCTGGGTTTTATTTTGAGGCACCAGATCATTGTAAGTAGCTTAGCCCTTAAATAGCATAAACCTAAAATCCTGTGGCACATGGACTATCACTAAACTTACAGAGCATTTACCATTGAATGGCGTTTAGAAGATGCTAATCCTGTGAATCACCACCTCCTGTGTTGTTTTGGCAGGAAGTGTATCACGTCTCAATAATTTCCTCAAATTTTTTCCCTGCCAGGTGCCTGTTTTCTTCTGGTTGTTAGCGTATTCCCCTAGTATTCCAAATATGTGGTGGATTTCCCCACTGGACGCTTCGACAGTTCTCTCTATTCTTCTGTGAAGAGGAATGAGGGCACTTCTTGTTTGTTTCTGTTGAGTTAAAGGGTTCTCACAGGAAAGAGAGAAGGAGTCGCTATTTTGAAGACTGCTGTCCAGCCAGGATGCTTCTGTCTGGAGGCACTTCTTGGTTCCAGCACGTAGGAATCGGTGCTTGTTGACTTACCTGCTCTCAGGCTGCTTGTTCATGAGATGTTCTTCAATGGTGAGATTAGAGCAAATGTTCATTTGCAATCTTGAATAAAAGTAAAACACATTAAAAAAAATTGAACATGTGCCACCTTGAAAGAAAGAAAATTAGAATGCTATTCAGGAGTTAATAGTTTAGGAGGTAAATGAGTGCTGTGCGCTGCAGTAGGAGGGCTGTGAAAAGCTTGGCCCAGCCCCTGCATGAGAGGTGGCCCTTGAGGAGCTAGGGATGCATGTGTGTGCATCCAGGGTAGGGTCTCGGCAGCGCAGCCACTCATAGCTGGGTCCTGGGGCTCTGTGTCCTAGAAGGAGGAAGAGCCAGACCACCAAGTGGCTTTTCTTGGTTTGGAGTACCTTATAGTGGAAGGTGAGGCAAAAGTCTCCTTTAACTAAATTAAGAAATTACCTAAATGGGGCCCTGGAGATAGCTTAGAGGCCTGGAACATGTTGTGTGTAAAAGGCTGTGTTCTATCCCTGGTACCTCATAGTCCCCTGAGAATGCCTGGAGCAACTCACTGAGCATTAAGCTGGGAGTATTCAGTATCCCTTGAGCATCACCAGGTATATCCCCGACACCCCCCACCAAAAAATAAAAAGGGATGAAAGAAAAAAAAAAGACAAATGTAAATGTAAAAAAATTGTTCCTTTTTCTGCTTCTTTTTTTAAATCCAATTTGGTGGTGCTTGGGTTTTACTCCTAGCTCTGTGCTTAGGAATCTCTCCCTGTGGTACTTGGGAACATGTGCTATGGGAATCCAACCCACACCTCTTGCAGGCAAAGTCGGTGCTTAGCCCATTGGGCTGCTAACTGGCTAAGTGTAAATAATTTTTAAGAAACCATGTAGCTGTGAGAAATATTAGGGTTTTTTAATATTAAAATCAGCATATTTTCAACTAGATGAAAAAAAGATTTTTATGTGTATATATATGTGTATATATGTGTATATATATGTGTGTATATATATATATATCTCACTATCGCTCAGTCATCCCGTTGTTCATCAGTTTGCTCGAGAGGGCACCCGTAATGTCTCCATTGTGAGACTTGTTACTGTTTTTGGCATATCAAATACGCCACGGGTAGCTTGCCATGCGGGCAAGATGCTCTCAGTAGCTTGCCGGGCTCCCCAAGAAGGGTGGAAGAATCGAATCCTGGTGAAGGCAAATGCCCTATCCGCTGTGCTACCACTCCATGTATTTGTGTATGGAACGATGCATATGTATGTTGCCGGTGGTTATTTTCTGGATGGCTTATATGAAGTGCGGAGGAAAGAGGTGGCAATCTTGAGAAGGAAATCTACAGCTTCCTTCTCTATCCATCTCTGTCACTTGGGGAAGTACCAGAGGATTGAGGACTGATGATGCTCAGGTCCTGCCAACCACACAAGGCAGCTGTCAAGCTGAGCCGAAGGTTCACTTGTCCTGCTTGGGAGATGGTCCCTGCCACCCCTTTTCTCAGAGGGCCATGGACTTAGGCTGCAGCAAGGAATCATCCTTTGCAGGAAGGGAAAATCAGTGCTAAATTTTACCCAGGCTTTTCAGGTTGGTCACCTTGCCCTCATAGAAAAGAATTTCTGCAGGAAATGAATAGTGAAGTTGGGGAAAATAAGTTTATTGGGGAAATAAAAGGAGAAGAGGGAGGTAGATAAAGATAAGTGCTCAAGAGAAAACACGCGCTTCTTTGGATAGAGAGAGCCAGGAGTGCATATCTCAGGTAGAACTGTGGGCTGCCACCCAGAATGGGGAGGCATCCTGGAGTGTGAAGTATATGTCTCGAGAGAGGAGATGCGGGCGCCCTATGAGCAGGGAGCATGGCTTCTTGTCCTCTGCTAAGTGAGTTTATGTCCAGTTTTCCCAAACTGCTCCCACCACTCCCTTAGTCTGTTGCTAGGGTGGTTGCCAAGGGGGGAGTTTGGAGAAGTTGATGGTCTTTTGATGTTCTTCACGTGGTTCCAGCTGTGGAATCTCTCCAGCTTCCTCTCCATTCAAGGATCCAATGTTGCTTGGGCCTGAAATTTCTCATCTCAGTGGCTTTCCAGGCTCCGGAGATGGGTCTTTGTGTCAAAGGATGTCATACCTTTGGGCTGGTTTAGGTGTCAGATACAATTTTTTTTCAACATACATTACCAGGACCCCCCATCTTCCTGCCAGAAGCATCTATGTATTCACTCAAATTATAATATCTTTATATTTATATACATAACTCTATAAATAGCCTCTTACCATAAAACACCTTTTGTAACTTTTTTATTCCTGACTAATCAGCCACAACCTCTTATTTTATAGTTTGCCTTAAATTTGAGGGCAATGATTGAAATCTAGTGATTAGTTTTTTTTTGGGGGGGGCGCTTTTTGGGTTATACTCATCTATGCACAGGGATTATTTCTGGCTCTGCACTCAGGAATGACTCCTGGAGGTGCTCAGGGGACCATATGCGATGCCGGGGATCGAACCCAGGTTGGCTGCATGCAAGGCAAAAACCCTCTCCACTGTGCTATGGCTCCAGCCATTCTAGTGATTAGTTTTTAACTATTTCTTTACTGGTAGGATGAATTTATAGCTTATATTCCTTGTCTTTGCAGACTGAAAATGACTTCATTCTCAGTACAACTACATAGTAGGTAACTTCTTTTAAAGAAACATGAATTTTTTCTTCCAGGAATCTTTTTCTTGTCCTGTAGGAGTATATAGTTGGTGAGCCATGCCTTGCACCATGCCTTTAAAAGCACCTAACTTCAGAAGGTATCCCATGTAACATGGAAGACTGTAGACTTTTAAGAAGGCAAGGGGCATTGTGGTAGGGGTGGACATTTACGTAATTACAGTTGATTCACTGTACACATTAGTGAATGCTTTTATCTGTACTTTGAAGATTCGTTTTGTTACCATTTTGTTATCTCTTGAAAACTTTAACTTTCATGCTTTTCTTTTACTTTCATAAGAATGGTATCTTGTTGAGAGAACATCATTTATTGGCAAGCCAGTGTCTCATTTTGTCACATTATTAACAGGGGTTGAGGTAAAAGTACCAGACGGCTTAGGTGATGTACATCCAGGAAATAGCCTTCACTCTTGAAAACCAACAGGTTTAGGTGCTGGCACGACAGTAAGTGAAGTGACTGGGCAGAGAGTTGGGGGAGAATGGGCTGGGTGCGTATTCCAGTCTGCTTCTGCCCTGCACTCAGGCCTTCTGCCTTGGAATCTTCTCAGACTTCCTCTGCTCTGTATTTCAAGGGTCAGGTAGACACCTGACCACAAGCCCATGAGTAGCACTTAGGCCCCACTCTTCAGTTTCCTCATTTCTCACCAAACAGGGTTCTGTGAGTAATATGTAAAGTACATAATAGTTGCATACATGACACAACTTTTTTTTTTTTTTTTTTTTTTGCTTTTTTGGGTCACACCTGGCGATGCACAGGGGTTACTCCTGGCTCTGCACTCAGGAATTAACCCTGGCAGTGCTCAGGGGACCATATGGGATGCTGGGATTCGAACCCGGGTTGGCCGCGTGCAAGGCAAACGCCCTACCCGCTGTGCTATCACTCCAGCCCCCATGACACAACTTTTTGAACTCTTGTTTTATGTATCTTGTATCAGAATCCCTTAAACTGTAGATTTTTTTTTTTTTGCTTTTTGGGTCACACCCGGCAATGCACAGGGGTCATTCCTGGCTCACGCACTCAGGAATTACCCCTGGTGGTGCTTAGGGGACCATATGGGATGCTGGGATTCGAACCTGGGTCGGCCGCGTGCAAGGCAAACGCCCTACCCGCTGTGCTATCACTCCAGCCCCTAAACTGTAGATTTTGGGGCAGAATTTTGTGATTTAGAGTACTACAGAAAATTTCAGCCAGGAGATGTCAAATGATTATATATTTTATTTAAACAGAACTTTTTTCTGCCTTACTAATATGATTAAAAATCTTTTTAAGAGAAAAAAGGAAAAAAACAAAATAGTCAATCAGTCCATTAAAGATTATTAGCATCTCTTTTGCTTAAAGTCCAGTTACTTTCACTTTAAAGTCTCAAGTAAAATTGAAGTTGTGGGTGCAAACCCAGGGAAACTTCAGATATGTTCCCCATCTGTAAAATCAAGGTGACACCAGCCTTCCAGATAAAGCTGGGTAATTTGCTAATAAAACTATGTTATTAATAGAAGTACTTTGGAAAGCTTAGGTTGTATATAAATATAAATGATAGCTTGGTGTGCAGGGAATTATCTATGACATAGATTTACTGCACTTCCAAATGTGTATGTGGAGAAGTAGTGAATGTCAGTAGCTGGTACCATGCCAGCTCCTAGTGTTTTTTTTTTTAATTTAGCACTCCTGTATTTAGTAATGTAGAAGGAAAATATGGAGCCAATTCCAATTAAAAGAGGAAAGTCTCATGAGGCTGTTGTGTAGGAAAAGGGGCTTCTCAGTAGCCATGCTCTTGAAACACCAGTTTGAGGGGCTGGAGCAGTAGTACAGCGGGTAAGGCCTTTGCTTTGCATGCATCTGACCCAGGTCCAATTCTTGGCATCCCAAATGGTCCCCTGAGCACTACCAGGAGTAACTCCTGAGTGCAGAGCCAGAAGAAACTTCTGAGCATCACTGGGTATGACCTAAAAAAGAAAAAAAAAAAAGAAAAAGAAACACCAGTTTGATTTCTAGTTTTTTTCCTGTTATATATAAAATGCCACATGAGAAAAAGCACTACTGGAGCATTTTATTAGCCCACAAATTCTTCAGGAAAAATAATTACCGTTGATAGTTTTTTTTGAGTACTTCTATTGGTAGGAATAGATGCACTTGGAAGTTTGTAACTGCTTATTTTATTAGTTTATTAATTTATTGTTTTGGGGGCCATACCTGGAGGTGCTCAAGGGTTACTTCTGGCTCAGCACTCAGGAATTACTCCTGGTGGTGCTTGGGAGACCATGAGATGCCAGGAATTGAACCCAGGTTAGCCATGTGCAAGGCAAATGCCTTACCCAATGTACTATTGCTCTGGGCCCCTAAGTGTTCGTTTTTTTAACTTCAGAAGGTGGCAAAGCTGCAGTATGCCCAAGCATTAGTCTCATAATTTTTCATAGTCACCATTCAAAAGACCTTTGTCTCTTGGATCAGGGAAGCAGATGGAGAGGTGGCAGCAGGGAAAGAATTTCCCCTGGATTAGGAGTTCTGCTCTATTGTGACAGTAACGTGTGTGCTTTAGCAGCATAGTATGTCTTCATTTGCTGGCCCAGACACCTCAGCTTGATTGGTCATGAAACCCAGTCTGACCACAGGCTAATCAATACAAACAGCAGTCAACTTCCGATGGCATATTTCTGATCACATCATCTCTGAACCTCTCAAGGGAGTTCCCAAACTCTTTTGTTACTTAGCAAGTCATCTATAATTCATCCACTCAGAGGATTTGTCTGTTAATTTTCCAGCCTGCTTCATCCAGTTTGGGGTTGGACGTGACAGACCCTCTCTTCACAGCTCGGGGACAAACAGGGAATCATCCCTGGTGGGATGCCCCTCAGTGGGAGGCGCACCTGCAGAGACAGCTACTCTGCCTCAGATGGGGGCACTTTAGACAATGTGCCTGTCTTTGGGATATACCAAAAAAGCCCAGCAGAGGTGGGAAAAAGGGTGCAGACTCCTCACAGACAGTGGCCCTCATCAGTATTTGAGCTCTGTTTTTTTTTTTTATTATCTGAACATTAGAGCAAACCTAAGTTGAATGAAAAGCCACTGGGGATATGTTGTGCTGGAAATGTCTTGAGCTAAGAACACATCAAATATTATGAAATCTTGAGTTTTGGTACTTTCCTAGGAAAAACCTGGACAATTAAATATATTAAAATATAGTTTCTCCTGTGGTGCATTTTCTGTCTTGGGAATCAGCCTGCATCTAAACCCAAGACACCTATTTTGGCCTCCCACCCCCAACCTATGAGAAACCTGTTTTATCTTGAACTGATTTCTCTCTTTCTCCTCATTTCTCTAAAAAAAAAAACAAACCTGTTTTTACAGGGGCCAGGAGAACTGATACATGGTTATAAGCTTGCCACAAGTGTGTGTGTGTGTGTGTGTGTATGTGTGTGTGTGTGTGTGTGTGTTGGGGGGGGTGTATGTCGGCAGTTAGAATAGAGAAGCGACAATTATGACAATAATAGTTGGAAATGATCGTTCTGGACAAGAACTGAGTGCTGAAAGGAGGTAAAGGGATATATGTCACAACCTCTTATTACCTGTATTGCAAACCATAATACCCAAAAGGAGAGTGAGAGCAAGAGAGGGAAGGAAGGAGGGAGAGGGGCACAGAGAGAGATAGAGATAGAGAGTAAGAGAGAGAAAGAGAGAAGTGCCAGCTATAGGGGCAGTCGGCGGGGGGAGAGTAGGTGGCAGGAGGAAAATTGGGGAGACTGGTGGTGAGAAATGTAACTGGTGAAGGGATTGGTGTTGGAACATTGTATGACTGAAACCCAGTCATAAACAGCTTTGTAACTGTGTATCTCACAGTGATTCAATGAAAAAAAAACCAACAAAACACCATCTTACTCCACAACAACAAACAAAATTATTGCTGCTGGCTTTTGTGGTGGGTGCAATGGCACAGTGTTCCTGCTGCAGAAAATGGGAACTTCCCGTCATAATTGCTGTGTGATTGTAGTTGATAAAGTCACTGTATGAATGTCTCTGCAGCTGAGATTTATCCAACATTCTAAGCAGTCTTTGTAGCATTTGAGGACCATCCGCTACAGTGAATATTGGGTGACATTGTCATCAGTTCTAGGGAAGGCATCTTCTGGTTTGGAGTTCTGGAATTGGTTATTAGTAACGAAGATGATTACCACTCTGGGCCCCTTCTGTTCGGCACCGTGCTTGGAAGCCTTGCGTTGTCTTTAATTCCCACAGCATGCCACTTCTCTCTTGCAGGTGAGAGGTCAACCCCTCTCCACGCCTAGCTGTTTATTGATCCCTGACTCATGGTGGGGAGCAGAGGGAGGCAGGACTTTCTCTCTTTATCTTCTCATGAAATTTCTGAGAAGGCGAGGGTGGAGAGATCCAGCTGTCTACATGTCAGAGTCCAGAAAAGCTTATACCTTACTCAACTGAAAAGTTTTCACTTCTGCCTCAATTTCAGATTTGCCTGCAGAGTTGAAGCTAAAGTGCCTCATCTTTCACACTTGTCACCATCTATGGAAGATATTGGTCAGAGTGTCAGGATCTGACTTAGCATAGCTTGTCATCCTATATCTTTCTAGGATGAAAAATGCAAGCTAAAAAAGAAATTCCCCTCTAGATTAATGTGCTCTCTGGTAGGTCAACTGGGGACTCTCCAAGTTCATGGCTATTTCTCAGAGGAAAATTCCAGATGAGGCTCAGTATTTCAGACCTAGAATTCTGACCTTCCGTACCTGTGCTATGTGCCTTGTACATTTATGCATTCCAGAAGTCTGTTTGCATGTTAAGTGTGATTTTTGAATGTCAGAGTAACTTCTCAACCAAGGATCAATGGGTTGTTCGCTTTGCTTTTATTTCTCTCCGCAGTTATTCTTTACTTATTTTCATTCTCTCCCCTTGGGATCTTTTTGTCCACAAGGATGAGAGCTGGTCATTCTTCTCACCTTCTGGATGCAGTAAGTGGAAGAGTGTATTTTCTCCAGGAATACACTGATAAAATTGATTTTATTCAGTCTGGATTTTTGCTATCACTGCACACCAGCAATTCTAAATAATTGTTCCCGCCTCCTTCAATTCTTATCTGGGTTAAATCTAAATAGTTACTGCAAACACAACTGTATTTGTTTTTCTTTTTGGGTCACACCCAGCGATGCACAGGGGTTACTCCTGGCTCTATACTCAGGAATTACTCCTGGCGGTGCCCAGGGGACCATATGGGATGCTGGGAATCGAACTCGGGTCGGCCATGTGCAAGGCAAATGCCCTATTCGCTGTGCTATTGCTCCAGCCCCTCAGATAACTTTTTAACCCATGCTCTATGTGTGGTTTGAGAGGAAACTATTTGCATGACTAACCTGATCTCTGCAGTTGTGTTCATGGTATGTTTAAATAGTAGGATTGAAGTAGTGGTGGTTGCACAGTGATGGGGAAGTCAAGAAGCAAAATGTGAGCTACCGTCATTCTGTTATCCCATGTGACTGATCGACCACCTGAGTTTTTGTGCTGAACTATAAAGCAGTAAAATTGGTGAGAGATGTGAGGTTATTTTGTTGTTGTTGTTATTTGTTTGTTTTTGGGCCACACCTCATAATGTCAAGGGTTGCTCCTGGCTCTTCACTCAGGAATCACTTCTGGAAGTACTTGGGGGACCAGTGGGATGCCAGGGATAGAATCCAGGTCGGCCATGTGTAGGGCAAATGCTCTACCTCCAATATTACCTCTCCTCCCTCAAGAGAGATGTGAGTTTTAATAGCTTGGTTTCATAAGTGAAAACTTTATTAAATAGAATATTTTAAATTAAAAAATTATTGTTGGGACACCTTTCGGTGGTGTTTGGGGATCACCAGGGCCAGTCCTCTTTGGGTTGGGGGCATGTAAGGCTGGGGATCAAAGTCGAGGCTTTACACACACAAGCCATGTGTCCTGTGACTTGAACCAGTTTCCCAGTTCTAGAAATTATTTTTATTTTAGATCTTAGGGATTGAATCCAGGGCCAAACACAAGCAGGGCAAGTGCTCTACCGCTGAGCGACTTGCCTCCCTTAAATTTATATTGTTTTTTAATTTTTATTCATTTATTTATTTATTTATTTTTGTTTTTATTTTTAAACTAAAAGACAAAGGGATATCTCAGATGATGCACAATTTGGTAGTTGTCTTCATTATGTTTTTGAAATAAATTTAAGGGTTTTTACATTTTTGTTGTGTATTTGTAGTTCAGCAAAAAAAATCATACTGCATTTTCCTTTTTCTGGCTACTAATATTATGTTCTAAAATCATCACTTAAAAGAATTTTATATAGGAGAGAGGAAACCAACAAATCTGTGGTCTTTCATCTCACCATCTGGCTACAGGCTTCCAGCATTCAGCTCAGCATCTGGTGCAAACTGGGTGCCCTCAACAAATACTGCAAGGATGAATAGTCCATCAACTCCAGTTTCCAGCCAACTGAGTTATGGTGTGTACAGAAGGGTCTGGGGCCATGCCTTCTAGCTTAGGTAGAGCCTCACATTCTTGCTGGTCACTACAATTATGGGGGGGAGGCGGTTGATAAATAAATTCTTGGGCATTGAGATCACATGAACTAGACTCTTATGGTAGGTGGTAGCTGGTACTTTGATTAAACTCTACTGATTGAGATAGCCTATTGTATAAATGTCACTTTTCTTTTGGTTTAAGTTAAATCAAGGTAGTTTTTATTTATTGAGGACAGCATAGAAATATGTAAGAGGAGAGAAAGATGGGGAAAATGTGTTCAAGAGAGAACACAGGCTTCTCCAGGGTGGAAATGAGCAAGCAACATAGAGACAAACAAGACAAACAAGCAAGAGCTCAATGAGAACATTGAATTCAGAAAGTTGCTTTTTATCTATAAATATCATGGTTGATTATTATTGCTTCCTCTCTAACTATTAGCTTGTAGTCTTCATGAGTTTTATCTGTATGAGAAAAGCTTCTACATCATTTTACAGTTTACTGTGACCTTTTTTTTAAAAAAAATCATCTTAGTTAATCCTCAATATTTGGGGAGATAGGAAGATGATGAGTAAGTTAGAACTCATAGACGTTAAGTAGCTTGCTCAGGGTAATTATATTTTAAAGGTTTTATCACAACCAGGTTGAGAGAATTTCTAATCACTACCATTTTTCAGAGTCCAGTAGTGATGGACTTTGTTTGCAAGCTGGTTCCTAAAACATAGGTAAATGAATATGTAAATTTTTCAAATATAATACTCTGCTGGTTTAAGGAAGTGAAAGGAAATAACTCCCTTTGTAATCTTGTTTTTTTTTTCTTATTGGGTTACACCAAGGGGTGCACAGGGGTTACTCCTGGCTCATGCACTCAGGAATTGCACCTGGCGGTGCTCGGGGGACCATATGGGTTGCTGGGAATTGAACCCGGGTCGGCTGCATGCAAGGCAAACGCCCTACTCGCTGTGCTATCACTCCAGCCTCTCCCTTTGAAATCTTAATCTCATTTTGACTGATCTTGAACAAAGTTTAAGATGAAATTGTGTCTTTGTGTGTGATCCTCAGAAGACCTGAGAAGAGGAAATATTTTAATTATTTGGGTTGTACTATTATTACTAATAAAATTAATGAAGAGGTTGGGAGCTGTGCTGACCAAAACTTTTGCCTTACATTACTGTACTGCCTTCAAGTTTGTATCCTGAATTTCACCATAAAAAGTCTTGTGCATTTTTGTTGCCCTGCCTCTTGTAAGAGCCTGAAACATTTAAGCAGTGTGATCTATCCTTATGATTTGTATGAACTTGCCCCCAACGCCCCCATTCTTTGCCTGTTCTGTTCCCCACTCCTGACACTTACTTTTCCCTGGTTGGGTCATTGCTGTATGTGGACTCTGTGTAGCCTTATACATGCCCACCTGCGCCCTGCATGGATGTCACTGTGTCTGGCCTCAGATCCTAGCAATGGGCTTGGGATGTGATCAGCACCAATGACAGGGCCAGGGTCCCAGCCTATGTACTGAACCTGAACCTGTCCACCTTTACATGTGCCTCTTCTGCTTGAGTTGTTGGCACACTTCTAAACCAGAGCTCTTTTTTTTTTTTTGCTTCTACCCATCTTGCCCATTTTCATTCCCTAGGATGATTTTTACCTGTAGGGAGGGCTTTGATTTTTAGCACATCCTCTCTCTCTCCTGCTACTGCTGTAGACCGGTCCCTGGTCTTGTTTGAGCTGAATTGCTGCTACATTTCCTATCTCCCTGAAAACTCCCTTTCCAGAAGGAGCCATCTGAAAAAAAAAAGAATGGATTGATCTTTGCTTAGGCAGGATCTTTAATAGTGTCCCAGATATGGTGACTGGAAGGAAAAAAAACCTTAAACAGAAGCTTAAAAAATGTACAATTTAGGTCAGAGTTTAAGCTGCAACATAGGCTCACTTTGAGGTTATACAGGCACTCTGCTCCTTCCAGTTGTTCTGCCTGCCCAGGCGTTACCCACACTGGCCTGATGGCAGCTGACTCCCCACCAGTTCTCTTGTGTCCCAGAAGAACCGGGTAAGTAGTGGAGGACACACTCCTCCCTTTGAAGAAAGCCAATGGTACATGCGATAAGTTACTCCGCCTCCTATTTCCTGAGCCCCATTTTTTCGTATTCCCACACTTCAGTGGAAAGTGGGTGGTATAGAGTTTTGCTCAGACCTAATATACCATGAGCCATAGTTGTAACCTAATACCTATTAAAAGTAAAGTGAAACAGTAAAATAAATTTAACCCACAATTTAACCTAAAATATTTAAACTATTATCATTTTTATCTTGTTCTTTTTGGGGCTGGAGAGGTAGCACAGCGGGTAGAGTGTTTGCCGTGCACGAGGCTGACCCGGGTTCAATTCCTCTATCCCTCTTAGAGAACCCGGCAAGCTACCGAGAGTATCTCGCCCGCACTGTAGAGCCTGGCAAGCTGCCTGTGGCGTATTCGATATACCAAAAACAGTAACAAGTCTCACAATGGAGACATAACTGGTGCCTGCTTGAGAAAATCGATGAGAAACGGATGACAGTGATACAGTGATACTATTATTTTATTATTTTTTGGCGATTTTTATACATTTTATTTTCATAAAGTAGTTCACAATAGTTCATTACAGATAATATTCAAACACCCACCCCACCAGTGAGCATTTTCCCACCACAATAAGAGGGAAGTGTCTGAAGTTGTTGTATTTCATTCTGGAGCCACTTAAGCTCATATATAAGAGAACACAAGCAAGTATGTTAAAAACCAAACAAATGTGTGCTACTTTTGGTACATCAGTGGGCTAGAGTATAAGAGGAGGAGGCCCAGTCCCAATCTGAGCAGGCTTGGAGATCTCAGCCACTGGTCCCACATAACTGGGTTCCTCTCTCTGTTCCTTCTTGGGTGAGGCTTGTTCAAGTGTGTGGAGAGTGGCCTTGAGCATGGCTGCAGCTGGGTTCTGGAGGTTTTCGCCTGCCGGGGTTCTGCTTGGGGCGGGGAGCAAAACTCAACCTGCCCCACTCCGAGGTGCCCCAGTGAAGACAGCCTGGCGCGGGGTCAGGAGTATTTTATTTTAATGTTTATTTTTTGGTTTTTGGGCTACACCAGACGATGCTCAGAGATTACTCCTGGCTCTGTACTCAGGATCACTCCTGTGGTGCTCGTGAAACCATATGGGATGCCAAGGATTGAACTCAGGTCAGCCAGGCGTACAGGGCAAGCACTCTGCCCACAGTTGTATCTCTCCAGCCCCTGAACTATTGTCATTTTAATGTGTAGAATAAGCTACATTTTAAGTATGCATCAGTCACTTGTGCTAGTGGTTGCTATAGCAGCTTTAATTAAGTTTTCAACCGCAGGCTAACAGTACAATCTTAATGCTAAATGGATTTTTGGACTCAATTGGTAGTTGGAGTTGCCCTTATCACACTGTATATATAATTCTGTCTCTCATTCCCATTGGCTTGAGCACTAAGTGCAAAGCTGAGTTTTCTTTTCTCCAGCTATTTCTTTAGTGTTTGACACAGTTTAATTACCTAATAAGTGTTCCATGAAGGAATGAAGTGACTGGATACTTTTTTTAATTCCTCAATTATTTTAAAATTATTTTTGGATAGATACGTATGATTCTCCTCCTTAATCTGGACAATTCTTTCATGTATTCAAAATATTGTGTTTTGAATGATGTATTCCCTCTTGTTTTTAGGGAGATTAATTCATTTGACTCTATTTGGTACATTTCCCCAGGAACTCACATTTAGAAATAAATTTGTTTGACATACACACTTTGAAATAATAGCAGCCTTTATTATTTTTTTGTTCATTAGATGTTTTTGAAAATATGTTCCATGCATAATATTTTGGAAAATATGTTCGTAAAATTCACCTTTTCCCGAAATGGTGAGTGTTGCTTCTGTTAAGGTGCCTTTGCCCCGTGAAAGGACAGGATGGAACTGTTTGCACAGAGCCTCTTACACTGACTGTTGCTGCTTGTTTTTGGCAAAATATGCCATTTCCCAGAAATGTTCTTATAATTTATTGCTGCTAGTAGATGGAGGACAATATTGTACAAATAAAACCTCACTGTCAACAAGGCACTAAAACTTATCAATATTCCTAGAATTAAATAAACACAAATACCACCTCTTATTAAATGAAATGGAGGACCGAGTGTTCCCTAAACAAGTTAAATTCTAGAATTTCCAGGCTGCTCCTCTCTCATAAGCCTCCCTTCTGTCCCTTAGAATCAGGTGGCTGCAGAATGTCTTTCCTGAGTTGGCTCTGATGGCACAGGGGAAGGAGAAGAAGCTTGATGCATCTCCTCTATCCTCGGCTCTGCTGAATGCTTAACCCATCTTTCAACCTCCTTCTGCAAAGAAAAGCTTCTCCCCATCCTGTAGGGGCTTGATGCATCTCCTCTATCCTCGGCTCTGCTGAATGCTTAACCCATCTTTCTACCTCCTTCTGCAAAGAAAAGCTTCTCCCCATCCTGTAGGGACCCTGGTTCCCTATGTCACTGAGCCTCTTGCAGGAGCATCTCATCTTAATTAGACTGTGACATCCTTCAGATAAATATATAGAGCAGTAAGAGTTACCCACCATAATGGTAGCAGTGTGCTTTTCAGCTTTTTTCTTGCACTTTCAGAACTGCCCCAGTCCATGGGCACTGTAGCATGGTAGCACTGTCATCCTGTTCATCAATTTGCTTGAGCAGGCACCAGTAACGTCTCCATTGTGAGGCTTGTTGTTACTGTTTTTGGCATATAGAATATGCCACGGGTAGCTTGCCAGGCTCTGCCGTGCTGGCGGGATACTCTCGGTAGCTTGCCGGGCTCTCCAAGAGGGATGGAGGAATTGAACCCGGATTGGAGTGTGCAAGGTAAACACCCTACCTGCTGTGCAAAAAAACCCTGTTCTAGTTCCTGCATGCTCCAGCCCTTCTTTAAGGGCTCTGGGCCTGTTACTCATCTTTCCTTACAACAGTCTAATGAAAACAGGCATTATCATGATCCTTGTTTTAGAGAAAAGAATACAAGAGACTTAAGTAGCTTGCCTAAGGTCACAAGATAATGAACTGAAATGGACTGACACCCATGTTTAAATCTTAATCTTGGACTTTTAACTAAAATATAACCCTACCTATTAATGTGACTTTTTCATATATATAATTTGGTGGTGGTGGTGTTGGCAGATGAATGGAGTGAGTGAAGTACCCAGAACACTTAATCTAAACTAAGAAGAAGGGTTGGATGAAGCTTTTTCTCAGAACATGACAACTCATTGGTACAGTCAGGAGGAGCCAGGGTATCAGACTAACATGCATTCTGAATATAGGAAGCATTTCTCTATGACCGTCTCCTAGATTTAGAGGTTGTAGCCGTAAGGCAGTTCAACTCTCTTGTTTTATTGATTAGGGAAATTGAAGCTCAGAGACCAGAACTGACTTGCCTGGAGGCTTTGTTCCGAGAGTTAAACAAGGCAAGGAGCCCACACTTACTGTTGGTGGGTTCCAAGTTCACACCAATGATGCTTTCCAGTGCTACCTTTCAGAACTTTGTAATCAACCCTGTTTGTTATTTCTGTTGTGCTGTTTTGATTTTTTAATCCCCCCTTTATTTAAACACTGTGGTTTATAAAGTGTTCATAGTCATTTGTTACAGTTTTCAACATTCCAACACCAATCCCACCGCCACTGTCACCTTCCCTCCACCGTTGTCTCTCTTACCCAACCACCTCTCAAGCTGTCCCTCTAGCAGGCCTAAAATAATTTTATATTGCTTGTTACCACTAAACAGCTAGGGGAATGCTCAAAAAAATTTCCTTAGAAGAAAATTTGGGGCGGGGGCAGAATGATAATACAGTGGTTAGGGTATTTTCCTTGCATGTGGTTTGATCCCTGGTGTCCTATCTGGTCCCCTGAGCACTGCCAGGAGTAATTCTTGTGTGCAGAGCCAGGTGTAACCTCTGAACATCGCTGGGTGTGACCCTCCCCCCAAAAATCCAGAAAAAAGAGAGGAAAATTTGTGAAAATTTTCCCCTCTCACCCTGCTGTGTCAGAGACCCCCTTTTATTCCAAGCCAGGGAAGCTGTGTTCTAATGAATGAAAAAAATGACTGGTGCATATTTTCCTGTTCTACCTAAATATGGAAAGATTACTTGATTACTGTAAAAATAATTAATAGCCTACTCCCAAACTTTGCAACTGAATACTTTTCCAAAATACCTTTGAAAGACAAATGTATCATGTACACAAGAAAAATAAATAAAATGAGTGAGGCTTGAGATATAGTACAGCAGGTAGGGCGTTTGCCTTTTGCGTTGCTAACCCGGATTTGATCCCTGGCACCCTATATGGCCTCCTGAGGCCACCAGAGTGATCCCTTATGTCCTTTCTTTTCAACCTTTTTACTGTTTTAATATTTGTAAACGTCTCTCAAAAATTACTTTCAGTAATTACATACAGTACTCTCACTGTGCTATTCTCAGTGTGGAACTTGAATGTTTTCAACATTTTGCTTTTAATGTGTGGAATGCCTCTTTGAGTCTTCAATTCCTACACGAGAAAATGCAATTTTATGTTTTAACTTGGGCTGAAGTGATAGCACAGCGGGTAGGGTGTTTGCCTTGCACATGGCCCAACCCAGGTTTGATTCCTCTGCCCCTCTTGGAGAGCCCAGCAAGCTACCGAGAGTATCTCGCTTGCACCGCAGAGCCTGGAAAACTACCCATGGCGTATTTGATATGCCAAAAACAATAACAACAAGTCTCACAGGGAGATGTTACTGGTGCCCGCTAGAGTAAATTGATGAGCAACGGGATGACAGTGATACAGTGATACAGTGATGTTTTAACTTGAGTTGTAAATGGAAAATCTGAGTGAGCCTTTAGTGCTACAACCATAGCAGGTCTCGCTTTTTGTGTGTATGTTGTATTAATGTCTGTCATCAACCTGTCATTTGAGCCAGGAACTTGTCCCATACACATTGGTTCCATGCATTAAGCTCAGAGCTGGTATTTTTTTTTGTAAAGTGGAAAATGAATTGAGGAATGAAGTTTTGGTCATCAAAATAGTTTGATAACCCTCAGTTCATGTTTTCCTCTAAGGTGGCACCATTCTAAAGCTTTCAGAAATGGGGGTTTTATGTGATGTGACTGCTTTTCTCAAGAAGTGTATCTAGTTGAGAAGATAATTATAGCAGAAAAAAATTATAAAATAATGTATCCATGGAAAATCTTGTTAGCACTTTAGAACTGGGAATGAATTTTGGTTGGAGGAGGAATCAGAGGTGTGCTGGAGAATGCAGTGGGTTGGATTTGAGGATTATTCCCAGTGAGGTGGAAGGAATAAGCAATGGAGGTTTTGACAAGGGAACCAGTGCAAACATGAGTCTAGGAGTGGGAATGAGTGTGGACTGGGAGAGGGATGGTGTGTCAGTCTTGGGGAGCAGAAGGAAGTAGTGCTAGATGGACAGAAAAGGTGGGGCCATGTTAAGGAAGTTTGGAAGCCAAAGAGAATTTGAAGGAGGCATACTGAGCAATAAAGAGTCTTTGTAGATTCATGAGTGACACAAGGAAAGTGGTTCAACTGGAAATTCAAAGGTGGTGTCAGAAATCTCTTAGAAGGTCATTCATAAGTACACAAATAGTTGGTAATAATTTTACATATCTGGGATCCTTAAGTTTCCAGTCATCTCATTTAATCCCCATGTGTCTGGGAGTGGAAGATGATTATTTTTCCACTTTTGCACATAGGAGATACAACTCCTAGTTGCCTGAGTGATCTCTCACAGTAACTTAGAGATAACAGAAGTAGGAGCTCTCAACTCCTCTCTCCTCTCCCCTACATTTCTAGTGATGCTTTGGGGTATGAGAGACATTTCTTCCAGAAATGTAGGCCTTTGTTGGGGGAACTGTTCCTTGGAAGGAGACTAATGGATTTGATGTGTAGTACTTTGTACCAGTAGGTGCTTTATGCAAACTTGAAGTCACTTTGGAGTTGTTGGTATCCTTAGCTACATATCACAGAGAAGGGGATTAAGGTTCAAAGGGTGAAGTAACTTCCTCAGTCGCAAATTGGGAGCTGGATCAAGGTGTGTGCCCCTCTCTCCTGTCTTGATTCCCTCTACCACCTGCCTCTTGGACTGACTGCAACTGCTTCGGTTTTCTGCTTTGCTCAGGAATTTGATGGGGTTGATTTTTCAGGTGCTCTATATACAAACTGAAATAATTTTGGAATGAGCTACACTGAAGCAGGTGTCTTGACTAAATATTGAATTTGGTGGAGGTCAGTGTGGATGTTAAGCATAAATATTAATAATTTCAAAAAGTTAATTAGGAGTAACAGAATTTTGATCTCTTTCTGGCTTTGGGGGATTTCTAATTGTACTTTGTCCAAGATCCCCTTAACCTTCAGGATAGAGACTTAAACCTTTGGAACAGAGCACAAGGTGCCGAGTAAGTGAAATGCTGCTGTTGCCTCTAGTCTTAGCTCTTGTCTCTTTGAATCTTGCTCCAGCTCTACGAAAGGAATTTCAAGTCCTGCATGTAGTTTGACATGTCCACTGATTTTAGTGCATCTGCTCCAGCCCTCTCTGGATATCCTGTTAGCCCAGTTAATTGAGTTCATCCTTTTATTCTCAACACACCCAACTTCTGGACTGGGTTTTGCTTTCCTGAACATGTGCTGGTCTCAGGCTGGACCCTTCTCTCCTGTATTTTTCAGGAAACTGACACAGGGGTGGAAGTAAACCCAGTGGGTATAGTCCCCTTGAGTAGAATAACCAGTTGTAATGGGAACTTGTATGAAATAAACTGGAGAAAGCTCAAACTTCTTGGTGTCAACAGAGGAAACACTTTGGTGCCTAAATATGACTCCAACTGGCCTCAAGTCATTGCCTGCCTAAGGATGGGGCTGCTTACTGAGCTGCCTACCTGTTTGCCCTCCCCCCTCCCCTATCCACCCACCACTGTGGGTACCTGCACAGAAGGACAATGAATTCCCTATTGGTTTCTGTTAGGACCGAAGGATCTTACTTCCTGTCAAAGCTTGTACACAGTTGAGGTGTCCCAAAAAGAGAGATGCAGTGTATGCTAAACAGGGAAGGATCCCAGGTAACCAACCCCCTTCAAGGGAGGGACTGCTGCTTTAAAGGAAACATGTGTAAGGCCTGGGGAGGTCTTTCAGAGTGACCAGGAGTGGCAGGTGCAGAGGTGGGGGTGGAGGACACTGAGAAGGTCAGAGTAGGGAAGAGGGGGAGCAGGATTAAACTCTAGAGGCTTCTTTTAAGAAGTTGAATCTTTTGGTCATGGGCCACATGGACTGGAGAGAGCTGGGCCTGAAAGTAGGGAGACCAGTTGGGGGATTAGTGTCAGTGTACAGTAAACACAGAGCTGAACGTCTGGAATGTACCATGAGTCATTAGTAGCAGAGGGATTGGAACTCACTGACCTTGGACAAGTCTTCAGACTTTCCTGGCCTGCGGTGCCCACAGCAGGATGCTGGTGCTGACCCGCTGGGGAAGCACCTCGGGCCTGAGTGTATCCAGAGCTCTGCCCCTGTCCGACTGCATCCTGCCGTTCTTCACAGCTGCCGCTCACTTCCAGCCTTTGTGTGCCCGAGACTTGTCTCGCCACTGTTTGCTTTCTCTGAACTGAAATGTTGAGGGGTGTGAAAACTGAGTGTTCACAGAAATTCGAGCACATCCTGGCTTTGTTGGGGAGAAGATTCCACCTTCAGATTGTGCATTCATCTGGTCTTGTTTGGCCCATTTTCTGAGCCAGAAGTGAGACAAATACAGGGTCTGAATACTGATGTAAAAGCACGGTGGGCAGGGAGAACCATCCATTTGGATTATGAGTGGAATTTCTACAGTGGCCTATTCATGTCAGTGTTAATTGTGACCATTTGAGTGGTGCTGAACTCTGCATAGAAAATAAGGGAAAATGCCTTGACAAAGCTCTCTTCATGGGTGGCTCTAATGAGGTACTTGATTCTCTGGGACTGTCAGCCAAAAGTCCATATTTTTCTCTCCAGTCTTTTCATACTTCTAGCTTGTACAATGCTTAGGAGTTTGGCCTTACCATGGTTCCCAGGTCAACACATTTAACCTTCGCCTTCCTAGAACTACAGCTTTTTTTTTTTTAACCCACTTCATCTTGATGTTGTATTTTCGTTGTGAGATACTGAGAGGAAGGAAACCTACATATGTCATGTGTAATCTACTTCTGTATCTTCGGGAAGGATAACATCTGGTATTTTTGTCTCATTTTTGGTGGCGTTTGTGAGACAAGAGTTATGATTGCTTGGATCAGAATCTCAAGGAGAGTACAAATAGAGTTTCATTGTCCCTTTATTTGAGTGGCACAGTGTGTTTCATACACATTAATTTATTAATCCTCACAAAAGCCCTGTGTGTGTAGGCAGTGGAAAATATTTTTCCCCTACTGCATTATTTACACATTGAGAAACCAAGTCACAAGGCAGAAGCAGGGCGGGGCCCGTGGAGAGGAGCCAGGGCCGACTCGGAGCCTCGTTGAGCTGAGCCTCCTTGCCCAGAGCTGAGCCTTGTTGTTCACCTTGACCACCAGAAAACCTGACTTGGTTTTTCTTTGGAAAATAACCACAATTTCCAAGGAAAATAACCTTGTAGGCCAAATTCTACCTGGAGGTTGAACCTGTGAGAGGGAAGAGTTTAGGGCAGCTGTTTTCTCACAAGTGGAGGTTGTGGTTTTTGGGTAGTGGTGCCTTGATCTGTCGTCTGCTGGGGCTGGAATCCAGGTGGCCAACAAGGTGACATGTCTGGGTTTCTGAAACTTCTCTTGGGATGTGCCCATCTTGCTTCCTGGCTGGTACCTTTTCAAGTGTTGGAGGCAGCTCTCAGTATCTATATGGCCAACCATAATGCCCCAAAGTAGAGAGAGAGTATGGGGGAAATTGTCTGCCATAGAGGCAGGGGGAGGATTGGGATGCGGGGAGTATACTGGGGACATTGGTGGTGGAAAATGTGCACTGATGGAGGAATGGGTGTTCAATCATTGTATGACTGAAACTCAAACATGAATGCTTTGTAACTGTATCTCACGGTGATTCAATAAAAAAAAAAATAGAAGAGGGAGGCAGCATCTGCGATTCTGGCCTAGACAAGTGTAGTGGCAGCTGAGGTGGCAGAAAAGGCTTTTCCCATCGTTGATGTGGGCATTCTGAAGGTCAGGAATGGTTTCTCTTTTTCTTTCTCCTAATCCCTTTTTTATTTTCCCACCAGTGCTCTGATACATCCATAAAAGGACTCTGCATAAAATATGTCTGCATAAAATAAATTGTATGTGCCTGTGTGCTTGCTTCTGTGATAGCACTTCACTTGTGAACATCTTGAGTTTATTTGTATCTAAAGTTCACTTCCTGGTTTTCTTTCCCAAATCTGCACCACCCTCTCCACGCTGATTACTTCCATCCATTGCTCAGGTTTCAAACTCTGTCTCTCACATCCCACTTCCAATTTGTCAGGAAATCCTGTTGGCCCTACTTTAAAATATGTCCAGAATCCAGTTACGTTTATGGCCTCCCCTACTACCTTCCCAGCCTTGGCTGCATCAGTGATTGTCTGGAGTATTACAGTGACTTTGAGATGAGCTCCTTGCTCTCTCCATGATCCTGTTCAGTCGGCCTGAAGTGCAATTCTTGAAAGATGCTGTTGGTGCATATGTCAGATCTTTTCATTCCTTGGGAGCCAAGTCTCTTTATACTTAAGAGAGACACCAAAGTTCACACAAAGTCCCTGGAGCACATAGCCTTCTATATCTTTTTTTAAAATTTTTTAAAATTTATTTTATTTTATTTTTTTAAATTCTTTTATTGATTCACCATGTGGAAAGTTAGAAAGCTTTCAGGTTAAAGTCTCAGTTATACAATGCTCAAACACCCATCCCTTAGCCTTCTATATCTTTTTACCTTGTTAATCCCCTCCCCCCCTCTCTCCTCCCCTTCCCCTCCCCCCTTTCCCCTCCTCTCCTCTCCCCCCCTCTCCCCTCCTCTCCTCTCCCCCCCTCTCCCTTCCCTTCCCTTCTCTTCCCTTCCCTTCCCTTCCTTTCCCTTCCCTTCCCTTCCCTTCCCTTCCCTTCCCTTCCCTTCCCTTCCCTTCCCTTCCCTTCCCTTCCCTTCCCTTCCCTTCCCTTCCCTTCCCTTCCCTTCCCTTCCCTTCCCTTCCCTTCCCTTCCCTTCCCTTCCATGCTCAGATATTACTCTTGGCAGTCCTCAGAGGACCATATGTGGTTCCTGGAATTAAACTTGCGTTACCCATGTGCAAGGCAATCACCCTACACTGTACTGTCTCTTGGGCCCCTCTTTTCTTTTTTATGCCTCTCTACTCCCTTCATTGTTGTTTAGGTTGTTGCAATGACCTAGGGTACTACATGTGTCTGTCAGGGGTTAAGGTATATGCTTTGTATGTGGCTGACCCATGTTCAGTACCCACAGAGTGTGGTCTCCCAAGTATCAAGTGCAGCTTTGGGGATCTTCAAGCACTGTTGGGCATGGGCTGGAGTGCCCCAAGCACTGCCTGGAGGCTCAGAGAATTCCTGACACACAATCCAAAGCACCATTCCATCTTTGGTGCCTCATGTGGAACCACAGGCTAGGTTGACTGAGCACTGCTGTGAAGAGCCCTTGGCCTCCTGAAAACCACTTGGAAGACCCAATACATACATAAACAAATATAAATAAATATTTTCCAATGAATATATATTCAAAATAATCACTCTTCTATTCAGAATAGCTACTGTTATCCATCTGTTTCAGCCAGAGTGTGATAATTAAAGTGAGTCTTCTAGTCAAATTCTGGTATGTAAGGAGCACAGTGAAGATACAAGAGATAATTCAACTGGGAAATAAGAAATAATGAAACAAAGCAATGAAATGTACTGGGACATCACTGTATCGCAGTCATACCATTGCTCATCGGTTTGCTCGAGCAGGTACCAGTAACATCTCCATTGTGAGACTTGTTGTTACTGTTTTTGGCATATTGAATACGCCACAGGTGGCTTGCCAGGCTCTGCTGTGTGGGCGGGATATTCTTGGTAGCTTGCAGGGCTCTCTGAGAGGGATGAAGGAATCAAACCTGGGTATTGGGGCATAATTGATTATAAATTACGCAATAAATAAAGTAGTCAAGGTCATTGGGAAGATAAGGGGTGAAGAGGTCCCTGAAATTTGAGTATCTACTGAGTAACAGTACTATTTTAGTTATGTGTCCAGTGGATTCCATTTGGTCCTAATAACATGTATTATAAGATGAGAGAGCCCGGGATCATAGAGTTAGTAGGTATTGGGGCCAAGGCAACTCTTGAGTATTGACTTGATAGTATTCAGTGAAGGTTTACCTTTGTGGAGGTATAAGACATGTGTTGGGCAAGGCTTTCAGTGTCTGGATGAGACTACTTGAGAGCCAAGGTGGATAGGGGCATTTAGTGGTGAAGGGGTTATGTGTGGGCTCTGGATGCCCAGAATGGAGCTTATTTTTGACCTGGAGACTCAAGTTGGTTCTTGACTGGAGGAGCAAAATGATGGAACAATGATTGTATATTAAATTGAGTATTCAACTTGGCATTATATCCAAGATAAAATTGGAAAGGATATGGTGACCATTTAGCAGACTCATTGGGGGTGGGTGGGTGGATGCTGGGTTGGGGTGCCCTTTAGTAATAAGAATGAAGAAGCCACAATAGGGTGGAGATTCCAAGTTACTAATTGTGACTTGGTGTATGAATGAGTGTGGGGAGTAAGTAAACACTGTTTAGAATTATAGGCCTGAATGGCTGCTTGCACCAGGAAGAGCACTGACATGTTGGGAAAGGTAGACAGGGTTGGGTGAACCCAATATATAGAGAAGTTCATAAAACAATGATATGAGGAAATAATTGAAGGAGTAATTATCCTCCTAAAGCAAATACACAAGGGGGTGGAGAAGTGTCAACGAGATAAACATCCTCAAAAGTTTTAAGTTTTCTGTAGTTTCACAGACAGATCGGCTAAAGTGTGAAAATTAGGGGAAGCCAGATTTTGTCTTAAATTAAGAAATCCAAAAAACTGACATCGGAGATTTAGACACAGCTCAATGGTTTGATCTTCCATGAGACCCTGCACAGTAGATGCTAACACTCCTTGTTCATCAGTTATAAAACAAAGACAACAACCAAGGCCTGGGAGCCCACTGCTTTAAAAAGACAGTTTGTTTTTTAAATCTTTTTTCCTTTTATTGAACTTATTTAAAAACATTTAAAGGTTTAAAACTTAAGAAAAAAAATTTAAAAAAGACAAAAAAAACTTAAGACAAGTTATTGCTATTAATATATATTCTTTATTAAATAGAATTTAAAATTTAAATATTGCATGCTCTGAATTATCATAAAAATGAGGTTTCTCCTGCAAACATAACCTAAATTTATAGGCCACCCTATAGTCAGGTGTGATGTATACAGCACATGCGTATGCAAACATAAAGGCAAGGATTTGCTCATGTCCCAGAATTGGGCTAATAGATCTGACAGCCCCAAACCAAATGGCAGCTTTCTAATTGTGTCCCATCAGTCAGTGTTGAGAATCAAAGCACTGTTCGTGGCTAGGGATGATCAAGATGTTATCCCCTCACTACTCATTTTCTTCTTTATACCTGGATTTCTTTTTAATTCAGATCAATCTCATCATAGAAGATGAGAGAACTTCATAGCACCAGGAGATTTTGTTAGTTATGTGCGCATGCGTGTGCTCGAATGTGTGCATGTGTGTGTGTGTTTGTGTGTGTGTGTGTACAGGTGTGTGTGTTTGCTGGGTGTGTAGTGGAAGTTAATTTGAGTTAGTTTTGTTGATAAGTCCAAATGTGATAAGAAGGATGGGTGAATGCCGACTGTGTGCTTGGTATTGTTTTGTCTATTTGGGTTGCTATAACAGTCTAATAAAGACTGGGTGGCTTAGAATGAACAGGAACTGTTTTTGGGCCAATTTCCCAGTTTGGGGACCAGCATGGTACAATAAGGGCCCTTTTCTGAGCCACAGAATTCTTTTTATTTCCTGACATGGTGGTAGGGAGTAGATCTTTTGATAGTGACACTGTACCAGTCATGGGGGGATTTGCCCTTATATTTTCCTTTTCTCCCTTTTCCCAACGGAAAATCCTTTGACTGAAGATAGTACAGAGGTAGACTGCTTGCAGATGACCAAGGTTCAATTCAATTCCTAGCACCTTATTCCTGACAAGAATGATCCTTGAGCACAGAGCACTGCCAAGTGTGGCCTTCCCAAACCCGAAACAACAGCAACAGCAGCCAAAAGGAAAATCCCTAATTTCTTAATGCCATTGCCGTGATGGTTATGATTTCAGACCATGGTGGGGAGTGGGGGGATATAAACAGATTGTAGCACATGTGTACTTGAATGTATATATATTTGGGAATGTATATACCTGAGCTTCCTGAGTACCGTTTGGCTGCCCCTGTCCAAAGGAGAAAAACCCATGGTCTAAGAAGGCAATTGGTAATTTCTGGAAACTTGTTTTTTTTTTTTTCGGGTCACACCTGGTAATGCTCAGGTGTTACTCCTGGCCCATGCACTCAGAAATCACTCCTGGCGGTGCTTGGGGGACCATATGGGATGCTGGGAATTGAACCCGGGTTGGCCGAGTGCAAGGCAAACGCCCTACCCACTGTGCTATCGCTCCAGCCCCCGGAACTTGAATGATAAATAAATACTGCAAGTAGGAAAAGGCACTCATTGTATCTGCTTCGAAACAGTCTTTGCAGTTTTGGGATTACATCCCCCAATTAAAAAAAAACTAATTAAAAAAATTTCCACTCCTCTCCGCCTTTCGCTGCTGCTGTTGTGCCCAGCTGGCATGCGTAGGGACAAACACGTGTGCATGCTCCCGTGTCCAGGCACCAGGAGCAGAGATATGGGCAACCTCGTTCAGCACATGTGGGTGGTGTTGGGGATGGAGTTTGTGGTCCCTGCACTGTGCCCAGGTCTCTGATACTCAGTTTTAGGAACCAACAACTTGTCCAAGTGAAGATTTCCTAGAAAAATGGGGTAACTTTTCTTTTTTATGGGCTATCAACAAGGAACTTGGACCCCCCAAAGCAGGTCATTACTCCAACAGGATATATGCATATCTTTGCATGAGCATTTGTGTTCATAATATTTTTTAAGTATTGAAAAACTAAGATTTGTTATATTTTACTTTTTTTGTTGAAAATGAATGCAATAAAGAATGAATCAGATAAGACATTAAAATATTTAGGAATTTTAATAGTAGATATTTTATTTATTTATTTATTTATTTATTTATTTATTTATTTATTTATTTTTGCTTTTTAGGTCACACCCGGCGATGCACAGGGGTTACTCCTGGCTTTGCACTCAGAAATTACTCCTGGCGGTGCTCAGGGGACCATATGGGATGCTGAGAATCGAACCCGGGTCTGCCGAGTGCAAGGCAAACGCTCTACTGGCTGTGCTATTGCTCCAGCCCAATAGTAGATATTAAAAAAAAAACTTGCACACTAATTTCCTTATCACACCAGGGAGAATATTTGTTAGGTAAATTGGCATGACTTTTTAGAATGAGGAAACTTGCCCTTGAAGAATCTCCATTCTGGATGAGACTTTCCAGTTTTATCTTAGAGAAAAAGTCAAACCAAAGCCATTGCAAGCAATATTAAAGTTTGTCAAAATCTCTGTGCTGGAGAGATAGTACAGAGGATAAGGTGCTTGCCTTGCACACAGCTCACCCGGTTCGATCCTAGGTACTACATATGGTCCCCTGAGCACCCCCAGGTGAGTCCTTGAGCACAGGCAGGAGAAAGTCCTGAGCTGGGCATGCACCAACTCCCCTCCCACCTCCTGGCATCTCCCCCTCAAATATGTGCAAAGTTCAAAGAAGGATGTGGTTATTATTCAGTCTATAGGGCTGCCCTTGAAATAGAATGCCCAGGGGCCAGGCCCTGCTCTCTCCATTATTTTTCCACATCATTAGATCTTGCCCCCATTCTGGTGAACATGTATAGGTTCCCACTAACATAAAAACAGACATAAAACAAAAGCCCTCTTATTTCTCCCCAGTGCGCTAGAATTGATCAGTAACTCGCTCATTTCCAAAGACTTAGACCCCTTCTCAGTCTTGTTGGCTTTGCCACCACCCTTAGTTAGCACAAAGCCTTGTGACTGTTATTGAGCTCGTGTCTAAGCTCTTGAATTGTTGCTGGACCTTTCATGCTTGGACTTGTCTCGGTAAACTTCCCAAGGGCAGGAGCATATACTTCTCTAGGCTTTTATTCATATTCAGCACAATGCTTCTAATAAATACTTGTTAGATGAAGATGACTTTGTAACTCATGGAAATGTTTTACATGTTTATAAAAGTTAAAGCTTAAAGCCCAAATGCTGGGTTTCACCTTTGTTTTGCATGGGATTGAAATGTGGGGTTATTATTTTTAATATGTATCTGTCACATTTGTTCTGATCACAGGAGCTCAGGAGGTTAGTTGGAGTCCAATCTCAAGAGCTAAACAGGTTTTGATTCTGGTAAAACCACTTGAATGTACGTTCTCACCGTTCTTCCTTCCAAAGACATGGCTCTTAATTCCACTTCCCAGGAAAGTTTTTGTCTGATAACTTTAGCCCTACTGTACTTTTCTTTTTCTGAAGTTTTTTTTTTGCTTTTTTGGGTCACACCCGGCAATGCATAGGGGTTCCTCCTGGCTCTGCACTCAGGAATTACTCCTGGCGGTGCTCGGGGGACCATATGGGATGCTGGGAATCGAACCCGGGTTGGCCGCGTGCAAGGCAAATGCCCTACCCGCTGTGCTATTGCTCCAGCCCCTATTTTTCTGAACTCTTAACAGCATTTACTATTGAACATTTGTGCTCCACTTCTCCATGATTAGTGATCTCCTAGTTACCACCTACTCTTACCAATCTGTTGCTTTCAGGAATTGCTCTGGCCAAGGGTGCAAGAAACTTCTTTAAAAATTAAAAAAAAAGATTATTATTTACAGGGGGGCACACCTGCCACAGAGGCACAGTGTTTGGGGGGTTAGGGTGGGGGTGGTGGGAGGGATACTGGGATCATTGGTGGTGGAGAATGGGCACTGATGGAGGGATGGGTACTCAATCATTGTATAACTGAAATGCAAACACGAAAGTTTGTAAGTCTGTCACTGTACCTCACGGTGATTCATGTAAAAATAAAAAAGAATAAAATAAAGGGGGGCACAATCAGCTGTACTCAGAGCTCTGTGCTCAAGGATAACTCCTGGCGATGCTCAGGGAACTAGGTGGGTGCTGGGGATTGAACCCAGGTTGGCCACATGCAAGGCTAGTGCACTATACACTGTACTATCATTCTTCGTGCCTGCCAGTCACTTCTCCAATCACAGTGCAGTGATGATCTTGCTTTGTTTCATTGATTTTCTTGATTTCTCAGTGCTTATCTTGCTTTGATTCACTGGTCTCTATTTTCCTCCTTGTCCATTTCTCTTGGATTCTTTCACAGTTACTATTGAACTTAATCCAAACGGGCATCAGATGGTTGGGAATGTGGAATCTGGAACCAGACTGCTCAGGGTTGAAGCTGTTTCTGCCACTTACTAATTGACGTTGTTCATCCTATTTGTGCCTCACTTTCTCACCTGTAAAATGGAGCTAAGACCAGAAACACTCTCTACTTGTGAGGATTAACAAAATTCAGATGAACTCAGAACATTGTCTAAAATAATCAGCAAAGCTCATTAAGTGTCAGCCTAGTTATTACTTTCTCAGTGTCTTTGGTAAACTGCTTCTCTTCCTCCTTTCTCTAAGATTTCTCCATGTTTATGTTCTGAAGTTGTACCTGCTACCAGAATGGTTCTCTCCAGCCCAGACCTCCCTTCCTAAGCTTCAGAGCCCTGCTCTGACGTGCCTGGGATGCCCGTCAGAAGATTGCAAACTCCTCATGGCTCAGTACTTCCTTTCCTCTTTTCTCTCCACAATCTGAGTCCCCTCTTACTTTCCCTGTACTGGTCTCCAACACTCTCTGACCACTTCCCTAAACTAGAAACCAAAGGGCTGTCCTAGGTTGCTCTTGGCCACTGCTTTTATTCAGTCTTTCACAGTCTTTCACCTGAACAATAGCAGTGATCTCTAATACGATTTTCTCTGACTTTGATCTTCCTCTTTTTTCCCAACCCATCCTCCATCTGTGGCCGCTCTTTAGAACACAATTTGGATCATCTCTCTCTCTCTCTCTCTCTCTCTCTCTCTCTCTCTCTCTCTCTCTCTGCTTACTATGAACAACTGTGATTACCATGATGGGGACTGGTGGGGACAGGAGGAATGTGCTGGGTGTGGGGCAATACCACTAAACTCTGTTGCAGGATGTGGTGTTGAACCATTGTATGCATTAAGCCCTGTCGCTCATAGTATTATAAATCACAATGCCTAAATTTTTTTTAAAAGGGGCCTGGAAAGATAGTACAAAGGTTAAGGCATTTGCCTTGCATGCAATTGACCCTTTTTATTTTTAAATTTTATTGATTCACTGTGAGATATAGTTACAAGCTTTCACATTTGAGTTACAATCACACAATGAGCAAACACCCATCCCTCCACAAGTGCATATTTCCTACCACCAATATCTCCAGTATACCCCCACCTCTCTCACCCTCCCCCTGCCTCCATGGCAGACAATATTTCTCATAGTCTCTACTTTTGGGCATTATGATTTGCAATGCAGATACTGAGAGGTTATCACGTTTGGTCCTTTATCTTTCAGCACACATCTCCCATCCCGACTGATCCTCCAACCATCATTTTCTTAATGATCCCTTATCTATTCCAGCTGTCTTCCCCCTGCCTGCTTATGAGGCAGGCTTCCAACTATGGAGCAATCTTCCTGACCCTCATATCTACTGTTCTTGGGTGAATTGACCCTGGTTTGATCCCTAGCATTACATGTGGTTCTCCCAAGCCCTACCAAGAGTGACCCTTGAACACAGAGCCAGGAGTAAGCCCTGAGTACCACCAGGTGTGACCCATCTCCACCCCTCAAAAAAAAAAACACGAACTGACATGAAGAGAATCTGACTTTCATTGTTTTAGAAGGGGGCACAAGGAAACGTTTTTTTCTTTCTCTCATGCCATAGTCCTTCTCATATCCTCGCCATACCCCTGGAGGTTATTTGTAATGCCACAAACAATGTTTTCTTTTATGCTTCTGTGCAGGTGTGCTTATTATGTCCTCTGTCTGTAATATTCTCCCACTTGGTGTTCTACTGGATGAACATCAATTGTCTCCCTTGAAGATTCTCATCCAGAATTACTGTTGGCCTTAGATATGGGACAGCTTTCTCATGTCAGGTTGATCTGGCATTATCAGGTACTTCTTATTCATGCATGGCTCCTGGATTTGACATCCAAAAGCAGCTCCTGGCCTGGAGAGCGAATACAGGGGCTAAGGCATTTGTCTTCCACACAGTTGACCTCTGTTTGATCTGTTGTAAGGTATATGGTTCCTTGATGTACCACCGGGACTTATTTCTGAGCAGAGAGTCAGGAGTTATCTCTGAACACAGGCAGGTAGGAGTGTTCCCCTCACCATAAACAAAAGCAGCCAAACAAATAAAAGTTTCTCCTTTCTTGCCTCTGCTCTTTAGCACTAATCAGTTATGTAAGAAGCAAAAAGATGCCATATCCTCATTTCCAAATGCCTGTCTGTGTAGGATTATAAGTAAAAACCCACAAAATAGGCTCAGTTTAGACCTCATCTCCTATGCAGCCATGCCTGAAGTTACATAAATAATTCTTTAGTCTTGAACCTCAGATGCATTTTAGATTTTCACCGTTTTCTTCTCTCACTTGCTGAAGTTCCTCTACGATAAGGTTCATCTTTGCTTCTCCTGTCTCCGTGTTAGGTATTCGGGAACTTTTTGTAGAATAAGTGAGTGGGTATTTTGTTCTAGTGTTTCATGTTTTTGTTTTGTTTTGGGGCCACATCCATTGATACTCAGGGATTACTTCTGGTTTTGTACTTAGAAATTGCTCCTGGCAGTGCTCAGTGGATCATATGTGGTGCAGGAGATTGAACCAAGGTCAGTCCAGTGCAAGGCAAACATCCTCCCTGCTGTACTTCTTTCCCTCCCAGTATTTTATTGTTTATTCCTTTAGCTTAGTGTCCCGTTTCTTTTTCCCTCTCCAAATAGATCAATAGGTATTTCAAAAGAGACACTTATACTTGTTTAGTTTTTTACCTATGATTTTTTCCCCCCTTATAAACATGGTTGGGCTGGAGCAATAGCACAGTGGGTAGGGCACTTGCCTTGCACACGGCCAACCTGGGTTCGATTCCCAGCATCCCATATGGTCCCCTGAGCACCGCCAGGGGTAATTCCTGAGTGCGGAGCCAGGAGTAACCCCTGTGCATTGTCAGGTGTGACCCAAAGAGAAAAAAAATCAGTCTTATTATTTAGTAGTTCATTAGATTTTCCCCTGTAAATAATATTTCTTACTTTGTGGGCTCCCATTACTTTCCTAAGGTGGTTCAAAATTTCTTTTGATATTTAAAAAGTTCAAATGTATTCCTAAGGATAAAGTTGCCATACAAAAAAAAGTTCAAATGTATTCCTAAGGATAAAGTTGCCATACAAAAAAACCAAAACATGTCAGAGGCCAGGAAAGAAATTGTAAAAAATGTTTTAGCGGTGGCACTATCACTGGAGAAACAGGGAGAGACAAATCACCTGTATCAATAATCACATACACAAAAAGAAAATAAATGTTAATGTTTTCCAAGCCTTTCCTTTAAAATTGTAGATTTCTGTTCAGGGGTAAGCTACTAGGGAGATACAGTCTAGTCTCTGTCCAGTTTCTCCAGTGTAACAGTTGTTAAAACTATGGTTTCTGAACTTGTTGCTACAGCTGTGCTCATCTTTTAGCTTTGCTTCTAGTTTTGCTTATGTTCCTGCATATGTGGTTTTATATTCGTTTGCTTTTTGTCTGCCTAAATTCATGTGTCCACCACTGCAACCAAGAATCAATCCAAACACTGAGCAATTCCTAGACCAGAAGGGTCTCTTATGTTGCCTTTTATAATCACCCTGCCCTTCTCTACCCCTTCCAGTCAGGTTCTAACCCTGGCAATTACTAGTGTGACCTCCATGTCTATATTATTACTTTCCACTTTGAAAAAAAGTCATATAAAAAAGTCATATAAGTCGGGTTTGTAGCCTGAAACTTTCAGGATTGACTTTTTTTTTTTTGGGGGGGGGGTGCATCCTGGCAGTGCCCAGGGTTTATTTCTGGTTCTGTGCTCAGAGATCACTTCTGGCAGTATCGGGACCATATGGGGTGCTGGAATCAAATCTGGGTTCACTTCATGCAAGGCAAATGCCCTACCCATTGTACTAACATTCCGGCCCATGATTGACTTTTAAAATGTATAAAATGTATAAAATGTATAGATAACAGCCTAACATCCTGCAATTGCATGTGTCAATAGTTTGCTTCGTGTCAATTTATTGCTTAGTAGGATAAATATACTGTTCTTGTATGCACACATGTGAGTTTACAGTTCATCTGATGAAGGATCTCTGTGCTTCTTCTTGATTTGGGCTATTAGCAGTAAGGTTGCCATATACAGTCATGAGCAAGGTTTTGTGTGAACACAGTTTTATTTCTCTACAGGGAAAAATACCCAGTAATGGAACTATGGGTTTGTATAACAATTGCTTATTTTGTTTGTCAGAAACTGCCAACTATTTCTCAGAGTGGCTGTATCATTTTGTGTTACTGAAAGCCATGTATAAGTTATTCAGTTTAAAATGCCTTTTTTGCATTTGGTAACACAACTTTTGTTGTTGTTAGAGCCTTTTGAATGGTTTGATTGACATATCACTGTGGGGTTTATTTTTGGGGTATACAGTCTTCCAGTGTCTTTTGTGTAGCATGTATGTTCTTGTATAATTTATAAAAATGAGATTATACAATATGGCATCTTCATTTTTCATTGAACATGTAATGAGCATCTCTGCATATTTTTCCATGCCATTAAATATTTTCCATGCCATTACATATTTTCTACATTACCATTAGCAGTTATATAACATTTCAATATATGGATGAATCAAAGTTTTTTGTTTTTGTACTTGGGGGGCTCCCAGGCTCCCTCTACCCCCACACCCCCCACTTCTGAAGGAACTATGGGGTCATGTGATGCTGGGAATTAACCCTGACACTTTGTGTGTGGCCTAACACCTGTGCTGTCTGCCTGGCCTCTCAGTATATTTCTTCTCCTTTTTTTACATTTTCATTGAATCACTGTGATAGACCCTTACAAAGCTCTTCATGATTAATTTCAGTCATACAGTGTTCCAACATCCACCCCTCCATCCCTCCACCAGTGTATCTTTCCCAGCACCAGTGTCCCCAGGTTCTCTCCCACCCCTCACCCCCCCACCCCTGCCTGCCTCTATGGCAGGTGCTTTTCTTCTCTCTCTCTCTCTCTCTCTCTCTCTCTCTCTCTCTCCCTTTCTCTCTCTCTCTCCTCTTCTCTCTCTCTCTCCTTTTGGGCATTGTGGTTTGAAATACTGATACTGAAAGATTATCAAGAATATCCCTTTACCTACTGTTAACACTCAGGTCTTGTCCGGTGATCATTCCAGGCTATTGTTGTCTAGTGATCATTCCCAGCTATTATTGTCATAGTGGTCTCTTCTCGATCTTACCTATGCTTAGCCCCCACACACTTGTGGTTAGTTCCAACCATTAACCACGCCTCCTAACCCCTGTTTTCCCTGGCCATGGATATTAGTCTACTACTATATATATATATTTTTTTATGTATACAAATGAATGCAGTCGTTTTATATCTGTCCCTCTCTTTCTGACTCTTTTCACTCAGCATGATACTCTCCATGTCCATCCACTTATAGGCACATTTCATGACTTCATTTTTTCTGACAGCTGCATAGTATTCCATTGTGTAGATGTGCCATAGTTTCTTTATCCATTCGTCTGTTCTCGGGCACTCAGGTTGTTTCCAGATTCTGGCTATGGTGAATAGTGCTTCAATGAACATAGGCGTGCAGATGATGTTTCTGCTGTGTGTTTTGGGCCCCCTCAGTACATTTCTCATCAACTCTCATAGACATTGTAAGATTGGTGCTTTAAACTTTAAACTTTATAGGCTGTACTAAAAACAATCTTATGTTGAACTCAGACTTCTTGTCCTCAACAGTGGAGACTTTCACACCTGTTCAGTTTTAACAGGTTGACTCTTTGTTTCTTTTACAAAAATGAATGAAATGGGGCTGGAGTGATAGTACAGTGAGTAGGGCATTTGCCTTGCATGTAGCTGACTCAGGTTCTATCCCCAGCATTTCATATGGTCCCAGAGGTAATTCCTGGGTACAGAGCTAGGAGTAAACCCTGATAGTCACCAGGTGGACCCAAAAATAAAAATAAAATAAAAATGAATGAAAAAAAGAAAATAGAAATGAAATGCTGGTGAAGATGCAGGCATCTGATAGAAGTCATATCATTATTATCTATGCTTGAGAAGACAATTGTCAGTACCAGTTGAGCTCTCTTTGAACTTCATAGTGGATGCACATCATAGGAGAAGGTGAAATGTTTTTTCTTAATTTCTTTATGTGTCCTTGCTAGGTCTCTGGAAAATGATCCCCAGCCTTTGTAAGTCTGTTGTTTATTGCTCAGATTTAATGTGTGTATTTTATTTTATTTTATTTTTGTTTGGTAAACCTGCTGGTAGCCAGAGCGATAGCACAGTGGTAGGGCTTTCGCCTTGCATGCGGCCGACCCGGGTTCGATTCCTCCACCCCTCTCGGAGAGCCCGGCAAGCTACTGAGAGTATCTCGGACACACGGCAGAGCCTGGCAAGCTACCCGTGGTGTATTCAATATGCCAAAAACAGTAACAAGAAGTTTCAAAATGGAGACATTACTAGTGCCCGCTCAAGCAAATTGATGAGCAACGGGATTACAGTGATGACAGTGAAACCTGCTGGTGGGATTGGATTAAGTCTCTGGATGTTGGCCGTTGATGGGATTACACGGCACCAGGGGTGGTCCCTGGGTGTGACTGCCTAGCTACTGAAAAATGGGAAATCTGAGTGGAAGAGGCTCAGTTCTGATTTGAGCAGACTTGGAGGTCTCAGCCCCAGGTCCCACACACCTAGGTTCCTCTGCCGGTACCTTCATGTGTGAGGCTCGTCCAAACATGTGGAGAGGGGCCTTGAGCATGGCTGTGGCTAGGCTCCGGAGGTCTTTGGCTGCAGGAGCTCTGCTCAGGGTGGGGAGGGAAGCTGGAGCCCATCCCCTCCAAGGGGCCCCGGGGAAGACAGCCAGGAGTGCGGGCAAGAGACTCTGCTGATGAAACCTGCTGGTGCTCAGGGTTTAGTCCTGGCTCCACCTCCTGGGATCATTCCTGGTGGGCTCTGGGGACATATAGGGTGCTGGAAATAAAATCCAGGTTGGTCACATGTAAGGCAGGTGTCCTGTCCGCTTTATTTGTGGCTCTGAATTCTAGTTTGTGTTAGTTTTAGAGATGAATTATGTACAAAGGTAGGCTGGTGACCTTTATTCCCTTTGACTCGCAGTTCTGTTACTCTAGCCTATTGAACACTTTAGCATTTCCTAGAAACAGCCTGTATCCATGTCTGCCTCCACACTGACCCTCTGCTCTTCCTCCCCACCCCCATTTCATTGATCTCACACATTTATCACTGTAGACTTCTCTGGGGCTACAGACTGGGAGTCTGTCCGGTGGCCACGGCAGTGTTTTCTGTCTCGTCGGTTCCATGGCAGTTTCCACAGTGCTGTGCACACAATGACAGGGAATTGATTTTTGACCATCATAGAGGTACTGCAGCAATCTAATGTCAGTGAGGAAACCGACACCTTGATGGGTTGAATCTCACCCAACATTCTTGAGTGATCGAGCCTTGCATGGATTGAGAGGACTGCCCTGGGAATGTTGATTTTATAAGTGAGACAGGGAAGGGCACGGTCAGTCGCTTCATGAAAAGCCTTTTAAGGCTTAATCACTTTGTGTGCAAATATATCCTGCAAAATTCAAATGAGTGTGACAGGTTTGGCGGAACATTTTGTTAGCAGCTAACTCATGCTCTTCTTTGTGCTTTATAAACATTCTCTAATTTAGGCTCCACCATTCAGACCCGCTTCCCTTCTTTCTCACCAACACTTCCCCCCCCCACTCGTTTGAATTAATGAGCTCCAATTGAATAGTGACTGTGTTTCCTTTCTAATCTTCAGACATCTCTCTACATTCTGAGTTTGCCAAATAATTCAGCTCTTTCACTTAAAGCTCCTTAGACCCACACAACCCAGGTAGATGGCTTGAGGCTGGAGCAGGTCTATAGAACCGTTGTGTATTCAACAGTGGGTTTCCTTCTGAAATGCTCTCTTCTTTCCTACTTCCATTGTGTGAGCATGGAAGCCTTTTTACTTTGCCATGGTCTCCCCCCCCCACCCCCCAAGTGGCTGAACTGTTCTTTCTTCCCCAGTTATATAACAGTTGTGAAACACAATTATAATTCTACACTCCTTGCTTTGTGTAAGGAGTCATGAATCAATGTTGCCTCTAACTGAGGTGGGGATAGAATTGGCCCAATAATAACCGCTCTGCTCTTTGAATATTCAATCTGTAGAGGGAACATTCATCTCTATGAAACCAAATAAAATTTTTTACAGTCATTACCTGGAACCGTGCTATACAAAAATTCCCAAAGCCTGGAGAGTCTTCTGGGCTGCCAAGGTGAGGCTGAGCTGGGGGTGTCCCTGTCAGCCTGCCCTGGCTCCAGTTACTTCTGAATCATTCTCAACAGGCTGGCACATCTTTAGAGGTTGGGAGTGATTCCCTTTGAAATAATGATGCCAATGGCTAAAAACATCCCTTTGTATTGATTGCTTGATATGTACTAAGAAGTTCTTGGGGCTGGAGCGATAGCACAGTGGGTAGGGCGTTTGCCTTGCATGCGGCCAACCCAGGTTCCCATGTGGGGTCCCCTGAGCACCGCCAGGAGTAATTCCTGAGTGCATGAGCCAGGAGTAACCCCTGTTCATTGCCGAGTGTGACCCAAAAAGCGGGGGGGGGGGGGAAGAAGTTGTAACTAGCGTTTACTGGATGGGTATCAGAAACAGCGTTTTCTCTTCTTCTGTTGTATCACTTAATCCCAACATCACTCTCCTGCGTGGGGGCACTTGTACCAGTTATACCAACAGAGGAGAAGCAGGTCCAGGGAGGGAAAGTAGAATAATGGAGCCCAAATCTGTCCCTTAGCCCTCGGTGGAGTTGCTGTTCCAGCACGGCCAGTTCCAGAGACTGTGGAGCTTTTACTGCCCGTGAACCCAGCACATTTGCTGGTATTTATGGTACAAAAGGACTTTGTGCTGCGGTTCAGGGGAGTCTGGGCTGTGGGGTCAGAGAGGCTGGATTCACACACTAGCTCGGCCCCTTCAAACTGCCTGACCTCAGCCAAGTTGTGCTGCTGTGCTCAGCTACTCTCCCGCGCATGTCAAGTGGAGCAGGGGCTGGGGGCCCGGTCCTCTTCACCGCCAAGAGCGGGCATGTGGGAAGCCTGCTGGGAGGGGAGCTCTCTCTAGGGGGAAGCCTGAGTTCAGAGCAAACTGGAGTAGGGAAAAGAGTTGCCCTGAGGCCCCGTGATTTAGAAAAAACAATCCCAAAGGGAGAACAGCTACCATACTTGTTAATGACACATATAAAATTTCTTTGACTAAAGGTTCTCTGGGTTAGGAATATCTGGCCTGGAGTGGCTGGTTACTGGTGCCACCATGTTCAAAATTAACTGCACAAGACATTTATACTATCACATAAGATTTTCTTTTTGTCTTTTCCTTTTATTGTTGTGGCCTGGAGCGATAGCACAGCAGGTAGGGCGTTTGCCTTGCACACGGCGACCCTACCCAGGTTCAATTTCTCCATCTCTCTTGGAGAGCCCGGCAAGCTACCGAGAGTTTCCCGCCCCCACAGCAGAGCCTGGCAAGCTCCCCGTAGCATATTTGATATGCCAAAAACAGTAAGTCTCACAATGGAGACGTTACTGGTGCCCGCTCAGCAAATCGATGAACAACTGAACAACAGTGCTACAGTGCTTTGTTGTTGTGGTGGTGGGAATTAAACTTAGGGTGTCACATATACAAGGCAAATGTTCTATTGCTGAACTGTATCTACCCAGCGATCACATTTAATTTTCAGAACTCTATTCTGGGGGCTGAGGAGCCCTCTCAGGGGCTGGAGACTCATGCCTTGTTTGCAACAGGGCCCAGAGTTTGATTCCTGATGCTGCATGTCTCCCCCTCACCCACCTACCCTGAACTCTGCAGGATGTGACCCGGGTGGCCTCCAGCACTACTGGAACCAAACAGTGGCTGGATATCACCACGAGAGGCCCCTGGGCTACCTGAACATGGCTTGGAAGGTCCCTCCCCCCAGAAAAAAAAAGCACTATTCTGAGGGTCTTTTTTATGAGAAAAGTGCTCTTATCCTTAATATTTAATATCTATTAATCCTAAATGAGGACTGGAGTGATAGCACAGCGGGTAGGGCTTTGCCTTGCACGCAGCCGACCCGGGCTCAATTTCTCTGTCCCGCTTGGAGAGCCCGGCAAGCTATGGAGAGTATCCCGCCCGCACGGCAGAGCCTGCCAAGCTATCCCTGGTGTATTTGATATGCCTAAAACAGTAACAACAAGTCTCACAATGGAGACGTTACCGGTGCCCACTCTCGCAAATTGATGAACAAAGGGACGACAGTGCTACAGTGCAATCCTAAATAATAATTATCATTACTATGTTTTGGGGCCACTCCTGGCATCTTTCAGCTCAGAGCTTCCTTCTGGCTTGTGCTCAGGCATCACTCCTGATGGTGCCAGGGATCAAACTGGGTTGGCCACATGCAAAGCAAGTGCCTTTACCCTGTTCTATTGCCCCAGGCTCCTTAGTTAATTTTTGTGTGTGTAATGCTGGGAACTGAGCCCAGGGTTTATGTGTGTGAGGCGGGCACTCTATTACTGAGTCACAACCTAGCTGACACGATTGTCTTTAAGCCATTATTTAGATCATTGTGATTTATTCTTTTAAACTTGTTAATCATTACTTTCTCATTAAGCAATATATCTGTTATAGTATGGCAAATTCTCTAATACTCAGAACTACTTTTCCTAACTTTATTTAACCATCTTTTAGGCTTTTAAAAAAATTGCCAATTCTAGTTTGAAACTGTTAATAAAATACATCTGGTAACCATACCAAGACAAAAACAACTGACTACAAACAATTAAGTAAAGTTGGTTCCTGTACAAGATTGAAATGGCTGGAAAGTAGATGCCTGCATATTAAATATTAGGGTGGAGAATAAATAAGGAGGGGAATTGTTTGTAATTTTGTAAGTTTAAAAATATTTTTTATGTTTAACTTTTGCTTTTGCATGCAACCTTGTAACTGTAGGAACTTGTAAACAAAGACTTAAGATAATACGTCTATGTGGACTTCTCAGGGCTGCAATGAAGCTTATCTCAAGTGAAGTTTCTAAAATGCTTACAGGGGCTTAACACAGTGCCTGACTTCTCTAACTTCATTAACCTTGCAAATATAGTCACTAACAGAGTTGCCATTCTTTGAACATTACCTGTTATAGGTTTTGCTAAAGGCATGCAAGCTAATGATCATTAACATCTTCAAAAAACAAAACTTAAATAATCAATTTTATGTTAAATAAGTCTGAGAGTATTTCATCGAAATGAAATAATTTAGAAATGAAAATTCAAGATTTTATAAATTCAAAAACTGATTTTTTTCTGTGTAAGTTTAGTCTTATTTCCCCACCCTGCTTAAAATATTTTTTATCTGTTGGAAACTATGTAATTTTTGAAAAACTAACTAGTAATTAAAGACCTTGAGATAGTTTTAGAGACATACAGTAGGGGGCCAAGGCACCTGCCTTGCATGCAACTGACCTGGGTTTGATCCCAGTCTATGGTCCCTGGAGCAACACCGGAAGTGACCCTGAGTGCAGAGCCAGGCAGAAGCCCTGAGCTCCACCAGATGTGGCCCACACCTCCCATCCCCTCAGATAAAGATATTGGGATAAAGATATTTGGGATAATATAAGTCTAAAATCTATGTTTTTGTATATCAATGTTTAGTGTCCTAGAATTTTTCTCATTTAGGGGAGTAACCTTATTGGACAGGCTGTCCACCCCTTGTGACCCCAAACTGTTCCCTGGTTTATGCTGGCAAGTTGCAACTATTTAGATTTTCACACCCTCTCTCTCCCCAGGAAACATTTTCTAAAAACGTGGTAGGACTTAAGAAAAGATATTTGATTGAAGAAACTTGGAAATTATAGGTGGATAGCACAGGTATTGGGGAATATAGACGGTGACACTTATATGGTGAGAAGTTAGTGTGAAAGAACTTGTCTTGCAAATGCAAACTTGTTTTATTATTAAACTTGATAGGAAAGGAGATTCAACGTGGTTTAGCCAAGAAGTACTGAGTAAGCAGAGAGCTTGCTGCTCTTTATGAAAAAACGATTAATTTGGGGTTGGGATTACCAAGCATTACGGGAAAAGGTGAAGGTAGGACAGGGCAGACTAGACCTTGCAAAGGACAGTGGTGGAAGCACTTCAGTGGTGGGGAGGCATAGGAACTGTGTCCACTGAAACCATAACCATAAATAAGATTTTGACCATTTTACCCAAACTAGAATAGCTGTATAAATTGTCAATAAAAAGTTAAAATAGTTGTCCAAATAAAAAGAAATTAATTTTGGGAAAATCTAAATGAGAACCTACTTTCCTAAATGTCTTTGTTTGAAACTTGTTTATTTCATTGAGCATATATTTGCTTCTAATATTTTTGGCTATTAGTCTGTTACAAGGTAATTATATTCAAGGATCCTTTGAGGATTAGGAATGAGTCTGAGAATGGTGGGGATTTGCAGTTTATTTCTTTGAAGGAGTTGAGAAGGAATTTCTTTGAAAAGCAACATAATTTATGTTCATAATGACTTTTTAAAGTATCTGCACTGAAAAATGGCAGGAGTAGATTGCACAGGAACAATATAGTGATCCAACATATAGTGAGATGTCAATCACATGTTGTCTGTTACAATCCAGATTTGAGGCAGGTACTTGATGCAGTGGGGATCAGCTTCAACCTCTTACTAACTGAGAGAGGAGAGATTGGACCCTTTCTAAAGGTGTGAGATGCGGGCGTTTGCACTGCAGTTCTGCTCACACGCTTTCACCTGTCTAGTTACAGAACTACACCCACCCTAAGAGGCCCCTACAGCATGCTCATGCCAAGAGAAAAGCTATTAAGAAAAATTACACATAGCCCGAGAATTTGAGGTGGGTGTAGTGGATAGAGGTGACTTATTTTATAGTAGATCTCCAAAATGCTGACATGTACCGTTATGAACTCAAAAATGTAAGTATGTATCCATATTTTATGTATTTATAATTTTACTGTCTATTCTAAAACAAACCACCAAGTTAAAGAGCTATATAGACTAGACATTATATGTAGTAAATTCTTTTTATTTCTTTCTTTCTTGGGTCATACCCATTGATGCTCAGGGGTTACTCCTGGCTTTGCACTCAGGAATTAATCTTGGCAGTGCTCGGGGGACCATATGGGATACTGGGCATTAGAATTCAGGTTGACCACGTGCAAGGCAAACACCCTACCTGCTGTGCTATTGCTTCGCTGCTGTGCTATTGCTTCGGCCCAGTAAATTCTTTTTATTAATGACTCTTTTTGTTCTTGCTGAAAATAACACACAACCCCAGTGAGAGTAATAGGATATCTATGTGATTTTGAAAACTTTGCCTTAGTAATTTTTGTGCCTTGAATCAGACATTCAAAGCTAAAGTATCACAGATTATTATTTATTTTGATTTTTTTTGTGTGTGTGGAACTGAACTAAACCCAGAGCCTCTCATCTGTGAGGCATTCCTATGCCACTGTCTTGAATTTGACATTCCTATGTCACTGTCTTGACAAAAATAAATCAATATGATATAAATTTTAATGAAAGAAATTACAGTACCAACTGCATTAACAATTGAGGAGATTGAGTCTTAGTTTCTTTCACCAGTTACTCAAAGATTTGTATAAATTTTGTTATGCAAGGGGCCTCATACTAAGTATAGTAAGCAGTGAGGGCATGCATGGGTCTTACCTGGGTTAGCCTCCTGGTATCACATGGCCTCTTGAGCATCACTGGTTTCTGCCCTGGAGGTCCATCATTGAATCCTCAGACCCTTGCTTTGAACCTCTGGCCAGTTGGCCAATTTTGGGACCCCCAGGTTTCCTCGGTACCACTTGAGAGATCCCCGTCTCAAAAATGCAACTGGTATACCATCACCATTGTGTTATTATTTACATTTCCAGGGCTGAGTCCACTTGCCTCACACGTGAAAGGCAAGTGCTGTAACTCTGAGCTACATCCTGGACCCCTTAAATGTGGTTTGTATAACTCCAACCTTTGCAACTTCCCTGGGGTCAAGCAGAACTCTGGAATATTAGTCAGAAATAGTATTTTCCTCTTCCTTTCCTATTGTGGTGGTGACGGGGAGTAGCACCCTTGGTTGTGGTGTGCTGGGATCATCCTGAGTGCTGGGGACACAGGAACTCTGTAGGGGATATGCTGGGGAGGGAGCTGGAGCCTCGAATATGCAAAGCAGGTGCTTGACCACAAGCACAGTCCCCATCCAGTGGTGTGTGTGTGTGTGTGTGTGTGTGTGTGTGTGTGTATGTGTGTGCATGTGTGTGTGTGTCTTTAATCCAAAAGTCATAACACATTCACTTAGAAAGATTTATTTATTTATTTTTGCTTTTTGGGTCACACCTGGTGATGCACAGGGGTTACTCCTGGCTTTGCACTCAGGAATTACCCCTGGCGGTGCTCAGGGGACCATATGGGTTGTTGGGGATTGAACCCAGGTTGGTCGCGTGCAAGGCATATGCCCTACCCGCTGTGCTATCGCTCCAGCCCCCTCATTTAGAAAGATTTTAAAAAATAGATTCAAAATGCTTTTTTCCCCAAAAAATAATTAAAACATGCAAACGTGAAAGCTTAGAAAAGGTCATATACTTCAAATGTTCTTTACCACAAAATCACAAAACAATGTAAACATGTATAAATACATTTCAGGAATATTCTTATGTGACATATGGCTGCCTATAACATGATTCTTTTGAGATAGCTTTTTGTTTTTCACTCATTAAAATAACACCTCTTGAAGGGACAGGCTATTTCTTTGAAAAAATTATTTTAAAAAAATCTGCTATAAACAGTTGCTTTTCACCCTAGGAAAACCAGCAAGTTTGGGACACTTCTATTTTTGTAAGAGAAAATTATGTAGTACATGTTTGACAACTTTTTTAAGTACTTTGCTGCAATGTAATCAACACATCTTAATGTGGTGACGATTTTTATGGTGATTTCCCATCAAAGAGATTGTAAAGAGTTGACCATTTTTGAAGGTCTGTTTCTAAAATTAACCACATTAATGGATGTCTTATGGAACTCTCTGCTTTTGATTTCAGTTCATCATCAAGGGGTCTTTTTCCATGAATGGTGTGCAATGAGTTTTCCTTCTCCAGCTTCCTATCTGAGCAGTTTCCTGTGCAGTGGTTGAACAGTTTTTCTAACAGACCGCTACGTTTTCTTAAAGAGGTCATTGGCTCCTTAGTGAGAGACTCTCCACATTCTCATCAAGAGAAAGTGGTTTCTTTCTGATGTATTATCAAAGTATAACAAATATCATGAGCTGTCATGGAAAACATCTGTACTTTCATCAAAGTGTATGGCAAACCTCCCACATAGCTTAATTTGTTCTAATAATACTCTTAAAATATTCAACAATCTTAAGTCCTGCTTATAAAGGAATGCATTTTCGTTTGCTTTATAGTCTGTGTTCCAACTTTTTTTAAAAAACCAGTGTATGTATTACAGAATATATCTTTTTAAAAAATTTATTTTTATTTTTTGAATTGAATCAGCGTGAGATAGTTATAAAGCTTTTATGTTTGAGTTTCACTCATACAATGATCGAACATCCATCTCTCCACCAGTGCACATTTTCCATGACCAATGTCTTCAGTGTCCCCCCCAACCCCAAGCCATCCCACCCCTCCCCCTGCCTCTATTGCAGACCATTTTCCCCATACTCTCTCTCTACTTTTGGGCATTATGGTTTGCAATACAGATACTGAGAGACTATAATGTTTGGTAATTTATCTACTTTCAGCACACATCTCGAATCCTGAACGATTCCTCCAACCCTCACTGACTTGGTGATCCTTTCTCTATTCCAGCTTCCTTATAACCCAGTTCATGAGGCAGGCTGCTAACCATGGAGCAATCTTCTTGGTCCTTGTCTCTACTGTCCTTGGGTGTCATTCTCATATTATGTTGTTTTATATTCCACAAATGAGTGCAGTCATTCTATGTCTGTCCCTATTTCTGACTCATTTCACTTAGCATGATATCTCCATGACCATCCACTTATAAGCAAATTTCATGACTTCATCTTTCCTAAGAGCTGTATAGTATCCCACTGTGTAGATGTACCAAAGTTTCTTTAACCAGTCATCTGCTCTTTGACACTTGGGTTGCTTCCAGATTTTGGCTATTGTGAACAGTGCTGCAGATGTCATTTCTACTGTGCTTTTTTGAACCACTGGGATATATTCCCAGAAGTGGTATTGTGGGATCATCTGAAAACTCAATTTCTAGTTTTTTAAGGAATGCCCATATTGTTTTCCAGAAAGACTGGACCAGTCAGCATTCCTACGAACAATGAGAGAGAGAGTCCCTCTCTCCCCACATCTGTGCCAGCACTGGTTGTCCCTGTTCTCTTTGATGTGTGCCAGTCTCTGTGGTGTGAGATGATATCTCATTGTTGTTTTGATTTGCATCTCCCTGATGATTAACAATGCAGAACAATTTTTCACATTTGTATTTCTTTCTTGAGGAAGCTTCTGTTCATTTCTTCTCCCAATTTTTTGATGGGGTTGAAGGTATTTTTTGTATAAAGTTCTACTAATGCCTTGTATATTCTGGATATTAACACCTTAACATATGGGTATTGGGTGAATATCCTTCCCCATTCTGTGGGCTCTCTCTGTATTTTGGTCACTGTTTCTTTTGAGGTGCAGATGCTTCTTATTTTAATGTAGTCCCATTTGCTTATGTTTGTTTCCACTTGCTTGGTTAATGGTATTTCATCCGTAAAGATGCTTTTAAATTCAATGTCATGGAGAGTTCTACTTACATTTTTCTCCATGTACCTTATGGAGTTAGGTTACAGAATATATCTTTCTTTTGTTCTTAAGTATCCTTGAATGTATCTTTTAATTTTATTCAATTTCGCAACATTTTGTAAAGGGTTGGGATAGTGTATGGCATGATTGCAAATACATGCAAAAATATTGCTAAGAGTCTGAGGCCCAGTGTGTATTTAGGGTGAAGCTCGTGTTCTTTGCTAGCAGATATAAATGAATGCCTTCTTGATTGTTTTAAATTTGGGGGGCGGGAATCTCCTTGTCAATGATCTTGGATTGGTCATGATTTTGTACTGTGACTTATGAATACTCATATTAGAGACAAAAATTTCAGTTTTATCTTGTTCTTGTTATTAGTATTATCTGTAACTTGTTTTTCACTCCAGACTTCTTAAATCCTTCATCCATTCAGTGAGGCTGGTTTTATATACAATTCACCATACTACATTAGCCCACTGATGTGGATTCACATAAATGTCACAAGGCGCAGTATGTTGAGATTGAGGGCTGGAGTAGGGAGGGCCCCATTGTTGGCACCTTGGCATTGTGGGACCCTCAGGAGTCCTAAGATGTAACCAGTAACCAGTGAGTATGCTGGTGCCAGCAGGTGCATGAACTATTAGTAAAACTTCAGAGATTTGATATAGACCTTGCCCAGTATTCACTAGGACCACCATCACTGGTGCTGGGTGGAGATCGGGCTTGTGTCTGGGTTCAAACCCAGGACTGCACACATGCAGGCCATGTATTTTGCCACTTGAGTCACAGTGGAACCTTCTATATTTTCCTTTTTGCCAAATGTATTGTTCGAGGTTTCTGTGTACACAGTTTCCCCAGAGAAGTTCCCAGAATACTACAGCTTGGCGGTGGCTGGGTGGGCAGGATTCTGGCTGAGACTATGCAGGAACCATCAGACTAGGGAGAGGGGGGAAGTGCAGCACTTATCACCATCCTTCAGTCTTGATGTCTGTCTGTCATTCATCTGTCAGCGCTGCTGGCCTAGGTCACTGTGGGTGTCCCATGAAAATATTTAAAAAATACATATTTTATTTTATTTTTTATAAAGTCATTCACAATATTTGATTACATTTAATACTCAAACACCAATCCCACCACCACTGCGCCTTCCCACCACCATATTTCCATCCTGAATCCCAAACCCTGCCCCCAAAGCAGAACTGAAATAATTCATTTTGTATTGCTTACAATGAATAATCACTAAAAATAATCCAAAAAAGATTTCTTAGAGGAAAGTGTGTGAAGATTGTTGTATTTTACCCAGGAACCATTAAGCCCTTCTATAAGAGATTAGTAACATGTTGTGTGCTTAATATATATCTATATATCTCTGTATAAATAAAAAATTTCCCCCTAATATTGGTTCAGAGACTCAGTAATAAATCTCTCAGAAGTGAGCACAGAACGACATGCCATGGCCATGCTGCCAGACCCCATGCCAGGCTGTTTCATTCGGAGTACCCTGGAAGTGGCGTGGGTGAGGCCCTTCCCACCCCAAGGGACCCAGCCCTGACATCCGAAAACCTCTAGAACTCAACCACCGTCCTGCTCTTGGCCAATCTCTACACACTCGGATGAGCCTCACCCACGAGTCAATCTATTTCTGGATGGCGTAGACGCAAATGCAGCCATGCAACAGCTTATACTTTACAGCACTAATATACCAAGAGTAGCATGCTGCCTTTTATTGGGTTTAAAGTAGAACAATCTTTTGAATGGTTATGGCTCTGGCTTTTTCTGGCTGTGGACTTTAAAGAGACAGGCAGTCCTTGAACAAGTGGGATGTGCAGCTGATGAACTGAAATCTCTGGTCCTTTTTAAGAGAAGGAGGACTATTATTCTCTATTCTTAGAGTGGACTTCTGCCTTGCCGGGAGCAAAAAAATGGATTCTGGGCCTGAAGAGAGAGTACAGGGTTTAAGGCAACCCTGGCTCAATCCCAGGCACTCTCATGATTCCCTAAACATCCCCACGAGTCATCCCTGCACCAGAAATGGTTCCTAAATACCATTGGGTGTGATCCAGCCCCTGTCTACCCACCACCTGCCCCCAAATGGATTCTGATCTAGAGTAGTCCATGTGATCTCAAGTGCAACTTTCGGCATGCTTTTATTTTTGGCTTTTCTGCTATGTAAAATAGACTCTCTATTCTGAAATCTGTCAATGGGGTGAGTATCTGTGGTCATAGATTTTCCATGTGTGTGAAAATTAATGTGAAAGAAGAAAGGGGAAGGATATTTCTACCAAGAGTGGCTCCATCTTTAATCTGTCCTAGTGTTGCTGCCATTACTCTGTTGTGGGCCATGTGCAGAGCGGGAGGGGGATGCGGGCCAGGACTCTGCTGGTGGACTGCATGGACCTCCTCCCTAATGCCCTTTCTCTTCTCCTTGCAGATGCGGAAGCATGGAGCTGAGCTGCAGTGAAGTACCTCTTTATGTAAGTTCCTAAGTCTTCAGGGCTAAGTGGCCCTTTCTTAGATTTCTTAGTCAACCCATGTGACCAGTAGGGAGAAATGTTTTGCTCGCTTTTGAGTGGAAGCTTTTGAAAAACAGCACACAAGTGTTAGTGTCGAGTTCAAGTATTTGCACAGGGCCTTTTAAAACTAGTTGGCTTCTGGTTCCAGAGTCTGGGTTTTTAATTATGTTTCCCTCCAGCTCCTTTTTTTTTAACTTCATCATTTCTGGACTCAATTACTCATTTACATGGATGATGAATGTTGGACACATCTGTGGTTATTTCCAAATGAGTTTTTGAGTGTATGTGTTTTTTGGGGGAAGTCAATTCAGTGATAAGTGTCAGCTAAATGCAAGAAATAGGAATCCAAAGAGAAATATACCTGGGCTGATAGGGAATCAGGGGTGGGGTAGGGGGGCTGGGGGAAGGTGACAGAGAATCCAAGAAGACCCTGGTAGTCCTGTGTTTGCGGGATGCAGTTTGACCCTCCTGTGCTTGAGGACTTAGTTATCCAGAGCAGTCATCAGGAGTAACAGGGAAGTGAGCCGATCGCCCCTGTCTATACAAAATGGCAGGTGACTCCACCTACCCTCCCTGTTTCAGGCAAACTCTCCCTATTTGGAACCCGACTGTACTGGTGGGGTTGGCAAGGTGTGCGGGAGCAGGTGACCTTTGAGCCATCAACTCACAGAAAACAGCAAGAAGATTGGATCTAGACTAAATCCATGACCTCAATTTGAATTTATACTTACTTAATAGAATGAAAGGAACTGGAACAAATTTAATCAGAGTCCTCATTCAATTAAAACACATTGATTTACTTTCATTTACACACTTCACTAACTCAGAGTAGACCACCCTCTTTCTACACCCCTCCACCCCCGTCACTCCCCCCGCCCTACATTTTCCTCTAATACATAACCCCCCCCCCCACACACACACTCTAGTCTCTGGAGGAAGACAAAAATTTAAAAAAGTAAAATAAAAGGATTTCAGAATAATAAAAAGCTGTCTCCTGACTTCTAGTACTCTCTCTAGGTTGCAATTTGCAGGTCATAAAATGTGTCTGTAGCTGGTTGGGCTCAACCCTCCTGTAATTATAGATTAAAAAACTGGTTCAAGGCTAAATTTAAAGTACTCTCAAGTCCCTTTTGTACATTCTTCTTCCTTACATCTATTCATTTAACTCTCCTCCCCTACCTTAAATCAAATCTGCAGACCTAATCAGGATTTAAAGGGGAAAAAGCAAAATCCAATCAGCATTGTAATGTCGATAATTTGAACTCAGACTTCTAGGATTATCAGTGGTCCGAGGATGAGTCAATGCACATTTCCTAAAGGGGAAAAGAGACCCATACAGACCAAACATGAGGAAATTTTACTCTCTTAATTCTCGATACTTAATAATTGAAATAAAAAGAAAAATATAGAAGTGCTACTAACCATGTGCTATTTAAAATATGCTACTTAGGATAGTCTATTTTATCAGTCATAAAGGAGAGCTTTCCTCCTGTTAGCCTCTCTGAAATTGAGATGTCTTACATTCACTCTGTGTCCTGGTGGACTTCATGATGTCACTGTCATCATCATCTGTGCATGTGTGACCTTGGCCACAGCAGCTTACACAGTTGCTTCAGGTGACGTGTGCCATGGTGGTATGTATATGAATTGTTTTAAAAATGCTTTCACTATTGGGGCTGGAGCAATAGCACAGCAGGTAGGGCATTTGCCTTGCACGCGGCCAACCCGGGTTCGATTCCCAGCATCCCATATGGTCCCCTAAGCACTGCCAGGAGTAATTCCTGAGTTCAGAGCCAGGAGTAACCCCTGTGCATCGCCAGGTGTGACCCAAAAAGCAAAAAAAAAATGATTTCACTATTATTTAGCATGAAAAGCAAAGTCATTATATTTATAGAAAGACATGGAAATGGCAGCATGATGCAGCATAGATTTTGCATAAAGTTAAGAGGGTTTTTTCAGTACGCCTAAAACATTCTAATGTCATAATTGGCAATGTTTCTTTTATTAGTATATAAAATGTATATTATAAATGAGAATATCTTAGATGAAAGACATTATGTATATTTAATATAGCAGGCTCTTTCTATATGTGTACATATACACACATATATTTTATATAATGTATTAGTGTATATTGATATTACCATAATAGATGTTAACCTGCTTTTTTTACTTAATATATTTAAGCAAATGTTATTGTAAACTGATCCAAGCCAACAGGATCACTTAGGCACATACAATAAGAGATTAATGAGGGTTATAATGAAAACAAGCTACGAAACACATTCCCCTAAATAGGTAAAATGAACACAAAGTAGATGCAGAAACTGTACTATAACTTATTTCTTTGTCTTGAACAGGCCTACATTTTATAGGTTTGATAAATATTTCTAGTTTGTTCTAGTTTGTTACAGTAGCACTATTGTCCTGTTCATTGATTTGCTCGAACGGGCACCAGTAATGTCTCCAATGTGAGACTTGTTGTTACTGTTTTTGGCATATCGAATATGCCACGGGTAGCTTGCCAGGCTCTGCTGTGCAGGCGGGATACTCTTGGTAGCTTGCCGGGCTCTCCGAGAGGAACAGAGGAATCGAACCCTGGTTGGCTGCATGCAAGGCAAACGCCTACCCGCTGTGCGGTCTATTTAGTCCAGTTTGTTACAGTATGGTTTATAAATACTTAATATTTTTCTCTCTAACTTAATATTAAAATTTCATGTTTAATTCTATTATCCATGATAAACTCTCCTGAAATTTTGGAAAATATTTTTCCAAAGTTTTGTCTGTGTGTTTCTGCTGAATTTTATCATTGGACCTTTTGGCACTTTTGATGAGAATATGTTTTTTTTATTTGGCTGTGATAATATCTTGAGTATATAATTTTTGTGCTTTTTATAGATTTCTGACAATTTAGTTCTGACTTGTCCTTTTGGAAGGAAAATTAAATCTGGCAAGTAGAAAATTAGGGGGAAACCTAAAAAATATCTAGACATTATGACTCATCTATAATATATTGAGATGATATGCTTAGTGTTATTGTATAATTTAAAGATAATTGTATGCTAGTGTACTGGAAAAAATCTCATTAGGACAAGGTTATAAACATGTTTGTCTTAAAGAAAATTAGGTTAACTAATAGAATAATGATTATGGAGAAAAACACATGCACAGCAATGAGCCCCTTAATTTCTGTCCACATTTGTGCTCAAGGATCTTCCTGGTGGTGTTCAGAGGACTATATGCAGTGCCGGGGATCGAACCAGGGTCAGCCATGTAGAAGACAAGCACCTTAACCCCTGTACTATATTACTATCCCCTATAGAGATCATTTAAAGAAACATTTTATTGTGAGCACAAAGCATGAACTTAGAATATTTTTTACTTTATATCCCAGTAAGCTTTTGCAACTTGTTTTTCCCAGAAAGGTGCAATTTCTGATTCAGTGGTGCTGTAGAACTCTGGGGATTATTTCTGTTTACTTATCTGTAGGAAGAAGATTCAGTGTTAGTACTGGGGATGCAAGAATTTTCCTGACTCAGGCACAGACTAATTTTGAAAATGAACCATGAAGGTCCATTGAATTGCTCTGTCAGGAAACAAGAAACACCACCCTGTAATAAGATTAATGAAGAAGCAGGGGTTGACAACATTGACTGCCAAGAGTTTTATAATATATATATTCAGAACTTAGAGATGTCAGCAGTGCAAATTTAATTTTTAGCCTCTAAGAAGCTTCCTTACCCATGCTTTAAGGAACATTAAAAAAGCAGCCCTGTAAAGCCAGGCTGTACTTGCCCCCAAGAGGAAAAACAGCAGAGACATACATTCTATGATTACCTTTTTGACTGAGTGCTAGCATGGGTGTGTTTTTCAGCTAGTGAAGAGTTGAAGAGATGAAGCTATAGAAGTATGAAAATCTAGAAAAATATAATTCAGAACTAATATAACTAATTAGAGACATTTTTTTTTACCTTAAAGCACTTTATACTGCTAGCGTGCTTGAAAATTTCATCTTGGAAGTATGAAATTATTTCTATTTTATTGCTCTTAATCTATTTTCTAAGATAGGAAATGATGCAAATATAGTTTAAAAGGAGAGATTATTTTTCTTTCTAGTTATTTGAATGTTGAGAGAGAAAAAATTGTATTCACCACCTCAATGAATGGCAATTAAGTTGGTCAACATTTGTGAATTTTGTTTTTAAGATACAGTGGAAAAGGTGCTTGCCTTGCACGTGATTCCTGACACTGCAGATAGTCCCCTGATCACCTTCTCCATCCCCCAAGGAGTTGGCACTGAGCTCTCAGGAATAAGTCCTGAGTACAGCTGAAGGACTGTATGGCCCTAAACTATTGTTTTCTCAGTGCCAGAGCATGGCGGGTGGGCATTTGCTTTCCACCTGTTTGATCTGGGTTTGATCCCTAGTATCCTATATAATTCCCTGAGCACCACCAGGTATGATCCCTGAGTGTAGCACCAACCCCTAAACATTGTCAGGGTGACCCAAAAAGCAAAACCAAGAAAAAAAACAAAAACAGTTCTCTCTAAGTTTTGGTAGGTTGAGATAGATTTGAGGTGGACTGTAAAACAAATATAGGTTATAGTTAGGTACACAGAACATCCAACATTTTTTCACATTATTTTTATCACTGTCACTGTCATCCCGCTGCTCATCGATTTGCTCGAGCAGGCACCAGTAACATCTCCATTGTGAGACTTGTTGTTACTGTTTTTGGCATATCGAATACACCATGGGCAGCTTGCCAGGCTCTGCTATGCAGGCAGGATACTCTTGGTAGCTTGCCGGGCTCTCCGAGAGGGGCGGAGTAATTGAACCCAGGTTGGCCTCGTGCAAGGTGAATGCCCTACTTGCTGCTCTATCGCTCCAGCCCATTATTTTTGTATGAAATACAATATTATTAGCACTTTCCTAAATATCTTTTCAGTGCTCTAAAAAAAAACAACAACAGAAGAGTACTTCCTTGAAAAATTGGTGGTTCCCAAGGTCCCCTCTCTTTCTCGATAATAATAGCTTTATTTTAAATAGTGCCTGCTCATCATGGAAAGTATGTAAAATTATCAAGAAGTGAGTGCAGATTACTTGAATTTCCCCCTCTTTAGTTGTATGTTTTTGGGCCACACCTAGCAGTGCTCAGTGCCAGATTCTTGGCTCTGCACTCTTGGTGGGGATCTGGAGACCCTATCAGGTGCCCAAAACGGAACCCGGGTCATCTGCATGCAAGGCAAGCGCCCTACCCACTGTACTATCTCTACAGTCCACTTGAAATTCTTTGATGGGACTTTTATTCATATTTTAATGACAGTTCATTAAGGAATTTGTTCTGCATGCATTTGCACACATTTTCATCCAAGGAGTGACAAAAAATCACTACCTTTGATGCTCTCCCTGCTGGTTCCCGTGGCATCTTGTTAACATTTCTCTCACCTAAGACCTACTAAATCAGATCCTCTGGGGGTGGCATCCAGCAAACAGTTTTAATAACTTTCAGGTGACTTCTATTGGCATTGGAGAAGTGTGTATTTTCTACATTGTTTTTATTCCCAGAGTCATCTGCATACTTGTAAATACAAACTTTAATAAAATCATCAAGAAACAAAAACTGGGTTTTCAACTCAGCTTAGTTCCAGCTTTGTAGAAATGCTTCCAATTCTTCAGGCACAGCTCTAATTCATTCTTTTTCATGCCTGGGTGTGGATCAAACAGTTCACTGCAGACGGGTATTCACTTTGTTGTAGTTCTTGGCAATCATGAACAATTATTTGCCAGATATCCTTGTTCCTTTGTTCTTCTCTGATACTTTCATCTCTAGGGATAGATTCCCCCCAGGAATGGGCAGAATGAAGCATATACATAATTCAAATTTTAGTGGATTATTTTGCAATAAAATAAATAGTTCTCTTTATTCAACAGTTTTCAGAAATATTTAACATCTAGTTCTTAAGCTTTGAAAACTGTGAATTTGAGGGGCTGTGTTCTCATTTTGATTGTGCCATGAAAGGTCAGCATGTCATATTTTATTAATTATTTTTTATTAGTGAATCACTGTGGGGGTACCGTTACAGACTTACAAACTTTCGTGCTTGAGTTTCACTCATACAATGATCGAGTACCCATCTCTCCACCAGTGCCATTTTCCACCACCAATGGTCCCAGAATCCCTCTCACCACCCCCACCCCATTCCCCCCACCCCCACCTGCCTCTGTGGCAGGGCATTCCCTTTTGCTCTCCCTCTCCTTTTGGGTGTTGTGGTTTGCAGTAGAGGATTAAGTGGCCATCAAGTTCAGTCTATAGTCTACTTTCAGCCTGCCTCTCCTGTCCCCAGCAGATCCTCCTAGCACCCTTTACTTGGTGGTCCCTTCTCTATTTGAGCTGCTTTTCCCCCCAGCATGCGAGGCCAGCTTTTAAGCTGTGGAGTAATCCTCCTGGTACTTATCTCTGCTGTTCTTGGGTGTTAGTCTCCCATTCTGTTACTTTATATTCCACAAATGAGCGCAATCTTTCTGTGTCTGTCCCTCTCTTTCTGACTCATTTCACTTAACATGATACTTTCCATGTTGATCCACCTATATGCAAATTTTATGACTTCATTTCTTCTAACTGCTGCATAGTATTCCATTGTGTAGATATACCAAAGTTTCTTTCACCAGTCATCTGTTCTCGGGCACTTGGGTGTTTTCCAGATTCTGTCTATTGTAAACAGTGCTGGAATGAACAAGTAAGTGCAGATGTCATTTCTACTATACTTTTTTGCATCTCTGGGATATATTCCCAGAAGTGGTATTGCTGGGTCAAATGGGAGCTCGATTTCTAATTTTTTGAGAAGCTTCCATACTATTTTCCAAAAGGGCTGAGCCATTCGGCATTCCCACCAGCAGTCTATGCATGGTTGACTTCTATCTTCAGTGCATTGTGTTTTGCAAAGGTAGTTGATACAATTTCTATTTTCTTGATTCTATTGAGGTATGTTTTGTGACCCACTGCATGGTTTATTTTGAAAATGTTCCGTGTGTACTGGAAAAAAAAGTGTATTCTTTCTTTTTGGGATGCAAAGCCCTGTATAGATCTATTAGCCCTCTCTCTTCTCTCTCTTCCTTCAAAGCCAGTGTTTCCTTACTGAGTTTTAATCTTGTAGATGTATCTAGAGGTGATAGGACAGTGTTGAATTTTGTTGTTAGCAATGTCCTTGTTAGAATCTGTTAGCAGTTGTTTTAAGTATTTATATGGTACCTCATTAGGTACGTACACATTTTGGAGTGTGAGTTCTTCCTGCTGTACATATCCCTTGACTAGTAAAAATTGGCCTTCGCTGTCCCTTCTAATCTTTTTCAACCTGAAATCTATGTTGTTGGATACTAGTATGGCCACCCCAGCTTTTTATGAGGGAGTTGTTTGCTTGTAGGATTGTTTTCCATCCTTTGACTTTGAGTCTCTGTTTGTTCTGACTGTTCAGATGTGTTTCTTGTAGGCAACAGAATGTTGGGTTTAGTTTCTGAATCCATTTTGCCACTCTGTGTCTCTTAATTAGTGAATTTTGACCATTCACATTGAGAGAGATTATTGTCATGGAGTTTTGTGCTATCTTTCTGTAGGGGTTTGTTGTGCTTGTAGGGTTTTTTTTATCTTACAGTAGCCCCTTTAGTTCTTCTTTTAAGTTTGGTTTTGAGTCTATGAAGTTCCTGAGCTGTTGCTTATCCATGAAATAGTGTATCGTCCCTTCAAGTTTGAGTGAGAGTTTATCCGGATAAAGTATTCTTGGAGAGGCTTTCATTTCATTGAGTTTTTTCACTATAATCCCCCCATTGTCTTTGGGCTTGGAGGGTTTCCTGTGATAGGTCTGCTGTAAATCTAAGGGGTGCTCCTTTGTATGTGGTTTCCTTCTTTGACCTTGCTACTTGCAGTATTGTGTCTCTATCTGTGGCATCTATCATTCTGACTATGATATGTCTTGGAGTCTTTTTGCTAGGGTCTCTTTTAGCTGGCACTCTTCGGGCTTCTTGGATCTGGATGCCTGCATTCTCCAGTTCTGGAAGCTTTTCAGCAATGGTATTTTTAACTGGATTTTTCGTTGGGGTTGTCTCTCCTGTCCTTCTGGTACTCCGATGATTCTAATGTTGTTCCTCTTGAAATCATCCCCTAGGTCTCTGATTCACCTAAGATCTATTTTGAAGTCTTTTCCCATTGCTTGTTGTTGCCTGTAAGCTTCCTGAAGCTCATCTTCAAGCTAACTGATTCTGTCTTCGGCTATGGCCATTCTACTATTGAGAGCACCCACTGAGTTTTTAATTTCATCTACAGAATTCTTAATTCGTGACACTTTATTTTTTAGCTTTTTTTAATTTCTGCTCTCATTTCTTCCTGTATTTTCCCAGCTTCCTGTTCCATTGTTTCTTTCATGTCCTCCTTTAATTTGCTGGATGTCTGTTGAGCCATTTCTTTGAGTTAATTGAACATCTTCAATATTTTGTCTCTGAATTCTTTATTGGAGAGATTGTATTTGTGGGTAATGCTTGTTGAGGCATCTGGACCCTTTTCATCATCTCCTTGTGTGGGGATTTTCGTTGTTTCTTCATGTTTCTGTAGTAGTATGGTGGTGGAACCTTCCAGTTCACTATTGGTATTGCCCTCCTCCTCTCAGGTGCTCCTCAGTGGCTTAGATGAGGTCTCTAGTGAAGCTTTGGAGGATGTGTTCTTTTATCTGGTCTTGTAGAGCTTCTAGTGATGCCACTATTATGGTGCAATTGGAATATGCTACTGGACTATTGTCCTAATGTGTTTGAGATGGCCAGGATAATCTCCACAGAATTAGGTGATGGAAATGAAGATGTGATTTCCGAGTGCCAGGAAAGGGGAAAATAACTGTGGCCCAAAATAGGCCATGCCCACTTCTGTGGTGTCCACGCCCACTACAGCGATGTGAGTGCGGTGCCAGGTAGGGTGACAGAAACCTGGGAAAGGGAGAAAACCGGGAGCTTTATTAATTTTTTTGTTAAAAAGTTTTCCTTCCCTCCCTCCCTCCCTCCCTCCCTCCCTCCCTCCCTCCCTCCCTCCCTCCCTCCCTCCCTCCCTCCTTCCTTCCTTCCTTCCTTCCTTCCTTCCTTCCTTCCTTCCTTCCTTCCTTCCTTCCTTCCTTCCTTCCTTCCTTCCTTCCTTCCTTCCTTCCTTCCTTCCTTCCTCCCTTTCTCTTTCTGCCTTTCTGCCCAGTGTCTCTCTTCCATTCTCTCCTCTCTCTCTCTCTCTCTCTCTCTCTTTCTCTCTCTCTTTCCTTGGGTAATATGAGTATCTAACTCTTGGGGATTTTCCTAACATCTGCAGAGGGCGTGCCTATGACCTTTTGCGTGTGGGCTCTTGCTCTCCACTCTTCAACCGTGTTGTTGAGTGTTCATCGTAGCAATTGGCTGAGAAAGAGATCATTTTTTTTCTGGAGGCTGCAAACTGTAGAATCACTGGGCTGGTGGTTCTCACTTCAGTAGCTTGTTGCCAGCTGGATCTGAGCAGCTTCCTCACTCCCTTTCATTTTGTGTTTTCTTTTGTTCTGAGTCACAGTATCCTGCTGTGTTTGCTCCCAAGTGTATATTGACTACTGCTTATGGTAACATTCCTTACATCAAATGAAGATGTCCTCTGATGGTTAGCGATCTGATCCGTACTCCAGGATTTCAGGTCACAGAGCCAAGCCCTCCTTTTATTTCTTATAGCTTGGGCGTAGTTTCCTTGAAGAGTTGGACATGCACAGTCCTTGGCTCTAGCATTCTGCATTGGGAAAGCCTGAGGACAGGCTGAGAGCTTTTCCTAACCCAGGGAGGCAGTTTCCTATTGAGGTGGTAAATGACTTGGGGGCTTTGTTCTGCCATCACCTGGCAGATGCCTCCTTCCTGCTGCCCGTGGCCCATCAGTGCCCTCTGGCTTCTGGTTCCTGTAGAAGGAAATCCTGTCCTCCAGATGCTGTCCCTTTTCTGCTGTGGCTCTGCACCCCGTGATGCTGGGCCCAGCATCTTTGACTTGGAATCTTGGTATAGACTTTTATGCCAGGTCATTCTCATTCCATAGATGGGGGAATTAGAACACTGAGAGGGAGAATGATTACTGGACAGATTTAACTCAGTTGGTTAGTTGGTCTGACATTCAGGATTTTAAATTTTTTATCAGGATTTTGTTGTTGTTATTGTTTTGAGTCACACTTGTGATGCTCAGGGGTTATCCCTGGCTCTGTGCTCAGGAATTAGTTCTGGCAGTGCTTGAGGGACCGTATGGGATGCCGAAGATAGAACCCAGTTTGGCTACATGCAAGGCAAACACCCTACCCTCTGTACTATTGCTCTGGCCCCTGTATCAGAAATTTCTATAAGAGTGTCTAATGGTAGATACTGCAATAAGTCTAGGGTTTCCGCTAGTTCACTGCATGATTCAGAGGCTCTTCCCTATTTTGTCCCTTTCTTCCCTGAAGCCCCCCTTGAGCACTATGACACGAAGAGTGGGGCTGCTTTCTGGACCTTCAATTCAAGTGTCTTACTTTTTCATATCATTATTATATTCTTTAAATTTTTATTGAAATATTTTATTTTAAGATCATTGTAGATTCACAAGCCCATGTAGGGAATTGTACAAAGATTCCTTATACCCTTTCCCTGGTTATTCCCAATGATAACTTAACCTTGCAAGAGTCATTATTATTTTCATTTTATCCAACTGGAGGATGTTCCCCTGGTCTTCAAAGACTTTCAAACACCTGGACCAAAGAATTACTAGCCCATTGCTCCATCAGATTCTCGGCTCAATTTAACACAAATGTCATTAGTGTCGGTGTCAAGCATGGAGAAGGGTGTCCTTTAACAGTACATGTCAGGGGATTTTGCCTGAATCAACTTCTGTGCCACATGTTTCCATGTGCAAATGTGCCTGCCCACACCTCACGTGTGCCTTCTTAGGAGCTGCTGCCCTTTGGGGTGCCTCCTTTGTAGAGTTCTGCTCTCTTTGTGGCTCTTGATTTTTTTCTTAACTTTTAAAACTGATTGAAGGTTCGTAATTTACAATATGTTAAAGATGGTTTCCTGTCTATTCCAACTATTCCAACATGGGACTAGTACTTAGACTGACCTTAGACTTGCTCTGCCTGTTCTTGCCTGATTTCCTTTTTAGTATCTTTCTTTTGTTTTTGTTTTTGTTTTGAGTCACACCCAGCAGTGCTCAGGGCTTATTTCTGGTTCTGTGCTCAGAGGACCAGATGCAGTGCTGGGGATCTAACAAGGTTCAGCCTTAAAGCACACAGAACCTGTGTACTGTTCATTCTGGTCCCTGTCTTCTGGCCATCCCTACCTGTCTTTTCTGTCCCTATCTTTTCTTATTTTCTTTATGAGGGGGCAAACAATACCACCTAGGGGCCCATGGCAGTCATTATTTTACCCCCAGATAGTGACCTTGAGAGGTCAATTCCTTTGAACTCTTGAGCTGCTGCGAGAGATTACTTGATGATTCTGGCAAAAAACAGAAGGAAAAATAATTTCTTAGATTTTTGAAAAGTCATAAAAATTCTCTATGAGCTTCATCCTTGTTCAAATTCTAAAAGGAAAGGGATTCTGGGGCCAGAGTAGGTAAGGCATTTGCCTCGCACACAGCTGAACTGGGTTCAATCCTCAGTATCCCATATGGTCCCCTAAACCCCACCAGAAGCGATCCTTGAATGCAGAGCCAGGAGTAAGCCCTGAGCACTGCCACGTATGGCCCCCAATTTTTTTTTAAAAAAAGATTCTCTCCCTTTGGTCTTAGGACTCCACTGCCCCATTACCTATTATTGTCTGGTGTTTTCCCCCATTACCTATTATTTATTTATTTATTTATTTATTTTTAAATTTTTTAAATTAGTGAATCACCGTGAGATAAAGTTACAGACTTACAAACTTTCATGCTTGCATTTCAGTCATACAATGATCGAGTACCCATCTCTCTACCAGTGTCCATTTTCCATCACCAATGGTCCCAGCATCCCTCCCACCACTCCCACCCTGTCCTCTCCACTACACCCCACCTCTGTGGCAGGGCATTCCCTTTTGCTCACTCACTCCTTTTGGGTATTGTGGTTTGCAAGAGAGGAATTAAGTAGGCATCATGTTCAGTCTATAGTCTATTTTCAGCCTGTATATCCCATTCCTAGTGGGCCCACCTAACACTCTTTGCTTGGTGGTCCCTTCTCTATCTGAGCTGCTTTTCCCCCCAGCATGTGAGACCAGTTTCCAAGCTGTGAAGTAATCCTCCTAGTACTTATCTCTACTATTCTTGGGTGTTAGTCTCCCATTCTGTTACTTTACATTCCACAAATGAGTGCAATCTTTCTATGTCTGCCCCTCTCTTTCTGACTCATTTCACTTAACATGATACTTTCCATGTTGATCCACCTATATGTAAATTTCATGACTTAGTCTTTTCTAATAGTTACATAGTATTCCATTGTGTAGATGTACCAAAGTTTCTTTAAATAATCATCTGTTCTTGGGCACTCTGTTTTTTTTTTCAGATTCTGTCTGTTGTAAACAGTGCTGCAATGTAAGTGCAGATGTTATTTCTACTATACTTTTTTGCATCTCAGGGATATATTCTCAGAAGTGATATTGCTGGGTCAAATGGGAACTCAATTTCTAATTTTTTGAGAAGTGTCCATACTGTTTTCCAAAAGGGCTGAACCAGTCAACATTCCCACCAGCAGTGAAGCTTTCTCCCCACATTCATGCCAACACTGATCACTTTTGTTCTTTTGAATGTGGATCGGTCTTTGTGGTGTGAAATGGTATCTCATTGTTGTTTTGATCTGCATATCCTTAATGATTAGTGATGAGGAGTATTTTTTCATGTGTCTTTTAGACATTCAGATTTCTTCCTTGAGAAAGTTTCTGTTCATTGCCCCATGTTCTGATGGGGTTGGATGTTTTCTTCTTGTGGGGTTCAAGTTCAACCAGTCCTTGTAAATCCTTGATATAAACCCCTTATCAGATGGGTATTGGGTGAATATCCTTTCCCATTTTGTAGATTGTCTTTGTATTCTGGTTGCTGTATCTTTTGAGGTGCAGAAGCTTCTCAGTTTAAGGTAGTCCCATTTGTTTATCACTGTTTCCACTTGCCTGATCAGTGGTGAGTCATCTTTGAAGATACCTGTAGCTACAATGTCATAGAGGGTTTTGCCAACTTTGTCTTCAATGTACCTTATGGATTATGGTCTGTTGTTGAGGTCTTTAATCCATTTTGATATGACTTTTGTGCATGGTGTTAGGTATAGGTTTGAGACCATGTTTTTGCATGTAGCTGTCCAGTGTTGCCAGCACATCTGTTAAAGAGGATTTCTTTGCTCCACTTTACATTTCTTGCTCCCTTATCAAAGATTAGATGATCATATATTTGAGAATGTGTGTAAGAATATTCAACTCTGTTCTATTGGTCTACTGCTCTGCCTTTGTTCCAGTACCATACAGTATTAATTATTACTGCTTTATAGTAGAGTTTGAGGTTGGGGAAGATGATGCCTCCCATCTTCTTCTTCCCCCAAATTGCTTTAGCTATTCGTGAGGGTTTGTTGTTCCATATAAATTTCAGGAGTGTTAGGTCCACTTCCTTGAAGAATGTCACGGGTATCCTTATAGGGATCGCATTGAATCTGTACAATGCTTTGGGGAGTATTGCCATTTTGACAATGTTAATTCTCCCAATCCATGAGCAGGGGATGTGTTTCCATTTCCTCATGTCCTCTTTTATTTCGTGAAGTAATGTTTTGTAATTTTCTCTGTACAGGTCCTTCACCTCCTTAGTTAAGCTGATTCCGAGGTACTTGATTTTCTGAAGCATGATTATGAATGGGATTGTTTTTTTCATATCACTTTCTTCTCTCTCATTATTTGCGGATAGGAAAGCCATGGACTTTTGGGTATTGATTTTGTAGCCTGAGACTTTATTATACTATTTTTTCAAGGAGTTTCTTAGTAGAATCTTTGGGGTTCTCTAAATATAATATCATATCATGTGCGAATAGTGAGAGCTTGATTTCTTCCTTTCCTATCTGGTTGCGCTTAATGTTTTTTTCCTGCCTAATCTCTATTGCAAGTAATTCTAGTACTATATTGAACAGAAGTGGTGAGAGTGGACATCCTTGTCTTGTCCCTGATCTTAAAGGGAAGGCCCTTAGTTTTTCCACATTGAGCATAATGCTTGGTATAGGCTTGTGGTAGATGGTTTTGACTATGCTGAGTAAGGTCCCTTCTATACCCATTTTGGTGAGAGTTTTCATAATGAACGGGTGCTGGGTCTTGTCAGATGCTTTTTCTGCATTTATTGATATGATCATATGATTTTTATCTTTTCTTTTGTTGATATGGTAGATTATGTTGATTGACTTCCCAATGTTGAACCATCCTTTCATCCCTGGGATGAATCTCACTTGGTTGTGGTGTATGATCCTTTTGATGAATTGTTGGATTCTATTCGCTAATATTTTGTTGAGGAGCTTCGCATCCGTATTCATCAGAGATATCGGTCTGTAGTTTTCTTTTTTGTGATGTCTCTGTTTGCTTTTGGTATTAGGGTGATATATGCCTCAGAGAAACTGTTTGGGAGTGTTTCTGTTTCCTCAGTTTCCTGGAAAAGCTTGAAAAAAAACTGGCAATAGGTTCTCTTTAAACGTTTGGAAGATTTCACTAGTGAATCCGTCTGGACATGGGCTTTTGTTTCTGGGGAGACTTTTGATTACAGTTTCAATTTCCTTGATAGTATTGGGTCAGTCTATTCAGGTATTCCAGATCATCTTGGTTCAGCCTTGGGAGATTATAGGAATCTAGGAATTTATCCATTTATTCTAGATTCTCTTGTTTCGTGGTGTACAGAGTTTCGAAGTAGTCACTGATGATCTTTAGAATTTCTTTGGTTTCTGTTGTGATATCCCCCCTTTTATTTCTGACTTGGTTTATTAGAGTTCTCTCTCTCTTTATGAGTCTTGCTAGTGTTTTATCAATCCTATTTATTTTCTCAAAGAACCAGCTCTTAGATTCATTGATCTTTCGGATTGTTTTTTTGGGTTTCCATGTCATTGATTTCTGCTCTAAGTTTTATTATTTCTTTCTGTTTGCCTGGTTTAGGCTCCTTTAGTTGGTCTTTTTCTAAGGTTTTGAGCTGTGAGGTCAGGTTATTTATGTGGGTCCTTTCTTCCTTCCTGAGATATGCTTGTAGAGCTATAAATTTTCCCCTTAACATGGCTTTAGCTGTGTCCGACAGGTTCTGATAGCTCGTGTTTTCATTCTCATTTGTTTCCAGGTACCTTTTGATTTCTTCCTTGATTTCCTCCCTGACCTTCCTGAACTCATTTTTCAACACTGAGTTGTTTAATTTCCAGGTGTATCATTTAGTTCTCTGTGTTTGTGCATGATTAACTTCTATCTTCAGTGCATCATGGTCTGAGAAGATAGTTGATACAATTTTTATCTTCCTGATTCTATTGAGGTATGTTTTGTGGCCCAGTGCATGGTCTGTTTTGGAGAATGTTCCATGTGCACTGGAAAAGAATGTGTATTCTTTTTTGTGGGGATGCAAAGTCCTGTATAGATGTATTAGCCCTCTATCTTCTACTTTTTCCTTCAAGGCCAGTGTTTCCTTGCTGAGTTTTGATCTTTTTGATCTATCCAGAGGTGATAAAATGGTGTTGAAGTATCCAACTACTATTGTGTTGCTAGCAATGTCCTCCCTAAAATCTGTTAGCAGTTGTTTCAAGTATTTAGATGGTCCCTCATTAGGTGCATATACGTTTAGGAGTGTGGGTTCTTCCTGCTATACATATCCCTTGATTAATAAAAAATGGCCTTCGCTGTCCTTTCTAATTTTTTTTCAACCTGAAATGTATATTGTTGGATACTAGTATGGCCACCCCGGCTTTTTTGAGGGAGTTGTTTGCTTGAAGGATTGTTTTCCACCCTTTTACTTTGAGTCTGTGTTTGTTCTGACTGTTCAGATGTGTTTCTTGTAGGCAGCAGAATGCTGGGTTCAGTTTTCAAATCCATTTTGCCACTCTGTGTCTCTTGATGGGTGCATTTAGACCATTCACATTGAGAGAGATTATTGTCATGGAGTTTTGTGCCATCTTTCTGTAGGGGTTTTTCTTGTCTTACAGGAGCTCCTTCAGTCCTTCTTTTAAGTCTGGTTTAAGTCTTTAAGTTTAAGTCTATGAAGTTTCTGAGTTGTTGTTTATCCATGAAATTGTGTATGGTTCCTTCAAGTTTGAGTGAGAGCTTAGCCGGATAGAGTATTCTTGGTTAGACATTCATTTCATTGAGTTTTTCACTATATCCCACCATTGTCTTCTGGCTTGGAGGGTTTTCTCTGGTAAGTCTGCTGTGAATCTACGGGGTGCTCCTTTGTGTGTGATTTCCTTTTTTTTGACCTTGCTGCTTGCAGTATTGTTTCCTTATTTGTGGTATCATCATTCTAACTATGATATGTCTTGGAGCCTTTTTATTAGGGTCTTTTCAAGCTGGCACCCTTCGGGCTCCTAGGATCTGGACGTCTGCATTATCCAGCTCTGGGAACTTTTTAGCAATGATTTCTTTAACTTTTTCATTAGGGTTGCCTCCCTGTCCTTCTGGTAATCTGATGATTCTAATGTTATTCCTCTTGGAATCATCCCCTAGGTCTCTGTTTTGCCCTAGAGCTATTTTGAGATCTTTTCCCATTGTTTATTGTGGCCTGTAAGCTTTCTGCTGCTCGTCTTCAAGCTCACAGATTCTATCTTCAGCTGTAGCCATTCTACTGTTGAGGGCACCCACTGTGTTTTTTATTTTGTCTACCAAGTCCTTTATTCGTGACATTTCTGAATGTAGCTTTCCTATTTCTGCACTCATTTCTTCCTGTATTTTCTTCACTGACTCCTCCACAGTTTCTATAAGTTCATTGAACATTCTCAGAATTTCTTCTCTGAATTATTTATTGGAGATATCATATTTGTGGGTAACCCCTGCTGAGGCCTCTGGACTCTTTCCTTCATCCTCTCCTTGCAGTGAGGATCTGCGCTGTTTCTTCATGTTGTCACAATTGTATAGAAGTGGTACCTTCCAGTTCACTAGCGCTGTTCTCTCTTTGTGAGGTTTCTGGTGAAGGTTCGGAAGATGTGTTCTTTTATATTGGGCTTGTATAACTTCTTGTGCTCATTATTATTTTTGTGTAATTGGAAAGGATTTGTGCTCACCGATATTTTGGTGCAATTGGAGTATGCTAGTGACCTATTTGCCTTTTGTGTTTGAGGTGGCTGGGGAGTTCTCTACAAAGTTAGGTAATGGGGATTGAGATGTCTGCCGAGTATATGGAAGAGGGGAAAATAACTGTGGCTGCCGTTGCCCCAAAAACCATGCCTCCATAGCGGAGGCCACGCCCACTGCCACAGAGGTCATGCTCCCTTCTGGCCCTGTATGAGGGGGGCTGGTGCACCTGAATAAAGAAGCAGGAAGCATGGGTTCTGAGGCAGTGGCTGGGAGCCAGTGGCCCCTGTCCACTGGACGCTGGGTTGAGGTCAGGTCCTTGGGCCATGCCCATTACCTATTATTTATTGCTCAGATGACAGACCTTTGAGGTCAAATGTATTACTATAGGAAACTGTTGAAGATCTATCCCCCACACTCATCTTTGAAATGATTCTTTGGGAGTGTGAGGTTGAATTGGGGTGCATGTATATCAACAGTCCTTACAACCATATTTCAGTGGCAACTCCCACAGTTTTGGATAATTTGCAGCCTTGAATTTTTTTTTAATACAGAACTTGAAGTAATCGACATTTTTGCTTTGTTTGGTTTTTTAAAATGTCTTACCATCTTAGCAAGAATTTTAGGCATGATGAGTATGAGTCAGATTTTTTTCTGGGTGAACACTTGGTAGAAGAAATAAGATGTGATCCAGTTTAAACATTTTATTTACTCATTCTGGCAAGGCAGCTCTTGTAAAAGGTGTGATATAGAGTGACTTTAAATTATCAGCTCCTTCCCTCACTCTTGAGGCTGTACATGTGTGTATTAAATAAATTGTCTCAAACTCCTGTCTCCTTGTCCTCTTCATAACTTGATAAGTCTGTTTTGTATGTGTGTGTGTGGGGGGGGAGGCAGGAGGGTTGTGGGGGTGTTGTGAGTATCATTACTTAGGGCTTACTCCTGGCTCTGCTTAAGGATCACTCCTGGCAGTGCTTAGGGGACCATGTGCAGTACCAAAGATGCAAAAAGGGCTAACTATGTATATGGCAAATACCTTAATTCCCGTACTATCTCTCTGGCCCTGACAAATCTGGTTTTTAACTTTACTTTGATAGAAATTTATCTCAGGAGATCACTCATTTTGCTCATGCCTGATCTAAGGTGTGTGTTTGTTTTTCCTCAAGTTCATCTTTCATGGATTGCACTATTGCTGGCACTAAGGATAGAGCTGAGAGGGGGAAAAGAGCAAGATCCCAGGAGCTACTCTCCCAAGGTCTGTGACGAGTGGAGAGATGGATGGGAGTAGGCAAACCAATAAACACAGGAATTCCAGACACTCACGTGTGGGGAGGGCAATCCAGCAGTGTGATAAGAGCAAGTATGATATAGTTGTGTTTCTCTTTAGATAAGGGGTTAGCCAGGATCCCCAGAGAGCCTTTTGGTGGAAGGACCAGGAATAACAGAAGCCTTGAAATAGGAATGAGATTCTTGAATTTGACAGCAAAAGGCCAGTGAAACAGATACATTTGGAGGGTGAGGAGAGTCAGAGAGAGGTAGGTTGGGCAGGCCACAGAAACCTTTGGTGGACAGGATTCATGACATGAGACACTGGGGGATGGTATCTAAGTGGTAATGTTGCCCAAGGTAATTTGTATTTCTGAATGCACTCTTGATACTCTTTCCAGTTCTCTTTGTCTGTTGTGCTTTATTCTCTTCTTGTGGTGGCATCCCCAGGGCCCACTCCATCCTCCAGAGCACTCTCTCTAGACAATATCCTGTGTCCCTGCTTCACCCATAGCTCTTTCTTGAGAACCCCACACATAGACCCTTCCTCCTCAACTTCAGTCATGGGGCTTCTTCTGTTGCCAGCTGGCCTATTTACTTCCCACTCAAGGATCCAACATTGACTTCAAATCTAGATTGTTTCATTAGCTACCCCCTCAAAAAAAAACCTCCACAAAATCAACAGCAACTTTTCAAGTTCTTAATTCACCTCCACCCCCATTTCTTACATTCTGCCATTCTTCCAGATGCCCCAATTTTAAAATCTGAGTTTCCCCCGTTGTTTTTCCTTTATCTTCTGTGATTGATTAAGATATGCTATTCTTTTTTTGTTCTCTCTTTTCTCTTCTCTGCCTATATCTTAATTCATCTTTTCCTTGTTGCCTTTAGCCTGTTTATACCTGCCATTTTGTTAGACTTTGTGAACACGTTGTTTCTTTCAAATATTGGTTATTTTTCTGCATTCATCTCTTGACTTTGTGGCCCTGGACTCTGTTCTAGTAAGACCATCTCTCAGGGTCAAGGTGGGCTTTCTTTATTCTCTTGTTCTGAACTTTGCTTAAGCAAGGAGGACTGTGGTAACAGAATGTGATAGATTATGATAGCTCCCACTTTGTAGACTGGGCTACCATTTTGGAAAAGGCTTCCTCTGACATGTTAGCAACAAACAATAAAGAACTTTTGCTCTTCCATGGTATCTTGAATACAGCCTGTGACCAGAAAGATTGAACTTTTTTTTTTTGCCTTTTGGGTCACACCCTGCCTCTGTACTCAGGAATTACCCCTGGCGGTGCTCAGGGGACCATATGAGTTGCTGGGAATCGAACCCGGGTTGGCCGTGTGCAAGACAAATGCCCTACCTGCTGTGCTATTGCTCCAGCCCAAGATTGAACTTTCTTAAGGAGTGACCAGTTGAAAGAGAATAATGACTTCCTGCCTTAAAAATGAACTAGAAGGCCAAGAGATAGTACAGGGCTTAAGTTACTTGCCTTGCAATGTAGCTGTGGTCAGTTTAGTCCCTGGAACTGCATATGATTCCCTAGAACCATCGGATACACCCTGATGGTGTACCTCCATCCAGGTACATCCAGGAACAATCCTTGAGTATTGTGAAATGTGGCTCCAAACTACTTAACCCCCAGAAAAAAGAATTAGAAAAGTTAAGTTAAAATGCCCTGAAATAAGATTTGTATGCATATAAAATGCCCTGAAATAAGCTGGTCAAAGTATTTGAAGTAAAATACCCTTGAGTCCCATAACAAAGCTCAAATACTTCTAATAGGCCTACCAATTAAGTGCCAAATGCTGCAAAGTATATTCCTTAATGGGTTTGTATTTAATTCTTACAAACCCCCACATAGTGAGGAATTATCTCTGTTTACAGATAAGAAAACTGAGCCTCAGTGAGGTGGTGTTTCTTCATTGGCATTTATTTCGACCAGGAACTGTGATTGGCACAGCATTGAGTGAGGTCTGGCCATTGAGCTGAACAATAGAGGAATTTAGGTTTGAATGCCAGCTCTTCTTCTCAGTCTAGGGCATTCACAGTTACATAAGTATTGCTTTCAATCAGGCACAGACTTGCCAACTTTTGTAATATCAAAGTACCTAGTGAATAGCCAACGTACTATAGATCTCTAGTAATTTCTGCCGATGGGATTTCTGGAGTATTGCAGCACAGAGGCAGGTTTGCTTTCTGATCCTTTCGGAAATGTTCCAGACAATGGATCTAGCTGAGGGCAAGTGTGTGCGTTCAATACAGTGGATAAAATGTTTGGCGAAAAGGTGTTGCTTGCTTGTGTATGTGTGTGATATTGTATGAATCTCTTGCTCTTAGCTATCATTCACAGTCAGGCCCTTCCTAGCCCTGCATTATTTTATGTGCTGTTCCATCGACCTGGGACTCTGGCTTCCTTTACCTTGGTGCAATTCTTAATTTATAGGTTTTGGTTGAGATGTTACCCTTTCAACAAAGTCCTCTGTATACCATGTTTTACATTTGGAGGGGGTTTTATCAGTTTTTGGTGCAGTTTTTAATAGAAGTATTCAACTTGTGAACCAGGACAATTGATAGTTAAAATATTACATATGTGTATTTATATTCCTGTTTAGGGAATTTCCCAGGCTGAATTCTGTGCTGCATTTAATAAATGCTTGTTGAATGACCACTTGGTTTAAATTTAATTCCATTCAGTCCAGACTGTTTGAGGTTCATCCTGGAGCACTCTTCAGTTTTGTTTGCGTATTTCTGTGCTATTGTGTACATTTTTTCTGGAAGGTATGTGACCCTCCCTATTTTGAAATGGGGGCCGTCATATTAGTTTCTTATACTCCCACTGCACAAAGAAAGAATCAGAGTGAAGGTGAAGCAGGAGGGAGCTTTGATTAAATACTTTGGAAGTTAGGAGAGCTTTGGGTGAAAATGTCCCAGCACTTTAATCTTAATTGTGCAGGTGCTGTATGAGATATTACACAGTACAAAAGGGATTTTTGGTGTGGTAGATAATTCCTAGCTGAGAATTATAATTTTTTCTTTTTATTGGAACACCATGAGGGCAGTTACAGAGTTTTTGGTTTAAATCTTGTTCATACAATTATGAAACACCCAACCCTTCACCAGTGTGCATTTTTCACCACTGAAAAACACCAGTATCCCCCCCATCCCATACCCTCTCCCTATTTTTGTGGCATATGATTTCCACGTTATTCTCTCTCTACTTTGATTACATTCAACATTTTGACACCAAACCCACCATTATTATTTGGGATTTTACCCCAACACTCAGATCTGCTGTAAAGGCAACATTAGACAATTTGTTTTCTATTGCTGATTGTGAATTGCATATGATGATATGTGGCTGTTATTGCGGCCGGGCGATTTTGGAATACTGAAGTTTTAATAATTAAATCTAGAGGGATTTCTGCCAAAAGCCGCTGTGTTCCGAGCTTTGTTTCTGAGACTCTGGGATCATGGCCAGAGTCATAAGCAGCTTGGCCATAAGCAGCTTGATCAGCAGCCAGAGGGCTTGTTCATGGGTGGCAACTTGGGGTCTCATAGGGACGGGGGAGGGGGAAGGATTGGCTCTGCCCCCATCCCTCGAGGCCCCGAGTTCCTCATCACTGTGGGCCTCTTCCTGGTTGTCCCTACGCCTCTGGAAGATGTCAGCAGTGACTGAGCCGCCAGGGGAAACAGGCCAGGGCACGAAACCCATTCCCACCTGGGGTGGTCCAGTGCCAGAAACCTAATGCGTAGTCTGGACACATTTCTGCCAAAAGCCACTGGGTTCCGAGCTTTGTTTCTGAGTCTTTGGGGGCATGGCCGGTAAGTAGCTTGATCAGCAGCCAGAGGGTTTGTTTGTGGGCGGCAACTTGGGGTCTAATAGGGGCGAGGCAAAGGACCAGCTCCACCCCCATCCCATAAGGCCCCATGTTTCTTGTCACTGTGGGCCCCTGCTTGGCCATCCCTAGGACTCAGAAGATGGCAGTGGTGACTGAGCCGCCAGGGGAAACAGGCCAAGGCACAAAATCCATTCCCACCTGGGGTGGTCCGAGAATTATAATTTAATGAATAAAATGTTCTGAGATGATACTAGGAAGTGAAAAGCTTGCCCTCTCTGGCAGAATATTTCTGAAGTGTTACTGCCACAGGGAAGATGGTGTCAGCCATGTCACATGAACTTTTTCTTACCCTCTTCATTAGCTTTCTTTACTCATATCTCACAAAACTTATTATGACATTCCCTGATTATACCTGTTCTGGGGCACATGAAATTATCCTGAAATGTTTTTCTGCAGTTATTTCAATAGAGTCATGTTACTTTTTTTGAACCATACCTGGCTGTGCTCAGGGCTTATTTTTGGCTCTGTGCTCAGGGGTCACTCCTGGTGGAGTCTGGGTGATTCTATGTGATGCTGGGATAGAACTGGCATTGGCTGTGTGCAAGAAAAGTGCTTTACCCTGCACTGTCTCTCCAGTCCACCACACGGTACTATTCAAGGTAGGAAGTCAGGGTCATGTGTGTGTGCTTTCATTCACCTGACCAATTGTTTTTATGCCAAATAAGGTAGAAGCAAGGACAGATCTGGGTTTTGTGGGGCCTGGTATTTATCAAGTTGAAGGGATCTTTTTCATAAAGGGAATATTAAAATTATGAATACAAAATTATGTCAAAAGTGGGTATAATGAGAAATTCAAATCCTATGAGCAAATTATTGTCAGTTAAGCTCCCTTTTAGCCACATCCCCCAAAAAACCCATGGACACTACAATGCCACCAAACAAGATGGGAAATTCCTGAGACAAAATTGATGGGGGGGAATGGAGGGATACTGGGGACACTGATAGTGGGAAATGTATACTGGTGAAGGTATGGATGATAGAATATTGTATGACTGAAACCCAAATATTATGTACAACTTTGTAGCTGGGCATCTCATGGTTATTCAATTTTTAAAAATTGATGGGAATTTGTGGAATATAAAGTAATAGGATAATGACATCTAAGGATAGTAGAGATAAGGGTTAGGAGGATCACCCCACAGCTTGGAAGCTGATCTCATGTGCTGGGGGAAAAGGCAGGTGGGAGGAAAAAGAGACCAGTAAGTAAATGATGGTTGGAGGGATCGCTCGTGATGGTAGATGCTGTGCTGAAAGTAGACTATGGAACAGACATGACAGCTGCTTAGTGCCTATATTGCAAACAATAACACCCAATGGGAGAGAGAGAGGAAGAGAAAATGTGTCTGTTGCAGAGGCAGGGGGAGGGAAAAGGTGGGGGTGGTGGGAGGGACCCTGGGAACATTGGTGGTAGAGAAAGGGCACTGGTGGAGGGATAGGTACTCGAACATTGGTTTTTGCATCACACCTAGCAATGCTCAGGACTTATTCCTGGCTTTGTATGCGGGTCATTCCTTGTGGGGCTTGGGAGACCATGTAGGATGCTGGGAATTGAATGCTGGTCAGCCACATATAAAGCAAACACCCTACCTTCTGTACTATCACTCTGGCCCTAGAATCTAAATTAATTTTGGTGTGTGTGTGTGTGTGTGTGTGTGTGTGTGTGTGTTGCTAGTTTTCCTTGGCCAACACACTTTGGAAAAACACCATACCACAAGCCGCTTTCTTAGCCGCCTCCATCATTTTCTACTAATGGCCATGTTGGTAAACACGCTTAGGGTTTTGGAAGAGGCCTTATAGAACAGATCTGAAGTGAAGGGTCACTTGCTCTAAGGTAAATCTTCCACTGGGATATTTCCTCCAGAGGTTGCAGTCTGTGAGAATTTACTGTTTGAGAGTCATTGTATAATCACAGATAGTGGTTGGTGGTCCTTTCAAGAAACATTGGTGTGAAGATAACATGAGGATGCCCTTGAGAACACTGGAGTGAATCAGGGCATATTTTCCTGAGTAGCCAGGATTCAGATGGGTGAACAGAATCAGGAAACTTCTGGTGCGTGGTGGTCCAGGTAGAGGGGGTGGGCTGAGAGAAGGTGCACGTGCTTGTGGAGTTGTGCGAGAGGGCCTGAGAGAGACTTGGAAGATGGGAGGCTGCAGCACTGCAGCTTGACTGGGAGTGTCTGGCACACTAGATCTTCTGAGTCTAGAATGTCTTATTATATCATGGACCACACATTCTTCCTGTCGTCATGCTGAATTGTATGCATATCTCTGTGCATAGAGAATGACAATAGCATTTTTCTGACAGAGCCAAGGGGTTTAGGCATTTTGGCGGTTTAGTCACTTGACACAAGAAATATGAACACTAGCAGTATTGTAAACCAGGTCACGTCTATAATAATAAGATCAAATAATTAAAAGATCTAAAACTATCAGAACAAGCTTCACCTTTAAAGTTCTGTCAGGTAGGGGACAGTTTCCGAATGACAGAGGAACATGTAATGCAGATAGGGGAACCCTTTGAGGGTGCTCACTAGGAAACTTCCATGTCTTGGGATGGGAAGATGGCTCAGAGGGTTGAAATGCTTGCTTTACATGCAAGTTTTGGGGTTTGGATTCTACCTCTGGTACTTCTGGACTCTGAGCATTACCGGGAGCAACTCCCGTGCCTCTCTGACCTGATCTCAGCATAGCCCTTGAGCATCTCTGGGTTTTGCCCCAAACCAAACCAAACCAAACCAAACCAAACCAAACCAAACCAAACCAAACCAAACCAAACCAAACCAAACCAAACCAAGTTTGTTGTCTCCCAAGCTTCTTGTCTTAACCCTTCCTCCATGTGTGAAGATTCGTAACAGGAAAAGGAAACCATTAAAGATAGATGTAGGGGAGGAAATCCTGAGCCTGTTAGACTGTATTGCCTGTGTAGAGTGCATCAGACTCAACGTTTGTCTTTTGTAAAATTTCCAAAGACTACTGTACCATCTGGAATTGGCAGAAGTCAGGTTGTAAGACCCCCCATATAAGTCAGAGATGTGGGTAATATCGGCTATGATAATGATGTGGCAATGGGAGGAAATTTGGAGTTTTAGTTAACTCACTAAAGCCCAGTACATTGAAACATCTGATTTAATCATTAGAACAGGCTGTCCTTACAGAAAGCAACTTTCTAGAAAGAGGAAGCATCTTTGTAGTCCCTGGAGAGCAGATAACAAAATGTCCACGGGGAAAAAATATGAAATGGTTACTGAAATGTTCACATTCAGATATTTTCAGCAGATTATTTAATAAAGTTTAATTATTACTGCATCATTAAAGCAGTAATCCATGTGATGAATTTTGTCACTGATAAATTAGCTTAAGAATATTTGAAAGTCAAATAGGAATCATGTGCTGTGCCATTTAAACTCATCATAGAATGTATTAATGGGAATAGCACTTAAGTAAGGAAACAGAAGCACTTTATATAAATCAGAATAAATATATGTCCCATAAACTAGTATGCAAACATGTGATGATGATTTTTTTGTGTGTGTCATCCAAGATTACCTTTCATACTGTGGTTGTATGCTTTTATTCTGAATTGTGACATGTGGGTTTTTATGACTTTACTGTATTATTCACTAATAAAGGTATTTTTGAAGAGCTACATATAAATCATATTTTAGCAGACAAATTCCCCCTTAGCTAAAACCCAATGAGGAAGAACTTTGGAAACCATACAAATTGCATCTTAAACTCATACTTAAAATTTTTTTTAAATTATTTTTTATCTTTTTAAAATTATTTTTAAATTTGATTTAATTTTATTATTTTGCCCTACGCTGAACTTAATATATATTTACTCTATAGCTCATATTCTGGTACAGTTTATGCCTTAGTAAAAATAAGATACCATAATTTTCTACTCTTAACTGTTTGGCTTTCATTTTATATTAAAAATTCCCTTAAAATTTTTTTTTATTAGTGAATCACCATGAGATAAAGTTACAGACTTACAAATTTTCATGCTTGCATTTTAGTCATACAATGATCGAGCACCCATCCCTCCACCAGTGCCCATTTTTCACCACCAATGGTCCCAACATCCCTCCCACCACCCCCACCCTGTCCCCTCCACCCCACCCCACCCCACCTCTGTGGCAGGGCATTCCCTTTTGCTCTCTCTCACTTTTTGGGTGTGTGGTTTGCTATAGAGGTATTAAGTAGGCATGTTCAGTCTATAGTCTATTTTCAGCCCGTATCTCCTATCCCTAGTGGGCCTGCCTAGCACCCTTTGCTTGGTGATCCCTTCTCTGTCAGAGCTGCTTCTTCACCTAGCATGTGAGGCCAGCTTCCAAGCTATGGAGTAATCCTCCTGGTATACTTATCTCTACTATTCTTGGGTGTTAGTCTCCCATTCTGTTACTATATATTCCACAAATGAGTGCAATCTTTCTATGTCTGTTCCTCTCTTTCTCACTCATTTCACTTAACATGATACTTTCCATGTTGAACTCATACTTTTATGCTGTAAAGTATGTATAAATGAGAGATGCTTGTACATAGTTTTGTGCTCTTGAATTTTCTTGTGGGGGACCACACCAGTGATTGGTTAGTTTTACTCCTGTCACTGTGCTGAGTAGTGGTCAAGGGATGATATGCAGTGAGGGGGATAGAACTAGGGTCAGCTGTGTGTAAGGAAAATGCCTTATCTCCAGGACTATCTCTCCAGCCACATACTCTTGAATTTTTTTAAAAAAGGAATTTATACACGGGTGGAAAATGATTAAACATGAAAATAGATGATGATGTATTAAAACACTGACCAATTCAATATTAAGCTTTCTGCCAGATGCCTAGAAAAGAAAATATGTTAAATTATAGTGGGTATAAGTTGATTTATGACCAATATTAGTGGAATTTCTGTGGGTAGTTTCCTTTGTGCTTTCAGTAGAAGTGGAAAAGGAAGGGGACAGTTAGTCATTAAATAATAAGTAGTCCCCAGCTAAAGAATAGGTATACAGATAAGTTTTGAAATGTTTTTAGTGTGAAAAAGTTGAAAGTATCTTAAGTTTCTAGCAATGAGTGGATAAATCATTGTATATTGATAAAGTCAATTCCTGATTTTCTCCATTGTCTCTACCACTGGCCTTTTCTATTTCTATAATTTTTTTTCCATTTCAAAATCTTACGTAAAAGGACTCTCTCATAAGTAATCTTCTGAGGTTGGCTTTTTCCTGAAACATAGCACAGATCCATCTGGAAGGGGTATTGAGCGATGCTATCGTGGGTACAGCGTTTGCCTTGCATGCAGTTGACCCAAGTTTGATCCCTGGAATCCCATGTGGTACCCGAGCACTGCTAGGAGAAATTATTGAGTATAGACCCAGGAGTAACCTCTGAGCATCGCCAGGTGTGGGCTCAAAATATCAACAACAAAGATCCACTCAGGAGGGGACCAAAGATGTTTCTGGGGTAAAGAGATCTTTACCTGTTTAGTAATCATGGTACCTTGCAAGTGTGAAACTGAGTTTGAAATTTGGTGTGACTGCCTGTGCCAAAAACATTCCTGGCATCTGTGCTGCTTGTGCTTGCCCATCTGTGACTTCTGGCACTACAAGCAATTTCCAGCAATTTCCTCCCACCCAGTGAGCACTGCAATGAAAAAATGTGCAGACACTGTGGCCAGGGGGTATGAGCACATGTGTGGGCACTGCCGCTAACGTGTGCAACCCACAGTGAGCATTACAACCAGTATGTTCAGGAGTACCACTGGTGAAGGAGGGTGAGCGTCACAACCAAACATCTGGGCGACTGCTGATCATTGTAACATCTCCAGAGGAAGGGCCAGAATGTCCATCCAAGGTGCATCTTTAGTTCTTTTATGTTGATGAGCAGTATTTCCTGGAATGAAAGTTTAACTATTTACCTATGATGGGCCATTTTGACTGCACCAGGTTATGGCTATGATAATTGTTACAAACAATTGTGTACAAGTTTTTTTTATATGGACATAATTTTCACTTCTGTGGGATTTGTGTCCAGAGTGTGGTTGCTGAATTCTTTACGAATGTGTTCAGTTTTTTAAGAAACTGCCAAATTCCAGCATGTTAGTACCACACTACATTCACCTCAACAGTACATGAAAGATCCAATTTCTTGGAATCCTTGTCAACCTTTAATATCACTGTTTTTTTCCTAAAGTTCAGTTAGTAGTATAGGTATGTACTGATAACTTGAAGGCCTCTGATATGGATTTCACCCTTATTCTGGTAAAACATTCAGAATATAAATGTTAACACTATTGCCATTTGTAAATATGCATTTTAGTGGCGATAAGTATTCTTACATCATATTGCAACCTCCATACTGTCTTTCTATCCACAATTGTTTTCATCAAACCCATGTAGCCCCTTATTTCCTCTGGACCTCAGCTCCTGGTAATACAACAACTTCTGTCTCTGTGAATTTTTCTAGGTATTTACTATAAATGGAATCATACGTCGTTTGACCTTTTGTGTCTGACTCTTTCACTTAGCACGATGTTATAAAGGTTCACCACATTCAGTGCATGTGAGAATTTTCTTTTAAAGCTGAATAATAGACCATTGTATGTGCACATTACATTTTGTTTATCTATTCGTATGTGATGGACACTTGGATTGTTTCCCACATTTCACCACTGTGAATAAACCTACTATGAACATTGACATATAAGTATCCTGAGTTTCTGCTTTAATTTATTTTTTATATTTTAATTTGTTGCTCCACACCAAATCAGGTGCTGAGAGGCAGTTGCTGCCTCAGGGTTCAGGGGACCATGTGGTACCAGAATTGAACCTGGGCCTCCAGAGAACACCCAGTCCTGGAGTTTTCTCTCTGACTCTCCTTTCAGTTCTTTTCAAAGTGTTTTATTTTAGTCATTGTGATTTGCAGTATTGTTACTGTTAGGGTTTCATGCTTACAACTTTCTAACACCCCCCCCACCCCATTTGCTTTTAGTTTCTTTAGCACATGTATCTAGATATAGAATTGCTGTATTATGTTGCAGTTTTATGTTTAACTCTGGGGGACCTGCATAATTGTTCACACCAGTGATATCATCTTGAATTGCTACCAGCACTATACAAGGATTCCAATTTCTCCATATACCCTCCTAGACACATTATTTTTCTTATGGGTGTGAAATGACCTGGCACAGACTTTGATATAGATATTTTATATGCTTTTATAGGATCACTGAACTATGGGTTGCTGATTAGAGCCCTCTAGACCTTTCAAATATCAACCAGTCATCACTGTTCCTCAGGGTGAAATGAAATTTAATTTATGCATCACTCTGAAATAATAGGAATTTCTCACTATCTGATTGTTGGGATCCTGAGTGCTTAGAATAAGCACTATAGGTTTATATATTGAATTTATTCAATTGTAAAGGGAACTCTACAAAAAGAAATTCAGTTTGGTAAAAAAAAGTGAGAGTTTAGTGATCTATAGACTGAAAGTTGTGTAAATTTAATTTGAAAGTCAAAATTTGAGAGTAGGAGATTGAAAGGTGAAAATTATCACTATAGAGATCATTGCCATATAGACAGCATAGCAGGGGAAGGTCAACCCATTAGTTTGTACAACTCCATGTTTTATAATTATATTGGTGATTTAATACTCAAATTGCCTTGAGAATGCTGAAGCGAATAATTTCATTAGTGCTTTGCAAGCCCAAAGGTGTTTTATTAGGGGGTCTGTGGTCCTCTAAGTCTTTCTGTCTTGATTCTGTATTTTGATTCTCTGAAGGCAAGTACTTAGGAGGTTGGAAAAACTAAAAGAGAATTTGAGTCCTCTTGGATGTCTCCTTCTGGAACTGGACTCGAGCAATTAATGTGGTTCTCAGGCCTTGGCTTGCCAGTCCAGCCAGCTCCCAGGATAGAGAGGGGCAGGTAGCCTGTGCTAGATATTAGTTACACAAAATGCTTTTTATGTTCACCTGGTGAGCTCCAAGGCACATGCATTGGAGATAAGGTTAGGGACCTTGCTCTTATCCTTTCACTCTTGAAAAGACTTTTGAATCCTAGAATTAAATCTTATCCTTTGGCACAATTGTATGTCTATTATGTATATTACCTATCTGTTTAAATTCCACATTCACTTCCCATGATCTTTTGATATGATATGGATTTTTTGGCTTGTTTTTGGGTCACACCTGGCTATGCTCAGGACTTAGTCCTGGCTTGGTGCTCAGGGGTCATTCCTGGCAGCCTCCAGGGACCATACAGGGAACCAGGGATCAAACACAGGTTGACCGCATTCAAGGCAAGTGCCCTACCCACTATATTATCACTCTGGTCCTAAGATAGAATTTTTAAAAATAAGAAAAGTGAGCATTTATGTGGGTGAAAGAATGGAGAAGTGCTATTGGTCTGAGTGTGTCTCCTCGGAATGGAAAGGTTGATATTCTGATGCCCCGTGTATTGGCCATTGGGAGATGACTGAGTATGTGAAGTCCTCAAGAATGGGCTAGTGCCCTTGTAAAAAGATGCACTCCCACCCCCTCCCAAACCCTCTTTTCCCTTCTGCTGTTACATAGGTTATGAGGAGAAGATGGCCATTAGCAAGGAAACATTCTTGGTAGAAAGCAGTCTACTAGTGCCACAATCTTCCCTACCTCCAGAAATATGAGCAATAAATATTTATTTACAAGATACCCAATTTATGGTATTTTGTTACAGCAGCCTAAATGAAGGGGATAGGTATGGCATTTAGAGTATTTTTTCTTTGGACCGAAGTGGGTTGCTGGTAGATCCATAATAAGGATGTGGGTGAAATTTGATGTCTCCCTGTGAAGACTGCTCCGTGTTCCTAGGAAGGTCACATTTCCCTCATCATCAGGTTGTCACATCTCTCAGGTTGAACTTTATTCCAGGGACTCATCAAACTCAGTGATGGTAAAGTGCCACACACCTGGCAGAGGAACATCTCAGTGATCTGACTCCCTCTAGCAGTGACCTGGGCAGTTGGGTTGACCAGGACATCATCCTGGTGGACCATCATGCTGACTTATAGTTTATATACTGGTGCTCATTCATCCTTGACATAGGAGGCAAAGGATTCTTGTTGACACAACTTGGGTAGTTAGGTAGAAGACTTTCAAAGATGCACTGGGGGCTATAACACTTGGGGAATTGGAGTTCATTTCAGAATGTGAGGCTTGTGATGACTTTTCCTGAGGGAAAAAGAAATCCTATGAATAGTTTTGTCTTCAATAATTCTTTCAAACAGGTATGATCACTTTTCTGTTGAAGTCAATGACACACAGGGATAGAAATAACCAAGGCATGTTACCATTAGATCAGGTCTATTCAAAAGCCCCCTTCCTTGCCCCTTTTTCCTGCTGTGTTCTGGCTCAACTAAAACCTGTTCTCAGCCAGTGTTTCCACTTTGCTGATGATCCATGTCATACTTTCTGCCTTTCTCCTGCCAACTTTGGGTTAACTCTGTGACAACTGCGGTGAGCACCAAGCCACTTTTGGCACAGACAGAGTACTCAGGAAATGTTTATTGGCTGGATTAGTCACAAGTCCTCTAGTTAGTACCTTCCTTTCCAAGTTTTCCATAAAATAAAATGACTGAGGGGCCTCTGTTCTAGCCAGGTTAACGCCCCTTCCCAAGGCTTGAGTTTGTCCACCTCTAAAAGAAATACCTCATTATGGCTTGAGGATGATATTAGGAGATGAGAAAGGAAAGGTGTGTAGGGGAGTCTGCCAAAAGAAATTTAGTTTTAGAAAGTAGGCTATAGACCGAACATGATGGCCACTTAATACCTATATCGCAAACCATAACACCCAAAAGGAGAGAGAAAGTTAAAGGGAATGTGCCTGCCACAGAGGCGGGGTGGGGAATGGGGAGATGGGGTGGGGTGGTGGGAGGGATACAGGGAACATTGGTGGTGGATAATGGGCACTGGTGGAGGGATGGGTACTCGATCATTGTATGACTGAAACATAAGCTCAAAAGTTTTTAAGTCTGTAACTGTACCTTACGGTGATTCATTAAAAAAAATTAGAAAAGTTGTGGAATATAGAATAACAGAGTAGGAGACTAACACCCAAGACTAGTAGAAATAAGTACCAGGAGGTTGACTCCATGGCTCGGAGGCTGGCCTCACATTCTGGGGAGAGGGCAACTCAGAGAAGGGATCACCAAGTATAATGCGGTCGGAGGCCATGCGGGGGAAGGGTGATGCGGGCTGAATGTAGAATAGAGAATGAACATAGTGACCACTCAACACCTTTATTGCGAAGCACAACACCTAATTAGAGAGAGAGAACAAAAGGAAATACCCTGCCACAGTGGCGGGGTGGGGTGGGGGGAGATGGGATTGGGGAGGGTAGGAGGGATGCTGGGTTTACTGGTGGTGGAGAATGGGCACTGGTGAAGGGATGGGTTCTCGAACTTTGTATGAGGGAAACAAGAGCACAAAGATGAGTAAATCTGTAACTATACCCTCACGGTGATTCACTAATTAAAAATAAATAAAGAAAAAATTTAGAAAAGTTATAAAAAAACAACAGAAAAAGAAATTTAGTTTTAGGGGTGTGTGGTGGGGGAAGAGCAGTTTCAGGCCTCAGGACGACTTTCTTCTAGGTGTTTGAAGGATGTGTTTGTATGACCAGGTTGTTTCAGATGTTAATCTCTGATAATGAGAATGCTACCGGTACTGAGAACATAGTAGTATTCTAGCCAGTGTGGGAGAGCCTGTAGTGACTGCTGGCTCACAGCTGTTCGGAGCAGCCTTCTGCTGTGCTGGTCTTGCAAGTGCTGCCTATATTGTGGATTAAATTAACTTCCCTCTAGGAAATGAACAGCTCATCCAGGATGCTTGGGCAGAAGGTTCAGTAACCATTAAAGCTGAGTCTGAGGGTCTGCGTTTTTGCTCACCTCAGGCCAGAGTTCTTCAGAGAGCTTCTTGGGCATAGAATAGAAACAGTAGCCCAAAGAAGCAGCAGATGAAGTTCAGCTTGTTCTTAACTTCTGAGGTAGACTCTTCAAATAAAGGCCATTAAAGATCACCAACCAATACCACATGGAATTTTGATGCTTCTGTGTCAAAGTTACATGTATCACAGGGTAACATAAAGATAATATAGAGCCAGAGAGATCATACAGTAGGTAGGACACTTTCCTTGCATGTGACCAGCCTGAGTTCAATCCCTGGCACCCTGTATGGTTCCCGAGTCTACCATGAGTGATCCCTGAGTCAGGAGTAATCTCTGAGCACCTCCAGGTACCCCCCACCAAATAAATAAATAAAGGCAAGCAATTGCATCAAAAAGTGTCCATCACATGGAGTCCATTTTTATTTTGAAATGTCAGTATGAGAACAGAGACTTTGCCTTGTGGAGTCCCTGGATGCCTCACACAAGTCCAGTGACTGAATGAATAAAATGTAAAGGTCAATGACGTTTAATCTTATCTTTATAAATCTTGGCTATTAAGGGAGCTTTAGGTCATCTGAGGAGGTTGGAGAAAGAACTCCCATGTGTGACTCACTTTCTTTCAGGAAATGGGCGTTTGGATAAAGGCCTAGATGACCTGAAACAGTTAGTGACAGGAAGTCAGACATGCAGGAGTGAGGGGAGGCGGCTTCCCTGGAGTGTGCCTCTCCCCCCTGCTCCCTCTTCTTTCTCCTTTCAGGCCAGCCACTATGATGATTGAGGGTGAGTAAGTGTGATGGACGATTATAATAGGAACTCAAAGCAGTCTTTTACATACACTGAGGCAAAGAGGTAAAGAGAAGGTCAGAAGGCCAGTCCTTGCCCAAAGATGCTTGGGTACTGAAGACTCAAGGTTGCTGTAACTGGGACCCCGGTCCAATCGACCTGAAACCTGCTGCCACCTGAGTCTGATTCCTGTAGACTCCAGGTCTCTCTCCCTGGAGTGTGTGCTTGTCCATTTTCACCCCTAGATGTACAACATTTCAGGCCCTACTCTGTGTGGCACGGGGCTCGACTTGGACCTTTCAGAGGGTTCTGATACTTCTTGCCTGCTCCAGTCTTAGAGTAGCCTTAGGTGAGAGTGAAGTGGCCCATTCAGAAGTTGAATGCTGGGAGAGCAGCTTGTCTTTGTGGTCAGGGCGACAGCACGTCTATGTAAAGTTGTGTAAGGAAGCAGAAGTTGATCCGAAAAGCTTGGCGAAGGCAGGGGTTGATGCCTGGAGCGTGCCTGGAGACGGACAGTTCTGCCTCTTATGGGGAAGAGTTTCTGTCTCAGACCAGGGAAAGAAGGATTTGACAGAGTGGGCTAGCCTGGGAGTTATCAACAAGCTCTTACAGTTACAGGTGATTATTTAGTATTGAATTGAAACAGCAATTGGAGTCTACCCAGGTATATAAAAATGAATCACTGTCACCGGTTCTTGAATAGAACCCTTCCCAGTGTGGGCCTTGCCTCTGTACATCTTAAAGCCAGCCCCGAAAACTTTCAAAATCGTTTCTTCCTTAAGAAAAAATTCCCGTTAGGAGCCAGAGAAATAATCTAGAGGGCTAAGGAGCTGCCTTGCATGTAGTCAAGCTGGATTTGATCCCTGGTATTTTGTATGGTCCTCCAAGCCCCACCAGGAGTAACCCGAGCCCAGAGTCCAGAATAAGTCCTGAGAATTACTGGGTGTGGTCCCTAACCAAAACATTTCCCACAAGTTTTAGCATTTATTCACAGATCTTCCTGCAGCACTTATTACTGCAGTGCATGCCTGTCTATAAACCTTATTCCTTCTATATTTAGTAATTATAGTTCTTGTACCAGAAAGTCCTTATGCGTGTGCATTTTATTATTTTAATTAAAGCCAAGTTATTAGTTTGTTATGTGCTTGTTCCAATTATTATTGTTTATTTGTTCAAGTTTGGACACTGGGAGCTCTTTTATATTGACTCCTGTGTTTCTGAAATGCCCCCATCTCTGCTGGTGGGGATTTCCTTACTTTGGGGAACTCCATGCTTTTGGAGAGGAGCTGTTTAAAAATCAAGGTGTGCTATTAGGTAGGTTTGCTCATTGTTTCCAGGCTACCTCAGTGGGTGAAACTTGGAAATGGACATATGTACCCACAAACATGTTTCAGCATATATTTATCTAGAAATAAGTTTGAGTTTATATTGATGTATTTGATTCCCATCCAGCTTCACAAGGTTTACTTTATTATTTACTCTTTGTTTCTATCCTTTTAACAGGGAGAAACTTGACTCTTGCATTTGTTTATGTGTTCAAATTTGGTATGCTTGTAATTGCTAACCTGTACTCCTATGAGTACAGTTTTATAAAGTTACATCAGTTCCTTCCTTCCAAACCTTCTTCAGTATCTTATATCCTATACTTATAATTCAGCTAAATTAATTGTCATAACTATACTCCTGTATCTCCATCCTGTATCTCCCCCATAATTCTGATCAAAATTTTAAAAAGTTAATATATATTTATTTTATATAGTTTTGTAGGCATTTAAAAATGCATAGTCTTTTATCTACCATAGTAGGGCATCAACAGAATTCTTCATCACCCCTCAAATTTTCATGTGCTACCTTTTGATAGTTACTCTCATCTCTAACTCTGATGCAACACTAATCTTCCTTCCTGTAATTTTGCTTTTTTCAGAATGCCATATAAACAGTCATACAATATGTAGAATTTTGGTTTCTCTTCTTGCGATCAGCACAATGCATGTTGGAAAATATTTCAGATGAGTTAGCAGTTTGTTTTTTTTATCATGGAGTAGTTTTTTTAAACAATGGGTTTTGAATTTATTAAGTGATTTTTAGCCTTTATTGAAATGATAGTTTTCTTATTAGCCAGTTAATATGTTGAATTACATTGATATCTGAATATTGCATCAATTTTGCAGTCCTCACAGGCACCCCCAACTTAGTTGTGAAGTATTATCATTGTAGATATTGCTTAGTTGTGAAGTATTATCGTTGTAGATATTGCTGGGACTGGAGCGATAGCACAGCAGGTAGGGCATTTGCCTTGCATGCGGCTGACCGGAATTCGATTCCTCAACCCCTCTCGGAGATCCTGGCAAGCTACTGAGTATCCCACCTGCAAGGCAGAGCCTGGCAAGCTACCCGTGGCATATATGATATGCCAAAAACAGTAACAAGTCTCACAATGGAGACGTTACTGATGCCCGCTCAAGCAAATCAATGAACAACAGGACGACAGTGCTACAGACAGTACTACAGATATTGCTGGATTTAAACTATTACTAGTTTGTTGATATATTTTATTCCTACATTCCCCCCAAATACTGAGAAATACTGCATTGTGGAATTCTTCCTTTGTAACGTGCTTGTCAGGTTTGATTTTAGAGTAATTACATGTTAACTTGTAAAACATTGATTCTGCATACATAGACTGGGAATTCTTAATACAAAATATGGGGAATAAAGGCCAGAGCAATACTACAGTGGGTAGGGAACTTGCCTTGCACACGGCCAACCCGGTATGGCTTCCAAACCAAAATAAATATAAACTGGGAGAATAAAGTGGTAGATGCTCTGTGTTATAGAATCTATAACAGATTCTACACTGAATCTGTAGAATTTGACTGAAATGGGTTTGTGTTTCTCTTATGGGTCTGTCTTTTCCTCCTCTGCTTATTAGTGATATGCGTGCTTTCTTTGGGAGAAGAGATGTGGTATCTACATAGTATCTGTAGGGCACTGCATGGCCTTGCATGTTTATGTCACTGCAGAAGATGTATGGGACTTCTCCGAAGGGCAGCAGTTGAAAGTTCCAGTAAGTCTGGGCCAATTTACATAGGATTGCATGTTAACTAACCAGTGGGGAGAAGCAGGAAATAAGTATTTGGAACAGGTACAGAGTTTGGTGAAGCTTCCCCTTAAAATTATGGCAATGTTTTCATTATTTGTAGAATAATAGAAAAGTCCTCATTTAACTATCAGAATGTAGGCATCGTCCCACTTACTTGCTTTCCAGGCTCTTAGTCTGGTTCCTGAATGACTTTCTTTTAATCTCTCTTTGGAGGATAAACAGAAGAAAAAAAGTAAACTTCATGAAAGTATAAGCTTTTGTTCCAGGAATAAAGAACACTATTTTGTGACTCTCTTAAGCATAATTATTTGAGTACATGCACTGTGAGCATGTACTCAAATAAGAGTACATGAGAGGTTTTTTCACTCATCATTTAATGTTTTATTTGCAAATATAATTTTATCTCCTTCTTGGATAAATTTTATCACCCTCCTTGAATGTGGGGGAAACATAATTTTCCCAAGAAAATAGAATAAATTTTCTGTCGAAAACCAAATTCAATGAAAATACAGTGATTGATGAGGCAGTTATGATGATGAGGAAGATGGAACTTTGAACTTCTACAAGGGTCCTTAAGTCACTGTGGAGGGTCTCCTTTGCAGAGCCAGACTGGTGAAACCCAGTGCAGACAAATACTCTGAGATGCTTCCTAGACTTCCTGGGGCTACCACATCGCCCTCCCTCCCCCCATACCTCCACCTCTTTCAGAAAGGAAATTACTTACTACCCTCGTGGAAGTCTGCCTTTTAAATAAAATTATTATTTGTTAAAGAAATAGGGGGGAGGGTATTATACTGGACGGTGCTCAAGGCTTACTCCTGGCTCTGTTCTCATGGATCAATCATTTCTGGTAAAGCTCAGGGGACCATATGGAGCGTTGGGAATCGAATCTGGGTTGGCTGCATACAGGGCGAGTCCCTTACCCACTGTATTATCTCCCTGGCCCTAGAAGTCTGGCTTCTTTAAGTGAGTAGACAGAAAGCACCCCCAAGTTGCATTCTGGGCTACTGCTGCCCCATTATACTAGTGCCCCCTGTATCACTGTCATCCCGTTGTTCGTCGATTTACTCGAGTGGGCACCAGTTATGTCTCTATTACACTCAGCCCTGAGATTTTAGCAGCTTCTTCTTACTCATCTTTCCCAATGATTGGAGGCTCTTTCAGGGTCAGGAGAATGAGACCTATTGTTACTGTTTTTGGCATATCGAATACACCATAGGTAGCTTGCCAAGCTCTGTGTGCAGGCGGGATACTCTCGGTAGCTTGCTAGGTTCTCCGAGAGGTATGTATATATCTGTTACTGTATTTGGGATGTGATATACCACAGGGAGCTTGCCAGGCTCTCCTGAGTGGGCAATAGACTCTTGGTAGCTTGTCAGGTTCTCCAAGAGGGAGAACTAGGCTACTAGATGTCCAGGAGCTTGGTTTTATAGTCTCTGGATGTTGGCCATTGATTATACGCTGCCTGGGGCAGTTTCTGGTTGTGACTGCCTAGCTACTGGAAAATGGGGGATTGGGTTGGAAGAAGCCCAGTCCCGATCCGAGCAGCCTTGGAGATCTGGGCCCCGGGTCCCACACACCTGGGTTCCTCTGGCAGTTCCTTCATGCGTGAGGCTCATCCAAACGTGTGGAGAGTGGCTTTGAGCATGGCTGTGGCTGGGTTCCTGAGATCTTCAACTGTCGAGGCTCTGCTTGGGGTGGGGAGGGAAATGCAACCTGTCCCCTCTGAGGGGCCCCGGTAAAGACAGCCAGGTGCGGGGGCAAGAGACTCTGTGTTGCTCTCTTCCAGGAGCTTGGTTTTATAGGTATAAAAGTACTTTACATAAGAAAATAAATTCAAACTTACATGGAGAATATTCACAACATGGTTGTTTGGAAAACATCCAACTGGAAACAATCTCAATGTCTAACAATCACAGTAAATTAGGACATATTTATGTGCTGAAATTCTATTCATTTAAAATGTGTCCCCTAGAGACAGTTATATCCACTTGGGGGGACAGGGCTGTAGGGCAGGGCTGCTTTCATGTTTCACTCACAACCCCTTTTTGCCAAGAAATTTTTATGTTACTGTGGGTAAATAGAAATATAAAACAGGTATACACATCAAACATTGATAATAAATGATAGCACTGTAGCACTATCATCCCGTTGTTCATCGATTTGCTTGAGTGGGCACCAGTAACGTCTCCATTGTGAGACTTGTTGTTACTGTTTTTGGCATATCAAATATGCCACAGGGAGGTTTCTAGGCTTTGCCATGTGGGCGGGATACTCTTGGTAGCTTGCCAGGCTCTCCAAGAGGGGCGGAGGAATCAAACCCAGGTCGGCAGCATGAAAGGCAAACGCCCTAACCACTGTGCTATGGCTCCAGTCCAAAAGAAATTTATTTAAAACACATTTAATTTTTTTAAATTTAAGTTTTTAATTGAATCACAGTTACATACACAATTACAAAGTTGTTCATGATTGGATTTCAGTAATATAATGTTCCAACACCTGTCCCTTTACCAGTGTACATTTCCCACTACCATTGTCCCCAGTTTCCCTCCCACTCCCCTCATCACCTCTGTGGCAGGCACTTTCCTTCTCTCTCTCTCTCTCTCTCTCTCTCTCTCTCTCCCATTATCTCTTTTTTTTCTTTTTGGGCATTATGGTCATTATGGTTTGTAATACAGATACTGAAAGATTATCATGTATATCCCTTTATCTACTTTCAACACTCAGTTCTTGTTCAGAGTGATCATTTCCAACTATTGTTAAAACATATTTTATTTATTCACTTACTTATTTTAATGAATCACTGTGATATAGACCCTTACAAAGCTGTTAATGATTAAGTTTCAGTCATACAGTGTTCCAACACCCGTCCCTCTACCAGTGCACATTACCCACAGTTTCCCTCCCATTACTCCACCTCCACCCGCAGCCAGCCTCTATGACAGGCGCTTTTCTTCTCTCTCTCTCTCTCTCTCTCTCTCTCTCTCTCTCTCCTTCTCCCTCTCTGTCTCTCTTTCTCTCCTTTTGGGCATTGTGGTTTGCAATACAGGTACTGAAAGATTATCAGACATATCCCTTTACCTACTTTTAACACTCAGTTATTATCTAGTGTAAAACATTTTAAACAGGTTGCATGACCCCTTGTGGCATTGGAACTTACAGCCTCAGAGGCCCAATGTAGGGGATCAACTCCAACTCATATTCTGAAACATTCAGCCACTCCCCCAGAACCTTTTGGTCTCTTCCTCCATTGCTTTCTTAATCACTGCTTTTTAAAATTCTTTGATTTTATTCTATGTCTGTCTGCCTATCAGTCTGTCTGTCTGTCTCTCTCTTTGCTTGATTGATATGGAGGGTCTAGGACTAAGTGTCAGATACAGGATGTTAGAGTTTTTTTTCTTTCTGATGCATCTTATCTTTATTTTTGGGATCAGTGCTGCAGAGGTGGCTTAAGGGCCCAGAAGGGGGCAATTGGGAGAGTATCTCTGCACCCTCTGACATCAGTTCTATACAGATAAAATATCTGGAAGAACTGTCTGGGTTGTGATGTTAGCATGCTTGTCAACATCATGGCCATGTAGAAGAAGTCACAGAAGAATGAGAAGGATGCGTTTCTGGAGATGGGACGGGAGAGAAGAGTGAAGCTGGTCATTCTGAAGATGCTGTTTGGAAAGTTCACATTCAAAACTTGAAAATAAAGCACGAAAATATGTAAATCTGTAACTGTACCCTCACGGTGATTCACCAATAAAAATAATAATAAAATTTTAAAAATTAAAAAAAATAATAAATTAACAAAATTACCAAACATCTAAGCTTTTGGTAAGCATTAGTAACTGAATCTGTTGAAAGTAGGTAAAAGATATATCTGATAGCCTTTCATAACAAAACAAAACAAAACAAAAACCCTTGAGAATAAACAGTGAAATGATCACCCTAAATGGAATAATTTTGGTTTTCATCTGGAAGGAATTCAGAATAACAGTATACCCGGCATTTGAGCTAATGTCTACCCTCCTCTCCTCCACAGAATTGTGTATTTTACCTTGTTTTGTGTTTGCAGACTCTGAAATGAGACGTGTGTATCTTTAAAGAGAAATCATTGGTTTATCACCAGGGGAAAGGAAGGAAATGAGGGACTGAGCATATCCTGGATTGTAGATCTAAGTATGGGGAGGAACTGGGATATGCTGGTGGGGGTCAGCTTGCCTTGTGAGTGCGTTAACCCCAGGGAAGCTACTCAACCGCCATTATCTCCATGTCCTCATATGTAAAGGGAGGGGAATCATCGTCCCCCTCCCAGGAGAGGGCCTGTGAAGTGCCTGCCTCTGGGGCTGGCCCAGAGTTCATTGTCATCATCATCATCGAGACTAGAGAGTTATCAGGGTAACACAACCGGAGCTAACATAAAATCAGGGGTGGAGGGGCTGGAGCAATAGTACAGCGGGTAGGGCATTTGCCTTGCATGCGGCCGACCTGGGTTCGATTCCCAGCATCTCATATGGTTCCCCGAGCACTGCCAGGAGTAATTCTTGAGTGCAAAGCCAGAAGTAACCCCTGTGCATTGCTGGGTGTCACCCAAAAAGCAAAAAGAAGAAAAAAAAATCAGGGGTGGAGATTTACAGCGAGTAAGGCGCTTTCCCTGCATGCAGCTGACAAAGATTCAATCTCAGGCACCCCATAGGTTCCTCCAAGCCCTGCCAGGAGTGATCTCTGAGCACAGAGCCTGGAGGAAGTCCTGAACACTGTTGGATATGGCCTCCCTCCTCCGCTCCTTCACACCCCACGAAAACCAAAGTCCGTCTCCAGATTTGGGAACTGATATTCCTTGAGGTGTCCATCAGATAGAACAGGGCTAGAGACCCTTTTCTCTGCCAAGAGCCTTCCAGATATTTATAACATACCTCTCAGGCCACACAATACAGGCAGATGGGCCAGGCCAGGGGCAGCAGATGAGCAGCAGATGAGCAACGTGCTGTGTTGTCACAGGCCAGGGCCAGAGTCCAGGATTCATGGACCTCACATGCTTTGGGGCTACTTCCCACCCTGACAGTGAGGGGCGGTCAGGTGGGGGTACCAGGCCCCGGTTCTCAGCAGGAGCCCCACTGGGGTTTTTCATGAAAAGGTGGAAGGGATGAGGAGAGATGACAGTAGAACTGGACCTGTCCAGCTGCAGAGGGCAGTGAAGATAATTATTATTATTGTTATTATTTTTTTAATTGATTCACCATGTGGAAAGTTACAGAGCTTTCAGGTTTAAGTCTCAGTTATACAATGCTCAAACACCCATCCACAGTGAAGATTATTACCTGGGGGCATAGAAGCATGTCCAGTGATCAATCTGTTGCCTGCAGAGAAGACTCTGGAAAGTCCTTGATCAAAGGAGAGAATGTGTACAAAGGAAGGTATTTGGATGGTTTCGTTTGTATTCAACTATATCGGTATACTTCTGAGCTCAGGTTTTCTTGTCACTGTATGCACGTATGTGGATGATTTAGGGAAACTCACTTGTACACATTGCACAGATCTTAAATACACATGGTAAATGTTTATGAATGTATATCTGGGCCATCATCGCCCAGTTCAAGATATGTATGTACATGAATATGTGCATAGGTATATGTAACACATGATTAACAAGATATTTCTAGCACAGCTATGTGCCCCTCTAAGTTATTCCCTCCCAGCACTGTAGAAGGAGGGAAACTGGGGACATTGGTGGTGGGAAATGTACACTGGTGAAGGGATGGGTGTTGGAACATTGTATGACAGTCACCCAAAAGATGACCAACTTTGTTACTGTGTATTTCACAATGATTCAATGAAAAAAATATATTACCCCCACCAATCCTCCTGCCCCAATAAAAAGGTAAGCCCTGTTTTTGCTTCTGTCTTGACTCATTTGTTTCATGTGGTAAGAGATTTGTACTAAATAGTTTTCTTCCTAAGCTGCTAATGTAGGAAAGGAAAGCTTGAGCAACACACAGGCATCTTTTAGGTAAAAAAAAAAAAAAAAGAATTTAGACAGGAGGAATAGCGCAGGGATTAAGGCACTTATTTTGCATGTGGCTGACCCCAGTTCAATCCCTGGAACCACCCTGTATGGTCCTTTGAGCACTGAACCAGGAGTAAACCCTGAGTATTGCCAGTTGTGGGCCCCAAACAAACAAAAACCAAAACCAAACAAATGTGATATTTCTGATTACATTTCCCTTAACCAAGACTCTTTATGCAAAGAGAATGAAGTGAACTCTTTTCTTCTCACTCAAGCGGGGGCACTTTTCCCTGTGTGTGAAACGGAGCTCTTAGTTGCCGCTGACAAGTCTGATTTAGGCGAAATACCGAGTGATGGGAAGATGGCTGGAAAGTCAGGTGCAGAAAAGAAGTTCCGCTGCCCGGTCCCAGTGGAGCCAGTGTGGGCGCAGCTGAGGCTCACTTCCTCTGCAGTCACCCTGGCAGCAGCTGTGACTGACCTCAGGGCTCCAGGTCTGCGAGTCCCTCGCTGCAGATATGCAGCCTGGAAAGGGACCCGCCGGGCTGAGCCCCGCTCCACGCCCAGCCAAGGGCGAGCAGAGGAAACGTCCATTTCCGTATTGTGAGGTAGGGTCTGTCTCCGAGCCTCACACAATGGGTGATTCCCTAAAAATAGGAAGCAGTTTGGATGCTGTTCAGACAAAAAAGAAACAACCCCCCCCCACTACCACCCCCCCAGGCTCAATGTCCACACACTTTAAAGCTGCTTTTCTTTCTAAGATTATTTGAAAGCTCTTATTTGTTGTAAAAAATAGATTCTGTCCAGAGGTCACAGCGGTCCAAAATAGAATAATGTGTGACTAGTAGTATCCTCAGGAACACGACTGCAACCTTAAGATGCTGTTTATTCACTGGTGTGGGGAGACTTTGACGTAGCTCCTAGCAGACATCTAGCGGAGGGCCTTGTGCTTTCAAATAAAAAGATCTGGGTGCCATTTCACAGACAGATGCTGGCCTTGGCCAGACATCCCACCTGGTCCATCACTGGGAGGCCGAGCCGATCTCTTTTCCTTTCACAGTGCGTGGATGGTACTAGCTCTCAGTAAGTGCTCCAGCAAAACTGAGGCTGGGTCAGCTTCTATTATTAGAGAGAGAGGGCAGGGATTATTCTCTTCTGGTTTAAATTATGAGCTTATTTTGGAATGATCTATTTGATTCCTACCAAGAGGAGATCTAGCTTGTTTCAAACCTACCTTTATTCTTTGTGTTTGCTTTTGAGCCATACCTGGCTCTGTACTCAGGGATCACTCCTGGTGGGGCTTGGGGGACCATCTGAGGTGCTGGGGATCAAATCCGGTTGACTGTAGGAAAGGCAAATTCTGCCAGCTATACTATCACTCCAACACCCCCATCTTTATTCTTCAGTGTCATCACCTAACCAGTCAAATAGAGACATGTGTTTTGGTGGCAAGCCTTTTTTTTTTTTTGTGGGGAGGGTGCATTGGGAAATTTCCCTGGCCATGCCTAGGGGCTCATGGGGTAACCATAAGCCAAGCAGTATGGACCTCACCATTCAGAGATTGACCTGGTGGCACTGAGGGTCTTAAGGGCCTGGAGATAGAACTCAAGGCTTTACAGATGCAAGGCCTCTGTGCCAGGCCTTTGAACCATCTTCCCAGCCCTTGACGGCAAATCTTGCAAAGCGAATGGTCATTTTCTGCAGCAGCCATGGCAGTGTTCCAAGGGCCTGTTTGGAGAACACAGTATCCTTCTCACCCATGTTGTTTGTGGTTCAATTCTATGCTGTTGTGGCCTGGATTTTGCTCACTTGTTTTGACTGAGTAAAGATAGAAGGCAATTCTCATTGCTGGAACAACTAGTTGTATTCCTCAGCCAATGATGTCTGTTCACCAAGTGTTGGCTGTTTGGCTCTGGTGACAGGGGCCGTCATCTCTTGGGGAGTCCTGGCACACTTCTGCCTTTGTTTTGGTTGGGTTTGGGTTTACTTTGTTGTGGAAACACCACTTATCTTATAACCAGTCTGTCCAGCTGTTATGGTCTCTTAAACACTTCCTTTAGACATTGTCAGAATGTGTATCTTCTGGTAGGGTTTGTAGTCACCTGGGTGCTCCATGAAGAAGGAGATCTAAAAGACTATTTGATGGCTTAGGAGAAAATGTTTGTTTCTTTTTTTTTTTGCTTTTTGGGTCACACCCGGTGATGCACAGGGGTTACTCCTGGCTCTGCACTCAGGAACTACTCCTGGCGGTGCTCAGGGAACCATATGGGATGCTGGGAATCGAATGCGGGTTGGCCGAGTGCAAGGCAAACGCCCTACCCACTGCTCCAGCCCAAAAATGTCTGTTTCAAGGAAGAGGGAGATGGCTCAGAGGGCTGGAGCACAGGCCTTGTGTGTGGGAACCCCGGGGTTCCATGCTTCAGGACTCGCACGCCCAACCCCCGCCCCGGTAAGGGCTCAGGAAGTTTGTTATAGTTAAGCGAATTAGGCTGAAATTTAAAATTATTATGAGGTAGGGGAAATCTGAATCCTAAGCCTTGGTGAATATTTTAAAGTTCTTGCTGAAGATATAAATCTCATTACTGAAAGATGCTCTGATTCCTGTGCTCCCAATTTCCAAATGTTTCCCACTATAAAAAGCACACAGCTGCTGTTCCAAGAGGCCTGTTTGCAGGATTAGATACAATATGTTCTTTATTTGAATAGTTGGTGAACCTTGAACATTTTTGGAGACTGAAGATACAGAATGAAGTTGAAAAAAATTTTTCTAAGTCCTTCAAGGTACCACTCAGGTCATTTATGGTGTTAAACATGAGGGCACTCGGTGACCCTACGCTCAGACTGTGAGCTCATGTTGTAAGTTCCCTGCGGTGACAGCAGGGAACAGATTATTTACCATGTGGCTTTGTCTCCTTCAGACACCCCAGTCGGACATACTCTGGCCCCTCTTCTTTGGCTTTACCCCCCCTGGCCTCCTGCTTCTCTGGAAATTGGCCTATTCCTATGGTTTGTGTCAGATGGTTACATCATATTTATTTCTCTCTAACTTTGTCTTCTTCTCATTGTCGTTAACCATCTCCCTCTCTCTTTCCTGTAGCTGTCAGCACCCAGTTCTTTCTGAGAAATGTTTTTCAACATATTTGGGAAGACTAGAATAATGGCAATAACTGTGACTTATAAAATACTCCCACCACTGATTCTGACAGAGGGAGCGGTCCTGGTATTATGGATGAATGTTTACTTTACTCTTCTTGCTTGTCCAGTAATGGATTATTGAGTGCTAGCTCTGTGTCTGCTGTTACCCTGGGTACTAGATATAGAAAACGAAGAGAGATCATAGTTTTCTGAATGTGAGATGGGGGTAGAAGAAAGATAAAGCTTGATTAAAGTACATAAGCTGTGAAGGAGTCCAATTTGTTAGGGTTTGCTTGTATAGCAGCAAAGACTGTTGCTATAGATCATGAAAAGGATGCAGTGAATCTGGAAATAGCGTTTGTTAAAGTGGAAGTATTGGGTTGGGGAAAGAGCACAGAGGGCTGGAGCACGTGCTCTGTGTCTGGGAGCTCCTGCAGATCCCTGGCAGGGCCAGGAGCGGCCCCTGAACACTGTGCCAGAATAGCCCCTCCTGGGTGTGGCCAATGAAATAAAATGGAATTGCCCCATGAACTAATTAGGGAGCCTTTATATCTGCCACCAACCATATGCATGTGTGATTTACAAAAGAAACTCAGTTTCTTCATTCTTTTTTTCTGAGAATGATTCTCCCTGAATACAGTAACAACGATGGGTCTTATTCTCCTGACCCTGAAAGAGCCTCTAATGTGGCACAGTTGGGAAGGACGAGTAAAGAGAGGCTGCTAAAATCTCAGGGCTAGGATGAATGGAGACGTTACTGGGCCCACTCCAGCAAATCACCGATCAACAGGGTGATAGTGATAGTGATAGCGATTCTTCCTGAGCCCATGTCTACAGGGCAGTAGAAGATAGAGTTAGTCTTCTTGAGCACAAGTAGTCTGATGCAGTGCCAGAAATGGTTCCTTTCAGCTTGATGGTGTTGTTTGGATAAAACGCTCAGACCCAGAAGCTGGGTTTCTCCCTCTGTTCTTTTCCAGGCTTTGTTGCTTTGTTTGAGTGTGGGAAGGGAACTGGGGATTGGTGGCGATGGCGGGGGTGGGGTTGGGGATTGCTGCTGGCTCCGGCTTGTCCTCATGGACTTGCGCATCCTGGAACCAGATCTGCTGATGGAGTCTGCGGCTCTCTACCTCAGGCCTGGGCTCTTGCCCTGTGTCAGGTCCTGGCTATGCTCACAGCAAAATGTGTGTGTGTGTGTGTGTGTGTGTGTGTGTGTGTGTGTGTGTGTGTGTGGTGGAGAAGGGTTGGGGCCACACCCAGCAGTGCTCCAGGATTACTCCTGGCTCTGTGCTCAGGTATCACTCCTGGTGGTGCTTGGGGAACCATATCCAGTATCAGGGATTGAACCAGGCTTTGGCTGCACTCTAGGCAAGTGCCTTCCCTGCTGTACAATCAATCCAGCTCCCAGAAAAAAACCTTGACTCAACTTCCTCTTAGCTGACACTCTCCTAGACCCCTATGCATCTCTGTCTGCATGCACTCAGGGCCTCTGATGTCGCTCCTGTAGACTCTGGTGGGGTTGGGGAGGGGCATCTTCATCATGGCAGGTTTGACCTGGTGCCTCCCAGGACCAGCTCTGTCCCCTCAGGGGCACACAGAACCTGGGAGCTTGGCGACACTACACCAGACCCCAAGTGGCTGGGGAAAGGCCGTGCTTCTCTTCGCCAGTCTTGCCCCCTGCCTGAAGGTTGCTGTGTTTCTTGGGCCCGTGAAAAAGCAGCTTCCCCAAGTCACAGAGGATCCAGTGCCAACTTTGTCTTGAGGTGGCTTCAGTCTTATCTGACACCATCTCTGCCTGCTCTGACCCAAACCTCAGGGAGACCATCCAGGGCTTAGCTTCTTTGCCTTCTTTCTCTCCTTCGACTCTCCTGGCCCCAAAGAGGATAAAGGTGGGGCTTCTCCCTCCAAGTTTCTTTCTCTACTCTGTTCCGGGGCAGCAAGCCTCATCCCTAATCTTAATAAGAAGCACCTTTGTCTTTATATAAGAGACCATGACCTGAAAATTTCAAGCGCTGCTTCATAAAACCTGATTTTCCAGTCCATTGTCATGCTGTGAACTCATAATTGAAATGTCAGCAGCAGACAAGTCTCTCCCTCTCTCTCTCTTTTTTCTCTTGTAACCATGTAGAAATCCCCTCTTTCCTCACTCCAGGCCCCTGGAGTCCCAAGGCTTCAAGGAAAAGGTTGCATGGCCCCAAATGAGATTGGGTGTGCGTGTGGAGGGAAGGACATCATGACTTTTGAAACTGTGACCCTTGCTACATTGGGACCAGTAACTCATACTGTTTCCCCTGCAGATTGGAGACTGGTTTTAAATGCCTCTGAACCTGCCCAAGGCAAAGGGCAACTCTGACTCCCTGGGCTGAAGTTGCTAGAAGTGAAGCCCTGTGTGGTGTCTCAGAGATAAAAGCCCGAATAATACTAAAGGCAGTTCTTACCTACCGCAGGAGGGAGATGTCCGTGGGTTATCACGTTAGTGAGTACTGCATCTGGTCGGCTATGACCAGGTGTCCCTCCAGGAAAGCTGCACACTGGCCTGCAGTGGGGGAATGTTCTGGTTAAGAATGGAGTCCTAACGTTGCTTCTGTCTGCATGACCCTTTGCCTCACAGGCAAAAGGGCTATAATGAAAACCTGGGTTTGCAGAAGAGATGTGAGTCTATTGAAGATATTTCTAATATTGCAATGGCCTTAAAAATAAGGCATATTGCCAGCGATATACTTTTTTTTCAGCTGTCACCTTCAGTTACAGTTATTATTTAATGAGTGTTATATTTTACCAAGGAGAAGAGTTTACGTATATAACCCAGCAAGTGGTTCCTGGAGGCAGCATCTGTTTTTCGGGAATTATCGGATTAGGGGGAGAGCCTTGGAAAACAAAGAGGAATGTTCTAAAAATTAGGATGAAAGAAGGCAAAGCAGTGCTTTGTGAAGGAGGGGTGGGGGTGAGTTGTAAGAAATGAGTAGCATCAAAATTAGCAGAGAAAGGTTTGGTGAGATGGTGTATGGCCTATAAGCTGTCCATGGTGGCTTCTGTCTGGGAATTTCAGAGGTGTGGTGGGATGTTAGCCAGAGATTGCTGTTTAGCAATGGTTTAGCCGGGGATTGCAGAACTGGACTGTGAAGGAAAGGAACAAGAGGAAACAAGATGAGGCAAGAGTATGCCTCTAAAATAGCACTGTATTTGTATATGCTGATAATCTCGTTAAGGTGCCATTTGAAAATGGAGGTTGAAATGTAAGGAAAGGCAGGTGAATGATGGAATGGTGTTATGGTGAATGATGGATGGGATGGTCTTACCCAGTAGGCAGTACTGGAGGACATAAATGGGGCTGAAGAGAGATAATATTCTCTGAGATTTGAAGATGTTGAATCAGATATAGTTATGGTTACACCAAGGCCCTGGCACAGATCATCCATTCCCACTTAGTGTTCATTCTTCTTTCTCTCTCTCTTTATCTCTCTCTCTTTATCTCACTCTTTATCTCTCTCTCTTTTTTTTTCCTTTTTTTAAATTTTATTGAAACACTATGAGATAGTTAACAAGCTTTCATGTTTGAGTTACAATCACACAATGATCAAACATTTATCCCTCCACCAGTACACTTTCCCCACCACCAATATCGCCGGTATACCCCCCTTTCCCACCCTCCCCCTCCCTCTGCGGCAGACAATATTTTCCATACCCTTTCTCTACTTTGGGGCATTATAGCTTGCAACACAGACACTGAGAAGTCATCCTGTTTAGTTCATTATTTACTTTCGGTACACATCTCCCATCTTAACTGGTTCCTCCAGCCATCATTTTCTTAGTGATCCCTTCTCTATTCCATCTGCATTCTTCCCTCTGCTCATGAAGCAGGCTTTCAGCTATGGGGCAATCCTCCTGGTCCTTGTATCTACTGTCCTTGGGTGTCAGCCTCATGTGATGTTATTTTATACTCCATAAATGAATGCAGTCCTTTATGTCTGTCCCTCTCTCTCTGACTCATTTCACTTAGCATGATACTCTTCATTTTTATCCATTTATAAGCAAATTTCGTGACTCTCACAAAACCTCAATGAGCTTGGTCACCATGTGAATATGGTCTATAGTGCTGAATCCTTGTCAGAACTCAGCTTGCTCGCATGGTTGTCTTTCCTCTAGTGTTCTGCCAATCCTATTCAAGATGACTTGTATCTCTCTCTCTTTATCTCTCTGTCTCTTTATATCTCTCTCTTTGTCTCTCTCTTTCTTTCTTTCTTTCTTTCTTTCTTTCTTTCTTTCTTTCTTTCTTTCTTTCTTTCTTTCTTTCTTTCTTTCTTTCTTTCTTTCTTTCTTTCTTCCTTCCTTCCTTTCTTCCTTCCTTCCTTCCTCTCTTTTTCTCTCCCTCCCCTCTTCCTTCCTTCCTTTTTCTTTTTCTTTTTGTTGGTGTTTTGGGATCACAGCTGCTGGTGCTCAGGCTTACTCTTGGCTCTTAGTTGCTTGGAAGAACCATATACTGTGCTGGGGATCAAACCAGGGTCACTTACATGCAAGACAAGTGCCTGACTTACTACATTATGTCTCCGGCTTTCATTGTTCTTCCTTTTTATCAATTATTTCTTACAAGTGGCACAGAAATATGAGTATATTAAAGTTGACACCCAAAACTAAAATACTAGTTATGACAAAATTTGGCAACTATACTTGGTCATTTTGCTGTCCACCCACAGATTTTGGGAAACTTGAAGGGCCTTTGTAAGGCCGATCCTTTCAACCCTAGTGATGGGTGTGGTGTTGGAAACCATTATTAACAATATTGTAAACCACAGCACCTAAAAGGAAAAAAAATGGTTTAAAAAGCCTGTAAAAAACATGGCTTCATATAAAATGTGCTGATTCTCGGGTTTCTTCAGAAGAGGTTCAAGTTCACCATACTGACAATTAATTTTAAATTAGGGATTAGTCATTTTGTGATTTTAATTCTCACCAAGTCTTTGTTTTGAGAACCAGAGAGCAGGAAATTTGCACACAGATTTCTCTTTCCTTTCCCTCTGCTGTGAAGGGCACAGGAAGCCTGAGAGGCTGGGTTTCCACCATGTTCAAGGAAAGATGAGGCCCAGGAAAAAGACAGTGAGATGTATTCCCATGCCTTGAGGTACACTCGGCTTGCTGTAGTGTGAGTTTAGTCTCTGTGCCTCTGTGGACCCCGATGGATAAGACTTCCTTCTCCACCTTCCCTCTTCTATTTTCCTCAGTCCCTGCTGGACTGACATATTCTTTTTTTTTTTTTTTTTTTGCTTTTTGGGTCACACCTGGCGATGCACAGGGGTTACTCCTGGCTCATGCACTCAGGAATCACTCCTGGTGGTGCTCAGGGGACCATATGGGATGCTGGGAATCGAACCCGGGTCGACCGTGTGCAAGGCAAACTCCCTACCCGCTGTGCTATCGCTCCAGCCCCCTGAACTGACATACTCTTGGAAGCTAGAAAACTAGGTGAAGAAGTCCTTGAAGTAGAGTCATTGCTTAAATCCTGATGAAAATGCAAGAGGAAAAATAAAAATATATCTATAGTATCCCTGTTTTTTTAGTTAGATTTTTCCAATTCAGAAGTTTTATTTAGTCACACCCGGTAGTGCTCAGGGCTTCTCCGGGCTTGCTCCATAATCACTTCTCGGTGGTACTCAGGGGGAACCCTCTATGGTGTGGGAAATAGAACTAGAAGTAGAGCACCTGAATGCCAGGCAAGTGCCTTAACCCCTGTACTATTTCTTTGGCTCCATATTATTTTTTTTCTTCAGTTGCTGTTACCTTTGTGGGTTTTTGTTTGTTTGTTTTTGTTTGTTTGTTTGTTTTGATGGGAGGCTGTGGGGACCAAGTAGTGGGCAGATGTTGTGCCTTTTCCATGGATTGTTAAGGAATATGAGTCCTGTCTGTGTTCCTTTTGTCTGAGATTTCCTTGTAATTAAAGGTCTTAAACACAGCTTTGTCTTGGGCTAAGCACTGGCTTAATCTGGAAAAGATCTAGGCTCACAGTCAATGCCTCATGATCCTTTCAAGGATCCTGTAAATTCTAATCTTTTTACTGTTACACGCTGTTAATTGAAAAATAATTAAGCAGAAGCACACAAATCTATTAGACATTTGTGAATTTAGAGCTAGGGAAATTATTTTTATCTGTTTTGAGACTAAGTTAAAAGATTCATTATGAATATGCAGTGAAAGCTTTTCAAAAGAAAGAAGAAAAGTAATGCTTATGAATAACCAGTACCTATCATATAGAATTTGCTGTTTTATAAACCATTTATCCAATGCCTCTGACTTACCAATGTTAAGTATGAATTTTCTTCTGCCCTTAAGTCTCAAATTATTAATAAAATGTCCAAAGTTGCACAGCTATTTAATGGTTACTTTGAAACTGTCAAATTGGAAGGACTCAATAAATGCTTGTGGGATTGAAACCAGCTCCAAAGGAATGAAGAACTGGACCCAGAATTAAAACCAGCAAACTGCTCTAGACTTTAGCTGTTGAGAATGTGAAAAATGTTTCCTTTATCTTGTTGCACCCGCAAATCTTATACAAGGAAGATGACATGGAGGTTGAAATCTTTTTTTAAATATATATTTTTTAATTAAATCACTGTGTGATAAACAGTTACAAAGTTGTCCATAATTGGGTTTTAGTCATACGATGTTCCAACACCCCTCCCTTCACCAGTGTACATTTCCCACCACCAATGTTCCCAGTGGAAGGAGAGGGACCGAAAGATTTTTGCAAATACATTGGGGTATGCCACAGAGGACCATCCTGGCACCCATCAGCCTTCACCATGCCCTTTCTAAAAATAGACTTTCTTGAGTCGGAGAGAAAGTACAGTGGGTAAGGTATGTCCCTTGCATGTGGCCAACCCAGGTTCAGTGCTCCTCAAGCAGAGTCAGGGGTTAGCCCTGAGCTCTGCCCTCCAACAAACAAAAATTATTAAAAATAGATTTTCTTTCGAAGTATGCCCTGCTGCTTGGAGCCAAATGGGTGAGATGGCTATGTGGGGTGTGAGTACCTTGTTAAAGATAAAGCTCTTTCTCTGCCCACGTGTCGCCTGACCTGTCTCCCTCGAGTGGCGCTGGGACTGACCGTGGTGATGACAGGTAGATCAATGACCACAGCCCAGGCAAGCCACCACATTACTAGTTGGCCTCTCGTTTCAATGTGTATATTTTTCAAATACATGGTTTTGTTTGTTTTGTTTGGGGGCCACACACAGCTGTGCGTGGGGCTTATTCCTGCCTCAGCCTTCAGGGATAGATAGAGCCCAATCTGGCCACAGGCAAGGCAAGTGCCCTTCCTGCTGTACCATCATTTTGGCCCGCAATATTTTATCTTTTAGGAAGGCTCCTTGACTTCGAGTCAACATGAAAATAATGGGTGTAAATTTTCTTGCTTCCATTTTTGTGTTGGACATTTGGTTTTTGATTTTATCACTGGGGGGGGGGGTTGGGAGGGGCAAGGAGAGTGTCACACCTGGCAGTGCTCAGGAGCCACTCCTGGCTCTGTGCTCAGGGATCACTCCTGGCTGTGATGGTGTGTATGTGGGGCGGGGATTGAACTTGGCATTGGCTGCATGCTATGAAAGTGCCTTAACCCTATACTATCCCTCTCTCCAATCTCGGGTGCTGCTTTAAACCTAGTTGTTATGTATTGATGGTCTGATTTCCAGAATAAATGAGAAACAGGATAGTTATCTATCTATTAAATTCTTATTCATAATTTTAGAGGCAATGAAAACTGTACACAGTTGTAGGTCTGCATTATATATATGTGCATACTCTGATATTTAATACACACATATTTAATATGTGCATGTATATATATCAACCGGTCTGTTGGTCTGGTTTAGCAAGGAGATTAGGATAATCTCTTTAAAAAATAAAGTCCCTTTAAGACTTTAAAAATAATCTCTTAATTAGTCAAAGCAGTCTCTTTCAAGAACATTATTTTGATAATGTATTTCGGTCCTTGTTCTGATTTAAGAAAGCTTGACATCATTTTCAAAGTACCTAGGAAAGAGATTAGTGTAATAGTTTCTCAGTAATTATTTCCTTACTTATTCTAGGCCACTTTCCTCTCTAGTTTTTCTTATCATTAACAGCAAAAAAAAAAAAAAAGGGTGTTACTCTTTTCTATTTGGAAAAGTAGAATATTTTATAGGAAAGACCATTTCTTTTTTTTTTTAATATAAGTCTCTGAACTAATTATGGCATTTTAAGCTCATAGTAATGTTCAGTTAAGACTTTATGCATATACTCTTCTAAATAAAAAGAAAAGACAAAGAAAACAAAACAAAAAAACAAAGAAAAACACCCCTCCATTTCCTCATTAAGCTAGACAGCAAGTTCCTTGTTACCAAATCCCTTTAGGAGGATAAGCCATTCTAAATCGTCTCCTTTACCTCACAGAAGCACTTTAATATCACAAAGGTGGAGGGCATTTAAAACTCCACGTTGAGTTGACTGAATTGGCCAGGTTACTGCTTAGTCACGCATGAATCGGTCTAGAAATGGCGCTGGCACAGGCAAGGCGGAAACAAGAAATGCTCGACTAGAACCAAAGGCCTGGCTCTTTGGAGTGGATTCCAGAGTCTGCATATGGGCAATCTTCCTGAAAGGCTGGAAAATATTATCTTCTGTTTCCATTCCCTTTTTAGTATCTTCTCTTCAGCTCTGTGGAGTCTCTTGGTGGTTGTCCAGTGGCTTACACAGGTGCCCCTGCCAGGGTCTGCAAGTGTATCACAATAGGGTGTTAAATTTATTGAATCCACTCATGCCTCTCTCTCTCTCTCTCTCTCTCTCTCTCTCTCTCTCTTTCTCTTCTTTTTGGGTCAAACCCAGCGATGCTTAGGAGTCACTCCTGGATCCTGCACTCAGGCATTACTCCTGGCAGTGCTCAGGGGACCATAAGGAATGCTGGAGATCGAGCATGGGTCAACCGTGTACAAGGCAAACATCCTGCCTGCTCTACTATCACTCTGGTCCCTCCACTCATGCCTCTTAAAAATTCTCTTTCCTGTCCTCAGAATTCTGTGCCAGTAAGTGATGATTATATAATCTTAAAAAAAATAAATCTTTAAAAAGGAATCATAGATAAATTGTAGAGAAAGAATGTGCAGATCATATAGGTGTCATATAGGTATTAGTACATTCTCCATTCTAAAGGGGGGGTGATTTTTTGTTAGGTCTATTAAGGAAAATGCACATAGAGTAAATTTCATCCTTTTTTAGTGTACAAAGTTAGTTGCTTTGGCAAGTGCATACCCTCCTATAACTAGCACTCCAATCCAGAAATAGAGCATTTTGCACATCCTCTCCCCACTGATGGTGTCTCTGTGTTAAAGCTAGTGCCTCCTCTAACCAGTCTCTGGCAAAGCTAATGTGGTCTCCTTCTGTTTTGCCTTTTCCAAAGGGCAATGCAAGTGAAATCATACATTACATAGCCATTCAAGTCTGACATTGACTGTTCAGCACAATGCAGCAACAAATGTTTATCCATTTGTTGCATGTCTCAATAGTTTGCTCCTATTTGTGAATAAGTAGTATTCTGTCTGATGTGTGGAGGTCCTAAGTTCTCCTCTTCATCCATTGAATCCTGCCATAGTTCCCATGTTTAGTGATTATGAATAGAACTTGTATTTCAGCCACCTGTACCTAGGTTTTGTGTGAATGCCAATTCCTAGGAGCACACTGCCTGCTGTCTACAGTCCCATGAACGCCCCAACCTAAATCACATCATTTGTGACTTTGCTCCCAGGCATGATATCTAAACCCCAGAGTCAGTCAATCTAAGGCTGACTAGTTTTAGTTTTATTAGAGGAGGGTTTAAAAAAAAAAAAGGTGAGGGGTAGGGGTGTTGTCTGGAATCTGCTTTCTAGTTAACTGGGAAATGAGGCATTCTAATGGAAAAATGGCTAAGTAGTAGGCAGATTCATGTGCTCCAAAAAGCATTAACACAGCCCACACTCAATTTACTCTGCACAGAGGAAGTTGCAAGGGCTAAGGCCAGCTGGACTTCTGTGCAAAGCAGGCCTGCAAGGTGGCTTTGTATTTAGGCAACTTAACTAGTCCTCAGGAAATGAGTGACATGTTTTACTCCATTGGTATTTTGGTAACCTTTTAAGTGAACTAAGTATTTTTAAGTGTTTCACATTGTCACTAGCCTTTTCAAACTCTTTTGTGCTCCTGCTATCCAACTGTTTCTTCTCTGTTTTGAGTGATTTTAATCTAAACACATTAAATTTCAGTCTTGTTCTCATGCTTAGAGAGAAGGTTCTGAAAAAAAAACCGAGCTCACATACAAGGAGCTCAGTGTTTGTGTGCACAAATGGAAATATGCAAACTACTCCCGCAATGGGTCTTAGAACTGTTCTGAATGACATTTGACATTTTGAGCTCGAAAGCATTTAAATATTCACCATTTAATATCTCTGCAAACATTTTTCTTTTTTTTCCCCTTTTTGGACCACACCCAGCATGCTCAGGAGTTAGTTGTGGCTCTGCACTTAGGAATTACTCTTGACAAGGCTCAGGGGATCCTGTGAAGTGCTGGGGATCGAACCCGGGTCAGTTGCATGAAAGGCAAGCACCCTATCTGCTGTACTATCACTCTGGTCTACATTTTTCTTTATGGTGTGTTTTGCTGTTCTTTTGCTATGATCATTACAGAGCCCATTTTGAGAATTGGTGTAATTGGAGTAGGTGAAATTAAGATTAGACAGTCTTAAGATCTTGAAAACTAGAACTTCAGGAATACTAGAAGCATATAGAAGTCTCTCTTTTATTTTTTATTCTTTTGCTTTTTGGATCACACCTGGTGTTGCACAGGGGTTAGTCCTGGCTCATGCACTCAGGCGGTTACTCCTGGCGGTGCTCGGGGACCGTATGGGATACTGGGAATTGAACCTGGGTCAGCCATGTGCACGGCCAACACTCTAACTGTTGTACTATTGTTCCAGTCCCTAGAGGTCTCTTTTTGGATACATGTAATGTAAAGAAAAAGTGCTCTGGGAACTTGGTATGGGTAGCACACCAGATGGCAGCGATTTTGGATTGTGGAAGCAAGAGGCTACCCTGGGTTCTGCTTGGACTGGCATCAGGCTAACACACCCCACCTCTGATTTACCCTGGTCTGCTGAGCCTTGCATGGATTCAAGATTAACTGCAACATTTCATCTCAACTAGAGATTTATTAATAGGTCTCCGAACAGTATATGGGTATGGCTCCCACATACCTACCTGTTGGCCGTTTAATTTCTCATGAAATTTGGTCCCAAGTTGTTGGGGTCTAGTCAGAGGCACAGTGTCTATTTGGGGGTATAAGGAAGCCTAAAGGCACCATCAGGCTACTAATGCACCCACCCTGCAGGTATAGGTTGACCTGCTGGCAGCACGTGCCCCCTCACCATGGAAGCTTCTATCTTGAATTTTTTCTGACAACACGGGCGGATGGCCACTAGCTCTCACACCTCAATGGTAGAAGTATCTTCACTGCTACAAACTTCTCTTCCCTGAGGATGAGAGTTTTTATTTGGACAGGTTAAATTATTACAATTTTTTTAAACAAGGAAAGACATTTATTTTAAGAAAGCAAAATTTGTATAATTAAAATAGTTAAGTTATTACATTTTTTTTAAAAAAAGTAAAATTTCTATTTGCCCCTCACTCCTTTGTTGCTATAATTGCCATGGCTGGGTGCTGCACACACTTCATTGTGGTGTCGGTGCATTCCATGATTGTGTCAGTGGGGGAGTGTTATTTGGCTGTAGCTCTCATAGACATGTGCCCTGTCTTCAGGGCTCTCACAGCTTTTGTTGTAGCACTCACACACACACCTGGCTGTGTGCCAGAGTTTGTGCCCTCTGTTGTGCTCTTGGTGGGGGTGTTCCTCAATAACTGAGCTTCCAGGACTATGCTCAGTACATGTGAGTGGCACTGGGGATTGAACTCGAGGCCGAAGTCTTGCAAAGCAGATGCTTTAGTCATAGACTCATTCTCTAGCCCCCCAAAATGTTACAGTTTCATCTAAGTTGTGTTTCAAAAAATTTCTTTTTTTGGGTCATGTTTTCTCTCCCTTAGTTTTAGTTGACATTTATAAGACAGTATATAGGAATTGATTTTTCCTCCTATATCATTCTTCAAAAGGTTGAGAGCAACCCTCATGTGTTACATTAAGTGCTCTTTTGGCTTAAGCAGATCTCTAAGTTCAAGTACCTTTCTTCTGATGCCATGGGTCTGAGAGCGTGTTCTCATCTCAGTAGTTCTTACCATCTAGTTAACGTGATATCCTTAATTCCACAGGAAATAGTGGTCAGTGAGCAGTTTCCATATTTATTGTGCTGTTTCCGATGGTCCTTGCACATGAGGGGCAGCTGTGTCACACTGTTGGCCATCCTGAGGTCACCGATGTTTGCCTTCTCTGGCTTCTCTGTGCTAGAGGGTGAATCTGACTCTCTACCAGCTTTAAGTGTCATCTCTCTGTTGAGTTGTGAAGGTTACTATGGGAGTGTTTAACCTTGTGGAATTCTCTTTGAGAACTGGTTGATAGTAACTGGCCACCCATTTGGATCCTGCCATTTGTAAATTTTACAGGGTCACTGAAACTCTTAGCCAGCATCAGGGGAAGTCTAATGGAATTTGAGGGTTTGTTTTGGGAAAGACTTCTTGTTCTTGGGTTCATTCTTTGTTCCATCTGATTAAACACCTGAGTGGGAAGATGGGGATGTGGCTTTGTGGTGGGAGGGGTCGCCTTGCCTGCATGAAGCTGTCTGGTCCTCAGGACTGGCACCGGGTGCTCCACATCATGGCTGAGAGCCATCCCGCACCCTGCCATGTCAGCTTTGGCATCACAGCAGAATGTACAGCCCTGGGCTCAGCAACCAAGTGTGTGACCCATGGGTCATCTCAACAATAATGACAGAAGGGAAAGGCAAAAACAAAAGGTAAATCAATAGACTGGTGATTGAAACATTGACCTGACTGACTTCCCTTCATGTTGTCTCTATAGATTTTTGAATCAACTTATTTTGAAAGTATGAACACTCAATAGTTCTTTCAAGTCAGTGTGATGTGTGAATCTAATACAGAAAACTGCTTTTGAAATGATAAAATATTGTACTTGCAGAGACTAGTAATATGAGGTTCAGCTAATACAAGGTTCTCTTTGAAATTAGTTGAAAAGACAGTTTCTCCCCTTTTGGTGGAGGACACATGCAAGGTGCTGAGGGCTAGTCTTGGCTCTGTGCTCAGGAATCACCCCTGGGAGTGCTCTGGGGACAATAGGCTGTGCCTGAGATCCAACTGGAATAGGCTGCATGAAAAGAAAATTCTTTACCAGCTGTAGTATATTTCCAGGTACGCCTTTCTCTCTCATTCAGCGTGCTAGAGCACAGAAGCCAGAGAGAGCTAGGATGCAGCTTGCCAGCTATTCTGGTGAAGGGGAAGCTTTCCTGTGGGGAATCCTGACGAGATGAGGCAGTGAGTGAGCTCTGAAGCAACTCTGCATTAAGAATGCTCTATAGATCATGTTGTTTTCTGTGATGGCGATTCCTGCCGTTTATTTTGTGTTTCAAAGGAACAGTTTATTTTTCAAAAAATTTCTTAGTGAGTCACCGTGAAGTACAGTTACAAACTTATGAACTTTCATGTTTGCATTTCAGTCATACAGTGATCGTTTACCCATCCCTCCACCAGTGCTTATTCTACTCCACCAGTGTTCCCAGTATCCCTCCCACCACTCCCACCCCATCCCCCACCACTCCACCCTGCCACTGTGGCAGGGCATTCCCTTTTGTTCCCTCTCCTTTTGGGTGTTGTTTGCAATAGAGGTGTTGAGTGGCCATCATGTTCGGTCTATAGTCTACTTTCAGCACCCATCTTTCAACCCAAATGGGTCCGCCCAACATCCTCTACATGGTGTTCTGTCACAAAGGAGCAGTTTAGATGCAGGATATTTGTTGAATGGGGAGTGAGCTTTCTCTGAGAAGAAAAGGAAGGGGATGGTTCTAGGCCTTAAAACGTGGGTTTCATGCAGCCAAAGGTGCAGCCAGGGCTATGAAGTGTAAAGATAAGTGTGAATTTAGCTGATCTAAATTTTGAGGTACTATGGAGGGCTTCACAAATATATTGCAAAAAATGTCATTACTACCAAGAAGGATTGGCACATGATTGTATGTATATGCATTTATGTATATATATACATGTATATAGTATGTGTGTGGTATATCTATAAGGACTGGCTATAAGAAGGACTCACCATCCTCTGATAAGCAGATCCTGTCATCTGGCACAGAGCAGATATTTGTTGAATGAAGGAGAACGAGGGGCCAGTGAGATAGCTCAGTGGTCAGGGATGCATGCCTTGCATATATAAGGATTTGAGTTTGCTCTTTAGCCCCACCTCTAACACGGCTGGAATACTAGACCCAATCATTCAGCTATTAATTTTGTAGACCACCTGGCACTCTGAGCTCTGCTTGGAGATGCTCTCCAAAAGTAAGTTAAAAAAAAAAAAGATAAAACAAAGTAACTGAAAAGTGGTCCCAACATTCACGTTCCTTGTACACAGATCTTTTCTCTGAAGTCCTCAAAGTATATTTATGTCTGAATTCTTAAGATACCATTGGGGGCTGGAGCGATAGCACAGCGGGTAGGGCATTTGCCTTGCATGCGGCGATCTGGGTTAAATTCCCAGCTTCCCATATGGTTCCCCGAGCACCACCAGGAGTAATTCCTGAGTGCATGAACCAGGAGTAACCCCTGAGTATCGCCCGGTGTTACTCAAAAAGCCAAAACAACAACAATGACAACAACAACTCTCCATTGAGTTAGGTTGAGGGAGATGCTTGCAGTTAGCCAGGCTCCTGCAGATGCCCTCCCTGCCCTGTGCTAGAACACTGAGCCCAGGAGACGTGACTTCCATGGGTCAAGATGGAAACGCCTGCCTAGCAGAGTGGCCTTGTCTCTTGGCCCTGCCCCTCCTCCAGAATGCTGTGGGAAGGATAAATAGGCAGACAAAATCTCAGCTTCCTCCTCTATAAAATGGGAATGATGGTTTCTATCTCAGAGAGTGGTTACATAATGAGCTAATTCACTTAGGGTGGTGCTTGCTACAGTGAATGCACAGCCTTGCTAACGAAAGCCCATGTTCCTTTTTGCTCTGGGGACTGAAGCCCAGGGAAGCATGTTCTCTACCACTGAGCTAGGTCCATACACTTTATCTATCTATCTATCTATCTATCTATCTATCTATCTATCTATCTATCTATCTATCTATCTATTTATTTATTACTTTTTGGGTTTTGGGACACACCTGGCCAATGCTCAGGGGTTACTCCTGACTCTGCACTCAGGAATTACTCCTGGAAGTGCTCAGGGGACCATATGGGATGCTGGGAATTGAACCCGGGTTGGCCGCATGCAAGGCAAATGCCCTACATGCTGTGCTATCACTCCAGCACCAAGGTCCATGCATTTAAAAATTTTTTAAAATTATTTTATTTTAAAAATTTTATTGAATCACTGTGAGATAGTTATAAGTTTTTGTGTTTGGGTTACAATCACACAATGATTAAACACCCATCCCTCCACCAGTGCACATCCCCACCACCAATATCCCCATTATATCCCCCCCTTTCCAACCCTCCCCCTGCCCCCATGGCAGACAACATTACCCATACTCTTTCTCTCCTTTTGGGCATTATGGCTTGCAATACAGACACTGAGAGATCATCATGTTTGGTCCATTATCTACTTTCAGCACACATCTCCCATCCCTACTGATTCCTCCAGCCATCATTTTCTTAGTGATCCCTTCTCTATTCCATCTGCCTTCTCTCCTCTGCTCATGAAGCAGGCTTCCAGCTATGGGGCAATTGTTTTATATCTTAATGGGTGTCTAAGCAACTGCAGTTAATGCCTTGATAAATATTGCTTTCACATTTAATTTTCATCTGAGAACAAGAGAAATTTTATATTCAGAATAAGTTGAACAGAATAAGTTGATGACTCTGACAAAAGGCATCTGCAAATAGGTACCTGACTCAGAAAGGTGTGTGAAGCATCTGTGATTGTATTTTCTCATTGAATGTTTATATTTGGCTTATGCAAAACAGAAGTTTATTTACCAGAGAAGTATGGGTTATAGTTATGGGGTGCTTGAAGCTGTTCCATATTCGAATTAAAAAGCCATCTGGTCGCAGTTGTTATTTTATCATTTTATGTTGCATATTATTGAAAGATGCCAGAGGGGCCAACCTAAGCTCTAGCATCCCCACTCCCATTTCCCTTTCTAGCTGTCTCTCCTTCCCTCTCTCCATCCATGGGTCCATCTCTCTCTCTCTCTCTCTCTCCGTCAATCCATCTCTCTCTCCCTCCATCGATCCATCTGTCCCTCCCTCCATAAATAAATCCTTCCCTCCATTCACCCATCTCCGTCCTTCCATCCACCTCTCCCTCTCTTCCTCTTTCCCTCCATCCACCCATCCATCTCACCCTCTCTCCACCCATCCATCTCTCCCTCCCTCTCTCCCTCTCTTCCTCCTCTATCTATTCTGTAACACTCGAGAGGAAGTATTATAACCATCTCTTGCACAGGGACCCAGGAGCAGCTTCTCACTTCCAACAGTGGCAAGTGTCCATTTCTTCCCACGTGACTCCCTTCTCCCCTCTTCACAAAGTTGCCAGCACTTCTAGAGGAAGCATACACAAAGCTGAATAAGAATAGATCCTGTTGGGATACTGGTATTTTTGTTTGTTTGTTTTTAGGTCACACATGGAGATGCACAGGGGTTACTCCTGGCTCTGCACTCAGTAATTACTGCTGGCTCAGGGGACCATATGGGATGCTGGCAATTGAACCCAGGTCGACCGCGTGCAAGGCAAATGCCCCACCCGCTGTGCTATTGCTCCAGCTCCCACTGGTATTTTTTTCCTTCTCCTGACCAAGAGAAAAATCCCATCAAGATCCTCTGTGATATAGCAGTGGAAAAAATACTGTGAAAGAATGTCCAGTTGTTTCTTGCTTTCTGCACTGGGGCTCCATGGCTCCACCCATTATGGTGTATTCTGGACAGAGCAGTGGCTCTCTTGACAATGGTCCAAATCATGTCACCTTTCTATTAAACCTTTGCAATGGCTTCCCACTGCTCAGTTAACACCCACCTACTGGAGGTAACCTCACTTATTCATGACCGTGTCTTTGTTTCTCAACCCCTCTAACCTGTCCTGCTGTCTCTGAGACACAGCAGGCACATGTCACACTTGCTGGATCCTCAACCTGAAATACTCTTCCATATCCACACGGCTCACCTTCTTATTCATGTGGGTCTCCATCAGCCGGTGGTCTTGTGAAAGGTGTTCTTCCCTTTCTATTTTGCTGAATACAGCTCTCGTGAACTCATTTGATTCTTATTGGCTCTGGTGATTCGCTCATAGAGCAGGCACTTCATATCTTTCCTGCCTCCGCTAGAATGATCGTGCCTTCCAGGTCATTTCCTGTTAACCTCACACCCAGAGACCTCCACTTCCTCTCTGGAATGATTGATAGAGATGAGGGACTGGTTCTGGCTAACTGAAGAACTGTGGGCCAGACCCTCTGCGATCTGTGTCTCAGTAGATTGTGAGAGTCACACAGGGGAGTGTATGCAGAAGCACCTCATGGGCAGTGACTATTTTTTTTCTTTTTGGGTCACACCCAGCAATGCACAGGGGTCACTCCTGCTCTGCAATCAGGAATTACTCTTGGCGTTGCTCAGGGGACCATGTGGGATGCTGGGAATCGTACCTGGGTTGGTTGCGTGCAAGGCAAGCGCCCTACCTGCTGTACTATTGCTCCAGCTGCAGCAGTGACTCTTGAAGGCAATGGAAGTTATTTCTCTTGGCAAGGTCAGTTTGCATTTTGGAGACATTTCTGATCGAGGCTCTGTGTTTGTTGCTACTAGTGTTGTTCTTGTAGGACTGGGCTTTGTGTTAAATTAGAAAGAGGGAGTGTTTTCCAATTGACTTGTGGCCTAATTTAGGTAGCTCTGGAGAAGCCAACACTTGGAAGATCTCAATGCAGCGTTTTTTTTTTTTCTTTCTCTTTTTTTTGCTGGTGAAGGGCCCTGAGTCACTCAAGGGAAGATTGAGAGAAGATCCCTGTCTTCTCTTGCCAGTACTGATTCTAAAACAAAACTGGGAAGGACAGAGGCATCTCTGACTCTGCTCTCTCCTCCCCACACTGTTGTCTAACATACAGAAAAGAGAGATTTGCTAGCACGGTGGTGAGTTGGAATTTGTTTGTAAAGCACACTTGTCTTTTATGATGTGTGCAAAAACACAAGGTTCCATAATCCTCCTTTGCTCTTTATGGCTTAACTTAATTAATTTGTTTATTTATTTATTGCTTTTTGGGTCACACCCAGCGATGCTTAGGAGTTACTCCTGGCTCACGCACTCAGGAATTACTCCTGGCGGTGCCGGGGATCAAATCCAGGTTGGCTGCGTGCAAGGCAAATGCCCTACCCGCTGTGGTATTGCTCCGGTCCCTATGGCTTTGATTTTAAGCACCAAAATGGTCTTTGTTGGCATTAAAATTCAGCTTCTTTCACCCTACTGTCCTCGCCCTTACCCTTCTTTTTATAAAATTATTTCCAGGCATCAGAGATCTAGTACAAGAGTTAAGCAGTTGACTTGCATGTGACTGACCTTGATTTGATCCCCAGTACCACATATGGTCCCCCTGAGCACTTCCAGGAGTGACCCTTGAGCACTGAGCCAGGAGTAGCCACTGAGCATTGCTGGGTGTGACCCAAACTACTCCCTAACCACCCCTTCCCAAATATTTTCATTTGCAATTACTAGTAGGCTAGATGTTTTTCTCCCTCCTGCTTATTTTCATTTCTCTGCCATTTTCCATCTTTTGTGGTGTCTTTTCCCGTTCCAGTTAGATTCTCTGTGGCTTTGTTTTTCTAATCTGTTCTTCACTGTTAACCCACGCCTGTGCTCTCCTTTGTCCTTACTAAACCCTCAAGCTTGTCTGCTTCTTTCCTGTCTCCTTCTTCTCTTTGGGCCCTGAGGTGGGACTTCATTTCTGGATACATTGTCTTCCTGGCCTACGGCTTTCCTGGCTTCTAGGATGCTGTGTCGTCCATGCTGTGGCTGAGATGACTTTTCCCTTGCTGTTTTCTGATTTAAGAGGGAAAGTGAAGACAAGAGCCCAGTATTACTGAACAATACCAAAGGAGTCTAGGAAGAGCAGAGGTGAGAGCATGGAAGGATACTGTGGTAGCGGTAGGTGTTTAGGCCACTTTGGGAGAGTTGATTCTTATTTCTCTTCTTCTGTTTCCATAAAGGCTCTGCTTTTGTGGAGAGAAAGCTTCTCTCAGGACCAGCTCATAGCTCTCAGGTGTCCAGTAGCTTCCAGCTGTGAGGAGGTTGCTGGGTGGAGAGTAGACCCTTGGACCTAGCTCTCGGTTTGCCTTGTGGACAGATCCAGAGCAGTTGCCCACGGACGTTCCATTTTCTTTCCTTACAAGGACTTAGGTACCGATGCATCCTCAGGGTTCTTGCAGCTTTCTGTTTTATACATCTCAGAGTCTGCACTTCTTTCTTTAGTGAGACCCCCCGATTCTTTCTTCTTGCACGGGGCATCATTTGGAGAGCCACTGCCTCAATGTCTTTGGAATGGCCTGGTCGTGTGTCTGTGCTCATGTGTGTGCCTGTGTGTGTGTATGAGTGCAGGCAGGTGAGGAAAGGGACATTCTGGCACAGGTACTGGTTAGAGGAGACAGGCAAAGGGCACTTTTCTTTAAAAGAAAAAATAGGGTCACACAGGCGATACTTGACAGGATTGACAGCGCGGCTAGGCCAGTGGAACTGGGTCTGAGTGGGGCCACCAGGGCCACATCCGGCATCTGGTTTGGCGGGCTTTGGGTCTGCTGGAGCGCTAGACAGTGGTAATTAGTGATTAGCTTAGGACCTTGCACCTACTAGGCCACTCCACCACTTGAGCTGTCTCCCTTGTCCCAGTTCCTTTTTCTTGTTACCTTCTTAAGGACTTCCTGTGGCATCCAGGGGCAATCTGGTCTACCTTGCTATATGAATAAAGATGACTGTTGCACTCTTCTTTGCCCTGCTGTGATTAGTTCATGTAGACTTAGGAGGCTTTGTATTCCTGCTGGTGTTGGTTTGGGTTTGGCAGCTTCCGTGCTGTCAGCTGACACCCATGACCTTTTGAATACACTTGATTTGACATAAATCCACAGAGCTCATGTGTGAACTAACCACCATCTAAGATTACTATCTGCATGGGTTCCACCTGAACCTGTGATTGATGAGTTCACATTTGCAAAAATGTGAAACTTAAGGACTTGAGATATGAAATGTAAGACGGACTTGAGGGGGGAGCTGAAGAGATAGTATAAGGGTTATGGTACTTGCCTTGCATGTGGCCCACCCTGGTTTCAATCTCCAGTACCACTACATGAGTGCCACATAGTCCCCACGTACAACCTAAGTGACCTGTGACCATAGAGCTAGGAGTAACCTTGGAGCACTAAAAGGTGTGGCCCCAAAATACACTCTCAAAAAAAAAAAAAAAAGAAAAGAAAACCCACAACCCAACTAACTCAAGGGATTCTTGTTTTTTGAGGGCGGGGCACACCTTGCAGTTCTCAGAGGTTACTCCTGGCTGTGCACTCAGGAATTACTGCTGGTGAGCCCAGGGGATCCTGAGATGTGGGATGTCAGGGATTGGCTGCATGCAAGACAAAAACTACCCACTGTGCTATCACTTTGACTCCGATGAGGGATACTTCACTTAGACTACTGGTAACTAGTGCCTGGTCATTACTAAAACATTCACCTCCAATATAAATTAATACAAGGTGTCCTAGAGATAGAACAACCTAAGAAACCTTAAGTAGTTGTGTTGAAACATTTATTTTTGAAGGAGAAGAACTTGTTTTTTCTAAACAAAGTATTTTAATAAACTTCATCGCATAAACTATGAATGCCTTTTTTTATTAGAAATAAATCCATCAACATTTTTTATTGTATTTACTCAAGGAGACTAGTGACAGCCTGGTCATCTGTTCCGTTATGTTAAGTTTTGGTAAATAGTACTTGAGGCCTATGTAATCTCTTTAAGACTTAGGAATAGTAGCAGCAGGGGCTCCAAGCAGGTGCAGTGGGAGCTCGGCTGCCTAGAGGGCAAGATTCAGATGGGTCCCTGGCAGCGCCTCTCCCCTCATCACAGGGTAACTGCAGTGCACTTCCCTGGAGAGCCTCAGTGCACAAGTGTGTGTTCTTTGGTGCACTGCAACCAGCCTTGACTCCCGCTGAGGACAGCAGCACTGCAGTCCCGGGTGCCACTCCTGGCCAGCACAGCCCAACAACAGCAACGGGGAAGAAAATAAAATGGTAGAAACACATTTGACAAAATGAACTTTGTCAAAGGTCTGTAGAATCCCAGCATTTCTTGATTGCAATGTAGTACTCTCCTAACTCCAGTTTGAAAACCACCAGAACAGAGAAGGAAAAGGAACTAAGCATCCATGAAGGACATACAAAAAATTAATAAATCCAAATGAAAGTATGAGGAAAATTTTTTTAAAAAGAGCAAACTTAATCTACCTTTTTTCCATATTCAAATGATTGATTCTAAACCAGAGACCAGAGATTCTAGACTTTCAAGACTAGAGAGAACTTGAAGTTATTTCATCTCATTATCTCTTGGAACAAACAAATAAGGAAAACAAAAACACAGAGAGCCTGCCGCCGTCCTCCTCAGCTGAAGTCACCCTTGTCATGTTTGGCCATCGCCCACCCTTGGAAGGCTGCAGTGAACTCTGTGCCCTGTCTTTCCCGGCATTGTTCGAGACCTTCCCTTGGGGACCTGCAGTGCATGCCTAATCCCTTGTCTGCATGAGAGACCCTCAGATATTTGTAACAGGGACCATTTACTCATGAGTCTTTTCTTCTTTGGCAAAAACAGTCTGAGTTCCTTCCATTGTTCCTCCTGTGACAACAGGGTTTTGAACCCTTCAGCGGCTTGCCATGGCCCAGGTATGTCTGGCAGGAATAGAAAAGAGCTGCTTAATACATCCTTATTAGATTTTTTTTTTTACTTATGCATAGTAGATCAGAATGAATATTGGGAGGGGGGTGACTCACTTAGAGATGATACATATTTGGTTGATTATTGGTTTGGTTGATTATTGATTAAGATCACAACTGGCATCCATCTTTTAAACCAACTTTTGCTTTGGTTTTGATTACTTTGATTACTTTGAAACTACTGAGTACGGGACCTTTATTCTTTAATCGTGTTAGGATCATGCAAAAGTTGCGTTTTACAGAGAGAACTTCCTTTTTCTTTTTTTTTTTCTTTTGTTTTTTGGGACACACCACGTGACGCTTTGAACATTTTTTATTTTAGTACTTAATCATAGAAAGCTGTTTAATTTACAGATATTTATACTTTTGAGGAAAATATTCGGGCATCTGCACTGTAGCACTGTCGTCCCATTGTTCATCCATTTGCTCGAGTGGGCACCAGTAACGTCTCCATTGTGAGACTTGTTGTTACTGTTACTAGCATATTGAATACGCCACGGGGAGCTTGCCGGGCTATGCCATCATAAACTTAAATTTCAACATACAAGAAACATGTTTATTTTTAGACTTATTGCTGCACTATCTTTTCTTCCTTTTAATATGTGAGTCTGAACATAAAGTCTAGCCCTGAAACAGAAGCATTTCCATACACTGGTCTCCGTACTCAACTCTGTGCTGAAATGTTTCCCTGGATTTAGAGAGCTCTCTTGGGAAGGAGGAGAGAGGGCTGCTCATTGGGTTGCCCTTCGAACCTCCTGCAACTCTTCAATGGGCTTCCACTCTTTTTTTTTTTTTAAATTTTATTTTATCACCATGTGGAAAGTTACAAAGTTCTCAGGTTTATGTCTCAGTTATACCGTATTCAAACACCATCCCTTCACCAGTGCCCATATTCCACCACCAAAATCTCTGGTATGCCCCCCACCCCCCACCCCAACTGTATAACTGATGAATTTCACTTCATTTTCTCTTCACCTTGATTACATTCCATATTTCAACACAAAACTCACTATTGTTGTGGGAGTTATACCCCCAAACAAGATAGCCCTACTAAGGAAGCATTTGATAATTAGTTTTCCATTAAAAGATTGTATGTTTTCAGGTTTTAGAAAAGGTCGCGCGGCCGCTAACGCTCGGATGTGTCCCAGTCCCGAGTCCCGGAGCCGTGTTAGTTGCTGCTCAGTGTCGCCAGGGCTCCATCTGGAGAAGGTGTTGTGGCTGCACCTCCTCCTTCCAGCTCCCCGGTGTTGTTGGCCCCAATTCGGGTCCGGAGCATTTTCCGGGCCGTGTTGCTCACCAGAATGCCTGGCCGCTTCTCTGTTGATTGTGGTGAGATGGCGCCGAGGGTGGGTCGAGGGCGTGACTTCCGGCGGCCGGTACCTCTTGGAGTTTGGGCTGGCGCCGCCCCACTCCAGTTGGGCTTCCACTCTTGGTTAATTGTTAGAAGCTTTGCAGGCACGTGAGGATCCACATATTCCCAAGGCTCTGGGTTTCTTGTTCGATCAATGATCACATCGGACTTCTTAAGGGAGTACTCTTGGCTTATTAAGGGGTTGCTCCTGGCTCTGCACTCAGAAATCACTCCTGGTGGGCTCAGGGGACCATAAGGGATGCCAGGGATTGAACTGTGTTGGCTACATGCAAGGCAAGTGCCCTACCGGCTGATGTATCTCTGACTCACAAGTAGAATTTCTTTGGGAGGATGCTGATGCTAACAGTGTTGGTTACGTTACTTGAATCTGTGTATGTGTGAACATCCTGAGGTGTATTTCATATCAATACAGCTCAGTTTTCTCCTTCATTCATTCCTATTTGCCTGCCATCTGGTGGTCAGAAGCTTTAGTGGCGTAATGAAGTGCTTGTGGCATAGCATCCCTAATTAGGGAGGAAAGGGAACAATTCTCTTGTGAAAACTTTGACCTGCCTAAGGCAAATTTGTATGTAAATAGAAGACCAAGACTCAAATTGTTTAAAATGCACTGAACTTTGTAATGTGCTTGTCAAAGTGTGAGGGGGATTCGGGGTTGGGGGTTGTTGGGGTTTGGAGTTTGGGGACACTAGTAGAGAGATGTTGACCCTGGTGGTGGCATTAGTTTTGAAATATTATGTGTCTAAAACTCAACTTTCAATAACTTTGAAATCATGGCTTAATTAAATATTTTTTTTAAAAAGTAAAGTTTGTCAGTGAACTAACAAGGTGGCACCATTTAGTAATAAGCCATTAGATGCACTATAGCACTGTAGCACTGTCGTCCTGTTGTTCATTGATTTGCTTGAGCAGGTACCAGTAACGTCTCCATTGTGAGACTTGTTGATACTATTTTTGGCATATCGACTATGCCACGGATAGCTTGCCAGGCTCTGCCATGCGGGCGGGATACTCTCAGTAGCTTGCCCAGCTCTCCGAGAGGAACGGAGGAATCGAACCTGGGTCAGCTGCGTGCAAGGCAAACGCCCGACCTGCCTTTAGAAAAATAAACAAATTTCAGTGCTAGTGGAAAGTATGAATTAAATCATTAAGTGACTGCCTATTGTCCATTAACATAGGGAATAATAAATGAGAGTTTGGGCAAGACTGGGATGAAAATGATACTCTTGACAACACAAGTAAGATGAATGTTGACAGAGCATTTTTAGAAAACAATTTTGCAATTTATGACAATGATTCATATTCTTGAACCCCTTTCTGGAATTTGTTCTAAAAGAATTATGTCTTGCATAAAAATATCGTTCATGAAATGTAGTACTTATAACAGTGAGAAATAATAGCCTTAAAGTGTTTGGGAGTGCAATTAAGAAATGATTAAGTAAATTATGGAATATCAAACACTTGATGGAATGCAGTTTGAAAAAATGGTGCCAAAATCATAACAGCTTAGAGAAAATGCTTTTGACTGAAGAGAGAAAAGCACTCCAGACTGGGAATTTAAATATTGGGTGGAAGCATATTTTTGCCTCTAATAGTTACTGTGGTAGGATTGGTGTTGCCTAAAATTCTATTATGAATAACTTTGCAAATAATTGGTTCCTTAATAAAAAAATAAAAATGAGATTTTTGCTTAGCCTAGTCATTCCACGCTGATTTGAAGTGCTGCCTGTATTATTTAATTTTTAGGAATCTGTTTCTGGGCTCTATTTCTGTGGTCTATGTGCTACTATCACAGTTTAATTTATCAAGTTCTTGCCCCTCCCCCATGCCTCAAACATTCTCCCCTTTGCCAAAACTTTTGTTTCTGTCCTCATAAGTTTATTCTTTCAAACCTATGAATAGGCTTGAGATTCACTTGAAAAAAGTTAAGTTGGGTTTTGACTAGAGCTCATTAAATTTATAGACTAATTTGAGAAGATAGTTTAGCGTATTCTTCCTCTTATCATTTCCAGAAGTTTCAGTGAAATCTCTGAAAAGTCTTTCCTTCTTTCTTTCCTTCTTTCCTTCTTTCTTTCTTTCTTTCTTTCTTTCTTTCTTTCTTTCTTTCTTTCTTTCTTTCTTTCTTTCTTTCTTTCTTTCTTTCTTTCTTTCTTTCTTTCTTTCTTTCTTTGTGGTGCTGGTGATCAGAGCCAGGTTTCATGGATGCAAGAGACACACTTTGACCTTAGGCCACATCCCTGGCCTGGGGGTATTGGAGTATCTTTTTATTTAGGATATAGCGAATGCACAGAATAACACACTTCTGTTATGTTTGCATGGAGGCAATGGAATGATTCTGATTCTGATGTCAACATGTTCATTTGGGAAAGTTTATACTTTTCAATTGCCTTAAAACAAAGAATACTATTGAATTCAGTTGGGGAAATAATAGAACACATTGGAATTCTATAAACTGAAGTTTATCTTTGCCGTTAATAAAATCAGTGTTTTTTTAAAATTAATGTTCTTTTAAAGCAAACAGCAGATTTTCAGCAGCCATAGTTGAGAGACTCTGGTCCTAGACAAAAATTGTCACCATTAGCTGATACTTCCTGTTATACTTGTTCTTCAGTTCATTTTCAGAAGCCCTTTCTTCTGGCTGACCTCCTAGTTTATCTAAATCTCCCCTGAGCTTTATCTAATTTTTCTGAATGGAAGTGGTCTTGTTCTTTCATACACTTTATTTTCTTTCTCTTTGGTCTCCTGCCAACCTCTCCCCTGCCCTCCCTGTATCCCCGTGTATCTCATTGGTGCACCCGCCCCCTCTTCCTCCTGCGATGTTTTACAATATGATTTTCTCTTCCCTGTGATGAGCAAATTAAGAGGCTCCTTGGATTGCTGGGCATTCCCTTTAATGAACACATCTTATTTCTGAGCTGGAATTGTTCATCTATTTTTTTTAAAACCAAATCATGGTAAGATAGTGAAAGGAAGGTAAAACTGAATTATAAAACTGTCCCGGTAAGGGTTGTATTGCATTAGAAAGGCCTGCAATTAGACTCTTTCATAGGTTGTAGTCCTTGTTCATCCAACCAAATAAAACAGTAATATGATCGTTATTTTGAATAGATGTAGATTAGATATCCTTGTGATCTGTGAAAAACTTGGATCTGTTTATACAATTTGTTTTCTATTTAAAAATAATCACCAACAGGTCAGGCCAGATTCTGTCCCTGGATAATTAACAGTTCCATTAGCAACCAGGAACATGACTAAAGCAAGCCATTATTCCTTTTTTAGGAAATGGAATTTCATCTAAGTTTCCTGTCTCAGTCATGTCAGACATTTGTTATTGTTTTGTTTTCTTTTCAGATCCTCTTCCTGAACTTAAAAAAAATCTATTGTATGGTAGAGTTTTCTTGGCATGTGACTTTCTATTGATTTTTATGTGTGTGTGTGCGTGCGTGCATGCATGCACGCATGCATGCTGACATGCAGAGAATGTGTAATTCAAAATTACAGCCAGCTGAAAAATGTCAGGACTCTGCAGTGTATGTGTCTATCAGTTCAAAATTGAATTTTTCACGGGTGGGGGCGATGGATTGCCAATCATTAGGGAAGTGTCGCCTCTTTCCTTTCACCATGTGAGAGACTATGACCATGTGTGGGTACCGGATGAGGGGTTGGATGCTGATGTTGTTCCTGAGGATGAGGGCCAAGATTTAGCACCCAAACTTCATCAAAGACAAACATATCCAGGACACCGCGCAGGCTTCCTCTGCACACTGTTTCCCTGGTGAGAGAGAGGGGAAGAC